>NC_083495.1:7694917-10194917 GCF_905332965.1 Bombus pascuorum | reverse complement strand
TTTAATTTGTTATTGTAGACGAATAAAATTGAAGTACTCTTCTAAATAATTTATACTATTCATCATACATTCATAGTACGTCGTTACAGAATTACTATACTACTATCAAGTTTGAGATTTTCTAAAAGGAATTAGTATTACGTAAGAAAAAGTGGAATCAACGATATGGTCGATCAAAATGTCTCAATACCAGTAAACTTCCTTAATAGCTAAGTTTAGTCTAAACAATTTACTTCAGAGTCAAATTTTACTCTAAATAATGATTTAGTAATGACTAAATCTATAAAAAAGCGCTTATTACGAAAACGACTTAAAAAAAAAGACGCCCAATCACCTAAGAACCTCTGAATAAATAAATTATTCTGTATAGGGAATTGTCAGTTCGAATGAAGAACTCTTCAATCCTTTTTTCCTGGTCATGAACTTAATACTTTGGTTTATCTTTGATGTACTTTGATGCTTAAGGATTGAAGACCAATATCAAAACTATACCTCCACAAGGCATCTTTGAAATCGATAAATCTAATGTTCGCATTGTTCCATTGTTTCAGGGTATTGAAACCTCCTGGTGGCGGAAGCAGCGACATTTTCGGCGCGGCCCCCGAAGAGACTAGCCCCCGCCGCGTGAAGAACCACAACCAGTCGCAACTGGGCTCGGCGCTGTTCGGCGATGCACCGAACAGCAACAGCAACGAAACACCGCGCAACAAGCCCGGTAATGATTCATACAATCGCCTGTTTGGCCCTCCCGATGCCCCACCCACCACCCCAAACGCGAAAAATCACATGCGCAGCAATATCTCCCTCAGCGGGGAGTCGACGTCCTCATCGGTGTCATCAGGCGCCGCAACGTCGCCCGCGAAGAGCACCGGAAGTACGGACTCGATCGCGGGCGTTCTCAACGGATACGCGGCCAGCAATGGCAACAATCTGACCAACGATGTCACAGGTAAGGTGCAAATTCTCCTTTCTCGAAAACGCATCCACAACACCCGCCCTCCTCCTACGACACCCCCACTATATGTGGAAACAAAAAGGATTTACTGTCTCTCTGGTCAGGTGAACTGGTGTACGGTGCGAGCGCGATGGAACGCGGCTACGAGTTCTGCCACTAGTGTTCGCTATTGCAAATGATTCTTTGTATTCGGTAATTTAGTTGTTTTTGTACGAAATGAATTGACTGCTTGCTATCGAGCACTCGCTTCTGTAATTTGTCATTTGAGATTTGTTAAGCAGGAAGAGAAGGTTTAACGTTAGAACTACCGATCACCAAAGTGTAAAATTCGTGTCATTGAAATTAAAATGAAAGAATTTCTAGAAGCCTATAACGCGTGTACGAAGAATTAGAAATTGGAAAATTTGACCATTCTGGTAGTTCTAACGCTAAGTGTTATAGCAGTGCAGCGTTAACTTGTCAATATCTCCAGCAGTGAAATAAAAAAAATAAAAAATCTCTTAAGTAACGGTGTCTCAATTGCATTGAACTAAGAGAATATTTTGAAAATATTATATCTCTCTCGATAATTGAGCAGATAAGTTCCCAATATGCGACCAGTTAACCAAAGCACTACTATGAATGGTGTATGGTGGTGGCAGCCTTGCGCAGTCAATTTATTTTGAACAAGCTATATTTAAATCGTCAGTACAGCACAATTACCTTCACGTCGTAAACGTGGAATGAATTCTTTCTTTTTTCTCAAGCGTTACTTTCTTGGTATCGAAGCTTTTTTTTGAGACGATTTAGTTTCTTGCGTACTGTATATCACTCGAGTAATATATAATTTTCGATTTTTATTTCTTTCTTTTGGTTTATTAGTTTTCGTTGAGTTTTTAACAGATTGCTACTGTGACAAGCGTGCAATCGCTGGAACTACAAATATATACTTAAACTCGCACTGTATTCGAGCTACCTTGAAATATGTGTCTGTGTGTCGCAGGCTCTTTTCGATATTAACTTTCGCACCACGCCGATTCTGTCTGAAATTCCTTTCAAATTAAAGACACTTCTGTCGAGTTTCACGCGTCCTTTGAAATTCCGTTCGGTTTCTTTTGTTCCATTAAATCGATTGAATGAACAAATTTCAACGGAAAAATCGCTATTGATCTTTTTATTGTGGAGCTAGCGAGACACGAACGAACATTGTTATTATTATTTTTCTTTCTTATTTTCTGTGACTAATCCATGGCTTTTACCAAGTCATCCTCTTGAATTGTTCGCAAGCAGCTTTTAGGAGAATCAAACGATTTCGTAAGTGTGTAAAAAAGACATATTCAAGTAGATGACACGACACTCATCCTACACGTTATTTTTTTTTTTTTTTTTTTAATTACGGATGATCGCGATCTGTTTCGGGAAATATCGTTCTTAGCTTGATTTACATTATCGATCGAATTGCAAGAATTAATAGTTCAATCGAACGCGTATAAACTGTTTCGCGTTAAGTCGTTAGCGAAGAGTTCGACAAAGATGCAAATAGGAGGCTGAAAAATCGTTAACATTAATTTGAGAAAGGATATACGCAGAATATCTTTTTTTTTTTCATTTTTTAAGAATAGAGGATAGATGTAAAAACAAAATTATTATGTGCGCATATGCATGTACCGTGTACTTACCTTTTTATAAAAAATTTTTATGAATCTCGATCGTGCAATAACGTGATTATTAATGCAAATCAAGTTTCCAAACATGAAATTTCGCATAAAATTGTATTAATTAGTTTTTTTTAGAATTTCATTTAGCATAACTGGATTTAATTTTCTACCCTTTTTCTCTCTTTTTTTCTTTTTTTTTTTTTTTTTTTTTTTTGAAGTGTAGAAGTTCGTAGTCATTCCAGAAGTTCTTAATATGTACAATATATATTTCGTAAAGCGTGAACTGTGATAATTTTTTGATTAAAGTACTTTTTTTTTAACGAGTCACAGGGCCTGCTGCGAAACTAGAAACACATATTTTGAGTTAGTCGCACCATTTTCAATCCTTCAATTTTTTGGTTAAACACCGTAACATACCTCTCTGCTTGCGACAAATAATTTGTTTCTCATCGATTTTTCACGCAATCGGATGGTAACCACGGAGTTGTTTAATATATGACATATTTTGAAAATATTTCGTTTTATCCTGTTATCTTTTTTTTTATTTTAATGTGTGGAATTTTTATATAATAGAGATGTTATTCTTTTAAGTGTTTTTTTTTTTATTATTGGAATTGATGTTTAGAGAGAAAAGTAACATGAAATCATATGTGTCTGTTTAGTTTTTTTACAATGCTTCACACATCATCAATGAATTTCGAATTGTTCATAGTGCATTCTTACTCGTGGAACAGTTTGAGAACTGCAGTTTTTCTTTCCATTGTTTTTTTAATCTTGATACTTTGTGTTTTCTTCCGTTGCTCCGTAACTTTCTTTGCTTTTGCTTGCTTTATCTCACACAAACGTAACATAGTACAATATTCTTGGTTTTCTATTATGTTCGTACTCGTTCCTCTTCGCATGGACAAATTTCAGACACTCGCGTTACTATTCCTATTATATTTCATATTCAGATTCAGAAATTTTAAGATTTGAATATCTAAAGATTATTTCAAGACACAACTGATTTAATTCATGGATTCAAAAATTCAGAAATATAAAGATTTAGGTGTTCACAAGGATTCCAATATTCAGAGATCGAAAAATTCAAGGATTTAAATATTTAAAGATTCAAAAATCTAGAAATTCGTAGATTGAAAAATTCAAAATTACAAAAGCCGTAAGATTCGAATATCTAGCATTTCAAAGGTATGCAAATTTAAATATCCGAACACTGTCTAACTTTTCGATTATTCTTTTCACCGTTTGTCCCTCACCCCCCAAAATTAAGATAATTAAAAGATCGTAGTATCTCGAATTGGTCCATGCGAATAGTCGCGCCCACTAACATATATACACGGTTGGGTGACGGTGATGTGGGTTTTGCTACCTGTGTGTCGGTGCATGGGGGTGGTGGTGGTGGTGGTGGTGGTGAAATTCTGGCGCGTGTCGCTTTGCGTGCACCGGCTGTGAAACTGTCGTCCTCTGCGCCTTCCTACCCGCTCGAACCCTGGCAGGTGGATCATCCTGCTTAACTCGCAACCCGGTCACCGGAGACGGAGTTGACGTGACGCCTGTGAGGCGCAGCGCACGAAGGTGTCGAGGTAACGTTTACCCACTCTTCTTTTGTTTTTTCTCAATTTTACTCTCTTCTCTTTTTTTTTTGTTAAAGACTATCAATCATGTCTTTCGTCGTTTTTAATCGACTTTCAAACATATATTTTATTATTTTCATCCACATGAAATTATTTGTTCTATCCTCTTCCTCGAGAAACTTCGAGACACGTGAGAAACTCCATTTGATTAGTTTTCATCGAGCAGGTAACGACAGAAGAGGAGATTCCGTAGTACTGTATAAAATTGTCGAAGGTCATCGTTCTTCAGCGGCATCTCTAGAGTTTAAACCACTGTTATCATGAAATAATTTACTACGACTTAAACAGCGAGATAATACGCGTGAAAGTTGCGCGAATTATTCGACGACGAAACTAGATCTTGGAAGATAAAATCATCCGAAACTTTGGCAATTTGAACATTTGTAAGTTTGAAAATTTGAGAATTTTCAGAGAGAATTTGGGGAATTGGAGATTTGGAAATTTAGAAATATGAAAATTTATCGGAATTAGTACAAACACATGCAAGTAAAAAAAAAACAATGCAACGTAGGTTAATAGGAGGGTTGAATATAAATTGCAGAATGGTCGGCGTATGGTATTATCAAGGTTTGTATGGTCTCGACCCCCGATTGACGAAGGAAAATATGGGGTAAATTCACGAGCAAATGGGGTCTACTTTATTTTGATTAGAATAGCAGGAGGGTTTTGTGTGCATATTTGATTGAACGTGGTCTGGAAATTTTGTTATTGTCTGGCGGGGGGAGACCCAGTACGATTTGAGTAGTAGACGCGTTTGGGGATAAATCAGAAAAATTATGACTCACTATGTTTGATTAGGTCTCATTATCGTAGTGTGAATAAGAAGAGATTCTTGGTAATTGCTTGTTGAAAACGATCGTGATATACTTTTGATATGACTTGAGAATTATGCAGATAAGGATGTGTTTAATAAATTACGTGGCGAGTCATCGAACAGAAAGCAAGTTTATTGATAAATTATTTTTACGCGAGTCATCCTCCGATAGTTTTGTACAGTACTGAAAAAAAGAGGCAAAAGATATAAATTCGATTTTTTTACGAGTTGATGTTTCAGCTTTCACTCTTTTACTTTATCGTTTCTTTTCCTTATATAGCCTTGGTCGACCGATAATTTCTGTGTATTTCTTGCTGCAGACGAAGAGGATTGGATTTATGATATTTCTTTATGCGTTTCTTTTCTTTACGAGTACAATGTGTTTCTTTTTCCTTTTGTATATGTGTTATATGTGTTATTTGGTATTAATTTCAGATTCGGAGTAACAGTCCTTATGTTTAATCGTAATTTTTACTTGTAATTTGTATTCCCCTGAAAAGAACAATATGTTTAAAAATCCTTATAACTTATCCATATAGATGGAAGGCAATCGAGAATTTGAGAGAAATCTGCAAAACATGCCAAATTAAAAGCTACTTCATTTTTCTGAAATTAAATGAACATTTTAATAAAATTAGAAGATTCCTAAAAAATTAACTTCAATACAAAATGATAGTTTTACCATAATATTCTCGATTGCCATCTAAAATTAAAATCCATTCTAATTTATATAATCACCTTATATATATATATCCTCACAATGTCTCAGATTTGCTCGAATTCAACTCAAAAATTACTTCAGTCAAAAATAAAAGAAAAAAAAAAAAAAAAAAGAAAGAAAAATTAAAAGAAGAAAAATAGAAGCATAGAATTCAAGCAAATTCCCCGACAAGTTTCCATAGGTCAACACTCACACTCATACAAAATAGTCTGTAATATAGTACGGTAAGTTCGTGTTATGCGTAGTAGACGATTACACATTCCTTGTCTTGCGTAGCGTAAGTTTTGCAGAGTAGCTCTCACGAATATTTTATATCCGATCGTTCTTTATCAGTGCATCGAAACCGACTGGTTGTTCCTTACGTTTTACGCTTAATTGCCTGTCGAGTAAATTACCTGCGTGTCCCTGTCCCCCTTTCACGGGCGTGTACGGGAAATGTTGAAGAAAAATCACGAAGGGAGAGAGCCAGCATGTGGATTTCGCGTGAAATCTCGATATATCTCTATGATGGTGTTATACAAACACACAGTGGATATCAGGTGTATAAAAAACTAAGGATACATGATAACCGTTATAAATTGGTTAATATACCTCTTTTTTTGTTTATTGTTTTTCAGCCTATTTTAATTAAATGGTAACGGTAATCGATAACGTTTTTCTGGTTTTTTATACTGCTGATAATAATTGCATGCGAGTAATACGAAATCGATTTCCATAGAATTAAATAGAAAATTTCATAGGAATCATAGCAATGAGAAAATAAAGGAGAAAATTGGGAGTTATTAGAATATAGCTTCGTTTTTTAGACTTCATAATGGTCGAGGCTTACAGGTGTAATGTATAGTCTTTTTGGAATTTATCGAGGTCTCGAAAATGTAACGTTATAGAACAAAAGGATTTCCTAGAATTCAGAATTAGAAGAGACTGAGTATAATTTTGTGCAAAAAGACACTTACATTTGAAAATCTCGAAGCCGATCATGGAACAACAATATTCTAATCAAATTAAATTAGATCAATTCAAGATAGACAATGAAATCATCAAGTTTTTGTTATCACAAGAAGCAAATTAATTATATAACATTTCGTGATTCATCCTAGCACATAGATATTTTCAGATTCCATAGACTTTTGACCAATTAAAATCGTTTGATTTCGATCAAAATAAAAATATCGTACAAATATATCAAATACACAAAATTACCACATCATCGTATATTGCAATAGTATGATATAGGGAAACAGAGACGGTGAGTCACAAGACATAGAAACCTTCAACCAATTATTCAGTGTTTCGTACCATTATATTACGCTTATCGTACCATTCCAGAGTCCATCAGCTTTCAATCGGTTGGTCCCGATGAAAATCAGCGAAGAAGTGGTACAAGTGCATTATTTTTCAAAACTGAAATAAATAAAAATATCGGTACATAAAATTTACCTAGATGATTTCGTTAAAAATTTCCAAGTCTTTGTATTTTAATCCTCACATATTTTACTTTTTAAATTTTGTCTCTTTGTTTCTACTACCAAATAATCTAATTTATTGTTTCCAGCCTTCAAATTTGAATAAGAAAATATAATAAATCTATATGTTTTCTCAAAAGCAAACAAAATTCTTTATTAAACGTGATTAATGTTTAAAAATGTATAAGTGTCTCTATCAAAATCCGATTGTACCCCCAGTATATTTCCTCAAATTAATGATTTCGTCGCTTAGACCACTTCTCCTCTAAACCCTCAAATATCATCCAAATATACCAAAATTGTCCTAATGGAGAACCTCGATCCCATAACTTTGATCTCAGAATGTCGACTGAAAAAGGCAAATATTTTTCGTAGATGGTAACCCGGTAACCGGAACTGGCTACGCAGAGTCACAGAACAACGGACCTGCCGTGCAAAACGGAACATCCAGCTCGAATTCCAGCGAGAAGTCGAACGACACGTCGCCAGCGGCGAAGGTTCCGGCACGTACACGCGTGCCACCCGGTGGATACTCATCGGGACTATGGTAAAAATGTGGCCTCATGGACAACCGCTGATCGACATCCTCCTTTCGATTGGCGCCAGAAAAACCCTTCCAGTACTGGCAAATTCGAAAGAAAACCGGATCCTCCAGTTAAACAATTACTCCAGTAGTAAAAATATTCAGTTTAGGAGCGATTGGTTTCTTGTTTCGATTAAGAAAGCGAAGATTAATTAACCGCGTTTACGTATTCTTTTTCTGAGGAATTCTTCTAGACGAACCGTATTCTTCCCGTTTCTATCCTTTTTTTTTTTTTATAGGCAGTAGCTTGAAGTCGATCTTAGATCTTGAATTTTACACGGGAGATCACTCGACTTAAAATCTTGGATTTTAATGTAGCTTCGGATACAAATCGAACGTTGAAAAATATTAGATGCTTTTCTTTCTTTTTCTTAGTTGTTTAAATTCATTTGAGAAAACAATATCATTTATGGGGGATGGAAAATATATTTGGTCAATTATCTTGGAAAGTAAATACCTTCAAGGGCGAAGATTGATTATTATTGATACGTTTAGGTAAATAAATTTTTCATGTCCCGTTTTGTGGATTGTTTCCACTTTATAAATATGAATTTCGGCAGCTGGGGAAAAATACGTAATATTTTTTAATGCTCTACCTTGTGTTCAAGGTTTCATCAAGATCTCGTAATTTTCAGTTGGGTGATATTCCTTTGTTAGAATTTACAGTTATTTCAAAGTTGAGCTTTGGTTCGTGTTTTCTATCGTTTATTCTTAATGTTATATAGAGTGAATTTCTGTATCACGTAGGAAGGGTAGAGGAGGAGGTTTAGAGCATAAAATTTGGCAGAAGTTGCCAAATGTGAGTTATCAGGATTTCAATTTTTATTCTAAGAACTTTTGAGGATGTTATGTTCGTAGTTTGTACTTCTTTTACATTCGAATATGTTTAAGTAAAACGAAAGAAAGAAAGAACGAAAGGAAAAAAAGGAAAGAAAGAAACGATGGTTCGAATGAGAAAATGAATCCTGCCAAATTCTGGAAGGCGAGAAATCGGAAGCGAGCGTTAAGAACTGCGCTTCTTTGAGTTGATAGACTGCTGTCGGTTGGTTTTTTCTTCGGATAAGGAAAACGAATCGTAATTTGTAATTGATGAATAGCGAAAAATTAAATGAAAAGAAAAAAAATAACGGGAACGTCCAGAGAGTAGAAGAGAGATAGCCCTCGATTCACGAATATAATAATGAATACTTATTAAAAAAAAAAAAGAAAAAAAAAAGAAAACTAGAAAACGTTCGACGAAACCTCGGAATTGTATATTAGAAGTAGGCATATATTATTCGAAAGAAGAGAAGAAAAGGTAATAATAATATTAATAATATTAATATTAATATTAATAATGATTATAAAACTACATTATATGTGTAATCCATAAAAAAAGAAATAAGGTCAAGTGCTTTCTTAATTTCTGTGCCTTTTTAATAACCGTATATAGTTTTTTCTTCTGCATGAATTAAATACGCCATTCTACGTAACTTTTTATAGAGAGCACAGTTCCTTTTTATTTCTCGTTTGTTCTTAAGTTTCTACGTTCATTCAAATAACGGAGAAGAAGAGAGAAAAGACCGCTTTTGCACACGGATGCATAAATACCTACCCATATTTAAAATAGAGAAGATTGCAATTTTACTAATCATACTATAGTAATCCATTATACATTCAGATAATTCTTAATCGTTCGATTTACCAGCATACATAAACGGTTAGGATTTACGTGGATCCTATTTATCACTGTATCACATACGGTCCTCTTAAAGCAGAGACACAACGTAACTCTGTCGGAATAACCAATAATCATTCATTTTTTTTTTATAGTCGTTCACTACCTGCTTCTTCCTTGTTTCACGATAACGCATAAGGAATTGTATTTATTATTTCACGGTAAGACTCTCGTGCACACGATTTTCCTTACGCTCGAAATAAAAAATAAAAAAAAGAGAGAGAGAAGAAATGATGTTTCTTCATCGTTTTGGTGTGAGTAAAAAATTGTTTGTATTGCATCGTATTCTCGTCTCATAAGTAGCCTTTTTGTACTCTGGCATTAATTAATAAAATTTTGTAAGCAACAATTGTTCTCTTTTATTTATTATTATTTTTATTACCCCATTCCCTACATGGAACTAATACCATGAGATAGCGTTTCAAGTAATTTTATTATAAAATACACAGTAATATTAAAAAGTAATGACAATTTATAACAATACATAATAAATATACAGAATGTAAAAAAATATGTAATATCGTAGCGGAACTGAAATTACAAACTAAACATGCCAGTAATTATTCGATATTATTTGGTTTAGTTTCACATTGCAGCGATTAGATCCCTTATGGCTGATCCGTTCGCCTTACATAGGCTGGTGAAGAGATGTTTATAATTTGTCTCTTGTTCGAGTTTCTTTGAGATCTCATGCGCTCTGTTTGTAATTACAGATGGGACGCCAGCTAATCGAGCAGCGTTAAAACCGTATGATTTCGGACAAGCTCCCTCGCTAAGTTTGTACAAAAATGTTACTGTTTCCTGAGACACTTCATCCTGTTCCTCATTTTCTACCATACATGCCTATGAAAAGTAAAATAAAAATGCTAAAAATATCTCAAAAAAGTTAAGTAACAATTAAATAATTTAAAAAAATGCACGATTTATATTTACCATATGGGCCAATGTAATTTCTTTTGTATTCTTATAATCTTCTACCAAAGAATGATAATGTGTCGAAAATAGAGTACGGCAATTCAATTTTGTAAGTGCATTCACAACTGAAGCGGCTATTGCCGTGCCGTCATACGTCGACGTACCACGACCTATTGATAGTAAAATATTATATTTACTAATATGTTAATTATATTGCAATTTTAATTAAACGTAAATAATTTTTACCCAATTCATCAAGCAACACTAGCGAGTATGGCGTAGCGTGCCGTAATATCGCAGCAGTTTCGCTCAACTCTACCAAGAACGTACTCTGACCAGCTAGAATATCGTCATTTGCGCCGAGCCTTGTGAAAATACGATCTACTAATGTCAAACGGCAGGAACTTGCAGGGACGTAACTTCCCTATGAGAAATACAAAAATTAATGTTTCGTTCATAGCTCAACACGTTATATGTTACTAAAACGTACAATTTGCGTCATTATAGTAAGAAGGGCGACTTGACGCATCAATGTTGATTTACCACCCATATTCGGTCCAGTAAGAATCATAAAAGAAGCAGAATTTTCAATTCCTAGTAAAGTGTTATTTGGTATAAATGTATCTGAGATAATACATGGGTGCCATCCGTCTCGAATATCGATAAATACCTACCAAAAGAATCATTTTTTTAGCAATTTTCGACATAATTAAATATATGAAACAATGAATTATATTAATATTATAATAGCGAATTACAAATTACCCTTTCATCTGTACCATCGTTAACTTCTGGTATACACATATCTCCGCTGAGAGCGTATTCCGCCAAAGAAATAAGAACATCCAAGATAGACAACTTATAAACCGCCATATTCCACATATCATACTTCTCGCTAAATTTTGCAAATATTCTTCTGTTTAAATCCTTTAGTACTTTATCTCTGTGTTCTTCAGCGTTTATTTGTCGACTCAAAAGTTCCTGTAAAAATATTTTAGTGTCTTCTTTTATGACTTTTTTGAACGTATTGTCGTATCATTCTAGAGAAAAATAAAACCTTAGTTTCGGCAGTGTAATAGCGTTTGTATCCTTTTCTTTGCGATTGAAGCTCATACCCGGAACCAATTTTCTTTATTTGAGAATCTGGAATCTCGATTTGATAACGTTTCTTATCCGATCCATGAAACGTGACTTTCACACCGAAGTGCTTTCTTTGCTTTTCAAGGTACTCTTGGGCATCTGCCTTTACATCATCTAATTCTATTAAAACAGAGTCGTACTCATTATCGACTCCTCTCTTTGGAACAATACAGCCTACTTTTTTGGCTTCTTCGTGATCGAATGCGGTCTAAAATATACATATATTATTGTACATTTATATATCGTATAATAATTACCACTAAGTAGGATTGATATTAATTACCTTAAAATAATCTAATGATTCTCTTAATGAAGGAAACTCGCCATCCGGCTCTATTTTAGTACATCGACTTACTATAGTACTCTTGAAATCTAAAAAGTAGGTGATATATTTTTCAATCCCATTGCGGTAATTTTAAATTGTAATTATAGATAACGCAATTACCTTTGAACAAAGCAACAATTTTTAGAACATCCTCAAACGCACTCAGAGTAACAATAAAATCTGCGATCTTTTTCTTTGAATACGTTTGACCTTCGAACATAATCGCCCTGCCGTCTGGATGATTATTCATTTTCGCTGCATTTCCTTGTGCATGGATCCTAAAATTATTATGAAATTTTGTGTTTAAATATTTTTTTTTATGAATGATCTTCCTAACTTCCAATAATAACTCAAACTCACTTGCTTAATAATCTTTCAAGATCAGGGAGTCCTGCTAATATACTACGAGCATTTTGCATCACCTCTGTATTATCCATTAATTCTTGTATAGCTTGTTGACGTTCGATTATAACGTTTTTGCGACAGGATGGTCTGCAAATCCATTCTCGCAGTAACCTATAATCAAATATATTTGATTAAAAAAATTATATAAAATGTTTATATTTATTTTAAATATACCTCTTCCCGAATGCAGTACAGCAACGATCCAGTGTTTTCATGAGAGAACCTTCGCCGAATATTCTCAAATTATTAATCGTAATAGCATCTAAAACCTAATAATTATATACATTAAATTAATTGTTTATTTTCATACGTGCAATTAAGTAATGAAATTCGTAGTCACCATATTATTGGCAAAGTTTGAAGCCACAGATTTCTCATTTGAAAAATCTGGCGGAGTATATGTTTTAAAACGTCCTTGTGCCAATAATTGCTGTTCAAGCAGATAATATTTGAGTAAGTATACACATCCACCTAAGGCATGCACCGCTAACTCTTTATCATCAGCAGAAGTTAAACCTAAAGTATCATCTAAAAAAATAAAAATTGGAACGTCAATAGGAATCAAACTTTCGTTGAGAAGATGTATTAAAAATGTTTACTTTGGTTAAGATACGGTTGCAAGCCTGCAGGCCATTGAAACTGAGAGTCTGAACTTTTGAAGTATTCTCCTTCATGAAGATTCTGCAAGTTAGAAAAGAAAAGAACTTACAAACAAAATCAGATCTTAACACTTTTGAACATTTAGTACCATTATGCTTACTTTTAACGTAGTCGAAGATGACCAAAATTGAGATTCACGTAAAAGTGGTTCTTTAATACACGCTGCTAAAGTGTTATTTAAGATCTTTAGGGTCTTTTGAGACAAATTACCTCGTTCATAAACCACCTAAATATATAATCAACTCAATTATCTAATTTTAATTACGATTTTAAAACAACTTACATGAACTGGCGGATAATGAGCGAGCAAAGTTAGTATTCTAGAATTGCATCGATCGTCTTCGAATTGACCGAGATAGAAGTCTCCTATTGTAGTATCTAAGAAACACACTCCATAATGAGATGTGTTTGAACCAGATGGACATTTTTCAACTAGTGATAACAAATAATTGGAATTTGCCATAGATGCTTCTACATCCTGTGGAGTGTATACTCTTGTACCTTTACTGCTTATTTGACAAATTTCTCGTTTAACTACTTTGTCGAACTTTGTTGGTCTAGTCACTTTTCAGTAAAGAAAACAATAAATAAAATTGAATTGCAATTGATAATTTTAAAATACATGCAATATGCTTTTGGAATTATACTTTTGCTACAACGTTGTGCCATCATGTCTGGATTTTCTGTTTGTTCTACCCTGGCAACTTTGTAGCCTCTTTCTATGAGACTTGCTGAGAAACGACCATATCCAATTTCTGGAAATCCCGAATGCGCAAATTCTCCCTGTAATTAATCACGTTTATTCTAGCAATTTATTCTAGTATTTTTAAAATACATATAAAGTAATACAAGTGACTTACTCTCATATATGTAAGATTGATTTCATTGACACTAATTACAGCATCCATATGATACAATTCATAAAACTTTCCTACTTTAAAGAAAAGAACGCAATCGAAATGTTTGCTTTTTAATTCCCACCATTGTCTCATGGCCTGAATAAAATCGTATAATGTAAGGTGCATCAAATAATACTTGTATTAAGAAAATTTAAATTTCTATCTTACTGGAGTTTGTTGATTCAAGAAATCCTGAGGAACATAAAGAGTTTTAGGATCATAATCTGGATGACTTGGTGGTTTTCTACGAATATCTTGTATTTTATTTGGTTGAAGGAAATCATACTTTAAATGTGGCCAAGATTCTGTAATACTGTCGGAACCTTTGGTTTGATTTTGTTGCTGTGGTTTTGATTCTTTTTTAGCCTAGATGAATTTTAATTGATTAAGTAATATACATATGTATTTAATAAAAAGAAAAATTTATAGCTATGACCTTACATCTTTGGTATTTTTCATTGTACTTATTTCCCGTTTTTTTCTAGGAGCTTTAGCCAATTTTATTTTCTTCTAAAATTTAATTTACATTGATCGATTAGTATGCAAATCTTTTTACTTGTAATTACTCTTTTACCTCTGGAGATTCCTCTTCACTTGCTGTTGGTGGCTCACTTTCACTAACTTCTTCAGATACTGAATCAGAATCTTCTGATTCATCTTCTGGATCTATATGAAAATGAAATCAAATATGTTTTTTTCTTCTAAAACAAATAAGAGATTATGACACAATTGCAACAAAAAACACAAACCAGGTTTAAATTCATCACCAGAATCTTCTCCAGACTCTTCATCAGGGATAATCAATCTTCGCTTTTTTGGCTGTACTATTTCCTTTTCTTCTGTTTCCTCTTCTTCGTCATCATCATCTTTAAAGACATTTTTTTTATCTTTGACATCTATATTTTCTTTCCCTTTGCTTGGAATTTTTGCTATATATATCATAAATAATATGTTACATCACTTATGTAATATTTATTCGATAATTTAGCATACACAATACATTTATTGTATCCGCGGTGAAAAACTTTTATAAACTATTACATTGAATAGATTTTTCGTAAATATGAATTTTTTCTGTGAAATGTTCTATTTTAATTTTATGTTTAATGTTACGATGCAACAACACATGCGGCTCAAAATTACATACAATATGTTTTTCATCGCATGTTCTATTGCTTTCATTCTATTCTATTGCTATAATAAATTAATTATTTACACGTGAGCTATTTTCATTATATACCTTTGTTCCGTTGTTCTCTTGGTCTTTTCGGTGTACTAGGTTTTTCATCAGGCTTATTATTCGATTGTTTAGGAGTTTTAGGAGTTTTAGGCGAAATAAAATAATTGTACAATGTATTCACTTTAGACATAATGATATAACAATTATAATCGTATTAAAAATTTCTAATAATTCCTCTTTCACACTTGAATATTTGCTGTTCTTGCAGGTGGAAGGATCAAAATCCCGGCAAAACTTACGTTTTCTAAAAATCATTGAAGTATTACTCTGCGTTCTTAAATATTACTGAATCTATTTATTTATCTATAGAAAAATTATTATTTTATTTATTATTCTAATAGCTCTTCTTAGGTAATAATATTTGAATGTACATTTATTGATGATAATTATAATGGTATTTAAATGTTAAATACTCTGCTTTAGTTAAAAATTTAATTTTGACTTCACTAGGGAATATTCTGCTTTAGTTAAAAATTTAATTTTGACTTCACTAGGGAATTTAGCTGTGGGATAAAGAACTTTTTACCTGTCCTATGCAGTCATTCATTCCTCATAGTGGCAATTGTACTCTAAGAAAACAATAATGGCGCATTCAGTGAATATCTCTGTAGAAGCACCGATCGAGAATCAAATTCAAGAAATTACTTACGATGGCCAAGAAATCTACCAAGCGTACGTAGTTTTTCCTTTTAACGTTTACTAAAATTAAACAAAATGTTGGTTATCGATAGAAATAGTAGTAAATGAATTTAATATATGTTCACCTAACCTCAGAATTAAAATAACATTTTATTTATATTTTGTAACATAACGTATTATAAAGTAATTAATTATAATAATCTATCATTTTTCTAGACCTCTTACATTGTCTGAAAACTTGGCAAAAATCGCGCAAAAGATCGACTTTAGCAAAACCAATGGTGAAGATGTTAAAAAGGAAACTGAAGGTGGAGAAAAGGGTGAAGAAGATACAAAAGATTCAGCTTCCTTTCAGTCATCTTTATGGCCATGGGATAGCGTTAGAAATAAACTAAGGCAATATATTATTGAATATTTTTTGAACATGACTTTATCGATGTAAAAGACTATGATAATTTTATTTGCAGAAATGCATTGACAGAAGTATGTGTGTTAGCTGATGTTCTTGCAATAGCAAAAGAGAAGCATTATATGGTTCTTGATCCTGTGCCTCAAGACCTACCAGAAGTAAGGCCTATGATACAAGTATATGCTAGAAAAAAAGCATTGGCTGGAGCTGCGTCTGTCATTATGATGGGTGCTGACAGATTAAAAAACTGCCAGAATGAACTAGCGAGAAATAGATCAACCCCAGATTTCCATATTGAATTATTGAGATTGAGACAAAATTGGCGTTTGAAAAAAGTTTCTAATTCGATCATTGGTGATCTTAGTTATAGAACAGGTTCATAGTTATCTTTTATATATTTAAATGTCTAATTTAAGGATTAATTGTATCACATTCAGTAATATGAATTTTTTAGCTGGATCTAAATTCCCCCAGACTGGAATGTTTGAAGTTACTAAGGCAGAAGAGGAGGAGAAGAGTAGTACAAGTCCTCCTGCATCTCCAAGTCCTGGTAATAACGTAGCAGGTCAAACCCATCCTCCAAATTCTAAGGCTTCTGCTCTGAGAGTTACTATTCCTAGTGAATTACAGGGTGTTGCTTACATAGAGGTATTATGTCAAAAAGGTAAGTGTATGTATGTATAATATACATTTATTAGTGTGTTTATGTACATCATATAACATCAATGTCGAATTATTATTTTTGTTTATAGACCAAGAAGATTTATGTAGTGCAAATATTAGTTTACTTAATAACAGTGCACATAGCTCCAATGCAGACATGCACTGGCAGCAAAAACTAGAAGCTGCACAAAATGTTCTTTTTTGCAAAGAATTGTTCAGTCAATTAGCGAGAGAAGCGGTACATTTACGTGCGCCTATACCTCACATGGTTGTCGGCAATCAAATAATGGCAACAGTAAATACCTTTTTGCTCTTAATTGATATGTATGATACATATTTATTTACAATATACTATACAAAATTAAAAAATTTTAGGTTTTGCCTGGGATTCAGTTAATCATAGGACTTTGTCATAGTACGGGGAACGACAAAAAGCCAGCCGCTCCTCCTCCTCATAAAACCGATCACGACCACGTGTTAGAACACTCTTTGCATCAGCTATTACGTGAAGTTCATCACAAAAATACGCATCATCCATTTCCACATCCTTCTTCCGGACCTCTCGGGCCCAGTAAAAGGAGATGTTTAGCTGGTCCAACAGCCGCGGACAGATATGAGCTTTTAGAAATGACAAAGAGTCAAACTCTTTTAGAACAAATTATTCAACAAGCTCAACATTATTTTATGCGATTACGTACTGAATATGTCCTAGATACAATAGCAAAGGAAGTAAAAGATCCTTTGATTGTTTCTCATTGGAATGCGTTAAATTCTCCTACCCAATCTTGTGTAAAAATTAATATTTTAACACATGGATACGACACAGTATGTCGAACGTCGCTTGTTGTTCATATAGGAGAGAAATCCTTGAAATGCGTTTGCCGAGATGGTAGAGTAATGCATATGAGTTATGAACCTCAAGAATTACGGGACCTAATATTTTGTCAGGTATAATCACATTTTTTCTATTTTCTTAATCTTTATCGAATATGTATATAATTACTTAGTATATTATTACAGATCTATCAGCATCAAATAACAGCAGTACAAGCACTAGCAAAATGTATGGGATGGCAGTTTTTAGCCAATAGTTCACACCTTGGTTTAGGGGCAGTTGAACCTCTAGGAAACGCTAGTAGTTGTATTTTAGCTTCACCAATAGGCGATAGGTATTTATTAATTTTGTTTTAGTAGAAGGCTATGTATATATGTATGTGTTACATCTAAAATAATTATTGGGATTTTAGGATGATAGCTGTTAGGTGTGAACCGCAAACGGGAGTACAAGTTGCGATAGCTCATTCTCCTCGGAAAGATTTCTTTCCTGGACAATTAGTGAGAGAAAGAAAGTGGGAAAATTTAGGTGGTTCTTTTAAAGAAGTTCGGTGGGATAAAATGGAAGGGAAAAATTTTTTAAATAAAATGGAATTACTTATGGCTTCCTTAACAAGCTCCTAGATGCTATCAATGACTGATTAGGAATTTAATTGTTCCACAGGGTGAAAAAACGTGATCACGTATACAGATTTTATTTTTCGTTTGATATACTCTCTACACCTTTTTATTGTATATTTGAATTATAGATGAATTTATTCGAGTGATATTTTGTGACTGTGATTCACTCTATTTTCCAAATTTCTCTTTTTTCAATAAAAAAACCAATTAAAATATTCATGCTTTTTAAAATCGAATTCGTTGTTTTCCCTTTCTTGTCCTAAACGAACGGAGATATTTCATCCTGTGGTATTTGTTATTGAGAACAAGGATTATAATTAAATGTACCTTTAGTTGTACAAAAATGGTTTTTATTTGAATGACATATGAAATGTAATATGAATCGAGTAATAAACCATGAAATGGTAAGTGAAACACAATGCCAAATATACAGATGTATATTGAACACCTAAATTACAATTATTAATGGATCTTATATACATACAAAAACTACTGAACAATTCCTTACGTATTATCGTCATTTGTATAACCTGTTTTGAATAGTTTTATTTTTTGATATAAGGCAGGGATTGATGCATAAATTTACTCTTTCCGTTTGATAGAACATGTACATACATTATATATGTATACATTCTTACATATGTACATCCATACTTATTTTAGACTTTGCTTCTTTTTTTTTTTTTGCAATACAAACAAAATATCGTACATTTCAATATAATTCGATTTTAGATCGAAACATCGTCGCGTCTTGGTTATACAATTGTTTCGATGGGTTAAGGGACGGACTAGCAGTTTGACCAAGGAATTCTGTGCTAGAACGTATTACCATTTAAATTTTTGCGGAAAAATATTACATTTGAAAGATAAATAATACTGGTACACTTAACAGATGTCCATTTTGGTCAAGTGTAAAAGTTCAAGTAAGGTCTAACATGTATTGGATCTGTACGAATATATTCCTAATCATTATAGGCTTGTTTAGTAATACCAAAGATATGGTTTGTTAATTTAACATCATATCTTTTTTACACACAGTGTATATCAGAGCAATGAATAATCTCCTTGCAGTCGAATGGCTAAGGAAAAAATTTTCATCATTCTGTGATGTTCATTCGGGTCAAACACAACTACTTGTATTTTAACTTTCTTATAAAAGTTCTCTCTTTTACTGTCTTGAAAAACACTGAACTATACTTTGGGGTCTGCCACCAGCAACTTTGAACGCAAGTGCAGTTGTTATAATCAAAACAACATAAGCGGATAAAGTGGTAGCTACGTAAGCTTGATATACATTTAATAGGGTCATACATGACACAAACAAGTGTGAGCCAACAACCCAAATAACTTGACCCCAATTTTTTCTGTCAAGAGCAGAAAAAAATACAACGCCCCAAAATGTATGTAATAAGATAAAGCAAAGAGTTGTGGCTGCTGATATTATAAAAAAGTACTCTGTGCCTTGTCGAAGTCCCATTGTTCCAGGTCCAACAGCATCTGCCAGGACATTGACTAGTGCAAAAACACCACTCATAAAACCAAAACCTAAACCACATACATATGCAAACACGTGTCTGCTATCTGCTACATGTGTTGTTGTTACTTTATCTAGCCCTCTTTCGGCTTTTCTTAGTACCCAGTATAAGAGATACCTGTACAAAAATAACAAAAAATCAACTTTCAAACAATTCAAGTGAAAGTAAAATATAAAAAATATTGTGTTTTAAAGAGAAAGTAAATTTGATATTTTACCTGAATGCTTCTTGGAATAATACAGAAAATACAAGTCCAAATGCGAGGTGATTTTGTAGTGGCACCACAGCATACCAAAGCACCGATGACAACAATAAAGAAATTAACCAAAAGAAGGCACTGGCTATTAGTATGATGATTCTAATAGGTTCAGCTGCGACAGTAAATGTAAACATAGCCAACGGTGGACCGAAAGCCAAAAAGGCACAACCAAAAAAATCCATAACTGTCATTTTTGCGGCGAATAGTGCCTAATCACTTTTGATGTTTTCAGTATCACACTGATCTGGTCTTTTCGAAATGCTAAATATTCATAACCTTATGTAGCCTTCGCGCGGCTCGGCTAGTACTTCTTGAAGGGCACATTTATTCCCTCCGCTGATTGTAGAAATATATCAAATATGATAATAATGGAATCGGACACAAATGAATCACGATAATGATGAAATCACTTGGCACACCAGAGATGAATAGGGAATAAGAAAATCGCCGATAAGCATTGGCGACATTCAGCCAAATATACGCTCTACGAATTACCGCCTCTAATGGTCAAACAGTCAAACTATACGCACATCTTTTTCTCTGGTGTTTTCGGTGGGAGGAAGGTGGTATATACAGTAAAAGGGGAAATGTGTGTTTGTATTGGGCTGTATGAAAAGAAGCGGCATTTTGATCGCAATTTTCATATAAAATAGTTTTAGCTCCATTAATCGAACAGTGGAATCAAATTACTGTAAAATTTCACAATTATACAAATTATTATGCAGAAAATTATGAAATTGTAAGATTGCACAATTATTTTAAACTTGCGAATTAAATTGTATAAAACAATCTTATTTTGCAAATGATCGAAGCGTTTAATCATTTAAAATTTTTCCAACATCCATAATTCTCAAATCATTTCCAATTCTCATAAATTTATGAAAAAGTTCGAGAAAATTAGTAAGTATTGTAAAGTATTTGTAAATATTAAATATAAGTATTGCTATTTCGTCCAGTCGCGGGGAGACGCGTCTCGGTTAGGCGCGTCAACGGGAGTCGTAAATTCCCGTTACGATATACGAATCGACACCACGAGCAGGGCGATCCCCTTATTTCGGTTAGAACAATAGGGGTGGTTGTGGTGGAAGAACTGTAGTCTACAGTTATCTATGACTCATGGGTGTCCTTGGTCTTGGGAAAAACCAGCTGTTTAGCAGGGCACATCTGCTTTCCCCGTAATTAGCAAGAGTGTGCAATAAATCTAATGACTGTTCAAAGGACCATCCATAAACCGAAAATATTTGTGTGAATCGAAGTTAAGCTGAAAAGATTCGGTTTATGGTGGTTCCTTGGGTTTCCTGCAGGTCAGTTTAACGAGGGGTAGGCCTTGGCGGCCAGACCGAAAGGGCATACCAAAGGCCGTAACAAATATTAAAAGAATAAAATAGCATAAGAGGTATTAACCTCTTGAACCTCGGAACCTGAAATTCCTAGAAATAATATCATTTTCTAAGATAAAAGAGGAGAATATAATCTTGCAGGATTGTTGTACTATCTTGTATTATAAAATATCTAAATATATTGGTATATACAGTAAAAGGGGAAATGTGTGTTTGTATTGGGCTGTATGAAAAGAAGCGGCATTTTGATCGCAATTTTCATATAAAATAGTTTTAGCTCCATTAATCGAACAGTGGAATCAAATTACTGTAAAATTTCACAATTATACAAATTATTATGCAGAAAATTATGAAATTGTAAGATTGCACAATTATTTTAAACTTGCGAATTAAATTGTATAAAACAATCTTATTTTGCAAATGATCGAAGCGTTTAAGATATTTTTTGGAATCTGACTTTATTTCTCGGTATTTTTTAAATCTAATTTGCATTCTTTTCTTGTGATTTATCTTCGCTAGTCGCTAGTACAAATGCACATTTTCCTTTTTACCGTATATACGAATATTTCTCCCATCAAGAGCATAGGAGCAGAGATGTGCGTATAATTTAGCTGTTTGCCGCTAGAGGCTTGCGCATTTTTTGGCTGACTTTTTTAACATTGCATCGGCGATTTCCCTATTCATCTCTGAACACGCTCCGTTGAATATTCCTAAAAAATTCGCAATAGATGACTTCGATAAATATTGATAGCTCTTTTAATTGCCGAAATTATTGTGCAAATTATTTTGGAGAATATGAAAATTTTGATAAGATCTTCTTAATGAGAACCACTTTAATCAGTTCTTATAAATTTTTAGTCTATATATGTAGATGCATGACTTTTCAGACAAAATAAGTCTGGTATTAATAAATTTTATATTTGTATTTCAAATAAATTTCTTTAACTAAATTAAAATATCATATTAGTTAAAATTGTATAACGTTTAAAATTCGCTCCGAATACTGGAATAAATTTGCAACCATATTCGTAGCATACCAGGTATATAGATACGTAACAATGTACATAAACAATATGTTTGATTAAAGGTGTGTTTAAAAGTAAAAGTGTACATGAAACTTTTAAATATAAAATTTAATTAAGAAAAGATATTATTATTCGTGTATAAAAAGATATATTCTTTAATAAAAATATATTTCTTCAATTTTAAAGTCCATTGCACGTATGATAAAGTGAAGGGTTTCTTGAATGTATGTTACAGCACTGCCGACCGCTTATACTCCTATGAAATGACCGAGCTCTCGCGCACTTTCTTCTCAGCATTGTGTGTGTACGTTCGCTCAGCTGTTCTGGTCAGAAGCGATCGCGGCTCATCCGATTGCACAAATTTTCGAAGCTTTGGAGTTTATTTTTAGTAGCAGTGCCATGTCGTTTTGGTATAATCCTCGTGGATTTTTGCTGCGTAAGAGCACGTTGCTCGTTCTCTGATCTATTCGATATGAAAAAACGTTTTCTTCATTGATTGACAGACTTCGTTCACGAGTTACCACAGTTATCAGAAATTTTACATTAATTCGGGATCGATGTGCTCTGTAAATTGACGTTAAATTTTGACCGTAATAGTGAAGGATTAACCATGAAGAAAACACGTTCAAATATATTTCGTGACATTTATTATCAGCCCTACAATGATTACACCAGGATGAAGCTTTATTCTAGCAGCAAAGGTATTTGGTATTCTGTTTTCAAGTAACAATTTGATAACCTTATTATACAGTGTAATATGTTGTAAGATCAAGATGTTTTTTCTCTATTTTAACACTGAAAAAGAATGATCAAAACTTGTTAAAAATTCGATAACTTTGTGTTTCATTTAAATAAACTGAGTAACAGATTTTTCTAAATCTGGTTTCTTTACATAAAGACGCTTGCATTGTTATTAAATACAAATGTGGTAATTGTCATATTTTTCAAATACCTTAATATTTAAGTTAAATGTTTCTTTGCGTATGTATGTTTTAGCAAGTCTTCAAATGATGCAACGTATGGCATTGTTAAAGAGATTAAAAGTTCACAATGGTTGTGTAAACTCTGTTTGTTGGAATGCTACTGGAGAATTGATATTGTCTGGTAGTGACGACCAGCATCTTGTCCTTACAAATGCTTATAATTATGAAGTAAGTGTGCATTGTTATTAACTTGTATTTTTACATATTAGTTGAATTAGGAATATATTTAAGAAAGAATAGTGCTGTTGCAGTTACATAGAATATAGGACATATTTAGGAATTTAATGTAATAAAACAAGTACTTTTTTTCGTTAAATGGAAATAATTTTTATATTAAAAAATCCAAGATGTAAATAAATTAGCATATTTGTCGTATTAAAATTTTTTTATTTTATAATGTGTATATACATATATATATATATATTAATTTTACCTATATTTGTGTGTCTTGTAAAATTCTGTGCCAAGGTTATTTATATTTTCACCCTTGACAAAGCAATTTAAGAGACTTACACGTGTGTTTCTTTGTTAACAAACTGAGCTTGTATTCATATTTTCAGTTATTAATAAGAAATATATTTGTCATTATGTGTTTATTGTATTTTCTTTATCTTTTATAATATAATATTAAGTTTGATATGATAGTATTATTACATTATCACAATGCTATAAATACATTGTGAATGTACCTATAACACATCATAGTATAAAATTATGTCTTAGATATCATATTAATATTTTTGGACAAATGTCCGTAATTTTTTATTTACAAAAAATTTATTATACGAGATTAAGTGGTAACAAAGTTTAGTAGAAGAAAGTACGTTCAAGGAAGTTTCATTGGCAATAATCCTTTTTCAAGGAAATATCATAGATGGTTTAATTCTAGTCAAGGTCTAACATTGACATAGATAGAAATACAGAAGCTTTGCCAAATGAACAAAAACCCTTGCGTGTAATGCATGTATGCTAATTTTATCATTTAGAGCCATCAATCTAGAACTATCTTACTAATTAAATAGGATAAGAAGTTTTACATATATTTAATGTCATGAATAAATAAGCATAGACAAAAACATCAACAATGAATTTAATTCACATTTCTGTTACAGGTATTAACAGACTATAAAACCAGCCATAGAGCAAATATATTCAGTGCAAAGTTTTTGCCTAATTGTGGTGATCATCGGATAGTTTCTTGTAGTGGTGATGGCATTATTTTGTATACAGGTGAAGATTCAATGACCTTTGATTAAACGCTACAACAGGCTACTTGAACTAACAGGAAAATTTTCATGGTTACAGATTTAATAAGAAGAACAAAAACATTTCATAATCAATTTAATTGTCATGTCGGTACTACATACGAAATAGCGACAATACCTGGTGAGCCGCATAATTTTTTAAGCTGTGGGGAAGATGGAACTGTGAGATGGTTTGATCTTAGAATAAAGGACAAATGTAATACTTCGAGGTGCACTGAGGATGTGTTAGTTTCTTGTGAAAGAGCTATAACTGCTCTATCCGTAAATCTTGCTTCACCCCATCAAATAGCGATAGGTTGTTCTGATAGTACAGTTAGAATACTTGACAGAAGAACACTTGGAACACCAGCTACTGGTAAGTGGAGTATTTAACATAATAAAAGGAACCAAATATAAGAGCAGTTAAAAGATTTGCCAAATAATTTTGCAGGCTGGACAGATACGCCTGGAGCAGTAAAGGCCTTATGTACTTTCACTGTCCCGGAATTTGAAGGGAATTCTTACAGAATAACATCGTTGAATTATAGTCCAGATGGGCAGGATGTTCTTGTTAGTTATAGCAGTGATCATCTTTACCTGTTCAATGTGAAGGTATAAAATACATTTCCCTTTCAAGGAAATACGCGTACTATATTCAGTTATAAAATCGATCGGTTTATTTAGGACCAAGCTAGTATACAGTTAAAGAAAGATGTCGCAGTTAGAAAAGGAGAGGGAAAAAAGCAAAGATTACGTTCGCCATTGCCAGTACGTAGACTAAGACTTAGAGGAGACTGGTCTGATACCGGTCCCGATGCTCGACCTGAATGCGAGGGCGGTCGACGTAGCGGTACAGGTACTTGAATATTAAATGTCTGTTATTTTTAACTTGATGAAACAACAATGTATACATTTACTTTTGCGTATTTTAGAAATTGCTCAAGCCAGACCCGTTCTTCAAACTTCGTTAATGCAGAGAATGACTGATGTTCTCAGTAGAATGTTAAATGACCCAGCCACTAGAGCCGCTTTATGCGGCGGCGGCGAAGATAGTTTAGAAGGCGTGATCGATCATCAAGATAACGCTCAAAATAGCAACGAAAGCGTTACGGAATCAAACGAAGAGAGACAAGACAACGAAACCGAAAGGGTTGAAAGAGTTCCGACTCAGGTTAATCAAGAAATAGGTATTTATATAATTATATCTTATTTGAAGTTGTTTGATTTCTATCAGATTATCAGAATGATAAGTGGACAACTCGTAGCTGTTTCAGAGCAACAACCAGATAGATTAGAAAGTCCAAGTACTAGCGGTACGCAAAGTAAACCTGGGACAAGTTACTCTGTAGAAACGAAAGAAGAAATGCCATCCAATGAAACAATGCCTTTGAAGCAAACGATCGATGAGAGTTCATCGTCGGTCGAATCCAAATCACATGTTCCTATGGAAATTGAATCTAGTCAAGTAGAAACACAACAGTGTTTTGCTCAACCGTGTTCATCGCGTACTATGGATAAGTCCAATGATCTACCGGAAGATGATCAAAGTAGCAATGACGACTCTCCTTGTAGCAGTATGGAAAATAGACAAGAAGGACATATGATGGAAAACCTTCAAGATAGATTAACGAAAATGAGAGTCGGATTCCTTGAAAAGTATGAAAGAATAATACTAAATGAATTAAACTCATATTTCGATCGAATATTATTATATAAATAATATTCGTAATTTAAATATTATTATATTTTTATTTGTTTACGTTTTATTTACAGACACGGCAGTGAACCTGCTGTAAGTTTAACTTATACGGATAAAAGTTCATCAAGTGCAACGATATCTCTTGGTGTAGCAGATGAGATGACCCGTGATGGTTATCATGCGGGTATATCATTATTTTTTTAATTGTCTTATAAGTATATTCCCATCTGTATTTATTTTGAATAAAAACATTGTGTAGGACCATCTGGAAGTAGTGGAACATTCTCCGGCAGAAATCATGACAAACATATACGATATAGTGATATACAAGAGAGTAAGTTGATACAATGTAAACAGATATATCTTTCAGAAGATCAGAAATCATATATTATCTTTTTGACAGAGACTGATGAAAGCGCTTTTAGTGATAGCGAGGATGAAGATATACAAGCTGAAGGAAGGTACGTTATAAATATTTGAAATGTTATAAGTAGAAGGTTTCTGCAACGTAATGTTAAATACTTGAGTATAAAATTGCGTTTTTCTCAAATAATTTAGATTAGGAAGTTCAGCAGAAACAGAAATGGAGGAAGCTATGGGAGATGCTCCAACGCGCCGAGGATCAGCGAATTTCGACAAAACGTGCGTAACGGAGCTTCGTGTCAAGCAGAAATATATGGGACACCGTAACGCTAGGTATATTTTTATCTTTCGCATTGTTGTAACTTTCAATCTGGTGGTCGCGAACGATTAACTCAATTCTCGCGTAATAAATGACGAAATCTTAAGAAGGCTATATATGATTAAATTTTGTGACTAAAAGATTAACACGAAATCCATTGCAATTGAAACCTTTTTAATCGGCTAAAGGCTGGGTAATAATCAACAAGACTGATATCGTAGAAAGAAACATTTGTGGAACGTTGTTGAAACACCAATTCTATTTGGCGAGTTTGGTTTCTTGAAAATCTTTACCTTCGTGTATATAACGTTTTAACGTTTGTATTCATTGTGTCTGTACAAAATATTTGAGTTGTTCTCGGAAACCATGATTGTTGACACGTTTTTAATTCCGAAAAAGCCTTCGAACGGCGTGGGCCATATCGTATAAGACCGCCATATTATCTGATCAGTTGGTCTTCCTCCGCTTGACTCTAGTTTCTTTAGGACCATGATTAAAGAAGCAAACTTTTGGGGCAACGATTTCGTCATGTCGGGTAGCGATTGTGGTCATGTGTTCATATGGGAGAAAGACACGGCCAGATTATGCATGTTGCTGGAAGCAGATCAACATGTCGTCAACTGTTTGCAACCACATCCGTATTTACCACTATTAGCCACAGCTGGTATTGATTACGATGTTAAGCTTTGGGCACCGATAAACGAAGAATCCAGCTTTGATGAAAAGTTTGCGGAAGATGTAAGTCCTTATATATTATTTACCATTAAATACATATGGTGAAATATAAAAATAATGCAATTTACAGTTGAAAAAGAGGAATGCAGTCATGTTGGAAGAGACGAAAGACACAATGACTGTACCGGCTGTTTTTATGATCAGAATGCTGGCATGTCTCAATCAGATACGCAGAGGTAGTGAAAACTTATAATACTTTCCAAGCCTTGCGGTAGTACACTTCATTAGTATGACCAACGTAATTAAGAGTAACATAGTGAAGAAATTCGGCTGCTTTTTTCCCCGTTTAACACGCAGGTATCGGAGTAAATAACGGTGTACAAAGTTTGAATCTAACAGCTCCTTTTTCTTCACGTTTGTGAACTTGTCCATAACTTTTGTAATAATACCATTACGTTCATAAAATTTCATCATATTTTATCTTCTTTTTTTTTTTATACATATTTTTAAGGAACCCTATAAAAATACTTGTATATGCTTGTTTATAAATTCTATGTTATATATAATTTAAAATAAGAAGTAAGGATAAAGAGTTAACAGAGGAGGACAAAATAAAGTACAAAATTTTAACGTATCATTTCTAAGCCACAGAGGCTATAAGAATAAAAAAAAAAGTAATATAAAAATATGACATAAACAATGATAATACAGATAACGAAAAGTTTTGTAATTTTTTATGCATATAACGAATTTACACATGTATACAAGAGAGAGAGCGAGAGAAGGACAAATATCGATTAAACGACATATGCATGTAATGTCACATCGGTATTTTACCATTGCAAATTATTGTAGTGATGAAAATAAAGTTTTTAATCAATACACGATATATCTTTAATATACCAGGAAATGTGTGATTCTTACCGTCGAGTGTTTTTTCTTTCTCTCTTATTTTTATCGTTGTAAGCTTATCGCGATTGATAAATGGTTATAATCGTGTTCCTCTATTCTAGAATAAAGTTTAAAGCGGTAATAATTCTTTATATTGTAGCTAACGAACTAAGTCACGGTATGGACAGGTATTTCATGTAATATGCATATCTATGTGTATATTTGTCTTTATTTAATATTAGATTAATACTAGTAAGCACGTAACATATCAAACGAAATTATGCAATATCATCGACTTTCCTTTCTGCATTCCTGTACTAATTGGCCATCTAGATGATAAATCATATTTAACCAATCGATAACGATAACTGTTTTTGATTAAAAAGAAAAACAGATGTATCATGTTTGGCAAGTGTTATGCTCTCTTGAATGTTATATATGTTCATACACACTAAATTCCCTAATTTATGTATTCAAACACGTAAGATTAGGTTATTCTTTTATTAACGTTTCTTCTTTTACATGTTGTGCAAAATTATTTTTAAAGTGCTGTAACAAATAAAACGAGAGAGGAGTTTTCTGCATAATTTTGTCTCATTATCATTCATTTATCATCATTGTATCAATCCATCCCTATTTCATTTATTATAATTTGTTAATATTTGTTTGTAATTTTTTTCGCTTCCTTTTCATTCACACAGGTAGATCATCAGAAGAACACTCGGTATAGCACGTCGCGTTTAGCTCGTTTTGGTCATCTGTGCGCGACAGCAAATAATGTAGTCTATCGTTAGATTATCATTCACTGGTTGGAACGAGATATTACAGAATAATTCCGGTTCTTTTATAGGACGCGGTCGGAACAGGAGGAGGAGCGGCGACGAGGCCGGCGAATTACGAGGTGGTTAAGCTGTTTTTGGCGATACTGTCGTCTGTGAAGATCCGAGATCTCAACTGGGATAATCTTTATCGCAACGCCAGCTGATCAGATTTCGAATTTGTCTTCGATACAAAAAGAATAAAAAAAAAAAAAAAAAGGAAAACTACAAAAAAAATAGTAAAATAAGAATCAGGAAGGAAGAAAGGAGAATTCGTATATTTATGATTTACCGTTGCAATACTATTTCACTCTTAATTATAAGGATATTTAATCTGATAAGCTTTGCGTACGTATCATTATTGCATCGAGAAAGATAAGTCGAATTTTTTTTCTTTACCACTTTTATTTTCTGTCGCTTCTTTTCTTCTGACTCTGTTTATACCGCGTGTTTGATGTATCAAGCTTGTGCAATGTAATTGTTTTTCTCATCTTTCGAATTTATAGAGTTATTTCGTTTGGAGAGGAAAATACGATAAGGTCAAATATTTTCGATATTTTATACAGAATTTTGATGTCAGGTTCGGATCTATAATTGGAACTACAATATAATACATGTTATTTAGGATGCAAGTAAAGTGCACTTGTTGATTAACTATTTATCACACATGTTTCTCGATAATGTTACGCTGTTGTAGTTAATTGATAATTGATCGGAAATGCACTTTATTCGTCCTTCCGTTAAACGAGCCTTAGAGTGCACAATAAGATAATAAATGTAATATAAATACTAGGGTTCCATTTAAGAACCTGAACCTTGACATTTTATCTTCCTCGCCAAATTAAACAACTTTATATCTCCGAACTTTTTAGAAACGGTTACGTATTATACGGTTAAATTTAACGTTTCCGTGTATTCTCTTCGTTAATGTCCAATTTATATGCAGTTCAAAGATAAAAAATTCCACCGTGCCTGTTTCACGGTCACATGTTTTCATTTTCTTTCTTTTTTTTTTTTTTTTGTTTCTTTTTCCGTGTGATGAAATAACGAAGTTAATGAAGATCGGTCGATTTTTTGAGGTAACTTATTGACACATAGAGGAACATAGGCAATCGCTAAGTTTGTAGATTCGTTCGCTCAGTTTGATAAAGTAGGAATGCTTGCGACGTAGAGACACTTGCAGAGAGATCGGAGAACGTGAGCATCGTTTTACTAAAGAATGATGTTCAGGCACTCGAAGGTTTCACCAAGGGAGAGAAACGTCGTTGTAGGATACCGTGGTGTATCGATATATATCCAGAGAATTTATTTATAATAAAAATTCTGAAGAACGCAAACGCATCTTCATGTTCTTCTCCATACACCTTCTCTTCCACGTGTTTCAATATTATTTCCGTAGTTGATGTCATTGAAAATACGTATACATAGAAGACTAACGACAAAGAAACGAAGGAGGGAGCAGGGATTTGAAACGTAAGCGGAGAAAATAAAAAGAGAGGCCAGGTTCATTCAACAACAGAGTCTAATTTAATAACAAAATATGAACGCTGCATTTGTAATAAAATTAACCGTAATATTAATAATCGTTAAAATAATAATAATAATAATAATAAAATAATAACTATGGCGGCATACATAATCGGTCGAGATAACCATAATTAACATAGGTAACGGAATCCTAATATCGAAGAGGACGAAGCGTACGAGATATGTAGATTCGCGTTACAAATTACGATCGCTAACGAATCGACGGTTTTAGTTGAAGAAAAAAGAAAAATATTTTACGACGTGTAAAATGTGTGTCAGAACGTCGAACGTATGAAACGAGATCCCAACAGATATGAGAAGTAATTTGGTAACTGAATACGTAATCACTTACGTAAAATATATTTATACGTTTCAAGGAAACAATTCGATGACTTCGATAATATTCAAAATAACTTTTCAACACGGTAGATGAATTATTGTTTCGTACATACGATGAAGAAGAGTAATATATTGAAACAAATAACGATACGAAGATGTTATTTGAAAATATTTAACAGTCGATTAAAGATACTGTTTGCTGGGGTCTGTTCACGCGTGATCGACGAAGAAGGGAGGAGGAGGAGGGAATAGGTAGGTATTCGACCGAGGAACAACGAATTGGATGGAAAAAGAAAGGAACATAAAACGCGATGTTCACTGACGATTGCCTTATCTGCCGCTCGTTTATCGAACCGTCGTTTGCCTATCAGTCACCTAAATTCGAACGTATCTTTACATATGTATTTGCGAGAAAGTTTATCTTCTACTTGGTGAACCGTATGCCGACACGTGATTAATCACGAGAACTTGATGGGATATATTCAGTCGTATAATCGTAATCAATGAAAACGTTATAGAATATTTGTAAAAATAGTTAAAATTAGACATGGTAAAAACAAATAATTATAATTGAAGGATAGCTTCAGTTAAACAGATGAATCAGAAAACGATGATTATACCTTTTGGATAATTAAATGAAATAGGAATAAGTATTTGAAGAATACTTGTAGTTAACTAGGAGATTAATAATATTTGTTATCCAGACAATTGGATGACATAGGAACAAATATTCGGAACAAAGTAGTCACAAGTAACGGTAATAATAAGAAAACAACAAAACGAAATTAGTAACAAAATATGCGGTTCTGTAAGAACAGCTGAACGATAAATAGCTAAAACTAAAGATAATTAAATGGAAGCTAAGAATGTCAGAACGAGCGACAGACGAGGAAGAACGTGGTACGATGCAGAACCGGAAGTGTATAACGGGAACGGGTGTGTATTTCCTTGTTTTATTTCTCTGAACATTAGGACAAAATTGTAATCAATCGCTTATCCGTTTACCGTAAATCCAATAATGTCTGTAATAATGAATTAGCGTTATATTAAATGTACCGATGAGAGATTTTTTTTTCTTTTAATAATTCACACATTTTTCTCTATTCGACGCTCTCACTCCATTCTCTCATACTCACACTCGCTCTATCGTATACTCTCACGCATTCTCACGCTGATTTTCGTTCTTTCTTCCCTTTCCAGTTGGCGATTCCACCAACATGGGCGAGATCGATCCACGTTTCGTCCACAAATGGATCAAGGTTCGAGCTAATCGTTAGATCTACCAAAAGCCGGGCTTCGTAGAAACGCTCTTTCCCTTCGAAACGTTGATTCGATGCTTTCAGACACGCGACACCGGATAGAATACAGAAATCGGAATCAGAAAACTTGATCTACAATCCTGCCGCGTCGAATCCATCGTCTATCGATCATCGATCATTGCGACTTAACGATTTCCACTTTAAAAAGCTTCGTGACGCTTATAGAGCACACTTTGTTAATAGAACTAAGAGATTACTCTTAATAAGAAAGAGATTAGATTACTCTTAATATAATTAGATTATCGTGTAATGCTTTTTTATCGATAATAATCTATTGGAAGCTAAACTCGATATCAAAGCGGATTGTAAATCAGTCGTAATCAAAGAGGGAAAATCCTAATCTAGATACTTCGAACGTTTTCAAGTTCTTCAAGTAGAATTATGGAATTTACGCGGCGATAGACTACAATAGAAAGCTACATATTACAATTTAGGCGAAGAGAAATGGAGAATACCGATAAGATCGATGATCGAAACATGAATATCTCGATCTGTACGCGAAAGAATCGAGAATTATAGAATTTTCGAAACTTCTTTCCCAGCGCAAAAATTCGCTACTTTCCTACATTCTATGGAATTTATTTCTTTGAAGTTTTTATTTAGAAAATAGCGTATTTCACGGGAAATTAATTTTCTCTGTCCGGTGTCCGTGAATTTTCTTCCATTTCGTTCTGTTTTCTCTCTCACTTTCTTACTCTTTTCTCTCTTCATCGCAACGCTCAAGAAGTAAAAACACGAATGTCGCGCGGAATTCGCCATCGCAGATTGCACGTGAATAATTCCTCTAAAATGCGCGTGACGGTAATCATAGTAACAATAACAATGACAATATAATAATGATGACAGTAATAATAATGACAATAATATCAATAAGAATAGTAGCGAACGTTTACAATCTATTACATATCATAATCTTTTTTTTTTTGTTCACATTTTTCGTGAATTTTTTTTTTATATAATTTTTTCGTTTTAGTCGGAGGGGACGTCGCTCAAGATTTTATTCGAGGCACAGTTGGATCGCACGTCCGCTAATAGAATTCGTATCTCTCTGCATTTTTTTTGTTTTTTCACTAGATTTTCTTCGACGCATCGTCCGCCAATCGCGAAATCGAATGGAGGACTTCATCGAACTCGTTTTGTATTCTCTCTCCCGTGTATGTGTGTATCCGTGTGTGTGTTTCCTCTTTTTACCATTTTCCATCATTCTTTTTTTGTTAATTTTTATCTTGCCTTCTATGTATGTTCTTTGCATTTTTGTTCGCTCCTTTTTTCACTTTTTTTTTTACTTGCTTTTCACGTATCGCGTACATTTTTTTTTTTTTGTCTTATTACATTTTTGTCTTCTGGTTCCTTTAAGCTCGAAATGGTTTGTTCTTCGTTTTACTATTTTAGTTTCTTTTTGAACAACGTTCAAACGTTCGACCGTTCGACGCGCACGCTCGATGATAAAAAGCAAAGATTAAAAAATCGCACTGTCATGTGTACGATTAATCTATGTTTTATTTTTTCTTTGGCGAGTGTGCATCGATCGACTAAGCGTTCCTTCGTAATATGTTTCCTTTCTTTTTCCTCTCGATGTTGAAGCGTAGAAGATATGTAAGTGTATCGACGCTGTTTTGAAACGAGATCGACTCGACAATTCGAAACTTGTTATTTATCTCATTATTAGCACTATTAATTAGATTTCTCTTTTCTAATTATTCGAGATAACGTACGCGTCGAAATCGGTCGAATTCTGGCTGTGAGATATATCGTCGATCCGAATTAGTCGGATCCGGAAATGTCGTGCAAAATCAACCGAGCTGTACCTCAATTGGATTATTATGAATCACGCGCACGCATGCACAAATAGACGCACGCACACGCTAAAAAGTTACGATAATTAATAATTCTATATTGCGTAGGTTAGGGTCGCAAAAAGTTATGGAACGATAAAAAACCCTTCGAAACGCGGACCTTCGAAGTAGCGTAGAGACGAAAGGAGAGGTCAAAATAGCCGAAGACCGCGTCTTTACGTTGCTTTCTTCTCGCAGCCGTCGTCTTTTAGTTTGTTTCGTCGATTGTTAGGAACCACGGTTCCGTTCTTACTTTCTTTTTCTTTTTTTTTTTTTTTCGTAAAATAATCTATCGAAGACACGATCACCAATCAGTGACCTTCTGGTGTTTTCACGTTAAAAATTTATATGTATTGGGAATGAACGATTAAAAATATAGCTCGAAAAATTTTCTAGACAGTTTAATTAAATTGGACTTAGTCCATTTGGAAACGATAGGTAAGGTACAGTGGAAAAGGAAACTGCTATGAAGAAAGTATCGATAGTTTGTTCGAATCCGATTAGCTAAAAGGCACTGATACTTGCAGTATTAATGTCTCCCCTAACTTCGACGAAATTAGCAAGGAAATGTTGATACTTGGTAGCAATGCTTCCCGCGGCGTTCTTTGTTCTTTTTCTGAGGAGAATCAGCACTTCTGCTATAGCTAATGTTTCCGAATGCCACTATCCCTTTACCGATATCGTATCTTTTATTCGTAACAAACTTATCGGATGGAAACTATTCATATCGCTAGAAGAGTTTTAAGTTGTTATCATTAAATTGTGTTAATGAAGTGAATAATGTTATCATTATCAGAAAATAGAGTTATTTACAGGAAGAAGAACGAACATAGGAGAAGTGTATGAAGGCGATCGGTAAAAATAATAAAAATGATAGAGAAGCTTAACTGACGAAGACAACAAAAATTGCTCTTTATTGTACTTCTCTTAGTTGCGAAAAATGTTTTTCTAAATATAATCTAACTTTCTTGATCACAGACATTGGAAAAAAAGATTAATAAATAGTAAAGAATAAAGGAATAAAAATAATTAATACTGAAAAAAGAAAAAGAAAAGAAATATACAGAGGTGCTATCGAACTATATTTTCAATCGTATCCCACAAGATTTCGTGTACACGGCTTCAGATCACGCGCGACGCCATGCGTCGAGCATCCCGGAAGAACGATTGGGAGGAACTTGATTAGTATTTTTAATATTTTTTTCTGTTTGCTACGAGTTTCACGGATTATGGCTCTTGTTTCAGTCCGCATTCCTAAAAACTTTCGGCTGACTCTTGAGTTTTCACCTGTGTGTACTCTTCTAAAACGCGGCACCGAAAAATCACTGTAATAAAATCGTGCATACGCAGCTATCGGCCGGTGTGTGTGCGCGCGTGAGCTTACAGCGAGCCGAGTCGCTGTGTCGCGGTTTCTCACGTAGAAGACGATTTTTCATCCTTAAACAAGACTTAATAGTTTAATTACACTCTACGGCGATTAACCGCTAAACTGTCGATTGAATTCGGTAATTCGGTTGTCACGGCTCTACGCCGTACTTTAAATTTGTTTTATCTTTCCATTCTTTTTATAAAACGCCCCACGGTCGATTCTTCCTCTGGCTCACGCGAAAAGGCGTGCGACTGGCTATTGTAATTTAATGTAATTTAGCCTGAATTTTCGAACTTTCTAATATTGAAACTTTCAAAATTTTCGAGCTTTCAAATATTGAAATTTCGGAATTTTCAAACTTTTAACTATTGAAATCTCTGAATCTTCGAATTTTTAATAAATCAAATTTTTTTTATCCTTCATAGATCTCTAGATCTTTTAACCTTTTATTATAATAATTTTTTGGTTTCCGAATCTTCGAATCTTCTGATCCTCAAATTATCGAATCGTAGATCTACATTCGTATTGTTCCAAAGTTCTGAACATATTTCTTTTCTTTTTTCTATACAGGATTACCAGTCGAAAGCAACACTTTTTCGAGCGTACCACGATTACACCCTCTCGCTTATCCCCCTTTCTTCAACGATAACGACCACGACAACGCTAAACGAAGACGAGAGCGAAGCAAGAGAGGCAGGATTCGAATTCCACCTTCTAATTCCTTCCGATTACTTGGATTTCCTATTCGCAACGTAACAATAGGAAACGAGTTAACTCGTTCGAATCAGCGCGAACGATAAACGCGCATACAATACAATACAATACAATACAATACAATAACGAGTTTAGTCAATCGAAGCAAAGAAGATCTTGAAGATCATACAGAGAGGAAAGTAAAAATGTGCTTACTTGGATGATTAGGTTTATCGTATCATGCATGATCAGAAAAATCGAACGGATATTAAATCGAAAGTATATCATCAGACGAATAGTCTTGTTCTACCTAATTCGTTTAAAATCTCTTGGAACGATCGAATATATCGAAGAAAAATGCGAACGACGAAAATGCCTCGTTAATCGATCTTCTTCTCCCTTCCTTTCCAATTTCCTTTACTTGCACACATTTCACGATTTTTCATCTTGTATTCTATTTTAAATTCCCAAAATCATCTCTCCAAAACGAAATCATTTCTTCCTTCTTCAACTTCCCCACACAAATTATCTTTGTAACATTATGAAAACCACTAACGATGCAAATTCTCCAAATCATCTTTTCAAATTCAAATCGTTTCACCCGAAATTCAAATTTCGTTTCATTTCAAATTCCCCAAATGATGTTTCTCTGGTTATAAAAACCACGAACGATACCGATAAATAATATCTAAACGACCATGCGCGTACCGCTACTTGAAGTAAAGCAGATCTTGCTGAAAGTAGCTTCCTCGAGGCGAATGTCACGAATGAATGGTCGATCGCGCGAATTCTAATCGATCTTCTACCTCGTGATGTTTTGTGATCCGAAAAAACCGCTACACGAGTCCCTCGAACGATTCTCACACGAATAATCGGTATTTTTACTTGTCTTCTTCGATGAATTCGTTTTTTCTTCTTCGTCTTCGTGATAGATTATTCAGGCTGCAATGAAGCGAAGGGCGAGAAAACGACGAGAAGTTTCGGGTTTCTGACTAAATCGACTATAAAGTGCAACGTGACGAATCGAATTGCTTGATAGGAAGTGAATGATCGAAGATGAACTCGGAGAAGTTGTTTGCGCGTGTTGCAGCGTAACTAGAATTTCGTGGATATCGAAAAGAAAGAATTTTGAAGATATACGACGTTTACAAAGAAGAATTCTTTTGCGAGAAATAAGAAGGCACGCTACGGGCGCTAATTAACTGCTTCCTTTAACGAAGAGATAAAACTATTGAGTACCAAACACTGAATATTTCAAAGGGTCCTACCAACGAAAAAGGATAAAGAAAGTAGAGAAAAAAGAAGAAATCAACAAGAAGAAACGTTCCAACTATTAATCGACGATTAATTTCCATGTTATGTGGAGCTACTAAAGAAAATTGAGAATTACCGACAAACACGATAACAATTAGAAGTTTCGGTAGACGTTGCACGGAATGTGAGAGAACTTCATAGAACAATTAACGCTATTACACACTAAACTGTATTTTACGTTTAACCTACAAGAGAGTATCATACTAACGAGACACCGGTGAAAATGGTTGCTGAACTGGTTCGAATTTCTATTCAATTATTATTTCTTTTATTAGAAACAACGACTTTCAGCAAAATCCGATGCGGGCAAGCGAGACACGTCCCTCCGCGTTAATAATCATTCTTTCTTCTATTTCCTTTATCTTTTATTCGTTAATATTTTTCCCGAATTCGGTTGTTCATTTTTTATCCTTTCCTTTTTCTTCTTCTTTTCTATTTATTATTTAATAAGAAACAACTTCGTAAATAACGCGCGCGAGCGAGCGTGTGCCATTTCCGAGACTTTATCTAACATTCTTCAACTTCCCTCGAAATCATCGATCGACAACTTTATCGATGTATAATTGGTATATGGTGTTTCATTTTTATTCTTATTTTCTTTGTCTTTAATCTTCCGTTAGCTCTCTCGATCATTTTAATGATTCGTAAACTCGTATTTATAAATGTGTATATTAATAAAGATCGTCACGTTTTATTATTCTTATTTCTTCTTTCTTTCACATTTTGTCGTTTGTCTTCTTTTCTCAAGTGTTACACGTTTCGAACATACTTTGTTACGCTTTCTTTTCCATTTGGTCTTCCTTCTTTGGAAATCGTAATCTTGTCCGTGATTATCTATTCTCTCTGGAAATCCATTCGTACGTCAATTAAGAATACCTTTTACCGTAGGAAACAAAATCGGACCGTACAAATTATTTTTCTTTTTTCGTACACGCGCTTCCTCTCTCTCTTCTTCTTCGATTCTATTTACTTTCCTTTTAGTTCATTCATTTTGACTTTTCTTCAACAGTTTTCCCGTGCTCCCGGTTCTATCCCTAATATACTGCTTTCGCTCGGCAATAATTAATAATAATTATAGTAATAGTAGTAGTCGTAACGTGTAATGATAATCGTGTAATAACAATGATAATAAATCAATAATCGTATTTTTTGTTCTTTTTTTTTATACAACAATCACACGTAGAAGCGACGAATTAGAGTAGTAGAAATAACTATTCCTTAAGTTTTAATTTTCTTTATGTTTATATTTATATTTATAATATAGTATCTGCAATATATTAAATCGTTTGTTTTTCTCTTTCAACTTCACTCGTTTCTTTCCATCGTTTCCTCCACCGCCACGCATTCTTCGCTTCACGTTCTGCTATCTGCTATCAATATACATACGCGGTAAATCGCGGAGTGCGCACGCGCGCAGGCGTGGACGCGATTTTTCAAGCGTGTTCGATCGTGGAAACCGATCCAACGCTTGATCGACGTTCGATTTAATAGAAAATTAATCTCGAACAATGTCGATCGATCGTTTCATTCTAATAATATGATAAAAAACGAAACAAATTAATATCTTGGACGAAATAAAATTACATGATATATTGAAATTCGTTAAAATCGGCACAGTCGATCACGAAATCAATATTGAACGAGTATTATAAATATTACGTAAATAAATATTCTTATAAAAGAATTAATTCATTGCGAAAGAATTAATTAAGATCAACAAAGTTAAAGGAAGTGGGACGAAGCTTCTACGAAGAGTCGCAAATCAATGAACGATCTTTTAAAATAATCGATCACGCCATTTTTCGAACGCGAGAGAAACGCGCGTATCACGAATTTTCGCGCGTCTACACGCGTGCGCGTACATACACGTATCATAATATATATATTATATAACAAGATGGCAAAAATGTTTCTCCGATTATTTAATTTCTCGCGGATGGAGAACCTTCTTCTATCTTTTCCTTCACCATTCCCCCTCTTCCCCCTCCCCCCTCTTCGCCGAAAAACATGTATTCATATTTCTTTCCTAGGTAATCTTGTTCATTTATATTTATATATATAATATATATAATCGATTTATACTCTCGTAAAGTCGTATTTAATAATTAATTAATTAATCAATTAATTAATAGAGGATGTACGAACGGTGTAAGAAAGATTTATCGTGTGTTACATTTTTTTTTTGCTTTTTCTCTACTCTCTTTATTTTTCCTTCTCCCGTCAACTGCTCCTTTGTTCCTCTTCCTGTCTCGTTTTTCTCATTTCCTTCTTCTCTGAACGAAGGTGTTTATAAATCCGACGAAAAAAGTGTCCGATCGCAGATCACCTAAGTTCCCCGTGTTTCTAAACAATGTCCTTTGAGATATTATATCTACTTTACTCTCGCTGCTGCGCCGCGACTTCCGTTTCTTTATCCTGCTTTTACTTTGTCCCTTTCGTTCGTTCATCTTCTTTCTCGTCGACGAACGCCAGGAAGTGGATCGATCCTTTCGTGCACGGCCAATGCGCACCGAGCTACACACGAACGAAACCACTTTCGTTAATAGAACTCGGTAAAATTTCTATCGATCATTCCTTTCTTTACCATTTTCTTCTTTGACCCTGTATATTTCGTGGTTTGCAAGGGTTTCCCTTATTTCTCTTCATTTCTCATTCTGTTTCTTGCTTGTCTCGTGGTTCTGTGTTCGACGGCAGCTCGGCAACGAGCACTCGGCGTTTCGAGATCGATTTGGTAAAATGAAACGTAACGCGGAAACTGGCGGGGCGCGCGTCGCGGCGCCGAACTTACGCGTCGCACCAGCCGCGAAACTGCCTTACGACGATGAGGTAACAACGTTTAAACATCGCTCTTCTCTCCCTCTCGGACAAGCGCAGATTAAGGGGGGAGCTAGGGGGGCTATAGCCCTGAGCCTCACCTTTTTACGGGCTTCGCTTTCAAGAAAAATACGTTTTATTTTACGACTATAACGACTATAACCACAAACTAGCTCGTTTATCTTAAGGAAAATGAAAAAAAAGAAAAATAAAAGAAAGAAAGAAAAGAAAAAAGAAAATAGCTATCTTTCGAAAACGCATACTAAAAAGTGTTTAATATAACTTATTACAAAATAAATTTTATTTTGCATTGACGTTAATTTGTTTCACTTTAACCCCCCTCCCCCATTTTCTTTTTATAACTCTCGAACTATCGCGCGTAATCTCTATGTTGCGTATGGTTATACGCGTGTATACGCGAGCGTATGCAACGATCCAGATAATCATCTCTAGCGAGTAGCTTTCCTTGTTCGCCACTTTCGTCGAAAGCATATCATTCAATTCGAGCCCACTCGCTTCGAGCATACTCTCGACGCTCGGTAAGCGTACATACGGTATCGTTTATAATTACACGTTATCGTTTATTAATTATACTAACAGTTTGTAACTTTTATTAATCTCTTCTGCTTTTCATCCCTCCACTAATTACACACAAGATTTATGATTCTTGGAAACAATTCGTTAAATAACTCTAACTTCCATATATATGTATATATATATTACTCCTCGCGAATTAAATAGAACAAACGAATGCGCGTTTTCGTACATTCGGTTAGAAATTATCAACGATACAGCAGGTACACTTTAGAAAATGTTTTAACGAATGCGTGTCTATGTTTCCTTGTTCATCGTGCGGTTTTACAAGAGAGAGCACGCGCGCGCGCGGATCTACTCATGGATTTCTCTTTTGGTTTCCCTTTTCTTTTTTCCCGGTGTGTCGTCGTAGCGAGAGACGAGAACGAAAATTAGAAGAAAAAAGTTACAATGGAAGATTGTTCTGTACAGCGACTATCGTAAGAACTAAATACGCGTTGGATGCCGACGTGCCGGCGCCATCTCCTTCGTCGATCGCGGTATCTTCTCTCGCCGTGTGTGCCATTTCAACGATTCTATTCGGTTTTCCGTGCAATCACCGATATATACTTGCGGTCTTCCATTCCCTGGTTAAACGCGTCCTTTCCGTTCGACGTTCACCGATGACCTTTCACGATGCTCGGCATCGATGCCAATGGAACACCGTTTCGCCCCATTTTCCACCTTTGCTAGATTTTCTTCTTTCTTAGATCTCGATTCTCTTGTCTTTCTGATCTTCAGGATTGCGTGACGGCTTGTTCTGTCCCTTCTTTCTTCCTGTTAATTTTTTATCTAAGGTATTTTTTACGGGTATTTTTATATGTGCTTTTTCTTGTTTAGGAAGATCTTTGGATTTGATCCTTTTTAATTTAGGAAATTGTTAAGATGGTTCCTCTCAAATATTAGACGAATATAGATGGAATAAAATTGTTCCTTGGTACTATACGATTTCCTTTTGGAAATTGAGACGGTTGTTTAGCTTTACAGATCTTATAGAATTATCTGTTTTCAGTCATGGTTCTTGTTTTTATATTCTCTGCTAGTCTTTTATTCAAATCTCTCATGCCTATTGACGTCTCTAGAGACGTATTTCTACCATGTTCTTTTTTTTTTTGTTCTTTCAAGCATCTGACAAATAATCTTATACTACCGACGACACTTAAGAAGCCTTCAAATATCTCAAACAGTACCCTACACCGATGAAACAGCTTCATCGTACCAAAGACAGAACAGTGCTCTTCGTAACACGCAGCTCTCTTCTTCAGCTATAAAACTTGCCTCTTCTTTCTTCATCCTCTTCTTTTTCAAATCACCACGAATCCACGGAAATCGTTCCCTATCGAGGCCGATGCACAGGTCACGGTGCTTCGTGGTAAGTACGCTGAGCAGGTACTGAAGCGAGCCTCAACATATGTCTATCTTGACACTTTCTCGCTTTTCTCGTTCCCTTCCATTTTGTCGCGCTTAATACTAACTATACGCGTGTTCACGTGTCTACGTGTATGTATGTGTTCTATATGTGTGTATATTGTAGATCGATAAATAAATAAATAGATAAACGATCTTGTTACATATTTATCCATTTATCGGTATCGAGAGAAGTGTGTTTGGATTGAAGTGTGGAGTGTGCTCCAATCGCGTGTTCTTGCACGGTTGGTTCGTTCCACGCGTCGAGGCGATGAGCGTCCACCGACACATCGGCCCTTCTTCTACTTCCCCCCTTTATTCCTTTTTCCTCCGCCACCTTGATTTACTTATGACTGTAGGAGAATGGCGATGGCCCTGTGAGCATGCTTCGATGGAAATGCACGTTCTGCCATTTGTTGTCCCTCTTGTGCCACACGCGGCTCTCCTCGCTCTGGTGGGTATGCGCTACGCCTTGTCTGCAAAATACGCAATCACATGTTCATTGAATTTCACGAATTTTTCTAATCGTACGCGTATGACGTTTACAACGTGTTTTGTTAATAGTGAAGTTACTCAAAGGGACTTCAAATTGAATAACCTTAAGTTAACTATCAACGAATGAAGTAAGAAAGAAATTAGGTATAGGAGAAGATGTATGACAAAATATATAATCCACGGAGTAAAACACGTTTTATACAAAACCGTTTACATCTCCAAGAATATCTATATATGGAATAGATCTATAGAGTTTCTATGAGAAATTAAGAATTGATCATTTTAACGATTTTGGTTATTCTATCGCTTTTGATCGCACGCGAATTTTTAAAAATAAATTCGACGTACAGAAAGATGGTATGTTGGAAGACAACTAAAACTCACTTGTCCATGTACTGTGTCAGTCTGACGTACGCGATGCACGCAGCGTCCTCGCCCAGCAGGTGCACGTGGGGGTTCAGGATCGTCGTGTTCACGGCTTTGCAATGCTTCGCCAGAACTGCTATGTTCAAAAAGCAAAACGTTCATTACTCGTGGATATGCACGTTCGTTTATATACCACTGAAGCTGTCATTGATAATTTCAACGATAAAAAAGGATAAAAAAGTAAACCAAGCAAAAGAAGTGTTTTATTAATTTCCATTCGTATCTGCGAGCATTTTATCATTCATAACTGGCAACACATAAGATTTTTAAAAAATCATAGGAAGAGATGTACATTTTGAAATTATTCTAGCATTGAACGAACAATATGAATATTTTAAAGAACGATATTAAAACACTTCTATAACTAATATTTTGGTAAAAACGCTATCGACTGAAAGAAATTTTGTGCGTTCAGTGTTTATGCTAAACATAAAGATTCATAAAATTAATGGAAAGTGCAATAAGAAGCTGTATTGACGTGAAATTCGACGACCAATGCACCGATCGATCGGAGATTTTAACGCCTGAATAAGTAACGCGATTACACCGCGATTACGCTACATTCGTACGGAGGTAAGAAAGCAAAGACATGACACGATATACAGCAACGAAGTGGAACAAATCAAACGCAGGTACAACGTAGACACAACGGTGCGGTGCTTTGTCAGCGCGGTACGATTAACAGTGATGCAAATGAGTCATAATTACCATTATCAAAGTAAAATTTGTGGAAATCCATTCCCTCGACTAAATTACCTAAAGCCTCTGGCTCGAACGCAGTCAGATGTGGATCACAGATTTTCCTGGAAGCGTAGGAAATATTAGAATCCAAATATTCTTCATTCTAACTTCATCGGGATGCAGCGAAAGCAGAATATTGATCAATCGATAATTATCAATAAAATAGTATCAATTATATTAAAATACAATTTCTATAATTAAATTAATTAGAACAATTTATATGATGTCACCTTTTATATGAAAACGCAGTTTTCATTACTCTTTTATTACTCTGACAAATTTGTTCTCTAAAATTTTGTTAATATAATGGTTCGTTTCATTTTTAAACTTTGTATTATAAAGAATCTCTTTAGTGTCATTTTGACGTCATAATGAAATTTCTTTTCTGACATTTTCACACTTTGATAAATTTTTTTCATCACAATTTGATACCGTAATCAATTTTTCCAACGATTTCTTTTGCTAATCTCATATTTCCCCCAAATTTATCCATCATCGTGTCACTTACGTGTACGCCTCGAAATCTCCGATATTGATGCTCTCGATCAGCTGCTCGGTCATCTTGATGATCTCCTGACGGCGTGCTGGAATCGTCAACAGATTATCGATCTGTAGGAACGGCGCGATCGGCGCGCCCGATCGATCTCAACGAAAAACAAAATAAAATAAAACGATCAGGGCTCATACCGACACATCGTACGGCACAACAGTCACATGCACGAATCTTTATCAACTTCTACGTCCTACGCCAAAGACTTTCTTATCACGTACTTTCTTAATACGTAATATATAGGTATATATAATATACAACGATGTATCACCCATTGGAGTCGTCTCAAAAATCAAAACGTCACATTACCTTCACGTATTCACATCCAACAATCTCTATCTCAACGACTCTTTTCAACTAATCAAAAATATTCTATCGTGATTCTATCAGACTCCAATGACAACGATCCTCAAATGATCTTATAAAGATAAATTCCTTCCAGACATTATATTATATCTCTAAAATATCTTCTATAGAATATCGATTAATACTATTACTTACAATAAAAGTATAATTCAGACCAATTAGTAAAGAAGTTCAGATAAGTGAAGATGATATGAGACGATCTTTTGAGAATCGAATTTTTATTCTCCAAAGTGTGCTCCCTTTTTCCATTTGATAAGCACCGATTTTCAAAAGGGTTATCCCTTTATTGTGACCAAAGGACGAATACTTATCGAATAAAAAAAAAAAAAAACAAAAAGACAAGAAGGAGAATAAGAAGGAAAAAACGATGCAAACCGGTGCAATCTAGTCAAATGGAGGCGATCGAGCGTGTCTCGTCGTTGCACGCGTCGTTTGAGTCAACTCGTTCTCCTAGATTCCATGGTTGCGTCGTTAGGGTAGTTCGATATGTTCGACGCGGCAACGACGAGAATTTCGAGGACCTGCGAAAATTTGTCGCACCGGCGACGAGAAAGAAAAAAATATCGATTGTTCGACGAGCTCGTCGAGGAAAAAAATGATACTGCCGTTGTTCTCTCGTTGTTCATAACCGCTAGAAGCTTCTTGGTTCCTTGAAGAGTAACTCCTCGATAACTGTTCCTTTATTTCTTTTCATCATCCACAATCAATCGTTCGAATACAATTATCACGTGGTAATAATCTTCGTTTCCCTTTCACCCACGATATGAAAGATTTAAATGATCGAATGGAGAGCGCGAAGAATTTCCGCGCGAGTTTCAAATTTTATGAAAAAGATATATTCAACTTGAATTCCTAGTGGCGTTGCAAAAAATTCATAAATAAAAGCATCAATATGGTTAGTTGTACAATTAATTGATCATGATGTCTTTGATCATTCTTCTAATTCGTAATTTCGTATAATACGATGAAAAAAAGCAAAAGAATTTTATTTAGCCCGGCGACCACCACCGTGAGCGTAACCACAGTGCCGTAACTACTCTACTGCGCATCAGAGCAAGCGAGACAACAGATATGTATAATACACGTTACGAAAAATTCGTGAAGTATGAAAAAAGAAAAAAAAAAAACGTATAGTACTCAATGGCTTCCCGAAAAGGAAAGCGTTTCTCTCCTCTCGTATAGACGATATCGCTGATCTGTTCGATGATAGAGAGAATGAAATAGAGATATAGATAATAGATATAATCGATATATGTAGAATATAGATATAGAAAGAGAGAGAGAGAGAGATTTGAGAGATGTGAGTGAGATAGGTTCTTCCGTTACCTGAACACTGGGAGTTCGTCGAGAGCTGGCTGCAGGTCTTGATAGGACACACGATTCTTATTTCTACAAGCAATATATATATAATATATACATACACATATTTATATATAGATACCCTTCTTTTTTCTTAAACTTGTGTGCTTTTCTTATTTGCTTTCTTTTTTTCTTTACTTTTAACAATTATACGGCTCGTTTATCGTAGCAAAATTCTTCCTGCGTGTTTCAAGCGTGATTTCGCGGAAGATTAAGGTCCGCGGGGTGATTACTTCCGGTTTTGTCGATCATGTTATCCGTTTAGGGTGTCTCTCGTTCTTTTTTCTCAGTTTTTTTTCTTTTTCTTTTTTCAGAAAAAGAATAATTGCAAAGAATTGTTGATTCGAACACTACTGATATTTTTCCTGCTTTTGTTTCTTACTTTTTTATGATTTCATATTTTTTAAATGATTTTCCTTTTAAGAATGATGTTGAGAGAAAAAGAAAAACGTCGCGGAGCTTAATCCCCGCGCAAGAGGATTAACCGTCTCCTCAGGTCCCATCTCGTCCTTGAAAGCATTTGCTCTTCTTGCTGCAACTTCTTCCCTCTTGTCATTCATTGCAACGTGCCTTTGAGATTCTTCGTTCTCGCTGGTATTTCGAGATTATCGTTTTCGCGACAGATTTTCAATTTTGCTTTTGGTAAGCTTCTTTTCCTGACACTGTGTTACGTTAAGACGACGTGATGCAACGCGTTGATTTTGAAGGAATTCTCGAACGCATTTGAGACACGCGATCTTCCTTACGCTCGAGCAAGCGCGATCAGCTTGGCTGAGGAATCGGTGCGCTCGATTCTAGTGATCGAAACGATGATATCGCAAACGGTCGTTGTAAGCCATTGTTATTACCTCACGATACACTGTAGGTGATTCATCGATTTAATTATTAATCGATATTATTTAAATGATTAACTTTGAAAGAAAATTTTACAGAATGTTGTAGAATATTTAATATAAGACAATTTTTTTCTATAATATCATTATAGAAAGTGACGTATTGTACTATTAGAGTAGTAATACAATAGTATTATTTCATAATATTATTATAGGGTATTATGAAATAAAATTGCCGTAGAACAAGGATATTAAGTTTTTCCACTGACATACAAATTGTGGCAAATATTCATGTACTTCAAAATTTGTGAAAAAGTGACTTCATAATAATTAACGCGTATTAAACGTAGAACACATAATAAGGAATTAAAATTCGATTGAGAAAATATAACAAAAGAAAGTAAGAAATCGATTTGGAAGTAGTATTAGATCGTCAATGATCAGACATATGTTTCACACGACTCGTCCCTTTTTAAAATTCCAATTATTGTCAATGAATCACCTTATACGCGTGCACGTAATGCACATGTGCACGCAAGATATAATATACCGGGTTTCTTTCACCTTCGGAGCGTAGAAAGAAAGAAAAATAAAAAGAAATCGATACAAAATCAACGACACAATGGAAACGAAGATAGATACGCAGAACGAGATACGTAGCTTTTACAGCATCGTCGATACGACGATAAAAGCATATTTTCCCCATATGCATACTATATGTATGTTACGAGAAGCGTCCAATAAAAAAGTAGAAGCTTCGAACCATTTATAACTTGCACCTCCTACGCACGACATTTGTTTTTTATTTGTATCTTTTCAACAAAAAAGGAAAGTAATTTGTTAGGCGAGAGACTGCTGCCCATTAAAAAAACCATTCTTCTACCAGCAGACTAGCTTAAAGTAATGTAATTAACTACGAAGCCTGTCCGATAATTCGTTTCGTTTCTCATACAACACAACGTATCGGGTTTCACAAGTTTATTGGTACGTTCACAGTTTGCGCCTACACATGGATTACACGTGGATTTATAGCGTGGGCGACAGCCTAATTAATGTTTCTACGCGGGTAAAATATCATTTCTATGTCGATATTTTGGTATATTTCATGATTTATTGCTTAACCCTTAATAATACTTTTTTCTTGTCAATAACATTTGATCGATGACGATCCTTTAATGCATTCGAATTTGACGAAGAATATTTTCTGCATTAATCGAAATTATGATATTTAAATTAATAGAATTAAATTTACTGTGAAAGGATACAAGATGCTTCATTTACGAATTAATTATTTTTTAAATGAATTTTTACTTATTTTTCAGTGGACTTGAATTTGACAAAGGATGTTTCCTAAATCGATCGATGATAATTACACTTAATATCAAAGTTTATAAAACTCTTTATTATTGGCGAAAGTAGTTTTCAGGCAAATTGAGCATCGAAAAGAAATGAAAATATTTCCTCACGTGTTTAATATCATTTAGTTGTCAAAATTAAAAATCTACAAATCTGTAATGTGTCTACGATTTGTCTACAAGTAGGATACAGCAAATAATTATCGTGAATAATTCAAAGAATTATTTAATAAATAATGTTTAACTTTCTTTTAAATCATCTAATATCTATTTAATCTTCAGTATGAATTTTAGTATTAACAAAATATATTCGTAAAGCGCTTTAACATTTCTTTTATGGGGAAATGATATTTTACGAGCGCCTGCTTGCACATTAAATTCTACGACGATATATAATACAGGGCGAGTAATGAGGGACGCACAAAGACAACTTTGATTCTTGAGAATTCTGTTCGATTCGCATGCTCCGTTTCGTACAATGACGATCTTCAGAGCGTGTGTTTGTTCGATGTAAGAAAAGAGAGGAGGAAATATCTTAGAATATCGGGATTATTCAGTTTTCACGAAGATTCTAGTAGTACGAAGGTCAAACGCTGCGAGACGTCCCTCCACGACGTTGCGTGCCTGTCGATGTGCTCCTTGTCCGATCAAAATCGATACTTACTACTTGCGGGATGCCGTCCAAAATAAAACTGTGACTACTCGCGACAGAAACCCCGTGACACGATGAAAATTGAAATTTTTATTTCAATTCTCATAAATAAGCTTTAGAATCATTGATAATTATATTATTATTGATTATAATATTATTAATAATTTATCAATCATTGACAACAGTCTAAGGATTATTACGTATAATTCTATTAAAGATTTATGGAGGAAATTAAGGATAATTTTATCGTGTCACGGATCAATTCAACGAGGTCTACTAAGAAAAAGAAATTATGGCACCCATAAACTGGGAATATCCAAAAGAGGAACGATTTTGAAAAAGCAAAACAAGAGACATGCGGAGAGCCTGTTCGCGACACCGTACGATTCTCAGAAATTTCTACAAAATTGATCTTCCACCAATACTTTTCAATAGTTATATTTAACAATTTTTTCTCTAAGTCAGTATCTATATTCAAATTGAAAAAACCATATTCGATTCTTCTTTAACCATTTCACTTTCAATGTTGAGTATACACAATGTTGCATACTTAATACTTTAATATGTTATTAATTAATTGAACGATAACTATGCTTGTCTCTCGTAAAATTAGTCTTCGATTTTACTGTGTTATGTCTTCTTTACAAGACAGTCTGAAAAATTGTGTTTCTATTTGTTATAATTAAATTGTGGTAAATTATGCATTTACTTTAAGAGATTCCAAAGCGAAAACGCACAGAATAAATACGCTAGGCAAAAATACCGAATAAAATATTGAAAACATAGTATTCGTTATTATGACGATTATGACGATTCCATTTCTTTATTATGCACAAAGACATAAGTTTGCATAAACATTCGTCTTCTCACAATGAATGAGAATACACAAATTTTTCCTACCGATTACGCGACTATTCTACGAATATTCGCGCTTGAACGGATCTTAACTACTTTTGAAAAGGTAGAAGAATCTCGAAGAAGCGAAAGAAAAAAAAATTGGACAAAGTGAAAGAATCGAAGAAAAATCTTCTCGATGGCGATAAAAGTTTTATCATTTGATCGTGCAGTGTCGCGAGACTCGAAAAAACTTCACGACAACAAGCAACACCGTCTAAGCTTCGAGCAGGCTTCCTCGTCCATCTTATTTTTCGACTTCTCAGCGACCTTACCGGCGTTGGTGTTCTTCTTACCATCTTCTGGGTCGCACCACTCGGCTTGACCGAGTGGCATGTATCCAGAACCGCCCACGCGTCGAATCTCCAGTTCTGATATGTTTTGGTTCCATTTTTGTATTTTTTTTTGTTTTTTATGGTTTCATTCCAGATTCGTTTTGGAGTCACATGCATTTGGAATTCAAGGCGGCATGCCAGCGATGCGAGCAACCGGAACATGCAGAGAAACACACACATGGGGAGAAGACGGGTCAACGAACACCGTTTCTTGCAAAAATAAAAAGGGTAAAAAAGGGCTAAAAGGCCGTTTCCCCTCTGGCCAAAGCGGTATATGGCTCGGGTTGTTTGGTTGAGTATGTTGCATGGAGCTAAGCCGAAGAGATGAAAGATTAATGCATCGTTTTTGAGCAAAATCGTAGTGTCGGAGCAATTTAGGGAATTAATTTGTAACTTGACAATATCAAATATCTTTTTGGCGCAAAGATGTGCAGTATCTATCTACGTTATGACTAGAAACAGAATCTGAAATAATTTGAATCATCTTTAGGTAAGTTTGAGCTACTTAAACGTGAATTGAAGTTATTGCAGACAATTTTGAGTTGTGTCACTTGCAGCTACCAACAGCTTGAATTACTCTTAATTAAACTGCTTTGAGATAGTGCGACTTTTAGTTACTTCTGATCGATTCTTCATCTAGTAGATTCAGTCTATGCAACTTTAGTTTATTTTTAATCAATTTCAGATCGTATTACTTCAGGCTTTACGAGCTTGAATTTCTTTTAACCAATTTTGAGTCACTTTAAAACCAGTTTTAGCAACATCAAGATAATTTCGGACCGATCTCGAGTTTAAACATTTTGGATGCGACTCGAAGGAACTGTGACGCGAGTTTTAATCACTTTGAATATTCGAGACTATGCTGATTCTATTGGAAGCCAATTGTAAAACACGTTGTCGTCGAATTTTAATTAACATCGACGTCAATTATTTGAAGAATTATCGAGACATCGAGTTTGGAGAATGTTGTGAGAACGTTGTGAGATACGTTTTTAGCGTGCCATTTGCCAATGTAACGTGAAAGTGTCTTCCATTTGCGAAATGGCAGCCTGATTTACAGGCTTCGCCGCGATAAATGCACTTTTGGCTATTACGGGAATCAATCAAGCCGCACAATGCGGCAGCAAGCGCGTTTCCGTACAATGAAATGCATTATCGGCGACCGTTTCATTCAACGTGACACATTCTCTGCAATTCCATGGAACTCGATCGCGGAGAACTCAAAACATCCAATTTTCATTCGAAATCCTGGAAATTCATTAGCTCCGCGAAAGAAATTACCCAATCGTCACTTATAGTTCCGTTTCTTGCCTAATTTCTAATGAAATTACAGCGACCTTATTTAGTTAAATATTTGATTAACGATGCATTAAATAGAAATGTTCGTCACTAATCAAAAAGATCCAAAAGTTCATAAAACTGGCGAGCGTAGAAAATAAAGAGGATGAATGAAAGAAAGTCTAGAAGGAAGATACATAACAAATCAGTGCTGTATTGTAAAATGGAGAATTTCTAAATGACATTATTATAATCAAAATATTGGCAATCTCGAGCGACGAGTTAACTCGTCTTTTCTAGTTAACGAATTCAAATACGTTTCTTGAAGATTAAGAAAAATAATAGAAATAAGATTCTTTCATCCGAATAAGAAAATTTAAGAAAGAAGAAGAACAGAAAATCAAAAGATTTTTGCTAAGACTTTTATACATAGGAAAATTAAAAAGAAGATTCTTCCCGCGATAAGTCACATGAAAAATTTCATCTACGAATAGTTTTATAATAAATAAATTGTGGAATGGAAGAGTGAAAGCAGCATTGGCGTAAAGGGGGGGGGGGAAATTGAAGGTAACCAGAGAAGATAGCCACAGTTAGAGGTGTGAAATGTATACAGACCGTTGTTCGATGAGTCGTAGCGTCGCGACGATACCATGGGCGTCGCCACGTGGTTGTTGCCGATGTAGACGGCCGCTGGCGAGGATGGTGAAGCGCCAGTCTGGCTGTTCTGGCTGTTGCTGCTGCTACCACTGCTGCTAGCACTTCCTGCGCTGCCAGCTAGTCATGCAACCAACCAACCAAAAGACGAGCTACTGTCAGCCTCCGAACAGCTTCCTCTCGGTCGCTTCTGGTCGCTTTTTTTCGTATCGTTATGATTCGATCGTTGCACTCTCGTATGTATTCAAATGCAAACAACTTTATCCAAATTAAATTCAAATTAAGACAATCGTTTTAAGGGCAATTTTTAAGAACGAGGATAAAAAATGGTACGTTCCAATGGTTTTATTTAACCGGTATAGCAGTATGTATCGAGGTTGATAATAGCGATAGATTTTAGGATAATGAATTTGAATGGAACGAATCAATAAGAGAAGATTCATAATAGAATTCGATTGGATTTGCTTTAAAGTTGGACAGTTTCATTATTAGAGGTAATTATTCTTCGTAAGATACATCAAGGTTTCATTTGCAGAAATGGTAACGAATTATTGGATTAGATACGTAGATATTCGCGAACGTGAAATGAAGTTGAATATAATTATCATCGACGATGTTAAGGAAATTAGGGTTTGCAGGAAAATGGTAATGTACCATTGGACTAGGTTTATCGGTATACGCAAATGTAGAAAGGTGTAGAATATAATTATCATGGAAAATTTAAGTCTTTTGTAATGTATTAAATACATGTATAATGTATAGAATAAAAATAGTTTGGGAAGGTAAATATGAATACGAGATGGTAAATGTGAGGATAAAATTCAGGAGAAGCTTCGAACAGATATTTCTATTTAAATCAACATCTGCAAATTAAACTTCTACGAGAGTGCAACGAGCTGTCGTTGAGAGAATACCAAAAAAGAGGAGAACGAGAGAGAAAGAAAAAAGAAACGGGTGGAGAAAAGAGATAAAAGAGAATAGGGGAGATCACAAGAATGAAAGAAAATTCGTAATCGGAAGCGAAATTGGCAAAATGCAGGCGTTTACGAGGTGGCTCGCGTAAACGAGCTTCGCATAGATCGAACAAACGAGTACAAAGTGTCAGACACTCTGCGATCGTTTCGATCGTTTCATCTAGATCAGACGGTACTAGGTGAAGCGTCGACGAGATTCCAATGAAAAAAGCGATGCTGGATGATCAGGCGAATTTTTCGTTGGACCTCGTTGAGCAATGATTTGATCCATTTCGATAGAAAAGGGAAGATTCGTGTGTATATGTGCGTAATATCGAGAATCGAGAATTGGTGCTGTGTAACGTTCGTATCTATAGTGAATAATGGCGGACGAAAATGTTAAGACGGCAAAAAGTGGCGGGGGGAGCGCAAGCATCAAAAATGGTTTGTGAACAAATCTAAGGCACGCGAAGCGTGAGAATATTCGGTAATTTGACTTCGACCAAGTACATGGCCAAAAGAGATAAAAAATTGTAGGGGAGAAAAGAAAAGTCCAAGTCATGCTTCGACTCATTCTAAGAGGGACTCACCGATTTCTGCCTAGCGAGTCGGTCTTCTGTCTTGTTTCTGCTTTGGTAAATTGTCTTTCATTGTTTGAACGATACACGAGTTTAACGTTGTTCAATTTCTCAGTATAGTGGTTTAATGCTTGAGGGGCCATTTAGATTTGAGAATTGTAAAAATTGATATTGTTGTTATTTTTGGTTATTTTAGTCGTTATTTAAAGGAGGATAATTAGAGAGAAGTTAGTTCTTACCAGATATCAAAGATCAATATAAAAAGAAAAAAAAATTACATTCGCTTAACATTGGAACTACTGATCTGTAATACACCGTATTAAATATACTATCCACAGATGATTGTGTTTAAGATAGTTTAACGGAAATAAATAGATCAATTTTCAATAAAAGTTATTTTGATATAATGCATGTTTTTAGCAATTATAAGAATAAAAAAGGTTTTGTAGTTTTAATGTTAAACAAATAATCTTACGAATCCTCCAAAACGACCGCGTTTACTTTGAAATTATTAATAAAACCTTTATTTAGAATAGTTTCATTCGAAGTTCCAAAATTTGGTCCTTTAAGCATTATGAAAGAACCACTACTAACAAAATTACCTTGAATCATGGTATTGAAATATTTTCACAAAACTTTGCTCCTCTATGCATTGTTAAAAACATTGAAGAGCTTTCGATTCAGGCAGAAACGGTTCGACCGCGACAGAAAATCTTACCGATTCGTCGGGTAGGGCTCGTTGGCTGAATTTCAGTATCCTTGCCTCGTATCCTACGCCACGAAGGCGCATTTCCGATAATAGCCGCAAAGGGAGTCTGCAATTTCGCAGGTCTCTGCTGGGACCGATCGTAAAGAAACTTTTATGCACCGATAAAAAAGAAGCAAAAACGATGCTTCGTAATATCGCGACGAGGGTTCGATTATTCTCGTCCCGTTCACATTCCTTTTGTACGTCATTTCGAATGCATAATACATAAAAAGTAGAAAGAAGAAAAGAAAAAGGGGGAGCACAAACGTTTTCTATTATTTTTCTACGATTCTTTCTTCGTTTCGTCGCACTTCGTTCAGCATTTATTTACTTCGCTTTCTATGTGCCTATATAGTTTCTTGTCTTCCATCTTCTTACTTTTTCTTCGTTTAATTCTGACATTTTTAACCGAGATTAGGTTCCTTCGTTCATTCGAACATTGTCGTGATTTTCGTTTTGAAACGAGTTTCAATTGGACAGGACAGGCTTCGTAGAAATTCATTCCTGATTTATGGATCCTCTGTTTCCTTTCTTCGAAAATCGAAAGAGTATAGCGTTTAAACAGCAAATATCCTTTAATATTTACTAATATTTTATACAGTGGGTAAATTCAATTTTCTTAAAAATAGAATTTTAAAGTTTGGAAATGTAAAGTTTCTGAGTATCAAAATACGTGGACCTTGCGATCTATAAGTAAATTATAGATGAGTAATTCTTTATCCTTGTTTTTATTCTTCGAACGATGAAATTTAAAGCAATCGACACTGGCGTAGGCGGAAGTGACAAAAACTTTTCTCCACCGAGAGCCGAAAGAACGGTAGAAACGCAAGGGCTGATGTCCGGACTTTTTGTGCCATAAAAGACAAGAGTAATTATCCTTATCACTATGGCGCACGTAAAATGTTAAGGAGGACACGGATATTACAAACTGCGGAGACATTAACTTTCTATTCTTCTCTAGCCAAGATTTTACGACTTTACTGCTTTTTACAGTTTATAGCTTTGACGATTGTTACTGAAATTTGTAAAATTTCGTTTCTTAATAATAGAAATTCAATTTCGTGAGTGACAAATGTATCTGAACTTCCTAAATATTAGTAGACTAATCATAATTGATATTTTATATAATTGATAAAAAAACATACATATTTTCTGACATCTATTCCATTATACGATCGTACATCTCAGTTTACTTGGAATTTACGATGTTTTACAATTAACAATTAATAAGAAATAAATCTTTGAAAGTATAGACTCCCGATAGACTCCCGCGTCTCAAGCTCGGATCAAATAAAAGTTAAGATGGTAATAATTGAAAAGATTTATATGATCAAATAAAAAAATCCTCTTCGTAGAAGAAAATTAATAAGGTAAGAAAACGGTATTTTTTTCGTGAAGAAGAAATTCAAGACTAACATCAATGTAAATATCTTCAATATAAAGTCAGAAACAAATATGAAGTCGAAATATATAACGTAATATTAAAAAAAAATATAAAGTCGAAATATAGAACGCAATAAAAAAAAAAAAAAAATGTCAGCCCCTTCGGTAATATAAAAAAATATAAAAGTTTGAATGTCGTCTCGAAATCGATTCTACCGTACTTCCCTCTCAGTTCGCTCTCACCACCCGATTTACCTTGTGCTCCCTGTAGGAGTACCGCGGCTAATCCAAGGGGGTTTCCCTGAACCTGGTTCTGGGCTTGCTTGTTCGTCTGGCTCGCTGCCATTACCCTGGAGAACGCGGACACGGCAGCGGGACTGTTCGGAGGTGTGCCCTGGGAGGCGGGGCCTTTGTCGAAGAGTTCGAATCGTACCGATTAAAAATACGTCGAATAATTTTATAAAGGGCCAATCAACACCAGGATCATGTGGCCAAACTCAACACGAGACTCCACAGAAACAGCGTCAACGGGGACATTTAGCTAGACCGAGTCACAATTGGGTCTATCGAGATTAGATCGGACGAAACCAGTTAGAAGACGATGGATTAGAACCATTTTAAATTAGTTTTATTCGGGGCACGTGGATTTTTTGGAATTATTCAGAGGTTTTAAAAATAGAAGCGAAGAACGCGTTGATGATTAACACTTTTGCTGCCATTGCAAACTCATTCTCTCTCTTCGGGAATTTTTATTGCACCTAACGTGTTATCAAATTTCCAAAGCTCAAAGTGTAACAGCACGAAATATTTTCTTTTCAGGTGTGAAAACACGATAGCAATGAATATGCGACAGCGAGACAGCATCAGTGAAAATGCTAAATAAGAGGATTAGTGTTATAGAAGATCGGCGCCAGGAGTTACTGAATTTTGTTATTCGTTAAGCTTCCTTACGGCTTTTGGAGATAGTTAATACGTTTCGTGAGACATCTTGTTAAAAGACGGCGATGATATCAAAATCACTCGACGAAAGATTAGCTAGATAGGGTCATGAGTCAGTCTGTTAAGTGTTAGTCACTCTTGTGTTAGAAGACGATGAACGACGATGTCCAAAAGATAATATCGAAGAAGATTGTATGAGATTACGAACACGAATCAAACGAAGAACACTTCAGATGATGATTAGAATCACAAACACTTTCGTTAATAGAAGAGGCGGCCAACAATGAGAATCCCAAGACAACTGCGTTAAGTCAGTCTTTTTCTAGTGAACATCATATTATATATAGTCTTCTATATATATGTATATTATATACATTACTAGAGAAGATCTATTAGTGTACCTTCAAATTCTTTTTAAATTAACAATACTAAAATACACTTCAATAATCATACATTAACCACGATATTGCTATCCACAATCTTCATCGAGTGTCACGAGAACTGACTCAACGCGTTTTTTCTTAATTCCACAAACCTATCAAAAAATGAGCCAAAAGAAAATGATAGAAGAAAAAAAAATTGAGAGAAATACGTTTGGGCGATGTGAATTCCGTGGCCTTTCGTTTCAGCCTCATCTGCAGTGCGTTCGAGAAGCGTGACACGCGCGCGTTCGAGCGAGTTAACAAACGAATTCCAACCGGAAAACTGTAGCCACCGGCGTGGTAGCAGCAGCGACCTTTGGCTAAGTAGAACGAGAATAGTTACGCACAGTCACGATAGATTCCCGTCCGACATAGACACGGTTTCGCGACTGAAAATAGATCCAGAAAGGCTGGCTGGCGATCGTGACCTAACGTACGTCCGATTCGAACAGAGTCGGAAGTTCGTTTTCGCGTGGGACGTCGCCATTAATCATCCAACAGCCTCGGTATATACCCCTCTAGACGACCAGAAACCAAAACGTCGATTTTAAGAATGAAAATCGCCATTTTCTGGCTATAGCCAGAGATCGTTGTGTCGTTGCCAGAAATATGATTGGTTTCACCTGTTTGTGGAGAAGGATTCTAGACCTAGCGAGAATTTTTGGCGCATCGTTGACGCGTTACGAAATTTCGAAAATGTCTTCAGAGGCTTTAGAGGACGTTCTAAAAGGCCGGACTTTGAATTTTAGATTTGCTTTGAAACAGTGACTGGGAATGAAAAGCTGAACAAGATGGATCGAAGTTTGTTGGATGAAGTTCATCGGAGGTACATGTTGTTTCGTAATGATCACGGTGCACGATGAATCGTGTTGTAAAAAATGAAAGCTTTTTTCAGCTGTTGAAATGAAAATGTGTAAAACAGAAATAAAATAAATTAATAAATGTAATAATTCTTTTACTAACAACGTTCGATTAACTGTCTGTAAATAAAAAATAACGCTGAAATTTCAAATAGCTGACTGATAGATTTTACAAAATCCAAAATTCTATAAAAATTCCCATAATTTTGTACCTGTTGAGAATATGTTTATACATTATGAAACCTTCTGTACATCCAATTACGTACATCTTAAACAAACATTCACCGGTTCACGATTATTTTGACAAAAAGATTCAAAGAGGAGAGCCCCATCAACGGTCCTCCTGGCGCAATAATCACACAAAATAAGTCCAAGGCTCACCATAATTATCAGGCTGCTTCGATGAACCCGGCAAGCCAGCGGTGACCGACATTTCGAAGACTTCACCTACTGTCCCCTCCGAAACGCATTTATCACTATCACTCTCGAAACACAGCGCACTTCTTCCCTTTTTCACCGAAGTATCGAATAAAAGCGCAAGATTTGCAATCGTAAAAAATCACACGAGAGATATAAACGATGCTTTGAAAGGCCCTTGGTTCCACGCGAAAGGGAGGAAAATCGAAGATCGACTCGATTTTATTGCGCTCCGCACGGCCGGCTTCGAGGATGGCCGAACGAACGACGCGAACTGCTGCCAATCTATTTTCAAGCGGTGCCAAGCGGTCAGGTATTTCCGTTGACAGCGCGACACGCGCGTTCGGGCGAGTTTACTGCGAAGATTTCATATTTTCTCGCTGGTCATCGCCGCCATGCGAAATTCCATATCTGTTTCAGCCAAAATCGTTGACATCGTAGACTTTCCCCCATTTTCACGATCCACTGTGCCGCTGACGTTCCAGCTGTAGTCCAGGTTTAAAGATTTTGGCTGCTCAAGGTCACGATGTGTGGCTATAGGTTAGTATAGGGGTGACGAACTGAGGCGGCCTACGTGCGATCTTCGCTCCTATTTTCTTGGCTCACAGACTCGTAGGAAAATCATGTCCTCTATTTTTCTACACGCTACGATTCTACACGGTGTAACGCAAATATTACTGTAACTATAGAGTTTCATTTGCTATCCCTTTCCCTCTGAATCTAATTGGAAAATATCTGATTCCATTTGCGAGATTTCCGATTCTAATTTAGAAATTTATCATTCTAATCGAGAGAATTCGTGCAGTTTGTCATTAAAAAGTTCGTCACCTCTACGTTAGAGAAACTCAATCGTTTACCCCCACTATGGTGCTCGAATAATTTGCGGGAGTAGGGGTCTGTTCGAGCCATGGTGGGGAGAGTAGCTTTGAAACTAAGCTGATTTGAAACGGGCTATATTCGTCTATATCGCTGGGTTAACTAATTCTGTCTCGTAAGAACGCAGGTATAAGGCACCGTTAATATTAAATAGTAGCCTAAAGGTATATTTGTATGCGGCGTAAAGTATCTCTGGAGATGAGATCATAATTCTATAGCGTTTCTATATGACAATTCGAAGTGTCTTTGAGCAGTCATAATATTTGAGCCTGACTATAGCTAAGATCAACTGTTCCAGTGAACTCTAAAGAGATCAATCACGTGACAGGAAGAACTTCAAATGTTCAAATTACAGAATGATATCTAGATGATTTGCCTAATCTAGAAAAAAATCTGCTTTGTGAGGGTCAAGTTTCCTTGATTGAATTACATGTAATAATTGTTGAGAGACTAGTCGATAATGGCGGATACGTATTCATTCGCAGAAGAATGATAACTAATGCTGCTTGAATTATCGAGCCACCCAACGCAAAATGCTTTTGGCGACTATAATGGAGGGGAAAAAGGAAGAAGAGAATTTCTACAAGATGATTCTCGTCTAGGTTTATGATCAAACGATTAAGCAACTTGGGAACCCAGGCTATCTATTCGATCAAAAGGCAAGCCGACTAAAATTTGCTAAAGCTTACGATGCTGGATCTACTTATCGTTCAATGTTGTCAAGCTGCCACAGACGTCTCTTCCAAGAGGCTCTTCGTCCCTGACCAAATTTTTTCGTCACGAAATCATCGTAACGGGGTACACAACTCTAATTACGTTGCTTATAAACGAATCATTTAAAATAAAATAGTAAAGAAAGAAACAGATAAATAAAGACAGCCAGCTGCTCGATATGGTAACAGTATAAGTATACATATATATATTTTTCAATTTCCTAGACAGCATAACGTTCGTAACAGCGCAAGAACAACAATTCCTACGAAACAATGTTCTAACATTTGCTAAAACAATATATATATAATATAAATAACAATGACGCGATAAAATGTGTCGTAATCGAGATATCGCGACAGTTGTCTATAGATTGTTCTACTCGCCTCGAGCAGTAGATCCGCTAGATGTCTGATCAGACGTCCTCGAATACTAATTTTCTCGTCGCTACCATCGGTTGGCGTTCGCTTCTTCCAGCGTCGTAATTACGCTCGTTTCTAAATCGAGCGCGGATTTACACACATGGGTGGAAACACAAACAAGGGAAAAACGTGAACGAAAACCCCGGCGCTTTCGTTTTCGTAAGATCTGGACCTCTGATTCATTTTATTCGAGAAGGGAATCGCGTGACTTGTCGTTATATAATTTTGATTCAATTTTCATCGTGGAGATGGCTACAGAGATTGTTGGTTTATTTTCAATGGTTTGTGAAATATAGGGTGTCTTGTTTAATTTTATTATTGGAGACAGGAATAAATACAGTAAGCGTTTGGCGACGTGAAGATCTAGTTTCTTCAAGATTATTTTGAACGTTATTCTACGTTACATTAGAAGAAGAAAGAATTGATAAAATATGAATATTCATTCTTGGAATAATTTTCAAGGTATCTCTATCGGTAAAAATAGAAACAAATAAAATCTTCAAATAAAACCGTCGCTAGTATAGTACAAAGGTCTGATATACTACGCTATCAAAATTCTACTCGAATAAAAATATCTCAAGTTCTCCTATCGCAAGTTCACAAAAATTGTCTCTCTTCGATTTTCTGTCCTACTTTACGAAATCGCTTGATATCCGCGAAACGATCGCAAAGTTCCGAACACTAAAACTTTCATTAGAAAAATTTCACAAACCATTGCCAAACATGAACAATCCATTTCCAATTTAACTCTTCATCCCTCAAAAGTTTCATCAAACTAATCAACGGAATCATGCGAGATCGCCTTCGAATGTACATAGACAAGCCTTTTCCTTTTTGTTTTTATCAAGACATTAAAAGATATACACACACGCGCACGTTTACACGGACATCGTCGTGCAGAACGAAGAAAGGGAAGAAGGGACGATTTCTGATCTCCCATGTGGTAAAGGGGGCTATGATTAACTTGCAGACTGATCAGAGGGGAAGCAAACGCACGCAACGGTCCTTATTAGTTCGTGGAACGAGAGGAGGCTGGAGAGACGGTAAATCCGAAGTACGAGTTAGCGGAAGCTGGAACAGACAGGGTGCAAAAGCTCGGCTCGAAGCTCGTCACTGAGCCCCTCGTGGCCATTGGCTTCCCCGGTTCGTCGCCCTTTTCCGGTCCCCTCTCGCTGTAGAACAAGGGAAAGCTCGTGAAAACGTGAGGTTATCGGGGGCTTCTTGCTGCCATTTGGAATAGGCAATTAGCGTATTTCTTCTTTAGCGAAATCAGTAACACACGACATCTTCTTGTGTTTTTTCTTTAGTACACATTCCAGTGTATTTATTATTCTGTGCTTAAATCGTGCTATATTAAGAAATTGATTTTCTAGCGAGAGGGAACCTTCGAGGTGCTGGATGTTTCATCTTTTTCATCGAGTTTGGACAAAATCGGATCTATCTTTCTTTGAAGAAAATTTCATGGAACCTTCTTTACCTTTTTTAAAGAAATGTATCCGAAAAGTATTTGTAACCTGTTTGTACATGTTGATGCTACAAAAATAAACATTATTTGTGCTTTTTAAAATATTCGTAGCTTGTAACTTGCGATTTACAGAATTTTATTGAATATTTTAATAGTTTAGCTGTATAAAACAGCTCTGCTATGTATATATTGATTGCGCTATATTACATGACACTGTATTTTTATAACCACCAGCTAGTTTCGTCAAATCATAGATCATTACGACGATTGGTTTAAGCTTGAGTTAATGATACTTAATCCAACATTAATTTGAAACTAATAGAATTAAAAATTAAGTAACTCGATATAAAATTATTGTATTTTCCAACAGGAGACTACTGTTTGAGACCCAAAATGTAATATGCACGAACAGAACAGTACCGATGAAAGGAATTGACCAAACTATAATTCGTTTCCGTGTTTCACATAAAATTATCCTTTAATAAAAAAGAAAAAAAAAAAGGAAGCAAGATTTTCTAGAATGCTATGTTACGTTACAAGACACTGCATTTTTATCAAAAATACAACGTACAAAAGAACAATAATGAAGAACGAATTGGCTGAAGGTCAGGGGACCGGAAGCCACAGAAGCAGCTTCGGTCACGCGGTTCCAGCGACGCGAACGGGAGAAGCCAGTCTGAACCGGAGGACGTCTACACGTAACACACGTGGAATATATATACGTATATATATAATATATATATGTAAATCTAGACGGAGGTACGTAATATATGTATACACATGAACACGAGACGTCGAAACGCGCGTTATGTACACGTTTCTCGGCCTTCGATATGCAAGGTTTACCTTCGGGTTCTTTGGCAATGACCGTGCTGCTCCGGTCGACGACGCCCTTCTTATCCTCTGTACAACAATACACACATACATCACGGATATGCGACTTTTGTTCTTCTTCTTTTATGTAAAAAAAAAAAGCCTATTTTTATGCATTCTTTTTTCGTTGCTTCTCTTTTCGCTTTATACAAAGACTAGAGACCAGCCAACGCGCGTTAATTTTTAGCTAAGCTGATTCTTTTTGTTGTTTTAATCCTCGTGGCACTTGTGTTTGAGTTAACCAGAAAGCCCCTTATCCTTGGGAAATTCACATTTTACATTTTTGTTGTTGTTGTTGTTGAAGAAAGTTTCGTTTGGTTCGAGGTACAAATTTTTACGATATTTTTCATGCTCTTTAGTTTTTCGTTACAAGTTGATTAAAACTCTTTTACCTCAGACTTGCCTCAGACTTTTTTATATCGTTAAGAAAGATTTATTACTCTTGTTAACCTTGCAGCGCCGTTTTGGTCATTTTCGATTTCTTTCTATTTTCATATGAAGAAGTTCTTCATTTTAGAGACTTCTATTCTTCCACATCTTATAAAAAATCTATTCTATTAAAATTATTTTTTACTGTCTTTATTTTCTATTAAATTTACCAAGTTTGAGGAAGACGTCGTCATTAATACGTGTGATATCTTATGTCAGTGATTTTCTTGAAATATCAAAAAGTCTTCCTTTTGTTAAAACGAAAGCTAAAGTTGAGAAATAAAAATTCGAGAATTATTGCAAGATTAAGTATTCGTTTCCGCGATCACGTCGATGATATTTTTGCTTCCGTGGTACGTCGACTATCGACGTTGCATCAATGTTAAGCTCAAACTTCTATGAAATTTATTTACCTTAATTATGAAAGTTTTCTATGAGAAAGAGAGAGGAAGAGTTCTAGAAATTCTCTTTTTAGTTACAAGTAGATAGCAAACTCTGAAACATCGAAAACGCGTCGACGCTTCCTTTAAATCTTACTCCCGTCGCGATAATTAGTTTCACGTAAGGAAAACAAGCTTCTTCCCGCTGTGTTCGCCACCAACGATTCTCTGTTAACAAATAGTCACGGAGAATCAGAGGTAGAAACTTCATCGGCGAGGAGCATGCTTCCTTTGTTCCTTAGAAGGAATTATTCTGCTTAAAGAGTACGATGTCGACGGCTTTGGCGCAAAGGTGATTCATTAAAGAAGAAAAACTTTCAGCGACGGCAACACTCTGTGTCCGATTTCACGCTCAGTACCTCAATTTCTTTTATCCTAAGAATTTTAACAGAGCAAGGAGTTATTGCCTTCTGGATCGCTTTGAGACAAGTGTCACGATTTCATAAGATACTTTGATCATGGGTTTTCGCTATTTGCAAAATAGCTGGACTCCGTGGCTGTTGATATGGAGAGAAGAAGAAAGAAAATGTTATTAACGGACAGATGTACATCGAGCTTGGAGGCACGGGTATCCAATTTCAGAAAGCTTGACGTACCATCGAACGCGATTTCTTTGTTTATCTTTCCTACATCTTTTTTATTCAGAATAATTAAAATCACTCAAAAGAAACCGAATAAAGAATTACTTATGGTTTTAAAAAATATTCTCCAGTGAATCTATAAATTTTGTAATTTAAGGATTCGTAATATATTGTAAAAATATCGTGTAATTTATTCCAAAGATCAGATCAGAAGAATTTTTCGAAACAATTATGTTGAATAATTTGATAAATATTGCTCGAGTTCGATGCAGTCGTGCCAGTAAATGTACAAGCTGACATTCAAAGCGATAAACATTCAGTATAACAAGCGTTTAATACAAAAGCAATTTTTCCTCTTGATATTAACCCATCCAAAAGATTATTTCTCTTTTATTTGATAAATGCCACAGAGTTCCAGCTAGTTCACAGAAATCGATGCTTTAGCTACGTAAAATGGTAACAAGGTACTTTCTAGCTTATTTAATCTCTAAAATGTAAGCTAACGGAAGATGACAATGATAAAGATAGAGAGATAAAGTAAAATAGAAGTAGACAAAAAAAAGTTATATAGCAACACCGAGCGTATTTATTCGGTATGTCCATAACTTAGTCTCTCGATCGAGTATCATATATCGAGATCTCAAAGTGTCGTATCGACTCGGGTTCTCTTGAAACACAGGGGTTCGGGCAAAGGGAAGAGAAAGGGGACGTGCGGTGGCGATCATACGATTGAAGAAAAAGAAAAAATAATATATATATATATAAGTCGATAGTCATTCGTGTCGAAGAATTAAGGGTGGTAAAGTGGGTCTTGAGAGTTAACTTTTGCCTTCTGGCACCCAACGATTGAAAAGAAATTGAAAAGAAGACATTCTTTCTAAAATTTTTATCAAAATTTGTGATATAGGATATAACTAAGATTAAGCCTCTTAGGAATTTTTGTAAGGTTCTAGAAATTGGTCAATTTTTCAGATATTTATACTTTTCAATTAAGAAAAAATTGTAAAATTAATTATTATACATTTATATTATACAGAGTAACAATTTTAAACATTTCTGGAAATGTAGAATTATTGTATCTCCAGATTTGTAATCGTAATTCCAGAATTCTGGAATTAATTTATATTTGTGAATCGTATTTTGTGAAAAATAAAAAAGTAACGCACACGAGTGGAGGTATCTTTAAACGTACGGTCTTCCCTACATTAATTCCTGTATCTGTAAAACATTTCTATATCCATAAAAATCCAGATTCTATAAAGTTCTATAAAGTGTCATGCCTTCCAGCTTGAAATAACTTTCCAAATCCACTATTGCACCAAAATAGGGAAGAACCAGGATCAAAGCGGATAATCCAGGGTAAAATAATTGAGATAAGGTGCCATATCAGAGGGTGCAGTTCGGTGGCGAACGTGCAAACGTCGACGAAGATTACGTGAAAATCCATCGTTCTCCTCAGAGGACACAAACAATTGCATCCAATAAAACAAGACATTTTCGTAAGTATATAAAAGAAAAAGACAAAGGTAATGAAAAATCTTAACAATCAAGAAAAGACCTGATGGATTAATATATAATAAATCCCTGGAGAAGTTATATTGCTCGAAAGATCAAGGAGCATAACAGTTCTTACGAGATTTATCTCTTATATATAATATTATATCTAGCAAAACGAGACAGAAAAATGGCAGCCATAATAATATAAGGGATAGAAGGGAAACATAGACAGATATAGGAAAACAGACAAGTTGTTGCTCGTTGTAGAACATAAACGAGCTCGAAACTCGGCATGGAAACTAGTTTATTTCGCCGAGATATTATCGTCGAGCTCCTTCGAATTTCAAAGAGAAGCAAAACGGGCAGTGAGAAATTTGGTTTCATTTCATTGGTTATTTTTCATTTTGTTTCTCGGACTGAGAGCGTGACACTTAACTTAGAACACTTAACTCTTAAGAAGGTTTCTTTAAAGATTCTTAGTCATTTGATAGGTTTGTAGAAGGTTTCTGGAATAGAGGACATTTTCGATGATTATTTCGCATTCTTTTCGAAATATTCTGTATCTAAATATTTTCTTTAAATATTCTAAGTATACTATATTTATATTCTATTATTTTGAACTTGTACACTAGACTCGGCATCCGAGAAAGCGTGGGTGTCGATGCACAGGCATGCAGATAAAACGAAATAAGACAGGCACGCCCAAGAAGCAGATTGGTTTCATGCTTTTGCGAGGGGGTAGAAGCTTACAAGCAGAGGCGTAAAGTGGTTCTTCGATACTGGGGTTGTCCTGTTTTATTAATATTTTCTGGAGCGATGAAAATATAATACCGGTGTTACAAAATACAAATATTATCATTAATATTCCTATTATAAATTTTATTCGATTTTCTGAACAATGTTTACGATGTTTCGAGTATTTTTATTTAAAATAGCGTCTTGAAGAAACGAGTATACGGAAAAGAAAGCTTTTGTGGTAGAAAAAAAGGTATGTTGCTTTAATTAATCAGGTATCTAGAAACAAACAATGGAGAAATATCTATGGTAATATTATGTTATGTTAAAATTGAATTAATAAAATCCAATTAATTTATTATAAGTAATTTATTAAAATTAGTATAAGTAAATAAAGTTCCTATATCTAATAACTACTAATAAGTTACTAATTTAATTCTGCCATTTTAGTTACTCAAATTGTCTTGAACTTAATACTGTTCAAATTCGTTTCAAGAAATGTTCTACCTTTTGACAGATAATATTTTCCTCATACTCAATATTTTCTCATTCTCAATGGAACTCTTCAAGTTCCATAATAGAGTGAAGAATGTCCATTCTGATGCCATAAACATCGATAAAACGAAACAAACCCAATGGCGAGAACGATTTCTCGCCTCGTTGACGGGTATCGTAAAAGCGAATGCAAACCATGCGAAACATTGCGCGAGAACGTGAAGTGAGTATAGAAACGGCTAAAGGTATAGAGAGTGGTAAAGAAAAATGGGGAAAACGAAGAACAGGCAAGTCAGTGATGGTGTTCATAAATCCATAACACCGGTAAAATAGTGATGGTAAAATAGTGTACTTTTCTATCTTTTTTTTTTTTTTTTGGTGACGGTGAGAGACTGTTTTACGTGAAAATCCTAAGGTTGCTATGAACAATAAAAATTCACGTTTGTGTGACCAGACAGGATTTCGATGCACAGACAGAAGTGAGGAACGAAAAGAAAGAAGTGGATAAGACACAGTGAACGAGCGTTAGAAGAAGAAATGCATCGTTTTCTACGAGATCCGATATGAAAATATTATAATTTCAGGTGGTGTGCACAGCGAGGTACCAACAGATGTGAATTTTCAAAGTGTGCGTGTAGATGAAAGACATACAAATAAATATTTCTTATTTTTTTTTTTTTTTAATAGGAAAAGAAGAAAAGAATTAAAAAATAAAGAAAATGAAACGATTAACGTTACCGTAGTAGATACGATTGTTTTCGTTGATCGGATTTTTCTATTTCCGTTTCGACTTACGTTCAAGTAAAGTGATGAAATCGTTGTGTGCGAGATCGTTGCGTTCTCTACGATGACGACGATCTCTCGTGTGCTTGTCGCTCTCTAAAGTGGACGATGCTTCGCTAACGTGGCACAAACTAATCTAACTTTCTAGATGGCTAATCGCTACTGATTCGCTCGCTAGTGGAAAACGTGGTGGTCTAGCGAAAGTGAAGATGCGCCGCGTGAGAATATGGTTCTCGAGAGACTGTAGATAGTTGACTCGACACGAACTGGAATTGCTCTCCTCTTGAATTTCCATACAAATAGTGGATTTTACAAAATCTACAAAATTTTTTTCATTTTATTATCAATTTTGTATAATCGGACATAAGCAATGGTTTCCTCTATGAAAAATTCTAAATTATAGCGCGCAAATATTACACAATTATTTTCACTTCCCAAAGGGATATTTCTTTAAAAAAGAAAAAGAAAGAGAATTATAAAAATACTCAAAAAAAAGTAAAGAAGAATGGAGCATTTCCAATTCAATCGTCAGCAACGAAGAGAAGCCTCTATTAAACACTCTATGAATATCACAATTTCCCTTAATCCAAATAAAAAAAAGAAAAGTTCGAAGATCTGAAAGAAAATGTAAAAGAGAGAAAGCTTGATGAATGCTAGAGGAAACGAAGAGGAAGCGAAAGCGGCGCGAGAGCCGGTATCATCGTCAAACAATCGATAATTTATTCGTTTAATGAAATTTCGATCCCTTGACTAAATTTTTCCTTTCCAATTTCCAATTTTTCCTGGTCGGTCGTTAAAATCACCGAATTCTATTATCGAGAATTTACGTTAACCCGGAGAATCGATAGGAAAATCTAACGTCTCGATCGAATTACAGGCGAATACGTGAGCCGCCGAATTTCGAACACATATCCAGGGTTAACGGTTTCCAGCTAACGTTCGCGAGTAATTTCACCACTCCATTATCCGACTCTGACTTTCTCATTGTGCCAGGCTAATTGCACACCAGTGGATAGCGTAAGCCATGAAACGAGAAACGAGAAACGGCGGTGGTCGCTATCGAGACTTTTAATAAACTCCGCTCTCGCGAATTTCCATTCCAGCCGAGAGCGTTTTCTCGAAGAAAAAAGAAATGTTAAGCATTTGGAAGAGGACACGAAAATTGAGAAGCTAATCGCGTTGGAAAAAATTCTAATTTAGAAGTCGTTTTGAGGAAAGATTAGTTGGAATTGTCAAAATGGCGAGCGTTGATAAGAAGACAAGAATTGCGGCGATCGCAAACGGTGGTGGCTACACGATTATAAGATAAATTTTTGTAAGTTTTCCTGAAAAACGGATTTTCCGAATACCGAATTGCGGATTGTTTATGCAAATTCATATTTTTCTCAATGTAATTACATTTTACTTTAAATATCTTTTATGTCTGTTTGTACCAGTATTTTCCTTCGATATTTTATATGTATTTTCAAGTTGGCGGTATTTTGTAAATTTTAGAATTCTTTATATTTTTGCAATTTTAACTATAGATGCATAAACATCCGCAGTCTAATGTTTGTCATTAGAGCTTTGCCTTGAAATTGTCTTTTAAAGGCTAACATACACTGCTAATCAAAAGTTTGGAATCAGAATTTAAGACACGAAGATTTTTACAATTTTTAAAACTCAAAATGAGTCAAGATTCACAGAAAATTATTTAGTCAATCATTTGTCACAGAAATGATCATTAAATTAGCAAGAGATTCGATATAAATTCAACTATAAGAAAATGAATCCAAACTGTTGACCTGTAATGTATTGTACAAATCACGTGAATTTTCAATCATTAACACGTTTGTTGTCCGAGAAGAAAATCTCCGAAATTATTGACTCGTAGTTTCGCTCATAGAATCAATACACAATAAACAACAGCAATAAAGAAACAAATAAACGATAAATATCTTACATATAAATAACACCGTCGATTTAAGGACCTAAATTTCTGTGTTAAAAAAAAAAAGTTTCGATGAGAGGACAAATTCGAAGTACTCTGACCCATATATGGTTGACCGAACAGTAAACGTGTCAAATACTGACCGAACTCTGTATTTCCAATAACGATACTTCTGTCTGACGCAATACCGTCTGATACTACTTGAACTGCGCGGTCTGACCAATTTAAATTCGCGCTACTGGAAATACGGTAAACGCTGGATGTTCCACTTGATATTCGTAAACATTCGTGTTCAGGTAAGCATGTGGGTCGTCGAAGATGGCTTTCAAACACGAAAATATTCGTAGCCATGACGTTTTAAAAACGGCGAGAAAAACATTTCGCACCCCTCTGTGAAAAAGTGCTCGACGATTAAACGTCGATAGAGGAATCATAAAATTGCGAATTGTTGTTCACTCGAGATTAAGAAACGAAACCTTCGCACGTGTTAAGATTATGGCGAGATGAAGATCGAATATGCAGGGTGTTTTAATATACGAGACATATCTTAGCGCTGAATAGGGAATGAAATTGAGAAGGTCTAAATAGAGAGTTGTTTTATTATAATCTTGTTTTAGAATTTCAATCATTTTTTAATTTAATTCTCTTACTCTGGATATATACATATACGTGTGTGTCTATCGTTAGAAGCATTACGAAAATATCTAGAAGGATTAAAGGCATATCTTTTTGTCAAAATTGAAAATAGTGTTTCAAGGATTTTAGTACAGTGTACAGTACGTTCGTACTGTTCTACTTATACATGAAATTAAAAAATATATATATTGTAATTTGAGAAGGATCAAATGGAATATACGGTAATATTATTCTTTTCATAAAATTCTTTTATCTTTTTTGTATCCTCTATTCACCACCTGAAACACGTCTCATGAAACAACCCGCATAATTGAATCCTGTCGACGACATTTGTGCGATATTGTTCTGGTCTCACATCGTATACAATTGTTTTACGCACCTTATGGTTGTACGTACGTGTTATGGATTTGTGAGCATCGTGTGTGACCGGACAGAAAAGAGCGATTTTCTCGATCGTTCCTCGTGTAGCTGCTCTATGTATTACGTATAGTGTTGAGACGGAAGAACGTAACATGTTGTTTGTAGTTGTTTGATCTTGTGATTGTGATACTAGATCGTTTCATAAGTCGTCGTGTTCTTGCAAATTGCTGCTTTTATTCTAATTAAGAACGCAGTTTTGTCTAAACCAATTTATAGATGTCACTTTTTATTGAAATCTGGAAAATATATGTATATTGATCGTTTAGTTTCAAAGTTATGGATAGTTTCTTCGGATTAGATCGAAAAATAAAATAAAATAAATAGTATTTGTACTGAATATAAATTGATATTTCTATGAAATAAAAATCCAAAGATCTTTCCTATAAATTGTGAATCGATCTATCAATATTATTTCCTTTTATCCAAAGTACTATCGAAATTAGTATCTATTAAATCAGTAGATGATCGAAGACTTATGAAATGATTCGATATTCGATGTTTCCACAAGCAATTTCTGTTCTCAATATTATTTCCAAAAAGTCCAAAGCTGCTTCTGGGAACCTCTACAAGATACTACGAGTAAAAGTGTTATATCTATGTGTGACATATCGAAAGCGAGTCGCTTGCTGTATGTATATGGCGATTAAAATTGAACAGTGTCAAAGGACAGACTTACATCGGGTGTTAACTAAAGATTATCTATTTGTGTTTCTAAATTTACTGTCCTAAAAATTATCTACCTATTTCATTAACTATTATCAATCTTATTGATTTACAAATTTCCATTAAACTACCGATAAAAAAGTGAACAAATTCACGATTCAGAATTTTTCGAAGAATATTATTATCATTCTCGATAGAAAATATGTAATTCCAACCAAGTAAGATTAGAGCTTGCCGCGGATTCTGATTTGCATCGAAGGAATCGTAAACAAGAGGTCGACGGTTTTAGTGCTCCGTAGTATTGCCGTTTTGTGTTCGAGTGTACTCGTGTCTGGCTCGAGAATCAATTCACTCCGTGATAAAGTGTCTGAATCTTGAAAGCGAATGAAACCCATTGACTGCCAGTGTTTTCGGTGTTTACGGAATAGGGGAAGAAACTTGGTTGCATGCACGCCGAGGATTACCAGGATTGCACTCTCGCGTTCTCTGCTTGTTCGATAAGAACTTTGCATTCATCGAATTCTGCATGATTGTCATGCGACAATTTTTCGAGAATGATGCACAAATTTTTAGATTCCAGACTTTTAAGTTTATAATTTCGTATGTTCGTCACTTTACGTAAATTTTCTAATTGCATCTGAATGCGAGTATGTTGCGAAAAGAAAATGGTTAGGTTTTAAATTATTCGAATTTGGTACTGCGTATAATTGTCGTTTGACGGGAAATTGTTTAATCTCATTTGAATACGGGAATAATGCAATTTGATATAGCTCTATGTAAAGAAGATTTTTCGTAAGAAAATCTACATGGAAGAAATATCGAAAAAAAATTCTGTTGAAGAGAAAGCAAAGAACCAGAGAGATGTTTTTAAAGAGAGAATTACGAATTGCACTCGCGAAAGTACAATCCTGTAAAAAGGTCTTGAATGATTCTGCTCTGGCAATGTATGCGAAAAACGAAGGCTTCCAGTTCCTCCAAATATACCGCAAAGAAAAGAGCAGTTAAAAGCTGACTGAAGGGAACAACTTTCAGAAACACGTGGAATGAAACATTTAACCTTATAAAGACGATTGATATTATTCCACATACTTTCAAAAAATTTCAATTCTCCTAAAATTATAAAAGATATAGTCAAATTTCTTTTTAATGGTATTTTTTCAAATTAGACGTTTCAATTAAATTGAAATCGAAGCAAGGAGCGTTGATTAAATTTTTTCTAAATATCTGTAAATTACAAAGAGATATTAATAAAAATTTTTACATTACGAGTTATTATTAATCTATTATTCCAAGTATCCAAGCAAAGGAACAATTTTTTAATTTTATGGAATCAAAGGACGTTAATTAAATTATTAATAATTTTCATAATTTTCATAATAATTAAATTAACAGTTGAAGCAAAAAGATAACACCGAATGTGAAAATATCCATCGAACATCAAATAACTAAAAAGATTATTTTACAATCGCTCTTTTACGATAATGGAAATATCTCGATTAATAACAAAAAATATCATAACTCTTCTAATACTGCTTTAAGTTCTCCTAAAAAATCTTTTGTAAGCATTCAGGAATATCTATCGTCAAATCGAAAAATTTCTCAATAACTTCTATTACTTTTGTTTCTGTCTCCTATATATAAATGAGACTATTATGATCAGTATGATCGTGTCCGAGTGTGTAATCGATCATGATCAACGAGAAATCGCGAAAGAATAGATGGTTAGAATAGAGAGTTAATCAGGAACGGTTCAGCGACAGCTCATTAGGGCGGGTTTCGATGGTGTACGATAACGAAAACTCGATGGCTAGAATTCAGGTCGACAGAAATACAAACTGTACACGGTTTCGAGTGGTACCTCGATAGGCGAGTAGTATACGTCTCTGCTAAGTAGTGGTAAGTAGACAGAGCCGTTGACAGGCGACGAGAAGTAGTTATTACACATACAGTCAAAGATTTACTAAGTATCAGGTTATACGTATACGTTCACGTGGGTTGAACGAGGCAAATGGATATAGTCGGACGCGATCGCGTTGCGATAAAGAGGGTGTGTTTGATCTCTAGGCGTGTTAGTGAGTGTAATTTACATGGTAATGAACTTCAGCGACAGAAATAGTTGAAAGAAGTACAAGGGACTTTGAAAGTCTTATGGTAGAATAGATAGAGCGTTTGATTTTTACTAGAATGATTACGGTTCGAATCTTGGAATGTTAGAAAAATTTTTAGTACTTCATTTTCCACTGTTTTGTTGGCTATTATTAAAAGAATATTAGTGTATATAGTGATGTTCGCTGTTAAATATTGTATTATATTTAGTGAATTTAGTGTACAGTTGGATATCTTAAAAGTTAATGTGTAAAATAGTGGACTTGAATTCTCTAGTTGTAGAATAATGGAAATGAATGGTTGTCATCATACAATAGTTGTGAGATTGGTGAATACTAGTAGAACTGATAAATAATAGAGTATTGACTAATTGTAAACTGAATAAATAATTGTCATTACAAAATAGTTGAAATTAAGAGATAGTAGAGCCCAATAATAACGGAATTGTGATGAAATGAATGAATAGAGTGAAGTCAAGAAAGGATTGAAATTCCCAATTGGGTAAAAATGATCTTTATCGCAACGTACAGCGAAAATGACTATACCAAATCCCCTAAAAATTGCAGGGAACGATCTTTGGTAGTAGAAAGATACGATAGATGAACAGACTATAATACAAGAAAAGAGGAAATCCGCAGTACAGCGGATCGAAAGTAGCGATACACAAGTGTGTTATGCGTCTACAAAGAAGCGAAGAAGAGAGAGACAGTTTCGTGAGAAAGATATAGTACAGCTTCACTGCAAATTCGGTGGGCAACGACGAGTAAAGCTCTCTACCTTTCGACAGTAAACACGCTCCTTATGGCTGCGCTATGGAGGTTCGTTCGATTGCCGCTTATAACACGAGCTTTATATAAACATAAATTCAATCCGCATCCTTTTGCACAATGAGATTAATTAACTAACAACGTTAGTGAATATACTAACGATAGATAATTATAACAATTCTACTGCCCTAAACAGCTTTTTACTATTTAACAATTTTCGTGTCAAATGGCAAAGTGAAATTATTCGTATAATTTCATTATCATATTTGTAACTTGTAAAATTTCGTTAACAATGTTGGTTCAATTACGCAAAGAGATCCAGGAAGATCTGTATCCTTGAACAAATTTCTCAAAACATTTTTAAGAATTGATCAAACGAAATAAATTTCGCTCAAATATATTCCAAATTCATTGTATCCGTTTGAAAAATAGTATATAACAGTATACGAAGAATTTATTGCAAAGGAAAAAGAAAGTTTTGATAGGTAGGAAAATAAACCATTATAAATGGTAGTCTACAAAGTAAAGGCTGTCGCGCAATCGACGAACCTCCGCGACAGGTTTACCAATATGCACATGTATATACACATGTATGTCTATCGGTAATCGGGGCACAAGTGTACGCAAATATAAGGTGGATCGTAGCTGGAGAGGGCAAAAGGTTGAAAAGGGGGTAGGGACGGAGTAAAGCAACGAGGGGGATACTTAACTACTCGAGCTATTGTCCAACGATCGATTTGCACGTGAGCAGGAGTACTATCTCTCTAATAATAGGCCGATATGCGCGCGCAAGTGCCTGCTCGTGATTTCGTTACGTTGCAAAGGGACCACGAAGAGATTTTTTTATCGAATTTCCAGAAAAAACCATTATACCGGTACACGAACTATATTTACTCCATTTCAATTAAATAAAAAAGAGAACTGCTATATAAATAACCGGAGAGACGTAACCGACTATAAAAATTATCGTCGGTTTCCAAATTATTTAAGGGTGGATATTAAGGATTTAATCAATTCGCAGAATACAGGGTCGTTAAGAAAGGAATGGATGGTTTCAACACTTTGCACGTAGAAAGAAAATTGTTGAAGAAATTGAAATTAATCTTGGATTAGTCTACAAACTAATACAACTTATATATGTATCTTCAACAATTCTTCTTTTAAGCAAAATGTTTGAATTGTCTATTTTATTTATAACGTATAGACTGTGGATGTTTGTGCAGTTATGAGTTACGAACAAGTATAAATGTGCAAGAATGAACGAGAATTAACAGAAATGAGTTATTTTTGACATTTTCTACATATATACTATTTTCGTATCTTTCTTGCATGCTACCTATATTATCTTTACGCTCTACTGGTTCCACTTTGATGACGCTGATAAAAATAAGAACAGCAAGAAGGCTAATATGTATAAATAATTTTCTTTTTGAAACACGACCATCGTTTGCAAAAAACTTGATTGCACCAAAACCATTAGTCTTATTGATCGATTCTATGGAGGAATTCTTTAAAACAAAAAATAGAGAATTATAATATCCATAAATCCATGAACATCCACAATCTAACAGTAACCCTGTATATCCACTCGCTATCCTTTCCACTATTGTCCCATGACACGTAAAAAAACAAACACTGGAAATAGTCTAAAAACTGGATTCTCGACCGCCACGATAGGCGTTTCGACAATCGAAAAGCAAAATGTAAATTCAGGTGCAATTATCTTCGACCGACTCCACTGGGGAAGGCCACTCCGTTTTGGATCTGGCGGTAGCAGCGAGAAATCCAGTTATAGCCGCGCTTCAGGCGCGAGTAGAGCGGTAAATTCAGATTCGATCCATTAGCGGAATCTCGCTGGGAGAATTAACTGTCCCGGTTCAGGGCTCGAACAATTAACGAGTCCAAAAGGCTGTGAGCAGCCCGCGCCGCGTGTACGCGCGGAATACGCGCGCTGAATCGTGCCGAGCTGATCGAAACCGATCGTCGTTCGATCATCGAAGGTAACTTTGGGACTAGGCTCGAAAACTCCAGGTTACATTAGAGTCGACGAATGGCGTTACTCGATCCTGGACTCTCGCGACATCACCAATTTCCGATAGCAAGTTCGAGTTCAAACGGATCTCGAATCTATCGAACCGTGCTACTGGCTGCATCGATTCTTTTGGACGCTGCAACTGCCATGAACTCGTGCACGAGAGAATTTTGAAAGGAAGTAATTATAGTTGCGAATTTTAGTGAAATTTCAAGGAAATTGTCTGAGGGATGTTAAACCTGCTTATTTGGAATTTTAGTGTTTCCCTTTTCCAATACTGATTGCCTCGAACAGTTGATATTAATCATATTTTGTTCTATGGTTTTTACTGTAATTGCGTGGGTGGCGTTAAATCTTTCTAGAAAGAAGTAGGAGAGTTGATAAAATACGTAAGCTTCAAAAATAAACGCGATATTCCTTGTATTCTCGCTGTAGTGCCTAGAAAATTAATCATAGTATTTTGTAGAATTAAAATGTGAAACACGAAGGAATGAATCTAAAATTATTCCATCCATCTCAAAATATCAATTTAGAGAGTATCTCTCTTTCCATAAACGCGAAAGGATGAATTTACGATACGTTAAATCCATCCTTTGAAAATTCACCATAATTATCAGTATATCGATCTCAATATTCCTTAATTACCAAAACAATATTTACTAATAAACATAATAAAAAATATTGTCCCTCAAAATTTCACTATCACTCTCAAGATAACAACTATAATACCTCTTGGTCAGCACCAAAGATCGATGACAGCTTTCATAGACCCATCCCAAACCCTCAACTCGTTAATAAAGATAACAGACATTACAGTGAAAATTTTATCCCGATCTCTTCGATCAGCCACGCAGAATTCCAAGCGTACACGAGAGTACGAAACGTACCAAAGACACGAACACAGAAAGAGAGAAGTTGAAACCGCGGGAGGCACCTTCTCGGTGCGGCCAGGTTCCTAGAAAGATTCGTGACACTCGTGGGTGGTATAAAATCAGATATCAAACTGGGTGCACGTATCTGAACGATCTTCTAGAACGAGGATCGTCTCCCTATAATTTCGGGGAGAGGGTGTTGTGAACCGGGGACAAAACACACGAAAAAGAGGGGGAGGCTAGAAGAGAAGATTTTCTTTTCTTTTTTTTTTTTTTTTTTTTCTAGAAGTGACAGAGGATTTCTGGGTGGTCCTACCTTTCACGTCATCGTCCTCGATCGTTGTGCTGCTGTCGGTCGATTCCTTCACCTGAGAGCCATCGCCCTTCTTCGTGATGATGCTCCGACCTGGAGCACGCAGAGCGTTTCAGTAAATCGGCATTGGCTTCGTTGGATAATGAGCGGAAATAGTGATTTCAGAGATAGACAAAAGTAGAGAGAGAGAGAGAGACAATAACAGAGTGAAAGAAAAGAGATTAGAATAATTGGCAGAAGTAAGGTTAGGCTGGTGGATGTTTGTGATTAATTTTTGTCTCAAGGACGGACCATAGCGAGAGCACACAATTTGCACGAGGCGAACGCAGGATCGATTTTGAGGATTTTTGGAGGAGTAATTGGGTTTCGTTTGAGATTGAAGAAGGCTGAGTTTCTTTTTTCTTTTAGTAGAGGTTCGGAGACAGTTTTGGTGAAGATTGTTTTTAGCGATCAAGATAGACACGTGTCTTTAGAGGAGGATAGAGAATTCTTGTTGATCCAATAGATCGTTCGATTACTTGTTAGGCTGATTGGAAAATTCTATCGTTAGGTTTTAGCTTTATTTGGGAATTTTCATAAATTGCAGCTACGTAATACAGATTTATATATTTTCATTATCGAAACATGAAATATAGAAATTAACTGTTACTGGAAAATTCACGTAGAAAATGTTTGCAACGGAATTCGTAGAATTTTAATAATAAAAATTGAAGATTCAACGTGCAATCACAAGACGACAGAAGATCTCATAAATAACAATGATTATTCTATTAAAAATCAATCAATAATATAACATTAATACGAATTTTATATTGAAGATTAATTAACGCAAATTCCAATTAAAATAATTGATCTCTTTCCTTTCAAAGAGCAAAGGCAATAGAACTTTCTAACCAACCTAGATAACGGAAAAGCTGTGAGACAATCATCAATGAAGTGCATAGAATGACATTCTACCTTGAAATTTCGAGAAATCTGAAATTGTGCTGAAGCGTAGCTGCCATCAACAAGTGCACATTTTCGTATCTCTATCTTGTAAAAATAGCGAGGCGATATAAAGAAGCCGGAAGAAAATACGTTGAAGAATTGATCGAACGGGTAACGTCGTTGAATACGATCTTGTTTGGGCGCTTCCTTCGAGGAACAAGAATTATTCTATCAGAAGCCGTTCCCGTGGAAACGCGCTCTAAGGAGCAGTAAATGTCGCGGTGAGATTGGAACGAAGTTGAGGCAACAATGGGGGTGAGCGAATGGGAACCACCTATCCTCCATTTACGTGCTTCCTCCTTTCTTTCTTGTTTGACAAAGGACGCTCGTTGATTATGGAACGTCGTCAGAAAATTAAATGTTACAACGGTGCAACAAGAATTTTTCTATAGAAAGGAGGAAGCGTCGTACAAATTCTTTTGAAGGGGACAGAAAATTTGTATTTTAACCCATTCGAGACCGATTTCTAATTGAAAAAATATATTAGGTATTATTACGAGGTTTCAAGGGTCGTGATGTTGCATTACTTTTTTTTTTTATTAGAAAATGTGATTTATTCAGAAGATTCTCTCATTTCTTGATATTAATGTTTCTTGATTCTTTTATTTATTAATCCTTATTAATTTCGATTAGTCGCTTGTTTGTCAGAAATATTTCTAAATACTAAAACAACCGATAATGATTAAAATGGAAAACTCGTATCAAAGCAATAAAAGGAAACGCGATGCAAAGAACGAAATAAACTTCTATATGAACTTCATAGAAGAAGTTATCCAAGAGCCTAAAAATGCACCGTTGTAAATTTAGAAAGTTTCTGTGAAAAATAAAATTACTTATTTTGATCATTTCAACAATTAGTTTTGCACAATATTCTTTGTAATATTCTTTTTAGATGATTTATTTCTCCGACTGTTGATTGACAACGATAACACGTGTTTCTTCGTGTGATGTAAGTGACGCGTCACCATGGTTTCGAATGGGTTATGCAACGAAATTTCACACGAGTATATCTCGATCGCTAGAATGAATTATAGAGTTGAAATTTGTGAAAGAATCGAGAAAGTATTGAGAAAAAAGACTTCTAGGGGGGAAACCTTCGACGTCGAAGAAACTTCGACTTCGTTCGGTTCCCAGAATGGTCGAAGCGATGTCGACTTTCCATCGAGATCGACGTAACGATACTTGTAAAAGCGTCCGGTGAAAGCTGGTGTCTTTAGCAACTCGCCTTATCATGTTATAATTAATAATACATGTAAGGACACGTAACGTTAATTATCACATCTTCAAGGCAATGAAAATTTCTCATAATTTAACCCTTCCAGAGCCAATTATATCTCTTCTTCGAAAAAATGACTTTCGATGAATTATTACTAAACAGAACACATTTCTTTCAAAGTATTTCGTGAACTAAAAGTAAGATTGTTTCCATGGAAAACAAATATTTTTATTATCTATATTTTACTCGTTCTACTCATCGATCATGAAAGGGTTAAAATTGAAAAAAAGAAGCGATTCAAGTGACTTCTATCGTTACATCGATCTGGTCATCTACAACAAGAAGATCCTCTATCCAATCGTCCATGCTATCTAATCACAGTTCCACGTTTCCAAAAGATTCGTCAGGCAGGGGACTTTGAAAGACAGATAAGAAATAATCTTAGATGATTATTAGATCTTAACTAAGTAACAGATCAAGTAATCTAACTTTCCAGAGGCAGAAGAAGCTAGATAGAAGATGGATGCAGACCGCACAGGAGAAACGAAGAAGAAGAAGAAGAGACAAAGATGAAAGAAGACGCAGAAGAAAGGAACAGGACAGAAAACATGAGAGAGTGAAGGAGAATGGTTTTCCACAGGGTTTTATGGTGTAGAACGTTAAAACAGTGCATCGTGTTTTGCATGCGAGACAAATATCGTGATCAGACAAAATTGGAGCAACTCTGCCGATGCTCTCAAGACGACGTATCGGTGCCAGGAGAAAGGGAAATAAAAAAAACAATGGTCCTCTCGTCTTTACCTTCTGATGGCTCCTCTCGAGAGCTCGGCTTCGTTCCGTGCCAGCGAAGCGTCGCAACGTTTCACAAAAACGAAAGAAACAGGGAACAGAAAAGAAAGAAAAGAATAATGGTACCATAATTTGCATGCTGAGCGGCGTGCGTTTGCGTGTCGAAATATTTTCGTTTTTTGGGGGTAGAACATTTTTGCGATGGTGTCGTGGCGAGTTAGGTTCGACAGGACCTGTTCTTTGGCGGTTTTTTTATTCGATTTTTAATTGCTGTATAATTCGTGTCATAGTACGTGTCCGACAAAAGCGCTTTTATCAAAGATTGACTTTCGATAGTTTTATCTGTGTAATATATTCCTCGTGGTTTACATTATTGTATTTCTCAGCTTGTTCGCGGTGTAAATTGTGGAACCAAGTGCTATCGATCGTTGATCAAATTAATCGTTGAGCACCTCAAAATAATTACAACCGATTAAATGATGCTTTAACGGAAAGTTTTGCTTGAATTACTCAAAAGTGTTACAATTAATCTACTTCTGAAATAATACAATTATTTGATCAAATGAATCATTAATTACTTCAAGTAATATTAATTGCAACATTAATCGATTAAATGATACTTTCAGGTAATTTACCTTTTTACGATTCGAATTACCATAAACTGATACTCTTTTTCGTCGATTGATAGTATAATAAAAACGTAGCTATCCTAGTCCGCTACAAAAATACCATAGTTAGTCAAATTATTCATAAATTACTTCAAGTAATATTATCTACAATAGTAATCGATTAAATGGACATTAAAGAACAATTCTGCCCCGTAATTTGAATTACAACAAACTGCTACCTACTACAATTTTTATGGTCGAGCTATTCCACGATAAATAATACAACAGTTCATCTGCCCTACAGGTAACAAAAACGCAATTCTCCTGAAACAACTGGCTGATAGGAATATCATGCTAAAGAATTCATCGGTGAGTGTCAATTTATGGTAACTCGTCGGTGGGAGCATGGTGGTTTTCGAAAGCTTCCACGAGGCGTGTCGTAACCACTCCCCTAACTCATAAAAAAAAGAACACCCCTTAACCTTGCTTCCACCTTCCAACGAGCGCCTTCCCTCCCATCCTATCCAAAATTCATTACTCAACCCGAATTGAAACGGCCGTTATCCGGAAGCTTTCACGAGCTTCACCAGTGCTCCCATTTTTTTCAATGAAAACCAAGGAAAAACATTTGTACGTAGATAGGAACCTGGGAAATAACGGTGATGAAAACGCACGATTCTCTCCGCCCTCTCGTCACGTAGGGCGAAAAGAAAAATTGAATCACGCGAGCGGACGTAATTATTGCGAATGTGCGAGTCGCCTCGAAGAAGGCGAATCGTTCTTGTACGCGTCTCTTGAATAATTTACCGCTGGGAAATGTTGGGAGGAAAAATGGCGGGGAAGGATGGAGGGCACTCGGTTCCGACGTTGGTATAAATATAACGAACGAAACTCCTCCCCGGTGTATAATATCCGTGTACTTTCGGGGTTGAACTCGAGTTACCGGAAACCTCACGACTTCCACGCGGTCCGCACGGTGTTCTTATCTACTTCCGCCACCAGGCTTCGCTTCCGCCGAGGCAACACCGTTTCGCCGTTTCCTATGATTTTATCCTTTCCTTTATTTTAATGTGCTGTTTTTTTCCTACGTTATTACGGCTAATATCGTGTAATTGGTATTACCAGTGAATTAACATCAATGATATAACGTATAATAAATATAATATCACGTATGATTGTTAGGGGCATATATAAGGAACTTGTATAATTGTCCATAGACACGAAAATTGAATTTCTTACTACCTTGAACTTTTTTCCTCTGAATTTTCATGTTAATGACAAAGCTTTGAAAAGTACGTCAGGATGTTTTTCGATCTTTTGAAGGATTAGCCAATAAATAAGAAGACTCGCATATAAATCCAATTTGCTTGTGAAGGATTAATAATTGTAATAGTATTTATCAATGTAGTTAAACATCCTATTAACATCGTACTTGTTTTGGTTTGGAGATTGAAACAAAGTTAAAGTATCAGTATTCTTATGATACTGATTGAAAAAGAAAAAATAATATAAGTAAATTAAATAGCAAAAAGAGATACCGGTCGATTTCAGAACGATTATTTTATCAAAAATAAAATTCATAGAAATGAAATTGTACGCATTAAATTTTCTAAAAATGGTTTCTATCATATCTTTGTACAAGCTTATGTCTCCTATATGTGAACGCGGAGGGATATAATGGAAAATAACACTTCCACCAGGTATTCGTGAAATATAGATAAAGTTTCGAAATGGAATTTTCATCGGTTCTTCGGAAAGTTTTAAAACTTAAAAGGGAGGAGATCTGTGTCAGAAATCGAGCGGAAACTCGTTGCCTCGACGCGAAGGAACCTCGTAAACGGACGTTTGGTGTGAAAACGACCCTTTCCGCCGTGCTGCCTTTCCGTTGATAAGAAATGCGAGCAACGGGGCTAGACAGCGGAGAAGCAGGCGTGAAACGAAATAAAAAAGAAAGCGAAGCAGAAAGCGCAGCCATGCCAAATGCGACGCGAGAACGATTGTTCGTGCGGAACATTCCTGTCTCGAGTCTCGTTCTGAAATTGTTCGTTTAGAAATCACCTTATTCTCGCGAAATAATTCACGAATTGTTTCCATTCCGACTCAGACCGAGGAAAATCTCGTTCCTTTAATTTCAGGATAATTTTTCCACGAGTAAACAAACAAATGGTATTTTTTTTTCTCTAAAATCTAGTTGATTTTCCTACGGATTTCTAAATCTTTGATTTATTAATTTAACTGTACATATGATATGTAATGCTCTTGAATCATTCAGATCTTTCTATAAAAATTTACCTGCATCGATAATTTTTTCTAATGGAAGATTTTGTCACTCGATATATTTTTATTTTAAAAATCTGTTGTTAGAAATATTGACATTTCTAAGAGACGTTCTTAGAAATATTCTATTCTAGAAATTTCGTAATCGGCTCGATCCTCCGATTCGGTATTCAATCAAAGTCCAAGGCTAAATTCCCCCACTGCGTCTCCGTCATTACGTGCCACGGAAATTCTAACATAGAAATTTTACACGCGTGCCATAAGCGGCGATAAAATCGTTAGCAGCGGAAATCTGTCGATTTCTCAAGCTTCTCAAGCTACAGCTAGCGGTAAGGATGATGCAAGGAAGAAGTAGTGGGGGATTGAAATCAACCATGATGGTAATAATCGAACAGAGAATCGGCCTAATTGTTTCGAACAGCGTAACAGAACGATCGACTTGATTGTATTGGAATTTCCCACGAACTGCATCGTTTGTTGTTCGATTAGAGCCGTGTAAGTCCAATTCCTACGTATGTGTATCATATGTATATGTGTATGAGTGAGTGATGTGCAAGCACAGCTTATCGTTTATCGATTAGATGCATCTTCTTTCGGTTAAGAGGCGTCGAAAGAGCTTTCTTTCTTTATTATTATTATTATTTTTTGATATTGTTCAGAGATGAAGGGTGTGTCCTTGCACCTCCGACCCACTTCGCGTTACCTTGTCAAAAAAATCAGTCAGATTAAGAAATATAGACAGACAGAGAAAGGGAGGAAGGTATTATATAGAGAGAGTAAGAGAGAACGATTGGTCTCGTTTGCTCGCGTTCTCTCGTCCGGAAAAACCGAATTCGCTCGGAGATTCATGGATTCGTTCCCGACGCGGAATTCATGAATTCTTTTTTGCCGCTCGGAAATTTATGGACTCGTTCCTGGTTTATATTTATCCATATATATATATATCTACGTATATATATGCATACATATATACATGTACGTATGTATACACGTAAAGGAGGACGTGTGTTAAATATAAAAGTACCTTCACATAAATTCCGATGGCGTTTAGGGGCCTCGTCGACGCCTCGAGATTTATCGATTCGATGAATTTTCAAGAGGCCATGCCGAAATCTTATGGAGCCGGAGAGAACATCGAAAAAAGATATTCTCTGGAGAAAGAAACTCGATGACCACGATATACACGTGCACGAGCATTTAGAAGAATAAGGAGACTCTAATTGGGAATAAGAAGCAAGCCCGACTTATAAACTTGTCTCTCATTTAATAACGATTCCCGAGATTCGAGTTAACGTCTTTTTCTCTCACTTTTTAGAAACTAGAAATGGCTTGGATTCTACGACTCTGTTCGTTCTTGAAAATAACGAAATATTTCCCACGTTTTCTACAGCTACTGTTATTTATTGAAGCGACGTTTAAGACGGTTATCGAACATCGGTAAATATCGTCCAATTCTCAATCGTTCAGCACACGAATAATCCAACGGAGACGTTTTCGTTTATTTTCTTATCGATTTTCGATTACCGATAGCCAGACGAAGATGCAGAAATAATTTTAGGGAGGAAGAAAAGGGTGAAGAGAGAACGCGAGCTACGAGTAAATGCTTCGTTTATCATTTCATCGAAAAATCATGAATGAAACGACGCGATTCATAATGTCGATCGATCGATGATCGTCTCGCGGGGATATCGTAGCCGAAGGAGAAAGCAGATGGTTTCTTAGCTTTGTTCCTGAAAGAAGAAAAAACGATGAACGTTTTTCGAGAAAGAAAAAGCGGTTACAGGTACGTAATGTATCCAGCGATTTTTTCCTTTCTTTGTTTTAATTTTTTCTGAGGGATAGAAAGCAGCTTTGTTTCGTTTCGTTCACATAGAAACGTTGATTGTTCTCTCGAACGTTGGCCATTCTTGATCGCGACCAATCGCGACGACGAAACTTTAAAACGTAGAATTCTCTTTTCTCTGAAATGATCGTGCTTTGTGAATCGATCAAATTTGTGAGTGAAGTTTGTGACTTCGATTCTGTGACGAATGGCCGAACGAACGAACGAAGGAACGACCTAATGGTTGATTTGGCTGATAAGAGAAATCGTGGTGAAGAAGCCTGGGGACGGACTGCGATGACGAAGTAACGTTACAACGATGTTCATCATTTTGCTCTTTTTCAGTTATTTTTCCCTTAAATTTGTTTATTATTGTTGCGTAGAATTGGACGTAGAATTGATTAATTTCAATATATAATTTAATTTTAGTTTATATTTATAGAAAAGTTCGATAATTTCGAGTCTTTCCTTGCGCCAGTGATGTGCAGAAGTTTCCACAGCAAGATCCTTTACTTTATATTTTAAAAGCGATATTTTAAAGTAATCTTAATTAATTATTCGACTGTGTTTATTTATTTTACTGTCCTCCATTCTTTTACTCGTCATATTCTTACACCCGATATTAAAATTCTTTCAGACATCGCTTTTGGAACATAAAGTGAAAAATCTATCTAAAGCTTTCACGTATCACTGTACCATAGATAGTGAGACATTTTCCTAATTGTAAAAATTTAGCTATGGTAATTATACGCTAATACGGTGGTGATAGCGTTAAGGGAAAGTAACGTTCTCGAAATGGAGCATCGAAAGAATAATTAGAAAGAAGGGGAAGGAGAGAAAAAGAAAAAGAGGATATCGAAGATCGAAATGCAGAGTTACGGCGCAATTAGATAAACTTAATTAAACTTCCGGGGAAATGAAATCGGGAAAACGAACGACAGACTCGAAAGACAATACCTCGAAGTTAATTATACGTTGGTTGGCCTGAAGCACCTTGATTGAAAGAGTAAAAGAGAGGAGAAAAGATCGCGAGAGGTGAAAAAAAAGGAAACAGACGATCGTTCGCTGTCTTCGAGTTGGTAATTGAAACAAATTGCCAACGACGCGGCAGCGAGAGCCGTCACTCTCATTTCTACACCGACTTCAGGAAGGAAACAGTTACATGGTAATGAAAGTATTTGATATTTCGCGCGATAACCGCCGCGACTCGCACGCAAACCTCGAGAAAACTCGCTCGGTTTCGTTTCTAAACCGTTACGAATTTTTATTGTTAACGAGAACTCCCCTTTTAGATTAGAATCGGTCTTTCGAGCCTTAAATTATTCGTAGACAGCCATACAAATATAATAACACGTGCTGCTATTACGAGTTACACGAAGAATTTTTCGAAAAAACGATTTGAGTTGGTAATATAAAATTTTGTATAATTTAATTCGAATTTCATATTATCGATTTGAATATTGTAATTTAGTTCGGAAATAAGAGATTTTCTATAATTTAATTCGGAAATTAGAATATCAATCTTAATATTAATTCTCAATTTCCTAAATTTAAAATTCGAAATAACAAGTGTTTGAAATAATCAAGCTTTATAATATTCAAAGAAAAATATAATATTACCTTTAGCTTAAGTTTAGCCGCAACCTTTTAAGGATTCAATTACATTAAAGTTTATGATTATCTTTTCGTTCAATTTCCATCATCCTTTGTAAAGTAAGATACTTCGAATAAATGAAGCTAGTCTTTAGAGCAGGAGTTATCCTTTTCTTCAATTTCCAACTATCCTTTTAAAAAGTTATCCTTTAAATTTCAAACTAGTAAAGTAATTCTTTCGCTACTTTCTATCTTAATTTTTAACATAAGCTACCCTTGTATTAAACGAAATTAACGTTCACAGTTTTTCGTAATTTCCACGGTTCTTAAACTAATCTAACCTCGGGGTAAATAAAATATAGTTATTCTTTTCAACGATAAGATAATCTGCATTTTCATTTTCATCTTTATTCTTTCGAGTATTCCACATTCGAACGTTACCTTCCGAATATCACCTAGAACCTCATTCCAACAAATATCCATCTTAATTCGCAAGAAAAAAAAAAAAGAATTTTCTACATCAAAATATTTTTTCATTTTTCCACGAATCATCCCATGACCCATTTTTCACTGTCACGTGTTACCAACACGTACTTGCCTACGTGAAAACAGACAAATTGTCCCCCTTGTAGTGTCCTACCTGATTCTATTTCGAGCATGAAGTGTCCCCGACGATGTGTCTTTTTTTTTCTTTTGCGTATTTTTTGCGGTATATATATGTATTATATAGACGCAACAATAAAAAATATATAGACAAATAGATCGTAAGATTGAGAAAAAAAAATAAGAAAAAATAGGTAAACGAGACAAAAAGAAAAAAAAGAGAATCAACAGAATTACACACAGGCTCTATAATCAGACAGTGATAAAACGTGTCTTTTGGGGGGAGGGGGAGCAAAAAGTGGCGTTCGTATCGCGTTCCGGGTGTCGTCTCTACGGATGCAAGATGCTCATCTACTATTCGACTAAGTTCTGGGTGAAAGATCGTAGCATTCTAGGGGAACTTTTGGAGATGTATACATTAGTGTATAATATTGATGTGTTTGTAGAGAGGCTGCAAGTACACGCGTGTCACAGATACGCGTACTTGCCTCCAGATGCACATTTGGCACGTTGTATGACGTGTATATACGTATATCGAGCATCTAGATTCAAGACGGCTATACCAAAAGGGAATCGTTTTGTATACAAACGTACATAATATACAGACATGTATTTGCGTATAGTAGATATTCATACTTTGTATTTTGGAACTTTGCTTCTAGCAGGAATTTGTCTTTTTCGCTTTTTTTCTTTATTCTTTTATACTTTCTAACATTCAATATCATTTTCAACTAATTAATATTTACTATGTATTATTCGTATAATTTTGATTAAGCATTTCAATGTCGAATTAGATTAGAAAATATTCGATTGGCATTGTTGTGAGGAATATGAATGAACGATGAGAATATTCCTTTCTTTTGGTCAAAATTATAGATGTTTCGCGCGTCGTTCCAAAATGTGCGGCATGAATGCGAAGACAAATAGAAAAAAAGTGGGGCACGGGTTGTGTGTTTCGCATTTCGCTGATGTCTCGTTGACAGAGTAGATGCGCTACAAAGTGGTCAGCAATACTAAACGCACAATAATCATTCGTAGGCACTATTCGCCAGTGGACCTAAACAGTTGTGCTCGACACTGTCACGCGATATCTCGTAAATGATATTTGAGTTCCCTCCTCTGATTACATATTCAGCGAATTCGCGAGGAAGATCGGTCAAATTATAATTTCTTTTCATTTTATTGTCTAGAAATAATATCTTTCAAATTTTCCTTTCGCTAAATTGTTTTCGAAAGTGAACTATTCGATATCATCGAATTTTAAGTGACCTACTAAAGTTCAAGCTGAATTACTTAATTTTAGAGTTCCAATTTGCATTTTATAGGATAGAAAGAATTTCTCGCGTAAAATGTAGAATTCAAATAATCTAACTGAAATGTAACTGAATTATTATAGTCTATATACTTATGGCTCAATGATACCAAACGATGGTTAAAAATAAAAAAAAAGCAGGAAAATTTGTTCATTTCGTGAATTGAGCAAATTCAAAGACGTTCTCACTTCGTAATCGACGCGCCGATTCGTAAACGAAATGTATAAAGATACAAAGAAACAAACGATGAAATGAACGAATGATTGGTGACGATCGATGATTCCTCGCTCATAGTGATCCACCAGATCTTACGGATCGTTAGAAACACTCTAACATTCTTACAGTGTTGGAAGTTAGAACGATCGTCTGACACTTTGATCACCCGTTGATCGAACTTTTGCTATTGGGAATGTGCTTCGAAGCGACGAAGCATGACTCTGATGATCGTCGTTCGGATATGATGAGGAGAAAACTGCTTGAGTCCACTGTGACGACGATTCGCGTTACCCAGAACTTCGAAATGATCGTTCTCGTCGGAATTTTATTAGAAATAAACAAAAAAAAAAAAAGAAAGATTACTAATAAAAAAAATATTATTAACACGATGCAATTTCTGGATAACGCAGCACAGTCCTTGCAGGGTATGAGGTGCGAGCCAAGTGCATCGACTATGAGGTACACGATTTGTGAATGAATTATCATGATAATTTATTGTACTAGTGTGCAGAGCGAGCGAGGATGAAATTTGTCGAAAGTATTTAAGAAGAACCAATGAGGTCGATCCAGTGAAATTATTACGATTGTGAGAAGCGATTTGTGCATTGGGCACGGAAAAGAGAAATTTTTGTTGATGTTGCCAATGAGAACGAATAGTTCCAGGGAGATTTTGGGGGTAAATTTCATCTCGCTGCTCCAGTAATTCGTCTAGAGGCGGGGATCAACGCAAGGGGCTCTAATTCGTTCGGTGCACGAGCAGGAATGATCTGCGGTGCTTCATTTCGTGGCCACCGTTATTACATTTTAGTCTGTTTATCCAATTTTTTAACTCTACGTTTCTTTAATTTCCACCGATCTTTCTATAGGAATTTTATTCGACGACTCTTTCGAATAATCGAAAGACTAAATTGGGCCGAATTTTCAATAGATCTCGATCGAAAGAGAAGAAACTGTTATTCAAAGGAAAAGGTAGATGACAAACAAATCATAATGAAAATTTTCTCTAATTCTCTCCCAGAGATTTTACTCAACGATCCCCTTGGAGTAATTGAAAAACTTCAGTTCAACTGAATTTTTAATAGAATTCGATCGGAGAAAGACTAACCTTGTTTTACAGCAAGAAATAGACCAATAACTGTTTAGTTTCACGTCGTTCTTCCAATCTTCTCTAATTCCTTCACCGAAATTTGATTTCACGATCCTCTCCGATAATCGAAATCTAAACTGAATTTTGAATACCGTTCGATCGAAATAAAGCTACCTGTAGATGTGTACATCCCCCTACTCAGAATATACAGCGCAAGGTATTACACACTGATTCTCATAAAATCTTCGTTCTACTCGACAATTCCATTTTCAAAATATTCTTTAAAGAGAGAGAGAGAGAGAGAGAAAGAGAGAGAGACATAAAAAATATTGTCGTTTTATTTCCTTGAAAAATTGAGAAGTCCCTGGGAAACCAGCTCTGTCCTGGCTGTTAAATATCCCTGGACCCTCTTTCATCAAGTCCGATGCTTCACCGAAATCAGTGCGTAACACCTCGGCCGGGTTCCCTATTAAACCCTGCCATTGTAGCGGCGGGTCGTAAGCATTCGCGTTTGTCGTGGAAACAAAAGGGGGAAGCATCCAGCCTGTTAACTCCACCCTTGGTAAAACAAGTAGGGTGGCCATGTCTCTTAATAAGTGAAATAAAAGTGCGTGCGCGGGGCCACGTCGTGAAGCACCTCTTGAAAAGAACGAAAGATCTGCTGAACAGAACCTTTATAAAAATATATACACATATATAAATATAAATATACATGTATATATATATGTATATATACATACAGAAGAGCGGGAGTTTATAAGAAGAATAAACGGGGAGTGAGAGAAGAGAGACGAGGTGGGTTTTTATGGGTTATGAATTCTGGAATATAAACAGAGAATACAGAATGTATAAACAGAGAACGAGTATAGGTACACAGAGAGATAGATAGATAGAGAGAGAGAGAAACATGTATAACCGAGGGGTTGGAGGGTGAAAAAAGAAAGACATATAGTCGATAGTGTCGTTTAGAGAAAGATAAAGACAGACGATAAGGTCGGGTAGGGTTGTGGGCGTAAAAATTTAATGGGAGATATAAAAGTACTGTCTGTCGTGGTCCATGAAGCGCTGAAGAGGGCCGGAGGTACTTACCCTGTGCATCATACTTACTGGAAAAGTTCCTCGTCGCCAACATGGTCGTCAGAATAGCGCCCTGCGGACAAAAAAGAATACCGGCCACGATTATTCCTCTTTTACGTTAATCGAGAGCACCGAGGGGAGAGAGACAGAGAGAGAGAGAAGAGCAAGAAACACGACTCGCTTAACTTTAACCGGGAGAGGAAGTCGTACGAACGGCTGAACGAAAGTTAATCGCGCGAGATAAGCTGCTCGGCGATTTTTCATGTTTTATCGCCGTGGTGAGTTTCAGCGAGATCGAGGGATGAAGATTGGGAGCGCGGCAATGGTTTGTTAATTGGAAGCAATTTAGATTTGTGTTTCGTGCTCTTGTACGTGACTATACGATTAACTTACAAGAACCTCGATATACCTCGAGCGGTTGAGAAGATCAACTACGATGTTTGAAAACTTGTTTGTTTTAGTACTTAATCAAATCACACGATTAATATATCTTTTCTCCAAAAATGATTCATTTCGATGGAATTACTCAATTTAGTTTCTGCGGCTTGATGTTAGTCATTTAGAAATGAGACTGAACTCGGCTTAGATGAGGAATTCAAGAAACACACATAAATAGGAAGTAACTCGACCTTTATCGCTCATTTCAGCTAACCCCAACCTAACCCTTCAGCCGATAAAGAAAATTCCACTCTTCTTATTACGCGATCTTTCAACCTGACCAAAGCCATCGAGTCTTTTGATTACAACATTATTCGGTACTACATAGATATTTCAAAAAGCATAAGCATTCTAAAAGATTCGATCAATCACACGAGAATAAATCCTACCTCTGTAATTACACAAGCTTCCAACCTAACCCAACAAAAAAATCATCGAACATCAATCAACGAGATAACAGTTTGAAAGACAGTTCTAAGAATTCTGACCATCCTATCATTAATCAATTTCATTTTTCCGAATGATGTAACTCGAACCTTCAAGTTCTCTATTGCAAGTTTCATTCAACAAAGGATAAAAATTTGAAAGAAAACTCCAAGAGATTTGAATAGCCGAAAGACTGGACTGAAGCTCGATCATGCCAATTTCTCGAGAACAAACGATGATCTCGCACAGACACACGTGCAAACGCGAACGAATGCAGTCGTTCAGCGCAGCTTCTTTGTACGGCAGCTGATGGTACTTCCGGTCTTTGGTACTGCACGTTATTACAACGGTGAACTTTGGACCTGGAGACACTCGATCCCGTCTGCACGTCGGTTTTCCGACGATAATTCCCTCACGCTCGAGAAATTCTATCGTTATCGGTATTCCAAACGTTGAACGACGATCCAACGAACGTATACCACGTTGGACGAGGCACACGGATCGATAGATTAATAGCCCGCCATTAATTCGCGTCCCGAGTGTCTTTTATCTAAATTAAACGCCCACTCTCGCTTATCGACCTGTTACTCGTCGTATTAAACGATATTGCGCGGAATCGTGTCCTTTAAAAGATAGAAGTCGCTTTAAAGAGACGAAAGAAACGAAATGTTTTATTCATTGACCTCTGCTAGATAGCAAGTGGCTTCTTTTTTAATGTACGTGTTCCTTTGGAGTAGAGAGGCCTTGTTAGATCATATATTAAGTACATTTCGATAATTACGTCGATCCAGAGGCAAATGCAATTATCGGCAAAAGTGGAAACGTATTTGATGAAATCGCTTTTTTTAATGGCTGCTTATGATCGTGATTACATAGGAATGAATTTGTTTGACTTCAATGAACATCGTTTCTCAATTTCTTTTCTTTTCTACGTACTCATGAGGTAGATAACGAGCTTACGTATTATTCTTGAATATATTATGTAGAATTATTTTTCGTTCGGGGATTTGAATTTATGCGTTTCTGCATGCGAGATAACCATGCTATTGGCTTTTTGCTCGATCCCTAATTGATTATAACTTCTACAATTATTAATACGACAATATCATAAATACATTACATGATGATAAATAATAATTAAGCGATGAAAATGAATTAGACTTCGAAATTCGGGAGAGAGAAGCTCTCTAGCGTTATAAAATTGTCACGAACATCCAATAAAATGCGCATAGAAGTTAACACCATTCAAAGAGAACAAGATGAACATCGATCTTTGCCGACCGGAGGGATTCGTTTATCTGTTACAAGATCTTATAAAATTTAACTCCCTTTAACTTGAATAAAACGATATTTATAACAATATCTTGGATATTTAACGTCTCATGATTCACGCAATTCCATAACCTGTACAATTTATAAGTCGACTTGCTATGTACAATAATATGATTTCCTGAATAAATACGCCTTCCTTTAATGTCCATCGTAATATGATAAACGTATCAATTTTTATCAAATTTACCAGTGAAATTACATGCTCGGTATGTCTCTACAAAGAGCCGAGAAACAAATTGATTACCTTTAAACAAGCAAATAATTAAACAAGAAAATGACTAGGGCACACGGACTAGTTTCAGGCCGACTTTCTCGAAAACCGGAAGCGTAGAAGAGGAGAGGGTGGCGACAAATACGAGCGAACTAAAGCAAACAGAGCTAATAAGAGTGGCGTCGATGCAACGTTTGACGTATCGTTCGAGCATCCAGAAAATATTTACGACAAATATTTGCCGGCAGAACAATCGATTTCGATTAGAGGCCGGTTTCTATTTTCGTGTCGTGCGAGCCTCTGTAATACGCGTCGTGTATTTAAATTCCGAATATTAAATACGTGGACGGGCCAGGCAGTAATAGAGAATCGTGCCGTCGCCCTCCTCTCGCGCGATTAAATATTCATGCACCGTATTATACGATACGCCTTCGTTTCTTTCAGAGTCGTGTAAGGCTGTCGTTCGATCGCGCTGCGTGCCGGCCCGGTAAACGAGAATCAATTCCTTCGTTTAATTGAAACAATTCCACGTATTAACTCGATGGAAGTTTACTGCTCCGTTCGTATCGCATGAATATTGAATTTTGATCTTGCTCCTTGATTTATTTGTTGACAGAACTGGCAGACTTTTAATCGGAATAATTATGAAACATGTTACTTTGGCGCGTTATCTAACGGACAATGTTATCTAAATCATTCGCATCGCTGAAAAATTTCTCTGATTCGCGTTTATCGTATTTTAATCATTCTACAAAAATTTAGATTAACACCGTAACAGTACATGTGTTAAATAATTTTTAACGGAGTATATGGACATGAAACTTTCTTGCGATACAATGTTCGAACACATTCGCGAACCGATGTATTTCGAAACACCGTCTGGCCGAACGATCTCCGTAAAGAATCACGCGAAATCTCTTTCTACTGCCGAAAACCATTAAAAAACACCGAGTAAAAAGATCAGCATTTCTCTCTTTAATTACAGTACGACTCGGCATCATAATGCGAGTAACAGCTTCGTCCACTTGTCATCGGTCTCTCGACGACTCGTAATTACCTTGAAGAACATCAAAGCAGCTTGTTCGTCAGGTGAAAAATTCCAAAGAAAGGAAGAGAGGAGAGAAACGGAGGAAATAAAAACGAAAGAAACAGAAAGAAAAACAGAAGGAATGTCTGATCGAAGGTTACAGGGCTGACCACCAGTGTGTTCGAGTGTTCCTTTTGAGCTTCGGAAAGTGGAATGGGCAGACAAAGCAACCGGATAGGAATGGAATTACTATGTTCGAGTTTCGAGTTTCACGCCGGTTCTCGCGACGATTGAACAAACTCCGGGAAAGGGGTCGTCGTTTAATAACTCTTGGTCGAGCTCGAAACTTCGTCATGACGAACTTGATGTTTTCCTTATTCTCAGTTCTTTAGTTTCTCTCTTCTTTTTCTTTTTTTTCTTGGTGCTTTGCGTGGAAGATCATATTATATCTAGTTTGAAAAAAATACAACCGGTAGATTGATTACTCTGTAGATTAAATATAAGGGGTGGTCGTCTAATCTCCTTGCAACGAACTTTCTTTATTTTCTTGCGAAAAGTTACCTACTATTTAATTTAACGAAATTGGGAACGGAGGAGTTAGTCGATAAATGACTGTGTAGGATAGACATTGTATGTAAAAATAGAAGAATTGATTGATTAATGGCTATGAATGAAGATTAAGTATATACCTCAGGAATGGCGGCTTCCTGTTGCCTGCACAGCACGAATTTATTCCTCAATGCTTTCATGTTTGTTATCCTCTGTCATTCACTTCAACGATGAATTTCAGCTTGGTGCACGACTTTTATTAATAGCTTCACACTCTCACGCGAAACATCACTAACAATGAACAACGTTTGGATGTCATTTGAAGCACAAAGATTTTTTCATTTCCAACAATTGTAAATAGAAATTCTGTATCTACTGAAATTGATATTCTAATCTAATGTATATAACCTAAGTAATTCTGCTCCATAATAATAGGAATAATTTATTTGATTTCGACCAAGAACTACGGCTTGGTTCCAATCTTTCTAATCGCACATTTCCTCATCCGATCTTCTTACTCATCCTTAATCAACATACTACATATTAAGAGTCTACGCTGTAGTCTATACTAACAAGGAGATAACAAGAACTGTGGAATCTTAAATGATTTGTCTGTATGTACATTCGATGATTTAGGTTGAAGGTAAAACAGCTCCAAAAGGATTTGAGTGTGCGGCCCTTTGTTTTCGAGAAATTAATAACTCTTTTCTTATATCTTACTTTATACGTTCTTTCGATATTAATATTATATTCTTTTTCAATATTAATGTTTTACAATATATTTTGATAAACGTTTCATTATTTCTATCTACCGCCAAATTTCTGTATATTTTTGTAATTTTACGGATAGAAATTGTAATAAAAGCATTTAAAACGTGAGAAAGTATTGCACTGAGAACGTAATTTCTCGATTTATTTCTTCTTCTTATTTCTACCAGCCGTTGTTATTGCTAATCGTCTGCTTATTGCAATAATTTTATTCATAGTTCTCCTTTGCGTGATGTATGTCGCTAATCCTCAATCCCCTTCTCCGAAGAAAGAAAAGAAGGTGCTGTAATCACCAATATCCTAATTAACCTAGTGTGCGACTCATGACTATTTCATCAAACGAGATCGCTCCCTTAAACCGATCACGAAAACATTATTAGCGCCATCTAACACCCTTAATCGAGTCCCGGGTCACGAATCACCCGAGAGGCAATGCACGAACGCGCGTCTACCGGTCTAAGTGTACCAATCGCCCTTCGTAAACCAGCTGGACATTAAGTTCGTGCGCTAATTACATTCGGTTTAATGGAACAATCGCGTGATTGAAGGCTCGCCCTCCAGCTGCGTTCAGATACTATCGTGAACTGAACGAAAAACACTATTTCATGGGGGGTGGAGGTTATTTATGCGAATAGTATATCAGTGGATTAGTAATTGGTTGCTTAATCACTGCCACGTACGAGATGTACGACCGTTCCCGTAATTATACATCGTTCGTTCCATTCTCTGCGGATATTGTTAGACAAAAGTTTAGAATCTTTGGACGAAGTTTGCGAAGGTTAGCAATCTAAAAAAGAAGAATTTTTCTTTAGAAAGCGAAGCATCTAAGAATACGGAAATTTGTTTTTTAGAATTTGATGATTGAATCTCGTTTGTGAAAAGTTGAGGATTCTTGGAAGGTGTTTGTAAGGAATAGGAATTTAGCAATTTTTCTTTGCGGAGTAAAGTATCTAGAAATGCAAAATTTCTCATTTTCTACAATATAGATTTTAAATTTTGTTCGTCGAATGTTCCGAATCTTTGGGCGGAGTATAAAGTCTAAGAAGAAACTTTTCTCAAAGGGAAAGTATCTGAGGATCCGTGAAAATTAGAAATCTAAAATTTCTAGAAATACTTTTCAAAATTTAGACTTTGAATTTTGTATACTTAAAAATCCTCTCGCAGGACTGTAAAAATATGCTGTTGAGAAAACGAAACGTAGAATTCAATAAAAAACAAAAATTGAAAAATGTAAAATTGGAAAAAACATATATGAAAACTGCATATCTATCCATTGCGATTCAATTTATCTATATTTCTACATCCATCATATATTTATTCCTATCGATCAGAACGGAATACAAAACCAATGCCAGAACAGGTCATTCGATACCAAAGGTAACAAGATTACGAGCTTCGTTCCTCGTTACTTGACAATTACCTACCACTTGGCTACTCCAATTATTACTATTATCCTGATCTTGGTACACGCATTATCCTTATTATGCTACGTTCTAAAATTCATTCTAAAAATGGAACACGTTAAACCACAAAAATCTCGTAAAGCAAAATCAAAAGGTAATCCATCTATATATCTGTATACCCATATATACGTGTTTGTGTGTCACGCTTTGATCAGAAAGCAATATTCTCCTCTTCACATTTCCAAATACATTTTCACGGGCGCAAGAATCAAAGCTATACATATATAGAAAAGCGAACAAATTTCACCAGGCTCGATTAATATTCGGCACACATCGAACGATACACATACTGTCCACTCGAATAACTATATCATTGCTATTCGACGTGATTGTCACTACAATTTCGCCAGTCGTGTCCATAGAAACGGACCACTTGACAGTACACGCGTTTCCAACGGCAATTCGTGCCACACTGTTCGCAACAGTTGGAATCGTAAAAGTCGTCGAAGAGACTCTGACGAGGTAGGGGAGTCGGAAATCCACGAATTCCCAATCAAAGAAGGCCTACGTAAGGCCTTTGCCACCTCCAATTCCCGCGTTTAGTATCTGCGACGGTGTTTTGGGGACAAAAAGGGGATTAGGAGACGATCAGCAGGAATATGATTCTTTCCCATGGTTAGGAATTTGTAAAATGATCTTGGTTTCTTTATTTCTTTGAAATTCTATGGCCATTTATACTTATTTAAAATTTAGAAGGTATCGTATTAGTTTACGTGATAAGTATACCGCGGATTTCTATGTGTTCGTGCGAAATTTGAAGATACAAAAATGCACAGAACGTGAAATATTTAAAGCAAAGTAAACTCGTATTTTAATCTGCGTTTAAGTTCTATTATTACTAATGAAATTCTATCGATTTCGACAATTTCGTAGGAAAGTCCGTAGTTTATTTATAAGTAATTTCCCAAGTTGGCCTGGAATTTTGTTGTTTCCCTACTATGGGATCGTTCGAACGGTTTTAATTAATTTCTTTTCTTCGAATTTTTGTGGTTAGTTAGAATTTTATTATTGCACTTAAGCAACAAACTTTCATTCGCCTGATATTTTTACATTCACCTGATATATCGAAAAAAAACCGTTTAATGTATGGGATGACCTACTGCTTAAGGGATGATTGAAAAAGTTGTGTAAATGTAACACGATGAATACCGCCAATCCCATCATTGATTCAATTAAGAAAAATTTCTAAATAGAATTTCTCTTCAAAGATGAAATAGTCTATTCAAAATAGAAAGTGGTAAAGTTCTTATAATACATTCTTGAATAAAGATCGATGGAAAGTTGACCGAAATTGCTGGAAAATTATCTGTACAGCGAATGTGAAAGAATACTCTTCCAACGCGCCTACTTTTTAAATTTTCATATTTAAACATGTTCTACTCCTTATCGAGAAACAAACTTTGATTCTTTCTATAAAATTTCTATAAAAACCTAATAGAAATCCCAATCTCCTAATAGAAAGTCTGACAATTTAAACGTAAAACTTTTCCGCTTAATACTCCGATATAATATTATGCACACCTGAAACAAGGACGTAACACAGATTGATCAATTGTTTCACCGCCGAAAAGAGGAGTCGATTGACCCGACAAAATAGCCACGCAGCAGCAAGACAAAGCGAACTCAATTTCGAGTTTCCTCTGACCAGTTCGCCATGGAGTTTCATGGGTAGAAAGGGAGGCCAATGGTTGGACGCTAAACACCGGTTTATCCTGACAGTAGCCGTGCGACTATAGATCATTTAACGGGCTGGCGCACCTTAACACTCGATGTCTCGAATCGAAACTTGCGTGTAACTAGTTAACTGGAGTTCCGGTACAACACGTCGCCAGCGAATTTCCGTTGTTAATCGAGAAACTCGCGACCTCGTACGTCAGCCTCTAATTATCGGAGCTCCCATGGATTTTAGGCTATAATATTACTCGTATCGTAATTCGTTATATTTAACATTTATACCACTGTATAGACATATATATTATTCGAGCGTTGTTAAAAGTTTTTCTATGCCTTTATTCTTTGTCAGATATTTTAGATTTTCTAGGGAAGTAATATCAGTATGACTGACATGTAGGGGTATGTCCTACATTCACAGAAAATTTTAGGATATAAGTCAGACGTATGTACGATATAAATTTATGTCTAATCTAATACGATAAATCTACTGCTCATAATTATCCAAACGACGCACGACGATTAACAGCCTATGGATATTTCGCGACTAATTGAAATTTAAGACGCGTGTTATTTCTAACAAATAATACATTTAATAGAATGTTGCGTGATTTCAATAAGGAATCGTATGTAAGTTAATATTCTTTTATTTTTACAGAAATAGAACGTAAGCAGAAGTTTGTTTTATCGCACTGAAGATTATGTCTGGTACTCTACTTTAAATTTTTTAAATGTCTTCGCATATTTTATACTATGCTCTCTGCATCGTAGCAACTTTGCGTATCGCAAATGTGCATGGAATTCCGCATTCTAGCGATAAGAATAGCAGAAAACTCCTATTTACCTTTATTTGCAGTAAAAGTGAAATGAAATAAAGAAGAGTTTCAATATTATCAGAACAACTACGAGCATTTGACTCGTTTCTCTCTTTCGTTCTTTCCCTTTCCTCATTTATCTTGTTTATTTCTTTATAATTTCTTTCTTCTCACCTTTTTTCAATTTGTAAAAAATCCTGAAGAAGTGCCACGGATGAGCGCGCGAGTGTTAATTAAAATAGAAGAAGAATAAGGATAATGGAAGACTTACTTTTAATTTGCGCCTTGCGTTGAATTTCTTCAAGCAATCCACAGTCTCTTGTCTGTGGACGACGGATGCGACACGTTCACGTTGCTGTAACACGAAAGGAAAAAGAAGAAAATTGACGTTGGCTGTTCAAGATGCTTCGCAGTGATGGATGCACGTTTCACGAGGCTGATTTTACTTACGCAGATCCACGGGTGCTTCAATGCCTCGCTGGCGGTGATCCTTTTGCTCGGGTTCACCGTCAGCATCTGATTGATTAGGTTCTTGGCTTCCGGCGTGACGGTGTCCCATTCTGGGCTTGGATACTGCCGAAAACAAATGAGCAGAATAATTCGTTAAACGCCGATAAAGATGACAAGTTTTATGGCGATCCTTGTCGTACGGCATTTAAGTTATATTTTCCCTTTCTTTGACATTTCATTAGACCTAAACCTCTTGCGTTCTTTGGGTCATTATATATTTTCTTATCGTTAGGAAACTTCTCGAATTCGAATAAAATAAAGAAGCGTAGTGATATATCTGCTGTCTTATTCCAAATTTATCGTGAACGTTTGTTTGAGTATTAAAAGTTTCGTTTTTGGTAAGAACGAAACCAAGATCAAAATATTAAGAAATAAAGATCGCTGCGAGATTGAGGAACAGACGGACAAGTTTTTCATTGAACTAAAATAAACTACAATTATTTTTTACATTATTTCTAGTTTAACTTAAACGAACGATTAATCCAAAAAAGAAATGGCAGTCGATTGAATTTATAATTACAGTGGATTGAACTAATTCAAACAAATTTAAACGAAAAGAATACAATCTAGGGCGTGAAACGCAATCTTTCTAATCCAGAAAACAATTTACGATCGAATAAAAAATGCAGAAAACAATCAAGCGTTTTCGTACACGATCGGTCGACTTTTAGCCGAAAATTTTTCCAAATCCCTCGACAGGGTGAAGGATTTTCATGAAGGTTTAGCTTGAATAAATAAAGTGATCGATCGAACTGGAGGAAGATTGGCCAGGAAACCGAGTTGAAAATAGCATAAATAGATTGTTCTTACGTCGTATGATCCGGCCTTGATCTGCGCGTACAATCGATGCTGATCCTCGTCCCAGAATGGCGGATAACCGACCAGGAGGATGTAAAGAATGACACCGCACGCCCAGATGTCGACTGGCTTGCCGTATGGTTCTTTCTTGAGTACTTCCGGGCTGAGGTAACCGGGCGTCCCGGCGAAACCTTGGCAAAAATTATTTCCGGTCATTCTCGAGAGAAATTTTATCTATATTTTGCACTAAAATATTGGATGCGGCAATTAACACGTTTCTGCCTTTTCATTCAATTTCCATATTTAAACAATCGATTCAGAAATTTTCAACAAGCAACCAATAGCGGAATGGATGAATGTAATATAACGGAGAGAATATTTGTATGAAATATTTCGAGATAGAAGAGAAATAACCAAAGAGTGGAGATATTTTTATTTCATCACAGTTATTTGTAAGTTCATGTTTCATGTTTTTATGTTTTAGTTACGATTTATGTATGTAATTTATGTAAAACCAATTTCTAGGCAATCAGACTGAAATAAATAAACATATGCATACATTTTTGCACAGAAATTTTTTATGTTTAAAAGGTTATTCTTATAAGGCGAATTTTTACATTTTTAACAAGGATTAATCGGAAACACTCGTATTTCATTTTACGAAAATCTTGGATGAAGATTTTAATTTTTTCTCTCCAACTATTATTTTATACTGAAGGAAGTTTCTTTGTAATATCTGAAAAGGAACAAGATCGAAGATTTTATGAATTCAAAGTTCTTAAAGTCTTTACTTATGCCGTGAGTTTCGTAGAATTAGTACGTAGAATTACGAGAAATTTTTTAGAACTACGAAGGAAATCTTTATTTCCAGTACTGGAAATATATGTAAAAGCGAATACAAAAATTTAAAAGAATTCTCTCGCAAGGCAAGTCGGTGACGATCTCTCACGAACATTTTATCTTTGGAAAATTATTTTATCGTAAAAGATGTTTTTTTTCGAACCAAAAAACATTGACGAATTTCGTAAATTAAAATTCCCAAAATTTGTATCTATAGAATTGACTTTTCTTTGAGGTAACTTTCGTGAAACTTCATAAAAAAATAAAAAGTTTCACGAAATAACAGAAAAGAGCTTACGAGCTCTTTAAAATGTCAGAAAGCTTGATTCAGAACCGAGGTAAATGGGTAGTAATTTCTTGCACAGAGTGGAGAAGATCGAAGCTAATCTCGCCACTATCTACGTTTCGCTCGAGTATCTACTGCTCGACCATTATGACGTCTTGGAACTCTCGACGACTGAAGTTTCGAATTTCGCGCGTTTGATGACGAAGATACGGAAACCACGTCCTCGACTAAAGTCATAGTGTCGAAGGAATTTCGTGGTATCGGCTTTTCGAGGACGGAAAGGAACGTCAGCGTGTTTGAAGCCGGTCGTTCGATAGACAGTCGAGGATGGAAAGTGGTGAACGCTGTTCCGTAGACTCCAGTCATCAAAATGATATAGTTCGCTGTTGATACTATTTTTATGAGGGCGAATGTGTTTGTTGCGTTGTCGGTTCTTTCAATGCGAACGTTATTTTAATGTTCTACCTGTTGAATATATGGACGAGAAGTCCAAGAGCTTTAAGTTGTTGCATGGTGATATTTGAAACGGATCTCCGACGAATGGAATACGCGTTAAGATGAGTCGTTATAATTCCATTTAATTTGAACAATTTGGAGAACGTATTTGAGATGAAAGTACGGCGCGAAATTAAAGAATCAAGAAGAGAAGCGAAAATATTTAGACGAGAAATGGATCTGATCGAAAAACGAAGAAGAGGAGAATATTTGGACAAGCCAGTTCAAAGGACTGTCTTGTTTAATCGAACTTTGTTAGTTAAATTTATACGCAAGAAGAATTATGCTCATAAAAACAAGATTAAGACACGAAATGTAATTTTTTATATTCTCAGATTATAATCCCAAGAAGTTCTGAAAAAAAAAGCTGTTTGACAATTTTATGTTTTATACCCTTTGATAGCATACCAAAAGATTATGAATAGGAAGAATTGTATTATCGAAGAAAAATTATCTTTAAATCAATCGTTTCACCACAATAATATTTATTTACCCTTTGACAACAACCCCTTGTCCAATTATTAGTAAAAATAACTATGCTCATATAAATTACGTTTCTCCTATAGTATACGTATATTCGAATCTCCAATAACACGTCTAACAATAACACAACCACAAAAATAGAACAATCTACTGGGATATATTTTTTCACGCCTAAAAAACACATGCACGAACATATTCATGTACTTCAACCCCTTTCAAAAATTTGCAAAAGGGTGCGCGCATGGAAAACAATTTCAAGCAGAGCGGACAGGCCTCAATCTGGCTGGATTGTTAGCGAGAGAGGAAGAAAAAACAACATTCAATCTCGAGAAACAATATGAAGGAATTTCAGAGGGCGAGAGCCAGGTTTCCGGTTTGGATCCGGAGCGGAGTGGTTCTTTGACCGCAAACACAATACGGAAAATCTCTGAAGAGGGAGAAATCTATTTTGCCTGCGAAAACGCGGAAACTTTTCCAATAGCACCGGGCGAACTTCAACGGAGTTTCTCCCCGAGTAAAAACAAACGGGAACAGCCGGTCGAACCAGCCAGTTCTGACGTGACACGCCCGTACATAAATGCACTGGGCTGCTTCTATACGATGTACGACGCGCGTCGACACGAGAAAGAGCCGAAAGAAGGATGAAGAATCCCCGGAAAATAGGGGGAAATGAATGGAAATGTCGACGGCCGGATTTAAATCGCGAGAGCGTAGAAACGGCGGAGAAAAACGAATAGAAGAAAAGAAACGTGGAATTTCGAGCGAAAGATATGATGAGAGATCATTGCAGGGGAAGACGAAAATTTACTTTTCCAACTCATCTATTTATCATCGCGCAAGTGCAAATGTTAATTCGTCAAACTATCAACGAGCTTCTCCATCATTTTTCTTTACTTTCTTTCTTTGCTCTATAATTAAAAATAATGTCTCTACGATACCAGTCGTGTTCGCGGTATGTATGAAAAGGTAGCCGTTCATTTTTCCTATTAACGATTTCTAATTGATAATTCTGACGATTTTATGGCGCATAAAAATGCTTTCGGCAACAATTTTCAATACGTCTTTCACTTTTTTCCTAAATACTTTTCTTACAGTTGGCGAACAAAAGAAAGTTTACAAAATAAGAAATATAAGAAGACATAAAATAATTTTACAAAATGGATTTATATTCAATAAGAGCAGTGAATAAATATAATATATACCATAGAATGTTACCAACATGGTAAAAAATGTTCAATGCTGAAATTATTGAAATTCATAGTGTATTAAATTTTTAACTTTTTTTTATCCGCCATTGTGTTCGAGTTGTTTTGAGAGTTTCGAGAAAAACGAATGTTTGCCGAAGAAAATATAATATAAAAATACAGAAAGGAAAAAGAAACGATATAAACTTACCGAACCATGCCTGTGCTTCACCCTGCACCTCGATCGCCAATCCGAAGTCCGCTAATTTCACAGCCGCGCCCTTCGCCTTACTTGCGAGGAGTAAATTTTCGGGCTGCAACAGGAAGCAGACTCGTCGACATTCCTGCTCACTCTTCGCACAAACCGTTGCCGTTGTCCTGCATTTTTACGCGGCCATGCTGTAGGTTGATCCATCAACAGGAGATATATACGTGCATGCTTGACACACATTGCGGCTCTACCTTCTACACTGCGCTGCTTTTCACTCTCATCTTTTCCTTTCTTTTTTTATTCCTCTCCCACTCTTTCGGTTTCCACGAAACGCCACTTTTCGTACGGTCGTGTTCTCGCGTTTCTTTTTACGTATTTTCTCCCTTATCCACCCTGTTTTTTCGTGTCCTTCCTCTCGTCTCTAGTCGAATTAATTTCCTTTTCTTTTTCCCTTTACGATTCAAAAATTTTCCGCACGAAATTCGCCCATCATGACGAATGCGTTCTAAATCTAACACGCAACGCGACGATTTAAGCGATAATCTAACGTGAAATTTGGCAGTTTTCCAGATATGGAAAAATCCTTCTGTCACTGATTTCATTATGGGGAATATTTTTCGATTTGGAGAAAAGAAGAAAATGAAGATATTGCACGTATAAAATATCACTTTCTGTAGAACGATGTTTTAAACGACGATTAAACGTAAAATTGATAAATGCGTCAAGCTTTGGATCTACTCAAATATTCTCGTGCCAGTAACTTGCAAAGAATTGCTCCGAAGAAAGTTGCGAAATTAAGTAGGGAAAGGAAAAATTATACTATTACGCTCTGCAGACTTGATTCGTGTCGGTCGTTGAAACAATAACCGAACGTGAAAATTCAGAAACTTAAACCTGAAATTTACTCAAATTTGCTCATTTCAAAAGCTTATTATGAAATTTAGAAAAATTGATTATGAAGCTGATTAAAATTGCTGTTCCATTTTCTACGTATTCCTATTTTACCTTTTCCTAGCCGCTTACTCCCGTTTACATTATATTCTTTTTTTTTTCTTTTTTTAACCAACAAATCGCTCATGTCTCATCGACTATCGAGCCCTAAACCTTTATCTGAAAATATTCGGTTAAACAGACTAAACCTTTGCATTCCCAATGTACTGGACCTTCTCAAGCATGGCGCTAGTTCGTCCGTAATATTCGTTTCTCTACGTACTTTCAGGTCCCTGTGCACAACTCCATTGTGATGGCAGTGGTGAACGCTTTCCAGGATTTGTTGAATACAATGAGACGCGTCCGCTTCGCTGTAGAATTCTCGCGCCACGATATCCTCGAACAGTTCGCCGCCGGTTACTCTGAAAATGACATGTACGATATCTCTTCGAATCTTCGTTCTCAAAGATATTAGTCGAATCGAGAAGGAAATTTTGGAAAGTGGCGAAATCAAGAAAGTCGATTTCGAAGGGTAATCGAGGATCGGTGGATCAGATATTAGGAAATTGAAGAATCGAGATGCGAAGCAATTTGATGATTAATCAGGTATCGTAAAAAAATTCACAGAAATAAATTTAGAGATGAAATATGAAAAAAAGGGCAATTTGGAAAATATCGATATTCACTAGAAGCATAAAAATTCCAAAGACTCGCAAAGAATATCGATCAAGCTGGCAATTAAATAACCTGCCGTTGTAGTTTTCACCGCGAAACATCGATACCTCGCGACCATGCGAGCTCATTAATATGCAAATCGAGGTTGATTTAAATTCACGAGGGCAGATCGTTCGAATAATTAGTCGGTGACTGGAACAAATTAACAATTACCGAACAAAGTCGCGAGAATAAAGGAAGCAAGGGTGAATGCTGTAGACGTTAGGGTAATTTTAATGTTCTGAATGAATTCTGAATTTTAATTATGTTACGGATTTTCTGATGAAACATTTAATCATCGATAATGTTGTTGCAAGTTAGATTAAGCTTTCATACAAACTAAATCGTTGATCTCCGGTTAGAAACTTTTGAAAGTTCTAAGAGACAAATCATTCTCAGAGTATAAAATATTTCTTTTCAACGCGAATAAAAAATATTCTCTAAAAAAAAAAAAAATGTCTTTCCTTACAAACTAAAATTCCTAGTAGGAAGCTTTAAATTTAAATTGATTAAAGAAAATTGAATTTTGGAAGCATTATATCGCTATTGTACGTGTATAAGCGGTATTTACTTACAGGTCAAAGACGAGGTAATGGTGGTTTTCCTCCTGTATGCTATCGTGTAATCTCACTGTAACAGAAATAAGATTATAACAAGTTAATATCGTACTTTCTTGTTAAAAGTAGCGATAAATTTAAATATCGTAGAAAGTTAGTTTCAACTATATATATACCGATGTATTTTCTTTTTTCTACGGTATTGGAGACCATAATTTTTGATATTCTAGTGATTTGTAAAGGAAATTTTCTGGCACAATTTCGAACGTAGCGTGAATTCTTCGTTTACTATTTATTCTAACCAAAATAAATAAATGAACAATCAACAGGTGATTGTAACAATATTTAGATTTTAATAATTTTAAATAACCTACTATTAGTTGCTATTTCGATATTTCCAACGATATTCCCGAAACGTTTCCCTCCAAAGCTTTCCGAACGAGAAGAAACAATCATACGCTCGGCGGAAAAAGAAAAGATAGAAAAACATTTTCCACTCCATTCTCATTTCGCCATTAAAAGCCAGAAACACAGTTTCGGGGCGCAAAAGAAGAGACTTTAATACAGAGAGACGATAATCTCGGCTTTCCTCGATTCCGTGATATTTCCGCGGAACTTCTTACTCAACTGTTCGCGAAACAAGCATCCAATTCTGACAAAGATAAAGAGAGGATGGTAAAAGTAGAAGAAGGCACTCGATCTCTCCTCGTGGGCTGAAATTCACCGCCTAAATCCGGAGACGATCTCAGTCGCGAGACGATTGAAGACGCGGAAGGAAAATTGTCGCGATATCGTGCAAACGATTTTCATGGTCGTTGGACAAATTGCCCTTCACCCTTGTAACGAGTTCCATGGAAACGACCGCATTACGATGCTCAAATTTTCGTTAGATTTTGTTCGTTTAACACTTGCAGGATTTTTATCCGATGCAATTAGACAGCGGATGTTTATGTAAATTCATATATTTACGAAGTCGAAATCTCAGATGATATAAAAATGAGAACTGTTATATACTACTGCTATTTCCTAAATCTTCTAGCAAAGTTAGATCAAGAAATTAAGGATAAGACGAACGTGAGAATTTTGTAAAATCTAAATCAACGCAATAAAATACAAACTCGATTGAAAATACTAATAAATGTAGAAATAAAATGTAGAAATTCCAACAACTTTCGATAAAAAGATACTAAAGAACATACTATTACGATGTACTAAAATTTTACAAAGATAATTGTGCTTTACAAAGATCGCTGTAAAAATTAGTCCAATTTGCCTCTTCAATTTCGATATCACATATCGTGGAAATAAAGGCCGAGTCAGATCCTAAATTCACAAAGTCAACATAATAACTACGTTTCAGAAGTCCAATTAGCCTTTCATTTTCCTCCTCTTTCTATTTCCGTTGCTTTCTAGTCGACCGGAATGTTTCGTGTATTTTTTCATTAATTTCACCGTATTTTTCTGTCTTGAAAATACTATCAACCAGGATGTTCCTTCGTATATTTGTTCGTTAATTTCGTCATATTTTTCCGCTTTAAAAATACTATTCGGCGTTCCTGGAAAATGAACGGACAAGCTGAAACGTATGAAACGTTGCAATTAAGAGTTTTAGACGAGCGTAGGGAATATAAAGGCCTTGGATGGGAAACGTGGAAACGTTTTAGACAGGATGGAGTAACGAGGAATTATTTAAGCGCGAGAATATTCGGTCGTGACATGCAAACTGAACTGAAGATCGATACGCGTGCACACGGTTCGAGTATCATTTGCATCCGCGACAGTTTGCTCGATCACGACGTTCATTAGGGTCAACGAAGAGACGTTTCTCGCGATACAAACCAATGGTGCCCGTCGAATCGACCTTAATTAATGTCAACTGAAAGCGAGTCCACGCGAAAATCCTACGTCTACCACTGTAAAACGTTATCTTATACAGAAAACAGCTTCAGGACATCGTGGTGAAACCTCGAGGAATATTTTCTTTATTCCGTTCTCTTCTTTAAACATCGAGAAATTTTGTTATCAGGTAAAATGAGTTTTCTTTGAAACGAAACTTTTCAACGAAATACACGAGATTACTTTTTACATTTTCTCCTGTTAAAATGAATTGAAGCATTTCATTATCGAATAGAACGTGGAACTTTGTTTGCAAAGAGTTGTCTTTTCTTGCAGAGTTTTTGGTGAAATATAACTCTTGATACACATAATGACAGTTCTTTGGAAATTGAACGATTCTTCTACTTTCGAATGTTGAGTAAAACGTTGAAAGCTTTTTTTTTCTTTTTGAAAAGAATTTATGTAAGTTTCTGCAATAATATAGAACTCGTATTCAGATTGAACGTACGAATTGAACTAGCCAATTTTCAGAAACAGTCTATCTATTTCAAAAGATATTGAGTAATGTAAACATCATGTACGCTGTATATATCATAAAATATAATAAAATTACCTTGCAATCCGCCTTTAGTAACAGTAATAAGCATATCTGGACTATTTTAACGATTGATTGAAGAGTTTGGCCAAGGAAGATTTTAGGAATATCAAAGAATATTTCAATAAACAACGGACTCTCGTCTAAACGCTATCGAAGTAGAATCATGCAATCCTACACAGACAGCGCTTCGCATCGACTTCCCTATAAATACCAAGTAGACGGCCAAAAAATTGGCGCCGTGTGGGTGGCAATACGACTATTTATGATGGTGGCTCATAACACAAGCAAACAATCTACGAGTATCGACGGAGTTTAGGAATTTTCGAAATGCGTTATACGTGTTCGATGAAGGATGATCTTCTATATATAACAAATATATCGGTGAAAAGTCGGTAGATTAAAATATGAATTTACACTTTTATTAAAATTGCATATACATGTAAATTCGTTCAGATAAGTTTTTCTATTTATTCTTGAATGATTTAATCCTTTAAGTTAATCTTTTAAATAAATACGATAACGAATAAATTCATCGCAGATTTATATTACATTCCTTTTGCGGTGACTTTTTGAGGTCTTTTTTTCTTTTACATCGACGATCGAACGCGTCAATCGAAATATCTTTTAAATAAATTCAACAGCAAATTTATCGTACTTTTATATTACGTATTTTATTTTACGCGGTATACCTTCGCGTTTTAGGATCAATTAAAACTTCTGCGAGGTTTGCTTACTCAATAGTCAATAAGAAAAAAAGCTAAAAAAGTTTGCGTACTAAATTACTAAGTTTAATAAATCCTTTTTCACGATTTCTACGTTGAAACCCTTTCGGACAATTTCCTTGACAAATTCGTGACGTCGAAAAACAGCAATAAAAAAATTTCATCCCTCGATATTCGCACAGATGTGGAAACTACAAAATCCACAGTTGTATCGGCTGTAAATTCGATCTTTGTATCTATACGTGGAGAAGAGATCTTAGCAGAACTCGACGAGTGTCACGATTCGACACGGATTGGAGGAACCAGACGCGGAATTTAATGAAAATGGAAGAGATATCCAGAAGGGACGAGACAGCGGTTCAGACGCCAGATATCCTTCGTCCTTCATCCTTTTCAAATGATCCTCAAACCGATCAAAGCTAGCACGAACGAGAAAGATGAGAAGCCTATCTTCTCGCTTTTTGATACCCTCGACCGATCCAATAAGGATCAAGAGGGTGCTGGAGATCAGAAGCTAGAGCCGGGCCGTTATTATGGGAATTTTTATCGACGAAAAAGAAGGGAGATGGTAGAATGTGCAGGATTCGAATCGAGGTAATTTTTCTACCACCACGAACTATCGCTTGTCGTTCACAGCGATAAATGCTATCGAGGCTGCAGAGATGGTTAGGCGACGCATACGATTCGCGAGGTAAATGCAACTCGAAGCCGAATGATAGTATTGAAATATATGTAATTTTGTGTGTTGCACGGGATTAACCGTGTAGTAGTGTTACACATATGTGAGTATGAGTGTGTGTGGTAGTACGTGCGTGCGCAGTGTCTCGTAGAACAGAAGAATGCAACTGTTCCATACTCATGGTGGTGAAATATAGTGAGACAAAAAGAGTGCTGAAATACGTACAATGGGTATCCACGAATATCTTGTAAATCATATATTAAATAAATATGAAACTATTTTAATATCATTTCTACGTGTAATGTGAGTGTTGCTACATATTTATTTCGGCGACTAAGATCCACAATTCTCAATAGAGTTTTAGGTTTAACGCGGGTAGGTACGGTGGAACTTTACTCGGATATATTGTGATAGAAAGATATTTCGAATTTATTTATACGCGTTCGAAAGTTTGTAGCAGTCTTTGCTTCTCGGACGAAACAAATTTGTTCGTAGATTTTTCCGAGATATGCTATAATTTTCATTTTTAAATGTAGGCAATTGTTGGAATATTTATTGGTATTATTTTCTAATTGTTTTTCCTTTAGCTATTGTGTTATATTATAGCTGTGATTTTATTCGTACCATATCGAGCAAAATGGATTGAACGAGATTGTTGAATAGTTGGAACAGAAAAATTCGATTCGTCTGTTTTTAAAGCGGCAATCTGCTTAAAGTAGTTCCGGTCATTAAATCTTCTTGAATTCAATGATTACGTAAATGGATTGGAAGAATGAACAGTAAGACGGTGCAAGTTAATTCAGTGCTTCTGAATCTAAATATATTTTCCTGTTTGGAATTTATCGTTTCGAAGACATCTTGACGAATAGCTTTTTATATTTCTAATATAACATCACAATTTTTCAAATCGGTTCAAATTTATCGATTGAACGATACAAAGACTTTTCTCTCAATAAGTTACAAATTTCAAAATAAATTCAATATCTCGTGATCCATAAAATCCACAAAAAGATCCGCGTAATCCACAAGAGCTTGGATTACGTTAGTTTAAGTTACAAACACAGGAATTAGATCGCAAGATAAGACCTTAATGTCACACAATGCGCTACCGAAAACACGTGTATTAAATAACAATGCCGGTTTCGTCCATTCACGGCCAGTTCACCGGAAATGGTTAACAGAGACGTGAGTGAACGGTCGATTTGGACAATTGAAAGAACAGCAGAGAGCGTTAATCTTGGCAAAGAGAAGGAGAGACGAGAGTAACCGGCGTTAGTATCGATCCTAGAAGCCACACCTTGACGCAGCGAGTCGCGAAGCTACGCGTTTTCGCGATTTCGTTTCCGTTGTTGAACTTTCATCGCCTTTGGCATTAAACTTCCACCGAAATGTCATGTCTGTCTCGTCCGAGATTTATCATCCGTTGGAATTATCGGTTATCACGTCTGGCGACGCGCGAAATGTCAAATTCCTCCGTTATTTTCAAACTCTCTAGCACGACAAATTTGCAGTGATCAACATCCTCTTAATAAATGATCCTTTTTATCGCTTTCTGCTATATTTAGACATTTTTGCTGCAGTTTTTTCCATATTCTATATTCCTCGTCAAATATATGCTAAAAGTATTTAATTATATACGTCTACAAAAAGTATCGACACGTTATTGTATTTATTGTAGCATTCGGATCCGATTAATTAGTTTCATGTTAAATTTCGTATCATTTAGTGGTGTCTCCATAGTTCCGACTATAAAAATTTTCTACTATCAACGTAAAACGTAGAACCTGATAGAAAGCTTCGTCAGAAAATAAGGATATCTTTGTGAATATCTTTGATTACCGTGAATTTCTTTCATACGCGGACGACTTGAAGATCTATAAGACGTTTCCTTGTTATAGCAAAGCTACCTTAGTCGCAGTCGGTTTTAGATGAGTTCATCGATTGGTGTAGAGCTACCAGAATGTTTCTAAACTATGCTAAATATTATATCATGAGGTTCTCGCGATCTGACAGTTGTATTATGTTTCCGTATAATCTTGATCGTGATGCTTTAGTCGAAGACGATGTAATTAAAGACTTGGCATATACTTCATGCCGGATCTACGCTTCTCTAAACATCGTCATTACGTTGTTAGACGTGTCATGAGAACTTCCGCAATTGTGAAGCGGTTTTCAGTTAATTTCCAATTTATCTCAACCATTGAACTTCTGTATATCATTTCGGTTCGATTTCGTCTGGAATACGCCTCGATAATATGGGACCAAGCATGCGAGAAATATGATTCTCTTATTGAAGGAATTCAACGTAAATTCCAGAGGTTTGGGCGTAACTGTAATTATGAGCCCGTTCTTGGTGCTCTTAACGCGCTACCGTTTGCAGATCAGAGGAAAATAAGCGACGTTACTTTCCTTAAAAAAGTCTTAAGTGGTTAATAATTTGACTTAACGACGAATTAATCGTCCTCTGTTGCTTGGCATTATCAGTTCCCACGAGCCCTCTAAGAACACGAGGAGAAGTAATATCTTTTCTGTCAATCTTTTATATCTTTTATAAATAATATCTTTTCAGGTTGTTCGGATCCGTTCGTATGCTTAATCGTGCCAACTGCTACGCTGACCGCCTCGACTTTTTTCTTGGAAATACCGTTTTGCTTAAATCTACCTTCTGCAGACTTGCGGTGTAGATGGAGTCTCGATATGGCTCGTGTATTTCTTTAAGCTATATTTATTTAATTTTCACGTACACGTGTGCATATAATCGGACTATGATCCGTTACTAAATAACATGACACACGATAATATTCCTTGTAATCATTGTATGTTAACATTCACACGAGATAATATTCTATAACGCAACAAAAAAAAGATCATAGCTTAAAAATCTCTATAATACATAAACAAAGCATCGTGGAATTTTATTCACTGTCCATCTAGGAAGAAATTCTTCGAAAGATACCTAAATTCGTAACAATATCTTACCATCGTTCCCTCAAATTTGCAGCCGTGTACGTTCCTCGCATTTCTTCGATGGCGCACATACAGAAGATTAACGGCCGAATGAAAAGGGAAGAAAAACACACGATGGCATCCAGTGGGCTGCTGTTCGAATTGCACGGAAGAAAAATCGAGGGACGTCGTGTGTTGGGATGGCAGTGGTCGTGGAGAAGACGAGCCACGGTGCAGAGAGGAAAAAGCGAAGAAACATGAATCGAGGTGGCAGCCAGGCCAGTAAACGACAGAGAAGGGGAGGCTGAAACTGAGCGAAGGGAGAACAGAGAAAGGTTCGAGGAGGATCGATAGGTATCACTTGTTGACTAGAACGGACGTAAGCCGGTGCACGCCATGATGGAAACGGGAAGAGGACGTAGTAATTCATCGGTCACGTCTAGCCAATGGATAGAGCCGTACGATGAATAAAAGAAACCCTTGGCTCCTTATGAATTATGGAATCGACTCGACCGATTTAACAAACCCCGTGACTTTTGTCGGCGACGCGTCTTGATATCGCCTTCTAATTCATCCCAGCCACCCTTAACAGTTGTTTCCATTCAACTTGGGCCTATCGTTCAAGGAGAACCATGTCATCCAAGTAAATACGGGAAAGGAATTTTTTATTGCTTGTTGAAAGAGATTATGGTAGTTATAGGAGAAGATATATGGTGGGTATTTTTAAATTAGAGCAGATCGACAAGGTTGGTTCTAGGAGGAATTCTTGTGTACGATATTATCGAGAATTCTGAAAGGAACTATATTTACAAATGGATTTTAAGTTAAATATTGCAATTTATTGATAGTTGGATGTTGGAAATGTAATTCTAAAAAAGTGTACGGACTGTATGCAAGCGAGTTTCTGAATTAAATAGCATCTGAAATTCGGACTACGATTTTTCATTCGTTTGGAAATAAATATATCTTGTTCAGGAATGTATATACCACTGTTCTTGATCGATTCTCCCATTTTCAACCTGTCAAATAAATTTAAACAGCGCTGCTGACGTTATTCCTGCAAGAGCTGAAATTTGCTCCAACGTCGAAATTCTTGTACTAAAACATGCATTAGACGCTTCAGAACCAACTATCGTCTCTATCAAATTCGAGTCTTCTAAACCTTTGCACGATCATCAATCGCTACGAGTTCGATCCATCATTTACTCCGAATACTAAATCAACTTTTATTGTTAAACAATACGAGCTATCTATCGCCTAGTAACATCCCTTAACGATAACATAAATAAACAATATCCCTTAATCCTTCGTTGAACGTGTGTTCAATTTCAATTTTCAATTTTCCCCTAAATTTCCACCGAAAATTGACATAAAATTAGACATCGCAGAAAGAAAAAGGAAAATCTCTCCTCGAGCGGTAGCGAAAGAATAAAGATTCCAGGTAGTCGAGCAGGAAATTCGCGTTCCAAGCGAGAAGAAAATTCCCATCTAAGATATCGAGGGATTCTACGAATCAACGATTCGAAATTTTTTGGAAGTCCTCCAAAAGCTCATAGAAGAGAGGTGATTTCTTCGAAAGGGCGAGTTCGACCGGCGCTAACTTTCCGGAAGATTTTCTTCCCGGCCACGATCGGGGAATACATCACGAGATTCCCGAACGAAATTTCCTAGCTGGTTCTCGATTTGACGGAGAGACTCGATCCCTCAAGGCGAGAAGGAAAATTGCCAACGACAAAAGAGGTCGTCGAGGCAGATATACGAAGGAGGCACACCGAGTATTGATCTACGCTACTTCCGGCACGCTATCTCGGCCCGCTTCGAAAAATTCACGCTCGGTATATGTATGACGACACGACGCCGACCAGCAAACGAACGAACGCAATGAGAGAATAGACAAACGCGTGAAATAAACGATCAACAACAGTTCCTCTTCTTCTTTTCTTTCTTTTTTTTTTTTGTATTTTTTCTTACAAACTTTCTCACAAACTAAGATTGAATTGTGGCACGGTAAGATCGCGTCAAGTCAGACGTCGATTAAAATCGCTTACATGTAATTCAATGAGAGCATTCATAGTAGGCGGGTCGGTCAAGTGAATGAAAATTTGTTGACCGTTGCGTCCACTTCAACAATCTAGCGGATCAAAAGTCGCAGGTCGTACGTAAATCATCAGCTAAGTGGGAATATTTGTTAATCGTTTGAAAAACTCTATCGGCGTTGCTTCATCGCTCTTGGAACTTTTACCTCTCGACCTCCAGAAGTGGTGTTTTAAAACGAAAATTCAAATTCTGGTTTGGATTTTTGTTCCTAAGACGAAACTACAAGATTGTGTAGAGTTGCAAATATTTGCAATTATGACTTGTTGGTATATTCTGTGTAAAGAATAAAGAACAGAACGAAATAGTTGAAGTGCCACGAGCTTCCCCGACGATTTTTATTTCTATTTGTTGGAAATTAGAATGCTCGTGGCCTAAGTTTGATTTACTACCTGCTTGTACCTCTGTATTCTGTCATTCAAAACGCCAACAATTTAAATCATGATACTATCGAGCATATCTGCTATACAGTTGACGCTGACGTACTCTGACAATCGATCTCTGACAACCGATCGTCATTTTCATGAAATACATATAAAGTTGCATGCTATGTCATTCCGATATCTCTATTTCGGTAACTCACGGTGTATCGAAGATTCATTCATTTCGGATAGGTCATGATTTTGGACTTTTGTCCCGTTAGATTATTGAGAGACAGACCACTGTGGCGTCGGTTTGCTAGCGATCAAGACTGCGGTCAACAGTGGAAAAGGAACATCGTGGACGAACGTTTAATTGGAATTTTACGAAATTACAGCGAACTATATGATTTCAGTCGCGAAGATATCGTGACACAATCCACAAAATGAAATAACCATACCTTTGATCGTTAACGTCGATCAGACTCTGGAGTATTTAGGATGTCAGAATGTTTTTAACGTGTTTACACGTTCGTATGTAGATTGAGAAGAGAATAATTCAAGAATAGCGTACTTTATCTTTTATAGAATGCTTTCTTCTATGCTCTTTGAATGTTTTATCAGGTAAAATCAGGAAACTTTGTTGATGTTGTTCTTCGAAATGAAAGAGACTATCGAATCTTTCGTTTTTCTTATTAAAATGTTCTTCCGATAACTCTACAAATTGACTCTTAGACGGAATGAAATATTTTTCTTGTCGAAAAGTTTTATAAAGATCGATACAAGCTATTGATATATCTAAAAGAAAAGTTATGAAAGCTGTAACGAAACGATACGTGAAAAAATAGGAGACCCTTTGTTAAGGTTATTCGGTGTATGTGGAATTAAAGAAACGCGTGGGTAAATTGTAAGGTATTGTAAGTATATATATATTGTGAATATTAAAGTACAAAATGTGGAAAACAATGTAAGCTGGTCCAGATCCTGTTACCCTGAGACTAAAAGAACCCCGAAACCAACGTCGCACGTGTACCGCTTATGGTCTGTCATCGACGCATTCTTCTGTCTATGCGCTATCGATGACAATCGGCGCTTGAGAAAACCGAAGACCAGATGTAGAGTTTTCTTAAAAGTGGCGATCACTTCAACACCCTTAAATAAAGAAATTATTACGCTTAAGGAAATTGGCAAGTAATTCATCCTTCTTGATTAATAGGTGAAAAATATATTTTAAGAAAAGCGATATAGTGAGGGTAGAACATTTTACGGATCGTTCAAGATGGTTGAACAGTGTTGATGTAACAGGTATATTTATACAATTATAGCATGGGCCTGTGGATGATATTTATAAGTTTGGTAACGACATTACAGAAATCTGTTTAAGTAGGTATTGATTAACCGCAATGCGACAATTCTGCGATAAATATTCAACAGAAGCTGATCTAATGAATACTAATTACAACAAATGCGCCTAGGGGAATGGTGTGTCGTGAGAGCGTCGTTACTTTACGTTTTATGCATGTATCTATATGTAAACGAATTATACTGTAATATAAAAAAGCTTTTAAAGGACGTTGTTGCTTACAAAATACGTATCATGTCGAATGAATATTCAATAAGACGAGATAACCCGACAGAACTATTTATCTCTAATGTAACAAATTTTCAAGTTTTATACAGAAAGGCGCGTACGGTGATATAAAATATTCAAATTAGAAAGGAAACGTTGAAAGTAAAAACTAAAAATAAAAGATTTAGAGAAAAAAGAATTGATCCGTGAAAACAAAAAATTGAGCTTCCACGAACAAGGTAAATATACATTTCTACTTTCGACACATTGAAATATCGTCTTTGTTCGCGTAATCCCAAAGTTAGCTGAAAATTCACTGCCAGGCAAATTTAGTCGAATAACAGACGCTATTTCGATAACTAAATTTACATTATACGGTTCATAAATGAGATTTGAATATTGCTTATAGAGACACCAAATTCATTAATCCATCTGATGTACTCGTGCACATCATCAAGTATAATCAATTAAATAAAACGATCTCATACGAAATTAATTTGCTATCGCATCCACGAAAGCCATATTACTTTTTATCAACTCAATCACTTGCAATTTCATCTTTTAATTCGTTCTAATCCACTCAATAAAACAATCATAATCTAACATTGATTTCTTTTTCTCTTATCTTATTTTATTTTTTTCTTTTTTTTTTTTTGTAGAAGAGAAGAGAGACAAAGGTAGAAAAAACAGATGAAAATTGTTACATTTTCTCGGCAGGCAAAGTCGAACGCTGTTTCTCGCGAGCAATCCCCGCGTCAAAGAAAAAATGATTATCCCGTGAATGGAATCGTGTTCCAGGGACGAGACACGAATAATTTCGGTTCCAGCCAATGCTCAGTTGGTTACACGTTCGTCGTCACTCGTCGTACATCGTCACAAGAATTCGTGACAGGGATGATCAATGAAATTCGTTTACAAATAAAAGAACGACACCAGGGTGATACTCGTTCGACTGTGTCCTTTCCTGAACGTTCGCATTTCCCCCAATATCCACCATAACCAGTTAGTTTGCCTTCCATTCAATCGAATAATAAAAACATAAATTGGCCCTACCGTGTTCCTTGACTGACAACCGAGAAACTTTTATCCACTTTTTTCTCCCCTCTCGTTTTCTCTGTTCTGTATGATTTTTTCTTCCTTTCGTTTGTTCGTTTTGTTCCAATGTTCTCGTTCGGCTAACGAGTGAAACGAGCTCGAACAAGAGATGTCGATGGTGTATTGATGTTTGATAGAGCATTGCAGACGGTACGCAACGTTATGTGTTTTCGATATCGATATATTTTTAGTTATTACATCGTTTCTTTTAGTATTCTTGCTTTTTTATATATTATATTATTGTCTGTATTATTCTTATTAATGAGAGATTCAGGGGAGAAACGAATGCAATTGAAATTGATGGAAAATGTTTAACTCGAGGAAGTTTAGCATAGATTCGATAAAAGTCCCCAAGCTTTTGGGTATTAACAAATATTACTACTTCGTAGTTTATAAAAATTAAAAGTACTATTGTACTCGTAAAGAAAATTCGTAGGAAAATTATAGCACAAAAAAAAAAGGATTAAAATCCACTGATAATAACTTTCTCGTATTGAACATTTTTTATCGTGTAGATAACAAATATCTGTATCATATCTACTCATAATATAATCGTCCTTGTCAATTACAACTTTTCCATACAAAATCGTGAATGCCTTTTCCTATTACTTATCGCGACAATTTCTTCTTGTCTTCAATTGTACGTGTCTGTCTCGAAGTTGATAAAATTCGAACATGGCTCGTCACCTCTTCGCGAGAGGTTGCATCGTCGAAACGTGTCGGGAAATTCCCTGAACGTCGATCCGGCAAAAATGCAGTCGCATTTCGAGCCTTACTTGGCACGTCGAGCCAAAAATTTTCCCCACGGCGACGATACCGATTGGCTGGTACCCAGATGTTAGCCGCATTTCGTCGTAACGCTACTAGTAGAAGAACCGGGGCCGGTTCAAGGTTGACATTGTACCAATCGCGTTGCACGTGCGGTTCCACTAAATCTTGTTGTTCGCGGGAAACGCGGAAATATTCGATGCTTCTCGAATGTCAGTAACAGTCGCGGAAACAGAGTAATAATCGCGATGAAATTTTTAGATCTGTTTCAAGTAGAATAGTGACGATTTACACGGACGTTGACTATGCGATTTTTTATACGTAATCTGTTTCCGCATTTAAAAATTTTGTGAAATATCACGAACGTTTTTTTTTTTTACCAATTTTATGATTTTCAATTGGCGTTCGATTAGCTCAGTACGGTGAGTTTCTTTTTTTATTACTTTTCGATTTTTATACCAGTTAAGTGGCTGAAAGAAAACTTCGACGATTTTAACAGGACATAATTGAGGGAGATTGTAAATTTTTTAAACACAAGTGACAGATTTTATGTGGATTAATATTGTGCGAAAGTTCTAACGATATCTGGCAATGTTTTAACTGTAAAATATCGACTGACACAAAATGAAAAGTTTTGATTGTTCGCATTTCTCCCTGTAACAACAACCATCGTAAAATCGAATCGTTTAACGAACACTGGTTCACGTACGACTAATTTCCAGTAATATCGCGGTACGTGCAACACGCGAACAATAATGGTCAATAACGTAAACCAGAAGACTCGTATCGACTCCCAAGGGATGGATTTCGCTTCCGAGACGACCGACTCAAGTTAATCGAAATCGTGGCGTAATGCCCCAACAAACGCTATTTGCGCCAATATTACTTGATTGCCACATTTCAGACACCGAGGAAACATCCACGAAACCTAATTTCCATCTTTCTTCTATCTAAGCCAATCCTCCTATTATTTCAACCAAGAAGAAAAAATTTTGAATCCACAAAATGATACAGAACTAATAAATTCTTCGCGTTGTTCAAATTTTTCAAATAGCAGAAAAACATTCGAGAAATCTAACTTTCGCTCTCATATTCCCTCCGTCTTTTCTTCCTCGTTCGAATAAAAAACGAAAAGAATTCGGAATCACAAAAGTCCATGCAAGAGGAATAAATTCCTCGCGATACTTCGATCACCGATGCAATTTTGTGAACTTGACCATCGAAAGCTCGCAGTTGTCGGCTGGAAAATCTTCGCAAATCGACTCAATCTTGCGTGTATAATTTCATGACTGATGCAGACGATCGGATTAACCGGGTACAGTGCAAAGAGAAGGCTGACGAAACAAACGAAGCGACGTCGCACGCCTTCTGTACCGTCGTACGGAAGCGTTTGCAGAGCATCGAACACGTACAGGTGGCCGCAAACGTTCACCTAGCCTAATTATCCGCGGAAGCACGAATCGTACGGCTAATTAAACAATGAATCGCGGTACATCTAGTTATATCGAGACCATTGGTTCACCACACGATTCTCATCTATGCTCGTTAATATTTCTCCGTGTTCCTCGGCCGTTTTTCCTCTATTTCCAGTTCGCCGATTTCTTTATTTTCCTCGCGGAACGAAGCAAACCATTATTTTATTACGGTTCATTTGAAATATCGTTAATTCTCTTACATTCATGAACGAAATGTATAAAATTAATATCGATTTTGTAGCACGATAAACGAAATATAATACACACGTTGGTTTTATTTGTTGCAAATAATGCAAAGCTCTCTGTTTCGATCGTTACAAGTAGTGCGTTCGATACTTGGTTATTAACAGGTTGATCGCAATTCCGAAATTAATATAGAACATTCGAATTAACCAAGGAAATATTCGTGAAATTTTCGATACTAATAATTTTCGATACTAATAATTTTCAATACCACTTTCGATACAGTTTCCATAATAATTTCAGGTATGAAGCACGTCATAAGATGCTTAAATAATTTTATTTTTTAATAAAGTACGCAGCTAACGCATAAACACATTACGATGCATCGTTGTGAAATAACTGACAGATTTATCGAAACTATAGACAAAGTATAGATTCGTGTAGAAGCCAAATCATAAAAAAGTTTCATCCGCGAACTCGAAACAGAGGCCAAACTTTGTTATAGCTTTAATACCAAATTTTCCAAACTTTTCCTCCACGCGAAAAGATATTCCGTTGTATCGTACATATTGAAAATAAATCGCGCGAAGCGACTCGTTGATAAAATTGTACAAACGATAGATCTCCTTACGTATCATCCTTCCGATGGACTTCTTTTAATTTCGTTTACATTTTGAATTTTTCTGCTCCTCTCGTTTTGAACGACGAACTTTCATATAATTGGAAACTCGACTCGGAAACTTGTCGAATCGAATCTTCTTCGCGAGGCACGCGAGCGAATGGAAACGTAGCACGAGTGGCGCAGTTTGTGTCATCCTCGTTACCCGACTTTTTTTTTTCTCCTATCCCTGATCTTCCAGCACTCGACGTTTAAACCTCTCGAGCGCCGTGTCCCTGAGGTTTTTACATTCGTGGCGGTCGAGGAGCGAGGATTTCGAGTGCGCCACCGTATAATTCCTGCACGTATTCATTATGCCTTCCTTGGCAAATTAACGCGGATCAGGAGCATTGAGGACGAGGTTGTTGAATCTACGGTGGTGACTCTTGCACCCCATTAGAAAATTTATAATATAAACTCTGATACGCGGATCATAATCAAGTTTGTTTCTATGAAACTTCTACTAACTTATTCACATATATATTCTTTTTTTTACTATATAATAAATATATATGTATATTTTAATTATTTCCCCTATACATAATTAATTATATATACTATTATTAGTTCTATTAGTATTATTAATTCTATATGTATATAGCGTAAGTATGTGTATATATATTGTATATATATATATACATACATATAGAATTAATTATGTATGGGGAAAAATAGTTAAAATTGGAAAAGAAGGGAGAAGAATTAGATTAACGTGAGAAAAGAGGATCGAGGACGAGGCTGTTGCATTTACGGTGCGACTCTCGCACTCTATCGGAGAATTCCCATCGTATAATCTCTGATACCTGTTTCACAATTAAGTTTCCATTTACAAATGAATAATTACGATTTTTTCAGATATATTTACTGGATTAATTGCATATGGGAAAGATTAATTGAGATCGACAAAAGGAAATGAAGAGGAAGGACGTTAATACCAATGAAAATGGAATTAACACGAGACAGAAAGATTGAGAACGAAGCTTTTGAATCCACGGTGACGATTTTTATTTCACCGTTAGAGAAGTACCATTGTATAATCTCTGGTAGACGGATCGTAATCAAGTTTCTATTTACAAATGAATAATTACGACTTTTTCAGATATATATGCGTCGAGTCAATTATGCATGGGAAAATTGATTAGTAGCGAAGAAAAGGAAGAGAAAGGACGTTAATCCAATTGACCCAATAGCAAAGTAAATCGATAAGAGGGAAAGAAAATCAGATTTTCAAGTTTACAAGAAAAAAAAGCTGCGTGGGCGAGCAATGGGCTTCTGAACTTAAATCTCGTTACCCGACTTTTTGAATTCTCTTTAGTAGACGTCGATGATTAACCTTTCGTAGGTCAAACGTGCCTCCCAGTCAGTTGAAACTTCGATTGATATAACCCATATTTTCTCGATCCTTTACGATTCCAAACTTATTAAACACATCCACTTACGATTATTATGGAAATGAGAATTGCTGTAGATCGCGAGTGATCGACAATTGGGCAAACTTTTCTTTCTACATCAAGTATACCTACAACGTTATAGGCTATTTTATAAATAGCCATTGATAAGTAGAGCAATTTACGCTTAGATTAGGAGAATTCAAGTTAAACGATGGTTATAATATTCTTCGGAATAGTTAACAAGTACGTATCTGCCTGCAACCAAACATTCCTACAAATATCGAAAATGTCATCTATTCCCCACAGTGAAATAAGTCAAAGTAGCAGAGGCGATCTATCGCGGGCAATAAACCAACGAGGATTAAGTCATCGCGGTTGAACTAGCACAGAAATATACGAACCCTAAATCTACCTGTCCAAGTGTCCTTCACTTCAGGTATTACGACGTTGCCTTCTTCAATCAACCCATCCTTCTAGTCGACAGGTCTTCGAAGATGATCTCCCGAATTGTTACCTGAACTTCTCCTTAGATAGGAAAATATAATCGACTTGGCTCGACGAAATTATTTACAATGAAAAAAAGAAAGAGAAGAAAGAAAAAGCAGCAAGGAAAAAGATAGAATTGTCGGATTATCGCACGGAATCTTCTTCCAGAGATCAAAAGGATAGAGAAGATAATCGCCTTGGTTGGATAAGACTCACGAAGGAGGAAAAAAAGAAGAGAGAAGAAAAGGTAAGAGGTGAAACTCAAAAACAGCGGGGCAAGTGGCACGAAAGGTGGCGACCTGCCTAGACGGCGTGCATATGTCAGATTTATAGTAGCCATAAACGAACGTGGCCCGGCGGAACTTTCGTACTTGTATTTCCACGACGAAGTTCTCGTCCGCACGCGTGTACGTGGCGGACCGTATAGTTTGCCGTGGCGTCAAGGCATAAACCCAGAATATACGATCGCAGCCTGCACGGCGATGTTCCGACGTATGCTAATTTTCCACGGGAATTAAACTAGCATCGGGGTCGGCACTAAACAACGACGCCTTTTGAAGACTTCTGTGTAGGGTATGGTAAGGTCTAGTAATATTCCGCCAAATATATGATAGCGACATAGTGGGAAGTTTATATTTCTGTGAGATAATCCACGTATAGTTTTGTCGGTATTTTCTTTTTTATATCATTAAGAATGTTTTATATCTTCAAGTATTATGTAGTGTAGAGATTAGAGGAATTCCACGTTCAAGTAAATTAATATTATTTATGAACGATGAATAGCGACTGCTTTTGAAGACTTTTCTTGACGACTCCTCTACCTGTATATATATATTAGCAAGAAATGATAATATTCTGTGAAATATGATAGTAATATAGTGGAAAGTTTGTATTCTCGAGATAAGGTGCATTTTCTCTTTTCTTGCTTTCTTAGAACGTTGGGTATTATTGTGGAAATTATGGTAGTATCGTAAATATGCTAATTGCGTTTGAATAATTTAAAGGATAGATGGAGATGGTATAATAATTATTTGCTATAATAATAGATGGTATAATAATTGCTTTCTTGCATCATTGCGTATTATTGTGGAAATTACGGTAGCCTGATAGGTAAATATGGTAAATATGCTAATTACGTTTAAACAATTTAATGATAGGTGCATGGTATAATAATTAGGTTAAATATGCGTAATACACAAGTTTGATCAAGTATATCGCACGTGGTACTGTTAGAATGAACACGATAAGAACTGTGAAATTAAATAATTTAAATGTAAGGTTGGCTGTAATATATTTGGAGTTTGTTACGTGTTTAAGTTGTAGAGTAATTTTATGTAGTCGACAGGGAATCTAGAAACGTTTCCTTTGCTGGACAAAGTACGTAAATACCCTGGCATAGGGGTGTACGTAGTGCGTTTGACAGGAGTATAGTGGAACAAGTAAACTTGAAATCTCGATGGGGGTACACGCTCACAGCAGTCTATCGACGGTATTAAAATAAACGGTTAATTTTCGTTGAAATTAACTTTCTAGTTTATAAAATACCTTTGAAACGGAAATGGATGAACACGATGACGCACAGTTCCCTTGAACTATCGGCTACTTTTTCTACACTTTGGAATTTTTAATCACGATCTTGTTTCGTTTATACTGTAGGGTAATTTTTTTCTTTAGACCTTTATAGATCGTAGAACTCCCAGAACACACCTTAAACTTTTTGTCCCGTTGTTCTTGTCTTTCTTTCCTTTGATCTTCGTTTTATTCGTTTTTAAAGCTATCGTGGTGTTTTTCAAGTTCTTCTCCCTTTTCTTTTTCTTCTTCGTTTTCGTCGTTTATCTTCCTCGCTTTTGGAACCTACATTTTTTCTCGTCTTCTTCTCGTTACCTTGTTTTTATTTCCAAATCCCAACTGTGCCTCTTTTTTCGGATCTCAGATTTTACCTAGTTTTTCCAACTTCTTCTACCTCGTTACTTTTTTTGTTTTTCCAAAGACGTAGACCCTGTTCCTCGAACCAAGCTCTTCATCTTCTTACTTTTTAAGTTTTTACTATCACACTCGTTCTCCCTAACTTTTATACTTAAATCTCAACGTATCTTTGCAATGACTTTATTTCGATTATCACGACACTTATCTTTTTATATTTTCGAATCGTTCGAACGCTAGCTATCTGATCGCTTTCATCGACCTCGATGAATATTCCAATTCAAATTACTAAAACTACCCTAATCGCCAAGAATACCTTTCAACGTTATACTTCTCACACGAACGTTACGATTATTAACACCTTGCTAACACCTATAAATATCAAAGAATTATTCAAGAACGCGATAAATTGCGCAGAAAATTTAGCTTTCTCGTTGCCCTCGAATTTTCCTTCGAAGTGCACATCGACTTCTCGCAATTTTACGCAAAATTTCAAAGGCTAAGGCCATCGTTGACCGGTTCATCGATGAGGTTCATTGAAAGTAGTGAACCGAAAGGACAGTTAACGAGCTGATGCAGTTTAATGGGCGAGGGTTACATCGAGATCCCATAATCCCAAACGTAATCCCGCTCTACGTCGCTCGCGTTCGGAGAATGCTGACCTTTGAGCACCTAAATATCAGCTAAACCGTATTATCCACGCGGTCACAAATTGCATCTTTTCTTATAGATGTTTCACTGTCCATTAACCTTCGACCGCTACAACAGCCAACGTTCCCCGAAAACATTAAAATACGATAATAATAACGCTTTGTCTTCGAGTTCTGCCGGTACACAGGAATTTTCTATATTCCGTGAAATCGATTTTACCGAATGCAGATCGAAGAGGTTGGCCTGGTGGAAAATTGAATTCAACCCGGTAAACATCGACCGCTCGAAGGATACAATGGGAAGGGGCAAAGGGGAGAAAGAATCAGTGGAGCGAGGAAACGAAAACGAGAAGAGGAAAAGTGGTGCGAAACAGGAGAAGGGAACGAATGCCAGGTTATCGAGAAGTTGGACAAGTGTAAAAGGCAAGAATTCGCCTTGGTTTCGATCGGCAACGAACTAAAGGCAACTCTCTCCCTCTCCTTTCGTTTATTCACTTTCCCCCCGTTCTATTGGATTCCAATATTGGCCGCTGCTTATTCCACATTTATAATTTCCTCCCATCGTTAGGTAGTAGCGACGACGCGATGGCATCGGGTCGATGAAGAGCTTCCACGTGCCCTTTAACGACACTCCAATGAATATATTTCCACGAGCTGTGGAAGAATTCCCTTTACCGGTCACGGTTAAGTGAACGATCCTTTAATAGACCCGGGGAATTTTATAACGTTAACTTCGATGCATAAGTACGTCGGGCAAGCTACTTATTGGATCGTCCGCCTTGAAGAGATTTCACGAGATCGTCATCTTTCGCGATTTCTCATTGTTCAACTTTTCTCGTGGTCTTTCTCCGATTGTAGAATCGATAGCGTGGGAAAAATATACAATAAAATAAAATTGTGCAATCGCCTAACGCGTAGAAGCGTCAAACGAAGTTTCCAGAGAACGCGCCAAAAGTCTCTTCTGCGCCGTTTGTTTCCGGGCCAGACTGTCGTTTGTCGAAAGGCTTCGCTACCGCCAACTGCTGCAGAGTCTCAATGCCAGCGCTCGCACCGTAGGTCAGGGTATGCGTTTCGGCCATCACCAAACGGAATACACATTGCAACGTATACAACGTATTCGTATTTCTAACGATGGAAACATGAAGAAGTCTGACTATTTTGATCTGTTTTGATCGTTGATGTATAGGTTGGTCGGATAGAGTTTTTATTGGATCTACTGCTATGAAGAGATCTCGTGAGATTTGCAAGTTGATAATAATAAATAGAGCGTGAAACGTGCAAAAAGTAGAGAGGGAACCAGCGCGTCTGTTTAAGAAAGCCCGAATCTACTTAAAGGCGGGCAAGTTAGCGCGACCAAGCGAGCACGTCTGACCTACAACGACAGGATCTCCTTTGAGTTTTGAGATTGAGTTTCTGTCGATTTTGGGCGCGTATGTAATGTTTCTTTGAATCATTGTTACTTGCCATATGTTAAATAATATGTTACCTGTATAATGTGTATGAAACATTTATTCGAACGTACAATCGAATACGAAATACTTGAAAGTATCAATTTAAGAAAAGAAGAGAATCTTTAATCGTCGATATTCTTCCAATTTTGTATGTTGCTCTCGATATCGATTTTCATAGTAAAAAGATATTAAACAAGAATATTTGTTCGTGAATGAACAATGCTCACCAATATTTGGATGCTGCAGCTTCCTGCATATTCGTGCCTCGCGTTCGAGCTTCTGAAAATCTGAAACAAGACAAAACGAATAACATAGTTATGAGCAAGGAAGACGAAAGAATAACGTGATTTACAAACAACCATTGACTCGTTTAACAATAAAAAAAGAAATAACAGATATCACTACTGAGATATACTATGAAAATAAAGTTCGTAAAATTTACAAGTTTAGCGACTGTCTGACCATTGAACAACGTTCTGACGAATTCTACTCGATGGCTGAGCATTTCAGAACGGATACTAGCGAGCTTTATCGCAAGAGTTTCGCCGTAACGACAACCAATGCCGGGTATAGTCATTACCGCGAAATCGAATTTTCCAACGAGCTCCCTTGACGAGTTTCCTCGTGGGTAATTCACCAAGGACCGTAATAAAATTGGATTTGTCGGTGGCCAAGTCATTTCGAGCACGATTTCCTGTTTCCTTTCTGTTGTACGCGCACCTGAACGGCCCTCCTTCGCGGATCGACCCTCCATTCCATCTCTATTATTGGCCTTGTCCTTCGTGTCTTACTTATTAAATACTATACGTTCTTTCTTCCACCGAATTTACCTTTTCCCTCGAATAAAATATTAAAATTAATTACGCTTCTTTACTCTGTCTCTATATATTATTCTATTTGTTATTTCGTAGTCGGTCGCTTCTTACTGAATCTGTCTCGAAACTAACGCAACTAAAATTTATACGAACAAATACGAAATACTCGAGTGACCAAGTAGAAAGTATCAGATGATATCGTAATAAAATAACATAACATAACGTGATATCTTCTGTAAAAAAAAGACAAATCCTCTTTCATTTTTCCCATCTTCCGTAAAATAAGGTAGCCAACTAATCAAACGGCTGCACGGCCGCGGCAAGAATCTGCCATCCCTCGGAATAATTACCAAGTCACCGAGGTAAGTGTCGGCTAAGGTAAAAATAGAATTTCAGAGAATTAGCGTTCTCGCTTAATAATTTAATACGCTTAAGAAAGCGTTTCGAAGCACCGTAAAGTAGCCGGATCCATTTATCCAGCGCGAAATTCCGTTGGCTTCGAACGTCGAGGAAAAAGAAATCGGACACCGGTTTCCATCCCTTTTGATCTTTTTCCTCTCGCTCTTTCGTTTCTCTCGCCTATAATTAAATCTGCGACGGTGACGAGACTCGGCAGTCTTCATTCGTATCCGCGCCTAAACAACCAGAATTAACGAGCATCTACCGACAAGCAAGAAGAGTCCGCGAAGAACACTGCAGCTACAAGAGGAGAAGCAAATTGGAGGACAGAGCACTTGACGGAAAAAAAAACAAAAAAGAAAAAGGGGAAAAAGAAGAGAAAACTGGGTTATTCGACGATGTCATTTGCCTACTCTATGAGCAGATTCGAACGTTGCAGCATTCTTCGCGTGGGAGGTAGAAAATTTTTCGCAAATTCGAGATAAGTTAGTGGTTGTTGAACCGTGAAAATAAAATGATTATTTTAGGGATTAATTCTTTCAGAATCGAATATTTCATTAGACTGTGAGAAATGTTCTTTTGTTAATTATTGATAATAGAAATACGATATTTTTTAAATTCCTCTAGGGGTTGATTCTCTTGCACTTAAATACTTTATCTATACTTAGATAATTATTACATAAGAATTAAATATTTTTGTTAATCGTTGATAACAGAAACAATATTTTTTCTTAATTCTTTTGTACAAACGACATAATTCGTTACAATTTATACGTACATGAAGGGATTAAGTAGTTTTGGTCTTAATTTGACATCGTTTGACTGAAATCTTTTAGTTCCGCGTTGTTACCAGATTGTAGGACGCTCGAGGATTGGCTTTTTCATTATTTTTCCAAAAATGAATAGGCGGAGTCACGTCGGTTTCGTCATGCTGCCGTTGGCCAAGATTAGACACAGCTGGGTGAACAGTTAACGAGCCACCCTTGTTTGCGCTAAACTCGTTACGGACTACACCGTACCGGAGGCTATCAGACCACATGTACGCGAATCACCGGAAAGAATGGCCGTCCAAAGAAGAGAAATCGCCTTTCTTCCGTTGAAAACAAGGTTTTCCGGCTGAGCTTTCGTCCTATGACACAAAGGTCCAAGTATCACGCGTCGATTACTCGCAAATAAAATAAAGACTTCTTTATAGAAATATAAGGAAGATAAAAATTCTTCTTTTTTCAAACGAACAAAAAGCATCTTCCTCGTATCATTGAAGGAGTAACGGAATATTCCTTATATTCAGAAGTAACAGAAATTCACTAAAAACCTGAGAAGTTAATAGATTTATCGAGGAGAAGAATAAACACGTAAGTGAAGAATATTTAGTTCAGAAGATTAGAAAAATTCTGAAACACGCTGTATGTCAATAGAGAAGAGAAAACAAGTCGAAATTTACGTATAATAAATATTTGTTATTTTACTATATAATGATGACGTAATAGCCAAAAAGCAAACATTACGCGAAACTATATTTTCCTTTGATGATTGATTGTAACATTCATTACCGTAAGGATATCATTATCAGGCCAATGAACTATTTACAGTTTCCTCGTTTATGAAATTTATACAAAGAAACTTATACTGTACTTAATGCTATATGTAATTTGTCGTATCGAGCGGTTCACGGTATCTTCAGAACGCGCATCGTCCAAGTTCACGCGGAAAAATGCAGAGGCTGGTGTGCACGCTTCATCCCCTCTGTGTCGAAGATAGTATCGAAACGTAAAATGCACGTTTATTCAGCGACGACACGCGTTCTTATCACGCCCGAGAGATCAAGGGCTGCTGCGTCCACTCCCTTCGTCCCTTCGGAACCCCCTCTGCCGCCCTTGTTCACCCGCTGACTCATCTTCATCCCTCGAAGCAAAGTATCGAGGGTGAAAGAGTTTTTGCTGACTTTCGTGACATTCGTGCTTCATCGGACGCAAAGTAACCAGCGAGGATCGGCCTTGCAACGATCTCGTAAGTCCTTTCAAAGCCAATCCACGATTTCTACACGTGGATCGCACGCGCAAACAACCAAGATCCTATGTGTCGTCTTATTTTTATCCTTCGACCGTGATATCGATTTTTCCTCGAAAATAGTCGAGAACAGCGACCAGACGATGGTGTATTTTCGTCGATCGGTATACAATAATACTGCAACAATACGCTCATCGAGGATCTTCAAGGAGGGGAAATCTTTCTACGATTCTTAGATCGCGTACAATACTCGGAAAGATAATTACGGAGACGTATCCTCGAATTGAAAACGAAATACGGGCCGAGATAATGGCGCGAAACTTCAGAACGTATCGCGTATGTAACAGTTAGCGCTCTTAACTGATAATTGGAACTGGTGCCTACACAGAAACTTAGAGACATTGAAGCTACGACAACGAAGATACAGTTCAAAGAGAATACCGTGTAACTGGGTCAAGTTCTCCGAGTGGACAAGAAGTTCCTTCCTATTTACCATTTGTTGACATTAAAATAGATACAAGAGACACAAGGAGGGGGAAGAAAAAAGAGAAAAGACGAAAGCAAGCGCGATTTATGAATAGAACGGCACTTTCACGATCGTCGTCGGCCGTTGCACCGTAGAAACAGCTTACAGCATGTAAGGCTGAAACGCGAAAGGAAATTACTTTGGAAATTACTTGCGACAACTACTCTTTGTTGCTAAGCAGAGAAAAGAGAAATTAACAGGGTTGGAAAGAGGTTGAGACGCGCCAAAGTTCTCTGCTTCGCCTTTGAATTGCCCGTTGCGCGAATTAGAATTTCAAACGGCACGAACTGCTAACGAAACTACGGATAGAGAGTGCTCGATTAATTATTCGGTGAACTGGAAGCAACCGAAGGATCTTGCGAGCCAACTAAACTGACAAGTCGAAATCCACGCGATCAATTTTACAAACGGGATAGCGACCAGCGCCAATTTGCTTGCAGAGTAACTTGGTAAATTCTTGAAAAGTTATAGAGCCATGTAAATGTGAAATATCTTCGCTTGATTTTATTCACCGCATTCTCTATTATTATACAATTTTATTTCGAAACAGAAAAATATTTTTGTTCGATTTCCGCAAAGTTCCAGTAGATATTTTGAATATCTTATCGATAAGGAATTCTAGCCCTTTGGGTCTCGATAAATACGAACATGCATTAGAGTTAGGTAAGTTAAAAATAAACTGGAGATGGAATGATTTCCGTTGTTGTTTAAACAGCAAATTGTTTTTCTTTTCGCGAGATTGTAGCTGCAAGCGTAGCGGTCGTATATGAAAACACCTCGGGCTCGTAAATATGAATATGTAAGGGACATGTTTGTAAAACATGAAACTGAGCGTAAAACACCGAGTACTGTTTAAAATATGACTGACATTACGTTGGATGGAAGCTTGACGCTTGTTACGTTGATCCGCGATAATGTAAACCGTTTGCCTCACCAACAACTCATTCTTCGATGATAATTACAAAATTGAAATGTAACAAGCTTCTTCCTTTTTTACTTAAGTTGAATTTGTAGCACGAGAATATATGAAACTGTAAAATTGTACTTTGAAACATGACGAACGTGAAACTCGAAGAATGAAAATTTCGAATTTCTGAACTCCACCCTTTGTTATCCTACACTGTAGAAATAAGAACAAGAACGACATCCATGAAATTCAATTTTCAACAAATTCCTGTTTTTCCGCCAACTACCTTACAATCGACATGGAAGAACTTGGATTCATCTCGAAACAGAATTGGGAAGTTCGTAGGAAAATCCGAGACGATCTCCGACATCGTTCGTTCTTAAAACAGAAATAACATTATGATCAGAATGTCAAATTTTCACAGAAATTCCTTGTTTTCGCAGGCTTCCTTAAAATCAACGTGGAAATTCAAATGTACTGTATAACAAGATTCAAAAGTCCACGCTTTCATTGCGAAGTAATGGATAACAAATTCACGGAAAAAAAATATTAGCCATCCTCGTTTGTTAAAATGAAGTCTTATCTTAAGTAATGAAGATCATAAAATCGAATTTCCAACGAAATCTCGCGCAAGTACTTGCTTAAAATTAACGCAGAAATTTAAACTTACACACGAAGAAGACATAAAAGTCGAAAATTCTGTTCTTGATGAGCAAACTAACTCGTGGAACAAAAGTTTTCAATTTGCAAACAACCTTCGCTACCTTCGGTTCTTAAATGAAACACAACGCCAATCTCTATAAAACCTAATTTCCAACAAATCCCCGTTTCTCCCTGTCTCCCAGCGAACTCCTATAAAATCAATGCTCGCGTTCCTCCCCTTAGAACCTTCATTTACCCCCAGACTACATCCCTGCACGCAACGCAGAGGTGCGTGAAGTGAACGCTGCCCTGAGCATCCCCAATCTCGATTAGCATTTATTTACTTTCGCAATAAATTCTGTTGTACTCGATACTCGAGCGAATTTGTTTTATAAGTTTCCCTCTCAGAGTTTACGTAATTCATGAGGTATTATAAAGATTAATACGATTTATCAAATCACGAAAAACCATGAATTCAATCGTCAACATATCTTCCCCTCTGCGTTCTGTCATCCCTTCGTTTCGAAAAACTAAATTCCCCATCCGTAAATTATAAAATTTCTACAATGTATAGTTCGTTAAAAATTTTCTGCTAAAAATTTGACTTTAAATTAAGCCGTCGTTGCCAGTAACGTTATTTTAATTATCGTATAAAAATACACGATAACGTGTCAACTAACAAACAACTAAAAGCGGATTAATCTTCGAAGCAACGAATCTTCCATAGGGTTCCCAATAATTTCAATGGTTGTTAATAATGTTGGCAAAATATTTCAACGACTATATCGAGTACATCGTAATACAATTTTATTCGTTTATTTACGAAACGGTATTGGTAATTCGATATTACGCGAATCCTGCTTCTTCGCCGTCAACAGGAAGAAAAAGGAACTTAACGAAATACTTGCGGCGTTGCAACAACGATTACATCGATCCGAACGTTCACTCGATCCCCGGAAACCACCCTTTTCCCTGAGACAACCGCTCCACCGCCTCCATTTCCGACGACAGGCAAGCACGCACCAGACAATTCCGCAGCGTTAAGGCTAACTATTTCGAGGGAATTAAATCACGGCATCGCGGGGTGTGGGCGGTGCAGCGTGTAACTGGCTTGCTTCTATCTTTGGCCGACAGTTCCAGTTTCTCCGCAGAGGCGAAAGGTAACACGTGGAAAGGGAGAGGGTGGCGGGGAGGAGAAAAAAAAGGTTACAGTAGGCAGAGGGAAGATGAGCGGGCTGTCTCTCCTTCCCCTCTCGACACACAGCGCGGTATTCTCTGTCTCTCTTCATCCCTCTTTACCCTCTGTTTCTCTGGTTGCCGGGCCGAGAGGGATGGCACGGCTGCACCCTCTCTTCTACGACCTTGCTCCAGTAACCTCTTGACCTACACACGCCACGGACGCCGTTCAACCGCATGTTTCTGAAACGAATAAAGCGCGACCGATTCGCCGTTTCACCTTGAATCGGCCAGCCGATCGCTGGATGCGGAAAAATACAGACGGGAAACTGTTTCACCGAGACCGATTTCCTCTCGTCCATTCGATTCCTGAATCCGAACACGTTCCCGCGTTTCCTATAGTTTCCGTGGTATTTCGCGGATTTCGGGTTAGAGGAAATATGCTTGAGAGGCGTTCGGAGATTATTCGAATTAACGCATCGACTGTTGTGCAAATTTATTAAGTTACCCGAAAAGTTTCTTTCGTTTCATAAGGTGATAATAGATGAACAACAATTTCTGTTTTATATTATTTTATTGAATTAGGTGTGATCCATTTCGTTCTATTTCTATTATTATATTCGTGAATAATTCAATAAACTAATATAAAACAAAAAATAGTGTGCATCTGTTATTTTCTTATAAAACGAAAGAAACATTTGGGACAACCTAATGATATACTTTATTTTGAAAGGAGAGGTGTATGGAAATATATTACACCAAAACATGTAACTTTTGCAAAGTACTGTATTATCTTCGCGTGATTCTTTCTGGCAATGTTATCTGGGTCGTCGTTGAACATTTTATAGTCCATAATAATTATCTTGTTTTAATCATTCTAGAAAATTTAGACCGTGGCAGTGGAACGTATCAAAGCAATGAAATGTGTAAATTCAAGCGATTCAGATTCAAGTTGTCTAAAAGTAGCATACGTGCCAATGGAACCATTCTTGATATTTAGTGCAAATTCAAAATAACTATTCGTGCTGTATATTAATTTTTTGCTAAATACATGTTCACGGTAAATATGTTGTAACTTCCGTGTACTCGTACATCTTCAAATTGCTCCGAAATTTTAATCGTATCGAATTATAGGGCTAATGAAATTTCAAAATGCCTTATATAACAGACAATATACGCGTGGAAATTTTCTACGATATTCCAAGTACTTTCGTACATCACTGTATTTCCCACAGCTATTTCTTCATAGTAGAACAGGACAGCCATTGGTCAGACATCCTCGAATATCACGATCTACGGTATAGAGGCTAATATTTGATTAATTCCGCTTCTCCGTCTTGTTATAAACGTTGCTAGAAATACGAACGTAACCTCGAATAGTCTCAATGAATGATTTCTAACAGTTTAGATTTCGCGAATGCGAAATAGGCACAGGATATGAAGGCAATGATTTCAACCGCTGCAAGAGAAACAAACTGGATCGTGCGTTTCCATTACCGGTATCTCTTAGATTATCCTCTTCGTTTGTATATGTTGTTAAGCTTGGCCAGTCGTAACGTTTTCGGCTGCATCGAAACTAGTGAAGCGACTGGCCAGCAGGAACTATCCATCGTGCCAATAGAAACACCGACGAAATTTATCTCTTCTCCTACTTTCTCTCAAACGTAGCTGGGAAAAACTTTTCGTTCTATAAACGCTGACAGTATTGTGCAAAATTCGTGGAGCATCTACGTTATTAGGAATCGTGACCAAAGATACTTTTAAACTAAATGCTTGTACTCTATCACGTGTATTGTTACGTGAGAATGAATCTTTTATTGACCAATTTTTAAATCGAAAATTTCAATGCTTCAACCGAGAAATTGGAAATTAACTAAATAATAAAATTAATTTTATATTAATGTAATGGTAAGTTAACTGATTCTCCCTGTTGCATGTAATTTTTCACTTATGTAACGAAAGTTCGCTTAAAAATAAGTAGATTCAGTCGGCAGCAACGATTCAATCAGACACTAATAATAATTTCGTACAAATAAATGCAGAGTTTTAAGAAATGGTTTTAATCAATTTCATTCTAATCCTTATAAATATTTACACCTGTCTGAAGGTAATCCATCAAAAAACAAGCGATTCCTGAGAAAATAAAAGATTAAATTTAGAATTTCAGAGATTTAAGAACACGTTCAATAATGTTACGAAATTAATATCGAAAAATCGAAGGATAAACGTTAAGAAATCTTACGATACTATGAAGTTAAGAGGCAATGAATGTTGCTCGATAATAATATTAGAAAATTAAGTAAATAATATAAAATACAGTAGAATTTCAGTCCATACGTCCGGGGATAATCTATGGCGAGGAAATGAAGGTTTAACCGATTGAACTTTCGACAAAGTGAAAATCCGGTTTCAGAATAAGAATCAACGTTCCGCGGTAAAGAGAAATATAGAAGTTGAAGCTATGAATTTGCGTGAAGTTCTACAACTCATTGACGTCAATCTTGTCATCTGAAACGAGATGCAATCTCATCCAGTTTCAATCCAACGAAAGAATTTGTCGCTCTGCCGGCCAGTAAGATTCCATTGAAAAGAGCTCGCGAAGCTCACCTCCGAACCTCCAAGAGAACCTTATGACGTCAATCTGCTTATCTCGGTGACGTTCGTGAACGATGAAAACGCGCCGCAATTTTAAGACAAAGTTCGATGAAAAAATTTTCGTTGCTCTGCCTCTTCATATTTTGATGTATCTCCAAACACTTCGTTTCAATTTCTTTCGCTCCGAAATTTGTTTCATTATTAAGTTGTCAGTTTATTCGTTCAATTTTAAATGAATTTACTAATAAATTGACTTGTTCGCTTGTTCGTTATTTTATATTTCTAAAATATTTCGTTAAAATTTTTTTCAATCGGTTATAACGTTATTTATATCGAAAAACATATAGCAACTTATGGAGAGACAAATTGATTTTGCCAGTTATTATTACATTGAACCAATTTCTGAAAATTAATGTTTGATAATAAAGTTGAGATTGTACGGTTGCTAATTTATAGATGTCGCGTAAATCCGCAGATTATACAGTTTCTAATCTAAGGATTGAATATGTAAGGTACTTCTGAACTAGTAGAGAAGTGCCATTATAATTAATTCAAACAGTGACACTTGTATATTCGGCGAACACATCGAATATGAATCATTATCTGTATACTGCCAGTAATTTTTTAGACGAATAATTTAAATTTATAAACTCTATTTATACACGTGTGTTGATTTTCAGAAGATAACGAGTTTTAATCCAATATCTTCCTTTTAATCATTACTCTCTTAATAAGTCACACATTTTAATCATATTTACGTATCGTTAATTCAAATTGCTTAAAAGCGACGTATTCGTACATCTTAAATTTTCTTTAATTGCTCGTCGTTATACTAACGAATCTTATTTCTACACCCTTGTGCCAAACATATTCGATCGTATCAATTACTGTCTCTTAATTACAAGATCAACAGTACAAAATCAACAATCAACTACGATCGTTTCTCTCGAATAAAATTGTACATCTAACGATTTAACAAGATCGCAAGGAACTTGAATTGTCTATAAATTGGAGGAATTGGAAGAACCATGTGAAGATTACGTCGTCAAACGATCAAAGACGAGGCGAACAGACAACTTTTTGCTCGTGTTTGGTTTTTCCCCTGGCGAGTGGATCGTCGCCCTTGCATTCTGAGCGTGACCCTCGAAAATTCCTCTCGTCGCCCGAATTCTAAAGCTCGATTACCGGCGTCGATCGAACGCAATGTGGAGCAGCATCAAGGCAAACAACCACGACCGAACTTTCAGTCGAAAGTTGACCTGTTGACGTTGAAAACGTAATATGCGATCAACGTGTTTGGTTACGTACACGAAATGAATCTCGTTTTATCTTATTTTAATAGTTTCTGTAAGTATAGATACAGTCGTATTAATTAATTTTAAATACAGGGTGTCCGGAATACTTGGGGCAAAACTTATACTACGAGTTAATAAGGTCAAAATAGTTTAAGCAAACTTATATCTGAAAATGCTTTATCGAAGAGTTATAGGCGTTCAAAGGGAAAGTTGTTTCTTGGGACTCGTTCTACAGAATCTCAGACAAACACAAATGCGTTTACTGTTTCTACAATAACAGGAATATTCGAAAGAGTTCGTCACAGTGATTAGTTGGACGAATGGAAGCCTGTAATGGAAGGCAGAAGAGAGAAATTTCCGAACATTTATTACAATTGCCAAAACAATCGATGGAAGTCTTTGAACGCTTATAACTTTTCAACGAAGCATTTTCGGACATGAGTTTGTCAGAAGTCTTTTTACCCGCTTGAACTTATTGACACGTACTATAAATTTCATCCTGTCTTTTTTTAGATATCCTGTATATAGTATATATTTTGATGTATTCGATGCATCATGACATCGAATTATGTGGCTAGTCATGTTACAGATCGTAACAGTAATTGTAAAAATCTTAACGTTCAAATCTTCACATTCGTTCAGATCGTTCGAGAGAGATCGATTGATCCTATATTCAATGCTATAAAATATTAGCAATAAACTATTGTTTTAAAAGAAAATCCCAAGCAATACACGAAATGTGTATGACTCGGTTCTGTGTAAAAAGAAAGCAAAGAAACAAGGAGAGAGCGAGTGTAATCAAGCGAATCTACAATGATATTTCTGTTTTCTCTCGACTCCTTTAAAGGTGAAGTAAAATTCATTTACTACGATAAATTTTCATTCGTTATAAATATTTCTGCGATATAGCAACGTTAAATAATTCCCCGTGAATCAGACTCTCTTTTTACACGTTTCGCGCGGTGTGATACGCACGCGAGACGCGGGATGAGTCACGCGAACACATATTAGGATCTGTGCCAAGGAATCGATTGATAGGGACAATAAAGCTTATGATAGAGCGTACGATACATCACCGGTCGGGTGGCGATCCGTTTGATACTAAATTTATCAATCGCTGTCTGCTAAGCGAAACTTGTGCACACAAGTGACGGATCAGAAGAGGAACGTGTGTCTATTTGAACGTGAAAGATCGTCACTTCAGAGTTCGAATATGTAGAAACATTCCAGATTATTCTTTTACAGATTCAATAGGAAAGCGATGAAATGGAATTATTATTGAAAATATTAAGTGATACTAAAATATAGAATTCAGAGTACTCGAAATATTTGTTTCTTTTTTCTTTCTTTTCTTTTTCGTTTGATATTGTATTTTAAGAATCTAGAGGACTATTATACTGAAGAATAAAATTTGATAAAAATATTCGAAGACGGTATATTTTATTAGCATCGCTCTTTTTCTTTCGATATCATATTTTAAGATTAGAAAAGTTCCAAACTCGTTACCAATCTATTGAGGACTTCTATTTATATTTATATTTCTCTGGTCTAAATATCTTTCCTCCCTATATAATATATTAGGTCGTCCGGAAAGCGTCTTTCTTTCGCAAACGTGTTTTTCACAACAGTGCACCTTCGTACAAATGTAAAGCCAAGCCTGTGAAATGTCGCGGTGTTTATCTCAACAGAACAAAATGGATCGTACGTAATTCGACAAAATAATATAAAACAAAAAATGTGCATCTATTATTTCCTCATAAAACGAAAGAATCTTTTCGGACAACCTAATAATATAGAAATGGTCGATATTAAGCATTTAAGTATTTGGCCAGAAAGCCATCGCATAATTCAAAGATTATTAAAAATATTCGTAAGCTAAAGCATACGGAAGGAAGGAATGCGAAATATGGTAAAACTTCACAAGTTACCATATTTCTATTTACCTTGGACGAAATAATTTCCCTCCCCGCCGCAAGAATTCCTGCGAGATTGCCTGGTCGTCGATGTGGACATAAACAAAACGCCTAACCGTAGTCTCCAAAAATCTGTGCTCGATATCGCAACACGCGTAAGCCAGTCGCCTTGATTTTAGCTCGTTAATTAAATTGACTGTCGTGGCGTTTATCGGATCGCTTTTGCTCGATATTTTGATTGATTCAATTACGACGCTCATTTGGCTTCGCGTCACATCCAAAGTTTTATTTTATCCTTTTCCTCTTTTCTTTCCGTTATCATTTTCGTCCCCACGAATAAACGGACGTATATGAAACTTCGCGCGTAAAAACAGGTAAGCAGGTTTTCCCGAATCGAAGATCGTGTACGGCACTGGCAACTGTTGGTCGCGATGGAATGTTGGCAAACTGACAACGGCGTCGCTTGTTGTTTTTAGACGCTAAATCTCTTTCGGTATACAGAAAGCTCGGCTCTTTTCGCGATTCCATGTCCGATCGTCGAGATACGAGCGAACAATGTCTCCGAAGAAAATGAGTGAAAATGGCATGGCGATGATTGAACGGAAGATTGTACGGACAATTAGAGGAATGAGTTTGAGAATTTGAAGATAATGAGGATACCGACTGTCGAAAATTTGATATATGTATGTCGATATATAAGCTTCCCTTAGAGATAGATTCGCGAAAGAGTAACGTAAATGTTACGTTAGTTTTGTCGAGTTAAGCGTTGTAGACTGTAAGAGAGCAAATGAATTATTTTTGCGAGTAGAAATCCGAATAGAAATTTAGCCGCAACGTGCGAAGCAGTTTATAATATTTTTAGGCCACCGATGAAATTTCAAGGTACATCGTTAATTTTTTGCATCACCTTCGACGTCCATATGTTTGTTAAACTACTTGAAAAGAATAATTCTACTATTACGTTTATATTGCGTATTGATGCATTATTTTTAAAAACCGAACATGTTTTAATTAGAATATTCCCAAAATACGAACTGAAATATTTAAAGTGAAGCTACTTGCGATGAAATTTTAACTAAATGTCCTTTGAAATGAAAGAAGACATACTCCGCAAATTGCAGCAGCAAAGCCTTAAAAAGAATAAATTCGCAGCGAAATTTATACCACGAATTGATAAACTATTCCGTAGAACTCGACGATATCGCAAAACTTCGAAACGTTTCGTATTTTCACGTGAAACTTGCAAGGACCATTTTCATGGTAACGTAGCCTCATCAAAGTCCATGAAGCGTAGTCGTTTCGCCTAATACCCCTATGTATTTTAAATGCTAATGTTCTTGTATTGAACTTCATTGCGAAACTCTCGAAACTTCTCAGCTACTTCATTAATATATTCATCTACGATATTAATTATCGTCTTTCGTCGTCGTCGTTACAGTTAAAAAGGAGAATTTTCTTCGAGCTTACCTCTGGCTGTCAGCTTTTTCGTATTTATAATCTTCGCGGCGAATTCGTGACCGGTGCTCTTCTGAACGCATCGTCGAACCACCGAGAAGGCACCCCTGAAACATTTCAAACACAGATTCCTGTTAATTCGACGTTCGACAAGACACGGCAACTCTCCGGGCGAGAACGATAAAACTGGCGAAAAGCGATACGGTTAATCCGTTAACGAGCAGACTCGTAACTGCTCTCCAAACTTCGCGAAACCTATATGTTTGCCCTCTTGAACGACTGTCGAATAGTCGAAGGGTTGAACTTGGTCGATTACCCTACTGTACCACCACTGCTATGTTCGGAATGTGTAATATATATATGTATATGTATTAGCGCAGATACATGGAAATTAGTTAGCAGCAGTTAAGTTTTTTGTAGTACAGAGTTAGCAAAGATAGGAGATGGTTGTTGAAAAGAATCTTCGGATCGTTGCTGTAATTGCAGGAAATTTGGCAGTGAATTTGGAATTCTTTATACGAAAAGTGGGCAACTTAAAGTCGGAAGAAGTTGTATGGACGAATGTTTGAAGATGCGCGTTCATATTATGGAAGAAAATTTTGGTACTCAGAATTTTCGAATCGTTTGACGATATTTTCTGTGTAAGAATTTCGGTGACTCTGAATCACAATTGTTATTACGGATAATAATTGTAAAAAATTTCAATCGTTTGTGGGAACTGTAGTCTCTCAAAATTCACGATATTCATCTTTCTCTAGTCGTAAAACGTTGTTCCACTAAAATTACAATTTTCATTCTGCATGCTCGATAAATTCGAGAAATTCTCGGGAAATCAAACAAACGAAGGGCAGAGGGTAGCTGCAACTGGAGTGTTTGCCTGGAAACGCAATTGTGTTTTCTCTGGACGGTGTCCTTTGTCTCCGTATAATCGGATGACGAAAGAAAAGAAGGTGGCGTGGGCGAAAGGTGACCCAGATCTACGTCGATGCAATTAGCGAGCGAAAGGAATTGAACTTCCGGGCTCGTTATTATTCTAGAAGTATTATTTATCCGCGTCGATTTTCCGCCATCAATCGAGCCTACGAACGGCGAATCACCTGAAAGGGTTTAGATCAAATCTGAGAAAGAAAAGGTGAAAAGAAAGATGAAAGAACCCGAAGAGAAGAGAATTCGAAGGAGAAGATTTGACGAATGTCGACACTGTCAGTCATAAAAATTGATAATTTTTTCAAGATGAATAGGAGGACGTCTAAGAAACTGGCGAAAGAGCATCCAAACGTATGCAATTGACTTGGGATGCCTAAAGGTACCTAAACTTCCAAATTTCAAACGTCACGTCACTCGTTGTACAAAATATCAAAGTAAAAAAGTATGAAAAGGAAAGAAACATTAAATTTCTGAACAGCTCCTGAGCAATTTTTTCTTATACATTCATCTTTGAAAATATTAAAACAAAGGACAGGAATAAATAAAAGAAGCTAAGTGTAAAAGCCTATAGTGATTCAACTATGAACAGCTTGCAGGGTAACTTCGTTTCGCATTAAGCGTCATCCAAAGTACGAAAAGAAAAAGAGGGAAGAGAGGAAGGGAAAAAATGGTAAAAGCTAAAAAATGAAAGCGACCTGAGGACAAAAGGTCAATCTGTGCAGTACCTGTTCCTGGAACAGCTTTCACTCCATACCATCCATCATCCAAAGTATCAAAATAGAAAAAAAATAAGAGAAAAAAATGTGATTGCGAGGATAGAAGTTCGAAAGATGAAAGCAATATGACGATGAAAAGTCAGTGTTAACCTCTGTTCTTCGAGTACCTCCATCTCGTATTATTCATCATTCGAGGTACTAAGATAAAAGTAGAGAAGAATGAAATCAAAAAGAAAAGACCGGAAAGGGAAAAATTCTAAAGAGAAGAGCTTAAAATATAAAAGTGACAAAGATAAAGACAGGTAATCTCCATTCTTGGAATAACTTTTGTCCTGCGCCATCCATCATCCAAACTTCTAAAACGAGAAAAGAAATAAAAAAACTGAGATAAAAAAAGAGAAGAATAGGAGAATAAAAATCACGTTAGATCGAAAGGTTGGAGACCTGAGGAGTAGAAGCAACGTCAGGACAAAAGGTCAGACCGTACAATCCTTGGGCCAGTTTCTCCGCCATCGTTCAAAGTACCAAAAATAAAAAGGAAATACTAAAATAAAGAGAAAAAGAATAGAAATTAAAAATAGCCAATCACGATGCTAAAAGTCTGAAAGATAGAAGCGATATCAGGACGAAAGGTCGCGCCGTACACGGCGTTTTGCGGAAACCCATCCATCGCGTATCCTTCCTTGAAGTAGTTCAAGGCAGGGCGCATCGGCGCAAACGCAACCTTAATGTTTCATCCTGCAGGCGTCGGCGTTGTTGCAGCGGCAGCGTCGCGACGCTCCTGCGCTCGACCAGCCACGCCAGTCGGTCTGCAAGGAAAAAGGGCGAGGCGGCACCCTGCACCCCTCGGTCACCATGGAAACTGATCATTACCGGAGATTGCCGAGGCGACCTGCACACCGATCCACCTGGATCACGTGCTTCTCGCTGGATTATCACGTTCGACCGGCTACATTCCGCGAATCCGCTGTCAAGATTACTGATGTTGTTCGTTAGGTCGACGTCCAGAAGGGTTTCGCTGTTTAGATGGTTTCTGCCTCAAATTTGAGGAAGATGCAGGTTTAGCTTAGTTTACGGGGGTAGAATCGCTCGATGATTTTATAAATGCGAATGTTTAGACGTTTGGAACATTGACTTTTGTATAATTAATTAAAATGGATTGTAATGTCGGAAATTGCATACTTCCTGAGGGTTGACGAGTGCGTTACTGCATAGATGTATTGTTTAGATATTTGATTGTCTTGTAGCTTGGAATTGTTAATCAAACTAATGCGTCTGTAAGATTAAATTGGGATAACTTAATTACGAAATTTTAGATACGGTAAAATAATATTTGCAGATTTGTATGTAATAATAAACTTGATGTATATAGATGTTGAACTTTGTAACTTTTAGATGCTTTAAAGCTACTTATTTTTAGGGTAATTTAATGTTACCTTCACTGTCTTCTTAGCTATGCTATGCTACGGGTCAGGCGAGGAACGATTCTGAGGAAATCGATGGACAAATTTATTAACGATTTACGTAAACATACCGATCGATACCCCAATTTGTAAATTTACAAATATGAATTATTTTATACTCAGTCAGTGATGGTTAGAAAGAACATTTGATCCTGTCTTCTTTAACCTTCGCTAGGTGGTCCATTGAAACTGATAACACAAGGAAATTCGAGGAATCAAAGTGTATCTATACTCTTGGATAGGACGTCGTATCGATCGTCACGAGATCCTTACGTGCCATCGCGATCGGTTCGAATGGCATCAATCTGATCAACCTAACAGCGATTCTAACGCTCTCTCATAGAAATCCGTGAACCAGATTTCGAGTGCACTTGGCCAGAACCGTTTGCATTCGCGTTTAATCGCGCTTGGCGAACGATCGAGCGGGAGTCGCACTTGGCGGGGAATCGGCTCGGTTCAATTTACTAAAACGAGCTACTACGACTCCGGTTCTCCGTGCCAATTAACAAAAACGCCTAAACCACGTTCACAATAACGATCACAGGCGCCAGATCGTTCGCAGCGTTCCGTCGTTTGCTTTCTCAACTAACACCGGCCAATTTACATTTAGCAAAGTGATTTTTACAACAACTGATAGTGTTCGAATAAAGAGTCGAAGAGAAACGAATACCTCGGTGATGTAAACGTATATTTAACATAATCTTCGTTCGTCAAATTACTCTGCGAGTTATTACAAAAATTTCTGTGGGACTTTCCTCATCTTCCACAATGTTACAAGGATAACAATAGACAATAATAGATTGCAACAGAATAATTACGTATAAATAATAATTAGGCCGCAGTTTATGCAATTATGACAAATTTAAAGATATAATATGTAGTATATATATACTTCTCCATTCGTACATAGTAATTTTTGAATACAATTAATTGTCTTAGACCTAAGTTAATCTTGAGCCATAAATGTAAAATCTAGGACCTATAGCCTATAAATAAATATGTAACCTGCGGTATATGCAAAAATGTATATAATGTCCAAAGTGTAGTATTGTTTACGACACTTAATGGGTGACGCAAATTTCTGGATCCTATTCTAATGTTAATCGTATCCAGGAAAATATGAATTTGCATAAAAATCCACAGTATATTGAAACTAAATCGTTATATACGATATTCGGTAGGTCTTCCTTTGCGAACGTGGAATATCCACCCCATGAAAAATTGGAAATTCCTGCAGGTAACCGAATAGATAATTCGATTATCCGTGCCAAACGAGATCCATCGGAATGCTGGAAAATGACGGAAGTCGTAGCAGATATAGCGCGCGAGTCACTCGAATAAGAGAGATGGTTACAGATAGAGATTATACGATTACGAATGCAGAAAGCCCTGCGAGGAAATATACTCCTATCTAGAAATATTCTATTATGGCAGGAATCAGATTCGAAGGAACGGAACGGCCAAAGCGCGTTAGATTGCGAGAAAATTGAAACGCGACCGAAGGTGCGAAGGAAATTTCCTCGTCTAAAAATAGAATCTTAACCGGGGATTTGTTCCGTTTTATCACGTTGCAGTACAATTCCCACCTACGCTGTCCTGCTTCTTTTTTAATGAATATCTGTCACATGGACAGAAACCAACGTGGAAAAGTTTTTATCACGAGACGCACTCGTTGACGCAATTGCATTGTCAATGGTAATGAATAAGGCGATCAGAAAAAAAAGAATAACATGGTAGTATAAGGATGAGTAGAGAGAAAGAGAGAGAGAGAGAGAGACGTTAGCTCTTTTTTTAATCGCCCTGCCAGTCTTACGGCTAACATCATCGTTACTTTGCGTAAAACCTGTGCACTGCAGTTGGCAAAGGACACGCTGCTCAATCTATTTTTCCTAAGATCGACGATTTCTATTTTTCGTTTCTTGCGTACAGAAGGACCGTTTACAGGTCCCTATGGAACATAATCCCGCAAAAGGTTCAGAAAAATCTGGCAAATAGGGGGGAAATTTGCGTTTGTATGCTGGGTCGGCTCTTTGAGAGTATGTAAGATCATGTTAGAAAAAATATGGGAAGAATTCTGTAGGATAAAATTGATTGTAAGATGCTGAATGGTAAAATATGGTGTTCCAAGTGCCTGTGAATATTTATGATAAAGTTTGACGAAATAAATTAAGACAGGAATGGTTTCCATTTCGACTTATCTGTACCGTACGGACAGCTTTAAATCTCTTAGACTGAAGAAAATCGAGGCGGAAGATGGAGAATGTAATGAACTTTTATATACGAAATTGTTTAATTTCAGTATATTGAACGAGAAAAATGTAATTTCAGTTCTTCTCAATCAGACTGCGTGTCTTGGCGTACTTCGTACTACTTAAAGTTCTTTCCCCAAGAGGTAAATTAAACGGCTGAGAGAAATGGTTAAAACGAAGAAGACAGTCAATTAATCGATCAATTCATCAATTAATCAATCGATTGATATATGGATACGAAGCGCCAGCTAGCTACATCTTCCTCTATCACCAAAATTACTTCCTTATTATAATACAACATACGAGACGCGTACACTGTTCGCTTCTGCCTATTTACATGCAATAAATTCTGCCAGACTAGTCACGTTGCCTATATTTCTCATAAACTCCCGGTTCCCTGAAAAAGGATTAAATAATAACTAACAGAAAACAGGAACAGCGAGGCGTAATCCTCGCCGCCTTACACGCCAAGCTCAACCTCAAAAGGAAGCCTAACCAGCAGCTACTTCGTTATCTGAAAAATCTGCGACAGAATCCTGAGGAAAAAACATACAAGGCAAGCGTCGAAAAAAGGAGCAAAGTAAAAAAGGTTTTGGTAAGAAGGATGGGGAAAGAGAGAAGAAGCCACTGACGCAGAAATGGTGATCGAGTGACAGTGTCGGCCTTGAATCGAGGCAATCGCTCGACGACGCGACGTGCAAGTAGGGCGTGCAAGAGTCGGCGATGGGCTTTCAAAGCGAAGTTTCCTGCCGCCTGGCGACGGTGCGCCTTTGCAGAGCGTTGCGACACGTCGATACCTTTAAATATCCAGCCTTACCCCCGGGTGAGATCCTACAGCGATCGTGTACGCGAGGGCAAAGTAGACGACCATTGGATCCCGCACAGGGAACCAGCCTCGGCTATAAACGTGTCCCCGGCCAGCGTTTTATCGTTGATCGATTTTCCTCGCAGCTCACGACCGAATGGAGATCGCCATCGTTACGTGTGCGCGCGTGTACGCCGATGTATTTCTATTTTATGCAACACGGGGGATCCTTGAATTCGTGAAATCGAGCGAACCGCGTGTCAACGGAAGTCGGGAGTATTTCCCTTGGTAAAAGGACGACACATATGAACACGATAGGTAATTTCGATGTATATGTATACGAACTTGCCCGTCGATATATCATCGGCGAATTTGCTTCTAGGGACTTTGCAATTTGCCTGTGTAAAGACTCGGAGGATAGTTAAGGTTAATTGATATGTTGGTTATTTACAAGGGTGACCTCCAACAGTTTGCAATGCGTCTATCTATAGACCTTATCGAAGATCCTTATGGAAACCATTGTTGGCAAACTTGACCTTCGTGTTGGGAATTGTGCGAGCGACAATTATGTGCTAAGGATTTTTAATGGATGGGGAGAGCGCAGTAGAATTATTTAAGTATGCGGTCTATTTTAAAATTCTGAAATAGGGGTGATATTATTCTTTGGGGTCTTAGCAGAAGGTACATTTAACGCTGCTTCGTCAGTTGGGGCAGAATATTTCCATTCCTTTAAAGCGACCAACGCGTGAAAAAGAGTTGAACGGGAAAATTGACTTTCAACCATTTTCGTGTACCAGAACTGTAATATCTTTAATAGTTTCTGCATCAAGATGAAGAAGAGTACCTGTCTTTTAGGAAATGTAATACTATGTGCATTTGTTAAATTTTCTATCAAATAAAATTTCTAAGACCCCGACAATGTTAATAATTGATCTCACCACTAGAGTGTCCTGCTATGGTTTTTCCAAAGCAGGACGCTTAATCTCGTCTCATCCTCGTCCGAAACTTCCAAACTAAAATCTAATTTATATATCCAGGATACTCTAAATTCGCGTCTCTAACATACGTTTCAACCCTCGTCGTTCGATCCTCTCTCTAACCCTGCCTAGTACATCTAGTAACTAACTAGGAAATCTCAGGTACCGATTCCATCCCCGGTAGCGAAGGAAAGTTTTAATAAGACGGCGAAGACTTTCGACTTTAGGCTAGTCAACTATCCTTGATGGAGCTCGAGAGAGGAACCGCGTTTATTTACAAAGTAAAGGCTTCCTCCATTCGAGTCGACGTTATCCTCGAGCTATCTGGTAACTATCTAAGAATTCCTCTCTATGTATTCTTATCCGCGAGCATCGTTCGAAGAGGATTCTTATCGAGTGTCGCGATCGACGGGCGAGCTTGCTGGCTCAGGAGAACTTTTAATAACTCCGTAAGACTCGCGACCTCGTCGATGATCCCGACTTGGCAGGCGACTTTGGCACAACCCGTACCAACATTCAGAAAGCTAACTAGCTGTCTTTTACAATAGGCAGTGAAGCTGCGCGCGCAAATCCTGCAGAATCCTGACCCGCGGGCTTCTAGCGTAGGATCCACCGTGTCACGTGATACATCGTAAAATGTGTAGCTACACTTTTGCATAGCCAGCCCGAGCCTGTCGTCCTACTTCTCCTGTGGAGAGGCAGCGATCAGGAACCGCTGTATGCACGTACACGCGCCATCAGGTTGCAGGATACACGAAGAAATGGTTTACATTCGAAGCAGGGCTTGAATAAATGATGGATGAGATATAGAGATGTTTCGCTGTTTTGAAGTATTATAGGGAAGAGTGGTATAGATCGGAGAGTGAAGGTAACAGAGGAAGGCTATAGACTCCTTTTAGCATCATAATTGCAATTTAATGATTTATTGGTGGGGTATTTTTAGCGTGAATAAGTTTCAGTCTGTTACAGGGAGGATTTACAGAAAATGGGGGGAAAGACTGAGTATCGTTTTCTTTTAGTAATGGAAAGTTACTAAAGTTTTATTGACAGACTGCTTTCGGTATGAATAAGTTTTCGTTTGTTATAGGGAGCATTTTTAGAAAATGGGGGGCAAACCGAGTATATTTTTCTTTCAGTAATTGGAAGTTACCAAAGTTTTATTGAAAGGGTGTTTTTGGCATAAGCTTCCGTTCGTTATAGGGAGGATTTTTAAAAAATGGAGCAAACGCAAGAACTGAGCATTATCTTCGTTTAGTAATTGCAGATTATTTTAATGTTTTATCGGTAGGTTGTTTCTAATATGAATAAGTTTCGATTCAATGAGTTACTATAGCATACGTATAGAAGCCTAACGTACGCTCTAAAGTAACACGGTAAAAGATGAAATGAAATTTACAAGTCAAATAACTTGAAAGGAAAAGAACGATGTCCCTAGAGGTTCGGGCTAAGAAACTCTTCTCGATGGAGGAGAAACCAGATAGTCTCTAATGGTAGGTTAGACCTGGCCTGGGCTAAAAGGATGATTGATACATTAAAGAACCGCGCACGAAGCTAACGATCACGAAGCACTTCATCTTCTATCGCGTAGGAAAAGAATTATCCGACACTGCACAGGGGGTAAGAAGTCGACTTGCGGCTAACCGGCGTCCTCGCCGTGCTCGTAAGATGATTTCCCCCGGGACGTCTCGTTCCCGTGTTCCCCAACAAGCCGTTACGGTATTACGATCGCGTCTGTTTAGACGAAAAAGCTAGAAATTCGGTTAATGCCGCTTCTCGTGTAACCGTACCACCCACTGTTTCCTCTCGACCTGTGTACGCCCTTGTACATAGTCTCTAATCATCCTCCAAATACAAGGCAGAAAATAGCTTTCCTCTAGTTCAGCCGTAGAACCAATCTGACTTAGGTAATTTCAATGGAAAACCGTATTTTCTGTTCTAAAAAATATTTGTATAATGATTTCTATATTGCGCATTTCGTGCAATATGATTCTTGATCCAACTTTCTTTCCTGACATATCCCTGACACGAACATACACGTTCGTGTTCTGTTTCTATACTTATTTACTAAACATGTGAAGGGGAAAAGTAGAACGAACTCGTAATTTAATATTTAATTTTGCAATATAGAGATACGACAGAGCGCAACAAAACGCAAGAAAACTCAATATCACTTGAAAGGTTGATAACGAAACTACAATAAGTGCAGGACTGTCTTTGATAAAAATAAGTTTGACGATAGTCTTCTTTCTTGCTAGGATCCTAGTTACGATTCATCGTCAATGATTCGTTGTATTTAGGAATATATGTTCTGAAGAAACCGAATCTGGTCCATAAGTCTCGTCTAAAAGTCTTATTTGGGAAATCGATATTCCGTGTACACGCAAGCTGACACAATAAAAATTCCTACATTCTAATGTTAAGGATTATCAGGGAAGTTTGAAGTCAGAACAAACTACCCCCGTAACTTAAAACCGCGACATTGGCAGTCACCGGATCGTCATAAATCTCCTTTCACGCTGACCCCAAGGCATTTTCAGCCCGTCGTCTAAACAAAGCTCTGTTCCCATCTTCCTTCTCTCTCGTTTCGTCGTCGCTTGAAAGCTTTTTTTCGCCTTTTTGTTGTCGAGGCACGCGCGTGTATCGTTGTGTCGCCGCTGTTCCGTGTCAACTGTCTGCCGAGCAGCGTGCGGAACAATGGAGCGGCGAGCCGAGACTGGCTGCAATAGTTCTGCCGACGTTTCGCATTCATCCGCGGCCGCGATGCAAAAAGGAGAGAGACCGCGAAATAGAGAAACAGAGAAGCTAACGTACAGTGGAGAAAAAATGAGTGGAAAGGAAAGAATGAATCGTTGCCACGCTTTGACGGCCGAGACAACACTCGTTACATCGATACATCGCTGATTCCATTGGCCCATGTTGTCGACCTATATCTTCCACGCACTCTTTTGTGCCAGCGAAGTTCGAAATATATTGTGAAACGATTGTTTCTGCCGTTGGTCGACGATTTTTGTAGGACGATTGAGCTTTTGGTGGATCAAGTATAGCGGCCGAGGTATGTATTAAGGGATGAAACGTTAAGGATGTAGGATTGGGCGTATGAAGGGTGATGAAGTATGAGAAGGTATATTAGAGATTATAGTGGAAGTTTGGAAATTTAGAGACATAATTAAAGGAAGTATAATGTATAGAGGATTAGTGACGCAGAATAGTATATTAGGGGATGATTGTCTGCAGGGGGTTTTATAACGCATTAAATGGCGAAAGCTTGAAAGTCTAAAAACAGAAAATAAATATAGCGGAGAAAATTGATCATTTCCTAAATATTAACAAAGAGTAATAGGAAAGACGTTTCTTGGCGTAAACTTCCATATCACGTTAACTTAAAAATTTCAAGACATATAATTAAATGAAACATAAAATCCATTGAATGTCTAGTTACTTGTATTCCAAAAATAAAAAAGAAATTGAACACCTTGAGAGTCGATAATTACACAAAAGAATCATTCATCTTCTCTGATTTAAATATAAAAATCCTGCTCAATAATCCTCTCGCAACTTTACCCCTTGGAATTTATATCAGACAAAGTGAATACCATTCTTTATCAAACTGGAACCCTAAATTCCGAAAATTCAACTCTGCTCGATCGTACCACCTTGAGAAACGGTCCCATAATCCGCACGTGTCCTTACTGCACACTCTACTTTTCCGCGTGGTTTGGTTTCCATCGAAACGCGGAGGATTCCTATTCTCCACCCACTTGGACCTTTAGCCGCGACGCGCTATCGCCTATAAAGCAGCATAGTCGCGCGACGAGGACGAGGACGAGGATGATGATGGAGATGGAGAATACGGGAAGGCGAATAGGCCGTGGTGGGAGAGTGAGAGGGATGAGGGTTGGCCGCTTTAGCCGGGCGGGGATGGCTTTAACCGGTCGATACTTCGTTCTACGCCAACTGCTCTCTCTCTCTCTCTCCCCCTCTCTCTCCCTCTCTCGCTCTCTCTCTCTTGGACAGATGGTTGCGGAGAAGCGTGGCACAGCCCTGATCCTGCTCTCATCGGACATCGATGTCCACCCACCGGACACGTAGTCCCGGAAGAAGGCTAAGATGCCAAGATGAAAGATTCTTTCAGAACGTTCACCACTTAAACTATAACGAATTCACTTTTTGCGAGCTCAATTGTATTTAATAGTTTCACTTGGTTCATAGCTGAAGTTCCTGGAAGATAAACTACGGAGGATCAAGTGCAGCTTTTGGTTTTACCTAGGTATGAGATCGATGTTGAACTTTTCGAAGAACAAATAACTTGTTTTTAAGTAATAGTAAATATAAATGGATAATATTCGAAGCATCGCTGCTTTTCGCTGCTATTCCACTGTTCGGAGCTGTTTAGTAGAGCGTCTGAACAATTCGCTTTATACTTATGAAACTGGAGAAAATTACGGTAACGTCGAAAAGAAAGTTTGAAAGGCGAACGATACGAGGAAATTGCAGAATTTTACAAAAAACAGAACGATATTCGATAAGAACGAAGAGCGAATAGATGTAATATACGTATACTGGAACAGACAATCTTTCGTAACATAGCAAAAAATGTTCAACATAGATGCTACCAGTATATATATATTCGCAAGTACCCAATGTTAATTAAACTATTTTTATTAATTTTTTTCAATACTATGCTTAACACGTTCTGTCTATACTGAATATAAATTAAATACTACACAGCTGGTATAAGATTGAATATAACGAAGCCTTCGCAGTAGATTCGACTGTCCATAGACAGACGTTCGATATCGACTTGCGTAATCTCATCGAAGAACAAACGTCCCTTTCCGGTAGCCCCGTTCCGGTCCGTGCAAAAATAGGAAGCGCAATGCTGGACGTAAAACTCGCGGGCAATCTCCGCGTGCATCCGGTATAGCAAATTAGAAAGCCTGCTTCTGACAACTGTGTTCCTTCACAGGTCTTCTTGTTTACCGTGGAAAAATTGCCGGACGGTAACACCGATATCGACTATCGACGTGGCTTAATTAAACGTCATGACGCGTTCCTCGTTTCGAAGAGTCAAAGTTCAGCCTGGCGATCGATAAAAAGAAGACCAACGATTCGGATGTGCCTCCGGCGGCCCTGCTTCTTCCGGAAATTGCGTTAGGCCAGAAGATAAATAGCCAGATGATTAAAAACTGTGTACCGATTCTTGTCTTGAATTTCTATTGCCGTGGTAATAATCGGTTTCCTTTACGATAGATATTGGTAAATTACGAACAAGGCAGAATATCGTAGAACAATGCGTCATTGTTACTCCGATGTATGGTTTACCGAGTTCTCGTGTTCATCGAACGCTTTCTGGGTTATCTCATTTCTCAAATTTTTTAATTCTTTGATATTGCAAGCCTTTTGAGTATCCAAAATTTTCAATTTTTCAGTTTCGAAGTTTCAGATTTTTAACTTCCGGATTTTTTCACGTCTAAGCTTTCAAAGTTGTGAATTTCTTGACTTTCGAATTTTCGACTTTCCACAATTTTTCCAGTTTCCACGTTTCCAATTTCTTTGATTCGTAACTCGATTCCATCAATAATTCGCTTATCTCTGCGTTAAAGTGGACGTTGTCGATTCAAATCAGCGCGGATCCGCGAATCGAGAGGAATCACAGCGTCAGGTAACGTTGCACATCGACAGGTGTATCGCTTTCGGCGGTTCTTGCTGTTTTTCCTACTCCCCCGAGAATTTCGAATAATATGGTCGGTTAAAACAGTATTCATGCGTCCGGTATCAGTACACATTATTTGCAACGTCGCGTCGATTATAACACAGATACGTGTAGTCGGAAAACGGGTGCTTCGTTCGGAAGGAAAAATCGTTCGAACACGCCTCGACAGGAGATTAACTCATAAAGTGTATTGGCGCGTATCGATGACCACGAGGTTATAACTCGTTTCACGCTATTGTTCTTTTGTCTCCGAATTTCCACTGGATATCTCGTTTTCCGTTCGAATCTTTCGATCAAACTATTCGATCGGAAACATTTTCGAATATTGCGTATCGTTAGCTATTGTTAGTACGTATAGAAGTAGCTTCAGATATATGGATATCTCTTATTGTCAAGACATTTGTATCGTTTCGTGGAAATCGCAGTGGGAAATCGTGCGAGACTATACGAATCACGCGTTGTTGAAGATAACTTAACTATTCGTACTTCGATTCGATATGCTTTCAGTTGCTGAATTTCCAAGTATCACAATAGAATCTTCAAATTTTTGAATTTCCATATCTGCGAATCTCTAAATTCCGGAACGTTCAAATGTTGGAGCTCGAAACTTTAGAAGTTTCGAATTTCGCAGCTCTCAATTTTCGGAATCTTTAAATTCTAGAAGCTTCAAATTTCGAAGCTCTCGAGCTTGAGAATCGTTAAACGATGGGAGTTTCATATACCGAAACTTGTGAATTTCCAAGCCATTAAATCTTTAAGCTTCCAATTTATCCAATTTTCGAAGCTTCGAATTGTCCAATCTGAGACTTTCAAAAACCTCGGAAAACCCATTCACGAGTCGCAGTTTCGCGGAAAAAATCACCGCGTCGACAAGTTCAACGATTGCGTACAACAGCGTGTGATTGCGAGCGAGTTAGAGGCGGTGCGCGAACGCAAATAAGCAAATAATCGTCGTGAACGAACGGGAACGAGATAAAAATAGTGTTCGCGAAGCGATCGCATGTTAAACGTGGATGTAAGCAACCCGCTCCGGTTCGTTTCCTTCTGATCGATTCGCACGGCTTCAGAGGCCGCCTTGGTAGATATATAACTTGAATTTCCCAATAATAGGAGGTAACTGGGTAATAGTGGGCAAAGCAGCGAGGTATTACTATATATATCGACTAAATTATGCCTTAGCCGGGCTATTTAAGCACGAAACGATAGAAGTAGTATCTGGCTGTCTGCTCGAGGAACGCCAGGATATTCGACCGCGTAATTTATGCGTCCCTTCGCCAACAGATTGAATTCGGAATCGTATTTATCCGTGTTTAATCAACGAAATCAATCGTCGAAATTTTTGTTCAAGTATACACAATGACAATGACACGAGCTACAGGCAAAAACATTGTAAAATTTTACGATTTTGTGCACCTTCAACGTACGTTTTTGGGGTCTGTCTGTTCTCTGCAATAAAGTTCCTCTAACAATTTTCTTCTGATAAATTTCTGGCGAAAAAGTTAAATTTAATAAAAGGGTTAGCGTTTGAATGAATTAGAAGGAATAGATTTAGTAATACTGTAATTGACTCGTGGTAACTCTCAAACATCATTTAAGGAAGGATTTAACATAGAATTTTGACAAATTATGATCCAACCTTTCTCATAATTACTGCTTTTTGGTATCCATTGCGTGGGTCTGTTGTAGCGGTGAATTGCTCAGCACGCGTGAGGCTATGAACATTTATCTAATAATAAGCTAATTATTGTCCTCTATTATTCCTCCCCTTCATTGCAACGCCACAAATTAGAATATACATATATTCCTGTAATTATGTAGTACTATATGTTACCACTAATTGTAGTAATTAAACAATCAGAAGTACAAAATGTAAGATAAAATGCTTTACAAGTAGAAGTATAGACGATAACATTTTATCTTTCACTGTAATTGTTTTGAACTATCTTAGCGATGTTATATTCAGCGTAAAATATATCTGAAATATTCTCTGAAACGCATAATTAACCGGAAAAATTCATAGAACTTTAACCTTTCACGCCACGACGTGATCAAATTAGAAAGTTGGCTCGGAAACTTCTTAAATATCAATTTTGATTGAATCTGGATCGCAGTCGTAGGATGGCCACCCCCTTTCCACTCAATCTCTTACGAAAAGCATCGTGAGTGTCTTATAAAGGATTCCTGTGTCGGATCACAGGCCCAGTACGCCTTGTAATTAGGTTATTAGCAAATAATTGAGTTAAACCGATCGAAGTGAAACACGGTGTACCGTTGGATGAGTTACAACGACGAGAAGTGAGTAATGGTCCTATCAGACTCCAGACCGATGCAAAGTATTCGCAGGAGCAGCAACAAAGAAATATTTTTCGTGATAATGAAATTCGTGTATTCGTTCACGTTGATGTGCGAAATTTGGACAAGAGGAGAATATTCGTTCAGAATTCAGAAGATTTATAATATAGATATCAAGGCCTCGATATCGATAATTGGAAATAATCGAAATATCTATGTGATATTGGCCATTTTAGAACCAAATTGTTTTGCGACCGCGAAGAAAATGTTTCAAGAAGACGCAATGCACGAAGATTGAACGTCAGTTTTATGAAAAATAAATAAAAAGGATTAAATTTAAAGAAATTCCCATGAAAATTATTGTAAACATAAATTTACGATTTCCAAGCCTAGACAATTCCACCTAAGCAATTTTCTAATGGATAAATTATTTGTAAAACGAAACAGGCAATTTTAACGCAAAAGTATGTCTATTCCAGAGTTAATAATTCTCATAAATAATAATGAAGGTAGATAGAGTTAGTCATTATTTATAAATTACTCTCGATTCGATATACGTTATGTAATATCTCAACATTTCAATACGCGTACGTGATATTTCCAAAAAGCTATTCGCAATTAAAATTTTATTTGAAAGAACGAAATTACACATGCAACGGTAATGCTCCGAGCCGTATGTGTAAAGGCTTGAAATCTCGAAAAAAGAAATGTCTCTTCGTAATTCAAAGCAGTATAGATACCACGACGCATCGTTTGGCAAAAAGAGAGAGAAAGAGAGAGAGAGAGAGGACACGCGATGACCGGCAAAGCCGAGAGAACCAGCGTATAGAAGGAAATTCGAAATGCATTTCCGTCGGGATCCGTTTGCCTTCAATTTTCTTGTCTTTCTCAATGGCTTTCACGATACCAACAAGCGGAGGGCTACACGATGAAAGGCGATGGTAGTGCAAAAGAATCGTTAAGAAAGTAATTTCAGTCGACACACCGTAGCATCCCTCTTTCACGTTCCGGCACTTAGCGCATCGGTCGCGCAGAAATTGATCTTCAGCAGCGGTTTTTTTTCGATCAAAGAGCAAAAGGCAAAGGCTACTTGGAAATTTGCTTTTCAAAGAAGCAGCTGGATGTTCTTCCTCGAAGCAACCGGCGTGGAAAGGATAAAAGGCGAACGGAAACCAAGGAAATTATTCTATTTTCCTTTCATTCCTACCTCTTCGCGTCTTCTCTGTTTCACACTTTTCGCCCGTGTTTCGCTTCTCTTTACATATTAATGGCATACACTAGCAGAAACTACTAATTGGTTCTACATAGTATCTTATCGATTATAGCCACTATATTAAGCTCCTTAGTGGCTTTTTGCAACTTATTCCATTTTATAACTTGTTCGTTAATCAGGTTGCAAATACCTACGTTACGTGATCATACCATAAATAATAGTAAGTTGGTAGATACATTTGAGAAAACTTAGCAGCCCGAAGATACAAGCCCGAGACTCAGGCAAACTGTCAAATACGATAAACTATAAATAACCGCATCCTAAATCATCGTGCATACGTAAATCAGTATTAATATTTAACATTCGTTTTTGTTGAGGTTATTAGATGTATGAACGCGTGGATAAATTGTAAAGTAGAAAATATATTTTAATACAGAAGTGTAAATACAAGTAGGAATATAATTTGAGCTGGTCCAGATCCGCACGGTAGCAGTGTTACCCTATGACTGAAAGCCCTGAAGCCATCGTCGCCTGTTTACTGTTTATGGTTTGCCTTCGTCCCAGTCTTTTGTCCATACGCTGTCGATGGCTTCAGTGCTTGAGAAAACTAAAAAGATCAGATGTAGAGTTTTCTTAGAAGCGGTGACCACTTCGACAGTTTTGTATGAGAAATTGAAGGTATATATATATTTTGTGTTTGGTAGCAAAAATGCAGAAATCTCAAGGACGAAGAGATTATTGGTTCCTCAATTTCAATCATTCGTCGTTTTATTATATTCTGAAAGGGTTGATCTGTTCTAGGTCCAAAATCAATAGAACGATTGAATGTTTTAGAACCGGAGGAAGAAGTGGAAGCATAGAATGAACGATCGATAGATAGTTCCTACTTTTTCATATTCATTATGATACTTTTTCCCGGTAAAACATTTTAATTTTGTTCGTAGGAATTACAGTTCGTTATAGAATCCGTTCGTTGTGTTTCTCAGTGTACGTATTTTGTTTTCTCGTGTGAGATACGCCCAACGAACGTAACATAATACCTGCTACTAATTAGTCACGTGTAACGGCGAGCTGGTTACGATACACGGTGGCGAGGCCGAGCATCGTCGTCATGAGAGAAAAGGGGAACCTTGAAAACGATGGAACAGGCTATTTAACGCGTGACACAATTAATATGGCTCCTTGGCACGCGTGACATCCAAGGAGCATTTCTCTCGTGACAAACGACAATTTATAGTCGAAGACAATGCACGACGAATTACACTCGACTTGTATCGTACAGTCTCGTTCACTCGGCGAGATATTTGCCGAGAGATTGTGATTTCGTGATTTTTTATCTTGAGGATCGACATATAAATTCGTTAACTCCCGTTTGGCGAACGTGACATATTATTGAAAATTTTATTTATTGCTATTTTGATCGTTGATAAATTACTAATAATAGAAATAACGTCATTTATTTCTTGTCACTTTGCATCGTGATTGCGTTGCGAATAATTGTATAAATTGCGAACGAAGTTCCAAACGGGTTCAAAATGTTATTACGACATGGAAAAAGGTTATTGGAATTCAACGTAATTGAAAATTTGATAACTTGTTGATCGATGTACGGCTATAGTTTTACACGGTGGGTAATTCTTATTTCGATACTTCCGCAATTAATCGAGACGTTACGATTTTAATACGTAAGGAATAATCTCGATAATAAGTTTGAAGGAATGCGATCTTTCAATGTACACGCCGCTTTTTGCGGTTTTTCAAACTACTCGTGTAAACAGATATACGTAGAAACACTATGCGGTTATTAAAAGTAAAACAAACGCGTGTGATTTTATGTCAGCTTTTGCGAACACGTTAATTCCAATTTTCCTCTCGTGTATAACGGATTCAAGTTAAGCTTCTACAACGGGGAGTACAAATTATATCAAAAATTTTGTTACTTTAATCCGCGAGCTGCCATCCAATTCCATCAGAAACTATCCAAATAGAAACAGCGCGTTGCCGGTGCGAAAATCAATTGAATATGCGAAATAGAAAAAAAAAGAAAGGAAAAAAGGAGGCTACATATAAAATTTCATTTTGAAACGCAAGCCTCTGTCCAAATGTCCATGTTGATTCAAAGGGATACAATTTCATACCGGAAAAGCAATCCCGTACCAAGCTACACACGATGTTGTCGCTGACACAAGCCGGCAACTATCCATCAAATCGATAAGTTCGATACGGTATCCAGTCTGTGTTGATTTCAACATAAAATTAGCTATATCATAATAAAACGTTTCTCATTTCACCAATCTGATAAAACATAGATTATCGTATGATACGACGATCGATTCGTTCAAATATAGCGATAAAAATGTCTTCTTAATTTACAATCCTTAAATGGTAAATGTTAACCATTGCTTTTTATCGTTATCAAGCAACTTTGAACCAACTAATGGAAATACATGTTTTGTAATCGTTCATGTGGAAACCTTTTCGAGCGATGCTCAAGTCGAACAAAGCTATCAAACGAATAGAATTATTATCACATTTTTCCTCGGTATTTTCCTTACTTCCCCTTTTATCTTCTTTCTCCTCTTCTCCTTTCTCTCTCGTTCGTTCTTCCATCAAAACATAGAAATTTCTCGCGTTCGCAATAATCCTGGCTCTCAACAGGACTGATAACGAAAGCACCGCACGACACTAGCGATAAGTAGACGTTGGACAGTCCGACACTCGTCCGGTTGATCGTGATATTTCACAACGAAACATTGGCCACACAATTCCAGGGATGTTGGAAGGAAATCCTTCGAGCGAATACAAGAAGATAGGCATCGTGGTAGCCTTCGAGTCGAGCAGCTTCGTGTCCAGAACATCTTGATAAAGACGGACGCTCCTCCGAAACAATCGATTTCCCTCTCCTCCGTTTCTATAACCGCTACTCGAGTCGGAAGATGGATAGATATTGACGTTCGGCGGACATTAAAAAATTCTACGCTCTTTGGGAAACGTTCGCCACTATGTCACGTATTTATGATCAGACGTGTGTACCTACGTGCATATAAAAATGACGGAGCATCGATAAAACGATCGGCAGAATTTTTTTAAGCACAAGCGTGAATTCGGTTTACGAAACATTGCGTGGAATGTTGTGTATCGAACGTAATATTTAAGAAAAAGAGTTTGCTTCTTTGATATTTGATAAATATATTTATGGAAAATTATACAAGAGTATTTATTTGCAAGAAATAACGCTGGAATTCCTGACACTTTCATCAACAGGATGTTTACGAATTTACAAAAGATTTTCAAATATACAAAAATGTACGGGGTGTACAAAAAGAGTATACGCGAATATCTAAAGCGATAAGTGAATAAATGAAATATTTTTCCATTTCGATTGCATTAATTTAATCGTGCCCATAACAATATGAAAGTGCCGCGGTCCAGCAATAATACTCGAAGTTTGTAATATTAAATTGTTTGCTTCGACTTCAAGATCCCATAACTAACAAGAATAAACAAGGTAAACGATTAAAGGAAACGCGTCTTTTTCCGCCATAACGATCGTAGCAAGTTGCGCACTCATTGTTAGATAGTCTCTATAAGACAACTCGACTGTTGACAGATCTTCATAATTAAAGCTCGACACTGAGCCATTGCAGAACTTTCTGTCGCGTTCAAAATCGCTATAAGATAATCATTCTCGTCAGTCTTGCAAGCTTGTGTAATTTTCGCGTGAAACTTGCCTTGTTCGTTCTCGCACATTGCACGTTGCTTTCTTACACAGTGAATCACACCCTGGTATCATTGAACGAATAATTCAGATAAGAAATATTTGACGCTTTACAGATGGTGTCTGTGCATAAGGGTAAATACGAGTAAACCAATAAAACGAAGACAAACATCGTTTGCAGACGAGGGCAAACGTTTTGGGGATCGTTCGGATTAGCAATAATCCAGGTTTGGCTCGTCCTCTTATCAGCAAGCTAAGTTCACAAATCCTCGAGACGTTGGCAATCCGAAGAAAAATGTACGTACTACTTCTCCCACTATACTTTGTTGAGACACCGATGAAATGTAGAATTAAATTCTTTATTTATTTTACAATGAATTCTTCGCATCTAAACATCGCTAATTTGATTGTTTCCAAAAATGTTTCAGGAGATTCTCGTGTAAATCGATGGATGCGGCGATTCAATGAGGAAATGTTCTTTCTATTTGAACATATTCGATTTAATTATTCACCCAAAAGCTTATTATAAAAATGTATAGATCAATGGACACGGTGAGTCGACAACGAAGTTTGAGATTAAACTGCTTCTCTCTTTTACAAAGAATGCTTTGTATCTAAACAACGTTCCTAACATTATTTCCAGGAAAATTAAAAAACTATAGAGATCGAAGAAGATTCAATTATTTATCAATTTAATTATTCTCCGAAAGTTTCAATAAATTCCAATAAATGTATAGATCAATGGACATTATAGATTCTATATAAAGACCATAACTGTTATAACGTAAATTTTAAAAGTTATGGCGCAAGAATTAATATCTTGCTTTATATGATTTCGGTTATGAATAAACATTATAAACGACAAAAAATTTGTCCTCGCTCACAACCATTATCGATGACAGGAGTTTTATTTTGGTTAGAAGCAGCCAATATTGATGACCTTTGTTTTGGTTACTTTCGATCATCATCAGTTCTTTTTTATTAATATTACTAATAAATAATATCTGTGAACGAGGTACGATAAATTATAGAATTTATATGTTTTAATAAATAATGGAATTTGTCACCGTACAATTTGCATAAACTATTATCTGCAAAACTTAACATCGCGTTTACGAATCAGTTAACAAAATGTATATTTACTACCGAGTGTTTTTATTTATTAAAACGTATAAATTCTACACTTCATTGGTACATGAATACTAGCCAAACAAAACTGCCGCCATCGATATTGATTACTGGAAACCAAAAAATAATTCTCATCAGCGATAATGGTTACCAGTACCAAACCAAACAGATTTCAATCATTTATTACAGCTACACATAGCCAAAACAGATAAATCTTCATGTTTCTTAATCATTTCATTTTTCGAGAAATGTCTGCGACATTTCTGTCTCTGTTTTATTTCAACGATGATTGATTTCCATTTAAACAGAAATGAATGAATGATTTTCCTCGATGATATTATTTGAAAAAAATTGTCATTTTTAGCCTCTGATTCTACGTATTTCGCACCTAAACAGCATGCTGAATGAGGTTACCTTGAAAAAGAAATTTTTGAAGATATACGTATCGATAGATACAATAATTTCAAATTATTCTGTACGTAAATGAATGGAAGACGAATATGAATGAATAATCGTCGTGTTCTATGCGTTAGAATTAAAAGGCACACAAAGGAGCCAGAAATAAATCCGTCTACAATGAAATTATAGAACATCCATCAGAGAAAATGAGGTAAAGAAAGGTTTCGTCAAAGAAATTCGCAAAGAGCACTTTCACCATTCCGTAGGACCACGCTTACCAAACTAACGAAACCAATTGTAGTCTTTCTTCCAGCGGTAAGTAGAATCGTCGGAGGAATAGCCTCTCCTCGAGCACAACAACTGGAACGCAGTAAAATGTACAATTAAGGCGATAAAACGGCGGAAAATCAGGCCGAGTTCTCAATGTCTCTGCTTTTTCCCCTCGGTCGACGTAATACAAAGCACAAACACGTCCAACACACGAATATACACGCTACCCTGCTGATCGAAACTTTGAAATCATTGCGTGTTCTCGTTACAAGATCCATCGATCGAACAGAAACTTAAGACAGCATTTTATTATCTTCGAAGAATGTTTTGCAGAAAAATCTATCGAACGAGAGAAAATTATTATTAGAAATTAACGCTAGAATTATTAACGAGCAAAGTATAAAGCTTACAGCAAAGAGATCAACATGAAAAATATCCGAAAAAACATAATACGTAATGCAAAGAAGAGAATATTTATCCATAGAGCTGACAAAAAATCCGCTCTAATCCCCAGGAATTTTAAACCACGCAGTTGTAAATTTGTTATATAAATATAATATACCATGAAAAATGATGAATTGGTGATTTTGAAAGTTCTAGTGCCGATAACGATATTAGGAGATGAGAACTGCGCAATTTTTGGCCAATAAGGTACGTTGACTTTGATTAGTTGGCAGATGAGAATAAAGGTTGTTCGGCCAACTTTTTGAGAATATCAGCCCATGTGCGATGACAATGCCTTTCGAAAGTGACAGAAACTCTCGAATGAAACGTTAGTCTCGCGAGCCCGCCGAAATTCACCTCTTTGTCTCGAGTCTCTTAATCATTCGGACAAAAGGTGGATTTTTCTCGTTCGTTGTTTCGGGGAATGGATTTTTTCCTTGGAGAACGATGAAGATCAGTTTCATCACTTCGAAGAACACGAATCGAATAATATTATTATATTAAAAGCCTCGTTGAATCGAGCCTCGTTGAATTGCCAAAGTTAAGGATACTTACAATGTGGGAAAAATAATTTTGTTACAACAAATGATAATAGAATCGTTTTATAGAAACGAAATATCAGTTGACATGTTGAATCGTTTTAGGTTGTTTGCATATTATGCACGTAAAAGTAGTGGAAAAGCTTCATAGCCGATGCACTAGACTAGATGTTTAAAAATCTCTAAAATGTTTCTACATTTATACTTCTGCGTGTATTTCGACTTTCTGTTCCTTTATTTACACAAATTCTCTAAAACTCTCTTGAATATTCGACGATAACGTATCTGTGTATGAAATAGACGCTATCTCAAGCACTAAACTATACTTAAACATTTTTGTATCATCAATAACACGAAAGACACGGAGACGTTTTCAGATATTTCATCCTGTCCCATAAGAGCGAAACTGACACGGTTCGTCGTATTGTAACACCTCGTTTCCATCAGAAATGCAACGCCGGTCGCAATAAAACCCTGACATTTCCCATTTCCGAGTAAACAGAAATTAACAGAGCGCCTCGCGAAGCGAAGAAACGCGCGAACAAACAATGATTCGAGCGCGAGGGGGAAGGAGGGGGTACGTTCTCATCTAGAGTTCGAATAAAATTTTCATGTCGTCTATTCGACTTCCGCGTACATTTTCCTCGGCAATCAAAGCCCCGACGTTTAATGAAATGTCACCAACACCCTATTTCTCGTCTCTTCTCGTTCTTCGTATTTCCTGTTCGAACTCGTAACGCAAAATGCGATGGCGAAACAACGGAAATTCCAAGCGAAACGAGAAAGTTGCGAAGGCAACGGCCGTGGCTGGCATGTTCCTTGTCCCGCCAATTTTATTCCTACGATTTGTTGTTCGGTTTGCATGGATTATTAGCACACAGATTGTAGAGATAAAACGCGTGGGCGAGCTGGAAAAACGATATTGAAATAGAAAGAGAGAGAAATGCTACATGCAAGCCCCTTGTGTCCTTGTCTAATAATGCATGTACATTCGTACAGTAAACATGTGGGCGTACACCGATCAACGAACGACTTTGGTGTGCGACGTGTGCATGCTTGACCAAGCAAAGACAGAAGAGACCTATATACAGCGTTGTTTTTCTATTTCCATATCGCATCTTCGCTTGCACGGTAACATATGGAGCATCTATTTTGAAAATAGCGTAAATGTGCATTTTTTTAAATTAACTTTTAATTTATAATTTCAGTCTAAAAATATTCGTTTGTTTTAATCGATTGAAATTTCATTAATAGATGGAACTGTATAATTGCATTTATTTTGAATGTGGCGTAAGGCCATTTCCTGTAATCTGTACCGTGTCCAAACAGTCGAGGGACCAATAAACGGAAACAAATGATAGCGAATGGTAATCCTAACCTCTTTATCGGACACGTGATACATATTGCATATACGAATGTGAACAAGTTGTTCAAATACGATTCGTATGCTCGTAAATTATTATTAAATTTATTACACTGTTATTACAGTTAAATTATATCGTTTGCGATTGAATGTAATTATTGTTACGCTTAAATTATTATTAAATTAATTTGTATCGGATCATATCGAAATGCAAATCTAAGATCGAAGAAAGTATTAGTATAAGTACTTGTCGTATTCTATCTTGCTTTCTTATCTCTTATCTATGTAATGGATAACCTTGGAATTAACATTAGAATCTGATAGCGATATAAGTAGTCTAACATAATGATATTATAATAATTTTCATTCATTTAGTTTTATTCTATTTATTTTCAAATATCGTACAGATATTTATAAACGAAAGTTGATCTAAGTATAAAACATCAATTTTAAATAATCAAAATTTAATGGACTTAACGATTCAGTAATTTTGAAAGTGACGTAAGTTCGTTCATAACCCTGAGAAAAGATATTATTAGTCTAGTCAATTTTGAAAAAAAAAAAAATCTATTTGTATAATGAATTTACATCTATACTTGAACACATCGAGACGTGGACAAACCAAGTAGATCTTATCAGGATTTTTCAATCAATGGAAACGCAAAAACATCGATATTTCAAAATAAAAGAAAATGGACTTACATCATTGTCAAAATAAGCGATCCATATAACTCACAAACTCTATTCTAACATCTCTATGATAATTATTCGTGACTTACGCTGCTAGTAGAATTTTAAACTGATCTTTTCTAATTTTCAGATTCTATGAAACATGTAGCTAATAGAAATTTTCATTGTTCCTATCAACGGTGTGTCACTGTTTGATTCATAATGAATTAAATTGCTCCTTGATTAGAAGGAATCTTCAGATTACGGATTATTAAATTGGTTTTTATTAATGCATATAAAATTCCCTCTTTTTTAAACTGGAGTATCAATTACGATAATTTTCTTCTTTCTCTGTTCTGAATCGGATAAAATTCTAAATTTTTAATCCGTATTTTATAGATAATATAAATTATGAATTTCAAAAGTATTTTCAGACATCAATTTCAGGATAGAATAGACATTTCAAGATGCGAATATCTTTATGAAAAATATAATTCGAATTTTCTAGGGAAAACGAATCAGCTATTATCGCAGCAAGATTTAATTCAGTCGTATCGATAATAAATTTTCCTCAAGGATTTTCAATATATTTATACAATTTCGCCGATCTCGATGAGTTTAAGTTTTGATAAAAATGAAGATCAATCGCACAGACTCAAAGTCTTTTCCTGTCTCCGGTGGCTTCCACCTTGTGGATATTATTTTTGGATGCTTGGGTTGAAGGCAGACTTATTTTCGAGGCAGAGGGCAGACACGCGTTTATATCGAATTCGTTTCTTTTAATCGGTCTTCGTTCGCGACTTTGCTGGAACTCAGCCTCGTGTCACACGTTTATATTAAAGTTGCGAGGGTTCGTCGAACCTTAACACGTTCTAATATTCGATCCTCCAAATCTGCTCACATCGATGACCCATATTACGACATTCAATAACGAAGTTTTGATATTTTTGTTACAAATTCTTTTCATATCAAATACGTATAATTTACAACAAATTTCTTCGTCTCTGAATGCAATTAACGATTTGACGAATAGTATTTACCCGCCAAATTCAAATTTCAGAAAAATGTCATTTCGTATACACCGATCTAATAGAAGGTAATAGAAAAATATATAAAATATCGTGCAATGCCTTCTGAAAGTATTTCATGATCTTCTTATAACACGGTACTTTGAAAACACAGCTTCCATATGTATAATAAGATGCAAAAATTACAACACGGTCCATACAGCACGCCATAATGAACTTGGACAATCCTCGTATAGCAGGAACGTCTCCATCATTCTGTTTCGACTTCATTTAACATGGTTTTAATGGAACCAATTAGCCGTGTTATAGGAAGTTTGACTGTATTCATTGAACAACATAAATAGTTAACCCGTTTAGGTTCCATTTCTCTCCAATTTTTTTAAAGTAACTTCCGTAAGTGTAGTATCTACTAATAGCAAAATGAAACAACGTATCGTTTCAACGAATAAAAATTTCCAATCGATGAAGAATGGATTGAAAAATTGAGAAAGAAATAGAATTTCGCTGGTTCGTAGAAGAATATCGCCAGGGGCGACGATCTCCCGCACGAATCGGCGATCGAATTATTGGCGACGATGAAAGACGAGCGTTGCGCGTCGTGGATGCCATTTTTCATTTCTCCTTTCAAATATTTCCACTCTCTAACCTCCGAAAGGGTACAATTTCCCCACAGGCGCGCCATGTACCCGCCATAAACAAATCCCAGCGTGAAATAATATACGGCCCTGCCCGTGATGTGAAAAAGGATATCGATTCTCGGCTTGCCGCGACGTCGAGTAGAGACGTTTCTACGCGCGTTCAAATCCCCGAAGTGAACCCATAATTTTTGTCAACGACATCGTACCTCTTCTACACATTCCCTGTGCGACTGTGTTCACAAGCTTCGACCACCATAACCGCGTACTCGCGATATATGATGTTAAATGTGCGGCCGATGTACGAATACCGATACCACCGAAAGCCACGCGGTTATGACTGTGACATTTCTCCGGTGTGTAGCGAAATTCTGGCGCCGTCAATTATTTATAGTCGTTCTAAACATACGCGTCGGCCCGCTATTGAATTAGAAACTGTCCCTAACACGCGGCAGAACGTGGAGGGAATACGGAACTAGAAAATTTCATTCGCTCTCTCTCGCTTCGATCCACGAGGATTATTTTCGTGCGATCTTCCCTACCCTCGAGGCCTCGTTCTGCACGATCTGTCGACGGTGGAATTAGTCAAACGAGACGTTCACGCTGAATACCGCTTTGGATTCGCGCGAGTAAACAAATCAGATTCTTTGACACCCCAATGATGGAGAAGATAAAGCGTAGATAAAATATCGAGATCGGAAGAATCAGAGCGACAGTTTGAAGTTTTGTCCAAGACTTTTGTTCCAGCTATTCGAATGTACCATTGTTCCCCATTCAAGCTTTCCTTTCCTCACGCGTTCTAAATTTCGTTCACCAAATTCTTGGATTTATACGAGTATACCAATTTCGTATACCAAATATTTGCATTTATACGAGAGTACTGTTAAACGATACGGAATTCAATATACTTGGATTGTTAATTAATTAGTATATAAATACTGTAGAAAAATAATAAATGATACAGTACTGTTTTAGCCGCTGTGTCTTTGGAAATATTTGCAGGATGTTATTATCGCGACCGGAAAAATTATTCACGCGTGGAATAATAAATATAATTCGATAAATGTATAATGTAATAACGTGTAATAAATATAAAAATAGGATTTACGTTAAAAACTAACAACTTAAGGAATAATGAAAAAGAAAGTAAGAGAGAAAAAAGAATTCTCGATGCGGTTGGATTTTGGAGAAATTCTTTAAGGAGAAAGAATCCTGTTCTTGGTAATTTTAATAGAGTGCAGAGGGTGTTTTGCGAACACGGTGAAAATCGATTCTGAATCGAGGTAAAATGAAAATTTACGTATATACGAATAGTTGCCTCTGCCGGAGTTGCAGTTAAGTTTCTGTTCGTGAAGTGCTGCGAAATCTCGTTAGTCCGGAATAATTAAAGGAAGCGTCTGTTTGGATTAAACGGAGGAGCGGATTAAACCGGTTTTATTGCGAGCGTAAAAATGTCTTCGCGTTACATCGCGGATTAAAGTGATCGCTGGCTTGAAGATGGTACGCATTTAAAGAAGGACCTCGAATGAATCTAGAGAAAATTTTCTTTGCCTCCTGAATCGAAATTGATATATATATTACATAGCAATAATAAAGTTATATATAGAAATACTATATTATTGCTTATGAATCGTATATTACGATAAGGTACACGACTCGTCGTAATGTAACGTTTATCCAGGTATTGTATCGATCGCGGACGATCCAATACTTCTTCCAACCAGAAACTTCAGAGCTCCGAAACACAATCTATAAACGAAACCGTAGTATTTCTCAGGAGTCGCAAACTCCTCCGTTAATCCCCCGTCTCAAGGCTAAAAAAGCGATTTCCTATCAGAAGCTGGCGATCCACTCTCCATCACCTTAGAATCCTTAATCCTCGATATAAAAAACAGAGCAACACTCAACCTGCCGCTAGTCGCTGAGAAATGTAAGAGAGAAGCCAACTAAAAGCAAAAGATAAGAAGCATCTTGAAAAATCACATAGTTTCGTCGAAGAGTGGAAAGAAACATCGCTGTAATTCCACAAAGAGAAACAGAAGGAACGGACGATCGCCCATTATCGTCCTGATCTTTGCTGGTCAGCGATATTTAACGATTCGATTTCTCTCGATTATTTTCACGGAGATCCGGTTCCTGATTTCGATCGTATCGACCGGTTCCTTTCAATTATTCAGGCTTTCTACACTCTCAAGGGAAACAGGGATGTAGGATGCGCGTGCAATTTTAATTCCGCGCGGAGAAATTGTCGCGCTATCGATTAAACTTCAACCAGTGCGCGCAGCTGGGGCTCGCTCGGATTAGAAGACTTCCAGAGAGCGAACGTTTGCTCGCGGGCAGAAAGTACCGTGGAAGTTTTAAGGCGTCGGCATTTCACGGCAAAGTTCTTATGGATTCCGAAGACGACCTCCTCGGCGAGATTGTACTCTGAACGATCGCTTTGAACGCTTTGATGAGTCTTATTTATAGCGAAACAGGTCTGAACGAGGGAAACCAGCGGACATAGGTAAAGTTCCTCAGAAGCGTTCCTACGTCTCATTAGGACGAGGGAAACGGCCGTGCGAGGTCAGCAGACGATGAAATTCCTGAACCGCGTGTTGCATAGTTCTGCACGCCTATTTTCGTCCTGTACCGCCTGCTATTATTAGCAGCTGCCTCGAGAAGGGCGGAAGAGGGAAGAAGCAGAACAAGAGTAACCAGCAGAAACGATAGAAAGAGAATGAGGGAAATTGAGAGAGCGGTGAATAGGCGTGTTACAGCACGTCGCGCCCTGTTTGATCTGTACACCCCCGTTCGTAAGTATCAGCGTGTTTCCTGTTTTCGTGCGTAACATGCGATCGTTGCTTCAAATTATCGAAGAGAGGATCGTTTTAATCGTCTTGCCATCGAATAGCAACTTACGAAGATACGCAAAAATTATTTGTACGCGTTATCGGATGAGCAATTAATTTCCCGTAAGAATTTCGAATTGTATTGTTGACGAATGAACGAAGATTCGTAGCTTGTTCTACTTAAACGTAAGTAGAATAGCAACGCTCACAGCCTAGGGCCTTGTTCGGAGTAATCAAATTAGCTTAATCGAAGCAACCTAAATCAAAGCAACTTGAAACTATTTCAACAATGTAAATCCATTATTCAAAAGGTTATTTAAATGTTTAATGAATAAGAATTACGTATTCATTCGAGATAACGATTCGAGAAATTCATAAAAGTTATTCTTTTTAAAGTTAAGAAAATTGCGAAAGGCTTGATAAATTCAAAATCACGCATTCCTAATGATTTCTCGGGTTAATTTCAATTTCTATAGGCACCTTGATACTTATGAACGGCGGTATACATCGATCGTCCAAAAAGCGTGAATAGACGCACGTGTACCGTGCGCCGAATTTGTCCACCGATCGTGAAAACGTGATCCACTCGCGAATCCACGCGGCCATCCAGATCGAATATCACGGTCTAACCGTATATTTCGAGGTCTGCACGCGGTCGAAGTACCGAATACACCGCGATGGATCCCCCTAAAAATAGTATGGGGGCGCGGTGAATATTTCCGGACCTCTGACGACCAAGCTATTGTGACACGATGAAAGTGTTTCTCATCAAAGGATTAGAAGGTAGCCCTCGGAAACTAGTTCTTTGCTTTATTGCTTCTTCGCTGCTTTAATCTCTTGACTCGTGAATTTTTCTCCGTTTTATTACTGAAAATGATCGAATCCTTTTATAATAAAAAAAACGACTGACAATGAAGACGAGCGTGTAGAATATCCTCTATAAGATATACAGGATGTTAAGAAGATGCGACAAATATTTATTTATAAGATTCTGGAGATCGGATCGCTTAGAAGGATATCGTAGCTCGAATGCATAAAGACCGATGATCGAAAACACCGAGGAAACCAAAAAGCGTCCATGTGGTAAAGGCAATGAGGTGAAAGTATTTTTTATGAAAGTGTTCGTGTGAAATTAAATAACCCCTGATTTAGGCTATCGATTCTAAGGGGAAGGGGGTAAGTGAAGGGTGGAGATAAGCCGCAATGCGTCAATTATGTAATGAACATTAAGCACTCGGGCTTGGTCTGATTCGCTAATTCTCGCGAATATGGGACGTAGAGAATTGCTGATGCATTGTTATGGGTGTTACTGGTCCAGGGCAATTCGAGAGTCAGCCCGAACGATGAGTTTGGTTTATAGCCTGGCTTCGCTCGAGAATCGCTAATTGTTTCAGAGACTGTGGTGTTGCATCACTGTGAAAAAATTGTTTCGTCGAACATAACGACAGAAATATTAATTAAAAATACTAGGTTACATACAATTTTAATTTTGAACAAATATAATTCTAGCAACATTGTACGTGAACCTTCCTTAATTAATCAGAATATTCTTCACGCCGTCGCAGAACTCCAAGAATTTTTTCACGCGATCAGCCACAACAATTTCAGAATTATGGCAAAGTTCCTCGAAATCAGAGTTCTAAATATCTATAAATGTTTATTTATATACGGTAACCGTCTTTCATTCTCTCCCTTTTCTCGTTGATGAGGAGCACAGGTATATACCATTATAATACGATAAAATAAATATATGTAAATGTATATATCGATGTAATCTACTCTGAAAACATATCTAGGAAAAAAAAGAATTAGGAGGAATAAACGAAAGGGTAGGTCGGTGTTGATGTTGCGCTTCGCTTGTGTCACGCTCCGCTACACTTTTTTATTTCGTCTAGACTAAAGCGGCGTGACATTTTACACGGGAACACGTCTGTTCCCGTTAATCAGTGGCGCGCAAAAAATGAGCCCACGCCGGAGGCGTCGCAACTAATGAATTTACGAGCAAATCCTGCAATTCTGCGCACACATGCCGCACCACGGCTCAACTCGAATTTGATTCCAACGCCTGTCTCCCGTAAACCATTCCCTCGTGTCCTCACCACTAAACGTTCAACGTAAAGAAAATCTCGTTCGAAACTCTCTTGAAACGACCATCCAACATTTTCCATAAATTAAAATTTCGATTAATCCGCCTAGTCCATTAATTATACAAAAATTGATAAGAAGCGTTACCGTAGATATCCTTTAATCGGAAGGATTAAGATTTGTTTTTTAGTCGAAAATTACACACTGGCTGGAAATTTGAAGTACTTTTAGTTTTACCTATCAAATATTGTAACGAGTACCGTGCGCTGAATATTTTGAATATTTCTGCATAGGTAAATAAAAATTCGCAGTTTGCTCGTAATATGCTGCAAGTCTATTCCGAGAACACTGTTCTACGGCGAAACGAAAATTGATTTTTAAGCTGTTGAAGAAACAGCTCTATCTCATCCTAGTGGAAAAGATATAAAACGCGAATATAAAAGATTGTTACCGATAGCAAAGGGGTGGCCGCGTTATCGTAATAAAAAAATGCAACATGTCCGCAGTTAGCGAGGCACGTGGAACGTGTGCAACGCGTACGTGTTTAAAGCCAATCAATGCGTCCTTATCTTACGCAACCACGTTTCAATGATATGTATCCAGTGTAAAAACACGCGACAATTCCACGGTACCTGGTCGCATGTATAAGTAAGCGAATCGACGAACACGAACAACGGGGGCTCGGGTTTATCGATCGGCCAGTTGCCTCGGGAATGTCTCCAGGGAGGAACCCGCAGGACACGTGAGTTACCCTCTTAGACCGAGCGGAACCGAATCGAGACGGGATATGCCGAAGCTTAGACTCACCCTCCTACGTAAATCGGCTAACAGAAATTTCTCTAACGAGCGACGGAGAAACTGTCACGCCTGTCCTGGGACCGAGGAATCGTATCCGGTACAGTTTCTACGAAGCGTTTGGGGACACGACGTTCTCCGTGAGACTTCGCAACGATTTTACACGAACATGATTTTAGGGAAATGGAAGCGTGACACAGAATGTGAGGGCTGTACGGTATATGACGCTGAGCAGGAGATGGTTCGGCACGGGGTTGTTTTTGGGGAAATGGAATTGTGACATAAGGGATGAATGTAGGTTACGTGGAATACGGCCGGATGTTCGGTTGGAAGCGGTTTCGTAATGAATATTTTCCTTTGGAAAATGTAAACGAGAAACGAGAGACAAGGAACATCGTACTTATGGGAAATGGGCTCGCGCGAAGTATTTTTTGGGAAATGGAATTGAAACGTAAGGCGGAGTAAATGGAAGCGAGTGAAAATTTTGTGTAATATAGAATTTTGCTAAATAGAAAGCAAATGAACGTCTGGCTAGAAAATGGTATTGCAACGAAGACTTTTGGAAACGAGAAACGGAGGTTGAATGACAGTCGTAAGGAAGATACTACTGACGGGGAATGGTTTCATAGCGAGTACTTTTAGAGAACGAAATAGCGAAATAAAGGTTAAATGTAGGTCGAATGGCAATATGGTTTCGGTGGGAAGTGTTCCTGTAATAAGTACAAAGGTACTGGCGAGAGAAAACCAGACACAAGATAAATGTGAAGTAGTATGGCAGATGATATTAATGGGAATCAATTTTAGGGGATGAACGTAAGGTAAAATACGAGCTTCTTAGTAGCCAGTTTAATCAATTCCAGTCTTAGTAATTCTTTTGCAATGAAATTCGCAATGTGAAATCCAAAATGAAAAGTCCTATCTCTTGTTAATAAAATTATCTGCCAATCTACAAACCTACAAGAAAAGAACGTAACCAGCAAGAAATTTAAAACGTCTCAACGGGAAGACCGATACAGTCTGCGTCTTGTTCGTCCAAAAATCCTAGCCAAGCCAAACCTGTTGGCAATTTTCCATCGGCGAATCGATCCGCGGAATGGTAACAAGCCCAAGGGAGAACAAGGAAGGGAAACGACTCGCGAAAATGCCAGCGCACGAATGACAAATATTTGCGGAAAGTTCGACTAGGTATTCCTCGATCATTCTATTTCTTCTTTTTTTTTTTTTTTTTTTTTCATTCCCATGAAGCTTCGAAGCTTCGATCAGCTCACGTTTCCCAGAAAGGAGGGGGATGGAAAACAACGTGTATCGAGAACATACACGATACGACAATAAAATTGCCGAACTGATGCTACAACTTACGTTTTAGTGGTTTTAAAGTAACTTGTTCGCGTTGGCAATAAATTATACATATATAAATTACATATCTCTACAGTTATCTCCATTAAGCTGTTTATTTAACGAGAACAGCAGCATATTTTCGTAACCTATATTAAGGTAAGATTATTGCAGACACCTAAGCTTCAGCATCTTAAAATTCAATCTTGAACTTTGCACAAAGTAATCAAACTTGTTGTATATTACGAGACGCCGTTAGTCTTCAACAGAGTAACGAGAAAAGTGAGAAGATATCGTGTACTTTAGGTTGAGCATGAAAAAGTATTAAAAACGACCCAAGCGATTCGACTAAACCCTTTTCGACCAAACACGGGCTTGTACAAACTGACCACGTATCTCATTGTCCAGATTTACCTCTTTCAAACTTGATGCTTTAGAAACTAGAAACTAGAAACTAGAAAGTTACGAAGGAAAAATTTCTCTGGACGATGGAAGAAACTAAACGCATCGATGTCACCGGATATTATTTTGCACAATAATATAAAATAAAGTAATTCGTTATTTGACGTCTTTACGTGTTTCATCGCAGTCCAGCAACTTTATCATCGCGTGTACAAAACGCAGAACGGTGTGTAGAAGTCAATGTGATTCGCGACATCAATTTGATCGACTAAAATAGCAAGGGTAAGTACGCGCTCCGGTGCATAATAATTAGAAGGTATTAACGAGCGCGTTAATTAATCGTGCGAACCGGCGGTGCACGGTCAACGACCGGCCCGGCAAAATCTCATTAACTGCACACGACCGATCGAATCGAGACCCTGCCGCAGAACTCGTTCCATCCAACATTGCCACGCGATCCCACCGACCCTTTTTCTACCCTGGATATTACCGACGAATTCAACGTACAGCCGGCAGGATCAATTTTCCAGCCGCGCGCCTCCGAAACATCCTAATATTCGACCACTGGAGCCCGAGGGACTAGCAATCGATTTCCCCTATCTGAAGCTTATCGAGCCTGCCCACCACCGATAAGATTTCTCCTGCGGATGAGATTTCATCGGCTTTCGCGATGAATTTCTTTCCCATCCAGTTTCGTCGGTATTTTCGTTTTGCTTCATATTTCGAAACACGGAATTTCGCAGGCGAGATGCAATTCGAACATGTCGCGCCAATGTTTGAAAATCAATTTAAAAATGATTAAAACAGAAAGTATAAAAGGTGATAGCTTTAATTTTGAAAATTCTGTTTCCTTTCGTTCTCCTGCAGTAAATAGAGTATCCTATTTTTAGCGAAATTGATAAACCAATTTTATAATCTCTGTGTGTGATAAAAATTCAATATACCGAGGATCGTCGCGTACACGAAACCCATACGACAAAAATGCAATAAGATCCTCTGTAGAAGTAAAGATTCCTTTCACAGAAGCCTGCGACGTTCGAAGCGTCGTTTCTACTGGCTCTAGATTATATTCATAATTTATAAGAATCCGCGGAATAAGGCACATTCGAAGAAATAAAGATAGTCGGCTTAATGACCGGGATAAGTTTCGCAACATCGTAAAACTCAGCTCGCAAGACGGTAATACAGCGTTGCGTTGAAAGAGCGCATAGAAACTTCTACAGAAGTAAGAAAATGCTTTGCCTGATAATTTACAACTCGTAACACACTTGCTTCCGTCGGATCAAACATTTCTTCGGCGTTAACTATAGTCGTCTTTCATGCTGTAGAAATTGATTGAAACGACGCGACGAAAGGAACCGTGTAGACTTGCGAGCAACATGATCCCATAATCCTTCGTTCTGGCTATAAGTAGCGATGGAAGAAGATTTTTCCTCGGTTGGAACAGCTCTCGCGTCGAATCGAAGTCTTGCAACCGTAAACTCGGTTCGCACGAAAGGGTTAAAGGTCAGCGGGCGAGTCGACCGAGATATCGACGTTTTCATGTGCCATTAACTCTTAATCGTAGGCACGGTTACGAGCATTGACATGCGCATCGCGCGTAACACTGAAATCACACGATTCTTCTATCTCCTACATACAGTGACTACAAATTTCTATGTCGTTCGATATACTGTTATATTATAGCATTTACTATTTCTGGTAATAACGAACATAATCAAGTCTTGATACGATATCAGACTTCGTATCGTTTAGTAGCGATTTCATAGAGTGAAAATTTTATACCGTGAAAATGAAATGTACTGGGTTGGCAACTAAGTGATTGCGGATTTTGTTATTAGGTGGTATTGACAAAATCCGCAATCACTTTGTTGCCAACCCAACAGAACCCAACGAAAAAGGTCCCGTCGAAAGTTAAATTTTGAAGTTGCAGTTAAATTTTCGAAACCATAAACACACGTTCTATAATGGTAAACCCAAGGCAAAGAAATTTTCAAAAAATTGATCGCTATAGATATTCCTTTATATATTGCAGAATATCTACCTGCTGACGAACAGCTGAATAAACAAGCGCAACTGAATTCGTTTTTAAATCCAAACGCTCTCCACTGTTTTCCCTCCACCCTTTTATCGCTGCACGCGTCACTGTAGAGCGTGGTTGGATAAATCGATATAGGGAAGAAAGTTATCGCAGCACGGGGGTTTACGCTGTTTTTATTACCGTCGACGTATCCCGAACTTCCGAGATAAAACGCGAGTCCGTCCGGCAGACCGATCGATCGTCCCTCTTTTCAAACAGGAAACGATCCGTGCATCCTCCGTTTACGAGGCCTCCGCGAAAATCCTGTAACGTCGATTTACGACCATCCTCAACCACCCCTTTAATATATATCCGCGAGTTTTGTAGTCACGACACGCGTCCATCACCGGCTAGTTTCTCCACATTGTCGAATTATTTCTGAATCATCGATATCAGTTCTCAAGAGAATCTGGAACGCGATCGTATAGGTGAACGATCGTCAGATGTTAAAACGGTAGGCTGTTAAACGGCGGACCTGTTGAACGAGAAATAGTTGAATTTTGCAGGAGTATCGTCGCCACTGGTTCGTTAACGACCCTGGATACCGTGATCCTCGATTTCGACCTCGTTTGCAAAGGTTTTTAACGGGTGGATAGGAAATTTCGACGCGAAGGGTAAAGTTTGAAACGCTTTGGACGTTGTTTGGAAGCTGTACATACACGTGTAGCTTAATACACGTTGGAATTTACGAAGATCTGGATTTCGAAAGAATGTTCGAAAACTAAGAAGCAAATTTGCTTTTTCCTTTGATAGAGAAATACACATTGTTTTACAACGATGTTGAAGCGTTAAATCGACGTATTTGCATTCTGTCAACGCACCGTTCTATACGCAATTTTTATCATTTTCTGATAGATTCAGCTTATCGAACTTTGTTTCTCAATATGGTGAATGTGGAAGGGAATTATGAAGATTCAATTAACATCTTTTCTTTCGCTTACGTCCCTTTAATGAACTTTTATGAAATTTGGAACAATTGAGATATTTACATTACTATGATAAACTATCGCTTCTTCGATCCATAGAAACTCTTTTCCTATTCCTAACTTATCTAATAGACTTCTATAAAATATTTATTAGTCTGATACATTTTATCTGACTCTGAAAGTATTAGTCTACTGTTATTTTACGAGTAGCGAGACATCCAAGTTCCTCTGACGTGAAAAAGTTGCCAATTAATTCTTCTACTCGATTCATTTTTCCAATATAAAAAGCAAACTCCGTGAAGTAAAATAAAATATGCAAAATGCGACAACAGTAATCAAACGTTGTAATTTCAAATATTCGAAACCAACTAGAATCTACTTCAATCCATTTTTTCTCATCTGTCTCAGTTTTCTCAAAGGGAACGAAGATTCCCTGGTCGTTTGTCGAGACGAAAAGCGTCGTGAAATTCCGTTTTTCTTTGTTCCAAGCATTATGCGACCGTTCGTCGCGTTTGTTGGCGCGTGAACGCTCGACGAGCCGGGATTGCCTCGTAAACCGGAAAAGCGCGAACCGAGCAACGATTGGCAAAAATGTCTTTAAGGATCGTAAAAAGCGTGGAAAGCCTCGTAATTCTCACGATTGCGATCCCCCTTGTGGGGCTTCAGAGGCGAGAAAGGATAATCTTGCTGCGAAACAAGCGATTGAAGCGTATTTCTCGCGAATGGCGAAGGATTTGTATGGAATTGCAAGAAATTCGAATGATTCGAGTCGTATACGACACGTTTCTTCCAACACGTATCAATCGATCAGTTTCTTCCGAACTTCCCTCCGCTTTCGATAATTTAATCTACGTTTTGCAACGATTTTAAAAAAATGTAAAAATTTTTACTCTTCGCTAGGTTCCGAGTGTTTTTTGATTCGCGAGAAAACTTTTTATTACGCGTGGACGTAATTTTCGTTTCGTATGGAAATATTGTGACGTATGGAAATACGTTTGTACGTTATTAATAATAGAAACACGTTTCTTCCGATACTTTTATGAAGAGAATTGTTATTTTAAATATAGGGGAAAATATATGTACATGACAAGAGTGAAAAATTGTTAACATTTAAAACGTTGATTATTTATTGTGCCTTATACTTTGCAGAAATTGTAGTCCTGTGCTCTGTGTAATTTCCCTCGCGTGTTTTTATATCATTACGTGCGGTATAAATGTAGCGTGTCGTATGTGAAAAAAGCTACAGACCTGACGAATTTCAGAAATTCTTTCTTTAACAATCGAGTACATGTGACGATAAACTAACGAGTCTGAACAAAATATTTATTTTTCTTAGAGAACACATCTGGTAGAATTTCGTCTGCTAATTAATGAGCAGAATCTTGACGTCATCAGTTTCATGCGTTGGAATTTCCAGTTGCGCAACTGAACGCCGAAGTTTTCAACGTTCATCGGTGCTTGATGCTCGAATAATACGAATATCGTAATTCCTCTTCGTCGGATTATATTATATTTAATGAATTTTTCATGTTCCAACGAAATCTATAGTACAGTGACGTATTATTCTTTCTTTACTCTGTTCGAACTTAGAAAACGATTCGGTGAAAAAAGGATCAAAGGAACGCAGGATTAAACGTAATCGATTTTGCCAAATACGCTTGTTTCTATTCTACTAATTTTCTATTTGATCTATACCATAACATAAGAAAAGACATAAAATTACTATTAAAAAGGCATTAAAGATAAGAAAATTTCGAGGCAAACTGGATCGCACGATTGTTCTTCGAAACGATTGTTTCATTTTCAGCAGAATTATCGGTTGGAAAGCGGACAATTCGCGAAGACGCGATGGAAAACGCAGTGAAAAACGGAGAAACTTGGATTCATGGAATGCGCTACTTCGTACCGAGAATTGGCATTTCCCCGGTGGTTTTCGATAGAGCCAATATTTACTCTCGGTCTTAATGTCAGCGTAGGCTGCTGCCAAAACTAACATACGAATCGGTTTGCCCGTAAGCACTGTCCAGGAGACTCGACCATCGAATCCAACGAATATACGGATATAGATCCCGTAGAGATTGCGGATCTTCCGCTACAATCGAGTGTTAGACTGTCGACTTACCGTCAGAATATTCCCATCAATCGCCATTGTCGGATTAAATGTACTTACAGAGATATGGATTATTTAAAAGGATTATTAATTCTCAACTTCCATATTACTATAATCTAGAAAAAAATTATAGTCAAGTAAAATTTCCTTTATCACGGGCGCATAAAATTCCGCTTATAGAGAGTTAATGCGTTACACGAGTCATACGATAATGATAACTTCTTTCAAGTATGTTATTCTTATATGGATACAAACTACATTTCCCCATGGATCGGAGATATTAATTAATAAATAGAAATTTTTGCAGATTTAATCGAAACTCAATTATATCTATGGAATATCGTAACTCTCATACAGAGTATGTGAAAAATAGAACGAGACCAGGAAGTATAATTTCAGGCGGAAAAATAAATCCAAAGAGGGAATAATATATTTTCGTTTACAGATTCATTTCCGAGAAAATCAACATACGCGTTGAATAACCTTCCGACCCATTGTACCGTCTGTCTTAAGACAACCTGTATAACCAAATATTTATCGTTCGAGTATTCAAAGTTAGCCTTTAACTACGCTATTTCAAAATTTATCCTTCTATTAACCGATTGTATACACGTTCCATAAAATCAACAGCCTCTGTCTGCATCTCGCAATGCAAAATCCCTTCGATCCGTTTCGTTGCTATCCCAGCCTCAATGCCACGCACGAAATCCACCAAGTTCCTGCTAACTAACAACTCTGATAACTGTACACAGACTATGTACACCATTTAATCCGCGTCGATTCATCGAAATGGCTGTCAAACGTGTTTTCATCCGTAATACGTTTGCCCCTTCTCTTCCTCTGTCTCGCTTCCTCCGCTTCGTTGAATGAAAACGAACGAATCGCGAGCAAGAGAAGATGATCGTACACAGACAGCAGGCCGGTGATTGATGAACCCTCGAGAAGAGTGTTTCGAGGTGAAAGGATCGCGAAGACTCGGACGATTCACGCGAGCAACCCTCCCGGTGCAATTATAATCAGCCGGCGATGATGCCTGTGCATGAATATCCGAAATGTAGGACGTCTGTTTGTCGGTGGTTGTAGGGATAACCGTAATCCGAGGCCACGAATCGTCGACGTGCATGATCGATGTAAACGTAGCCGTGTAAACAGATGTACCGCCGCCGTCTTCTGATCGATAGCCAAAGCGTACACGGAATTTCCCGGTTCAAGCGGAATTTTTTTCTACGCTAGATCCGGAATTTCGAGTATTTAATTAATATTCCAATACGAATATCGGAATTCAGATTCATACTTTTCGGCAAGAATTTATGTGCCTACGTTACGGATGGTGGAACATAATGCTTCGTTTATTTTCTCACTCACTGGTACATTTAAAACGAGCGATGTATATTATGGAACGATTCGTAGCTTTTGGAATACGTTGTAGTGTACGCTGTGGAGGAAACTTGGGATATAACAGAATGGAAAAATTAGGATGGACTATTCGAAGTACGCCGAAATGATAACGTTTACGAGATTGTTACGAGTATACTATGGGGGAGATATGAACTATGCTGCGTCAATGGTACGATATTATGTTTATGTAGCACTTATCCTGTTAGTACATGATTAAAGAGCCAACCGATGATTGAAAAATATTTCGATCGCACGAGAATAAAGAAATAATGTTTCAACAACGTAATAATTTTAATGATAGAGCAACTCTATTTCAAACGAACTCAAATATGCTATTGAACTATTCTCAGAGGTTTATCATCCCTTAGGTGTATAAATAGAAAATGCGTTATGTAGTCTAGTACAGGTACTATTCCAGAATTAACAAACTAAAAGAAATAACAAATGGAATACACGAAGGTTTAATATAGACGACGCAAAATTAACGAATAAAATATATCAGCTAAAATTCGATGTTTTTCTTCCTATGTCGGCTCTCTTCCGTCTACGAGTATAAGTCAAACGTTAGCGATATAATCCATTGTAAACGTCAACTCATCGCGACTAGTCATTCCCGTGAATTAATCACTCGCGGTTATCAAGAACGATTGTCTACTGTAAATATGTAAATACTATAATCATTGTAAATAATATAATTTAACACCCCCCTCCCCTTCCCACTCATCCCCCCCCCAAAATCCCTCAACGCATAAAAGTAATACACCGAGGAGTCCTGTTTTGCGGCCAAGTTTCAGGACAAAATACAACACACACAAGAATACACAAAAATCACGCACTAATGCGACTTAAACCCAAAAAAACAAAAAAATAAACGCAAAAACCGAAAATCCACGACACATATTAGACCATGGCTACGTCGTACCGACGCGTATCGGTACTTTTGCCTAAACACACTATACTCAATTCATTGTTTATTGTGAATCTCAAAAATGTACAAAAAAATCAAATATTGGCTAAATAAACTATTTAAAAAAAAAAAAAAAAAAAAAAGAACGATTGTCTCCCTTTTTTACTCTCATGCACTCGTGAAAACAGTAATTTCTTGAAATATTGTTAATATGAAGGTAATGCAAGGTATTCGCCTCACAATTAAATGAAATTTTATCGCCAGTCTCCCGAAACATACGATACGATGTATTGTTCTTGAAACAAACTGATCGAATTTATCGACGTATTGAAAGTTTCAACCAGATCGACAACTAGAAAAGATCATACGCTTCTGCTAAGCAAGAATGGTAAAACGTTTGCGTAGAAATGGAACTCGTAACTCGATATTGTTATTCGCACGGAATCTCGTTAATCGATGAATTAACGATAAAATTAATGATAGGTGCGATTGAATCGAAGCAACGGATTCATAATCGGCCGAACACGTTGCGGGAATGTGTTGTAACCGTGTTGGAATCAATCGCGAGTTAACTGGAAAGCTTAATGAGTTTTCATTGAGCGGTACGCGTTTTGTAACGGCGACTATAGCCGATCGCGAAACGAAAAACGAAGCCTCTCGTCGAGAGTTCGGGATGAAATCGAACAGGGGGATGTAATTAAATTCCAACCAGACGGCGAAACTTTGTCGAAAATGTAGGAAATAACGACGAATAGGGAAGATGGGAAACAAAGATAAGCGACCGTGTAACCGTGAAAGCTTGCAAAAGAAATACGATAAAAAGGAGAAAGAAAATAAATCGATGAATATATCGTACTAGTATGCTATTTTATTATCCTACATCCATTACAGAAACACGAAACGATTGTGTCATCGAATGGTCTTCTGTTTCTTTCCTTCGTTATCTACTTCTTCCCTTTCTGCCATTTTCTTTTTTCTTCTTTTTTTCTTTCTTTATTCTCCTCTTTTTTCAATAAATTCTTAACACGCGACACTTTATCACGCGTCGAAACCACATATATTCCGAGTTGTAGCGTGACGCACAGAGAAACGCTTCTACACCCTACGCGATAAATCAGCGGAGGGAAAGAGACAGCAGGAGAAGCCTCCATCGTAAATTCTCAAGTCTCTCCCGGTTTTTAAACGTAGAAAAAAATAAACCAAAGCTTCCTTGAGCTCTCACTTAGCCTCGAATTATTTGACAATCCTAGAATCCTGGATAGCAGAGGATTCTGTTTGGCCAGTTGCAAGGATACAATGAAGATAGCAACCACGGTGCAATCAGATTTATTAATTTTTGCGATATTGCCAGACAAACGAATGACGATCGACGAATCTGCGAGTTAATCCTGCTACGAAATCAGAACTTTTGCGTTCTATCCCCGCTTTCGATTCAACAAACAGACGTTTAATATTTTAAGAGACATTTTGCCATAAAATTGAAACAGGAAATGTTTCTAATGAATGTGTAATGAAATGGCTGTAATTGAATGTATCAAAAATAATTCTTCCATGTGGATTTCCAAGTTCAGAAATTTTTTAGCAGTGAAAAGACGCAATGGAATTGAGGACATGCCAAAAAACCTGAAACACGAGGCAACCTTCTCTCCCTTCGACAACGATTTAACTTAAAAAAGGGGGATATTTTAATCAAACACTCTGCCATCGTGTAACGCTGAAGACTGACGAAACAAAAAGCTCAGACTTCATCTACGAGGAGAATGAGAAGATCAGCGAACCACGCTGAAAATTTCTAGCTGGAGAACAACGTCCAGAGATCGTTAATCAAATCTATCCCGGGACGTCGATCAACATCACGAAACGACGAGCAGAATGAGGTGGTTCGATGGTTTTTCCTCTTCTTTTTCATCATTCTGTCTTACTGATGGTTCGATGAGAAATCGATAGCCGGTAAAAGGCGATCGGTTCGAAGAAGCAACGCCAACCATGGCATAATCGTTGAATTATTCAACTCGAAGACGAGGAAAATGTTTTGATTATGCCAGGCCACAGACGCATGCACACGTGTACGTGCACGGATTCTCTGCGCGCTCCAAGCGACCGAAATTAGTTGGATATCCGAATAATTAACGAAAATAGCAGGAGCGCGCCGCTATTATGAAAGTGTACTTACGTCGAGTTTATTGGATCGCTGAAAGGTCAAGTGTGCAAGTTGAATTTTTAATGAGAAAATGAAGTTTTTGAAAAGGGTAGTGGAAAAGAAGTATATTGATCGTTTCAAAGTAGGAATTCGTATCTTTGGTTATTGTAGAGTTGTAAAATAAATAAAGCTCGACTTGGAAGAGAAAGGTGACGATTGTTAGAAACGGTTAAGAACAATTTATAATGAACGTAATTTTCGTAGAATTTTAAATCGAATTTTTATCACTAAGTGTGATTTAAAAAAGGAAAGCGAAGATCATTGGGAATTGGATCGAAACAAATGTTACATTGGTGTTATCAAAATTGAACTTGGAATTTTCATTAAATGCATAATTAGAACGAAGAAAGCTGAAATTTGAATCTCTACCGAATATAGAGGCTTAAAACAAGTGGAATTTGGTTTAGAAGATCCAGGTAAGAATCGTGGGATACGATAGGAAAAATTATATAGTACTTGTGGCTGTCTTGAAATTACAGGTAAAATTCTAAGTAAAAAAACGAGGACGATGGGCAAACGATTCAATTAGTTGGATCAAGTTAATAGTCAAGATGTGGCGTTCAAACTAAGTAACGAAGTTGCACGAGCTATTCGATTGTTCAACTTTTTAAGTTACGTGGCTCTCGTTCGGCGAAGCTGAAAAGTTTCTAGATACCGGGATCGCAGAAGGTCTAGAAATAGATTGCCGCCTGTGTAGTTTTGAATGGTTTAAAGCGTAAAAGTCAGCTCAAAATAAAAAATGGTTTTCACATTAAACATTTAACGCAATGTTGAAACAGCCTCTATTAAGTTAGAAACAACGTACATCTATTAACACTTACTTCGTCATAAAGTTGCTAATAAACTAATCTTTCCTTTCTACATGATCTAAAGATGTACTCCTTAATCAAACTAACATACTCTATGATATCATATATAATCAAAAGGAAATTTTAGTCCATTGTTTATTGGGCTTAAGACGCTGGATACAAGCTGTTCCATTAAGAACCGCTTCCTGTTCCCTACCTGATAATTAGTCCGCGAATTTTTATGCATTTGCAAATGCACTTAATATACGAAAATAAAATGTACGTTATTTAATAGATAAAACAAATCTCTGCTTAGAATCTTTAATTTTTTAATTGCGTTTATAAAAATATAAATTCGCATAAATATTCGTAGTCTACCGATATCTTTCTATACCTAACATTTAAATAAAATTCCTTATTTTCGATTCATCGAATTGACGATTAAAAGTGTCTAAAATTTAAATCACCCTACTTGAGCCAGATATTTTGGGCTTAAAATATTCGAGAGAGAAAATTATTGGAAATTGAATAGGGCGACAAATTTTCGCACGCTCGAGAACAAACGCGAAATCGGCTAAGCGTGTTTACACGGGCGGACAATATTCTAAATCAGCCGGCCCTAATTGCGAATCCGTGGTGCTGCCGTTCAAATTAGATTCGCTCGATTTTCGTGACTCGATGAAACGCGTGTGCAGTGTAAGGAACGGCCATCGAAAGCGGTCACATTAGTCACGAATCGTCCTTGCAATTTGTACAGATAAACGAGACCATTCGTAACGTGACCAACTTCGAGGAAGCTCGATCAAACAACGATAATAAATCTTAAAAATTCTCGCGATTTACAAATCCATTAAAAGAAGCAGAAAACAAGATCGAGAAAGTATAACCATCAACACGAAATTTGTTTTTATGTAATCATTAATACGAGAACCAATTGCAAATTGCATAATTGATACTAGAAATTTACATTAGGAAATTGCAAAGTTCAAGAAAGTTAAATTAAAGATATTCAGCTTCTTTTAAATCATCTTTTAAATAGACGTGACTACTTGTATGATTGATGGAAAATTGCAAAATTAATAATCCGTGGATCAGTAAATGTTAACATTCAACAAGGTTGAATTAAAAATGTTTATTTCTGATAAGACACGCTTGGTCATTTATATTATACGTAGTTAATTATAAAGTTAATACCTTGTACGCTACTAAATTTTAAAATTAATCTTCTATAATCTACTAAATTTAAAAATTGATATTCTGCTAACTAGCAAATTTTCAAATCCAAAAAAAATTGCATTAGAAATATATATTTTCGCTTGGATACACGTGACCGTCTGTGCGGTTGACGGTAATGCGGTAGTTTAAAGAGAAAAAAGAGAATAAAGAAGAATCTGAGACGGGTCGAGCAGGTGACACTATGTAACGCGTGCTCTACGCGTGCTCTACGCTCCGTGTTTATCGACCGTGGCACAAACTCTCCCAAAAAGACACGGGGTGTGGTCAGAAATTTTCCTTCTTCTCCTGTCTGCACGGTTCGCGGCCAAAGAAAATTCCTCGACTGCGAGTCGAGGTCACTCGAGGTCACGAATGACACGAGACCAATACCTGTATCCTCCTAAGACCACGTATAAAACGTAGGAACTCACCTAACCTAGAGAAAACCGCGTGCCGTTCTCACTCGTTTTCCAATCGTTTGAATTCCGCTTCAGAAATTGTCCAACTTTGCTTCGCAACGATAATATTGTGGCTAACAATTAAAAATTTGAAAGTATATGATAGAAAATCGTAAAATTTGATGAAAATAATATCAACAACTTGATCCTGTCATTTAAATAATGTATTTTTCTTAAGGCAGTTGTCTTCGACTGGTAGAAATTGAGAATTAATTGAAGATTTCTATTCTTCGTTCCAAGTTTCTTATATTTTTTGTTTCAAATGAATAGGAAAATAAGATATTAAAAAATTATACAAGAAAAAATCTATATAAGAATTGCTACAGTATTTGATACAGCCAAATTACATAGCAAACTGCGAATCTTGTCCTTTTCTCTCTTAAGTCTGTCACTACTAACCTATATAAGCGGTTGACGCAATCATAAACAATACGATTAAGAGAAAAAGTAAATTGAAATATCATTTATTTGTATAAAAGATAAAATTGAAGAAACGATAGAACGTATCGTGAAAAGAAACGATAGAAAAGGAAGGAAAACAAAGTGCTGACGAGATCTAGTGACTTTTAGGGACAACGTCATGCAAGGCTGCAACCACCTGCCGTCACCGAGACGAGCACGAGAGGGAATGCCGTGGAACGATAAAAAGAAAGCATCTGATCGAATAAGGGCATACCGGTGAAAGAGAAGAGCAACGACAGAGATGATGATAGAAAACGAATTAGAAAGGGAGGAGAGATAACGAACGAGATGCAGAGAGAAATGGAGCGAGAGTGCGAGAAAGAGGTCGAAGGAGGGGGATGAAGGTAAAAAGCGGCGCGACGACATCGTATTGATTTGGTGACAGATCCGCGTACGATGCGGATGCCTCGTTTTCGACGGTGAGACCACCACGACGGCACAAGGCACGATACCAAGCGCCCTGACGCTTTATATATAGAGGCTGAGCCACGAGCAGACAGGCCGTGCCGCTTAAATATAGACGAAATGCAACGGGGTGTCTCCCGCGTGCGAGCAAGGGACACGGACGCGTATACGGAACGAAGCGACGAGATCCGCGGCCGAGAAAGGCGGATGGAAAGAGAACGATGAGAAAGCGAAACGACCAAAGGTAGGAGTGGGAAGAAAAACGTAGAGAAGAAAGAGGCCCTGCATACGTAGAGAATAATCATGGCCGACAACACGGCGCGGCGTCGTCTGCTAGGAGAATCGCGCTCCTCACGGATCATCACTCGCGTGTCCATCTAACGACACGGCGAAACGCTATCAGGAACCAACTTATCGGCGACACGAGATACACAACGACGCATGAATACGCTTGTGACACCAAGTTCGCGTGTAATAAAAACACTACCGCAAAAAATAGAAATACACGAGCGAGGGAAAGAGAGAAGTGAGAAAGACGAGATAGACAAAGAGGCATAAAGTGTGTATACACTGCGAAGGTACAGAAACGGAGCAAACACGACGTGACACGCGGTAACGTTAAACCACTCTCTGTCTCTCTCTTTCTCTTTCCCTTTTCGGTTCGCCCTACGTCGTTCATTACTTACGTCGCTCGAATATAATGAATGATGTGATTTCTTTTTTGTACTTACTTGCCCAGTTCCTCCTTGAGGTCATAGTTGTCACTAAACCGCGTGCAAGCGGTCGGAGTAGCCATGCCGAGGTATCGCGATTATTTACCGCACTAACCGAGGAACGTAAGCGCGAGAGCCACTGCCGGCCGCCACTACCGCACACGCTAGGGGAAACTTCGCAGGTCAAATTCGATCAATAGAGGGGAACCGCCGCGGCGCTGGTAGAACACCGGGTAACCGTCGAGGGAGGGAGGGTCGTCGGGCCGGGCAGAGGGGAAGTGGTTCTGTCCGCGGGAGCCGTGCGTTACCGTGGCACCGACGGTGGGGCGAAATCGCGGTCGTGCCAGCAAATATTTGCGGGCAACGACAACTTCAAACCTTCCACGACGCGTCCGCACTGCTCGCCGGCAGACCGTCGACTGACTCGCGTAGTGGTGGTAAGCTCGCGATCGCGCAGGCGATGTGTGTTCGTGTTCACACCAATGCCGCTACCGCCGGCAATGGCGACCACGATTCACGTATAATACCTGGCAACAACGATCAACACCGATACCACTGCCGGCAGGGCTGACGATAGAGGTTCGCTAGCGAGCCGTTTGAGCGCAGCCAACCTAGGCGAAATAACCCAAGGGGATCGAGGCAACACATTTAAATTTAGCACCTGGAATTATGCTCGACCACGCGGCTAACTTTTTCAGGATCACGCTTCACGCTACAATTTACTTTCTGTTCCGTTATATTTTCTTTTTTCTCTATCGTCAACGCAACGAACACGTCGTTTTCGTCGTACGTACTTATATGCGACAACGTATTTCCGGTTTCGATGTTTTATCGTAGTCGTCAGATCCGATATTTTCGTGTATTTTCCACGCGATATAAACACGATCCGTCAGAGAACGACTCGTGGCTAATGAAACTGTGATCGTTTCTCGAAATATCGACCGAAGAAAATTTTCCACCGATTTTATTCTACGTTTTCGCGATCCAAACGAACGAATGGAGTTGCGTACCGTCGCTGGTTAGACGGAATACCGCGCACTGACTCGATTCCGCATGTCCGACATAAACACGAGATTTACTACTGGCGCATACGCCGTCCGAACCGGAGCTTTGGTATCACTTCGATCGGCTTTTTGGCGCACGTCCAATTAGAACGATACACCGAGCATAGATCTCGAGAAATTAAAAGACAACCGAGCTTGTGCATGGTTTACGAATATTAGTTTTGTCTTTCGATTTTAACCAAAACATATTAAAACCGTAACATAATATTGTATATATATTACACGCACAATTATATATTGATATAAATATAAAATGTTCTACTAAATATTTGTATATTTGTCTTTAACAATTTATTTGATACATTTATATTTCAATTATGGCCATTGACGTGTTTAAAAAAAAATTATATATTTATTAAATGTGCATTTTCTTTTGTCCAACATATATTATAGTAACTTAATATGGATAACATATATATATATATATATATATATATATATTTGTGTGTGTGTATATATATATATATATTTATTTATTATTTATATTTCCTTAGAGTTTATTTATCGCTCGATATATTGCAGAAGTTATTACATATCTTTATAGGCAAAACTATAAACGGTCGTGTTTATCTTTCCAACACCTCAAGTAATTCATATAATAATCGCATTTATTTCATGATTATATTTGAATCGAATAAACTTTCTACAGTTAAGAGATAAGACGAGGATTTTCTACTGTATGGAACTGAAAAATTGTTCTGTAGTAAAGTCAACTTTATACAACAATTTCTTTTTAACTTGAACATGGATGTATCACATTGGTAATAAAATTCACGTATAGGTTGTTAATGTATCTTCCATAACAAAAGTGGAAGGTAAGATATCAAATTTCATATTTGTTCCTCTCTTAAATACTGTACAAAATATAAATTTCTCAAAGTATACGATAAACACCATAAAGTGAATATGGTGACGATCGTCGTATCCATAAATTATTCGTTTTCGTAAATTATCTAATTCTCTCAATACATTATGGTTGCTTTTTTTTTCATCTATATTGAGATTTACGAGGTACACACAACCACATACACACGCATACAAACACTTTTCAGAGTAACCACATGTAAACGTCATAGAGCACAAGTTCGCGATACAGTAACAATTTCTCTTTTTTCTACCGCAGTCTTATTCAACTTGATTATAAGGAGATAGAATCACAATTGACTTATGATCTGAAAAGCGTTACATTCTCTTCCTTTCATTTTTTACCGATTGATATGAATATACACAACCGTTAAATGCACTGGGGTCACTGGGGACTCAATTAATGTTATCCCACGTAAGGAACGTCTTCGTTGAGTTTCTTTCTTTTTTAAAGTACTCGTCTTCTATCGTAAGATAATGTATAAAGACTAACGATGGTCCAAATGGCTAACCTAAATACTTCCTAAGTCTATATTGCTCGTATTCTAATACGAAGCTATAATTGCTAAGTACTTAGAAACGTATTAAATATAGTCGATGACCATTTTCATATTATCACGAGAATATCACGGCGTGTTTCAAAAATCATTCTGCCTGACTTCTTTCTATCTTTCGTAATGGATAAACGCAGTTATAATAACAATATTTTCTCAATAAGTTGCTGAAATTTGAAGTTAACAATCAAGCATGGTATGCTGCGTTTTAATAAATCTCTAATGAATGTAAGTTGATCTTTTATTCGACCGTAACCGATTTCGCCAAATTTCTCGGACAATCGACGTTACATCCGCGAAGAACTGCGATGTGGAAAGATAACAATTGTAGTGGAATGACTGCAAGGATTGCTTGGAGACAATCCACTGTTTTGGGTACTTCGAGAATTCTATCAGCGAACATTTTCGTTTCTTCATCACCCTCCTCACAGATAAGGATCGGTTTCCCATCTCTGGCCGTAACCTGTTGTAAGGCGTTTATGCATTTCTGAAAAGTAATTGTGAAATATTACGTTCGGAATTTTTTATGTTAGGTAATCGTGAGGAAAGAGAAAGTTTACGAATTCTACTTACAACATAAACTGGATCCCTCATGACGATCATTATCACAGGCATTGAATCATCAACGAGCGCTAGTGGACCATGTTTCAATTCACCTGCCATGATACCTTCGCTATGCATATATGTCAATTCTTTAACTTTCTATAAACAGGAGAGAAATAAATTTATTCAAATAGAATAAATATAATAAAAAGAATTAAGAAATAACTTAAAAAATATAATATCTAAAGCATGAACAACGTACCAGAGCTCCCTCCATACACGTAGCAAAGTTATATCCTCTACCCATGATCAGCAAAGATTTATGTTGGAACAAAGATTTGGCTAATTCTTTAACCTTTTCATCAAGTTGGAGAACTTGACGAATGAGATTATCCAAATTTTTCAATCCTTCGATGATCTATTGGATAAACAGGTTTGCATATTGCAACATACAGTTTAAAATGTATAACGAAGTTGATTAAGAAATTAATAATACCTCTTGACGCCTACTACCAAGGGAGATTCTGTCTTCGCTCATAACTAAAGCAAACATTACAAGAGAAATGAACTGGGAAGTGTAAGCCTTGGTGCTAGCAACACCAATCTCAGGACCTGCGTTTATATGAACACCACAGTGTGATTCACGACAGATACTACTGCCTACCGTGTTGGTAATACCAACAATCAGAGCTCCACGTCCTTTGCAATAACGCAAAGCCATTAACGTGTCTGCTGTTTCACCTATGAAACAAGCAATAATTAGTGAATGACATTTCATATACATAAATCAATAAAAAATTAGTTATATCTTACCAGACTGTGAGATAAAGAAACAAACGTCATCTCTAAACACTGGTGTATTCCTGTCTAAGAAATCAGAAGCCAATTCAACCATAACTGGTAGTTCAGTTAATTCTTCTAAAAGTTGTCTGGTAGCAATAGCAGAATGGTAGCTTGTTCCACAACCAATGAGCATAAGACGTCTACACCTCTTAATCTCAGGAATGTAATCCTAGTACAGGATTCGTTAGATTAATATCGACTATCAACGAGAGATTACAGAAAGCTTAAATTGCTAAGAATTTACCTTGATGCCTCCCAACGTAACGGAGTTGTCTCTGAAGTTCAGACGTCCTCTCATGGTGTTCACCACCGACTCAGGTTGCTCAAAAATTTCTTTCTGCATGAAATATTCATAGTTACCCTTCATGATCTCTTGGATTTCCATCTTTAAGGTAGTAATTTCTCTTGCATGGGGATCGTCCATACATCGACGGAGTCGATGGATGCTGAGAGCACCTTCTTTCACTGCGGCTACGTCATCATCCTAATATCGCAGAAAGTTGAAACCATTGAGTTATAAAATATATATTAATTAGTAAGTAAATAATAGGATAAAATGTTCACCTCCAAAAATATAACACGATTTGTATGTTCGATCACAGCACTGGCGTCAGATGCGAAGAAATATTCGACTTCTTTGTCCTCCAAGGGTTGAAATTTGGAAGTACTTTCACTGCGTGGTATAACCGGAAGTTCAGTACGACCATGTGGACGATGATCTATCAAAAGGTATAAATTAATATTTTTTCGCCATTGAAACATATTAATAGATAATTATCCGTTATTCTTATTATATATACATCTTATATATTCACGAATCCAATATGATACATGTCATCTTTGATTAGCCTGACTAATGGTATCATACGGAATTCGAGTTGAATGGACCTCAACTTAAAATTAGAATTACACATTTATATACAAAACTTGAATAAGACGCGTGGCTGATACACCAAAAATAGCACGACGCAATCGGAACGATTAAAAGAAGGTTAAGAAATATCAACGATTATAGTTGCCCCGTGCCATTTTCCTGTTTTTATAAGCCCCACACCAAGTTAGCCGGAAAGATGATAAGTAATACGTATAAATCAATCCCTGTTAACAACAACGCCATTAATTATTCCTGTATACCTCTAATCAACGGACGACATTGAGCAAATATGTATACGTTCGTAGAACGACGATAACAAGAGTGGCTTAACTTATAACATGACCATGACGATTGTAATAATAAAGCGATTGGAAAAGTACAATTGTTAACGTGTATACAACGCAACCGTATTAAAATATGACGACTGGCATTAAACAACTCCCGCATGACGATGGATTCGATAAACAATTAGAAAGGAATTATTTAATTAAAGGATATCCTTAGAGGAGAAAAATCACCTGTTTAATAAACAGTTTTATAAAAAGAAGAAAAAGAAGATTTGTTTGGATTGTGTTAGATATACTGTATTATATATTCTACCCTGTCTGCAACTGCTGTGTTTCCATGTACTGAAAGAAATGCGCATATGCTTATACGTACTGAAAAGCGAAGTAAGGCATGTGCCGTTTCTTTAAATTCCACAACATACAAGCGTGTTGCGATTCGATCCCAGGCGGTTTCGTGCTTGTCAAACACGTAGCGTAATTTTTTCTTTTTTTCTTTTTTTTCTGAAGCGTGAATATGGATGAATCAACGGCAAGCAGAAGGAAATAGAGACATATATATGACTGTAAAAGTATTACCTTGAGTGGGCGCTTCACCTTCTGCTCAAATTTGGATGCGGGGGTGACGAAAAAGAAAACAAAACAATTAGCAAACAAGTAATGCAGTAACAATAGCAATACAAAATATAGTGACGAACGTGGAAAAAATAAGAAAACATGATGCACGCGCTGGATATATTGGTTCCATGATTGATTCGTTTACGAAATCTAGCTTTTCTAGGAAATTTAGGAGAAAATGTTCAAAATATAATATTTTCTGTTGTTTCTTCTTTTTTTTTTTTTAAATAAGTTCTATTAAAAAGTGTTTGAGACAATGTACTGGACATCTTCTCCCAAATTTTTCTACGGAATCGAACATGTGTGTATAATCACAAAGCTACGAATGCATAAGCTTCTGTCGAGTAGATATTTGAAATGAAAATAAATTTGATTTGAATGAATTTGACCATATTATCTTGTTGGTTCGCTATGCTTCAAAGCGATTCAAAGAATGATTAATACGGTACAGATGTTTCATGGTGTTTCTCTGTAGTCGAGTAATATTGTGTACAAACATAATTGAGCGAATAAGAAAAAGCCAATGTATATTATTTTTGTTAGAAAGAAAGAACGAAATATCGATTGTAGAAGATTCTTTATTAAAAAGTAAATTCAATTTATAAGAATCATAGCATGTAAAATAATGTCGCGAGAAGATTTATAAAACAAATATGAGAAATAAAAAGCAAAATTAGTTCGCATGCATTTCTCAAACAATGGACCTTTTGCGAGATCATTTAAAATTATTAATTATATTTGAGACAATAAGATATACTTAAAGAACTGTTAGATTGAAATAAAATAAAAGGTCCGAAGTTGAGAGTGAAATAAGATAAGTGTAGAGTAGTGTAGAGTAGTGTATATACCTTTGTTTACGCATGGAGATTCATCTGTTGAGACGAAAAGTTGAAGAACATAACCATTGGTGTTCATGCAAAAGAAACATCATATAGTATCTATGTAAAACTTCATCACCGAGAAAGTATACATGCAGATGACTGTCTCATCGATGTTCAAGGGAACAAATAACAAATATAACTTTAATAAACAAATATTAACAACACTATTTAACAAAACAACATGCTATCTAAACATGCTTAAATGTAACAAAATATTAAATATAATGAAACGCCGATTATCCGAAAATTTATCGATTACATAAATACAAAATACTCCACGTATTTATAATTCTATAGAACTTATTCTATCGTATTGTAGTAGCATAATGTAAACAATTATTATACAAAAACGATCATATTAAAAGGTATTAACTTTAACTGCTATATTTACATCGATATCGTAATGATTTAATACATATACTATGTATACCATCAAAATACTTATTTTAGAGAAACACACTTTTCACGTTATGATTTCCATGGATTCTTTCATGCAATGAACATACAGAAAGTGCGAAAATTTGATAATCAGAGTAAATCTATATATTAATTCGGATAATCGACGACTTACTGTACTATTCAGAAATAAAACATTGATTGCTCGATTACAAGCAGCTACCAAACTAAATCAAATATCCAACGCCATGTTAAATACTTCTTAAAAGATACTTTCAGCGTAAACAAGATACTCTGACGTTAGTATCATTTGTATGTTAATCATTGTTATTGAACAACACTCTTTGTCCGACATAAATCTACTTCAATAGAGCACTACGTTATTGAAAACACTGAAGAGAAACATAGAAAAAGGATGACGATGTAATGATGCGTCTTAGTATGTTGCTTTGAAATACGCGTTAATTACTTTAAAAAATAGACAAGCTATAGATTGAAGACACATGCTATTAATATACCTTAGGTTTAGTCCGTACACTTGACACGTGAAAAGACTATAGAGAGCTTTATTTCATTACTCTGAGAATATTTCCAGCGCAATTATTATAACCATATAGCAATCTCCTTGCCAGGAGAAAGAAAGGGTGATTATCATCTAATAATTAAGGGAAAAACTCTGCTTCGCCTTCTCCTTGGAAATGATAAATCAACAAGCGTATCTATCAACAACGTATATATTTCCACCGCTCATACCAACGCTATCGACAGCACTTTAAATCGAGTAGCTCTCGGCGCCCGAGCGACCAAAAATAGCCTTGTGATCTCTTCTAAGATTTACCAAATCTCTGTATACCTTTCTCCGTAACACGCTAATACCTCAATTAAAACGCGTGTCAATCTTTGTGTCCGTTCACGTTCGTCGGCTTACCTTTTCCGTACAGGATGGGCACGTGATCGGTGGCCAATCTCGTTTTTGTCTTAATACCCACGAGCAGCGGCGATCCTCTTCTCGTCGCCACACATTCACCGGGGAAATATTTGCTCTTGAAGCACAACGCAAACGCACCTTCCTACAATTTCAATTTTTGCTCTTCTTAATTATGTAAATACATAATATACGTGTTACTTGAAAATTAAAAAAAAATTTAATTCTTTCCCTATCTTATCGCGAAAATTATTATTAATATTATTACCGATAATGACATTATTACTGCTAATACGAAGCGATAAAATTTACTGTTGTTCAAACAATCTTGATTCGCAGACTGTCCGTCAGTTGTCGTAGAGAATACCTACCAATTGTTGAACAACCTGCTCGACTAGCTCGCGAAACGAGTAACCCGGATGTTGTACCCAGAGATGGTGGATCAGCTTGGCGATTACTTCCGTGTCGGTTTCACTCTCGAAGCTGTAGCCTCTTTGGTGAAGCAACGTCTTCACTTCCTTGTAATTTGTCACGATACCTTTAGAAAGAACGTAACTTTGGAATGAAACAGGAACAATTTCTCATATAATTAGACTTAGATAATGAACGTTCGTCCAAATTATAATTATACAAGTAATAGTATGTTATAAGTACAACTGCGAAAGAAATAAAATCTACAATAAGTAGCAATCTGCTTCGACGTATAAATATTATATGGAATAATAATACAATTTTCAATTTCCTATAAACACGTGGAAATTTCCGCAGTCCACTGATAACCATTAATTGTAAATATCAGATAATATTTATACCATTGTGCACCACAACGAAAGCATGTTCGACATCGGACCTTTGAGGATGCGAGTTCACTTCAGATGGGACACCATGAGTCGCCCAACGAGTGTGTGCGATACCCACGTGGCTGTAAATCTTCGACTCGAAGTCGATATTGGTACCTGTAGAAAAATAATGAATTTTAGAAACTGATCTTATTCGAAATAATTTCATCGTTATACTTACCTCAACAAATGTTTGTCATCCATTATGTTAAGCTATGTCATTATAATGTAAGTGGAAAGTGGAAAGTAGTATCGTATATACTTACGATAAAAAATCTCTTCCTCGAGCGCCTTGACCTTTCCCTGCTTTTTAATAATCGAGATATCCTTGCCATCGGCGCTATCAAGGGCGACACCTGAAAGCAAATAAAACACGTATCGAGAAAGAGTTTCTTTACTGGAATTTTTAGTAGCTTTCTATTCCCAGAAACAGAAAGTTTACGGCGAATTTGAAATTAGGCCTCCTGACGTTTTTTTTCCTCGATAAGGTATCGCTTTTGCAAGAAGAGATTTTCAAGAATACGATCGATGATTCATTCATACCTGCCGAATCATAGCCTCGATATTCCAGCCTCTTTAATCCACCAACCAACAGCTCGAGGATCTCCTTCCTGCTCTTCGGCGTCAGATAATTGAGATACGCAAAGATTCCTGTACAAAAAGCAAATACATAACATTTATTCTTCTACGTATATAAGATAAAAGTTCAATGTATTAGAAAATAATTCGTATTATTGCGGATTATAATTAAATGCTTTTGATTGCAATGCTTGCAATTATAATATAATGCTGAGCTTTTTATCAGCGTTTCGATACCTCCGATCATGTTGCCAGACTACTAGACTTCGGGATTAGTAAGTGAAATGAATTACTCAACAACTACGTAACATTTTAAATAGACGGTTAATCAGCCTTTCCATTGGTTCTCTTACCATTCTCTCAGAGAAAGAGAACGATAGAACTACGATACGTTCGACGATACAGCATTTTTCTAAACCTCTCGACATTTTCCCGCGACGCGTTCACCGCTCGAAGGTCACCACAGCGATAAAACGCGGAAACGATTCGATTTATTAACCAGTTCGTTCTCTTCGTGAAAAACTACTACTCCACCGTGTGTATATTCAATGAACTCTCAATATAGTTCAAACTGAAATTCACGTCGATGGAATTCGTTAAATACCAACTCCCACGCTCGCAATGGTCGCAACGCAAGAAGCGAAATAGAAATGTAGCTAAATCGTAAGAAATTTTCATCACAATGTTTCTTTTTCTTTTCCAGAATTACAGACGTACAATTCAAGATAAGGAATCGATCTTATATTCGAAATTATTAGAACGTAGACGAAACAATCGGTTACTCCACTTTCTACCATCTTCTATTTCAGCTACTCGAAATAGATTTTCCAATTAATCAGGAAAAGAGCAAATATAACAAAGACCGCATTCTTTCCTGCTTTTTCAACGCTTTATAATACGGTTAGTCGAGCAATATCATCAGAAACTTTCGAATCGGTTCAAAATTCCGAATACCCCGCCTCGAAGGAGCCCGTGTATCGATACAAGAGAGGTCCGTGTTCGAGGTCCCTGGCGAGGCATTGCAAAAATGCAAAAAGTCGTCGCCCGTGAACACGAACGTACACACGGAGAAGTGGCGTGCAAGTGGGAACAGGTATAATTCGAGATACACGCTTATAGGTGAAAGGGAAAGCTCACGTATACGTGAGACCGGATGAAATGGTCGTTAGAACGTCGCGTTTGGTTCTCCAATGCCAGAGAACGCCATTTCTCTGGTTCGTGCATCCTGTGCTTTTTCTGAAACACGTGAATCGAATAACGCGAGTCGATTCTCTCTGACTGATAACCGCGCTAACATTGTAGTAACGTTACGACATATGGCTAATTGTACGACCATCCCAGACGGATTTAGAATAAATGGATTATATTTAAGGACTGGTTCAGGATCGTAATGTCACGTGAAATTTATCAGAATTGAACTCTGGAAAATTTCCAAAGATATTATGGAAAATCTATATAAGAAGAAGTAGATAGCGATGATTAGGTTAATCCTTTCTGTACCACGCGTCATACGCGTGCGATGCGTTTTCTACAGAGCCCAGTATCGCGTATGTATGACGCATATCGTGTTTCAATTTTCTTTATGATGAATGCACGATATCTTATTTATTTTCATTCGAGATACTCAACGAATATACATTTCTACATACCATAGATGACGACAAAGTGTCGCTGGTCTGGCATTGTAACACATTGTTTTTGGTTATTTTGTTTTAGGTATTATTGCGCGTACGGTTGTTTAGAAAACATAGGATATCGGATTTTGTGCAGGTAGCTACACGACCGAAATCAGATACCATAACACGATACTCGCAAATCGCTCGGAAGCTCGAAAAGAAAAAAGACGTAAACGTAGATGTTCTCGTCCTCGTTTATTCCGTTGTGGAAAGTCGTATATTAACATATATATGTAACAAAACACACGAGTAGTTCGAAACAAGAAACTGTCTCTACTCGCAACCCAACGTCCCATATTCGTATCTGACGCATTCCAAAAGCCGCTTGGATCGTCTACTTAGCGTTCTTTATTGTTATATATGTCAAACTGTATGTCGTATTGCGTAAAATGTGGAGAATTTGAAGTTTTGGTCTGGCAACAACTTCGATAGCAAGTATTCTTTTTAGAACGATTGGATGACTGTATTGCAAGTTCATCAAAGTTCAATACAATTTTTAATTTAAATTTTTACCTTGAATAGATAATCGTGACAACATTGTATAGTGTTACATTAAACGATACACGATCCGCGATTCGATCGTTCCATATGCAACCCTATCGGTTGCGCGCTGTCTTAGCGCGGGAATTTAAGAGTATGTATCGTGTTTGAAACGGCGCGGTCGTCCTCGATTTAGAAAGCCATCGTGGCATGATCGACGCGTTAATCGTTTTTCACGGTTCAATTTCACGTAATGGTAGTTGGAATTTGTAGTTTCTTCTAAACGCACAAAAATTAATTCTTTGCGGTCTAAGGCATTCCACGCTTTACCAATTCCAACCAACTATTTCGTATATGATTTAAACCACTTTCAAACGCTGTTCGAAAATATTTTTATTAATAATACGTATCTATCGACTAATAATATAACAAAATAATTATTTATATAAAATATTATATTATTATATTATAAAATATTTCATTGATATGTTGTGATTGACGGATGAACATGTAGGGTTGGCGTGAGACCCGAATTAATCGATCGCTGTATCTTTCTTTAGTTCGTTAATGGAAACGATTAAGTTTTATTAAAGAATAAAGAACACGTTAATATGATAAAATATATTGTAACAAGAGAGCAGACATTGCCTATGTTTATAATTAAAAATTTTCGAAAAAGTAATTGTTCCAGGTATTTTGTTCTTATCGATCCACATCGATTGTTGCAGCAAATTTTCTTTATTGGAATCGATAGAAACCGATGACCGCGGACTTTACGACCTCCGACAACGATAATCGCGAAACGAACTACGTTGAAATCCTGTGGAAATCGCGGCTGTGATAAAGTTTACGAGAAGTAGTAAATGTCCTGAACCTTACACTTCGCCATCATGTAGTTAATTTAACGATCGTCCCGTTCCGCCTTTGAAAATAAACAATTCTGTCAGACGTAATCGACCATATTTAACATAGTTCAACGTTTGAAATCTAACGATAACAATAAAAATATCGATAATTGGGTATCTTCATCACGTCGAGGTAATACAGAGAATCACGGCAATTTAAAATAAAAGGAGAAACGCGAGATACACTTTATAATGCCAAAGCTACACTCTGCTATAATACTTTGATCAAGTCGGATATAAAAGATATACGCCATGATAGGAGGATCACAGAGTAAAATAGCGAAAATATCGAAGAATGTTTAACACCCATTGACACGTCTTATTTCACTCGCAGTAGATTTACCAGCGTCAGCCTCACAGAAAATGAATATTTAATAAAAGAAAGATTAAAAGATTACGGATGTAGAAGATGAAAAAAATTATTAAGGATAATTATTTGAATTACCGCCCATCACCAGCGAGAGAAGTAACGACCAGAATCGACGTAAAGTAAGAAAGAAAGTCACCGGTCGGAGTAACTGTCACCGTTGAGGAACTTACGAAAAGCGAAACAATCGCGAGCGTATAGTACATCGGCGAGTAGACGTAACTTGATTTTGTGTAGAGTTGACAATAGACGATCGAGTGATCGATCACGATTAGATTGCGTTCTGCAATCGTCGATAAGCGAACTTCCTGATAGAAACATCCTAGCGGAGCTTTGTACAATAAAAAACGAAGAATAGAAAGGAAAAATTATAACAGTAAAAAGATTACGAAGTTTTATGCCTTTGCAAAAGGTATAGTGGAAAGGAAAAAATATTTTTTATCGAGATAACCTTGATCCTGTTAATCTCGCAAGGCCTAATCCTCTTCGCTAATCAACATGCCATGCAGTTTACTTAAAATTTCACTAAACTCCAAAGATAATATTTACGACGAAAAGTAATTACTGCTTCTACATTTTTTTATATCATTATCGTGTAATATATCATGTCTTGTTGCTGTTAGGATAAGAAAAATAATCGCCGGACGGAAGTTATTCCGATTTTTAATCATTTGCTGCGTTTAATCTTCTGATAAAAGATTGATAACGATGAGCATTATAGGTTTAGCCTCACTCGACTCTGTTCTCGAGCACTTACTTCCACGTATTCGCCACATTTCTTTCTCCTTTTCCGTTTTTAACTTACAAAGACGTACAATGAAAGACGTTACATTTTACAACACACCTTATCTGATATAAAATTTTATAACGACGATAACTTCAACAAATCTTCTCATCCACACGTAATACACGTCCTTCCTCAAACGATTTTGGGTTACTGTCAGTTGGAAAACTCCTTAATCGGAATGCACTTCGTGTTCACGAAGGAAATCGAGCGACTGGAATATGAACGAATAATCGGAATAGCCGATCTTCTCCGACCTACTGACACAAAACGATTCGGATGGCCCAGGAAATCAATGAAAGGTCGCTTGGTAGTCGTACTAACGGTATGTAGAAGCGATTCTAATTCGATCTTCTTGATTTCCATAGACCTTGAACCATCTGTAATCCCTTGACACATGATATAGCTGATTCTTTCCTAGGATACTTCTTCAATTGCAACCGCAATTGGAACGTAGCTATTTTATTGTCGTTTGATTTTGTTTCGACGATCTGAATAGAGATCTGTTCGACAAATCATCGATCATATAACTCGAGTGGTTTGCATTTTTTCGCGTAGAATATATGGGGAAATTTCTATTTGAATTCTATTTTCGAATTTACGTAAATATCGTTTGTAATGACAAGCGAAACGTTTTGTTCATGCAACTGTGGAAGACTTAAAAATGGAAAATTATTTAAGATGCGTGTAACAGGCAAAGATATAGAAACTGTTCAAAGTATACCTATATTACAATACTTAGAGAGTGAAACAAATAACGAAACTGTGAATGTACATAAATATCTGTAGTTTAATAACCAGTGATAAGATGATTTCAACCTCCTGTAATAAAAATTCATTAAACGAAGAAACATATCCCTCGAATTAAATCGATCTGTATTATTGTTCCTCGACTAATCTCGCAATGTGTGAATTGTGCATCTTTTCGATGGTTATAGGGTGTCGATAAGTAGAAAAGTGTTCGTAGCTTCTTGCGATGAAAATCTATAGATAAAGAGAAACATGGCATCGAAATAATGCCGATGCACTTAAGCCTGGGAGATAAACGACGAACGAAAAGGCAATTTATAGGCAATTTGTTCGCCAGGCGAGTCGAATGAAATAGCGGATAAACGGGTGAAAGGGAAACCAACGTGATTCTAAGTAGAAAGAGGAACCATAAACGAATTCCTACCTGTGGGGATAAACGGGTTATTTTCGTCGTGAGTCGAACAAAATTTCTGCTCTTAGAATTCCGTGGACGTAAACAAAAATCAGGTTCTGGCTTGTAGCGAGGCCACGCGTTTGAATTTTCGTGAGGAAGGTAAAGGTAAACTGGTGTCGCCTGGAGAAAGGATTCGCCAAGTCCTGCGTAAGTACTCGAGGATACGGAGAAACTTGATCGCTGCTACTCGCTGAAAGTTACGAATCTTTCCATTTGAAAAGCGTTTCCATTTTATCGCTACAAAAAGGCCTAAATTATCTGGATAAATTTGGACTTTGTCATACTAGAGAGCAATCATCGTGCGTATCGTATATTATGATTATGATAATATGCCTATACGTGACTATAAATTATCAGTAGGTTTCCAAAATCCCTGACGCATCTATAGATGATCTATCGATGAAATAATTTCGTCATTATGTGAAATATAAGAGTAATAAAAAAGAAGGTTTATGGTTCTGATAGAATATGTTAATGATCGATAATCGGGACAGTCGTGTCTTGAAAACGAAAGTACCGGTCCTTCGTTGGAGATCGTTTTGTAATAAAACTTCGGCCTTGATTTACGCAGGTTTATTACATCTTTACGTTAAATACACGTCCAAAATATATCAAAAATTAACTCAGATTAAAACAAAATTCTATGAACAAATTGCAGTTTGAAAACAATATTCAGTTACGAAACTGGCCTTTGTAATCGTCCAACTACTATGTACGAGAATTGTCTCTAATCAGTATAATTCGTCATTCCTGTTTACAAATTCGATAATTTGACTAAATTTGCATATTGTAATTGCACAAATCGACGAAAGTATTTATATCTTGGATCGATAATGTACATATATTTGTGACACTGGGTAAGCGTGCCACATCAAATTTAATAACTTTTTATCTTTCTAATTAGTTTTTCTCCGTTATAGTATATAGTAGTACGTAGTTACTATACATGTTTATATATCATAGAATATGTTTTTTAACGTATTGTAAAAATATGTAAATAAGATATGTGATTGCTTTAGAAAAAAGTGAAATTTTTGAAAAATTGATGGAGAGTAAATTTTTTTCTCTGATATTGCATTTGCTTCGTCGAACAGTACAACTAAGAAATTTGTCAAGTAACTAAGAAATTGTTCCACATGTTCGCAAATAACGAATTTATTTAGATATTCCGCTATTTTTTATTTTATAGCCTCATATGATACGAATGAAAAAGAAAAAGAGATTTCAAAAATGAAATAACAACAATGAAACGACCGATACTTTTATCGGAATTACAGATTAATTCATACGCGCAGAATCGATTGTGCATCGTAGAGCAGTGCGTTGTAGTTAATTAAAGCAATTCACCTTATCCTATATGTCGCAATGCCTACATTTGCCAATTGCTTACTGTCGTATAGAAAATGTAGCAAAGTCTTAGTGACTATGTTGTCAATTGAAGATTATCAGGTTCGTCCATTAAATAGCGACCAATTAAGAAGGTTTCTCGAATTTTCTTAAACGTGACTGACGAGTCTGACTGTACCAATAGATCGTTCGTATTGCGAGTGTCGTAGATTCTACGACATGGAAATTAACTTAGAATAGAACTAAATTGAGTCAAAGACAAAAGAACAAATATTCCGTTTTATGAACGGAATAATTTATGCAAACAATCGCGAATGTTTTGAAAATCCTGCTACATCTACGTCAAGTAGTCACTCTGAATTAAACATTAGTTCGACCTGCCGTTTAATTGTGAGGGAAATTGTGGTTCTTTGAAAAAAGCCACGTATCCAATAAGAAAAACGCAGCATAGCATGCAAGATCTTAAGTCGTTTGTCTTGGAGCAAATGGAAGATTCTCAGGTACTTATATCAGATGTAATAATATTTTCAAAACATTCACGACTGCCCACACGAATTATTCCATCCGCAACACGGAATATTTGTTCTCTTTCCCTCGCCTCAATTTAGCCCTATTCTAAGTTTATTTGCATGTCGGAAAATCTACGACTTAACTGAAGCTAAGTCTACGCTGATATACAATAGTCCGCAGACACGTGTCGCAACCAATCAGTATCCGTGCAATTTCTTGCAAATCCGCGCAAGGAGAGATGCGATTTGCTGCGGCACGTTTCCTGTCGACGACCATCTGCCAGCGTAAACTTAGTAGTAGAATAGAAACGATTTATTCGGACAGTCAGACTCGTCAGTTGCGCTTAAGAAAATTCACGAAATCTTAATTAGTCTCGGGCAATGATCATTGAACAGACGATGCGGATAATCTTCAATCGGCAAATGTAAGCGATTAAGACATTGTCTTACGTAACTACTTTGCGTTGCCTTACGATGCACAATTAATTCTGCACGTACGAATTAATCGTGATATTAAATAATTAAGAAACTGTGATCACGATGAAAATATCGGTAGTTTCGTTAAGTTCTTCAAGTCTGTTTTTCCTCTATACGATACCAGGTTCATATATATATATATATAGGTACATATACGTGTCTGTGCCATACACACGAGGCCACGTCTAAATGTCACGTGTAACTGTCCTGTAAAACGCTGCACCCTCTCACGCCAGCGTCAGGTTCGCGACGAGGGAACTTTCACTCGTCGTTGGTCGCGGGCACGTCGACACTCCGGTGTCAGTATCGATAACCACATTCGATTAGACTCTATTGTACGACCACGGGTGTCGACGAAACGCAGCGTTATAAGGATACACGGCACGCCATGCAAACGTGGACCACATTATTCCGGTAAACTTTCAATGAACTTTGAGAAGCGTGAGTTACGGGCTCGCACTGAGTCACGTTGTCTCGTTGCAACACTCCATGGACAGTCTTATTACCCGCTAGAACGTAATGCGGCGTCTATATGCTTCCGTAATTTGGTGGAATGCAGTTTTGAAACAGGCATTTGGTAATCACAGCGAGGATTATAAAGGAAGGAAATAAATAGCGATCATTAGTTTCAGTTAGTTGGATTTCTGTAGTAAAGAAAGCATTTTTTTAGGGAAACGTTATTAGATTTGGAGATTCTGCAAATTGTAGGAATTGTAGCAATTTGTAAGTTTGAATAAGATTGCGCAATTTTGTAAGATTACGATAAGGAGGATAAAGTTTGGTAGTCTTCACGCAGTGGTTTGTAATTTTAGGATCCAGATGAAATTTTGCAAACTTTGCGATCCGTAGATTCAGTCTTAACAAATTTTCAAAGATCGATATCGTGGAAACTCTATGCGAAACAATGTGAAAGCAACTCGGAATAATTGTTGTTACTCGTTTCGTTTGGAAGAATATTTTTGGAAAAACTGGATGACCTAATTTGAAGATTATTATCTTATAGTTTTCACAGAATAATATTAGAGGTCTTGGTCGAATCTTGTATAGTTCCGTAATTTGCAAATTTTATTATATTCAAAACCAGGTTCTATATATTAAAAATATTAATCTTTCATACTCCATTACTCAAACTCAAACTCCCAGCGCCTACACGCGTCTCCAACAAAGTAGTTGATGGTAATCTGTGACCGGCGATTTCGCAATTCCATAATCGAGAAGAGTCTTTCTCCTTCTGCCACAACTCTCTCGACACTCCTCTCGTTTCTCGCAATCTTAACACGACGATTCGAAGAAAGTTAATTCCTAAATGTAATTACCAAACGAGTCAACCTTTCGAAAAATCTCGATGTTGCAATTCTCTTGGCAAAGATCTCCTGATGACTATTGAATAATTTTAGAGAAATAGAATCTCGTTTCAGTTACGTCACAAGTTGTCTTTCTAAATTTTTGTACTACCAAAGAACGCTGATGTTTTTACATATTTGACAAAAATAACCAGTCAATAAATATACATCGAAAAGAAGATTGGGAAAGTTGTATCAACGATTTCCTAAGTTCTATGTTAAACTTTATTTCATTCAAAACTAAATTCCTTTTATAAATTGAAAAAAAAGATCAGCACATACCTGTAGATTGAAGAAAAAATTGGAAAAGTTTATTAGAAATTTTATTTAATTCGAAACCAAATCAAATTTAATCAAGTTGAAAGTTGAGTATTCGACACTATGTATTATACTAAATTATACCAAAGCATCCAGGTAAAAAATATGTTAATTTTTCTCAGTGATTGCAGGATATTAAGCGTCAGACGTAAACAGTGAGGTCGTTGACCAGTCACGATCGTGGCTCGATCGTTCGAAGGAAAAGTGGAAATGGAGGTACGTATCTGGGAAACGCGTTCGTGCCTGGAGAACAATATTGGTTGGCACTGTCCACAAAACGTACAACTTGGTTAAAGCTAGACAAAGGCAACATCGGTCTAGAAATTTATCTAAAAGCTGTAGTCAAAGTTAAAAGGCGTCTGCCGTGTTTCTATCGGTGTGTCGAGCTGGCTGCTTAATTAAATCGAAGCTTTGTAATTAATTCGATCTACGAAGCGTTCGACGAACCTGCAAACACTAAAGACACGCTGCGAGAGTGTAAATGTTCATCGACTCTATATCGTTTTCAAATAAGAATACTGTTTGAATAATAGCACGAAGAATTGAGAATATTAAAAAAAAATGACAGGACTCTATCAATAGACGACGTGGCAGTGATATCATAATTAGAAAATTTGTTCTATCATAATTTCATATCACAATTATCACAATTATCATAATTTGCAACAAAGTCAACAGCTTTGTCGTATGTCCAGTAAAATTGTAAATCAGCCGAAAAGAAATAGGTAAAATGCAACATTGACTCTCAATGAATTAATTAATTTCGGTTAATTTATGATGTCTTTAACGAAGAAGGAGTGTTACGAGCGTATTGAATTCTTTCCTTCGATTCGATTACCGAAAGGGACTAACTTTCGCCGCGACACGTGAACGATTAAAGAAAAAGAAACAACATATTACACGGTAGAAGAGTGACGCAAAAATCTTTCGTAATCGCATCCTGCCTTTCGATGATTTTTCGTCGCGTCACAATGTAGAACCTGCGACTTTTCGATAAGGCGGCTCTTAAAACTCGGAGAAATTCCAATGTTATAACCGTTTCCATTAAAATACAAAACTCGTTACTGGTAAATTGCTACGATCAGCATACGTAAACAATTGCATCAAATATTCATGTATAAGATAAGAAGTAATAAAAAGCTTAAAAAAATGGCACCGATTTTTAAAAAACTGCGAAGGAAGATTTTTAAAGAACTTATTTTTTTTAACCTTGGACCATTCTAAGCAATTTGTTCTTTTCCTTTTCTCAATTTCTGTAATCTTTGTACTTTTAAATTACTCAGCTACCGTGGTAGCTACGTATTTCTTTGAGGCAAATTTATAGAAGGAAGATAATTAAACAATGATATACCCAAGGCTGTCACGAAGAAAAAATATGAACCGTTAATTTCCCCTCGCGCAGGTGAATGCCAATGGAATGCAGATTCTCGAAACGCTTATCTCTGGAACCACCAAAATCCATCTATTTGTTCGCTGATATTAAAATACTAAAATTAAAAATTAAAATACTAAAATATATACATATTATATATAATACTCTATTTTCTTTTATTTTAGTCTTTTTTAGACTATCACTTTATCATGTGTGATAACGATTACTGTGTATCACTGTTAGATTTCAGCGTATTATAACTATATTCGTACAACATTTGTATTTAATGACGTTATCTTTCACTTCTTCTTATCGAAATAAAAATTTTGAACCGACCCGCGGCCTTGTGATCGGCCCTCATGCAAATCCAATAGATTTTGACGATCAATAAAAAATATACTATTTTGTGCAAATATTAGATCCGATAGATCGCGCCTAGTTTTTTTAAAAGTCTTTCGTTAAAATAATCAATTTTCGTCGTAAATTTAATAAATGTACACCTGACATAATTATTTGTTGATATTCATACATCAAAAGTACGATTAATAGTATAATTCTAGCATAATGTGAAATTAGCTGTCAGTATGGAAAAATTATAATTTCTCATTTTGTAAAAATTTGCTTGAAAGCAGCGAAACGGTTAGGAACAAAATTCTACGCTCCGTTTGTCGCTTTCTTTAATTCCGGAAATGGGAAATTCGAAACGCGCGAAAGATCCCGCGTTGCTACTCCAATACATCATGTGCTTGATATTAGCGTACTAACAAGCCTCGATTTACCGATGAGCAAACATTAGGTCTTTTAAATACTCATCCTTCGTCTTTAACCGACACGGCGATGTTTCGATCAGCAAACGCGAATATTAGATGTGCCAGATGTTGAGTCAACTAATATTGCAGAAGAAACACGTCGGTGGCGCGTTTACACAGACAGAAACGTTACTCTGCACTCAAATGACCTGTCAACTAGACTTTTCAACCGGGCTTATGTAGATGTACACTTTCACCGTGGAAACATTTCGATCGAACGATCTATCGATCGAATTATGGTAGAAAAAAAACGTCAAATAGAAAGCATAGTTCTACTCACCGCACATGTTGTTTCTGTCGTTGAATACCCGCCACGTAAGTTAATAGGATTAAACGTAAAGTGGAAAGCGATCAGAATGTCACTTGCTAACTTCGTATTGCTCTGAGTTACTGTGAACCACAGTCTGAGCCACACTACAGTGTGCTCCTGCCTCTTATGACATGAGATTTCGTATAGGTATGGGATACAATCACAATTATATCCGGCTCGTACGTGTATGCAACGCTATTGGGCCAAACCATTGACAGTGAACGCATCATCTGCACGCTGACGTATATGATTGTATACAGTAGTGTACAGTAGTATACGACAGTACAACACAGCTTTGGAAACTTCAGTAGAGAGGGCAAAACTCTTACGAGCTAGAAAATGTTTCTCAAGCAAGGCGCTTCAATCAAATTGTTAGGCTTCGACGTGCAGCGCGACTTGTGTCTGCAATCTACAACACGACCGCGTGTACAGCAGGACTCTTCTCTATTATGTAAATCTACGTTTATTTAAACAAAATTCTTCTGCACTATATGAAATACTGTATATTTACTTTAAATAAATTAAATTATGTTATGAAAAGTAGTTTAGTTTACATTCTTTATCTTTAGTGGTAAGGATGGTGAAGGTGGCGTTATGTGTAAAGTTTAACAAATCGATCCCAGCGCTATGGCTAGCGGCTGATTTGTAAAGCACACCTCCGGATCTAAAAACGTTACTCCTACCACTGGAGTTTCCAGATCTGTGCATACAACCGTAATGTCGTATCGCAACTAAGGATTTCGACACGTTGACAATAACACGAAAACTTGTGATTTTTTCAAACAATACATGCGACAAACTTTATACGAATGTATATAATGTAGGAACGTGTATTAGGAATGAGATAATATCGGTGAAAACTATTAATTAAACTAATATCTCAAAACAGACACTCGGAGAATCACTCAAGAATCATGAATGAACGAACTGTCAGAATCGCCTTTTCCATTTAGCTTCGTATCTTTTATTATAAAAATGATAACATAAATTTCGTAGATTAAACACACGTTCGATGCGTTGTAAGAATGAATGAAGCACTGAAATGTTTGGAATCGACCCTTGTTGACTTAATTCTTATCCACACTGCAGACTGCAATAATACGCAACATAGAGTGCGCTAGCTATCGGTAACTGTACCTATCGATAATTTAGATAACACACATCTAAATTTTTTTAATTTTTAATTTTAAATATTACTAAGTACACCATCGATCTTGATATATGTGATAAGATATCAAAAATGCATGATTAAATATGAGAAAGTATATCTGCTACCATGTAAGACGTTGTCCACACAATTATTTACGAGTTATTCGATGATAGTATTTGATTGGGCATTTCTGTTCGCGCCATATGATTTAACAGGACTAGACAAGTACATAATAATCGGAGTATTGTGCCAAATTATGCTGACAATAATAATTGTTAATAGAAAGTCCACCTATATATTCACTGATTCGCACAGTTTTGTTACAAGTAGTATTTCATTGTATCAGAGTGTGACTATTTCTTTTTGAATTAAATAATTGTTGATCGGTACATTTTGTGATATCTGCGTCTTATTATCTCAAACACCTTTGGCAGGTTTCTTTCAATTCAGGTATATATAATAGGAAAAAAATAATTTTGAAAAAATGTTACGTTACATAACGTACAATGAAAAAATAGATTTCCACGGTAAGGTAATACTTTGGAAAGTCAAGCGAATTTCCATATTAATCTCGAGTGTGATTCAATGGACAAAGATTAAAACTTTATTAACATATTACTGAATACGTCAAGAAGAGTTTAAAACAATTGAAAATTAGTGACATCCGTCATTCTATCATAATTATTAGATTCGAGATATGGGAAAACTATAATGAAGTCGTAAACATGTTTGCATTAGGTACAACAATGGTATTGGTGGAAATATTACGTGAATGTAACGTATCACATATCCTTTAAGCGAAAATAAATGTAAAAAGGTGTTTATGTCGATTCTGAAAATATATTAATTGTTTCGTAATATAAAGGGCGGACTTTCTTTAACTGGAAATCGTAACGATTTCGAGATAACTGTCAAACATGACTTTTTAAATATGAAAGTAACGCTACGAATGAAGAAAATTGCACTTAATATCAGAGAAAGTAAGAATACAATTATAAATGTTTACACCTTTCAAATATTATGTTCTTTATGCATGAGTAAAAAATTTCAAGCGAGTATTTTACAGACAACCTTATAACCTTTTGACACATCATGGCAAATCCAGGTGACTCTATTATATGTGGCGGTTTTTCATTTTATAATAATTTTGATTCAGCCAATTTAGCGAAAGTTGAACTAGTAAAAGTACCAGAGACTTTTGAAAAGGGTAAACTACCATCTTCTGCAGTGACCTACATTCATGTACGATGTGCATTAACATATAATTGATAATTTCATGTTTAATTGTTTAATCTTTAGATGCATGTGAAACAGAGAATAAATCATGCAGAAGCTCAAATTCAGAAGATGCTACAGATTATGAGTTTAACTTATGGACAAAACATGATTGTCATGGAACACAATATCAAAACAACAACAGAACATGGTTTTACTTTGGCGTTAAAGCTAGTACTCCGGGAGTTTATATAAAATTCAATATAATTAATTTGAATAAACAAGTTAAAATGTTCAGTCAAGGAATGTGTCCGGTTTTTAAAGTTGTACCTGGTCATCTGCATTGGGAAAGGATCCGCGATAAACCTACCTACACTGTAAATTTTAAATAGTCTAAATATAGTAATTCTTCTTTATCTTTCCAAGCTCCTATATAAATTTACAATATTTCAGTTGGATCAAAAAGGAAGTGATTTTACATTGTCATTTGTTTACTTTGCTCCTGAAAATCCAAAAGCCATAACATATTTTGCATTCACTTATCCTTTTTCTTACACCGATCTACAAAATTATTTAAGAAGAGTCGAAGCAAGAATATTAAAGAGAAATATAACATCTGCAGATGATGTTTATTATCATAGAGAATGTGCAATAAAATCTTTAGAGGGACGGAGAATGGATCTAATAACAATAAGCTCATTTCATAACATATCAACGGAGAGAGAAGATAGACTGAATAATATGTTTCCTGAAAAAACTGAAGAAAGACCTTTTAAATTTTGGGATAAAAAAGTATATAGCTTATTTAAAACTCTACATAAAAGTTACAAAATTATAATTACAGATATATAAAAGAAGTATTTTTATACTAAAATTCTTATGTATATATATATATAGGTAATTTTTATTAGTGCGAGAGTCCATCCAGGAGAAACACCATCTAGTTTTGTTTTTAATGGTTTCCTTAATTTTCTGGTAAATCGCGAGGATAACATTGCAATTAATCTTCGTCGTCTTTATGTGTTCAAATTGATACCAATGCTCAACCCTGATGGTGTAGTTAGAGGTCATTATCGAATGGATACTAGAGGAATAAATCTCAATCGAGTCTATCTCAATCCTTCTTTAAAAGATCATCCAACAATATATGCTGCAAGAAATTTGATAAGGTAAAATAGCAATGATGCATCTCAATATTATGATGGAGAAATTAATGAAAATGGAACTATTGTTAAGGTATTATCATCATACGTATCAGCTGCCAAAAGAGGACGAGATTTCAAATATGTGTATAGGAAACGGTGAAAATACGTTAACTGTTATTGATTCTTCTTGTGCAATTGCAAATATAGTACGCGATACAACGACGAGATTACTCCAGCAGGTAACAAAAAAATACAATTTTCCGTGTATACAAATATTAACACATACTAATTCGTATATAAAGAAACTAAGTATTAACCAACTGTTTTAACAATAGGTAACACTTATGTCTTTAGACGAAAAGCGTAAAGATCAACCGGAAATTTTTCAGGAATGTGCATCACCAAAAACAGATTCGGATGACATACCTCAGGGTACGATATTTAGAATTGAATTATTGAACGTGATCAGAAAAATTCTTTTATTTATTTATTCACGTTATGTGAAGGTGGTGGAGAAGGCCTGTGTAATAAAGCAGAAGAAAGTAATAATACTGTAGAACTTAAATCTGATAAAAAGACTTATACAGCTATTGGTATAGGACAATTACCCAAAGAAGACTCTGGATTATATTTATATATTGATCTACATGGTCATGCTTCGAAAAAGGGAGTTTTCATGTATGGCAACTACTTTGATAACGCAGAGGACACAATAATGTGTATGCTCTTACCAAAATTGATGTCCATTAACAATCCAAATTTTCATTTTACTTCGTGCAATTTTACAGAAAGAAATATGTATATTATGTACGTCTTATTATTATTGTTATGATCAATGTCATGTTAACTTTTACATCCCATGTAAACAATTTATTTTTAGAGATAAGAGAGACGGTATGTCAAGGGAAGGATCAGGTCGAGTAGCTGTATATAAACTCACTGGGCTGATACGTAGTTATACTCTTGAGTGTAACTATAATTCTGGACGTTTAGTAAATTCAATACCTTCAAGAATTCGTGATGGTGTGAACAAAACCGTAACACATATGTTTGTTCCACCAAAGTATACTCCAGCAGTTTTCGAAGCGGTGACATGTTTTGCTATTATATACTTAGAATCTTTTTGTAAGTAATTAGATGACAAATAATCGTCCGGCTATGTTCACAGGTTGGAGCAGCATTAGGTCCTTCAATTCTTGACCTAACAAATAATAATCCTAACAGTCGACTGCCAAATAGCCAATACCGTTCTTTAAGAGGTGTAAAGTCTTATTTAAAATTAGCATATGTGAACAATGTTTCCTCGCCAAACGGCAAATCTCTACATAAGGTAAATTTTGATGTAAATAATGAGAGTGAATTTTCAGCTGTTAATATACGACAGTGTGTACTCTCTTAATTCATAATACCATTAACTTGATATGCTTTCATATACATTTTAATATCAAGACACATTAGTGCCTAAATAAACTGCACATCCTGTTACTCGTTAAAAATGTGGGAGAGAGATTTTATATACATATAAATTGTATATTATCTTAATTCAATAGTGCGAAATTATGAACTTTTTCTTGTAGAAAAATTCTGTCCTTATTTTATATTGCAATATTGTAAATGAGAAATTTTAGGAAAGTAATGTATTAGGTATTTAATATATTTTAAATATGCGACTAATATAAATCTTGTAAAATTTTTATTATGTTGAACTAATGGGTCTTCCAATCTAATACAGATGTATGCATGACAATAATATTTGGTATACTTTTATATAAAGGTTTATGGAAAAACCGTTTCTCTATCCTTTTTTTAGACTTATATAATTTAATTACAAAGTGTGTACAAAATGCAATTTTGTACAGTTCTGAAGTTGCGTTCATTATATTAACAAATACATATTCTGTACATACATTGTTTTTACCGCTTAATAGTGTTTCTATGATGCAATGTTTAGTATATGAAATTTTTAAGACTGTACTATTTTTTATTCTTTTATATTAGAACCAAATGATGGAATATAAAGTATTTGATGTTAATGCTTATATTTTTAACAGAAAAATATATTCTTTTTTTATTTTCTTTAGACAATTTTTGATGCACTATGCTTCTGGTGACAATAGATAAGTGCACTTACACTAATACTACATGCACTTGTGAATTATTTTGTGGATGCGAGTAGTAGTAAGAAATACACACATGTGTGATTAATGATATCTATTTCTTTAGCAAAAAAGCAGAACGTAGTGATTTAGATGATTCAACTATAAATCTCCGGCTGATGGAGTCTTTTTAAAAAAAGATGTGCAGATTTTTAAACTAGAATTTAGTATCTCGTAATTAATAAAATGAATGACAATAATTGTAAATGTCTTTTGTAATAAATTTGTTGTTTATTGCTCATACAATTTAAAATGACAAAATTATAAAATTAATTGTTTTATGTACTTCCTTGCTTTTAAAAGAAAAGATACAAAGTACATGTGTCTGTTAAGAAAACTAGTATGAATGTGTGTTGTACTGTCACATAAAATTACTATTAAAGATAAATATATGTATTGTATATATTCTCATACATAGCATGATATATATATATATATATAAGAATCGTGTTACATATTTATACATATATATAAATCAAGCTACCATGCTTAAGAAGCATAAGAGAACTTATATACTACTTATTGTCATACTTCTCATTACTTGAATGTAAGTGTTGTTACTGATCAAAAGGAGTGTTATGTATAAATTCATGTATACAAGTTTTATAATGTATCCTATTCTACACATATGTGTACACACACATGAATACATATACATGTCCTATTGTTTTAATAAATCTACAGTATTTTTAGCAATAATTTATTTACTTTATTTTTATTTTACTCCTAGTAATCTCCTTAGTCCCAGTACTGTATTAATTGTCATACAATTTATATGTTTCTAATACATTAAACATTTTGTCCATAAACTATTATGTGAATTAGGTTTGCAACCATAAATCAAATGAAAATGTTGAATGAACTGTTGTTGAATCCATTATTGTACAAGAAATGCTATTCTGTCTTTCCTTACTTTAATATAATCAGGAATGGTGGGGCAAAAGATTGTAGGAAAGTAAGAACAAATCAATCTCTCTCTCACAAGTTATTTAGTATATAATGTTTCTTATATTGTATTTATTTTCTTATTTGCGCTTTTATTCACAGGACGATAATAATATTATACCCTCAGATTCTTATAATTTAAAAGACATTGAATCTCAAATAAGTAACTCTTCCGTTGGGTTAAAGAACTCGATGAAGAGTGAAACGAGTTTCGTAAAAAAACCATGCATCATTCGTCGTACTACGTCTCTTTATACCGCAGTAAAAAGAATAAAAAACAATAAAAAAGTTCGACAAACTGTAACTCGTAGGCCGCTAAAAAATCAATGCGTTAATGATATCGAGAGCAGTTCGAAAATCCCTGTAATCGGACCAAAAAGTATTGTAAAGTCATTTTTAAAAACTTCAGAGAATCGCTTGAAAAGTTCATGTTTTGGATGTATCAACGATTCTTCAGAAATAAGAGATATTCAATATGCGAATAAAAAATTAATAGCGACAAACAAATTCTCCAAGATGGCGTTGTCTTCCGAAGAAACAGCAATTGTAAAACACGGAGTGAAAAGATTAAAAATTGTTTCTATGAAAATGAATAAAGGGAAACCGGAAGTTGGTGAGTCATCTAACAACGTTCCGGAAACGATAAAATCGCCATCGAAAACGTTGCTTTTGTCCAACAAGCAAAACGTAAGAGGAACTACAAAAGCAATGAAGAAATGTTGTCATAAAATGGAATAAAACAAATCGAAGTCTTCCAAGCAGAAAAAATCAATAGAGGTAGTATAGTAATTGAAAACTTATTGAGTAACGAAAATGCAAACAGAATTCTAAATTAGCCCGTAAAGCATAATGCCGTAGAAAATTAGTGCTTTAGCGATCTGTTGCAGCTTTATAAATTTTGTTAGATAACGTAAAAACGTAAAAAATATATATAAGTTATATTTATATGTTGAATCTGGAAATTACGTAAATTATTTAATTAGTAGCCGCAAGGAAAAATAATAAATGATTTATTATGTTGTTGAAGAAAAGTAGAGATATATTTATTTTCTTTTTATTTTTTCAAACAGAAAATTTAAAGATGTTATGTTTGTATTACATAAAATAATGTAAAATAATTTCGTGAAAACATCTCAATCTAATACGATTTCATAATTTCATGTAATTCAATTTAAAATTACAGTACTGTATACTATTCTATAGTACCTCCCACTGTGAATGCGTACGTATATAAATTTTAGGATGATATATTATTTATGTAAAGACAAAACGATAGAAATATAATAAACACTAATATGTAATACCGAATTATCCTCAGTAACATTTTTAACATGTTTTAAACATTGGATATAAAAAGATATTAAGATTCACAAATCGATTATAGATCACATCGAGCGATTTACTCACTTCGACCATTTTCGGTTCGAGTCGGAGCGGATCGGCTACGTCATACTACTTACTTCTTACTTTATGCATGGTCCTCTCTCTAGCTTAGTCAGTCGCTTTCGCGTCGTTGTTCCGTTCATTCAGATGGTTATAAATTCGAACGGAAATTAGACTTGTGTACAGATGTAATTGTTTTAGCAAGTGGTTCCAAGCAAACATAGAACATTACATTGCAGTTATTAAAAGTGTTTTGTGCTTTATCTTTGGTAAAGAGATCTTTCGAAATGGGCGCCATTGGCGGCATTAGGAGCTACACATTTTTCGCGGCATTCCTGCTTTTCGTCGAAAGTGGTAAGGTTAATGCACGTAACTATAGATGATGTGAATATCGTGGCGTCCTTTGGGTGGGGCATTTATAATTTTCCACATTGTTCTTTATTAAAAGGCGCGATGGCATAATATTAAGTTACACAAAACATCGATTTATAAGGATCAAGCGGAAGGATCGATTTAGTTGAATGTGTATTCATTCTTAAATGACAGCTTGAAGTTATTAGTTTATTTCATGGTAAACAAAATTTGATACTGTATCGAGCCACCGATGTTAGTCTTCAAATCGTTATTCATGAATTTATATAATCTGTGGTAAAAAATATAATTCTTATCACACAATTTATTTATCATCGACCGAGAGAACTATATACATATTAGTTCACAGTTTAATGCAAGATGATAAGAAGTTATCTGGGTCAATTATTTTTTTCCATGGACACTAAATATTATGAATTTATCATTTTTTCCTAATATGTAATTAAATAACGATTAAAACAAACATTTAAGACATATACATACTTGTACTGTCATTTCATTATTTAGTTTTAATTATTAGGTTAGAATACTTTTTTTTTATAATCTGGAAAGTATTGTTTGATTTAGTCTATAGTTAGCTGACAAAATTATGAATCAATATGAAGTAAATCGAATTCCCAATCTTTCTTTTCGTTTAGTGTACAGTTTACAATGTTATCAATGCGTCAGTACAAACAACACCGACCCCTTCCAATGCAACGAATTTCTCTCAAGCGACGTCGATATCAAACCACAGCCTTGCGATGCTGTTTACGAGGCGCAGTATTGTGTGAAGCACACTGGTCGATTCGAGGGTAAAACAATATCGGCAGTTCAGGTTACATATCGTGGAAAGGGGAATCTTGTTGCGAACCGTAGCACTCTTTAACGAAAACTAACCTTAAATCATATATAACAACATCGCCGTTATCGGTTTATAAGCATGCGGGAACAACCAAGGCACGATCGATAATCATCTCCATTAGAACTGTTTTTTTTTAGATGACTAACATTATTTTAAGTCACATCTGCATATAGGGATGGTTCAATGTGTAACGACGAAACTATTAATTCTTCTGTTATTGTATCTAGTAAGGAAATTGAGCTAGAAGGAAGCAAAAGTTTGTTCTTGTATACATATAATAAGAAAAATTAATAATATACTACTTGTATTATGAAAGTTGGTCGTTAGATGTTGAAAGATGTGTTGGCTAAATCAATAAATACAATTATTCTAATATGAAAGAATCGATTAATTAATCCATGAATTGAAGCGCGCAATAGTAATCATCTATAATCGATGCTTTTTCAATCGATTAAGCGACCAGTCTGGATTGCTACCAGTGTACATCGGAAGAAGAACTGAGTTGCGGAGATAGCAATTTGGTAATAAGTACCTTACAATCAACGAACTGCAGTCATGTATACAATGCACAGTACTGTATCATATCGGTCGGACGATTCGGAGGTTCATATATTGTGTTTCGATGTTTGTGTGTTTCCTATGTGAAGTGTTCACCAGTAGATTTTCCTTATCTCTATTGCATAAAAGATTCTATTATATTTCCTTCAAAACTTCAGTGAAAATGTTTACAAATGAATAAAAACGAATATATATTTCACGAAAATTGTCATGCTTTAACAATTCCATAAGAAATAAATAATCAAATAATATATTGCATGTTGCTTGCATTAACACGCTACATTCCTAACATCTTTCATACGTACGCATGTTATTATTTTTTATGTGGGCTAATATCGTTTGGTTGTGTTAGATAAAACAAGAAACAAACAATTTTTCCTATATATGTTGAAATAGGTGGAATAGGCACGAAACGATTCTGTTCAGCACTGGATCTGGGGAATTATTGCGATTACGTGAAACAACAGGGTGACAAGTTAAGTTACCGAACCTGTATCTTCACTTGTACCGGAGACGGATGCAATCCAGCGGCCATTTTGATACCAAATATCGCATCGATGGTACCAGTTGGATTATTAGTAGTTTACGAATTATTCTTCGTAAGGTAGATATTTTTATTTGATAAAATTCTTTTGAATGCATATTTTATGCACTCAAGATAAATGTAAAATCAGTTTTTTAAATCTATTCCGTCCTTAATGTGTTAACACGAAGTAATACGGAATGTCAATTTCTGACGTACCTTAGGGGAACAATTTGCACTCGATTAATTTTATAAAATAACACTGATGTGCCTTCTCTTTTTAACAAAATATTAAACGAAGGTACTAATTAGTAGTTACCAATATAATTATAGCGTTAATAACACATTTTATATTTATATTTAACCTGCGTCGTCATAGATTTAATATTTCTTTTTGACTGTACAATTGCAAATACGCTTATACTTGTCTAAAATAATTGTGGCTTGCGTAGCACAAAAAAAAAAAGGATTCTAGTGTTTAGAATTTACCAATAAGTTTTAATTAATCGACACGTTCGTAATATGAATTACAATTAAGGTACCCATTCCTAATACCGAATTTTAATGACATTAAGTTTCCATTCGTACACAACTATTAAACTGTATACTTACATATAGTTATTTTTTTACCATATTATTTTTTTTATTAATTTAACAAAGATCTAGATTACTTATTTTTGTATATTTTTGTACAAAATACGAATCTTTTTCATATTTGAACAGTGTAGATACGAAAACCTACTGTGTTTCTCTTTTTTAATTCTTTTTTTTTTTTTTTTTTTTTTTTCTAAACATACAACACGAACAATTCTAGAATTAGACTTAGATACTAAGGAATATTCTGTATGAATTACAAGATAATATAAATGCGATCGAATGTTTTGTTCTTTATTTTCATCAAACGAGAATCCTCCACTCGTCTTACATTCACGTACTCGTTTTTCTGAGTATAAATATAATATGATATAGTCGCTCAACTGGTGGTAACAAAATTGTCTCACGACGATCCGTAGTAAGGTACTTGCACGTTCTTTGGTATATCCACGTTTATATAGCGAACGGTACATAGGATAGCATTTTTCAATACGACGATACACGTGTTCATATTAATGTGTTTGTCAAGCAAAAGATCTTCGTCGAGTAATACAAAGATTATAAGATTGCGAAACTGATTGCGAAGCGGTTTTTATGATGGAAATCATTCTTTCCCTTTGTCTTTTTGCAAAAAATGCACATATTTTATGCAAGCTCCATCGTATAATAAGTTGTCTTTTTATAGTTGTAAAAAGAAAAAGAACGCACACACAGGCTAATATCGAGCATAATATCGATAATATTAAGATACCTGACGACTAACGCAATACATAGTCTACTATCCTTGATAACACAATGATTAATGATTTCTCTAACCGTACGTATGGCTGTGTTTAAAATATTAAATGTAACACAGAGCGAAATATTTCGGAGTGATATTTTGCCATCATGCTACATGTATTAATGATCAGTTCTCGTAAATCGGGTTGAACATTCATCATATGATAAAGCTCACATCAGTAATGAGTTTTCTTTTTGTGTTCATATTTTGTGTCGTTTCTTTTCCTCTTCTTTTTTTTCTTTTTCTTTTTTTTTCGTTACAATAATTGATGTGCACTGAACACAAGCATATACATTAGTTATTGTTAGAATATTCACTCGTGTTCTCTTTCTTCTTTCTTTTTCTCCCTTTTTTTTTTTTACATTTTCTTCGCTCGAAATTACAACTATATATCGTATGAAAAATACATATATATATGTATAAACAGTGTATATAAATCATTACTAAATCTGATCGCTACTAAGCAATAATAGAATTTCTTGTGGCTAACAATTTCTTTCCTGGTTTGTTGGTCCTAGAAATATATAATTTGACACACATATATCAGCATTATTTTGCATATACAATAATATGAATAGAAGTGAATAAAAAGTTGCTACTGTTTTCTTCCTTCTTTTTAATTACTTAATCATCCTTGATCACTCTAGGTCCATTTGCTTTCTTTCTCTCTGATTGACAAAATTTCCTCTATGCATATACATACAAGTTCTATGTATTTAATTGTATAAAAGAAGTGTCAGCCTAAGATTCGAAACTAATTATAGTGTATAATAAATATCGTCACTGCCATGTGTTCGCTGAAAAAGAAAACATTGTATTGCCACAGGTACCATGGCAGTGAATGTGGCAGTGATCAATACACTCGACAATACAAGATAGCTTAAACGTTAATAAGCTAGATACACCGTCGTTATTATATTACCTTACGCATGGAAAAAAAGAAAAACGGGACGTATATGAAATAGAACACAATAATAGTTTTAAGTTAGTTGATTGATTAATGTACAGCCATTATAATGGAATTAATAAATATAACTGATTATTAACATCGAGAAATAAACGTTAATTCAGTATAGGAAACAAATCAAACGACATAAATGCGATTGTAAATATCGCCAAGATATTAATACATAAATTCATTTGAAAGAAATCAACAAAATAAGTATTACAGAAAATTCATCGAACTATCTCTTTTTCTGTGATTCTCGTTTCCAGGAAATCTTAATTTTAATTATTAGTCATAATTAGTCCTTGCATCTTGTGCTATTTTTCGAATCTCCGAATGATGTCCGTTTTCTTTTTTTTTTTTTTTTTATTGCGTCCATAATATCCTCTACGCAACTCCTAAATATCTCTGTATTTATCTATCACTCTATGTACGACAATTCTATATAGAACGAGTCGCATACGATAAACGTGCGTATGCACAAGACAGGTACAATTCTTCATGTACTGAACATTTAATACTTTGTCCAAGTTTTACATCTTTATATTAAGCTGATCTTTCTCCCTCGTTATGATCGCACGTATAACTTCAAATGAAAAATTAGTTCCTCGGATAGATGGAGAAATTCGTATAATAGCTGTAACGTGTGTATATTTATACCTTGATGTGCAAGCGAAAGAAACGCATTGAACTTCGTATAACAGAAAGGGAAGTACACTTGCTAAAACGTGCAAAAGTTGCATACATGAGACGTTGCATCTCGGAGAAATATCAACATTTTATATAGACAAAAACTCGTCTGTATAGTGAAGGCAATAGTGTAAATCACAATCATTTGTTCATTTCTTTTTGTTCAGTTTCTCTACAGCAGAACATGTTTCCGAACTGCGTTCTAAAAAAATTGACTAAATTATTGTTGCTTCATTGCTGCGTTTTCTTCTAACAACGGTACAAGATCGCCACACGAGAAATTGCAAAGAGAGAAGATAACGTATAGAGAAACGAGAAATGCTATAAAAATGCATCGTATATCGTTCACAAGATACACTAGAGAGAATTACATAACTGCATTAATATGTTACTAATATATAACCAGTGTATATTTTCAGTTCTGAAAGTTTTTCGGACACCTTTAAATATCCTTTTGCACTGCCTTTATTTTTTGTTTCTTTTTCCTTTTGTGCAAATTTTGTCGAAAGCTTAGACATTTAGATTGCCATGAACAATACACGTATGCGTTATTTGTTCGTTAAGTACCATGTTTCTCATACAACTAGCAACAAAGCTACAAGGAAGTTTGCTCGGCGCATACGTTGAGGATCTTCAATAAAATTTACTGACGCTGAAGCTTGCGAAGTTGCTCTTCCAGTTCTTTCACGCGTAACTGACTATTCGTGAGCTGCCTTCGTACCAATCGTAACTCGTCAGTCTGACGAGCAAATGCTAATCTTAATTCAGCCTCGTTGTTAGGAATGTCTACATTCTCCAAGACCTTATTATCGTTCAGTGGCGCGGAAATGATATTTTTCTGCAAAACACGTTAATTAGTCTAATCTATGAAGGAGATAAAGACTTGAAAGAAACGGTAGTTCTACCTGTAGCACAACACTGCCGAATTTTTGTTGCAACTGTTGGAACTTGGTGCTTTGATTGCTAGAAGTTTTTTGGCTTTTCTCTGACATATCGTGAAACTCGATGGGCCTGTAATCTGGTACAGTCTCGGTAGACAAAAAGGCGAATTTCTTCTTATTATTTAAATCGGTTGTCGGTGGAAGTTGCGGTGGTTTGTACACTCGTGGTTTGTGCGTGGTAATGCTACCACCTGTTAACATTTAATTAATAGAATAGAGTAACAAGTAACGGAGGAGAGAAAGATAATAAAATATATTGAAAAGTTCAATAGTTATACCGGTTTTCAAAGAGATTAAAATTGGTGGATTATTCATGCCACTTATCCAATCCCTGGCTGATAAAGCTGGACAGGTACCTACAGTGTCAGGATATAGATCTTCTTGAAATTGGTCGCTCTAAAAAGTGAAAGTATTTGGTAATTACACCGTGCCAAATTACACTGGTTTCATTTAATTTTCTACATTTCTATGCATTCACCTTTCGAGGAACTATCATGGATATCGGCTCGCACATTCCTCGAGTCGCGTGCAATTTATAAAATCTAAATACTTCGCAGATGGCTGTGTTTACGCCCCTCTTTGGCATTATACCTAATCCTCTTTGAGGATTTCCAGAGATGAATTGACTGAGGTAATGCATCCAGGGTGCCTCGTTTACTACTTCATAGTATCGAATATTACCATCACCCTACGATAAGAAAAGTATAAAATATTCATTCTCAACGTATACACTGTCCACCATAAGGATCAAGACATCTGCTATTACAGTATAAATTTCACTGTTTTTAATTTCTAGTTATTTTACTATAAATCTATTGTTTCGTTTAAATAGAATGAAATATCTGTTAGAATTTTCTAATAAATGTAACAAGCAGGTATCTTAATACTTGTAACTGGCAATGTAACAATTTTTGAACATAATCTGTTACCTTTCCCGCCAGATACACCATGTTGGTGTCATTATCATAATATGGAAATACTACTCCACTGGAGGAATCAATAGTTTCACATATCAATGGTACGTTCAAATCATGCTGACTCCAAATGGCATACTGTCTGTCGGAGTGACGACTGAAGCCAGTCGTAAGAAGACGTCCAGAGCTACCAAGGAAAACCACTTTGCTAGCTTTTGTTCCGGCATGGCAAACTCCTTCCTGTTCAACGGACAATCCATAGAAATATTTACTTGAATAAATTTCAAGAAAACGATAATCATAAGATATACAAACATGATCGGTGGATACATACAGAAACTACGATGCCAGATCTTGGCTCGAAAACCCTTAATTTTTTATCCTTGCACGTTGTCGCCAGCAAGCTACCGTCACGATTCAACGATATACTATAAATGACGTCAGGATGCCTATCGATGATATTGACAGCCTCTCCTTTATTTATGTCCCATACGATAACAAGATGATCGAAGCCAGCGCTGAAAAGCACGTTCTCAGCAACAGGATGCCATTCTATGTACGCGACACGACGTTTGTGCCCTTGCAACTCAACTAGCCACTCGGTCAGATTTCGTGATATACCACCGTCAGGAATGTGCCACAGTTTTATCTGAAATTACGATTAACAATAAGAAGAACATCGCAAAGTATAGATAGGCTGCTTACAAAATCATTAAAACGTTATATTTTTGAAATACCTAAAGAGTTTTCATTCGATACTTGTACGTAATTATTTAGATTCGCAAAAGGCTCAAAGCAAAGGAAATTTCACAATTTCAATTTAAAAGAGTCAGAACAAACAAGATATGGATAATTTCTGAATTAAGATCGTAAACACAGATTACTAAGTAAACCCTATTTTGCTATCTTTTACGTCGTCTTTTATAGATAACAGAAACAATATATCTTGCAAGTAGTACAAAGTGTTGAGTTCTAGCTTTAAACAAAGCATCGTATCGTCTAGATGCTGAATAGCAGACCGGAAGGTCGATGCCACACGGTGTATGATTCAGTCGCTTATGGTAGTAATTTGTCACGGCGACAGGCCACCAGTTGGCAAAGATTTCGTTTTCCATTAGAAAATTCTTACTTCGTAGAAAGCTGAATTTTACAAGAAATATTGTAACTGTACATATATGATCTACTTCTTTATCAGTCCGTACAATTTTATCTAATAGTCAATACCTAACACTGTACCAGTAATCTTTGATCAATAAATATCGCCAACTATTTTAAGCAACGGTACATAAAACTAGGAACACGATCGTACAGTGCAGTCGTCGGAACAGGAAGCGATGATGTTATCGTTAAACGGATTCCACTTGATGTCCAGAACCGGTCCAGTGTGTCCAGTCACTCTACTAGCGTTAAAATCCAGCCTACCAGTCTGAAAGATAAAAAGAGGAAACATCCAACCATAATAAGTCATTAATTAAACGATCGAACAATCTTATTCAATAAATCATTCGCATGCATCTTTATCTCTATGAGTTTCAACTTCTTCGACTATTCATCAAGAAGAACTTTGTTTTAAATAGCATTCGATATGCACGCTATTTGTATCGATGTACGCTGCATATATGTTATATACATTTATAGCTTGGTCTTAAATTTTACTTGGAAAGTTATGCTTCTAGTATAATCATAACAGCGCTAATGAAATCTGAGAATTCAACTGGTAACTGTAATTAGACAGCGGATTTTTATGCAAATTTACATTTTTGGAAATATAATCAAACAAGTAGAACCTCGGTAGAAGATTGTTTTATCTACCAAGTGTTTTATAGAAGGCGCTATACTTTGGATATTTCATATATTTCTTCATGTTATGTGCATATTGTAGAACTTTGCTCTTTCCTATAAAAATCCGCAGTCTACGTGTTTGTAAAAGGCGTCTATAGACGTTGGAATACTTTCGTCAGCAGATACATATTCCTCTCAACTTTTCTTATGTAAATTTCTCTATGAATTTTTCAAGCGACACGTATATGGATGCTAGCTTTATTATTGCTCATTTGGTAACTTGGAATTTTCCAAAGAACCCGATACTTTTGAGCGATAGTATACAATTGAACAGTCGGCCGATCATTATGAAACAGCTTCATCGATGTACGTACTATCAGGCAAAGTTAGTTCGTCTGGAAAGAATAGCGAATCGATAACTCGATAAACAAGGAAGATAACTCACGCGATCGAGCGGCAAGACTAGAAATGCTCCGCCGCCAGCCACTTCCGTTACGATGGCCAGGAACTTGGGATTCACTGCGCAGAATTGCGAGTCGTGGGCGTTCTTCGTGATCTTGATATTGTCGTAGCATTTCTCCCGTTTTGCTGGTACGCCGTATACGTGGCGAAATTTGCTGCTTCGAACGCCACGGAACCACGACTGGAAAAAATGAACGTTGAATTAGCATCGGTGAAAAAAAGAGAAGAAAAAAATTAGCGGAACAGATGAAAGTTTGCGATAACGCTAGGAATTGAAATATTGTCCTGGATCTTGAATATGGGTGGAAGCGTGAAAATATTATGAAGAGTTTATGAACTAAGTATCAAGGATTAGGATTATTTAGATGATACGAGTCTTTGAAGAGTTAATATTTATTTGAGAAGTTCCAATTTTGGGGTTTTTAATGAACTCTATTCTGTCTTTGCTGTGACTTCAGAATTCTTTTCTTCAACCTTCTTTTTTTTGCAATATCTCGCAATATCGAAAGCTCTGTTTCTTCGATTACTCTTCTAATTTTCAGAAGAATATTATTCCTGCAATTAGAGAGCTTATGAAACAACGAATAAAGGAATAAAGAGCAGAGAATCGCAAGAGGACTGTAGTGGAATATACAAAAACGTTGTTCAAGAGGACATTTTTAATTGCAAATCTCTCTCAGTTCTCAAGTAGAAGCCGATAATACAACGTGTAAAGTCACTTTGCTACGTTGTTGATAGGTCGATGAACTTAAGACGAGAATAACCATCCTTCCAAGCAGATCTTGCAGCTAACCTTGAGGTGTCTGAGTGTCTTCTTCCGAGGACCAATCCCTTCCAATTTTTAACAGCCGTTGCAAACGATCTTAAAATTTGTTCCAACTCTAAACTAATTGAGGGACATAGTAAAAAGACGAGAAAAATACAGGGACCGATATACGACGTCTGTGTTCATTTAGAAGACTTCGTAGTGACTCTCCAGACGTTTACATTCAGCATCATATTATTCCATTGGAGTTCAATTTTATTCGCAGTCTTCTCGACTGAACATGTCCGTTGTAAATGGCACGAAACAGTTGGAAAGGACTGTGGTGTCGTTTTTGATTTATAATTCAAGATTTTGTCATTTGCATCGTTTGTTTTTCTTATCTTCTCGGTTAAAGAAGACAAAAGATCTCCTAACTGCTTTGTTCAATTTCTAGCCAACTAATTCTTCTTGCAAAACTGAAGCTGAGAGATGATGATCCTGATGATCAGAAGCGTGTGTCTAGGATGTTAGTCGAGACAATTGATGGAGGATGAAACGTTGAAGAAACTATTTATCCGCGAGTATTTTTACCAAGGATTGAACCAAAGGAATCGCTTGTTAACCGCGTAAGGAGGATCGTTATTAACGGTGCAGCTGAACCAATTACTTTTGAGCAACGTGCACAGCGTTAAATGGAGATCGACACGGTCCTCTCTGATCGTTGCAGTTCGTCGTTAACGTTTGCACCAACGATTACTCGCAGCAAGGTCAATAGCACGACGAGCGGAACGTGTTTACGCGTTCCTGAGACTCTCTCCGCTCAGAAACCGTGAAGAAGAAAGTTTCGTGGTCCGAATGTTCTACCAATCCATCGTTCGATGTTTCTGTTATCGTTATCGAATTCTTCGGTTCCTATCAAGTCTATGCAACGACGATTCTTAGTTTCCGAAAACAGTTTTCTTTCTAAAGTATCTTCAAATTAATTCTGAACTGGTACCGTGAAATCCTATAAGTCCTAGAGTACTGTAGAATCACCAGTATCGTCATAATTTTACTGTGAAATACAACTCTAACTATCTGTGTAATCTTCGATTAAGTGTTGTATAGTCATTGTAATTTGTAACTTGTAAGTTCAGATATAAATCTTTCTAAAGTATCTTCAAATCAACTCTGAACTGTTACCATGGAATTCTATAAGTCCCAAAGTACTGTAGAATCACCAGTATTGTCATAATTTTGCTGTGAAATGGAATAAGACTCGAACTACCTCTGTAACCTTCGATTAAGCGTTGTATAGTCATTGTAATTTGTAACTTGTAAGTTCAGATATAAATCTTTCTAAAGTATCTTCAAATCAACTCTGAACTGTTACCGTGGAATCCTACAAGTCCTAAAGTACTGTAGAATCACCAGTATTGTCATAATTTTGCTGTGAAATGAAATAAGACTCGAACTACCTCTGTAACCTTTGATTAAGCGTTGTATAGTCATTGTAATGTGTAAGTTCAGATATAAATCTTTCTAAAGTATCTTTTAAGTTTCCTTTCTAAAGTATCTTCAAATCAACTCTGAACTGTTACCATGGAATTCTATAAGTCCCAAAGTACTGTAGAATCACCAGTATTGTCATAATTTTGCTGTGAAATGAAATAAGATTCGAACTACCTCTGTAACCTTTGATTAAGCGTTGTATAGTCATTGTAATTTGTAAGTTCAGGTATAAATTTTCCAGTAGAGTATCTTCAAATTTCACCATGGAGTTAAGTTACTTCTACACGTCAGAAAAATATTTGTCATTTTTGATGGATTAATGAAAGATATTACGGTTCCTTTTGAGAATTCTGGGAAAGACCTGAGAAGCTATAACGTATCTCGCGAATCAAATCTATCGGTCTTTAGATTATGAATTCTTAATCTCTAGATGGATCTTGTTTTTCAGTTCCTCTTCGAACGAATAAGATTTCTTCCTCGGAAAAAAAGAGATTTGTCCGAAAGATTCTTCTTTATTTTAGTCGAAGAAATTTCCTATTAATTCTTTAATTATTCTCTTTTCCTTATTTCTCGGAAGTAAAATAGTTTCGAAAGAATCCACTGTCATCCATGAATGAACACTAATACCATTGATCGTTAAATCTTGGCCTTGAATTTATCAGCTCTTCGCTTATCTTCTACGAAAGATACTGAACTTTATTAGCAAATCATTGATATATCGACATACCGTATAGGATAACGTTATTAAATAGGATGAATTTCTAATTTCAACGTTGTTTGACCAGTAATGGAGATATTAGTCTCTATGTTAAATATATCCTGACGTCTGAATCTCGTTTGTACTCGCATAAAATCACCGCGATGTGAAATCTTTGGAGTTGGTCGCGCGTGGTGCGCGTGGCGAGCAACGTAGCGCGGCGAGACAGAGCAAATTATGCCACTTTTTCTTGCAATGGCGAAGAAAATACTCATCGAACAAACTCGCGTTTCGGTCCCTGCGAAATTCTAACCGTAGGCCGTGATTAACGGTACGTGTTTGCATTACTTTTTCCACGCTTTTATACACGTCATTACGATCGTAACTCGTACGGATCTTCTTCATATAAAAGGTATAAAAGATGATAACCGAAGTATCAGTAGCAAGATACCGAAGACTATGACGAATCTCCGTCGCTTTTCGTCTTCGTCTACGTCGCTATTATAATTCCGAAGTTAAAATTTCATGTCTTTTTCAATGTATATGCGTATATGCTACGATTATATCGCATCGAGGAGGATAAAAAGGTATTGAACGAAGAGGATGTTCCATAGACTGAAGAAGAGACGAAGAGTGTAGACGATCGTACAGTACCAAGGGCAACAAAAGATCGTTTTGATAATTCTTTTGTACGTTCGGAAAACGTGTAAGGCTACACTTTTGCGTGGGTTTACGTCATTTTTACACGCGTCATACGACGATCATGCTGCGTCAATAATAATAAAAACGTCTCTGCACCACTTTTTCTCATTTTATTGTTACACATGAACGCGATCGTTTTAAGAATATGGTCGCCGCTTTTGATTAAGAAATTTCAGGAATAAGGAATTAAGAAATCGTGAAACGTTCAAGGCCTTTTATATCGTACGATTTAACGATTTCTTATTTTGCTGGTATAAGCTCGTATAAGCTGGTTATTGTTAGGTGTGTGTTTCCCCTTTGCTTTTGCAAAACGCACTGAATCATGTTTGTTGAGTGATGGATTTGATATGATTAATAGAATAGGATAACGATTGTTAGAATAAGTTAGCGAAATCTCTAAATCGGAGTCCGATAGGAACGCGAATATGTCCAGTAGTCATAGCCTTCATAAAGAACGATTAGATGCCATCGGTTATTTTCACAGAGTCACCAGGATCTTTGGATTAAAACCTAATACAAACAGATTTGTTGGCACTATGTTCGCTGTAAGTTATCAGCTTTGCACATTAATTGCATAGAATCTAACGTATAGAATTTGTGTATCATCTGCGTTCGTGATTCACGAAGTTCTACGTTTCCCAGCTTTGGTGTGAAAAGAAGAAACGTTCCGAGAAAGCAAATGCAAGTGTAGAAGCTTTATCGTAAATCGTTTGCTCCTGAGATCGATTTTAATTAAACTCCAAACATTTGAATTTCCTCGCTTTAACTTGGAACGGCAAATATTCGAGGACAGAGATGGAAAAAGGTGAAATACGAGTTTCGAGAAACTAATCGGTATCGTAAGCTTCGATAAATAAGGCGAACGATAGAAAATCGAAAGACGATTGGTGTGTTTGCGGAGGAAAGACGCGAACGATCGACCATATCATATGATCTTCAATGTAATTGGAAATCATTTGTCACCCGCGGTTCTGCTATTTGCGAGTAATAATTCTGTGACACGCTAACGCCAATTAGGGTCACACGAGCGCTATACGCGCGTGCGATACTAATCGCGGCTGCCTGGTGCTATCAAAATGTTACGACTCTCCTGAAATGTTTAAAATATACAATGAAATTGCAAAATCATACACCTATATCCATCAAACGAAACGAGATACATTATGATACAAAATTGCAATCTTCCACACGATCATGCAAATATCGTAGAGCTCCATTTGTCGGAATGAAATTTTGGTTAGCGCTTGATAAAATCTTTCGAGATAGATATTTTTAAATAACGGTACTGTTGTACAAACTACGACAGACGAAGAAGATATTACAAGTTGTTTCGTCTGAGAGTACATAAAATAACATGTGAAATTTTCTCTGGCAAGGTTCATAGTACAACCGATCGAAGAAAGAATATCTTTGAACAGAAATCGTGGAGTATTAGCTGCGATAATTATATATGCTTCTTTGACATTTTATCTTCTCTGAGTTTAGACGTGTTGCAAACCCTGGCAACTAAGTTACATAGAAACATGAATCAAGCATAATTCTCATAACGTAACTGCAATTACAGCGGGAGCAATTTTTTAAAATTTCCGAACATTGGTAAATCCGTATGTTATTTCGATGATTCCAAAAAAATGACAACGATTCAACGGTCTGTTTTGCCTTGGAACGTAGCGTTCAATTACTCTCGAAAGTTAACGTTCGAATATCTAAGAAACTATATATGAAGTAGAAATCGTCGAATTATTCTATAAATGTTCGATCTTTATAGAATTCCGATAAACGAAGCTCTCTGATTAATAAAAAAAACTTGTATGCCCGTGAAAAATGTAAAACAGCTTCAAACCAGATGGAAAATAAAAGGAAAAAGTAATTGAACACGAGTATGTACATGTGTATAGTGCATCGTGCGGAAAGAGTACGAAAATATCTCAATTCGTTGTGCCATTTCTTCTACCTTTCACTCGCAGCAGCTTCGAGAGGCTACGGTACAAAATAGAGATGAACTGTGCTGTTGGTTTGTCGTAGACGTTGTACGAATTTCGTACATTTCGTTGTACAGATTTCGTACATTTCGTTGTACAAATACGTTTAAAAAATAATCGAACGTGTTCTCGGTAGTTGGATGTCTGATAACTCTAAAGTCTAAAGTACCATTGATTGATAAGTCGTAGGCGAATTTACGAACAAATCAATCTAGAACAGAAGACAGTTCGAATTACTTTAAATTACTCTCGTCCAAATACGAGTTCTTATTTAGTGCAATTATTTAAAGTAGATCGGCGATTAATTTATTCGAACAATGCAAAAGAAGAAATATATTCATTATAAAAAGTTATTAAATCATATCTGTTCAAACGTACGACCACTTTTATGCATCACCGTGTGCTTCTGCTTTGGTGCTATACATTACGCATTAGTAATTGAAGAAAAATGACAACGTTAGTAAACAACAGATCAGGTGGAACAGTAACATGATACTTGTACTCGTTTTTCATTGATCATTATGGCTGAGAAGACAGCAAGCAGCTTGACACGCTAAGGTTGTAAAACTATGTTTCTTCTTTTGCGTTCTAGATTCACTTCTCGTGGTATCGACCTGCGAATAAGGGTCTCGAATAAATAGTACTTGCGTTCTTAGAGCTTCGACATGACCAATATTATGCGAAGTTAACGTGACACGATATAGCGGTAGATACCAATGGTATCGTACTTTCAAGGAACGATGTGTATCTTAAAAAAGATTCTTCTAAAAAAAGAAAAGAATTCAATAGAGATCGTAACAGATATTTAGAACTTCAAGATTCGTTAGAAAGCGAGGGAAAATTCGTTTTCTTCGTTAATTAGTATTTCACTTTCATTGATAGTTTGTCGTTTATAAATATCGCTATTTATAAATTTTTCGCCTGAAGCAAATATTCTGACAGGAAAGTAGTCTTTAAAGTACGAAGAGATATATTTTGAACGAAATAACTCGCGTTTTAACAAAGTACGAACACGCAAAACATCATTCATAGATGCAATAAGCTGAACCAAACAAAAGATCCGATTCAGAAAGTAGGATTCAAAGGATTAATTTTAATATTTGAATTAATAATTTAGAATTCAAAGCTTTAAATTTAAAAAATCTCAGAAATTTAGAATTCAAAGCTTTAAATTTAAAAAATCTCAGAAAATTCGGTATCTATAAGGTTCGATGTTGTAACATGTCGAAGTAGCATCGAACTACCGTAGAACGCTGGTGTTCAGCAAGTGGAAACATAAAGGAAAGAAAGATCGATCGCGAAACACCGAAAGCACTCACCTGTTTATCGTTGGTCATTTCTGATACTAATCAGACCTCAGGCAGCCGGTACACGTGCGCGGTGAGACGATGGTCGCCGACAGTGCACAACAGGAACGTAGTAATTGAACAAGCCAGGACCCATGCATGCGAAGTAGGAGAGGATATTCAACTAGTTGGAAACTCGCGGTCGCTGTGCAAACGGCGTCAAGATTTTCTCACTTTACTGGAAGAAACAAAAAGGGAACCACACGAGGCTCGTCTAATTACGAGATCATCGAATCAAACGCGCGAGTCGTTAAGAGGCCACCGAGTCGTAACGATGTATCTCATCTATGTACTTCTTTTCTGTAATAATTTCTTCTTCCCTTTCTTCTCTTTCTCTTCTATTCGCGGTGAAATTAAATATTCGTAACATATTTCGAAGCGTGACGAAGAATCATCATGAAGAGTCGATGAGATACAATACTCGATTACTATCAAACTCAAGGCTGGTTTACGCTCAATGTATAATAATGGAACGATTTCATTTACATTTCAACGCATTTACATTCTTGTGGAATGATGGAGAATACTTTTGGCCGATTTGCGCTCTTGCTTGATAAAACTATGCGAATAATTTTTGTTTTGTTTGGTTTGTCCTTGCATATAAGCTTCGAGGGAAACCAAGATTCTTCCACCTATTCCTCGATTTGAAAATCATAAAGCAATCATCAGGCAATGTCTCCAGTTCTCGCATTCGTTCACATAAATTGCCCAAATCAAATTCACTTTATGCATCCATTTTTACATGAAGCATTCGTCTGAAGTAATTTGAATTCAAGTTACTTAAGCTGAAACGAGTCGAATTTAACGAGACTTTAAGGTGACTGTAATTGAGTATTTCGCTCTATAGTCGACTGGAAGAAATTAATTCTTCCAATGAGTCACTGCAAACGAGGGAAAACAAAAGTTATGTGGATGCAGAAATAATGCAGCCTTTTCTATGTTGCGGATTGTAATTGTGTAACCGTTTGATTTTTTTCACTCAAGTAATCTCTTTGTGCTGATTTAATCAAGGTTGAAACGTGAGAAATTAATCGGTTCTTGAAGAAATGCGTTATCCTAAGAATCTCCAAGGATAAACAGTGATGTTTGATGTTGATCACGCGCAAGATGAATATTCAATGGCCGCATTAGGAACTACATAATTTCATCACGGGAATAACTTTTCGAATTACGCCTCCGCTTGAGTCACGCTTCGAAATCAATGTCGTCTCTACGATGTTTGGTAGGGGAAGGATGAGCCAAGGAATTGTCGACAAAGACGATCTTATGCTTTTTCACGACGCTCCTACCGGGTTGATGCAAAAATAACGATCCTCTTCAAACCTCCATTACGCTATCGCAATTAAAAAAACTTCTAAAAAAAGACACTTGTCCCAATTTTCTAAGAATCGTACTGCGCAAGATACGCGAGTCTCGCTTTGAAACACCATGTTACGAGATAGTGAAAAATAAAAGAAAATATATACCGGAAGCGATGAATGAAAGAAAATAGAAAGTATTAATCCTTTCGCTATGATAATCTTGCAACTAATAAAAGCTCCAAGTTTCCGATAACCCAATCATCATGTACACCCACTGAGTCAATTTCGACACGATTTAAAGAACATTTGAAAGAATTGTCAATAATACGGTCGATCTTTCATTTCAATGCTACGTTAAACACTCTGAAATATTAAAAAAGTTTCGCTTATTAGAAGAAGAGTGAGATCAGGGTATAAAAATTCGAAGACCGTAGCGAGTCTCGAGTCGTTAATATGCAACAAATATTCGCACGAACATTTAGATACTTTGTATAATCAATTGAAATTATATTGCAAATATTTATGCAAATCTTATTTTCCAATTCTGCAAAATATATTTCACATTTGCTATTTTATCTCTTGATTATATCTCTGCTCGTTATTATACATTTTTCCATATTTACATTCGTTAATGCATAAAAATCTACGACCTAATTACACTGTAATCAATATGAACGAACGTAAAAATGATTCTATGCTACAGAAAACGTAGACTTCTAACATATGATGACTTCATATTTTACACACGTATACGGTATATTATAGCGAAAGGATTGAAAGGATTCTATTTTTTCTTTTTCTTTTTTTTTTTTTTTTTTAACGAGTGAGAAACAAAGGAACTGCCGTTATTTCTGTACCAACCTAATACTTGAGCGGTCGTGGCAACAACCTATTCTTTCCCGTACGTCTCAGCCTCGAGGAAGAAAGAAGAAGCGGTATAACAGAAGAGGAGAAAAAAAGGCATGCGTTCGTAACGTTACTTGGTCGCGGTTAATGCGCACTTCTCACGATCGTGACTTTTGAACAGGCTCGATAAGCGGTAACTACTCTCGACGATCGATGATATTCGATAGATCCGACGAATCACCCCTTTTTTTACTGTCGTTATCGTGTGGCAGTGACGGCAGTGTGGCTTCGACGGTAGCCTCTGACTTCCGCTGTCCGGTTTGCTCGAGTGAGAGAAGAAGAAGAAAAGGAAAAAAGAACCGGCGACTCCCGTGGCGTAATTTCCATCCACCCGCATGTGTTTTAATCGTATTTAACTCTGCTACCATCCTCAAGCCTTCGTGTCCCGATCTTCTTTTAGTTTTAACAAACAGAAAGACTTTTGAATAAACCCCTTTATCTTATAATGTGGAATCAAACTCGCGGTGTAATTGTTTTGTATCAAATTTTGTATCAAAGTTCTATTTTAATTCCTGTTTTTACTTTATGTTGAGAAGCCTTCAATAAAGAGAATCTATAAATATATATAATAGATCTGTTTCAAACATGTTTCAAACATGATACTAAAGTAATAAATAATCAACGTTAGCCTACTATATATAAATGATAAGACAAGGGGTTAACAACGATTTTTTTTATTATTGATTATTGATTATTATAATAGAAGAATACGATTGGGTACAGAATGAGCCGAAGAAAGTAGCAGTGTTAGAAGAGAATAGGTGCGTAGGTAGCTGAAAAATAAAGAGCGTCTCAAAGATCTATCGCGCAACTTGTGTTTCGCTTTTTATTTTATCACGTACGTGTATCTTTTGTTCCTTATATCTTTATCTGTTTACGTAGTTGCTTAATTGTCCTCAACTAGCGTATCTCCTTTTCATTTTTTAGATGCACACAAAAGACTCTGATTCGTCATTTAAGTTCTTGGAACGTTGATTCATCTATCAATATTATAGTATACTATTGTGAATAAACCTTCCTGCATATCTTTCTCTTTCTATTGCTATCCACCTTCAACCCTTCTAAATACAAACTTCTTAGAACCGTCTAAAATTGTCTCTGATTCACTGATTAGCGTCGATAATTGATTAGGACCAATCAACGAAATAATCGTTAATAGATCATCAACTATTATTTTATTTAGTGCTCGAATTCTTCTAAAAATTCTGTCGAAAAGATCTCGAATATTTTCACTATCGATCTAGTAATATTTCCAAATATTTCTGAAGCTTTTGAGTTTTATTACAATGATATAGAAAAAAAAGAATACAACTATACAAATATACGCGTTTTCGAATAAAACAAACTAGTACGATATTAATACTAACCTTACCCGGCCCGATCAATCGACCTGTTTCAAAATGTAATTTAATTTATCGTTAACTTTATGTAAATTTTTATATTAAAAAAAAATTGAGAAATTGATTAATCGAATAATATAAGAATTTACATAAAGTTGAATGAACGAGAGAAATAACAAGGAATATATACAATTTTAAATTACATTTTGAAACCAGTCGTTTGGCTGGGCCTGGTAAGGTTAAGCGTTAATATGAGATTCGAGTTACCACGAAATAAAAAATAAATAGTACACAACATGAAAATCGACTTAACTTGTATTATATCCCTAAGCGATTAAAATGAAAAAGACATACGCTTAGATTTGAACAATTCGCACGCATCGTGGATAGAAGAACGACGGGCAATTCGAGTGCGCAGTCACGCAACGTAGATTCATTGAGACGAGGCCCGGCGCGAAAGAAGCGGCGCGTGTTATACCTACGATCGTGTCGGAGTTCCAGGCGCGCGCGTTAGATCGCGAAAGTCGCCGAGCCAGCACTGACTCCTAGCCACGGTTTTATAGCGGCCGCCAGCCGAGTATATCACGTGGCACGCGCTTGTCGGTGCGTGTTTTAATGCAGCAACGTGACGTTTCGTACGGTCGCATATGTTGTCACGCGTTGTCACTGCTCCGTTGTTCTTGCTAAACCTCTCTATGTAACTGTAGCGCGTGGGTGATCGCGAATCGAAAGAGACAGAGAGAAAGAGAGAGAGAAACACAGACAGATAGACAGGAAACATAGGATGTGCTCTAAAACACTTCAATCAACTTTGAATATGTACACATAGCGAAAATTTTGAATCGCTTCTAATATTGGGAATCTGACAAATCTGAAATATTGAGATTTTTATCCTTTGCCTTAGGTTTTTTTTTTTTTTTTTTTTTTTTTTTTTTTTAGTAGCTATTTAAATAAGTATTAGTTATCGTAATCTTCGAAACTGTATCAAATGTAAAATATTTAAATATTATATGGGATTTGTATTTATTGATCTCAGCTTGAAGAATTGAGAGGAAAGTTAGGATTCAGCCTCAACTTTGCTGTGTAATCTGTTTCTTGTCAAATCGAAATCGTAATTTGTATCACGGAGGTGACTATATTACGAGGCAAGGGATTAGAATTAAAGATCATGATGAATTAAATCTTTTATACATGTTATCTTTTATTCTATATATGCATTAACATATATTTCATATATGAGTAAGGCAGTTGAGTCTACTAACCTAACAAGACTTACCAAGACTTTCAACAGTTTTAAGTACCGAATCACGTTCAAAGTGATTCGAACTTGCATAGCGTTTCGAAATTGACGTCATTAAGGACACACGTTGAGACGCGGGCTTAACCTAACAATAGCTATGGATCCATGCATAGAACATGCAATTAGCGTGCTATTGCATCAGATATAAGGAAAGAGCCAGGTACACTTGGTGTCTGCCTGATGCACGATACTAATGGGATGCAATAAAGTCGGCGAAAGCATAAAGAAGTATAGATTTAATGGAGATAATTGGGATCAGGTGGGAATTGGGGTGGCAGATTGCGAGTTTCGATTGCGTCAGACACGTGTTTAGATGTGGCGTATAACTAATATCGCATAGAGTAGAATATTCGATCGAGAAAGTAATATCGAAAGTTTCAGTTCGATAATATCGATGGAAAACTTAACCTTCGAACTCTCATAGGTTAGATTATGATGCAATACTGGAAAATTTGTTAATTTGCTTGTATTATAAAATAATTGAAAATTGAAGGGTTAAATTCAGTTCAAATTCGTAGAAGTATTAGTCGCAAATTTAAATTCAGAAAATCTCGATCTCGAAACTCGAAGACAGGCAATCGAATCGTTCGAATGCTCGAATATCGATTCGATTCGATATTCGAGAACTCGCAATCTGTTCTCTTTTATTTGCCGAACAAATGTTTAAATCTAATACGTTCTACTCAATTAATTATTTACGTTTCAACTTACTTGCTGAATTGTTATGATCAGTTATTATAAAGTTAATGAACAACATCCTTAAAAAGTGGAACTGGCTCTTATCCCCCATCGTGAACGCTAATCAATAGCAATTTCCTTAAATCAAGTCGAACGGTAAAGTAGAACGCTTTAAATGCTTCTTGATTTACAAACAAAGGTTAACGACATACTTTATGGATTACGTGACCAGTACACAATGCTCGTTAGTACTTGTAAATCGGATCGATGCCGCTGGTATCGATAATAAACTTCATTTAAGTTAAATAGGTTTTATAATTCAAAAACACATTAGGGCCAATGATTCTAAAATAAGAAACCTTACATATTAATACATGAACATACACATTAATTCAAATAAATTAAAAAAATTTTTCAGAGTCATTGATAATCGACCCACTTAGTCTTACTTCAGCCACGAAAAAAACGTATCGTGTATTACGTCAGCGACTGCTAATGTGTTAATGGTAATATAAAACCGATTATGAAAAACAGATGAAACTTTACTTAGTTGCTTTGAAGCTCAAACAAAGACGTAACAATTACACTTAACACAATTTCAGGAGCATGCATTGACATAAACTGACATAAACGGGGATAAAAAACATTTGATGCAAAAAATCTTACTTTTCCGTTTGGCTTGTAGCACGCTCTGACGTCTACCATATTGTTCAATAAAGTATGAGTGTCATCCGCGGCGTCCAGGCCCAATTTCTCCACCAATTCCTCCCTCGTGCGTATCATTTCCCAATTCGCGATATTATATCCCATAGAAGCTTTCGTTTCGTATTGTCCACCTCCGACACCGTATCTCCAACTGATAATCTTTTTATCAACGCCTCTTCGTTCACTCGTAAGTACTTTACTACCACCTATTTACCAAGTATTTCCCAAATCCGTTGTTATAGGCCGTCCGTCTACCTAAACGCCAAACAAGAACATTCACAGAATGTGATGGACAATTACAAACCACGTGCAATCCCTTCCGTCCTACACAAATTTCGTAATCCACTCACTGAGACCGGTCACACATGGATACGACGTATCGATTTGACGTGCGTGCAACATGTAAACACGAGAGCACGCCACTCGACTGCTCCGTCTCCGCGATACCACAAATCAAACGAATATCATACGTTCCCATTAAACCACGTTCGTTTTATACGATCAGCGAATTACACGTTCTTAGCGTATAAATGCAGAGGACTACTGCGTCGTCGAGTACTCATTTACTCGTGAGTAGAAAGCGCAACCTTTTTGCAGTAGTGCTTCGCTAAATGGCTACGAGTCGGGAGCTATTTGATCAATTATCGAAAGATATTTCTAATTATATGAAATTTTGATATCTGACAAATTTGATTATGACATTGGTTTATCATACAAATATTCTATTGTTAAATGTAGCGAGGTTATAAATTAAGATTAATAGTATCAATGGTTTATATGAGAAATATTGAAAAACATAAAAAAAGTACTTAATGGAAGAGAAAGGAATGGAAAAGAACGTTCCAATCCCTAAAAATCTATAAATTTCTATGAAAAATTGAAAATCTCTAGTATCAACGCATTGAAGCGTTGAGTGGGTACACCGATTGATCTAGTCGCACCTAGGGACGTACGCATCTTCCAAGTACGCAGGCACCTGTGTAAGTTTTTCGAAATTTACGAAAATTACGATTTATCATAGAATTTAAACTTTACAACATAAATTAGAAATATATAATGTAATCGTTCTCCTTCGCAAGACGAAATTTTTTTTTAAATATATTGCAAAGGAAGAAATAGTTCTGAATTGCTATCGTACGGCCCTGGCCAAGGCTCTGTGTCCTTATCTCTCTCAAAACATCTCGAACTACTTGTTTCGATTCTTAAAACATGTAAACTTTAACACCTGACTAATTTTAAGATCTCACTATATCTCTTCCACTGATAGTAACACCAGAAGCTCACTGCACAATGTCAAAATTGGCGGGAATAGCGACAGCCACTTAACGAAGCAAAATTCTGGTCAATTAACGCCACATTACAATACTCGATATATCCATATTTAACACATTTGTTTATAACAGACGTATATAACATTAGGGGCTCACTTCACGAACACAATTTGAAGAACTGGAGGGGATAGCGACGGACAATTAACGAAGCAAACTGCGGCCAGTTAACGCGACACTACTGTACTCGCCGACTGCGCGCCTTATTGTGTATCCTTCTCACCTCCTGGGTCTCGGAGGAAGGGGGCGACGAGCACGCTCTACAGGCTATCCAAAAAGTCGAGTACCGGCATTAATATTTATTTTCAAGCCGACAGGAACAGGTGAAAATGAATTAGTGAAAAGATCGAACGTATTTTGTTACTTTCGATTCAAGGTATACCAATTTGTATACTTTAATTTTTTTAATGTAGTAAAAAGACTTTTGTGATTCTTTTTATGTAAGTACGCGAGTTATCGACTATCGACACTATATACCGATTGTATGATAATCAAATGTCTTTGTAGGTTTGTATTATCTCTTGTAGAAAATGAATTTACTTTGCGGCAAAAGAAGAGAGCGTGTCACGGAACGGCTTTAAAGTTTGCGGTCAGTGTGCACACGATCGTGTAGAAACGCAATCGGTTTAATCTGATGTAACACTTGCCAGGCGTCACTCACCATTTCATCCGTCTAACGCCGATTTACATATCGATTTTGAAGCGTGCTGCGAGCACGCCGTGATGGAAGGCGGTCCGCTCGAGAAACGGTGTACGTAGGACAGCCGAATGGTCACTGGATTTAAATAAATCGAACAATATGAATGAAAATCGCATGAACATATTCTTAACTATACATTAATCCATATGCATATGTGTGAAATACAGGAAATATCGAATATTTCACAGTTTAAAGAGTAATTTTTATAAATTTTATTCACAGATTTTAGTTGAATTTACAGAAACAATTTTATAAAAAATAAAGAACACTGGTAAATATTAACTAATTTTCTTCCAACCAAGAAAGCGATCTAAGAAAAAATGGGAAAGACCTTAATCTACTCTGAAAGCTATCTACTGCTACTTCATATTGACGTACAGCTACCGAGTTGCTATTTTACATTTATAGTCTGTCCAACGAAACGGAGCAGTAAACGTAAACAAAATATGATTGCTGCGGCTACAACTATTGGCTGCCGACTAGTAATATTCGAATGTCACTACCTCGCCTCAAGTTTATTGCCTTGTCTCATTGGACAGATTATATATGCTGTCCAGCAAGTAGAGTCTGAACAGGAGAGGTAAATAAAACCACGTGACCGAACTCTAGGGGAAACAATATGGTCGAATTTGCAATATATTATTATTATTATTATTATATATTATGAAATTGCAAACTACTATTTCGAATATTTTTTAATACATTAACATTAATCGTACCATCTCGGCATTCTCTATAAAAAGGTATTAAACTATTTATGTCGAAAAACTATTGTTTTAGTAGATATATTAACTTTAGTTTCTCAAATTTAACGTATGAAAGACAAGGAAAGATACGAAACGGTATTCTTTTGTTTCTTTTTGTCTTCCATACGTTAAATGTGACAAGTTAAAATTAGAATATCTGCTAAATTAATATAATTTTACATAAATAAGTTAATATCTTTTTTATTATATTATAATATATTGTATTATTATATTACCATATTATCTGTATTTAGATTTTTTAACAAGAAAACTAGTTTCTCTATGAAAAGAGACCTCTATGTTTTCATTTCTAGTTAAACGAAACCCCATGTATATGAAATTTTATATAAATTTATTTAAAATACTTAAATATACAAAATTAAATAACTAATTGCTATATTAATAATTAGATGAAGCATAAAGATATTAAGCAATAACCACATTAACTTACTATCGATTCCGTACTTCTTGTAATACGTTTCGGTAGTAAGTATATATATATATGGTAAGTTTATGTATGTACCCACGTTGTTTGTTCTCCATATTAGAAAAATGGCAACTTTGAGTACAGCATGCGGCGACTTTTTAGAGTTTCAGGTATTTTTTAAGTAAATGAAAGTATTGTGTAAAATGTATAATTTCAAATTATGTACTTCAATTGTTTTAATTACATATATTAAATTGTATATAGATTTCTGGAAAATGATAATACATTGCAAACATGATTAAGGTTATATAGTAGTTTATATAATAATAATTCATCTAGTAAATGATATTTAAGAAATGAAAGACCTTCTAAAATTCCCTAAACAATTTGTAAATAAACAATTTGATATATAAGTTATAATTCGGACTTTAAAATTTTAATAAGTGAATAGATATCCTTGTACATCCGAGCTAATATGAAATAATAATTGATACATTATATATGTAAAACTTGACAATAAAAAAAATGATTAAAGGATCTATATCGAAATTAATTATTTTGCAGTATTACTTTTGTATGTGTCTTTTCCAAATTTATCTTTTTTTTATTTTAAGGTAATGAACGTTCTTGTTCCAGGATGCATTGAAAAAGATGCGGCAACTTGATGACAAAATCATTTATATGCTAAATGCTATACTTCCAACAGAATCATTTAAAGGACAAAGTGATCCTAATGCTAAATGTAAAGATTTATATGAACAAATTCAAACAGGTCATAAATCAAGGGAATTAGCTATTACAAGTTGTTTAAATGCATCCAAAGAAAAAGTGAACCAATTAAAAGCTGAAAGAGATAATGGTAATGATAGTCCTCAACTTCTTAAAGCATTAAGAAAAGAACAAAATACTTTACGCTTATTGCAATCAGAATTAAACATAGAAGAAGTTGTAAAAGACCATACAGTTGAGGTTTATTATAAGAAATGCCGTGGTTTTTATAAGCCACCGACTGATATAGAAATCTAATATTGTTATTGATTTTGAAAATACTTTGTCCACTACCTTTTTGTATGATTGTAACTTTAATGAGAAATATATTTAAATGTTGTAAATATATTTAGTTATCGCATTTGTGCAAATAAATAAATAGCAATAAACAGAAGAGGTTTGCGATAGTAATAACTATATCTTATTATATTTTTTACATTATTTATTAATAAGTTAAATATAGGTTAAATGTAGGATATACACATATGTCTGGTATAATAGAAAAACCTTGTTTATTTATTATATCAGTGTTTATTATCAATGTTTACTTTATCACATACTATCATTATCACTGAGTATTGAGTATTAGTTTACCAACATTTTAAAACTAATCTCATTTTTATCCGTTACAAAAATATATTTCTTGAATTATTAAAGTAATATACAATGCTCATTTTATATAACTTAGACATCTCAAATGATATTACAAAGCAGTATTTCATAGGTCAATAGATCAATAATTATATTAATTAATACAGTAAAATAGTAACAAAGAAAAGGGCAAATCAAAAAAGTATTTCGAACATGAATTTAAATACTACAAAAAAAAAAAATACTTTTTTATATATATACATATATAACTAAAGTATATTTATTATTAAAGGTAGGTAAAACACTATTATTCTCTCTCAGCTTTATCAGCTGCTTCTTTTCTACCTTTTTCTTTTACTTCCATATACCATTTCATCCTTTCTGTTGCTATATTTTTTCCAGCTGCAACATCTCTTTTTCCAATCATTACAGCTGAGAGACAAATAATTATTGCAAGAAACATCATAACAAAGCATATACGAATTCTTGCCTTAGTATGTGCATGCTGGATACATTGATAGCTAGTAAAGTAATCAAAACACATAATATTTAATATATATAGTATTTAAGCAAGTGAAATTATTTTTTATATTGCATTAAGAAATGGAATTTATTTTTATCCTCTGGTACTTGTAATTTTTATTTTAATAGAAGTTTGTGTTCTCAACTAACTTACGAGACATAATCTGGAACTTGATCCAGACTAGGATACCGTTTGACCCAAACTAATATTCTTTTATCCATATTAGATAGAGCAACCATAGGTGGCCCTAAAGTACCACAATTTTTTATATATTTTGGATAAAATTAAGAACATTAATGTTAAAAATATGTATGATATACCTGTTACAAAATCAACTGGTTCCTTCTGATCCGTAGATTGTGATGTTTCAGTAGTTTTAGATTTCTCACTAACGGATTTATTTTCATTTCTTACAAAAGTCGAATGTAATTGTCTTATTCTTAATAATTTGAATTGCCTGATCAATCTTGTACAGAACATTCTACAACAATAAATACTATTTATAGTTCATTTGTATTAAATATTACATCTTTAATTCATAAAACCATAACATATATTAATAAATTTAATTAATTAAATATAATAGAGTATAAACATTACAGTGTGTAAATGCTAAAAAATACTATTCAAGTACTAATATAACATAATATTTATATTTTCACACATAATTTAATTTGAAAAATATTGTTTATTGTATATTACGAAATTTATTAGGGATTTAGAAAATCAAGAATACTTCAAAATATGTTTATAAATGTATTAAATACTCGTACATTTTCTTAAACGTAATTTTTATAGGTTACATATCTATAAATAAATTGTATTTTAAAACAGACTAACTATATTTCAAAAGTAACATTCTGACCTTGCTTAATTGTATTACAAAATTAATTAATTGAATATTTGTATTTTGTTGTCTTATATCATTCTACGTAGCAATTAACTCAATTTATTCGTTTATACAATTTTTTAATTTACTGACTATCACAGTCCAGAAAAATTGATCACTTAACTTACTTTTAACGATTTATGTTCATGAGCTGACTAATCCTTCCTATTAATCGCTTAGGTACTACTAACTTAAAGCACAGTAGGAATATCATGGATATAAGAACACACACACATATATACACATATATACGACTGGTAAGATTTGTGTGCATGTTATATATGTATGTATTTTATATAAATAATTTTTGTTTAAACTTTTAATCAGAATTAACAAAAACATATTCGAAACCTTTATTATATATTATTTATGGAAAGGTGTAGTAATTTGGTAAATAAAGGAAAATAGAAAATAGGTGTTCCCCATACCAAGACAAGTACATTTATAAATAATTTCATTCCTTTATTAGTTAAATAGTTTGGAAAAAATAGGCTGACCTTTACTTCAAGGAACCGAAAATTATTGATTATTTTATTTGCAATATTGTAGTTTCCGATTCGTAGAATTCGAAAATGTAAGTTTCAAGTTGCAGAACTCAGTGGTTCAAAAGTTATGATTATGTAAAACAGGGCATTTTTAGGGTATTTTACAAGTTATTTTGATGCCATATTACCTCCATTGGAGTCCATGGAGTCACTGATTGCACGTAAGTGGCAGTCACTTTGGCGGGTTAAGTCAAATGTATTTTTGTATGATATATATGTATTTTGCATATTTGGTCTTTCACTCTGACTCAATGCCTCAAGGCCTGCAAATAATAGCTTTTCTAATGCGTTCGGAGTATTCATTTATGCTTTTTTTTAATCGCTACGTTTCTTTTTGTTTCATTTTCTTCTTTATTGCTTTTTTGTAGTCTTTTCCGTTTCATTTTTTATTTCTTTTCATTCCGTGAAGGTACATAGAACAATCAATCACTGTGTGAGATTTGTAAGTAAACCCGAGATTGGTTTTGGTTTAAGTCAAGATTTATTTTTTGTTAACAAACGTTAGTACAAACTAATTTTGCACGAATTTAACTACAGCTCCTGATAGTATGTATTCAAAGAATAGAAACCAATTGGCAGCCAGTTATGGACTGAATGAGGGAAGAGATCGCTTCCATGACAATGAAGTTGCCGATCGTATGAATTTTTGTGACGACATTTTTGCTGTCATAAGAATATAGATCTGATAGTATTGTTGATGGAAGTGATACGAAGATATTACGTTTTTAAATAAGGTACACGAAAGTTGAGAGTATGTGAATCTCACATGAGAGCTCACCTGTGCGGACCAATCAGATGTCGTTTGTGCAATCTATTCATTGGACGAAGTATGGATAGAAGGCAATATGGTACCAAAGTAAAGTGTAAAAAACCCTAAAAATGCTATATGTTTCATATGGTCATAATTTTTGAACCACTAGATTCCACAACTTATAACTTGCATTTTTGAATCCTACAAATCAAAACCTATATATAAAAATTACAGAAAAACAATAATGAATACCGATTTTTATTGTTTTAGACATAGCAGATATTTGATTGAATATTTTATTGAATAATTATTGAATATTTCTAAAACTTCTAGGAATTTAATTTTTATTCTATGTATCCATAGTTTAAAACTTATAACTGCCTGATTACAATTTACAAGAGTACAAGTGCTGAACATTTATCGCACATGTTTAATGTATACATGACGTATTCTACTAAAGGAATATACGTTGTTAAAAATTTTACTGAATTAAAATACTTGCAAAATGAAAGTGAAAATTCTGACAAGAAATCCAGATGATTATTTACGAGAAACGAAACGTGATATTCATAAAGGTTAGTTTTATTTTAAGATACATATTGTTTGAAATAACAAATAATGGTAAAGTAAACTTTCTTTATAAATATTTCCATATTTCTTATCGTACAATGCAACATTTATAATGTTTTATTCAAATGGATTATTAACTAATTTTGTACATTTTTTGTTTGTAGTTCCTAGGAATTATGATCCGGCATTACATCCTTTTGAAGCAGCAAGAGAGTATACCAGAGCTTTAAATGCAATAAAGTTAGAGAAAGTATTTGCAAAACCTTTTGTAAGATGCTTAGAAGGACATAAAGATGGTGTGTCTTGCTTTTATAAACATCCTTCTCAATTGTCTACTCTAATTAGTGGAGCTTTTGATGGAGAAATAAGAGTATGGAATCTTATATATAATGTATGTACACGTAACATTTTGGCGCATAATGGCATAGTACGGGGAATTGTATTTAGCGTAAGTGGCGAAAACTTTATCTCTGTTGGTGATGATAAGACTATTAAAACATGGAAATCAAGAAAACCATCATTCAACGAGGAAGAACCAATAAATACAATTATTAGTAAAGTAGGATATTAAATATTAAAGAACAAAAAAACAAATATTATTTTACTATATTGATTCAAAATATATGAATATTTTGTAGACTATAATAAGTGGAATCTCTCATCACCGAACTCAGCCAATATTTGCAACATGTGGTGAAGTATGCCATTTGTGGGAAGAAACAAGGAATGAACCAATTCGTACATTTAAATGGGGTGTTGACAGTTTGTACGATATTAAATATAATCCTGTGCAGTGCAATTTATTTGGTATAAAATTATCGATTATTGTACCTAATGAGGATCATATTTCAACATTATAAATACATATGAATTTTGCAGCTGCTTGTGCAAGTGACCGTAGTATAATTCTGTATGATGCCAGAGAAACAGGACCATTGCGAAAAGTGTTTATGAGGTTAAGAACTAATAAATTGTCTTGGAATCCTATGGAGGCTGTTACTTTTACATGTGCTAATGAAGACTATAAGTAAGTTTGAGAAAGATGATATATCGTGTTATTTGATATCAAAGTTTATATAGAGAAATTGAGTATAACATGTTTTCTTATTTAGCTTATATACATATGACATTCGTAAGTTGAAAACACCAGTAAATGTGCATATGGACCATGTAGAGGCTGTAATTGATGTGGATTATTCGCCGACTGGTAGAGAATTTGTGTCTGGTAGTTATGATAAATCAATTCGCATTTTTGAAGTAGACAAAGGTCATTCTCGAGAAGTTTACCATACAAAACGCATGCAAAGATTAACATGCGTGGCCTGGTCTCTTGATAATAAATATGTTATTAGTGGTAGTGATGAAATGAATATTCGTATATGGAAAGCAAAGGCATCAGAAAAATTGGGTGTGGTATGTAGTTATTCCAATTATATTTTGTATTTCTTCCTTTTACTATTTTACGTATTAAAGATAATAAAATGTATAAATGCAGTTGAGACCTAGAGAAAGAACAGCATTAAATTACAATGAAGCTTTGAAAGAGAAATTTGCTGCACATCCCCAAGTTAACCGAATTTCTCGACATAGACATGTCCCAAAACATGTTTACAATGCAAAGGCTGAATTACGTACAATTCGCCAGAAAGTTAAACGAAAGTATGTACTATTACTTCAAAAGAGATCTAAAATATTTAAAGTATAAAATATTTTTACTATAATTTATTTACTTTATTTCAGGGAGGCTAATAGACGAGCTCATTCTAGAAGAGGTGCGGTACCTTTTGTTTCGGAAAGAAGCAGGAATGTTGTTCGACAAGAAATATAATACACAATTATATATTATAGTATTATAAATTTTTATGCTGATTAACCATTTGCGGACTACCGCCGCATATATGCGTTATGCGTAGGCCATCAATTTGGCCGAGGAACTTATATATACGTTTGGCGAAAATAACTGATAGAGCCGAACGACTTATATATGTATCCCACGTAAACGCGTCGCTATGGGCGAAAAACTTATATACGCGTTCGGCGAAAACAATTGATAGAACCGAAAGACTCATATGTGTGTCATTTTACTTATCCTGTGGAGAATTTGTGCATGGCAGTTTTAAATGACTATCGCGGCAGCAGCTCGGGTAGCAGTCCGCAAAGGGTTAAAAATAAAGACAAAATGGAGTTTACCACATTCTATTATAATTTATATAATTTTACAAAATTCAATATAAACGGTAATTTACGTAATGTTATAAATAAGGTATGTCAGCATTTCATCTAAATGTATAAATTTATTTTTTGGATATATTGATCATAGTAAATTATAACATTTGATGAACATGAAATATCTGTTTAAGATTAATTTTATACTGCTTATGCATGTTTGTTTATCAAGACAAAACTTATTTTTGATTTTAAAGCAAATGTAAAAATTTATGAATTTGTTGTTATACAGGGTAATTCTCTAGTTGATTCAAAGGTGATGCCACTAATAATACACACATAGTTGTTTTTGTCCTAATACAGGACTGATATCAGATTCTGATGACATATTATTACTTGATATATATTATATATATATAAACAGAACGTTATTACATTTCCTTTGAGTTAACTAACAAGAAAATCATCCTGTATATGCTACATTCGTTTAATACTAATTTCCTAAATTTCAAAATAAAGAATTACACTCATGATTCAATTTTCTGTTATTCTTATAAGAAATATTAAATTGTGATGCTAAATTATATTCGATATCAAATTTAATGTAATTACTTCATTTAAAGAAACAGGTATTTCATATACCACGTAATGTTTTCGACAATGGATAATATTTTTATGGATACACATTATGGACTAAAATATTGACTATAATCTCTAATATTTATTGTAATAAATAATTTTATTGAAATTATACAACGCATTGCTATAATAATTCGTAAAACGTTACAAACTTCAAGCAGTGATTAATGTCTTGCTTAGCGTAGCTTACAACGATTTATTAATTTCCTTCTATTTTCTTTGCGCATTTATCTTAATAAATGTTTATCAATTTGGCAATACGCAGATCATTCTATACCTTCTTTTCAATGTCGAAGTACGGTGAACGTTCACAAACTAGCTAAAAATCATGCTGAAGTCTTATTTCATGTTTTTGTCAAAGATGGCTAAATAAGTGATTTTAGTCTTCGTATTTTTGCTTATCTTATATTTTCAAGTCCGCATTGTAGATGTTACATTTTCGGTTTATACGGTTTAAATAAATGAATACAAGACACATTTATCGATTTTATACGTAAATGCTCTAGCATGGTAGGGATGGGGTATTGTATTTAATTTAATACCAGATATTTGAACGTGGGTAAACTCCTTATTAAAATACTATTTTATTATTTGTCAGTTATCGTGTGTTTCATTCGCGTTACTTTGTAGGATAAATCAACGACAGTCTGTCGTTTGTAAAATCTGATCTAACGCGTTTATATTGTTCGATGAATTCGATGATAGTTATCTAAATTTTAATTTATCATTCCTTGTCATTTCGTATATCGAAAAAATGATGAAGCAAGAGTTTGAGACTATCGAATTGTATTCTTAAAATTTCATGTCCTTGGGCGTATAAAAAGCGGCACATAGTCTCCGATTTTTCTCGTTTATCCATTGTATGTTAATTAATACGCACATATGATTATACAGTTGCTTATTCCTTTCTTCTTCTCTTTTTTTAATATCAACTATGCGCGCATAAATTCTGTACAAGACTAGGTTAGTCGAGCAATTAAATTATCAGTGTAAAATTATTTCTTTCGTCGGCTTCAAAATTCCATGGTATTCTACGCTTCCTGTTGTCACTGTCTCAAGGGTATAGTTCCTCCTAACGATGCCGTCAATGTCATTTAATTAAATATGAGTAGTATCGTATAACAATAATTATAATTTATATACATATAAACACATTTACATTAATTTTGTAAAACACTATTTAGCCGCGTGAAATTCTAATGGTAGAATCCTCGAAGGATTTTAAAGATCCTCCTTTCAATCGATCGAAAATTACGAAAAATCTCATTGCATTGTCGTCCTGTTCAAAGTCACATACATCGATCTGCTAAATATGTTGAACTCCTCTGATAATATTTTATTGGTAAATTTTATCATTTTTTTTTCTTTTTTTTCCTTTTGCTTCTGCTTTGACGATTGTTGTCGGGTAATGCAACGCTGTCAAATAACCTTCGATTTCTAAACTAAATTCAACAGCATAAGATTTCACACATTCGTCCGGAACGAGAAAACCATTCAAGAGACATTCGCAGTAACATTAAAAAATATACTTATCTCATTTTTTGTGATAACTTTTATTCCATCCAAATTCTACAATAAACTAGCTCATCGAAAATGCTGTAAACTAGTTGTCATTCGAAATTTTCTATCGCAGAGTCAGCGTCAAGGCGTATCGGCAGGCGTCGAGCGATTCTCGTGAACTGCTAACGATTTAATTCAATGAAATGCATGTCGATAGTTTCTCGTTGATTTAACGCGAACCCTGCGACTCGATCTATAAAATAAGGAATCAGATTCCCTGCTATGCGTCCTCCGACTTTTGATTCGCTGTTATTTCCATGAATAGCGGCGGTCGTTAAATTACTTACGCTATGTTTCCTATCGCTATCGATGACTTACGAAATACATATCACCACGGCAACGTACAGAATCATTCGAACGTGCGACGCATTTCATTCTCGAGTATGAGATGAACCGCAGCAAATTAGTTCGTTACGCGATCAAGAAATTTCTTTATTAATCGACGAACATGATCGACCGAGGACGATATGAAATTCAAGATAAAAACACGTTTCAATGATTTCACGAACTCTTCGTGCCTGTACACGCATTTACGTGATCTCGTGCACAATTGTATCGTGAAACGCGTTCAATTTCTCGTAGTCTCTGAACGAATTCGCTTTAATCGTTCGGTTCGAAGAGCGTCGGTGAAAGCATCGATTTTACCAGATCGTCCTGATTGCCAGCTTTTTTCTAGACGTTCAGGTCAGCCATCATTTTACGGAAATCGGCTAAGGTATTGTAATCGGGGTCTGAATCGATGTCCGCGAAGTCTTTGTTGGAATCGCTTTTCACAAAGCTAGGGTTGTATCGACTTAATGACAACGGGCACGGCAGTAATTCTGGCATCACCGAGTGATGAGTAATTAGGGCGGTCAGAGTTGTGAATTCCTTGGTGAAGCCCTGCAACAAACAGAAGGATAGTGCGTACGGTTATTATTCATTCTGGATATTAAATTATTCATATTTTCTATCTCGCTTTACAATTGCGAAAATAGATAATTTTTCAAAAAGGATGAAGATATCTTCTGATTAATGATAATCGAAAAAAAAAAAAAAATAAATCGAAAGCGTAGAATACAGCTTTCGCATGCGATGCATGCCAGCGATGTATAGCATATGCATAGCAGAGATATATAAACTTTATAAATCTCGATTTGATGTGGATCTATTATTTACGAACAATGTCACGATTTGTACCCTACCATTAATACTATTTTGTTTGTTATCGGTGTGATTAAAATGATTTTGTAAATGAAAATAGCATACTGTTTTGGTGTATGGAAAATTCAAAACGGATAAGACATTTGCACAAGAGTGTACTAATTAGTTCAAATAAATATAATTTTACAATTATTAATTCAAGCAGCATAACTCTATATGTGGCGATATTTCGAACATGTTTTATATCAACAAAACAATTATAAAAAAATTTTATAGAATGCTTAATGAATGTTTAAACTTGTAAATTACTGCATTTTATAATAATTCTCTGAATAAGTTTCCGAAGAAAAGCAACTGAATCTGATATCACTGAATTTCTCTCGATGTCACTATACTTAAACATGCCATTTTAATAAGCGCCATAAATGTTTTAATATCGCACTTTATTACCTGCGTAATGATCTATGTGATTTTAGCTTTATATTCGTATCATTCTTCTCGTTAAGTTATCGGATGTGTCTACAAAATTACGATCGTTAGGATAATTTGATATTATGTGATATGAACAAAAGCATGATTTAATATCGTATACATAGGTGCAGATAATTACTAAAAATTATCTATGGTGTAGGTATAATTCAATTGCATAAATCGACTGTGTTTAATATATTATATTATTCGTGTACGAAGCAAATCAATGAGAAACATTGTACGTCAAAATTATCATCTGCCGTCATATTCGAATCTCATCGCGTGTTGCTACGGCAATGCAATTCCAGATGAAAGAGTGGGGATGAGTTTTGATTTCCCTACGGTACATCCAACAAAACTCATTTATACTCGTTTCGGAGATTATCAAAGTCCACGGACCCATTTAATTTATCCTACAAGGGAAGTCCGTACATTTAAATACGCGTAGCCAAATGGCAAAATACGCAACCAGAGTCGCTTTGTACTTGCACAATGTCTCCATTATAATATTTCAGAACTAAAAGCTTCGGTCCAAACGCGATATTACTCTGTGATGATTAACTTCTACGTACAAAGCGGCACAGTTGCGAACTCTTCTTTAACAGTGTCCCTTCGTTTTATTCATGGTATATAGCGAAAAAAAGAACGCTTTATTTTCAAAGACTGCGCGTGTAGGTTTGCAATGAATTCTATCATCTTGTAATAAGCGAAATTAGGGAAGTAAATAATGCGTGACAATTTTCGTTGAATATGATAAAGTTCATGTATGTTCAAGTATGTACGTACATTATATGTACTAAAACCGAAGAATAGAAATAGCGTAAAAATCGTTACGAGCTTCCTATTATTAACAAATCTAACGTAACTATTAATTTGATCACGATACGAATAATTTTCATCCTGGCAAAAATCGGCATAGAATTTCTATAGTCTCCCTTTTGTGAAACAATTTCGTTTCTTATAGGAAGTTTTATTTGTTCCAATAGTTTCACACAATTTTTGCTTTCTCTTACGAACCGTATTCTCTCTAAAAGTATAAAACAAAACTCAATGACTGTAAAAGATCATATTTTGTATCTCTATAATAAATACAGTAACAAAGTCGATTAAGTGAAGTTAGATTCAGTAAAATTCTTCTCTGCATTGATGATATTGATCGAGTGGCGATCTCTAGACGTACTTGTATTTTTTTTTTTTTAAATATATATATCTATTATAAGTAACTTTTAGTTTGACTTGTTTAGAAACTTAAAAGTTTGAGTAGGTCAGAGGTACTTATATTGTGTCGTATCATTCACTTAACGAAGATTACTGTACAAATTAAATTGTTAAACTTCGTTTCAGTTCTTTTACACGGCGGTTAATTGACAGATCGTGCTGGCCTCGTGTGTGGCGAAATGAATTATAATTGTAGATAAAAGGAATTTAAACTGTCACGGCGAAAGTGTTAATTACTGTATTTAAGCGCAGACGTTTCGTAGACGGCTAAAGACATTCACGAGAAAGACCGTCCCTCGTGATGACTCGAGGAGAGATTTACCTTGATTTTGTAGCCTTTGTTCGTGCGCATTATGAGATAATGGGCTATTCCGCTTGGTTGGAATTCGCGCGGCACTCGAAGCGAAAGGGCATAACATCCGGGTTTACTGGTGCTCTCTCTCACCATGAAGGCTCCTTCCGGCTCTTGGCTCAACACTTCCAGCGTTATTTCCCTGGAATCATAAATGACCACGACACCGTGAAAATGCAAATTTGTATAAATAAGTAGTAGAAATAACAATTACTGCGAGACAGCAACTACGACTTCGTATTATCCATGCTAGGCGTATCATACGAGAACAAAGAACGATAGTAGATCCAATCGAGTTAAAAAATATATGTGTCTGGATACTCGAATATCTACGTATCAAGCAACGAACATATAGATCGTATAATAATTAAATATTAAAATTAATCCGTGTTGTTATCTTTTCGTACTTACGTATAATGTTTCTAGTGTATTGTATGAAAAATGTTTGTATAAGTGGGAAGAGGGAGATTTGTCTTGTTTACTGTCGCATACGTACATCGATTATTTTAATAAAGCCATAATTCCCTGGAAAGATCTCGAGAATGATATTCCTACTATTGTCTAGCGCATGAATCAAGTACCTTGGTATTCCAGCCTGGAACCAGGGAGCTTTGCGCAGTTCAGCTTCTTCACTGCGATTATTGAGACTATCCGTTCTTTCAGGAAGAGGTGGTGGGGTCGGTGTGGAACCGTGTGTGCTTCCATCAGCAGGTACCGAACTGCTCGAAGTGCTGATCTGAGATCTTCTCTTCGATTTGAATTCTGTTTCTGTACCAGAGCTTGGAGAATTGTGTCCTATCCTGTAAATGTAGTAATTCGAATGTAACGTACTTGCTATCACGAATCGTTGAAAGCAAGAATAGACATAGAAAACGCTATCCCTATCCTCCGACCAAACGCCAATAACAGCGAAACAGTTGAAAACTGTTCATTTGACATTACTGACATTACTTGTTCTCGATTCTTTTTCGTATCTTTTCTCGTTTACGATTTATAAGCGCTTGCATCGAACGACCGACTCCGATAAAAGGAGATGATTTCTCCCTTTAAACTAAAAACTGGCCACGAACAAATTGCCGCTAAATTTTTGATCTAAGTCTGACGAACGCTTGTGCAAAGTTTCATCAAAATCGTGAGATCGATCGAATTGTTACTTAGGAATTAAGGGCTACAGATCTAACTATAAGATAGTTCCTCTTACGAGATTACCTGTTGTTCTCAATGTTGAAGTTTTTCGCGGTAATAGACGCGTTGATAGTATTATCCAGGCTCTCAGACGGGGGTATCTTGTTGTAGGTCGGCCTCGTACCCTCAGAGTCGATGATCGCCTCGTTTATATAACCCCCAGAATGCGGCCTGTTTGATGGGCTCGTCGGTGTGCTGCTACCACTGACGAGGGGGCAGCTGTCATCCTCACCGTTCAGTCCAAGAACGTCACGTCCACCTGTCAAACCCATCGCCAGCCGCTTTATCAGAGGTGGCTTATCCGTTAGTCTCTTGTACGAGTTTAGTTCCGTCGGTGAGTTGCTCTCATCGCTGCTCGGTGTGCTCTGCTGAGAGATACTCTTTGGCTCATCCTCGTTCGTAATAGGGCCGAGAACGTTCGTAAAGTTGTGCGTCGGCCGTAGACCCGGGATCGAGTTCGGTGTCTGGTTTGGTGCGAAGAAAAAGTCGATTAATGTGAGCAGTACGATTTAACGACGTTGGTTATAGAGAACAAAAGAATCTCGATAGAAATTGCTGCAAGTATAAGGATGCGTTCGATTTTCTGTAATCTCTTCGTTGTTAACTCTTTCATAGCGAGACAGGCTCATACAAATCGTCGACTGTAGCGCAGACTTCGTATCTTACGTGTTACTGTGCATGCGCATAACGCGATGTTATCTGAGATTGTTGTTCGCGAAAAGCTAAAAGTACGTACGATACTTTTTGTATCTCGTGTCAAAAATACAAGATATATCGAGGACAAGAAACAACAACTTTCTAAATGGTTTGTTCTGAATTCTTCGTTTTATCGCGCTGTGAAAGGATCGAGAGTAATAACGATAACTTGCTGTTAAACGATTTTTGTTCACAGAGAGCGGAGGCGGCATTATATTCCTTGTAAATAATCGTTTTTAATGTAAATAAAGTTACTCTACTTATGTTACATGGTACAATTTTTCAAGCAAAGGTTTGCTTTCAGGAAAATCGATTTTGAAAATATATCGATCACGCACTTAGCTTCCAAGTAATAATTTAATACACCACGATGCAGGTAATTATCTACATGTCCCTTGGTTAAACCTTTTATTTTATCCAATATTTAATATTACTTTACCGATAAGATAGTAGATTCTATAAAAAGAGACGCGTTCAGCAAGACCTATCAAGTTGCAATGTAATTGAAAATTAAACGTATGAAAAAACGAATGAAAAATCGAGTCTCTGAAGAATTATACCTTATTTTATAAAATGTTGTTCCTCGTCTTCGATTTACTTCTTTTCGTGAAAAATCACTTCTTGTTAGACGATATGAAATTTTACTGTTATATAGCGAAAAACGTTCTATTTCCAGCAAATATGTCAGGTGTTACCCTGTACATGCTTATGGGCGGCAGAGTGAGTCTGACTCAAAATCCGTGGCGAATAGCGGCGTGAAATAACGTCGCGCGTTCGTTGTAAAATCCATTGAGCGAAAGTGCTAGGGAAAGAGAATGAACGCGTGAGCTCACCTTCACGCTAGCGAGTCGCAGCGTGGGCGAGCCGGCGCTGCCGAGCTGTACGTTCATGTCCGCCGCAGACGAGCCGCTTCCAGTTCTGGACGTGGGCGACGTCCGACTTTTTAGCCACGAATTCGAAGACGAATTCCTGCAAACACCTCCCGCGCCGGCGATCGAGCTGTCGCCAGCCAGCGATTTGTTCTGCGACAAAAAGAAACTGATCGTTAAACTCCTAACGAACTTGCGATCGCTCGTATGCCTGGCATCTTTTTGCTGTGGCAACACTTCGAGCCAGCGGCGTTAATGCTCGTCGAGAGACCGAACGTAGTATGCAATAAATATCCTTCACGCTGCTATTTTACACTTAGCATGACTAAAACTCTGCAAATACATTTAAAGCCAGCTATTAAGAAGGTTTCAAGTTTTAGAAATATCAATTGTATCGGTCAGTTTTATCAATTTCTATCGATACGTTTATCTTCTGAAATGCTCTATTTTCTTCCTGAAAAATGCGACTGCTCAAAATCGTTCGACGACTGATCTCGCCTCAAAGGACAAACGATAGATTTATTTCGAATATATGAAAAAAGAAATTTCGATACGCCGGTGCAAACGATCACGCGACACACGTTACATAATGCAAACGACAGTGATAACTTATAGTCGTACAATTTCTGAGTTTCTTGCTAGATAAACGTAGCTGAATATTGAATATCGAAGTGATAGAAATTTTGTCGTGCAAATATTCTGACCACTTAAACCGAAATATCGAACAAGCTACAAGTCACACGTTAAATATGCAAAGCACTTAACATTTCGCATTTTCATTCGGTGATTCGTTACGTGAATATCGTGGAAATAGGTCTCACTAGAAAACCAGTAACCAAGAAGCTACAAGAAATAGAACGAAGGCAGTGGAATCGTATCGAATGTTTAACCTGTCAGACAGTAAACGTCAGATATATAGCGGGCAGCTACGAAGTTTTATTTGCGAATTTTGACAGGGATCTTGAATTGGGCGGGTAACGTAACTTGAAAACTAATAAATAGTTTATCGATAGAATCTTACGATTCCCAGGACGATTGCGTAGGGAGAACCAACGGACATACCGCGACGGACTGACCGTTTACTTGGAAACACGATGGAGCCGAGAGACTTGGGTCGAATTTATAATTAACGTGGCCTGTAAATGGGACACCTCTACTGGAGACTGATGCTCCCATGAGACTACGTCAGATATCACTCTTACTGACTTTTTCTTACATTCGAAAGTACACGAGACGAAAATTATCTTGTTCGTAAATTTAATTAGGAATTTTGTTAATTTATCATACAGGCTCTTTAGTATTTTTAAAGGGAGAGAGAGGTGTAATACCAGGCTGATGGTTTCAGTGAAACTTTTAGGTAGCTTCAGTGGCGATAAACTTTACGCAGCAGGTTCCTTCCTGTTTACTGTTGCAAATTTACTTTAATGTAAAAGCGAAGATTCGTAAATTGCTGAGCTACTTGCTTTTGGAAGTTATGTCGCATTATTTACAGACGTTTTAAACGTATGTCACTGGAAAGATGATCTTTCTCCTTTCCTCTTTCGTTATTTGCTGCGGTTGTTGATAAAATTCGATAGAAAGTTAGATAGCGTTAATCGAGTTTCTTCTCTGTAGAAATATTCGACAAGTAACATCTATCCACATCTTTTGTACAAAATATGAAATATAAATTCTTATATTTTCAATGCTTTTTTAAAAATAATGATTTTAAAATTTATGCACCAACTAGTGAATTGAACATTTTAATTATACGTTTTAGATGATTTTATATCTCAATATTTATTTTCCTGTTTGATGTTTTTAATGGTAAGAAAATAAAATTAAAAATTTAAAATTCGAATTACGTTAATATCGTGATATATGTAATATGTAATATTATGAAAATTTCAAACATTGAACAATATAATTTATATCTAAGTCAGATAAAAAGACTTCAAATTTCAAAAATCAAGTAGCTCAAAAACGCTCAACTATTTGCACTTTTATGCATAGTAGTGACTTGTAATGGAAAAAAAGCTTATTGCATGACATAAAAATTTTATTAATCCTCCAAACTTAATACCGTGTTCTAGCAACATTGTACTCTAACAAAATATACATGTATTATTATATTATTATTATATTATTATTATAATATATATGTATAATAAATATACATATTTGTTTACGGTATAACTGGGCCTAATTGTAATGTAATAAATTAAATTAAATGTAACGCGAGAAGTGTTTCTACTTTAAAATAATAGATAAAATAAAGTTCTTCTTCGCAACCTAAAGGTACGGGTGAAAATCTCCAAAGTTAACACCTTCTACTTGTTAGTTATTTTTAAGTATATTCGATTCCTGATAAATTGCTCCGTTCTTTCATTTTCATTTTTATTTTTACCTGCAGGATATGCCGGCATCCTTTGGTGCAAAAAAGATCTGGGACACACTTTACATTGTAAGAGAAACGATAACTTATTTGTTTCCTGCTGATAGTAATTTATCGCGTGTAGAAAATATTGTTTTACTATTATTATCATAGTATTTTAAAACCACGAAAAATTTTCGAATTTATATGTACAGAAAAATTGATACTTATAGGCATTTATTAACAATGTAAACATTTTATATAAATATCGTATTCGTAATTTAAATTTAAGCTTCTTCCTTACTTTATTCCAAATTGACAACTTAATTCACTGATTTTTATTGAGATCAACACAGTCTTGCTGTTTCATAAAGAAAATATCAAGTACGCGTGTATATCAGAAGTCGTACAATTTTCTTCGTTAACGTGTCGATAAAATAAAAATTAAGAGAAAGCGACATCACTGACACGGATACGAGACAAAATATGTACGTACCCACGAAGATCGATTCTCTTGTTTGTCCTTTCGGTAGGGTGGTGATGATTGCGGTGAGATCACATCTTGAAGGATCGGTTGGCGCTGAAGCTGCGCCACGTATGCCATACGAAAAGCATTGCCGACAATGGTGTTTAACTCCTCCGCCTGGAAGAAAAAAAGAAAAGAAGAAGTTTTATTCGATTGCCACGCTTTGATAAAAGTGTATTAATTGCTATTCATTTACGTCCAAACATTTTAAAATACGTTTAAGACCAATTATATCGTGCTTGAACGCCAGATTGATTGACCTAAATTTAATCAACGAACTAATTTGTTACTGCATCAGAGAATTTCAATTAATTCGCCATTCATCTTTTTCTCCTCTATGTTTCGGTTTACATCAAAGACGAACTTCGAATCATCGATGGTCAATTAAGAGTGGAAATGGTAACTTTGCGTTTATCAAAGCGATTTTTTCTTTTTCACTTAGTTCGTTTGAAAATAGCGTCGTTATAATTTTACTTTGGCTTTAATTGCGAGTTAGTCGATGGCGTTTTTAATTAATCTTTTTTCTTTTCGTAATAATTCGCATCTTATTATTTTGTGATTCAGCAAACGAACGATCACGTTCCACTGATAATATTTAAACTGCTCAATTTTAATTACCGCTTAATTAATAATTTAAACTGCTTTCAAAGAAATACCTAATTTTTTTAAATTACCTGTCAGATTATTTTATCAGAGACTTTTTATTGCACATACTTTTTCGCGTGCAGATTCTATTATCTTACTATGCTATGTTTAATACGTTTGACAATACGTATATCGATCTCGCGAAGGTCACGGCACAAGTGGCACAAGTGGTGAATTTTTTGACTCGTTGTCAATCCTCTTGCCTCACTGGGTGGCGTGACACCAGATCCTTTTAGACTCTACGTAACAACATCTGCGGCTCTTTACTCGCAATTACAACCGCGCTAGTCCCTAAAGCCTTGTCTATACTAACAGAAATTATCTGCGTACATCGTGCGCCGAAAAATATACGTAGACTGTGTAAAGTGGATGCATCATGCGACGTATAGCTCGGTCGACTAGTCGAGGACGTGTTGGAGATAGAATATTGTTGAAACTTATCTGTGTAAGAAATGTGACCATCGCCAAGCGGATAGTCCATTTCGAGCACAAAGAGTATGTGCTTCAAGTACTTTTTAAATCTTGATTTTTAAACAACAGATACATACGTCCACCTTTGAAATTGGACATCATATAAATACAAAAAATTAATATTACAGCGATGAAAAAATTTCCTACCATAAAATACAGAAATTCAGATTGTAATAATTTTATTTATGTTTTCCAACACTGCCAACAAATCTTTCTCTTCGGTGTTAATAGTTTTCCAACATAGATACACAGGTAAATGACTTTTTATAAGGAATGCCGTGATATATTGTCATCAATGTATTAACAAATGTGTAGTTCCATCAAGAAAAATGTAGTTGTCTTGTGTTCGATTTTTGAACAATTCTTTACGTCACATTTACAAAGAAATGGTGAGCTTGCAGTGATTTCGATAAACTGCATGCATTTTTAAATTTTCTACCTTCGCTTTTCCTTGCCTGAAAAGTAAAGAAAATACTGTGTCATCTCCCTCGCACAGTGGTATCGTTGCTTGCATCTTTTACGAGGTAAAAACATATTCCATTTGCCCGCAGATGTTGTCTCTTGTTTTCCATTCCCATGGAAAACAACATACTTGTTCGCGACGTGCATTCTACGGGGCTTTTGCCCGGACGACGCGAGTCTGCCAATAATTGTTCGCCGGTGTGGATGTAGCTTTCGTTCACCAACTATCTTTGGATTGGAATTTTGTCTCTCGTTGTCGGCGAATTTTCCATGACAGACAGATGCTGATTAGCTGCGACACGTGTCTGTCGGACAATTGTCTGTCAGTGTGATCTTAGCTTTAGGAGTATCATCGCTCAAAGCCGCTATTGAGCCTAAATTTTGACGCGATGACATATTTATGCTTCCGGCTATCGGCAATACATTACTCTTGGAAACAAATCGACATTGCACGGGCAATTGACGCTAACAAATAAATTATTGAATTATTGAAAAGTATCTAACGCATGATTTATAATACACAGAACGACGTACATCTATTGGGAAAGAAACTGATCGTTACGGTATATCGAAATATCGTACACCGACGGTTGTTTAACAAGACAATAAATCTTTCTTGTTCAATGATCAATTGGTAGTAATTCTTTATCGAACATCTTGCAAAATAAAATTAGTTGTACCTTACACGTGCGATTTGTATCACTTTGAGCACTCAGTCAAGCCGTGAAATGGCTGTCGCTTATGGCACGCGCTATTGGAACTTAAATCGTAAGGCAACGGGTTAATTAACACTAACCCTACCAGACCCGGTCAAACGATCCATTTGCAAATTTAATAAAAGATTGTATTGTTCATCTAACTTTAAGTAAATTCTTATATTATTTGATTAATCAATTTTTCAATTTTCGTTAATATATTAATATAAGGAAAGTCAATTTTTCCTTCTACTTTATTTTTAATTTGCCAAAACTGTTAATCGTAGCTACGTGCAGTATATCTCTACCATACAAACTAACATTAACGTAACTCTGTCGTAAAACGTTTTACGAAACGAATATTCAGTCGTTCGTTATCGCCGTAAAATGGAATCGCGAAAATCCCACAGAACTACGCGCAAAAGTTTCGCGTACGGTTAAAGAGGAGTCCGAAGACAACAGGAAGAATGTTGCTCGTCCTCTTCGAAATATATTACGCAAACTGAAACGTATATCATTCGCACGGTGCAAAGGACATTGGCGCATTGGCAGACGAGTTTACCGTTTCCCCATAAAGAGACTCGACTCTGTCCCGACTATTCGAAGCCCGTAAAACGAGTCGGTGGTGCGGCCTGCATCAATGCATGTGGTCGTTCGTGCGTCCCGACGAAATTTCCGATGACGATCACGAGCACAGGCACGGTGTTTCACGTGCTTAAGTGGCGTTCGTAACGGCTCGGATACAACTAGGGGAAACCAGAAGAGAAAGAAACGGACGTGTAATGTGTAATCCATACGACAGGCCTGACGAGGACGCAAACCGGAAATGGGGTCGATACAGAAAATAAACTACGCGGAGGAACTTTACATATGCCGACCGAATACCGCGGCATGTACAGAGGACGCGCATAGAGGAACAAAGCGCGATGATAGAACGCTGGATGGTGAAAAAGAGAAAGATCAAGTGGGAAACTAGAATAGGAAGAGAGAAGAGCGGATGCACAGTGTGAAAAAGAAACAAGTAAGACAGATTGGAGGAAAAAAAGAGGAAGAGAAAGGAGGATAAAGAGCGTGGAAAAGGGGGTGGGAGTAGGAAGGGAAGAAGAGCAGCAGGAAAAGGGTGAAAAAGAGAGTAAAATGAGGAACGAGGGAGATGATAGTGCTGCATCCGATACTATCCTGGAGGCTGTGGTCGACGTTTCCCTAAGCCGGATATTCGAAATGGGAACCGAATGCGAACATGGTGCTGGTGCGACGCGCGTATTCTTCGTGTCTGCGGCCGGAATACGGCGCGTTTCATATCCACGTTTTTCGGCGACGCCGCATCGGGAATCGACCGGCGCCGATCGTTCAAGCGAATTTTATTTCGTGCCACGATGCCCGGCGACAGGCCGCGCGAAACAGGTGATCGGAGCTGAGAGTTGTTTCACGTGGCCATTTAGTTCATCCTTCGTCGTCCGCTTTACGACGGAATTGCGAATATTTACGACGGATTTCATAGCGAGCGAAATGCATGGTAAACGACTTTTTGTTGATAATAACGCATCGAAAATATCGACCGACGAACGGGGTTTTGCTAGGCGAAATATTTCCTTTACTATTTCGCGCACTGCTATTTAATAATATTAGGTTGTCTGAAATGTTTCTTTCGTTTTATAAGGAAATAATAGGAGCACAATGGTTTTTGTTTTATATTAGTTTATTGAATAATAATAGAAACAGAGCGAAATGGATCGCACCTAATTCAATAGAATAATATAAAACAGAAATTGTTGTTCATCTATTATCACCTTATGAAACGAAAGAAACTTTTCCGATAACCTAATAGTATCTAAGCGCATTTTCCTGGCATTTAAGATGGGGTTGAAAGGGTTCGAGTATGGTGTCAGACGAATGCGATGCTTGTTTTAATTTTCCTTAATTTATAGCCAACTGCTTTGTGACTTGCCGTATGAATCAACGTTTTTATTAGAAACTATTGAGATATGTATAAATTTGTGTGCTAGATTAGGTTAGATGCGTAATAGTACTACTTGTATGTGAATATCAGTATGTGGAGGTGTCTCGAAAACAGATGAATGTAAAGTGTTCAGTCGGTTAACAGTCGAGTATGAAAGATAGTGTTGAGACGCGCGCAAGTGTGCATCGATGAATATCATTGGAATCATTTATAAAATAAATATATAACTATTCTAATGTAAATTCCAAGTGTAAATTTAGTATTCATACACCATTATTTCGGCTATTAAGATTCGAAATCCTTAACAGAAACAAATAGTTAATTCCAACGAATATCTGGTTATACCGATGTAAAGTTCTTTTTTCTTGTTTTTGAAGATTGTCTATCATCGTATATGATCGAGGATTAATTCGTTGAGAATCCTGGACGTTTTACTCACGGCAGTTACCGTGGTCGCGTCAACCTATCGTTATCAATGTAGAAAATCATTCGGAAACGGATCAACGCGATTACACAGGATTTCTTTATTGTCATTTTACCCTACGTTTTAAATTTGATTTCGTCGGAGAAGCTCGTCGCTCGTAAGAAGTGGAAATTTATTATATATTAAGTAAGTAAGAATCGTTTAGAAGATACAAGAAGATATAACATATTTTTATAATGCGATTTGTAAATAATATGTATCGCTTGTTTAATAAATAAAGCTTATAATCGTGACTTTACCAGTAGAATGGTTAAGGGGTTTGGCAAACGCTTTAAATGCAGTGCCAGGGCAGTCGCTCAGTCCTATAAGTGCAAATCATCAGTTAGTTACATACATATATTTATGGGGCACATTTATCACCTGATCCTTTTAGGACTACTCTGAAAGGATGAGAAATGGTGCTCTCCGAATGATTGAAATCCTCGCGTAATGTTCAAACCGAAACTCTCGAAAATAATTGCGAATTCCGCGTGAGAATCTAACATTGATAACAATTATACGATATACGTACAACAATTGTAAATAGTTTATGCGTAATATTTATTACCATGCGAAAGGGTAGCAACATAGTATACGTCTATAAGTTTTAAACAAAAGATATCTTCCAACTTTTTATTTTTATTCGTCGTTTGTAACATTTTCTAAACTATTTAATATAACGCCACATCCTATGTGTTTGCACAATTTATCTCCGCGTAACAATTTTTTTCGTTTCAAAAAGATCGAGTCTCTTACTCGTTGCAAATTAATGTTCAAATTAATTTTTTCGAATTGTAATCATTTTAAACCGAGTCTCAAAAAACGAAAAAAAAAAAAAAAGAAAGAAGTGGTGGTAATGGATAAAACGATTCACTGAACTTGTTTCATTTTTATTTTATTTTTCAACCCTTCCGTTAGCATAGGTCAACCAGAATTTTAACGAAGATCACGTAGATCAATCATGCGAGCATGCGGGGTTTGATAACTGCGTCCGTAGTCCGTAGCGGCAGCGATCGGTTGTCAGTGGCCAGTGACTGCGAATTTGATCCCGTCTCTCGATGCACGTTATCCGATGCTTGGTACGCTTGGAATTCGCAAGAGAAATCAGTTTCAATCGGTACTGCTTCCAAGAGGTGAGAGGAGTTAGCTGTACATTTTGAGAAACGCGACTTGTCAGAAGGAAATAATCGAGTATGGTTCGAGCTATCGCGTCGCAGGAAATATCAGATCAGTTTACAAATAATTTATCGAAATGCGTCAGAACGGTTTACGAGTAATTATATTATTTAATCATAATATAATTATATAATCATAATATTTTTATGATTTATAATAATTTCCACTGAAAATAGGAGAAAGAGTTTTTGGAGAACAGTGTGTATAAAAGAGATTGAATTGAAACTGAAATTGATATGTTTCTAATTTATAATATAATATTTATAATAGTATTCTATAGTACTATGTCAAAATAGAAATTAATAAACGTACATTAAAAATTTTGTTGTAACCGTAACGTTATCTATCACATTTTGTAATTGGCTGTAAAGTTTGAGAATAAAACTGAAATTGTATCTGGATGGTTACTTAAATCCCACTTATTTAGTAGCTTTTACTTTACAAAATATTTCTCTTTATCATATCATTTAATCTCAGTTATTTAATATTACTATATGTAAATATTTCTGCATAATGTAGCGCATTAAATGATATTAAATGCAAATTAAAACGTTCAACTGCGTTCGAAGAAAGTGCCCACACTTGTAACTCGTAAAAATATTTGTCATTGAGTTGCATAATTTTACGAGAACCGGTACTGCATAGTAATTACTATTTTCCGAAAACAGTTAAACGAGTTTTAACGTTACAGCTGAACGGATGGGAGCAGTAGCAGGGGTTGCAGGAACTAAAAGTACAAAGATCCTTTCCGGCTCTGAACTTGATAAAGTCATAGCGAATAAATTCGTTAACGAGATTTCTTACGAACTAGTTAGAAATTGCTGGCGAGTTTCAGTGGCGAAGTGTTGTTCTTCTCTATGGTTTCAAGAACCAGCGTATAGATGTCTTGTTTAACGATATCTTATTAGGAGTGTCCAATAATCGAGTTTTGTTTTCCAACAACTTGCGCATTTATTCCTTCTTTTTGCTTCTTTCAGCGATTTGAACTATTGTACGATCGCGTTCAATTATAAGATTCAAGCAAGTAATTCCATGGCTACGTCTCAACTTCAGTAACGAGTTTTGACAAACGTATAATAATAAGCTCGTTTCACAATGCCAAGTAAATTCACTTACAAATTCTTTGAAAAATTATTAAATCGCATAAATTATGCTTCAAATGGCAATGGATTTTATTATCTTCGAACGTTACTGTTAGATATTTTATTCCGTAGTCTCTATTACCTTGTAAAATTGTATTTTTAATTAACATAACGAATATTCCTATCATACACATACATGTAATTTTAAATTAATTATTAAATTATGGAGAAGTACTTTAAACTTTTTACGCGAAGAAACACTTCCCAATAGTTATAACAGCTTTCCAAAATGGATTTAGTTTAATATTTACTTAATACTTGAGCGCTACTCTATTTCCCGGTGATAGAACATCTGTTTCCTCTATATCATGGGATCGCGTGAAACAGGAAACGTTATATTGTACGTACATTGGAACAATATTATTCCTTGCGCGTTTCTAGCGTTTATTTTTGGCGTCGCATGATCCGTACCTACGTGTCAAATGATTGTGTGGCTTCGGATTGACATATCGTAGATACCTATATAATGTCCAATGAAATCAAACCCATCGTGGTTTCGTGCAATTCGCCTGCTATCGAGTGAGTTTCCTATTAAAAATAACGCGGTGCTTGCTTCGTATTTCTAGCTAATTTGCCTATATCGAAAAAATAGCAAAAACTGTCGACGAAGACTTTCTACGAACACAAAGTCGTCGTCTCGTGGCAACTTCTTCAAAGCAGCGCCGTTCCTCTTTGTTCGAGATCAAAAGAGGCACGAATGCGTCGATTACAAACGCTAGAAAACTCTCGTCTGGTTCGAGACCGATCTTCGTCCAACAAATAGACGATAAATCTGACAAAAGGTTTATCCAAAACCGTAGGGCGGACGAGAGGAGAAAAGAAAAGGGATTCGCAAAAATGCGGGCGAGGGTGGATCGCGCACAATATATCCGGTGTGGAGTCGGCCGCGTAACGGTTAAGACGAATGTAAAAAGTAAGTAGAAGGGTGGTATATTCTCATTGCTGTTCGCACAATGCGTCGTCTTTTAGGTGGCTTTCGTGGCGCGCACCGTCAACGTGGCGCATTAATACGCACCACTGTGGCTTTTATGAGCTTTGGAAAAGAGAGCGATAGCCTGTCTGCCTCTCTATCTGCCATTTCACCCTGTTTTCACCGCCGGGTACACCGGGTATCTCGGCGGTACCTCGGCGATGCGTGTTTGCCTCGATGCCTGGCAGCGGGCCGTGACGTCGTCGTCGTCATCCATTCGCAATCAAAGTTGCGTCGACCGTGGTGCCGTATCATTCTGAACGACGACGTACACCACAGGCCGAGCGAGCATTCACGTGCGGACTGTACGACGATCCCACACGATGTTGGCTGCACGCGTAGCAACGCGCTAGCTGCCAGCGTATGCGTGGCCAGGACCTTTCTAAACGCAGATACGAGCCGCTGGTCTAGCCAAGGGTTGCGACGTGAGTGCTTATTACACATTCAAGGCTTGCATTTGCACTGTGGCCTGCTGGAAAGCTGCACGCCATTTCCCTTCCCTTCTCACCCCTTCTCATTCCTAGCCATCCACCATTGCCTTCCACCCCCTCTGTCGCTCCGCCTGGTCACTCTTCTTCCTTCTATTTCTCCTCGTTCGTGTAAGGGCGTTTCGTTATATACGACATACCACGGCCATTGCCGAGGATCCGACAAAAAGATGTACCGCCGCGCCGCGCTCACCGAGATTCCTCTTTTCCTCGACATTTTCATTTCGTTTTGTTGCTTCCAGCCAGCCATCCTTTTTTTCCCTCTCTTTGCCCACCGTTTCTGACGCTCCACGAGTTAAAGTTAACGTTACCGAAAATCTTTAACTCCACGCGATTTAGACAAATTGCCCGGGATCTGATTGCGGTTGGCTATTCGGATATCATAGCACGACGCGGGTAGTCACGTGTATATGTGTTTATGTCGAAGCGTGGGTACTTGGCCACGTTTTCACTTATAACCTTTTGGTAACTTTTTAGTAAAATTACGTGCAGCTTAGCGATAAAAATAACGTTATTAAATTGTTAAATAGATAGTCACCGTTTCGTGGAATCAATGGAGATTATAAATTTAAATTATTTACGTATTTAAAGATCTGCTAATAGCATATTAATAATAAATTCACTGTTATTTCATTGCTCGCCTGTAAAGTTTATATATCGCTATCAATTAATTAAAACACCGATAACAATCAGCGACGATAGTTTCTCTCTTCGTTCTGAAGCTTTTATATCTAATCGATATTTAAACAATTGAACGATCTATAGACACAGAATTTTGCAAATAACCTAATGTTGATTCTATCGTTGTCATAACTATGACTATAGCTGCAATAACATTGAGAAATAAATTCATCATTGGTCTCCTTATTTGCTAATTTACACTTTTTTTTTATAGTTTATTTTGGTTTTTACAATTTGTCCTGAAGGACATTTGGTAAAGTGTTATATCTCATTGGTAATAAAAAAAAATAAAATAAAAATAAATATAGCATGTGGGTGGCTACCCCCAGCGGAGTGCCAACTTCATGTTCTCTAAGTTATATCTTTTATGAATTTACACTTGAATTACATCTCGTTATTACGTTCTTCGATCAAGTTGTGCCAGTAAAGCTCGAAGTAATTTCTCGAAATTAATTGAACTATCAGCGATGATTACAAGTACTGTTTATTAGTAATTATTATATAAATATTGTATAAATAAATAATTGATGTATAAATTACTGAACTTGATATTTAATAAAAGATTGGCAGGTATACATTGATTTTATACAATGAGTTTCAGAGGTAGCTGCATCGGTTTCTCTACCTATTTGCAAATTCGTTTAATGGTTCATCGCGACATACAGTTCTATACGATTGGCATAAAAAGCATCGATCCTACGATACTGCAATACGAGGAAATGCAATGATACTGTTTTTATATCTTCAGAAAAATATTTCAACCAAACAGCTACGAAATAAAAATTTGTTTTCAAGATACATCCGTAGGTATAGGGTTGCAAGAACAGACGTGTGTGCTGATAAAAAGAAAAAATATAAAATTTAGAAAATAAGAAAAAGAAATCGTGTTCGTATAACAAATGATCTCGAAGACAAAATTTAATGTATATTTCGGAGCAAGATAAATTCGACAAAATATATTAATATGCATATAAAGATCACAAGAAGATACATGAGTCCACCTCTGTTGGTTTTTTTAATTTACATCACTTTGTAGCTAAAGGGAATATTAAAAAGATACAAAAACGACCTGTTAGGTAAAAGTACGTGAAAAATTACACGTTAAACATAATTAACAAATCTGTGAATTTTGAAAACCGTATAGTGATTGGTATTTCTGCAAAATAGATATGTATACTAAATATATTAACAATTACTATGAAAAATAAAATATAATTTTGCAGAATAGAATACTATGCAGAATATAAAAAATGTTTCAAATGTTATTAAGATCGACGAAGGCCACCCAAATAAAAAGAAAATTAAGATATTTATCTAAGAAATGTAAAAAATTCTGTTCCTTACCGATTGCCTAAAAAAAATGTATTTCATTGTATATCGAATGAGTAGTACTAAATACTTAAAATGAGTAGTACAAGATGCTTAAATACTTAAATAGTCCCTTCCTAGTACTTAATTAAAAAGAAAAAAAAAAAACTCGGCGTTTGCGATTCTTTATCCCGCATAAAATTTGTACATCGAATCGATCATTTCGCGCATGAAATTCGGAAAGCGTAGCCGATAAAAATTAAACAATGATATTCACGGTACCGTATCCCTCGATAATTGAAATATAATTGCGCAAAGCCAATTCTCATTAAGAAAGATCGCAATTTCGCCTCTGGCCGAAAATTACACCGGAATTATACGCGCTGATAGATATAATTTTCGTTTCATTTAAATCCAAAAACATCAAAAAAATGTATCTAGAAAAATTGGCACGGACAGAGGTGGCAATTCGATTGCCGATCGGAAAACAATAAAAAAGAAAGAGATAGGACTCGGAGCCGTTATATTTCCTGCGAATTGGTTTCTACCTGCGACCCAATTGCGAATCATCCGTCCGAATAATTTTATGATTTTCAGGCTTGTAGTCGAGGTGGATGCTCGCGCCAGCTTCGAAATATTTCAATTACGGGGCGAGTAGCGCTATAATTGCTGTCGGGCTACGCCATCTCATAAGTTGTTTGCGCTCACAACCCCCGCAGCTCGCAATGTGCATCTCGAAATAGCAAAGAACGTGTTGTACATTGTTGACCGCACGCATTCACCGCGTAGGCAGACGCGAAAGAAAACGCGATAAACCTGCGAGATACCGTGGAATGGACGAATCCTTTTCAATTTGATTATCTCGTGTGTACATATAAATGTTTGCTTTCAACGTGGATGATTTCGTAATGACACGACCAGCGACGACACGCGTCTCGGGATTACGTAACCGCAAGATACGGTTCTTCTCCTCTTGGCTACTTTCCTTCCGCTCGAGTGGAAGATTATTAGCATACTGGGAAAATTAATTTGTTGCTGATAACGAGCCGGGTCTTTTCTACTGGTATTACCATGACCAGGAGCTCGTAGAAGCTACTAACCGTATGCTACCGGTTGAAACACGTGAGTACTTTGTTTCTCGTGATAATAACTCGATGTGTGATATGTTATTTTTAATATGCGAGGACGCGGACGTAAAACGACTACAATCATCGCTGTATAAGCAAAGACATTAACTGCATAAGCTAAAACACTTTGTTATTGTTACTAACAGATGGAAAACAGACGTGATGTAATGTAATTTTTTGTAATTAAAATTTTAATTAATTGTATAATAACGTAATAAATGTGGTTTTGTAATTTGTCTTTTAAATTAATTAAATTTTTTTTAAATTGACGAAATTACAAATATGGGAAGATTCAGAATAATTTTACACTTTATTGGGTCTATCGTAAAGCGTTCTGATACGATAAAGTTGAAGGATTAGTAATAAATATAAGCCTTGCATTTTATGTCCGCCTTCTTCGATATATTTAATATTTAATATTTAATATTTAGTCTGGAATAATTATTCGAACTCTTTTTATTCATCGTCGTGGTTTCAAATGAAAACTGTTCAACTCCGTAATCACGATACTTACATCTCATTAAGTTCTTGTAAACGTTTAAATTTGAAATACCTCCATGGACCATTATACGCGCGTCCATACGTAGGAAAGTTAGATTTCGATAATATAACGACCGTATATGACGCGAAAGAGCAAAACAGGGAGAAGAATTTCGCGCATCCATCTCGGTCATTCTTCTTTAGAGCATATCTGCGTGTAGAACAAACACAATGGGCTCGTCACGCGTCTAGCCAGCACCGCAGCAGAGGCGCAAGCTTCGTCACAGTGAAAGTTTAATCGTGGTTGCGCGTTCTACGGGCAAAAATAAATATTGCCATACGAGAGAGCTAGTGGCTCGTAAAGAACGTCCCCTGTATTTTGTATTCACCCAGGAGATGCTTCTCCGGTACCGGTCGTGATTCTCATCACGAATGGTTAACTACATTGTCACCGTGTAGATACAGACGCTTTAACTTTTTTGCGATAATGCCGGCAGCTTGTTCTCCCATGGGGACAAACTCGTGGTAAGACATTACGCTACGCACCAACGGTCCTTTTCCTTCCTCTTATATCTGTATACATATATCTACATACTTTGCTTTTCTATGTGTCTGTACGTCCTACGCGATTTTCTGACTCTCTATGTCCCCGAAACATGTCTTGTCAGCCTACTCTTGGCGCATCTATTCCTGCGCGAAGAATCCGGATATTCCATGTGATAAAAATTCTTTTCCAACGTTTAGGCGTACGTCTTGCGGTTAATAGGCCGCTATACGAGTTCTACGTAACTTTAGCAGAATTTTCCGGTCGATACTTCAATTTTTATCGGCTTCGTTCGCGCTTCCTTAATCGTCGTAAATACGACACGTCTAAGGCAAACGTCTTTTAGTGCTGGATTTGTTTAGTTTTTCGGATATCATCGAAGCTTATCGTAACGCAGGCTTCTATAGCGCATAGTATATAGTAGGATCTTATTATAGATGAAATCATATATCGTGATTGATCTATAATTTGTCAAACTTGAGTGTACCGTACTCTTTAAAAAAATCCAGCTCAAAGGGGAAAATCCAATTTTCTAAATTTGTTGTTGTTTTATGCAGATATTCTGCCCAGGTTTGACTACGATAACACGCATGTAACAACGTCTCAGAAAATATTCCTTGTACTCTTTCTGCTTTGTCTTAATCTTATCCAATTTTCCTATGCCACAGCGACTACGATAATCTCGTTTTAATTGACTAAGAAAAATCGGATCGACACATCTTGTACACACTGTGTATACATCTAAGAAGCTTCTAAATCTAAACAAGAATACGTACATAATAAGAAGAAGGATAAATACAATGAAACAATGGAAACAAACGAAGTAAAGGAAGGTACAAAGTGGAGAGTGTATAGAATTAAGTCATCGTTGATTCTCGTTCATTGTAATCGGAATGCAGGTGGCAGCGACGCATTATCGAGAATTCCTTGAGCGAAGCATTAATCAGTGAATACATGGTGCAATTAGCGAGCTGGTACGTAACCATCGAGGAGAGAGTATCGCCATGGGAAAGCTATATATCGCCAACTACCAGCGTGGGAATAAATCCAGGTCAATTTATCCTGTTGAATCTCCTTCGATTAGCCCAGATCGTGATAGTTAGCTGGCTTCGAGTAAACGGTTTTGAAAGGTCAGCTATCCAAGCTCGAATTATTCCGGGAATAATGGAGGAGGAAAAGAAGGAGCTTTCGGGATCGAAGATCGATGCTCCGCGGCAGGGCGTAAGGTCGTGTCATCGAGAAAAATTTATCCTCGTTGTAGGCGGTGCAAGACCGGCTATCCCGACCGACAAACGAAAATACGATCCTGAGATTCCCGCCCCGTGGAAGGACAGGCTCTGCTCCGAATTTAAGCGCGATGAAATCATCGTTCTCTTTATTTTGCTTCTCCTTCTTCTACACATTGACTACGAAGAACCACTGGCTCTCTAACTAAACGTTCGTACAATTAGATCCGGGTTTCTTTCACTAATCGTTCATTCGACGTCAACCGTGCCATTGTTAGACTTTTTTTTACCGACAGCGACCGTGTGAATCTACGATCATCTCGACGGTATTTCTTTTCTTCAGTGAAATTTAGTCTTGATCCGATAGAAATAATGCGGGCTTTTAGAATCCAATGATGAATTTAACGAGGTTGAGTCGTCTCGATACCGGCTGTCACACATCGCGATAAAAAGCTCAGCGTGTAAGAAAATAGACGTGACCTTGAAATCTTCTCTATGCCTTCACCCACGCAAGAAACGTTCGCATCGTACTATGTTTCCCTTTGTAGTATGTGTATACACGTAACACATGTAACAAGTATAATATGACATTTTTCTCATATTATTACGAGCAAGGGAAATGTTCAAGATGAACACAGTTATTTCCCTATTCTGTATGTAGATGGGACAGAAAGGTTAATTTTATTATTTTATTCATAGGCGAGACTATTACTATTCTACTGATTTTTATAATCTCCGATTACAAATGTAAGAGTCTCTAAATATTTCGATAATACTTTGATAATTTTTCAGGTTTATCTCATATTTCTAATATAAATGTTTCAATAATTATGAAGGAGGGGGAGGTGGGAGTGGATATTTTAATTAACAATGCGAACATTTAAATCGAAAGGAACGCGTACTTCGCGTGGTGTACCAATGGCTCGTTTTATATCCCCTTCGTTTATCGAAGTTCCTAAGTTAAACTAGAGAGGTTTGCTGTAGACATGATAAACAGAAGTTTCGAAATTACGTAGAAAGTACATATATTTACATGATACAAACTTTGAAGAAACTTGAACGAACTTCATAAATAAACTTAAACATCTTATAATCTTTATAAATTGGATATTCCTCAAATTTATTTGATATGTTATTTTAAAGTGGAGCTACGAGAGTTATGGTGAACTTTCGTTCTCGCCTATAAATAATAATGTAATGAAATATGCAAAAATTTGCTCTTCTCGCAGGAAAGACAGTAACACGAAGAATATTATGAGTGAATCGACACTACAAAAAAGAAAAAAGAAAGCTGAATATGAAAAGCTCGTATTGCAAGTATTTTCACGAATATTAATTTATGTAGCACTTCAGCTTGATTTTGTTAAATCGCGTGGAACTTTCCAAGCTGTATAAAGCGTCTTTAATTTGTACAACTTATGTACGTACAATTTCCTTTTAGCAGCAACGAACAACGCGAGAGGAAAATGTTACTTATTCTAAAGTCTTATGAGAAGCATAAATTTTGCATAGAAACATTTTGAAACACGCGTAAAAGATATTTAAATTGTTCCTGTCTTAAAATTTCAAACATATTGCAAATTTTATTTTCTTGATATTTATTATATTTATATTGTCTTATAATATATTTGTATTATTTTAATTCTACTATATCATATTCTATATTTTAATACAGTAGTAGTATTTCAGTTACTTATATCGAAAGATGAATTCCTTTTTCTATACGAAGTAGCTGCTCCTTTCCTAAGTCTGTCTGAAAATCTTGAACGTACAATTTACCACAAAGTATCTAGTAACGAAGAAGATTCTTTGGTGGCCTGAAGCGTTTTTTAACTGGTAAACCACGGAGGCAGGTGCGGGATACCTTGATTGATTTTCTTGGCAACCAAAGAGCTTTGCAATTTAGTCAATTCTCCAAAGATGTTTCGTGAGATGATAGATGTTGTTATCGTAGAAAGTACACCTGCCTAATCACGGTTTACATTTCATCCGAACGTCATTATGGACCAGCTGACTTTTGAGTAATGAAATTGTAGAATCAAAAATTGAGTTACACAGCTATTGTTTCGTATCAACGAAAATTCCTCTCATACGTGTATGAAGTTTCGTTTTAAATTAATTATATGCGTTAGGCTTGACGCGTAAGTTAAAAGGAATATTCTACTAAAATCGTTACACAGAATAATAATAATAATAAAAAAAATAGCATTTTATATGTTGTCGATTATTCCTAATCCTTAAAATACAAATTTAATTGACTAATACTATGCTACTAAAATAAAAATAATATATTTCATTTAAAAACTTGAAACAAAAGATAGAACAATATAAATAATAAATAATAAAGTAACTCTAACACAGTTTTTAAAAAACTGAAAAAATTGCATTTCTCTGCAACGTAATCAGAAACGTGAAAAATAGGAAACAATATAATTAAAGTAATAAAGTAACACTAATAGAATTTTTAAAGAACTGAGAAAATCGCATTATCTTTGCGATATAATCATGAACGTGAAAAATAAAAAACTTCTCCCCACTATTATCGTTACGTATTTCAAACAACACATATTTACAGGCATTCCATTTACATACATATACGTAACACCTGCACGATGCATATGTATATACATTCTTATATAAGTGAAAGAAATTTGACGTTCGAGATGGAAGAATAACTGAAAAAGAATGTGCAGGAAAATTCAATTGAAGATGCATGTATAATCGACGAACTGTGGTAAATTGATACGCAATTTTAGGTGGACGTCTTGGGTGTAAAGAGGAAGAAACGAGGATCGAAGTGGACCGAAAGGACGGTAGGTTGCCGTGGCTTTGCCCTGGCCCCGGCGCGCGTGACGGGCCACATTCCACGCATTCCACGCGGTCACGGCCATATCTCCCATTCCTCTAGATTTCCCGTCCTGCCTGCAGCCCTACCATCGGTACCATCGCCACCACCGACACCATTCTCTTCGGCCAGCACCACCATTATATTTCCTTTTATATTCTTCCATTTTTCTAATCTATTTTTTTTTCCTATATCTATCGGACTGTACAGAAAGTTTGTAGTGTAATTTAGGAAAAATTTGCAGACTATATCTTTAAAGAATTAACAGATTACGTAAAACTTTTTTAAGTTACGCAAGCACTAAAACGAGGCACGATTACTGTAATTATTTTTGAATTATTTCATTTTGTAATTAATTTGAAATCAATCTTGAAATGTATGTAACAGTTATGAACTTAATAAAAAATTAGTATAGCAATGAATAGTCCGCCTTAGACATATACAATTGCTAGAATATAGGACTATTGAAGAATAGAATTATTGAATAATAGAACAATAGAAATATTGTTCTATTATCGAGGCTCATTAGTATAATAGATAATTTACGAAAAGTGTTTTGTAATTATATGCTGTGTACATCTTTCGGATTTATTTCAAACTTTACCGATATGTCCATGATAGTTGTCACATGCTGTACGTCGTACAAAAATTTTTACGTGACATACATGATACATTTAGGAAAGGTTTCTATAAGTATCCAAATATTTTCACGAGTCAATGTATAGGTATCGTACACGGTTTTATGAGCTATCGAATTTTCTCACTCAAAATTATCGTAATACACCGTAAGAATTATATCTTGTCTTATTAAATAATTAATTTCCCGTAGTATTTTCTTGAATATCACGAAATTACTTAATTTTTGTTTATGTTAAATCAAATATGAAGAAGGGTAATTTACAGTACTATGACAATAATCAAATTGTCAAAACACTCAAAACAAATGTAATCTAGCAATTGAAATATGATCTTCTCATTAAAATTATTAATTTCCCATTAAAAGATCCAAGTTCTTTTCTCGTAAAATAAGGGTTCACAAACTTCAAGCAGTAACTATACATATGTACATATATAATTGAAATATCTTTGTGTGTTCTAAGTTTTGTTGTGATTTCTCATTATAGTTGATTAACGTAGAATGTATGTATATGAATATACATGTAGCTATATGTGCTAATAAAAAAATTCGACATTTCCAGGAATATAAAGAATTTAAATTGCGTTTTTTCCGTGACGATTATTCACACGAAGATTTTGCAACTAAATTGCTTTTATCGGAGAATGTCCTAATATGAGAAATAGAATGATGATATATGGCCTCGATATGAATCTTCCCGTAGTCAAACTGATCAACTCCACTTTTTGTACCTATGCTTCTCAGCTTCATTAATCAGTTTCATACGGAGAACTATTATTACCTGTATGATTAGTGTTCAAGTGCTTAAAAAACAAATGACTTCTACAAATTTATTTATCACAAGGAGATGGCATAATCGTAAATTCCAAGGTACGCCTCCAAAATAAATTAAAAAGTAACATCGCTACTTTTTTTCTACTTTTAGAGTTTTTCAGTCGATGGGTGTTTATTAATCTGAAATGTAGTATGGTTTAAACAAAAGCAAATAATATTTTGATGTAGAGATAAACGATGTTGTACATAATATAACAAAGGTTGGAGAACAAGAGTTTCAATTGAAATATATTGAGAATTGAATTATAAAACTGTCAATAATATTTGAAATCATTTATTTTATCACTTTTATTTCATTTTATAATTAATTGCATTTCTCGTGCATGTGAATATTCAATTTCGTACGTTTACCGACGGATTGTTTAGATTTTTAAAAATATTCAATGCTCTGGTACTGTCGCAATTTAATCATTAACCGCGTTTAAATAATAGAATAGAATTCCGATTATTCAAACTAATTCAGGTATACCTCACGAGATAATTTAGATAATCAAATTTCGTGGTTGATCGAGCAACCGCTTTCATTCCGCAGAATAGTGGTTATTGATCGCTGCACTAGATATTTATTAACACTATGAAATTTGATTTGGTAGAATCATGCGTGGAAACTCAAACTGTACCATATGTTTCTCGGAGAATTTTTAATCGTACCACGGATGAAACGATAGAATTTTGTGTCGTTCTAAAGACAGAATTAACAAATAAATAAACATTTGACAATAAAAAAATTATAGTAACAAATTATAGTAACAATGCACAAATCATTGATCATTAGATAGAAATATTGATAACATAATATCGACAGGAAATTTGATAAAAATTTCAAGTTTCAGTCTGAAAAATTTCAGATCAAAGAGATGTAGTTTTTATATTTAACTGCACAAACTATAGTATTTTATTCATTCAATACTTGTTATGTTGTTTGTGGATTCAATATTTATATAATACGAATATATGAAATTTTCCAAAGTAACGGATCAAATTTTCTCGAACTCTTTTTTAAATAACTATTCGTTACAGTGACTTCAACAACAGCGTCTCATTTTCGTTTGACACGTTGAAATTAAATCGAAAACGTACACGCCTGACCATACACACACGTACATGTGCTACTGTTTCCTGCTTGTGACACACATAGCGACTCCGTTCATCGAATGTTTGTTTATTCAATTTTATAGCAATCTCGCTCGCACATTACGCTGTTCTCGTTGTTCTATTTTAATTGCACGTCAAAATAACTTTGGTGAAAGTTGATTGACGAAAACAAAGCAGGTTTTACATTTTTTATACCGTTCGGAAATTTTTTTTGCGCATGTGATACATTCCATTTTAATGGAAACGTCAATCAATTAGGATTTAATATTTTGTTATTTTAATTGTTATTTGAAAATGTAGATTTAATAACTTCATATCTATTGGCGGACATATCTGTAGCCAGAAGATGGTTTTCATTGGAAAAAAATCTAATTGCTCTTGAAATGTAAAATTATCGAAATTTTTAATACAGAGAAAAACATGTGAAAAGTTTCACATTTTTCCAATATGAACAAAATGTGTTTCCTCTACTATTATACAAATGCAAGCCCGTCAAGAGTCTACGCATACATCGATTTTTTAATTCGATAAATAATTTCGATTTTATCTGCATGATACAAAATATGTATATAGTACTGTGACAAAATTTAGACGTTCGGCGCTAAGTATGCTTTGTCGATTATAATCGAAATATTCGTAAATGTTCGTGATTATGATTTATTCAGGCAAGACTTGTCCCTTCGTGTACTGGGACATTGTTTGACTACCTGTCGATTACTTTATTTGATTTGACATGAAACTGATGGAGATTTCGGAGAGATGTCGATAGAGATATAAACTATGCACTGAGGTACACGCGCGGGCATAACGGAGATTAACCTGCCACGTTAAACGTTTACTAATAGTTAATTAACAGACAAGATTGCGATCATTGCCTATATCTTGTAAATTTTACATTACGTTAGTCGAATAATTCATATTCCAAAATAGTACGCATTTACATAATATTATAGTTCGACATATTTTTTCAAAAATAGATGCCGATTATAATACAAATTTCTATCTTGAATTACAAATTTCGTTCAATTTTTATTATGTTATATATAACAACGTAAGTTTAAAATTATATTATTATTTGAAAAATATTAATTTCCCTATACTATACATACCTATACACATTACTTATTACGTATCGTAGAACAACAAGTTTAATCAATAACGAGGTGTTCGTAATTAAGAATACTTTTATAAAGCACATCGATAATTAAAGGAAACGAATGCAAATTACAAACAATGGCGACCTCGATTTCAGCGTTGATTAATTATGAACGAAAGCCAAAGGTCTTCATTTTCATTCACGAGTGTTCATTGTAGCTGAATAATTTCTACCATATATGGAAAATAGTCAGTATCTATATCGGTAAAAGAGGTTTGCACGCTCATAAGAAGTTCATATTAAACGATGTGTCTCTCCTCAAACCATCCAATTTCTGCTTGAAACGTTTTTAGTCATCTACCACTAACAATTTCCTTAGTCCAAATTCCGAAGGATTTATTTATTAGAACAACGAGCAAAGCGTTGCAAAGACGATCAAACAATTTTGCGGTATTTTGCACCTACCTTGAGCTTTAACCGAAGCTACTCTATGTAGATTTCTTTTCTTTTTTACTTACCCTATTTCTGTATTCTTCTTCGTTAACCCATCGACGTACTGTGTACGTATATATTAGGTTTTATGAGGAAACAGTAGACACACAATGTTTTTTGTTTTACATTATTTTTTCGAATTACGTACGATGCATTTTGTTCTGTTGAGATAAACACCGCGACATTTCACAGACTTGGTTTCACGATTGTATGAAGGTGCACTGTTGTAAAATGTTGGAATACAACGATATTCACGCACAGGCATAAATGCTCCTACACAGACACCCACACAGGCATTTGAACAGGATACTTACACAGGTCATACTCATTACCGTATAGAGTGGGGCTCAAAATATTTAAGGGAGTCTAGTCTGAGAGTAACTGGCCAACAAACAACAATTCTTACATACGTTATTAATTGTATCACTCGCTTATATACATTTGGTTCTGTAGTTCTGTTTAATAAACATCACTGAATATTATTTCAACATAAACATTGTGTCTCCCACAGATTATTAATCTAAACTTCAAGATTAAATTCTAACATAACAAAGCAAGTTTGCGAAAGAAAAATACTTTTCGGACAACCTAATATATACGTACACAGTACGTCGATGGATTAACGAAGAAGAATACAGAGATAGGGCAAGTAAAAAAGAAAAAAAAAGGAAATCTACATAGAGTGGTTTCAGTTAAGGCTCAAGGTAGGTGCAAAATACCGCAAAATTGTTTGATCGTCTTTGCAACGCTTTGCTCGTTGTAATGTAAAACCTCAGGAATATTAGGAGAGGTATCGAACGAGAAATACAGGCCAGAGAGGAATACAGAAGATAGAGCGTAGTTTTAGCCGAAGCTGGCTCTTTGATCAGCAATTAACATCACGAACGGCTCTAAGCTCGATCTTCCGTATGATCATTGGATGAGCCCTCGAGACAGCAGGCCGATTTTCCCTCGGTTTGGTCTCTTCGCAAACCGAACAGTTCACCTGTTTCATCATCCTTCAATGTACTCGACGGCTTTGCGCGATATTACTGCATAGTTGCTCGCACAGGGTAACATGGTCCAGTCGTGCTTCTGATTGATCAACTTTCCGAATGTATTGGCCAAGCTTCTCTACACTTGGAAAGCAAGCTTTTTGGAAAATTGCTTGCCCAAAGTTCGGTTTGCGATAGAATCGGGCTTATTTCTCTAATCTTGTTTATCGACTCTGCCGTATGGAAGCTCGTATCATGATTTTGCTTTATTTTTAAATTCATTGAAAATTATTCATTGACATGTAGGATCTGCTTACGTTTCGTAAAGTCAGTTTAACTCGTAGTAGCAGCAATAATAGATAGAATTGAACAACATTTAATCCTGTCACAATTTTACAGTGAAATACGATAATTTGAGAATTTTTTAATGGCTTTGGATATTAACGTAGACATCGTCGATAAAGATTCAATGTATTGCATGGGGAAAATTCATATACTAAATGATTATGTCTACGTATTTTAAACTCGTGGGATCATTTGTCAAACTTGTGTTTAAGGAAACCTCTGTATATAAATCATTGGCTGTAGTATAGTTGTAAAACATAGAAACATATATATAATTACTACGTGATAATTGATATACTATCATTAAATTCTAAGTGTACTACATCAAGTCTAAACGTTTTCCGTAATTCTTATGTAAAATAAAGTAATTTACGAGCAAGTTTCTAGTGCACGTCTTTATCATAGCTCGCGTATGTAAATAATGTTATTCAACTCTAAGGTTTCATTACGCACTAAGATAAATAGGTCAATTTGTTAATAAGATCTAATATCTAAAAAAATCTCAACAATCTTGAAACATCTCTCCTTAAATGTTTTCGTATAATTTCTGTATATCACACGTTTGTAATAACAATCTATTATAATTAAGTAGCCGAATGAATTCATAAAAAATTGTATGTATAATGTTTAAATTAAATGTTCCATTTAATTATGCAATACCTGTATCATAAAATTACATTTTCAACGTAATTTCGTTCTTTCAATAATTATTCGTTCTTTACTTTAATAAGTAGAAATAAAATACATAAAATTACACCTGCGTTTTCACAGAAGTTAGAGGTCGACGTAATATCGTTCTTTCGAACAAGTGGAAATGTCACTGCAATTTATCTTACTATTTCGTTCGCAACACGGGGCAGCGCAATCGTTCGCAAGAATTCAATATATAGACTGGTTAGCATGTATTGTTGAAAGGTTAGAGCTATCGTGATAGATTATTTTAGCTGCAATCCTCTTGTAAAGCCAACGTTCAATGTGGTCGGTATACGATACACGATATCGTCCCTCCGATTGCAGATTCTTTTCAGAAAATCCCGTCTGGACCGAACTGCTGGCGCATCCAATCGAGATCCAATGTGCAAGATGGCGTTTCCTTATGTAACATACGGTCAAATATATAGTAACTCAGGGAACGTGCTTTTTTCAATTTCTTTTTCCTTGCGTTCGTTTTCCTCTGAGACCGCCGGAGGGATAATACAGGCATTAGAGATGGCAAGAAGATTAGATCAGACGACACATTTAAATTACGAACACCGTGTTCAAGCAACCTGTCAATCTATGTTTCTACCTCCGTGAAATTCCAACTTACGTACGTATAGGATATTCTGTAATTGATGCAACACTATTGGGAAGGGACTACGCGAAAAGTAAGTCAAACATATAGCATGATACTTTTTGATAAGATTTTTTGTTTTTGGAATAATGGATACTTCAAATATGTATATATTAGGTCTTCCGAGAAGTTTCTTTCGTTTTATAAGGAAATTATGGATGCACAATATAATCCGTTTTATATTATTTTATCAAATTACGTACGATCCATTTTGTTCTATCAAGATATAGATCACAACGTTTGACAGATTAGGTTTCATGTTTGTATAAATATGCATCGCTGTAAAAGACGTGTCTGTAAAAGAAAGACACTTTTCGAACAACCTAATATTTGCCTGACCTGATTCTCCGTTACTTTCATTTCCAGAATCATATAAGAAGCAATTGCGCGTTCAGGAATTAAAGATATCGACTGATATCAAAAGAAAAGGATTGATACCTGTAATCTCTTAAACGCATAATTGATTCTATATGATTATACGTAGTAAAAATCGTAGAAAACTAGATCAGTCAAATACGTAAATAATGAAAATTAATTTTCTCCGAAATAAAGCCTACTATCAAAATGTATCTGTCGTGCTATACGTTTTTCACTTACCTTTTTATGGGACTATCTCCTTTGCGGCTCTTGGAACACGCTAAGGAGTGTTCTGAGAAATTTTCATCGATAAGAAGAGCATAACTGTGTAGCCAAGAGGGTAGACAGTTTCAACATTTTCTAAAGTAATTTCTTTGATGTGCACGAATATCGAATATTCTATTTTATTCTGTATTTTACGATAGTCGATGCAACAAGTTCAAACATATGTAAAGGTATTAATATGCACAAGATTTTATAAGTCAGGACACGATTAAGTGCACGTGTGCCTGCTAAACTCTGACTCGATCTTCTCAGTCAAAGTTACAGGACACTCTGTATACCTTTTTGCGATATTATCGCGTGAGTCGACACTAACGTTTCGACATTCCTTTCCTTTCCTTCGTTCCTCGAAGATAGAAACTTAAAATTCAATATCGTCTTTACTTCTCGAATTTTAGAACCTTTTTCGAGTTCGTTAAGAGACGCGAAGAACTGTCAGTGCTAGTTTATTCACAGTAGCCGTCAATTTAAGAGGACAGCGAAACTGAAAAAGCTTCTGTTCGGGCTACGTGAATATTTGTTTTAGCTTAACGGTTATCCTCGATCGTTTATTTTTACTGCGGTGATAGAATCACAGTGAAGAAGTTTATAGAATGTAGTTTTTTAGATTTCACTCTATGTACATAACAGGCTGCTGTTACTTTATTTAAACACTGTCCGTCCAACATCGATAATTGCGTAACTACCACTTACTGAACAATTACTATTTCACTGAATTTATTACAGTTACGTAATTTGCAAGAAGTTGAAAATAGGAAGGAATTCTATTTTTTTTCACCACGTTTGTTTATTCGTGATTAAGAGATACCGTCTTACTGCTGTGGTAACAGGTGGAAATATTTTCGCTGCAGACGAGTGAGCTCGTACGCTTATCACAAGATTTTTACCTCGATTTCACAGGCTTGTATTGTTTTCGAGCAACGCGGAAAGCCTAAGGGTACATTAGAGCACGTACTCGCAGGACAATGAGCCTACCTTGGCCCTTTTTAGAGGCCTCGGGCTGTGCCGGCGACTCAGAAACAATGGCTTGACGTCGAAACACAAACTACAGTTTCATTAGTGCTCATAACTGACGAAATTAAACCCCCTTTTCCTGTCACTCTTTCGCGACCCTTGCCCCTCACGATCCGCGTATCATAGGTTAATTAAATCTGACCAAAAACATTTCGTGAAATTCCGCGTTTTCATGGCTTCCTGCCTACTGCTCGTTAACAAACATCGAATTATACTGGTTTTGGAAAACTAAATACTTCTTAAATTATTTAACAATCGTTGTGGAATATTACAAATTATGTATAACATTACCTAATATTATTATCCTAATATTTATCTGATTTATATTTATCTGATATCTTCAGCCGATAATTTTTTGAGATTTGGATCGTTTTCAGCAATTTTCGTATTAAATCAGAGAAATATTGATCTGCCTGTTATACACATAATTGTATATCGTATATGAAGTTTACGTTTTTATTTTAAAGTAATTTTAAAGTTTCAAGTAAAGACCGATCAAACATAAAACCGATCAAACGACGAGATGAAGACAAATTTAAAATCTTCGTATCTTTAACTGTGATGCATCTCAACTTTTAACATTCAACGATTACATGTTACAAAGAGGTTACATAAATTTACTTTTAACTTTCCATTAACTGTGTCCTTTGTACAAAATTTTTTCTTCTACTATTTGTAATTCTTATTAGCGATTCGCAAGAGAATAAAAGACTACGATTGCAGACAATTATATGCGTCCAGAGTATTTTAAATAATTTAGTAGTTTCTACGTTGGTCTTTTAAATTCTCCGTTGACTATATTCATGCAGAATTTTGCAAGAAAAGTCGTTTTCTGCCAACACGTTCTTCGTTCGTCAATCGAGTTCAACTATTTTTATATATCTTCGGCAAAATGATCAAAGGAAAGGATTATGCTCGTTTCTGTCCATTCAAGGAATGAACTACTATCGTAATCTATCGTTCTGATAATTCTCGTCGTAATTTAGACTGGTGATCAACAGTAGCTGGCATTTGTCTCTCAAGATTACCGCTGTCTAGTATTAGTGGATCAGGGTATTAATAGCGAACACAGGCTGAAGATATGTAGTTGGGTTATTAGCAGTTAATGTCCATACTAAATTTATTCGTAGGAGAACCGCAAGGATAAAAGCGGTCCAAAGACCCATTAATACTATACCTTGTTTGCTATTCAACGTTGATGTTCGCGTTTTACTATCTCATCGCTTTATTCCATTTTTTTGTAAAAATCGATACAATATACTTACGTGGTTATGTAGGTGTAAAATGTACGATTAAATCCGGTTGGGACAAATGTGAATTGCTGTTAGTATTTTAAGTTCTATAGAATTTTTAATTACGATGTAAACACATTGGATTGAAAATTATTTTCGTCATTTATGGCTGTTGTAAGTTAATTTTATTTTCGCTTCATTTAACGGTCACTGTTTTGTTGCTTCAATTAAATTTACCACGTTGGTTTGCATAGATAATTCGAACACCAATAGCGATAATTTTGTAAAATAAAATTTTTCTCCTAGATCTCGTTAAATGTCACATAAAACATACAGGGGCAATTAGATATCTTATCAGAGTTCAAAGAAACATTGGTTGCTTGTAAAAATTCACATCGTTATTGTAAGAAGCGCAATAAAAATAACAAAAAATGATACGTTATCAGATACTATTTTGTCTGATTTATGTTTCCTTCGACTGAGCGGGTTTTTCGTGGAGGGAACTTACAATTAGATAATATATTTTACAACTCTTATCTACGTCTTTTTTTCTTCTACTTTAATATTGAACGTTTATGTTGATATTAGCAAATATGGATGACGAAAAAGAATCGATAAAATAGTAACAATACCTATTCCTACAATTTAGAAATACGCAAGTAATGTATATGAAGAGAGATAAATTCGAGTATTGAAATTTTTATAAATCACAAGTTGTCATATTGAAGAAAATAATCCTCCAAAGTACTATAAAATCTGGCATCGAGAGCATATTAATTCCAACAGTTTTATAGTAGTCATTTTATAGCAATAATATTAATTTCAACTTAAAAATTTTATTGAATATAATAGATAAAAACCACGTTGCCTAACTTTATTGAAACACGTACATATATGTACGTATATATAATAAAGTTAGTAAAAGATAACATTATTGATTATCGTAATATCATTAACCAGCAAAAAGGTAAATATGCATAAAAATAGGAAGAATTATAGAAGAATCTTCATCTTCTTCAATGATGTGTAAATTTGTGAAAGAAGATTGAGCAAACCTGTTTTGTTACGATTACAGGAAAAGATAAAGAAGATTCACGATGTCGTTAACATGTTCCAGCAATTTTTAATTTTTTTCTTTATATTTGATGAAATGTTTCCTGCGTGTTAATATCGTCACGATCAAAAAAATACTAATCGTACCAACGCGACGATGAGAGAAAAACGAGAAATTGTGCGTAGCCATGAATGTCAGTATGAATAATTGTTACTACCCTGAGTGGAGAGAAACCACGAGACAAAACCGGAAGTGTGCTTGAGTAAAGTGGATAAGCGTAATGGTGCGTTATGCACACAGAGTGTGAACACGCATTGACGTCGTCAAAGGGAGTACCTTATAAACTCTACGAAAGGGAAAAAGAAGCGTGACAAAATGACTAAAAAGCTGCGGAAGAATGTTGCGTCTCAGTCGTGTCATTTTACCGCACGACGATGTCATCGTTGCAACGTGTAATTTCCACGTACGGCTGATTTTGTACGATCTACCATACTAATCTCGAATTATGGCAATTATGGGACGTTTGCATCCGCTCAACGTTAAAAAAACGTTTAAAATTAAAAAGTTATATTCGTATCGAGATAATATACAAGTTGCAAGCTTAGTTCTTTCTCCGAAGAGAAACTAAGTCTCGCAGTCTATTTATTATATTTATGTACGTGCATTTCTTATTTATACGTTTTATTGGATATGGTTCTTAGGAATATGGTTATTCGATACACATATTTCGTATAGTCAAATGTTTCGAATTAAATATCGAATTATACATACGTGCACATACTATAGTTCCGTAGTTCCGCGTACATGCTGGTAATGTATTGTAGTTAGGTTATTTATATGGCACAAGTAGGACACTAAAATGTTTAACTGGGCTACGATGGAGAAATTTCCTTACGCTACGAATTATCACGCTCCGTTAACATACCGTAAGTTTGTTATCTACTTGAAATCTTTTGTCAAGTGCGGGCACGGCGGTTACCGAGGAATAGCAAACTTAAACTGCCGGAAGGTTAGAGTGTGCACGTGGAATGTCTTCATGCAAGGGACGTGTAAGGATATACGAGGGTCTGAAGTCACTTGATGCTCCGCTCGAGAGTCTATTCCACATTACACTTTACCTAACAGAGGAAGACCGCATCCTTACTCGAAGGTAAAGGAAATAGCCAATTGTTTCTTTTATCCCTTTATCTCTCTCCTTGATAAAACGATGATTCGATCTTTTACATTTTTATATACTATATACCATAGATATTTACATACACACAAGCTTTTGCGCAAATAAAAAAAAATAAAAAAATAGAAATAAATCTTTATAATGACGTTAACACAGTTCGAAAAATGAAGATTAAACAATAATAAGCACAAAGTCTCGTTGTTCAACAACGATTTTGCTATCGTTACAAATCTTTGGAAAGGCTATGTTGCTAATATATTCGATTGAATTTAAAAATCCCTGTAAAGAATGTAAAATACGACTTATCATATTCTTGCCTCGTACTCTTCATACCATTTTGTACAATCCTACATCTCTATCATTGACAGGGTACCAGATCTTTACAAAAATACGCTGCATCTTAATTACGGTAGAATTTTATCACGTCACCGTGGAATAATTCCTCCTTTTGCAAAAATGATCTAGACGTCGCAAGTAACGTACACGTTTAGTAAGCATCACCATACGTGTAAGAAGCGCGCGATACGTGCATTGGCAACGCACATTATTTCCCCTTGTCGGAACAGGCTGTAAGACAATACCAGAAAGTGTTCTTCACTGGAAAGAAGTAAAGTGGATAAACGTACTGGTGCGATGTGCACACAGAGGGTCATGTGCACTGCATTTAAACGTATATACTGCTTGCACACCGTGGAAATCCCGAGTGGACGGAAGCTATGGTCGTTGCAGGGGTCATTCTCAAGATCTCTGAAAACTTCAGGCGTCTCCAGCGTCCCGTGTTTTTAAAACCTTTAGTATGTATAAAAATGCAGTATAGGGACAGCAGTCGTGTACACTGCTGGACGGAGACCGCCATTGTACTTGATTTACCGAGTCGACCTACTTCCCTGAACTTTAATAACGCGCCTAGTATGATTCCTATGTGCACCTATCTGGGCTTGCAGTGCGCTTTTTCCAGATTCTTACGTTTCGCAAAAAGTATACCGCTTCAAAGGCGTACTTGGGCTTCCTTAAACATGAATATGAGATGAATATGGAATGAAATATAGTGCTGGTATTATTAAAATCGCTGGTAGTTTATGTAAGAAATGAAAATTGTAAAAATGCATAAAATATGTTGGAGTTATTTGTTTTTATTTACTCGCTCTCATTGGAAAGACCGTCGAAATCGGTCATTTAATCTTAACGTGTAATTTTAAATAATTTTTGTTCAGTAGTTGTTTTCCGTAGTGGATAAATGTTTTATATTTTAATCAAGTGTCATGAAATTGCGATTACGTGAATAAATATACCAAGCTTGTTTCAATTATAGATTTTGATATGAACGGAACAAGTACGAAAAATATAATAATGCCACATATTTTGTAGACGTAACCGCATTTATACTATTTTTATTAATTATATTATTTATTAAGATACTTATATTAAACGAATCGTACAAAATATTTACCGTCATTAGTGATAACAGGTATTTTGCTATGTGGTTTTATTGATATTACTGTTAATTTTTGTAAACCTAAAGGTAATAAAGACTCTCCTGTCCGCTGATTACTTTCAAATATAAAAATAAATAAATATATAAATATATAAATATGTAACAGATTAAATGGATTTTATGACATAAAAATAGACGCAATTTCCTATAATTCCTATTGGGAAACACTCGTATTTACCACGTTATACTGACGTTATACAACGTCGGTATTGAATTAAAGGACAAAATCCATCAAACAGTATTACACAATCGATGTGCAAGAACGATACATTTCGCTGGGATCGAACAACGATCGGTTTATTTATCATGCAGAACAGGGAAGGAACACGTGTGGTTGGAAGCGGCGCGACCGAGGGGACACCCATAGCCTTGGTGCCAATTATATTCTCATGGGTTTCTCATAGTTGGCGAGGAGCTTCTAAGCGAAGGAAAATACCACAAAAAGATGCTTTCAGTTCTCCAACAAAACGGTGAGAGAGAATGAACGAGCAAGTTCGAGTGGTACGACGAATCCACGACGAAGCCATTACTACGTTCTTTGCCGGGGAAGTAATGTGTTATTGAGGAGCTACCAGGTGTAACTTATGCCTCCACCAAGGCTCGAGAGTTCATATTGTACCTGGAGCTCCTATGAAGTGCCCCGACAATAATGGCCCACCCTTTGTGCACGATGCTCTATTGATGTCGAGAGGAATTCCGTAACGTCTGCGACCTGGAAGCTCTCTCCCTCTCTCTCTTTCTCTCTTTTTCTCTCCTTTCATTGTCTTCTTTTTTCCATCCAACACGCAATCTCTTTCTATCTCGGAATCGAGGGTATCTGGCCTTCTTTCTACTCTAAAATAACTACATTTCGACTGCGGTTCACAAGTAGGAAGAGAACGAGTATCGTGTATGGACTAGGTATTATTGCCGTGGCACACGAGACGTGTTACCTGAATCCACCTGGATTTTGTCCGATTGTCGACTCGGTCGAGGCGTTTGTTCGAGGGGTCTCGTGTGCCGTGATCGAATTTGGATTCTACCTTTTTAAGGGCTCGTTAAAAGACTTTGGGGTTTTGTCTGAGGACGGACAGAAGCGAGATCAATCTCGCGTTTTCCATTGTCGGTGGAAGCGAGGGTGTCCAGGCTGTCGTTTCAATAGGCAGCCGAGGGTTGTTCAACGAGTGTGACGAACCTTTCCACAAAAATAACTCTTGACGACGTAATTCGAAATATCTTTTGTGGCGAAACATCGGAAGGCATCGCGTCGCATCCACGAGGCCTCCTTAAGCACCGCATTGGTGAAAGTTAACAGCGTTTCCTGTTATCCGCTGGTGCATGCACCGTGTTTGATATTCTTATTACAAACGCGAAGCTTTTTATACGTTGTTAAACAAGAAAGAGCCGCAGAGAAATCGATTCGCATATCAAGCGTGCAAAGGGAAAGCGAAAGCTAAGATTTATGTCAATATTTGCGTGTTTACTGACTGAAATGTTGAAACTCTCTATAATATCCTGTTCAATATTTAACGAAAAATTGAAACACAAACTTCGAAACGACATACGAATCTCTTTTTCATTGAGATGATTTCAATCTCGACGAAGGGATTATTTTGCAGCGCATAACGAATCACTAAACAAACTATGTTACTGTAAGTTTCGAGAATAAAGCATTATATGATAATGGAAGAAAAAAGTCCACTTTCTGCGATAGTTTCTTCAATTTTCTCTGGCCTGTCTAATAACAACTTGAAACAAGATGAGAATTTCACGCCTCGTGGCTTTGCAAACGACAGTGATATATAAAAAGTAATTCCATGAAAAATATTGTCTTCGTTTTATCGATATATTATTGTAAATGGTGTATTGAATTTATGAACAGTACGAATTTTACTTCAAAAGTTTGAAGTTTATTAAACGATTTAATAGAAAGTTTAATACGCAATAGTACGAACTCTTGGAACAAATTCTTTTAAAATACCTATCAAAATGGTTGCAAATAAAATGTAACATTAATGTCTAATGGAAGAGTAAACGTTTTAGAAATAACAGCACTTGCAATTGTCTCGGAGCTAGCTGATAGATAAGATAAGGTGCGGACAGTGCACAGGTAGTGAAGTTCCTTATTCGTAGATTACATGTGCATCGTGAAATATGCGAGGGCGAAGCGTTTAAACGACGTCGATGCCTGTTAACGTATGATTTCCGCTCGTCTTATTGGAATATTCTGCAATGCCCGCCCCCACTCTTCTATATTGGGCAATAAGAAAATTGAGGGCACCGATCGTTCTTTACACTGAACATCGATTATACGTTCTCACGTGAGTAGGAATAAGACTATGCCAGAGATTCATTTACTATCGCTCTCGCTTAATCTCAGGGTGAAGAGATGTTTCAGCTCATAGAGACCTACTAACATTTTAACATTTCATCAATATTACGTAATTACAGGGACTGTGAGATGAGATTGAAATTGAAAGAATTCTTCAATCGTAACTGTGCAAAATCATATTTTCATTTTATCACAGACATGTTCATCTGTCATTGAGTTAGGGTAATGTTTAGCGTGAATCTTTTGTTTTTATATTACCAATCATAAGTTGATCAAACTAGCGTGGCTATGAAGAATATGTTGAGCATGTTGAGTTATATGAGTTGTGGTTTGTCTCATAATGTATAGTAGGTCGAAAGTGAATAAGAAAATACTATGAAATAAACCATTGTTTTCAAGAAAATCGATTTTCAAATTATATCAAATATACGTTCGTGTAACTCTCAAGTAATAGTGCGATGGTGCGCCTATATCTTTCTTTCATTAAATACTTTGTCTTATTTTGTGTTTATTTAGCCTTACAGCGATAAGATATATAGTACATTTCACAGAAAGAGATGTACCCTAAGATATACGTATGGCGTTAAGTGCACGCGTACTGATACATATCTAAGATGGATTTTCTGGAAAATAAAATCTTCTTCTATAAAGCTTTATTCTCCGTCTTTGATTTATTATGGAAACGCTTATTTAATAGTACTACATTTTATGAAAGAATTTGTATTTCCATAAAAAATTGTTGAGAACGACGTGTTACTTTTATTAAAGGATTTAATACGAAAGCACCAAACGATTAATCAAACTTTGGTACATTAATAAGAAATAATCTAAATAATTATAATTATATACACGTCGTATAAAGTTTTATTTTACACACAGGAAAAATGAGCGTTTGGAAATTTTGTATATTATCTACAAAGTTTTTTCAATACGAATAATAATGTTAGTCCTCGCGTGTTAGAAATAAGAGCCAATTAAATTAAAATATTGCGAAGTTCTGTTATAAATGCCCATTGAATTTATTTCTTGTAAATTATTATATAATGGAATACAATTTTCTAAAGTACAAAGCTGCTGTAAAAACTACGCTACTCAAAAATCTTTCAAAATTAATTCGAAAGCACTAACAACTTTTAAGAACTGGATAAATATTTCTAATAAATTGTTGCTAAACGTGCATGTATTGCGATAGGATGCTTTAAATTCGATTTTATTTCGAAGTACAATGGTTTAAAAAATAACTTAATAAACATACTTTATTTAAACACAATTATTATTATTAATTTAACTTAACAAATGGTCAATATAAAAACGTGGAAGTTCGTTAGTTAAAAGTTTGTTATATTACTATGAAACGAATGCAAATACAATTCATACAACTCGATGCAAATAATCGACAAAGGTGCAAACATATAAAATTATCTCATCTTTTTCTTTTCTAATTACAGGGTTGGCTGAATGAATTTGAACGCGTTTATTGCTCGATCATTAGCGATGAAACTGTCTTGATTTACTTTTACTTTGAAATAATTTCATTTACCAGTAAAAGCTGTAAAAGCTTTATAATCCCTCGTTTGTCCACTAATTTCCGAATAAACCGTCGACGTTGCAACTTGTTTATTAATCAAGTTCTCTGTACACATAGAAATCTAACGTTTTTATACCCAAACCAGCATCTGTCCCAAAATTACTCGGGAAACGTTGCTCCTACTCTTTCAGCGTTAACAGCAACGTATGCACCGTGCGCTATATTTTTTATACACAGGAACGTCCCTTTTTGGAAAGGTCTTTAAGTTACATCCCGGCCTGTTTGTTACTTCTGGCGAGGTCGTGTGGTTCAAGCGGCGGCAATTAACGTACTGTATTTTCTCGGCTAACCTTTTAATCTCTCCACCACAGCGGTTTATCTAAATTGTGCTAGTTGGTAGTGTGGGAACGATGCACACGACGTGTCATGGGAAGGAAGTAGAGCGAATGCATCACGATAAATGTGTCTGGGCTGTGAGCACGACTTAAAGGGCGGAGCTAAAAAAGGATTGAAGACGATTTACGTGGAAGGTGGTGATAAGTGCTTCAACAACATTACCTCATGCTATTTATATCATTTTTCCTATTTTCATACGTGCGCACGAATCATGCTCTCTGCGGGAGATCTGAAGAAGCAGCCTATTATTATTTATTTATCTTTCTCCAGAAATGATTTTTCTGCGTAATTCGTTCTTGTACGTTCTGATGTATATTTAATAGCGTTATTATTACTGTTATTTCAAATATTGTTCTTCATCCACGCAATGCGATTCTTTTATGTGCAATTTGATGATTCTTCTAACAGATGTTATAAATTGATAGAATACGTACAAGCTAACACACGTGTTTAACATACAAAAAATGTAAATCCTATAAATTCAATTTCATATTTTTTTACTTTTATAAATAAACTTCGTATGCACGCTGCCTGCATTTTGCTAAACGTAACAATCAGAAAATTGGAAGGACCGTTGAACATACACCCGGAGGGATCGTTAACACGAATCAATTAGTTCACATCGTATTTCTGAAATTTGTCGAATTTCTTCAATTTCGAGTAATTTATACACAGATGGTGTATGAAGGTAGAAAAGGAGGCTGCTGAAATATCAGTATTATACAGACACTCTGTCGGTAAAGAGACAAGAGGCAGCGAGCACGAGGTATCCGATGCCACGAGCAGCTTATAAGTACGGTCCTGAGGAATGCGCCCGTCCGATCCCACGGCTTATACCCTCTCCTGTCTTTCTCTTTCCTCTTCTACTTTCTCTTTCTCTCTCCCGTCTCTTCTCGATGGTAATATCGCTAAGGTTAGGCCGTTCGAAGGCTTCTGCATGCATTCGAACGATCGGTGACTCTCCTAGATCGGCAAATTCAACGATCGATTCGCAACGGTGCCTATCCACTTTAGCTTTTCGCATGAGTTAGTAAGTCAATGCATAAATACATCGTAGTACCGCGACGCGACACGACCAAGAAATTAGAGAGTTAGAAAGTCAAAATCAGCTTTCGACAATTTAAAGCAACCGAGTGATGTATCATCGTGAGTGCGGTGGATACAGTAGCCCAGGTGGATTTCCTAGGGATAAAACCACGCCGAGGAATTTTCTGAATTTATCGTTGGTCATTAGGTAACACGTTTGTCAAATGAGATTAAAATTACTTGATATAGTTTTAACGGTATGCGTAGAATGTTCCGATCGCTGTTAGAAATTATCGAGTGCGTCATTTCAGAGTGGCTTTAATGCATCCCTTTTAGAAATATTTCTTCAACCAGATAGCAGTTTCCGAGTGTTCCTTTTTCCACGGTAACAAATTCCCATTTCACTTTAGATATTTATTCGTTCGGCTTCCTCAGAATCTTAGAATTCCAACTTTTTCCATGGGACTTTCTTAGATCGTTGGATCGTACGTCTTCGAAGGGATTCATGGTTTTTAGATTTTCTTCTAGCCTTTTCCTACGTCCATGTTTGGTTTAACCAGTTCGTTTCGGACTTACTGGGATAGTGGATCTATTTAACACGTCAACCAGTTGAACAGGTACAAAACAACATGAGAAGTGGCAAGTCGTTACTATATGTACAACGTTACGTTTCTTTCACGTATGTGAAAATCTTTGCATGTGAGTTTACTTTGTTTAAGTAAAATTCCACGCTGTTTCCTCTTCGATCGGTTTTCCGCATATCGGAAAAATGGGAACGTAGCTAAAATATATCGGTAAAATCGTAACAAATATCCCCTTCCTCCCTCAAAATTTCTACGATTTTATTACATATTACGTATTAACTTATGCGTATTGTTGAAAATATTATTTACCGTATTATTACTCATCCCAATATCTTGAAAATCAGTTTTTTGCAGAAATGAAAAAGAAATATTTTCCAGATTATCAACTAACAAACATAGATATCATAACTTTACAGCAATAGACGAGCAAAAGTTGACAAAGACAGAAGTTGAAAGAGCAATTTACAGAAATTTAAAAGAAAGAAAAGAAAGAAAGAAGAAAAATGCAGAATCAAATTTCGTTAAAAACGTTCTCTACGAATACTTTTATCCCGATGAAATGTTACCGTCTCCTGAATCTTGTCTCGTTACAAGTTATCAAATAATGTAATTAAGATTTCCAGTTACTTACATTTGAACTAATTCGAATATAATTGAATAGCACTGAAAATGTTTCACTTTCCATAACTGTACATTACAACTGTGTGTAAGAATAATGCTTTCATCTCCCATTATACTCGAGCATATTCTAAAAGCATGAAACGTGAAAGATTTCATTTTGTGTTTTGGTTCTATAACAGTATTCCTGTTCGTTCTAAGCAAAGTGTTCTCCGTTATATGCTCTCGTTCGTGTCATTTATTTCATCTCGTTTTACATTGAATAAAACTTGCGAGTTATGTCTTTACAGGCAACGAAACAACAACAAAAGTGCCACGACTTTTTCACTAGTTGTTGGTTTCGGCTTGCCTCCATTTGGCGAAACAATGGGGGGACTTGGTTTCTTGAATTCCTACTTGCCAGATGCATCGGCATATTTGGGGTCATGTTGCGGTACTGCAACCTAATCGCGATCGGTTAATACGGTAAGATGTTCTCAATGATTTGCAGTCCGAGCAAGCGCAACGGTTCAGAAAAGAAAGGAAGATAAAAGATAAGCCGGACGACGCGTCGCACCGCACCGCACCGCACCGCGTCGCGCGCCAGTACCTTGGGATCATTTTAATGACGCAATCTTCGTTGACTCGCGTGAAAGTTGACTTGCGTGCAGGTCCTACCTGCTCTTTCCGCTCCTTACGAAGAATAGTTGGAAACGATACTATCGAATGTCTCGCTGAGATCGAATGTCACGCAGATGATCTTATTCCCTTCACCTTACTATCACGTTAATTGCGTTTAAATTGCAGCAAATAATAGACTGCCTCTATATATATCGCAGTAACGCGTTTCAAAAGTGTCACGGCTGGGGATAATTCTGTTTTGTCTCAGGAGAATGTCAAAATGTGGAAGAGAGAGTCTAAGATGAAGAATAGAAAATCAGAAAAATAATATTTGGTTAGCGTTCTCTAGAGTCTGTTCTTTTAGCCAATATTAGGTGTTTAGTGTGAAACGTGTTTCGTGGGTTACCAAATAGTTTTTCGCTCTTCTGGAAGAACTTGTTTGAGTCGTGTAATTTTAAAAGTACATATTTGTGATATAATTATCGGATTTGTATGACCTATATGATAAGAAAGGTGCATTCTCTCGGATTATGAACACAGTGGTTCAGGAAAATATTCTGAATATTTCAGGGAATTTTTATGGATATATTATGTGTATTGTACGAAGCTTTTTAAGATTTCTTTAGCGCTGTAACGAGACACGAGTATGATTATATTGGTCGAATTTGAAACGAATCTGAAAATGTGCGTGGAAATCATAAGATATTTACCGCAAGTATACATTTTGCAGAGATCATCAGAATATTTATTACGTTAATAAACTATAATATTTGTAGCGGGACTATCTTTAGCCTACGTTATACGTCTAATTGCACATTTGCAACAAATAACATGTAAATACTGTACAAATTTTCAGATTGGTATCAAATTTTATCAAAATAATCACGTGCTCCATTACAATGTTAATGAAACTTCAAAAAAATTCACAATATATTCATAAAAATCGGACAGTATGCGTATTCGTAAGAAAGTTTTCTGTCGTAAGTTAAGTTATTTCCCTGAGTCATTGTATGTACGTACGTATTATGTCAGAAACAATTTTGTGGTTTATGTACGTTCAACGAAGTCTACAGTCATTTTCTTCGAACAAAAATGTGTATCACAATTGAAATTTCTTTGCAACTGAAAAATTGAATATTTTTGGTAATTTAATAAATTTATATCGTAATTAATACTTGCGTCATTCGTGTTACGCTTTGGTAACTTTTGCATTACCTACCCACGATCTTTCTAAAGAGATCGAAAATACATTTAGGTCACGAACGCATAATTTGTCGGTTCAAATACTTCGTCGAGGTGAATGCGTGGTATAAAACCAATTCGTACCGAAACGATTAATCTGCTTCTACTCGGCGACTATTTTTTTCTGTATGATACGAAATATCAATGGAAGTGATGATGGAGCGCAAGATAATTTCAGATCCTAGTGCATACGTAAATATGATAGGTGAATATGCACGTAAAAGAACTTACTTTTAGTTTTTGAGTATGACCACATCGGCAACAGCAGTACGACATGTAGTCAGGTAATGCTGGCATAAACTTCAGCTGTTCCTGTTGCTGCGAGTACTCGTCTACTAGTTTGCGATACTGTACCCTGAAGATGGGCCTCGTTGTGCTCTGCGAGCCTTTACCAAGGCGTCCCATAATCGCAGAGAATGCGGCCAGGATTTTGCGCCTGCGTGTGAACCTCCTCATGCCACGGCGACCGTTGCACTTCTTCGTCCTCCAACACGATTCGAAGCGCACGGTTTGCGGCCTTTGCCAAATTTTGGCAATTTTTTCGGTTAATAAAATCAACACACTTGTCTAATCACTCGACAAATATATATTTGTCTTTCCGTTCACCGTACGAACCGAACACATCACACGAACGAGTAATTACGCGCAAATCACACGTGGGTTCTCCGTCATGACGCACCGTACTCATAATAAATTTACCATTTCGTTCGACGAGTAATATCGCCGGTGGAACGTTATTAGAAAGTATAAACGGTCGAATGACTTGATGTTTCATACTTCATCTGTGGCTTACCGATCGAAGGTCACTCTTTGAACAAGCGTCAATCGGACCCAACATCAATTCGAGACGCGAATTTTCTTCGGAACAAGCTGTCGATTTAACTAGCACTCACTTGTCCACGGCACCACCTAGCACACTTTCTAATTCGCATACTACCGGCATACCGGCTGTACAGCATTCAGCACTACCCAGTGAAACCTTCATTCACTTATCAGCGAACAGGCACACTTTTCGAGGAATTCACTCCGTCTCCGCCTATGATAAAACGCGTAAAGATAATAGTACCATGGTGTTGCCTGAATACGACGTTCTTCCGAGCACTTGAGAAAACCAACTGATGCGTCTCGATCACTTTATGCATCCGGGAAAATCGTCTGAGGAATCTGGATCACGCACAAATAAAAATACTTCACAGAACTATGAGGAAGGCACGTTTCAATGATTGACACGTGTGTTTCTTTCCGGTGTCGATGTCTTCTTAGCTTCTCGTTGCTCGTTTTCGACTCGCTGAAACAATAATCTCGTCCATGGTATGTTGCTCTTCTATTTTAAAGTCGTCGCATAAACATCGCCTCTACGTGTCCGTAAGCGGAGCGAAACGTTTCTGTAGATCGTCGACTACGACTATAAATATTGCACCGATTCATCGGGACAATAAAAGCGTTTCGCGGTATCCATGCTTCTCTGGTACGGTCTTCGAAAATTATCCAGTACCACCTTGTACCGCTGTAAGGTATACTATCGTTGGCAGGTGATCATCCGTCTCTGATCCGGTAGACCGGTCCGATCGCTTTACGCGTGGGACACGCACGGAACATCCAGGGCTCCACTTCGTGGCGTATGTAGTCTTCACCGAGTGTCGTTCTGCATGCCGATCCGTGGAAACCGGTTAACGAGTTCGAAACTGCCTTTCGCTTCGTCCTCGTCGACTGTCAACCATACTTGCATCTACCACTAGCACGTTAACTTTGCGTCTTTTTCTCGTGCACTCTTCACTCTTCTATTTTTCTCTTCTGTTTTTATCCTTATGGCTAACGGACACGAAAGCCAATCAATCGACTAGAGATATCGTTCTGACCTAAATTTTCCAATTGGCCCGATTACCTTGCTCGAACTTTACCGTTGATAATGCTACCTGTTGCACTGTTGCATATAGTAATATTCGCGGGATACCCGCGTGTCGTTTCGCTTCATCCCTGAATCGATTGATCCAAACGTAGAGACAACTAGCAAGCTCGAGTTCCCTACTAGTTTTACACGTTTTCTCTCTTTGCACTGAGCAAGCACTGCCGGATACGACTCCGTTATACGAACGTGGCAATACGAACGGAGTTAGATTTACGAGTAGAAAGACGATCTTTAGCGTGACGACATTCCGTTCTCTGGCACAACCTTCGGAAGCGAGGTATACTCGTTACAGCACGACGATTTCACTGAAACTCCTAAACACCAAGAACCGAACAATACTAGTTTTTAAGGGAAAATCGGGTACATGAGTAATGATTGGTATGGGAAGAGAGAGAGAGAGAGAGAGAAAGAGAGAGATAAACACAGAGAGAGATAGAGAGAGAAAGAGAAAAAGAGAGTAGCTTGAATGGAGCACGTTGATTCGGTTAATCTAGAAAACGTCTGTTTTCTAGAGCGATTCACGAGCCGGCAGAAGGCTTCGCGTGCCTTCTCTCTACTGTCAACTGGAAGGGCTGGAGAAGAGATGCCGGTGAATTTTCGTGCCCCCTTCCCCTGGTGGACGTCGCAGTTTCGGTCCTACCTGACAGAGGCCAATCCAGGTGGTGCTCCTCTCGAGCGAGACGAGCTGCCTAGAGCATGCTAGCCGGCCCAGCAATGGCAATACCTCCCGGTACGTATAGAGAGAGACTGAAGTCGAAAGAAGAACACGAAGCAGGAGTAGCACCAGGCGGCCCACACGGCTCTATCCCCACCAGACTACGGAACCGAGCAGCAGAGCGACCGACCGACCGACCTCTTCTCTCCGACCGCTTTCTTGCTCCAACTGCGGCATTGAACACGTTCAACGGCAGCTGGCGAATACCAGCTATCCTCTTCCTTGTCAGCCTTTGCATCTGGCCGCTCTCCTTGTCCTGCTTTCGCACAGCCAGAGCCGTTCTCGAGAGAGGCCGCAACGCGCCGATCGCATGAGTTTGCGATTCGCGTTCTTTGACCTCCTGCCGGCACACGATCGTGGACTCGTGTCGGACCACGGACGTTACTCTTGATACCTTCCACTTCGTGCACGACATCCGCGACGTCATCGATCGAGGATCGATCGACGCGCGGTTCGCAAACAAGGGTAAGGTCCCGCGCGTTCCATCTTTTCGTGCATTTTTTGCCTTTTTCTTTGCTTCGCAAACCTCGTTCCGAAAGGAGGTGCCGGCCAAGTCGATCTTCCCGATCGTGAAATCGGCCATCGTTAAACCGAGCATTCTTTCTCGAGCCGTGGCAATTCGGAAGAATCCACGCGGGTCAATTGTCGCGATCGTCGCAGGCAGCGTGAGTACCGTTAGATCGATGGATTCCATAGGTACACAGAGAAAGTAGCCGATATCATGTTTAGCGCTATTTTATAATTGACTTTGTGAATGCAGTCATGAGTCGAGAAATTGAATGTATTAAACGTATGGTAGATGTGGGAGCTTCTTTTATTGATGCGCCCACTCTTCAATGGGCACTCCAACCGTTATGGAGGTGCACTGTAAACGAACGTATTTTCCCGCGATTGAACTTTCTAAAGCTATTTATATTTTATACACACGCGTAAACGCAATGTAATGCAGTCGCGCGTTTTTGAGATAGTTCGACGTCTCTGCTTCGGGAAAATCAGCAGAAAACCTGTAAATGTTTACAGTGCTAAATACGATAAAATATTGGTTTCTATATGTTCACGAATTTGTTAATAAGTATGAATACTAGTCCATGTATGTACATATATTGGTTATATGTACATCCCTGCTCCTAATTACTTATAAGTATTGGGACACTCATAGAAACTTAAACAAAATCTAAGAAATTATTAGGAAATTATCAGAACATTTTGGAAAAACGCTGAGCTATGAAGAATTCATATATTCAATAGTATAATAATAATCTTATTAATTTTCGATGTATCAGTATAATAAAAATACATTATTCTATTTGTTGTCATTCGGTTCTACGCAGAATATAAACGATTTTACGAAATACATTCAGATCTTGAGCAGATTTATCGAACTTCTCTATTTCATTCCTTCGATGATATTTAGGTTAAAAAATTGTGAAGCTTAATATATAATTGTTATAATTTACTACATTAATGTTAACAAATTTTTGTTACAATGTAATGTAACGTCGTGTATTCTTGAGATAGTGGTTTTTTTAAAGAAAAAAGTTATTAAAAAATTTATTTGGACATAGACACTCAAGATGTTGCAACTGATAATTTTCTTACAATGTGGAAATTGTAAAATTTCATCCGTGCAAACTATATTATCTGGTAAAGTTAAATATTTCATCAACGTTAAATATTGTAGTTTCTTCCGCGATAGAGAAATTACAAATAAATGAACGATGGAAAGAAACCTTTCGCAAGCTGTCTCCTAATAATCTTGTAGTTTCGTTGACATTAAATATTAAAAATGTAAAAAAGAGATTGTTGTGAGAATTATAAGAACGTATCGTATACAGCTTTCTGTAAACATACGTACATATATTACATCAAGTAAATGAGATAAAAATCTAAGAAATAATCGATAGATACTGAAATTTATATTTATTGAATTAGCTGGTATTCCTAAAATAAATGTCATGAAAATTGTCTAATTTTATAAGATTATAAATCCTGGCTACGTATACAAATGTAGGTTTCTTAGAGTTTACACAAATTATAGGACCATTAGCATTAGGTAGAAAATAGCTTATTGTGTCGAGATAAGTTTTATTGGAACACTTTTACCGATGTCTTCGTAATAACACCATTATTCACAAGGCGTGGAGTTTCGACGAAGATAAAAAGATAGATGCGTGTAACAAGAGATAAGCCGCATACATAAGAAAGTAGCCTATAAATTACACAGAACTTTTCGGTTATCGAGATAAATGGGAAAATGTCGTGTAATCGCGGATTTACGAGTATCGATGCTTTCGGGAAGAAAAAGCGTTAAATACGTGCTTCTTCGAGTTACTATATGCAAGTCGGATAATTCTTTCTCGATTTACATAGGATACTGGTTTAAGAACTATGATACACCATCCGGCCATGAAAATTAACAACAGTTGCATGGTGATCAATCTACAAAATTCAAAGTAATAACAAGTAAAGGAGGATAATTGAAAATTCAAATATTACGTCGTAACGTGTAATTTCTACGAACTTACGCAAGCAAGTCGATCACCTGGTCAGTAATAAAGTAGATAATAAAAATGTAGATGGTATTCTTCTGTAAACGATGTAACATTCTGTTAACAAAGTAAACCTTCGCGATATGAATTGCAAACAGTTTTCAATTACAGAACATTAAATAATCGAGACGCAAGGGAAAATGTCGTGTAATCATATATTTTTAAGATTCGTGAGGTCCGGAATTTCGTTGGACGAGCTATCAAGTTCTTTTTTTTTTTTGGTATAAACAGAAAGTCGAGTTAGGAATACGGGAGCTGCTCTCAAATTCAATTACTGCAGTTACCGCGGAAAACGGGGTGGACGGATACGAGGTAGTAAAGGTAGTACGGCTCGCCGGTAGCCAGAGCTCGTAAATGATCTTGAGTTAATCGTCAACCCTGGCTAATTTAATGTACAAGAGATTCCACTCGGTCGTCGTGCTCGGCGTGAATTTCACGAAACCTTAAGGCGCGCTCCTAACGCCGGAATAAATCACTCGATACCCTTTCTTCGGCCGTGGACTGGAAGGAGGTTCGAGGATAATATTCCGCGCGATCGTTTATGCAGATCACGCGTTAAGATTCAACGAAGTTCCCAACGAGAAATCGTCAACGATTTCCTGTCTTCTCGCTGAATTTTATTACGACCAACGAAAATTACTGTCTACCGCCGCTCTTCTCGACACGTAGCGAACAGGTTAGAAATGTTACACCGATAGGCAATGCGTTGTACAAATTTGTAGCATCGTCATACGGTGTGACTGGAAAATTTACTCTCGTCAGAAAGATATATGTGTATTACTGACGTAAGAAAAGTTACGAGATTCGTGAAATCCTGAAACCTGTCGAAGCGTGCAACTTACGTATATTGACAAATCGTTCTAACGAAATGTAAATATTTGTTCAATTCTAGAATGTTGTAGGTATATGTATAAAACATGCTGTATGTATTTTAATTATTTAAATATACATATACTGTCTGAATAACGTACCAAAAGATCAAGTGTCTCGAGTGAAGTTGTAAAATGTATTTATAGTTTACAATCCGCTATTCCTCGAATATCATATAAATTGCATTCAATTTCCATTCAATTTTGTGCTCGATATTTAATACGACCAAACCTTTCATACGTAACGCAAATTGTTTATTCTGTCGTCTAAACGAACACGATACAAATGTTACATGCAGTGTATATAAATCTTGTGTAACTCAGCGCGTTTAACTCGGTTGCTGCGTAAGAGCTTGGCAATGCATGGTCATAGATCTTGCAGAATTTACTTCCCACGTATATATCATATATCTGTTGTATCGACGAAACAATCTCACGTGCAATTTCGGCAAATCTTCGAGCTGGTGTCGAAGGTTGAATTCGCGACAAAAGATAAGGATGTTACTTTTTGTTACGGGCATCGGCGGCGTGTTCGTTTTCTTCGTCGTAATCGACGGAGGAGAGGGTCAAGCAGGGCTAATAAAAAGCTACAGAAAGACCCGAGGCTGCATACCTTACATAGTCGCACGCCTCCACGCGACTCGCGTCCTGCAAGCCGCGTCGCGGCGCGGCGCTCTGGTCTGTTCCTTCTAACGGTCTCAACAGCCGGGATGCCTTATCAACCTGTGCTTTCAAGCTCTCCCTTCAATCTCTGTTTAGCGAGCCTGTTTGAACGGTATCAGCATGTTTAACCACCTCCGAGCTTGCGATTAGGCCGTGATATTCCTGTTTGACGTCCAATTATTTTTAAAGCTAATAGCACACAGCCGAACCTCGACTCTCTCAACTCGAATCTCGAGATCTAAAGTCTTCCCCATAGGTAGCAGACTATTATATACAATGTTGACTATATGCGTCTTTTAATTTAGCCAAAGATTCCAAATGAAGTTTAACGAAGTTTCCTAGTGGTTTGTCAGACTGTCTCTTGTTCGTCCGTGTTGTATGAACGGAGGTGTACGCAAATAGCTTTACTAAAAATTGGTAGAACGAACACCGTTTCGAATTCATTACTATTGGTTGTAAAATTTATGCTCCTTCGGCGGTCAAGTGTAGAGTGGCGCGTTCAACGACTTCGCGTCTCAATCCTTCATATTTTCCACGAGAGTCGCGTCGCGTTGGCGAGAAGCTGATATCGCAGACGGAATAAGAAAATTAAAGTCGGCTGTTAGTCATTCGTTGAAGCGTTGTTCGTGACAGGACAGTCGACCGTAGGAGCTTCTTACCGTCCGCGAGAATCGTTCATCGTCGATCAAATCTTCTGTCTCTTTCAACAAATGCGTTGCGTACTGGGTGGATCGCGTGCAGCCACGGTCTCACCAGGAAAACTCGTCATGATCGTCACGAATAGAAAGCCAAAGCGAGTCCGTGGTCGTTCGATTTATTCCATTTCTCGGTAGGCGCTGATGTAGCTACGGGGTGAGGTAGCAAGAAGTGAAATGAGGGTACGACATCGAAAAGAGGGGAGCGTACGCAGCCACCAACTAGGTACCACTATTATCTGTACGAGAATGCCAAGGTCAACCTCATTCCAAGGCAACAGTGGCCAGTATTGGAGTACGTACCCGCTGGCTGATATCGTCGCACCAAGAAGCTACCTGCGCTATCCATTTTTTCTCGTTTTTCCAGACATAAATTCTAGTAAATGCTCCACTGAAACCTTCGCTTTAACTCTACAATTGCCACACTGCCCTCCTTAATTAAAACCTTCTATCTATCGTTTCGAGATTGAAGAGAGCTTAATCGTTTCTTTGTGCCATCATTGTTTCTCTTTGTCCAATTAAAAGTATCCAATCGTTACTTCGTAACAGTCTGTGTAATGTAAGTTTACTTGAGAAATAATATTTATAAAACATTTCACAAACCGCGTTACATTTATTTGTACTTCGATTTCTATAGGAAAGTGAAATATAGATATGTTGAAAGGAAAGTTTCGAACCGACAGATCATATCAACATCAAACATTTATATCTGTAGTTCGTGATTACGAAACGAACATGTACCTTCATTAGTCAAGTCTTACCAATGTTGTAGCATTGATCGCGCTTAAACGCAACCATTGAAATATCACTTGCACACAAGACGATATCTTAAAACCAAATGCTGTATCATAAGTTTCCTTTCATCAAGTATACATACATGGATATAGTTACCGTATATATCGTAATAGAGAATTTACAGAGAAAGTTCCCATGAAATTAAAAATATCCATAATTAATTAGAGGGGTTACGTTGGCTAAGGAATTTATTTAAGAAAACGATGTTGCACGTTTCTTTCTTAATAAAAAGTATTACAAATTTATGTTTTCTACCATTCAACTTTTTAATCAATTTTATGCTCTTCTATAATAATAGATATTTTAGCTTGAAAATAATTTACTTTAGGAATCGAATAATATTTAAATACTTACTTTTCAATAACATTTAACTTTTTCCCCAGTAGCATTGCAGAATATATGCATGAGTTAATTAAGATACCGTGTACTTTTGAAACGAACAATTTATTGGCGTACAGTACGGTAGTCTGTTGCACAATTACTCTCAGCTTATCTCGCGAGTTACGTCATTATGCTTTCTAACTTTTAGTATTACAATTTATCCACGTATGTACTTACTTAAAACGATTAATAATAACATTGACATTTTTCGATGAAATAGTAAATGATATAAATTGTCTGATTACAGGAGCATATTCTTATAGCTAAACAATATGTGAAGTATATCATATGCCCGCGTTTTGATAGTTTCTTACATTCATAGCAAGGCAAGCTTCTTCCATATCTTATTTTTTATACAAATTATTTGAATCTGTATCGATTACTGCACAAGGATATGGGAGATTAAGGGAATAAAGTATTTAAATAATTTTCAATAGAATAGAGCATAAAATATAAAACAGTTAGAAAATGAAATTTCAATACTTTATTAAGGATGTTGCGTAGTTTCGATTTTAAGCGTAACTTTCCTTCATATGACTAACCATCAGCCTGGACAGAACCGGATTCTTCCTTTATTTTTATCTTTTACTAAAATCAAAAGCGTATCAGGTTCTTACGATGAAATATGTATGCTTATACATTATGGATAAGAGAAATTTCTTGAAAATAAGTTTCTTAATAGTACATTATAGACAACAGGAATAAATATATTTTACTACAATATTTGTTTTTAATATATGCTTCCCACCAGAACTCTATGAAAATTAGATCAATTAAGCAATTCATTTTTTGGTAAGGAAGCTACAAAGTTTCGTACGTTCATACATTGATGAATACTTTACTGTGTCCTTACATTTTTATGTCATCTTAAGAAAGTTTCAAGATAAAAATTGCTATTACTATTAATGAAACATAAGAAATAGATAAATTTTTCAATAATGTCAGTTTCGGTATTTTCGTGGATAAACCAAGAAAATTTATCACGTTGTTCCATTTAATTTCTTAATCGCAGTACCGAGTAAATATGATATATAAAAATGTAAAGAATGCTCAAAGTAAAATATTCCTTATAATATTTGTTAAATGAAACACATCCCTACTCTTATATTCTATTTCTTCAGTCATGTTCTCAGAAATATGAAATTCTATGAATATCCGAAGTCTTGTAATGTGATTAAATTTATATAAATTTAGTTTGTGAAGATATACATACAATTCTTGCACGTTTCGTATAATGAGATCTATTTTTTCGTGAAAATATCAAGATTAACCTGGTTTTCTATCGATGCTCACTGTCGGCCAGGTACAAGTTACATTTTATGGCGTTCTTGCTATAACTACCACATACTACCGTCACCGATGTGTCGTACCTTCTTTGAATGCGTAACTTATCGTCGCTGGTATAGAATTTTTTCTTCAACCGATAGAACCGTGGTTCTATTGCCACGAATGTAGAATACGCTCACGATAAAGGAAATTCAGGTGGTTGAATACCAAAGTACAGATTGGAAACTTTGATCGTCGAACGATAGTGCATTGTCATTGTTGTGCCAAATAAATAAAATTTCTTCATCCTATGTAATTTTATAAGAACAGGAGTATATTAGATAATGGAAAAATATATTCTTTTGCAACTTTTTTAGACAATAAATGTTCTGAATAATAACTGTTTTATCCAATTTCGGAAATTCAGCGTGTTCCTAATTTCTTCATCCTATGTAATTTTATAAGAACAGGAGTATATTAGATAATGGAAAAATATATTCTTTTGCAACTTTTTTAGACAATAAATGTTCTGAATAATAACTGTTTTATCCAATTTCGGAAATTCAGCGTGTTCCTAATTTCTTCATCCTATGTAATTTTATAAGAACAGGAGTATATTAGATAATGGAAAAATATATTCTTTTACATCTTTTTTAGACAATAAATGTTCTGAATAATAATTATTTTATCCAATTTCGGAAATTCAGCGTGTTCCTAATTTCTTCATCTTATGTAATTTTATAAGAACAGGAGTATATTAGATAATGGAAAAATATATTCTTTTGCATCTTTTTTAGACAATAAATTTTCTGAATAATAATTATTTTATCCAATTTCGGAAATTCAGCGTGTTCCTAATTTCTTCATCCTATGTAATTTTATAAGAACAGGAGTATATTAGATAATGGAAAAATATATTCTTTTGCAACTTTTTTAGATAATAAATTTTCTGAATAATAATTGTTTTATCCAATTTCAGAAATTCAGCGTGTTCCTAATTTCTTCATCCTATGTAATTTTATAAGAACAGGAGTATATTAGATAATGGAAAAATATATTCTTTTGCATCTTTTTTAGACAATAAATTTTCTAAATAATAATTATTTTATCCAATTTCGGAAATTCAGCGTGTTCCTTTAGAAAAATACATATCTTTATATAAAATTATATAAGATTATGTATTATTTAATATTACGTAAGATAAGATATAATATTTCACGTTGTTAAATATTTTACATAAAAATCACCATGTACAACAGAAATAATAATAAATACGAATAGTAATAAGAAATAATTTTGTGAAAAAGCTGTAATATTCTCCGTTAACGATGATTTCCTTCTTCTTTTGTGGTTTGCAAATAACGTGAACTTAAACTTCGCAAGTATTCCACGATGATTTACATCTCCGGTAAATATTGTTCGCTATCCTAGACGTTGTGGTAATATCTTGGAAAGGAAATGATAGTAAGCGACCAAAGGAATGGAACAGGTGGTTTTTTATTCAACTTTCGCACGCGACTATTCGCCGCGGATACAACTGCCTATGAAAAGTAACTGCCATTACTGCAGGTGCACGAAGCTGGCATTGGACATCATGGCCATTGCCAAGCGATCGTTATGAGAGCTTAGTTGAGATTACACCGTTATCAGCAGTCGCGCTTTTGACATCGGGCTAAACCACAAAAACCACAATATTACCTTTTATCGTGCAATGCGGAAGACTTTCAATACGTGGAAGAAAGTTTCCTTGCATTTCTTTTTTTCCTTTTTTTTTTTTTTTTGTTCCTTTCTCTGGTTGGAACGCAACAAGGTTAGAACTCTTCTTCGTTATAAAGGATCATTTACCGGAAGAAACTGGGTGCGATGAAGAATAATGACATCGTTGTTCGAAAAGGGAGCGATAGAAGGGGCAACGGAGTTGGCAACGCACTCGTACTTGAAACGAGATCTCAAGTAATTACGTAGAAAATAAGAAGCGACAAAACACTGGGCCGAGGAAGACCTGGAAGACATTTTACGTAATTGTGGATAATACGGGAGCATGATCAAAAAGAGTTTAATTCTAGACGACGAACCCTTGTATTCTCTTGGTCCTTTTTTTCAATTTTCTAACAAATCTGCTTTTTTTCAGCCAGAAGGATAATGAAGTTCCTCGAATTCAGAGCATTCGTTATTCATAATCTTCGTGCGGTTTAAAATAATATTTCTATAAAATGGTAGTTCTAGGATCACTCAATACTCTGTGTTTTCAATCTAGTTGTAGATTCTTTCACAGCGATAGAACGCTATCCTATATTCATCCCGCTTTTCATTAATCTGAATTTCTCTGCATTCAATCCTCTTCCTTTTAATTCTTTACGCTTTACTAATGAACATTTCTGTCGATTCTTATTATTAACTATTTCTCGTTGGAAGAAACCGAGCCGTCGGATTATTAGCGCTTGCAATAGAGAAATATTTCGTAGACAATAAAGCTATGTATACAATAGGAAAAGTTCTCAGAAAACATAGAAATATATACAGAAGCAATATACGAGGCAGAGTCTGAGAAAGTTGCGAATGAAAAATAAAAAGACCGTGTCATTTTTATAATTCGAAGTAAAATACTCGTATTGCCATTCCCAAGGAGAAATAATTTTCTACATTGATTATTCGTACCTGTAGCGTATCTTATATTTTCGAAAATCGTTTTACATCTTATCATTTAATAATTAAATATTTTTATTATTTTTTACGTGTTTATCCGGTTTTTAAAAATACAATTCCATTTTCCTCTCAGGCTTTGCCCTCGTAACGAATGTAATTATAGCCTGCAGTTTAAAACTGCCTGACTGACAGGCCCGGAATTATTTTTACCAGTTGCCCTGTACATCGAACATTCCTTGCTTCGTGGTGAAAAATGAAGAAACAATCCAGCGAGACGACTGTTAGCACAGGACGTGCTCCGAGTGAACGCATGAGAAATCGTATCAGCTACCGTACACGAAAACGAAATAAAAACCTCAGCTATTTCAGTCTCTTCATAAAAGATTAAAGAAAGATGAAGCGACGGGAGGGACACTGATTCAGCATTTAATGAAGATTTAGCAAGCGTTTCGTCTCGACGTGGCAACGTAACGTTCAATTTTAAAATGAGCATGTATAAAACAAAGTTATGCTTTATGGTTATACGGTTGCAGGCTGCAAATAAGTTTTTTCATATCTATTTGCAACAATTTGAAATTATATAATGTTAAACCATTCCGGAGAGTGGATATTTTTTTTCCCCGTCAAGGAGATCATACGAATGATACCTATGCAAGAGATTATAGGTCATGTATCATACATGCAAATTATTCTTATGCTCGTCGTTATAAAAAGAAATACCCACTTGGATATAATGTAATATCAGATGTGAAACATATCAGGATATTATGAAGAAAGATTTAAAAAAATCGCAGTATACTCCGGCTATAATTCTCCATATGTTCCGTTATGTTTTATGCACGATTATTCGATGAATTAAATTTTCAACGGAAAGGTGAACTATTTTTATAAGAAAGTTGTTGTAGTTTAAAAACGATATAAATATATAAATTGAAAATACATAAAAAAATTAATTATTCTTGTTCATTGCTGTAATTTATTTAAAGTCACCAAAGTAGCAATTTAAACAATTTCACGAAGTTGTTACTTTTAACGATAAATAATAACAAAGAAAATAATAAATAGAGAATATACGCTGGAAACACGTGCTTGCATGTTTCAATGTTGCGGAAATATCTCACTTTACAAATGCCAAAAATATAGGAAAATACATTCCTGTCTCAAAACCTATCAGCGTGCGACTTATAACAAATTTATTGTATCCGCAGACGCGGTAGAAAAATATACAATAAAATATACTAAAAGCTTCCGTAAAATTATGTAGGGGAAATATCTTGAAATTTACAACGAACGAACGCTATCGACGTTTCCTGTTTCAATATTCATTTACGCATATCGTTGCGCATCGCGTAACTTGAAGCATCCGCTACGAACCTGCACTGTTCACCGATACTTCCTAATAAATAACAGAACATTCAATCGTAGCAACGAATACGAACAGCGTCCCGGACGTATCCTGGACATAACGATTACTAAATTTTCTTTAATGTCTTTAGACGTGGATGACGCTACGCGCTCCGCTCGAATTCCTCGATGATTTGAAAAAGAAAAAAAGGGGGAAAGATTAAACGAATAGGTAAGGTAATTTATTAACAGCTATAAAGCGTTAATTAAGACAGTCCGGTGGCAACATTTAGCTGATGTTTGGAGAGAATTCCGGAACGATCGTGAAGCTACGAGCGAGAGTGTGGTCGTCAGTGTGTCCGCGATAAGAGTTGTCAGAGTGGTTCCGAGCGATCAGTACCGAAGACGGTCCACTTCACGTCTCGCTCGAGAGACTTCCTCTCTCGAAGGCTGCCGAGTAAATAAAGAGTTCAATGGGCCGCGTGGTCGTTTCGGAATGACAAGAAAATACCTTGAATTCCATCGTTACGTTCTTCCTTCTTCGCCATCTTGATCGTTTCTCTTTGCACGCGCTGTCTTATTTCCTTTTTTTCTCTTTTGTTAGAGGAACAGCGACACGGAGCAGCAGCAGCAGCAGCAGCAGCAATGGCAGCGGAGGATCGGACGAGGAAGGAGGAAGACGATTGGTGAAACTGATTGTTCTGGTCGTATCCGGAGGTCGAATAACATCCTTAGATCAGCCAGGACGCATTGTGCCACGGATGAAGTGAACGCGCAAAGTGTTCATCGAACGTGGAATTCGCTTCGGAAATGAGATCCGAAACTCGTTTTCAAGTTCGCGGAAAAATTTAATTCTACGTTTCAGCTGAACGCCGACGATACTTGGGAGAGTTAGCCTTGGATGGAACGATCGAAATTTTACAGAAGGTAAGGAGAAAAGTAATTATTAGTTCGTATTAAGCAGACCAACTTACTTATTGCGTCTTTGATGGTGTTTCATGAAGCATGCGATAGGCTACAGAGAATAAACGAAAGACTTTTTTATTCGAATCTTGAACAATTCTTAATACATCTACGGATTTTTGAAAAATCATTAATTAATTATGTTACACTTCACATTTCTCTTAAGGTGGTGCCTATAATATTATATACGATTTATGTATGGTTTATTTTAAATAATCATTTATTACGTACAATTTATACACTTTACATTTTTACTGCTATTAGGTCGTCCGAAAAGTTTCTTTCGTTTTATAAGGAAATAATGGATGCACATTTTCCGTTTTATATTATTTTATCGAATTAAGTATGATCCATTTTGTTTTATCAAGATAAAGATCACAACGTTGGACAGATTAGGTTTCATGTTTGTATAAAGATGCATCGTTGTAAAAGACGTGTCTGTACAAGAAAGACACTTTTCGGATAATCTAATATTTTAAATAATCGTTCAGTTGTCGTGTACCTGTATGAATATTGGTACATTATTTTCAAATACAATTAATTAAATACAATTCATTTGAAACAGCGATCTACAGGTTTATACTATCGAATTTGTTGCTTAAATAATTCCTGCAGGAATTTTAATATAAATCTTTGTTATTTATATATTCCACTCGTAAAGAATTCCAGTAAATACGATCAGCAAACATAAATTCCTCGCACTAACGGGTTGATTAAGATTGAAATATATGCGCGTGCGTTGGAAAATATCTTTCGGCAAAAGGATCTCGTTCACATTTCCTTCCAAAAGGAAATATTAAACGTATGATAAGTTAATAAGAAAATTTCTCGATTGAAGCAAAAGCACGTCAAAACAAATTCACCGGTGTACAAAACGTCGGCTACATATGACACGCGCGTACAGCTTTTTCAATGTACAGTTAGGTATTTCTGACAGGAACTCATATTTTTTTCTTCTTATCATAACAGCCTCGCAAATCACGCTGTGGGAAGCATGTTAAGAACGAAATCTCAAGTTGCTCTTGTACCCCGATGTTAATCATAATAATTTTTAATCGTAAAAAGTAAAATACGGTGCTCGATCCTGACCACACGCAACGACTGGGCTTTATTCCCTGAACTTGTTAAGACGGTGACATGTTATGTATTTTCCTGCAAGGCAGCTTTACCCTGTTGGCGTCCTTGTAAAGGAATTAAAATATCACTGAATATCACGCAGCGTTACGTGCCGAAACAAATAAAAAAATATTCAAGTTTGTTTTCTCGCGTGTGATAAGCAACGCACTTGTAGCTTATACATTATGAAACGATTCATTTTTAAATATTGCGCTACATACGCGATTCAAACCATGTTCGAAATATCAACCCTCTTTCATAGCGCGATAAAATAGCAACGAATTTAGAATGCACCTTTATTCTCAAGATTTCCTACATGCAAAAGATATATGATATTTAAGCTGACGATACGTACGACATGTACAATGATATTTAAGACGTAATTAAATTTTCCAGCACTGTTAAAAGATTAACATTGAACTTAAACCATAGGAAAGAATCGATTAAAAAATGCACGTGTCTGAAGCGAAGTATCTCTCTAGCTGTAATTCACGTGTGCTCATGTTAGCAAGCAGCCAGGTAATTTCAGTAAAGCATTTTAACAATCGAACCTGCTATCTTCTCCTTTGTCGATTTTCTTTCTCCCTTCAGCGATTCCAATAATCCACACAATAGGAGAGCACTCGCGATGCATTCCAATTACACCGGCGAACGTATTCCATGAGCATTCTCTATTAACTAGCGATGTAGTAGCTAATAGAGGCGAAAATGGTATCGGGTATCGTTAACAATAACAGTATCTAGCCAGTAATCTATGCAGCGGAACGTTATCGTTTGGGAAGGATCGTTGAAAGGCGGTTGAAGCGAGAGCGCAAATTGGCGAGCTCGTGCCAAGCGTCGAGACACCCTCGAATCCGGTGCTAAGATCTTTCGATTAATTCGTCGCCGACGTCTGTCGTTTCCCAGAAACCCGCGAGAAGAGGCGTTGCTCTTATACGCGCTATTGCTTGCCACTCGCGAGTCTCACGAACGACCACGTTCTTCTTAATTCACCGGAAGGTGTTTCAACTTTAATCCGAAGAGTGCCATTAGGATTGACTAAACGCTTGGCACAGACCAACCGTAAAGTTCCAAGTGCAAAGTCTACTATAACCATCCCCTATCTCCGAGTCTTTCGAGTTCTTCGTCCAACCAAGCTGCCACTCTTACTAACCCCGAAGAAAAAGAATCCATCCCCGTCTTCTTTGTTACCAACGAATATCGAGGCCTTAGGCAGACAGCGGAATCTTCCAGATAACAAGAAGACGCTTTCGCTGGGTGCATCGAAGGATCGCGGAAACGGAAGCTCGGCGACATTCGCTTCAAATGTAGAGTCGCGTCAGATATCGTGTACGTGTGTAGATGTATACGTATATACGTGTGCCGCGTGCATACATACAAGGACGTACTTGTATCTGATACTTGCGCGTTAATGGTCTCAAGGAGATGCAGTTTCGTCTTTGGTGCTTCACGTGTACCGACACTCGTCGAACGTATTTATTGAATAACGTAGTAATCGTTTTACTTGTTTCGTAAATATACAGTGGCCATGAAAAGTATTCCCCAGGATACGGGTTTTTATGGATCACGGCTGAAGGTGCGAAAATGTACAGATTGCATGTAATATGGAAAAAAGGATGAAATATTTAGATTACAGTGTTTGTTAGGACATTTATTTCGTGAAATAGTTTTCCGCGTGGACTCCACCTTTTTAGTCGTGTTTATAGAAATATGAATTTGCATAAATATCCGCGGTCTAGTATTTGCATATACTCTTGTTTTCCACTGAAGTATGACGAAAATCGAACAGAACAAAAATGCGATGAAGGCTTCGTTTTTTGGGAGAATCAAGTTATCTTTTCGTTGGGTTCTATATTTTCTTTTCAACCACATCAAATTGTTTACAGCAATATGAAACTACTGCTAAATGATATAAAATTTGATATGTAAATGTTATAATAAGTGCAAGTCTGTGCAAATCGTTTTTGTAGCCACTGCATTAGAAAGAATTATAGAAAAGAATATGCATTTTCTGTGATACAACTTCGAGTTTGGTTTTTCTCCAAAATTATATTGTACGATACGGTTCATCTTAATTTGTAGAAACACGTAGGTTTGTCTGAATATAGTAAGATTTGTTTCAAGATCTAGCAGAAAATGTTTGCAACTTGCACAGATTCTACTACATGTAGAGAAATAATGATGGTAAATACTACACAAAATGATACGAGGTAAGCACACTTAATTGCAAACGTGATAAGGAAGTAGTAGGACGAGATGATAAAATCACTTTCATAAGATAAAACAAACAAGAATAATATAATTTTTGGACGTGTTACACTTTACATAGATATGAAAATGATAAAAGTAAGTAGTAGGGTTTTTAGAATACAATCTGAAATGATAGTTCTTTACAAAAATTTAGAAAATACAAATTTTGTTGAATAATGTTTTATAAAATTCATATAAAATTACATATAAGGAAATATTTTTCAAATGAGAATAAAATGAATTAACCATACAAATAAATAATACTATCTTATGTATTATATTATAAATATAAATATATATAATATTAAATATGGTATATTATATATTAAAAATATAAAATTTTATTAAAAACAAAGTAAATAAACAACAAAGAACATTATATCGTATGCTTGTTGATATCTTGGTAAATATATACATTTTTTAAAGAAATGCGATAATTAAATATCAATGGTCAAGGTTTCTATGTAATGTACACAGTAAATTTATTCTGCTGATGTCGTTTACGCAGAATTCCTATCGGCCAGTACACAAATACAGATGCTCGACATATAGATACGTGTATCGACAATAATGAAAGAGCAGGTGAACAGGAATTTCTTTTTCCCGGAACGTGACATAGGGTTCGAAATGCGACTGTATACTGTATACGAAGGTAAACGGGTTGCAAACACCACTTCAGCTGAACTTATAACTAAAACGTCGATGAATTATTCAAGGAGACACTCAACTGAATAATTGATACACATGAGAAGTCAATGGGTGCATATACATATGTATCTATGTAGTATGCATACGTATGCTCGCGGTTCACTTTGCAAGCCAACGAAAGTATGCTTTCTGAACGTTTAGCAGCTGCACAACATGTAAATTGCTCAATTTTATCCCCAATTAATTCTATGGCTTGACGCGTCTCTCGAAGCAATGAGGAGAAAATTACTGCACGAGACACATGATTTTGAATTATGTTTTCGTTATGTTCAATTTCGATTTGAAACTGTTATGTTCGTTTTATATTTTTATACATCGTACGTTTGAAATAATGACAAAATTAATGGTGCTTTCGCCGTTTCATTTTCATTCTATTTTTTTTTATAATTTAGTAATAAATATATCTCTTCTTTAATGTTTGTATTTTCCTATCTCTGACAGCCTAATTACGATAAATCAATTGCCGCTAATGCAACTATTATCACTTTTTTTTATCTCAATAATTTTATTCTTGTATTACATAGGCATTGCACATATACACCTGATATTGGCATTTATTTTTACTGTGCATCAAATTTTTGTATCTTCCTATGTTTTAATTCATCAAATGACACAATTAATTAAAAGAAAATATATATAATATTATAAACACTATATATATATATAATGATATATTTTTTGTACAGGACGAACAAGATAAATATATCATACAGAAACGTTGATTATTTCTGTAGAATTTTTATCATAGATTATTGATCGTAAATATTAACAGTAAAAGATACTTAAATTCCCAAAATTCCGTCCTAAATACTGCAAAGTTCTGCTCTCGCTATAGCTGAACTCCACAAAATTGAAATTAGGGGATCCACGATCCTGAGGCTGCTGGGACATTGCTGATGATAAGCATTCTGTGGTTTCGTGGAATTTCAATATTGAGCTGTCATTAATTGCAGCGATGAATCTCTGCGGTATCGTCAAATTTCATGGCATTTGACGAGATCGCATTGTTTATACCAGGAAAGGAACTTCGGTAGTGGGTTTATGTTCATACATTTGTAGATATACATATTGCACGATATATTAAATGTAACCGATGAATTCTTAGCTCATTAAAGAGAGTAAAATCTTTTTCTCCCACTTGTAAAGAATATATTAAGACTTGAAACATTATTCCATAAAAATAAAAATAAAAATGAAAATCTATAGAAATAATTTGCATTAATAGATACCAGAAATATAAATTCGTAGTACAAACGAAGTAAACTAGATTTATGGTTTCGCGTAATTCGATATCGAGAACAAAATATCATTGAAGGCTTTGTATCAAAGAAAATCGCTTTTGAAAATTTATCAACTATATCTACGTGAATTCGCCTAATTTTCTAGACCAAATATGTAATATATTGAAATAGTAAATTGACATTATTATATAAAATAAATTGATTATATAGTACTACACTCACGTGAATATTATTCAAATATTGGAACAGTATGCAACATGTATTAAATCTCTATTACAATGTACTTCAATTAAAATATTTCTTTTAATGCACACCTTCAAAGCAGGTCATTATAAAGTAATAATTTGAACGAGTACAAGCAAAAACAAAATTAATAATCATTGGTTAATACCGATTGAGGAATACCTGTAGCTACTAATTTCAATATACCGATGCCGGTTATTTGAATTATATTATTCAAGTTAGTATACATAATTCATCGCGCGTTCATGATACCTGCTAGCTAGGGCCTATATTATGCGTAAATTTCGTAGCTGGCTGTTCGCTGTACACGTATTGTGCACTGCTGAATTGCCGTTGACCCTTCCATCCTGTGTACACGAATTTTTCTTTTTTTTTTTTGCCAGGAGATCGTCAGGAGATCAAATCAACCACCGTGTGTAATTAAACAGCGATGCTCTGAATAATGATTCGCTGTTTCCTCTTCCTCTTTGATAAATAATGGCGAACGAGTTTGTGTACCGGTGCGTTTCCCTGTGGCCAAAGATATTTCCTTGTGGCCAAAAGTTTTCGAAAAATCGGCCATTCGCCGAGCGTAATTTTATGCTAATACCGTGAACGCTTTCTTCCACGTATAATTGAAAATTAAGATTAATCATTTATTATTACCGTGTTAAAAATGACTCGAAGCGTTGAGATATTTTAAGTAATATTTCACATGCATCACGGGGAATTTTAAAAAGCGGGCGGCCGCATTAATTTGAATTTTAAGAAGGCGAGCAAAACGCCAGGTAGGTACGAGGAAGGAAGTTGAAACTCTTCCGGAGAAGAACGTAAAGGTTGAGTAGTAAACTATAAAATAGTTGAGACCGTGTTACTATTTTTAAAGATTCTTCTATCTGTCCTCAAAATCTTTGGAACAGATATTTAAATGATTTAAAAAGTTACGTTCTATTATTTAGATCGTAGTACCTTGTTCCTTCGTGAATATTACTTTCATTTGTGTGTGTGCTACGATTGTACAATGTAACTACTCAAACTGCTAATCATTGTACGTATGTATATCGAACGTACATTATAAATCATTTTTGCTGTGATTCGAATGCTACTTCAACAACAATGCTAATCGTAATAAAAATTTCTTGCAAATTTGCTTGAACGTGACACTGCAACCATGCAAGTTTATTAGATATCTGTTGTCTTGATTTGATCTTCATCGATGTTTCATCACCTTATTCAGGAAGATCATGCCTTTCAAGGAGAAGCTATGCATCCGCAGAACAGGAAAAAATATATTCCTTAAGTGTAGTTTCTTTATTCTATCTACTACAGGTTGAAATAAAGCCAGATTCAATGTTTTACACGGAAAAGAGAAGCTTGGAGGAGCGGAGAATGAGATAAACGGCGCTTCAGCTTTAAACGACGACAGAAGTTCTAGTTTCCACCTGAAACCTGCGGCGGTTGTTCGCCAGAAGCGGAGAGGATCGGTCACGTACAATACCTCGGACCAGATCCCTAGTGAGCGGGCACTTTCGTCGATCTATTAGTCGCTCAATTACCCAAAATACTCCGAGATACGCGCGTTGGATACAAAGTCCTCTGGCAGTATTCGATACACTTCCGGCATCGTAGTCGATAACAGGGATTCAGGAGTTGCCCATTGCTTGCGATCGAACGATTGGATACGTCTTATTGTCGTCGATGAACTTTTAGTTAATTGATTTTTTTCAACAAACGTCCTATTTGTTCCTAGTAGAGAAAGATGAGATGGAAGTGCAGATTACGAATTGTGCAAGAGAGAAATGATAATATTTCTAAGAAATTAATTTGAATTGTTGCAATTGAAAAATCAAGTTAAATAATTTCATTTTAGTAATTAAAACATTATTTAAGGAACATGATCTTTGTTCTCTTATAACACTATTGTTTTTTATTATTTCAGCAGACTCGATTATTTAAACTTTAACAAGTATCTTTATGCAATCACGAGGTTTTTAGGAAGCTTTTCCTTACCGGAACATTAATGAAGAAAGCAGAGTAAAAGTTATTCAACTTGAACAAACACAATTAGCAACAGAGCAGTGACTTTTGTTATTACATCTCCTTTTCAATTCAATGCTGTTTACAAACCACTTAAACAATTTTCTCCTTTTATCTTGAACATCCCATAACAGTGAAATATGCGAGGCGTTTCGCAGTAATATATTCCTTCACGTTACATTTAATCAACGGAAAATATTTTCTTAATTCAAATTATCTTAATTAAAATTTCTAGTTTGTATCTTTTATACGCTTCGGATCTACCTACGTTAAACACGATATCAGTAACATTTGTCAATGACACAACGATACTTGCAAGTCACGAGAACCCACATATTGCATTCTCACGTCTGCAAGACCATCTAAACCTGCTTCGGAACTGGTAAATGGAAAATCAAAGGTAACGAGACCAAATCAGTGCATGTAACTTTCTCCTCAAGAAAAAGTCAATGCCCTCTTATTAACAATGCGAGAATACCGGAAGCGACATCGGTCCGATACTTGTGACTACATCTGGAATCTTAACCGAAGGGAACACACGTCAATAAAACAAAATCGGATTGATCGAACAATCAAAGATATACGTAAAATACTGGCTAATAGATCGAAGATCAAAATTACCATTGGAGAACAAAATCCTCATATGAAAAAATAATATTAATATCGATATGGACATACGGAATAGAACTTAATAAAAATAGCATTGCCATTTTACAGAGAGGCCAATCAAAAATATTCCGTTCAATGATCAATGCACCGTGGTATGTATCGAATCAAACTCTCCACGATGACCTCGGCATCCCCTTCATAGTAAACACTATCCAAAAAAGAGTATAAAGCGTCATAGCAAACTAGAAACGCACTCCAACCCTCTCGTGCAACTACCGCTGCAACAGCAAGACTTTCGAAGATTAAAAAGCCTCTGGTCAATCGAGTCCAGGCGAGGAAAAAGAGGTCTTTTCACTGGAAGAAGCTAGAATGCTATGATCCTAATTACTCGGGACTTATATCATTATATCAGCTAAAAAGATTGGCTTTTATATATATATATATAAGGAAGCAAACATTTTATAGTTCAAGGAAGCAATTAATCATAATTATTACGCGTTTAATCAAAATATTACACGTTTGCTGGAAGTTAGCGCACGATATCGTCTCAGTGCTCTTAATGACAAATGCAGTTTAGTGGAAGACTGTTTCCTGTGAGAGTAAAGCTTGGATAGTACAGTATTAGCCGACCTATTACCCTAAACGTCCTCGAAACACGTGTACAGTGCGAAATCCTTTGGGCTGCGTCTGATACGCCTGCAGCTTTAAAGTCAATAACTAAAGGAGTTCTACTACCGCTTTGTTATCCTTTAGCACCACGTTCCAAACTTTCTTCACGACTAGACAAATTTCCATTGAAATATATTTTGTATTTACTGCAGAATAATCAAGAATCGTCTTCACTGACTTATTGAATTTATCAGGTTTATGCGTTTACCTGTGTGCATGTATGAAACAATTAGCTAGTTTCATCACTAAGTATGTTTGTTACATACAAATGTTACGATTGTTGTGCCTCGTCTTATCAAATCCTGTATTTCGTATTTGTATGGAAATGAAATATTTTAGGGTATTTTTATAGTTGTGAGAAAGTATATATAAAGTTACATTCGTCGTTTATAAATCAGTCCTCTACATATATACAGTGTTCGCTTATATTTATAAATTGTGAATTTGTAACGTTAATCTTGTTAGTTCATTCCTACTTTGTTTCCTATAATAGTTGAAATTGTTATATTGCAAAGAATGAGTTCGAAAAATTAATTTACATAAAATTTTAGTGTTTCTCGTATTATTTGCCATTATTAAATATTGAACTTTTTAAAAATTGCACGAAAACGAGCAGCATGTCTTTATCGTATCATTGTTGAAAATAACAGTATGTGTACTCATTTTCTAACATAGACAATATGTACTCACAGCATTTTTATAAGCTTTAAAATTTGAATATATTGAATACTCTATAATATACATGTAATCAACTGTAATTATAACGTTTACCTTCGAAATGATATTTCAGTTCTTTAGTAGACATTTTACAGCAAATAATAATAGTCTGTTCTATTATGAAGCAGATAATAATTATATGCAATCGATCATAGTGGATAAGGCAGAAATGTTATAATTTCTAATAAAAATACCCTTAAGTCTTCGAAACTAGCAGAAGAAAGTAATAAGACAGTGTATTATGGTGATTTGAACCTCCTAAAGCTGAAAAATTTACATTCCAAATAGAAAAAATATGCACCACTAAAAAGTCATAATAAAACATATACATGTTCTTCTAATAGATCACATATCTTTTTAAAATGCAATGTAACTTTGGCTTTGGTTGAAAATTGCAATTACAGTTTAAATTGGCGTTTAAGTTAAATAAATTCATTTTCTCTCCATATTATTAAAAGTAATCAGTTTTAGTAGTCTCAAACAATTATCTGCTTTTTTAAACACAATATGCTATTATTATGTGGTTTTAATAGTTAATAGAAATGCCATTCAATAAACTCTTTTTCAATTAAGTTGTACGAACGTCACATCTATATTTTTCATTTAACATTTGTGATACGTATATAATAACATTCATTTGCACAAAATATTTAAGATATTATCAATGCTGTATATGTTAGACTTTGTCAACAGAAATTATATTCATCAGAGAATTGCTTCGCGTTTAGTAATTTGAATGTTTCTCACCTACAGATTATAGCATTCTGGTAGAGCAAATTTGATAGCAAGAATGAAAAAGTCACGATGATGAAGACCGGGTGATGTAACTCAGCTTGCGCTTGTTGTTAAGAGACCTTCTTCATTTCCTGATTCATATCTCTTGCCCACCAACCATTTCTTAAAGTCATCCAGAACGTCAGACATCTCGTTGCATATCCCGATGGTTTTCGCGATGAAGATGATAAATACGGTCAAGCAATTTTTGTTTTCAAGCGTATAACTGCTGTAATCGCATCCTGATGAATTCATTACTAATGTGAGCCTCAAGATATTTGCCTGCATAAAGTACACCATTCTGGTGCTTTAATTAGTGGAATGATTTTTGTAATTTTATCATACATGTGTATAATCGTACACGAATAGTCTTGCGTGTGTTTAGATCTATTCTCCACTTTCTCTGTCAAACAAAATTTTACTTTAATTACCAACAATTTTTCGAATATACGAACTTGATATACGTATAAAGAATATATACTCTTTTTCGATAATCATCGAATTGCAAATAATCAGTTATCGTGCATTCAAAATGTATCTTATCCCTTAACGAGAAAATTAGAATCTGCAATATCAATCTCATACAAAATATAATGTTATCCAATATATTTATCATCCACTATAAATATTCATGAATCTCTATGCAAAATGATATTGCACGTTTCAAAATGCAGGTGCAAATACGTACAAATAAAATTGCTACGTAAGACACTGACTGACAATACTTTTCGAAATATTGTCGAGCGATATACTTGTACATCTATACAAGTCGATTTGAACGGTGAACATCAATTAATTAATATCGAATACTTAATTTTCATAACGTTTGATATTAAAAGTATCGTATTATCGAACGATGTGTGAAACATAAATCGGTTTTAGCCGAATAATTATTCAATCGATCGTATCGATTTTCCGTGCTACCATCGGAACGTAGATTGGGTTAATTGATCCAAGACATCGTCATCCACCGTGAGATCGGGTCCTTGGTAATCTGATAAGCGCGTACTAGAGGATAAGCTGACTCCCGAAGGAGGATCACGTCGATACGTGGAAGCTGTTCTTCACGCAAGGGAATCGTGTCCTGGTCGCTCATCGACGACGATCAGACTTCCTTAATGCTGTTCCTGGTTCTCGGAGAGAACAGCTGTACCATTGGTGAGATTTTTGCACAACTTACAGAGACGTGTCAACGACCGGACGATTGCAGTCCAATCCCTCACGGTATAACAGGTCTCCGACTCGCAGCTTTTGCCTCTGCTCTTCGTGCTTCCTTCGTTGCGTGTCCGAGGAACTTGTGTCTCGCACGTTGATCCTTTGCTGTCCAATTAGAGATTCCAATTCATTATAGCACAATCCACTGTTACGGTTTTCGCGTTAGTTTCTGCCTTGGAAAATCGATAACGGGCCGCATTTGTCTCTCTATTTTAACAATCGTTCTTTTGCTATACGTATATTTATATAATGGTATTCTCCGATATGGGTTCATTATATCTCTACAGTAATAAAATATCGAGACACTAAAAATATCGAGTGGCTGCCATTTGAATTTTTCTACTTATTGGAAGAACAAAAGGAGACACGTAATTCTGCTATATTTTCTTCCTTTCCAATATACGAATTGAAAGTCTTGCAATGCTTTACAATTATAAAATAATTTGAATAAGAGGAATGTATTATTCCTTTACGGATTCAAAGTACTATTTTTATTAAAATGCTATTATGAATTAGAACGTTATTAATTGGCACAGTTATAAAATTACGGAAGTATCTTAATATCATTTATAATGTTTGGCGTACATTATTGCAAGTTTTCCACAATTCAACGATACCAGTGAATGAATTTAAAAGCAGTTCTTTGTCACTGCTACGTAAGTACATCTGATTTTCAAAAGTAAAGATATTAAGAGAATACAAAAGGAAAGTTAAAGTTCTAATGAAACTGCACGCGTTCTTATCTTCCACCTTGTTATATTATTTTTCTAGACGATTTTACGCTTCTTATATTAGTCATTGCTTTTTCTATATTAGCATTTTACACTTTTACATTACATTTAACATTTACGCTTTACGTTTTTTACAATGTATACGAGCAAGATTTTACAGTATGACGGTTTAATCGTGGAACATTATTTCATACGTGTAAGATACTACACACTAAAGTATCGTCGTGTTAGTATGAAAATCAAGGCTGCTCCAGATAATCGGGGATGTAATGAAGATTGACGATCCGATAGCAGATAATGACGAAAGCGTTGTACGTGCAGAGATATTATGTGCAAGGGTGTAATGTCTGAAGAAAATGTCAAGATCATTATCCGCGAGATAAGCATTGTGAATTCTTACGAATTATCATACTTCGTTAAGAAGCGGATTCATTAACCGCGATATCTGATTTAAGAGGTACATTAATTGCAATAAAATCAGGTGTGACATCCTAACGACGGTTTTAATCATTATTTATGGCTATGGTTCTATCGCAAGTATGTTGTTAACTGTACATATTTTTATTACAGAACTGTTATTATGTCTGTGTGTGTACGCGCGCGTGTCCCTCATTATACGTTTCATTTTCGTGAATCCTTTAGAATGCCATATCGCGTGAAAGTTGCACGTACCTTATTGCTGAAAAATATCTGGACAGTTTCTTATTTTTGCAAGGTGCAATTCAATTAAAAAATTATGAAAAGATCAACGCAACGTGATTCTTCTTTTCATTATTAATAAAACCTATTCATCGTGGAATATTATGAAATAATGTAGTACATTTTAAAAAATTAATACAGCGGATTTTTACGCAATTCCATATTTTTGCGAAGAAAGCTAAAGGGATGGAATCTACTGTAATTTGTTTTGTCTACTGAAAATTACGACGAGTACTGCCGTCTTGTATATTTATATATTTATTTTTGTATATTATTAAATTTATTTATTAACTACTATTATACAATATTAAATTAATTAAATTTATCATAAATGCGTAAAAAAATCCATAACAGATATGTAACAGTAAAATTAGCATTTATAGTGCATTAAATTAGCATTATAGCTCTTATAAAACAATTCTCTCCTTCGAACAAATAAAGTTCTTCTGACTTGGTAAAGATATTACCGCAGTCATAATACAAATGGCAGGAAGGTATGACAAAGGATAAATACGCGATTGAGCAATTAATTTTCTATCCTTTAATCTAAATTGAAACGTCCGAAGAAGAATTGGTGAGATTAAAACAATGTGATCGGCACGCAACTCGCGCGCTTACGTTTCCATTAAACTCGCGAGTACACTGTGGAAAGTAATTTGTCCGTGGCACGTGAACTGACTGAAATTACACGAATGGATGAGACAGGAATGCTCCGTAAGGTGCGAAAAGACAACACGGTGGCAAAATAGATACGTTTTGTTATATTCTGTTCGTCCTAATTGCCAGTCCGTGCAAATCGCGCTAAAAATATCGTGTCGTCTGACGAACGAGGAAACACGCAAAGACATCTAATTAGCTGGAACGTTTGTCACACTTTCAGCAAGTTTTAATAGGGCCCTCCCACCCGAGACGAATTACTTTCCTCACGACCGGAAACATCGCGATATTTTTATGTGTCTTTGCGACAGTCGGTTGGAATTTCTCGCGTTAATTCCGTACGAAAGTCTATTTGTTTATCGAAAGAACGTAAGGTAATTTCCAAGCCGTCCTCCTCGCCGCTATCTCTCGCGTTCGTTTATTTACCTTGACGAGAAGCAGTTCCTCGTTACTAATTAATTAACCAATTAAAATTCAACGAAAGACCGTCTGTATCTTCTTGAGAAACTTCTAGAGCGAAATATTAATTCCTATATTTTCGCAGACCAAGTACATACGGCCAGCCAAAGAATTAATTATCGATACTTCGATATTAATTGTCTAATTAAGAATACCAGTCTTCTTCCACGGATAAATAAGTATCTTTTTTGGTTCTGTTCTTAAAAAAGTATTGTTCCTCCTACTGTGATCCAGTCGAAAAGTTTCGTCGGAAAGAAGCTTATTTTTTTCATTGAATGGGAGCATCTATAATTATCGTCGATATTCCATTGCTATTTGATTTTGCAATTACTCGTGTCAGTTATATCGAATAATCGTGGAATCGATGGCCAAGAGGGAAAAGTTTATTTTAAATCTCACACTCTGCGTCTGAACAGTAACGATGTAGACGATACACGTTCTTTGAATTCGACACGCGTGTACATTAAATTAATTTTCTTCACGAACTGTTCGTCGCTTCAATTACGGAGTATTACACGGCCATTGCGATTGAATATAAACGAACTCGACTAGCGTTTATGAAAAATAAACGGGCAAAAAGATTCGCGCTTGGTCGCGCATCGATGTAAGTTGCCAGGTTTAAAAAGTGTCTACGCTAATTAAGCGGCCGAGAGCACGATTCGAAGATCGGTCGAAATCACGGTAGCTGGCAACAATCTCCGACCGGCACTCCTGTTTAATCGACAGTAGTGACGTTTATGGAAGCCTCTTGCTTTGCATAATTGCCGCTTATGCACGTTCAACGATGGTGCAAGAGAAGAGAGGGAGAGAGAAAGGGCGTCTTTGGTTGCCGGATGGGGTTGTTGGATGGTTGGCTACGTGTTTGTGTATTTCTGCGATGTGCCGAGTACTTACCACGTACTTGCTGCTCAGAATGGCAACACTAATGGTACCTCGACAATGCAACGAGCTGCAAACAGGACTCCTGTCTTTATGGGGTTGCTATACTCCCCTTTACCTACCTCACCTCTTTCCTTTTCCGTTTCGTTTACCTTTTATTTTTCATTTTTTGTCATGTATTATACGTGCCTGCCACGCACAAGAACAAAACCACAAAGAGACAGAAATACAATATAAAACCGGACACAGTTGTAACATCGCCGCGTAAGGAATACGATAAACTACCTTAAAAGAAACAAACGTATACTTCAAAATATAATCCATCCAGACCCAACAGCGTCGCTAATGATCTCTCAGTCGATGCGACGTAAAACGTGCAAGAAGAAGAGATTTTTTTTTTTTATAAATATCTTTGTATACGGCGAGTATAGGGCGTGTCTACGAGAATCGAGTACAAAGTTCGAGCAATCACGTTCGGCTTTCTTAATGCTAAGAACTCGTCAAAGAAGTAACGGTGTTCGATTTAAAACAAATTTCGTACAGGTTTGCGGGACACATCAGAAACTTATGACGCGTGTGCACGATTTATTCGCATAGCGGATCTTTACGACGAGTAATATCCTACACGCGCTTGTGCCCTTTCCGTGTGTCGGTGCAATTTGTCCTGAATGATGGCGATGCACTATTGCAATATCACCAAGGACAACTTACGACTCTCTTTTTTCCTCCCTTGTTTCTTTTCTCATCCGGAATGCGTCATTGCAGCTTGTGTCAATCATACGTAGGTAAACACGTATGTACGTAGAAAGCAGATGTGGAGAACTTTTTTTTATTTATCTTTGGCGTTCGTTACGTAAGAGATTTTCGCGTTGTTAAATAATTGCGTAACAAGGAAGTGGAAAATACATTGCGTATTGTATTCTGAATATTTAAGGTGTAAAAATACTATCTTAGGTCTAATATAAATTATAATTATAAATATAATATAGACAGAATTTTATCTGAGGTATCTAATATAAATATAATGTAGTGTTATTATGGTTATTGAGTACGTTTGAGCGATGTAAAACGAGCGATATGAAAAGTGTTGGCTATGCTATTCTGATTCTTAACTTTACGATCAATATATACGTATAAACTACTTTATATTATAATTATAAATATAATTAATAGAATTAATAGAATTAATTTGATCTAAGGTATCTAATATAAATATAATGTAGTGTTATTATAGTTATTGAGTACGTTTGAGCGATGTAAAACGAGCGATATGAAAAGTGTTGGCTCTGTTATTCTGTTTCTTAACTTTACGATCAATATATACGTATAAACTGCTTTATATTATAATTATAAATATAATATAAATAGACCTAATATAAATTATAATTTATTATACCATAGAATTAATTTTATCTAATATAAATATAATATAGTGTTATTATGGTTATTGAGTACGTTTGAGCTATGTAAAACGAGCGATATGAAAAGTGTTGGCTATGTTATTCTGTTTCTTAACTTTACGATCAATATATACGTATAAACTACTTTATATTATAATTATAAATATAATTAATAGAATTAATAGAATTAATTTTATCTAAGGTATCTAATATAAATATAATGTAGTGTTATTATGGTTATTGAGTACGTTTGAGCGATGTAAGACAAGCGATATGAAAAGTGTTGGCTATGTTATTCTGTTTCTTAATTTTACGATCAATATATACGTATAAACTACTTTATATTATAATTATAAATATAATATAAATAGACCTAATATAAATTATAATTTATTATACCATAGAATTAATTTGATCTAAGGTATCTAATATACAGTAGCGGACAAAAGTTTAAGACGATGATTTGTAAACCGGATTACAAACATCTTATACGCATATTGTTCTTCTATTCGGTTTGTCTCTTTGGAATAACGTAGCTGTATGTTTGACCTTCGTAACCTCAGACAGTCAGTTGTTAAATACAAACAATGTAGGAGTTACAACAGTTAGTTACCGCCTAGCACTTGGAAACAGTGGACATTAGTTTAAGACGATCTGTGTAAAACGTGAGTACGAGTACAGTTTTTGAACATTTTGATTCTGGAATGTCAAAATCATTGTTTAGTGTACCTTTTATTGCTTAAAATTCATTTAGGTAGGAACAGACTATGGGTAAATCAAAGAATTTACTTGAAAACGAAAGGGAACAAATCGTAAGGCTGCGAAAGCAAAGTAAAACCTTCACCGAAATAGCAAATATAGTGAACAGGTCAGAAACAGCTTGTAAACAAGCTTGGTATAAATGTTTAAAGACAGGCATGTATTGCGATCAACCGAAAAACGGAAGACCACGGAAAACAACACCGAAAATGGATCGCCGGATTCATCGATTGAGCGAAAAGGATCGTTTTCGTAGTGCAAATAATATTGCTGCGGAGATAAACTATGAAAACGATACACAAATTAGTGCTAGAACTGTTAGGAGAAGATTAGAAGACTTTAACTTAAGAGGACGAAAACCCCAAAAGAAACCACTGCTGAGTTCTAGGAATCGAAAAAGACGACTTGCATTTGCTAAAGCTCATAAGCATTGGACAAGTGAAGATTGGCAAAAGGTATTGTTTTCTGACGAATCGAAATTCAATCGCGTCTGTTCTGACGGGATACGGTACGTTAGACGTCGAATTGGCGAAAGTTTGAAAACACAGTGCGTTTTAAAAACTCTTAAACATGGTGGTGGCAACGTTATGGTGTGGGCGTGTTTTTCTCGAAGCGGCCCTGGTCCGATATGTCGTATCAATGGAATTATGGACCGTTTTCAATACAAGGACATACTCAAGAACACAATGTTACCTTTTGCACGCAACAATATGAGTGATGATTTTATTTTTCAAAATGATAATGATCCGAAGCACACGGCTCGGGTTGTGAAACAGTTTTTTCAAGAAGAAAATATCACCGTGCTGCCGTGGCCGTCGCAATCACCAGACATTAACCCAATCGAGAATTTGTGAAGCATCATAAAAAAGACAGTACAAGGTTATAAACCGAAAAATTTAAATGAACTTTACTCTACGATTGAAACAGCCTGGAATAATATTACGGTAGATTAATATAAAAAATTAATAGATTCTATGCCAAGAAGATGTACCGAAGGGATAAGAAATAACGGATATTGAACAAAATATTGAATTTAAACAAAAATTGTGTATATTTTTTAACCAAAAATTAATATTTTTTGTATAGTCTTAAACTTTTGACCGACGAAATATTATACAGATTTCGTTCCTTTTTTATAACTTAGCTATTGAGCAAAATATCAAAATGAAATTTTTTTTCTAAGTGTACAAACAAATGTACAATTAGTTAATACCAAAAGTAGAACACCGTATTTATATTTTTTATGGAAAGTAAATCAATTATTTATTTCTTCCATTTCGTCTTAAACTTTTGTCCGCTACTGTAAATATAATGTAGTGTTATTATAGTTATTGAGTACGTTTGAGCGATGTAAAACGAGCGATATGAAAAGTGTTGGCTATGTTATTCTGTTTCTTAACTTTACGATCAATATATACGTATATTTGGTGAATAATTCATCAAACGCTTCGCTAAAATTGTTTCATACGCCGATGTATATATATAACTGTAAATGTGAGTTACAGTGGAAAACTGGGAAATGAAGTGCACTAACCTGTTCTGCAGATTCGGTGATAAAAGAGTGGCAATATTGTATGCTGAAGTGCGCTCTAGGCTCTCGGGCGAGGAAGCTGAATTGAGCGTGCTGAGGTTCACAGGTTGCATACGAGATGCGCCTTAACGCGTGCGCCATTTGCACGCACTGAAAAAATGAAAAATAAAGTCGATAATTGTTTATACTTTCAAATCAGTTTGTATTTTCTCACATGTTTGTGCTACAGTTTTGTTTTAGAGCAGATTAAGTACACGCGTTCTTGTAAGAGCAAAAGAGAACAATCTTTCTCTAAACACTTTTTAATTTCAAAACAATAATAGTTTTTTATTCCTAGGTTTAATTTCATTTCTAAGTATAATCAATCATTAATGTTTAAAAGTAATGATAATCACATACTGCTATTTTGGATTTCGATGTGCTCTATGTAAACGAGTGTATCTTTCATGATTTTGAAAGAACCTAGCAACGTGTGACTTTTATATTACCTTTACGTTAATATTAACAGCTTAATTATAAAGAGTGTACATACACACAGGCGCCTTTTCATTAAAATAAATTACAAAATATGTATGTTGAAGCACGAAATAGGCGCATAGAATAGGCAAATAGAAGCGAAACAGAAACTGAATGCAACAATCGTAGATTCCATTTAGGTTCGTAGCACTTTCTCTTTTGTTACCGAAACAACTTAATCACTTTGATTATAATGAGTCTTATACTATATACATTGCTTACTAAGCAGTTTTATGTTATACATATGCTTAATGATATGCCTTGTGATAGACGATGAGACGTATTGTTAGTTAAATTAATAACGAGACCAGTTGATGTAATTAACTATATTTACAGATATTTTAAAATGTAAAATACAAAGTTAATCGCAAGCGTTGCTCGCTTGATAATATTCGTTATAAGATTGCGCGATACCGCGGTACTGATACTAATTGTTACGCTGATTCGCTAGACTGATTCGTTATACTAATTTGCTTGACTGACTGACTCTTGGAGAACATGGTCATTTATTTACACTGGTCGAGGGGGGTACTGGAAGATTTAAACTTGTCGCCGGTTGTAGGTTGTACGTAGCAGCGAAATTGCCTTATCCAGAGTTTGTTTATTACATTATGTGCGTCGCACAGTGTTAATCCTCTGTAGCAGAACACCTATGTGAGGCATCTTCGTACCGAAACGTCCTAAGACACATATGCCGCTACATCCTAATAAATAATAAATGTTCGTCAACACGAAATCGATATATATATCGAAAAATCGACTGAGCGACGTCCACGTTAAACGCGCTAAGCAATGATGTAGAACAAATATCATGCGAACATTTGCAGAATCGATGGAAGTAAATTTAACGTGAATTTAAAATGTTCGTTTTTCACCCTAAATAAAAGAATTTAACACGCGATGAGAGCACTTATGCAGCAATTGTGAAATTAGAGAGAGGCAGGTATATTTTATCAGCTTTTAAAAGAATCAAACGCCAGTGATTTCGCGTCGAGTCTCGACGAGCTTGGAAAGATCGTAATACCAACAATTTCCTCCGTGTTTACCGCGTGGGATCTGACTATTTGCAAAACGGATGGTAATTGCAAGCTTTCATTTCCTTTTGAATACTAAATAAAAATGTCTACCGAATAATGATACGCTACTTCGAAGGTACGTCAGGTCAGAAGATCAAAGCAGCTTGTTACGTTTCAGTCTGCAGGCACCGGCAACATTTCTCAAGCATAAAGTAGCAACGTCTCTCGCGACATCGTTCTCGCCCGTTATCTTGTGTTATATAGATATTGCGGAGCTCGTTGAATTTCCCTTTGCGATTTTATGCGCTCTTACTAGTTTTCACCGTTTGCTTGCTCCCTCCTTTCCTTTCCATATTTTTTCCTGCATGTTCAAAAACTTAGACACCCTTTTGAAGTGTATCGTAACGTTCTTCAAACGCTAGTTTGTTCGGTGGTCGCGAGTAATGGTAATAAGAAAAGTATACCGTTTCCTGAAAGGAGAGAACTTTTATTTTACGTTCAAAGATGAGATACTTGGAATATTGTTGGGATGGTTCCAATATATACGGTGGATCTCAACTCCTCGCGATAGATTTTACTAATAAGTTTATATAGTCGTAAGTGTTTTAAAGAAGGGTAAAGAATATTATGTGGAAATATCAAATTCGATGTATTCTAACTTTCAAATGATAATAACTTATTTTTAATAATTTATCACGTGTAATAATTTTAGACCCCATGATTACGTTGATTTTCTGTTCGTTTTAATTCTTGTTTCATTTGTACGATGTAATAGAATTTGTCCGTGCAATTGCGTTAGACAATAGTAGTATCATGTATGGGATCATAGGAAAGAAATGCATATAGAATCATACACGTAGAAAAGAAATAATAATTCGATAGTGGATCAACGATAAGTTTGATGATAGACGCGTGAAACGGTCGGTGCGTAGGAAGGGTTGCTCGTCGATAGGCGCTCGATGTCTGAATTATCGAAACTTCGTTACTAGAACGCAAACAGATCTGTTGTTTGTATCATATTATATGTTTCTTGTCTTTATAGCAGCGTTGTTCAAACCTTACAAGTAAACCAGGCTTCTCCCAGCCTCGCGCATTGTCTTCTGTATTAAGAACAAAAAAAAAGAGAAGTGGGAAGTCATATGAGATCTGCTGATCTCATTTTGAACACTCTTTCACCTATAATAATGCTACAAGGAACAACATTATGTACTAGCATCAGCATATTATTTAATTATAATTTATATAATTTCACGATTTAATTATGAATATGTAATAAATATGTATATAAAGAAAAAATATTTTTTTACATATTTAGAAATTTTCATTAAGCATTAAAGAAATAGAACGACTAGAAAGTCGACGTAGAACTGCACGTGTATCAATTAAGTAAGAATTCTTCTTATTAATGTACACTTTTATCTTAAATTTGCATCATTCTGATTAAATCAATGAATGGTAATGACAGTTGTATGAGTTGAGTCTTTGAAGTAGCATGTATACAAAAAATAGCATCCTCATTAAAGTAGATAAGTCATAAATATCACTTAAATGCATCGAAATGTCAAGAGATATCGCAGCTCGTTATAAGCGATAGTAAATCTTCGGCGAGGTCGAACTGATGAGCGTAGGATGAATTAAAGTGAGGCGAACCGAAGCCAAGCACTGATAGAAAATACCCAATACAATTTTATAGAACAGAAAGATACATATTTTTCAATACCTACAAACACGAGTATATATATTCATTATAGCGTCATTTTTTAGTAAGAAAGGAACATCACTTTTGTCATATCTCATATTCTATAAAATGTTTATTATGTTCGACTTATCACCCATTTTCAACATTTCCTGTTATAATATTTATATATTTATTATTATTATTTTATTATTATTATATTATATGTTATATATTTATTATTATTATTTTATTATTATTATATTATATGTTATATATTTATTATTATAATATTATTATTATTTATATTAATATTTATATATCGTGTTATTTGATATTAAGAAGAGACGAATTTGCATATATTTTAAATACAAACATACATTTTGCTCTTTTTGTTAATTCACCAGTATTACACGATTTAATATCTAATTGATATTTATTGAAAATTAAATAATTGATTTGCCTCGTTCCTTAATTTAGCTTGTTGAATATTCGAATGTTTTAATTGAAATGAATAAATGAATTGCAAAATAAATAATAAAAGACAGCTAATATATTTGACTTTATGAGAAAATGTATGAGTGACCTTTACTTCTAGCGTTTGATTGATGATACACTAAACAAACTACTTGTAAGTAACGGTACCGCGCTTCTGCAAATGTGGTTGACAGAGTTGATTGGAAGTTATATTATAAACATTATCCATCACAGATAGTCTAACAACACTTTTTCTCCAAATATAATGTTTTCATTTATTTGCATTATATGTATATACAGATGTGTCTGGAATTTCATACCATTTTTTATAAAATCATTGATTGAAATGAAATATGATTAAAATTTTTATGAAGAACTGTTTTAGTAAACAAAATTGCAGTCGTATATATTTTACAAATTTGTTGGTATGCAATTGGAGCAAGTAGAATGTGTACTATATTTGTTATATTTCTTATTATTTTATTACACTTTTAGAAATTCTTACAAATTTTTAAAATATATTTTACCCCTTTCATCTTTTTCTTTAAAGAAAATACATCAGTGCATCTTTTATAATACTACAAAATAATGTGTGATCTTGTTTATATATATAATACAAATAAGATTATTTAATTGTATAAAATGTAAAAATAAAAAGTATAAATATATTTTAATATATAAATTATATATTAATTAGTATAGTAATTAGTAGTAAATATATATTAATTAGCTGTTTATGAAATATCTATAGTTTACGAAGCTTGTAATTAAACAAATACTGTGCATAAATAAAAATATAAAATTTACATCGTTACAGTGATAATAATTCTGAAATAGAAATGTGCAATAATCTCATTTATAATAACAGAGAATGGAAATGATTACCTATAATACCGACGCGTACAAGTTCTCACATTAGGCAGGTCTTAAAATTCTTAGTTTCGATGATTGTCGATAGAGTACGCTATTTCATAGTAGTCGTTTCTGGGATACTTATTCACACATATAAGTAATTATTCAGAATTATAGTTCGTTTATAATATATATAATAATAATAATAATAACACAAATCATTTATTTACAATTTCATGCTCTGCACTGAAATTATGCTTTGTATTTATGAATAATTTTTTGCGGATAATTTTTCTATGGAACTTTTATATTTAAAAATTAAGCTTATGTTACTGGCAACGTTAAAAAATAAGAAATATGCAATGTGTTAATGAAATATGTAAAACGAACAAAATGTGTGAAATAAAACCAGTAAAAAGTAGCGTGAAATATAATAAAATGATTTTCTTTAATTCAAGACATGCATAGTTATTAATGATCGACGAAATAAATATTGTGCTGGCAACTAAGTGATTGCTGATTTTGTCAATACCACCTAATGACAAAATCCGCAATCACTTAGTTGCCAATCCAATATTAACAAATCGTACAACAAAGAAAGAAAAGAAATTGGAATATCGTTATAACACTCGACAACTTGAAAACTAAAATTACATAAAAGTAATAAAAACATTGCTAAGTTAGCGATGTCATACAATTTTTTCGTTAAAGCTAAGAAACTCGATTAATTGCGAAGCCACCTGAGATAAAATAATTGCACGATTTACATGCATCTAAAATGATTCATCTATCTCTATCTAAATTTCAACACAAGCTATGTTTATTTTTACAAGCTCACGAAAGAAATTAAAAGATAAGAGTATACTCCAAACGAAGCAATTATAAAATCAAATAACGTTGCGTATTTGAACATTCGATCCGATTGTTTGCTTTGTAGCAGTTTATCTAAAATTTTGTCGCGATACATCGTGAATTGGATGGTTTCGTCGTTTCGTGTTCGCACAGGCTGTTCGATAATTAGGTAATCAATCCAACGGTGCAGCGGAGGCGAAGCATTGTTGTAGCGCTGCCTCGATTAACACGGCGCGGCGGCACGTCGCGAGGAAAGAGAACGAATAAATCGCAATTATTGGCCACTTCGGTCCTTTTCGAACCGGCCCGAGATGAAGTTTCGTTCATCGAATTCGTTCAGCAACATGGAACTTTTAATGGCTTGCAGCCGTACCTCCGTTCGCAGAAAAATCCGCTGCAAAAGTTCGTCGTTCCTGGCGCGCGAAGTCTGCTGCCCGAACTTTCAAGCGATTTTGAGATATTGTTCGACTCTCCGGCGAATCATTCGCAACGGTCAGTCGTGAATTTCTAACTACGAATTCGATCCTTATATCGAACTATGTTAACGCGCCACTTACAGAGATTTTAGAAGCGTAATCGATAATACTAAATCGACAATTATATTAAATTATTAATTACCGTATCGTAGCGAAACATGCTTTTGATATTGAGTAGTTTTCTAGTATCAATTATTTCTAGTACAATATCGTGAGTGTATTGTACGTGTTATAAATACGTGTTCGCAAAGATATGTAGATTTACGTTCATTAGTTATTTAGCACACTGGAAATTATTTTGGAAGATATAATAGGCGAGCCTGAAATAAACGAGTATTCATAGCATGTACATATCTGTACAACGAGAAATTTTGAGAATAAATGGAATTAGCAATTCTATGCATTTGTTCTTTATAAATTGGGATATATTTCTTAATTCTTGCTTTTTTAATAGTATTCTAATCAAGTATTTAATAAGTATATTTCTGCAAATATTTTTTCCATTTAAAGTTTTGCCATTATTTAATTTAAAAACCTATGTGAATTCAGTAAATAATAATTATGTTTCCACCAAATTACAGTAAGTATCTTAATATATTAAGACCAATTAATTCAATAACAATATCATAAAAAAATTTGTAAAGCAATAACCTTTCGAACTACCACTATTAACACTAGAACTACCACTCCACCCAAATTGACTGGTTTCACAATTTTGTTTTGAAATACCTACTTCATGTTATATTTTTTCCACAATGATGTAATGACTTTTGCAACGATAACTAAAAGAATAATATAATGAATTTTATTTTGTTTTTATGTATTCAAACTCAAAATAATTTTGTATCAAGGCTACTTATACCAACACCAATCAAAATGGCTAGTACTTGTCAAAGTGTAAAAGGCTCCTGCAATCTGTTTATCGAACTCCAATTAACCAGTTTCCTTGTTTTCTACAACTTACCACACGTTTTTAAAATTTTTACCGCGTATCATTCAAAATGATGTTATCAGATATCAGGAACATTCCGGATCGATCGCTAGATGCTAATACTAGAACTACCACATCACCCAAATTGACTGGTTTCACAATTTTGTTTTGAAATACCTACTTCATGTTATATTTTTTCCACAATGATGTAATGACTTTTGCAACGATAACTAAAAGAATAATATAATGAATTTTATTTTGTTTTTATGTATTCAAACTCAAAATAATTTTGTATCAAGGCTACTTATACCAACACCAATCAAAATGGCTAGTACTTGTCAAAGTGTAAAAGGCTCCTGCAATCTGTTTATCGAACTCCAATTAACCAGTTTCCTTGTTTTCTACAACTTACCACACGTTTTTAAAATTTTTACCGCGTATCATTCAAAATGATGTTATCAGATATCAGGAACATTCCGGATCGATCGCTAGATGCTAATACTAGAACTACCACATCACCCAAATTGACTGGTTTCACAATTTTGTTTTGAAATACCTACTTCATGTTATATTTTTTCCACAATGATGTAATGACTTTTGCAACGATAACTAAAAGAATAATATAATGAATTTTATTTTGTTTTTATGTATTCAAACTCAAAATAATTTTGTATCAAGGCTACTTATACCAACACCAATCAAAATGGCTAGTACTTGTCAAAGTGTAAAAGGCTCCTGCAATCTGTTTATCGAACTCCAATTAACCAGTTTCCTTGTTTTCTACAACTTACCACACGTTTTTAAAATTTTTACCGCGTATCATTCAAAATGATGTTATCAGATATCAGGAACATTCCGGATCGATCGCTAGATGCTAATACTAGAACTACCACATCACCCAAATTGACTGGTTTCACAATTTTGTTTTGAAATACCTACTTCATGTTATATTTTTTCCACAATGATGTAATGACTTTTGCAACGATAACTAAAAGAATAATATAATGAATTTTATTTTGTTTTTATGTATTTAAACTCAAAATAATTTTGTATCAAGGCTACTTATACCAACACCAATCAAAATGGCTAGTACTTGTCAAAGTGTAAAAGGCTCTTGCAATCTGTTTATCGAACTCCAATTAACCAGTTTCCTTGTTTTTTACAACTTACCACACGTTTTTAAAATTTTTACCGCGTATCATTCAAAATGATATCAGATATCAGGATCATTCCGGATCGATCGCTAGATGCTAACACTAGAAATACCACAGCAATGAAAATGACTGGTTCTACAATTTTATAAATTTGTCAAGTCTCGTTTAGGGATTATGGTCCCAGATGGATTAATAATATTAAAACTGTACTACATAACATGGAATTGTTTCTGTAAGAAAGTAATCAATAAATATAAAAATATTCTATTATTACGTATTTTTTAAAAACAAATCATTTTGATTGGTTTTGGTAGAAATAGCTTCGTGTTGACTATCGGTAGTTCTAGTGTTAATAAAAGTTCCTGTACATAGACATGTATGCGATATACACATAACATATTATGTAGAAGATCAACTTGAAAAAAGACATACATAGATAACTATGGTTAAGTAGAACATATTGTCTATGCGTGAATTTTCAAATCACTTTTAGGCAATAGTTACATATAGATCGAAAATACATTGATTTGTGAGTTTAAAGAATACATAATGATAACTGTATAAGACTGTATCATAATAATTTGTAATATTTTATTCTAGTTAAAACAAAATGTGTTCTTTCCTACAGTAACAAATATTTACACAGGTTGAATGAAACAAGCAAATGAGAGTTGCTTGAAATTTAATAACAAATTGCAATTTCCCAGATAATCCCTCGCTTAAGGTAATCAGATCCAAATAACACGATTTATCAGAGTTTCAACAATACGTGACGAACAATTGTATCTGCAGGAACGAAATCCCGTTTCGAACGTGCAAATCCCATCTTGTTGGATGTGGCGTTGCTTTGCTCCGAATTAGTAACGTACCTACATATCTATGGTGTTTCGACACGATGCACGATATTTCCATTGCGGCAATCATATAACTAAACAAAGCAATTTTTCATATTTTTTTTATTGAAACGTTCTATGTATATCTATCGAAATCAAGTGCGACCAAAAAAATCGAATATAAGTATTTTCCTATTTTTCCAGTGTTTACCAACTATTTTGAACTTGAAAGAAAAAGTAAAATTGTATTGAACATTAAAAATAATAAAATAATTAATCTATTGTTGTTGATATATACATATCGAAGCGTATAACAAAAAATTGTTAATCGATGACATCAATCTGTTTTTGGTATATTTCTTCTTAAAATTTATAATACGGTAGGAAAATTCGTGACTTACTGAGTACTATCGTGGAATTTTAAGAATTAGGTTTAATTTTTTGATTTTAAGATTTTCATAGGCCTGAGATGTGCAAAACTCTAAATAGAAAAATAATACATCGAGAACAACATCGACTACTTCACCTCATTTTATGTTGCAAATTCAACTTCAAGCAATACAAATACTTACGTAATATAATACTGTACTATAATATCAACGAATGTAAATAATACTAGTATATTAAATAAACATTTCCATTACTTGTTTTCAATTTATGATAAAACACACTGATCTCCAATTAGTCGAACGATTCACAGAACTCTAAGGAGTCCTATCCTACCGAATCCAATAAAAATTAGATACAGTTTCGCGTAGGTTCGTAATTTTCCGCAGAGAAACAAAACGTTAATAGGAATATCGCAAGTCACTTTCCATGATTTCATATTATTTGAATATCAAACGGTATATTGACAGTATCATATCGTTTTTATGAATTTTTATTTGGACAGTCAGCCGATTCGAAAGAAATGTGCATCGACGTTAACACGTTTATAAGACACACGAGTTTTAATAAGTTTTAATAAGTCAAATTTAAATGTCACTTCAAAACTACACTTCAAATATTCTCAGAGAAATACTCGAGCACGGAAGATGAGCTCTCTTTCGGCGTATTCTTTCGTGAAAAAATTACGATTACGCTAGCGTGCTACCACGAGCTAGACGTATTCTCACCTGAACCTTACAGAGAACGTGAGGTCACGTATGCTTTATACAGCCCGGCCTACAGTATATACGTGTACGCTTCAGTATGCATAATGTTTATAAGCCGGCGCATCCGTAACATGGCGGGTCTCACGACGACATAAAATATTTTTATATCGAAGGATACCCCTGGAAAATATTTGTATATCCACGACTATCGCTGGCGCACCGTAAATAACTCGTTCCAGCCGTGTTATTTGACGACCGGGCAGCATTCGCATTTTCATCGATTTTTCAACAACCACCCTTTCTTCCTTTCCCACCCACCCCCTCTAGCCCCGTACAAACCCCAAGGAAAATAATTGAAGAGGCGATCGTCACGATAGAACAAATTTCAGGCCCGAAACACTTTTTCGTTCGTTCGTTTCTCTTGAATTTTTCATGCATCACGCCGGCACCATTTCATGTGCTGAAGTTCTACGTGAGAAACGTAGAAATGATTTTCATGGTTTTGAAAGCACCGCCATGAGTTCCATATCTTTCTTCTCAACAGCGATATCGTCGACGCGGCGAACGGAATGCATTTTTTAAGAAGATCATTTAGCAGGGCAGATATGGCTAACCCGTTCGATCGCACCTGAAAATAGATTCTTTTGCTTTGTGAATCCATATCGTTCATTTACGACACCGATAACACGAAGAGAAGAAATAATAACATTAATGTATGAATGTTTCTTCTTGATAAAAAGTCGTTTTTTTTTTCTTTTTATATCAATAATTGAAAAACGTGAATTTTGAGTTATATCATTGTTGTCTTGTAGAAATATCGTTACAGTGGTTAGCAAAGGGACTCTGCATTTCATTTTCACAGTATCAAATTTTTCTAGTCGTATGAAAGTACCAAATGATATTAAATTTAAATATTTGAACTTGATTAAGTATAGAAACGCAGTAAAGAACACAGTAATGTGCAAATACTGTTTCGTAGCTATTGTAAGTGCTCGTACGTATCTTTCTAAAAACGCGAACATTTTTATTCTGTTTCTCGAGAAACCGGATAAAGCACAGGTATACGCAATTATTCCAAATTATTAGAACATATAAATATATATTTTTAAAATTATTAGAACCTCGAGTGAAGAGAAGAAAATCCGGAAGAATCAATTTGATTCTCTACAAGTGGCCAATTCTCGTTCACGTGTTGTCGCACGGAGTTCTAAAGAAAATAGAAGGAAAATGATGGATGCGAAGGAACAAATATGGACTCTTACGAGGGAACTACGATCTGTGGATTCACTTCAAGCGGTGACTGTACGTGCGGAAGATATAAACGATGCCACAGAGCAGAGACCATCAATAACTTCTCCTTCATCTGTTCTCGTCTCGGCCTTTTCCCTTTGTACAGGAAGTACCGTCTATCTGGGTAAACCGTTGTCCTTCGTCCTCGTATCTTACTAGACTGCCTCTTGCCATACGGTTTTTGAACTTACCTCCTTCGTCCTTATCGTTCTCCAACATTCGCAACCGCGCACAGAATTTTAATGAACCATCGTTGAAATTCATTAAGTGAAAATATTTGTTGAATAGAACTTAAGCCGAAATGGATATTCGAAATTGCATTTATAATCGCTTGTTCCAACGGGCGACAGTTACGACGCACTCGAATTATGCGAATCCTACGTACTATCTCTTGCGACAACTTTCAAAATTGAAGACGATTATTCATCCTGTTAACAATCTGTTCATCGTTCTTGTACATTTCGATTCTTTGTCAAATTTTGTTAAATCCTGTTCATCGTATTTAATCGATTCATCATCCTGTTCTTCATATCTATCACTGTTAATTAAATTACATAGCTTTTATTCATTTATCTAAACACCCATTGCACCAGCTGTACCACATCAGTTTCACTACAGTAAATCCTAACAGATACCATTATTATATTTCCGGTATCTAAATGAAACACAAATTCTCACTTTTGTATTAAAAGTGTGATATATAATTATTCGAATTACACACATATTCGTGCAATTTAATATACACATACTTATGTGTTAATATAAAAATCTACATATTTCTATCAAAAAAGACGTGCAACTTTACTAACATTTCCAGTTCCTAAGTTATCAGAGAAAAATAATTATTCCAGCATAATTTATACATCTTACAACATATGTATTAGGTTGTCCGAAAAGCTTCTTTCGTTTAATGAGAAAATAATAGACTCACAAATTATATTATTTTGTCGAATTACGTACGACTCATTTGATATAAACATCGCGACATTTTACAGACTTGGTTTCACCTTTGTACGAAGGTGCACTGTTGTAATAAACACGTTTGCGAAAGAAAGACACTTTCTGAACGAGAATATTTAATGAACCTTTTAGAAATGAAATGAATAATGAAACGTCCAGAAATTTAACGATCCGTGTAATTGTTCGTAAAGAGTTTGAATGTGTGTAAACGTAAGAATATTTTCTTATCAAAGAGCTCGAAGGGAGAAAAAAATAGGGGCTGCCCATTATCGTCTTCTAAAGGAGGTGTCGATGCAGCAAACTCGCGTAAAGGGAGCAATGGGATTCCTCCGGGATTTCTGGATCCCCCGGAATTCCGTAGTAGCTCGCCGCGGTCTATTTCCGCCGTGGAACTTTTTAACGAGCTCTAAGAAAAAAGTTTTTTGTCCTGCGTGATTCTTTTTGATCGGCCTTGCCAACGAGTACTAGTTCAATTACGATTGCTTACATATCTCTGTATTATTATTATAAAAAGTTGAGAATTTCATTGACATTAATGATCTTTATTAATTCTATTAGAACTCTTATCAATTGCTACATAATATAGTCATTGTATGTTGTTAGGATACATATAATCGAAGCTATAAAACGACTATAAAATAATATTCCATACGTATGATACGTATAATCATGAAATATCGTAATCAAGTTTTAAGATACTTATTTTGGGAAGACATAACTCTTTCGTAATCGAAGATTTCTTTCTAAAATAATTTCCACGATGATCTATACGCATTCTACAGAGAAACACAAATTCTGTACGGTTAGCTCTTACAGTAAAAATTTTATTTTAACATGATTAAACGTATATTATTCAATGATTTCTCCACGATATTTCTCGTTTACTCGCTATCTGTTGTATTTACGTGATAATAAACGAATATAAAACGTAAAATATATCGGTATTATGGAAAAGAGATCGGATATTTCATTTTGTTTTTGTCACTGGCGATATAACTAAAATTTCCGATTTATGTGCAAATATCGTCCTCATTTGTACTTATATTAAACAAACATAATAAATGGCATTAATTAAAACAATTTCAATTCTGTACATGAAATACTGCGTGTTACAAACAAAAACTCGATGCAACAGATTGTTTCAATTTGTCCGCTTGAAATAACTACCAGGCAAATGTAAAATATTTGTACAATATGTTATTTCATTTGATTACAATCCATATACGTATTACGTAGCTGAGAATCAAATAAAAGCTGATTTTAATTTTGTTTCTCTCTGCATGTTAAGAAAATTCATTGCAATCGAATGCGAAAGTAGCGTACGCATCATCGAAACGCAAATTCCGTTCTATAATTACAAATACGAGCTAACAATTCGACAAATTGTTTACACGCTGAAAACAACGGCTGATAAACGTTGTCGGAACGCGACACCAATTACCGTTATTAATTGGAAGATGCAGAATTAGACGGCACGCAATTTCGTTAATCCTGCTAAGTAGTCTAATTTCCCCGACAGGTGAACCTAATTTACCAGTACCATAGTGCGAGGTTACGTACCGTAAGTATCGTATTCTACCGCGATGGAATCGGAAAAGCCTCCTCCCCGTTCGTGTTTCAATAAACAGTGAATTACTATGTACAGCGATATTTGCATAATGTGCGTGCAATATGCTGCCATTACAGGAAAATCGATAAATGTAGCTTTAGGCGAACATCGATCGCGAGGATTTACAGTAGCTCGAGTACTCGAACAAAAAGTATTATGTGCATTGTACGAAACTTTCTGAAGTTTCGTTACCGCTGTAACGAGACACGTCTATCGTGATTATAATAAGAAAATTTGAAATCAACCCGACAATGTATATAGAAATTACGCGATATTTATCGCAAACGTACGCTTACAATTAGTGAGAAATCGATATACAGCGCGGACAATATAGCCTTCGGTATACGACGAGGTTGAATTATGGAGGAGGAATTATGCTCGAACGTAATAATAGAAATAGAACGAAATGGATCATACCTAATTCAATAAAATAATATAAAACAAAAATTGTTGTTCATCTATTATCACCTTGTGAAACGAAAGAAACTTTTCGGACAATCTAATATAATTGGTAAAGATGATTATGGTTGTTTGGTTTATTAATATAATAAATAGCTGAAGTTTAAATATGTACTTTGACGATCCTTTCGAAGTGTAGGTAAGCTACCAATAAATATCTTGAAACTTACACATATCCGTTTCAAATTTTATCAATATTATCGTAATACAAACTCTCCTTATCCTTAATAGATGCACCTTGGTATGTTACCAACGAAACAATACATCGCGAGCTCAAGATACCCATAGTCAAAGAAGAAATATCTAAATTTAGTAATAGATATAACACAAGAGTTAAGAACCACCAAAACCCACTAGTCGCTCAATTACTTGACACGTTGGATCAGATCCGCAGGCTAAAAAGACATTACCCTTTAGATTTAAACACTAGATTCAACTAGAATCAAACACACGATAGACACTTATTAAACACGACATAGTACCATGCTAGAAAAATTTACTTATAATTCTCAATGAGAATTGATTGTAAAATTCATCCAAATGAAAAGAAAAAAAAATTATCGCCATAGTCGTTCTAACTAGTCGCTCAATTACTTGACACGTTGGATCAGATCCGCAGGCTAAAAAGACATTACCCTTTAGATTTAAGCACTAGATTCAACTAGAATCAAACACACGATAGACACTTATTAAACACGACATAGTACCACGCCAGAAAAATTTACTTATAATTCTCAATGAGAATTGATTGTAAAATTCATCCAAATGAAAAGAAAAAAAAATTATCGCCATAGTCGTGTGTCATTACAGAGCTAATGAAATTCCAAAATGTGTTATACGATACGTACGTATAATAAATTTCTAGAAGTGTCCGAATACTATTATGGGTCGGTATACGTATTTACTGATACTCCTGTATTTTCAACTTCGTTTATCCGTATACACTCCATGTACGACTCATATGCGGTAACAAAATCATTTGCATGGAAAATAATAGCCTTTCGAGCTGGAAATGCGTAACAGAGTCGTTTTAGTTTATGTTATTCGATTAATCGGCAAATTCGTTATAATCCGACTAAATCGGCGTAGCGACTATTGTGGCCATTATAGCAACAATAATCGATCGGCGTATTAATTAAACCATAAAATCGATTGGTTTAACGCTCGTGTTACGATTATTATCATGCACGTAATATCGATTATACGATTGATATTGTTATTCATGCATCGTGCTCGAAATGAGACATAACTGTATGAAATTTGTAATTATCGTAGAACGAAGCAGATTATGATAGTGTAGTTTTAGAGTAGAATAAATTATCATGTGGTTTGGATAACTAATTAGATATTGATTTTTCGAAAGCATAAATATAATTGGAAATTGATAACGAAATTATCGAATGCGAATGATAAGCATGAAAAAGTTATTATGAGAGAAAAGGAATTATTGTATAAATACGATAAAACGAATTACAAATTAACATATTACGAATTAACCGTTAATCGTTCTTTTTACGGATGTTACTAAATTACGTTTTGCTGGAAATTACGTTGGACTGCATGGTTATTAGCGATATTATATCGTGGGAGGATATACGATGTGTAAAAGTCTACTAGTTGTAGTTTTTGTATCTCACATAATATTAAATTTCACAGCACATATGTACAAACACCATTGCGGTTCTAAAATGTTTATATCTGAATCATGCTCTCGTCTTGACGAATAAAATCTCTAAAAAAAGATTGAAACGAAGACACGTGTATTAATGACGATTATCTAACTTCTTCTTCAAACTTAAAAATAATTGTTAACGATACAAACACATTTGATCGAAAATAAGTAAAAAAAGGAAAAAAAGGAAAAAAAGGAAGAAAGAGAAAAGTAACTTAGTTAATCAAGAAAAGTACATGTAATGTAATTATGAAACGTTACAAACGAATGTCTTTCGTTCTACTTTGAAAGATCAAGACGAACAATTGCAGTTTGTTAAAATAAATTAAGAAACGACATCTAAGAAAATATCGAAAAACTTTGCTCCGAAGTCTCTGTTTCTGTCGCTGTTCTTTATCCTGAAAAGGGCGACGCTGTTACGAGAATTGCGTTAATTTCAACAAAGTTCTTGGCCCTGTCCAACGATTTTGAAGAACAATAGCAGTTGTACTTGCCACTTCGTTTGAAATTTCCTTAACACCGCGAATAGTTACGAGCTCGTGCAAACTTTCAGCAAGTGTTAGTCCTCGAGCAGACAGGACGGCTCTTAACGGTGTCCAGTAGTTAGGGAATGGACCAACTATGTCGTAGCGCTATACGCGATAGGTACCAATCGTTCTCGGCGTGCAACAAACGACCTTCTCAAGTATCCTTCCCACGTTCTTTGTCATATTCTTACTAATATCGCAAAGTTTTTACCATTCTGTTGCTCCCAATTTGCACGATTCCTCTACTTTTACGTCCGTGGAACTTGTGGAATTGGTGATATTTTTTCCAACTGATACTGCAGATTGCTATTTCATTGCAATTCTACAGAGAAGACTCGAGAACTAAAATATTATTAAATATGATAACAAAAGTTACTTTCTCGCAGAAGATAGCGTCAGTTTTAAATTCTACTTGCCTTGTTCTATTAATAGCAATAACGGTATAACATCATTAATTATAGAGTTACATCAAAAGAAAAGGAAGCATACTCAATTAGACTTAATGATAATAATAGCTGTGATAATTGTGGAGAAGCTTACTTTTCACATTGATAATCTACGTGAATTTTATTTAAAGTTATTATTATATCGATATTATATTATATTATATTAAAGTAAATTATATTTAAAAAATGACAATTTAGATTATAATAGTATAGCAGACGATAGACATATGTAATAGACTATAATAGGACAATAGGAAGCATTCTTTAGATCTCTATTGTGCTTTCACGTCGATGCTTGAGAAGTAATAAGGCATCACCCGTTAATTAATTTTATTTAATGTGGAATATTTTGATTAATTTTAAGAAATATTATTGACACGTTCGTAAATAATATCATCGTATATTTCCATTTCGTTTTGAAGATGTAAGAATTTGAACGACTCAAGAAAATTAATGTGTCAGAATGTTATTTAAATTCCAATAAGAAATTGGAATAAATAAATAATAATTGAAAGGAAACTATTATCAATTATTTCACATAAACATTCGTAACATTGTAGTATACATGCAACATTTTTAATTAACTTAATTCTGACATAATAAAGTTTATACTATGCTCCTGCTTCAAGGAAAATAACACAGTATTTCTGTTGCGAAAAGATCAATATTATTTGATGAAATATCAATTCAGAGGTCGCTTGGAAAATATCGAAATTCTATATTTGAATATTCTTCATGGAACTTGTGTTTGTACTTTTTCCAGCAAGTTAGTTCGCAAATCGATTTTGTATTTGACAGGTTTCGTTCGTCGAACTCGGAACGTTTGCCGATTGTTTCTCGAGCGTGCAGCCGGGCTTCAACCAACGCACTCACGGTATTTGGAAAATGCATTGTCTGAAAGCAATCCCGTATCCGACAAAAGGTACGTCGAGAACAAAATGAAAGGAAATCGGGACGGTCAGTGATTAAGATAACCTGTCCGTTCAGCTACGTTAATAAATTTCTCGCTGTCTCGCACAATAACGCTACTGAAAAATAATTTGCATATGCACCAAGGGGAAATGTGCGTAACTCTTATTACGTTATCTGATAGAAACTTTTATGACTTTTTTCCAGATATAATAGGAGTTGGAAAAAAAGCTGCATACACGTCACGAAGTTTCAACTGAAATGAATATCACTTCCGAGTACTAAAATTTCGTACGGAATTTGTGACTTACTGACGTGATACCAGAGATTTGATAACAAGATTTCTCAGAACAAAATTATAATATAATAAACAACAAAATGTATAATACAGTTACGTGTCGCGGTAATTTAATTAAACAAATATACATATTGCGTATGCACACGCAAGTGGCGGACGAAGGATAGTTTATAAAATAAGAAGTACAAAAAGGCACCACAATTTTATTAAGTGGATTTATATCAAATAAGAGCAGCGAATAAATATAATACATGTCACAGAACAGACGACTGTTACCGATATAAATAATAAAACGCTTTCGATACGAAAGTGACTAAAATTCATCAATTAATTCAATTCCAAACATTCTTTTTTTATATATGTTACATACGAGATAAGAATCAAAGTATTTAATAGCATATTATGTAATGTATTAATGTGCAAAATCTCATGTGTTTATTATTTCTTTTATATTTCGCCATTATAAATATTGTAACTTATAGGAGTGCCATCAATATGAGATACAGGGATAATTTTTCCCTATTTCTTGTCTCATGGTCCTTTAAATCTCATAACTCTGAATATCACATTCAAAGCTCTATCAAGTTTGCCTATGCCTTCTTCTCTGACCGCTGAATGCTGTTTGTCTTCTACCTAAAATAAAGGAAACGCGAACACAAAACAAACTGAATCACGACTACATTGGACGTGGTATTCATCATGGAACCTTTTGAAGTTCCGCCACGTGGGAGAAACTCTTACGAGATACGCGAGCAGTTTCTATTGCTGTTTCATAGTCATACAGGGTGATTCAGAACGCAACAGGAACAAATTTGTCTCTTTCTTTATTGCGATTAGAAACAGCTGTTACAGGAAAAATGCGAATAATTGAAAGAGAATTACGTTTTTAGCATTAGGTTATTTTTAGCATATTTTGTTATTTGAGAGCCATTATTAGCACGATACGTGTGCACTTTATACATACACCACTTATTCTCTATTCCATTTTACCTCTGCATTTTTCAACTCGACCATTTTCTCTATTTATAAAATATATATATATATATATACCTTTTTGCATAAATCAAATCTTTTAGGTATTCTATGTAAAAGTGTATTACGATAAAATAGTAGAAAAATGATTAGTTGGTAAATTGATGCAACGAACCGTCTTTAATTTTCTTTTTTCTTTTTAATTAATGAATATCTTCCAATAAAATTACAAGAAGATTTGATGCACGTAAATTATAACGGAAAATGTTTTTTCATGTAAAAAAAAATATGTTGCATTTGTAAAATGCATCGCTGCGTTGGCAAGAAAAAAAAAAAAGGAAAGGAATTACCTATGGATGTGAAAGTATAATCCTCTTTAAATCACTCAGCTCTTCTCTCTAAAATATTTTCTGATTTAAAGCAGGAAAAATGTATGCCTCGTTCCAGTCAGTGGATGAGCCTGTATAACACCTGCGTAAGTAACTGCAACGTAACGCAAAAACTACGCGAATGGTATGCTAGATTTATATAGCTTCCTGTTTCTTACGCTAATGAATTACTGATATAAAAGCTTATGATACGATATTGATGTAGTACGGTACTTGGTATGGTTGCACGTGCTTCCATTGTGCAATATTTTTCTGCCACAAACTTGATACGCGCATTTGCATATCGCAAACGGCATGCCATTTCCTTAATTGAGTTTACCCTACTGTCATTCTGAGAGCCATTAATCTGTCGTGACATACGACTTTGAATGGACATTGTGGCGGGAACAAAGATTCGAACAATCGATTCGAGTGTTTTTCACGTGTCTGACTGTTATAATTGTTGACACTAAGTGGAGGGTAGGAAATACGTTACTAGAATAACATGCGATATAATAGCAAATGTTCCATGATTTATAATGTCAAAACAAATTCGGGATAGTGTTTTCAACAAAATTAAGTACAGATTATATTTTTAATGAAACTTAGTCATGGTATAGAGAGAAGAAAAATTATTAAAAATGAATCTCTCTATAATGAATGGGATTTTGTTTTTGTTAAGCGTTACGTAATCATAAGTTTCTTCTATTACGACACGGTCGTTAATAAATTATGGGAGAGATTCGCGACGGTCAATCAGAGGACTGACGTTGTGAAAAAGAAGAAAGAAAGCAGCGGACTATGCAGCAGACAAAATCTTTCGCTAACGAGACTCAGGCAAACAAAATTTTTAATGAAACGGCTCCTAATTCAAAGAGTATGGTTCGGCTGGTCGGCCATGTCGTTGAGAACTTCGAAGGGTCGTCTAACCATCCTGTGTATATATGTACAACTTTTGCCATAAACACGCTTTGTGCGTGCCTAGTAAACGTGTGTGTCGCATTACTGGCTGTTTATATATGTATGCCACGTTGGATCTCATCAACGGCAAGTAGCGAGATAAACAGTCGCAGACAAGGTCGAGATCCGCACTCAAGCTAATGCACGACTTTTCCTTTTTTCTAGAAACCAGCCCTTCCTGCTCTCGTAGTCGCGTTTCACACACCCTTGCATCGGCGCCAGTTTTCCCAGCGGAGTTCTTGGCACGGCCCTAACGTGGCCGACTAACCAAATTGGATATACAGGAAAAAAGAAATCTGTACGCGACGCGACGCGAGGAACGTCTACCGGTTCATTTGCAACTGGCTTCACCGGATTGTGGGTAAGCCGATAATTCGCAAAGAATCTTGTTTCCGCTTCTTCTTGCCATCGATACTCAAATGGGCCAACGTTTCTGCTCCATGGCACAGATTGATGTACAAATTCAACGAGATCTAGAGCGCTCTTAAGAGAACAGACACACACGTGTAATTCAATGATTGCTTTGTGCATGTGTGGCTGGAATAGGAAGAGTAGAGGAAGAGTTTGCTGCGCGTAAACCGTGAGTTACTGCTTAAAGAAGATATACTGGAAAATTGCGAAATTGTATGATACAGTTTAGAAAGTAGCAACATACAGGAATGTTGTTAAAGGTTTATTCAAGTTGAATATTCATTTCATATTTCCTATTTTAAATGCACGTGTTCCAGTGCATATGAATACATAGAAATAAATTATAACAAATACATTCATGTATGTTTATACTAACAGCTCGTATTTTTAGTTCACTTGTCTAGTGAATATTTCGTAACATTTTAGGAAACCTATAACAAACGTGATTTCTCTGGATACTGTAAGTAAAAGATATTCGTTGAAAATAAACGACGCATATACAAGGAGTTCATTCACGAGAGTCGTAAACAGTAGCAGTATTCAGCATAAATTGGGTCGAATATATCTTTTACTACATAACGGGTTTTACTAACAACTTTCCACTCGTATAACACCGATTCATCGCTCTTTTGAATTAATTGTGAATAAGAATAATGTTTCGTGAATGCTCCATACTTTATATTTCGCATAAATGCATTAGTTAATAAATATAACCATGAAAGTTTAGGACTAGTATCAATTAACATGATACTTCATTTTACCAAATATGGTATTACTTATAGTAATTATGAAATACATGATCGCCATTTGATTTCATATTTGTTTATAAAAAGATAATGCATCTTAAACAGGCGTCAAATTGAAAAAATATTATTTAAGAAGATAAAAAAGTATTTGTACATATAGTTTTATAATTTTGGTAAAATTTATTAATTATATTCATTATATTTATATATATGTAAATGAATATTTAAATCTATATTGTAAAAGAAGATTAAGAAATAAAGAATGATTATCTCAATATCTATTGTTTGTAACTACTGTTAGAGAAGTGAGCAACTTTTACAAATTCCATGAAGAATTTTTATAATTGAAAATTCCAAAGGTTCCGAAAAATATTTGTATTTGTTTGACATAAGCTACACGTGAAACAATTTTTAATATTTTCATGCGCAAATAATTTTGCTTCAATCAAATTTCATTTACCAGCACTATACTATATAGTGCATAGATAGATACCATAAAATAAGGAGTTTCAAAAATGTGAGTAAAAATTTACAAAACATAGTACATACATATACAAGAATTTTATACTTCAACAACAAATTCCAAAACGTACTAATTTTGCTGTTAATTTGTAGAAATATACAGAGCATTAAAAAAACCTTCAAACTGAAAAGCAAGTGGGAGAATGTAATTTGTACAACTATATACGTATCACCTTCTAATAATAAAAAAATGAAACATTGCATACTGTAAGAATATTCGTATGTACGTAGTATAATTTATACAAGTATGTGCGCAGGATAATATGCCACGTTACAAGCAACAAAATTAGAAGACAAGTGAAAAAGTTGCGTAAAAATTCCACTCTTTTTTTAAGGTTCTGTTATCGTCCTGCCTGTCGCGTCGTGGGATTTTGAACATGCGCTCGTCAGCTACGAAGCTAATTTCCCTCTAGCCCGTGTGACAGAGATAACATCTGCCGTAGAAAAGAACGGCATGCCACGAGAAATTATTTATTGTCCCTGAATGCGAACGGTGTTTACTCCGAGATCGTTTTCCCAGAAACGGAGTGTCTTTGGACCTTGGAACCCATAGATCCGTCTCAAGAGGTGCATTTCATGTGCAGCGTACCGCTTGATCTTTTCGTTCTTCTATCTTACAATCGCTGTTTTTAAAGGTAATCCGCTGTTCTCTGTTTTGATGTATTCACGGTACTTTACGAAAAGGAGAATGACCAATAGAATGTTCACGCGTGATCTAGAATCTAATTTATAATTCACAGCCGTGTCAGAAACGTGCCTAATTCTACTTTTAAAGAGAATTATGTTTACAAAGATACTACTAATTTGACGATAAATACAATTACACCACGTTATTTTTCTTTCTTCTAGATAGAACGTATATTGTCAATAATTACTTCAATGACTCGTTATAATTATACATATTTATAGGTGTAGCAATCAGTATTTCATAATTAATCCACCAAGGGCCAATATTTTATTTGCAATTTTTTCAGTTTAAAAACAATGTATTTTATGAACTTCTGTTTTTTATCATTGTGATTATGGGAAGGAGTTGCAAGGATTCGCTAAATATTTATTTCGTTACTATTTCTTTTCTTGGAAATATATTTTACTCGCTAATAGAAGTATATTTCCATTAATGTCTATTTTAAACGTTCCAGATGCATACATTATGAGACCAACATTTAAACATTTTTGATAAAATTAATTTAATAAACACTTAGCTAGATGACTGGTTGAAAAATGTAAAAAGAATCCCAAAAGTATATTTCTTGATATTTGTAAATTTCCTTTACTAGTATATAAAATGAATATTTATTTTCGCCATCCAAGTACAAAATAATGGTTTACAATATCATTGTAACAACGATACTGCTATACACAGTGTAAGTTGACATGCTGCTTGATTATTTGACAAATACCATATGGACAGCGCGAATGGATAGTAGTGGATGATACGGCGAGGTAGGGGTAGAGGCAGAATGCAAAAGAGATATGTGCTTCCAGCGTGAGTGCTGTTTCGTGTATGCACGAGTAAATCCGCAGGTGGAGAGTAAATATATTCTACGATCGTGGTAAAGCTATAGGCACAAAGGTTATATAGTTGCCTGTTTTTCGTTATTCGTTTATTGCAAAACATCCATGCTCCCCACTTTGCTCAAGCGGATTTATCGACATCGTTAGTCCCGGCGCGTTTAAAAAAATTTCAGGAAAACAAGAATCTCATGCGCTTGACTGATTCTTGTTTCAGCAAGCAAAGTCGTTTAATAAATTAATTAGCTATCGGAAATCCTTATTATCAACGAAATATGCTATTTATTTATTATCGTTTAGGTATTTGAAAGATATTCGAAAGGAATGTTGGAAATAATTTGTTCTTTGATAATTACAACGACTAGACGAAAAATAGCGAGATATATTTCACCATAGAGAGTGTTAAAAGGAAGAATCTGAGATTTTTAGGACTGAAGTATGACGATGTATATTCAAATCAGTAGATATCGAAATCTAATTTTGCTGTATAAAAGTGCTTGTCAATATTTCAAAGTCATAGACTCTTATTTTGTAACGTTATATGTGTTATATATTACATTAAATAATACAAAAATGTATAGCAGATAATATTCTTCTCTGAGATAAAATTAATTGCCCGATTAAAAATATATAAATGGACTTAATCACTCGTTTAACGTCGATAACATCATAATAGACGAATAAAGAATTCTTTCAAGACAGTAACCATAGAGTAAAAGATCGATTGATTATAACAGACTTATTATTTTATTGAATTAGGTATGATCCAGTTCTTTAAATTTCTATTACTATGTTCGTGCATGATTCAATAAACTAATATAAAACAAAAAACATTGTGCGTCTATTATTTCCTTATAAAACGGAAGAAACTTTTCGGACAACCTAATATATAACACTTTCGACTTATCACAGTAACATCATCCATAAATACAAAGTGCGTGCACAATACGAATCGCGTAATTAAACGTTTACAAACGTTTTGAATTCCTCGTGAATTCTCACTTATTCGTGTTCCAATGCTTCCATAGATTAGCTACGATTATCGTGATAGTGTCAGTATCAACTCGGTTTACAGACGATTGTTCCATTTTGGAAATGTATTGTTCGGATATCGGTGGAATGTTTCAAAATTGAATGAAGCCGCTTCTGAAGAAGCAAAGAAAAGAGGCTGTAGAAGGTTTTCGGCTCATAGAAAGGGCAAAGGCCTTTTAATGGTGCTAAAATAATGGAGTATCGTCGGCGGGGTACCTGGCAGCATAGAACCCACGAATGGACACTGTTCGACGTTCCTGGATGCTCGAGAGATGCGTTTTACCCCGGAGTGCTGTTCCGTGTATGCACGAGTAAATCCGCAGGTGGAGGGTAAACATCGCCCTCGGTGATCGCGGCTGGGAAGGTCTGCTCGGGACCAACCATCCCTTATTCCGCTGCCGTTTTCAAAGGTTGGCGCCCTTTTTCGTCGTCTCGTCTGTTTGCACGTCTACCAGCCTCTTTCGTTTTCTCGTGTGTGCATTCACGTGTGCTTCATTGATACTCTATCCCCCTATCGTGAGCGAGCTCTGTTTCCATTGAACCTGCCGCGCGTCGTTGTCTCGGGATTATCGTTCTGTTCTCGAGCTTCATAGGGTGGTATAATCTGCCCGTTCGGGGCTAAGACTTCTCTATCGGACCTGTACTTGACATTTGTCCTAGTCTGAGCAGACTACACCGATTGAGAATTGCGGTAAGAGTATCGTTTCATCGCAAGAATAAACAAAAGGAATACAAAGGGTTACAGAGTGTGTAAAATTGGCTGATATAATTGTGGCTTGTGTAACTAAGGTACGATAGAGGTTTGAATTCTTCATCGAAGGGATTTATGTTTTTTTTATTTTATTAGCATTATTGAATTGAATTAAAGCTATTGCTTAAGCAATACACTATTGATCATTTCTTAAGAATGTGGAATATATTTATATTGGTATTATTGCAGTGTATCATGAACATATTCAAACGACGATAGATCTTACTTTAATGACCAATTTATGGAAGTATAATAGCTCTGATTATTTCATTGTGTCACTCGTCTTTCATAATAAAATTAGAGAGAAGCGTAAAATAGATCGAGACAAATTTCATATTTAATATCATATAGCTTTTCCCATAATGATCTTGATATCATATAAACCATTCTTCACGAGGAACCTTCATTTTATTTAATTTCACGTTAATTTGTCGACTTCCTACAAAATCATTCTTAATCTGATTTCGTATTATGCATACAAAGTGTTCATAGTAGTTTAAAGAGATTTACCAGGAAGAGAAGTTTATATTTCCAGATCATCCTATCGGATACACTGAAACAAATCCGTAAATGGAGGATAAAGAATCTTGTTGACCGTGACCGTGGGCGGTTTAAGTTCATGTGCTATTGCTATTTCAAAGGTTGGAATATTTTTCGACGTATGTTTACCCGTTGGTATCCCTTCTTGTTTCTTCTCAATGTGGCGCCCTTGGAAAAGAGAAATGAAAAGGGCGGGGTAGGAAGATCGTGGCTTCCATCATGAACGTTAATGCCTACATCGTTGGATAGGCTTTTGATGTAAACGTGCCTGCGTGCTCGAAGAGCCACGAAGAGGATCTTCAACGATGAGTTTTCCACCATGAAAATGCTCGTGAAGTTCCCGCATCGAATATTCGGGATACGATCGCGAAAGAACTGCGCTCACAATTTTAAGACCGGGTTAGTAAGTCTTTGAGTATAGGAAAGCGTATAGGAAAGTATGTTTGACAAGCACGTATAACGAAACTCTAGTATTCAGAATATTGATGACGTAGAAGAAAATGCTTACGTTAAGTAATTTTTATTGTATATGTATCTTTCACATAGAAGACTCTGTTATTGTAGATACAAATCAATTTTATGGACGAATAAACAATTTGAATCAATTGGTAAACGATTCGATCAAAATTAATGCGAATTGGGTTGCGAAAGCTATACTTTTCATATATCCCTCGAATAAATAGAACTGAAGTCGAAGACTTCAAATACGCCATAGGGGTAAAACCTTGAAGGCAGTGCAATAATAACGTGTCAGAACCAGAAGAGAAAACAATACACGTGCTGTAATCTCCATTATTCGACGACATATTGTCAGCTTTTTACGCAATTTCTTCAAGTAAGTACATAAATTATATCTTATAGCTTATATCCTGTACCTTCAGTTACGTTTTGTCATTTTCCTATATCTCTTTTTATAACAGATTGTAAAAATGAATAGACAGAATATTAGGTATATGTAAATAACCGTAACATTAAATATGTATACACATACGTACATTATTGTATATATATATCTTTTGAAACGCACTGTTTTCTTGCTTGCGCTATATCGTAATTTTCTTCTAGGAACGAGAAATCTACAAGCTTCCATGGAAACTGATTGCGACTAGTAGTTTCACTTTCGTCTATTTTCAAATGTCGTATACATCAGTTCGGAGGCTATCGAGTGTCAAGAACCGATATTCGATGGGTTCTATCAACCGAAACCTATCTATCCATGGTTGCACAATGTGCTCCGCCCATTCCATTAATTTCTGCAACATGTCTAGCACCCTTCTTCATTACTATGTTACTCCCTTGCTCCATCAGTCGCTTCGATTATGTAACAAGGTTATTCGAAAACAGTACGAATTGATATACACAATCTTAACGTAGTAGATGTGTTTGAAACATGTTGAAGAAACTAATAGATTATACTATTGTCAATATTAATAATCGAACTATTCATTCGTCTATCGTCTAGACAAATCTTTAGACAGAGATTGACACTTTTGATAATCTAAATTGTTCTATCTTAATTTGATCTAAATTGTTGGGCGAGTGCATTTAATAACCTTGGTTCCATGTGAAATTCATAATTACAGATAATTGACAATAAGTTGAAAAAACAAGTATTCTTACTTCCACTGTTGTAAACTGATTGTTAATTATACTATTGTGAAGAACAGTGCCTTATATATATATGTATTCTTGTTGCATTTGTTTTAATGTTCTCTGTAATATGATAAAAGAAATCAATTATGTGATTCGATTATCTTTTAACACAGAGAAATTCTGATTAATAACTCCACATTGGCTTATTGGCTTATATTTAATAACTTGTTACATTGGCACGAATAGGTGAAAAATCATGTGGAATGTTAGGGTCAATTGTTTGTATATATGTATGTAATTACATTCATTGAAACACCGTAAGCTTTATCATTTCGTATGGAAAAAGATTCTTCAAGAATTAAATTTTTATAAGCGGTTTGATCATATTCAATATTGCTGTTTATTTTCACAGTACATACACATGTACTTATCAAGTGTTTTGTGCTGTATTTTATGTCCGAATTATTAAAAAACCACAGTTTTTAATTCTCAAATTTTCTACATATAATGACAATAAAAAATTAATATTTATAACAGCAGAAAAATATTTTTATGAACGTTTAGCTCCTGTATCTGAGAATAATAGAATCATTGCCAGGTCTGAGATGATTAATCAATATTTAGTGTGTATATACGAGTATATAAATTTAAATCAAGTTTCAAGTATTTATTAATAAATACATTGTACATATATATATGATATATGTGAATTAAACAAGATCTTTCTTTATCGATGTACCCGTTTATGTTTATTACATAAATACAATATGCACGCACGATAGATGGTTATGTTTGGATTTAAGGTACTTAAAATTGCACAAATTTATTACCGCATCAGAAATTTCCACTTTCACGAGTTTCGCATTAACACGTACTAATGAGTACCATCGCGTGTTCGTTTGCAGCGAAACGGGAATTCCAACCGATTCATAAACTAACGAGGTTGAATTATTCCTTCTTGCATCGTTCACAAAGTTTTCTAGCCGAAATCGTGGAACGGAGAGGCGGACAAAATTTCACCGGTTCTATAATTCTGCATTCTCATTTACACAGTTAGACAGAATTATTTTGCTTTCTACGGATGTTTCAGGAATACGAAATATATATACGTGTACGCGTTACAAGGATGAAATTGTATTAAAAAGTCGTATTGCATCGAGTAACAGAAGTCTGAAATAAGCATCATTTATATTCATACTGCGATGTTTAATATCTCATCTGAAACGTTTCGAACTATCTTTATAGTGGAAGTAGTGGATGTATAATATCACGTAATATCAACGAACTTTACTTGGAACGAGTACAAATTATTCGTTTGAGAACAGATACGTACGTACGAAAGAATTATTAAACTCTTCAGAAGTTTTAATTTCACATTTTTGATTATCGGATCATTTTAAAGTGGAAATATTACGCGATTAAATCTTTTTTTTTATTATTATTATTTCTTATAAATTAGGTTATTAACTATTGATATTTTACTTTGTCTTGCTACTTACACACAGTTATACAATGTGCATGGTTCGTCCATATCAAATTACATATATTTCATAAGATCCTTTCTGAAAGTATGATATTTGATCGTTACGAACATCGTTTAGCTAAGTTGATTCCTTTGACGCAAGAGAAGCTCAGGTAAGTGTTATCACCGGAAAAATTCCCGTTCTTTCTGTGGAGTACTCGTTTGATCCCTTTTTTCGTTTCTCTTTGTAACTTTATTTGCCTTAAAACGTTCGACGGGTATAAAGAGGGACGTTCCTACCGACATATATAAATCTGGTCGCTTGTTACGATTGTTACTGTTTTATCTTCATCATTTTCCCTCGGTGCCTTCGTTTCTTCCTGACTTACTCTGCAAAACGTTCTCTTCACCCTGTTGCTTGTTAGCTGTACGCTACGTATACGACGTCCTGAATTGCTAAACCGTGATATTTTTATTTCGGTGAGCGTGGGATACTTTTACGCGACGAGAATTCGAAATCCATTTTCGCTTATATTCAAGTATTCCTTTATCATTTGATTCTAGATTCCGTCGACTGAACCAAGTCTTCGTAAGAATATCGATAGATATTCCCCGATGGACGTCCCTTCTAAATGATATACAGTTTCATACACGGATCGTTTATGTGTATATGCGTATACGCGTTGTTAAATTGATATGGATTCGTCTATACAAGGTAAGTGTCCTTCCTTTGTGCGTAAGAAGGATGGTGTTCGAATACAAATTATGAGACACACGATAAACGATATACAACGCGGTTTAATAATTTATTAGTACGTGCACTGTGGCTCACAAGTAGGTGGACACTTTGATCGATTTGTATCAACGATATATAAATACTACTAAACAGAAATTATACGAATTAATGGGAAATTAATGATTAAAAGTAACGTTTTCTAAAGATATTATATATACCGCATGAAATATAAATTGTTTCGCGATTTGTCGAAGCGTTAAATATTTAATAACACGATGGTATATTTATTCATTTGGAAGAATCATTTCTATTTCACATAAATGCTTATGAGTTGCATGTGACTTGCAAGTTCTAAACCAAATGAACATTTTCACGACGATAGTTTCAAACATATGACAAAAATTCATACATTAAATTACATATATTACAAATATAATATTTTCCTGTAGTCAGTGCATGTTAAAACGAAATTTATATTATCATAAAGTGTCCATTTATCCTATGAATCAAATTGTATTTTTCCTTCGCTGCGCTGAAACTATTGTAAGTTTCAGTACGTATCTGATAAAGTGCCACCCCGAAAACTTTATTAATCTTCATTACCTTTAACCACTGAATTATCACGAGAACATTGTAATTGATCGAATTTCAATTGATCTTCGAGTGAACTCGATTTAAAGCAAAAAGCTAGGCTGACGTTCCCGACGTTCCTGTTCGCCGAACTGTACTATCCTCGCATGATTAACTTAAGCGTGGTTGGTGGCACGAACTTTAGCACGGTGACTCTAAGACCCACTGCAACAAGTTTCCATTTGCTTTAATCACCTTACGCGGGCATGCTCACTCGCTAATACTCCGTAAACTTTCTCCCGTATATTTTGGCTGGTTATATTAAGGTCGACGATTATTTCTCCACAGGGGAAACTCTTTGGCGGGCTCGAACGAGACTCTATTATATTAGTTGGTTTTACATTTCTAATATAATCGTAATAGTTTACGTAGTTCGTGCAATAACTGCGACTAGGGTTACTCTCCTCTATGTTGATATTTATACATATACGATATATGAGAATGTGGAAATGAAATATGTGAAATAGTCGTTTTCACAGACATGTTGCACGAGTCAAAGTTACTTTTTCGAGATTTGTTGCCAATTATCAGATTATTGAACTTACGTACTACGATTCTTTTTAAATGATTGCACGTTCACGTATGAGAAAAAAAAGAAGGAAAAATAATATTTAAAGCAATATGTCCCAATCTTTATTTTTATACAACTATTGAAATAAAGTACTATGATAAGTTTCTTTAAATCAGTTTATGTTTCAAGCTACTTTTAGAAATATCTGTATAGATAAATCTCCAATATATGAAATATATTTATTTTTTATTGCGCCAAAAAGCTTTCAGTCGTGTTAAAGGTTGATGTCCCTTGAGACATGCCATATTTTCATCATATTATATAATATAATAATTATCATCTACCTATCAATTTAATAAAGTTAAACTATTTAATTAAATATGTATCTATATGATACTTTCAGTTTGACGAGAACTGATTGATCTTTAAATAACGGCGAACGGGAACCTGAAAATTTATATGATGGAGTCAAATTTGGAGCCAATTCGCTGTTTTCGTGCAACAGTTTTGTTCGCGTTCATCGTTATCGTCATCGATTGTTGCACAGCCATTCGTCGTGTCATTAATCAACGCCGCTCGAAATTGCATACGAAGCAAATGGTAATTGAAGGGTAATTTCAGCTTTCTGTATAAATCAAAGTCACAATAATCTACGGTAATTACTATCAATCGCCGGTGGTTTCGTAGTTTCGTGCACAGCCGAGCACTCGACTGTCGCTTCCGTTACGTTTAACATTCAACCATATTTATACTCTTAAGTTTTTGTCCTAAACAACGTTATTGACCATTAAGTACATATTGACTTTTCTATTAGCTGATCATAATCTTGTATTACGATAATATAAATTAAATGCCTTTATTTGCAAAATTTGTAATGTACACTTAACTATTATGCACTATGCTTAATGTATGCGTAATAATTTACGTACCTAAGATATGTTTAATTTACAACAAGAGGTATATAAGTAGAAAAATTTTGTTTTCATAGGTCGCGTCAAATATATACCATTTAATACTATATTATATTGTGAAATGAAATATTCGCCCTACTATAATTAGCATTTAAAAAACTCGTAGCGTTTCAGGCAAAAATATATATGAAATATTGTACAAACAAACAAAATAATTTCAGTTAATTTGTCAGAAGTAATTGTACCTATATACACGTTAGTACCTGTTACAAATACAGAGTATGTATTCATACTATTAGTTTCCAAGGTATCCAAAGGATTTTTACAAGGATTTAAAAATAAATAAATAAATAAATATAATACAAAGATACAAGATGAAGAATCTCTTGAACATAATAACCAGTGCTAATCAGGACTGAAATAATACCTTATCTTCTATTGTTACGTTGTCGCAAACAAATATATACATTTCATTCTATTTCTCCCTTAATATTTCCTTAAAATATGCATAAATTCAAGGAAATAAAACGCGATTAAAATGACCAATAGCAGTAGAACGAGATGCCCAAAATTCTAACGTGTTAATCTATTTATCATTTTGCACTACTTAGTATCCCATATGTCTGTCATATTTGTCCAATAATTCATCGTCCGTGTGATTAAATCCACTATTACTTATTAAAGGAAGAACGTATAGGAAATTTATGTAAAAATAAACGAAGATTCGCGATTCCACCTGATCAGCTTACCTACAGGATGTTTGTAAATCTCGGGCGATGCGAAGTAGTATGTTTTGCAGCAGGCTCTACATACGTTATATAGTCGTGAGATGCGTGCTTGTGATATATGGCCAGGCAGTATCAATATTACCGGCGTGTTACGAGTTATACCAATTCTGTTGCGTCGAGTATCTGGCGAACACTGTACATTGCACATCGGGTAGCGTGTTGCGATAATCTCTCCTTTTGGAAGTACGTGCGCACGCACACTGATAGGAATGCGAATTTGTTCCCCGTTTTCCTCCGCGATTCCCCGTCGAAAATTGATGGTGGTGCTTTCAAAAATTAAATCACTGCGACTACGAGATGATATAGGAGATACGTAAGATTTATCTTCCACCTTGTCAGTTGAAATTCATTGAATTTGTATTTCAGAGAAACGTGGACTTTTATCAGATCTGGGTACATTTGACATTACACTATCATGCTTTATTCTTTGTAAGGTAATTATTTCAGCCAGTTGAAATAAAATAACTTTCTTCTTGAAGTTATTCTTCGTATATGTAATATCGTTTTAAACGTGCTGAAGTTTGGTTTAGTTTTAACAAATTTATGTAGTATATTAAACAAACAAAAAAAAAAAATATATATATATATGAAAATTAAACGACCATAACACTAAAAAGATTAATCTACAAAAAGATATAGCTAAATATACTGCACACTGATGATTTCAAACGAATTGATATAATAAAGATAAGTTACATATAAGCAGTATACAATTACGTTCTTATATCCAGAGGATTTAATATTCTCCGACAGCAGCAGCATGCTTCTCGCAATTACAAAAATACAAAATTTAACAAACAGTGTCGTTTGAAAATTAAGCTGTTAACCATAAATAAAATGTTCAAATGTTAACCACAAACGACGTAATCTACGAATGTGTTAAAGATATTTAAATAACGATATAAATATAAATAACTACACATGTGCAACGTTATTTCGCACAATTAGACGCGTTATTGCAATTACGTAGCTGTTTTACGCGAGCAATTATATCTAGATATAAGTAGCAACGCTCGAGCGGACAACGAAAAAAAAAAAAAAAAAAGAACGATAAAAGTCAGCGCTGGTATGAAAATTAAGTTCATTATAATAGCAGCTCGCATTTTGTCTAGCGTAAAAAAACCGTTCTATCGAGTTATTCTAGCGGCGCTTCTTGCATTAAGAAGAGATCGCGAGGGGCGGTGAAAGTAAGGATTTTTTCAGGTAGAAAATTAAAGCGAGAGCTTAGGAGAAGCCCTGGAAATAAAACACTAATTCGTTGGATCGATGCGTTCTCTAGAGTTCGTGAACTGGAGAGACCGAGAGAACACGAAGGGTAGCATTCAAGGGGAGAGATGTACGCGGGGGTGGTACACGTCCGACTAACTTCAAAATATTAGTGGCAGAGATGCGCCAGGGATTATGCACCCCTCCCCCAATTAAAACTCGGGAAATAATAGAAAGATAACTTACGGAAGAATTATTCGCGTTTTGTTTCCTTCGTTTGGCTATTGAAATTATGCGTCTGCAATAACGCGCGTTACAAGAATTCGATCAATTATAATTTTTCTACCTGTCTCTTTAAAAAATGTTACTTCTCATAGAAAAGAACAGCAAAGGAGAAAGTTTCGGTTTAAAAAATTCTGTTGTCTCTCGTATAGTGTTATAACAAATTTATCATTTCAGCTTCTTGAAATCACGATGCTATCGTAAATACTGATGATAAGATAACGATACAGATATACCATATGAGTTAGTAATAAAAATTACATTTTACATGTAGCTTTCACAATTGATTTCACCAATGGACCAGTTTAAGGAATTCGATCATCAGAGAAACACGTGGAGAAAACGAAGGAATTCGTAAGCCTGAAGACAGCGTTTAGCCACTGACCTCGAGATCAAAAGGGTGACTTTTTAGCGGACGGAATCTTAAAGTCGACTTAAAAGGGTGGAACCCACACAAAGTGTCGTAAGAATTATCGAACTCGAGGTTCAAGAACGCGGAAAATTTGGCTTCTCGCTAAGCGACTGCGATTTCATCTTGGTTTTCAACCCCTGGGACTTTCTCTTTCGTTCTCTATTCTTCGTGCCATGGCCTCTGCTTCCCTTACTTTCTATCCAACCGTGCTCCTTTACCCCCTTAGCCGTTCAACCCCTTTGACAGGCACTCTTCTAAGAAGTTCTTGCGTTTGTAAACGGAAAGACGACCAGCACGTGGAATCTATACCTATACCTGCGTCTTTATCTACCCTCTCGGTATATCCACGCTTTTTACCCCCTCGTACGAGACTCCCTTCCCTTTCGTTTTTCTCTCAATCACCTCTTAATGCACACTCCTGTCGTGTTTACTTCAATCCCTAATGCTCGCCAGTTCTTTCCAGACTCGGACGAACAAATTCTTTCCCCTTTCGCATAACACATGACATTTATCGACCGTATACGCGTCACTTAATTCGTTGCATCATTGATATGATTTTTCGCGACACGAAGCGACGCGACGTTACACTGGCGATGCCTACGCGTCGCTCTCGCTGGGTAATACGTTCGCAGAAAGTGCTCGTCAGTCTTTATTTATCTCACTCGTTTGCGTATATTGTCGTCAATGAGCAAGTACATGTATATTACATGAACGAGATCATATACTGCGAGATTTGAGATACCGTATCGTACATACTGATTTACATTGCATCTTAACAACTAATTTGCTTCGTTAACTGAAGATATAAAGATCTTGTATAGGTATTACCTATATTTTAACATAATTTGTATGTGATAGAGAAATACACGAACTATTGATATACCTCACATTTTCTGTTCGGAAATTCGATATTATAAAGGTCGCTTTGAAAATGACTAATCTGAGTAAATTGTAGATCGTAGCTAGCAATTTTTACATTTTTGCAACCTTCTCTCGCAATTAAAGGGGTATTTTTAGAAATCGATTTTAGATCAATTTCTGTATGTTCTTTCATTTTTCTAATTACTTGAAACTTATAAAATCGTGCTTTATTAAAAAAATTTTTATAGTGATATTCTTTGTATTTTTTTTATTGGTATTATCAACAACAATAAAATTACGACGATTCAAATGATTTTTACGAATCACGTATTTCCTACAAACGCGAAAAAGTACGCAAGAATTTGTAAATTAACCTGATGTTCTAGCAAATTAAGCTACTAATTCTTAAATCTTTGTTCTAGAACTAACATTATTGAAAATTTGTTCTATACTTGCACAATAGGCATAACAGAAAATTATTATCGCAATATTCGAAAATTTCAAAATAATTTTCCATATAAAAATTCGCTTCAATTGATATAACTTTTAGTAATTACTAATGAATATTCCGTAAGAGTGGCCAGAAACTTTGCGTAAAGCTCTTCCGATAATATCCCGATTGATAATGTCAGTGGCGACTTGTTACTTTTACCTACTTTAAAAATTTCGTTAAATATCGTACCGATTACTTTTGGAATATTCGTCTGAAACTTATGCACTTTGAAAAAACTCAACACTACAAACTCCGAGCCATATCTACATTCTACAAAATCGCGTAACATTGCCAGCAAAAAATATTGAAAGTTATTTACAACGATCACCATTACTCTTCGTACATTCGATACCAACAGGTTCATATCTTTTCGATTGGTTCACGTCATGGCAGCTCCTAATTTAGTACAGGTACGAATCTCGCGATTCTTGAGAGCTGACGTGCACAAAAAAAAAAAAGAGAAAAAAACAGGAAACGTAAACCAATCAATAACGTCAAAGATAACTCCCATACGGGCGAAACGGCACATAGGGGAAAAAGAACAGATAGAATTATTGGGAGAGAGAGAAAGAGAGAGAGAGAGAAAGAGAGAGAGAGAGAGTCTCTAGATAGAGCACATAAAATCATGCTCTATGTCAGGAAGGATTTTCCTGGTGGTAGTCGCAAGGGATAACCAGAGAAGTGAGCGGGTTATGGTCCGAAGATCCCTATCGGTTTCTAGCTTCTTCGAGGATGGGTTAAGAGTGGAAGAGTTTCACACGGAGGAAGGGAACGAAGACGAAGAAGTTGAAGAAGGAAAGTGGTAGGTAGAAATTGCGAGGAAAAGCTGGATGGGGATAACGTAGAGAATCGGCGAATGCCTGCGGCTGAGCACTCACTTATAGCTTTCCCGAGCCCCTGGGTGTCGTATCTTTGTCAGTGGTGTCTCCGACACTATGTCACGCTAGTTTATGGCGTCTAAAGTCCCGAAAAAGGCCACTACGGTTCCCCTCGATTCGCGATTAAGGTATTGCTGGCCAGTACCGAGATGCGACGCATTCTCTGCCAAATTGTTAATATATCACATCGTTATCGGACCACTTTGCGCTTCCACTAGCGATTTTCTAAATGTCAAGTACTGAAGTGTATTAGTCTAGCGAAACTTACGTTTCCCGATACACAGGCAAATATTTTTCCTTATAATTTAGTCGCGAAAATATACTCTTTGTATTTAATAATTCATTATATTTAATTAAATATACGAATTAAATATATTTGACATGTACGGAACTCTGTCAATCGTATCTCAATCACCTGTCCCAAGTGCAGTACGAAAAGAGCACAACATGACTTCATCAAACACCAAATTCACCGAACATGCTACAGAAAGGAGACCCTTACAAAAAAATTCTAACTTTTTCGAAGGATATATTGTCTGTAATTATTATTACTATAGATAAGTATTCACGTAGATCACGGTACGTATCACGTACCGTACATCAGTGTTTTAGATAACTAAACAAGCTTGTAATTAATATTTTGGAAGGTACAGTGCACGAAAATGCAAAAGATCATTTCTATCGAAAACAAATACACTCGTAGTTTAGTTGTGTGATTAATAACTTATTGTTAGTAGAAAGTTCCATAATTTACATAATTTTATTTAACCAAGTCTCGCTACCCTCTCCTTCCCTTCATTAGCGGTAAGAAAATTCGTACGATCTCGGAAACAAAGGTACACTTGGCAGTCAGCGCTCGATATCGCAGCGATCAGAAAAGGCAAATTTCAAGAAATGCAAAAAGATAGTTCCTTTTGTAGTAATTATAACATTTACGATATACATAATAGTTTCCTATATATAGTAAACAAATTACAGCTTCTCAAACATTTCAAAATAATCTCACTGTTGCGTTACACTTGATCCTGTAACCGACGTGCGTGTGAGTACGACGACGTCCATCGTTCGAGGATTAAACAGCTTACTCATTATTAAGAACTTGTACAAGTTGTTCCACATAGTATCCTGTTATAACGAGGGTGAGTTACTCAAAGTTGTAAACACGATATAAACGACGTAAGGAAACACGGAGATTCTTGAACATAATTAGCAACTGTTCAATTAACTAAATTTTCCATGCAACACTTAGCTGTATAATAGAATGAACAAAGCTCTGAGGAAATGTGGTGCTGTTGTTTCTAAAATCCACGTACTGGATATAGAAATCTACAAACTCGAGGTGTAGCTTTTTGCAATAGTATGAACAAGTTAATCGCGTAAGCTCGCTTGATGTTTCGTGATGAGCGACGAGATCGCTGGCACCAGGTGAGCATTGTTAACTCCTCCTCACGCGTCCGACACTTTAAATCCATCGAAATCCTGCCTAAGGTTTAGGGATTGTCCGTTCATCTTGTTCTGCTTCTCAGCTTCCCGGATTTCGCTTTCTATTCCCTCGCATCGCGTCGTGTCGTATTCTTTAATCCAACGTTCTGTTTCTAACCGTGATTGCAAGTGTTTCCTTCGTGTCAATGAATTCGCACGTAGGTAACAATGCATTTCGTTGATTGCTTTTAGGGAAAAATAAATGTTTCAAGAAGCTCTTCCTTCTTTCTTTAGAAACTAGTTTCTTAGTTTCTAATGGTTATAAATGAACAGGAATGTTTAATTTTCTGTCATTTCGTTTGCGTTTTCTTACACTTTGCTCGATGCCAATTGTTATTGTACGAACATGTTATGTTTTTTATATTTTTATTGTAGAAATAGATACGTTTTAGCGACTAGTTATATAATAATGTTAGAGAGAACTCGGTCATTAGGTTACCTATTTGTATATTTGATTACTGGTTATTGAATAACAAGGTAACTAAATTCGGTTTATACCGAAGTTGTAAATATATTACGTAAATATAGAAACTGAAGGCAAATTGTTTCATTCAGAGAAGAAGATTTCTAAATATTTTTACAGTTTTATAAATCTTTGTGAATTTTCTGTATTTCTATGCGACGAAAGAAAACTTCAAACGAAATAGGCTGCAATTAATTTTACAATTACGTTGTTACTATTATACTATCCTAATTTTGTAAGTAATTTTCCTACGATTTTGATACAGAACTCCTTAAATATAACAAAACTCTACGTTTCACATTTACGGGGATAATTATTAAGGGATAAAATTGTTCCAGGTTTATCAAAATTAAGCATGAATACGTTCGAGCAGCAGTGTATGTAAAAAAATATTTATCGCTTTGGAAAAACTAGAAATTTTTATAAACGTTCTCTACTAAATAATCGTACACTGATGAAACATAGATTTCCAACTAGAGCGTATAAAATACAATAAAATAAAATTCACTTGGATGAAAAATAGTTAAAAATGCAATTCGATCGATCCTTTAATCCCTCTATTTTCCTCTCGGTTAGAGTAAATCACTGAATGTTCCAAAGCTTTGCGTCTTTAAATCTTCCTATCCGATACTTTTGAACACCATCCGAATGGATTTTAATCCGGAAAAATTACATTTGACAATCGCGCGTTGAAAACATTTCAGTAAACCGTATTACAATATCAAAGCAACAATTGATCATCAATGGGCAGGCGGGGAAATTTCAATTGAAAGCGGCTCGTTGTCTCGTTAGAGAAAAATTTCGCTCGACTGTGCGGCGTCTATTTTTTAGCGGTCGTTAACTCCATTTGCCCCTGTAGCAGGGTGCTCGAAAGTTCGTCTCTGATGTCCGTCAGAGAAATGCGTACGTATAATACGCGCCGAGAGAAGAAGAGCGATGGCAACGGCGTAGAAAGCAAATGGCTAAGGAGAGGAAACGAGAGGGACAATGTCGCATTATTAAAGCGCCGCGCCACGCTCCTTTCGTTTCGGCTCGCAATTAATTGAAGCTGCTGTCGGGACCACGTGAAATAATTACGGAACACGCGGGAGACTCCGAGTAGAACGTCGCGTCGTCCGTTCTTGCCTGATGAAGAAGAGAAGTTAGGCCCTCACTCTGTTGCCTATGCTGCAGTAATCCTCGTTACAATGAAACAACGCTGACAATGAAACCTCTTGACCTTAAGTTGCAATTTGGTTCATATAGCGACGAAAATGTTTTCATTTCTGTTTCTTTGTTTTAAGAAATTACCTTAAGAGATGCTCGATGTATTATTTAATGCTTGCGGCAACTGGAAATTTTCTGTCTTATATAGTGTTTAATATGAATGAAGTAATAAATGGAGATCTGGTACATTTACTTTTCATTAATGTAAAATGCATTCGAATACGTGGGGTATCTTTGTTCGTGATATTTTATTTTCGTACATATTTATGAATTTTTTTAGACATTTTTATTTTTTTATACGTTATAATTTATACGCCGATGTTATTTGTGATTAAAAGCTATGTGGTAATCAATGCAGATTGTATATATTTGTCAGAAATTTTTGAACTGTTAATGCTACCTTTACAGTCGCGTCATTCCTCACATTTTTGCTTAAATTAAATGTTATTAAACATTATGCACTTTTGCAGGAAACAATTGAACGAAGTTTCTATGAAATAGAGCAAAATTGTGTTAGACATATCGCTTGTCACTAGACTATGGATGTTTCTGAAAAATTATAGAATTTTAATTGTGGAATTATGGAAAATTTCAATGTAGAGATATGTACAAAGTATTCAGAATAAACTATTTATAATAATATTTAACGGAAGAAATGAATACGAAGAAAATAGAAAAGATAAAATCTAGAAAAGAGAAAATTTGAATCTGGACAATCTGTTTAGATTTCGGTTCTTTAGTTGTTCGCAAAAATAATTGTATTATAGTTTAATTTATATTCGAAGATATAGGTTCCAAATTCCATGTTAAAATAAATATTAGTAAATTAATAAATACGCGATAGACATTTTAATAAGAAACCAACGAATTTTTGAATTTAATTAATTAAATTTATTTCAAAAGAATTTTTTCTCAAGATAATTCGAAAGATAGCAAGAAATTGTTTAAACGAATAAATTAGAGATGAATCTAAAAAAATTATTAATTTACGTTGAATAACGATGTAACAGAATTCATGATGAAATTACATTTACTCACTCCCGTGCCCAATACTGTTGACAATCCCATAAAGGCAACACATCAAAGACTAAACTTTGTTTTATGGTGTATTATGTAAAGTAGCTTGGTTTTGCTGAAATGAAATGGAGCTTCGTAACTTTATCATATTATATCATCGTTGAAAGTTAATTAAAACGTGTAGAAAAGTTCACGAATACGCATGTGAATGTTCAGTTAGTCTTCTAAAGGATTAATTATATCATATGAAAGCAAAATTATGAAAATTAGTTCATACAAGAAATGTAAATATCTCTGAATATTTTAATAATTTTCTCCCTAAACGTTTCGAATAATTTTATTGTACAATTTTCATACAATCTATTTTTGTTACATCGACGTTATGTTTTCTACGTAATTTAATTACATTAGCATAAAACACTATAGCTTCATAATTTTAGAAATAAGCCTCAAACAACATTTTTGTACACGTACTTTTTTCATCGTTTTGATGTCTGGTCTCGACCTATAAATATCCCTCACATATTTTCTGACACCCTGTATATGTATATACATCGCATTATACGACAATCCGTAATAGCTCTTTATTCATTGATTTTATAAAAAAAAAACATTTCAAATGAAATTTATTGTATTTGAGTAGATTCAGCGGATAAATGTACTTTGATTTTGTTTTTTTATTTTTATATATCTTAAAACATCAATTTAATCAATTCTAGATAATTTAAAAATAACGTTAAGAGATAATATTTATTACAAAACAAGAGCCTAATATGATATAACAAAAGTTTAATATCGCACATACCAATGAATTCTTTAATTATGTCACATTTTTTTCAGCAAGAACGAACAATGTATTTTCAACCTAACATTATATGCAGAATGAATGGAAAGGATAACGTATCAAGCAAGGAAGCTTTCGTGAAAGTAATTAAAATAATTGTCTTTGCGGCGATATTTCTCGTAACTAGCTTTTAATTGGAAATAAAAAAAGAGGAAAATGACACGAAGAAGACGAAGAAGAAGATTCACGAGAAGAAAGAAGTTGATGCTGTAACAATTTTAAATCATAAAGTCTACAGCGTAGGATTAATCGTATTATAAATTGATATGCAATTCTTCATAGTAATACAACTATATCTATCAATGGACAAAAACTACAAGGTCATCTTTGTTGAACGTTTCATCGATCACGTTTAGTCGTATAAATCTGATTGAGAAACTTCCCCTTGAACAGGACATCAGAGAAATATTTTTAAAACTACTTAGTGACTCAGAGTCTGTTCATCATCATTTTCCTCCTCTTCTCTGCTATCCTTCTTTTAGAGATTCTCATTCACAACGATGTCCGCTAACGTTCTTCAAAACTTCGGACTTTCAGAATAATCAAACGGCGGTATTGCAGGGAAAAATTATACCGCGGGAAAATTTTTGCTTCGCGGTATGCATAATCGCGATACGAAGCCTCAAGCGACGAAATTCACTGCAATTCCTCCGTTTGTTCAGATTAAACTTATCGGGCCCGGACTTATAACACCGAAAATCCACTTAACGTTGCATTTCGACAAAATATCGCGTATAATTATTTCGTGTAAAATTCACAGCTTTCGAATTCCTGTTCCAGCAATGTGGAATGTTATAATGCACGTACACCTGCAACTTCGGTTGCGTCACGCTTTTTAGCCGAAGGACAATAGAACTGGAAAAGCGGAGAATCATTTTATTTCCCATTCTATCGTACTGTCATAGAGAAAATATTGTCAGAGGTAAAAAGTTATCGACCAAGATACCGATGGAATATCAAGTTTCGTGTACGATATCAAATCAAAAGTAGATTTTCAGTTTTTTCGATAAAGGGACGCGAAGGGAAAATAACTCAGGTAAAGAGGGTGGATTTACGTCTTAAAATATTCGAAATATTTATAGGAACGTTTGGACAGCAGGACTAATAGATATAAATATTCTTTCGTTTACTTCTATCGGCTGGAAGTGGCTATAGGACGAAATGCTATCGATAAATCGGCTCGCGAATAGGACGAAACTTTCGCAAACGTTCGACGAAACAAACAGATGGGGGGATAAAATGGAGGAGTTTAAGCGCCCCTACGCGGATAGTCCTTTCCTTTCGTATTCTTTTCTCTGGAGAGTATGAAATGCAGACTGTTTACAGACAATCTGTTAAAAAGTTTTACATGCAAACAGGGGCATCCGAGAGTGCTTTCGTCTGCCAGTTGTGTAAGAACGAAACTCTTGCTGTAGGCAAAGAACATTCTTCTCTTCTCAAGACTTCACGCCATTATGGAAATAACGATTATGCAATAATACGTACGCGTTTCGATAAACTTTTCCTCTTCATACTTCCACCGTGGGGATACTACCTCAGACACCATTAAAAGACTGCGAATGCGATACTGGAAAATATTTATATTCGTAGGATCTTTAGTAATATATATATATATATGTGAAACATCGCGAGTATATCACGACGATGACTGAGTTTCCGAAGCTTGCTTTTCTGCATATATTACAGTAGAATTGTAAGAAAATTGATAATGTTGACGACCGGATAATTATTTACTGAATATCATACATAGAGTGATAACTGCAAAAGATATGGAAAAGATAGTAGCAATTGTCGTCGGATATTATCGAACTTAGATGAAGCGAGTATTGTAGTATTGAAATTATGCATAAAGATTTTTGTCATAACTTGTAAGGCATCAAATTGTTATTTACAGTGGCTACAAAAAGTATTTGCACATATTCTTATTTTCCAAAGAAGCATTTCCTTGTCTGCTTTCACGTTTCATTTTCTTTGTAGTCGTATGAAAGTACTATGAAATAGTAGGAAATTTGATATTTGGGCTTTCATAGTTAATTAGTATGTAAATACTATAATATACAATGGTAAATATAAATGAGAAATATTCTTTGTAGTCACAATATATAATGTAAAGTTTAACAATTTTAACTGCAAGACATCAATCAATGATCTCGACTATTTGATAGCAGTTTGATTATAGATAATTCTGTAGGTTGATTTTAAATACACTTTATTTTCAGAAATTTATATAATTATTTTGAATAAATAAAATATATAACGAAGTTTATATTATGACCAAATTTGATAGATATAATTTCCCTTTTTTTATCCCAGAAATTATTTTTGTTTACATATTTCCTGATACGAAAGCCTATATTTTGCAGATTTATCACTAATTTAATTGATAAACTATTTCATAATTGCGGTATTAAATTTCTAAATATACAAGCAACTACAGCAACGAACACGTAATTAATATAATTAGTTAAATATCAAGTTTGTTGTGGTTTCAAAACTATTAGCTCTTTGTTAATTATATAATATGCAGAGAGAATACACTCGTACGATATTTAAGTAACTTACAATAGATAACTTATGTATCTTTTGCTTCATTTTAAGATTATTTAACAGTGACGTAATGCTACAATATGTAAATTAAAGTGTAAATTTAGTTAATCATATTTTCATTTGTCTAATTTCAATCTTCGTACGAGAAATAATACACATCTCTTATGGTCTCGATTCAATTTTCAGTTGTTCTTATAGCGTAATATAATTTATATAATTTATATAACAGTGATATAATGCTGCAATACGAAAATTAAAGTATAAATTTAGTTAATCATATTCTCATTTGTTTAATTTCAATTTTCAGTTGTTCTTATAGCGTAATGTAATTTATTACATAAAGTAGCAGATATTCATTTCCACTTTCAGTTATAAATAACTACAATCTCGCAATAAGCATTTACAAACTTCATACTTTTCTATTAAGCATCTGTGAACTTCTCTTCAGCAGAACTTCATAATTTTTAGAGGTAGGTACCCGTGTCTCGTAAATTTTTCGCCCTTTTCAATTTTATCGTCGATTCTTCTTTTTTCAGTTCTTAAGTAAAGACCTCATATTCTTCAAAAACTTTTATATTCGCGAGATGAATTGTGGAACATTCTTTTCGTCTTGGAGCGGAAACGTACAAAGAAAAGGCTCTAACCGAGCTCCTGAATGAAGATGAGTAACGTACATTGCTCAAAACTTGTAACCATTACAAGAAGCCATCCTACGTAAAAGATGGAACGAGAGATTATGTGTCTCCCCTTTGCCTCCAGCCTTGATACGTCCCTGGACGAGCACGCTGCTGTCCTTGGAACTTCCTTTGGTCCCGGGAGAGGAAAGCTTCCGAGGGAAATCCGGACTTCCCATCCGCGACTACAGACGACCCAACTTCTTCGTGGCTTGTGATGTTTTTAAGCTTATACTTTATGAAAGAACATCTACCATCCACGGGAAAAAGAAAACGTTAAACAAAGTTAATACTGCTTTCTTGTTGTGGGAGGCAACGTATAATAATCAAATCTTAGAGTAGCTACATTTCAAGTCGAATTTGACGAACTTTTAAATCGTTCCATCTGGAATTGCAAAAACCGTTAAATCGTTTAATATACGAACGTTGAAGACTTGTAACTAATAACATTAAATGTTTATAAAAATTCGACATCGTTTTAAAAGACACAAATATGGTCTTATCATCTATAAGATTTCAAGTTGTCTTTAAGAGAGTTCATCTAAACTATTTCACGCAATATGATGATATTTGTATAATTTTTGTGCTGTCATTAATCAGTCTTGTTTTTATATTTACATTGCAGTGAACATTTTTGTGGTGTTTAAAATAAGATGTAAATATTGAAATAATTTTATGGTTGCTTACTGATGTACGTATATACTTTGCGAATTAAAATACTGACAATAACAAGAGGTTTAATTATTCTGGTTGTCGAATAGAAAAAGCATAAGAAGTGACTCAAACTTCGCTCCAATTATAATTATAATTTTTTGGTAACATTGATAGTTATATTATTAAAAAATCATACAAGCATTAAAGAGATGCATTAAATGAAGATAAAAATATCACTTCTTACATTTTCAAAATATAGGTATATATATATATTATTTCTCATATCGAAACATATCAATCATCGACAAATTTTATATGTGTAAAATATATCGACATTCTTGTCATTTTTCGAGATAAGCTGTAACTATACTTTTTGATAATATACGTATATACATGTATTACAATTGAACTAAAATATTCTTTCAAGCATAGTCGATTATCAATGTTCGCATTACGCATATAAAAATATATTTGAAAATTATTAGCTTTTAAACTATTTCTTATTATTTAGATAAATTCTTTGTTTCTAAATAACCTTCTTCGAGAAATCTAATAAAGGAAAGCTTTGATTTATCAGTTTTCAATCTTTGATTTAACGTAAATGTAGGAAATCAGAGAGATCAATGGGGGAAACGAATTTGGTGCTGCATGACTGAGAACCGCAAACCCCATTTAGGGTTGGGAAGAACCTTTATGAGAGTGACACGCACGATTTCCTGCTGAGTTTCGTGTCACGTAAGTTGCGTAACAGGTGGCATAGAGTGACAGAAGGAAAGGCTGGCTTCTTAGAAAGGAAAAAAAAAACAACTCCCATTCACTTATATTAGAAAAGTTATCACCCCGGACATCGAAGGAAATTGAATCACTCAATGATGAAATGTCACCTACCAAGCACGATACAGCGTTGGGAAAGAAACTTTCTCATTTCCTGGATGTCTGTTTTTGAAATGATTGAACGTGAATCGCTCGAAGAAGAAAGAATATTACTTTGTCGTATCTTTCTCTCGATACAATGAAAATCAATATTCATCAACTTGTAATAATAATAAAATTGTGCTACCATCGACGATAACTCTTTGGGAAGAACAGCAATGACTATTTCAATGTACCTAACTCAATAATCGATAAGGGTAGAAACGCATTAAATTTTACGTAGCACGAAACGTCGATTAGAGATGGTCGGAAGAAATGGGCGGGCAAAGCGAATGGAATAAAATTTTCATCGGACCGCCCTTGCAACTATGAAAATAGGCCTTCCGGGCATGTTCCTTTTTCTTTCCTCGGAATTTTCTCTTCGACGGGTGACACGAAAAAACTTCTTAAAACTTTCGTGTTCCGCCGCATCATGGGAGGCTACAGACTGGGCGGTCTGGAAAGTCAGAAGTTCGGGGGCCACGAGGAAAAACAGAAACAGAAAAAGAACAACGGACAGCCGAGAGAGAAACAAGGATTATCAATCAGAATGACAGTGATATAGAAAAGAGCTAAGCCACATTAGTCTCCGCCCGGTGGATTCATTCGCGCTGCCAATCACGCCGCCACTTTGAAATCTCTGGGGAACCCTAGCAACCGTATCTTTCGCAATTTTCATTCGAGGACGACGGAATCGAAAATATTGTCTCAATGTACGTAACACGGGCCATCCTTGAACCGAACGTATACCAAAAATAGATAACTTTTATTTGGTGGACACACAGCTTCGTAAAAGCGGTTATTTTAATCCTTTACGTTAGAACTTAAAACTTCCTTTTAAACAAAATTCATTCATATTACACGTATAAAAATATATTTCAAAATTATTAATTTTTTAATTTTTCCAAATTATTTCCTAAATTAACCGCCACTTTTAAAACACAATAATAACAAAATATTGTTCCTAATTATTTAATAGAAGATTAAAATTTTCAATATTTGACTTAAACATAAATTTTCGTTATCCATCGTTTAGTTTCCAGCAGCGAGCATCTGATGAATCATTATGTTAGGTATCATCTACAATTATATGTATCATTATATATATCATCGCACGTGTGCATGCGATTAATTAAGTTGGTGAATATTCATAAATTCATAATATCAAATAACTGGGTGGCGTATTATTAATCGTAGGTTTAACGTTACAACGATACACGTACGCTACGAACATAATGAGATATACAATCGTGGCTATTTCAACGTGATGTCAAATGATAAATAAGAATATTTACATTACGCTCGTAGACTCGTTTTTGCAGACCGTATTTAAACAAGGAATAACGTCGAATGAAATTAAACCATCTGCCGATATATCGTGGAAATATAACGTTCGCGTTATCGATCGGTGCAAGGCCGATGAAAAGGTCTAACGAAGGCGGGCTAATTAATTGCCAGCGATATCGGCGGCTATATTTCATCAAATCAAATTCACATAAATATATCTACTACCAGAAAAATGATAAACTATGAAAGAAACAATAAATTTGAACAATTTTTTTTACACGTTTTATATATCGAGGATTCTTGTTAATTTTATAATTATACATATGATCTGAACTTACATTCTAAATCTTTAAATTTGTATTACGATTTCACAGATTATTATAACACGAAATTTCTACGTTATATATTTGACATTTCAATAATCTTGTTTTTCTTTCACGAATAATGAAAAGCGTTATTATTCATGCACAAGTATGTATCTTTGTCGTTGTAAATTCAATAACAAAAACGAAGGAATGCCAACATGATGGGTTTTTTAATTTAATCAGCCATTGCAGAAATTCAGCGTTTTATACAAGGTAACCCAGATTCTGACGACCAAGCATTGTTAGTATATTTAAATAAGAAAAAAATATTATATAAACATAGGTCGTTTAAACCTTTATTAAAAAAGTGACGACAAAAATACGAAATACGATGGGAACAGTAGCGGACTCACGGTTATTGCGACATAATGTAGGGATACATCAGCGATGCTTACGTTTAGTCTGTCTATGCAAAGGTAACTAATTCTCCATCTCAAAATGTCCATCGTTCTGACAATACAGAATCGACAGTGGCCGAAAATAGAATTTATTACCCAGCAAATTTCATTTCTATTTCATCCCATTTCAGTAAATGCATCATTTTGAGATGGAGTCATTTTGCGTTGGAAAATTCGTTACCTTTGCATGGAGCGAACGTAAATATCGCTGATGTATTCTTACATTATATCGCAGTAACCGTGAGTCTGCTACAGTTCTCTTTGTATTTCATATTTTTGCGTGTTGCATGTACCATAATATTTGATAATTAATAAGTTCATAATAACGAGGCATTTATAATGGTTCAATCATTAATTACGCTCAATTGTGTAAACTTTGAGCGAGATTTATCTTTGATGTCATCCAAAAAGGATTATTGCATCCTCGTCGGGACAAATTCTACAAAATTGTGGTTCGTTTGGATTTCCGTTACATTTGATTGCTTGATTGCCTTCGTTGCTGTGTATTTGTGAATGTATATTCTACGCAATATTCACGTTGAAATTGTTTTAACGAGCAATTACTTGTCAAATAACTTGAAACGATAGAGCATTATTAATTGCTTTCACGATAAAATATAAAATGATTATGTTTTTTTGTTTTTCATTTTATATAGTGAGCACATGCATAAGTACATATAGATATCAGGTGTCTGAAAAATTATATTATCTGTTCATTTGTTTAAAAATGATATTGATAGGTATATTCACGTCCAAACATAATGTTTTATAACCATGATACACTCTATTGCAATATATTTATATTTAATGTTGAGAAAATTTGAAGCATCTAATGCACTTTTATTTCCACTTGTATTCATCACCTTCAATGGTGTTTCATATATACACTTAAAAAATTTAAAGAATTTTGTATTGTAATCTATTAAAAAATACATATTACATAGCTCAATTACATTGGACTGTAATGATGGCCGTAGCCACAAACAACAGAATATTATAACACGATTAAATCAATTCGTAAAATCCAACAAGCAGTAATAAAAGTGAAGTTCGTAAATTTCTTCATTTCTGAATTATAAGCCAAATTAAACAAACTTTTTTAAACCGATAGAAATCAGGGATTAATGCAAGCAATAATACTTAAATAAAAAGAAATATATATATAATACATAGTAAATCATAAGATATATTAGTGCTACATCTTCTAATAGATAATTCAAATTTACAGTCTTGTCATTTCATAGAGAAAATGGCGATTTCAGCTTCTAATTGTTAATTTATCATTAATTTTAATTGAATTTAAATATTACCACTGTGAAGTGACCGGATGCTTATGAACAGTGATGTATCCTCGGATTATCATGAGAATTTACTAAACAATGGGTATCTTAAAATAAAATTTAAATATTTAATCGCAGTTACCTTTCCTGTGTATTTAACTGAGCAAACCGAATCGTACATCATACTCTGTAATTCGTATTTAAAAAGGAAGACTCTAACTACAGGGAGTTATTTAGAAAGCAAAAACTTTCAAAGACTGTCATGGGAACGTTCTTGTACAAGATACGAGGCAAGAAATCGCTTCTGATCTTGCATCCGCAAAAGTTGTTTGATGAACTTCATTTTGTAAAAGACACGGCTTTTAATGTTCCGCACGACATTCTCACAGCGAGATATTCGTCAGAGGTACAAAGTATCCGCACCGAAATAGTCTGTGAACTAAAAGCTATCGCAAAAGAGCGTCACTCGAGTCTACCTGGATACATGTTCATCGGTGAACATCGTTTTCAGAATACGCTGGCCGAGTTTCTTTGTGGGTCGCACTTTGGCAACGCACGAAAAGACAGACAGTGTTAATTTCTTTTTTTCTTCCACAGTGCAAACGCGAAAGCCTTTCTCTCTATCTGTCTTTCTTTTTCTATATTCGACGGTGTTCTACATTCAATCTTCTATATTTGCTCTTGTTTTCATTTTTTCTATTTTCTTACTAGTGAAATCGTGTCTATGTGCATTGTTTATACTCACTTTTCCATCTGGACTGCATACTTTAATACCCGCGAGCGACACTATCAGGAGAACGGGCGTGGACCGATCACTATACTGAAAAGAAACAAACGTTTTCATATAGAGATTGAAAAATATTGCAATTGGATTGCACACTATATGCTCACTTATTAGTACACTGCATCTCATAACGATAGGACCGCTCAAAAATTTGCAACTTTTACATATCCTGTTACATATGTTTATATATCAATGTGCTAAGGAACGACGTATGCCATATTTCAAATCGTATCGAAAAACAATCTTCTTCTTCTATTATATTCGATAGAAAAATTATTTTTCTATTTCATAACTTTGGAACTTGCAAATGAACTTTTAGAACATAAAACGAAATTGCAACAATAGCTTTTGTAAGTTTAACTGTTCGGTTTTGTCGTGTTCTTTACAAGAATTGAATTTGAGGGTAATATAATTTAGTCTTATAATCATGAGACGCAACGTATTCAACATTCTTTAAGAATTTATAAAAAATTTGTAAATTGAGAATTTATCACGTATTAGTATATGTAGAAATAGATATATTTTGTTATAATCTAAAATAGTCGTTGTAATTATAAGTTACATATAATGTAACTTATTCACTTCTCTTATTACTTAATTACTTCTGTTTTACTAGTTTTCGTCATCAACGACGAAATTACCTTAATTTTCTTGTATACTATAGTGATATTATTTATCATTATATTCTATGGAAGATATTGATTGGTATCTTTTAAATAATTTGAGATGTTTTATTTCTAGCTTCGAGCTGGATGTCCTCTGCATTTTGTTGCGAAAAATAATTGATCATCATTTGTTATTATTTATTTATAATGCGTCTAGAAAGAACCTTGGATCTTTTAATCGTTACTTACAACCAATTCCAATTTTTCTCTTATATTGGGGTTTTGTGAGATTCTGGCAAGAAAATTTCTTAGTGTTAATCTTATAAAATTGAGACATTGCTTCTTTTACGAAAATGTCAATTTCTCGTTACTTCTAAGGAACATCTTACTGGAAGGGAATTTGTATTATATATAAGTATTCTAAGTTTGACCTTGTTTGGTATTATTGGCAAGATTTATACAGAGTCTCGAAAAGTTACAGTTAAACTTCAAAGGCATCTGACACTTGTTAAAGAAGAATTTATTGAACTTAGGAACAAGGAAAATAGGCTCAATAAACAATAACAAAATATTGGATTTCTTATACATAAATCATATTTATATAGTGCGTAGTTTTTCTTTTAGGCATGTTATGCAAAGAAACATCGACCTTATTTATTTCATACAACAAAATATTTAACTGACGCAAGATTGAAACTATACAGAAACGTCATACAAATTCTATAAATACCTACATACAATGTAAATACCATGAGAAATGTTTTAAAATTCGAAAGTCTTTTAAACTGGAGGAAAAAATTCGCTTTCACGTTAGGAACATTACCTTACGAGTTTGTGACCTGTGAGTTTAGCAAGACGACTACAAATTACACCGTAAGCAATTACACAAAGGTGATAAAAAGTTACTCCAGTTTACATTGCTAATTAAGAACAGGTTCTTCTGTTTCACTGAAAAATATTCAACCTGTTTGCAACAAGGATGAAGGTTCGAACATCCTGTGTTGCCGGATCAGAGACAGCGGATGCCCTAGTAGCTTGAGGCTTCCGCTAATTTCGAAATTAGAAAGCTGGCAAAGCGAGTGGCACGATTGAAAATGGCACTGACAACGAAAGAATGTTCCCTATTTCCCGCTGAAGACACGGCTCATTGTCTTAAAAATCCACTGAGATGGATAGACGTGGCTTGAGTAGGAAAGGGGGAACGTCGGTATAATTACTGTAAAGCAAGGGGTGGTTTTCGATAAAGGACGCCAGTGCACTCTATTTATACGGGGTGACCTACGAAGTCTTTTTCTCCTTTCCTTTCTACTGTCACGACATTATCTACTGACGAATGAGAGAGCAGAGATCATTCCATATAGGGATAATTTAAAAAACCTTGCTCCGTGATGATTCCAGACGCAGCAATTATTACGTGTAACCCCACTGGTTCTTTTAAATTTTAATATCACTTCCACTCATTACGGTAACGCGAGACACAGTGTAAAGGGGATGAAATATTTAATTTTAAGATGTTTTTCTCTTGTGAGATGTAAATTTCTTATAGGATGTCTCGTACAACTAAAACAATCTGATGATAACAAAGACATGACGCAAGTATAAATTAAAAATGTTATCGTGGTCTATCATAAGATCAATACATATACATTCCACGATATAAGAACGCAACATTTTATACGTAGTATTAATTGTTTAGATATATTGGATTATTACCGATGTTTATCATTCGTATGATAGCTAACATGTATAAGTTTCATAAAATGTTCTTCAGAATGTCACTTGAGTTACTTATGTTTCACTGCTATGAGTCTGTTGATATTTTTTCGTATTTCATTATGAATTTATCGCATTGCCACTTTATGAAGAATTAGAAGAAACAGGCAGTAATAATATAAATGAATCGACAGCTTATTCTTATTTGAGTAATTCTGAAACCGAAACCATCTTGATATTTAGGAATTCAATCGAAAGATTAGACTCAAGAGGGAATGCTCGTATTTAGGAACTATTCGTACGCCATGTCAAGAGTCTATAACGCATCTGCCGCTTCTAAAAGTATAGACACCAGAATCCAGCCGTTCGTATGCATGAACGTTTATTTTCTACAGTCATAAAATAATTTCCACGCCTCTAACATCTGGCTTCGTCGATCATGTATACGAAGTATAAATCGAAGATTTCTCAAAAATGTCTAATATGCAGTGTGTAATAACCATGTCATAAACCCCTACGGTTTTACCATTAAGAGAAAAGCTGACAAAAAATTTTTCAATAATAAACGTCGTCTGTAATATTTCACATATTCCCCTTTGGCGTACACTAGGTATGTCACGTTTTTCTAGATCACTTTCACATTTCTTTTTCATACTACGATATTTTTAAACACTTAGACTGAACATAAAAATAAAATACTTGTCAAACGTGATGATTGAACTAAGCGCTGGTCAAACCTTCTACATTCTTTTCAAATCTTTCGTAAATCTTAAAAACTAATTTAACAAATTTCACATTGCGAATCAAAAATTAAAAACGGATAATTCTATAAAGAATTAAATGTAAAATATCTACAAAAAAAGGGGCTTCGCTTATTTCCTTTTCTTAAGAAATAAACCGTTTGCCATATGGATTAACCCTAACTCGGATCCAGTGACCTAGAATTTCGTCCATGTTTTCCCCGCAATTCTGAATGACCGCGCGAATCGAGGCATATCAAAGCGTGCCGCTGATGCAGGCACCCTGATACGCCATGCAAACGAAGATATCACGCGACGTTTATTCCAGGACACCCGTTGGTTCGGCCACCTTTGTTCGGCGGGGGTGATTAAAAAGTTGCTGAGTGAGTCGCGCTGACAGGAGGACGCGGAGCGAGACAGATACAGAGAAGCGGTGAAAGTAACGGACAGAGGAAAAAGAGAAAGGATGGAAGGAATCAGGCGTGCGAGAGAATGAGTAGCAACGGAGCTGTGGAAAAAGGAGGGAAAGTGCGAAAAACCAAGTTGCGAAAGAGAGAAAGAGACGAGGAAAGTCGCGAAAGGAGAAAGATACAGAAAATAGGAAAAGAGACAGAAGTTGAGACAGTCAGCGCAGGAGACAAATCAAAAGGATAAAGATGCGAGAGCGTTTGAGGAAAAGGGATGGATAAAAGGGTGATGTAGGGACGGGGATGGACGAAAGGGTAAAAAGCGCGGGATAACTCCTACTCGGTGTGTACAACCATTAAGCGCATCGGGTACAACTCCGAATGGGCTCTTGGCGTGATCACCTAACATTTTCTTCCTGTTTCAATCTCCCTGTGTCTCCCTGTTACGCCAGCCACCCACCGTGCACAACACGGTTACCCTTTTCTTTTTCTTTTATTTTTGTATTCCTTTACTTGCCGCTTCTTCTCCTCTTCCTTTCTTGGAAATGCCCCTGCATCTGTCATTGCTCATCCGACTCTGCATAAATTGACACTCATCCGATTTACCTGGACCATTGTCGTTTATTTCAGTTATTGTGCGTCGATCTTTTAAACTACGTTTCTTTCTTTTCGATAACAGCCTGTCGATTTAAATGTACGTTAATGATGGAAGTATTACGTGTGGAAGTTAGTCAGTTTAGTTTGCATTAAAATATGCAACATTTAATTTTGTTGTGTAGTTAGCCGCAAATTTGTAACACGTATGTTTGAAGTATAAAGGATCCTTTATGTAAGACATTTTTGGAAATATAACAACAATTTGGAGAAGTTTGTTGATTATTATTTAAATTACTTGATCCTACCTTCTCCTTCTCATAATTTATGTTTCTTAGGATTTCAAGTATAATAAAAATAAATTTCCCTCGATAACGCTGGCAATGGTTATTTTCATTTCATAGATCTTGAATCTATTGCTTGCATTGTAATAATTTTATTTGTTTTATAGAAAAATGCATACTGTACAATTTTATTAAACTGTGCGGACGTAGTCTTAAAAATTTTATTTTTAATAAAAAGAATCTGTTTATTAATATGTACTGTACGATATAAAAATTGTAACACAGAATATATAGTAACAAATATATAATCGCTTTATTTATTCCAATTGTTATTATAGACATTTAGAAAGAGAATACATCCACCGTTTCTTGTATTAACACTTGTTATTTGTTTAACTGCTATCTTCCCTTCTATTATTATTTCTTTTTCTCTGTTTTTTTCTTTTTTTGTTAGATGATAAAATACCTCATTAATTTCATTGAAACAATATTTTTCCATATTTCCAATTGTTCTCAATTTTTATTTGTCAACTTGATTTACGTCATTTATTTTCGGAATCGCCTATACAGGAAATGATTGCACGTGTTCAGATTCGAGGACACGGAAGCATACCTGAACTAGCCTCTTGAACGAGACGGAATTGGGAATTAATTGGTTTGTCGTCTGCAGATCTGCTCTTTCTCGTTTTGCAGTAAGGCTCAGATCTTTCAAGTACATAGAGAAATTAGCTTTCTACGATAATGCCAGATTAGGAACAGTAACATTATGAAAAATGTTCGATAAATTTTCAGGTTTTAAAATTAATTCATCAGCATATTTTAAAAGAGACCATGTAATGTAAATTGTTGAATATCGAAACAACTGCTTTCACATAACATGGAATATATAGCTGACTATACTACGATGTATTAAAAGGAAACTAATGCTTAACAAAATTCTTCGATTTGTAAATTAACTCCTTATAATATCGTGTGGCAATTAATTTATGATTTAATTTCTCATAAGGCTCAACAAACGTAAATTATATTTACAAGAAAGTTTAGTTTCGATTTTTTAAACCAAAGATCTGTAAGTATAAATTATATAAAACACCAAAATATTTTACGTCAAATACCCTCTTACAACAATGACTAGCTATAACGATCACTTAAATAACTACTATATACATAATCATTTTTAAAAGCTCTTTAAATTGAAATCATAATAAAATTCAGACGAAATAGATATAAATGTCGTACAAATTAACGCCACCTCGATTTTTGAAATATTCAGTTGCAACCCTCTAACATGGGCACGATCTCTTAAATCCATTTACCCTCTGACAAACTACATTGTTCCTATATTGGCATCTGAACCATTGAACAATGCTCGGTTGTACTAGAGATAATGTCGCCCATCAAATCTGTCACGAGTAATAAAGGGAATGGTTATGACGAACGTGATTATCAGTGACTCATGACGTGACGTGACTCAAAGTATCGACAGACACTGAGGGTAATAGAAGAGGGTTTCCTTTAGGTTGCATCACGGAGAATCGTTTCTTGTCTTACCGCGGCGACTGTTCACGAATTTATGAATTTATCAGCCGGGGGATCGTTTCTGCAAATGCGATCCACGTATCATATGGGGTGCATATCAAGTACCATCCCCTCATGATCGCGAGACTGGAGCAAGGAGAGCACTCGAGGCTTCCGAGCATGAAAAACGAAGGGTGAATATGCCTGATGAGAACGAGAGTACCGATTTGAACTCTTATGCTTCTTTTGCGTTCGTCAGGTTTTTTTAGAACCATTAACAGGTTTCTGAGAGCGAGCTGTGCGAGTAGCAATTATTAGCAGCATTATATCTTGCCATGAGTTCTTCATGCGCATTTTTTAACGAACGGCGCGGCGAAGCTATTAATTAACCAAATAACCTGTAATAGTCTGACAATTTCAATTTTTGTTCATATAATATTTCGATGATAAGCAATATGTACTAGGATAATAATCCAATTTAAGGAGTTTTGCGTAGTTTTTAATTCTCTGAAATATCTTATATAATAACCCTTTTTTTACTTAATCACAGTAAATTTTATCTTGTAGGCAAAGTTGTTTAGTTACAAAGTTTATTCGTTAAAAATTGAGAAATATCACGAATACGACAAAGCAATTGTATTCATTATAACAACCATATTAATTCAAATACTTTTCAATAATGACTCTTAATGGTCTACTAAACATATATAATTCTAATGCATTGAAGTATTTTTTAAAAAATTTAATATTCAAATAATGGAGTTTCGTTTGAAATACGAACAATGTAAAGGTGAAATAAGGAATCTTTTTATTTGTAGCACGACGAATTCATCGTAGGTGAAAAGAGATTTTCTGAACGAGAACTGTCGCTTTTCCACCTTGGAAGGTGTATAAACGTTTCATCGTACGATGATAACGGAAAATGCGCCGTGAAACTGAACGACGCTCGTCTTATTACGTGAGCTGAACCTATACCAATTCTTTTCCTTAAAGTGTCTGCGTTCATTTTTATATCTACTCTTTTATTCGCAGTCGTCGTCGACTATTTTATACCTACATCGAACAGGCGACATATTCAAGCGTGTACAGGTCCCCACTGACGTTCTATTGCGACGTATAAATTTATTGCACAAAACTTTACTGTTCCGTAAAATCATTATTTTCATTTCCTTTAACACATCTTATTCTCTATATTTCAATATCACATAACTCGTATTATACTATCGGTGCAAGTTTATTTCTATTTGTTTGAATGATATATATCTTTAACTAAGTTGTTAATCGAACTCGTTGGATATTTTTAGCATGTGCTGTGAAATTCCTAATCTTCTAGACAAAAAGCTCAACTTCAGATTTAATAATTTAATACCGGTTAGATGAAATTTTCATTCGAACAGGAATTTACTTTTGTTAATCAAACTTCGACATTCATCAACTGCTTTTTATAATAAAATTATTCTTTGAAATACAAGACAGATATATTTGTATACTGTTTATGAAGGGTAGGACTTTTTTATTTAACATCAATTTTATAGACATATATACATATTTTTATGTTCTTTTTGTTTCTCAAAATTATCCACGTATATATAAAATTCAATAGAGTATTTCGTATTTTGAGTAATTGCCAATAAAATTTTAAATGGCTCATACTTATGCAACATATTCTGTCTGATTATACCCATAGAGTATTTTGTCTAAAATTTGACTGTTAAACCCTGGGACACCCTGTATATGTACAAAACAGACATAAAAATGTAGGAATAATTTATGAACAACGACATTAGAAAGCACGTGCTATCGTTTACAAAATAATTTAAAAATTATGATTGTGATTTAAAAAGTACGATGTACACCCTTCGACAAAAAGATAGCACATGTGTGCTATCATTAATTTCTCATAGATAGAGTCCGAATTTCCCAAGTTTGACGAATGGCATATAAACAGTACCTTGTAGTAATAAGGTATATGAGCTTGAAACTGTATCTTCGCTATTCCTCTTGTATTTATCAACAATGATTGTGAAATCCGGTCGGCGAAATGATAGCACACCAAGCATTTTGTTTCCATTCCTTAGTATTTCTGTGTATTCTGAGTGGTGTAGACGTAGTGAAAAGTAGAAGAATTTCATTAGAAACCTTACAAATTTCGATTCAAACAATGGGACGTGGAAAACAGCTAAATAGTGAAGAGATTCAAACAGTTTTGAAATTAAAGAAAGAAAACTTTACTATTTCTAAAATTGCAAAAGTTCTCAGTAGAAGTCGGAAAGTCATTTATAATTTACTGAAAGATGTAAATAATTATGGAACAAAAAAAAGCAGTGGGAGACCTTCCGCGATTAGTACTCGTGAAAAACGTGCAATTTTACGTGCCGCGTCAAATTCGCTTCTCACGTCACGTGAAATTGCAGAAAAAGTTGGCGTAAAAACTAATCCTCGGAATGTCAGACGTGTACTACAACAATCCGCGCACATAAAGCGGATGAAATTAAAACGAAGACCAGCTCTAAAGCAGATTCACAAGGAGCATCGATTATATTTTGCAAAAGAACATATACGGTGGAACAAGAAGTGGAGGAAAGTTATATTTACAGATGAAAAAAGATTTAATTTAGATGGCCCAGATGGATTCAATTTTTACTATCATGATGTAAGAAAAAAAAAATTGTCACAAATACGGCGTCAAATGGGTGGAGGTAGCATTATGCTTTGGGCAGGTATTGGGTATAACGGAAAGACTGATTTAATATCAATTCGCAGCAAGATGAATGCTATAACCTATCGTAATTTGATACAAAATCAAATTGCAAAGTACGCAACACATATTGCGAGACAAGATTTTATTTTTCAGCAAGATAATGCTGCAGTTCACACCGCTAAGGTTGTGAAAGAATATTTTTCAACAGAAAATATTGCAGTTTTGGACTGGCCTGCATGCTCCCCCGATTTAAACATAATCGAAAACTGTTGGAGTAAATTAAGCAATGCCGTTTATAGAGAAAATAGGCAATTTGAAAGTATTAATCAGTTAAAAAAGTGCCTTGAAGAGGAATGGAGAAATATATCGCTGGATTATATTAGAAAACTATATCGTTCTTTGCCGAAACGAATGCTGGAGGTGGTGGAGAATAAGGGAGGATCCACACATTATTAAATTTTAAAAGGTTTTTTATTTTTGTACAATTTAGTAGATAATAAACACTACAACTTTTGAAAGTGTGCTATCATTTCGCCGACCGGATTTCACAATCATTGTTGATAAATACAAGAGGAATAGCGAAGATACAGTTTCAAGCTCATATACCTTATTACTACAAGGTACTGTTTATATGCCATTCGTCAAACTTGGGAAATTCGGACTCTATCTATGAGAAATTAATGATAGCACACATGTGCTATCTTTTTGTCCAAGGGTGTATTTAAGCATGAAAATAAAGTTGATGAAGTGTGCCAAGTCTTAGACAGTCTAGACACTAAATCATATGTATATGAATAGGCCTAACCAGTAGATACAAGTAGGTAGATACGAGAACGCATCTGTGAAAAATGCAACGGTACAGCATATGGTGTATCCGGCTTGAAATAAAAGCAAAACGTTGTAACGGAGGGGGTAAATGACGAAAAGCTCTCCCTCAGGTTTGTCCGGGACTGGTTTTAATCCACTATTATGAAATGTACTGACGTCTGACAAAACTGGCCAAATATCGGAAGCGCTGGACGGAAATTAAACCGATTCTGTTCCTCGTCTACTTCGATTTCGATCATCTCCGTTTCTCTCCCCATTTCCCCTCCGAACATACGTATATAATAGGTTCGGACGTATGAAATGTTGTTTTCTCAAAAAAAAAAAAAAAAAAAATACCTTTGCCCTCGAATAAAACGTCGTTTTATACAACTTTCCTAACGATTAACTGTTAAATGCATAGAAAAAACCTTGTGCTTTTATTTTTATAAAGGTATGAAGGGACCAAGCGAATGTTGTGATTATTCGTGACAAATAATAAGACTTTGAAATTTGTGTTTTCAGTCCTTCTGGTGTTCGATGCACGTACATTGTAGCAAATTTCTTCTTCGTGTATAAAATACGTACTAATGTGTACTAACTAAAACCACCGTGTATAAAATACGTACTAATGTGTACAGGATTAAACATATTTGTTGCGGTAGTTTTGTATGTACCAAGTCAGTGGTTTCTGTGAAGTTACGAATATAAGTTAGGTTTCTACCCGCGGAAGTAATTATCCATCAGAATAGTATATATCGTACATTAACCTCTTCTAGTCAAGGAAAATATTGTCCCACGTAACCATCTTCCGCTCTCGTCATAGAATTGTTTCACATAACAACGCGGTAATTTCTCCTGAGACGGAAAAGAATAAGAACAAGAATTCGAAACAGAGGGGATAGGCAGGAGAAAAACGAGTGAACTGCATTCCCTACGAGAAAATGATTTTTCACCCCAGTCACAGTATAATTGTTACTCATCCTCGGCCTAGAGGCGTCGCATCGAATTTCAGTTGGCCACCAGCGCACCGCACCGTCACGGAAATAGACAACAAGTGACAGCGGTACAGCGGAATTTAATTTCGTTTCGAGATGTATGAACGTCGGACTCGGTATACACACGCCCATCGGTATGCATGTGTGCATACATATGTACATCGTCGACGCTTTGCTCGGCTGCGCAAGCTTTTAAATGAAATCAATTATCGTACACTCGCGAATAATTATTATGCGGACGGTCTGGACGAAGAAGACGGCTCGTACCGACCAAGAAATTATTTTAACGCTACCCGCCACCGCTTGATTGTTACTATTCCGCTTGTTATGACGGCCGAGATGTTGGAAAACACGAGCTGCTGATTATAATTAGGAAACAGAGGAGAGCGTTGCAGCGCGACGTATGATGGACGTCTACTAAACTTCCGTTTATTATAGTTTCAATTATTTGATTAATTCGTACGATATTCCGAGTTGTCCTAACGTTTCGATTTCAATTTGGAACATTCCTTGTCGCGGGAAATTAATTTATTGAATTTGTGAATTCAGGACACGCCTAGAGAGAAGAGAAAATTTTTCTTTAAATCCTCAAGTATCTATGCATGTACGTTTCTAAAGGAAAATAGATTCTGTTTAAATTGGTCTTTATATTCGTATACGCTCATATACATATTCCTACGTATACATATATAGAAGTAAATATGTGTATATGAATGTTCGTTTAAGCTGAAATAAATCTTCATTGAAGATTTTAAAATGCGGAATAAAAAAGATATTTAGTGTAGTTAAACGAGAGACGTCTATATGGAATTTTCGTTCATTATAACTGTAATTATTTGATTGATTTGTACGATATTATAAAACTGTCTTAACATTTTAATTTCAATTTGCTACTTTCCGTATCACGAGGAATTAATTTATTAAATTCCTTGAATGCAGGACACGTGGAATTTGAAATATGATTGCATCGAAACTGACTGTAGAGCACATTGATGTTAGGCACATTAATACAATCGATGAAACGTTAATTTCCAAAAGAAGATTTAATTATTCCCGATGTAGAATTTTTCACAGAGAATCCATTCAACACAATTTCTGTACACGTAATTGTGCAATGCTTTTAAATAATCTACCCGATTGATATTAAATAATTATTGCGAAAGCTTCTACATCATGACATTGGACATACATCGTCGCGCAATCAATGTTATTAATGAGAATTATATTACGGATGATTGAACAAAGCTAATTTAGCATGTGTAATATTTCTAGGGATACATATTATATTCCTTTCCTGATAACTTTATCGGAATATTTGATTAATTTCTGACTTTGAACGATTCATTCATAGATGCAGAAAGTAATTTGCTTTTGCGTGTAAAATATTAAATTGAAAATATTGAACACGGATCTAAAAAATAAAGATGGGATTTAAATATAGATTTTTCAGAATATAAATTAAAATTATGCAAATAAACACGTTATACATCAAATATTCATACCTACAAGTATAAAAAGTAAGAATTCATTTAAATACTATCTAGTTTGTTTAATCTGTATCGGGACAATGATTTTATAAATTTCGAACGATCAATTCGAAGCGAAGTTTATGAGGGAAAATATCTCACTGGCGACCTAACACAATTTTCTGGCTGTTACATTTTCGCTGCTTTTCGTGGTCGTCAAGATGACGCCATTTCAAATTCATTAAAAGGCTGTGCAGAAGAAGCAATGATTAAAAGCTAATAAAATCTTAAGAGTAGGACTTTCTTTTGAAAAATATACCACCGAATTTTTTCACGATATTTTCAACAAAAAATTGATAAAACCTACAATTTTTAGATGATCGTTATTGATAATTCATATGAAAAAAGTATTCAAATCCAATATTAACCGACCAAGGGGCTTTGATCCTTGATGCACCAATAAAAGGAATTTGAAATTGATTTTTAATAAATGCTATTAATTATTGATCTATCTAACGAATGCTATTTAACAGTATAGTTACTCAATAAATTTTCAAATATTTCATACTATTATAAAATCGATCACCTGCAATTTCTAGATATTTATATAATATATTTCGGCTTTTGACGATTTATCGATTTAAATAGAACTAAGTTTCGACTAAAATAACGAATAATATTACATTTATCGATTTTCCAGAAGTAACTCGAATAGAACCACTTAAACAGAGAGTTTCTGCTATAATAACGCGAATGACATTTTAGTTACAATCCGTATATATAGATTCTCGACGACTAAAACGTAAATAGAATTATACGTATGTATAACCCATTTTAGACATCTCGATCGATCTTTTATTCTAAAATTATTCGCGTTCTAAAATTCGTAGATATTTATAATCTAACGACACGAAAATCTTGAACTGATAATATAATCGGTTCGGTATCTTATTAATATTTATACTTCAACTGCTAGAATTGCTTTCCTTGGAAATTTTTCCCCCTTGCAACGAATATATTCTAGACTCCGCCAGTTTAATAGATATACCAAGTGTATGCGTGCTGGTTGGACAGGGTCAGCATTTCGAAAGTTTCGCCGCGCCCCAGGATCCAGAGCCGATTAATGGACATATCCGATATTGCACGGCTGCGTGGCTGCAAGTATTAAACGTTACAGTTACAAGGCCAGGAACAGAGCGCGTCCATGTGGCCGACCGCTTACACGTGTTTCCGTGTGCCGTGCAGATTTCCAGGGAAAATAGACTTACAACTATGCTAGCAGGGGAAGGTTACCATAGGAATAAGCCAGCGACCTCTAATGGAGATGGATTTCTGCATCAACGGCCACGCTGGATGACAGCTAAGCTTTGAAAATTTTATGTTCAATCCTACGTCGCCGTCTTCTGTGACTTCGAGCGTACCATCTACCATCCTTCGTTTTTTCCCATCTTTCTTTTCTCGTTTCTTTAATATATGAACGGTCGAGTACATTTGCTCAGACGACAGACTGTCCGCAACATTTCCACGCGAAGATTATCGTGACAAATATACGAGAGTAAATGTAAACGAATGGCGATGAGTCGTGTCTCATGAATTATAATTAATGATTGGAATTTATTCTTCAAGAAATTGGACGATAAATTGCCATTTGAATTTTGTTTGGTAAATGTAGATATTGTCGTGTATTATATAGATATATTCGATGCTTCTTTTCGCGAAAAAAAGAAAAAGAAAGAAAAAAACAATGATCTCGAGCAAATAAGGGTTACATTGTTTTTGTAAATCATAACACTGGACATGCAACAAGCGATGTAAAGTATGACTTGTGTGAAAATCGATCATAACGTTGGTTCGACACGATCGAAACGAGCGACTGGCACTTTGGCTGAAACGCCGAGGCTATTTATCGGCGTAATAGGGCATAACGGAGCAGTCATCAGCTGATTGATGCGTCGACAGGCTCCGGAGGGTTTATAGGTGGTTGCGAGCCGACGATTCGCTCTCACTTTTCACTCTCGGGACGTATTTGGATAACGCCGACTGCCAGACGGGAATATTATTTGCTTGTTACCGCCTGCTTTACAAAGCCAGCTACACAATCGTGAATTATAAAGTACGACGTTCCAGCCGTCCTGAATTACGCGTGTTTTTGACACGACAACGATGCTATTGTATATCAGTGACAAACTTCTTTCTTTTGCATTAGTAAAAATAATGAAAGGAATTTGACGGCTGACACGAATGGATATTGTATGCAAATCTATTGAAAGTACGTGGATTAAAATAGATAAAATAAAATAAAATGCACTTTTCAACGTAGTTCACTTTTTATTTGTTGATCTAATCTATAAGGTCGTTTCAACATTTCACATCGTTTATTTAAGTTCGGAAAATATTGTGTGACTTTAGGTAAAGCTGTGTGTAGTTAAATACTGTTGGAATACAACGATATTTCACGCATAGGCATAAGTACCCTTACACAGACACCCACACAGGCATTTGAACAGGACACTTAAACAGGTCATACTCATTACCGTATAGAGAGTGGGGCTCAAAATATTTAAGGGATCATGGGTCACTACCTAAGTCTAGTCTGAGAGTAACTGGCCAACTATCAACAATTCTTGTATACGTTGTTAATTATATCACTCGCTTATTATATACATCAGGTTGTGTAGTTCTGTTTAATAAATATCACTGAATATTATTTCAACACAAACATTGTGTCTTCCACAGATTATTAATCTTAACTTCAAGATTAAATTCTAACAAATACATCCCAAGTTATTTTAAACATTTTCATATTGTTACGATACACTGGCAGTTTACATGGCTTGAAGGCTTAGGCTAATTGTCAATTTAAAAAGATTATCAGTTAACGTTTAGATAGGCATTATATTTTGTTATTATATTAGTCGAACTGTTCACGTTTTAAACAAAAAATTATTGTTCAGGTCGAAGAAAAGGCAAGAGCATCCTTCACGTTCATTAATTAGTATCTTTTTCAATGAAGTTTATTTGCATAGTTAAATTTTATTATTAGGCAGGTATAGTTTAAAAGTATTAAGTTTTTTAGATGTTCATAGAACTCATAAAGGTATTTCATAAAAAATAGTTTACAGTTGCTATTTAATTGCAGTAAAATATGAATTGCAGTAAAATTCATACAGAATGAACTATTTAAGGAGGAAATATTTAAAGACACGGAAAACGTAAATACATACTTCTTGTCTTTGATAAACATTCAGTCGTTGATTAATGTAATTATCTTCATTCTATTAAATGATCGAAGTTTCTACTTATATTGCAATCCCATTTTTCAGCACAAACAATTCATTATATTTCTCTTATATGATATGATATATCGAGAAGTAAATGAATGGTATTGTTAGGTAAAAATATGTTAAATTAACAAAAGAATTAGATTATTGTTACGAAAAATATTGTGATTGAGCCATTAAGTATATGAAGCGTTTGACGTGATGACAGGTATGGTGGATAGAGTATGAGGAGTGGCGGGATCGCTTCTATTATTAACTTCCGGATATTTGTATTGGACTCCCTGCTGACAGCAGAACCATTTGTGTTACACCCACTGTGACTCACGCCTTTAGGAACTTTTGCGTGATCCATTAGCGAAATTCGATCTTCTACATCGAACGTGGGCGATCCCTTCCTTTTCTTCATTTTAAAGTTTCCGATGTGAAAATGTAAAAATGTAAAAATTATCATCCGATTGTTACAAATTGACTACAGTCTCACTTACGAATGGTAATAATATACATAATGTGACATATATAACAGGAAGATAAAATATTCAATTTGTTGACATTATAATAATCGATGATACACATCTCGATGTTTCTCATAAAATTAATGATTTATTTCGAAGATACTTTTATTTCTAGAAGATTTCAACGGAATTCCTTTCTAACGAAATATTTAATCGGTTCAGCCGTGGTTTTAGTATTATTGCTTCGCATGCAATAGTCTTAATCTGTTCCAAAATAGGTCAATAACCATCGCATGTGGTATCATGCGATTGTGGTACAAAGCTGGTTTTACACGTGCCGACATCGTACCATTGCCCGTGGCACGAATTTAATGGCATGAAATGCACTTCCAAATGTCGGCAGCTACCTACGAGTTCACACAGAAGATCTAGTTTAAAGCAACGCGTTTCCAATGCCGCGGACAATGGCACAATAATGGTCTGTGTGAAACCGATCTAAATGTGTAAATCTCATTTGAAATACCAGCAGATCATGTGGTATCAGTAGTTTAAATCGTTGAACATATTAAACAACGAGAGATATGAATTGTACAGCATCGAGTAACACGAGACAACAAATGAGTAATTTAACACTAACCTTACCAGGCCCGGCCAAATGACTAGTTTCAAAATTTAATTAAAAATTCTAAAATTGTATATTACCTGATTCATCAATTTCTCAATTTTTGTTAATATAATAATTTACATAAAGTTAGATGGTCCAAAGGAATAACAAAAAATGTACAATTTTAAATTGAATTATAAAACCGGCCATTTGACCGGCCCTGGTAACAATTAAATTTTACTGTTCATGTAAATTTATTAAGTTGTGTGATAAATTCATTCGCTTTTCGGTGTCTCGCATTATGTAAGAGATGTTATGGAAACGTTATACTTTCTTAAATGCGACTACAGGGTAGGTACATGATGTGTTCGTCCATGCGTAAATTTTACACCGCTAGACAGATTTGGACGAGCAGTAAACACCCTTCTAACATTTTCGATAGTTACCGGACATCGTGACATCATTATTCCGGCGTATTAAGCAAGAATTTAATAACGTGCCAATATGTTTCAGCCGGCAAAATCTCGGGAACACGGCGATAGCGCCGCGAGGGTTGAACATTTCACGTTATAAATCACGCAGCGCACCTATATCCTCGTTATAACGGAAGGGCCTGAGGATTCTGTATTCAAAGGATTAGCATGAAAATAATAGAATGGATTATATCGCGGGAACCTGTGAATCGGTATTGAGTCAGAGGTGTTCCATTGAAATTTATATCCGGCGCGAATGGTCGCGGAGTTCATTGAACGCGAAACTTCCACGTTTCTTATTTCGTCCCGGCTATCGGCCGTTTCACCTGAAAGACGCTAGAACAATTATCGCGATGCCATTTCCGCGTCCGTAAAACGCGAGACTCCTCGAACGAACGAGTGTTCTCGAAGACAATAAAGTCGCGAAACTTCGCGGAACATTTTATTAAAACGATGCAAAATGCATCGCGGCTGTCTCGGGCGAATGCCCTTCAAGAACTCGTGCAAACCACTTCTTCGAAAACGTCCGCTCTGCAAAGTCCACCCCCGCGATCGTTCATTTCGCGGCATCATACACGAGGAACAAAGGGAGCTAGATACGTCGTAAGTACCTGGCGTAAATGATTCCTCCTTCCAGCAGTCGCAAACAGAGCAGTACTCGGTATATATAAAGACAAACAAGAATTAACGACCAATTAGGGGAGTTAAGAAAGAATCCTCGGCCGAGATAATGGGACGATCCATGGTCGGGCCGTGTTGTTACGAAATGTAATTAAGCCCGGTCTACAACAATTTGTGGAAATCATTAACGAACGGCCGCCTTTCGCGATTCCGTGGAACTTGTCGTAAGACTGCGCCATCAAGATGGCTCGGAGACACGCCAGAGAAAGAGACCTATAGACAGAAGGGAGGATGGTTTCCCTTATTATAAAGCGTTCTTATTATAAGGAGGTCCCCTAATTATTGTCGTCCCTTGAGAAAGAAGGACTCTTGCCTCCTTCAAGCCACTTCGAGTACATTAAATTATGCTTTCAACGGTCTTGAGAAAATCTCTGCATTAAGTTGCTCCTTTATTTTATACGTGCGTGCGCGCATTAAGTATGCACTTGTGATTTTGTATCGTACCTTCCGATGGTTACAATTAGTTCAGTTTGCCGGCCTTAAGAGCAACAGTTTTTTAAAACACGTTTGTTCCATTGTTATTTCATAATTTTCTAATCAACGGGGAATGGAGAGAAGTTACAAGTTTTGCAGATCTTAATGAGGTCTCCAACAGATTTTGGACTTTCCATTTTCTATGTTTAATTATTAAACATCGCGTGATAGTATTGGCATCTAATCGTTTGAGTTGTTTGAGTTGACTTAGACAGCGAAACTGATCTCGCAGCGAAATAAATAATTTTTACTTCCTGCTAGCTTGAATACTAGATATTCGTCTATTAATGATCTAAATTTAGTTTAATAAAATTTCTAATTTTCTAAATCTCTTCGGTACAAGGTTATTGTAGCACAAATGTAACATTTGCAGAACATAATATAGAGCACTGTCGTATAGCTCAAAGTCTTCAGTAAATACACGCTTTGGAATATTTAAAATATCTGAATTCCAATCTTACAGATGAAGCAAAGATTCGTAGATGTTAATGAAAAAGCAGCGATACCATAAATAAGGGAAACTGCAAGAACGCGTTGTACCGTTATTATAAAACCTAAAGTATACTTCCTTATTAAACCTTTTAACCGTTTTTCCACGTATACAGGTTTTACCGACAAAAGAGATTAAATGCCACTCAATGTTTCCAAAAGCAGCTTATATTTATTATATTATTATATTTTCGTATCTTATCTCTTTCCTTACACGTTCGTTTACTGATTCAAATATTCAAAGTATATGTAGATCCACCTTTGTGCGTGTGTATGTGTTGCCTGATTTACATCGAGCCGTAAAACAACTTTGGTATCCATTAAATTAATTTTAACAAGTTAGCAAGCGGATACTGTAATTATTCAAATTTTATTTGATCTGTATCCGATCTGCATAGGTAAACGGGATGTTTACGCGTTAACTAGTAATAAGTTAAAGTCTAGAAGCATACTCGAGGAGACGTGGATCTCCTTTGGACGTTCGGTTAAAGAAGTCTCATCCTTCTTCTTTCACTCGATCTCCATTGGGAAAATGCAGACGCCGCGTTCAGCAAGCAAATTTTTTCCGTTTGCTCTACCTCCTCTTCGTCATCATCGAGGAATTTCTGACATTCCGGCATAACAACCAGAGAATCGCGATCGCTTCCATGTCCCCGAGACTGGCTTCTTTCGTTTCCTTTGATTTCAGCAGAAAAAGACGAAACGCAAAGAAATATAATTTTGCGTCGAATTGCCTCGGGTAACTCGATTACTTCTTGATATCGCTTATTGCTCGTTTTTAGCTGCAATTTTATTTATTTTTAATCGCAGCAGCAATCAGAGTTATTTTTCCCACCGACCATTACGATAGCAATTAGTTGGAGCGTTACTCACAACGCGATGACACAAAAATGATTGCAGTTTCTGACGTTGTTAAAGCACCGTTACCCGCTTTTTGCGTCACCTTCTGAATTAACTCGTGCTTTTGATCACTGTACTCGAATATTAAGCTAGTGTCATAAATACGACAGGGAACGCATAATACGTATTCTTAATAAGAATAAACGAACAGTCGGCAGCTTTAATTTTTACAGCATTTAATGACGCTTATAATAGCACAATTGTGATCTAACTATACTTATTTGTAATAAAGATTCATTTAACACAATGCGCGGAATGTTTAATATATTTCGATTTAATAAAGATAAAAATACTAATGTTACTTTACCAAACAAAGGATCATAACTCACTCATTTTTAAAAGCTAACAAAACTTTCCTGTTAAATTATACCCGTTGAAAGATCGTAGAAACATTATTATCGGTGTACTCACATTTCCATTTATATATTCATTATATTATTATAGCCCATCATACATTTTTCTCCGAGATTATTCTGTTTTATTTCTAAATATCCTGGTACCTTTTTGCAGCATGTATTTTAATTTTTTCAAATTTCACAATTTTGCTAGGACACCGTCAATGAAATCTGCAATTTTCGCACATGTTTTCTCGAATAGCAACACTCTGTCAAGGCCATCGATTTTCTTACCCCTTTCGACTTATCTTCAGGCTCTATTATACTCCCTCGTCCTAGCTTTGCTTGTATTTCCCCCTCCTAGGCTATGACCATTCTTGTCAGCGTGGCCTTTCGCCGTAAGTGAGATTTTGCATATTCAAACGTGAAACACGCCCGAAGCTGAGTGCACCATCCTGCCTTTGCCTGTTACCCGCACCTTCCTTTTAATTATTGCGATTAATTAAGCCGTAACAAGTCTGCGCGGTAAGGAATAGGTTGTGGGTGGAACAGAGTCGGGAGGTTGGAACAGCCGATGGAACTAAGGAGAATGGGGGGAATTCATTATCATCGAAGTCGAGAGACGGTAAATCACGCACGCGGAATTGTTAATATCGGCACCCTGAATATTGAGACGGCCCGGAAGATTTACAAGGGAGACGCTCGAGAAAGGGATATTAAACTTTCTCTCGGAAGTATATTAAGTCGATATGAAACTCGGACTCTTCCCGCGTCCCGTTTCTTCCCATTGTGAAACAGCGATATCGTTTGTACTTAATCGATCGCGCGGAATCGGAATTTCAGGATGTTTTTACGACGGGCCATAAATATCATTTCGATCGAACCGATCATATGCCACAGGAATCTTCTCCCTTTTCTTGCTGTACGAAGATTTATAGCAGGTTTTCATATTTTTTCGTTTAGATTGCAAGATATCACTGGCCGGTTATATTAAAAAGCGTTGACTCTGGTATCGCTCCAAAAATTTCTTTCGTGATATTATTCGCGCACATTTATCGCCAATCTCACGATCGTGTATATAAACGTTATTTATTTATAATTTATTATATATTTATTATATATTTATTTATAAATTATTCGTAGGACACCGAATGTTCGAACAAATTGATAGATCAGTAGTTGTCTTTAGATTTCGTACAAGTTTATGCGCGAAATTTTTGTTTTGTAATAAAATGTATTTACATGTCAAAGAAGTAGTAACGCTAAAATTTGGAAATATTTTATTTACTGCAAACAACCGCAGTGCTTCTTCATTAATTGAGTTTTGGAAACTGTTATGTAAAATCTAGTACAATATTTGTTTGTAATCATAGAAAGTACTCAACAAAAGTCTTATAAATATTTATATCGACAAAACGCGTGGTGAGTTCCAAAATTAAATGGAAAGATAACTTTGATGTAGAATCTGCTTACAATATATTGAATCTTAAAGTTATTTTCCTGAAAAAGTTGGAAAATATAAGTTACCATGTTCCTCATGACCTGTGAACAATGGGGGAAGAAAGAAAATGAAAAATTTGTATCTATGTGTACAAACATATATAAACATTACTAATTTTTGTATTAGAAATTATTTACCTTAATAATATTATTTAGATCCTGTCAAGATTATAATTTAATCTTCCGTTTCAAAATTACTGTTTCATCCTCTTGTCTGTTAAACCTTCTTTTGCCCATTACCGTAATTAATAAGAAAAATCGAATCGTTTTGCAAAATATTGTCATTTCAAAAAGATATAGACACGTTTCATGGAGAAGTAAATCGACTCTCCGCGTTCAGTATATTAAACTTCGAAACACAAACTGACTAGAAACGTGGAATGTACTCTGTTATTCTCAGCCGTAGAAATAAAAGGATATTCCACTTGTACCGAGAGTCGGGGCGAGTGATATTTAAGCGATTGGAGCGCGCGCGATATTAAAATCTTGGGACGTAATCGTAAACGTAGATAGCCGCGTCGCGTGCAGGATTTGAAATTACGGAATCAAAATTCGTTCCGGCTGCTACGAAGTTCGCGTGGCATTATCAGAAAGTTCCAGAACTCGCATTATATCCATCGGCGGAAACATCGGCTTCCTCTTTCCGAGCTTGGCCGATCGTAAAAGCGAACGATGGAGAATGAGAACGAGAAAACCAGAGGTAAATCTACAGAGCGAGCCTAAGCAAATGGTGTTCCACGAAGGGACGCACGCATGCATACCTACAGTCGAAGCCTTTCGGAAATTGTTGATGCTACGGACGTCGGGAAAATACGGCCGCTGTTTGCGTTCGCGTCTCGAATTCAGCTTCACGTTTCTTAAGGACCGTTCTAACACTGGCGGTCCGAGTTTAATTGCTGACTACGAGAAAGAAGATTCGTTTCCATGTTTTCTTTCTTTCTTAGTCGTTATTTTCCTATTTGCAAGTAACAACGAACAGAATATTAGAAACTACGTTATAAAACGGAGGTCGGAGAAGAAAAACGTGATAAGTATATTTTTGTTGATTTTTCATTTTAACGTCGCTTTACGATTAAACAGGAGAATTTTAACATAATAAAAACCTGTCAGATTTGATGATGTAAGTTTTTTAGAAGATGATAAGTGAACGAAATTTTGTGCAAGTCCAACGTATGACTATTAAGGCGATATTATAGTATCATTTTCAATATGGCTATTATTTTGAAAATTTAGAACAGGGTGAAAAGACGCATGTTTCGGCTCCAAATCCAAGTGAAAAGACAATTTTCATCACATATATGGATTGATTGACAACGTATTGAATCTTAAAACTGTTTCCCTGTAAAAAATAGGAATGTGACTTATCGTGTACTTTACGTGTAATTTTCAAATGTACTCGGGAAGTTGGTAGATTTTTTGAAATCTTAAACTGTACTCTGCATATTTTGCATTTAAAGTTTATCGATTTTGTTCCTTTTGATACGTTAATCTTAGTTAATCTCCGTACAATTTATAAAATCACATTGTGTACGTATATATAAAGGCTATTCTACTGAATCAGTAGAATAACGAGGATAACGAACAAATTTGGTTCGACGAAAATTTAATTTCACGTTCCATCAAAGGTAAATATATACGATCATTTCATGAAAAATGTATTTATATTTTTATTTCAGTGGAAATTTCTTAGCAGGAAAGACGGTTTTAGCGTGCCATTTCTTGAAACTAGCCTGCGCGACGACGACGACGACGACGACGACGACACGGAAAAGGGAGAATATCCATGGACAATCAGCGGAGCATATTTCATATTCAGCGACCCGTGACCTTGCAATCTTCGAGTGGAAGAGGGTGGGCTAACTGGCCGGACGCCTCTGAAATTGAATCCACAATCGAAAGCAAGTCGTCTCCTCTCCACAGTGTAACGTATGCATTGGTTTGAGTAAATGGACGATGTCCATCTTCTCCTCTTCGTCCTTTCCATTTCTTCCCCTTTAGTCGGTTTCAACCCCGTTCCACCTATCTTCCCCTACACGTTCCCAGGATGTCCCCAAGAGCATCGAAGTCCTTTTTGCGCGTTCTACGTACTTACTCGACCTTGTCCACGTTTTCTCACCCTAATCCGCTTTGTTGACAGCAACGTGTGTACGTATGATTGTCCCCTATGTACACCTGCGGATTTCTACTCTAGCAAATAGCAGTAGATTTTCTGAACGCTCCTCGTTTTCTCTGAATGCGACTAATGGGGAATAATTCGATCGCAGAGAAGTAGACGTTATCGATGGGGAATTAAAGCGAACAATTGCACGGTTTCAAAGTTATATCATGCGGCGGAATGACGTAATGAGATGTCGCGAAACATGGTAATTTGTATGGCATCTGTGTATCTGTAAACTTGATTCTTCAATGTAGCATTTATTGATAGAGTATATTTCTTTCGTTACGATATTGTTTTAGGATTTACAAGTTATAAGTACGTGGTTATGGTAATTCAAGCGACGATTTAAATCATTTCTCTTAGTTAAGGGGTTAACAGAAAATAACTGACATTTGTATAAATTAATACAAATGAACGAACGATGGACGATGAAGACTGACGAATGTAATACAATCATAGATCTACCGATAATATTTATTTGCAACAGATTTTATAAACAATAAGATGAATCATTCACTGCATGTGTTTGCATCGCAAAGTGCTTACGACTAGGTTTATGATATTGTAAGATATTTTGTATTTAAATTTCGTACTTCGTAAAAATAGAAACGTGAATTATTGCGGCACGAAGTCGTCGGTTTATGACCACGATATACGATGATTTTAATTCTTTCTTATTATTAACTCGACAAACAAAGTGGATGTGACACTGTTCAGCATTATGAAAAGAAATGTATTTTATGCAATTATATGCTCTGTTGTAAATCAGAATCTATGTGGTACTAACGTGGCGCTTGTGTGAATTAATATTCTTGACTTATTTTACGACAATACGGTAGTTGTTCCCATCAAAGCAAAGAATGATTCTTTTTATTTGCAGTCGATTTGTCGGTTGTCAACGGAACACTCCTATAATGCAGAGCTATTACTCTCTCGGGGACGAACTTTTAATTAACGATCGTTTTAAACGAGCGTAATTGAAGTGGAACGATCTGTCATGTGCGTAGAAAAGATTGAAAGCTGATATGTGAGTTCATTTGTTCGCGTTATGCGCTATAGAGAGAGTAATCGATGACACAGAAAAGTTTCATCTGACCAGCCACTAAAGGGTTGTCCATATCGTGTAATAACTCGGATTCTGTTATCTCTCTTTCAATCGAAATTCTCTTCAGAGTTTTATTCTTTCCCAATTTGAAAAGCCGTGAAATTCAATTTCATAACTGAATTTTCTCAACACTTTTGCCTTATTGAAACTGACAGAGAAAATGATCCGTTAGCAACTTGAGCGATGATATATTATTCTCTTTATCGAATTAGACACGGTATTTATAGCAATTGAAAGTATAGGAAACATTTATGTACGCTTCATTTATGAATAACTTACACTCATAATAAAATCTAGTTAAAAATATAAAACTTAGAAGATAAGAAGAATAAGATTATTATCGCATTTCTGTTCTGCAATAATTAGATATAAAACATGCTTGCGTGTACGTGCGTGACTAAATCATAACGAGTAATCTATTTTTTACGTGTATTTAATTCATCGTGAATATTACATTCAAAATTATTTAACACGTATTATCATTAGCCAATAAAGCTGCGATAAACTTAGAATTTTATTTTTAGATAAATATTATTACAGATTATTTTTATAGCTAGAAAATATTACAAAAATGCGAAACTTTAGAAGATAACGCATGCATTCTAAAAATATGAATAAAGCGAAGCTACATATTTATTCCAACAAATTCACCAATTGTTATCTGGTTAAATTCGACAAGTTATTAAATTAAATGAACCAGTAATTTTGTCCCGCCAATTATGAAAATGATAGGAAGATCTTGGTATTAATCTTTGAGATGGAAATTAAGGTGCCAGTCACTCGCAAAGAAGTCGAACTGATAAGCAGAATTCGTGCAGACCAAAGGAATCAATTAAAAATGAATGCCGACGAATTATTAAGAGATACTGCGACTTAAGCACCACCGGGGAACTTTCGTATCAGAGACGGCCAGAAGAAAGTTCGAGACTTGCTCGGAAGGGAAATAAGTTTAAACTTCGTACTTTCGTTACTCGAGACACCTGTGAACAAACAGACGCGTCTACGACAAATTAAAACTTGTCGCTCTGCTAAGTTACCGTCTTGCGAGTTTTCCGTGTTATACGTTATTTCCTCGTGATATTCCACCAATTATCTCATTTATCGAAGGTAAACACGAATTTAAACATTTCCCGCCTCTTTCTCTCTACGTTCTCGTTTTTGAAGTTCTCGTTTACGACGATTGCGTTCATAGTCGCACAAATCAAATATCCGATATCCTAATTAAACAAAAGTTGCAACGATTTCTGTAATACCAACAACGAAAGACTAGAATCTTTGACATGAAATTTAATTAATAGAGATAATAATCTAAAAGTGCGTTAAAATTTATGATCGGACTATGCGACCAGCATTTCGGATAGGACAAAACGAAGGCAATCGAACGACTTTTGCAAACAGTATCGAGCATACTTTTAGTTTGTTTAAGGAAACCGCCAGACGTGGTTGCGAATACGCGGAAGAGGCGTGGTAACTATCGGCGACCCTTTTCCAGCGGCTCCCTCGTCGACAGCCAGCAGTCCACCCCGCGCAACCGCGTCTACGTTAGCGAACATGTTTGAGCCATTCGCACGCGAAATTTATTCATCGGTTCGTACAAAACAGCATCGCGAGTTGTTTAGGGCTCGATGAAGAATTCACCGAACTACGCTGACCTGTTCGCTATTCCGTTCCAGCCCCTATCCTGTTACGTCGATAAATTTGCCTGGTCGAAGCCCCTCCTTTGCCACTGAAAATGATTAAACTTTGAAAAGTGCTCCGATTTCACCGGTACCGCACGCTGTCCATTCAGTTTGCACGCGGTTCGTCAGGTGATAAATATTTTTCGTTCGACGCGTTGCAGCCATTTTTGTCTCGCAACCAGATCCACAGGATATGTCGTTTGCTAGTTTCCTTTCTTTTTTTTTTTTTTTTTTTTCTAGGTAACATCTGTATCGCTTTTATAAAGCTTATCGATTTCATATTTTCACCCTTTCGAATGTACACTACATACGGAACTACTACGTACGTCGGGCATAACACACGCTAAGAGTAGAAAAGCAAATTTCCATTCGTTGCTGCACTATTTGAATACGAATGTATGAATCGCCGTGTCATTCGTGCGTTTAGGAGATTTTAATTGCTTTCAAATGCAGATATCTCGAAATTAACACGTTCGTTGCGGACTCGATTCTCGTTTCGCACGATGCTGTACGTCGACAGAAAATTCGTCTTTGTATCGTGACCATTCCGGAATTTCTAATTTACGTGCTACGTTCGAACCGAAACTATGACAATGTGCGCCGATTCGAATTATCGATATTTATTATAATGAAATTTTTGATCGTCTATTTAAAATTCAACTAGCCTTTGCTCAAGTATAAACCATCTGATCGCGATTCCACAGTGGATGACCAAAAAATCCGCTATACGTAGATTGCGGTCTTAAAAGGCTCGGGGTGGTTTAACGAAGCAACTTTTCACAGGGGCAGTTCTTCTCGAGAGGTTACCGGAAATTCTGGAGCGCTTTCGCGGTTCGTTTCACCGGGAGGAAAAAAAGAATTTTTTTAAGAAAAGCCTGGAAAGGCGAGGTTTGACTCAGACTACTTAAAGGCGCGAGCACACATGTCAACGAGCGACTGCCGCAATAGTGTTCTTAGCCTCGCTCCTCACGGGAGCCTTCTAGATTTTCAGCCGTCTTTCACAAGCTTTCTCGAGTAAAGTACACGCCATTTCGGCATTCTACCAAGCTTCTTGCGCTCCTCTGATCTCTACCCGGCAAGTTCTCCTCTTTGTTACCTTCCGCCTAATTATCGTCGTAACTTGTATGCGATTTTCTTACGTCACGCTCCTCTTATTTGATAAACAAGACTACATTGTATAGCTTCGTGAAGTATTTTCGACGGTGAGCTCTTTGTTCGTTGATATGCACAGAACGTACGAGAATGACGCGTTATTACATCGAATCGTTGAATTATTTTTCCTTTCTTGCCTTTGGAGGTTTTGACGTTCGAGACCTCTTTGAGTATTTCGAGTATTCCCAAATACCAAGGAGAACGTTTTGTGAATTTTCTTTATTTTTACACGGACTAAAATTATTTTTCAAATTTCTTGCATTCTTGTCCCTACTTATTTCGAGGGTTTATTTCTCTTTCCATTCGCTCCTTCGCGACGACTTATTATTTAACCGTAGCTTTCAGGTTTTTCGTGAATGCCTATGAATGTATATGAAAACATACTTTAACGAAGTAGGTACTTTGGTAAAAGATTATCGTCATAAAATGATGATTAACAGTAGAGGGAAGAAAGAAAAAAAAAGGAGACTGAATAAGTCTGATCCAGACCTTATACCCTTTAATACTCTGTACTAGACATATTGTACAGGGTGTTACGTGATAAATGGGTACTATTTAATAGACGGATTCAGCATCCAAAAACAATAAAATAAAATTTCATATCAACATATATCCTATTTGATCTTGTTTACGAGATATAAGGAGTTTTGTGTAGCATCATTTCGTATCCGATTACCTTCATGGGGGGAGATGTCTTGCTATTAATGTGGTGACTCTTTCAATACCCTCTGATATTCTTTGAATTCGTTGAAACCTTTGTTCGATTTTATGGCAAAGTATTTCACTCTCGGTGGATGTCGAATATACAATGAACTTCAAGTATCCCTACAAATAAAAATGAAACGGATGCATGTATTCATCTCGTTTCTGAAATATTGCCCACTTATTACGAGACACTCTGTATACGTGGAATGCATGAAATTGTATTGCGGGTGATCGTAGATCGTCGGTGTATTGGAAAAGTATATTTGAAACCAGAAAGATAATTGAAGATATTAGATAAGCTTATTATTTTAAACGAGTGTTGAACGAAATTATGTTAATATTAAACGAGAGATCATTAATTCTTTTGACTTATTTAGAAATAATACCTATTCAAGCACATGGAGCATTATTTTACAAATTACTTTTCACCGAGACATTATCTTCATTCGAAATTCAAAAGAAGACACAAGGGAGCAAGAAAGCAATATTATTGTTGCATAGAGTTTTTGAATTCCTTAATAGCTAAAACGAGGACTATACATATAACACCTGGTGTGTTCTAGTGATCTATATATTTATAAAAAATGTATGTAAATAAAGAAGCATATATTGATATACTATGTTTGATATGTATACTATTGATGTGGAAACGAAATTGCAAATTTAACAAGAGCGGTTTTTATTTCACGATATAAAATCTTTGATACAAGCACACCGTTATGAAAATTATATTTTCACATTACCGATTTGTAATAAAATTGATAGAAACATTTAATTTATAGAATACCGATTTAATTCCTATGAAAGCTAGAAATAATATTATTCCGTCGTTTATAATTATTAAAAGTATTCTGAATATTTCGCGTACGAAGTACGAGTAAAAACGAAGGAAGAGAAGTAGCTTGAAACAGTCAATAAAAATAAACTCCAGTTCTTTCAGTAGAATAATCGTCAGATTTTCGGTAACGTACATGTTCACAGGTACGTGCACGAAATTTCCAGGAAAAGCTACGGTGTGAAAAAAGAAGGAACGAGAATGAAAGAGGAGCTCGAAGTGGAGCACACGCGTTTCAAAACGATTTCTGCAGTGACGTTCGCAGCAGCTACGGTTCTCGAAGCTCTCTTATGTGCTTTCAGAGGACTTTCAGAAGCTTTCTCGGAAGCAACTGCATCGCGTTTTCAACCTCTCATGGGTATTTACTCGCTAATAGCGTGCAAAGTACACGCCGCGGAATTTCGCAGCCTTCGTTGCTTTTACCACCCTACGAGTGCCGCGTCGTCCGGAAGGAACTCTGACCCCCTTCAGTCAAACTGTCTTCACGATTTCCCCCTATTAAGCGGAATAAACCTTTTCCAGGCTAGTCATTACCTTCACTTCCACTGTTAGTAATTTGTCGGCACTGTTGTTTAGCTGGGAAATTGTTTCTATAACAACGTGTCGTTCAGAAATGAAATCAGTCCTTTGTGACGGGATAAAGGAGCCAACGACGTACCAGAAACTGTTTGCATACGCGCGTCTTTGACGCGATATAAGCTAAACGCTAGGACTCGATTTTGGAACGTGTATTTTCAGCGTATTAATTTATTTCGTTCATTTTCCATCCGTGATATTGCGAGTTATACCTACATATATATATGTCGGAGATGAAAGGACACCGGAGCCTTTCTTTCGGAATGTTTGGGAAAGTCCCCAATACTTTAGTCCAGACTTTTTATTATAGCCGTACTTAAACAATAAAACTGAGAAATAGCAGTTTATGAGTCAAGTCAATTATGATTGTCCGAGATTTATGACAGTGGGCTTGGGCTCGAAGTGACATAATGGGTCACTGAACGTAGCCACGGTCACGGGAGGGACGTGTACCTAACAGAGGTATAAAGTAATTAAATAACTCTCCTTAAAAACAGGGATTGACCTGAGGAATACGGAGAGAAGTATATAAGGGCAATTCCACTTGGACTGAGATTCAATTCGATAAGTTCGACTAGTACAGAGAACGCTTATCATCGCGTTGACCGTGTATTCGTTATCGAACCTAAATTCGTCATAGATATCACGATCACTTAATCATCGACATCATTGGTTAACGTTTGTAATACATTCCCATAAATAAAATCCATCTAATACACAACTATGGACAACTCGCAGCAAGACTCATTACACGCCCCGTTTTCCAAGGACATCACGACATATATATTATACATTATACTTTGACATAATTAAGGAATACTTTTGCATAAATTCTATCACAACGTAACTAGAACAGCAGGTACAGTTATTAATTTTTATTAACACACCGAGTAACATTCACGGAGATATAAAGGTGTTTCAAACGAGATGTTCGTTACTATGAAACGAAAATTTGGTTAACGTAAAAGAAACTTCTCCAAAAGTATCATATTTTTATAAAAGATATAGAAATCGTTTTGAATGTTTTAAATAGCCTCGTATATCTTTCTTGTTATATTTTTATACTACGTTAGAGGATGAATTTAATATAGCAATGTCTATCATTTTATCTACCTGTTCGTATAATAATGTATAATTTCTTTTTGAATTATCGCCTACACGTAACATCTGCATAAAATAATCATAAATGACGCAAGTATCGTTTCGATGGCGAGTAGAACGGTCATAATGTATGTCACTTGTACAAACACGTATTTCTTTGGTTTAATGGCGGACCGATGTAGGGGGTAAGAGGGAACTAATTTCGTACGAGCCCATGGAGGTTCACGAAGGTTATCTATTTCACTCCCGTAAATACCGAATCCTGTAACATGCGGGCGTGGGCTGCAGGTCCACCGGTTATCTGGACAACACCTCTTTCCTCTCCCCTCAAACATTTGCAGGGTTGGGATTTAATTGCCTCTTCTATTTTGTGCGTCACGTACGCAGCGATTTGCGGTCGGACAACCCCGCGATATTAATTTCGTCGACCGCTTTGCCGACTAATAAAAGAACCAAGGAATAATCGCGATTACGTTGCTCTCGTGAACCGTTTAATTGCGATACTTGTCGATGCGAGCACGCGATGCGAAATTTAGATTTCGCTCATTCTAACGCTTCTCACGGAGGAACGTTTTCCGAGGAGACGTGGCAGTTTATATTCATTTCACTGGCTCTTTCATTGATATCTCTTCCAGTAATTTTACAAATTTTTATTCCTTCGCATGATCATTTTTAAAGTGCTATTTTCATTGTTGCGAATATCAATTTGCTTCTTTTTTTTTTCTTGCATACTAAATGGAGCACGGAGGTAATTTCACCTGAATTTATTATTTACGATAGAATGGCAATTGTTAGTTCTTTTTTATCGAGCTAAATAGTTGACGAATTAAAATTTCGTTAATATTGATTACTCGAGCAAGTTGAAACCACCGAATCGCCAATGTGGATCTCTTATTTTACTTGAAATATCCTCGAAAGCTTCTCTTTATTAGCCAAATCAGTTGACTTCAGATTGTTTCATTTAAATAATTCACACGGCTCTAAATATAATTAATAGATAGTCAATAATTAATTCTTAATTCTGTCATAAAATACAGATAACAGAGATTGTGAACATTTGAAACTATGTAATACTAGAATACTTAATTGGTAACGAAATTTATTATACGAAGTAACAGAAGCTGTACGCTAACCAGGAGTATTATCTTAAGATGTATTCGCTGCGAAATATTTTATCAATGCCATGTTTACTATTATTACTTCATTACAACGTCAGGACGGCATATGAAATTACATCTCCACTCATTAAACTCGAACTTGCTAGAGTATCTACCTGATATATAATTACATTTATTAAACAAGTAATTAAATACGTCATATTATACGATATTTAAGAAACTCTTATTTTCTCTTTACCATTTTTAGTAGCATGAACCTGTTGCCTGTACTATTATAATAAAGTAATAAAGTAATTATAAGAAGTTACACGAGCTCTTACATAATCATACGAATTTTAATATTTTAAGTAATTTAATAGTTCTTGATACATTATTATATCCAAATCCTTTATAGCGGATTTTATATTGAATATATTCCTTGCGTTGTAAAATAAAATAATCTCTATCAATACAATAATTTACGAGATCGCGAGTTTCGAAGAGATAGTAATGAATGATTTTTCTGTTAAAAAATCCCGATGTTACTTGTCGAATGAATTAAACAACCATTAAAAATATATTGTACAGTAGTTTTCGATTTAACCTTTCTACTGGTAACAAACATTTTCCGTTAATGCGTTCACCAAAATTGTCGTTCAATCTGAGACAAAAACGTTTAAGCTGAGAAAACAGCGAAGGACAAGAAGAACAGGAAATGTACATCGAAACGTCTTTGTGGACATCGAATTGCTTGGAATCATTGGTAATCTGATTTCCGACCAGGGTCGATCCTGGAAATACGACAGTTCATCCTTCAGTGGCTATCGGAAGTAATCTAATTCCGGATGGGTAAGCCGGAAAAAGAGGAAACATTACTAGATCGAATGTTTCCCGAGATCGTTCCGCGGCTGTTAGGGACGCATCGTGGCCGATGAAAGCAAGTTACACGGGTCGCTTAAAATATTAAACTTTCTTCAATTTCGTGCAGAACTCTCTTTTCATGTTATGCCTTCCTTTCATACTTAAGGAACAGTGGAATTTTCGCCAACTTTTAGCTTTTACGAAACACAAACTGTAATAATTATAGCCGCGTACGTGTGTAAACCGGAGTTCATACGAACGATTTTCGATATTTATCGTTGAAGTTGTCTAATCAATGAAATTGTACGATATAGTACGATCTTATATCATTATGTTATCTCAAACGTAAGACAGTTTTTTTTTTTCGAGTTTGAAACAACAACGGTTAATACTTCTAAAGTTTCTATACAACCTGATCGTCGCAATTTAAGCATAAAATTAAACGGGAAGATGATAGAATTACGATCAATCGAATCGTCGCAACTTACAGCGGCGATTTGCATTAAGTTTCATTGTTCCAGGTAGATAATCGATGAGACGGGGGGGAAATATAAGATAAAACTAGAGAAAGAGAAGCAATTGCATAGCGTTGGCTTTGGAACACGGTTCGATTATCTATTCCCAATTCTTTCGAAACGATCCACGGCTTGATCCTATTTAATGGCCGTGCCATTGCTATCTGTTCCCTATGAACCCTCCAGTTCCGCCATCAATGGGACTCGGATTTGCGTTTGTTAGCGGAAAACTGGGCTCTTTTATACTCGTATGTCCATCGCCAAGCTGTACTCGTATATCTGCTTTTTTTTTACGTTCTTCTCTTTCTATTCTTTTATTTCCTCTCTTACAGATACGGATTCTTACATGTATTTATATTTCTGTATTTAAATATTTCCATTCTTTCTAGAACAAATTTATATGGACGATATTTTATTTAAAAATCCTTTAACCACTTCTTTTAAATTTTACCTACTACATAATTGCTCGTGACTTAGTTACTCATTTATTCTATATAATATGTACAGCGTTTTTATTTCTACTTAATTTATGATTAATGTAATTGATTAAGTTTGCATTTAAGAAACGTCAGAAATATATATGTGTATGTATTAAATAATCGTCCTGAACGCGCATTTAATATTTCAAATTTATCATACAGGCATTTATTCTATACCGATATTACATATTATAATCAACAATAGAATTATAATTATACATCTCCATCAATATTTCATGAATGTCTCTCTCTCTCTCTCTCTATCTATCTATCTCTCTAGTGGAAATCAATATTTCATGTGTTCAACTTTGTCTAAAATTTTTGATAGTACATATAATTTAAATACTTGCGTTTAACTATTTTATCCTAAGTGGAGGATTGAGTATTAATTTCTCCTAATTATTATTGTTATTGTGAAGTCATAATCATAGATTATTATAATAGTTTAAGTTGAATTTGAACTAGTCCGCTTTTAAATATTAGGGTATTTCATATTTTTGAATATTTTTATATTTATTTTATGTGATAAATGGCATGGATTTTATTATATAAAATACAGAATGTAAATGAAAATGAAGTGTTCCAAATGTAAACAATTTATTCTGAATCTTTTGGATTTGTACTAGGTTGTTTAGTTTTAAGGTATTTAATATTTATTGGTACTTTATCTTTCGCGACAAATTATATGATTGTTTTTTATCATATAAAATACAACATATACAACGGTATACGTACAAATAGGAATAAAATATTCTACATTGAAATAACTTGTCGTAAAGTATCGTGAAGTATCTATGATTAAATGATACAATGTATGTGTATGTAATTACTATCATTCTGGCTAGTACAGGGTCGGCAATTGCTCTGATATAAATTCCATGTGTCATTAGAAGAAACAACAATTAAGTGCATGGTAATTAAACATCTATAAAGATGGCGACGAATTAATAATATGCTGATGTTATATCGGATCGCGATATTTCTCGTGATTATAAAAAGCGGGTCGTGCGTACGTCCGGTCCATGGTGATCACGTGTATCAATCGGCGCGGTTAATTGATAATAACAGTGCACTCTTAATGTCAGCATCCCGGCTAATTAGGATGTGGGCCTCTCTCGTCCAATTACCGTCATGTTATTATGAAGCCACTCTGGCTTCCCTTTATCCTGTTCTGTCTTCTTTCTTCCTCGCTCCTTTTCCTTGCGCTATGTTTCTCATTTTCTCTTCATGCTGCTCACTTTGTGATTTGTCGTTTGAAATCTATCACGTCGTTTACTTTCGTTCTACGATCTGATATTTTTATGTTGCTGTTTACAAACCAGAATCCTGGTTCCTTCGTTTTGACTTGAACAAGACGTTTTTGAGAAAACATTTGAAAATAATTCGAGGATGATCGAGCGTCAATCCGCATCGGAATCCGCATTAAAGATCCAAATTTATGTTTCTTTTCATGAAAAACAATACGCACAATGATTAAGCGTGTTATCATATTTATTTTCATTCGTTTATTTATATTAGAATTTCACTTATATTATTTGTATTGGATATTAAAATATCAGTCTATCATTTGACAGCATGTTTTAATTTATTGGCTTTATTCAATGCGATATATTAAATTCATTTAGGTATTATATTCATAATAAAAAGATATTATCATATTGATAAATTAATATGTCAATTTTATAACACTAAACAGAATGAATTTCTAATCAATTTAACAGTTTGATATATATATATATATATATATATATATATATAAATTTTATATATTATTTATATATTATTTTTATATATTATTTATATATTATATTTATATATATTATATTTATATATTATATTATATTTATATATTATTTTTTATATAATTTATATATTATTAATATATTATTTTTAAGTTACTTTCTGTTGTTTTAGAAAATTAAAGACGAATAGTATAAAAAATATACGTATATGAAAATCAACTTATAGAAGGAAATATTGATCTTGAACGATCACCTTGTACTTCGCTAGCGCCTTTCACTTTTTTATTTCCTCGCCAATTGGAACAGGTTGAAAACTAGCACTTTCCTCTATGTGTACTTTCATACTGCAGCCTCTACAGCTTTTATACTTGGCGACAACTACTTTCGTTTCCACTTTTTTGCATTCCTTTTCCTTTGCCGACTGTCTCTTCTTCCTTTCATGTTCTACGTTTTCCCGCCACGGTATCATCATGTACATGGTTATATCATTGCTCATCGGCTATACACCGATTCTTATCCAGTATATAACTCGTCTATAATTGCCACCGCAAGACCACCACAACGTAGTTTGCACTTTACGATCGCGTGCGAAAAAACGAAGATAAGCTTTGAACACGGTTGTTCACTAGCAAAGGGAAAAAATAACGTGAACATATCGTCACGATTATTAATTTTTATGTTAGGAATTCACGATATAATTTTCTTGATTACGGCACGGCTAGCAAACAAGAAACTTATCGTCTAGTTCTATCGTGCAATAAATAGTCGTTCGATGTCACTCTATTTGTTTTTTGTTTGCAGTTTTTGCTGTGATGATAGGTTGCTGATAGTCAGGGACCTGAATCACGTAATTTCATACAGTAATATTATTATGTCAAACACGCTGGTTAACAAGTATAAAAGTTGAAATATTTTTATAATCGGAGTTAACGAACAGCATAAATTTTGTACTCTAATAATTAGAATATAATTTCACATTAATATTCTGATACGGAGAAGTAATTTTTTTATTGCTATTTTAAAAAACGAATGGCTCATTCGTTTTTAATAAAAACAGATGGAATGTTAAAAAATACACATCTGTACGTACGTAAATAGTACTTCGGATTACGTAGCACATTAAAAGATTTTTATTTGCGAATAGGACGCAAAAGGAAGAAATTGTTTTTACACGAGTGGCAATATTCGTTAGAAAAGTAATATAAGCTCAAGATTTCATATATTGAAATAGTAAATACTTGCTAATTTCAATATTTGACTTTTTCTATTAAGCTTCTCATATCAAAGATTCAAAGTTTGAACCAATTAAAATATGTTCGAATAAAAATATTACTTGGCACGAAGAAAAATAATGAAAAAGCTAGTTGTATGAATCTCGTCATTGAAAGTATTACTATCGAGTCCAAATAACGCTCCGGAATAAGAAAATACAGAGAAATGCAAACATCTTTCTCCAAAATAAATCCAAAGCACATTATCTTACATTATAAAACTAAAACAGATATTATTACTGAATTTTAATACAATTTTATTAAATATTAGAGAAACTATAGGATCAGTGATGTTCCTGCTTCAGGTATCTTTGTCAACTACAATCAAAATCATCGATTACGCTTTAATGAATAGATTATCAGGCGAAGTCGTCCTTTTACCCTCGTCTTTCGTTTTTCTCCCCTTTTACGAAGTGGTTATCATTTCATCAAATTATTTGGTACTTGAAAAGTCGTTAAGCTAATTATTAAATGGAGTCTACGGTTTCACTCTAAATCTTCTGCGGTTGAATTATTCGGACTTTATTCGGATGACACTTCGATCCTCTCTATTAATCTTTATATCATTGTGGAATAACGAGTACGGTAAGATATCACCGTTAAAGCTTTGAAAGTATCGTTACGAAATCGAAATTAGTAGGAAGAAAAAAAATCAGTGATTTTTCGATTCTTGAACCTATCTCGACGAGTAATATGTATTACGCATGGCAACTTGACAGATACATCTTAGTTGTCAGGATTCAAATATTTCTCAAAATATAATAAGTCTCTTGAGAAACATGAGGTTCGCTGAGGGAATTCTTACACGGGACGAAGCTTGGATTTTACGATTCTCACGAAAGCTACATCCATCTTACATGCGTACATGCATACATACATGTGCATATAGAAAAATCGAATTTTCTTTTCGACTGCAGACGTGATATGGGTAACGTATTGACCTTAATATTTATGAAAATATTTTACGAATAACTTTATATTTCAAATACGTATGTGTGAGGTTCATGTACGTTCGAGACTTTTGAAATTGTATATGCTATGAACTATCACGATGAAATACTTATCTTGCGCGAAAGAATGTACATTATGACTGCAAATTACTATTTATCTTATCCTACCACCATAGACACAGTTTGGAATTAACGAAGATTGTGTAAGTGGCTACGAGCAACGTCGGAAATAAACCAATCACGAATAACTCTAAATTTTAATCATAACATCAAAGTGATGTAACAAAGAAGGCCTAAACAAAACCAAAGTCGAGGACAAACACGATGTGGATGAATATCTACGCTGGTACGAAGGTAAAGAAAAGGACAATAAGCGGAACAGAGACGAGGACAATGTCGAAGACAGCGACGGAGATGGTAATATTGTACAGCGCTCGTCGACATAGCAATAACAATAATGAAAGCTAGAAGGATTCTCCGATGCCCTTGATGTCGAGGCACGATCCCCCACCCTCGTCTTCAGTTTCGGCTCTTCAGCTTCCTGGGAGATTAGCATGAAGCTGGAGAACAAGCGAACGAAGGGGATGAAGCAGGGGAGCGTATAATCGAATAACTAAACGATTGTGTTTGCAGCTGCTCGGGAATACTCGATTACAGAAGAGATTTTTAGTCGCTGAGTTTATGCGATATTTTCCGTATCGTGTTACATGTGGAGTATATCAAAATAATAACTCCTGGATTTAGTAAGCCATCGTATACATTATACGGATATTTACGCGTTTCCCATGTGCGTTTCAATACAAAATTAAAATTGTGGAGGAATAAAACAATTTCTATAAACAGAAGCAGAAGCTTACAAATAACGTTAAATATCGCATTAGTTCTCGAAAGCAACAAATCAAATTAAAGGTACGAATATGAAACGTTCGTTGATAAAACGAAAAAAAGTAGGTTCCTTGTTATTTATTATATAAAGGTAAGGAAATATAAAAATAAAAAATTATAAATTTGCATAAATATCTGCAACAATAACTCAATGATAAATATATCGTCGATAATTGTGTTACTAGAGAAGATCGTGGTAGCAGACTGTACATCAAATGGAACGATAGATTCGAACATCGAGTTCAAAGATTTATCAGAAATTTTCTCTCGTAATCCGGCCATCCATTAAAGACTCCACTGCATCCCGCTTTTCCGCTTTTTCGAACTCTCATTCCCTTTTAAAGCTGCAGACTACTCTCGCTTCAATGACTTATTTAAATATTTGTACCCATTAGTCAGGTTCTCTTCTTTTACGACTTCCGCGATCGGGAAGCACGCTTAGTTAATAACACGGTTCGACGGAGCAGGCCTTTCAGAATTATTAATCTCGATACTGATCGTACCTGCAGCTTTATCGTTGCCACAGAATCGGCGGTCATCGCGCGACTAGCTAGATTCGCGAGACAGGTTCAATTGGCCGTATAGGTGAGAAAGTGGTGGCGTCGAGGTTGCGCGCCGTCGCGTCGTCGTCGTCGAAGAGTAATTAGTACGCAACGGTCGTGCCGATAGCAACTTGCGATAAGGCTAATCGAATCGGGCCTGCAAATTACTTTCCACCTCCGGCCCGGTCCGCCGGTAATTGAATAACGTCCTTACGTCGCGCGTAATTCGATTGCTTTCGGGATAAGCAGATACCAGACTTGAGAACTGAGTAGAAAAGAGTGCCAGTGCGGGAAGAAATGCGACCAAGTAAGGCAGTGTGAAATTACCGCTCGCGATCTATTAAACTTCACGGTTGCGTGCGATTGAGAAGAGACAACGAAATGTTATCAGTTTACCATCACACTGAATCGTGATATGACTCGTTTGTGATATGTATAGACTTGTAACAAAGACATAGGAATTTTAATATACAACCTTCAACTAAGATTACATTCAACTTGGACGTATATTATTAATGTCGCGTTTTATTTATTTTCTTCTTACTAAGTTTCAATTTAATATTTCACTTTTCCTTTTGTTTTGGAAATATTAAAATGGAAAAACAGTAACAGTATTCTTTGTAATTTGAAAATGTCTGTAGCGTATATCAGTGCTTTAATAAATTCTAGATATATATTCCTCTTACAATTATTAACCTTTATACGCTTTGTTTATCAATTTAATCTGTTTAACAAGTTTTGAAAAGCGATTAATTAATTATTCTAGTTTTCTATTCGTCGACTCTTAACCTTGCTTATTATAAGCAAGCGTTTTACATCTCTCTAGATACCAGCGTTCAAACTGTCAGTGTTTAGAAACAAGACTAGTTTAAACAGCTTCATCGGTTAGTGGTTCGCGTGGACCTGAGGTATAAACTCGGAGTAATGTAATTAAGGAGCTTACCACTGGCTCGCTTCAGATTTCCCAATTGACGCTCAAATTTTCCAACTGATGTAAGTATATTTTCGTGCGTTACAAATACAACTAATTTCCTATGAAGACGGAAGATTCAAAGTATATATGTATATTATCTCGAGACGAACGAATTTATTTTATTTTACAAACACAGAATATTTCTGTAAATATTTTACAACATCCTCTGTATGATAGAATATTTCTTCAATATTCGTATATCATACGTTAACTTTTCATTAACTATATTTTTGCAATAAGTACCTTGTGACTTTTATATACATTTTAATATCGTTTTCAAGTCTTACCACTATAATCATGATAATCAAGTCTCGACACGGTATTAATGAAATTCGAACAAATTTGTATAATACATATAATGTACTCACGAAACTCTTGTACAATAACTGTTCAAACACTTTTATAAAAAAGGATTGTAATTTTCTCAGGTTAATCAATATTTATGTTTCTTCCAAAATTACCATCGAACATAGCCAATATTTTGGTATACAGGACTCCAAAAACAATAGTGACGATAAATATACTTTTCTTAGGCGTAGGTCCCAAAGGCGAGTAACACAAAAAGTTATCCCTCCGTTAGAAATAAAAATGTTTCATCAAAATATTTACCGTGTTTCATTGTCTCGATAGCCGGATAATGCTTAAAGAACAAGTATCCACGATTCAGCGACCGCTCTTGGAGGCTCCCCATGATAATTACTAAACAAACGGACAAACGAGCAAGGTCCTTCTTCTTCGCTTTTTCCTGGTTGATGCTCGAGAGCTCTCGAACAATGTGGTCGCGTGACAATGACGTACTTCGCTGAATGACCGTCGAGAGAGACGCCGTATTTGCAGACGAACTGCTGTGACGTACAAAGACATTTCGATGCGATTGTCCGGTCTAACTCGCTTCTTCTCCTAAAGTCATCAGTCGAATGCCAGAAAAGAAAAGAAAAAAAAAACAAAGAAAAGAGGCAAAGGAGGTAACGAAGATGCCGAGGAAGAGGAGACGGAGAATGAAATCGTAGTAAAGGGAGAAAAAGGGAAAATGGAAAATATGGTGGAGGACATAGAGAGTAGAGTGACAGGTTTCCTTATTGGGACGAACAACTGTCTGACCAGTTCAGACTAGACCGATAGAAATACGGAGGAAAACGAGCACCACGAAGCGTTTCTGCATATATAAAATAAAGTTGAATTCAGAGAGAAAGAGAGAGAGAGAAAAAGAGAGAATGATGTCGCTTGTGCTTCTTTGACAATCGAATTTCTCTCAACAGCATAGAGAGAATATCCTGCTGTTTCAAACATAATAATCAGAGAAATCGAAATACAAAAAGTTCAGTAGCGATAAAAAATTACGTTATCTCGTGCGGCCGACAGACAGCAACGATACTTTTCGAACTCTGAATTTCCAGTTCAAAGAAGCGGAAGGATTGCAAACTAAGGCGCACGTGAAAAGTTGACTAGCTGGTTGGTAAGAAGCAGTTGGAGACAAAGGGAAGGGAACAAGAAGAAAAGAGTAAGATTCGAAGAGAAACGGAAGGTCCAGATGCATTATAAAGGGACAGACAGGGGGTACCCCAACTACCGGGGCAACTCGAGCTGATGGAACTGACTGCAAAGAAAGCTGTCGGACACCATATCCTCGTGCAGAGGATAGCATGGGGGTGGAGATGGTATTGGGTCCTAACGGGTAGATTGCACCGGTAGCTTCGGGCCACGTTACAGGGGATCGAAGATGGCGGCACGGGATGAGAATGCAGCTGGTTTCCTGGACGCTCGGCTCCGGGCAGCATAGTCGAACGAGGGTGGTGGATAGTAGCGGAGTAGGTGGAGAGACAGAAAAGGGAATAACGCAAGAAAACGAAGAGGGCGGACAGCTCACGGTCACCGTACAGTAGGCGCTTAATTGTGTCGCGGAAATACTCAGACAGACGGATTCCTTTAATAATGTGCCCGACGGCGCGCTCAACCGATTCACCCTCTTGACGTTTTCTTGTTTTCTTCTTTTCTCTTACGCCTCCTACCGCCGCGCATCTCCTTTCACCGGTTCCAATGTCGCTGGTCTTCCCCGTGGTGCATGCGACTGGACCGTGCAATTAAGTACACAGCCTGAAGGACGCATCTTCCACAGGTCCAGTAGTCTTGCACGATCGAACCATCCAACTACAAGTACATGATTAGGAATATTGAAAGAGTGATTTCGTGCTATCGAGTTATCCGCTTTCCGATACCGGCGATGAAGTAAGGACTTTCCTTCCGATGAAAAGCTTTTACGGTGAAAGGCAGGCAATTGCAGCTTTCCCTGTTTCAGGCAGCCTTGCGTTACACGAAGGAGTCTGTTTTATCCCTGTGGCAGTTTAAAGTTACGAACAACGTTCTGTACAGTTTGAAATAGAGAATCGCGGTGATGATAGAACTACGTTGCAATTATACAACGTTTAACGCTTTAATGCTAAATGTGTACGTCGAGGATGAGATCACGAAACGTTTAGTTTTATTATTAGGTATGTTTCGTTTTTCAAATACGCATGAAATTGTAGCAATGAGAATTTAACGCGACTGTTTATTACGAATGACCTACTGACTTTCAGTGAAAAATCTGAATGATCGATTTATTCGTAAACTACCACTTTCATGTCCTCTGTCACCGTACTACATTATTTATCTTGATGAAACTTCGTAATCGAGCACCTTTTGATTTTTTCTCTTTATTTCTTAAGAAATATTAACTACTTGAAAATTGTCTTTCTTCTGATTGAATATGACCTGATAAGCTTTCTGAACGTCTTGCGAAACTTCATTATCGTTAATCTCGTTATTGTTAAAAAGTCAGAGACGGTGGTAAAAGAATAATTAACTCTTTATTATCCTTCATTCCATCCTGGTGATTTCTTTTATGTCACCATTTTATTTCTTATATACTGCTTATTTTCTTATTGAGAATCTACTAATACTCAGAGTTAATTTCATGCACTTGCAAATAACATTCGATAGATTATAATAGTATACTTTAACAGTAAAAATAATTATATTTTACTACAATAAAAAATGTTAAACGTCTCTTAAATAATAGCAGATCTTCAACTTTATAAGTAGTTCGATAACTAGTTGATTAATAGTAGACATATTTCCAGCATTTCTATTTTCAATTACGACAAAGTAGCTGTTCGTATGTTTCATCTCTAAGCACAGTAGGACATGCTACATAGAACGAACGTAATTTGTTCTAAAACTTCTTTCATTAGAGTATCTGTTCATTCCAACGCTCGTTGTAACTACGCTAACTACACTAACAACCTAACACACGTTAGACGTCTACACGTGAGATAATAAACGATTTGTTTGGCAAAGGATTAATCATAGGAATATCAAACAACCAGAAAGTTGTATGCAGTCGATGTTTCGAGCGATCGATCAATACCAATAGGAAAACAACACAGTTGTTTGCCCGATATACAGTTCAGAAACTTTGGTAGAATTCCAAAGTGATCGTGGAAGACGTTATAACCGAAGAACTTCTTTATGGAGTCGATGAACCGTTTCTTTGACGGATCATCCAGCTCCAGTCAGTCGACGACGTAATCTGTCTGAGCCTTGAGGCATGGGCGTCGCTGCTCTCATTTTGTTTCTGGAAAAAAGTACGCGAATCCTGAGAAAATCTACACTTTCGTAAATGTGGCTACGTCGATCTCTATCTTTGGCTATCTTTGGTTGCACGTCAAAGATAAAGATCCACTTTGCCTCTTTTCTCAAAAAGCCTTTCTGATGATCGGCCGAGTGTCGTTGTCGTAAGATGGTCGCTTCATGTTCTTTTGTTTTCCAACGCTCAAGGGCCTAATTAATTAAACTGGTGGACTTTCTTTTCTACAGAGAATCTTTTGAGGTTTTTGAGGGAGTGGATTACGGAAAAACTAGAAGAGGAGAGGGAGAAAGCGGGAGAGAGAGGGAGAGATGGAAAACAAAACAAAGATACTAAAAGAGAGGAGCTATACCGAGAGTGGTTGAACTCGTTAAGTCATTCTGTTCCTTTACGGTATATAGAAATGTTCTCAAGAAAGTAATTAAATTTAATTAATTAGGTGTTGATGATGTATTATATGATGCATTAATGTGATATATGGAAGATATGGTATCTTATCAACACATAATTAGTAAAGGCATATATATGGTCAGATACCGTTAGATGTATAAATTAAAATATAAAGTGAATAACAGTAAATTTTTTAATATTTTTAGCGATTCGTACACAAGAAATTTATTGTAAATACAAGAAAGAAATAAATGTAAACAGAATATAAATTAGAAATCGAGTATTTACATTGGTTCTTCATTTATCATGTATCACATTTCCCATGTTCTATCGATTAATTCAATGTTTCCAATATTCTATCAATCCGGTACGTGTATTTAGATCTAATTGTAATTGTATCGATAAATTTACAAGATTACTATTATATTAGTAGATGGTTGTAATACTATTTTGAAGATGTTTTATTTGTCGGATTCAATGGAGAAAGCACTCGAGTACGTATAAACAATTTAAATTGTATTTATATTTCACTCAAGTAAATAAAGAGGTTTCGATAACATTTAATGGATAAATTTAGTCGCTGAGTCACACGTACGCTATGCGAAAATAATACGTATATTTTGAATGAAAGTACACAGTAGTGGGACAATTTATAAAGAGATGTTGCAGTTTAAAATTGAAGAGTAAAGAAAAAGATAGAGGACGTCTATTTTTAGCGATTTAACAATATACAGCACACTCTGTTGATGGTAACTGGATTACAGGAATTTCAAATCGTAGAGTTACAAAGCAAATGTGTTGATATCGGATATGGTTAAAGGTTTGGTACGTCTATTGGGTTAAATAGATGTTGTTAAATCATCACATCGATGTCATCGATAGTTATGTTGTTAAATAGCGGATAATATTTATTCTGCATTGAAACAAAATAAAAAATATCCTCGGTCTTCCTACTTTTATCGTTCTTGATTAGCGTGTTTGCATTTACGAGGGATAATAAAGCCTTATTCAGTGTTTGCAAAAAGCATTTGAACATATCCTTATTTTGAAATAAAGCGCTTTTTTATCGGGTTTTACATTTCATACCCACAGCATCAAGTTTTTACAATCGAACGAAAATACCACTAAATAATACGAAATTCAATAAACGTGACCATAATTAATTACCACGTAAATGCTATAGTAAACGCAACGGTGTGCAAATACCTTTTGTAGTCACTGTACGTAAGAAACAATACCTGACGATAAATATAATAAATATTCGCGAAATATATTGATACCAATAGAAGTGGACGTTTCTTAGTTCAATTCAAGAAATAAAATTTAAGCGATCGTAAACAATAATTTTCTTGCTTATTCTCAACACTATAAACTTCATATTACGAACAATACAGTTACATTTATTGATCGTCGCCTCTTTACCTTTAAGCCTTGATTTCCTCAATAAAGCTTTCTTAAGACGTTTCTTGTTCTTTTCTCCTTACCCTTCGGTTGTAAGCCGAGGCACAGCTAACTTTTATCATAGTAAAAATGACAGCATCGAAACGATAACAATCGATCGGCTCGCTGTCACTAAAGAAGAATGCCGGTTTCAACGAACGGAAGCTCTTCATCGGATAACACTGCGGAGCAATTGACATAATGAATGCAATTTTATTTGAAGCACCATGGACGGGAGGTCGAAGTGAGTTGTTACCAGTCGCGAATGACTAACGGCTTCGTAGCGCGGAGCGGTTCGAGCAAGAAGAGAGAAAGAGAGAGAGAGAGGAAAAAAGAGAAGAAAGAATCCGTGGGACGAAGCCAAAGGAGAACTAAGGACGATTGCCATTCGCATTATCGGCCTGTCGATGTTATTATTTACGACGTCGTTAACTTAGGCGCAAAAATTCACCTTGTGTGCGCATTAATCCAGCTCCCCAGACACGACGCGATGCGACGTTTATCTTTATCCCCGTCAATCTGACGTTGCGCTCATAAATATGAATTGCCGAAAATCGTGCTTCTAATGCTTTGACATAGTAGCCTTGAACGTTCATCGATTTCACTTTCTTCAAACCGAGCCGAGCTTTCGAACTTCCTGCCACCGTTCTCATCGATTTTACTCTCTGTTGGATGCTACGAGAAAAACATATGGATAGTCCAGATATTAACGGTCTATACCTCGTCTATTTGTATTACCACACCGTATTTACACTTTTCTGTTCGTGAAATGAATTCAAGAATATATTACGCAGATATTAAATTGTAATATATATTCCTCTCACTGACGTCATTCTCGTTCATTGACAAGTGCATACACACACATTTGCAACAGATAGTAAAATTTTATTATTTTAATGTTAAGTTTATCCAAGTTAATTTAGTATTAATTTAGGTCAAGTTATTTAAGTAATTAAGTTATTATATCATTTAAACAAGTATTTTAATACGAATTTATTGTGATTCTAGGGAACGTGTTAACGATCTGTTGATGATAACAAATTGCCAGTTATTATCCAGGTTTCTTAACGTACGAATTCTAAATTAGCTACAGCGAATATACCTAAACGGTCTTGGGCCTGACAACATTTTGGCAATATTTTTCCCAGTCACACAATTTTTATGTGACGTGCAAAATATATCAGAAAATCCTCGAATATGTTAACAAGCGTACAATTCATCTTATCGAACGTAGGAAAGTACATATCATTTCAATGGACGGTGGAGACTGCAATACTCTTGAAGAAGATTCGTACGCTTATGATGGTATTTTACCATCGAACACATTTGAAACGCGTAAAATGCTACTTGGTAATTCTAATTAACTCGGATTCGTAAATACATACTGAACTTGATCCCATAATATCATATGGTAGTTATTATAGCTATTTTGATACTGTATGTACATACGCTTAATAAGAACAATAACGCGTTATTTCGCTATTGCTATTCGCAAATGCTTCTTTAACCGCAGTAGTATGCTCGTTATTAACGAATCGCGTTTCACGTTAACTAAAGCACGTATTAGCCAAATTCGTACGATTTTCCATCGTGCGAACAATCGTATTACGAGTCTATCCTCGATTTTGATTCTGGTACGTAGAGTAAAGACCTAGCAGTCGGATTGAATATAACGCGGCTAAACGCAATAGCAGCAGCAGCAGTGCGTCAACGTCGTAAAGAATAATCGCGCAAACCCTCGGCTTCTTCATTATTTCTCGTGCAAAGAATCGAGACGTTGGCCTGGCACGGCTCTCGTATACATTTTTCTATTGAACCGGCAGAGATTGCGTTTGTCTGGAACACGTTCTCTCGACTCGAAAAGATTTTCTTTGTGCTCTGCGTAATAACGTACGAATAGTCGTGGTTACGGAACGTCGCGCCACACATTGTGCTGGTCAAGAACTGTTCGACGAGGTCTCTTGCCTCGCATTCGATAGATCGCGGTGCTATTTTAATTTCCAACAACTCTGCCGATCCACACAGACTTAGAACGTCTGAACGGTAAGTTAAGGGAAGGAACGATTGATATTCGGTCTACTGTGCGTCGAGAGTTTGGATTGTTTTTAATGTGGGCAAGATTCGTACAAGAAATGAATATTCCGACTCGATTTGCTCGGTATGCAGAACGAAATGTAGATTTTACGTAAACGATCGGTGGATATTGTAAGGGAAATGGTAACGATCCATCGATGCACGGGTTTGCTCCGTTTACTCCAAAGTTACGTGTAATTCCGAATTAATTAGAATAACAGATCGGAACAATACGTAAAGTAACGTAAATTCTACGTATCATCGCATCTTTCGTGTTGAATTTTTTCGGAGATATCGGAGATGCAATGAGACTAAAGTGATTTACTAAGATATATAAAAATGTCGTTTCTGACAAATCCACAAGATTTTTATTTTTTTTTTTATTTTATTTTATTTTGGTTATTTTACAATTTGTCCTTGCGGACATTTGGTAAAGTGTTATATCTTGTTGGTGAAGAAAAAAAAATATAAATAAAAAATAAATATAGCATGTGGGCGGCTACCCCCAGTGGGGTGCCAGCTTCGTTTTTTTTTCTAAGTTATATCTTTTATGAAATCCACAAGATGCGCTTTAAAAATGAACCTCTTCTTTGTAAAATATTGTTCGTTATTACAGAGAAAAGCAATACCAATCAGTAGCTTGAGATCTAATTCATGGCAAAGCAGCTTCTGTTTTCGATTTACAGTTTCAACCACTGACAGTTCCAATCACACAGAGTAATATCTTGAATAACGCTTAACGCAGATGTAGATAACGAAAATATATCTATTTTAACATTCCGATTTTAATATTTTAATATTTCTACAAAAGGAATATAAACACGTAAGATGTTTCTTAATCAATTATCGCTAGACTGCGGATATTTATGCATTTCGACGAGTGTAGATATACAAGAACGTATAAAGAGATGCACAGATACGAGAATACATAAAATATTAAAAGAAAAGTACACTTTGTTACATTTACAAAATAAAACAGTCGTTTAAGTTGCAATTCTTCATCAAGTTGCATGAATATTTATGATCTAATTATGACTTTGATTTAGTAAACGGCGATATACGATGAAACAGAGAGAAGTCCAATAAAGAGAATGCAACGCTATTACAAAGAATAATCAAGCGAAATTTACAATCTTTGTATTTTCATTTGCTGAGTTACTACATACTTTGCTATGTTACTACGTTAATTACCACGAAATCGAAAGCGACAGCGTTATAGAAACTTAATTATTAAAGTTGGCGATCGATAAGTTCCGATGCAACAATATCAAAGTTCATCAAAGCAATCCATTAACCTTAACCCGTATTACGTTCAGCGTTTAACGGCAGTATTCGGTGATTGTTCCAGACGACGACTGGAGAGCCTGGTATATTCGGGCGAGCCGAAAGTCCGAGGGGTTTTTCAAGGGCTGGCCAGTGCCCTAGCTAGAAGGGGTACAGCTAGGCCTTCCCATTTGCAATGGACCCGAGTCGAGAGCAGGTCTAATATGCTTTAAACCGCCGCCATCGAGCGGCGAGAATAACCGGAAAGGGCTGGCCCGAAAGAGAGACGACGATGAGGACGACGACGACGAGGATGATGACGAGTAGCGGGAAAAGGGTGGAAGCAGCGTGAGAAAGACGAACGAAGAAGAACGAAAATCGCGAATATTCATAATACCGAGTCGAAGAAATAAGCTGACCCTGCAAACAGCTACTTATTGGCACCGGTGAGGATTCAGCAGGCATTATGAGAATGAAAACTGAAGGGTTACGAGCGGAGGATTCAAAGAGGATAGGTAAACGAGAAGAAATTTGCGAAAGAGAGAGAGAGAAAGAAGGAATTGCGTGGAAAACCAGTGAGCAAATGTACGTGTAGGGGGAAATCTTCGTAGAAAGAATGAGGAAGGAAGATGGACGATCGGAGAGAAGGAAACAGAAGGAAGAAGGAAATCAGAATAGAAGACAGGGAGGCAGAGATGAGGAGAAAGGGTTTCCTCTTGGTTGGATGAAAGCGAGAGAGAATTTTCCGATCCCCTTTCCGTGTTCTCTGTTCATCGTCGGTGGCCACAACGAAAGGTATATTCAGTCCTCTTCACGGGCATATTTCTGGGAAACAAGACTAAACGTTTATAGTCAATTAAGGAACCGAGTAGGTAATGCGCTTTGCTGCTCATCGAAAGCGAAAGAGGAAAAGAGAACGGGGATGAGAAATAAAAAAATGAAGTGGCACCTGAGTGAAGATGGTTTGGTAAAACGGAATGTCCTTGGGAATTCAACCTTGAGTTCACTTTACCACGAGGATCGCGATGAGTCTTGCGAGGAAAGAATATTTATACATTTTCTTTTGGCCGGAACTTTAAAAAGGTACATTAATGAAACGCGATGTATAAATGTGCGGTGGCCTTTTAAATATGTCAATCCCTTAACTTCTTTTGTTTCTATGTTACCTATCATTTAAATGAAATTAAAAACTGATATAACACTCTCATCAGAGATATTTTTTTTATTTTAAGGATTTGTATTTTGGGTGGAAACAAACGAAAAATTGTATATATACTAATTAACTTTTCGAATCTCTTACATAAAAATGTAAATTATTATTCTTTAAGACTAAAAGACTTTAAAGACATGGTACACTTCACTTCAGGGTCAATGTTTGCCTAGGTTTTTAAACTACGTTCTTCTCCGACGTTTTCCTTAACTTTGTCCATGTTTATTCCTAATAATTAATATTCGATAATTCAAATATTTAAATAAAGATTGCTATATGATTAACAATATTTATCTTGCTTCAGAAAAACGGGCGAATATTTTTTAATACCTACCGTGTGAAGTAGGTACATAAATGGATATGCACTTGGTGACAAAACTACATTAGCAAATACACCACTACCATGTTAAACTTCTTAATGTACAAATTAGAAGATTCGTCAATACAAACAAAATATGTCTCACAATTCTATGTCGCTATTAGCTTTTATTTGCGTTTATATTCACATTTGTTAGTTTATCCTATAAATATAATTATGTATAATCGTAAACGTACTAATATAGGCAATACAAAATATTTATTTATTTCTTAAAATGGAGATACTAATATCAACGTAGTTGCACATAGATTATAGATATGAAAGAAAAGAAGAGAAATTTATTTACTTCATAGAATGCACAGGTAAATATGTATCGCTGTAGTTCATATTACGCGTATTAAAAAGAACACGACACGTTGTTTGCATTTTAAAGTAACAGAAGTGGTGCTGTAATAACAGAGATATCAATAGCGTTATAGCTACTGAAGCCAATTATATAAAAATGTAAGGAGAATCGGTAATGGTCTCTTGACGTTATACGGCAACATTTCCTTCCGGTCGCCTGCGCATCTACTTGCAGTCAGCTTGTATTCCCATTTCTCGTTACACAATGGTCTTCATTATAAATTGACGAATGAACAGCCGCACAAATCTATAACGGGACTGTTTGTTTGGGTGAAATTGGAGGAAAACATTGCGGTCCAGCCTCGCAGAGCCGTGGGCGATCCGCGTCAACCGAGCTTTTTCAACCTGGACAACCCCCTTTCGAAGCTTTTACGACAAAAATTCATCCCCCTGAAAGGGTCGAGAGGATGGGAACTCGGGACAGGGTGAACCGCGCCAAAAAACTGCTACTTCGATTCGACGTATGTTTGGCGTGTCTGTCAACACGAATGGTGTGCGCCTTTTCGAACAGATTCTTTTGTACGGATTTATGCTCGATAGTGCGTCCATTTTTTTGCTTTTTTTTATTTCCGTGTTGTACGTCATCTAGAGAAATGTTTACATACACCTTATAGTAGAAATTTTCGAGGCAATTGTAAAGTTCATTGAATTTTTAAGCGAGGAATTTTTAATGTAACGAACACAATGCTCCCGGTTGATGTTCCATACTCAGTTTTGTTAGAATCGAATAGAACGCCGTGAGGTAAATGTAAACGAAGTATAGAAATTCACACATTTTTGTTTTCTGTACCAGAGTACGGATAAATTCGTTACGTAAAATACAAAGATCCCACGTACAATATTTCACAATTTGATTTATAACATATTTATTTCATAACGTTTAAATGTTCTTCTTAACTAACGCAACGAACATTGATGTATTCAAGATTAAATATACGTTACGTAGGATCTCTGGATGATATTCACGATAACACGACATATCTCGTATTTTTGTGACAACTACTAAAATGACAAGAATAGAGAAAAATGATCATTACCTGCCGAGGTAATTAGAAAGAACACAACGTGTGTACGAAATTACATAACGGAATATACATATATCGTTTCAGCTTTAATTGGATCCAAGAATCTGAAATTACCCGATCCTTTCCTACAAAGAGCTTGTTTTGTCAAGATTCCTTTTTGCCCTAGTTACCTCATGGTAAATTATTAACAAGTATATAGAAACAGGAAATACGCTTTCGAAGAATAACGTCAACGTAATGTGTTCGCTAACAATAAGCCCTGACGCGGTTCGTTTCTTTTCCTTTTAATTAGAATTTTCAAGAATGTCTGCAGCCAAAGCAGAGTTACGCGATACTTTTGTTTGAGTTGTCCGAGCGGTCTTATTGAGGAACTTAACGCAATAATACTGGAATGTTCTCTGTTAGACCCCTCTAAAACTTGGTTAAATCTCTGTGGCGAAAAGTATCCTTTTAACAATAGATCTGTTTCACCAACTTTATTCGTCTTGTCTTCAAAATATAATTGAAATAAATTACGTTTTAAACGGAATATTCTGTATAATATTGGATCATTGAAAATATTCCTCTTTTGTTAGACGCACAAAATTAAACGCATAAATATTAAAACAGTCGTCTCCTGGTTATATTGTCACGATAGAATAAAAATTAATGCCACAGTTTGCTTATACAATAGAAACGAATGATCATTTTTCAATGGTATTTGAAAATTGAAAGTTAATATCTAGAAAGGTTAAAACAGGATAGATGGCAATTAAAAAAATATTATATCTCACGGTTTATAATCGCAGGGACAGAAATAAAACGTATTTCCATGAATCACGATGTAGGTGAAGCAATCGTAGATAATTGATGCAATTGACTAACCCGTCCTAATTTGTTGAGATTGAAATTTGCGTGATTATAGCTGTGTTCACTTTCAATGAAACTTCAGGCTAATGATCGGACTCCACATTCTATCGTAATGGAGTAGAAACATCAAGAGATTTATGAATCCTTTAGCAAGTCACGATAATGAAGAAGCTTTTAGTACTAGTTTTCTGTTCGGATTGGAAGACTGAAAAGAGCGAAGGACGTTTCTTTTATTCCACGCTCCTTTTATCCTCGACATACTTGTGTATTCACAACACAAACTATCCTCGCGAACATGTTAAAGCCATTAACTAGAAGAAAAAGTATCAAAGATGTTAACGAACAAGTTTTTCAAATTTAATATTCCCGGAAAAGAATGTTTTTGTTCTTTTTAAGGAGAAATTTTTCTCGCCACAAAGAGAAAACGGACTTCTTACCGCGTACTTCAATATAAAGCTGATATAAAGTTTTTCGAAGAATCGAAACGAACGTTAAATAATAAACGAAACTAAATTACTTAATGACGCGACGTAACATAATCGATGACGCGTTACGTGATAAACCAGGAAGATAGGGTTAAATAAAATATCATAATCGATCGCTGCGATATTTCTATACAAAAGGTAGACTGCAGGGAAATATAAAAAGACAGGATCCCGACAGTGTTGAATGGATCTTTAAATTTATGATCTGCTCGCCAAAGTACGATGATAGAAGACCAGTACTTAATGGTAACTCGCCAACTCGAACATTACGGTGACCAAAAAAATCTGCCTTTCCCCTCGCTGTCTACCTTTCAACCACATGCACTCATCTCTCGCGTTTCGCTCCCTCCTTGTTTTACCTCGAGGAAAACCCTTCAGCTTTTGAAGACGGAAGAATCGCAGGGCACGCATTATTTGTCATTTCGCGGTGATGTAAAAATCCCAGAAACTCCTTGACGCTCTTTCCCAGGTGGAATTCCAGGAAGGAAACTTGATTTACGATCAGAGAAACACACCCCTTCGACAGTCACCCTCTTGGTGATCATAAAATACTCGATATCCAAGAGGGAACGGTGCGAAAAGAATCGTGACGATGAACTCTGCGATTTTAAGAAGACTTAATCCTTTACACGGATTTTCACCTACCAATAGAAACTTCAATTCGTTAATTTTGTAGTAAATAGAATAGACGATGATTGGAAGCAAGCTTGTGGACAAATCTCTTTTTAAATAAAGATAAGAAAAAATGACCATCCGAAGTAACGAATTCTTTCAATTATTTTACTTCCATTTCAGAAATAACATATGGAAAGTATCTGACTTTATTCTGTGTTAAGATTAAATCATTGTCAAATAATCTTACGCTGTGGTTAGTTAGCTGTTGCGAATAAAAGAACAATTAACAACTGATTGTGAGTTGGAGAAACAAAGTGATTGAGTTATTTTATAAAATAGAATAGTATCTGTCTTACAATTAGCGTTGCCCTAATTTCCCTTGATGTAAATTTATCCCTTGATGTGTGTATTTGTATTTTAATTGTAATTTTTCATACTATTGACATTTTGTCGATGATATACATATTTTGAAATCGCTTGGTACGTCTCAACTCTTATTTACTCGAATAATTAACGACAAAATATACTTTACAAACAAGGTGGTTGCAGTGCGATGATTTTTAATAGCGAACGACTGTTTTCGTTTATCTTTAAAGAATGGCTTTTCAGCGGCAATGCGGAAAAAAATGGAAAATGTATGTAGTACAATTCGGAAGAAAATTTACTCTGTACACGCGAACCAATTTATTGCATGCTTCTGTATCTTCTTCTTCAAAGTGTTTTATTCCGTACAGAGCTTGTCATATAATTTCAAAGAGTGGAAAGGAAACTTTTTATATACCAATTTTTATTAAAATTTGGGGCACTGAAATTTTTCTTCGTTTGAGTTTGAAAAGACCGCGAAGGCGAATAAAATAGGTAGGTACATTAAAATGTGAATACACGTGGGAACCTATGTACGTAAGGAAATGTAAAATATGCAAAAGTTTCGATATTTCGTTGCAGTTGATGTACCGCATACTACCGTGCGTGTAAAATTTGAAACGAGTTCGTTTCGAACTCGTATGCACATTGAAGAGAACTCTTTGTAGCTACGTACTAAAGAACGTATGAAATGCTGGCTAATATGCACAAATAATTGATAACTTTTCGCAGAGAGAGTAGGAAGAAATAATAAAATTACTTTTCCGGATGACGTGTAATAGATTTCTCGAGGAAAACAATTTTCTAAATTGTAAATTCCTATTAAAGTAAAATTTACATGGATTTATTTGAACTTAAAAAGTTACAATATTTAAAAAAAAATTGCAAGGTAGTCGTTATTATGTGGTTGAAAATTCTTCGATTAAACAGAGCAAGTGTAATTATAAAACGTTTAGAGTTATGTAACAGAGATAATTTTTAGATTTCTAATAGGAAATGTCTATCTTCAAATTTTTAATTCTTTAAATTCTACATTGTCCCTTTAAATGGAATCTTAAAGAAGTCCGTGGCTCTCATTTACCTTGCGCAATTTTTCTCTGAACCTCAATAATCATCGATGTCTGTGTTCCTATCTTTCTTCGTTCACTAACTTTTCAGATACCAATGTCAGACCCACCAACATCAGATCGTAAGAGTAATGAGGGATGAATCAGAAGGTGGTCTCACGCTATTAGAGAACTCCGGAGAGACAAGTGGAATAGAATGACCCATGGGAGCACTCGTGCCGACTAAATCGGGAACATCCGGGAGATTATTATCGGAGATATATGAAATTGAGCCGCTAACTTGTTCGGTCGTGTAATCAAACAAAAGTCGCAATTTAAACGATCACACGGACATAGTAAAGGGATGTGTATGTAGTTACTTCGCGTTAAAATGTTTATGAAAGTTGGTATTCGTGTGTAATTGTTAAAATTATACGATTAGATTTCAATATTTAACTAATATTTAATCTGTACGATTTTATCTTTCTCTTTGCATAAGAGTTCCACTTGATTCCATATCTAAGTGAACTTCATACTTAATTTAATTTCATTTCATAATATACAAAGTGTAACAGGTTTATCGTGCAAAACAATGGAAACATATTCTATGTGTAAAAATAAGGAAAAAATGATCGGTTGAAAATAGATTCATAAATGCTTCACAAATTCACTCTTCGGTTGGTATACGACGATTGAACAAGGATAAACTTTGAACAACGGAGGTTGAAAAAGAACAATTTTTTGGTTCCAAAGAGCTCCAAATAACCAAAATTTCGTTGCTGAAAAAGAGATTTTATGGAGTGAAAGCTGATACGCGTCGGAATTCATATTCATTGAAATTAACAAGAAATCCGGAACTTACTGGATTCAATTCTCCATAAATCCCCCAAGAGCTTCTAATCCAATTTTTCAATCTATTCAGTTCGTAACATGGTTGTTGATATACAATAATGTAAAAATATCGATAATAATAAATATGTGGTTTTTATTATTTTCAATGAATTTATTATTAATTAAACATTATCGTAATTACGATACTATGACACGTGATTACTTTTATATTTAATTATCAATTTATATTTTACTATCAAACGGAAGGATATAATTACTCAATTTTAGAATCGATTTTTACATTTTGTACATTAAAATTCTAAAAACGTGCAAATTTCTAGAAAATGAAACGAGATTATGAAATTCTTATTACACTTGGAGCATTAAAGCAAAGGAATCGAATGAACGAAGAACTAGACCCGAGATTGTTGTTACAGTGACAGAATAATTGAAACGATTGGGGTGAAAACGAGGCTCATAGACATTTGCCGAGAGATGGTATCTTATCGAATTTGGGTCGAAAAAACTAACGAGGGATCTGTACTGCCGGGATCGATCCACTTACGATCTGACGTTTTTAGGTCAGCTCCGCCACTCTCTCAAATAAATTGCTGTAACAGTGTCACGAACAAAAGGAATCTTCGTGACACTCCAGATTTTACACGTGCAGCTATACGTATTTCATTCCCAATTAATAAGTTCAGTTGGTAACAAACTAAACAAAATTTTAATATTTTTCTGAAATTTACGATCAACGAAGTTATCTCATTTACATATGATTTCTACATTCGTTGCATTTAATGTATAAAATTAAACATTTAACGTAAAAATTATATTTTATTTCATTATATTCTAATTAACTACGTAGATTTTTATCGTAAATTATGCTCTAATGCAACACGCGCAAAAATAGTTGCAACAAAATACCTAGTATATACGTTCGAAATTAGTTTTCCGAATGTTTTCTGTTTGGTTGTTTAAACTGCAGAAATCTCTTCATAATTCGAATAATTGTACGACGAAAAATTCCAATTTATTCATAGAAATAAACAAATGTACGAACGATGTTCGTGTTGATACCTTTTGGTCATGCAAATTTTTCAAAGTGTCGACAACGCATCAACTAACGCAATAGTGGTCGATAACTTACACAGATTTCATCATTTAAGCATATTGTCATTGCACAATGGCATTTGTCATTAATAAGATTTGAAACCTGCCACGCCCATGACAAATCCCGATATTTATCGCAGGCGTTGTATCGTTACGCTATGGTGATTTTCATTAATGCTCGCCATCGATAAACGCAATGTATCCATCCATGTGTAAATTAAAGAAAAAGTTGTTGATGGTTTCGATAAGGCAAAATTCTATTCCTCACGACCATGATATTTTAAACAAATCTTTTTTACATCAATATGTATATTCGATTTGTCATAGCTGTACGTAAGCAGTAAGCTGCATGCATACTAATAAGGATACTAGAGATTAATGCATATTTACCAGTTCCTTTTCATATTTTTGATCATTGCGTACTTTTGAAATTTATTTCGTGTCTCAAAAATTTATTTTATTTACCCTAAAATCGAAATGTAACGCATATAAGTCCATTAAAAAAGTAAGAATTCCAATTTTATATATTTCTAATTAGCTATATCTCTGCTTGATTGGTGCATTTCTTAACTTCGTGATTTATTAATTAAACATTACTGTACGCATACGTCTACATTATACATGGGTATTTTATTACATTAAACGTATCTTCTACGTATATCTATATTACAAATTTAATTTATATAATAATCAACACGATATTATACTTGATACATAATACGATTTGTAACCATGTATCTACAACTATTACGAATTTAATACGAATTAACAAACTGAAAAATATACGGGATTTCTTTCAAGGTTCTATTTAGATATTATCAATCATTCATTCGCTCTATGGGTATCCAAAAATCTATTCGCAGTCTGCGTGACAACCATATAGATATTACATAATGTTATCCCAGGGGTTGTCCTTAATTTCGGAACATCGGGGAAGAAGGAAGTAACTGGAGTGTTAATCAAGAATGGACCTTTTTACGAAGGGTTATGTCGTTGAAGAATGAAGAGAGGAGGGTGAGCCTGGATTCAGATACACGTCGATAAATGCGGATGAAGGTGAAATGCCATCAAGGATGCTAGATGATAAAACGGGAAGGGATGATCGAGTGAGTGATCGGTCCGAATAGAAAATGGAGGTTAGGCTATACTCCGTTGCCTACAGCCCTACAGCTAGATTAGATTGCCTACCCTCGATCGTCTTCAACTCGGGACAATATCCTTCCAGTTACAAGAAATCGTTTTTGTCAGTAGGTCTAGAGAGACTTACTGCGACAATTCGAACAAATGTTCGGCAGGAAATAACGTGTTACGGGAAAACAAAGAACGAGAATAAGGATTTCTAATAAAATCCTGTTGAAATTAGAAAATCTGGAATTTATTAAACATGATCCTAAAATTCTCTATTATCGAAAACCGATTACCTGTAAATCCTTTTGCTCATTGCTAAATGCTTTTGGTATTTATATTCTATATATATTTGGTATCTATATTTAAAGTTACATATAATTTATAGTTTTTAAACTTGGACTTGTAAAATTATTAAAAACGGAGAAGTAAAAAGTTTGAATTTGCCTTTTTGTCGAATAAGTTACTACGTCAGACTTTAAAGGGAGTTGTCTTTTGTGAAAATAATGAACAACGGGATTGCAATTTGCTTTCGTATATTTTCTTTTTGAAGGGTTATTACATGATAGTGATCCATAGACTCCGTCTATAGAGTCATTACGATACCTATACTTTGCACGACTACGTAATGGAGAATGATTTTAATCGAAGAAATTAACAACACATCTTGCCCCAGAGAAATTTACTTTCGATGTTTTGTCAAACCGCGATGCATCGGACTTCACATATAATAACCGTTCTTTTTCAATTTTGTGTTAAAATTATACTAATTTACAAAGTCTTGTTATGCAAATCAGAGACATAAGAAAATTTGCTCGTGTATCAGACAAATTTCTTATTTCTCCTGAAATCAAATTTTAATATCATATAGACAATTCCATTGAACATAAATTGACTTCGAAGAAATGTTTCAGACATTCGTATATTTGTAAAACTAAATTTTTTAGAAAGCTAATGAAAGTAAATATTTTTTCAATAAGATTGACGTAACTAAAACAAGCAGAAAGGGAATTTAATAAAATATCACAAGAACGGAAGGAAATTAAGATATCTAGAATGGTCTTTATTGATCATCAGGAAAACCGCGGGTAAATATTACATTTGTGGACTGAGAACCCTCTTGGTTACTTGCTAACCTTAATTTCATCTTGCTGATAGAATTTCGTATAGCTACCTGTAGTAGCCGTTTCCATTTCCCCTCGGACTGATCAGAGACCAGATATTCCAAGTCGAATGGAACAGTAAGTTTTACGAAATTAGTCTCTCAACAACATTTCTATATAAGAGTAAGTCAGATTTAAAAGAATTAAAAATTCGGACTTGTTTTTATAAATCCCAAATGAAATTTTACTTTGTTTATTTAAAGCTATATATTTCATAGTATAAAGAATAGAAATATCAGATCGTTGATTAGGATTCTTATTGAAACTTGTAATATCCACGATATTTTTATCAAAAATATTTATTAATCAAAATATCATCCATTGGATTCTCTATATTTTGTCTGTAATAAAATCATTGTCCTTGATAGACACGACAACCGAATTAAATTTTTACATCAAACGTGATTTTTATCATATTCACAAATACATTCACGTATAGAGAGAATTAACGAATTATATCAGTTTTAATTAACGATTAATATTAGTCCCACATTTTGTTTTAGATTACACGCTTCTTTGGTTTGTTTTTATTTCACTATGAACTTTCTTCGCGATCACATAAGTATTATACATTTGAGAATCTTCCGTTCTTCATTTCCTTAATCCAAAAGGGCGATCTCTTCTGTAATAATTCAAATTTCATGCCGTACGATAGGTATAACAAACCTGCAAGCATGCACAGACCCATTAATCTTCGGTTGCTAAATAACTTGGACAAAAAGGAACATCCCTGGCACAACATAATTCGTCAGGCAGCGCGAATGCAGCAGGTTTAGTCGCTATTTGATTTACTCCGTTGCAGGAACATGCAGGCGATTAATGCGTCTACTTTATGGCAGCTTAACAGCCAATCAGTATGCGAATTGCGGTTTACCATTGATTCATTAAGTCATGGCTTGTCGGAAATTTGCATAATCGTTCGAAGGAGCAACTAGATCTGGGTTGTTGCTGCCGGATCCCACGAGAGAATCAGGATCGCTCGATTTGCTCGGTAGTCGGTACCTAGCCATCTTATGCTAATACGCACTGCGTCGTACAATGGCTTTCGATAGCGACAATGTTGACTTGCCGTACAAACAGACTGAATGATATCAGCGACGTGTACAGGATCAGAAAGTCCCACCACGTACTCATTACGTCACGAAAATGGGGCCAATGTCAAGTTTCGGTCTCTTCCAACCAAACTCGTTATTTAGATTACGAACTTTCCCACTGTTATACCATCAAGTACAGCGGTGTTGTTATACGAACTACCATCGATATGTTTAGAACGACGTTTGGACGTGTAACAAAGTTTGCGCGTGAATTGTAATTCAATTCTTTATCATGGTTTGTATCGTGAAAACTTCTGAATATGTTTCTTTCTCCGTAAGCAATTGGAGTCTCCACGAAGAGAAAAAGCACATTGTACATCATCAAACACAGATTACAATTATAATGCAGAATATTAATCGTGTACTGTGGTAATAATCTCTTTTTTCAGATGCAGCAAATTAAACTTCGAAACAGTGATAAACAGTGAATAAAGAAATATTTTCTGGGTCTTTAAGGATATTTAGTAGATACATACACATGCACTTTACAGCGGTCACAATTTATATAGTAAACTATCGATTGTATTAATAGCTTCCATATTTAGTGGGATCATCCTAACGTGAAGTGTATATTCAAGATGAGCGTATTAATTTTTCACGAAAAAAATGCATACTCGTACTAAATATCTCCGTACTTTTACATACATTTTCAGACTGATTCGAAGATTTATCAATATGATGATAGTCGTGTCTCGTTACGTTACTCATGAAATTTCAAAAAGTTAATACATGAAACATGCGTATATTCGTAAAAAATTTTTATGGCAAGCGTTCAAATATTTTCGAGAATGCAGCAAGAGTCATATATCTGTTGCTATATTCGAAAATATCGATATATTGGCGAACGATAAACGCCATACATTTAAGGATTAAATACATAGTAACTGCAGAGAAGATACCTGTTTGCAACGTTGGTCGTAAGTTTATGAAATATGAAGTCGAAAGCTAACTAATTTATAATTTCATGGACACAAAACGCTTAACATTCCCCGAATTCCAAAGTTTCATTCTGGAAATTGTACAGTCCTGTTACCAGCTTGCAATATTAATCATACGCTTTTTATGTTGTACAAACTTTAGGATCAAAGTTCGTGACGAAGGTACAGCTTGAATTAGTAAACAGTTACTTAAAGTTACGATGGTTTTAGGAAGTGACGTGCTCCTGAAATTTTGGACGATAGACGTCTGGGTGAATTTGTTTCTTTAGAACAAAATATATTTGAAAAATATTCTCGTGTATTCTCGTCAAATACTACGATGTAATATCACGCTTTTCCTCCGTTGTAATACATTTCTCGCTCTTAACGCTGTACATTAAAATTTATTCGAGTTGTACGCATTATAGGTAGTCTTGATGATCTTCATTAAATATAGAAAATGCGAAGCGTGAAATTGTCGATCGAGTGACAGTTACTTAATCATCATGCTGGTACGCTGCAACGACTTTCATTAATGTTGTATAATGAGGATCAATGAATGAACATACGGACACTTCTCGTTAAACATAGCAGAAAGACGTGACAATATTTTATTTTCCCTATTTATGGAATTTTAAACACTTGCCAATTTTTATAAGTAACATTATGCGTTAATAATCTAATAGTTATTAGTCATTTTCTATTTCGACTTTCTATTTTAACATGGAAATTTTATTTTTTCCGCTTGTGTCAATTTTCGAACCGACGATAGCGAATTTCTTAACGTCAATTCCTTTATGGAGGAAATGTATGTGTCAAGGTTGTCGTATCGTACAGTGTCGATCCATTTCCAAGAGTATCGTATTGCCAATAGCCGGAACCATAAATGTGTTATCACATCAGGGTTTAGGCTGGATAGCGGCTTTGAGTGGTGATTCGTGATACTCTCTGAGAGAGTAGCGCGGCTCTAAGCAAAGTAAAGAATCGCCGATGTTGTAACATCAACCACATCTCAGACCGCATCGGGGACTAGACCGCGGTTCGGAACCGATGGGCTGATGACGGAAATAAAGATGTGGCCGCACTCGGCGACAATGTATGTCGCCGAAGCGAAGTGCCTAATGAACCCTCAATGTCCCAACGATCCTTTCGCCGAATGTTCGAGAACGCCTAACAAACGCGTGGATAGCGGGGATATTGAAGGATGACAAAGATAAAGAGTCGGATTCCGCCGAATGTCAAATAGTCGTAAGAGCTTCAGTCTTGAAAAGTCGCGTCTGGAGTTCAGAAGTGAATTGCAGTAAACCAAGTGCTAAGAAATAAATTCTCTTTTTTTATTTCTTTATTTTTATCTTTCATTTTTCGTCTTCGATTTCTCCTTTTATTTTACGTGACAATGTCATAGTTTCGGGCTGCCGATATTCGACAAGGGGCCCAACGTTCTCTGCTGTCGCTATTCGTTGTCGAGGGTCGCGTGCACATTAGCGCACCTGGGGCCGATGATTCGGAGACACTCGGGCTCACTATGCTCCGTGGCACGTGGAAAGCGATAGGAATTTTCTAAATGGATTTGGTCACATCATCGAGTGGAATAAATAAAGGGAGAGGATTGACTGTGAGTAAAAGAACTCAGCACTTACCCCACAATTAATTTACCAAATGTCCAACTGGAGAAATTGTAAAGTACAAATTAAATTAAAAAAAAGAAGATTGCCTAAGATCGTTAGATGCACGAATTATCAAGCATATTAGATATAAATGAACAATTATCTGCCAGTTACTAGTATTAAGTAGAAATCGGTATTAATCATTCCATAGATTTGGTATAATTTGTATTTTCCATGCCTGTTGTCTAAAATTATCTCTTATCTTTCTTTCCCATCAGCTTTTCTATTTTCTTTTCTTTTTATGTAAAATTTGTCAAAATTCAGTAAATTCGAAAAAATCGTGTTATCGATGGAATGGTACTAAATAATAAGAACCACTTGCTTCTCGCAATGGATAGTAATATTAACACATTCAACGTGGAAGACGTGAAGATCGTACGTGTCATGGGGATTTCCTATTTTCTAACGGATGACGCGCAGATAAATGGATACATGTTATAGAAATATCGATTTCCGCCACGAGGGACACCCTTCGATTTTGTGCGCCGCATTAAATGCGTTGAACAAGCAACCGACTTTCGACTTAAAGGAGACAATAAGATTGCACGCCTACTTTATAAACACGGCCTTTTTAAATGTCTGAAATTTCGAACGAGCATCAAGAATATGTTCTATTTCCCTGGATGCATAATTACGTAGCATCTATCGATCGTTCCCAAAAGGATTTATCAGGGCGCGCCAGGTGTGCGCTCACGGTTTATGGTAACATTTCACAATATTTGTGTTTCATGGAGAATGAAAAAACGGAAGAAAAAAAAGGGAATATTGTCACACGAAACACTGCGTAATCGTATTCGTTATCTGGACATACTTTTTGGTTAACGCATTCATTTCTGATTGATCGTGTAGGTACACGTAGATGCGTTCAAACAAATCGATGTTGATTATGATGCTAACGTGTAACAGTTTTGCCTTCTGAAAATAAATTGGTAAAAGTTTATCAAAAAAAAAAAAAAAAAAAAAAAAAAAAAAAAAAAAAAAAAAAAAGGAAGAAGAAAATGGAATGAAAACATAGGTCATAAGATAATTTAAACGATCATTATATATTGGCTTCACGGTTGTCTTCTTTCACGCATGGAATTACATATTTTCGTGACGCATGAAATTTATAATTGATCGTTTCTTTGTATACGTGACGTTTCATACACTGTATGGTGTACAGTCTGTTTTGCATCATTTCATACATTTATCGCTAAATTTCAATTTCTCCCGGAAGCACATAATGTGATGATTACACAAAATTAATGTAAATGGATGCAAATTATTCGAGCTTGGAACGATACTTCTAATTAATGATTCAACACAGTAATTTAGCGCTTATAAATTACGGACAGTGATCGTTCTGATATATTAACTTGGAAATTAATTTCAAATAAAGTGAAATAAGAAAGTACCATTAACTGGAAAATACTATCATAATCGGTTGTTTATCGTCGCATTGACTATATGATAGATTACTAGTAACTTGAAGTCATAAGTTGAGTTTTATATTTTATCCTGGAAAGGGTTGATTTATTTTCAAAATGTTATCAGTTATAACGTCTGATTAAAATTTTATCAAGTTATTCTTCATAGAGTAGGAATTAACATTAAAATATAATCTATTAACAGAAAATTTGTTTCCATGTAGAATAAGATAGTCCGCAATAACATACAAATGTATTTGTTATACGTATAGCGATAATTCTGATATATTAATGTAGGAATTAAATAATCTCGAATGAAGCGAAATTAGAAAAAGTTACAGACAGGAAATATTTTTATGTTTTTTTTTTCTTTATTATTGATCGTACTCGCGATGGATTTTTACAAAATATTTATATCGACAGACGAACTAATGTTACAGAAATTTGTCGGTTTTATAGTAAACATTTACGCAAACAACGAACATTCGGGCCAGTAATTGTTTCTCAGTAAAAAGTTCGATGCGTATTTCCGCACCGATGCGAAAAGCTCGGCGATTGTTTCGGCAAATTGGAAAATGTTTGCGCGAAATTGACTCGATGGAGAAGCGACGCGTTAACTGGTTCATAATGAATATTTGAACTGGCATGACAATTAACTTGTTGGATAATATAATGGCCAAAGGGAAGCGAAATGCGTCAGGATCACAACGAGGCAACGATTTTATGGGTTCGATGAATTCATCGAAGCGTATTGGCTCGATAAAAAATTTTCTCATCGATAAAATGAAAATTCGCGCCACGGTTTATGCTTCTGAATGTTTTTATGGGAGAAAAGATGGAACCGCGAGTGGTTTCCATTTTTTGTAATTCTCAATCCGAATTAATTGAAAAATGAAACGGAGAAACAAAATATAATACTGACGCGGATGCTGATGAAACATTGAGAAATTTCTGATTTCAAAATTCAGTCATAATTAATACTGGAAAATTTTTACTCGAAACAAAATTTATGAATAAAATTTGAAATACAAAGAAAAATACAAAATGTACATCTATTACGGTGAAATAACGTAGTGAAATGTTCACAGTTTGAAACAACTGGTTCATTACTGTTATACCGAAAACGTGCACCTCGTCTAAATACAATCGCGTTAATAATCACTAAATCATTATGCCAGACGACGATAATGACATATACAAAAATTTTACTTACTTTTATTCTGTATTGCAATATTTTGTATTTTGCAGACATTTCGGTACAATAGCGTGCAATGGACAAAGAAAACAAAAGGGAAACCGAAAAAAACATGCAGGATAATCCGTGACAAGTTACACGCGATGTTTTGCATGATCCGGTAAGCCGTGACGAACGGAAGAGAACGAACAAGAGAAGGAAAGTATATAAACGGTGGCTGTTTATCGAAACGTCATGCGCAGGCAGCCTATCAAAAGCAGAATCGCTCTCGGGACTCGGGAGCCTCCTCGTTCCCTCATTTCCACGCACGCTTCATTTCCCATACACACTACAAACGTTTGTTTATAGTTAGTGCCGAAAGCTGCTGGCAGCAGCACGGTGTCTACCTTCTTTTATCATTTCATCGATACCGAACTTCCTCGCAAGACTGAACTTGAAGTGTTCCCTTCAAACTTCAATGATTATATGCATCCTATGTGCATCATTCTATGATACGATTAATACATCCGTATTTTAACAGTGAAAGAGAAGGTCGTGGTATTTCTGTACAGTGTTTCTGCTCCTTGTGTAATATGCATGTGATTAACATTTTTTTTTTTTTTTATTGAAGCGTGATATTCTAAGATGTGTAATTTGATGCAAAGTAAAATAATTCTTAATGATAATGTTTCCCTTTATCAAGCGGATGTTTCATGATTCAGGATCATTTCAAGGTCATAGTATAGTAGGTCGTTGAACTTGTCTTAATATCAGCTACAACAGTATGAAGTTAAAAATACATGGTAACAGTGCAGGTGATGTTGACTTCTTATCGAAAGGACAATTTCTTAGAAATTTCTTGTATTAGAATTTGTAGCCAAGCGAAAGCTGATTAATTTTTATTCAAAACATTTGTTTGTCAAATTATCGGAAGCATATGAAAAATCGTGGTGACATTTACGTGTTACACACTGGATAAATGTTAATCTCATGACGGAACATCTTCTTTCTACGTTACTAGAAAATAGAAAAGAGATAATTTTTCAAATAAACATAATAAATAAGATGATAATATCTACATATAACAGCAAAAATCTTTTAATGTTTACTATTTTTCTATTTTCTGTTCCTATTTCCTGCTCGTAAATATCCTTTTTCGCGGATAACACACTTGAAACGGTGCAGACATGCTAGAAACTCGCATCTGTTTTATTCGTAAATAGACGTCTGTCATTAATTCATTTAAGTACAGCGGCTGCTTCGGTATCTTGTCATTTGCTGTTTCCGAAAAACGATCTTGTTTCTTCCTCATTTTGTTCCTTTTTTTTTTCATTCCTTCTCCGGAGCAATCTACTTGTTTCACAGGCCAATGGTTACGAAACCAATCAGTGTAACCCGCTCGAATGGAAGGCTCGGCAGGTGTACAAAGAGCTGCTGCACGAAAAACGAACAAAATATTACGCGAATTCCGAAAACGCGGACAAAAAAACGCCGTTAGATTTGCGTCATTCTGCGTGAAAACGTATTTTTTACACAAACATGACAAACATCGTCTAATACAAGATCCATTTCAATTGTAAGTTCCTTTCGCTTTGTTCGATATGAATCTGCCATTAGCTTTAAAAAATAGTAGCTAGTCTCTTGACTCAAAAGTGTTTCTACTATTATTCTAATTTCTACTATTATTTTAATTTCAAGTATTTGAAAGATACTCCTCGAAAGAACAGTAATTAGGGTTGATAATTAAACTACGGATTTTTATGCAATTATAGGAAATTTAAAGTGCTTGTAATATGTGAAAATACGCAAATTATAGTAGCTATTTATTATAATATTTAGTGGATGAAATAAATTTCTACTTACATTCAATTTCTTTAATGAGGTTCATAAAAATAAAAATTTGCATAATAATCTAGAATTTGTTGACAATACTTGAGGGAGGAAAATGAAACAAAGAATATTGCAAAAGTACCTTCACCGAGAAGATTAAAGTTTAATATTTTATTCTACCAGTAACGAATTTTATTATCATTGTTTATAATATGAGGTTTATCTTTTTGTTAGACGTCATAAAAATATGACAAAAGAATTTCTCGTTTCTTCATTGAATATCACAAAGTATTGAAACAAAATAAGAAATGTCTATTTTTATTATCTTATCAAAACCAACAAAATCTAATCATTTTATCAATATTATATATTTTGCTTATTTATTTCTTATGCGTGAAGCTTTATTACTCCTAATGTAATTGTTCTAGATATATTGGAAGTGGAAAAACTGGGAATATATTTTCTTTCGTAGACATCATCTGTCTTTAACCAAAAGTCAAAACCTTGAACGATATTCAAAGTGAACATTTTACAGATGCGTGTGTCTAGAATATAATAAAAGATTATAAAACTACGTGAAAAAAAAGAAGTTGAACTGCTTCTACGAATTTTGTAATTTTATTTTCCATTAACTTTAACCATGTACCAGATCTAAACAATGTACTAGAATCCAAAATGAATACGTAGACAGGTCTGAATAATTTAATCGAAAGTCGTAAATTTCCAGCGAAACTGTTCGCGGAGTCCATAAAAGCGGAGGCTTCTTAATCAAATTTTAGCGAGAGAAAAATCGCAATTAACGCGGTAGTTTAATCGTACGTAATAGCTGCGCCAATTTTGCCGAATATGCAAGAGCCCGCAGAACTCTGTCAGGACATCAATTTGCGTTATGCAGCGCGCTCGTTCAATCTCCTTCGAAGGTCCTGCCGACCGAATCACATTCCTGGACGGCCTCGTTTCTCCCTTCAGGAAAATTCAGCGACCACTAAAGGTTTTCGTTAAATTATTCAGGGCCACGAGTCGACCCGTGGAAGGGCGATTTCCTTTCGGGTGATCGATCAATTAAGTCGACGACTATCCCGGAACAATCGTGCTTTATTATCTGACGAATCCTGAAACCATTTCATTCCGACTATTCATCTCGCTGCGTCCTGCAACCACGGAATAGAATTTTTCGTCTTTTCGTCGTTACGAGACCATGACCTACGAAAATGTTATTTCTGCGATTATCTATCATGAGATTGCGGTTTCTCGTCACAATTCGTTGTATTGCATACTTGCGTACATTTCATACGTTTGCTACGCTTGTTAGAATAACATTAGAGTGCGTATGAAGACCGCAGGCGAAGCATACGACCAGAGTCATGTTTCTTATTTTGAGCAGTTTTAGAATTCAGTATATTTCCAATCAAGCCTACTTTATCAAAATTGTCATTGGCTCTTCTGAGTTAGACGCCTGGTTTTTCTAGTCACTTTCATTCCATCCAAGATTACTTTCGATAATATGACTCGAAAAATACAGTCGAATTATAAGAATTATTTTCTAATGATACGTTAATAAATATACGTACGTAAATGATATCGTCTCGCGTTATAAATAAAAAAAAAAAAGGAATCATATTTAAGGTACGTTTGTATATTCGTTAAAACAGCATTCTCAGTAACCGAAAAATGTGCACATTCACAAGAATATTGTACATAATTCATCTCCTCTTTTTTACCAATTCAACAATCGGAAATCCTTTAGTTAAAACCTAACTATGTTTTTTCGACACTTCTTGAACCCTATAACGCCCGTTTCTGAAATATAAATTATGCTTCTAACGAAATGGGAAAAGCCTCGGGAAAACGGTTCTTAACGAGAGCGCTCGGACGAATGAATCGTATTATACGAGTAATTCGCCGATACGAACATCAAAGATGGAAAAACCTTAAGGTTTGCAATCGTTCAAGAAACGGGACTTTGAATTTCGATAAAACTGAAAGGGCCTCCGCCAATCGCTCTTTCCGGGTTAAAAAGGACCGTGTAAAGGGTACGCCGAGAACGACGGTGCAGGAGAAAGTGCATTAATTGCATCGCTTGATCATCGAATGGCGTGTCCGATCTTTCTAAGCGTGCGAGTTTTACGATCGATGAGAAGAATATCGTGCGAGATCGGGTTCGTCTGCCGCCGGAAATGACGCGACTTTTCCACTGACGTATATATATATATATATATATATATATATATATATAAAGAGAGAGAGAGGGAAGGTTTATGACATCGCGGTGTAATATCGGACGATATTTCCGTCACGTAAATTCGTAACGGCCGCTCGATAGAGAGCACCGAGAATTCGATTGGAAAACGATGGCCTGAAGTTGAAATGTTGAAACCAAATGTACGAATTCGAGGAATACGCCCGGAACAGAATCGTACGTTTTGAAGAGCGGCCTTGGAACTTTTCTCCCGTCATTGGCTGCATAGCGAATTTCGAAAGTCAGATGTATGGTGTACACCGACATGTCAGAGCTCGGTTAGTTTTCAGGAATCTATTGACAAGATTCTATTCTCTGGTTTATTCAGCTTATCGCATATGAAAGAACGATTTGATTTGTTTGTTATCACAATATGATGAAGAGTCTGTTATAGGTACATGTATGTATAGCACGCATCATTTTACGATGAAACGGTGTTCCTTTTGTAATGATTTTTATTTGATTTAAATTATATTCATAATTATAAACGCGGTTAAACATAATAATGTAAATATTTGTAATTTTAAAGTAAATGTAAATAGTATGTATATATACGTACTAGTAGAGCATGAGAGCATAAAATAAATATTATAAGTATACATCATTATTGCCACAATAAAATAAATTGGTAAAATTGGAGGTTAAATGTTTGGACATTTTCTCGTTTCTCGCATGATATGTAATATAATTATTAAATCGCAGATAAAACATAATTGTAATAATTTTATTCTTCGTTATTTTGTATTAAGCAATTATAACAATGCATATAGCCGACGGAGTCGTACAGATTTATGCAAATTAAAATGATCTTTGTCTATAAGTTGTCCAAGTTCCAAGCTATGGAATAAATAAAAAAGCTGTCACGATGGAGATCAGTAAACTTATAATCAACGTGTTATTCGCATGATTAAATGAAAAATATTGCTTTCAATTATCAATTTATTATTAATGTACATGTTTCAATATACGTACCGATAACAAAAATCGATCAAAATGCCTGGATATTTATAACGTACATAAAAATACATATCTACATTCAGTATATCATTTCAAAGTAGAAAGTAACTTTGTTAAAAGTCATTTGACCAATTTCAGTTGTCACCAACACATTAAATCTTCGTAAGTTATTCAATAAAATTAGCTGCGTGCTGATAATCTTAGCAAGTAACGATGCAATTTGTCTCTCCACCGTAAATCTTAATTGAAACATTCAATTAAAACGCTAACTGCGTAACCCTGTTTTTGAAACTCAGTTAACGCCTTTGGAAATCACTCGAGTTACACAGAAATATGTATATGCTAATGATAGACCCAGATTTCCGAATTAACGAGGCAGCCACAGGCTTAAAATGAGAAGTTATTACGACGCAATATTCCAAGGCACGAACTAGAAGTTTCTTTAGGACGAAAACTCTCTTCGCAAACTCTTCTGTAAGTGAAACTTGAAACCTGCATAATTGACATCAAATTTCTGGCAACCGGGAACGTTTTTCAATGAAATCCCGGCAGCCCCTTCAAACACGTAGTCTTCTTTTTCATCGTATAATCTCCGTGAAAATAGGTGACGGATGACGAGTATATTGGCGTCTTGTATTACATGAAATTTCAAAGGAACTGCTTGACACAATTTCTATGGTCGATCAAACACGCGTGGCTGGGAACTGGGAACTTTTAATATTCCTGTATCTGAATGAATATGGAACGCGAAGCTATAGAAAGCATACTCTGACAAAGATAGACCGGTGGATACACACAGTAAAAGGAAAGTAACAGCTTTATCAGAAACAAAATTTGTAGTAACAATTGAATTTACCTATTTCTCTTTTGCAAGTAGAGAATCAATTTTTTTATTTCATCGTGCATATTGTCATGTATAAAACTATCTGTAACATTCTAAACGAAGAAGAGTATAATTTTGAAACTAGCAGCTTCCATATACATACATATGTATTTATTAGAAACTTATCTTGCTTTTACACATTTCTGGCAACCCTTGTAATTTCTTCATCTTTAAGCTTAACTATGTACAATGAAACTATCCTATTTCTGCAATCCTCTAGGCAATAGTTTTAGAATATAAAGTAAGATTTAATAAGGATTTACAGAATTTTATGAAAATGATGAGTGAAAATTAAGTGATATGAAACAAATTCAATTAAATAATTTGAAGTATTTTTCCAATGAAATATATTGCACGTCTATTTCATTTTCAAAATGTGTAGTTATAAGTTCTACAAAAAGAAATAATCTCTCTCTTCGTCTTACTTTATATAATTACTCAAGGGATGCACCACGTCGTGACTTGCTTCGTCTTATAGCGTGTCTTGAGTCTTAACATTGATTCCATTAAACCAGTCTCGAATTAATTACAATTAAGGTTCCAAATTTCTGGGATTTATTTGTGATATTGGATAATTTTCATTGCATCATAGATTCAGAAATATTAAATCAAATAAAGATTTCGTAAAATCATGTACGAAATAAATCACAGATTGTTACTTTGTATTTTATTTCCACTTTAAATAACATTTTTTAATTTCATCTGTATCACAATTACACGTATACAAGGTAAAAATTACTGCTCAAAGTTATACCCTTTGTTATTTTTAATAAAAATTACTACAATTTAAAACTACTATCTGTAGGATTTGTTTTTGTTCGATTATACATGCATGTATGTGGTTGCAATATATTCGACGATGGAAAATTTAATTCAATAGTAGTCCAATAAAATTGGAACGTTAGCAAAACGTGCTGTATGCATCGCATCGGCATTGAACACAATCGAATACCACTTACGATTCTTCAATCGCACTCATTGATTGGTGAAAATAAAATGAAATCCATCAATTTTATTCACATCTTTAACAACGTGTGTTCATTTTTTACTAAAACCTAGGAATTTATACTTCTTTACAGTTTCACTCTCTTTGATAAAAATACATTTTCCAATATGTTGCAACAGGCTTTCGTTTCGAAACATGTTTTTCGACGATGTTTTCAATTAATTGGAAATTTATTGAAAGTTAGAAAAGAGCAAAATCCAACTATTTTCAAACTTTATTGAACAACTTTATTGCAAAACAGGCGAGAATGGTTTTTCGAAAGTTCCAAAATCACACTATTATATAATCATAGGTGTTATAGAAATGGATTAACGATGAGACTGTAGATGTTTCTACAAATTTCAATACCTATGAACTCGACTATAGAAATAAAATCTAAACAGAGATTCGTTTCGTCCACTAAATATTTTCACGAATATTTTACTTTATATATGTTACATATTTTGCATTTTATGTCCATTCTGTAGGTTTTTGTCTATTAGATTTCTCATAAATACGTGAATATATATATATGTTGGTCACAACAGTAATTCAAGACGCTCTTGCTATGATTTCTTCTGAAAGAAATGTCTATGAAGTTTTAGACGAATGAATTTATTTAACTGACGCAGAATTACACAAGAGATTATACAATTTTCCTGTTATTCGGATAACAGCGTATCGCCATTAATCGTTAAAAGATAAATGCGAAAGCAGGAATGCAACGTTTCTCGAATGAAGAAACAGGAAAGCATAAATATCATTGCAATTTAATATTCCTACCTTTAATCCTATATATGATCTTCCGCGATATCAAGTAATTATCTGAATATCGAAGAATTTATACGATATCCTATCGCGAAAATCCGTTTCATGAAACAATTCGTTAAATTCAATTCATTATACGATGCACGAATTTGGGTCCGAAATAAAGCGATTGAACGGTCGATCGGTCCAGTCATCACTTTTACCTTTTATCATATTGATAGGCCGTGCCGACAATTATCTTTTCGTTTGAAATTTGCGATGAAGCGTGTGCATCGATAGCCAGGCGAAACTCGTACTCGTATCAATTGGCCCCCGCGATCTGGCAAAGCGCTCGTTTGATCCCCCATACCCAATTTACTAAAAGCAATGAATTTTTACCATACGCGGTATTACGTGGTTATTTACAAAATGCGCGCACGCGAACGCTTTTCAATGAGAGAGAGAGAGAGAGAGAGAGAGAGAGAGAGAGAAGATCGTCAATTCGAACTGGTCGTCCAGCGAAAGTAATGAATTTTTATTGGGCCTCTCGCGCCGCCCGTTTTACAGGGACCGTATCGACGCAAGAGGCTTTTTCATCGTGAAATCATTAGCAGAGATTCCCCGTTTACCAAGGGCGATGCATTTTTACGAGACGTGACGTCACTAGTTTGCGAAAGACAGGCAACATCGTCGCGGTTAAACGACCGACCAAACGATTCGCCGTGTTGTCCCGGCCTGCTCGGCAACGCGATACTTTTATTTTTAATTGGGTTACTCAAACTAATTAATTCTCGGCCCAACCTCTCATTAATGCGACAGAGAAATTAACGACGGGAAAAAAAGAGCCATTGACGTTCCGAGTAGAAAAGTCGGTAATTTATGGTCCGCGTAAATGCTCGCCGTGTGTAAAATACTTTTTACGCCTGACCCCCCCCCCTCCTCACCGCTTCCTCTTTCAACCCATCCTCCTGTCTGCGACCATGAATTTTTCAAAAACTCCGTTGATCGAAGCCGATTGATTGGCTTCGTTGTTCATGGTCACGCGCCACAGATATCCTTGATTTTTATGTGTAATTTCTTTTTAATTCCAAGTACCGTGTGAATATGAAGTACCTGCACTATGTTTGGCGACGATAAGCTTTAAGAGAAAACTTTGTATTACGGATTTTGCAGGGAATTCAGCGATTTGGGAAATTTCAGGGATTAAATTGTACAGGGTCCGGTGAAATTTTTTAATATTTCGATTTCGTAAATTCTTAAGCCGATAATAAGAATTTTAAGATACAATTAAAAGGTTTGAACATGCACGTACATATGTAGTGCCTCGATATAACTTTACATAATGTAAAAGTTACCAGTGCAATCGGAAATATTTGATGCTACACTGTGACAGAGAAAATATTCAATGTAACAATTTTAAAAAACAGTACATAAAATTGTTACGTCAGTTACGTATTACATTCTTGAAATCACGTTGTTGCTATTTATAATTCAATATGCTGAATAAAAATTTCTATTTACCCCAATCGCGCGCTTGTTTGCAATTTTCCATTCTGACTTATCTACCTACGATTCTCCGTTACGCGTAAAACCAAACATGAATTGTCAAAGAAAATACCAATTCATGTAAATTGTACGATATAAGAGAAAACTTTTCTATTTGTAATTTTTCATTTACGACTTTCAAATCGTCGATGAAACCTATCCATTCAAATTATCCGAAGAAAGCTTTCCTCGATATCACGGTTTCCCACGTACGATAATTTCCTTCGACCCTACTAAATAATGAAAATCATCACAGACAGCACATTTCCTATCCTATATACCGCTCGAGAACCTAAGCGCTGAGTAGCGAACACCGGAAGTTAGGAAACACGTACTACGAACGTTTTCACCCCTTCGATGGTTCCCTTGGCCGCGCCGATAATAATTTCACCCCTCTATTCTTGAAACCCGTCTTTCTCGTCACAAGCACAGCACGTCATTTTTAATGAACGCGTCTGACGTTCGTTAGGAAAATTTGAAGCAAGCATGTCTTACCTCGTCTGCGTTCACCCTGAGGTAGCACGCCAACTCACACTAGCATCACGCACGAACCTCGCCAGGGCGCACTAGAAACTCGCGAAAAAAGAAAGTTTGGCAGGTCGGGTGAGAAGGCACCCCAATCGCGAGCAGGTACCCGGGTGATACACGAATGACTCGCTGGACGCGACTGACAGTACCGTGTTGCTCCACGTGGGCTCCAAGCTCCAACCACCCCGTGAAACCTACACAGTCGCGTGACGGATCATACACGAGCGTAACGCACACCGACGAACTGGTGACGGGAGGGGGCTGTGATCATGCGCACTCCTGCAGCTTCCTTGGATTCGAACTTCCACTCTCTTTCTCTTTTTCTTGTTAAACGCGTAATTAGCAGCATTTCGCGGCTACGCTGCCCGATAATCGGTTATGGAATGCAATCGCTACCGGTTGATGCTTCTACCTCGCGTCTGCCTCTGCTTCCGCTTCTACAACGAACGTTCCTTGCTTTCCAATGACTGTCCTGACTAACCCGCGATCGAGGGATGAAATGATTGTTTGGTTCTTCGAACTTGGTTTGAATGTCACTTTAGGTTTAATGGAAAATCAGTAGGAAGTTATCAGAACCTTCGAAAATTATTATTTTACTCGAAGTAACAATGTAGATGTCATTTTATAACCATAATAATTTCATCGGTATTTGCGTAATAAAGTTGATTTCGTGTTCATACTTCTTTGTATTTACCAACCGAGATATTCATCAAATTTTACATTTTCTTATTCGATTTCACGTATGCTATAAGCGATTTTGCGATATATCGATTCGAATTTCTAACAGATTTTCAAAGTTCCTCGTCTAATTCACCTCGAACTTCTTTGATAGGATTTAAATCAAGAAACTGTGAAAACGCCAATTCGCTATACGTATTACCGTAACTCTTACATATAATTATAATAAATTTTAACTATGTACGATATATATATATCGAATCGTAACTTTACACGAATACAAAGTTCTAAACAAGCCGTATATATATATATTTGGCGAAACTTCATTGATACCTATTCCCATTCCAGTACCAGTCCACCTAACTTTTGTCCTCGACTATATATGTATCTATCTGTTCATTATGCGCATAGTAAAATAAGCAATGCGGCCATCGTATATCAGAAACATGAAAGAAATTCTCATAAAAACGCCCTATCACTCTGTTAATAACAAATGCAAATTTCTAGCATTATAAAGAGATTTATAAAACTCGGACGATGGCGGACACGTTGGTTGCACCAAAGATACGATAATGAATCGCTTCTCAATAAGCTGCAAGTTGGTTACGATGTTGCTAATTAAGTCATCCGTTATCATTTTTATCGTTTGGTGTACTCGGAGGAATTTCCAGCTCGCAATCGAGCTTGATAAAGATCGTGAAAAGGGAAACGGTGAAGGAACGACGTCAGAACGGAGTCGGCCGGCCTTAATCAGGAAATTAATCTCCGTTTCAGAGTGAGCTTGTTACTAACGTTCGACGGCTTGGCATTTCGTTAGCCACAAATTACGCAACCTCGACATTCGATGCTGGCCTCCAGAAACACCGATCGCGAACAACACGTGATTTATGCACCTCGAAGATCCTGATAATAAAATTCTAATTACGTTCCGCAGGTACTGTGTCTCGACGTAATTCGATTAATTAGAATGGTTCTCGTGTGTTACCGACGACCGATGTATATTCGATGCGCGTTCTCCGTTTTCTCCAACCAGCTATGTGAAAGTAATACCCATCAGGATGTGTCAATTATGAAAATTTATAACGTTCCATTGGAATTGCAGCATGTATCGAAATTATATCAACATCATATTTATTGCACGTTAACATTCGTTCGCACATCGAATGTTAACTTGAACATAACACGCACGCACAACTTAAAACACTTCAACGTAATTTTAACATTTGATACGTGTAATACGTTGATCAATATATTCCATGCTAAGTGTTCATCTTATTTTACAAAACGCCGTTACAATATTTTACAAGAACAGCGAGCTGCTACACTTCCAGTCGATTATACCAAATGAAAGATTTCGCTTTGTAAAGGTAAACGAACCATCGCAAAGATACGCAGTCAATTCTCAGTCAGCTAAAACAACAGCACGTCTCGCTATTTTGAAGAAAAATTTGCTGCAATTACTGCGACAAAAGGGGGCATTGGCGCGGATGATCGAATACCGGTCTAGTCATTGAGCTAGTCCTTCTGAAACGAGGAGCCAAAGACAACGAATGTGTCAGTGTTTTAGGGGTTCCATGGGAAGTCGCTAATTATCGAGGTTTGTCCGAGTCGTTACAGTAGTTATCGGGCCGCTTCTTTTACCTTCAACCGACTTCCATCTCTTCGACTATCCGCACCCTTTTGCAGCAGCGTGGTTCAGGTCTGCATTCAGAGCAGCCACGCGAAACGAGAAAGGCCACGGTTTCTGTCTCAAGCGTGTTAATTAGACAGGCCTTTGTTTCCTTAGAAGGAACCCGAACGAGGCAAATATGAACGATAAAGCGACCCTTGAATTTTGTCTGTCGCTTGATATCGCAACCGCCGCCTCGCGAATTATTTATGCCGCGGGATTGTACGAAAGTTTCATAAGGGGAATCAGTCAGCGTTTTCAGTTTCACTGCCCGTGTAACGATGACATTTCAACAACAACAAAATTTTCTTTCGATAGTGATTCGGGGTTATAAGACTTCATAATAAATAGTAAGTCGTCGATAGAATAGATAGAATATAAAACATAAAAATGATAAAAAAATAGATTATAATTATGTGTTAACAAGATCTGGAAAAGTAGCTTCTTCCATTCGGTCAAATAAGAAAATACAATACTATCTGATAATACATTCTTTAATAATTTTTGATTTTATCAATACAAGAATAATAGTTTTATCTTGTTACATTGCTCTTGAAAATTCTAAATGTTTTGGATGACACACGATATAATCAAAAATTATCAAATACTTATGGATGCCATCGTAGGTATCCACCTTCCTCTAGAAAAATCGTAACACGTAAGACTTTTTCGTGTAGATACGATTATCTTGTACGAGAAGAAGAAACATTGATCTCTAAATGCTGTTCTTTGAAACAACGAAAATTGTCTAGGTACTTCACTGTAGAAACGTACTTACATGTCTCTGTTCAAATAATTTTTATGAATAAATAACCTTTTAATTCAGGATGTTTAATAATTTACAGACTTAAAAAATCAACAATTTTTTAGATAATAAACATCAATAATATGAGAATATAATGAGAACATATATTGAGAGCATAAACTGATATCGTCAAATACTCTATGACGTGACGAACAATTTGTGCTCGTCGATGCTTCGAACAGGAAGAATTGATAACATTTCCAATTAATCGACACCGCGTCAATTATGCACCAGGTCACGAGTAATTTTTGTTTCGCCGGGATATGCATATTTGGATAAAGTAGATAATGAAGATAAAGTTTCAACGGTAACGAGCGTACCATTAACGAGCGGGCCGCAAAGACCGAAATGGGAATATGAAAATGTGAAATGACATATGAACGAGTGAAATATGAAACATTGTTAGTTTTGTCTAGACATTAGTTTCCAAGTTCGTGGTTTTAAATGTCACTTTCAGAGCACACGAACGAGTTAGATAATATTATGAAAAAAATAAGAATTTAATCATCTTAATATTTAGAGCAACTAATAAGCTAATTATGAATTTTAATCAACGTATCTTCAATTTGCCACGCATTCCTTGGGTCAAGGCTGAGTTAAATAGAAGTGCTTTATGACTTAGTTAGAAACAATTACATGAATAAACTTAACGATGAAACGAAGCGACTAAGAATATACTCATCTGAATGCATTGACTTTATAAAGGGAGAAAGCAAATATGAATAATCCCTACTTGTACAGAAGAAGTCCTATTTCTGCGAAAACGGGAGAAGCAATAATGAAAGATGAAGACACTATAAGGAACAATCTTTGAAGAAGCTCGAGATCGCGTTTAAATTATCGACGTTTACGTGTAATACCTTTTGAATTCGTATAGTTCGAATTTGTAATGTTCTTTTTACATTTAAATGTTTACATGTGTTTGAAAGAAAAAACTCTGCCATCGAGAATTGAATATATTAATTTTAATTTCAATACTAATATTGATAAAAGAAGATTCCACTTGTTATTATTATAATTTAGATAAAGGTATACTGTGTATATTGAATTTTTATTATGTTCACTTTAGTTTTTAGATGTTTGTCTTAAACATAAGATTAAAAGATATAAAATTATACTTTTCTCTACGTTTAATGTTACTTTCAAGAGTAGCACACATGATAATAAAAATCTGCGTGATGAAAATGTTTTAAGGAAAATGTAGAAATTTAATTCTCTGTTGTATTACGTTAAGAGCATGTCATAAGATGATTAAAATTCTTTTTTACCTCTGCTTTAATATCTAACGCCTTTGTTTCAAGAATCCCATTTACTACCGCTGTTGTTGCTCTCATTCAAAAAATAGTTCCTAGTTTACTGTTGCGAGCAGGAAATATCCGGACTAAAGATGGGAAAAAAAAGAAAGGATGAAAATATCCATTTGCCAAGTTTCCCGGAAATGGAGAACGAAATCGAGTTTCGGTTTATGTTGTTGCTTCGTGCTCAGATAAAATTAATCAAAACAGGATATTTCTGATTAAATACACGCGATCATATTGAAAGTTAATAACTGTGACACCTGCAATTAAATAACATGACGTATATAAATCACATTATTCATACAATAATTATTTATATAATAGGTACATACTATTTAACATATGCATATCCTCGACAATTCGTAACAAATTCAATATCCCTGCAATAAGAAACAGAAGTGGAACAATGCTCCCATTATATTGAAATGAAGACGCGAAGCTGTTAGAAACTTAAACGTCCTTATCTGAATAAACTTCAAATAAACGTATACCCGTTTGCATGCATTCAAATTAACAAACTTATAAATATTAACTTGTATAAATATACATATACTTATACATATATTTTAAAATTTACTATGTTTATCACTATGAATATGCATCCACTTAGCCACTTGTTCTTTGAACTAAGCAGAGTAAGCGATAAAAAATTATTAATATTTGATAGAACTTTTTTCCCATTCTCACGGTGTTTCACATACAACTTCACAAACGTGTATTCTCTATTCGAATTGACGATTTAACGATAGTATATTCTAATTTTATTACGTGGCATATTGCACTTAATCATACGTAGCTACATGCAGCGTGTTTTGCATAATATTAGAGAAAGCCGCGTTCAGCTGCACGAAAGGGTACTCAGATATTACGTCACAATGCTGGTGAAGTCTCAATTCTGCGATTCAGTGTTCGGTCTTTCTCGTTTCCCTTGGCTCGTTCCTCCCTCGCTCATTCCCTTTATCCCCGCGTTGCGTCTAAGGTTTGTGCAGGCTGAGGTCTGACTGAGCCTACCATCAAACTCCTCCTCAAGAGCAAGCTAGATGTTTACATTTCAATTATCCGACGCCTCGTTCGTGCCATTATTAGTATTTGCATGATTTAGTAGCTGAAGAAGCATGCCTTCCTACGTCTAGAGCTATCTCTGCGTCGGCAATTATCGGAATACAATTCGATGGGATTTGTACCTGTCTAGAGTTGCGTCTGTGCAACACGTACGTATAGCTACCACGTAAGTGCGTGTACGTTCTTCCAATCTAAATTTCGGAGATTAAAATTGTATATACTAAAAGTAGAAACACTATCTGCTCGTGAAATAGTATTAAAGTAGTGTTATACGTATTATAATAATATTAGTATTATACGTATATACGTATAGTGTATCCTTCTTTGCATACATTATACGTATACGTTTAATTAGAATTAAAATAATATATGATAAATGTGAGCAAGATGAATATGCTTTTTATCTCAATAATATGAAATATTATTGCGTGTTATATTACTATATATATTATTATATATTACGAGAATGGATATCACATCAATAATGTGAATTAGTGTTAACTTGAAATAACTGGACATTTTCAGTAATTGTAAAAATAAAAGTTTTTAAAATTAAATTAAATATATAACCTAGAAAGTTTTAAAACACATATTTGTAGAAAGAAAGATATAAATTTTGTCACTCCATGTTATAACTACTTTTTGTTTATGTTATTTCAGATATACCTTTCCTTGAAACGTTATGTATTCTTTAAATATCCATTAGATTTTTGCGGATATTCCATTCTACAGCATAATAATGTTAATTTCGGAATAAATAATATATAAATATTTCACAGGAATTATGAAAATACCTCTGCTTGTATGCTGGCTATTGTATGTATACATAATATAATGTTTTCGTGAAATGTAATAATATGACACTTATGCGTATGGCGACATTAAATATTATAATATGAAATTTACATACATGCATACATAAATGGTGATATTAAGAATTAAAGTGTGACGTATAATTCCTACTTTATGTATGTTTACACACAGCATGTATTAAATTATTAGACGTGATTTATGGTCTATCGTATTTTCACGAAATATATATCATCGTTATTTGTTGTTAATATTTTACTTTGAAATGTCACATATGTAGAACATATTTCTCTGTTATAAATTGTTAAGTTTTTCTAGAAATTACGGTTTTTCTAGGTTTCCTAAATAATGTTATAACAGACAAAGTTTTATATAAAAAGTCCAAAGGTGAACTGTTCGTGTTTACATTTATACGTACTTTCATTTTTACCACTATATTTTTCCGCAATAATATTCTTTTTCCTAATTCTATCATTTAATATGAGAGAAATTTGCCTCTTCAAAATTAGATATAATTTAAACAAAGGGATTTATTATTTTCCTTTATCGATAAATTCTTATAATGAAACTTCACAAATTGACGAAATGATATTAAGATGGAGAGATTCGCTTCATCCGATTTTCTTCTTTGGAATCGTTCAACGAAATTTGAATTCATTAGTCTATCTTTAATCGATTAATCGGCCGGGCAATTCAAGGATCTTCCAGAGTGGTAGGCAAATGAAGGTGAACAAGGAACCATAAGAAAGGGACGACAGAAATGAAAAGAATCTCTCTTTAGGGAGAAGAAAAACTCGGAAAACGAAACCCCGGTGTAATATTCCGGGAAATTCCACAAATCGATGGAAGAAACGGAAACGAGCGAAAGGGAAAAACAAAGAAGGATGGAAGAAAACGGCGAGTGGAGGGGAGGAAAAGTGGAACATTTCTGTGCTCGTTAAAACGCGCAGCTTCAGCATCCACTGGAAACCGGAAGAAAGAAAGCCTCTCTCATTGCGGAACGTGACCCGTTTCATCTTCGATTTTTCATACAATAACTATTGCTTCGTTTCTTTTCAAAAAGCTCTTTTTCCATCTCATTTCTTCTGCTTTTTTTCTTATGAAATGCAAAGTCGAGCAACAGTTGCGCGACGGAGAAATCAGTAGAATCAATTTCAAACGTTACGTCATTTACCTTTTAATTCGCAGTTATATGTAACTGTCCTAAAAACTTGACCAATAGAACGAACCAATCAATTCGAATATACTTTTTATATTTTTGGCTAATATGTTAACGTTATAATTATTTTATATTCTGTACCATCGCTTTAATTAACGTCTGTTAAGTACTTCGCATATCTGCATACATCTCACGATCCTTTTTTATATTACAATATTAATTTCAAGCTACTTTTCAAACTGACACTTGATTTAATACTAACGCTGCTATTAAATTACCAAAGAAATAACTGCATAATTAACAAAATAATGTTAGTTGAGTATGCGCTTGAAATTAAAATCTTGTGAATAATGTGAATATGTTATTAATGTGATCACATTACCAATAAGCATTTTCAAGATTTTTTTTAAACAATATATTTCGATCCAATGATTCCTTCTACGTTAAGTCGATTTGAAATAAAGACTTTATCTCGCAATTAAATTCAATTCAAAATTTAATCAGAAATTTGACGTATCTTCCAGAAGCAATTCTCGTACTGGCAAATAAGATACACACTCAACAAAGTATTTATATTTTCTTGTTTTCTTGTTATCTTTGATAGGCATCTTATGACGTAGCAGGATGCATAATAAGGCACTGCCATTTCAAAAATTGTACAGCTTAACTGCATGATAAACGTCGCATCATCTAAATACCTTTTCTTTAAAAAATTCAAGAAACGCGAAACCAAATTAAAAGAAGATTCTTTGTTCTAATGGTCGATTCTAAAATCAAATCGATAGTATTGGTTTCAAGTGAACAAAACGCTTACTTGGAATGAATTGTACTTAGCTTAATCAAATCTTGTTCGGTTGTACCCGATTCCACCAAACATATTCCACAAATGATCGATGTACTATCCTTAACAAAAAGATTTACCGTGCAAACGTAGCTTCTTTCACGGAACATTTCGCGATTTCATCCAACATGTACTTTCATCTTAGGGCGTTACAAATACATGTAGCATTTTATTCACAGGCTTGTCAACGGTCAAAATATCGTGAATAATCATAAATATGGATCAAGCGAATATATTACAGCGCGGTATGAAAGAAATCTATCGTTTACGCTACATCAATCATTTCGATGCAACGTAAAACATCAATAATATTTCTATTATAATAACGTGATTTACATTCGGATGAGCATTTAAAACACATGACGTGAATATTAATTGCTCGCATATATTTATGAAACTGCATCGTTCAATTATCGATGCTCAGCCAGTTGCGAGCAGTCGATAAAATAAACCATATTATATGATTACGTACGACAATACGCAAAGTTATAAATTTTATTTTTAGTTAGGCATTTAATTGTTTTATTAAAATGGCAAAACACCTCATTTATGTACTTAATTCGGTACCATGTTATTAGAAATACAAGTAATTCAAAAATAAAATGTATATGAAAAATTTATATAATTACCAACTTTCATTTTACATAGCATTTTAAAGTACTATATGGACATGCTTTTATCCTACTTTTATGAAAAATGGAAAATCGTCTAGCATCCATTATGTCGTTTAATCCGCTTTACGGTTTACTGATAAATAAAATGTGTGAATTATATCGGATGCATAAGACTATATACGAAATTTATTTCCTATCCTATACATTATTTTCTCTTGATTGCTATCCATGCAATGTCATACTCGAAACTGTCAGAAAAACAAGTGAAAGAGAGCCGAAATTGGTCTGTAAATATCTTCGTGATGCATCAAGACAGAGATTAAAGAGCTGCTATTCTTCCATTTTCCTGGCGGAAATGAGCCCCCGAAATCGATCGTAGACCAATAGTTTGTAATTTTACGAGGAACTCGATGAGGTCACTATTGATATTGACCACTGAATTCTGTTATCTGTATCAGCTGTGTCCAATGGAAGCAGACGAATCGATAAATTATACATGTGTTGTGCGTGTTATGCGGAAGTAAATATAATATTGTAATGGAAAAAGAATATATATATCCACAGACTTGCGAAAGTACTGTTGTAGATATGTTTTATGAATATAGTATGTATATACAGTATTATGTGAAATATTATGAAATTTCATTGGCACTGTTATGACACTGACTCTATTACCATAATTATATTGGTAAAATTTGAAAGAAATCTGAAATTATAAAAATTAAAAGATATTTAGTACGAGTATATATTATATTTGAAAATTCAAAAAGCTATGGCAATTGGATAAGTTTGTAGTGTAATAATTTGAAGGAGATTAAATTATTGTAATAATTCGAATCAGATGAACTTCTTTTCGTTATTAATATTTCTATACAGAGGAATATTTCATAGTTTTCAATTCTTCAGTTTTATTAAGACTTCCACTATAACTTTATTAGATACTGATTAAATTATATTGATTAACTCAGCTGTTAATTACTATAACATGAAGGAAAATACGCTGCTTCGAAACTAGATTTATATGAAACTTTCACAATATGGAAATAAATACTAAAGTTAGCATTTAAAATTTTTTACTCGTACATCTTCTTTGCAGTATTAATATATCACTCAAATATATTAAGGGATGGCTTATAATATCGCTCGAACAATGACTGAGCATTATTTTCCCCTAGTGTTTTATGGATCACCAGTTTCACAGTAGGTTGAGTCACTGGTATGTTCTTGAAATTCAAATGTGATACAATCAAAATACCATGTACAAATTAGATAGTAGGTACATTAACATTTAACGATTAGAAAATTGTCAGAATTCTATTTATATATCGCCGAATACCGTGAAATGTATATTTATTCGTATTACACAATTATAACAAAATCCATTATAATCCATCATATGTGATACTCATTAAAAGTACAGGAAAAATCTATCCTGAAACGAAACTTTGTTCAAAGAACACTATATCATTTTTACTTTTCCATTTCTTCCTCGACTGAAATTTTTATATCAGTTACTAAATTAAAAGTATAGTAATCATAATAGTCTCGCAACTATAATTCGTCTCTCCTCTTTCTTTGTTCATTACTTTAATTTTATTTTTCGTATATCTTACACAGTCCTTATCACATAATAAAAACTAAGCAACAATAAGGGAAATAAATTAATAAAGCAGAATACTTTTTATCAAAGTAGTGAACAATCGATAATCTGGCCATTGACATAAAGTACCGGCTGACATTTCGAACTTTCTCGAGCGATCAATGTCGCTCGTTTTCTCCCCATTTCTCTCACGGAAATTAGTTGCACGGAAATGTTGTCCGTCTTCGTCTTCGCGTGTCTATCTCACGGATCGACGATTTTACGAGGACAGGATCGCTGCATCATTGACCGCTGACGTCGAAATTCGAATGGGCAAACTTGACTGCTGCCGATGCGATGGCACAGTCAGCTAGCTCCCCCATTTGTTCCACAACTTTGCGAATATCAGATCTAGCTTCACAATTCGAGTCACGATAACTGTACTTTACGAAGACTCTATAGCTCAGATAAGACTATAAATGTGGAAGAATAAAGATCTATCCGACTCGTTTGTCCACCAATGGAAAAATGAAAGGACAGTCTAGCAGACAGTAAAATTGTCTAGAATGTTATAGATAGTTGCTCGTGTTAATATATGTACAATCTAATATTATTACCGAATTATTTAGAAGAACATTAATGTTTAAAGTGTCTAATAAATACCTATTTAAAAATAAGAGACTATCGTATCGGTCAATATTTACGTGTTTATCTTTTATATTCTTTTTATATGTTCCAAATAAAAATCGTTTTCCCGTTCACGAAAAAATATTTAGTTTCGTAGTAGAAAGATATTCCATGATATTTCGCTATACGTAATAAGAAAATACTTAAGTTTGCTAAATTACGAATAAATCACGAATAAATCTAATCGTTAAAATTTTTGTTAAAATGCTCATCAATTCGATGAACTGATTTAAGACTGGAGTATTTATAATTAAAGGAATTGCGAACCAAATGCCATTAATTTAATAAAAAGAAGACTAGTTGCCAATGAGACGTTATTTGGAAGAGAAATAAAATCTTATCGATGACGAGCTGATTTGTTATCGGCACTTTCTCTAGCGGACACATTTATATTATTAGAGAAAGAATAGAAAGGGGTAAGGCTATTTCGATATCATTGTTCAACATGACATACGTATCGAACAATAATGCTTTAAACCTTTTAAACCAGTCCAAGGTGCAACATGCGATTGCAGTAGCGCGTGTAGTGTACAGCAATGGGTTAGGAAAGGCTCTTAGCAAGTGCTTTAGGTGGGCGTTTTCGACTACGATACAGTACCTTTTAACCACAGGAAAAGGCAAAAAGTACCGGAATCTACGACCTATCTTTCCCTCCGTTTTTCCCTCCTTTTACCCTTTCCTTCGAGATCTTTCTTTTCAACTGCACCGCGTTCGTCGTGTTCTCTTCCCTCCCTGTCGTTTGAATTCCTCTATATTTTTTGCATCGAATCCGTGATACCGTAAGGTTGGCGTTTCAACGATGATAAAAGAAACAGCTAAATGTTAAAGAAAATTAATCGTTTCACTGCAATGGATTTATACTTCGATACGTTGTACTACAAATTCACACTCTTTTCCTCGCTTAACTCCAGAGAAAAGGATCGCAATCGATTTACTCGTTCGTAATTTGCGCGCGTATCCGATAGGCAGTCTGAGCAGAACAGAAAATACTAGAGTCTAAACGCTCTAAGTGCATTCGATCGCGGTGTAATAGCTTTTAACTACAGAAACAAAGAAAGGTACGATTACCACTGACGCACCCTTTCATTCCTACTCCTCCTTCCCTTTTGATTCCCCTTTTCGCTCCTTTTAACTCCTACTTCTCCAGCTTTCAGAACAAAGCGAACACTTGGCACGCATCCCTGAAATCTCAACGACCGACAGCACAGATTGTCAGGTGTTCGCTGAATGTGACCTAATATTTTACAAAAGGATAACACAGATGTTCCTATGGGATTGCAAAGATAAGGTTTCACCAAAAAGCGGATTTCTATCTCACGCTTGCTTCTTTTCGCTACTACTTTTACATTCGTAACAGATACACGATACAATGGCGAACGAAAGAAAGTTGAAAATTGGCACCTGTGTATATGAGTATTAGTGATCTTTGTAGTAGATAATGGTTTTGTAGCAGAGGAATTATCTTTTCTGACGTAAAGGTTACTCCTGTTTGTCGTTCTTATTATATTTATTTATTTTATTGATTTTCTCTGCAATTATATGTATATCAAATGCATGTTCTGAGATGTGCAAAAAATATAACTGACATACTCTCTCTGAAAGGATTAAAAGTGGCATTAAATTTCTATTAAGAAATTCTTACAAACACGTGTGCACGAAATGCATTGAATTTAATTTTATATTTAACGTTCGTTTAAAGTCAATTTACTTTTCATACGCGTACAGTATATTATATTTTCAACCGTGTGAATAATTTACAATGTAAATATTTACATGGCTTAATGCCACGCTACAATAAGTTGCATCATAAAAAGTCACGTTTTACGATAATAAAACCTTAGTTATTGGTACTCTTCGAGCAACATCCAATTTAGGATTTAACCGACGCTTAAAAAAGCATCGGCCGAAAAATATATATTTACTTGAAATGTTACAACCTCTTCATGGGATGTAAAACAACGATCTTGGCACCCTCGCCGTATTCGACTTCCTCCACCTTCTCGATCTTCCATACAAGCAATCCCCCGTCGTTCGGCATAAAGAAAATCCATGACGGGTGGTCCCGGTTTCCGGTTTTTCTCCTTCGACCCCCGTTCGTCTTCCCTCCGAAACTGTTTTCCTGGCAGCAGTCCGCTGTCGATGCGACTCCACCGTTTCGTTCACGCGCGTCCATCATCCCCTTTCTGCACAGTAGGGGTGCGAAATACGCCCCTCAGTGCAACCAGCCACTTCGTTCTTCTTGAATCGTGGCTACGCGTTCTTCGGGCGTGGGTACGCGTGCACAGCGAAAGAATGAAATCGTAATAGATCTCGTTTTCGCTTGACTGAACAAGTTTGACACTTGGATGCCGTTGTCGTTTTGATACGCTTCCACTGAAGTTTCTGCGATCTATTCTTCTTTCTACGGAAGTTTAGACTCAGAGCAGAGGAAGCTTTTCGATTGTAGAATTGTAGTTCACGTTCCGTGAGATTTTTCAATATTCCAGATTATTGATATTCCAGCTTCTCAGTCGACAAGTGATTTAAGTCTATGCGACTGCATTGGACTCACGCCGCTCATAAATCGAGAAGATCGTTCGTATCTTTGTGTAAGAATACAAGATACTACGAGTAAGACGCTTGTAATATTGAAAATGTATCGAGTTTGTTAGTTAACTTTCTTTACGTATATAGATAATATTTCTTCTTATAAATCGGCAGCCATCTCGTTCTTATTTTATAAATTATTTGGCAATTTGTGGAAATAAATTCCGTGCTAAGTTGCATTTAATGTCGTTTTTAATTTAATCGTTTTTGATTTTCTTATAAAATTACCTTTCAATTTTCCACCAATTTGTCACCAATAAATAATGAAATGAAAATCCGTAATATACTACCAACTACCATTTACTCATATAACATCCTCAGATTCAAAATGTTCGTAATATATCACGAATCCATAGTGATTCGGTGTACAGTACTGTACAGTATTCCTCAGCATGGTTCGTGTTAAAACTTCGTAACAAGAGTTTCTGTTAAAACGGCCAGCATAATAAGCGGTGTAATTTCGAAACAAGGTCAGAAAGTACAAATACTAATACAAACCTTTTTCATTACGTTTTATGTTAATTTCGCTAACATAGTATAGTTTAGTACGGCATATGCATTAATAGTAAGCACGCCGAAAAAACGAACAGCAACTCAGCTCGCAACCTAATATTTTCCATAAATTTCAAAATCTTCCATATATTCACAACATCCAATTTACGTCATTCTTAATAGGTAGCTCTATACACGAAGCATCCGGCCAAACGGAAATTACCGTACTCGCTTTCACGTAAATTTATATCCGAGAGAAGTGGCAGGTCTAGGAAATATTAATCCCGGAGTAACGTATCGAACATGGTTGATGCCGCGTTTCAAGGACGCTGAACACTCGCCAAACGCGATGCAGTCGTTTCAACTTTTACCTGGCGCATCGTATCGTGTACCTTCCAGCAGCGCTCCGTAAATACTAATAAAAGTGCGAGGGTGCACGATGCGTCTAAAATAAATTGAATCGACCGCGGACACGGAGCCATTCCTGACGGGCGTTCGTGTAAATTTCAGACGGGCGTCCGCCATGGTTCCATCGAAGGAAAAAGATCGAGGGAAGAGGAAGCGGCCACCACGGTAATAATTTTCTTTTTAAACGCTACCAACAACGCATTAAAGTCAACCGCGAAATTCCGTTCGAGATGCACGCGAGGTTAACTGATACGGCCAATAAAAATATCCGTTTTCATCGATACGATCCGATGCAATCGTAAGAATTTTCGGAGAGAATTATTAGTTGCATCGGATTGTAGTATCGCGATAATGTTTATAATATATCGTGAACAATGGCTCGCAGAAGTATTCGAACGCTTACTACAGAAACTTTTTGTGAATATATCGCGTACGTCATATGAAATTTTTCGAAATGAGACACGACTGTCGTGACTATATTGGTAAAATTTGAAACGAATCTAAAAATGCATGTATTGTACATAGTGGCTGTAAAATGTAAGATACACTTATTTTCTGTCAGCCTGAAACTTGAAACTGACATCAAATGATATGTTATTTAACAACATGTGTGAAGTTAACTGTTTAATATATGCAACAATTTAATGTTTATAATTAATATTATGACGAATGTTAATGAACACATTAATTTCAATGTAGTGACATAATATACGTGGTCATGAAAAAGGATATTTTCCTGCATACTAATGCAATGTTGTGTTATATATGTATGTATTTTCCTTTTTAAGGTAAGTTATAAATATTTGATGCCTAAAATGAATTGTTCAAATAGGATCCATTATGCGAGATCTTGAAATAATTATGTGTAAATTTTGTGTATTGCAGTAGAAATTAAACTTTTAATGTTTCAATAATACCACGCAATATAAATAATATATTATTGGTAATAACGGTCCTTTATGCAATCTATGAGAAGTCTGATAAAAATTGATGCGAAGATATATTTAATGTATAATTTCGTATAAACATACACAATTACTTTTTTTAGCGATTCTTTAAGGAGGTTGCAGAAATATCATAAACTTGCAAACCTGCAAAATGTAATTGTGCTTTTCGAAATGTATTTGTTTATTTCTTTGTTTATTGTCTTACTTCGTATAAATTAATTTCTCGATTTATTCTACGAATAAAAGGTCTCACGATAAAACACTGAAAATTCTATAATTTATCAGATATAAAATAAGCACTCGATTATATCGTGATATTTAACAATAAAAAAGAAAATTCTATTTCAAATGACAATATATTCAAAATTCGAGTGTCACGAGTTTTTCAATTTTTAAATAGGAAATTTTTAAGAGACTTTCATAGCGATTATTTCTAGAGATAAAAGATCTATAACTTCAAAGGTTTACGAAATTCTAGAATTGCAGTTTCTTAATTTTTCAAATACTTCTGATTTTACACAGAATTTCATAATACATGCTATGCAAGTGGAACGAATTAATCGCTATCTTCAGCTCATAAATTCGTAACTGAAAGTTTCTACATACGACTCATGCGTATATATATAAACCACACACACTGAGATTCTTCAAATAAAACAAAGAGATAAATTTCTGTAGCAATAACCCACGTTATTATTACGTTAAAATAAAAGATATTACTTGACTAAGAACACAATTTCTCAAATTTTCCACGTCTTCGAAACTAATATAACAGAAGTCATTCGGAAGATTAATAGTACGCCTATCTTTGTGGTTAATTACTTTTCATAAGAATGGTAAGCAAGTATGGCTGCTGTGTGCCACCTCGCTTAATGTTACCATTCGCTTCCGAAGGATGTTAAGAGTAGATGATACGCTGCACTCCAGGGACTCGCGTACACTTTGTGGCATAGCTCTGTTCCGTTGGCTCTAATGTCGCTTTTATCGTAACGATAAATCAAAATGCTCAGCGAAAGGCCGAATTACTTTACCGCGCAGTAACGACAACAACCACGTTGACGGAAAATGAATACAAATGGTGGCGGCTCCAGGACGAATGGTTTCTCCAATGAAACTTATTATCGTTACACGTCGTGTAATATTTGCAAAAAAATATTTGTAAATCCCGTATGAATAAATCTACGCCGGAGCTGCCAAATTTATATCTTTGATCGGGAAATAGTAGAATGATATTGAATAGAATGCGGATATTTTCGTGGTAATTGAATACGTAGTAAATCGAATCGAAGCAATGCATAAAATGCATCGAATCGAAATAATGAAATTCTGATAATAACTACATCGTATATCTCTTTGAATAGCAAGTCACTTATGCAATGTACATGGTCTATTATATCGTAAAATATTTAAGTGTTAATCAAGGATTGTGTTTTTCTTTCCTTTTCTAAAATAATGTACCAGAATAGCAGGTGAAATTGCTTTAAGCTTAGCTTATACTCCCGGAGAAATTACAGAGCTGTTGTTGCTATCGCCGAGAAAGTTATTTTCTAGTTATTACAAAACCATTTTGATATAATCGCTATTGCTTTCTTTGGTGGTGGGAACGAGTTACGGATATTTCAGGTATATCTGCTAGCTGTGGCGTATACTGATCTTAAAACTGGTTTATGAGACTCGATATTATTTATTTTATACTAAAACGAGAGACAAAGAGATACTTTATATATTACATAAATATCATACGAATAATGAATATCGTAGTTTATTATTACACAAATATATCATGCACAATATATTATGAAGAAACTCGATAAAATTGAATCTGTTGAAGCTGAGCGACGATGTGGTAGGTTCAAAAATTATTCGGATAAAGCTCGAAGAGGAAGAGAGCCAAAAATTCAAATGAACTGTTTGAATATATGGCGAACTGAATGATAAAAAGTTTTCATTGAAATTATTCAGAAATTGTACGAATATTATGTCGATGCTCTTATTAACATAAAAGAGCCAGCCAAAATATGAATTTTTCTTTCAAATTTATAATACTTTTATATGATAATATATAATAATATAACATCTATTATTGTTGAAATTAAAGAATTAAGTTACGCTTGAAATGACATATTTTCTTCATAACAGAAATGTAAAACAGCATTGCACGTGCAACATTGTGTTAACTACATATACTATGCTGTTATATCTACTGCATTACATAGCACTGAACTGTTCAAATACAGGTGACTTAGGCTTTTTATTAAAATATTCCAACAGAGAACCGATACTTTTCGAATTACTAATCACCCGTACAATCTCTAATATTACATCATATTACAGGAAGGCAGATACTATAGTATTAGGGCGAGTTGTAGGGACTTATTGTTCGTTTAGTTGATACTTTAATAAGCATCATAAGAACTGGTTTAATTGTGACGCAGTGAATAAGAAAATTATGTATCGGCAGACCTACAGCACGATAAACGATGAATTTACCATAATTGCTTATACTGAAACGTTTTGCATTCGTAGGACTGAGTTGAAGGTAAAAAGAATATCATCTTCTGTGGGTCAGACTAAATAACGGACTTCGATCAATCGGAGAGAATTAATTGCTTTCCCAATTCACGAAATGAGAATGAAAAATAATTCGTAAAACGAATTGTTCTGATCTCTGTTTAACCCATTTTCAGCGTAACATGTAAACGAAACAGAGTTAATTATTTTACAAATCACATAAAATTCCCTTCTCTTGTACTTACCATGTCTAATGAAAACATCGCTATAATCGAGCGTAACGTGTATGACACTCTACGGATTAAATTCCTCTTGCGCAATAACGTGTAAGCCGCAAGGAAAGTTTACACTGCGCGGAACATTCGCGGCTATTATGTAAGATTATTGCGTCTCGAAGGAGAAATTGAAATTACTGTTAAGACAGCACGGCCGATAATAATGAATGTACGTAAATTTCTGCCCCATTACCGGGATCGAAGTTCCGTTCTTCATTCAAGAAATCGTCGATCGATCGCCGTGCACTTTATTATGCCACTAAAAGACTGCAACTTTCGTAATATGCAGCGGCCGATATTAAAACTTCCAATAGAATCTTTCTCCCTCTATCCTGTCGTTCCTCTTCTCGTGAAATATCCTGACGAAACTACTTCTTCGGAGGTTGTCGCGATAGATAAAGAGAATGGTATTGAGGATCGAGTGTCTTTCAAAGAAGGAAGAATACGAAATAATTCCTTCGGCTAGGAGTGTATAAGTACACAATAGGCATAAAAGTTTTTCAAACAATAGAGTCAGTCAGCCTCTCGTGGACGTCTTTCCGGACGGTCAATGAGCGCTCCACGTCCCCTAAGTACTGTGTGCCCAGCCATGGTCTACAGGTCAGCCCAGATTACATGGACCCATCTCGAGGAGAATGATTCTTATTTACGCAATTTCTCTGTATACGATGTGGTTTTACGATTGTTTGGCAGGGCAGTCGCAGCAAACGAACGGAAATGCAATTTTGTAACAGTAAATTAGTGTTAAATTGCAAGGAGGAGAAGAAAAGGAGGTAATCATACTATTGTTATTTTGTACATTATACTATTATATAACGAATGAAATCGAAAGGAACAAATGGAAAGAAAAATTTATGTTACATATTTTATACAATAAAAAGTATCGACTTGTTTTAAAATCAAGAGATAAATTAAAATTATAAATCAGAATACGAAATTCCTTCGCTTCGACGACAGTTGTTAGCACTTCCTCGCGAATCGTCTCTTCCACCTCAATTGTTTTTAAAGAATAATATGCTTTTATAAAAATGGAATATAATCAGGCGGTATTCCTTTGGAAGAAACCATTTATAGTATTAATATATATTTGTTTAAATAAAGGTGATTGCTTTGAGAAAATATAATACGTTTCGATATTTAAACGTCATACGAATATTTAATTGTCCACTTATAGAAATAATAATTTTATATTTTACTGCTTAATATATTTTAGAGTGGAACAAATGTGTATTTTATCAAGCTCCACTCTAAAATATATTAAGCAGTAGAATATAAAATTATTATTTCTATAAGTGGACAATTAAATAATACACATTTGCATTCACACATTTTTAAGTGTTACCTTTGCTTGTAATCGCTCTGATATATATATGCATATGTCGTACTGAGTAGTAGATTCTTAAAACTGCAGGACAATTTTCACTAAACTGATTTGACTATGAAAAAAAAAAAAAAAAAGAAATCTCATACAGGAAAGAAAATATTTCTCTCGTGTCATAAGTTATAGGTCGGGTTTTGCTAGAAATCGATCTTTCACCGGCGTGACGTTAAAGCGGAAGGGCACATCTAACGAGATCTCTTCAAAAATAACTTATACCAAGGAAAATTCCAGGTAACGCTTTTCCGTCCCGATTTTATTACCTGCGAATAATTTGTTGGCGACGCTCCGCCATAAAGTAGTACGTTATAACGGCCCTGGGAAAATATGCCGGGATTCTAATATCGCAAGCAAGCAGACGTTTTGGTTCTCGTCCTCGTCCCTAGGCATATAAGTTCGATACCATGCCTTCATCGAGTCTTTGTCGAACCAATATATATCCCTGTGCTTCCATTCACGTAGTGATAAGCTCAGCCTGTATTCATGTGTAAATACACCTTCCTTCTTCTTGTGCCTTCTTCCGTCTTCCTCTGTTATGCCACAGACGTTGCCGAGAGTTCACGACTGCTTCCCTATTATCCAGGATAAGAGACCGGTATTTGGTGTTCCATTATTTCCTCCGATAGGAATATTCGGATTGTTTGACCGTCCGCCAAAGAAATTCTAAAATTACTTCCTCAGAATCGAATTTTGTACTTGTCATTTTGACTTGTCGCGCCCCGTGTCTTGCTACTGAATTTCCAAAGTGCAATTCTATATATATAAGATAGATTTATAGAAGGAACGTGATTCGCCGATTGGAAATCTCGCGATGAAATTTCGTTATCTAATGTTGAATATATACAAAAGATATATATATATAAACATTTAACAATACAAGATTTGGTATCGAAATATACGTATAATATACCTTCTCAATTACGTATAATATAAGAAATCATAAAAGGGAAGCGGAGGTCATACGGGAGAAAAAGTAACAATAATCGGACAGATTATTTTCCCGTGAGGCGTATGAGTTTAAATCAATCGTTGTTTAATACGAACGTTATTAAGCCAAGTTTTGATGCCAACGATTATATTAAAATGCTTGTGGAAAGTACCCTAAAAAGAATGCGCACGAGGAAAAAGGAAAAAGAACTCGTGCAATACATTACAGAAGCCGAAGGCAGTCGCGAGAATAATTTGAGGTAATTATAATAAAGTTTCTCGGAGATAAACTTGAGGAATTAAAAATCTGATATAATAGCCCTCCGTAATAACGGTCGGCTGGGCTTTTCTCATTTTAATGGAGAGTGTTGAGCTATGCACGTATTAACATCGTCTTAAGTGTATCCTTGTTTGCTTGTATGCGCACTGTCCTGAAAATTACGCGCCAGGCACACGCGCGTAAGATGACATAGAACCCCGACGAAATAGAAAATTAATGCCTGACCAAGGTCATAAATGCATTTTTACCGAATAATTTGCGTCATCCGAGAGGAAAGTCGGAGGAAGCAAGAAGACAAAAATCTTGCTTTCTCTTTCCTTACCCCCCTTTCATTTCTCTTCCTCTCCTCTTGATTCTCTCCCTTTTTTCTTCGATGAAATCGCTCTCCCCGAGCATGCTTGTAGGAAAAATACAAGTTGGCCTTGAGCACCGGCTGAATAAAAATGCAAAGAACGCTCGTACTTCGTTTGCGTTTACCGTAGCCACCCACGATGAGACACACGAATTTATAATTTACATTAGCTCGGAAATGAAAGTGGACTGTTTGCCACAGTTTGCGCTGCCAAAGGCGCGCTTCAGTTTTTCAAGAACCACCGGAACGTTATATCGTTATGAAACTGTTATGTTCGAAAAAATCAATAATGAATATTTCCTGCTAATATTTGCTTTGCTTATCGGGGTAAATATAATTACGTTTTATAAATTTTCCATAATAACGTCAGGTTAATCCACGAGTCCGTACGCGTTTCTCTGCACTGTTGTTAAAAACGTGTAATTCATAAGATACTATGTAAATCATTAATATCCTGAATATAAAGATATACTAAGAAACTATATTGCAAAATACATTGTAGATTGAAACGTGCTTTAATTCGTATCTTCTTCTTCTATTATATTACATTATATTTTATATATTTAATAATTTTGTTATAGATGAAGATACGCACGAATTTATGGAATTATAATTTTTTCCATTAAATGTCCATTTTTTTTAAATATTTAATTTACAATTATTTGATTAAGTATGTAATTATTGAAATTAGAAAATTATCTAAATGCCATTTTATACGTGTTTTATAATATACGTATCTAATTTTAAAGGATTTGAGAGCTTTAAACGATTTTATTTAGTATACGTCTTTACATTTTACGTTCGAGTACGATAATATGACACATACATAGGTAATTAGATTAAAAATCGAGCAAAAATTCACGATTTATGCAGAAACATAAAGAGTTACGATATTTCGTAAATCTTTAATATTCTTGTAGAATTGCAGCACATTAAACGATCAAGTGGAATCACACGTATAATTTTGAACAGTTTATCCAACTTCTATAGGTATTCTACATACCTGAACACAGCTTTGGATATAATTTTGCGATTATCGACTATAACATCTTCTTTTTTTCCATTGAACATATTCAATATTTTTTTTTATTTATCATCTCTTACGCACTAGTTTTTTAGCAACGCTATAAATTCCATATTTTTTCACCTAAATATAATTAAAAATAAAATTATATTACTCAGCTATCTTACTATATGTACTATACGTGGACTTTAGTCAATCCTTTGTTTATCAATAAGACTATATGGAATCTGATAAACAACCTTGTAAACAAATTCAAAATTAATTGCACTTATCTACACGTGTGAAGATTTCTATTGAATTTATATCGAATTAGCTTTGTTGACTCAACATCAAATAAACTTTAACGATATTTGTTAAATGTATCTACAATACATGATACTTTATGTTTTACCTTGCTCTTCCTTGTAATATCCTTGTAATTATATTATAATATAAAAATTGATATAAATAAAATACGATTACGAGATTAACTGTTTTGACGAAACGCTGCAAAAACAGCGCTCTTTGAATACAGCAACTTCGTGAGTCAAACGTTTCCGTTCACTAAGCTACACACATCCCGATTCGCGGAATGATTTTTCGGAAGACCGGACGTGCAAACGTTTCCACGATTTTTCTCAAAGCTGCCGTCGAGTCGCCGTTTGATGGAGACGGAATACTAAATTCCAGATAAAACGGCTACATTTTCTATGATTACGTTAAAACGAACGTCTGCTGGCCCTGTATACGCGGAGTTATATAATACCGCCATAATTCAAACTGTTTTACCTAGTTGAAAAGAGAGGAAGGTGTGGCTGGTGTATCGCGTGATTTCAACAAGAAATTCACATTTCTACGAGATATTATTTACTATTTAAACTCAAATAAAATACCTTAATCCATGATATTTCTTAAACTTTGTGTGCGAACATTACCATATGAATAACACAACTTAACTTTCCAATGATTTAACATCATGCTTCTTACTAGCTGTATTCCACTTTATATTATATTTATCACGTAGTTTCGTAGCAATAATTATATATGTATTATTCTAACATAGTACAAACATAAATTATATACTGCTAGGCTTTAGCCTTCCATATCTTCTTCCTATTTTCTTCCATATCTTTCTCTATTTACTTTGGTCCTTATTTTTGTAAACACACAGAGTACTTCACGCACATATTTATGTATATAAATTGCTAATAGTAAATGGTGTTATTATTTACATCAATGCACACCTCGCCGACTTTGATCACCTTGAAACAACATCATTCTGGACAACTTTTCCCCATAAATGTTACCGTAGCTGAGACTCAGTTTTTGAGATTCTGGCGTATGCGACCACGTGTTTATATGTACAGTCCAATCTCAAAGTGAGACACAACCATTTTTAACATTGTGAGAGGCAAAAAAGGAAAAGTAATTGGTTAGGTGTAAGTCGCCATTAGGCAATGCTAGCGTAAAATAATTTTCGATGAATCTATTGATACATGGAATGTTGCGCTTCGTTTTGCTCTTCGAGTTATCAAAATGACGTACACAGAATGTATACATTTGCCCTACACGCAACGTAACGATTGAGTTTCTGAATTATACACGAAAGTATGTTTGATGGCACATATAAATAATAATGCGTATGTAAATCTTGGTAATCCAATTTACGATATACCTGTAAAATCGAATGAAATAAAAATAAAGTTATGGTAGCATGACCAGCCGCCTCACGGTGCGACGCGCGGCCGGATATTAATCTAACCCAACCTATAATCCATTGATTTATCTTTTTTCATTTATATTAAAGATGACTGGAAACAAACCAGTTAAGTTTAATTTGAGTTATATAAAAAGAGCGGCCATCTATATGTCGGAATTAAGTGTAATGGAAACTAAAGTTAATTGAAGTCTTTTGCGAATATCTCGGAAACGAAGGCCGAACTGCGGTAACATTCATAGAGAAAAGTTGTTCAGAATGACGACCTTGACAATATATTTCAACCTCATGAAACTTGGCGAGGTATTCGCCTTGATGTAAATAATTACCGTTAATTAACTTCAAATGTGTATCTCTAGGAAAAAGGCAACTAAGAAAAATGATAATAACTATCGTACTGATATATAAATAATGGGTCAATTAATAGATGAAATCAAAATAACCAATTCAAATTTATAATTCTATTAAATCCGTTGAATAATAAAATAAAGCAAATCTACGAAACAACGAAGGAACCAACTTGCATTTCTTCATTTCATTTTTCATTTCTTCTTCTTTATTTTGAATCGTAAACCTTCGACATCGTTTAATATCTATTTTATAGCATCGTACGTAAGAATTCGTCGAATAACGTGGCCCATAAATAGCACGTGTAGATTTCCTAACGGACGAATCTGCATGACAAAATGCCCATCTGAAAGCAATCGGGGCGACAAAACCTCGCTATCATAAATAACGGCTTCTCTACAACGAGGTATCAATAACGTTTCCAATAACCACGAGAAACGCTTATCGTCTAATCATTTTTATCGAAACTACACTTGGCCAAATATTCCACCATCTCTTTGACTTTCATCGCAACTATTCTGAATAACATTATGCCCAAGTTTCTCGTCACAGACCGAAGTCCACCCCTCGACAGGAAAGTAAGAATCCCGGAAGAAAAGCGAGTACGCGAGCGAGGGGAAGAGAGCTACACCGAAGACGAGCGAGTTTCACCGTAATATTCAGGATACTTGGAGATACTTTCAAAGGATGGGCTCGTGTCCAGCAGCGGAGTAGAAGAACGAGAAGACCAGCATCGAGACGGACAGAGACAGCGGACACAGACATCGCGTCCCGATCTCTATTCTGCGAGTAAGACCTTCGGCCTTCCTCTAGGACCTTCTGATGGCTCCTCTCGTATCTCCACACACGGACGTTGTGTTTGTTTGTGTACGCCTCGCGAATCCACACACACACATAGGTGTGTATCGTGTGCTTATTTACGCATACGTATCTATCACTTCGTATTGTATCCATTCCTATTTCTTTCCTCCATTCTTTCTTCTTTGCATCGGTACCGCGACTTACGTATACCGATTCGCAAATGAGAATGGTATTTTTATATATTTGTCTGCTTGCAATGAGACGCATGCAGATGAACGATAATATCTTGATCGTAGAGATTTAAATGCGAATGCGTAGGTGGAATATCGTACTGTTGAGAAAACTTGTAGCATATACATAACCGTGTGGTTAAGGTTCTGCATCTATAATTTAATAATTTCTACATTCATGAAATGAACTGTGTAATCAGAGCTGTGTTCATCAAGCGTTTGCATAATCGATGCAGGAAGATAGAAGTAGGATACAAAAGTTCGAGTGTAATAATTAACAAATCAAACTTCCCTTTTCTTGCGACTTTGTCCTACGAGGGAAACGAAATTGTACATAATACGGTATTGCCACTGATTTAAATTGACAAGGATAATATTGAGAATCAACGCGTTCTTCGGATCCACAGTCAGTGTATACCACGATAAATATTGAAAAAATAGCTTCTTGAAAGTTAACTTTGAGAGATACGACTAAATGAAGTTACAAAATTTGCGTGGAACCTTACTGCGGTAGAGTGATCGATATGAAGAAAAGATCTTAGGCAATAATTAATTGTAACCATTAGAAATGTATACTGAAGAAACAGTTAAAATATATTTTGAAGAAAAAGTTTGATTATACCCTTTTTAATAACATGTTTCATTGTATCTGCTACTTACTTTCCAGGCGAAGAGTAACGAACTTCAGTGAAAATTATAATTACAACACGTTTTTCATATTCGTATTTTCTTCAATGATGTTTTTGTAATTTTCGTCAATTTCTACGCTCATGTATATACACGCATTTCTAGATTTAGTAACATGATACGAGCATGAATAAAAAGCGACTTGTTTTATCCGAGTATCATCGCATAATCTCGTGCATGGGGAACATTTGCAAAATGAATGCGTGCAAGGACCTTGTTCGATCTTTATCTAGTTTGGTATACACCTCAAATACGCCAGCAGATTTGCAATTAACCTTTATAGATAACAAATACATGCAAGTTAAACTGATTTCATAAAAATTTCGCAAAAATTATTCAACATTTTATGTCATCAATTCTGTACAAAGTCTGCTTCTTTGTCGTTTGTCCTTTTGCTTATAAATCGAAGAGCTTACAACGAAAGCGACTCTTCCATAGTCTGCGATTACGTATTCATCAAAGAGAATTTTAACACCTGTGTCCAGCTTTATGTCGTAGTTTTAAAAAAACTATAAAAACGTCCAGATGGAAATAAAAATGAATAGAATGATTGGAAATTATGCAAGTACGTACTTGTATGTGTATATGTATTTGTTTGCCACGTTGGTAATAATTTCGAGAAGTTGATTGTGCAATTTCTTTCAACTGTCAAGTACATTTCGAAACAGTCGAAGAAAAATGTATCGATGTTTGAAAGTTATCGATGGTATCGATGGGGTTATCGATGATTGAAACACCTGTTGGCCAATCGATTATTCGAATACCAGTTATGTATATGTACGTTCGTGTAACTTTCATACGTCAAGAAAGCGACTAAACTTGTTATATTCTCGTCCCATATGGTTTCACTATCAGAAAAATACAAATTGTAAGCAATTTTCGTTATAGTTTTCTTATTCAAAATTTTTTTTTAATTGCTAATAGGTTACAACGATAAGTTAAAATATTTACAAATTTGCAATCTTCCCATTTTACAATTTCTTCTACACAATGTAGTTATGCGTACGTGCACGTACACACAACGGTACGCAGATTAATAAAGTTAAACTAACAGCTAAAATAATATTATTCGCACCTTACAAGACATTGTAGATTTATCGTCTGCCTATAAAAATCTTCTATCTTTGAATTTGCCAATTTATTGCCTTCTTCGACTATTTTATATTCAGATACACTCCTTTTAATCACCAAGTGTCGTAAAGTCAGAAAATAAAGAAAGATGGACTTGCTATATCTTTCCTGTGTGGTCTCTATACATTATGTAGGTAGTACAGTACAATATGTTAGAATTTAATCAATTTAAATTTATATTGAATTCGCACGTTATTTGTATGTTCATATCCACGTTCTATCAGACTAGTTGCAAGAAATATTTATTTGGAGCTTCAAATAATGTTTCCGATAAAAAACAATAAAAGTATATTAAGTATACTAAGCAAATATCAAATTTTTCGTTCTAAAAATCTCAAACTTTGTCTCTTGGTAGAAAAAATGACTTAAATGCATCCATAACTTTGTTACCAACAAAGTTTGTTGAAATATCAAACACATGCTCAGTTGCAGACGGACGGAAATGTTATTTTAACAAATCGTACCATATATCCAAACCATGGCAAATGAAACTGACAGACTACTTTATCGTCCTTGTACTTGGATTATTTTCACAACACTGAAAATACTAACGCTGCTTTCGATATCAACAGGTACGTAAAATAACAACGTTTCACGTCCTACAAACGCGTAACACGGAGAACAATCGCAAGACAGACAAGGTCAATCGTTGAGAATACAGCATAGTTTTAGCAGAAGTTCGCAATCGAGCGATTTTCGAGCTATCTAAACAAACTCCTTTTTTCGCTTTCTATCTATTTCGCTGTCCTCCGCTCATCTCCTGTTCCTCCTTTCACGTTTGTCAGAGGCAATGACAGGATATTAAAGTAGGAACAGCGAGTAGACTGCAGACTGTAAATATCCGGTGGTGCTCGAGCTCGCTCGCAATGAACAACGAGGTCGGACACGGCAGCCTGGAAGCTCCGACATTTCTCTAAAAATGCCAGTGTTTTCCACTTGCCTTTGTCCTCCAGGGAATTGCAATACCGAAACGTTATAAACGTTATTCGAAACTTTTGTCCGATTTATCTCGATATTATCTAAATGTTTCTCTAAGTGATTTTTATAAAACACCAATTATATTTCTGATTTATATCTATTTCCTTAATGTTGGTCATGAAATGATGAATATTTTCAAAGTATAGCTACGTATATTAATAACGATTCCTTTTTTTAATCTATATATTATAATTGTTTTCATGTAATTATATGTATTTATTATGTTTGTATATTTTTAACTATTAGTATGTTCCTTGAGCTCTCGAACTAAAGATACCAAAATCCAAAAAGAAATAATAATAAATAGATTGTAGGATGGTTTCATGTTCTTTTGTTTTTCTTTCGATGTACCCATACATATATGTTTAGAAATGTCGAATGATACGATACAAGGTGTTTTGTACAATTACATATGTATAACATATGTTTGTCACAATAATAAAAGATTTAATGATCGATCATCGTACGAACAGGAATTTTATCGTGAATGTCACGTTGATGGGGAAAACAATTACGAAGTGTTTCAAAATGAACGCACTTGGAGTAGCTGTGTAGTAAAATAACGAGCGACTGTTGCGAAACATTTTTAAGTGCTTTATATTAACGATTTTTAAATATTTCTGATTTTATTATTATTTTTGTATTGTTATTTGCAATAAGTATCTGTTATTATACATATGGCATTATAATTGATTTACTTACAATTACGATCGACGCAAATTACAATTCCTATCGTTTAAAATATTTATGAAATAGAAGTTGCAATTTGGAAAATTACCGTAATGATGATTAATCGTTAAAAGCGGAGGATAAATATCCGTTACTGGCATAAAATAAATAAAATAATCGAATAAATAATATAACAGTTTTGAACAGTTTTGCATTTAATCAACACCAGCTACTTAATTATTGAGAAAGTTGATAATGGTTCCGGCAATCGAGACGAAATTCTGCTGCATATTTAGCGAAAATGGATGAGAATATTTAGTACAAACTATCGTTACAAACTTCACATTTACGTATACTGAATATTTGTGTCACGCGAACAATGTGCAGCCTCAATGTATGACATGCACGTAGTATAACACACGCATTTAGTAGCATTCAGAATATTCGGAAATCGGCTGTTGCAATGTGCCACATTATCCAACTCGCACCAATCCCAATACATCCATGTTAATTACACTGAGTGCGGTGTAGAAATGGTTGCATCACATCGGCGGAAACTTTTCCGCGGCAAATGAAATCGATTTGGTGGCCATCCGCGGCTATTTAACCAATCTACCTAACGATCCATTATCCAACCATCGAGCAAAACGCGCGTAATTGGACCTAATTCAGATTTTTACCGACGAACCCGTGCGTGCCGTGTGTACACTAATAATTTCGTTTCCCCTCGTCACTCTTTCTTTTCCCTTCTTTTTCTATCTTTCCCCATTTCATCCTCTTTTACTAATTAAAGAGTTTCCAGCAGTCCAGTATAATATACTCTGGTAGAGAAGCCTCAGCAGCAAAGTATCCTCTCGAGAATTTAGGACTCTAATATGGAGGAGGGTCTTTCACGAGAATATATGAATTCCAATGACGAGGAGCAATATTGCAGGGCTATTCTTTATTGTAGCTAGTAAAGACAGCCCCGGGAACGCGAACAGCCTGAATCTAAGAGGTCAGCTCTCTTTACGCGGCCCTTTCACTTTCCTTTTCCGGCAACTTTGTCTCGACCCTCGTACGCTCGATTTACGGTGTATCACATCGACTCTAATTCCTCTTAACGCGTCTTATCCGCCAGTTTAACCGTCACGCTCAGGCTATTGCGCGTCTACGACGCGAAGGTTTGGTGTGATTTCACGTTAAGTTCTATCTGTGTCTTCTTCTACCGAAATCGCCGTTTTATCGCAGTTTTATATGGCTGAATAATTCTGCTATCATTTACATTTTAATTGTCGCGAGGAGTCTTAAATCGTTTAAAGAAAAGTTTGCTTGAAAAAGATTGTGTTTATGCATTACTTTTGTTTAATAATTGCCTAGATATAGTTAATAGTATAGCCTATATATAGCCTAGTATACTTAATAATGCGAACTGCGTATGTACCTTTGGATTACATCGGGAAAAGACTACTACACGTACATGAAAAACTGTATAATCTTTAGGAGAAAGAATTGTCGAATATCGTAAACGTATAATTTTGAAACATATGGATTCGTATCCCGTATATAGTTTTAAGCGTACGTATATTTACGGCTTTCACACTGATACGATGTTTAACTTATTGGCTTTCGACAACGTAAACTGCATGTATCGTTAATACAAATATGAACTTTGTATCGGATAAGCTCAGTTCACGCGATATTCTATAAAATATAAATCGGATTAGATCTGCATATCCAATTTGAAAAGTGTAGTATGCGTTTTATGATTATGAAAATTAACGACGATTATTAAATAGTCGTCCTGATAATATTGTTTTATATAAATTAGCTATTATGACTATAAATAGATAAGTATCTATTAAGATGTATAAAGATGTATCGCATGCAGTAACAAAACTTAGTCGTTAGACGGTTTTATATAACTGTAGCTACATGGAATATGCTTGTAATAGAACTTTTTTGGTAATTTTCTCTAAACACATGTTTTATGTTTCATATATGTTTAATATTATTTATCCTTATTCTTTTTTCATAAGTTTAAAGACACATTGTAATTTTACACCATAAGATCTTTAACAGAATTTTCCTAGAATAAATTAGTAATATTTAAATAAAATTTAAATGAATAAAAATGTATAGAGGAAGAAACGTATACAATATGCGAAAGTGTAAAAAGTATTGTTCTCATACTCAGTACACAAAGTGTAAAGTACTCGACGTTATATTTAAAAGGTGAAACAAATTTCTAATTAAATCTCGCTTCTTCGGTTGTGTTCACAAAAACGTGAATTTTCATAAACATTCGCTATTTATTGATTACACACGCTACATACGTGCACGTGTACCGCACAACGTACGGAAGCTTCGCGCTTCAAGTATTCCCTTTAATTTACAAGCAACATCCAATATCTAGAGTACATCTGTAAATTTAAAATTAAACACGAAACAATGCACTGATATTTGATAAACTTTAAAAATACATTTGTATGAAAGTTATATCATGTTTGGAAGGAATGGAGTTTTTAAATAAAAAAGTAAAGAAGTTCTTTCAGAAGTACGAATCGATGTTCCTAGAAGTTTCATGGAAGAATAGTGTCGCATACTACGTAGAACACATGTATTAACTCTCACGTTCCAGTTTTCAGTTTCGTTCTCTTTCCTTCTTTTTCTTTTTTATCGTTCCCAACTCGATACCGCTGTACATTTCTTCACTTTTCATATACATTTCTCCCTGCCAGCATGTAAATTTATGCTGTACTTGAATAGTAGCCAAGATAACTAAACAGTTATTCCCTGTTCAACGATATTTTCTTATCAACCATTAATGTGAAATATGGTGATTCATAGGAGACGTTTCACGTATGCTACATAGTAGTTAAGTAGATATTAAAAAAGATTGAAATATTAAAAATTAGAAATTGAGCGAATAGATAAATATTATCTACTCAAGCATAACAGACTTTATTCTTAACATCTTTCCTGAATCATAAATAAACGATAATAAAAGTTAATATGACAATAAATAAACGAATATCGAGCTCAATAAGCAAAACACTCGATTGCTCGTGTTTGAAGAATGGAAGTTAAATGTTTCGTTTCCTTCAAGTGCAATCATTTCAATATTCACTTATATATATAAACATAAACTATAAACGAAATAATTTTAATTTCTTTTTAATTGCTGGTACTTCGTCGTCTATTTTTTATATCAAAGATAGTTCTTTTGCCTTCCTTAGGACGTTATACGTAACGGTTTATAGTAAAATACGAACTAGAAAACAGTTTATATTACCTCCATTTATGTTAGAAAATACCTTGCGTAACTCTGATATTTTATCCTCGCGTTCTTGCAACGATACGAACATTTTCTATCTATAGTATGCATGTATATAGTAGATATATATTGTATTTGGCTTGCTGTTAGTTTGTTTCGTCTCTACAGGGAATATAACCAAACTGGTGAATATAAACGAACAGTTGAAGAATCATCTTATTTCTTAGCTGCACTCCGGCAATCCCGTTTTACCTCGGTATCTCCAACTCACCAACGAATTTTCGTCGTTTTTCCTAACTGCCGTAATCCACTTTCTCATCTCGTTAATATACGCTCTTCTACGTTTCATCCGCGTCAGCTTCTACTTCTTCCTTCATCTCGAGTTTCTTTTCCTACTGCAGTGACTCTTCATTGGCAAGTTATGTCCGTAATGCAAAAACCTTGAATATCACTTTATTAATCACTGTTCGCTGCTTTCACTCGGTTTATAAGAAAATGTTTATTGAAAGGCCTGACATGTTTGCAGTAGTAAGGTAAATGTTGAACAAATTTCTGATTATATACTCTACGCATAGCAACTGGCATGATTGTACAGAAAATTTCTCATCGCGATGTTGAAATGTCAATTATTTTTACATACATCGTAATCGCACCATATTCGCTTGTACAGTCATTATGATACTTGTATTATACATTCACATTTTTAGTTTTATCTTTTGTAATATTTCTTTTGAATTAAATTAACAATTTCGTAATAATTATTGCGTAACAATAAAATCGATAATAAATTTTATATAAATATTACTCATTACATATACATAGCTTTTTTATGCAAAAGAAACCCTACATTTACATGCACATAAATATATAAAAATGAAAAATGTATTCATTCACCGAAAGATGTTTTCAACCCCATAACGTTTATTTTGAATGCTGATTTTATTATTTAATGAATATGAAGAGTATGGACAAAATCATTTGTACTCAAGTATTTCATTTTAAACGTAATCTACCTATGACAATAATCTCAATCGTTTGCGATATTATGAAACTCAAAATTACTTGCAATACTAACTACTATATACATTTTTTCCAATTTTCATGCAGTCGTCTTAACCTGCTACAGTCCTAATCTCGCTCTTCTTTCGACAAATAAGAGAACATTTGATAATTTCCGACAAACGTATTGGAAATGGAACGTCATATGTATCGACAAAGATTCTTCCCTCAAACTTGAGAAACTTGTTACCAACGAACAATACGATCCAGTCTGAAACGACGAGAGGAACGTAACACAGAATTAAGAATTGTTTAACTCAATAAAGGCGTCGGTAAATCGATATCGCTTTCTTTCTTTTCGAATTTTTTCCATCGGAAAGGCAGAGAAATTCCTTCCTCGTAAGGGAAGCATCTACGACTGGAAAAAAGGTTATTAAGCTTCGCGAGTACAATGTGAGAGGTAGAGCAAAAATTCGGAGAAGGTTTCATCGAGATAGACGCTATTCCGCGTCACTAAGCAAAAGACGACGCGCGTCGCGATGCTGCTCGTTCTCGTCGACGTCACAACGAAATAACCGAAGTCTCGTCTCGTGTAAAAACGTTTGATACCGTTAGCTGCTTTCCATGTTAATCCGGATCAAGAAACCCGACGGGAGATTTTTGCATCTTGCAAACCGAGGCAACTCGTAAACGGTGAAATAACAGCAGGTTGAATAAAAAAGGGGGGGACTAGTCGCAGAGAGAGAGTCTATCCTCAGCCTGGCTGTCGGGATCCTCCGTGAAAGTGAACCCGAGAGGGTAATAAAAAGAGCGACAGAGGAGATAAGCCGTTTCGTATTGCCATTCGATCGACGCCATATTCCTGTGACGTGTGTGCCGGGAAATCACGAGGAATATGTTCCAAAAAGTAGCGATTCCGTTTGAATTTCGCCAGCAAGGAGTTAGAGCGATCGCTCGAATAACTTGTTCCGTTGAGGAAATCGTGTAAAGCTGCAATTTCCTCCGCGACAAATCGAAAAGACTTCCTATGTCAACGCTAGGAACGTCAATGCGAAAGCGTTAAAAAAAGTAATAACAAATACCTTGATATCTATTGGAAAACCACGTCTATAAGATATCAAAGATTGAATTATCGCGCAGGGTTCTTATTTTGATCCTTTGTTCCTTTTATTCTTGTCTACAGCGTATTCTATTTTATACGATGGATACGAGGTTGGATTTTGGCTTAAGTGAAGATTTATATGTTGAACGTAGGATAGTCGTTTAAACTGGAAATTGAAAGTAATGTTTACACTCCACTCGGCAATGATTTTGTTGTATCAACGTTATATGTTCGCCTATCACCGTATAAAAGTATTTCCTTTATTTATAGTAAAACGTTAAATACTCTGCCGTATATAAAAGATGAAGAGAAAGTAATTCCGTAACACGCCTAATTGTTGCATTCTAAAAACAGAAGTATTCGAATAGAAGCACAGAAACAAGAGTGGTAAGCCCGTAGCAACAAAATTAACCCATGAAATTGTTAGTAGTAAGTAGAATGCAATTAAAATGTGCAGTAAATTTTAATTATTTATCACAAATATCACAGATAGTTTAGATATTGAAATTAGCAATACAGTCCGTGATCCAGCGAGAGATCGGCGATGTATTTGTCAGATTTTTTAATGTCCATGTTTGAATCAATCATAGGAATCTTTTTCTCGCTTTAGAGGAATCTTTTCCATTCGATCTACAACTCAAGAATTAAGCAATTTAAATTTTACGTTCACTGCAGCTCGTTTACCTTTAAATTATATTCTTTCAGAACATTTCTGCTCTCTTGACCATGAACATTTCGATAGCGTGCGACACAAAATGGACTATGATACACTGTATCACTGGTAGAAGCATTGAAAAGCTCGCTCCGATCGATTGCTTTTTTCAATTTATTTATTCGTGCATATAAAAACGTTTCGATCAGACAATAATAAAAAAGAGAGAGAGAGAGAAGTGGAGACAAAATCCAGTTTCAATCTTGCTCGAATCGAGATTGATTTCCGGGAACTAAATGCATCATCAACTCGACTGATCATTACAGAGATCGTTACACGCTCGACAACTCAACAGTGAAGTCAGCAAGCATTCAGAGACAGTCATTCTAAACGTTTCCTTCTAGTTGAAGCATAAAAAAAAAAAACGACACTGAAGCTTTTACCCTCCGTGGATCACGATCATTGATTTACACTCACATAGCCACGAAAATGTGTTTCCAAGTATAACAACGAAGGTAAAACTCCTGTGTCATTACAGGGTGGTAGTGGCGTTTAAGGAACACCTGGTTGAACATGTTAATTACTTGTACGCGGTTAAACTATCTTGTTAAACGTTCGGTCTCATTATCTTAGCGATATAACTCTATCGAACATTTCTGGCGGGACAGCGTGTAAATTGCCACTTGTATTTGATAAGCACATCGGCGTATGGTTGCGTCATATCATTTTTATAATTTGGTGTAGAAATAATTTCGGTGGTACTTTTTACTCGGCATTTAAAGCTTTTCGATAAAGTATCCTGTATTTTTTAAGCAGACATTCCGTTACACAGGGTAAAACACGTAACTGGAATCACTCGAATAATTGAATACCTGTAGCGAAAACCTTTTGCTGCCAATAAATGTTCTGCGCGTAATTCCAAAGGGCCACGTATTATACTACACGCTATGCGCCTATTCTTTTCAGTATTTTAATTCCATGATGCACGTTAATTTTATCACGGTAAGAGTAAAGCCTAGCGAACGCCTGTAACTTGTAATAAATTTTTTATTTCGGGCATTCAAGAATAAGCTGACAACACGAGTCGTAAAACTTCCTTCTTCAGAAAGAAAACAAATTACAATTTCGCAATTAACTCGCTGTCGGCCATTGTTCTGACACGCGTTTGCAACCTTGCGTTTGGAAGAGAATTCACTTTTACATTCCACAGTAACGCGGTATGTGCGACACTGATACAGCTCATAAACTTCACATATTAACGTTACATGGAACGGACGCACGAAACAATGAAGTATCTGCTTTCACGATCGGAGATAAAACGTACGATACAAAGGCGTGCGCAAACAGATGTTTTAACGGTGTGTCGAGTATCTTACGGCCGGGCCAACGTGAACAGGAAAATCGAATAAAACCAGAAAATTCATCAATTGTACCGGTAGAATCGATTTAATCGTCCGAATTACCGAGAAATCGATTCGAACTTTAATTAGCGGTCTAAGTTGGTCGGTTAATCGACGCTGTTATCAAAGTGGCAGGTCAAATGGTTGTAAAGAGCAGGAAGGTAATCGGTGGTTATGCAAGAAAGTAACTTCTTAAATCAGCTCGGCTCGTAAAACGAGCATAAGGTGTCATATAGCTTGAAATTCTACGGTACCCTTCGTGGGGCGCTCCTAAGCGCTAAAACACCGACATCTGCATCTCTTGATACCGACACGCCGCGCCGCGCCGCTCCCTCGGCATGCATTTTCGATCTTCTTATGGCCGCGTTGTGTACAGATACACACGGCTGGGATTCGTGTTCGTTGAAGAAAGGAAGACGGAAGGGAGGAGATATTCGCACACAGGCTTCCAACATGATCACGAAGTTCAACGACCCGCGGGAATGCCAGGGCACCGGCAGACTGCCGTCTTAAACCGTGCTTGGAGATCGCATAGATGCGACTTCGTTCGGGGATGCTTGTGCAGGTGTGCGACACTGTACGCACTACTCCTTCCAAATGTGCAAGATTGCTTGGATATGTGTCGATGCGCGCGGATGCCTCTGAAACGCTGTCGAAACATACGTGGACCATCTATGAGGTGTACGTATAGGGATGTGTATAACGTATCAAACGAGAGGAAAACGGGAAAGATTCTCTCTGAATGTGTATAAATTTATGAGAAACTTCGAGAACGTAGAAATACAGGATACGGTGGACTCAAGTGCGTAAACGAGCAAAAGGTGACTTCTCATGTAGGAATAAATCAGGACCGCAGAATCTTTCAGGATTGATTTTTCATTTCGAAAATCAATTTTACAAATCCTTCGTTTATGTGTGTGTTCATGATGATCAACGAGGAAACGTTCTACGATCTCCATTTCTCGCGATGAAAAAATGTAGAAAAATTTTGTTTACTTGATTTTCCTTAGGGAAATGACTAGAACACGCGCTAGATCGTCGAGTAATATTATTAAAAAAGTAATGACGATGCGTGTATCGTCGTCGTCACTGAAGAGTTCCCTCCTTCTCGATATTTATCGACTCCGCCCTAAACGTGTTAACTGTGTATGTATAGGTAGTAAATACATACACATTGTACGTAGGAAAATCGTGATTCGTTAAATAGATGGAAAGTAGCCCTTTGCACAAAGATTAATCGAAACTAGGGAAATAAAAATGTTCCATCTAAAATAGCAGGTTTACTTTTCATGTACTTAGAACCCGGCTAAATTTTTACAAAATGTATGTCACTGCAAAGTTATAGGTTCCGGAATGATTTTATCGCTTATATCTATATTAAAATTGATATTTTCTAAGCAGATGTGTAATAAGAAAATTGGCGTTCCTAATAATTATCGAAACTATACTCTTACGTATTTGAGAACTTCTTGGCCTTCGGAAAAATTTATGATTCTAAATTCATTAACGATTAAAAGCTACTCATCTGGAAGTAAGAATTGAAAAATGCAAAATCTTTTATACCTACAAAGTCACACTATTTCGTCTTAAATGTTTTCATTATATTTCTGAAATATGTGCACAATTTCTCTCTCTTCTCAATTTATATTTGTTGTTTATGATGTATTATAGATATCTACGTAGTCCAATGTTAACAACGAACATTATAAAAAAATGAAAACATAACGATTAAGTTATTTTCCTTACGATTCGTACAATATCGTTAAACCAATAAGCAAGGCGATTAAATCGAACATTATTAAAATTATAACGAACAAAATACGCGTATGCAAATTACAAAGAGAATTTTAAACAGGCAACAATTTATGTATTATCGCGTAACGTTTTATTCGTAATTTTACAATTTGCGATTTCATTTGTATATTTTTGCTGTAACAATTTAAATAATGTGTTATGAGATAATAATTCTCAGAGTTTTAATAATATCGATTATTTAAGTTTATCTAATTTGTAGCCCTAATATTTATTAACGAGGTATTTACGTATATAACATTTTTTTCCTACACCAATTACCTAAATGAAATGAAATCAAAGTATCAATTACTTTGAAGAATAAAGTACAGATATTGCGTTTATTTCACAGAATAAACTGCACGGATGGTGCACGTATTTGTCGAGATTTAACGTGTTTATTGCCCAAAAATAAAAGTTATAATGATCGATACGCGAAACTGGTAACACAAGATTACCCTCCGGAGCTCCTCTGAAACAACGTCGCCAAGGTGAACGGACGGAGAAGCGCCAAAAAACTTGCGGAGGCAGATATACGAAGAGCAAGGTGAACAATGGTACATAAGCAAAAATGTGAAGACGGTAATGTGGATACGGTTGAAGTAGCGTCGAAACACGTGTACGTCCACGGAACAGCGTGCAACTACGTAGTCACGCTAATGAAGATACTGAAAGACTGCAAGAGAGGTTCATGGAGGACTCCTGGAGGGAGGGAAAATTGGAAGAGGAGGAGTAGACTCGACAGTGGGTGTGCAAAAGATGGCAATCTCCGCGCTCATTGAACGCAGCCTGGAGGTGTTTAATGAGAACAGCCACCTCGCTACATGGTACGGTCGACCTATATCACCGGCCAGAGACGACGTCGTCAACGACGGCAAACGACGACCACGACGACCACGACGAGGATCACGACTGTCTGCCATTGGGAAACCTGTCTACGAAGCTGCATCTGTGTCTGGCTGGTTGGCTGGCCCCGTTTCTCCGACTTTCAACGATTCCTCAATGGTTTCGCGGACAATGGAAATTCGAATCCGGCGAGCTGGTCAAACGGTACGTCGATTTTTATTTTCATCGTTTCTGCTGTGCTGCTGCCGGCCGGATTAGAATTCCGATCTCGGCATTTACGAAATCAAAGTGAACGACGATCAGTTCTAATGTTTCCTCGACACGGGAAACGATGCCGCTAGCGGAGAAAAAGGGATCACGGAAGCGCCGGAAGTTAGGCGGAAAATCGCCGATTCGAGGTAAAATTGACTTCGTGATTCTTCGACGAATTCGTTACCGAGATGAACACGTGACGCCGATAAGCCGTCGCAGAGTTCTATCAACTTCTAGCTTTTCACGATGGCTAAAGTTTAAGAACGATGAATCGATATCGTATAAACGAAAGAATGGAAGATAATCGACTTTTAATGAATAAAATATAGAAATTGTATATTTGACGTAGAAATTTCTATGTATAATATAGAAATTCTATTTGATTATCTTATATCGGATTAATTTATAATAACGTAATCTTTATAAATACTTATATTCGATTAGTTACTTAAGTAATTGCTTATACATGGGTAATATTTAGTTATATTAAACATAATATTTAATACTATTATTAAAGTCGCTTTAGGCAGGAGATTATTTTCTAAAGTATGCTAGGACTATGAGAAATAGAATTATCTGCAGTTTATCTGTCATCCATTGTCACTGCACATATTAGGACACAAAGTATCGATATAACCATACGAAATTTAATTATTTATTCAATTGCAATGTAAGCAATACTTATATTTGGTCTTCTATAACATGATGCATAAATATCTTAAATTGTCTTTGTACAATATAAATAGAAAGTAAAATAGAAATAATAATATATGCGCTCCGTAAATAGGAATATGTTTTGTTCTACAGCAAATATATTCTGTTATTCCTCTGTACATGCTAGGTAAATATGGATGATGCGCTGGAAGTAATATAGTTTATACGTATGTACGTCATTGTACGCACAATAACATTGTCCGGGTGTAGAGCGGAATATTATGGACCAACGATGAAAATAGCGTGTACTGTGAACCAGATGCTTCTCTGAATATTTCTTCGAAGATAAAATAACTTATCGTAGAAGAATAGTAAAGTTACTTCGACCGCTTCGGTAATCTTATTTAAAAAACAGACACGGACTTTACAAGACACCCATGGTATCTATAACTGTCTTCTGCGAAACTCGTATATACGACGAGCCATTCGTCATCAGTTCGAAGAGTCATCGTGATAATGTAAAATAAACGTAATAAGAGAGAGAATGGAATTGAAAAGAACGAAAGTGTAAATGAATAATAACGTGACGCGGAGCGGAGCCACATGGGAGACTTAGAGTAAGAAAAGCACTAACAAGAAAACTTTTTAACAAGAAACTTTCCCCAGGTAACATCGATGCATCTCTGAGTAACCCATCAGCGGCGCACCGCGAGCCACGTCTACCATCCACGTGACAATGCAAAAAGGCCAACTTTTCCATGGATAATCCAACGAGCAGACGATCAGGAAGTTGTCTTGCCAGAAGCTCGTGTACGCGTTCAGGAAGTCATAAATCGAGCGTGTTGCATTAAATCTCGTCTACGTTGGTCCGCGAGCAGCGTAGTAAAGAGCTTACTGCGCCGTAAACGCGTAATGCCATTAAAAGGATCGCATTGAAGCGATGAGGACGAACGAGGATTCAACTTCTGATCTACGGGGACGCTTCTCCGGAAGATCTCCAAGATGAAGAGGCGGGGGTGGAGGGAAAAAACCGGATGAATTCGACACCGACGAGTAAAAAGACGAAGGGAAAGGGGGGATAGAGAGAGAGAGAAGAAAGGATACGTGGGTTTACGGCAATAAAAACGCCTACAAAGGATCTTTTCAGATGAGTATAGGGAAACAGAGAGCAGAGAATAAAGAGGAGAGGGCGGAGGAATGGGATAGATGAACGAGAAGAGCAAGGGGTGGGGACTGGAAAATGACAGCTCCAGCAATTGCGTGTAATTGCACCACGTCTTGCACAAAGGAGCCATAAGCCTCCCCCGGAAGTTTCCTGCGCGACAGGTTGTCCTTCGTGCTAGTCCAAAGAGGAGAATCTCATCAGAGATGCACGTCGACTTGCCACTCTGGTGATTAGCCTGTATGCTAGCGTTTAGGGAGCAGGATTCTGCCTAGACTTCGCGAGATCGCCTGATGCTTTTGAAACTTAATGTATTGCCTGAGAAATGACATCCAGGAATATTTCCAATTGTGCGTCGCGTCATGTACTGGTAACGAGAACCTCTGTTCAGAATATGAACGCTCGCGGGGATGTGAATCGATAGAGATTGATAACTTCTCAGGGGAACGGTTGTGCATTGTTACGAATGTATTCCCTGTATCGATAGAATATTATTTCAGACAGTGTCTGCAGGAACAAATCATTTTGTAGAGGTATTACCATTCAGAATAGCTGCAATGTATCCGAATGAAGTGTTATCCATTTAATAACGTCGTACTTTATAATCCAGAATAACATATTTTTAACATAAATCAACATTTTCATATTTGATACCTCATTCGACTCAATTATTTAATTAAATAATATCTAAGAATATTCAGAGCGATTATCATCGTCAGCTGCCTTTATTCTGCTTACTTTAACGTTGCATGAATACTTTATTTAATGTCACTTATTAATAAAAAAATGAATAATTAATGTAACGCACTTATAATTATAGCAAATTAAGTTTAGTAAAATTGTTCAAATCTTTATTGAAATTGTAATCTTATTCATCTTGTATCGATGCGATTTTTTACGAAGCAAACAATTCATAGCATTTGTTTGTAATATTTTTCGTTTCAAACTAAAAATCTCGATCTAAAATATTTGAAATATAAGAATATATAAACTTTGTGATATGTGAAATATAAAAACGTAACTGCTGATATTTTACTACATAGCTACCGATATTTTAACAGAAGTTATGCGTGTTTTTAGAAATCGGTTTCTGATACTGCTTCATGCAAATGAATTCTAAAATATTCCAGTCACCGTATCGCTCATTTGTGATTTTTATCAGTATTAAATAATACGAGTCTTCAAATTCATTCGTAAAATAATAAAATAGTTTTGTTTGATAGATAGCCTGATATTTGTACCGTATATTATGACTACGTGAAAATCACATGTGAAATCATGAAATTATCGTCACGCATTTATTAGGATACAATGCTTACGAGGAAAGCTTTTTGTGTTGACAAACTGCCTCATTTATCTCAATCGATAGAAAGAAGTCGGCACTTTCTATACTATTGGACGTTATGATAAATTTCCACTCGTATATCCCCATTTTTTGCCCCACGATGTACGATACAGGCGTGACAGCTCAGAAAATTATTTCGATTAATTTATTCGAATGACCCATTCACCAAAGAAACGAACTGCAATTTGTAACATGAACTTTCATAGTTTGCAGTCGTTCATCATCGATTGCGTTATGATATTTTTTCTTAGCTACGGAAATATCGCTTGTTATGCTATGACAAAATGTTACATCAATTAAAAATGCGATCTATATTTTCTCGAAATAACGCTATTACGTTACATTCTCATAATTTAAAGGGAAACAATGATATCTAAAGTAATTTTCTTATACTTATTGCGTTATATAATAATTTATAGTTTTATGTGAATATTTATATTTTCTATTTATATTTTACAAAAGCCTTTTAACAGATTACAGAATGGCGAGAAATATTTTATTTCCAAAACCTTGAAACGTTAGACGTAAGAAACTGGTATTCTAATAAACAGATCTTATCTTCGAAATTAACTACCACATTATCCATTTTACTCAAAAATGTAGGAATTATGTATCCACGATACCATCTTAATTGAACAAAAATGGTAAACTTATGATTTACATGTGAATGCAATTATTTAAAAAATGTTTTGCATTAATTTATACATTTTTTCCCTATCGCTTGATATTGTAAATATATTCCCATGTCGTATGACGAGAACATCAAATATAAATCAGTTTCTTTTATGATCCAACCGAACAGAAATATTCGTATTCACAGGAACACAGACAGAAGGCTGAAAAGAAGAAAGTCGTTTTATGCTAATATGCCGCGCCACCGAGGAATGTGTTTATTGGATTTTTCTCTCGATCGAATTACATTCCTCCGTAGTACTGGACCATCGATTTGATTTTAGATTCCAAGAACGAGACCGAATTCTTCTTCGAGACAATTTTGGGCGACACAACGCCATCATGTCCAATTAAATCATGCTGTAACGACAATGTTTCAACTTAGGTAGGAAAATCTCAATAAGACGTTCGATTCATTTGTACGTGTCGAGGATTATAGAATTTATTTCGTGCATAATTTGTTTATATTGCAAGTTGACGTAATTATAATAATTTATTACACGTTCTTTTAATGTGGCTTCTAATCTGGGATAATGGTGGATTCGCAAAGCGTGCAACAGCTGGATACATTGCGAAAAATGCAGACTGTCATTTGACAGGCGGTGAAAGCGGCCAATGTAATTGGCAATTACAGCAGGTGGCTTTGACAACCTTCCCGCGACACTCGAAATTTGTCCCGGTTAAAGGGACGGATGAAATTGTTCGCAGGATCGTTTTCACCTCGACAAATGAATCCTCGTTAATCTACACCGTCATTTTTTTTTTGCTGTGCTTCAGCTAAATGTTCTCAATTTAATTCGAATTCCAGGATATAGACACGAATTAAACCCCTTTCTATTTCCAGCAGGAATTTTCATTTGGCACAGATTACAACTTTATGGCCAGCGTATCACGTAATCGATGATAAAACGAAAACATATTGGAAACCAGTTTATTGTCAGTCAATACCTAACACGAAAGCATTCCAAAGCAATATGAGATACGAAACGAATTTCATGAAATCTCTTCGAATACAATTTTTGAGAGTTGATTTGAATAGAAAAGAAAAAAGCACATTAATAATTATTATAGCTTTCTTATCTTATTTACATTTATATACAATTATGATTTTCTATCACTGGAGAATTCCTTCGTTTTAACGAAGGTGCAAAAGAATTCCTGTTAATACGCGAAATCGAACGATTTTGTTTTTTAAGTCATTCATATAATATTTTTTTAATCTCGTTAAAAGTTCCATCGATAAAATTCATTTCAAAAGATCAGAGACGAATTGATGTTCACATTTCCATTTCGTTATTGCTATCTATATTGTATATGAAAATAATCATAGCGCTTCCTTTTATGAAATTTATATAATCTAAATAAAAAAACTGACGAGACAAACATCAAGCAAATCCTTGGGATTATTTTTCGTAATCAATGCTAGAATCCAAAATTCAATAATATAAATCAACCGAGAAAAGATAATAAATAAAACGCTGCGTCAACGCAACGTCGGTCTTCGACTGCTTAAATAAAAGTGGAAGATCTTGTTTTTATTTCCATCCTTAACAAAACAATCATTTTATATGGTAGGACGTAGCATGTAAATTCTTTGCACCAATCATCACAACCAGATATCTCGTTATGTACAATTTTCTTTCGATACTTCTTTAATCGTGCTCAATGTGCAATGCAAAACGAACAATGCTAAATAGCCGATGTACTGCGTTATTAATGCAGGCACGTACCATCCAGGTAAAAACAGAATAACATCAAGCAAAGGTAAACAAATATCAGCAATCTCACGGATGCAATAGGTATAGCGGATACTTTAATCGCGGCCTTCGCGTTTCACGTTAGCTCGTCAAATTTGTATCCCAATACGCGTGTAGTTGGCTCCGATCGTTTCTCGCTTCGCATTTTTATCATTCAGGCATCATTTAAAATTTAGCAAACACGATTTTATTTCGTCCGAGCAAATATTGATACTTGTGATACCCACGGAATCCAGCCGATAATAATCGAGTTTCGTTTATTTGAATCGGATACCGATTCTGCCGCTTCGATCAGGTTCGCGAAAGAAGAGCACGGCTGGAAGAAAGAGGAACACGAACAGATTAAACGCCACGTTCCAACTAACTAGAGAAAGATGAGCCGAGAGCGCGGACTGACGATATGGAAACGACCAAATAATCGAACGCGAATTGTCGCTGCGTGTTTTATTGCTTATAAATGCCAGCTACGATAAAGTACTTTACCCAGACATAGGAAGAAAAGTTGCTCACATTGGGATTGCTTAAAAGTAGACAAACCAATGGAAAAAAGAAGGGTATACGTATGTATGTGTGGAATTAATTTCTACTGGAAAAGCTATAAAATTTTTTTTTTTAAATTTAGTTACGGAACAAAGGTAATTGCTTTTTCGCATGAAAACCCTCACGATTGCCTTTGTTCCGGTAAAAGACAAAGTGTAATGGTATTCGTTATGATAAGTACAAAGTTGTGTGGAATGTGCCAGAAAATTATTTCGTCCCATGGAATATGTATTAATTAAATCACTGATAATGAAATTAAGTTTCGTTTGCTTTCGTTGCATCTGATTTTAATTAAAATCCCAGCGGTCTATTTGCAGACGTGATCTGCAAACAAATTTATTCCGCGGGTCGCAATGCTTTTTCATTGTGTAATTCGTGAAAAAAGCATCAAGATAATTATAAAATCTGATTCAGCGTTTGAAAACAAAAAACATCGCGGAAAATTCAGCAGAAATTGAAACCGAGTTTACCTGCATATTCTAGACAATTTTAAACTACGTATTTCGTTCTTCACGCTGTCGTCCTTAGTTGCAAGTCCTATCCGTCCTAACAGTAATTTCTAAATGTCCGAGTAAATTGAAGTTTCTTTCGTGCTGTCCTTTTTCCTTTGCTCAATTTGGAACATTTACTCCTCGTCTCTCAACAATCTGTATAATATATGTACGTTCACTGAAAAATATAAGAAACAAGGGAAGCTTTACATTTTTCAATGTAACTCGAAAAGTGAACAAAATGTTAGATTGGACGTTCCGATTAGGGTGGACAATATAAACAATCCTAAAGAAAAAAAATCAGGCAGAAGGAGGAGTAGCTCCGAAGGCTTATGCTAATCGGGGGAGTCTAGTGATATCGAAAAATGGTTTCTCCAAAAGTGGATGAAAACATTCAACATTCTTTTATTTCGCTGGATATGATTCGTCGTGCGTGAATAATTAGAGTGCACTCAGAAATGACGCGTACGGTCCTGCGTAGCTTCCTACAGAAAGATTTTTATGGCAGGAACCGCGTATCGTTTTCGCAGGGAACAGGGAGGAAACTGGAGAATGGGAAGGGGCAGAATACGCTTTATTATCTTCTGCAAAACACCAACCCATCCCTGCACATTCTACGAAACAAAAGGGACAAAGGACGCAATCGAAATATTACGAAGACAGAGGGAAAAAAAATTAGAGAGTATCAGTGAGGCTATGAAAGAAAAGACAAAAAGAAGGAAAAGCAAAGTAGGATAAAGGATAAAAAGTGGATGTAACACGGTTCGGATGTAATCGACGTTAGTTCCGCTATTGAAGTCAGTATTACTTCCGCAAATGTTAGTTATTAGTTAGTTTAGTAGTTAGTTAAATAACGTTCTGAGTGTGAAATTTATTGTTTCTGTAATTTTATCACTTTATTTACTTCTGTAAATTTTATTTACTTCTGTGTATAAGAATTACAGTACAGTAATTATCTAACCAAATATATTGACTTACTCGTATATTTACAACTTTTTAAAAGATTGTCATACTATTTTGACTGGTTTGAAAGATCGACATACAATCAAATTTCTATATGAAACGTACTGTTACAGTTTTTAACTAATTGTTAACGTTAATATTATATGTCCAACACTTTCTCCTTTACTTCACACCAATAAGACTCTTTCAATTATGCTCTTCATTTTAACTCTTAACTTTTACAATCCCATTCATTTCTTGGAAACTGTAACCTGATAGTATATATTTTAATTGGAATTGTAACCTTTTGATGATATGTACTGTACAATGTGCTGAAAAATAGCTTGCTGCATTATTGAATCGAGATTCTTTTTGCAATTAAGTTACTGAGTGCCATATAACGCGGAACGTATTTTGAGCGTTATACAGCACCCAGAGCACAAAAGGTTGGAATTAAATAAAAAGTTCTTTTTAAATATAGCAACGAACAATATGTATTGCACTTTATGTTCAAACAATGAATATAGAATTTTCCTCGTTATATGTATAAAGTAACATAATGTGAAAAAACAGGAAAATTAAAACCTAACTATTATGATGACGAAAGAAAGAGAAAGTTATGATCGCTTAAAATTAAATTCCATCGATATTGCTTCTCGCATGCTGGTATAGTTTATCAATTAAGTTTTACCCAGCTTTAGAATTTGCATACTTTTTATTTGCAAATGTTCCATTTGATATTATTTCTTTTAGAAACTTATTTTATTTTCATTCTTATTGTCCAAATTGGATTAATCGAAAACAGTAGCAATTTTTTGATCGCGTTATAGGATTACGTACTGGCTTACACTGTATTTTCTAAGTGATATCGTTGCGTGCAAATCATTTGTATAATTATTACTTTTAGAAAAATTGCTTTCTAAAATAATCGTAAGATTATTCACAATATATACACAGTTTACTTATTGTTTAAAATGATTTGCGTGTCAAACTATTTACAATAACTAGATAATTTATAATCTGTAGCCCAACCAAAGGTATTCATAACTTGTAACGCCTCTCTTCTGCTTTTAGTTTATATTTAGTTCGAATTCATTGCCATGACAATGTACATCCATCCCATTACATCAATACTCGAATATTGATGTCGTCCGCCTGATGTCACTGATGGTGAAACACATCGCCCAGAAACAGCTTTTTCATGCACGCCTGTATACATTTTATGCTGTATAATATACAATGACTTGCATATCACTTCTCTTACTGCTGCTATAAAAATCGACTTGTGATATAGCATATTTTAATTTTGTTGAATAAGTCTTTCGCACAAACAGAAAATGTTAATGAAATCGAGGCGCTTCTAACGAAGACGATCATTGTTAAATTTATTGATTGTTTTGATAATAACGCATTCTAGTATACAGAGGCAAGACTGTGAACATGATGGAATCGATATTGAGAAAGATGATCTATATGTCGACTTATCGTCGAATGAAAATTAACAGGTCTTATAAAAATCTGTCTCGTGATGTCCATTTTATGATTTTACGATTTAATTAAATGTAGCTCTTCCGTGATATAATTGCAAATACACTTACAGGAATTACGTGATACGACGAGTATTTCGTTTAATAAATTTGAGACGCGCGTACGAAGAAAAATTAAAGACACTGGATTGTTCTTTTATTTTTCTGGTAGAAGATGTTCCCTAACCCCAACCTAATTATTCTACGATAAATTACTTCGTTTGCGAATACATCTAATACATGTTATACAAATACGATATTTTAATGTACTCAGTAATATTCTGTAAATGCAAAACTATAAAATAGAACTGGGTCGTGCTGACACTGTGTTGTCTCATACCGAAAGAAAACTGTATTTAAATTAAATTCTTCATCAATTCTGAACTGATAGCGCATTTAAATTTCAATTAAACTTCGAGTGTATTTGATTCAGTTTAATTAAACTTCAATCCTCTCGCATTATTATGAGAAGTTCTCATTGTTTGCAATCTATTTCCTTGATTGATTTCCGTTCTTACTTTTCTTTTTTGCGCGAATTTCCTATAAATTTTATATTCTACTCAGACACGATTTACTCAATTTCACACTCATATATGTATATTTAGTTAAACCACATTTTTCTCTAATAAAGTCACAGCATGAACTTTACATAGTTGAGTAAACGCAAACGAGTTATACGAAGCTGAAACATTATCGAAATTGCCGCAAAGATCTTCTAAAACAAAGATCGACTGGGAAAAAATCTCGAAAGTCATTTCCATTCTGCTTTGTCACGGTTATTGCCTCTTTCAGCGTATCAATTACTCAACCTCTTCTCCAAGTTCTATAAGATTATACGGCGAATGTTACATAAATCAATAATAAACGAATTTCTCCTCCATTATGACCTTGAATGAAGTTCTCCTTTCGTTAAACTAGCCTATTTACGTCGACAGCACGGTGAAAATACAGGGTGGTTTTATTAAACGGAAATTCGATGATCACAGGAATTTACATACATTTGGCTGGAACGCGTAGAATTTTAAAGAAGCGCCGTGTAACCGGGTGCGTCGAAACGTGTTTCATTAATTTCGAACTCGGCCACGAAGACATACAATTTAGTGCGCGCATGGGCCCTCGTGCACCTTCTCGTAGAACCCTCGTCAATTACGCTTTTTATTTGCGTTAAAACTTGTTGACCTTGCCCGAGACTCGTCTCTGCATATCTTCTTTATCCCGCTTATAGTATAATGGCGTTCTACCAGCGAGGAATCGACGAAAATTGACAAGTTGCAAGACGAGCAGGCAAGAGAGATGCGACCAAGGATACCGAGCGACGATGAAATTATTTTACACACGTTAATTCGTATCGATAACGAGTTACATGACGTTTGCGTGACGCAATTCACTCGACGCCGATAGCGTGTACAATAATTCTTGTAAATACTTTGACGAAATATTAATTGCATCCTTTACATTATCGTCTCCCTGTTTCAAGTTCAACTTGAAGTATAAATTATCGTTGTTTTATTAATATTTCTCGTTGAAAAATTTCCATACCTTCAAGTTTCTATTGCAACAGAAATTGTCTTTGTTTTCTTTTTACAATTTATTATTTACAGTCCCACCAATCGTTAATGGATTATTAGTGATTCATTGTCAGTTAAAATCACAAGTTGAGGAAGAATTAGTTCGTTTTAAAAACTTTGGCACTTTCAAATACACATCATACTTGAAAGAAAGCTCGCTTCACGATATGTATTTTACATAACATACGACGTAATGGTGCTTTAGCCTGTAATAATCACTAACTCATCCCACGCGATATTTCATCCACTTATTGACGCATCATTTTACGCCTGAACTAATATAACCGCTCGAAGCTTAAGCACGTTACCTTGCACTTCGTATTAACAGATGTAACGACTTTCAAGTTTCGTTAACCGACATCTTGTTCCCGACAAGCGTGCTTCCTTTCACTTTAATAGGAGCATATGCAACGGAAGCCGCAAGTTCGCGTTTCTCGACCCTTTAAAGCGGAGCTCTTTAAGTTCCTTTTCAGCTCGGCGAACAGTTTAAACTCGTAGAAGCTGGTTTCCGTCGATATTAATGATTCTAGCGGTTAACCTGGAATTCCATTGACGAGGAGCACATAAATCCCTGGTGGAACGTAATACGTGGAAAACATCGAGTCTCGCGTTGAATTTTTGGATATTACGCCGAAATTTCCGCGAGGGATCTCTTAACTGGCACACTGGTATTTTTAAATAGCACGATAAAGTTTCTGGACTAGTATAATGAAATTTCTAGCCGTCACGGTGTCCCGTAATTGTAGAGCAGTGAAATCCGGTTCAGAAACTTCTTTAATACTTTCCGGCATAAAGCGAACTTGAGAAACCAGTAAATGTGGATTTATATATATATATATCCTGTCCAAAATGTTATTGGGCAGATTTTAATATCATCTTTCTCTGTTGTTTCTCCGATATATAATAGAAGCTAAAACGACGGGTATATGCGATGGTTGACACGCTGTCTAATTAAAAATTGATACTGTTTTACGAGGCAATACGGTAAAAAGTATAAGTATGAGTCATCCAGAGAATCTTAACGAGGATGTTAAGCGACCGAACGATTCCTTGAGAAATATTTGCAAAAGATTTGTCAAATTCTCAATATTTTATTCCATACGAATTAAATATTATAAATATTTTTATGAACCGCACAAACTGTCTTGGAATTGAATTATTTGAAACGTGTATTCTGGTGTGTGGTGTTATAAATGTGTATCCTTGCTTCGAATGATACAAAGAATAATATCTTTGAACGTAAACGTAGATGTTACTCGTTAAAATTAGCAGGAAGAATAATGCTCGCAAAACACATTCAAGCGTTGTTTCTTGTTGTCTTCAATTTATAACCTTGAAGGATCTTAAAAAGAACCTTCTCACTGTCATAACTCGAAAAATATATTTTGCAAGTTGTGTCATTTCTCCAACACGGATACTATGAATTATTAAAAACTATACCTTTTCTTTAAATATCTGGATATTCCTTCCAAATCTTACGACACATTTATTATCCTCGAACTTATCGTTTGTACTGAATTTTACTTGAAAGTAAACCTCGCAAAGAAGTGACATGGAGATTCATAACGGATAATAAAAGAATATTTATAGAAGCATGTTTATCTTTCACTGGGAATGCATTTTACTAATTGAACAGGTGTCTTATTTATATACCTACGAATAAAAACTTCACATTTCGTAACAATTTATATTTCCAACAGTAAGTAATAGTGTTACCCGTCTAAAGCATTAAAAACATGCAATTCATTTCTAATTAAATTTTCATTTCCGTGATTTTCAGTGAAAATTTTAATGCAACGTCTTGTACTCTCAAACGAAATTATCTCTCTTTCCGCTCCAGTTGCATATATGAAATGAAGTTGCATTTATTTAAGTAGTTTCTCGAGTAGCCAATACAACGAGTACGAGAATAAAATAGAGCACAGCTTAAGCATGTAAAAACGGCGAGCTGCATCTCTCACTTGAATTTTCCTTCGAAGGATCAGACTTAGCTGTGTAAAAGGAAAGAGAAAAATTTGCAGGAGGAAAAATCGGACATAAATGGGAAAGCTTTATTTCTCTCTGGTTGCTACGATGAAGAAAGGTATAATATTGTAGTAAACACAGACTACTCAGCAATCTGGTTTATGCTCGCCTTTTTTCACTCCTCCTTCTGTCCTTTTTCTTTTGTTTCCTGCGTCCCTTATTTGCACATCGTATTGTCTTGTAAACCGAGGAAGAAATATTAACGCTTGGTTGACACTAGTTGCGAACCTGCCTTTTAACGAAGTAATGGTTTCTTCTTAAGCAAACCGTGCAGATCAGATTTTTAACAAAAAGATAAAGTAAGCGGGATATATAGTGATTTAAGCGTCTCCTTTGGTATACGAAGGTAAAATTATTCCAATTTAATGGTCTTTAATATTTAACAGATTTTTGACTTGCATATCTTTTTTATCGGTATGAGAGAATTTATAAATTCGCTGTATCCTGTATGCATATTGTTATGAACTTGGTAGAAAATGGAAATTTAAAGTTTTACTCGTAGAACAATGTCGGAAGAATGTTTCAAACAAAAACAGTTGTTTTTATATTGTAATAGGGTTCAGGTAAAATTTTAAATTCACATTTATGAAAAAACGATTAAAAATTACACCAAGACAATTATGTAATTCACTAAATATTTTGCTTGACATTGTCTGAATACAATATTTGTTAAAACAGATAGATGTACAGTAGTTTAAAAAGTCACTTACTTAATGAAGATATTATTAGTATTTTAAATAGGAATTTATTTAATTTTAATTACATCCTGCACAACACAATGTTATTCGCGTACATAATCTCTTTCTCTGTTCTTCTATTTCCCTTCGGACACGACGTACTGACGTAACATTGTATTGTGCAGGGTGAACAAGGAATTTCTCCACCTCTTTTATCTGCCTGATTTTTACACCATTTACCTTTACCTCGTGCTTTAAAACCGCCTAGAATCGCAAGTACCGCATATTTCCGCTCTATTAAACTGAAGGAACGAGCGAAGAAAATCAAGATATTAGTTTCCACTGTAAAAAGCGCAGGGACAATTTCCTGTTTGCATGGAAGCATATAGAAAGATGCATACGATCAAATAAAATTGATCGTTAGGGGAAACGAACGAAAATTAAGAGAGTGTAATAAATAATACAATAAGGCATATTTCTATTATTTAAATGAATTATAAGCAAGTCTACGTTCATTTTATTTTCTAATGAAACTCCTTACAAATAAGCACTGTTCGGTTATTAATTTTATAATTTACTTAGTTTTATAATCAAACAGAAAGAAATGTACAAAGACAACGTGTTATTTATTGTCCTAAACGTATGAATAAAAATAAAATTGTAAAAGAAACAAGATATTATTATCGAAATTATAATGTAACTCTATGCACTTTTTATTTCAAAATTACATTCTATAGGGAGTGATTATTAAAAATCATCCAAGGAGGAATAAAGGTGTCGCAATGCTTTTAGTAAACACTTATATGATTCATACACTGTTATTGCGTTTAAAATATTAAAATTCAAGACAAATACGATATACAATTTCTAATTCTATCTTTGAGTTTCTTCTTTTATACTTGCTTTCCTATCGAGTTTCCTTAGTGAGAGCCATTTATGTAAAATATGGGACAGGACATGTATGTATAAAAAGGAACATTGGTTCACTGGTATCAGCGACTCCAAATGATTCTGGTCGCGTCTTTTATTCACTCGAGTGTGATTTTCGCCTCATTTAGTCCCGGCATATAAAATATGAACGTTAAAAGGGTGATGAGATGGATAGGCATGCATTTGCAGCGCGCTTACGCTAAGCACAGCTTTACAAGTCGAATCCACATACAGAACAACTGTAGACTGCGCAAAACCCAGGCTAACAACGAATAACTTTCATCCTCGTATATGCAAAGCGAATGCATTCTGTGATCCCATAAACATGCAATCACAGCCAATGATAAAGATTGTCCCTTGAGCGTCTAGGGTGGAAAGTAGAATACCAGTTTTGAATTTAAATTCAAACATTTAAACATTTATTTCAACGTGACCATCTTGCTTCCTATAAACATCTTAATTACGTACTTTATCTCATAGTTCTGTTTATTGATCTTTTAATTAATGTGGAAAGAATAAGTGAAATGAATGAATGTATCGGGTAAAATAAACAGAAATTATGTAAAAAGATTACAAATAACAAAACTGGTGAATAAAAGAGATTTGTAAGAAAGAAATTTTTTAATACTGTCGTTATTAAATATGAAGCTAATCGAGTTTTCATGAAATTAAAATTATTTATATTTAAGTTAGTATATGTATATATTGTATATTATATAATATATATTATTTGAATTTTAAAGAGTTTCAAGACAAACAAGGCTACGTGGAAGTTCGTTCAATTTCGTATAGTAGATCAAGCATGTAAAAAAAGAGTTTAACTTTACGAATATAAAACACCACTTATTAAATACCTTAGCGAAATTTTAGAATTTACGTGAGAGACAGAAGATTAGGTTTCAGCTATGTATACCAAATTTAATCCACCGGAAGTAATTTAAGAAGACATGTTGGTCGTGTTTCTGAGAAACTAATTCTAAGCGAATTTTATACATGTACGTATATTTAGAACACAGCGCCATACATATCTAATATTTAATTTACTTTGTTTCTGTCTAATCAATATAACAAATATCTGAATTTTTCTAACTCGCTAAAAATCTCCAATATTTTCTTTATATTTAATTATTACCGCATAGTGCACTGCACCGAAAGTTAGAAAAGAACAATTAGAAAAAAAATATATATTCTACGTTTATTCTAAATATACAAAAATGTACAGAATGCACCTAATATATATAAATGCACAAAATATCTATAGTAAACTTGTCACAACGTCTAGAGAGTAAAACAAATCTCGATTTAGCGCGTGGCAGTAACGAGACTGAGAAGAGAAACAACCAACCGCTGCTTTAAAAACATATATGTAAAATCAATGTTATTGCAAATTTTCCCTCGAGATTAACGAAAAGCGGCAATTTAGAACAAGCGGAACTAAAACAATGTCCAAGCTTGGAAATGAATATACATATGCTGGTAAAATATTAACATTCGGATAAGCAGCAAATGAATAGACTGAGCTCGGAAAGCAGAGGTACGGTGATATCTTCGGCTTTCCTTTTGGATGAAAGAGGGCGGACCGGTAACACGGGAAGCAACCGCGGAGTGTATTCATGGAAATCTGTCCATCAGGGTCTAATGGAATACCACCACGACGAAAAGTGCCACGAGATATTCTTTAATGCCTTCATAAAATTCAGGCTCATAATTCCCGTTTCACTGGCACGTACACGGCTCGCACACGAGCGTGCAGACACGTGCGTACACACACGCAAAAGATTAGACCGACAACTCTCTGGCACGAGTTGCTCTCGCTCCCAGGCAAATATTCAACTCTGATGAAACTCCAGACCGAAATTCTGCTGATCCCTTCAGGGTCGGTAGTCATTACTAGGTTTACAGTAATAACGTAGCTTACAATAATAAACCTGGTGAACGAAGTTTATTTCGAGCCGCAAATCTGTTGTTTGATTCCCTTGCCACGCGGCTATGAACCCGGTAAGTTCAGGCTAATTAGCTGAAGGAACGTAGCCGGCGTTAATTGCGTCACGGGCTGTTCCGCAACAGACAATTCCCTCGTTTAGAAAAGGCTTCTGGGTAAGTGCTACTAATAGACGTTTGAGTTATACGAGGCAACGCGTTCGATAAAAGTTGGATCGAATGATTGTTCCGACAATTTCTCTGTCTAGCTGCATATAATCATGAAGTAGTAAAATAATATCGAAGACAAGTGCTAAAATGCTAGATCCGACATAAAAATAATGTATAATGGGGATTATTTCGCCATTATGTGATGGTGCCTCGCATATGTTTAATTGTTAAAATAAAATTTTTAATGGATAATGTCACATTCTCGTTATTGCCACGTATACTTGAATTTCACTAATTAATATCTATTAATGCATAAAACTTGATTCTTCTTTTGACATGAATATAAAATTTGAGATTTATCATACATGTAAAAGCGAAATACAAACGGGAAAGAAAACAGTTCGCAGCATATAGAGCCAACACATATTTCAAAACCTTATTGATTCCTGTTACGACACTAACAGTGCAACTACAGTAATTTGTGTTATTTGTATGTGTTTGCCACAGGCTATCATCGCATGAAAACGAATAATGTTTATACAAGTCACAAGTTTTATCGGTAAACTCTTCTCGACACCTAAACGCTCGTTTCCTTTTCAAAATGACTATTTTTCAGAAAAAAATTTTGTCTGAAAGGGTACTCACTCTAAGGGTCTCCAACTGGGAGCGTACGTACTCAGCTCGGCTGGCAATGTCGGGAATTGCCACAGGAAACGAACCCATGTACTGTAACGAGAAAAATGTTGCTTTATTATTTTGTGTTTATTAGTATTTTTGAAAACTAGGAAAGCATTACAATATCTATAATTATGCAAATAACATATAGCATATTAAGGAAGCAAATTAATTCGTCATAGTATTGGTATTAATTCGATATGTTACTGTTTTCGCGTTTACGTAACACGTTATTCCGAAAATGTTAAAATTCGATTTTTATCAAAAAATAAAGTAATTCTCAGATTAATTGGGACGACTAATTAGTAATAAATATAGCGAATGATATTTGATCATCGAATTCGATAAATTATCTATTCCTATTTTTTCATTTAAATTGATCTCAGATTATTAGAACTCGTTAATTATGTAACAGCCTATATTTTATCTCACTAATTGCCTCCTGCGGTACCGTACAAATTGATAGCCCCCCGAGAGAACTAAATTACCGAAATATGATTTTTACGAGCTTTTAATCTGCTGTTTTACCTCGATTACAAGTAGTATCTTTATACTAATTTCTGGTGAATTACTCTCGGCTATTATCGTTATGATACAGATGCGTGCGTTCGAATAAACTTCTTTTTATATTTCCGTTACGATTTTCACTCGTTTTACGCGATAATCCATAAAATAAAATCTTTTTTATTTTCATGCATGATGCTCACCTTATTAATTATTCGTACGAAAAGTAAGAAGAAAAGAAGTTTGATTACTTTATACGAATATTTTTTCAAGTACATTTCGCATATTTTCGATTATGCAATAGAGGTCAAGTATTTCTGAACGATACGTTCTAACTTTGTTAGAAACTCTACAACTACTTAACATTAAAATCAACGAAGAACATCTCTCTTTCGCTCCACGTGGAAAACTTAAATGTTACTTCCCACATCAAATTAGAGCAGCGCAGGCAAAGTTCATTTCTCCAGGGCTACACTGCTGCAAACGATTGCTCGCCACGGTAAAGTGGAATAGGAGGTATAGTGTGATTGCTATGGCACGAGGTTTGAAGACTAAGGCGAGGTTTCGAAATTATACGGTACTTGATTTTCTGGCCAAAGGTAGTCAATGGGTGTCCGAATTGTTGGGCCAGTTTCTCGAGAACGATATACAAGGGTCGATTGTTCGCCACGAAGTCACGAATTTCCTGCGAGCTACAATGTTTCAGCAAAATAGTTGGCGCTCAACGATGATCTAATTACCGAGTTTCGACAACGATGTATTTCAGAGGCTAACGCACTTTCGTACAAACTGAAATTACATACTTCTGAAACAAGTGCAGGGACACAAGTAACTTTAATTCGAGATAAGCAAAAGCCAGAAACGTTCAATTTTACTACCTTCTCCGTTATATATAAAAAATTTCTTTCTTTTGTTTTACATTAATTATTTTTCGTATAAAAGTTAATGAAACTCACACAGATTAGTTGTTTAAAACGAATAAAATTATCTAAATAACTATCCGGATGAAAAAGAATCATTCTAATAAATAGAAAGACATATATTTGGCAATGTACATTTTAAGCAAAGCTATTTCAAAATATTATACGCCGAAAGGGAAAAATAATTGTACGTTATTATAATCTCAGCTTAAATTTATTATATTTATCTACTGTCATCGAAAGTAAATGTTATAATATATCGATAGATATACAATTACTAATACATAAACCTTCCATATTATGCTTCTAAAATTTTTTAAAAATCTTTAAAAAATAAATCATTTCGATAACAAACTAGTAATCGATATTATACCACAACGTTTAAAAAGACTGATTTATTAATAATAATCCACTTCACCCCTCAAAGTTTAATGCTTTCGGCAAGTATAATACTTTCTCAATTTCTGCCAAATATTTCTTCGTATTTAGTAGGGGTTGAAGAGGTCGAATTAGCGAGGAAAACATGAGGGTTGGAATACCAGAAAAGTTCAGCACAATTTCGTGTGTCCTTCGAAGGTATCCTCTTTGTTGATCAAACACGCTTCTTGATGATTATACGGTCGATAAAAATAGCGACCCCTCTTCTAAGGACAATAAATAAAACTGGCCAGAGGGTAAATTGCAGAAATGTAATAAGAAACGATAATTAATACAATTTCGTATCTACAGTCTGTTCTTGACAATACATATGTTGCCTTCGTAATTGAGCATACCATGTTGATAAATTACATCGCCGCTGACATTCGACAATTTTAGTTCATTCAGTCTACAACGCAATAAAACTTCGATTACCGGAACACTAGTTAATGAAACTATCGATTATCGAAACATCGATCAATGAGAAATTTCGAAGTGACTTTTAGCAAGAAATATTGGAAAGGATAAATATTAAAAAAAATTGCTATATTCTTATTCGTATAAATGTAATTACGAATGTAAACATTTGTAGAATAGTTCAGCATAAATGAAGCTTCTCTCACGTGAAAACAAAGTTACTGACATCCGATAGAGGTACGTTTTATATGAAAATCGTTTATTAACGTATAGAATTATCGATAATAAGAATATGTTCAGTAATGAACGTAATAAAAACTTAAATTAACAACAAACTAAGTATCAATTAACGTTTATAAAAAATATACGAATCTTATGTTTTTAATATCGTTTAAAAATACATTCGTAGGAAAAAGCGTAGCCGAACGTTACGGTGAAAAAATCCATTTGCACAGATTTAACGTTTGATATCAGTCGTTGGAATTACCGAAATTCTTCTCATTGTGTTTTATTGTTTCAGAACCTTCAATAAATAAAACATTCGAAGGTGGACCAATGTACATTTTTTTTTGCTTGTTGCGCGAAATATAAAAATATGAAGATACGAAGATTGGAATAACGTTTGTAGAGATAAAATAAATGTCCTTATAATATCGCTCTGTACGCCGTGCAATACGCAGATAATCGATCGAAATTGAATTTCATACAAATTTAATATCGCTCGTATTATTTCGTTTACAAAAATGAATTTGTTATGGAATGGTTTCACCAACGGATCAATAACTCTCCAACGTGTACACGGTATAGACTCATTAAAATGAGAAAATATTAAATATATCGAAGGAACGTTATACCCAGAAGACGAAAGCACGGTTGCTGGATTTAATTGCAACACGTGCAGTACATATAATTTGCGTTTCTATCGTGATTTCCATGTCTGAAAATCTTTTCTCCGAACGCGAGCGGCGCGGCATTTCGATTCAGATACTCGTGCCGCAAAATAATCCCTGCTTTAATCCCCCCGGATGATTCTCATTGTTGTTTCATCGAACTTCTCTCCGGGAGGATCTCCTCTCGGAATCACAGGGATTTTCCAGAAATATTATGCCTCTCTCCATATAGCGGAAGCGACCTCTGAAAATTCCGTGCAATATCGGATGCACCAAACACAAATAATAATAATAATCGTGATTGATATTTCTATGTAGATACGATACGAAGTCGTATACGCATACGAGAGTAGTATATGAAACTGTTCTTTCGTTACGTTAGTCCTACTACGCATATGTTTTATCTCGCTGTACAGGGTGCGCCGTTAGAATCCGGACAAAAGAAGTTTTGTGCAGAAAGTTGTTTATTTAAGTCAATACACAAAAACACATGAAAATGTTGTTATATCTCATTTAAAGGGTCCTTGCTGAGAACTTTTATTCTATGTAACCACCCTCTGCCTCTATGACCTGCTCTATTCTTGCTCTAAAGCGCGAGCACGCTGACTTCAACTGGTCGCGTTTAATTGTCGCGAATTCTGACTCGATAGCAGCTCGTAGGGAGTTGACGTTGGGGTGCCTGCATTTATTAGTTTGTCTCTCGATAACGCCCCACACGTAATAGTCCAATGGGTTTAGGTCGGGACTGTTAGGAGGCCAGAAATCTTTCGACCAAAACATGTCCACATTGTCAGAGAGCCAATTTTGAACAAGATGACTTGTGTGAGCAGGTGCGCCATCTTGTTGAAATAAATACGGCCTTCCAGAAGCCGTAATTTCCATCCACGGCTTTATTACTGTCTTCAGGACCTCCAAATAAACCTCCTTTGTGATTCTTTCGCCTTTTTGGAAGAAGTGCGGAGGCATGACGTCGCCCTCACTTGAGACAACGCTGAACTTTTCTCGCCGGAGAAGGAGAACCCTTCTCGAACCACTCTGAGGCTGCGTATCTCTTAGCAATGTCGTATACCGTCGATCTTGGGTAGCTAAAGAATTTTATAATTTCGACCGGCGTTCTCCCGGCGCGAAGACTTTCTATAATCGCCGCTCTTCTATCGTATTCCGGGTTTTGCTTAACGAGTTCTGTCATTTTGAGGTTATAGAAGACTTATTGACATATTTAACTAACTTCAGAGTCAATCAGCACAAACATCTGAATTCTAATATGGTGGGAACTACAAATTGAATTCTGTCCGAATTCTAACGGCGCACCCTGTATATCGGCATAGTATAGGGGACAGCATTGAGAACGTATCGAAGGATTTCTTGTATAGAAGTCACATAATAATTCATGATAATATGGAATTTAAGGATACTGGAAAGCTAAGAAGGAAAAGTATATGATTTATTTAATAGAATTTTCTTGTTTCTATGGCATAAATACGGAATACTTTTGAAAAATGGAATATGATGTATAAGGAGTTGAGATTTGTGTAAAAATAAGGTAGATAGTTTAACAAACGTTACGTTTCTCTGACAAAAGTTTTCATCTCTTTTTACATTTCAGTGCACTTGATTGCAATTCTTTTTATTCCATACAAACTTCAAAACATGAAACAAAGTACGGAAATACACTGACAAATTAACTTTATAAATAAACGTTTTACTTTGTCCGATACATAGCTTAAGGCACTTGAAAACAACGGTACAACAGCAATTGTATTTAAAGTATAATAGATACTTAAAACTTTGCTAAAGATAAATATCAAATTTGTCAAACAAATTTAGGTTAATAACATTTTAACGAGAACCGAATCCAAATGTAGTATAAATTTCGTTTGTAAAGCGTTAATAATATTCGGAAATTTTTTAATAAAGTGTAACCGGTTTCAATAAATTTTGTAATAAACGTGACGCTTGTAAACTCGTGTACCAAGGGACAATTTATCAATGTGATCGTCGTATTAAATTAAACAACGAAAATTGCCAAGGATTTGGAAAAATTGCAGGTGTCTTTTGCTTTTTTTCTATTCGCGTACCGATCAATTTTATTTTTAGAAAACCTGTTGAAGACAGCGAAATAGACCAATTGAGCCATAATACGGCTACGGAATTTAAATTCTGTGCCGCAAAGTCAGCAAACAATGAACACGGCACTTTGCGACCTAACGAGGATAGAGACTAATAAATGTCAAATATTTTATCCACTTTATCAGTTTATATGAATTTCAATCTCATAATTATCATCCCATTATTGATTGGTCTCTAGAAGAGTCCTTCATGAATTTGCAATTGAATTTTATCTTCTTTTCCTGCCTAATACGCTCTTTGCATTATCGCAGCTTGAATTTGAACGATTTTGTTACCTAAAAGATATACATGTACTTATGTTTCTTTTATCTCTATTCTATTGCTTAATTTTCTTCGACGATTCTAATTTCCTAATACTTACAGTTTTGAATTTTGATTCTAAATGCCACTTTACATTCGATAAAGAAGATTGTACTTTCTTGTGCCACTTATGTTATGTTTTATATTAACGTTATTTTCGTAATATGTTTTCGTAATATACACGTTCTATCCGTAAGAAACTTTGTAATTTATATTCTAATGATGTCATCACATATTCGTTACCCTGCGATTTATAAATGCGCATGATATGTAAGAAAAGAAACGTGCTTTCTCAATTTTGAAATATATTTAAACATAATTCAGATTTTTAAATCGATGACTGTATCTTAAGAAAAAGAACAGACACACGATTATTTAGAGGTTCAAATGATTATACAAATTGTATATTAATCCTGTCAAACAATACATTGACTAGGATCAATAAAAGATTCTATAAAAAGAAAACAATTGTGTTCTAGCATATTAAAGCTGCAAATGCTTTCGTAGAATTACTGTCTGTGTGCTGGGTCGAATGTATTAATGGCCAACGGTCTCGCGATAAGGCCAAAAACGATCAATGGATTACCATAATCGTAGAATTCAAGATCTCATTCGTGTTATCTTTACTCACGATCAGTCTTGTCAGATTTCCAACAACGGTTATGATTATTATACCCCCGCAAATATTTCATAAATTTTACTCGCACCAAGTACAGCAGTTCTACATGATATCGATACGGAATCATTTTCGTAATAGCACTGACACACGATAGCAGTAATTTCACGGAAAAAGGAGGGAAAAACTCAGGTAGAATTATGACAAGATGAAAGATAAAAATATGATTAATTAATTCAAACTAGATTCATACTAATTTTCAGTATACACAAAACGAATACAAACACACTAATTAAAACGATTTTAAATAATCGGTTATTTATTGGTATTGAATGATCGATTGTGATACATGATTGTACTGAATACACTCGAGTCTATTTATAATAAAAACTAAAAGACTTTTACTACAGTGATTTTTATAATACTTTTTTAAAATGCATTTAAAATTTCTTCGAAATATTAACTTTTACGACTTTTAAAAAATCATCGAAATCGGTGCTAGGGCTAAACTTCCAAATGATTAATTAATTTATTCTCCACAATTATTTTTTACTTTTAAAATCCAAATTTGAATTTAAATCTTGAAATTGAACATGATTTTGACATAAAGATAAACTTATTTAACTCATGTGTTTATGCACGTAATTACTTCTTGAAATACTCAATCAACATTATTACGTATATGATTACTGTATTAGGGTAATTTGTCAATTAAGTTAATCTTGCTAGATTCGATTATACTTTTCCACGAATATAATTATTTCATAGAAACGAAGGAGAAAAGAATGTGTTCTTGGTACCATATAAAGAAGATTCATGTTAAATTAGGGGTGGCAGTCCCATTGTGACAATCAAAGCTAAACTGATTACATTAATTAGAATTATTAACGGATGAGGTCATTCCTTTGTTTAGCTATCTCTTCTTAAAAGTATAGCCTCTTCCTAGAAGGATAACAAACAAGAATAAGATAATTATTCTCTTCTTACAAGCATGACATAACTATAGTTAGGGACATAATAAATTCTCTTTTAATAATGATCTAATACAACGTTAATTCGAACATAGTTTCATTATATGAGATAAGAATAAATAATCCTTAAAAGTTGTACTTTATCATTCATAGACTCGTATATACTTTTACTAATTTTTACATAGCTATTTGCAGTGATTAGTTAATTTGACACAGTCTTGCTTTATTACTCGTTTTACTATTTTACTACAGGCTATGAAAGGCGATTGTCGACAAGACGCGCAACATGTATTGAGCCTATTCAGTAATGTGAAATTAGTCTTCTCCATGCGTGTAATGAGGACGCAAACTTCAATCGGAAATGAAAATAGATTTTACTTTTCAGACGTTGATTTTCGAATGAATGTTATATCTCTCGCACGTATATATTTGCAAAATCGTTGTCTCTTATATTGTTAATATACAGAGATTTAGAATTATCGTCATACTAAGAATATTGCTATTAGATTGAGCAATAAATCCATTCGCACCTTGAAGAGTACTATAAAAACGTCTTTTATTTAAAAAAACGCGATTGAATTGATTACTCAATCGAATATAATAAGTTATATACTTGTACTTTTAAATAACTTTTAATACACAATTAACATGGTAAAATATCTTCGCTATTAGTATTATAATATTACCAGCAGTTTTGGAAATTACATACAGTTCAAACCATACGTTTACTTCGCATAAGAATAACAATTTTAGAAACATGATGTACAAGTTTTGTTAAACATTTTCACATTGTAATATCCATTTCAGAGTTCTATTATATTACATTATACTACTATATAATTCTTCATAGAACTTCATAGGGCATTCCAAAGAATTTATCATCAATCAATGTGTATCTACTGTGCCCTAAGTACAACATCCTTAAGGGCTGCTATAAATTATAAGCAATTTTCTTTCAGCCTCTGATCCTTTCTATATATGAATCTGACAAATAGATGTGCAGAATAAAAATAGAAAGAGTGACAGAAGCAGATAAACAACGAAGAAGGCAAATAGACATATGCACGCGCTGTTAGACAGACAAGACAGAGAAAGAAACGATGAATGGAAAAAGGAAGTGTACGATAGACGTTGCTATGGAACAGAAAAAGCTGTTGTACGTGAGTTATGGCATACTCTCAGGATGCGTATCGCACATTATGAATCATGTATGTTTTTTTTAGTTTTCTCAAGGCGTATACTTCTATCATACTTTGCTATTTCAATCCGTCTGCTGAACCTGTTAATATGTAATACGTAGAGCGACGTGAAATCTCGGTTGTTACCTCGATTAACGGAACAAGCTTTTACTAGGAAATTTAATGGAAAAGTCGGGAATGATTCCCTGTAAGAAAAATTAAAAAACCAGATGAAAATTGAAAGAAATTACACATTTTTACCTAAATGTTTTGTTTCCTGCTTAACATTAACATTTACAAAATAATTCAAAATAATATCCGAACATCGTGTGTCATAATTAGTTTGGATAATCAAGTTCCTACTGCATCTCCGATATTTAAACGTTACTGGCAATTAGAGAATACCATCGAGATATAATTAGAAATTACACGTGTTTAATGAATAAGTTAATTCAAGATTAATTAAGATTTTCAGTAGTGTTTTACTCCATTCATAAACTAGAAACATCAGTTTCATGATAAAATATCAAAATATTAAAATATTCTTTCAAGTACAAGGCGTTTCGTTTAAACTGTTCCAAATTTCAATCAACAAATAACGAACAGGAGTAAAGGAGAACTGGAGGAACATTGCCTTGAAGAACGCCATAAAATATCTGGCAAATAATTTTAATTTCCTAAACCCACATATTAGTTTAAAAACCGGTAGCCCCAATGGTCGTAACTATACGTAATATGAAAAGCATAAATCAGGCAACCACAATTTCGGCTACAATTTATATTCGTCGTTTAACACGCCCTTAAGACTAACCTGTACGTTTACCTAATAATTCAACGAGATAATAAATTCCATCGCCTCCCTTTCTGGCCACGCACTCTTCCGAAGAAAGGATAACAGCGTGAAAACGAACGCGGCAAACGAACTCTCCAGCCGAATTAATTGAAGCAGATTGCAACGAACTGCGAACAGTTCGTTCTTTCGTTTTCGAATGCACCCCAAAATTCACGTGTTTCCTAATTTGTACGACTGTATCGGATGTTTCGGGGAAATGGAAACACTTCGAACGCCTACCTGTACACCGTTGAATATTTTCAGAGTGGCCTCCGGCATCTTGACGGCTACGTCCCCAGCCTCTTCTTCCTCCTTTCCACCCATGGATGTTTCAATTATCCCTGTCTATTCGGTCTTTTAATTGCATATTTCGTTAATTGCTCGCCGTCTCGTTCGCCACCGATCAACCACCTGTCCAACGCGTGACGTGCGGAAGTAATCGTTCTTTTTCCGGTTTCTCATTGTTACAATCACATACAAATAGCCAAATCACTAAACACGTATAAAATTTCTGAACTTTACTTAACTAACACGTTATTCAACAGGCTAACGAATGACTCAATCCTTTAATCGCGAAATATTTAAAATTACATCCTTGTCATTGGATTTTTAATCACTCGCGATATTTATGTAAGAAAAAAATTGTGTTACTTAAACGTTTGATCGTTAGACCATTAACTTGCATAGTGTACAAACTTAATTTTCTCTGGACATTGAAAAAAAAAAAAATGCCTTTCATAAGACGAAACGTACATTACAAATCTTGAATAATATTGCGACAGAGTTCCGCGTTAACACTTATCGCTATCACGCGATATCTTGGAAACTGACGCGATCTTGAAATTTATAGTAACGCACATATTCGTTTAACGAAGATTAATCTACGAGGACGATGTTTTCCCTTTATTTTTTTTTTTTTTTTTTTTTTTTTGCTATCGTTTCTTTCCTGCAGCGAAAGAAACTTCTGGAGAGAAACTTGGTCACTTTCACCGGCCACTTTTGCACAACGATTCGTTCAATTTTGCGAAATCATAAAGGAGTCCCGCGTTGCCGTGCGCTCCGCGGAGGTATGCACCGTGGTCACTAATCACTGTCACTTTCGTCTAAACATGCCCGGCGAACGCTCTGTTCCACGCCACTTCTACGCCGCAGAGACCTACGCGATCACTTTCGTGTCATTAATCCTGCTGACCACGAAAACTAGTTTCGAGAAACGCGTTCAGGCGTTTCGCAAGTGGACTTGAACGTAGTCAAGTGAACAGCTGCAACAAACTATTCGCGATATTTGAAAACATCGAACGTCAGTCCTAATCTACTTTCGATTAATTGATTCCAGTGAACGGTCGAGTTCAATAAGCAAAGAGACGAAATAACTTATGGCTGGTTCATGTCGTATCATTGCGAACTTTATCACTCATGCTCCTTCTACCGAGTATCGTAATTTTCTGTTACAGTCGTATTGCACTACTTCGCCTAAAAACCAATTGGAATTTTAAGAGTCGAGTAAAATTATGCTTGCCTGCATCGAAGTTGATATTGTTACGAGTAAGATCGAGACAGAAACGAGAGGCTAAATGTGGTATCCACTCGTATCGGAGTCGAAGGGGCAACGAAGCAATGAATCACGTTCGAAAATGGCCCGACACGCTCCAAATTGCTCCCGGTAGGTGTTGTTTCAGGCAAAAAGTATGCGCGTTTCCTTCGAGCCTCGTTTCGAGGTGGGTTTGTTACGTTATCACCGGTGAAATTGCATCCCCGGCACATTTGCTGGCAGGCATACTTCGTCGCGCTTACCGAACTCGGTCACGTCGCAACTGTTGACATTTTCGTGTTCTTAGTCTTGGGAGTCGTGACGAAGAATCTTGACGCAGGATGGCCGGAACGTTGTGTAAAACGTGAACAGCATTCGAACTGACCCCGATACATTTTGTAACGAGAGATTCGCGGGTGCATCAATAAGGTCTCGCCTCTGGATCTTCGATCATTCGCAACAAGATTTCTATCTCGCGTTCGTTCCGACTGTTTCGTGGCTCGACATTTATCTCGGGCAGATGAGAAACGCTAATTTTAAGTATCCGACAACGAGCTATTTAAGAGAATAGATTACACTTTTAAAATAAATTTGCGTGGCGGCGAAGCGAAATTTTAAAACAAATTCGCGTGATACTTTACGATTAATCCTCGGCGAAAGGTATTAATAAATAAAACGTCTACGTACAAAGTGTCCAATGTTATCGAGTACGTTCGTGATACGCGTGAAGGTTTCATGAGCACGCGAGCGATGATTTTTAACGCGAAAAGCAAGTCGTATCGCGTATAGATATTCGTGAAATCCGTTTTAATTAATCAGCACTCGTTTAATCACAGACTCTTGGCCAGTTTCATTAATTATTATTCATCTAATTAAGTATGTGCGCTATAGTACGAGTTTCATTGGATTATGGTATGCGCTTTAATTACGGCGACCATTCAATTCAAACACGATTCCTCGTAATATTAATAATAACGGTGCGATCCTATTTTAAATTTCTCACGGGGATGCAATTTCAATTAAGTATTTTATCGAAATCCGACATGATTTAACGTAACACGTACCAAAATCTCTCCTCGATAAATCATCGATTATCATGATCTTGCTCCAAGACTTTCCCCAGTTGGGTTTTTAATCGATCGTTGCTCCGTTACCTCTCGAGAGACATATATTAATTAGGAATCGTTAAAACAACCGTACTCCAAAATGTCGGTTTCTAAAATGTTTCGTCATTAATTCATTCTAATGATACATTTCAACATGCTTTAAGAAGAGTGTACTCCGTTTCGAACTGGGAGAAAATTGATTACTTTCCTGACTTAATTTTTCCTTGAACGCGTATCATCATAAACGTGTATCAATCTTCCGTTATGTAAGATTTATCGATCATACGAATAATTTATCTTTATGTGAAAACATCAATTATTCTCATCGATATAATTATAATATACCCGCTATTAGTAATAGCATGATTGCAGAAAGTGTAAAATTCTACAGCATAATCAATTTATATTTGAATTTTTGTTGCTTCTTTGAATAAAGCTGGCGATATATTTTATGATCTTTCATAATCTTACTTTGTCAACTTCGCTTTCAAAGCTGTGAAAGTAAACACTTAAGAAAGGTACATATGTCATGCGTCAACGATGCATATGCATACAATTGAGTGAACACTTCACTAGTAAATTATGACGCGGATACATTGACAATATTCTATAGGTATGTGGACTGTAAAGCAAGTGTATATAATTAGTTTTGATTTGTGTATCATCTCATATTCAACTTTAAATCAGATTTCTTCCAATTAAATGATTACGATTTAACCGAAATTCGATCTTTAAAATATCGCCTCGTCTTTTATTCTAAAAATATTCTCACATATTATACAGAAGATAAAAAGCCAAAAGTATAAATATCGTAAAAGTCTGTTAGAAATTAATGGAATACAATTTCGAAAATATTAATAATGTTTCGATATTCGTTACCTAAAGGACATACTTTTATAATAATTTTCGTAAGGTTTTCGTAAGGAACATCGAACAGTTGTACCCTTTCTTTCGAGCAAGATCACATAATTACACACGTGCCGACTAATTAAGACGAAATAATTACTTCTTTAAACGTTCACCAATAAGGTTTAATTATCCACTTATTAAGAAATCCTGTCAGGCATGCATGGACTCCGGCAAAACAATTTCAGCTGTCAGTTCTACAGCGAACACTACATAATAATATATTTCATCGCTTAACCGAATAAAGGAATCTCCCGTCGATCAAGTTACACACACTTAATTCTAGCACCATTAATCAAGATCAACCAATCCTTTCATTAAGTGTGCGCGAACGTCATTTAATTGTCTACTCATCCAGAAATACTGGCACGCATGCATTGTCGAGGAAAGCAACCCTGTCCGTCAATCTTGAAATGCCATTTGCATAATGATGCCTTTCATCGACGTCGTTCAATGGAAAAATATGCTTGCGCTCTTTCATTAAATCCGCTTAATGACGTATCAACAGTCGTACGTTTGTTTAATTCGATCATGGGTGCTTCACCCGGACAAGAAACTCATCACTGTTTACAATTACACACTGCACATCAACGATGAAACTATAACGAAGGAGGGCTCTTTATTTTTCGTAATTCCCACTATGTAATTATCTTATCTTCCTCTATAAATCCTATTATCCTTCTAGCGTAGAAAATTCGATGAACATCAGAAAGACCAACGATATTTTTATTCGCCGTGAAAGATTCGATTCTCGTTCGCGCAAGCGAATTTCAACGAATTCCAAAAGACTGGTCTCGGACGTGCATGCATACGAGATCAGCAGCTATTCTAATCGGGTGACCGAGGTGTGCACAACAAGCGTATCCCCGTCGATGTTCGTGGAAGGCAAAAGAATCTGGCGTTCCATGTGAAAACTTAGTCTAAAGTCGCAGGAGTCCCGTATGCTCGTCGACGAACGTCGACGAACGACCTTCGAACGTTCACCCATGGAGAAATCCAATGCGGCGCGCATGCATCGCGGAAAAACGTGCGTCACGAGTCACGAGTCACCGGTGCATCGGCATCGCGACGCGGCGCGGCACGGCACGGCACGGCACGGCGCGTTCGCGTTGTAGGCGAGAGAGCACGCGTGCACGCAATCTCGCGTGCGGTAAGTGCCGCAACGTGCGTAATAAGACACTGCCAGGCAGATCGGGCCGGTGCTCTTGCACAGGGCCGCTTCTGCGGAGTACTATGGGGACAGTCCACGGGTCCACACCGTCTTGCCTCGAGACTCCGAGAGTCCCGTGTGTCAGCATCTCGCACACACGGTACACACACGCAGCAAGGTCGTCCCCGTCCAGGCTCCCATGACTCCCACCACTGCCGCGCCGCTTCAATCATCCTACTTTCCTGGCCGCTGGGCCCCTTTTACTCCCACCGCGTTCTCCAGCCAGGTTCCGATACCACTCGAATAGCAAAATTTCTGAATGGACATCCACGGACCTGGTTTTCTTCCTTTTTACTTTTTCCTCTACTCTCCTCCGATTTTCTCTCTTCCTAGCGAAGCTGATCGCTTCGATCCTGGTTCGACGATCAGTTTTCTCTTGCAAGTTGGTACTTTGTTAAAAGAAAAAGTTTGGGAAAGAAGAATCGCTGATAGGGTGGAATAGAATTTGGCGAATTTAATCGAGTTATTAGTTATGAAATGATGAGATTCGATACTGATTGGAACTTTCCTATGGTGGAGAAAGTACGCAAGTAACGTAGTAAGATAGACGATATAACGTTATTATTTATAAAATTACATTTCATGTACTATGTAAACCGATTCTAGGGCTTAGATCGGGTTAATACAAAAGGCCAGGTTTTGGAATTAAATAAATAAAAAATTAAACTTTCTAGGAAAAGACTTTGCTCCTTGGTCTACGTCTATCCTAGAACCTAATTGTACAGATATGCACCAAATAACACGATAATAAAACTTCTAAATTCTTATGTAGAAATCAGTTTCCGGAATATCGTTCAACCCGCGTGTATCAATGGTACTTTAGTCGTCGTCGATGGAGTCAAAACGATTTTTCAAGTGAAATTTTCAACTTGAGAAACAGAGAGGAGTTTGCCAAGTTGTACCGTAGCCAATGAATAAGTCAGGTAGTTAAAATTTTAATTAAATTCATTAGAACGTACAAAGAGAAGAAAATATGATTGCTACACCATTATTCGATACTTTGATTAAGTAGATCAAACTTTGTATAAACGAAGTGCAGAATTAGCTGATGTACCATCGGACGTTAAATATTTTATTGAATTAATTAATTACTTATTGAATTTTCAGAAAAAATTGTGAATCTACCTTCGTTCTCCTACATTGCACGTGTAATAGGATTAGATAAATTTAATCTAAATGGAAACGTTTCCTAAAAACACGTTTAATCACCATTATACGATCATTGCAATTTTTATAAAGTAATGTACATATATACATATTCAAGTTTCTGTGGAATTTCAAAGCCAATAGAATTATCAGTTTTGTTGAAAAATTACTTTATCTCACATGCAATGAATTTTGATAGCATTGAAAGCTGTTAGCATTACATGGAACATTATAAAAACTTGCCACTCAAGAACTTTATCAGAAATTCTTAAGATAGAGAAGATTATGCGAAGTTTTAACAAGAATTAGATCTCTATGGACACCTTGTACACAGAAATTAACGTTAATAACTATGTTACATTATATGCTACATTAACAATAAGAGCACAAAGAAGCCCTTTATGTTCTAGCGAAAACTTATACTCTATGCCATCAATTACACTGCACCATAATTTTCTGTAAAACTTCCGTTAATATGGAAGACTTAGTAATAGTATGAAATTACTAAACTAGTGCATATACTGGGCTATCAATTCTCGACATGATTACGTTTTCTAGTCACTTTTATTATGTAAAATGAGTATCAGAATTTATAGTAAAGATAGAAATTATTTTTTAAAACAGATGTATATATATATTTTTAAAATCACATATAATACAATTATTTTAATCATAATAACCTGATAAAATATTTTATGATAGAACGTTTAAATAGGATGAAACAAAATTATTTTGAAGATTTGCTGCTTATTAGATTTTAGTATAATCTTATTTTATTATAAATAATATATCAACTGCACATAAGGACTTGAAGATAAAAAAGTAAAATTTTTTATAAAGAAATATTATTTTACTAATATTCTATCAAACTATATTTGTAACTTAAAGAACAAACAACTTAACAAATTATTATCAATTATTGTAAAATCAAAAGTGGACCGTTTAAAACGAGAAAGATACAATTTTAATTAAAGTTTCAGATTATCTTTAAAGATTTTAACCGTTGTGCTCCTTTGTAAAATGTAGTAGTTAAGTAATAACAATTTGTTATCAATTTGGTTAACATCAAACACAATTGTTTTCGCACGTCTTTAATGACGGCTTTTTACGACACCCGGTACGCAGAAGCTTGATCGATTTCTAATATGTGTGCTCGTAAGTTATAGGCAACGGTATAAGAAACCGCAAAGTGCGGTAAGATGGATGTACTTATATCAGCTACGTGGCAATAAAGTGTAACAATAAATAAGTAAAAAGAGACTGTAATATTTCATCTGCGATCTTATAAATCGAGTACATAATTCTCATTTTGAGAATCATAATTTCATTTTGTCACTTTGAAAAATATTATTAACCATAACACAGATGCTTAATCACCTGGATTACTTCTTTTAATTCTCTGTAAGATTTACTGCATTATTTAAATAGCTATTATTGAATTTAGATGTTTTATTTAATTCTGTATTTACTATTTTATAGCCACAACTTTAAAGTGACAATAAATTTGACAAAAATAATATTATTCGATTGTATTATACGTATATCTTTAATATATTCTTACTCGAACCCCTTTCGTTTCGCATTTTTACTTTTACAAAAAAATGTCTTTTAGAAAGCTTCAAACTATCATGAAAATTAAAAAGTATTATAAATATTTGTATATCGAGAAGAATTTTTACTGTAATTACTATACTACTTGTAATAATCGAAATAGATAAATAAAAATATTGTATAATAATTACATATAATTATTATATTACTATAAGTATTAATATTATGTTTGTTGAAGATAAAAGTGTATGCTTCTGGAAATGATTCCGTCTGTTAAAATAACAAAAATTACATATTATTGAGCAATTTATGAAACACCAATTAAACCATTGGAAGAGAAAAATTAACGTTTATGATAATAGTCAACTAAGTCATTTTAAAATAAAATTGTCTACAATAATTAATGTTTATAGTCTATCAAGTAAATCAGATTACGTACCTATATTTTAAGTGGTGAGATCAAGTTTAATCTTTTATTACTTTATATAAAAAGTTCTTATACAATGTGTATGTACATAATTAATTTTATTTAATGCAACATTTTGTCGTTAAAATTTCATATATTCCAAGATATTACGGTGTAAAATGAAACAGGGATTACATCGATTAATCATAACTAATCGCACAAATGTATGCAATTTTATAGAATAATTGTTACGTTCAGAAAGCTTATGGCAACCTGCGAATTTCATCGTAATATCTGCTAGAAAAAAGATAGATAGAATGGAAAGTAAAAATTGCCTTCGTTCAAACAATAGGAGAAAGCAGCGAGAGAAAAAAAGAACATTTGCGTAACTGAAATAGTTGAATGGTTCGAGACCAGCCTTTATTCTCAACGATGCTCATCGAGGAGTGTTAAATTACGCGGACATTGTACAAGAACAATGTGCATTCCGTATGTCGGGAATTACTGGAATAATGGCGAATACTCCTTAACGAGGCATAAACGCAACAATGGTCAAGAGATTATAAAATTCGTGGCAAAAATGTTCAGAATTTGTAGATTTTTACACGAATTGTACGAAAAGTCGTATAACACGCGTTTAAATTTTAAACAAGACGATGTGTGATGGCCAAACCCGTAGTCTTTATTATTTAAAAAATTTCATAATATAAAAGATAGGACATATGTAGTAAGTGAATTGATAGACTAAAATCTTAATTATAGTGATATTTCACGTTATACAAACACATAAATGTAAGATGAAGAAAAACCACATTTCGCATTATTTGCTATAGCAAATTACGATTGTAATTGCTAATATAAACGATAGACTTATGATATTCAAATCGATTATAGAGCTTAAGTAATCGCTTATTTCGTATGATCAATCTGTCTCTTAATAAAAGACATATCTGTTAAATACAAGACTCATATGGATTTTTCATATTTACTAACATCGACGAATAGACGAGTCTTTATGTAACACCATAAATAGTAATTTAAATCAAACCGTCGATTTACGATTTATTGTTCGAACGACGACATACAACACAGAGTAGACTTTACACGGAAAAAATTAATTTTAACACCTGCATATATCGATTAAACATTTTTTACTGCTTTCATATTTTTTACTGCTCATATTTGTTTTATCACACTATAGAAGCATCCTGTAGACACCATATGTCAAGCATATGTTCTCGCCGCGATCCACGTTCCTTTTTCCCTCTTACAAACTTTACAAAACGCTATTTGACGTCGTTTATTAATCAACAGACGCTTTACTACAATGATCGACATCCATTAGCCGGTGAAAAATCGGCGGTCCGTTCACCTTCGGGCAAAAACTTTGAAAATACCATTTGCATATATGCAAATACGGGAGTCGGTATAGCTAACTAACTAAGTGTCGGAGCGAATCGCGACTCGCGCCAGCAGGACGAATGCTTACGGCTATGTAAAAATAGTTTTACTAAACGCATCCTGAGTTGCCGCGGTAGCGTCGAAAGAAATTGATTGGTCTTCAGAGCCGGGTGTTCCAGCGTGCTCAAGGAATGCAGTATGTAGCTTCAATGAGGAATGTAGAAAGGAACGTCGGCAATATGGATTATTTTTAACTGTACTTTATCCACGATTCCTCGGTAGATTAGAGATCGAGCGTGAACGATACGAAATTGATGCTGAAAGGCTCGCGAGCAGATCGCTGCCGATCTTCGTATTCATATTTATTACATAGACAAGGCTTAGGCTTCGTTACAGGAATTTATCGGCGAAGTATGAAGTCATGGCGTTGAAGAAACGGTTTAGCTCGATTGTAAAACGTTTAACGTTTAAGGCGGCAAGCACGATGTTTATTATAATTGGAAGGATCGTTCTTTTATTTTCAACGATAGTTCCTTTATCTTCTACACCTATGAAAATCGAACCTGAACGTTATTGCATACACTTTAACGGCTTCATCTTTCGATTCACTACCACAATTTGCTATTATTTAATCTTATATGGACAGTGTTGGAAGACGAGATACACATGTGTATGTATTAGCTATACTATCCATACGTGTATTTTATACTTATAATCATTAACTTGATTTACCACAAGAAATTCCGTTAACTGATATACTTAAATTATCAATTCACAAAAGGTATTTATCAATCCTGAGATAGCGAATCATTGAGAAGGTAAAATAAAGGAATAACACGTTTCAAGTAAAAATCCACGTTCAAATACTCTGAAATTATCAAACGGAGGACAACTGATTTTTCCAGATAATGATAAGCTATTTGTAAGTGAATTCAGCTTTTAAATTTGATTAATTGATTACTAATACAGTATAATTCTTTAGTTATACATAAAAGAAAGCTTACAGCGAAGTTGAGGTTTATTAAAGTTGAAGAAGACTCTTGTATTAACTTCTTACATGCGTATTACATATGCTATTCATAAGTAATAATATATCACGATACCGTAACACGTTTTTAAACAACCCAGTACGAAATGTGTATGTAATAATACATTGTTGATTTACTTCTATGTAATGTGATTAATGTGAACCGTTTCCATTTGATATCGCTACACCATGCGATTCATGCATATCGATGGGATAAACGAAAACGATATATACATGTACATATACATTATCCTTAATAGCATGTCGACGATTTGAGAAACACGCAACTTTTAATTCAATTTCTTTTATCACTCGTACTTACATGTAAATGAAATTCTCTGTTCATAGTATACACACACATGTATGTATTATTTTGTTGGTATAATAACGACAAATTATATCTTTGCGTTAAATTTATGTAAATTTAATATTATTAAATTTTGAACTTCTACGAGAATAAAATAAAAATACTTGACCTGATGAAACGAAGGTAAACAATATAAATGGCAAAAATATTTATCGCTATTAAATTTATTATTTAGCCTACATCGACTAAGAGTTTTATTAATGTACATAGTACAAGTGAAGTATAAATGGTAAGGGGAACTCGTATCGATAGAAATTATTAAATTTTAGAATATTATTAAATTTTGAACTTCTACGTGAATAAAATAAAAATACTTGACCTGATGAAACGAAGGTAAACAATATAAATGGCAAAAATATTTATCGCTATTAAATTTATTATTTAGTCTACATCGACTAAGAATTTTATTAATGTACATAGTACAAGTGAAGTATAAATGGTAACGGGAACTCGTATCGATAGAAATTAACGTTCCTTCTACATCGAAGAATTCCAATGGGAAACATTGTGGCGAAAGGAAAATCGAGAAGCAGCTTAGAAGAATAGATAGTACGTTTCCTTGAAACTTACGAAAGATCAAATCGCGCGATAACTATAGCATGTGCGTTGAACATCTATTCTCGTTTAACACTTACGTACAGTGAAATCAATTACATTCCCTGCTGCGGCGGTGCAGCAAGATTTACCGTGCATGCAGTCTTTGAAGTCGGGAAGCGACGCGAAGAAGTTGCAGCGTAAGAATTTTTATGTCCCGAAAAAAGACAGAATCGGTTGGGTCGCTGTCATGTCCCGCCACACGCACACCACTTTCGATGAAATATGTTCGATTTTGTAAAAATTTTCGTAGAAATTCGTGAGTGGATACCATCCGACTCAGATTTGCATTCAAGTAATTACGAAGAAAATTTACGATCGTGGTGTAAATTAAACTTGAAAAATAAATTATTCAGAAGAAAGTGAAGTATAATACAAATGTAAAAACCAAATAGGTATGCGACTGTTGGTTTATGCTTAAACGAAATTAAATATATGTATCGCTTTATTTACGAATGAAAATGATCATGACAGTATTACTGGAAAGTAATGTTTGATTTCGCGCTTCTTCATTGGACAAGTACTTACGAGATTTGTTACAGAGATTATAATAGTTGTTAGCTATAACATTGCTTGAAGTGTTTATCAGTGAAATTAGAAAAAGGGTAAGAAAAAGAATTAAGTATACAGGTAAATACATCATCTACGTCTATATTGTATTAATTATAGTTAAAAATAAAAATACAATACAGATTGTAATTATTCGTTCTTCAAAAATATACACAGCTATATAATTAATCATATTTATAACAAATATTAATTATTGTGCATTTTACTTAGAACGAAATATTTTATGTTTTTACTTTTGTATCATATTAAAAAGTATCTCGTGATTTTTTAAAATCTTTTGGAAAATCTGCAAATTTTTAAACGTCGTTGCACTTTGAGAGTATATAGTAATTTAGAAAATCAGAAAAACACGTAAAGAGGATCAGAGTAAGTATACTGCTAGCTGTGATTCCGAAAAATAAAACTAAATTTGTTTCTAATGTTCATATTTAAAAGGAAGTTTCACTAATCAACACTGTTCACGTTTCTTAACTTTTTATATCCATCGATTTCAACATTCGCGTAAGTACATCTTAAATCAGAAATTAAATAAATATTGGATTGTTAGTTGTTATTTATTTCTGACAGCCGCATAATACGTCATAAATAAAGGTATTAATTACGAAGCTATCGCGGAATTTATTTGTTTCACGTGTATACTCAAACAAGAAATTCGTTACGTACGAACTTCAAGATAAACTACTTAAACCTGAAGCAAGAGAAGAGTTCGTTATCAGTCTTGCCACTGCATCGAAGTTTCAACGAAAAAGTTTGACAACGTGAAGTAAAAAATGTAGAGGACACGATACTTGTTTGCACGCACGGTGCGTTTGTGTGGGCGAAGAAGAGCTTTCGCCAAGGGTATGAGGAAGTTGAAGTCAATGACTTCGAAACATGATAAAATTACATGTTGCAAGATCTCTCTCTGCTTTTATTTTCACCTGATTGGTTGTCGAAAAGGTGAGTTATTGAAAAAATGAGAAAATCATGCGTGTACAGGATATTTCTGCTTGTATTAATTTATGTTTTATGGCTGTACCTATTTCATATCAACAATGTCTTACACAATATTTTTATTTTCCAATCAGTTTCCAAATAGATCTACATATATATATAAAGTTGATTACATACTTTTGTATTTTCTCTTCTTTAATTATTTCCTATGTTATTTCGTTAAAATTTGAAGCTTATAATTATGAATTTTTAGTACGAAATCAATCTTGTAATTTGTTAATAAACTAATAAAGTTAATTTATAATTATAATGTTAACAATATTACATTTAAAAGACTATAAAAAGATCGGTGATTCCAATTTAATTACATGCAATTTTTCCTATCCCTCGCATTATTTTTATATTCAATTTATACGTTTCTTTTCTATAAGTTTGTAAATTGGCGAATTGCCAGGAACAAGTATTATATTCTTAGCGAACAGTAAAAAGCTTTCCTTTCAACTGCTCTATAAATGCAACTACTTTAAAAAGCCTTTCTACTTCCGTACATTATTTTACTTAACGATCGTTGCGCAAAAAAACGAACTGTATCGAAAGTATTCTTTCAGTGGAAATGAGGTATCGAAAACCGTAGCAATCGCCGATTGCACTTAACGGTTAATTCGAAACCGTTTTAACCATCGGTGATCCTACCTAAGTGTAACTGCAACTTGCACGCAAATGGTTGCATGCAACAAGCAATTAAATATACGCACATACATCTGGTCCCACTAAAGAGGATCACGATTCACGGCTCTCTTTTTGAATACAGAACTCAATTACACCCTTCAGTGAAATACAAAGTATCAAAAATGTAAAGGATAATTGAATAATATGCGGAATAAGATGAAGAATCACATATTATCTGTAAAAAGTTCTAAATGAAATAATTTCAGCGTTATCTATTTTGTTATAAATGTTTCATCGAAATGAAATTTAAGAGCTAAAGGAAAGTGAATAATACTTCAGAAATTAAAAATATGCGAGATCTTTAGGTTTTACAAATGTGTAGATATGTTTCAGTGCTACTACGACTGCAATTATTAATTATAAATTAAGTCGAATTGTAATTTGTATATTTTAGTATTTAAGAATTAAAAGTTTTTTTTAAGTTATATTCCATATTGGATTGCCATTTTCACACTGATTTTTTTAAGCACACATCTCGTTACATCTTAACATTAAATAATTAATATTAGGCAAAATTATCCCTCAACAAAACGTACGAAATTGAAATATTTCATAAATGTTCGATCTTAAAGGCTCGTTTCAAATTACAGATTATCCGACAGTGCTGCTTGAAAACTAAGCCAATGAGAAAAGAAAATGGCTGTCTACGAGACATTCAGACTTGGCAATTACGCAAATCCCAAAATTTATCCTCTTTCCATTTTGAAGCAGTGGAAAACGAGAAGGATTTGAAAGAAAGAAGACCTTTCCAGTGCCGATGTACCGATCCATTGAATTTGCAGGACGTATAGACGTACACACGTGTGTGCACGCTCGTTTCGTATAAATGCGCAAACTTAAGCGTAAATGCACGAGCATGTGCTGGCGTGCATGTACTCGATCGTTTCGCTCGGACCATTCGGAAGAAGAAGAAAGGATGGCGGGGGAAGAAGAGAGGAGGAAGGGAATCGTACATGAAAATTACATACTCGCTGGGACCTGCACTTAAAAGGTCTCGAACGTATAACCGTAGGCAACTAAAAGCTTCGTATACGTCAATGCCAGATTCGTGATATGTATTTCGTAACCTATACAGTCAAGTAGACGACAATTTCTTTTAATTGTAATTGACAGGCGAAAATTGTACCGCGATGATATTGTCACTGATGTAATATACCTCATAATACGTCCATCATGATCAAAATTAATTGTCAACAATTTCGCTTTTACGTTATTATACTATTTAATTAAGAACTTACTCTTTCTTAATAATAATAATAATAATTCTGTTTTACTTTGTTAATATATACACGCACATAATTATTGGTTTTCTTTATTGTCTTCATTGTTAAAGTTTCTGCTACTTTGAATAATATGTATATGAGTATGTATCCACATAGTCACATAGACATTGATACCAGCAATGACTATATCGATGTTAAATAAATACATATCTCTATATCATATCTATATCATATGTAAGGTATGTACATAAACTAAACAGTAAGATAAATAATGAATAGACAAGGATGAATTTTACCTTAGCTGTGGCGAATCTCTTCGAGAACGGTTCTGCCATAATAGGTAGACATCACTTCCCATCTGGTTACCAGTGTTTCCGGTATGTTTCACAAAAACGCTGGTCACGTTAATCGCAAAGAGAATGCACGTTTGACAACTTTTTCTTTACGCATTGCATAACACTGCATCACTTGATCGGTGTTCGAGCTTCTTACACTTTTTCTAGCGATGTTTAAAATTACATCCACTACTTCACTATACGTCTTTATTCCACACAACACTTTTCACACTCATTTTCACCTTTAGTCCACTATTTTCTAATCTACACTATTCCACTAAAAAAAAAACATGGTATTATCTCGCACGAATATTTAAAGATAGTATCGTCTCTCCTGTTTGAAATATTAATCATTTACACTGTCAATTTCCGCCTTTTAGGTTATGTTGTCAATAGAGAACGCCAAATTCAAATTTATTATACACGAAAAAAGAAATCTCGCCTTTGTCACCAAGAAAACGAAGCTTTAGTCCAATACACTGCTATTTTCGTTTAGTGACGGATTTAAGAACCTAAATTATTAAATAATTATTGAGGTGTAATAAATAAACTGATTCGATCAAGAAACGGAAGTATTCCAACGAACGTCCTAAACCATACTAAATATGGAAGATAGTTCTAGATGATTGTTAAACTTTATAGTATTGGATAATTGTTAAACTATAATCCGGTAATTTGATTTAATTTTGATTTGATTGTATAATGATCTGTAGGTTAAATCCTAAGTAATTATGTCACAAAATTCTAATGAATATTTGGAAACTCAAATTGACACGAACAAAATCTACAATTACTTCTAATCGTTATTATAGTTATTACTTCGATAATTGAGATTACACGCGTAATTACTTGGCAAATGAAGTGTGAATATAATGATGCACTAACAATGATTGAAATACGTATATACTTTCGTACCTCACGGCAATGCAGAAACTACGCAACGTATCGCGAGGTATTTACGCGTTAGGCAGTCGACAGTAAACTAAATTCGACAACAAGCTTGGGGCGCGAAGATCGCGTATGTTTCCGTTACGTCATTACCTGGAATTTAAACTGTTTACGATTACTTAGAATATAAACACAGAAACGGAGAAAGGAGAAATATATACAAGTTTCGAAAAACCATTATTTTCTCATATAAGCTGTATTATTTATGTTACTTGAATATTACTATTATAATATCTATTTTTAAATATTAAGAATTATTCGTCAAAATATAATATATCTATATACAATATTTAAAGCACAATTAATAGAAAAATGTATATAAGTAAAGATATAAGTGTAAAATTGAAAAGATTATTCTTCTAAAATTGAAGTAAATTTTTAATAATGTTTCAACGAAAATGAAGCCACTGTAATTTAGAGCATGACGTTAAATGATGAAGAAATTTCAATCCTTTTTTCAAACGTTAGAAACTACCAATTGAGTGGGAACGGCTCAAAACCGAGAATGCTATCGAAACGGTCAAATTGATCAATTCTCAAAGTCGTGTGATCATCTCCATGTCTGTCTACAACTAGAAATCAGTCTACCAGAGTTATCGCATTTCTAGATCAGTCGTTAAATATTTTCAAGAAAGTGTTATCGATTTCTAACTATTGAAATTTGATCCTGTTCAGATTCCTATACTTAACGATAGAAATAACTTTATCTTTCTGAAGGAAAGAAGATAGGAAGGAAAAATGATCGGTACGAGACAAACTTCTAACATTATAGACATACCTATCAATCATATGAATAATTAGGAAATGTCAGGAAGAATCGTGAGAGCTGCACTTACCGGTTTGCGTTTTACGTAATCTTATAAACTCGTTAACAAGCTGCAATAAGTGAAATTCAGACGTACCTACGGCGTTTATGCAAATCAAAGTATCCGGAATTCTCTCACGCTAATATGACCGAGCTGGCAAGTCGCGTGATTGATCGAGCGAAGAAACCTGCAGCGGAGACGTCCAAGAGTCGTTTTGCCCACGTACACACCCAAAATCGTATGGCAGGCAAATCGAAACGACCGGCAAAAAGAAAGAATTTCAATGCTCTGTTATCGGCGCGAACGTACTGCGGACGTAAAAGATCGCGACACGTGATTTATGCAGCGCGCGAATGATTTGCGAGCATGGAAATGCTGCGAGAGGTACAAAATCGTTATCGTTGTTGGGTAACAAGAAAGTCATTCGAATGACAATTTCCATCAAGTCAACACCAACGAGGAACGTAAGAAACCGAGAGAGCGCGCGTCGTATAGCCACTAGCGGATTACTCACAAAACATTGTCAAGTCACCAACAAACGAGCGATGCAGAAAAACTTGTAGCACAAGATCGAACGCAATGAATCCGATGGTGGTTTGGGGTGTCGGTTGAAGACGGCGCGATCGGAGGCACGAGCCGAACTCTCGCGGCTCGGATCGGTGAACTCCGCGGTGTCCGGGTTATCAGGAACGTAGATCCGACAGACGGAAGGTCGAGAGCGGTTAGACATAACCCGCTAAATCACGTGGTAGCGAAAGAGGAGGTCCGTAAAGGAGCCGAACGTGGGGAAGCCACGACGAAGGCGCGCGACGAACGACTGGGACCGTAGGACCGTAAGAGATCCCATTACTGCGGGGCCTGATGATACGGTGGACGGCAATCGCTAATGGCCAATGGCACGGATAAGAGGAAAGCACAGAGTAGAGCTCGTCGAGAGGTTAGGAAGAAGCTCGCGAGCAGGAAAAAGACGGACTGACGGAACGGACGGAGCTAGCGAGCAAGAAACAACCAGAGGAGCGTGTCCTGGAGAGAGAATGGGCGAGGAGAGAAGCCGGCCTGGAGAGGAGGTGGAGGTGAGTTCGGCAAAGGCCGGTCGGGCACCTGGGCGACACTACCTCCTCACCTCTTCCAACTGCTCTCTCACTCACATGCTGCTCGATGCCCTAACGTAGTTCCTTTCGTTTGTGCGTTGCCTCATGCTCGGATCGAGTGCTTCCTGAATTGCGGAGATGCGTATATCTTAACGCTTTAACCAATAGACCAATTAAACAATATTCTGAGCTTTCCTCGTACTTGCTTATTTTATGTAAGATACATATAAATATTTGCAAATGAAATAATGTAGCTTTCATTTTACAACTATTGGCTATAGGTATCAATTATTTTCGCTATGATCCGACAAGCAATTGTGTAAGTAGATAGATACAGATGATCTGCAGCAGATGATCGAGTTTACGCTTTCATGTCTCGTCTCTTGCACTTGTTCCGTTTATCGTTTGAGAAATTTATATTATGAGTATAAAATCGTTAAATTAGTGAACGGAAGATAACATTTTTCTTCTTCTTAGAAATCACAAATGAAGTATCTAACAAAGTGATCGTAAATAAATAAATTAAAACTTCCACTTCCATTTTCATTCACGTATTATCATATTTATTGTACAATTCTTCAATTATATCCCATTATATCCTATAGCGTGCCTCCTGATATAAAAGTCGCGTAGAAAGAATTAAAAAAAGATCAAATCTTTCTATTGATAAAATGCGAAACAATCTACATGAACACGTAAAATAATAGCCGTTTATTGCCTTATTCTCCAATGAAATACAATGTATAGTATAAAGTCGTCTAAATTTGATGAATTATTATTTTCAGAATAAAATTTAACTTGCTATATGTTGAATAATCCCATTATTTCCTATTTTCCATTGATCCTCTCCATATATTCATATGAATTACATATGTATTAAACGTGAGAATACTATTCTGCAATCGTTTGAAAGGCAAAGAAAAATGAAAAGTGACGATTATTCGGCCGTTTCTGAAATGTTGATATAACGTTTCGCTGGTCTTTGCTCTTCATCCCACCATCGTGGGTCAAGCTCGTTCAGTTCGCGTCGACCATTAAACATAACGAGCCGAGAAGCACCACGCACGATTATCTCCGTAAGCGAGCATGCTAATGTGCCGACGATAACCACCGTGCATTCTCGTGTCCTTCATCGCTTACAACGTTGTACACGTTTATCGCGACCAGCTTCGCAACGAGCCACGTCCATGAAGTTCGGCTGGCAAACTCTGTCCAAAGTCCTTCGGCAATTCTCGTTTCTTCTTTTTCTTTTACTGCCATTACGATTCTGCTACCCTTCAGTTGCTGCGAGTAGCCAGTCAATTAATATTCACCCTAAAGACATCGGTGCTTATTAAATAATAGAACATCTTCTTTGTTTCCATATTTTTTATAGCTTACTTTCTCGAAAATGATTGTTTCTAGATTTATTTTTGGCAGATAACCACCAATTATTAGACTACTGTCGTTTTTGTACCACTTATAGGATGTGTGTAGTCGTACCCTATAATTTGTAGAAATAGCTCTGGGAATCGTTTACCTTCTGAGAATACCTTCTACATTGTACGACTGTAGTGTTCTATAATAAGCAGTTATTTTAGGTGTAAAATATACGTTTATTATTCATTGTTTATTATCCTATTATCGTGGTTAATAGATTATTAATTATCGATTATTGGGTATTCTTCAGTCAGGAAATTTCAAGTTCCTGAAGGAATCATGAAATGCAACAAATGAAGTATTCTGTAAAGTTTCATTCGCTTCTTTTTTAAAAAGGAGAAGAAAGGGGATAGATAACGTGACAAGTTTCTTAACGATGCAGGAAGAAAAATAATATGTTGGTCTAATTATTTTTCTACTTTATTTTTTATTACTTAGGAGATAAGAGCTTAAGTAATCGGGTAAGCAGTTTTAATGGATAAAAGTAATGAGAAGAAATGACATAATTAAATGTGAAACGATCATTATAAACCATTTTAATTCACTAATATTTAGATTTATTTTGTATCACTTTAATATTTCTTTTCCTGTTAAATTTATATAATTCAATTAATTTCACTGCATTCTACAGCGTTTTCGATTTAACAGAATCGTAACTTCAAACTGCTACAAACTGGATTTATAACCCTTGCTTCATTTTCATTGGTTCAGTAACTTTTGGAGTTCGGGAGAACGTTACGGCGAAGACATTCCAAAACTTTGGCTCACACGCTTTTATCCAACGTTCCGTCGATTTTCTCCGTCCATTTTGCCATCGCAAAAAGTTGATTGGTCGGTTGGCGTTGCTAACTCCAAATGGCCAACGAATATGTATAATAACGTAAAACAGTTCACTGATTCCTCGATTATACATTTTGGACGTATTAAATATCATTAAAAATAAATAAAAACGGCAAATATAATCTAACATTCTAATATTTTCGATCTAGAATTTTATATATTCTTTTTACTATTTTTATTTTAAACTTTATCCTACTAACATAGGATTCTGAACATTCCAAACAAAACTCTAGCAATACTAATTTTTAAAAAGAATAACTTCTTAAAAGCATTTAATATGTATAATAAGAAATAAGAACTATAATGAACTACATAAAACTGACGACTAACTTTAAAATATTTAAAACAATTTCCACGTATCCCTCACGGGATAAAGTCAAGTGTTACTCGATGTTACACTCATTTTCAGTACAACGAAATAAATACAAAGCAAAATACAAAAGAAAATACAGAAGATAAAATCCTGTGACATAAATTGACATCCACAGATAAGGATCTGCCAGGGATGCTTGTCAAATATCGGAACCGTTCAGCGAAGAAAATCGCATTTTGTCAGGAACGATCTCTTCATCCGGGCAAGGTTGAATCGATCGATTCGAAAGGTCGATGGGATTAAAGTTTCGAAATGTACACGGTTCGTATGCAACTGGAATGGTGAATCCGCCCCTGGCGCCATGGTGTGTGCCTGGAGATGTGCCATGGTGTGTGGTTGTTGGTTGCCGGCCGATGCCCAGTCTCCAGTCTGGCTGCAGCTGCGAACCGGTTATATACTTTCATCTGGCAGTCTTAGCACGGTCCCTAAAAGAGAATCCGATGACTATAGCCAGAGCGCAAACGCGAGGGACAGAGAAGAGAAAGGGAAAAGAGAGGGAGGTTAATACCTGTACGAAGGCACGCTTATGCATTGGAAGAAAGGACGTCGAGCGTCGCGTCGTTTTTTTCATCCGACCAGCTACTCCTTCTGGTGTACCAACGAGCTCTTTTTGGTAACGTTCATCTTTCACTTTTTGTTTCGCCTTACACACAAGCCCGGTACAAAAGCTCGCGAAACTGGATAAATGGGAAATATGAGGAACGAATTATGGCCACGCTGAACCTCGCTGCGTCGTACGATCGACTAATTGGAGGCGCTTTCGTTGAAACGAGACGTTGATATCGAGGGATGTTTATATCCGATCGAATTGGCAATTTGAGCAAGTCGGGTTACAAAGAAAGCTTGTTGATAAGAAGCGGAGTTCGCAATACACCTTGTGCCTCGTACCTACCTCTTCGAATCGCTCGAAGGAAGAATTCTTAACGCTTTTGTTTCGATATGCGGCAATCATACAGGAAGAAATCTTTTAGCTGTCAGATTAAAGGAAGGGTATTATTGATATCGTATATTTTAAATATTATTGAGATAAGAAGATTTAAAAAAGATAACTCGTCCAGTCCCCTCTCTGTAATGCGACTTAATTATCTTCTAGAAATCATATCAAGTTAGATATTCGTTTATATGAAAGATTTGTTTTTAATAGATCAAGATCTATCATTATGTTAGCAGTTATCCTATATTATAACGATTTTAAAAGGTCTACTACTGCAATGTTTAATTTCATTTCGTACACATACATATCATTTCTTCATGCGGTAGGATTTTTACATTGATTTATTGGTTACGTTTTAACTTTTAAGTTCATAAACTTCTATGAAACGAAATGATTTTATTAGCATATTGTTGAATTGTTGTTGAATTCATCATAAAACGTTATCATATTGTTAATAAAAAATATAACATCTCATTAAAAAAATGAAGTTGACCTTGAAATTTTTCCTATTACCTCAGCTGCTAAAAAGCTATTTATATCACATTATGTATCCTATCACATCAAACAACTTTCGTAAAAGCATTTTTTTGGTATTTTTAGTTCCTAATGAGGATTTTCATCTTAAACAGATACATTGTGCACATTTTTTACATTAATAATTATTATTGCATCAACTATAAAATTATCAAGAACAGCGTGTAGGAATTATTGTACCGTATATATTCTATTACAGTAATGATACGTTCTACTACAATTTATCAAATGATCGAGTAATTCTGTTCATCTTATGAATTTCAGTAAATCGTGGATTTTCTTATCCGGAAATCTATCTTCACATATAGCGAATATATTACACTTTAAGGTTTAAAGGTATGTATGTGTCCAACTAACCAATTCATTACATGTATAACTTATTATTTTATTTGTATTTTCTTTAGGAATATCCATGATATTTATTGAAGAACATTTCTTATCATTTTTCTACAAAATGTTAGCACTAGCTCTAGCACGTTCGGTACTGTAAAAACTATAATAATAATAAAATGAAGCACTAATAAAAAAAATGTTTTAACAAACAAGGAACTTCTTAACTTTTTAAGGAAATCATATCAAGCATATTATATCATATCAAGAACGATTTTTTCATACCTTCCTCAAACTTAAATTGTAATTTGCTAAAAATTTGTCACGAGAAAAGACGTAATTTGACCTAAAATGCCACAACGAACACAGCAGCATTAGAAAGCAGATATTTTTTCTGCACTCTATCATAGTGGAGGTATCACAATCACTTTCTCGATAGAATTCTTCGTGATCTTGACAGAAGGATCGTATGCGAATTAGATGACACTTGAAGCAGCAGGTAGTACATAGGTAGGTACATTTTATCGTGATAAATTATCAAAATGTATTGCATAATGAGAACTAGTGTGGGCTTTGAATTCATTCAATTTCATTTCAATGAAATCCTAGACAGGGTAAAGAAAGACTTTAAAGATCTTTTTCTTTGGGTCATCCTTGACATCTCATTCATATTCCGCCCACGGAAACGAGTTTCTTCTCTAGGTGAATATCATTGAATTTCTCGGATACTTTCTTACGCTTGGCATTCCATATAAGAGTTACCAAGGTCTACGAGTTGGATTTCACGATTGCGAGGATCGCGTTGCTGTCTGCAGATTATCGCAAAAAATCAGATAATAGAAAGGAAGATCCCCGATACGAATACATATGCGATTGATACTTGAAACGTAATTACACGTCGTTGATACGTAATGATTTGATACATAATGTAAAATTGTTCCACTGTTCGAAATGATTACTTTCCGCATGGAAGGTCTCATTATGAAATGACCATGTTTAGTACAATGTTATCACTCTTCTGTGGAGAAATGTTTCCACGATTGTAACGGAATAACGTCGTAACCAGCTATTCTTTTCTCGGATGCTTTTTAATTGCACATCAACTTGGATGGGAACAGACAAAAAATTATTTCCAATAAACCGAGGAACTAATTTATTGTGTTCATTACTAACAGTAATTTGAAGTACTACAGTTAATTTGAACTTCTCAAGCATGATCACATCCAACAATGTTTGCTGGCGTTTAGCCAACGTTGCAGATACCTTCACGAGAACCAAATGATGCATTGAACGGTATAACACTATTATTTGCAGCGAACGTTATATTTAGAGTTAACAAAGTTAACAAAAATAATATTAGTAATATTTAATCAAAAGAATATATAACTAAATTTATCTTACTAGGTTATTGAATCATCGTGTAATATATTAATTTTAATTTTAAGTCAGTAAAGTTATTGTATTTATAAACTAATTCCATATAAAAAGTATATGGTATTATTGTAAAATGTTGAATTTCCCACTGCGTTTATATTTCGCGATTATGATAATTTCCAATTTATATATTTATTCACTCCAGACTGCAAAAGTTCATCCATTTGGGAAATTTAAAGGCGCAAAAATCCACAGAATATTTATAACATTGAAAATGTATAAAATATCCAAAATATAATCTTTATTACAATACTTCATATTATGAAATTATGAAGAAGTGCTATAGCTTTAGGTTGTTGAAATTGAATGAAGTAATATATAAAATCTGTTAGTTTATACTTCGCTGATTACATCAGAAAACCTATATGTAATACAGGTTTTAAACAGCCAGTTTTGCAGTTTAATACGTATATCACATAATCTATACGGAGCAGGAAATTTAACTATAGACCGTAATTCACTTGTAACTTCTGATTCACGTATTCGTATCAGCGTACGTGCCAAGACATTTCAATTTGTATTCATTCATACTATACATACTACTATTTTAAACAGTCTATCCTATAGTACACCATAAATCCAAATCTTATTCAGGTTCTTCACACACACATCAAATGTAACAAAAAGTCTTTGCATTGTGTATTTATGTTTATTCTACAAAACGCAGATTAGTGTAGTATTTTAATATTTTTTATTTGTGAGTAGATAAAATACATAAAACATATAAAATGTTTGATATCATTATAAATAATATTACGTATATTTTTGTAATAAAAACGACCTAACTTAAATTTCACGTTAAGCGTTTACTGACAATGAATGATGTACTCATGATGTTTATTGGAGTTTATATGATTTAATTGGTAATTAAGGAATACTTGGTAATTTTATTTATTACATCTCAGTTTTATAAAAATTAATCGAGTATAATTATTTCGTTCAATTATATACTACATACGTCAGTTAAACATTTTTACAATTGAAGATATCCAAATCTTAGAGCCTCTACAATTCTTTAGTAGATCGCGATAATGAAACAAGAATTCAAACGAAGTTGGACAAATTATCCTCACGAATTTGTTTAGTGATGTCCGTTACGGATTTTTGCAGTAAAAGATACTTGAATATCATTTTTTAAGTTCGCTATTAGATTGTGATAAGGAAATAAAGATTCAGACTCCTTTGAGAGACGAATAGTCTTCGGATAAGAGTTAAAGGAATAAAAAGATGTGATTCCCATAAATTAGTCCTTGTTCGTAAATAAAAGAAAAATGAATAAACGCAAACTTTCATGGGATGAATTTCACAGCTACAACGCCCAAAGAAGAACATTGACAAAGTGACATAAAATTCGGTAGTGATCACGTACGAGAATTCAGCTTTCTAGATGAATATGCGTACATTTGATGTACAGTGAAGATCCATTGTGAACATGCTACATATAAAAATCACGTACAGTTACTTCATCCTCGAGTACATAAAGGAGTACGAAAGGTCAGTCCTCTTGGAATTCACATGCACGTACTTTTCGACCAAGGAAGCTCTTACAGTAACATCACGTAACGCCTGAGCAGGGAACAAGTCCTACGAGAAGAAAGACCTGTCTTCCTTAAATAAAATCTGCTCGCTATCTTGAAGCTACGTATGTATGTTGACCGTGAAGTCCAATCCTCTGAGTCACCGAAGAATACGATGCATTAACGAGCAATTGAACTAGCAGCCAACACGAGAGTGTTTTATTTCTATGTTTTTTTCTTGGCGGTGCTATAGTTTGGGAGAGAAGAGTTTTCTCCTGTTTCTGTCTCTGTGTCTTATCTTAATGCGTGACTTTTGTTTAATGGATTTTATCTTTTATTAGTTATTTACTATCGTAAATATACGCTATGTAGATAATGTTCTGAAATGTTTCAAATGGAGTTCTCAACTCTATTGTAATCGTATTCTCTTTCATTTGAATCATGATATAGCTTTGTGAAGAATATAATATAATTTGTAAAAGAAGTGTATAAGAATAGTTTTATGTACTATTGTTATTAAAATTTATTTTTGTTTAAATTTACACTAAATAGTTATTAATTATGTATTAATGTATATGTGTGAATTGTTATAATAATTTATAATATTTTAATCCCACTACGATAAAATCTTTCTTTTTCGTTTGTCATCAAAAGAACAGTGTTGCAATATAATTTAAAATTAAAAAGAATAATAAATTAATGAAATAAATAAATGTATAAATTCGTATTCGTATATGTATAATAAAAATCCGATTTTATCAAAATTAAGAGAACTTTTTCAGGGATCAGGACGTACACATATATACGTGCAACAAATCTCGTGAACTATTTGCATTACTTTTATTGTCTCGCATTTATATATCTATGGATGTACATAATCTACGTTTGATGTGCATTTGTACGTTGCTTAATGTACATTTGACCATATAAAAGATATTAATAACATTGAAAGGTAAAACGATTAAATATGTATGTACATGTAAAAAATGCATGTATAAGCTACAAATAAATACACTATAAATATTTATACATTTAAGTTGTACAAAATTAGCAAAAAGTGAATTATTGTAAGTAGTTAATTTACCAGTTAAAGGAGTACAGGAATATAATTATATATTAGGTAACGATCGTTATATATAAATATAATTTTTTATACATTTTACTCGTGATCTAAAAAGACTTGAGAATTTTCAATTAAAGCATTATCTAATTTTTAATTTAAATCAAGTTCAAAAGCGTACAAATACAGTGAGCGACATCTAAACACAATTGAAGAAATACGATTAGTTACTGGTTCAATGAACTGAACTTACGGTAAGTACGTCCTGTACCTCGTTTTGGTACATGGATACAGAACAATACATCAATAACACATATGCTTGCATAGTAAATGCTTGTACATAGATTTTTAGAAACGCATACCACGTGCCATGTTCCTCGTCTGTGACACTACCGACGGCTTCACGGATAAAGAAACGTCGGTAGGTTATCTTAGTCCTCAATAACATCTGCGCACGATAAAACAGGAAAATTCATAGTTCGAGAACTAAACTGACTTAAACTTAAGTGAAATAGAACCGCAAGATTTGATTTGTCTGTATCATTGTACGAGTGTCTTCCTTTTTAGACATTCGTACTACTGGTTTAAACTTATCTACTTTTTTCCTGTAAATCCTTATTAATTTCTTGCTACAAATAATAATATAAGAGAATATTCGTAATGTAATTTATTAAGTTGACAAATCAATTTCATATGAAATAAAATAAAATACTGGACATTATTTCATCATTTCCGTTCACTTGAAATGAAACGAAAAATACAAAAGATCGAACATCTTTATAGTGATCTTAGTAAAGCTAATCCTTCATTACGTATGTTTTTGACGTGAAAGCTGTTAAGTGGTAAAGCAACATTCATAAATCATATCTGTAATCGGTTCTTTGATTATCGTTAACGTCCGGACAAATATTTATTGGTTAATATGTCAAGAAAGTTATTGATGTATTTTAAATATACAAATGATGAATAAGATATATTTTAGAAACTCGTCATAGTACGTATAGTTAATGGAACTGTTATCAAAAGTTTTCCGAAAAGTTACAGCATAAATATCACAAAAGTTATAGTTTCTACGTAAAAATATTGATATAACATATCGTATATGTAGTTCAAGGATTATTATCCCTTATAAATATTATTCGGTTAGTATTATAGGAATGTTAATTGCCATTAGTAACAATCTTTTATTCCAAAAGAGTAATTTATACATATTTTTGAGTGAAAACATAATATGCATTCCTCTATGCATAGTAATATGATAAAACGTGATGCAATATTTTTTAAATACCATTTCTTAATTAATTAATTGACTAGTTGTTAATTAGAAAATAAATACATAATCAAAGAAAAACATACTTTATGCAACAATATATTATATTATAACAATATATTATTAACAATATATTATATATTAATTTTTCTGGAATATCGTAAGAAATGTGTACATTTTACTTTTCACAGAAAATACCTTAAATTCTGTCTACATTTAGTGTAAGCAATAGAATGACAATCAAACGTATGAAGCATATCAAAGAGTAAGAGATATTCTTACATCACAATAAATTCTTCTTTCTGTTATTCACTGAAGAAAGAAGGAAGTGTACAGATATACAGCTTTCACTTACAGTTATTGTACGAGTGAGAAAGAAAGTATACATTATCAAATAAGCCATACCAGTAATACTAATTAAACCGGGAAGGTCTTATGAAACTAACGATTGGTAGTCATTATTTGGTATTTCCTTTTTCCTTTGCATTTTTCTAGGTACTTTACATATTGAAGGATATAAACCGAATGCTTTTCATAAACGTGAACGGTGCAATAACTACGTGAAATCTTGTTGAAACGAACATAAAATTCTAATTATAGTTTGGTAAAATACAAATGAGGATACCAATATCGAATTTTAAAAACGTGTATTTATTAATCTTGCAATCGACAGTTTCGTCAAGAATTTGAAAGGATACGCGTCAATTCATTTATTCTAATACAAGATTATAAATTACTATATTCTTACGTGCTAAATTTAATTAAGATTTAAGCTTGGGCATTATTGAAATAAAACGTTTGGAAGATAATTATTCAAATATTTGAAATATGGATCTCGCTTGATTGCATGTTACGTATTCAATTATGTAAATTAATACAGATTAGTTTATTTGAATAAGTAAATAATTTTTCGTCGGATTATTTTATCCTCCAATCTTCATCTTCCAGTTTTCATTTTTAATATCTTGCATTTTAATAAATACTTTATGAAATAATTTTTTACTTGCATAATTTTATTATGCTAACACTGTCATGTTTCTACATATCTCGGAAATGTAGATTTTACTGTATCTCGCGCTGCAAATTAAATACAAATTAAATGCAATAACAAAACGTTGTATGTAACGTTTTAACGTCTTTTTTTTATCGTAACCGTTCTCTTTCTTTTCTTTTTAAATATGTTTATTTTACACGCAACAATTATGTATAACACTATTGTCACTGAGCCGGTAAATTTCTTGTATTAATACCTTATTCTTTCAGCTGAATGTATACGAGTGACATTTTATCGCGCTATCCCGCTGCGACCATATGTCTGTCTTTGTTGTTCTTAATAGGAAAACAAACAAAGACGTACGGTCGCAGCGGGAACGCACGGTAAAATGTCGCTTGTGTGCTTTTAGCCTTAAGTTTCCATTTTAATATCTCATCTGATGCTATTATTCGAAAACCAAATTATACCGCAGCTCCACATAATTATGCTGATGGAACGTTTCAGTTTTCTCCCGGTCAAACTTTATCAGTATATTCTACGCTCATAAATAAGAGAAAACTACCATGAAAAAGTGGATGGTTTCGAGTTTTAATTAAAAAATTGTAACAAAAGCTGCCAAACTATTTACAAACCCACTATCGTTCTCTTTCCATTTCATACATTTGTTATAATCTTGTGATAAAGCTTTGAACTCGACGTACAGTTATAACACATTTGATTCTTATTTATTTATTTACATAGAATATATCGACAAATGGCCAGAGTATATTGGAATGCACTATATAGTGAATATTTTTTGTATATATGAATATACAAAATCTTCGAATTACTCCCCGCGAATGGCACGAAAGTAAATTTCTTCATTCCCATGAGCAGTGTTCAACTTGTCAAAAAACTTACTTATCGTTATAAATTTATTCAAGGAAATTCTACAGTGAATTAAAAAGAAGTAACAATTACTACATTATCGTTTTTCTACACTTTTCAATTTGTCGAGTTAAATTTATTTGGATCATCTATATTTCACCTACCGATCAATGTATGTTCCAAATAGTAATTTTTCTTTCTAATTTCGTAGCTCGTATAAAACCATGTTGAAAAAGAATTTCAATCTCCAAGGTAAATAAAAAGTCGACTTGCCCTAGCATTAACAGTTTTCGAATCATGTTTTCTGATTTCCAGCTACCCATCTTTGTTCCCACAAGTACGATTCTGTGGACGGGTGTCGAAACGCAGGTGACCAAAGGATACAAAGAGGGGAAATCCGTCGGTGCATGCCTCGGGGAACACGATGGGCTGAATTTAACTCCGAACAACCGTACGTTTTGTGGTATTCTGTGTACGGTCAGTGCTCACGCCGCAGAACGAACATCAGACACCGATCTGTGCGCGGCTGTCTCGGTTCTACCTTCAGTTTGCCGTCGTGAGTGTACCTGAACAGGTGACCGATTCGATCGTTCGATAAACTGCACAATCGTCTGTCACCGATAGACGTTTCACACTTATTTTCTATGATTTTTCTTCCGAATGTTTCCAATAACTTACTCGTACACAGACTAGAGTCGTCTAGCGCAAATACGATCGTCACTGTTATCTGTATCGAAGGAAGTTCGTTCTCCCGATTAATTCTAAGCAGTATGCGTTTTTAGTATTTACAAACTTTAATTTCGATTGTATAATTACAATGTCTGAGAACTAACGAAATGTAAACATAACGAATGCGCATTAAGCGAGGACACAGAAAAATTGAAATAAAGCGTAATTCATTTATTGCGGAATAAATATTTATTTAAATACTGCAAATATAATTTCTCATTTGCAAGTCATATGATATGTATTTAGATATCAAGTATATTTAAAGATATTACGAAATTAGGAGACTTTGTTTATTCTCGCGATTCGATCGTCGTGAGTTTGAAGTCAACAGCGTCTGTAAACAAAGCCGTGAGGGTGATCGACTGCCGTGTGGGTAAATGGAGTTTATTGCCGTAGGCGAACGTTCAGTATACCGGCGAGAGCTCACCTGGCCAGGCGAACACGCTGTGTCTGTTGCACGGTTTATCAGTAACACGCTGACAGACGGCGGTGAATCTGAAACAACGAGGCTGCTTAAGCAAAATATCGTTTTACTACGAGTCGACAAATAGTTCTCGATAAAACGAATCATTGCGCACGACGAATCTTCGATAAGCGGATAACAACGATTTTCTGAATGATCGCGAAAGTGAAATAAATTGTGTGACTCTCGAGTGAAGTGACATGTTACCAGTGAAAGTTTAGAAAGAACAATTTATTGCACAGTGTTTACCGAGACGTGGTTTCGTTTACAAAAGAATCGGTCGGAACAAGACATTGAAAAGTGCAAGTATAAGAAGGGAAATGGAAAATTTGATGCAATTTGAGAGTAAATAGAGATCCTGAGAGGAAGATAGATATCCGAGGAAGAAGGGACATGCCGCAGTAAAGCCGAGGGAACGATAGTTTTATGAAAATCGTAAGTATAATCCGATCAAAGTTTTCCAAGCTGATACGCTTGTTCGTGTTGCGAAAGTTTTCAAAACTTTGTTATTCGTGATTTTTGGGAAGTTCGGCAACGTTTCCAGAGAGTGACAGGTACATGTTAGACAACGCGTCTATCGTGAGTGACGCGCTTCTGCGAATTATGTCAGTGCAGAATTTCGTCGGTTTTCTGATATGCAATTAGCATAGTGTGTAGTTACATACTAATTCCTTGAATCGGGCTTTAGTGTTTGCAAATTACCATAGATAAATTGTAAAATATGATACATAATTAGACTTTGTGTATGTGAAACGTCTGATGAAAATTCTAATAAATGTGATTGAAATAATAATTTGGATATTTTCGATAAGTATCTATCTGTATGAAAATTTCAAATGGAAAGTTGGCTTGTAAATTCTCAAAGAGATTGTTTCTTATATTCTCTGATTATTTATTATAATTTTAATTATAACTGTACATATGTATATGATTTATTTCAAAAGAAAAAATACTAATACACGTAGTATAATCTTGCATGGAATTATATAGTTCGGATATAGATCTAAATTGTTTATGAAAACACTACATTTTATGAATAACAGAGAATCGTACGATATATTAATAGGTACAGTTGTATAATATGCTTATAAAATTACATATGAAATCTCTACTTTCCATCGATTATACATCGCTATTTAATATGTACTCTTATTGTTTGATATCTACACAATCTAATGTACTTTTTAAATAGAATTATTATGTCTTTATATTTTTATATGTTTATATTTATGTCTGTATATTGTATATTCATAACACTGAAACTGTTTCTATTGAATCGTTCCCCAGATACCCAGAATAGTTTAAGTGAAGTAATTAATAATATTTTAAAAGTTAATGATTCCTAACGTAACTTAAATTGAATCCGAATCATTTATGACCCAAAGGTAACAAAGTTAAAGGCTAATATACAATGCTATAAATTGTTGCTGCTATTAATATTATTATTATACGTATTAAATATACATTAATAGATATCTTTTAATAATACATACATGTATAGTATAGCTAATGTTCTTTCCAAATATTATCGCATATTCAGTATTAAATGTAATACATGAACTGAATTTGATTGCTGAAATGGTCTTGCATAACAGCATATTCTTTACGCAGCACAATATAAATTGTGTAAGTTGTACGTGTTACCTACTTTATATTTATACGAATACTTTATATGTTTGTTTCTATGTTCGTTGGCAAAGAAGAATTTAAATACACAGTTAGGATGTCAATGCTACAAAACCCGAACGCGATTGCCGGTGTCCTCAATTTTTTTCCCAGCACAGCTATCAATAATTAACCACTAATAATCGTGACGCAATCTCGAATGAAATATAAGGACAGCGGTTTAATCATTTTTCGCCTGTGCCACATAATACAATGACATTACGAAATCTCATTTCTCTTTTTCACTTACGACTGGAAATTATTAGGTTCTTTGTAATGATTTCTACGAGGTGTTTTCTTCCATGAGAGAATTCGTTCTCACGGAGTACATCTCGCTTTATATAATCGCGTCGAGCCCTCAGTTCCTCTTGAAGACGAATCTTGAAGCATGAAAGGCAACAAATTAGATTGCACATATGAAAGTAATAAAATGTGTAATAACGAAATAACGTAGATGGCTAACCAACGTATATACCGCGCGTTAAGCATTTTATGAAACTCGCATTTTATCTTTGCATAACTATGCAGAACACGATATAATGAGATAGTGTCTAATTATCAATAGCTGCAGCTCGTGGGAATACTTTTCATTATTACGATCGTACAATTAGGTTTCGAAAAAACTGTATATTATGTTAATAACACGCTTTCGTTCAAAATTGATTCTTTCGTGAATTTTAAAATCAATTAAATATTCTCTACTATAGCAGCTATTGCATTCTCATTTGAAAGGAAGATTTACCGGAAATATTTGTTTCAAGGAAAATATGAACTTACTTTTATAAGAACCATATTATGTACGTATATACATAACAAGAACTTGATAGTCATCTTTGCTTTTATTAAGCGTTTGAAACCTCGTGCAAGATTTATTTCGGCTACACAATAAAATTTTCAATATCTGAGTAGTCGGAGAGCATAGAAATTGCAATATTTCGTTGCTTCAATGTTAAAACTATTCATTCTTTCGACGATGTCTTAAAATTTTAAATCGCTAGTTTTTAAAACTGTAAATATATAAGCAAGTCAAGTGATCAATGTATTCGTTTAGGCGATTTTAACTTCTATATTCAAAGGTGAATAAAGTTTAATTCTTTTGAGTTGCCTAATTGTTGTTGAGCGATGTGGATTGATGAAATTTATCTTGTTGAAATATTAAATCTTTATGTACGTACTTTATCAGATACTATCAAATAGCTTTCAGTGTATATTAATTTGTGTATTATTTATGTCTTAATAGAGCTTTATTCTTAAATTTAGTGTATTACCTATAAGTATGTGATTTTATATAGTTTTTCATTCATTGTTACGAGAAATATTGAACTTTATATTTTATCAACTTGAACATTTGTCGCAGTTTTGATTCTTTAATTAATTATACTTTTAGCTTTGTAATGAAATGTAGCCTGTTTAGTTAGTTACAAATACGGACACTGTTACAGCCAATAACTAACTGGCTTCAGGACTGTAACACGATAGGAGCGATCAGTGTCCTGTAATTGATATCTTTGAGAACATAATATGATGGAAACATTTTTTTTATATTTACATAATCATTACACTAAATAAAGCACGTACTCGTGAATATTATTTTTCCTTCGTACTCTGTGTATGCACAGAGAAAAACAAAATGCTTAACACCCTGTGAGAGAAATTTCTCACAGTTCGATATTCCTCGTTTTTGGTTCTACGCTCATCCTATTAAACGCTGTAATTTTATTAAACTCTCGTCTCAACCGTAGAACACGTTTACGTCGCTCTTACATATCAGAAACGATGAAACCTGAATATAATCTCTAAATCATTTCCTATTGTTAGTTACCAACTCGTCTCAGAAAATTTCATTGCAAATAACTCAAAAAAAGAAACAAAATTCACATTCCGGAATACATCACAAGCATAAACCATACAGTACATTAACCTTTTTCAAGGAAGTTACATCAAAAATCGTTACTACCATTAAGAAAAGAGCTAAGTGGAATTTAACGCAAACAACTTGCTACATATACATGACGAACATTCCAATGTTTTGCTCTTGATTGTATCATTCGACGATACATAAATTTCATAGTTATAGGAACGTTACAGCGCGTTGGAAAACGCGATGAGATTATTTTCCTAACTGTAAACCAGCAAGCAGAATGAAAATTTCTGAAGTCAGTCGGCACGGCACGAATCGAAACAATTATCATCGTAAGCTGTAATTTATCGTCGGTAAGGCATGTGCATTACACATTAAAGAGAGAGCGGCAGGGGGAGAGACAATCGTGCACGTATCAGCGATGCGAGCCAACCGTCACGCAACGATGTATCCTGTATGGGGTGCATTGGATAGCAGACGGTGGTATGGGGTGTGTCAATACCACGTGCGGTGTTATCATTCGGAAGCATGCATGGCAGGTGTAGGAAATGACGTCACGCACCTCGGAGTATCCCTGGTTGAAACACGACCTCACTGTCTATTTTCGACGGACCACCATGCATAAAAACTTCCTCTGCTCTCCCCAAGTGAAACACACACAAAGGATGTCCTTGCCTTTCGAATTAACAACATGGTGTACCATGGACAACGGTAGCCATCTTTTTTTTCTTTTTCTGCTTTTAATTAGTGTTTAATGTCGCGTCGATTCTTTTGTTTCGAGATTATGTTGGAATTTCCTCTTTCAATGGTTGTCTATAGTTGGTAATTATGATTCTATGATTAAAAAGATATTATTGATATAGCAAGAGAGCGACACGATCGGGAGAAGCAACTTTTCCAGAAAATCAGTTTAAAATGGAAATCGATAAATTCGAAGCGACAAAGTACGAATTGCTTGATTGATTTAGAAATGAAAAAGATGTTGCTTCTTTTACAATTTAGCCCATAGTCTTTTGATTCTGAGTATTTCGAAAAAATGTTATTTATATTCGTCTTTTATTGTTGAGAAAATGTTGACGTTATTCTTGAATAACATAATATTATTTGGTAATTGTGATACTGATATTTCGTATATAAATGATCTAGTCTCTAGAATTAACTTTTTTAGAGATCTCAAAATTTACTGTTTTGAAGATGTGTTGCTTTCCCAGTAAACTAACTATATATACATTCATATAGGAATACATACATATATTTGCAAGAAAAGAAAACGCTTTCGGATTAATTTGCGTTAATAAAATGTTCGAGAATTCCAATAGAAGTGAAATATTATAAATTGTCTAGCTTATCTGTGAACTGTCGAATAATTCTCTCGTTACCTTTTTTCGAAATCCACCAATTATTTCCGTTTAGGAATTCACGTTCAGATAAGTAGATTCGACAGACAGTTCATTTAATCGGGCACTAATTAATATTTTGATATAAATATTTGAATAAATGGACTTGAATATATTTTATTCTACTTTAGACGTTAATCTATCGCTGAATTGATTTTTCCTTTTTTAAACGATAAATGATTACTTGTGCTTATGGAGTTGCAAAGTAATAGAAGGAAAATAAATAGCAGATACTGTGTTTGAAACGTTTCTATCGCTACGTTGTCAGTATCCTATATTGTCATAATAGAGTGCCGTGTTGGAAGTAGGTCGAGTCTTAAAATTTCGATTGATTGATACGAGGAGCTAAAAAAAGGGCTATCGTTAATATAGGTATGTTGTGCTTCTATATATGTATGAATGTACCGAAGGTTCCAGGGTCATAAGGAAAGTTGCTTGCTAAAAGAAACCATGAAACATCATGCAATTGATATAATTGTTATAATAAGTTATAGGAGTTACAAGTGATAAATACTCGATGTTATTTTTTCCTATGCATTTGAATTTCCATGAAGATAGTATTTATATAAAAAACTATTAGAAAAATCAATTTCCCTAATCCATGACAATTTACGAAGCTCGGGGATTAAAATTATTGCCACATAAAATTTGATATTTTATTTCTAATCTAATATCACGTATAATATTTATTTCAAAATATCACAAGTTCGATTTTCAATATTTTTAATATTTGAGTATTTTAATATTTCCAAATTTTCTATACTTTTTTAAATTTCATACGATTTCAATATTTTCATGTCCAATAGAATTGTAAGTAGTATGGACACCTCTCACATTCGACATATTGGTAACTGTGAGGTATTGTTCTTTCTAAGAATAGAAATAAAAAAAGGTAACTGTAAAGCATAATCGGTGTACTATCGCCCCAGTTGTTACGTTACTTTTTTCGAGTCGTATGAAAACAACGAACCTTTAGAATGGTCTCCTATTTAGCAGTCTTAAAAGTCAAGAGCGTGGCCGACACACTCTGTTAGCAAGAGGAACACCACACAGCATATATGCGTGTGTTCGTGATTGTATTCCCGAAGTGTCGAACCATTCGTGAAAAATACCTTCGCATGCACAATGAAACCACTCATTACGTTAATCGTTTATTGCACCGTAGAAAAACGGTCAGCCATTGACGTCACAAGCTGTTGCGTATTTTTGTCGTTATGATGGATTAAAAAAGATTTTCAACACAAAGTAGAGTACGTATTGTACAGTATGATAAGGTATAATTGAAAGCGTTTAGGAAAATATACTTATAGTATAAGTGTACCAAGAATACACGATACGTGAACCGCGGATTGCTATGCATTGATAGGAAAATCGCAAAATTGCTAGAATTGCGAAATTGCACACAATGTCATAATATGAAAATACGTATCGAGTATCCAAAATATAGCGCTTTCTATAAGACTTGGTAGGTAAAACAATTTTCTACGGAGGTTCTACTTTTTTAATTGTGTTCTCTAAAATACCACAATTCGCAAAACTATTTGTGCAACAGAATTCTCCAAGTTGCGATTTGTAACTTGTAGATCTACTATTATTGGTAACTTATTATGCAAGAGAAGAAATGACATATTGGAATACATAGACTATGTTTGTTAATTAACGTATTTATTTGTAAGTTCGTCGTATATTATTATGCAGTTTATATGTGGTACAGTTTATACATATAAAGTATGCATTTTTTCAGCCAACATCTGATAAGATCATCTGCGTACGATTATGCAAATTCGTATCTCAATAAAGACGACCAAAGAAATGGAATGCAAGCAGTGATTTGCTTTACATATTAAATACCATAGCGAGTACTTTTATGTCCTTGCGTATTATATGCATTTTGTGTAGTTTTACATTTTTTAATCTCTCATAAACGAATGAAAATCCGCAATCTACCCTATACCCTATACGATCGTTGTATCGGTGTCTTTTATTCGCACGACATCACATCCAAGCCACTGTATCTCGTTACACTTCACCTTAACAGAGGGTAGTCTTAGACTTAAACACGTTCGGCTTTAGCGTGTGGTTTCAACGCCCCCTTTGATATAATTATCACGCGATGCTGTTCCCAGTAAGAAAAGTGGTTATGAACCGTAATTTTGAAAAAAAAGTTGGTCATCTCGGTCACGACTTTTTCTCTAATCTAGATGCTCTTCGAGACTGAATTAATGATGTTTCGTAATCTGACTTAACTATCTGGTTTCCGGGCATCGGCCTTGCAGACCACTGACCACAGCCGGATGCTCTTGCCCACGAATGGCGAACGAGTAGCCACCGAGGAGAAGCCAATGAACGATTCCTTAATGAAGTTGGTGTGGTTCAACAACCGTCAAACTCTTCATCTCGGATTAGTCTCATTTGCATTTGTTACTTTTCATCGGTCGCGTGTTAATTGCTCGCTAATATTGTTGGTACACAAGACTCGCCATGAATGAAGCTTTTGTAAATGTTGGGAAGTGTACGCGCTTCATCCTGCCACTGCCTTCGAATTTTTATGCTCTGATCACTTTTGCTTTAATAAACTTTCATATTTTCCATAGACTTCAGGAATTTGTTAACGATAAAAAAATTGGATCGGAAATGAAACAAAGAACGTAGCTAATATCGTTCGTTTTATTTAACTGTTTCAGAAATAATTACTTGAAACATTTATTTTATAGCAGTTATTTCGATGGAATTTGTTAAAAGAAAGAGAATTTCATAATTTTGTCAGGGATAGCTCGTAATAAATTTCAGAATTACCACTAAAGATGATCAATAATAAGTTTCGTAATAACTATGATTAATAATTTTCAGATAGGGTTTGAACGTAGTTTAAGAAAAGAGCAGAAGTTCAGTTACAGACGTACATTAATTTTTCGAAAAGATAATTATGGAATATTAAATGGAAGGAAACATAGCGATTATCTCTTACAGTTATTGAATAATATAAACCTATGTACTTAAATGGCTTTAATGGAAAAAATGCTTACTTCCTCGTATTAATTAAGAAAATAGTTCTAGTATCCATTTCAATTAACTATTTATCAATCTCCATGATGTATATGCTCTCTAATTGTTATAATTCCTTACATTTTATATCAGTAGTATTACAATTATAGTCAAGTGAAGGTATTCTTTTTCCCACATAATTCTTTTATATAAGATAGAATGTTTTACTATAATATGAATTACTAAAAATATACACAGAAATTGAAATATACAAATAGAAAATTAGAACTAATAAATTCTAAGAACAACTGTAAGATAAATTTACAGAAATATTTTATCGATTATATATGACGAAACATAGCGTTCTTTGCATTAAATTTATTAAAGGTATTCATATACTCTTTCATGTGCTTTTTCTCAAAAAGGGTATAGAAGTTATATCTTTAAATAATACACATTAAAAGTTTACTTTTGTCTATAGAATAAAGAAACATCTAAGTAACCACATAATGTAAAATATCATGTATAATACTTAAATGGTTTTTCAGTATTGTCCAAATTAATATATCATGTAATGTATGTATCATTCTTGTGTAATGAGCAGACAAACGGAAGTGCTGATTTAGATTTGAGATTTTTAACATTTTAAGAAAGATTTATTAAGTCTAGAAAAAGCGGAAATAATATGTATGCAAATATTTATAAACTTGTGCTTTTAATTCGTTAATTGATAACACGATGCTCGTTCTAAGATTTAATTAAAAAACAGTAGCTTTCTTATTAACTAAACAGCTAGAAAAAGAAAATGTTTCATGTACGATTTTTCTTCGCCATTATCATTTGAAATATGTATTACGTTTCTTCTACTAAGGTGTTTCCTGAATTTACTGAATCTTTAAGTTATTGCGAATATTAATAATATAAATGTTAATGAGTGATTCAGAAATACATGGAATCTCATGTAATTAACAGGAAATTAATTTAAAAATAACTCCAAGGATTTAGAAATCATACATATAAAAGCGTTCGATTTAAGGAATGGAACTTCATATTTGAAATCATGAAAGAATTTGGATATTTTCACGTCATCGTTATGTAGCATGAAATAAATTTGTTTGATTAAGACCTATTCATGAGTAAAAAAGACAAGTATATTTGAACATTTCAGAAAGTTATTGAACTCGTTGAAAAATTTAAAGAAACTTATAGCTTATCATTTTTCACCTAAAGTTCACCATTTTTCATACTAAAAGTATGTCGTCTTCACCGAGAATCATAAAGTCGCAACAGATATATTACATTATATGTATTCCTTGTTTAATGACTTCAAAGTTACATGACTCCACTGTGACTGCTATGTTTAAATCTGTAATTATGCTATTATTAATTAGAATATCACAGGTGTTCCAGTGTTCTGATTAACTGAGCTATTTACTTGAAATAGTAGCCGGAGAAGTTAAATATCCGGAGATGACAATTTCAATACTTTGCGCTTATAAGACTACGTTAACTTTCTAGTTTAAAAAAATTCGTATGCTTCGACGGATTTAATAAAGCAAAAGATCGTAATAAAAATTGGTGGTTTTTGAAAGTTACTATCAAAGAAAAATACTTTCACAATGTAATTGTCTTTTTCTTCAAATGAAATTAGAAATGAAATTAGAAAAGCGATGTGGTTGAGTGGCAAAATTTATACCGACATATCCAATTTTGTTTATTTTACGACATAGTAGCTTCAAAATGAATTCAACCGTGAAGAGATAATGTCTCTAAAAATACAATTTGTTTAGTAATTGTAGAAAAATATATTTGTTAAAAAAGCTCACTCAACTCGTTCATGTTCTTTCTTCGATAAGATCAATTTTCTGAATCTTCGTGAGACTCCCTGATATATCAGGTCTTTCCACCTTTCCCTTCTCTCAGTATTGAAATATTTATCAACGACAATGATTTCTTAAATTATTGTTCGCGTATTAATATTTGACATATTAACACATTTTTTGCTTTAACAATTTTTTACTATTAAATTAATAAGAATGAAGTATGATATGATAAATGGTAATTAAAAAATGATAAATGTCCGATATTTCCATTGTAAAGTAGATTTAATTTGAATCTTTCAAAAGATCAAAGTGATCAATAGAATCGATCATTAGATCAAGTTGGTTAATAGAATTTAACAAAGCAAAACAAATGGACAGGTTTGCTTACTGTTACTAAAAAGAGGAGTTCGTAGAACAAATCATCTGTAACGGAAATTCAAAGAAAATGAAGCGTGCAATTGATGCTACGGATCGGTTTCTTGGAAGACAAGAACTCGCTTTGTTTTTTCACGCTTGTATTACGGTTATGCGGTATGATGTATCATAGCCGACATCGTGAGAAACCAACTGAGACTCACTTCCGGCGAGCTTTCACTTCGTTTAATTTTCCTTGTGGTCACTCGTGGCTCTTGACAATCTTGACATTGAACACAACGCACTTCGTTGCAGACAGAAATTACACGGGAAACAGTTTATCACTTGCCAAATTGAACGTAACAATTGCAGAGATAATTATTGTCGAGACTTACTACTGCAAAATTCAATCTCTTAACATAACACATTATCGACGATAGGATTAAACATTATATGTAACGATTAGAATCTATGTGTAAGATTACTGTCTTTACTATGTCGAGATTAGTTTTATTTTTCTTTCCTCTTTCTTCATATAAAATAATAAGATAATAGGTTTTTCTATATAATGTTTACTTAAAAATATTAGAATTTATAATGTAGTAACAGTTATAATGTACCTAGTAACACTAGAAATATTATTATTTGATTCTGTTTCTCCTTCTTGTTTTCAAAGCTTATTGAAAGCGTATGGAAAATAGAGTAGCTAGAATTAATCAATAGTTGATACAGCGTTAAACTTAATGAAGAATATAATATATATGAAAAATGCACATTCGCTTTTAACAATAGCTGATTTACCTGTTCAGAGATTAAATCGTTCGTGTAACGTCAATTTCAACGTAAAATATAATTTCAATAGAATCATCATTTTCTACTATTAACTAGATTAGGTAAAAGAATTCATTTTTTAATTGATATTGACATTCACATTGGAGCATAATGACCTATTTGTACAGATAAACTTAATCTTCTTAGCAGAAAATTTCCTACTATAGAGGTTTAAATAAATAAAATTGCCTTTTTAGTATTTACATAACAATTTTTTTAGGTAATTGGAAAATGATTCAGATTAAATAACGCTACAATTTCTTAATATCAATACCTTAATAGGTATAATGTAGGAAACAATTATTATTCTTTTTATACTGCAAAAAGGAAACCACTATAATTTATTATATATTTTGTAAAAACCTTTACGTGTCATAATTGTTTACTTATTAAAGATTATAACGTCTATATTCCTGCACATTATGTGCGCTTTGTACATATTAGTACTTTCCAATTTCCTGTAAGTGCGTAAAAATCTGCAGTCTTCTACGCAAATATATTCGCTCAAAGTAATGGAAACATTTAACAATGGCAATAGCGAGGCGCTTTAAGACCTTCTAAAATCATGTCGAGAAAATATTCTATTAACCGACAGATGAATTTTCACTATTTTTCACTCACCAGGAGAAATCAGTACGCGTGCCTCAAGAAAATCCATAACCTTTTTCTAATCTTGCAACCGGTTTACTCGCGCTTTCCTTCTGGCCGAGTTACCTTTTCAGCAGGGTGTAAGACGACGGTTCGCCTCGATTCTCGATCTTCCCTCAACACGTTTTCTCTGCTCGACCAATTACGGCATCCTCTGTCTTTAGCGTTGCACCATTAAACTAATTAACTGTAGGATCCGTGAAAATTCCTCGAAGTCGGTTCCACCTAGGAAAATTACACGTTGCCGGATTAATGCGAACGAGAAAGTGACAAGCACTTGGAAAGTGGCGCATCGTAATATGATCGTAATCAACCTGATTTCTTTTACGAGGTCGATTCATTTATATCGACTATATTAACTCATATACATTGACTATATATTTTTGTGAAAAAGAAAAAACGATTCATTTTGTTCTATGCATGTACGCTTATACGAAATTTCTCCGCGTATCGAAACAATCTAATTTTCTAATGACCTCGCTATTCATTTATTAATACAAATGTGTTTCATATTCTTATATACACGATAATAACGTTTGCTTGGATGCTTCACCGAACATCAAGCGTTGTATTTTGCATTGTAGATCATTTCTTAATTGACTATATTTCCGTTGTGAAAGTCAAATAAAATTAATTGTTATTGTAATACAAATGAAGTTGCTTGTTTTAAACACTATTTGAAATGAGAAATGTAGAATGTTCTCAATGTCTTAAAAAGATGACGGAATTTCAACCCAATTTGCTCGGATATATAATTTGTTTTAATCATAATATTTATATCTTATATTAATATTTATATTTAATCATAATATCTTTGTAGCGAGTATATTCTGAATAGTAAGTAGAAAAAAACAACAATATTTTTATGAGAATTCATAATACTCAATAACTTAAACAAGATGTTAAACATTACACTCTTTGCAATGATCTCATATTAATTAAAAAAGGACATAACTACATGTTTCTCTTACCAAGAAACAAGTTTAGTTTAATATAAATTTTAGCTCATTACTTTGGAAAAATATTTGTAGAATATGCAGCCACACAAACGCGCACACAATTTGCTTCTTTTTCTTCTCTTCTCCAACTTTAATGTAAATATTCTTAATTTATAAAATAGATATATTCCTCTTACCCTTGTAATTAGACTTACGATGATAACTTCTCATTCATAAGAACTTCTGCATAAGATCGAATATGTTGATATATGTACTTACGATTCAAATTAAAAATGAATAACGTTTTTATATTTTAACGTAATTATACATTAACAACGTCGAACATCTTTAACTGGAACATGTGAAATATGAACATATATATTCATAATATTTATGCATAACTTCCAAGCAATGAATAAATCCTTTTTCTTTTTTTATTTAAGGTTCCAATATCGGCACACACTTCAAACTCACTTCAAAATAGTGTTAATTTCCATTCATCGGGCGAAAATAACCATGTTAATTAAGCGAAACTTGCCATCAAGATGACCTCGATGAAGCCAATCATCGCGTTCTCGTGGTTGTTGCGATCCTACAAGAGACGCAGGTTTAAGTCAGAATGGCTCGCTTTCGTGTTCGCCTGCCTTTTAGCGAGTTGTTCAGCCAGGAACAATCCACCGCGTTTCCTGATCGACGGCCAGACGGAAATTGTCATTAGGTTAAAGGAAGGTCCCGATACGCCAGTTGGTAAGAATATGTATATAGAAATACGTTGTATAATACATCGTTTTACACAACCACATACTCTTCTTACATACGTACATTTCCTGTACAATGCACACTTATCTTCTACTTCTCTTCTAATATCTTCATTTATTCCATTTATTCTCATTTCAACAATCTCTATTTTCCAATTATTCTACGTACTAGAATAAAAAAACCTTTTAAAGTTTCCACTTACTAAGTAACTGAATTTAAAATTATAATCGTTATAAATTGAGTATAATAAGACATTCTCGTTATTATAAAAGGCGAAATGCGTGTAATTTATTTAGTGCCAATTATACGGCTTCATAATTCTTCAAAATCTATTGATTAAAATCTTTTATGTGAAACATGTGTTGTACTATCCAACATCTTTCAAGGATATCTATATATATATATATATATATATATAGTAATGTCAATTTATGAATTTAATGAATTTATCAAATATTGATCCAATCTGAAAAATAATAAGAAAGATTTATATATATCTCTCAGTAATTCTTTAAAATAATTCTTTTTGATACTAGTTGAATCATATATATTATTTAATGAAATGTAGTATTTTTAAAAATTTCCATGCAGTTCGTTTTAATTTATAGTTCAGAAACAATCGTTCTGAGCCATTCGTTTGTTAATTAAAATTTCTAATATTTAGTTCATAGTTCTCATAACACACTTATTTAGTGCTTAAGGAAATTCTTTTTCCTTTAAAGAGATTTTGTTCGTACTTGAATAAATTTTATTCAGGTGAGAAATATAACGTTAAAATAAACGTGTATAGTATGTGGAAGATTATTATTAACCTGAAACAATACGAAACTGGAGTATTCACAGGCGTTTCATTGTATTATTTTCTGAATATCTAACCTAGATCAATGTGATTTAATAAGCTTTTTGCTTCAGTATGCCACAGTATATTATGTAAAATAATGTTAGTTGTCATAGTGTATAAAATCCGAACATTGATGACACTAATACCATTGGCAACTGAATATTCTTCAGTATCTTATAGCTTGACGAATTATTCGTTATAAATTATTTAATAGCATACAATAAGCAAAGAATTATTTATGAAGGAATGAGATAAGAGAAATTTGATGCTTGCAAGCGTTACAACAGTTATTCGTTTTTTAATTAAACATACAATTACTTTCAGTCATAATAATTTTTGGGCTCGTTAATTTGAATTATTGTTGAACTATACAGCAAACGATGTCCATGTTTGAATTATTAATGATATCAATTGAACGAAGATTCAATTTATAACTACGAACGACATGAATAACATAAACATAAATATATTAAAACATGTATTTCGCTTCTTCCTAATTGATTAAAACAGCAAAAATCATAAAAAAAAAATAGAAATTGGTATTTGTTTAAGACTTATTTATTGTTATAGTATATCACTTTAATCACATATGATTATTTAACTGCTTTGAATATCTTTACTCCATTCTATTACATGCTATGAAAAATCGCACAAAGTGAATAATGCTGTTAATGAAAATTCTCCTTCTGTTTTCAAAAAATTTTTTATAAAATTTCTCTACGATTAACTTGTTTTGCTCATTTAGCATCTCGTTTGATTAACACTTGCATATATTTTGCAACATTTCCATCAATTCCTATAATCTATACAGGAAATTAAATGTTATATAATTATTATTAATAATTGTATATAATATTTAACAATAACGATTATAATGATTATAATTATTAAATACAATAATTACCTCTTTAAAACATCACGGATCTACACTTCCTTTTTACATTAACTATCTTACAAAGATTACACGCCTGTACACTATGTTTACAGTCGAATCAGCATTTCTGTACATTTAAATTAATTACGCCCTTTGTTCGTTGCCGTATCGTGTTGCGATTCGTGCCAACTGGTTTCTGTTGCAGGCAGTTTAATTTACAGGCTTCGCGGCGTCGATCCTGACGGTGACAGCCTGACTTTCGGCGTTAGAGATCAACCTGGCAGTGGTGTGATTCGGGTCGAGAATTTTAGTCCAACCGAAGCCAATATTTACTTGAACAAATTACTGGACAGAGAGGTAATTCGTTCTCGAATCGGTCTATTTCCCTCTAATGATCCTATTCGCTCGTTAGCAGCGAAACTGTTTCTTTGAGCACCACTTTGAATGTTTTGTAACACCTTTAAACTTGATTATTCCTTTCAGTAGTATTATCATGTACTACTTTAGCCATTAGCAATAAACATATAGTTATTTTACGAACGAAGTCAGCAACTGATTGACGATATCATGATTAAACGTGGTAATATCAGTAATCAGCAAAATTCTTACAAGTTGTACGTAAGAATGGAAATTGCTTAAAGTGAACTATTGCACAATTCCGTTATGTTATCGATCCTCCTCAAAAGCAGACAATATACAATTTTGTAATGTAAATTCAGTAGAAAATTGCAGCAGTGCGATGACTAAGTGACATGTAAATTTTAAGATTCAGAAATTGTATTTTGGAATTGCAGAATTTTAGATGAAGATAAAAATACAAGGAATATATTCAAAGAAATTCTGATAAATAAAGTTCGTCAAATAGCCCAATTTTATCAATATAATATATTTTACCAAATAGTATCAATTTTTATGACGTTAATTGGTGTATTTAGTATTGTTTTTCTAACATGCAATTTGTCAGGCAATGTATCTTCACTTGAACGAAGGAGCACGTTCCCGTACATTTCTCCAAAACGTGGAAAGGCAATTAAAAATAGTTCTTTGTTTTTACCTTCACCCATTTTACGATATAGAAAATAATTTCTACGTTCTCTAGTTCGACGTTGTGCATCTTACACGAGCGATCCTCCTCGTTCGAATATCTTTCACGCATCGTAGGACCGATCATGGTAACAGCAATATCGAAGACATTAAAGAGAAACTCAGGGACGAGCGAACGAGCTAAAGAAGCGTGCAACTAGTGATCTACGCTCGATGATCTATTCGTGGAAGTTGTTATTTTGTCATCATCGTCTCTCTTAAACGTTACTATTTCCGTGCGGTTTAATTTCTTGTTGAAGAATACCGCATGTCCTGTGATTATTGGTTTGACGATGCACGTATCCCGATGATGATCCTCGCGCGATCGGTTTATAATAATAAAAAAAAGTCTGCCACTTTCTAAGTGACAGGGTAGTTTACATGTTACCAAGCTTTCATGATCATCCGACACTCCCAACTTACTTTTTTGACATTAAGGCGATACTGACGTGGAAATTCTATTAGCCGCCTCTATGTGATACGCTACATTTTTCTATACTTGAAACTAATGCAAAAAGAACAGTTCGCCGTCACATACGTTATTAACATAATTGGCATTTGCAACCTTTTTTTGTAAGCTATATATAGGATGTTCCTTTCAAGTGGGCTGAGCTATGAGATTTAGAACGATGGAACAGGGAGAAATTCTATTAGACAAACTTAAATCGTTTCTAATAATGCATAGCTTATTTTGGTTGTATTTTTTAAATTAGATGAAACTTCATTATTTTAAATATTAAACATTTATATTATCCACTTAGAAGAAGATACAAGTTATCTGTTCTAGGATTTTTTCATCAAAGGGTAACAACCATCTCATTATGTGTAAGAGAAAAATTGTCATCTTCTTTCATAATCGCAAAACAAATCTTAGTAATATTGCCAGTCAAAAAATAAACTTCGTTTCGTATTAAAAAAGAACTCGGATGTGTAGCAATAAATCAAACTTTACTGTTTGAGCGATCCTGAAATTTTCATCTGAATTTTGCACAGAAAATGCTGCAAAGAGCATTTGTATTAAAAAGAAATTATTCGACGTTAAAAAAATGCGATTTGATCGAAAATCACTCAAAGATCGTATCGAAATTTAATCATCGGATTAACTTTGAAAATTGAATAGTGTTAATCACTAATATCATTTAACCATTGCCCACTAAAAAGATACAAAATATTTGATCAAATAAATAAATACATCAAGTTTAAACTACAATAATATCGAACTTCTCTTTTCTAAATATTAAAAACTTTTGTTTATCATAAGCAACAAATTTGAAACTACAAAATAGCAATATGTCTAAAAACTTCGTTGCGCGTGTCTTTTTGCCAGGTAAGAGACGAGTACGCGTTAGTGTTGACTCTGACAGACGGAAGACTCGGTGAAGGAAATTTCATCACGCAAAGTTTACTGCTTCTGGTGGAAGATGTTAATGACAACGTGCCAATCTTCCGTCCACATCCCACTTCCTTGACGCTTCGTGAAGACTCCGGACCGGGTATTTTAACAACGGTCGAAGCCACCGATGCGGATTTAGGAGCACATGGTCAGGTGGTTTACTACCTCCAAGAACTTGACGGTGATAATGACGTGTTCAGCGTTTCCACTGTCAATGGAAAGGGTGTCATCCGCCTTGTTGGCCGTCTGGATTACGAAAAAAAATATCTATACCAGTTGAGAATTCTGGCGATCGATCGAGCAATAAACGAAAAGGTTTGTGTTTGGCGTTGATCTAAATAATTTAAATGTATGAAGAAATTGCGAGTTTTTACAATCTGCGATAATATTTGAAATCGAAATATCTTTGTTTGCTTTAGCTTGCTCATACCGTTTGATTTATGGATACAGATAATATAAATACGATTTATATGTAATAAATGGAACTTGTTTTTTAAATATCGTGCCGTGTATCTTTACAATCGTATCAAATTCAGAAATTTAATTGTAATGCATATTCAACAGCGCATATCTCTCTCGTCCTACTAATAAAAATTACGTTAAAGTCGCCGATAATTTGCGGCGATCACGAATATAGTCAAAGTTCTCTCGTGATTGAGTCGAGTAAAAAAAGTACAATTATGGAAATCAGTTTATAACAAACCGAATTACGGTCATAAATTGTGGCTTGCTGCGGAAACTGTTAAGGTACCATAATGATGATCCACAAAAACAGAAAACATTTCCGCCACCTTTCCAGGAAGGACTTTGAGATTGAATTTTAATTAACCAATTGTATGTAAATAAGGTAAACGGTTCTTCTTGGCATTTTTAAAGCGCGAAAAATATTTAAAGTTTAAAAATATATCCAAAAGTGTCCGGAGTGTGCTATACATGGTGAGAAAAAGGTATTAGGAAACCCGCGAATACTAACTTTAGCTGCAATATTAGATTGTAACACTTGAATTTATTCAGTTGAGATACGTTTTTTTTTTTTTTTTTGCTTCTGATCAGAGTTCATTTACGAATTAGGGTATACGGGAAGAGACAAAAGTACTTGTACAGTTGATTTATCGTAAAAATGGGAAGAGACATGTTTTCTCTATTATTAAATATGATCAAGTACATGATGTAACTGTATATCATACAGTTATAGTAATAAATGTACACGAATGAAAGTTAATCCTCCAACACTATACACGTAATATCTGAAGAACATCTTACAGAAATTTCGAAAAATTTATTTTTCGATTAAGATTAAGAAGATTTAGTACTGTCTAGTATTATATAATGATTAATTAAAACAATTACATGAATTTGTACGAATTCAATTACTTTTAGAAGGTTTAGTTCACTCTGTCTATAACGTAATACGTAAAAGGAGACTTATCTGTCATTGACATTGCCTGTTATCGTAAATATGAGGGTATGAGGATTTCATTCCAGATAGAGCCCTTATAGCAGTGCTAACGTTACCTCTAAAAATACTTTTATTTTTTAAAATATCTGGAAGATTATGAAAATGCCTATATACTTAGAATGATTTAACTTAATGTTCTAAACAAGTATTATGATATATAAATGACAGTTTTTGTTATACACTATGTTACATATACTCCAACTTTATAGTTGTAACAACGACATACAAATAGTTTTCACTGTATATTCACTGGCAATTATTGCAGGTAAACACGGGAACAACCGCGATACTCGTCAAGGTTCAGGACGTCGAGGATCAACCTCCAGAATTCATAACCATAACACCCGTTGCCAGGATCAGTGAAAATGCAAAAATAGGCACATCCGTTCTTCAAGGTCAGCAAACCTATTACCAATATTGAACACTGTAGGAATCAGCAAACATAAAATCAAAAGGGAAAGTTTGTCAGATATTTGTCATATAATTATCGTTAACTTAAAAACGAGGTTGAACAGCTTATTTTTTAAAGAGATATTCGATACTTGCCAAATCATATTAATAATATAAAACTATGCTTTTCGGCAGAAGCAAACATCCTGATTGATAAATAATTTCTATCTGATCTATAATTTCGTAGATTCAAAGTTAACATCTAGTCAACTATATTACGCCAATTACATAATGAAATCAATATATTAAGTTGTCCTGAAAGTCCCTTTCGTTTTATAAGGAAATAGTAGATGAACAACATTTTTATATGATCTATATAGAACAAAATGGAACATACATAATTCAATAAAATTAAATAAAACAAAACATGTTGTGCATCTATTATTTCCCTATAAAACTAAAGGGACTTTCGAGACAATCTAATATAACATTAAATTACAGAACACATCTTATTAATTACTTGAAATATTTTGTAGTTCGCGCAGTGGACGGTGACAAAGGAATAAATAATAAAGTAACATATAGCATCACGCAAGGTCCGAGGTATTTATTCGACATAGACACGACTTCCGGTTTGGTGTTCACCAGGGCGCAACTCGATCGTGAAGCAGAGGAAAATGCCGAGGGCACTTTTATCTTGGAAATTACCGTGAGAGAAGTATCGAATATTGTGCCTGCACCATCCGTTTCGACCGAAGTTACTATTATTCTTACGGACGTGAACGATGAGACTCCAAAGTTCAGAAGCGCGAGATATCGTGCCGAGATAAACGAAAATGCACCGCATAATACGCCGGTTAATTTCATCGGGGATGCAATTCCGGAAGTTTACGATCATGACTTGGTGAGAAAAAGAGTTTAGATAACTTCACGAGATTACTGTAAAATATATGAGAGAAAATGACGATTCAGTTCTGAGAACATGAAATTTCAAAGATACTGTTTGAAATTAAGATGACGATATTCTATGATAACGTTGTGTTTGCGTTTCTACGTATTTTACAATTATTGCTTTCCATTCCAAAATAAGATTTTATTCTACTTTATGGTTCAGTACTAACATCTGATGTCGACGAAAGAAGAGATATTCTTCTATCGATCTTTCCAATTTTAAGTCAAATATTCGCAATATTCAATTGTAGTATTTTCCTTTTCTATGTTTTCTTCCATATTGGTAATTCATCGAATTTTAAACTTCAAAACTTTGCGAAATTTATATTCCGTTTTACTAGATTTTTTCTCTTTTAACAGTTTTACTGTATCTACTAATTCGCAATTTATATGATGTTTCACAATTAACTTCCACGAAGAACTTTAAAAAACTTGCCATCCAAATTCTTGCATTATATAATATGCAAATATAACACTGTTACGTACGAAACTTCGCACTGTTAACGTTATTCGTCTCTTAGGTAGCAGGTATAGCTACAAATTCTTTACTTTTACTTTTACCTTCACTTGAGCAATGAAGCAGTTCATTAAACTTATAGCATCATTTTTTAAATTATGTAAAATACGCATTTCTTTAATGTCCTGGGTAAAATTCAGACGGGCTCGTTTATTCTATGAAGATTTATTTTACTTTTTCAGGGAACAAATGGTACGTTTAAAATGTTTATTGACGGTGATGACGGAATATTCGACGTGACTCCGTCCAGAGGAATTAACGAAGCTCCATTTCTTATACGCGTCAAAAACTCCAGTAAACTAGATTTTGAAAGTAGATCAGGTATTTTAAATAATTATTCAATCATTCTTTCATCGATTTCTTTATTAAAATTGTATAGAATTAATGCGTGACAGCAATGTACTACGGTTTAATTTTAAGCAATGAATCCAAGATTATATACGTATATAGGTATATTTAACAATTTTTGAACGACAATTTACGCTACACGTCTTATGTTTAAATAAAAACAATGATTTCTGATCAAAGAATTATTTCATCGATTTTGACATTTGTTTTACTTCCAATCTATCGCAATTGTTTTATAGAATTCTTCCTTTATTTAAATTTAATAACAACTCATAATTGGCTTTTACTGTTTGCTGCATTAATTTATACAAAGTGATAAAGAAAGAGCTAATAAATATTTACAATCTTTAATCCATACAATCTTTAAAATCACTCACGTTAATGTAAAATACAAAAGCTTTTTTCCATATTTACGAGGAATAGTTAATGTGTTTCCTTTGTATATCTATACAAATTCCACGTAAATGATATGTTTCCAAGTATTCCTTTGGTATGAAGTTATAAATGCAAATCGATTCTTCTGGCTACATGCGATGAGATGACTCACTTGCAATATCAAATGCTCGTCGATAGAAAAGTTTATTTTACGTCGGATATATCGATCTTCGGTCTGATGTTAATTAATTGCATCTTTCCCTTCTCTATGAGTACAAGCTTCTAAAATTTTAAATCCTCTGTGTCATCGTCTCGTATAATATCAATAATTATATTTCCTATTCTAAGTTTATTCAAAGTAACTGTATTTTGCTTTTGTTCATGGAAAATAATTTCGTAATTTCAGAGGTAAATTTCACATTAATCGCAAAGGAAGTGGTAACAGTGGCACCGAAGCAGAGTAAAGTGCCGGTAGTCGTTTTCATAAAAGACCAGAACGATAATTATCCAGAGTTCACGGAGGACATGTATGAGGTATCGATTCCGGAAAATTGCCCCGTCGGCACTACGGTGGCATGGGTTCAAGCCTTGGACGAAGATAGCGGGAATTTTGGAACACGTGGAATTAGATACACTAATTTAGGAGGCAGTATTGCGCATGTGTAAGCTTTAAAACACAAAGTCATTCAAATTGATGTATCAAATTAAGATTACCAAACATCTAAAATTGGAAAACAGTCTTAGATTTATAATTACATTCAGGGCTGTCCTGAAAATTGAAAGAAAAAGAAACAAAACAGTCACTTTTAAAATGATTAGTTTAGTAAAAATTAAAAAAGAGTATATTATTATTTTACGGAATTGAAAACGAAAGTATACGAAATTTTACTAATGCTTTTACCTCAATGTCATGTAACATCATAATTTTCTTTTACTAATTGCAGGTTATCGATGGATCCTCTAACAGGACTAATCACGGTTAAAGAACCGGGGCCAAGCTTCGATCGAGAACTAGTATCTCGACATTATTTAACCGTTGAGGCAAGAGATGATCTTGGCAAAGGTAATCGCAATACCGTCCAATTGGTCGTCAATGTGAAGGATGTTAACGACAATGCTCCTATATTTCTACAAAACAAATACGAAGCAGTGCTTCTGGAGAACGAAGATCATTTCCAATCGCCCTTAATCGTCGAAGCGTTTGACATCGATTTGAATGGTTTGAAACTTACTTTCGTCGATACGTATATTAGGTTAAGGAATAAGTCTGTTCATTTTTGCATGACACGTGCATCATGGTGCACATTAAGAGGATTTAAAAAATACATTAAAAATAACACGCAAAATAATAAAAAACAATGTACATATAGTTTAAGTAAAATATTCAATCTACGATACATAAATCGATATTAACGTTGCTGTTGAAAAATCTAAGCGTTTTTTCGTTAAATTCGTAACAGGTACGAAGAACAGCGAAGTGACGTATGCCTTGGTATCGGGAGAATTTTCACGGAATTTTAGTATCGATTCAAAGCGCGGCATAATTATCCCCACAATGCCTTTGGATTATGAAGCCTTGCCTATTAGTCAAGGACACAAGGAAACATCAGTACGTCCATTGAAATTGACGGTACGAGCTAGGGATATGGGTACTCCAAGTTTGAGCTCAGATGCTCCATTAATTATTTATCTGAAGGACATCAATGACAATCCACCTGCATTTGAGAGAACGTTGTACAAGAGAAGCATCACTGAAGACCTGCCTGGAGGTACCAGTGTAGTACAGGTATATACCATTGGTTAATTTCCAAATTTTAATGCTAGCTTAATTAAATATTTGTTAATTAACTATTATTGGATATCGATACTGTTTCAGCTATTCGATTTGTATTTAGTAACAACATTGTGTTACGTTCTATAGTAAAATCTTTTGTCCCTTAATTTATAGCAATGAAATTTATTTTAAAGTTGAATAAACTTTAGTAGTATGTACAATAGCTAAAGATATTTACACACCATTGTATTTATTATAGCATTTACGTATCAATTAATTATTTGTTTAAAATAGGATATCTTACAGATTGTTTCACATTATTCTGTGGAATTTTGCATTTTTAAATTTTCTATAAATGCATGAAAATTCAAAGTCCGTTAATAATAGAAATCATTAGGACAGAGTATAATGGGAAAATATATTTGTCACAGGTTAAAGCTTGGGATAAGGATTTGTCTTCACCCAACAATAAATTAGTTTATCGAATTCAAAGCGGTGCAGGTGATAAATTTGTGATTAGTCCAGAAAAAGGTGTAATTAGAGTTGCACCGGGTTCCAACTTAGATCCAGATTTGACTTCACCGAAGACTACAAGATACAGCTTGAACGTCATAGCGATCGATAGTGGAACGGAAATCCAAAGAACGGCCGAAGTTCTGGTCAATATCACTATCGTAGACGTTAACAATAAACCACCCGTCTTTATCGACCCCGGTACGGTGACCATTCGCGAAAATACACAAGTACGTATTTAAATTCCAATGTAGAGGAATATTACATATCTCCAATTCATCCAATTCATTTTGATCTTGCTTAGTCTTAATTAACCCATTCGGAATATCAGTTCGGAATACGTATTCATATTTTTTTAATACACGTAAAAACCTAGTATGTATATGTGCATACATATATAAATAAATAAATAGTAATAAAGAAGCATAATTTGTGAATCTGTACTGTTGCATACTGAATTATTCCATGTAATATTCCATGTTATTTGTCTATATTCCATGTAATTTTTTAACGAGACTAAACATCCTATGTTTATGTAATATTTTTGTGATTTATACTCATACAATATTCTTACAAAGTTTGGTTCAACAAATCACCCTGTATACATACAGTAGCACATTTAAAACATTTTTCCATGACACAAGCAGATATACAAATGTGCTTTACAAACATTTATATAAAAATGAACGTTAATAAACGTTTAAATCGTTAAATTCGTTTGACTAATTGTTTGTTGAGTTATTCAGTTCATAATTCGAATCTTTGTCTCCAATGAAATAATCGTCTACCATGATCTCTCACCTATGAAACATATTCTTTATAAAAGAAAATGAAATGGTTATGTCTGATAATTTGCGCTATTTTATTAGGTTGGAGCGTACGTGCATCGTGTTGTGGCTAATGATCCAGACATAGCGCCGATATTACGTTATCGTATCGATCCAAATTCTTCGGAGGCAAGAAACGAGGAAGGAACGCTAATTAAAATCCAAGAATATGATTATTTGTCCGCTTTGGAATTAAATGCACTCGATGGATTGCTTCGCGTGGTTAAATTGCTAGACAGAGAAAGAGTGGAAACGATAAGATTGGGGTTAGTTGTCGAAGATTTAGCTGCAATCAGAGGAATACAGACTGCATCCGGTTAGTATACTTCAGTAAAAATAGAAAGAACAAAGTTTAGAGTATATTTGAAATTCTTTCACGAGCAGGTTATTAATTAGACCGTGGATGTTTATGCAAATTCGAATTTTTATAAAGAAACAAAATCTAAATGAAAATTTCACTACCTAAATATCATAACGAATAATATCATATATTTTTCTAACGATATAATAGGAATTAGTAAACTTAAACGGTTCTTAATATTGATAAAGTTAATACTAAATTTATTACTTCTAAAATCCTATTCGTGCTTTAGTATTATATATGTGTATATGTAATAGTTTGTGTAGGTGCAATATTTAAAAAATTGTTTTGTTTCTATTATTATTATTTTTACTTTTTTTTTATGTTTACTCTTCCTTTCAAATACGGTACAGTATATTGTTTGAGATTAATTTTAAGCTTGTAATTTCAGCTACGTTGAACATAATAATCGAAGATGAAAACGATAATAACCCAAGATTTCGCAGACCATTTTATAGACGATCTGTAACAGAGAACAGTAAAAATGGCATAAATATTGCAAGCATTGTTGCTGATGATGCAGATAAGAATCGTAGTATTACGTATTCGTTAGAAAGTCCTAAAGAACTGGCAGATTTAGTTCATCTTGATTCTGAAACGGGTGAAATGGTCGTGGCGAATAAAATCGATAGAGAACAATATTCCTGGCTTAATCTAACTGTACGTGCCACTGACTCAGGAATTCCACCTAGGTAAAGTGCCTTTCATTAATTTTAAATAACCTTAAGAAAAATGACCTTTACCATGTTTGCTTTACCATAGTAAAAAATCTAAACGCAAGATCAAGAACTTACGGTTGATGTCACTATATTTTTATACCTTTCTTAAAATTGTAAATTAAAAATTTAATTTCATTAATATAACTAAAATTTCAAAAAAATTTAATTTCATAAATATCAATAATTCCCAAAATTATTATTTTTTTAAAACTATTTTTTGAATTTTATTTAAAATTTTTTTTACATTTTTTCCAAATTTTTAATTTTTTTTAATTTTTTATATTATTAAAAAAATTAAAAATGTGGAAAAATGTAAAAAAATTGTATTTCATTCGTAGATCGAGTTTATCTGAGGTATACGTTCAAGTACTGGACGAAAATGACAATAATCCGTACTTTGTAACTGATATCAGTAATTTGACTGTGATGGAAAACGCTAAGATCGGTACAGAAGTTGCTACCATTCAAGCTAGAGATCCTGACAGCGGAGATTATGGAAAAATTACATATTTATTAGATAGAATGTCGTCCCAGGTAAGCATACTTTTAGTTATGTCATTAACATAAGTTTGTCATATGGATTATTTATTATGAAGATTTACGACAGCAGAAAGAATTTATTAAAAATGTTTTATAATACAGGGTACATTTGCTATTCATCCTGAGTCTGGCGTTTTAACAGTAGCAGATTCGATTGACTGGGAAGATAAACAAAATTACGTTCTAGTCATAGAGGCTTGGGATAACTATCAGTTCGGTTATACAGCTGGGGAATCGAGAAATGCGTTTAAGCAGATCAAGTAAGTTACTTTCATGTTGCAATTGACATCCGTTTCATAAAAATTAACCATTCTAAGAATTAAGTCATATTGACAATTTGATTTTAAAACATTAACAGCAACTTGATGTATTGTATTTATGTAATGCATTTTAGAAAGCATACTTGACATATTTCAACTGTTCCTTTTATTTAAGAGATTCATTATATAATTTATTAGCTATTCCATATAAGATAATAAGATCCATATATATATTTGCGATTCATCTGTGTAAATTAATTATTTGTGTAAATTCTGCTGTCTGTGAAAATTAATTATCTCTTGAATTAATATCTGTGTTACCTGTATTGGTATGAAATACTAATGTCGAGACAGAAGCATTAACTTGAAAACTTTATTATAACGGTTTACGCATTATTCATGAGCAGAATATTCTAATAGTTTCAAATAATTTGCAAAAAATTCGTTTTGAAGGGTCACTGTAACAGATGTCAACGACAATCCACCAAAAATGGACATACCTCCAACATGTGTTACCATATCAGAATTCCATGACGTGAAAGATTTAGTTTTTACCATTAAGGCGAAGGATGCAGATGATCCAACAACTCCAAATGGTCGTATGAAAATTAGAATTCTTTCTGGAAATGAATTAGGTTTGTATAAAGAATTTACGTTTTATTATTCTACGAGATGACTATGAAAAATATCTAACGAAACATCTTATAGATATCATGTATGTAAGAAGGCCAATAATAACGTAAATGTTGACTCTTTCGATTAGGTTTATTCATCCTAGAACAAGCTGATTATTGGACGGCAAATATAAAAGCGGCGCATTCACTTCGAGGAAAATTCGGGAATTATTCGTTACATCTGGAAGCCCGAGATCTTGGTAGTCCTTCCAATAAAGACATTTCTATTTTAAATATTTGTGTGACGGATTACAACGACAATCCGCCAGTCTTTATTAGTCCACAGCATAATACAACTATTCGAGTTGCAGAGGTAAATTTGCACTTGTGTTAATGTAAATTTTTATGCTTTTTTCTTATATTGTCGTGTCCGGATGTTTCGTTTATTCGACTATCAACTAGGAAAAATGAGCTAATTTGCCACTTGGATTGCCAATCTCTTGACATAAGTATTACTTTATTTAAGGCATTTTTACCAACTTATTTTGAGAAGTAAAACGATTTTTTAATGCAATATCGCGTTATGCATATAAGGAATTCGCAATACATGCTGTACTACACGTTGTTCGTGCTGTTCTGACGAATATAATTTATAGAATGTGACAGTCGGGACATCGATCATACAAATTGAAGCCAAAGATGCCGATACTGGTCCAAATGGCGACGTTCATTATCGTCTGAAGCAAGATTTGGCTGGTCATTGGAGAACATTCCACATCGATGATACCACTGGAATTATCTCACTAAAACTCCCGTTAGACAGAGAAACGCAGAAATTGTACGAGGTAATTCAAATTACATTCTTTATATAAAAAAAGAAGTACAGAATAATACACGGGAGAAGGCATTCTCTACTTTCACACTTTGATAAATTTGCACCGTGTAATCATATACTCAAATTTAGAGATATCGAGAGTAGATGTGTTATAAACTGTCTTTTTCCCATTATCACCTTGGGAATATCGATTTCAATTTTTATTTTTATTTTAATCTGGATAGAGAATTATAGAATGCGAATAAAACAGAAACTTTGATGATTTAATTTCTGAATGACAAACGTTTGCATTGCTCTAATAACTTCATTTAATTTAAAAATGAATTGACATCGATGTCTGTGTACGGTGATCTTACCATATAATTAGCTCGAAAATTAATTAAAGTACGTAGAATATTTGACACAAATGGCATCGAGTATAAGATAATAATAGTTGTTAATTCTCACTCATAGATCAGAGTAGAAGCATACGATCTAGGAACTCCAACTCCTCTCAGCACGGATCTAGATCTGATTATTTATGTGCGAAACATCAATGATTACGAGCCTCAGTTTTTGGTAGACATATTCAAGATTGACTTCACGGAAGAGCAACCTGCTGGCTCTGAAACTGTACAATTACCAGAAACTGTCGATAGGGACGAAGTTGATGATCTTGACGATCCTCCTACTCAAGTGTGTTACTTTATAATCAGCGGCAATGATGATGGACTCTTTATCCTCGATATCTTTAGACACGAATTAACTGTAAGTCACGAACAAATAACAAAGTTTGATATATAAATGTAACAATTACTTATCGTTAATTAATCAGTGACGTATTTTCTTTCATATTCTATAAGTTCCTGTCATCCTTTTATAAAGCTATCTATTCCTCTTTTATAGAGCTTTTTTTCGTAAATTCAATTGCTTTCAATTCAGCAAACATAAAAGCTACATTATGTACCGAATGACCTGTGTGAACAATGAAAATTTACGAGAGATTTTCTAGATACCCAACTTTTAAAACGTACAATTAATCGTTTCAGACTGCGAAAACGTTAGACAGAGAACAGCAAGAGGAACATTTGTTAATTGTGAAAGCGACAGAAGATTGTAATACTGTCCCAGCGAACGGAACGCTTTCCGACGAGACGGACGATACTACATTGAAAGTTGTTATAAATGTAATGGACATAAACGATAATCCACCCAAGTTTGTTAGTAAGATATTCACGGGTGGAGTTACTACAGAAGCTGATTTTGGCACGCAATTTATGCAAGTCAAGGTAAAATCTATTCTTCAGATAGTATATTACAATAATGGTATAAATGGTACAAATAATTTTTAAGAAAAATATATAATATGCAAGGTATCTCGATTTCCAGTATATTAACGAAATTAATAACGTAACAAATAACATAACAGTGTACCGAATAAAATCATGCAGTAAGAATGTATGTGAACTATCGTCATTGTTGAAGTAAACATTAAAAAATTGTTCCGAATGTCATTTGACAGAAAAAGAACTACATAAAATGTACGGATAATTTATTGTTACCTATTTTAAACAATAGAAATGTACGGTTTTGTTTCAGGCGATTGACTTGGATGCAGGTGACAATGCTATAGTTAATTATTACCAAGTTGGTAAAATTCACATGACTTTGACAGAAGGTTTGGATGATATTGAGCTGCAACCTTTTCTAGTTAATAAACTCACCGGGGTAGTGAGTTTAAATTTCGACCCTCAGAGAGGGATGAAAGGATATTTTGATTTTATGGTAAATCAAATTGATTTTAAAAGAAATCATATCTCGTAATCTCACAGTGTAGTTTCGTGCATAGCATGCTAATAAAGTATAATCGTAGTCACGAGATCATGGTTGTTATTACTAATACTACATCTTATATAAGGCGTATCTAATAATATTACTATTAATCAAATTTTATTAATGTATTTAAACAGGTGTTAGCCAATGATACCCATGGTTTAGAAGATACTGCAAGAGTATTTATTTATTTACTAAGAGAAGATCAGAGGGTCCGTTTCGTGTTGCGGCAACATCCACCGGAAGTCCGGAACAGAATAGAAACGTTCAGAGAGTCAGTGTGGAAAGTTTTTAAAATTATAAACACTAGAATTTTGATTGAATTTATATCACTACTTACGTAATAATAATTTTACAACTTTATCGACATTTACAACAATTTGCGAAATAATAAAACGTGAAAGTACAAAAACATTTTGAAATTTCATTAGTATGAAACACAATTATCGTAATTACATTGGTATATTCAATATTGTGTTTTATATAGAAGTTACAAAATAATTGTTGCAAACATACACTTCGAAGAAGTCATAAAAGTATCTATTATATTAATTCTAATAGATTACTTTTTGTAATTATATATTTTCAATTATGAACAACGTAGAACATAATTTCCATGTAGAACAAAATTTACAATTCTGTAACGTAAATTTTTAGGACACTGGGCAACGTGACTGGAGCGATAGTTAACATTGATGAGTACAAAATCCACGAGAATCACGACGGTTCTGTCGATCGAACAAAGACAGATTTGTACATGCACCTTGTAAATCGTCGAGACAATTCCATTCTTGAAGTGTCGGAAGTCCTGGAATTAGTCGACAGAAATATAGAGAAACTCGATGGTCTGTTTAAGGAATTCAATGTTCTCGACACGCAACCGGCTCAATATCAACCGATTGTTCAGTACGAGCAAGCAGGAACCACGTTTTGGCTTTTGACTTTGACCTTGTTCCTAGGAGCTCTGCTAATTCTGTGCATAGCCTTGTGCATTTCGCAAAGAGCCTCGTTCCGCAGGCAATTGAAAGCTGCAAATGCATCACCGTTTGGTAAATATCATGATTCTGTGCATAATACCTTGTTTTTCATTAATAAGACATTATCAGTTTGAGATATTAATGGAAAATTCCAAAAAATTAATTGGATTTATCGTAGAACGTTATCATATAAGCGTAAGAAATAATAGAACTTGTGACTAATTATACAGTTACATAATCAATTCAATAAATAATTCTTCTAAAATTAGGAAGTTTTTAGAACAAATTTTACAGTATATATCTTTTATGTACTCCTCTTTTATGTATACGTATGGCCATACAGGTATATTTAATATCTGCATATGTATTTACTGATAGCAAATGATTGTAACTGAATTATATATTATATCTTTTTGTTATTCGATAACAGACACATTTGAATATCCCTTGAGCAACAGTCAGCATGTATATATAATTATGCATGTAAGAAAAATTATAGTTTTATACATGAAATAATGTCTGAAATATATATTACATGCTGATCTTAAATTATTATTCAATTTACAATTTCTGACGTTTATACAAAACCTTATGTGCTTAAATTATTGCCCAACCATTGCTGTTTATTAATTAATACAATTTTCAAAATTTAATTTGTTCACATTTGTTTAAGGAACATCAGATGCAGAATTTATAAGAGGGCCTGGTCGTGTACCGAATACAAACAAGCATAGCGTAGAAGGTTCAAATCCTATATGGATGCACGCTTACGAGAATGAGTGGTTTAAAAGTGACGAATCACTTAGTCACACGTCTGAGAGGGATTCTCTCGATGAAAATGCATTGAACAACGAAGAAATAATGAACGAAGCTAATACAAACCAAAGAACCGATGATAAACCGTACTATATCGAGCCAAGAGCGTCTTCCATTTCAAGGTAAATATTACTTACTTCTAATTGATATGATATTTAAGTATATCTACATATTATCATACAATCTACTAACAAGTTTAATTAATTAATTAGGATAATAGTAGGATTAAATGATTATCAATAGACACCACAAAGTAACAATAGTATTTATGCGAAATAAATAAAATGAATAATTAATAAAGTACATATAGTAAACATTAGAATATATATAGTAAGTATTACAATTAGAAATAATAAATTTTATTTGCAGTGCGGGAAGTGTGGCAAATATACCAAATGACTTTCATCGAAGTTCTCCAATATATCGAACGCAAAACAATATCGTTAATCCTCTTGGTAAAAAAATAGAAACGACGGAATTGTAATTGAACAACGACGATAATACGATAGAGAAAAATTCTTATTTGCGCGGTAGTATTTATAACTTCGTAAGAATTTAGAATAATTCTTGTAAATAGTTACACTTCGTATAAGCGTTAGTATATATTTAATATTTATTTCATAGTATTTTTAAAAATTGACAGTGACAAATATTTTGTATTATCGAACTCATATTTTCATTATTTGTATTTTGCCTTGTATCCGTATTAATAGTAAATTACTATTATAGATATAAGCGATTATAGTTTGGAAGAATTTCACTTCCAAGTTCGTGAGAAACTCTGGTTAATAAGAAAAATTAATTTAACCATGATCTCTGCACGTCAGTATGTTACATACACTTGTACCATTGTACACTTTATATTTCTGTTTGATAAATAAATAATTAATTCAATAATATATTAATATTCCTTACTTCATCGACTGACGTCAACTGTTATTAATAATTTGGATTATTTAACTTTTATTATGTTTCCCTATATTTCTGTAAAATATCTATTATTTAAAATGCCAATAATTAAATTTATGTATTCATAGATTTTCAGCTAGTAAAACTTTAAATTAACTTTTAGATCGATATAATTGGGCTCTGCTACTTTCACATTATCAAAGTGAAATATACACACATGCATAATATGTACATTATACGTAAGTTCGTAATACATAAATTCTACTGTTATACAATTTCCTATTATTATGCTATTCAGGAAAGCATGCAAATCTTTTCTCTTTAAAATAAAGTTACTTTATGTTACATATGCTACAATACTAACAACAGTGGTGGAGAAATGACATACTTCTTATATAATTGACTATTACTTTTAATTTGCAAAATATATCACTTTAATAATCGTATTACTGAAACATTCACGAAACATTATTCCAGCCATTCTAATGTTAGTATCATTAATCACTGGTCCATGCTCTTTACATATTAGGTTACTCTATGAATATCTAATGCAGCTTTTGTAAAAGTTAAACTTAAAATTGGCGCTGGGAAGATTACATTATTCATCAAAAGATCTAAAATGAATTCATGCCTTATATAAATACTCAATATAAATATTATTTATACTATTTCTAAATATTTCACGTCTCAAATGTACCTAATTATCTACTTTCAAATGCCCTGATATTGACATAGGCATATTATACATCGCTACGTACTGATATTTACAAGAGAAGGAAGCTGTTTTGTTTCAGAGAAATTAAATTATTGTTGCAAATTATTAGGAAATATATTTTCTAGCTGTACTCAATCGCTGTATTCCTTAATCTTTATTCTTACGCTTTTCATTTATTGTATCGCATTCAACACGCTATGTTGCATTCTCTCAATCGCTACACTCGTGTAAAACAAATTAAACAAATTGTAGGCCAGTCACGAGTATACCCGAGATTTTCATGCACAAACGTTTTCGACAAGTCACAAGTATACTCACACTTACACGTTGCATATGTATCAACGTATGCATTTATTAAAATACAAGATTGTGTACTACGATGTTTTACACATCACTCCACTTCAAAAACGCGTTAAAGGTGAGATTTTCGTTTCGTACGTTGTAAATGTTATTAAATAAGTTGAAACGCATGAACTATAATAGAATAATTTATAAAATATCAAAAAGCAAATTTATGTGTCTCGGAATTCGCACGTCAAGTATATAAACGAAGAAGCACTTCAATCACAGAATACATACAAATATATTCGACATTTCCTTCGAAAAGCTACCATGTAACGATATCAGCCGTATTTAGGCTGTCTGCCTTGTAATACGTAAAAACCGCTATCTCACGTTGAACCACTATAAATTAGAACGAGAAAACGGGCATGCAAAATAAAGCCAAACCCTCGGAACAATATCGCTCGTGTATACCCTTAACTGGGTCGCATAATATTAAAGTGCGATGGCACTTGCGTGAAGTCTGAGCTGCGATCAAGACGATGATCCTTTCAAATTTATACGTTAAATTCTATTTCGTTTGAGGTCGACCAAGAAATTTTCTGTAAAATTGTTTTATGAGATCGTTGTTTACGACAAGACTACGACTATAAGGGGTAACTCGTACCGATAGTATCGCAACACGAAATACCAGTAAAAGAAGAATTCATTGTTTAAATGCAAATTAGCTATGCCTACTGCTGACCTCAATGGGTCAGTCACACTCCTTGTCCCTTTCACCCTTAAGATATTCTATCGTCGTGGTTTAATGCGAGGACTTTGCTACTTGACATTTACTTTAACCGTACACGCCATTGTACGATTAACCACAGAAGAATCCGATTAATGTTCGCCGAAAAATTCTGACGAGACGTGTCTTTGATTGATACATATTTAACTGTAAAATCTAAAGCAATGGTTTTCAACGTTTGGCTCAAGAAGTTGTTGTTTGAAGCTTCTCTTCGTTATATCGCTTGTATCACTAAATGTAATGAAATGCTGAACAAGTAAAAGTTTTGTTCACAGCAATGAAAATAAAATGAAAATAAAATTCGTGATTTTGTTTAATAACTATATAAAACATAGGAAGACGAATTGTATCGTATATACTTCTTCATGTGTATTTCAGTTGTCTTGAAAGTTTGATTACAAGAATAATGCAAGAAATTAACAAATATTCAAGAGTATGGAATAAAAGTAATTTGCAAAATTAACATTCTTAAAATAAAGTCAATCCATAACCACATCGACCCATAACCATACCAAAGAACATAAACTTCAATTCTAAAACTAAATCGGACACTTAAACTTTATATTATTGTATCACGATATTATGATACTTCATAAAATTGAACTAAGAGATGAACAGCATTTACTTTGTTTTTTAAAAACGGCATCCTTTTACACATAAATAAATAAACTGTAGCTAAAATATCAAATGTATATCATTCTTGTAATACAATTTCTATTACGTAAAATTAAACAAAGAAAGCATAAAAATCGTAATATAAATTCTAAACGGACAGAGATAAAATTATATAGGAGAATACAATTAATTAACGTTATCGCATTAATTATAATTTATAATTATTTTATAATTTTTCACTTAATTCTATAATATATGTAAACTATATCTGACGTACTGTCTGTAAAATATATCTAATAAGCTTGCGTTTCGTTCGCACCATAAATGTCAACTTCTATAAATAAAGATTTCCATACAGGTCTACGTTTTACGAGACGGAAAATGAGCGAGGCAGAAGTCGTACGCACAGTCGGTTGTAGGTTGAGAGGTAAGGTAGCCGAGGAAACGGCTACCTACTCCCTTATCCTATTCCTGAACGTCAGCTTCGCGTGCAACCTTATGCTAATCTTCGTTGACTATATAAGCGACTGGTCAGTGTTCGCGTCGTTCCCTTGTTCCCCTCCTTTTCAACCCTTCACTAGCTTAGACTTCTTGCGGAACAATCCACTGACGGTGTTTCCATTAAAGTCAGTAGCGTAGCAATTGTTAATTGATTGAAGTCGAAATTAAACGAGATTGCATAAATAAAACGAATGATAATTTCTAAATAAATACATTTATAGTGGATAATGCTACTTCTCTTACGTTCATAGGTCCTTTTATTCGCAATCTTTGATAATGATTAATGTACGAAGCAATTTATAATTAGTCACCGGTGATAACACGACAACTAATTTTTCTTCGCCATAAATTAAGAAACAAATTAAAATTGACTTTTATAACTCGCGTGCGTGGCCTGTTTACATTCTCTTCTGAATACGCATTAGAATGTCAATTTCCCCATAAACACTCTCCCATATTAGCTTATATTCAAGGTGTTCGCAATTTTTCATGCCACGTATTCCAGTAAGTGACTAATAATCGTCGTTTCCTAGGGTTATATCGTTCCTAGTGCCGATCCTGTTTTACGCTACTACTACGTGGAGGTGCATTTATTCTACGCGCAATTTGCATGCATTGGCCCTTTCTATGTACGTAGCACAAACTCGACATAACGACAATACTTCTCCAAATGTCCTTATTCCACTGACTCGGCTAAGTGCACCTTTTTCGCCTATTTCCAAAGAACAATACGATACAGGTACATATGTAGTATCTTACTTCAGTAAACATGTAGCCTATCAGAAATTAATAAACATTGATTAATTCTTTTTAATTTATCAGTCGAATAATATGTCATAGATGATTTAAGATATATACAGTTTTACATGTCCATGAATAAAAATCTCTTCTAAAACAATTTTTTTTTTTATTAAACAGATGTCCTTAGAGAAGTATATTGCTACGTTATAAACTTGGTTTTTGTGCAATAATATTGTGGTAATTTTAATAACAAGTTTTCATACTTGCAGTTATAAAGGAAATAATTGCAAAAGTCGTAATGAAAATAGAAGGATATAATGGTATAATATGTAATATAATATATTATTATACTTATTCATATATGTTTCTTATTTCTACTCGTAGAATACTATGAGCATTATATTGCAGGTAAAAACCTGCACATCTCTAAACGCTGTTTATTGTGGAAGAGTACCAAGTACCATGTTACGTCCAATACTTTGAATTTAATCATTTAAGCGATTTTTTAAAAATAGGACAGACAGCTTGATGTTTGGTGGAAAATTAGAAGAATTATTTTACTGGATGGCGTGCAGATTTTATGAAAAAATTTCGACCGGTCGAAATCGCGAGGAAGGAAGTAAAGATTACTTTTTGTAACTCTTTTATCAAAAATGTAAACAACAGATTTTGGAGATTTATGTCATATATAGAACCAGAATATTTCGTAGAAATTAATTGGTACAGAAACAAACAGGCATCGAAAAATTGTAAAAATCTTTACATTTCTTACAGTTATAAGCTAAAAGTGGCGAGAAGCTGCAATTTTCGCCATTTCTAACCGTTTGTAGCTCGTAGCAACGTTATCCGTTTTCGGAGAAATTTTCAGCATGTACATATACATATAGTTGCCATAAATCTTCAAAATGTGTTGTTTAAATCTTCATTACATGTCCAGATAAAAAACTAGTAAAAGGTAACATCCACTTCTCTTTTCTTTCTCTGAATTACGACCAGTTGCAATTTTTTCAAAATTCTCTTACGCGTTATCCAATCAACTAATAATCTTCTAACTTCCTAAATAAACTCAAGTCAGTTGGCTCAACCTTAGAAAAGTTATCCTGTTTGAAAGAATGTCCAAATATTAATAGAAATAACTGAACGTACATGGCACAGAATCAGAACGTTATTCATCTTTCAAACAGCCTATAGGACACATTTAATACCTCGTTCGTATTAAAATATTGCCGAGTTTTAATTGAAATGCACGCGTTAATTTTTCGTTTTATGATCTCAACTAAGTATAAAAAAAGGTATTGTAATGTTCAGGCACTACATCTAAGGTATAATTAAACGATATCGTAGCTGGCATCAACATTATTTACGATGAAACTCCGACGCTTTTAATCACAGAGAGCTTATCTCCTCTGGAATAGATGATTAGAGCGAAGAAATCGAACTTAAGATGTCTATCGTCGAAATTTGTTCCCTGTGGCAAACAAATCACGCGACCCCCGCGTTAAAGAACCCTCCTTATTAGGGACTGCGTAGCTACTAATACCCCGACTTCTCAAGCCCTGACTCATCGACGTTACGCTGCCTTTCGGTATTACATCGATAACTCGTAATTTTTTCGCAAAACCTTTGAAATGTAGATCGAATATCGCAATCCAACTACTATCAACATTTATGAAATTATCGCAGATTAGTAGAAATTTTGAAAAAAGTTTCACTCAAATTTTATAGAAATTAATGTAAAATAAACGATTTTGTTTTATCTCGCATTGGTTAAATTACAATTTGTAGCATAATTTATATCGCATCCTTGCTTCGACAGTGATACATCTCTGAAATGTTAGTTTCTTAAAAAATACAAAGGACTGTCTTTGGGCGTAACGTCACGTTATATTCTTTCTAAAGAGATGAGATTAAGAAAAAGGATGGAAGGATATAGAACGAAGCATTGTATTTGTCTTCGTCAATTTGTAACTTTGAAAATACTCGAAGATTTTTCTTATACTAATGATTATAATGATTAAAGAAATTCGTTTATGTGTCATGTTCGTAACAGGGGTGTGATGTATATATGTATATTACAAAAATATCCATAGCTGTAATTAAATACAATACTGCGAAAATAGTTCAAGGTGAATATGACCAAGGTTTTTTATGATAATTGCAAGACGTCGTTTATGGAAATGAAGCTAATTATGAGCAAGGTCATTGATTAATTTAGCAATGAAAGGATTAATTATTTCAGAGTATATGGACAAATTTGAACATTTTCTAGGTAGTTTACTGAGCATACGCGACCATAACTATTTAAAATGCAGTGAGAAAACTCCCACAGTCGTATTATCGCAATCGTTCCAAGGCTATTAAAACTATTACGAACTAACCATACACGTTGTATCAGATCGTATTTTTACCTTTTGCCGCGGATTCCGCAATGAGGATTTACATAAATTTTACTTTTACCTGCATCGTTAACGACATACTGTTTTATTTTGAACTTTAATCCTTAGATTACTGCAATATTACCATAAAAAAATATCGATTAAAGGATTAAACAATCTTTTACCAACAAAGATACGATTCTTCGTGTTCAATAATTCCATAAATTAAATTTCACCGATGAGTTACAATGGCAAGAACGTGCAAACGTTTCCGGCCACGTAAATTTCTCGCTTCACATTTAAATAATAATAATTTACATCCAAAAGAAGTGTCCAAAAGAGTTTAAAGGAACGTTGCGTTACAGAGGGACGTTTATCTTATATTTTATAGACTCGCAGTTATACGACTTTAATATCGCTTTTAAGAGGTAAAATGAAAAATACCTGTATATCTGACCGGAAACTTCCGCACATCATTGAATCTTCACGAAATAAGAGGAAATAGCGGGAAAACGAGAAAGCCAATAGAAAAGTTTGAAGTAAAAATGGGTGATGTGAGAGAAAAAGGTGGATGCACCTTCGGCAACCTGTGGAGAGGGGATGGCCGGTGTTTCGCGACGTACACGTGACATGGACGTACAGGGTTCGCGTTGGGGGGTTGAACGAAACAACCCCTTCACATGCGCGGCGTTCGCGGCCACGTGAAGTGGTGCGTTCTTCCACAACTCTCGAAAATGTCGACCCTCGACCACGGCTAAATCCGCGTGTAAAGTCTATTCTTTCATCGAAATCACGACCTTTCGGTCACGAAGCAAAAGTCAAAGACACAGAAGGGACGACCATTGTAAAAAGTTTACGTGACGAGTGTTGTTTAGGTGTTACGTTGATTGCAAGTGCTTCGTTTAACAGTCTTCTTATACAGCTGTTTCGTACGACGTTTTCCATATTCTTACTTACAAGTACGACAAGACATTGCAAGTACTCCTTGTTGTTTTAATAGTTTTATCGATTTTGTTAGCGAATTATTCAGACGTGGTTCTTCACTGTAACTGAAATCAGGGTTCTTCGAGGAAGAACGTGATTCACGTAAAGTGCACGTTATTGCGTGTATGAATTACTTTACGCGGGAAAAAGTATTCTCGAAGGATGTGTTAAATGAACGATCGATGGATAACCGCGCAAAAGCATGTATTGCTTCATGATTTTGCGGTACTGAATGACTCTGCGATCAGGTAAGTGAACATTAGCGATTAGTCTGCGACATTTCGTTTATAGTATCAAATTATTCTACATAATATCACGTTACTCTCTGTATTTGTTAAAATCCTTATGCATGTGCATGCCGCATAATAAGACCTTAAATGATTGCTCTAAATAATAAAAACTTAAACTTAACGTAATAGTACGATAGCAAGTAAGGGTACAGTTCTTCAATTTGTATAAATTATTTTACTGTGTGTAATAAATTAATTTTTACGAGCTTCGTACTTTCAATATTTCCACGTTATAGTTAATATTTTACATATGGTAGATATAACAGAACGAAATAGTGAAAATTGGATAATTGAAATACCAAATAATCAAAATATCAACATATTAAAAATTACAGGAATTTTTTAAATTTTACAACTGGTATATTTCCAAAGGTGCATTTTCAGATCTTATTTCATTAGATGTTCATTATCCTAATTGTTTCATACTTTTCCAGAAAGTTTGTTGTATATCGAATGCACGACACAAAATTGTTTTAGTTGGCGCATTCTGTGTGCTTTAAGCCAGCGTGGCATGCCAGCACGACATTACATATCCCACTAACAAAGATATTTGATCGTTCTACATTTTGTGACGCGGAGAGTGTTTGACCGTTTCATAAATGTGGTTAATAATAAATTTTCTGTCTCGCCAATATCGAATGGAAGCGTTTAGACAAATTCATTTGCGTGCCAAAGATATTCTTAATTAAGTTATATATACTATACCGCAACATACAGTCTATAATACCTTAGGAACTGTTCTTTCTCGATTATTTAACGGTGCACAGCCAAATACTTTTTAGTGATAAATGTATATGGTAATTAAAAAGTGTTAATTGATATAATATCCATAAACATTATTAGGCGTTCAACAATTTATTATTATTGCACTTTCTATGAACGATTACGTGGCTTTTATAAGAAAGATTTACTAGAATTTATAATTTCCATTTAAAAATTGAATTTATTTTGTTGTTCATATCGATAGGTGTATTTGAAATATACAAATTTTTCATGTAACAATACTCTTTTTGGATATGCAAAAATGGAAGTTATTTAATCTTGAAAAATTCTATGTGATAATTCTATGTGATAGTGTACGATATAATGATGCTTGCCAAAGGCTAAGGGAAAAAGAAAATTAAATCGATCCATACAGGGTGGACAATGACCGGGCGATACTATTAAATTCTTATGCACAATGAGCGAGCAAAAGCTTGATTTTTCTTCAAAGACGAGAATTCGTGCTGGCTTGTTAACATAAGACGAGCACTTTTTAATATTTATGAACTGTCTTGGCTACACGAAAGCGAAGCAATCAAAATCTAACAAGTTGTGAATAGTTAATAACATCAATTCGAATTTTAATATTTTATCGAAGTTCTTTGGCTTCTTGTAATGCTATTCTATATACGTGATATTTTATGCGATATAATATTTTTTTCGAATTCGTAACTTTAATATCAAAGCTTAAATAATAAAATCTTTTCGCAAACAATATGTAAAAGCATTGGTAGAAAAATAGACTGATATCTTTTACAGATTTCCATTCAGATTGAGAGTAACAAATAAAGTAAACAATTTTTATAATCTATTTCAATATTCAATAAAATATTATAAATTGGTCAGAATATTGACTAAAATACTGTATAATTAATTAGTGAATTAATAACCATTTTTTTAAATTCTATTATATACAAAGTTACTCTGATACAACTAAATAAATGTTACAGTTCTATATCTATTCTAGTATAACTAAACCAATTCTCTGTCATAGTGATCGAACGATGGTTTAGCCCTTGCAAAAAGTGATATTTGTACGATATTTGTTCTGTGATCTTCTGCTGATAGGAAAATTTCTTGATGGAGAATTAGTTAATGACCTATATTCACTTCCGCTATGTTCAATATCATACGTTCCCCATTCTACCCTAAAGCAGAGCGATTTCATCGGCACGTGGCAAATTGTGCCATAGCGTAAATTACATTCTTACAATTCGTACGGGTAAGCGTACTTACGGATTGAGTCGTTTTAAAACTTCCAAACAATGGACAGAAGACAAGTCGAAGGCTTTCAAATTAATTGCGAAATTAAACACCTTCAAATTGATCTGGAATAGAGTACCAGTTCATTACAAAAATGGCTCTCGTAAAAAATTGATTGCGAGTAGAATTTAATTTTAGAATAACGATAGGACATTTATAGATTTATAACACTCTAAAAATACTAAGCATTCCTGTAAACTGTAAGTCATTGTAATTAGTCATGCCTGGAATAGTGATTCCTGAATAATTTATAATTGCTTTTAGTATGGAAAATGCGATATACTTTGAACATTGTATTTCTGTATACATATGTAGTATAGTTTATTCATCATGAACCTAGTTAATTAATCAATGATTTGCTCCTATTACTTTGCTTATTAATATTTCCTGGATTTATCATTTCTATGATTATTTAATATTGTAAATTCATTTTTTAATTTTTACTATTATTATAATTTTTACTATTAATAAATTAATATAAAGCAAGTAAAAGTTTAACGAATGTTTCATAAGGTATTTTAACTTCAGTGTTATAAATTGCGTGTTCTTCTATCATGCTTGTATGTGAAATAAAATTTAAGTTAGGCAATTATTATAATTATAAAAAAAGCTATACTGAAAGTAAGTTAGAAATATCTTAAACGTAAAAACTTTCCTAGCTTACTGTAATGATTTGTACTTTGTTATCGTTGTTTCTCTTACATTTCTTTTAATTCTTGAAGAAATTTACTCAGAAAATTGTAAAGAATTGTTACTAGACATTAAAAAAATAATATTTCTCCTTAAATTTTATTGCTCGCATACAAGTATAAGTGTCAGCTTATGTATGTATATAAGCTTACCAAAACAGCAAAACACGAAAGCCCCGCAATATAAAACTAAAGTAAAATCAGATGACATAAACGATTATGATTTAGACATTGGACATTTTTTTTATTTTTAGAAATTAATGGAATCCTGACTGTGTAGGTGTCATAAAACCATGCGTTTTAGTATTAGTTCACGCCTCCCTTTACTAGCAACAGGATTTACGATTGGTGTGAAGAACTGACCGCTGACTCAAACACTGTTATGTGTTAGTTCTGAATAACGAGTGGTCACGACCTCGTTTCTTGATCATAAAATCAATATTTCCGATTCTATCAGAATTTTTGTCGTTAATGTATATTATTCGTCCGTAACAGTAATACTATCCTTAATTTTGCACCTGTAGAAAACAAAAATTCTATAAAGTATATTACATCGACTTACAGTAACACATTACAGTTTTGCTTCTAAATCAATAAATATAAATGCACATAACGTAAGGACACAAATTAAGAAGTATAAATTATTTGTAGAATTATTGGTTAAAGGCTTACAGCATAAAGCATAGATCATACTATACTCGCTGTGTATAGAAAGAACTAACGTGTTTGGAAACGCTGTAAATGAATATTTTATTATCGGATGATTATTCCATTCCTTTTTCATGTCGTAAAACGTTGCACGAGTTCAGTGAATTATTTCTCGATAATAAATCGATAAATTTCTAGTCTGTAATCGGAAATTAAACATTGTAGCGCCTGATCCATCTCATGCTTATTTCACTGTCTATCAAATTTCCGGAGTCATATTAAAGTGAAACTCGCACGTATGCAACTATTACTTGTATGAGCACGTAATATATCGGATTTCTACAGGCAATGCATTGGCATTCGGTCTAAACTTTATCGAGATTTTTATTTTACAGAAATTTTCTGTTTATCATACCACCATGGTATGGTTTCTGTTTATCATGATAATATATTATTCATGGTATTAAATTGTAATGTGTCGATTCTTTCTTGCAAAATTGTATACCTATCTAAATAGTTAATTTTTGTAAACCATTTGTAATTCTTCTGACGACAATTCATAAAGTAATTCATAAAACTCAGCTACACACATATGTTTTTGTGATGTACATAGTACGTGTAAAAGAACAATATTAAAACAGAAGAGCACTTGAAGGATGTACCCTTTTAAATATTTCCAATTGAATTGGAATAATTATTTCATCTTTTTGTTAGTTAAATAATGAAATGAAAGGTATATCAGAAAAGTCATTTATTTAAAAATATATATCTTCAAATAAAACGCGACAACCAATAAATATGTTAAAATAAAGATTGCAAATTTGATCAAAAAATCGACTCAAAAATTTATTTAATTAATATAAAAATCATTCCAATATTTACCAGTGATTTTATAACAGATCATTTATCCAAATTATCGTAAGTAAGTTGAGACTGCTGTCAGGAAAAGAAAAGGGTGCGCGCCCTATCACGCGTACCAAGGAATGACCACCGACTGCCTTAAATAATTACTCACTGGATAAATGGACTGACTGTCAGTCAGTTTGAGAGCGCTTGAACTCACCCCTTCTAATATTTAGAAAAGAAATAGGGGTACTCGTATAACGAGATATCGATCTTTTCATTAACGCAATAAATTCACAAGTTCAATGCACATTGATTATGAAATACATTTATTATTCCTCCTAACAGTGTAATTAATCTCTCTGCATAATTTGTAATTTATACTTCAAAAATCCTCCAACATTTAGGTAATAAAATTAAGCTAAAATGTATATTCCCATTAACAGTGTTTCAACATTAAATAAAATAAAATTCACGAACATCCCCATCAGAAACATTTTTTGTACAATACAGAAATTCCAAAATGAATACGTTTATCTGACATTCCATTTTTAAAAGATAAAATATTATTAATTCGAGACGTTTCATTCACGTGAAGGATAGAATAAATATTTTCCTATTTTATTTCGTTTTTCTTTATTCATGTTTGTCATACTTGAAATTGTTTGTTCGTCCAACACGCATTCATTTTAAATATCCTGCAATTAGCATGCTATGAAAGTGCTTCTTCGAAGTATTTAAGTCGCTTGGATAAGAACACAACATTTGTTTTGACTACGAAGTAACCATGTTCGGATATAGATTGATCATATAGGGCGCTTACTAAGGGGACAATTTATGGCAGTTTCATCGTTATTAATGAAACATATGTATTGAGTTGCTGGCAAAGTTCGTAGCAATTTTATCAGTCGATATATTTTGCTGTATATTTGATGAGATCACGAGAAGATTACTTATTTTGGACTTCTGTCGCAAATAACAAAATATGATTCGAGTGTTCATAATCTCACATTAAATGAAATAATTAAATAAGAAAAGTACGAGATAGAATAATGAAAAATAAATCCTTTAAAAAGACAATATTAAAATCATACGTTCTACTCCTCAACTTTCAGCAACTACTTATCGTTTGATTACGATTTATCAGTCTTTATGAGTCTTTAGGAAACTTTCTTTCGTGGTAAGAAACCAAATACTTTAAAAGTTTAAAAAATCATTTCAGAACTATAGCAAAAGAAACAATTACTTCTATTGAAAAAGACAAACTTCTTTAAAAAAAAAGATCATTAAACTACCCCCAAAGTAGCTCACGAAAGTATTCGAACACTTATAAAAATCACTTATGAAAATATCGTGTACATGTTACGTAAAACATTTTGGGTTACGTAAAATATTTCATATTTTACTAACAGTTTTTAGTTAGTTTTGTACAACATATTCGTAAAATAACTATCGATCGCGTTAGGCGTTTGAACGTCCTATTTTTATTCAGAGCAGAGACCTAGAAGAAGTAATCCGCTGTTTGCAGAATGCCCTTTGCAGGACAATGGTGCAAAGTATGGATTTATTTCGGATTCGTTTTCGCGTGGGCAAAAGGTGCGCGTCCACGCTTTGATACCTCCACGGACATGGGATTAGTTCTAGTTCCAGCGGATGCTGAAGTAGATTCTGTCATTTTTCGACTTCGCGCCACTGACCAGGATGCAGATTTCCCACTTGTTTTTGAAATAACTGGTAATTATAACGAATATCGTACGGGCAAAAAGTAGAAATAAACTCCTTCGTTAAAAAAATCTTTTATTTTTTTAGCTACCATCACACCTGTTGTAAGGATCGACAACCTGCCGTGCACGTTGTATAACAAAGTGTGTCAAGCTAATGTAATACTAACGAAACGGCTAATGCCCGGCCGCCTTCACGATTTTGCTGTTAGGGTTAGGGACACGAAAGGAGATTCCAACTCGATGCAAGCTACTATTTCTGTTACGAACGCAACCACCCTTCGTGATAAAATATTCCCGCACATACCCTCTCTGATAATGGTACCCGAGGTAATTATTTGTTGTATTAATAATAACGATTAGTACTAGCATTCAACACGTTAATTACTACAACACCGTCTCCATAAGAATCGAATACATATATTCTTTTTGATCATAAAAGATATAACTTAGAAAAAACGAAGCTGGCACCTCGCTGGGGGCAGCCACCCACATGCTATATTTACTTTTATTTTATTTTCTTTTTTTCACCAACAAGATATAACACTTTACCAAATGTCCATAAGGACAAAGTGTAAAAAAGAACCAAAATAAAATAAAAAAAAAATATTCTTTTTGCATAGCGATAATATCACACGATACATTGCTTCGTTCTTTATTGTACGAATTCTATTAAGTATATAACGTTTTATGGATCACATTGTTTGAAACTAAAAAAATATTAACTGTAAGACCTCTCTTATCCTTTAAAATTATTGTAAAGAATATGTGTTATTCTCATCGTTTTATATCCTTTTCATAAATAGTAGTATTTCTTTATTAGCAGTATTATGCTATGTAATACTTTTAGCAAAATAATAAGTATGAATCTTTTACACGTTAGAAAAGCTTGAAATTAATAAGTGTAATCTGAATATGCATGCGTGTAATATTCGATATGTTCTCGTATCAAATCATACTCCTACTCTCGTTTCCTGCTTTCATGTTAATTGCCTATTATTATGCGAGAAATCTTCTAATCTGCCAAGTAAATCACAAATGTTATAATTTAGTATTTCTAAATATAGTTTTTTATTTTCATGCGTTAAGGCCATATCGAAGATTATACTTATTCGTCCATCGTAAGGCATTCTATAATAAAAGAAATTGAAATGACGTACAAAGTAATGTTTATAGATTACATTAACGTTAATTTCTCAGAGGACAGTCTCTACTTTATCGTAAAATAAATTATACAAAATCAGTGATTACAATATTAATCTTATGAAATTATTTGCTTAGGATACTAAACCAGGCAAAGAATTAGATTATCTTTTAGTAAGAGCTAATTCTTGGAGTGGAAAACCCGTTTATATCGAACTCTGGGTAAGTCACAGAAATGAACAGTAATTTTTAAAACGTAGTTTAAGTAACACTTCAAAATATACTATTGCTACTCGTATATCTTCCAAACAATAATTTATTATTTTTATAGCAACCAAAAGAACTTTTCACTATAAGACAGCGGCAGACACCCACGCAAACACGAGGAATAATTACACTAACTGGAGAATTAGATTTCGAAACGCAATCCATGTACACTCTCACCATGTATGCTACGGTATGCGATATTTGAATAAATGTTGTTAACTACTTTCTGGTAGAAAGTTTAAATAACATAGTTTATTTATTAGGATCCCTATACGGAGCAGGGAAAAGATACTAGAAATATTGCAGGCTTAAGCGTTGTTGTGATAGTTCAAGATGTTCAAGATGTTCCTCCAATTTTTACGCTAGCCCCTCCCCTCACAAGGATTAACAATTCTGTACAACCTGTAAGTTGTTCCCATTCTTAACATGATATTTATGTGCCTAATGAAATATATAAATTTTATAAAGTCAGATAAGTAGGAATGAGTTTGTCTACTTTTATCTGTTAGAGCAACTGAAAATTAGATCACAAGAGAATGCAAAGAGAATTTCCATTTTTGATGATTTTACGATATAATATACGTTTTACTTATATATATTACATTTATTATTATAGTTATTTATATATTACATAGAATTAAACTATTCACAAAATTATTAAATTAAAGTTTAATATACTGATTAGAAACAGAGAACATCCAGCCTCAATTAAAATGAATCAAATGGATACCCTCATTCATCCTATTTTTATTATTTCTGACTAGTATAATTTTATATTACATCAGAAGTAATATATCTTCAGCGTAAAAATAGTAAACAGGGGTCACGGTATCGAATAAGATGACTGGATATTTTTTTTCCGACAATAATAGAAATGGATCGGTTTTATTCTGTTCTAATTCCAATTTTATATTTTAAAGTGATTAATTGGAGAAAACTATTATTAATAAATTTTGAGCAATTAAATGTAGGCCAGAAAGGCTACTTATGATACGATATCTCATATAAGTAAAACAAATGTATACGTTGATTTCAGGGTGATATAATACTACGAGTGCACGCAGAAGACGGAGATAAAGGTGTACCGCGTGAAATCGTGTACGGTCTCGTATCTGAAGGCAACCCCTTTACGCCATTTTTTAACATCTCTGAAACAAATGGTAAGAAAATATATCGTGATTTTAAAAAATTTATTTGAAGAATTAAACAATGTTACTACTTCATATTCTTTCTTTTCTTGTTTTTTTATTCTTTCCTTTTTTTTTTTTTTTTTTTTTGCTATAAGGACATCCAGATAATATCTTTATACAAAGAATCTTTAACATGCAGTTCGCTTCTGAAATACAAATTATTTACTTACCTGTGAGAATCAATGGAAAGTATTGAATTATTCGTAAAAATATTATGCACCACCGAATAGATCAAACTTTCTATATAAACATAAGCTGATTATTTAGAATAGGGCACATCTCATCGATATCGATGAGCTTGAAATATGTTGTCAAAGTCAATGTACTGAATGATCTTTTCCTCTAGATATAACTGCTTAATTTTCGAGTTATCAAAACCTAATTGACGATTAAGCTTGGAAACAACTTGTGAAGTTAGGAAGAAAACTTGTTAAGAAGAAAACAACTTGTTACTTCCAGAAGGTAGATTTGAAAAAATGTCGTTATACGAGTTTGGAAAAATATTTCTGGAAGTTATTATTAAAATTGTTAAGATCATTATTTTAAACTTTTAACGCAGCTTAAAATTACATAAATTATATACCCATGGCTATCATTATATCTTGTCAAGAAGTTCTATCACACGGACGATCCACAATCGCGTAAAGTTTTACAATCGGTACTTATGTTGGTCCATAAATTCAACAGAGCGTGGTGAAAATTTGATTACCACGAATATGACCGACAAACACAATAATTTACAGAGGGTGTAATTACATTTCCTAGCGCTGCCATCAGTAAGCGAATTATTCACAGGTTCACCGACATACACACCGTCGAATGACCTGATTTCTCAGGAATAATCCACTCGATGAGTAGGGTTTCAAATTAATTTACCACTACCTCGAACTCCACTTCCCGACATTAAAGCGTGAAGGAATGATTCATACTCTTAGAGGTACAGTTGGCACGGAAAAACAGATTACGTATGCAGTTCTAGCGCGGTGAAAAATGAATGAAACCGTGCAGAGTGCACTGGAAGAAATTCCATTACGAGAAGAACCCACCGTTGATCAATAAGAGTCAACAGTTTTTCGATTTTCCCATAAAAAGAACCTTTTTCATTTCCATCAACTTCTCGATCGTTAACGATGGAAATGGCACTGTCAGAAGTAAATATTGTAACCAAGGTAAATGACCTTAAGAAATTTAATTATCTTTTTTATGCGATTCTTGGATGTTAATACTGTGTCTGACCTTAAACAGTTCTTCGTCTCTGTTGTTCCAATTTTTCTGTATTCGTGTAGTATACGATCAGTCGTCAGTGTTGCGACTTCTCAGGAAGTGCCATGAAATGGATCTGTTTTATCGAAGGTCTAATCGTGTGTGATTTTGGCGTGGCCATTTTTGAATCAGAAAATTATGGACTTTTCTTTCCTCTTCGCGGTACTGACGTGTAATTCGCTCAATTGCCCAATCGGTCAACTGCACGTGAAAGTAGAGAAAATTGATGAAATAATATATATACGATAAGCATCGAACAAGCGTATTAGCACCAATATTTAAGAAATTTCCAAAAGTTTCAATAAGGACTCAGCTACTTCGACTTATAAGTCAGCTCGTGTAGTTTTGTCAGAGAGAGAATGTCGTTTTTACTCGTTCATTGATCAAATCTACGGTTTATGCAGCACGTTTTCCAAAATTAATGCGTTCTGTGATAGATCCTTGGAAAAGGGAAGGCTAAGGGCCGTGAAACAACGAAGCAACTTTATACGCTTGTTTCCACATGATTACAAGCTCGCACGAACGTCTTATCTAACGTCTGAGATCGGTGATACCGATTCTTTTCGCGGAACCAAAAACGAGTCAGGCGAGGAAGTGGCCAGAACTCGGTAGAGGTGGTCAGAGGAAAGTCTTGACGGTCTACAACGCGGTATCGATCGTACTTAGGGGTCAGTCTCTGCTTTTCAGGCTGCGATGCTTATCATTTCGTGACACGAAGCATGCGACCTCTTCGTACTCGTATATGTATGTATCGTATGTATGTGCGTATGTGTGTGTGTATAAACGTAACTACCAGAGAAAACCAGTGAAAAAGAAACAGACAGGGCCAGAAGGAATATAGAAGATAAAAGCGTATTGTACTCTGTAAGTATAAATGAGCGACCGTATCTTTACGCGCTACTGGAATAAATAGACTTGATAAGGAGAATTTTAGCTATTTAATTACATTTTGCGAAATACGTATCTGTTTGTTACGATCTCGGTATATGTCAAATTCGTAAATTTATTCCAGATATCAGATGATATCTTGAACATAAAATTTGCAAATATATAAGTTAAGAGGACTACTTAAAAATTTTGACTATAGTGAATGTACATGTAGATAATGCTGGAGAATGTATGGCTTACGATGTATAAATTATTATTATCTCTCATTGTACGTGTATATTCGTATTCATACAAGTATTTTTTTGCTGAATTATATTAGCTATTTTAAGTTATATCAGTTTATAGGAGCTACAGTTTTATCGAAATTTATTTTCAAGCAGGTAACATTATTTTTCCTATATTTATTTGTATTGTTTTAATAGAATCGTAAATACTTGTATCGTTGAATCAATAATTACGCAATGTACTTCAAGCATAATTATATCATAGTTGATATTTTAGAAACGAAATTAAGCGAATAACTGTGTAAATGAGAATAAGAGTCATATACGAAATAAGAAGGTAGTGCAATGCAATGTATGTTAATAAGGGCAGTTCATTCGCTAAACTCCATTTCGTGATGTGTTATGGAAAATTTCCATCACTGGACATGCGTGCTCTGTATGTCATACATAAGTAACAGGGATCACTGACCGAAATGTTTTATTCATAATTCCCAATAAAAGTAATTCGATCGTGACATAGCTTATTACTTGGACGTTTACGTATAATACATGCGAATAAAGACCTAAACATAATAGAAGTCAGGTATTAAGTCTTTAACGATCTTTTCGAGAATGTACTAATTTATACAATGATTCGTCTCACAAACGTATCATTTCAGTTATTTACATTTTATCCTACATACAGATTATATGTAATGAATAACATTCACTTCATAACTCATTAATTAAACCTTCTGTTCATACAAATCGCCCACAACACGAACAATGTTGTACAGTTATTATTCATAAGTATTAATTAGTAGATATTCTAATTTTCTTTATCCAAAAAGCAAACATCGTTTAAATTTTCATATCTAAACATTTCCGTAGAGTGAAACATAATCTACTTATATACATGTTTCAAAGCATTTTAGAGGTTTAGACTAATTTATAAATCTTTGATTGATAGGTGAAATTACTCTTGCCAAACCATTGGAGGAACTTACCCAAATTACGCACGTTGGAGCACCCGTTGTACTTACGGTGGTTGCTGAAGAAATAAGAAGAAGCAGAGAAGAACCTCCTGCCCAAGCCACAGTTGTTGACGTTGGCTTTCTTCTTGGGGAGCCGGGGAATAGTCCACCATACTTCGAGAGCGATAAGTTGGTACCTGAGTCGTGAATAATTTCCACTTTAATAACTATGAAATTTACAAATTTTTAAGGACTAAATAAATTACACATAAATTTTATTCTATGGCTTTTTATTAACAATTGAAAAAAGCACACAATCGTTAGAATATTAATTATTATGTACAGGATCAATAACATTAAAAATGATAAATTTAGTTTTAGTTCAGTTTGTGATATCTTTAACTTTTGTTATTATAGAAAACGAAGCAAATAAATAAAGCATGACAATTAAATGTACTATTTCCCAAGTAAATATAATAACATGAAAGCATAATAAGCAAAATAAAAAAGTTTAAGATAGATTAGATTATTCCTTCTCTGAAATTTGAAATTTATGAAAAACGAGGGAATTTCAAGTATTTCCTGACCACTTTTCAGCCTGTACATTTCCATTAATCCTAAAATGTAATTTGTGTTTATAAAATATCTTATTCCTTTGCTATAGTTACGTTGCTACGATAGACGAAAACCCTGAGCCGGGGACTGTGATAAATTTTGGTGAGCAATATTCAGCCAGAGTGAAAGACGAAGATATTGGAAAAGCTGGGGTGTTTGCGTTAAAGTTGGAAAATAACAATAATACGTTTGAAATAAATCCGACGGTTGCAGAACGCAATGCAGACTTTATTATAACCGTTCGAGATAACACATTCATCGATTATGAATTATACAAAGTTTTATCGTTCAAGGCGAGTATAATATATATAGATTGGCCATTACAATATATCTGTATCATAAAGTTTATGGCTATCTCAGAAAATATAATAAATTATAATAAGTTTAATTGTTCAATTGATAAATTTTTCTTGGTTTACTGATATTAATGTAGTTTCATTGAATTCAGATTGTAGCTCAGGAAGTTGGTCCAGCCACAAATCTATCAGCGTCAGTGCCAGCTACAATATTTTTAAGAGATATAAACGATAATCCGCCAATATTTGACGAACAATCATACGAGATAACATTATCTGAAAACGTAACTGCGGGTTCACGCGTGATTCAGGTAAACACTTACCTATCTCTCAAAGAAATTTCATGATTTTCATAATTAGATTATTCATACCACTTATAATCGTAGAATATTAATTGCTTTAAAATATACCACGATATCTAAGAGAAACCTTTGCAAACTGTTAAATAATAAAAACTATTATTTTCATTTGATTTGGATTGAAAGAAATTTTTTGGCTCTTTCTTTGTAAACCATTGTATCTATATTTCTTCTTTACACGACGTGATATAATTTTCACGTTTTTCATATATATGTCGTGATGTCCTTGGAAAACGGGGCGTGTAATGAGTCTTGCTGCGAGTTGTCCATAGTTGTCTTGTATCAGATGAATTTTATTTATGGGAATGTATTACAAACGTTAACAAATGATGTCGATGATTAAGTGATCGTGATATCTATGACGATAAATTTAGGTTCGATAACGAATACACGGTCAACGGGATGACAAGCGTTCTCTGTACTGGTCGAACTTATCGAATTGAATCTCAGTCAAAGTGGAACTGCCCTTATATACTCCTCTCCGTATTCCTCAGGTCAATCCCTGTTTTTAAGGAGAGTAATTTAATTACTTTATACCTCTGTTATGTACACGTCCCTCCCGTGACCGTGGCTACGTTCAGTGATCCATTATGTCACTTCGAGCCCAAGCCCATTGTCATAAATCGCGGATAATCATAATTGACTTGACTCATAAACAGCTATCTCTCAGTTTTATTGTTTAAGTATGGCTATAATAAAACGTCTGGACTAAAGTATTGGGGACTTTCCCAAACATTCCGAAAGAAAGGCTCCGGTGTCCTTTCATCTCCGACATATACAACTATACAAAAATGTGTACATTGTTCTGACATAAGCTATAAGGTTGAGAAAGAAATGATTAAATAATATCGAATGTCAAATAAAACGTTATAATGTTATATTACTTCTCTCGATAGGTACACGCAACTGACAAAGATACAGGTGTTTATGGCAGTATCCGATATACCGGTATAACCGGAGAAGGCAGTCAAGCTTTCACTATGGATTCAGACACCGGATTAATAACTGTCGCTATGGGTTCTTCCTTAGATCGTGAAGTAGCAGCAAGACTTGTATTAACCGTTGAAGCTCGGGATGAAAATGGCAATGGTAACAGTGGCGTTGTTCCTTTAATAGTTAATCTACTTGACGTGAATGATAATGCACCAATATTTGAAAAGGACGTTTACGAGTTTATGTTGAACTCTGATCTAACTAATTTTACATCACCAGCTTTGATAAAGGTACATCAAACGATCTTAATAATTATCTTCTGTGATTATCACGCCTCCTCCATCTTATGATTTTTTTATATAAACCATTGTACTAGAAAATAATTCAAAGTTACAATATACGTAGTCATATTATAAGTATCATAAAAGATATAACTTAGAAAAAACGAAGCTGGCACCCCGCTGGGGGTAGCCACCCACATGCTATATTTATTTTTATTTTATTTTTTTTTTCTGCACCAATAAGACATAACACTTTAACAAATATCCATAAGGACAAATTGTAAAATAACCAAAATAAAATAAAAAAAGAAAAAAAATATTATAAGTAGTCTGGGGATGTTTATGAATTTATGAGAAATTTAAGCAGATATATATCTAAATGTAACATGGTATTATTATAATATAATAATTGGATTGATAATATTAATTAAATAATTGGATGAATAATTTAATTATAATAATTGGAAAATTTATCCATTTACTATCAGTCCATAGTTGCGTTGATAAAGATAGGAATTTGCATAAACATCCGCAGTGTAATCAAAAGATATAAACAAAGATCTTGCAAGGAAAAAGAGAATGTAACTATTGACAGGCGATCGACGCTGACGCAGAGCCACCCAACAATGTAGTTAGATACGAATTAGTTTACGGAAACTACGGGAAGAAATTCGATTTAAACGAAACGAGTGGTGAATTAATACTTTTATTACCGATTACGAAATTCAGACAAAAGAAACAGAGCGCATACGAGAAATTTTCGAAGAAAGCTAAAACGAAATTTGTCAATAGTCAAGAAGAAATACGAAACGATTTCTTAATGGTGACTAGAAATGTGAACGAATCTACGAGGATTAATTTGGGAAATTTAACGAAGGAAATGTCGACGGAAGTTATAAAGAAACGACGAAAACGAGCTGACGACGATGCACTGTACACTCTCACTGCCAGAGCATACGATCTAGGTAAACCGATAGAAGATTATTTGTCCAATAATTTTCCTGCTTACAGCATAAACACAAAATAATGTAATTTGTTATTAGACACAAATAATATAAATCGTTACAGGTGTACCGCATCTTTCAAGTACAACAAAAATTCGGATCCTCAGTGGAATCGCAATGGAAGCACGCATAATGATGTTCGTGGTGCCAGGAGAACAGCCGAACTCAACGAAAACTGCTGAAACTTTAGCCGCTATTACAGGTGGTCGAGTGACTGTGTTAGAAACGCGACCTTATGTTCAACGGAATGACACTGGAAGTACAGGGATTCTTCCTGGAGGAGGGAAAAAGTTAGTGATCTACTGATATTCGGTACATGATCATTATGGTTTATTCACTCGATGCAAAACATTTTTCAACTATGAACCAGTCGATGGTCATTAGATTCTGATATACGTTATTAGAGGGATTATTCATTGTAAGATCATGTAATAAAATCTTATATTTATTTTTTATTTATATACTCATTATAGGATGTTATGATAAATAATATTGTCAAGGAATAAGGAAAGGCAAATTTTCTTTCATATTCAGTCTTTATGGCTTTTTCATTTTACACATGAAATCAACAGTGAAAGAACTTAAACTATACCTTTTCAGGAGTATTATCGTGGCTCGCGTCGAGCAAACGGAACCAGGTACGTCTTTGGTAGATGTAGAAAAGATTCGAGAAGCTTTAGCTGCGAATGGAGTCGGGATCATTGCTGGAAACGCGATTATGAACACGAGTATACATATCGACAATACAAACGTTCCTGTTGATGGTACTCATACAAATGTCAATGATGGTCAAACGACTCTTATTAACAACACTATTGCTATTGTTCCAAGCGAAGAAGTGGTATGTATACGATTCTCAACTTCTAAATTATATAGTGAAAATTGTAAAATAAACCATTTATCTGCAATAATTATTTTGTCTTGTTGTTTGTAAGATACTTAAATAATTAGCACTTGAATATCTAGTTTATATAAATTATGACTTTCGTAATTTATTACATTTAGCTATATTTTAAAAAATGACGAAAATTTGGATAAACGTTTTAGACGGTGTACAAAGCAGAAAACAAATTATTATTCTGGCTTCTGATAATCCTGGTGTTACTTATACTTTTGGCCATTGCCGCGTTAATTATCTGCTGCATATGTCCTGGATGTCCTTTTTATATGGCACCCAGAAAAAGACGAGTACATTCGTCAGAAACATTGGTGGTACGATCAGATGGAAGACCAAAACGACATCTTCATCGGCAGCCTGCGGTAGCTACCGAAGGTAATCTATTTTTAAATCACTATGTGTATCTTTAATACATATGATAATATAATAAATAATACTAATGATAATAATATAATTAATAACCTGATATATTGCTGATTATAAGTATTAGAACATCTGCTATATCTTATGTCACTTATATTATACGTCGTATAATGTAAAAGAAACCTATAATTAGTTTTAACCATAGAATTATTTAATTTTTTTTAAGCTTAACGTAAAGCTTAAAAACTAAAACGACTTGATAATAACGCCGAAAGTTACTTTAAATAACATGTGATATTTTTCGTATTATGGTTTTATATTTGTTATTATATTTACGTTATTTTTGTATCTTTTATATTATTGTCATATTAAACAGATATTATGCTGTTATTTATATGAACTTTCATCGTATCTCAGTATCGTGGAATGGAAGGAAACAGGCATGGAGTGCTGATCCAACAAGAAGAAATTGGCAATTCAATAGAAGAAACGTAAAGAATTGTTCGCTTCCTGGCGACGTTGCTTACATTTCTGGGCAACCAAACGACGTTCAAATGAACCTTGAAGCTCAAAGATTAAGAGATGAACATTCTTACGATCACTCGAGGAAGAGCAGAATAAATGAACAAGAAAGAATGTACATGGAGGATGTGGAAGATCAAAAGGCAAGAGGTTATCGTACTGCTGAATTGGACTCTTTACAACGACACGAAATAGAAAGAGGTTCCGATCTGCAACATCAAGCTTATAGGCAAAGGTAGGTAAGCTGTCACCTCACGTTCTCTCATACGACCTGTTTTATTTTTATATGGAACGAAATGGAATAAAATAGAACTCTAAATTTATACGAAATGAAATGAAATAATACAGCAGAGAGGCTCGTTTTTCTTTTCCAAAGTCACGATGTTGTTGTGTAGTTTTTTGAGGCTTGAAATCATCGCTGAACTAAATTATTTTTCTTGTAAAAAATGTAGCTTCAAAAATGTAGGATTAAGTTTATATTGATTAAAATCAGATGAAGTTGAATGTTATGCGCCACTTTTCTTTATTATGATTATCGCCACTATTCTCTGTTGTACTTATATATAATTATAATCATTAATTACAATCATAATACTCGCACTCTGTTTCAACTAGAACCAACTTAACTAGAATTTAGAACAGCTCACGTAACATCGTCAATCGCCTTAATAAAATCATTAGTAACGTCATTGATAGTTGCTTTTATATATGTGTGGCCGAATTAAAATTCGATCGAAACCCCATAGATTCGTGGAAGCTGACATGAACGAAGAACCAACTGTCAGAGAGCAACATTTCTACCGCGAAGGAAACGCTGAAGTCTTACGGCTAGTGACACGAGGACAAGTGGAAGATACGACAAGCCATCTTCACCAACCTCATCATCACCGCCCAACAGCCTTGATCGTAGATGGCAAGGATATAATTCTGCAAAGATTCATAGAAGACCAGAAGTCGAGGCACGAGTTGTCGATGCAGGACATCGAAGCAGCTCGTAGCATGGAATCGCATCAACGATCGAAAGAAGTATGTCAGCAACAACAGCCAGAGATAATCCTGATACCGGACAGGTTGGATCTCGGTCATAGGCAGCACATCGAAGAAATAAGACCTAACGTGCAGAGGCTAGTGATCGATCACGGTGACTATGGTTCGCAAAAGATAGACAAAGAATCTCTAAGGGAATCTCAGATGAGAGAAACTATGAGGCAAGAGAAGCAAGAGGCTGTGGCAAGTGGTGCTCCAATTGCTGACAGACCGTCGGTCGTTACCACAGATCACGTTCAAGCAAATAGCAGCCAGTATCCGTTCCACGACTTGGAGCTAGCAAGACAAAACGCGCTATTGACTCGATTACTACTCGAAAAAGAAAACCGTCGTGCAGGAGCCGGTGGAGTGGACTCCACAAGTTACTTAGAAACGCAAAGCCTTCCCGGGCAAGTAGCGATCGCTACTCAAACTGACAGAACAGCGGCCACTCAAACGGAACGTCAGGTGAAAAGTAGAAGCGACAACGACGAATCCGACGAGGAGTCAAGACACAGGAAAAAATTGAAGTCTAGGAAGAAGTACGGCGATGGAGATTGGAAAAGGTCTAGAACTCTGTGGATGAAGTCGCCGATCGAAGAAGAAGTGAGTCCTTGTTTCGATAAACGATTGAGCATTCTGAGGAAAAAGGTGAGGGAGGTGAAAGAAGGCAGGAAGATTTCTCTGGAGCCGGATGTACTGAGGGAAATCTCGGATTCTTTGGATGGAAATGGAAGTTCGTACAAAGGCGAAGACGACGAAACGATGCGGAGTTATCAAAAAACCGAACGCACGAGTATCAGTTATAAGATTCTGAACGAGAAGGAGACTGGCTCGCAATCTTCCGAGGAGATACGCAAGGAGAGGCACGAGAAAAGTTGCGAGGACGTAACTGACGATCAAAAGATGAACGTCACCGAGTCTACTTCCTCGCCAGAAATAAAAGTTCAACGCGAAAAGTACGTCCGCGAGAAGGCAGACGGCAGAAGTCCGAAAAAGGAGGGAAAATCGAAGACACAGAAAAAGTCAGATAGCGTGATAAAGCCGAGTTTCAGGATTCTTGAGAAAGAGTTTACAATGCTAACGAAGAAGCTGAGCAAACTGGGTGACAAAAAATTTCAGGAGAGCACTGGCAGCGACAGCACGAGCCAGGAGAAATCAGATTCGTTTGCGAAAGAGTCGAAAAAGGACTTGGATCAGAAAAGCGCGAAAAAGATGGATTCCTCGAGTTCTCAGAAACAAACAGCTGAATGTACCGCGAGCTCGTTAAAGGCCGAACAGAAAGGAAAACAGAAGAAGGAGTCGGCCATAGCTAAAACGAAACAAAAGCTGAAATATCAACAGAGTCAAGTGATGAGCACGGGAAGTTCCGAGTTCGACGATGCTCTTGACAAACCGAAGAAATTTTGCGGAACTCGTCACGAAAGCGTGAAACAGAAGCAACCAATGAGCACTCAAGGTCATGCGAAAGTGAAACGTCAAACGCAAATGGAGCGACGAGAACCTAAGAAGCAAATGTCCGAATTTCGAGACGAAGAAGTTGAGAAGCGAAAGGAAGGTCCCTCGAAGGAAACACCAAAGGCTGAATTAAAGTCTGAGAGGATTGGGAAAATGATGACGAAAGCACCAAAACTGGGTACTATATCTCGTAAACAGAACATCGCTGAAGAAACCAGCACCAGTACAGAAGAAAAAAGAGGAGGAAGAGATGCGTTTACTCCAAGAGATTTCGAAAAGAAAAGCAGTACAGATTTTTCAGAAGGAGATTCAAATGGCGTACAGCAACGCGTGGTGGAAAGGTTTCCAAAGAAAATAATTGAAAAATTTAGCGACGACTTCGTTGAAGAACCGAAGAAAGAAATCGTGGAACAACAAGTAACAATTCCTATGGGAGAAGAGCGGGATACAACGAACGTAGAAAAACACAAGATTGTTACAGAGAAAGAATTATGTATTCCTGACACAATACAGGTGTCAAAAAATGGGATGAAGTGGATTCGAGATACAGTTGAAGAACATGTGAAATCTGAAGAATATATAAGTGCAAAGAAATCGATCGATGATTCTACGGCTCATGCTAAAGAAGAATTGATTGCAGGTTTTACGGCTATTGATATGATGGCTGCAACTAAAAAAGAAGAGCTCAGTGAAACTACCACACGAGATCGACAAACTGATAAAACTTCGTCTGAAAAAGAACCTATGGAGAGTATAAAATATAGCGATACAGCTGAAGAAAAAGAAAGTACGCAGACAGATAAATTAACGAGCGAAGCTGAAAAAGACATAGCTGAACGTATAAAGGATAAATTAGAAGATTATAAGGAAGAAGATAAATCATTAGATGAGTCCAAAAAGCAAATTGAAATGAAACCAGTGCGCGAATTAGAAGGGCGGAAACAAGACGATAAAGAAGATGATAAGTACGAGTATTTGGAGCAGAAAATGAAAAGGCTGTCAAAAGATGTTGGGAAAGAGAGTGTGGCTTTAAAAGAGCTTAAAGGGACAGAAGTAGAATATAGAGCTGAAGGAATTTCTACAGGAAAGGAAGAAGCAGAAAAAGAACTAGAAGTCAAAGTCGATGCTCCTAAAGAAGAAAAACGTAATGATAAAATAGATACAATGCAAAAGATCGAAAAACCAATTGAGAAATATATAAAAACTGAAATGCCAAGTAATGAACAGGACAGTGTGAGACAAGATGTGGCAGATGAATCAAAAATACGCGGGGAAAAAGATAAAACAGATAAAACTAATGGAGAAGAGAAAACTATCGAAGAGAAGGAAGGTTCAATACAAGCAACATCCAGTGACCAGGAGAAAAAAATGACCGACTCAGACACGATTGAAGTTCCCCGTGAAAAAGAAACTACGTCAATGATTGAAACTTACGATCGAAAGGCTGAAGAAAATGTTTTTTTAGATGAGCAGAAAAAGTACGACGAAGACGTTACAAGAATTAAACCTGTTGATCAAATTGTAGAAAGTACTTTCGTAGATGAAGATAAAAAAGGCATTAGTGATAAAAACGAAGTCATGGTGGAAGCTACAACTGAAGATGACAAAGCTGTTGAAAAGGCAAGTGAGGATTATAACATTACTGAAAAAGTAACTGAGGATGAAAAATTTGATAAGAAAATAATGGATGATCGTAAAATTTTTCCAGAAGCAACTATGGATCAAGGAGTTGGTAGAGAAATAAATAAGGATCAGAAAATTGATGAACAAGCAAGGGAAATTGATCAAATTACTCGAGAAGAACATTTTGGGGATCCCAAAATTATCGAAGAAACAACGACAGATCAAAAAATAGATAAAGAAATAACTGAGGGTCAGAAAGTTGATAAAGATATCACTAAGTTTACAAAAATGGATACAGGAACGAAAGAGGATGATAAAATTCTTGATAAGATACCAGCGGACCATAAAATTATTGGAGTTACTGGAGACAAAAAGACTTCTAAAGAAACAACTGAGCTTGAAATTGCTGAAACAGTAATTCCAGATGATAGAATTATTAAAGAAACAACTGAAGATCAGAAAATTGATGAAAAAGCAGCAGAGGGGTATAAAATTTCCGAAGAAGCTACTACGGACAAAGAAATGACTAAATCGACAACTACAGATTATAAAACTAGTAAAGAAACAAGGGATGATGACAATATTGATGGAGAAGCAACTGCAGATCAGAAAATTGGTAAAGAAACAAAAGACGATGATAATATTGCTGGAAAACCAACTACAGACCAGAAAATTGGTAAAGAAACAAAGGACGATGATGAAATTGCTGGAAAACTAACTGCAGATCAGAAAATTGGTAAAGAAACAAAGGACGATGATGACATTGCTGGAAAACCAACTGCAGATCAGAAAATTGGTAAAGAAACAAAGGACGATGATGACATTGCTGGAAAACCAACTGCAGATCAGAAAATTGGTAAAGAAACAAAGGATGATGACAATATTGATGGAGAACCAACTACAGATCAGAAAATTGGTAAAGAAACAAAGGACGATGATGACATTGCTGGAAAACCAACTGCAGATCAGAAAATTGGTAAAGAAACAAATGATGATGACAATATTGATGGAGAACCAACTACAGACCAGAAAATTGGTAAAGAAACAAAGGACGATGATGACATTGCTGAAAAACCACCTGCAGATCAGAAAATTGGTAAAGAAACAAAGGACGATGATGATATTGCTGGAAAACCAACTGCAGATCAGAAAATTGGTAAAGAAACAAAGGACGATGATGATATTGCTGGAAAACCAACTGCAGATCAGAAAATTGGTAAAGAAACAAAGGACGATGATGACATTGCTGGAAAACCAACTGCAGATCAGAAAATTATAGAAACAATTGAGAAACAAGACACTATTAAAGAAGAAACTAAACATTATAAAACTGTTGAAAAAGCAACCGAGGACTTCAAAATTACTGAACTAGAAGCTACATATCATAAAATGGTTGAAAAGACAACTGAGGACCACACAAGTGTTGGCGATCTCGGAATTTTAACAGAAACTATCGTTGATTTCATTGGTAAAGAGAAAACATCCGGTGAGGAGAAGAAAATTTCAATGGAAATCGATAAGGACAAAGTTGGTAAAGAAGAAGCTATTTTTTTAGACAAAGAAGAGGTGCCTGGTGAGCAAGCAGGTACTACAGATCTTAAATCGGATGATCAGCAAATAGATAAAGAGATTGGAAATGGAAAGAGAAATGGAAAAGAAGAAGCCGTAGATATTACGTCTGATAATGAAAATGAAAAGAGAAAAAGTAGTTCCCCCAAGGAAAGGGAAACTTCCACAAAAAAAGAAGTTACGAAAGAACCAGTTGCTAGCGACGATCACAAAACTAGTGAGAGAGATGTTTCTATTGACGCGAAGAAGGAAACACGTGTTGAAGAAGAAAAAGAAATTGTAAAAAGCGAAGAAACCAAAGAACAAGCAAGTATTATCGACGATAAAGAAAAGGAAAAATATCACGATAAAGAAGAAAAAATAACTATAGAGACTGTAAAAATTGATGACCATCCGATCGAAGAAAAAGAAATTAATAAAGGAATGCAAAAAATAGATGATTCCAAAACTACTGAGAAAGAGAGTACAGAAACAGAAGAAATTGATGACAGTCAAATTCCTGTCGAGGGAATTGTTCCAGAAACTTCAGAAATTAAACAGCAAATCACAATTGAAAAAGAGGATGATACATCAACGATTCAAGATTATCAGATCGATAAAGAAGTTATTCCCATGAAAATACCTGATGACACCACTGAAGAAAAAGATGATTCGTCAAAAAAATCAACCACTGAGAAAGAAGATAGTGAAACAACAAAGGATTCAACGGAAATGCCTACTTCAATCGATAGTGATATGAAAAAAGAAAGTCCAATGGAGACATCAGCTGTTGATGATCACATTGATAAAACAGATGGTGTCCTCGATACATTAACGAATGGCAAAGGATCGATAATTTCGAGTACTGAAAAAGAAATTGCAACTATCGAACAATCATCTACAAACGATAGAATTATCGAGAAAGAAGTTGCTTCGTTATCTTTCGACAACAGAGAAGAGAAAGAAAAGAATGGAGTCCAAATTTCGGACATTAATAAATCTCCGACTCCTGGAATAGATGGCGAGTCCGGGGCACTTGTGGAACCACCAGTAGACGATAAACAAACGAAAGAAGACGTGGGGAAAGATAAAATTATTGATCTCTCGGATGACAAAATAATATCAACTTCAAAGGATGCGGCGAAAAAGGTTGAGCAAATTAATGTTCTTGAAGAAGCAAAGGAAGAAGAATCCGACGAAAAGATAAAAATCGATGACTCCTCGAGAGATGAAGCGACAAAATTAGTGGCAGAAGAACCTGTCGAAAAATCAGAAATTGGTAAACCTTTAAAGGACGAGCCAGCATCACCGGCGAAAGAAAGTCAAGACACCGCCGAGGAGTTATTCGAAAAAACGCACGAAGTGAGCAAGGAACCCGAGAAACTTTTGGATAATGAAACAGCAGATAGCAAACTAGCACGAACTACCGAGAAGGTGGAGCAGTTGCACGAACCATCAGGTAAAGTGAGCAGTAGTTTTCAGGAAATCGAATTGGTTGAAACTTCCCCGCAGATGTACGAGACGACAGAGAAAGAAAAGTTTGCGTTTGATTCCACTATACGGAAAGCTTCAACAGATTCCGGGAAAATATCCGAATCCGAAGAGCAGTTGAAGTCAGAGAGCGAGCAAACTGAATTACAGGAAGTAGAACAATTTGTTGAGGAACAAACTTTTACCGCGGAGGAAGCCGACATTCAGAGGGAGGCATTTCCGGAGGAACAGTCAAATATGGGATTTAATGTACCTACGATTGTCCCCAATGGCCAATCAGATAAGCAAGATCTAACGAAGCCGAAAATGGATAAAACTTTGCCTCTAGAGGAAGATATAGGGCAAGAAGAGAGGCAGGAAATACCTGTTGAGGGAAAATTTATAGACGTAAGCCTTCCACTTTTTACAAGCATAATAGATACGGTGGTTGATTCTGAAGATAGTGATTCATCGAGTGATATTTCCAGGAAGACAACGTTAACTACCAGACCGTATCAGACACCACGACATCGCGCTCCACAACTGTCTGAGAAAGAAATTAGTCAAAAGGAGGAGGCAACTGAACTACAGGACATGGAAGATGAAGAACGAGTGACGATATCGATCGAAGAGATAGTAGATGAGGACGTAGAATCTTCGAAAGAAGACAAAATGTTCGTGGAATTTGAAGATACAAGCGAGGCAGAAGAAGATAAAGAAACTGTATCAAGGGAAAGGACTATGGATATACAAACGCATTTTAGTCCAAAGAAAATAATCACAGCGACTGACAGAGAAGATATGAAGAAAGACGAGCAAGCAGAATCTGCATGCAGTTTAGAACTGGATAAAGAATCCTCTACTAGTACAAAATTAGAATCTGGGACGAAGGAGTTTGATACGAAGGCTGACAGACAAGATAAAGCTCGTGACAAAGAATGTTCGACTAGTACGAAACATGTAAAGGATACGAAAATAGATTCTGGAACGAAAGGCTACGATAGAAAGCCTGATAGACAAGATGAGGTTCGTGAGAAAGAATCGTCGACTAGTACACAACGTGTAAAAGATACAGAACTAGAACACGAAATGAAAGACGACGATAAAAAGGTTGATAAACCAGACGAACCGTCATTAATTTCTAAACTTGCAAAAACCGAGACCTTTAAAGTTACTGATAGAAGAATGAAAGAGCTGGAAAAGAAAAGAGTAATTCCACGAAGGAAGAAAAAAAGTTCTTCCGAGGAATCTTCGGAGGAAAAAGCAACTCATTTTCACGATGTAACGAGTCACGGTGGGTATCGGACACGTAGAAAGCTCCCGGAAGAACAACCGAAGCAAAAAGATAGCGATCAAACGAAACAATCAAGGAAACGAGATGAGGAGTCACGGCGAAAGCAATCTCTGTCGAAATTGAAAGCCGAAAAGGACAAGAAATCATCCAGTAGCAGCGAGAAATATCCAACTCCGCCGAAAACAGGAGAAATCGATACGAGTAAGACACGACCGAAATACATGGCCTGGTACAAAAAGAATCGAGAAGAAATGGAAAAGAAACGAGCCGAATTAATGGCTACGGACGACGAGGAGCAACTTCCTCGATGGTTACGAAGGAGTATGAAAAATCAAAAAACTGAGAAGGAAAGTAAAAAGTTATCGAGCCATAAAACTGCTGACACGACTCCACGAACGAGACGCAAAGTGAAACCTTTGGTAAACGTCGAGTCTGAACAATTGAAAGCTATCGTTCGTCAAGGAAGAAAATTAAGGAGAGCCGAAGGAGGAAAAAACGAAGATCCACCGGTTCAAATATTCGCGACAACGCCACCCTCGACATCGCAAGATCCTAAATATCATTTGCTACAACATTCTGAATACAAATACGAAAAGATATCTGCGCCATTTTACCTTCATCCTCCACCTGCTCCTCATCCCTCGCCGCAATTGTCACCAGAACATTTTGATATTCCACCTACGATGGATCAAGGGTGTACCGGTGAAGATTTCGATTCTGGAATAACAATATCGTTACAGGGTGGTAACAGGTTGCGACATCAACAATTATTAGAAAAGAAAAGTGTATTTGATATCGCTTACAGCGAAGCTGCCCCTTCTCAACTTCGTTCTGACAGTACTACACCTCCGTCTTAAATTAGTAATCATTTGAGAATCTTTTGTCTTTGTAGAAAACTATCCTACTCTGTCGTTTAACGATTTTTAAGATATTTATTCAGGGTGGATACATTGTTAAACGTTTTTGAATATTTTACGCGACAATTAACTTTATACAATTAATCAGTTGTTACGGTTTAACAAGTGTACAGGATAAGGTGAGGACAAATTTAAACCTATTACTATCGAGCTCTTAAATGTTATGAATTCTAAAAGAAAAAGGAAAAAGACACAAATTAAACTAAAAATGACTAAATTACGCACAAAAAATGCAGGGTTAATTATAACATAAAGTAGATTTCAAAAATTGTCACGTTTTAGAATTTACACTTTGATAGAGAATAACATGAAACGAATATGAAATTTGAAAATGCATTTAATTATAAAATTTGAAAAAGCGTTTAATTTCGGTCGAGAGTGATAAGTATCTATACACAGTATTTACTATGAAAATAACATTGAAAGGAATCTGATAGAGTTTAATACGTTTTACGTATGTATATGTACAAATTTTATCAATATTCATTATGAAATAAAAATATTTAATAATATAGGTAATTTTATCTAAAAGAAATCTATAAAATCTAACATAAAGAAGCAAACAGAACTATTCGCTAAAAATTCTAAAATATATTGTATAGTGTTCACAACGTTTATATAATAGGTCTCTAAATTATAATAATATAGTTTATTTTATTTTTAAATTTTACATTATAACACTTTTCAAATTAATAATTTTAAAGCATAAATACCTTAATATCATTTTATAGAAAGTGGTAAAATGGTAAAATTGTCTCACTAATGCCTATCAAAGCATGATGGAATTTTAAGAAAAGGTATGTCTATACTTTTCAGAATGTTTAAACATTAATAGTAACATTTACATAATTCTGTCTTATAATAGATTTTTGCGTCTGTTTTAAGTATGTCGCTAGTCTCAGTTTTGTGAGACACCCTTTATTATTACGTTAAATATGTCAGAAACCATTATACATATTCTTATTCTTTTATTGTTTAATGAATATTAATAGCATTCTATAAAATCGATAGCACATGCTTTTATCTGGTACAAACTAAGTTGCTTTATGCGAAAGATGAGTTTTTATAACTCATGAAGGTAATTTATGAAGCTAGGCAATTGTTACAACCAATCTCATTAATCCTAATTGATTACACGACGAGCTGATTGATTATACTGAATGGATTACATAGTGACTAATTATGGTCATAAAACCACTTATAGTACTCGTACGATTTATTGTTCATTCTCATTTATTTATTGAATTAATTTTAAAGAAAATTGTACAAATTCTTAAAATTTACTAAAAACTGTACAAAACAACACTACATTACTCGCATTACTCTATCAGATTCCTGTTTCTTCAAAGAAATTACTTCTTTATAACTGGTTTTTTCAAAATGAATACTACTTTAAAGAACAATTTTGTTAACGTTATCGTCGTCTGAAGAAAAAAGGTATACTGTTTCGATGACCAATTTTAGATTATAACTATTATTCCAATATTACGATGTTTATAATTATCTTGTAAATACATATACATATATATAGTCCTATGTGTTATTTCATTCGTATGTTCAATTTAACATACGAGATCCTTAAGAAAAAGTCCAATTTTATGAAAAATGACATTTTGTGATTGCGAAAAAGGTAAGTTGGAACTTATAGATAGATAACTTCATTATCCTACCTTTTGACCTTGAGGATTATTTTCATTATCATCATTAATATACATAATGTGTTCCGTCTAATACATAATATAAATAATATAATATAATAATAAAAAATATAATAATAAAATTCAACGTTTCTATGCTATTTCTTCATCGTAATACTTCTAGTCGCCTTCTTACGTTATTACAATTACAAAAAAAAGATCCTACGCCTCGTTGTCAATTTATGTAACATTCCATAAATAAAATATCACTGATAATTATATTTGTGACAACAGCTGTACAGAAACGAACTTCTACCGTTCCTGTTATTCTGTTACAAAAATATCCTTGGTTCCGACTTTACCAGCTCTGATATGTTTTGCCGACAAATCCTTATCTGCGTTCGATGCACTTGATATCTCTCGCCTGTGCTGATACGAGCAGCTTATCATTATTCGCCAGATAAAGAGTTTATCATTATCGGTTAAATACAAACATGTCGACGTAAGAATATTTTTATCTTTGATATAATTAATTATAACCGAACTTATCATCAAATTTGTGCATATGTAACATACACTGCATATACTTAATATGTATAATAAAATTATAATTGTACTGTAATTATAATGATACACATATATTATAACTGACTACCTGCGAACGTTTCATGTTTTCTGTAAAATTAAATAAAATAAATTAAATAACATATTTTTCAAAATATGGTTGGTAATATACTTTTTATAGATCAACGAGCGTTTCAGCAGCTGCTGAAGAAAGATCTACGTGATCGACCGTGATGGTGTAGCCTGTGAGTGACGACATCGCTAACGTACGAGACAAAGTACTTCTCCGATCTGACGTAGTAGCAAAGGCTGACGTATTATAACTTTAGTGACGTATTTTTAGTAAGAACGTGATGTCATAGATGCAACTAACCTACCGTAATCAAGAATATAATGGTGCATCAAACATAACCGGAGACTGGTAAATTTTAGGATTGGGAAAGTAGAAACAACGCGTTGGTCGATCAAGCTGCAATCGCCGCTGCACAAAAAACATACGACAAATTAAATCGAACAATTATTCTATTAATTAAATAAACTTTGATTGGTGAGATCATTGAAAAGTTTCATTTTAAATTATTAAATATGTTATTATTTACATTTATTTATTTATTTAATGCGTGTAATATCTCTAATGAATATTTTACCACTTATATAATAAGAACACGTGTGTAGATATTTGTAATGAAAGATTTATATAATAATATATTTGAGATTGCTGTAATTACATATTTGAAGATATTTTAACTTCTATTTACAAATTAACAAAATAGTCCGTTTTTGAACATAATTTAAATTATCGTTTCATTAAGTACATCAAAATATGAATTTTCATCGGAACACTAATTTGGGCAATTAAAAATTAATTGTGGTAGAATATATTTAATTAAATGATAATTATATATTAATAATATTGAAGAAATAATGGAAGCTCAGTTATTTACCTCGAGTTATTGTTTATTTATTTATTTATTTTATATATGCGAATATAACAAATCTATAGCATCTATAAATATGTTATAAAAATTCGAATTAAATGTTAAGCAAACTACACGATTTTATGCTGTTAATTATGTAAATTTTATATGTTCATACTAGATTTTCTCGATACTCTCCTATTATCCGGTAACCTTAGCGGCCAGCAGTTTGTGTTAAAACTGTTTTAGCGAATACGAAAGTAGACATAGATAACAATAAATTGTAAGAAATTTTGTTATAAAAAGTAAATTAAACGAATCTATAAGCCATACACGATCAGCAGCAAATAGGAGGTTAATAAGTTTAAATCGTATTTATAACTCGTTTAACACATTAAACATTGCGAAACTGTGAAAATATAACACAATACGTTCGTAATAAATTAAATGCAACAAATAAAATATTATTACCTGAATTATCAATAATATTGTATTATCTACTACTCCCGATCACCTAACAGCAGAATTCTTTTTATTATCACGTTCGTAATGAAATTTACAATCTGCAACGTGAACGAGTAATAAATTTAAATATTAAAGGTATTTGCAATATTATTTGTATAAAAATATAAATATAATATAATTATACACAATAATTTAATTTCTTGATAACTTCGATCAATTATGCAACGTACACGTATCGATAAAGGTAAAATAAATATAAAATTGTTTATTTAATGTTTAAATACTATAGAATACAAGGCGAGAAGCGTACATGTAACAGAACCCACAGAGCGTTACAACCTGAGTTTTGCAGTTCATTTTGCAACTTACATTTTGCTGTAAATTTTGCAACAATAAATAATGAACGATTTAGGCCTACGACTTTCAGAGGTCCACCGGTCTTCTAACGCAACCAACTCGTTGAATATCCCCGAGCTGAAGCCGAATCGAAATACCAAACGATACACAAAGTACCGGCTTTTAAACAATGGATAAATGTTAATTGTTGTTAATAAAGAACACACATGTTGCTGATGCAACGGCGAACAGAGCCGCGGAAGAGGCTGCACCTGTAACACCAGTGCACGAAACGCAAACACACCTGGAACCTTTGACCTTTTCATCGACGCTCGGTCCTACCCTCTCCTCTCGACCACCCCTTTCCCTTACCCTTTCCCTTCGCTAGCTGCAGTTCGATGAAAATGTTGCACTGTGCGCAATGGTCTGCGGTGCAAATCAGGTTCTACCTCTTGCACCCTGAAAGGACCAGGAAATCGAGTTAACTAGCTTTGCAATCCCGTTTTCGTTGGTTGTTGCTTCATTTATTCAAATCCTTCAATGCTTCAGATTTAATGCTTGGAGAAAATGTAAAAAGGCAATTTGCCAGTTTAAATATTTCGCAACGATCATCCCCTGTATTGATTGTTAAGAATACAAGCACTTTAAGAGAGACAAAAAAAATTAAATATTTTTTCTACCGAAGTAATGCTATAGCTGTATCTTACGACAAAGGATTGGGTATTAGTTGAAGCAAAATATTTAATTATTAAATAAACGTAGATCCCTACTCAATTTGGTATTGAAAGAAAGCTGACAGAATTATCTCTCAACAGAATTATTGCTTTTATAAAAGTGTAAGTTTTTCTGAGTATTTCAAATTGTTTTAAAGCGAATGAATAATCTTTTTCTCTGATACCTGAAATTTGAAATCAACCGATATAGTGCAAAGATTGTGTAAAAGTGTAGAAAATAAAATATATGTTACTTTTTATAAATAGTAAACGAATTCCATGAAACGAGTACATATTGAAATCGATCTCATTCCTAATGGTATTTCATGTTATAAATATCACGCAAGAAATTTGCATTTTATTAAGCATACAACATAATTTACTAATATATTTATAAATCATTCATAAAATGACGTGTTCACTGTTCACATAAACACGTGAAAAATCAAGCTCGTATATTCTTAAAAGACGCGATTCAATTATATAAACATTTCCTAGACATAATATTGCTTAGGCATTTATGATAGATATTATACTATACATAATAGTGTATAATAAATACGTCTTGGCTGTATTCGAAGATTATTTTTCAACTATATTAATTATGAAATGTATCTAAAAGATTTTAAGAAGATAATTTTTGTTACAATACCTATAGATCCAGAAACGCTAGAGTCGTCTCTGCTCTCGTATACAGCACGCACACATAGACATCGGCACACACAAGGAAACACTTAGTTAGCTGAAATATTTACATATTGCGATATCTGCGGAGCAAAGTGGATCGAGGGTTGGCCCGGACATCAATAGCCATCAATCATCTGAAAATTTCGGCAACGCGCTGGACAACGCGAGAGATAGGATACTATCACCATAGTAGAGTTGTTCGGGACCATCGAATGAGGATGGGAGGAGGTGAGTGGCAAAGGAGGAGGGACCAGGAGGAACGTTCGATACCTCCAAAAACGCGGGCCAAGCCAGTACTAAAGCACCTGCATGAATTCAGTTGCCGCGCTTACGATGCTTCGTGTATGCTTCGCTGTGATATCCGGACTCGTAGGTATGCGTGAACTTGTGATAAACATGAAGACAGGCTAATACGAAGGTGCGTGAGCAATCATGCAAGAAGCACATATAGATATATGCTGCCAAAGAAAAGGGGCAACGTATAAAATAATAATAATAGGATTCGCGGTGGAGTTCGAACGCGATGAAATAACGCAAAACATCGTGTTCTTCGGGTTTTTCATTTTGTATTTTAAATGAATATTCAGGAGACAATCGCTTGACAATACGAAATGAATGATATTTATTCATTTGGACTATTTAGAGGATTATTTTTTATTATAACTGAAAGTAAGTGTTAGACTAACATCACTTTTTAAACGAATTGGAATATTCAGTGTATCGTATTCTGAAAAACCATTTAAGATTTCCCTGTTTAGATATATAATTTGTTCGTGATTCACAAAAATGTTATACGTTTGGATTGTATATCTTCAACTATGAAGCTAAGTTCAGGTGAAAGTAAGTTCTGGGTGTTTAAGAAATGATGAAGTTTTTGGAAAGAAGGAACTAAAATGTAGAAGGTAAGATTCAAAGCGTTACAACGAATATCATTCACAAAATTTCAAACATTGATTCCTTTAATATCCATAAATAACGGAAGATAAAGATAAATTATATCCAAGACAGTCAGTGTCGTTATATCTACGCACTATACAATCTCCTATTTTCCACGTTTGTTTTATCATCGTCAAACCTACTTCATATAAATCATTCTATAAGAGCGTAATACAAGGAACAAATGTTTTTACGCTACGCTTTCGCCATTCACATACTGCAAAGAAAACAATTTACAACACATGTGTACAAATAAGACAATATGATAATTATTATATAAACAAATATTACAATGATCGACAGAGATAAGTGCCTCCTTCGTCCTTGTGTCGTTACGCTAATCGACTTCTCATCTGTTTTCTATATTAGCAAGTATGAATGAATACACTTCTTATTAGTCAGAGAAGAAGTAGCAACCTCCTCGAAGTCATGCTATTCTAGTACAAAGACGACTACTCGTAGATGACACGCGCAGTTGGCGCGCATGGAGGCAGGAATTACACGCGGCAACGACGTGACGCACCACCAATTACTGTGAAGGCGCCATTTTTATATAACAGGTTGGATAAACTATTCGTTAAAAACAATCATAATAAAAAAGTACATTTGTTTGCAACGAGTAACGAGACAAAATGCTCGTAAGATAAATTGTATTATTTTCTATCGTTAAATAAATACGATTTAAATTGAATAAAAATTATGATTAAATTAAAATAAATTGTTAAAAGATTAAATTAAAATTAATTAAATTGAATATTTACATATGGCTCGTCAAAATTACTACTATAACACTTGTATATATATTATATATATTTATATGTATATTTATATATATATATATATACATTTGTAATTTATTCTGCAGTTTGTTCTAAAAAATGTATTTCATATAACCTTGAAAAAATTTAATTTGAATGAGTATTTGAATTATGGACACTATTACATTTTACGCATTTTATCATCCGTTAAATCATTGTTTAATATCCATTTCTCGACAAATTTAATATTATGTATAATATCAGATTTTTAAGTTTCGTTCAATAATACATAGATGTGGTGCGATCTACTTGTATTGCAAATGAATTGAAACGAATGAATAGTCGAAGGAAACTATTCTACAAATTGATCGTCTCATATAATGATTTAAACAAATAGGATAATAACATTAGCATGTAACAACAATTAGCATGTAAGACAACATTTCTGGTTACTGATAAATATTAAGAATATTGTTCTCGGTTTATCATATATACACTACTTATGATAACTAGAAGTTACTTTACGTTTAAATGTTTCGTAATTTTCCATTGTTTCACCTATCTTGGCTACTTCTATTACATTTAAAAAATCATCAAAATGCTTCATTTCTCATGTTCGACTGCAGTAGACTATCCACTCGATCGTTAATTCACTTACTCGTACATACTAAATGTGATATAATAATTATCAAGATTGTTAGAAACGGGCCAGAAATTATGGAGGGGAGAAAGAGAGGATGCTATCCGCCTACAACCGTATAAGGAGCCCGCGCATTTACTAGGAGAGTACGCGATCCAGATAGGTTATGTCTTGCTCTCTTATTTTCCTGAGCACCTGGTACTATAGCCACGTGTTTCTGGCACGTCGATTGACCAGCGTACCACGCTATAAACAGACATCTACGTACTTCATGCAAGCCTGGTAGTTGGAAGTTGTGATTAGAATGCACGTGGCCTTGCGGAATCTCTATTGACGCAATCGTCAATAATACTTCTGATACCCTATACCCGTAAGAACTTTTGAAGCAAGCAAATAATTTAAATTCAAATTGTATTCTTTATATAAGGCGTAATCTGAATATTGTACGAGACTCCTGAAGCATAGGTATCGATTTTGTCAGTATTTCATTAAATTTGTATAATTTCAATGCTATATGGTATAAGTTGTAAAAAGATTTTTCAAACTTCTCTTTCTTATGTATTAATTACTCTTAGAAAATTGCATTACTAGTTCATATCGGAGGATACTGGAGTATTTTCTTACGTTTGTTGTAGTCAATTGTTAATATTTATATGTAAGTAATTACGTACATGATATTTATACTTGGAAATTACTCTACTTAAATAATAATAGATAACATAACAGTAGATTGAAATTAAAGAATAATAAATTAATCTCCGTATCACTGAATTAATTTTCGCTTTTGTATAATTTATTGTGTCGCACATTTTGTTTCTTTGAATAATAGTTTAATTATAAAGCTTTGAATATAGTAATAATATACTATGTATAACACGTATGTTTGCATATGCGAATTTGATAAACAAAATAAAATAAATATATTATAACAATAATATACAATATATAATAATGTAGTATAGTAATAATATATTTATTATTGAATCGAGCAAGCGTTCATTTTCACCGCATATGATTTTTTTAATTTTTTTTCTTTTTTTTAATTTTTTTTTTAAATTGTAAATTAAGAACTATTCCACTGAACCTTGTCCAATTATTTTTTCTATTAGTTTTCTAATGATTAATCACTTTTCTATTAACGTTCGATGTATTATGGAAACGTAAAGAACGATTTGTCATTCCATATGTAAGTTTCGGATGCTGATTAACATGTTTTATTTTACATCTCATATATAGAGAGAAATTCCCGTAAAGAGAACTTATGTTAATTAAATATATAAATCAAACCATTTTCTTCTAATTATTATCTGCTGTACATAGAAAATATTATACAATAACACACGCGTGTGTGTGCCATAATTTTTTAAGCATAACAGGTATAAGTACGATATTTTCTATTTTAATAAAATATATAATAGCTCAATTGATATAATATCTCAAAAATATAAAAAGTTCATTAAAATACAAATGTTAGAAGACTAAAGGTATTAAAATAATAAAATATGAAAATGCTAGAACAATCAATTCAAAATGCTCGTAATCGAGATTCGATACATAACGCTATGTATTCACTTGATTTTACCATTATCGTTTTAAATATGTACATATGTATATCTATATCGACATATATGAAACAGAGGTTAGATAGCAATATATATATATATGTAACCATGCAATGTTATTCATAGTTCTTATCGCAACATGAGCGCCTGATAATCAATCCGCGGCTCGCGAAGTCCTTACGGGCACAATACGCGTCGTTGTAGGAACGTAGCCGCGGTCGCGTCGTTGAAGGCGTGTGGAAAAACGTAAAGGGCTAGTCTTTGGCCGTGATTATATTTCGATATATGCGTACTTACTTAGGTATCGTTGACACTCGCCAAGACTCCTCACCTGCCCATCAAAAGACGTAAAGTCATCCACATTGGCCAACCAAGGAACCGGGTTGCACGTGAGAAAGGAGGTTGTGCGGTAACCTAGATGGCGCAGTGGTAGATGCGCGGTAACGATGCGCAGTACATGTTGCGACTCTTATACCTTCATGTTCGCCTAGTAGTTACTTGGCGAAATGTGGACGCCTTTCGGGAACTGTTTTTCTTGGCACCCTGAAGTGTACCCCGGGTGCGTCCAATTACCTGAGAGGGCATATTAGGTGACGAAGGAGACTGCAGCGGCATACTTTGTCAGGTCATGAACGCCAGAATCTTGGAAATAGCTACCTTAAACTGTTTTACCCTCGCATACGTCGGTAAGATCATTTTCACCGTTTGTATCATTTCTCCAGCGCTACTCAGTTTTGAATGGCTACAAAGCTGTGACTTAGAGTTTCAATTTTTTGTTAAATTACATAGTAATCTTTTCTCAAAACTTTGAACTATATAATAATATATACTTAAATATAAAATAATCTTTATATTCCTTTTAATGCTGGGAATAAAAATATGTGCAATGTTTTATGGTGGGAGGGTAGGTTGTCTTTATTTTCACAAATTATAAAAACACATAGCAAAGAGTGAAATAGAAACGTTGAAAGGTATAAGAGTCTTCTCTTCCATTAATCTTCATCATCGCTAATTATTCTATGAGTTGACCTGTGTTGATTACGTTGGTTTTGCGCTGGTTCTTCCTCGTCGTCACTAATTATCGTTTTAATGCTTTTCTGCTTGGTAGCTTGAGACGTTAGTGGCTCCTCTTCCTCGTCGCTATCCAGCAGACGACGTTTTTTCACGGTATCATTTTTCTCGTCATCGGATCGAGGTCTTTTCCCGTCATCTACCATAAATTTACAAATAATGAATAATTATAAAATAGAATATAACATTTCTTATATTCTTCATTTTATACAGCTGTTAGTTTTCTTTCTACCTTCAGCCACTTCAGCATTATCAGCATTGGTCTTTATTTCCAATTCAGAGTCAGACGAATCATCGAATGCAATAATACGCCCATCAAACTTTCTTTTTCCAGATTTCGATTTTTCTACAATCAATAGAGAATATTGGATTTGATTTGGTTGAGATGTTGTTTTGCAGGTAAATCTCTGAAGTTCAAAATGTTTAACTAGTTCCCTCGACAGAGGGCGGAGGAAGGTCCCTTCAACATAGTTGTCTCGTTGGAATGTACAAATACGTACCGACTGGCTGTGAGTCCTTTGCTTCTGCTTCTTCCATTTCTACATCCTCACATTCAGTCGGCGATGAGAGAACTGTGGTCTTTTTCAATGATTTTGGCGTAGACTGAACGTTAGTTTCCACATCAAAATCGCGGGAAGTTGATGGCTGTGGTTCAGCTAAAAATATACACCAAAGTATTTAACGGCTGATGATAGTCGACGTTACTTAATTTTACAGATATCTTTAAAAGATTGACATATGTTTAGAAAAATTTTCGAGAGACAGTAGGTACTTCATTATTACGTTATGAGTACATGTCCCATTATTAAATTATATAAATTATAATAAAAATTAGATTAAGATGTAAGAGAGAATAAAAACAGTTAGAATCATATTAAGCACGTTATAATTCAGTTAAGCGTAAAATATTTTAGAATTACATAGTAACAAATAAAAATCCCACATGTAAATATTATTTTAATAAATATATCTTTATGTACCGTACGATAAAGCATTAGTATTATAAATATTGTAAGCAAATTTATGAAAATTACGTACCTTTAGAGGTGAAATATTTTCTAACATTTTCTAAAACGTCTTCATCATCGCTTTCACTGTTTCTATCGTTATCAGATTCCACCTTCGCCGTTGTTGCTTCTGATTATAAAATACAAAAGGAGATATTAAACAAACGTAGTGCATAGTAATCTATTACACGCGTATTCACATTTATCGTAAAAGTATATAATCATTACTAGATTTAATAATATAAAGAATTTTAATCGTACCGAATGAAAATGGATAAAAGTAATTGAAAATATTGTTCCATTGCTTGGAAAACTTAGAAAACGAAGAGATTACCTACATATGTACACACAATCTATCGTTTAAATTTCAATTTCAAAATATTTGCAGATATTGAAAATCGTATTAACGATTGAATGAATTTATTATTTCATACAATATTTATTGTAATATCATATTTTTGTAACTTCTATTTTTATATAATTGTTACTAAAAATTTCTATTAGTCACATTAAACAATTTCTTCCTTCTTACAATAACACGTCCATTTTCTTCCCTTAAAGAATAAAATGTTTAATCCTACAGCATTATACAAATCAAAAGTGTTCTTTTTCTATAAACAGTTATGTATACAAAAGAGAAAAGACATAATACCTTCGACAATGAAGTTTCCTGCCAACGAAGACTCGATAAGATTACAGCGCTTCTGAATCATCGATCTAGGCATATTAGACGGTATGCGCCAATAAGATTCTTGTTCATCAGCAGGAGGTGTGAATCCCATAGCTCGAATAAGCTTCTGGAAGCTCGGTGAATCCATCGCAGCAGACGAATAATCTGTCAGCGGGACTAAGGGGATACCTTCGCAGCTTTCCTCGTCTCGATCGTCCAGGACATCTAGTAGGGATTCCTTGATCCATTCTAGAGCGTGGCTCATATCTGATTTATCAAAATATCTATTATTACGTTTTTCTATAAGAAAGAGTATATTAGTAATACAAAGAATTTGAAATAAATTATGAGAACAATTCGTTTTCCTATTGATAATTCGAATAAATATGCTAGATATAACCCTAGAACTTTTCCTAGATAATAATAAATAATGAACTTGTACAAAAAATTAGTTCATTACTTTTTCAGATGAATAACTCATCCATTTCTTTCAATCTATTAATTTCTCGTTATCTCGATTGCAATATTTCAATTAAGATTTTATAAATCAATATGTAACTTTGTCTTCAATTCTTGTCTGGAAATCTTTTCTTACAAGAGATCTTTCCAGTAAAACAGTTCCTCTATACTGTTGAATCTTTGAAGAAACTTTAAATGTAAATAGTCGAAAGTTGAAGAGATTAATTTTGCCCCAAGTGTCATTATAACCTGTGTCACTGCCTGAAAGCAATGGTATTTTGATAGATGACAAGCACATTGGATCGACATAAAAAAACTACAGGGTCGTTCTGTAACCATGTCTTTGCCAAAATCCATAGGGATAAACTGGTATTTCGCGTGCTACATTTATACCGCAAACAGGGGTCTCTTTGACAAATCATTACTTTTCCCATTCCATTTCTTTTCACTCTTGAACGATCACTGCAGATCATTCTGCCCTTTCGCGCCCTCGAAACACATTCGTTGTTCGTCGGTGTAAAAGAGGAAAGCATAATGTTCCTAGTATCTACCCTGAATTTTATTCTCATAAATCACTGAGACCATACTGTGTAAAATCGACGAAAGAGGGAGTGATACGGTATTACTCACTTTTTTCGATGACATCCTTCAAGAGTCCGGATAATTGTGCATCCGTGTAAACCATCGTTGGCTGTTTTTTCGCATTTTTCTTCTTTCCCTTGTTCGTTGGTTTATTGGGAGCCACGTTCCTATTGCTCGAGGATTTCCCAGCTTCTTCGTCGCTACTTTCATCCTCGTCGGAATTACTGGCAGACTGCGTTTCCCACGACGATTTACCTTTTTACAAAGTAACGGGAAATGAATATAAACGTTTTTCGATATAGCTTCTCTTGGTTCCAGGCATTTTGCGAGAAATGTATTTGAAATACATACATTCATGATACGAAAGTCAAGTTGCATAAAAATATAGATCTACGCGCGTTAATCTGTTACCATAATCCTGATTAGTCAAGAAATATGTTGTTCAATATTTCCAGATTAATGTCTTTTTGTTTACTTGTTTTCTTGAAAAATTAAGATTTCTTCTTAATTCCTTCAAGCTGTTTGTTAATTCACTTTTGCAATTGCGTTTATTTGATTCGTATACAAATTTATTATTTTGCGACATCTTGTCTCGAAGTAATATAGCAATTTGGGGAAACCGATAGAAAGTACAAAAGTAATGGGAACCGAAAAAGAATATTAGGAAATATATTAGAATAGTAGGGAAGAAATAGAATCTTAATTAAGATTCTGAAAATTTGAAAATTCTTTCTGACTTTCGATAGTGAATCAATGCATCATGAAGTCGGAGGAGTACAAGAAGCTTGAAATTACGATGCTCAAGTTAAGACCATAGACGACTACGTTACATATCCGCGTATTACGTTGCAACGAGTTCTTAAAATATTCAAGGAACTATCCAAAACAAGATGTACTTGTTGATATTTCCATAGTTTTTTACTGTATTTATAGTTTTCGAAGAATCTTAGAAAAAGAAATTAGAACTTGAATATTGTATTACATTAGTGGCAAAAACGGATGATATTCCTGTAACTTTGTAATTTTCGAACATTGGAAGTTCAAATTTCCAAAGCTCGGCGAAGTTCATTAACTTTAATGAAATTTGAAGAAATTTAAACGTTTGCCGAATTAACATAAAATGAACGTGGAAGTAACAAATGAATCGATTTCGTTGTGCGTCGTTCGTGAAGTACAATCACAAAGAAAAGGAGTTTGCACGAGCGCAGTGGAAAATCAACATATAATCAATTTGCTACAAGCTCGACATGTATTGATTTGAGATTTTTTACGATAGAATATTACTCTTAGATAGAGACAGAGAAGGTATTAATTACATCACCGTGTACTGCACGCAATATTTTTCCTTTGCAATTTAACTACTAGTCCCTAGGTTTCCAAAATCTGTCAAATATTCACGATCAATGAAACATTGTTCATGTGATTTATTGCAAAAAATGCTTAAAATTTTTGCCTATTATTATGAGCCATGGACCGTGAACAGCGCGAGAACACGGACGTACTTCTTTCGTACTTTTTCGAAACGTACAAAAAGAATTCACTAGATGATACGTAAAATGAGAAACACTATGATTTTTATTAATTTAATTTTATTAATGTCAATTAAAGAAAAAATTGAAAGCAATAATATTCGTCATTAGAAACTTCCAAAAAAATATAAACAACTTTAGAAGTAGGTAATTTCTACAGATACTTCAACATCTTTTCAGAAGTGTCGATCTTCCAGCAAATCAAGAATATTTCCTGTCTTTACGTGCGTTCCTAAAGTGTTTCGATCGGCGCACATGCGATATTAAGATCCACCATTGCATCCGGAAACATACCGGGTGTTCCGGCTTGCGGAATCTTATTTGAGGAAGAGGCGATGAGATAGAGGCGAGGAAACGTTGTTTCAATAGCACGTAAGCCGAGACAAAAGTTTGCTTTTATACTTCATCTCCTAACCTTATATATCTAGAATGCGATCTATCGTAGTACATTGAATACAAATAAGCGGACGTGGAAGGAAACAGAAAAACAATAACAATGATAAATATGAAATTCCTTGCGGCGTAATGGGGAACAGGGACGAGTGATATTGGCACAGGAGTAGGAAAACCACGACTGGAATTCGCGTTTTTCGATATTAAATAACAGAATTTGTATTCTGCAACGATTCTGTTATGAACCGCTTTGCCGCTTCTGCAGAACTCCGAACTAGAAACGCAAATATTATTTCAACCGTACCTTCTGCGTACATATTCTTGCATGCCTCGTGGAACCGGTTAAATGTGTGTTCATTTGGTATGTAATTGATCATGATCCGTTCATGAAAATGTAAAAGATATTCTAAGTGTGAAAGATATTCTTATTTTAGTAGTTTGAAATTTTTGTTTGAAACAGTTGTTAGAAATAAATTCTTAAATAGATTGAACAACTGTACACATTGAATGGGTTATTTTAATGGGACAAGAATAAATGTTGTAATAACGAGATATTGTTATCTCTACTTGGCGGAGGCAAGATAAATGAAAGATAAGAATGGGAAGATACAATAATACTAATTACAATTTATTTGTTTCTTGCTAAGTAATATTGTATTCCTTTCAGCATTGATCTATGCAGAATTGTAATTGTCTTGTATTTGTTTATTAGGTTCAAAATTTCTCTTTTAAACTAATCTTTGCCAAACGTAAGTATTTCAATATTCCCTTATGAAGAATTAAAAAATTCATTAAATAATGATGAATCTATTGAGAAAAAGAGAAAGAAATGGTATTTATCGTGCAACTAGAATTCTGGAAATTGTAGAAACGCCTCAATCTTCCTACTTAAACTTTCTTTCGTTATAAAATTTATTTCTACTATCGATCATGTCAATCTCTTACGATTTCGTTACTTATAAGTATTTCGTGATGTATCCTATTGTATATTACGACTTGAAATTTAATTCATCGATCGCAGCTTTCCAAAGGTCAAACGAGAAGAAATACTCTATCTCTATAACTTATTGCTTCTGATGTTATCGATAAAAAAAAGAAAAAAAAAAGGAAAAAAAAATATGTTTCCAATCATAACCAATGAAAAGAAACTCCTACAAGAGGATTTTGTACAAATTGATCTCGTCTCTGGTTTCCTGGCCATATTTATCTCAGCTGCTGCTCACTTCCCTTAATTCACCGTCAAGCGTCACTTGCTCCATCCAAAAACGAGTTCACAGCGTGCAGTCGCCGGCAATCGTGTTAGCAGAGAGAACTGATCGAATGGGAATAGTCGCAGCATCTAAGGATGGTAAGAAAGACAGATGCGAATGGAATGGGATAGGATTGGCCGGAACAAGGTCTGCTTCAGAGCCGCTCGAGACCGGAGAAAAGGCTGGGAAAAGAGGCAGAGGTAACCGGCCATAGAACGTGAACGCGGAAAAAGAGAAAGTGAACACTTACCGTGGTTGCTTTTTCTGGATCGCTTTTTGCGCAACTCTTTGCGATCCGTGGCCAATCCTAATTCCAAAAGCTTTTCCTTGATCTTTGGCTTCGGCCGCTTTATTGTGAGCCCATTGAAGATCAAGTCCACGGGATCTGGATGTACACAACATAAATCGTATTGGTATTAATTCGTTATTCGAGGGAATGAAATGTTGATTCAATACGATAGAAAGTCAAGGGAACAGGTCAAATCTGGAAAATTACATGGAATCTTTTGATAGAATTATTGGATGTTTGTTCGTAGTTTGATAATATTTAAAAAGTAATGTAACCAGAGCCGAGTAAGATACCATTTCTAGTAAAATACTAAATATTAGATAGTAAATAATTTACTTTGTTTCAGATTATGTGTAGTTTTGAGAATGAAACGTTTTATTTGTTGAAGAAAGTTTTTGAAATAATATCTAACTATTATCTGAGGATAACTGAGAATACTGCAGCTTTATTTAGCTTTGATGGATTGATGCTTTCGTCCATACAAGAGTACATAATCTACGTGATAAAAACATCGAATGATGCGCTTTATTACACGTGAGTGATTATACTTAACGTAAATATATATAAATCTAGTTTATAAATTATTATTATTTGTTGCGCTTCGTTATAATATCATTTCTCTAGTGAATTTATACCCGTTATTGAGAAAAACGATAGACTATAGTGATACGTTTAAATCTAATAGTTTGATAAATGAAATTCCAGAATTTCACACGGGACGTAGTCGAGGTAAAAATGATATTATCAAAGTTTCAAAGAGAAAAGAACGAAGTTGATTTTCGGGAATTTTCATGGAGCACGGTGGGTTGAGAATAATTTTGAGCGTTAAAACCATGGGAAGCGGGGTAAACGCACGTGAATGAAGCAAGTTTTACAAGACTTCTGAAAATCTTTCTGTCTGAAAGGATATTATTCTTCGGCGTCGCGACGGAGTCCGAATTATTGCTGCAAGCAGCAGCCAGCCGTCACCGATGTTCGGTGCTTAATTAAATTTCGAGAATCGTCACGGGTGCTAATGAATTCCCGAACGAACATTCGCAAAATTCTTCAACTGTTTCAAGGCGCGGTCAGCCAGACATCGCGCATTCCCCGCCAAATTATATTGTATCTCTGAGATATTCATCACTTATGAAATTCAACAGGCCGGACTGTTCATTAAAAATTACCATCGTCCTGCTTCAGTTGTTCCCAAAGTTCCGTAAGCTGACTGATCTCGTCCTCGGACCATACCTTTGGAAGTCTCTTCTGTACCTCGTTTCGTATAGTCTGAAACAATGTTTTTTTTTTTAATTTTAAGGTAAAAAGTTGCTCGTTTACATACCTTCCGTAAAGAGTTTTAGCTAAGGAATTTTGCGGTGATTACGGATAAATAAGAAACTTTTTAGATAACAGAGATAATGAGGAAGTTTGCTGGATATCGTTGAAGATTTGTATGATCATTCAATGAAGGCAACAATTAAATTGCAACGTGCGAAGCCTTATTTAGACAAATTGAGAATCGAGATAAATCTAAAATCAATGCTCACACGTGATATTCTATCGTTGTAACTTCGTTAAACGTATATTATGAAGGGTGAGTATTTATCTGAAATAGACACTGTACGAGGATCATGATATTTGTTAGATTTCACAGATGCCAGAAATATCGGAGCTGAACGATGACGACCGAAAATGGTAACAAGATTTCGCACTTACAGCTGTCGCGTGTTGAGAAACAAAGTTCTTCTATGTCATGTCGTTCGTAATGATAGTTGTTGGACTGATAATTCAATCATACGTGGGGCGATTTTAGTACAAAAATAAATGAAAAAAGTATGATTTATATATACATTTTTTGCACGAAATTCAAGATCAAATTCATTTTATCATATAGTGTTCTAGTCATCAGTATTTTCTTGAAAAATGACGTGAAAGTTCCAATAATTCTTCCAACTATTTTACGTATAACGTTCTGTTCTTTTTATAACCGGGTGCAAGTTACATAGCCATGTCGTGCGTCCGATAATTGTTTACTGCCGTTCATGCTAGATATCCCAGTAGTCAGTTACTAACGACGAGCACTCTGTCATTGTTACCCAACCATCAACCACCTAGTGTTATGATAGAAAATGTTTAAATTTGGTAAACATATGACGTACAACGCCAGGCAAATAGCCAATACATAGTTTGTTTCGCGGTTTACTGTCATCGTACACAGTGGTGATACTAGTTTCTGGTTGGTACTCGAGCGTTTAACATTCGCACTACTACATATAACAAGATGCAAAAGTAGCCGATTGTTTCACTCATCAATGCTCAGTCTAAATCACTGTACTTAGAAACGTGAAAGGTGAAATTTGAACAATATGCTTTTTTATGACATAGACACGAGGATTGAAAAGATTTTTGTAAATATAAACCCTAAAGGGGTAAAACAGGTGAAAAAATTTTTGTTTAGGGAATATCCATGTCCCACGTGTTGCTAAACTTGAAAACGTGAAATCCGGCAAACAAACTGCTTATTAAAAATAAATAAACACGCGTATGAGTATTTTTTGAAATTCAACTCCTAAATGGTGTTGCAACAGAGGATAATAAACAATACATTGTCATAAAAACAAATACCGTGCGGATGGGTAGCTGATTTAAGGATAAGTGTAAAAATATGCGACAAATGATTTGTATATAATTTCTACGCGTTGATGTAGAATGTAGTAGAAATTCGATTGCGCGTGTATGTGAACTATAGCGATGGCTACGTTGAAGCAGGAGAACAGGCGCGCTTGCTACGAGAAATAGCAAATAGCAGCGAGATATAAAGTAAATTGCTACAAGAAATAAAAATAGCAGAAATAAGACAGAGTGGCGTTGTTTCGAAGAAGAAACATGAGACGAAGGAAGCATGTAACTATCTTGGAAATGTAATATTGTAGGTGTAAAACATAGCCGTGGTATGAAAAAGAGTTTAACGATCATAACAATTCCGTGGCATCTCTCAAGAGAATGTAAATGATTCTGACGCCTATACGTAATTCTGGCGGATCGGACACCTCAAGAATTTTTTACGCTTGTGACAAGTGTCCAATTTTCGCCAATGTGCATTAAAATGACGTAATATTAATTCTTGGTCAAGAAATTCTTGATTTAGAACATCTTGATTTTGGACATCTTCCAATGATCTTTCATCGTTTCTCACTGAATTTCACGACTTTCCTATTGTTCCTACGCATGACTCCTTTGAGATTCAGACGTTTCTATATTATATGTATAATAAATATCTTTATCTAAGTTTGTGACTACTAAGAACATCAACAGCAACAAATATTACATACATTTATAAATATTTTTATTTCATCGTTGATTTATTGATTCGCTCAACGAAAGGAATTATTGTTTTTACTATTAAATATAAAATTACATTTTTTGCATGATGATGGATTCACGAATGTTTACCATTAGCTGTGTTTTTAGCATTGAACAACACGCAATAATTAGTTCTTCGTTTCATTTTACCAAGATTTTCGATATTTTTGATGCTATGTTATTGATTCACGTAATTCCATCGGCAAAGGTCGCAGCACAGATCAGTCAATTACACGCGTACTTAATGATTCTTCAAAATTGGTTTTCTCGAAAACAAGGTAATAATGGAAAGCACTTCAGTCTGTATTTGTATGTCCGACTGTTATTATTATTATTACATATATATACAATTTTGCAATTCGTTTCATACTACTGTAATATATATATATATATATATATATATATATATATATATATATATATATATATATTATTTTAAATCGTATTTTAAATAATTTAGAATTAGAAATGAAAGTTTCAACTTTTACATTAATTTTGTTATAATCGATTATCGATACGTATAATTAAAATATTTTAATCAACAATCTTCTTCGAAAGGATATCTTAATGCAATGCGACGATTAGAAATGTTAAATCGGGGCATCTAAATATGTAATTTAAATAGAAAATTATGCGAATTAAACACGAAGAAACTTTTGAATTTGATAAGATATCATAAAGATGAATGAGGCTATCCTAATGACTCATTCGTCGATTATTTTGCATAAAATGCGATACTACAATAATGCGAGTGAAAGTAGCAGCAGGTAATTAATTTTTAATAAAAGATGATACAATAAATTTCATCCAGAGAAATGATTATTTCTAAATAGGGATTTTGCAAATCCTTCAATCTCTGCGTTTGTTTGATAAGACCAACATTATGTACTCGTAGGTATACTAAAACAACGTAAGCAGCTATTTATTGTGCAAATGAGGTCTTGGAGAATGCTTGGTGTCTAATTCCTGACCCTAAGTCCCTGTTCCCTTAAAAGGAGATAAAGGGGAAAAAATACGACGCTCGTTTTCCAACGATTACGTTTCACCCTCGACAGGGATCCTTGTTGGTGTCCTAAATGGCCGTCGCGTCGCATCGCGCGACTTCACGGACTAAATGAATGTCAAATGAACAGCTAGCTGTAGCTTGCCCTCATTCAGTTTTGAAGGGAGAAGGGTATCCACGCATGAAATTATTTAAATGAAACGCTTTCACGAGCCTCCCTTTCATGGATTTTGTCGACAAATCAATAATACGTTTCATCCTTTTTTCGTTCGCTTTCCGCTGCTTCTTGCTGTTCATTTGTGCGATTTCGTGTTTACCGTGCTATAAAATTCTACTAATTTTTTGCAGTTTATACCAGTGCCAGATTAAATTCATTTATGGGGATAAACGAAAGACGTGAGCCTAATTATATCGTAAGCGATGGATCTTTCCATCGTTTCGAAATTATGTAAGTTATACAAAAAGTCTACGTAAAAAGGTCTGTGTAAAAAGATCTGTGTAAATATTATTGTTATAAGGCCAATTAGGTTTATCTTTACAATTGTTTATAATTATAGAAAAATACGTACTTCATTGTGGTATTAGTATCTTATGAATGTTCTTCAAGATTGAAACTTTAGCAGAAATTTTAGCAATTGATTTCTGTTAGTCTGTATTAATTTGTTAAAGGACACGTTGCAGTTTGATGGAAGGATAGAAAATACCAAATTTACTAAACAATTGTGCAATTATTCCGATAAGTGATTAAAGTGAAAATTTTTGCATGCTTTTGTATATAACAATTTTTAATTTATTTTATAGTTTTTATATTTGCATATAAAAAATAATTACATACAGATTGATTAGATTAAAATAGAAAGTTTCATTGTCCTCTCTCTTGTTGTTCACACTTGTTTTGTGTAAATTAAGTAATTATGTAAATGTGCTAAATAATTTTATCAAATATACGACAGGGCTGGAAAAGTTGCGATTAATTAAAAAATGAGTTAGGCTACAGAACATTTGTACGTAGCTTTTAGTTTAAAGTACAATAATTGCAGTAATTAATTTGACGTGAAATAAACTTTGGGGAGATTCCTCTGGAAGGAATTTGTTAGAGAATCAATAATATCCAAAGTAATCCAATCGCCGCTTGCTAAGGGTGAAACAGCAATCAATCCATTTTCTCCTAACAGCTGTGTGTTTCCTAAGAAACAACTAATTACCAGATTTGTGAAATTAACGAAACTACTCCTTTTTCCTCGAAATTCAAGTAAAGCTATAATAGCATAGTTAATGACAAATTGCTTGGTTATGGCAAAATTAAAATTAAATAAAGTGTCTTTATATTGTTTTATAAATTTTATACATTTACTTCCTTAAATATTTAATTATCGAATAAAAATGTTATTATTCAGAAAAATTTGGTACAGTATATCATAATGTATAATAACATTAATTAATTTCGTTTTTACTTCAATTATTAATAACCGTTGATCGAACGTTTTCTCCCGTATTAAAGATTAAATAAATATGATATTAATTTTATTATCATCGATTATTTAGCAAATGATGATCGGAAAGTACTGAAATCACGTACGAAATATTCCGAAATAATAATATTATTTATTAACAAATGAATGAAACAGACATTATATTTTAAGAAATTATCAAAACGAAGATATAACTTTTAATGCTCTTAATAAAAAATAATAAAGAAATGCTACAAAATAATATACATATATCCAATATGTAAATATCAAACAAATACATTTGTGTCGACATATCCTATCGAAATTAACGAAAGCTTTAAATCACTCAAACATAGACGATATTCAATACCATCAGACTAACTAATTCTCAATATCCTCCTCGTTATAATATGCATACATCACGCTGATAGAACACTCGCTCATTAAATTCTCAAAGGGCAGCTGTACAGGGATCTGTTCGTAAAAATCTGTCGAGAAATCAATAATATCCTGAGCAGGCAAGTTTGTCCTCGTCTGAATGAGTGGTATGAGGGCAATCAGCTTCCTCTCCTGGCGGAGCAGCGGGTGCACACCTATGATTAATCGTCAATTTCGAAGTGGGGTAATACCGTTTTAACGGTACTCAGATATATCGTCGCCTTACCTCCATCCATCGTTCTTACTTTCCTTCTATTTCTCTTTGGCGCGCGTGCTTCCAGGTTCCTTTGCCGTCTTAAAGCAGGTAATGTCTCAAGATTATCGCTATAACGTGTTCCCCCGCGATGTTGTCCGATGGCTTTTCGACAAACAGAAGGATGTAACGAAGAGGATCGAGTTAAATCGCCTATTTCCTTACTAACAAACGAGTTCGGTATAAACCATGAAAGATTCGATATGGAAGAGCCAGGAAGAAAAGTGCTTCAATCTTTTCCCTAACATATTGTCAAACAACGTCTCAATTTATGTTTGCCAGCGATATTGAATTCGAATACATAAAAATCACATTCGTGATTGATATTATAAATTAATAATAGCAAGATTATATATTAATTAGTGTACTAGACGGTTTAACTTAACAAACAAGTGAAAATGTATTAATGTGATAGAAAGAGAAAAAGAATTGAAATATTTGTTCAAATTCATATCAATAATTTCAACGTGTCATTTGATACAACAGCTATGTATTTAAAATAATATATGTAATATTTTGCTAATTGCGATGAAATCGATATTAATATAACCTCTGGTAAATTAAACATTATTTATAATAATTAATTTGATTCATTGAATAAAGAAGTATCTTAAAATATTAGTTTTTACTCGTTATGATAGTAACAACAGTAACAATCATACTTGTCACTCATTTTGGAAATAAATATAGTATTTTTTATAAAAAGAGGTGTGTCGATCTTTTGAAAAGAAATTAACCCTAGCATGCATAAATAAATTCGTAAGTTTCTAATGAGTGCAATAAATAATTAAAAAATGTATGCGAACAGTTTTTCAGTGCTTTATTCGATTAGCAAGTAACGTGTTTAAAAGTGTGTTATGTATGAATTTAACGTCCATGCAAATAGCGGATCTCATTTCAACGTACATTTTCATGTAAATTTTCTTCAAAGTTTCACCGTTACATTCGCACTTTTTGAAGCTCGGAAAATTCTGGTTTTCGGGCTATGTAATACATAATACATGAAACGGTAGTCACTTGTTTCAAAAGGTTTTGCTTAAAATCGTATTGTAACTAGTTTGAAAAGTTGTCGCATAAAGGATTATTCAAAAGGTAGTAGGACACGCGGAAAGAGGGAAACGAATATCAGTATAACAAAACTCATTGAAATCGCCGCGTCTACGCGTTTCGCTGTTAATTTTTTACAAGCCTTTTTATCCCCTAATAATCTTTTCTATAGCCATTGTTGCGACGGCTGAAAATGAACTATTATCCCTCTGGTTGCGCTGCTCTCGTCACAGCTCTCGTACATTCAAATGATTTAGTCGCAAGTCGTGACTACATTCTTGGTCTTTATTGTTCTTTCAAAAGCTACACAATACCTGTATTCATTATTCGTGCAATACGATGACTTGAAATGTATCATACTTTAATTACAATTAATCGAAAAAATGTTTCGGCTCATTCTTCCTTAATGCATGCTTTGTACTATTTCGCTGTGTACTAGCATAAAAAATGGAATTATTTTAACTCATAAAGCAGCTCGTGAGAGGTACGATTGATATTGAGAAATTAAAGTCGAATATCGACAAACATCTAGGAATTTTACGATCCGAGCATAGAGATATGCCATAGAGATGGATTTATATTGACCGTGTGCGATCAAAGTACGATATTTTTAATCGATATTCATAGCGTTAACTGAAAGAACATTCACGTTTCGTGTTACGATGAATACTCATCGTTTCTGAGAGTCAGAGCACGAGCAAAACGGATTGAAGTTGAGCATCGCATTTCAACTTTGAAATTCCTACCAGTGCAGTGGTGAAGCATTACACAGTGACCGCTAACTTTTACTCAACGGATAGGGAAATACGTTATATCTACGTATTTGTATCCTATCTTTTCAAGAAAATTTATACCATTTTACAGAAGCTGCGAAATTGCGTTCCAGTTCGTTCTAAAGTAACTGAAATAAACAGTTCCGTCGTTTAGAAGTAATTCAGATGTGAATATCATTTCCAAACTCCAAATCATACCTGTGTTTTATACGTATACGTATAACGATTTCTAAAGGAAAAATTATTATGACTAAGCATGTTCTTTCTTGATTTTCCATTTATAATATCGTCAAGCTGAATCGACAGTATCATTGTCAATATTTATTGACAGCGCGTAAATTCCTTAAACATTCAATGGAAAAAAAAGAAATTATGTGCTACTATCAAGGTTTCAATAATCTTAAATTGTTTTCTCGTTATGAATTTTAGAAAACGGAACGTTAAGTTTACGCGGCGCGTACTTCACCTTGTTTTCGCGTTTGACACAAATGTTTATACGTGTCTCGCAGGACAAAAGGGCAAACAAAGCGATAGTTTCTCGAGGGTTACGAAAGGGTGCAGTGTGGCAAGGGAAATAACGCGCTCGAACGAATAAGCCACGATGGAAACTCGTGAACGGAAACTTTAATATTACTGCCACGATTTGAAGAAAGCAAGGGAAAAATTTATTGCCGCGTTTTCAAGGCGCCAGTGAATTACAACTCTCCGTCAAAGAATAATGCTGTTAAAATTGTTTTCGCTGCATTGGCGTTAAGACGAATGAATTCGAATCGTGTTTTGTAGTCTAGGTATCTCTTAAGTCCGACGAATTACTAGAACATTGTAATCGTTTTATGTTCGTAATTATAAAGTAACAGCACAGGAAATTATTATCGATGAAATTACGATTTGTTAATAATTACACTCTTTGATTCACACGATTGATTTTTCGTATATTAAAGCATTGCATATTTTTTACCGATTTAAACATAACAAACAGGAAAATGAATATCAAAATTGAACTTGGCTTCGAACAAATTCAACAAATATCTAGCTTGATTGAAAGATTGTATTTTATTAAACATTAAATACTATAGCAGTATTTCTGAATAAATCAAAAAATTTTCAGTTAAAAATAATACGTGATTAAATTTTTAAGCGAATGTACAAAAATATAATTGTACAGCGTCCTTTTCATCGCAGTTAATTTATACAATATATAAATTTTTAATTATTGTTTTCGAGAATAAAACAGATATAGGTACACATGTAATCTCTGATGTCGAAATTAAAAAAATTTCTTTTACTTAATATTAATATACCTTTTTGGAAATATTAAATGTTACACGTGTTTTGTAAATTTTCATAATTTTATTCAAATGGTAATAAGAAAATAAATTTTTCTAAGAACGAAAGATCGCAAATGAGATTTTTCAAAGAAATAATGAGCATTATGTCGATGCGCGTGTGTATATGTACATAATAATACAAACTGTTCGATAGTAGAAAATGTGGTTCCTATAAATTTTCTGTAAGCTGAATGCAACGCGAGGTATACCCTCAATACATTAATTGTCAACTTTTGAAACGATTCCAATAGGGCGGAGACTGAGACAGCAGGGACCCCGTATACGGACGATCCATTCAGAGTTAAGGGAGTCTCGCCGTCTATTTATGTGTCTAGCTTCCTCCCGAAAATCTTCATACGGTTGTTGGATAGGAAAGCGCAAACAAAGCGATAGCTTTCCATAGTATGCGGAGATACCGGAAAGGAACACTTGACGGGGGAAAATCTTGAGATACATCCATCCCCGAACGAAGTAGTTGCAAAGAGGAAAAAAGTCTTGCTGGCACAGCGGAAGCCGTGATCTACGCAGGAACGGAGAAACCTCCTTTTCGAGCAGGAGGCCGGAAAGAAAAGGAGTCTCCAGAAAGCTCCTCGTAGAAATTGTCTCCCGAGAATTTACAGTTGCTGCAGCAATTCTTTGGCTCAATTTTTTGCATATGTTCTGCCTGTCACCGACGCCAGTCCAGAAACTTATTTTCGAGCCTCAGCTACCCTACGTTTTCTCGCGCTCCTCGTAAATCATTGATCTTGTCAGTGTTACGTTCAAGGGAGGCGTCGAGATCGGCTAGCCGACTCTGCTTGTTCAAATACGTTTTCGAAAGAACGCGTGGGTTGCAAGTGTCCCGTAAATCCAATCGATTATCGAAGGGATAACGAGCGCACACGCGTGTCACTGACTTCGTTGCGATGGAGTGGCAAGAAATAATTTTTTTAGTCGCAAGTGACTGACTCTCTTTTATTATTTTAAACTGTGAAGCAGGGAAAGACATACGATTTAGCTTTATACTTTATCTTATGGATTTCATTCGATTCTTTACGCTATAAATGGGAGTTTGGAATGGAAATTCAGCAAAAAGTGAAACTAAAGGATACGCGTAAGCATTTATTCTTTGACGACCCAGAGAATTGTAGGCGTAGGGTGCGTCAGATTCCATACATCATGATAAAAATAATCTTCGCCAAATATAGCTAATATTTTTTATGTAGTTGGCAGTTTTCGCCAACTTTACGATTTTCCACCCCCCATTTTCAGTTTAGTTTGGAGAAATATCTGAGAGTGATCTCCGCCGCGCAGAAGATATTGTATTAGGAAGGGAAGTAGATGATGATATATAAAACATCCATATAGAGTAGGTACAAAAACCGATTTGTTCAAAACTCTATAAAACATATTTAAAATTTTCCAATATCTATGTAAATATCAGCTAAAACAACAAATCTCCGGAGAATCATTTTTTTTCATTCTATAAAGCGAAAGGGAATCAAATCAATTTGCGTGTTATGGTATTATATCTTTTAGAAACAGATTTCTTTTATATTTTCTGGATAAGCTTAACCTACTACTTTGTAGTAAATTTTTGTTCGTATCAAATATCGATGTTATTCATATACGTGTTTAAGCACTAATTTTTTATTAATCAAAGGATTATTATTGAAATCTTGGATTTGTGATAATATATATATATATATATATATATATATATATATATATATATATACAGGTAGCAACACATACGTGTAAAAAGTAATACTCTCTGTTATTAAATGCCAGAGAATTAAAATTAATTTATGATACAAAATAAGTAGACACGAAACAAAGTGTAATAGTAATGAGTGACTACAAAAATTGCTTACCTTAGAATTAACAATCAGGCACATTTCTTTCAGCTTCTTCATGATACCACGGCGCGTTCGTTCTTGATTAATGTGCTCTAAGATCCAATCGATGACATCTAAATGAATAAAACATGAAGATATACATAATTTAGGAATAGAACTATATGCACTACTGCGCGTTTAAAAGTTTGGGTTCACTCTCAACATTAAGGATTCATAAAAGAAAATAAAGTAAAAAATGATACAATTCGCTATTTCTTATTTTTACATATTTCATTCTTTTTTGTTCAATTAACATCTATGTATACCTCGATTATAGAACTTTCCACAATCCGCACTTATCTTCATATACTGTAAAAGTTCATCGATTTCGTTCAAGATTCAAGCTCATAGGATTTCCTAATCAGTATATAAGATTAAATATGAGGATAAAGGAGGAAAGATACTATGTTAGGAATCGCATTGTCAAAACGATTGAAATAAATATAAACTAATAATTATGATATTTGATTATCATTGCGCGTACTAATTTTAAATATATAGAGGTTCCAACATCCATTTCCTAACTTTTCATTACAAAGTCCAAGGTCACCCTCCATCTTTTTTACTAAGTAAGCGATCCAAAACTTTGTATGGTTTTCTAATATCTTTCTTCTTAAAGAATATATACAACGATAAAATATATGTTAGGTGATTTGATAAAAATCAATTTCCGGACGCAACTAATTAAATTTGATTTTCCGGACCACGTTTCAATAGTACATGGGGATTTCAATAAATGTTCCAGGACTATGAATATCAGTGTTATTTATATCGAATCAATATTATCCTGAATTGATTTGTAGGAAGGGAAGGATAACTGGATCATCGCAGGGGTACGTGATTAGGTTAGCTGATAAATGAAGACGTTGTTATCAGTAATTTAATATTATCGACAATTCTCTCTAGCATCTACCAATTTCGGTATCAAGGATCATTCGTGTTAAAATAATGTCATCCTGGTTGAAACAACACAGGCAGTCTTTTAAGTAATTTCAATATTGAATGAAGGGATATATAGAACATATATCGTTATTATATCGCCTTATCTATGCTAACGAGTTAAAATATTCTACAAATCTGTATTGTAATATATTATTTAATTAATAAGCTTTGTCGAGATAGTGATCCATATTTTAAATACACTATAAATGCAAGAAAATTTGCGGTCTAATAACGTAACCCGTACACGTATTTCTAAATCATACACTCTTACCTACTTGGTCGGTTTTTGCCTATTAATTACTCCCTGGCTGACTTCTTTAAAGATAGTGAATTTAGCCAGTGCAAGATATGAAAGAATGTACGGATACATATATTCATTAGAATTCCCTTCATTAAGTATTCCATTTAGAATGTCCAATAAACATTCTTTGAAGTACATACATTATGTATTAATGCTTCCTGAAAGCAGAGAGATCTTTTCCCTGATAGAATATTTTATTCAATCGCTAGCAAACTAGAACGGGATATAGCTAATCGTCTGCCCTGGCAAATTCAAAAATATCCGGCAAAGTTGTGCGTTAAAGAAGACTCGTAAATCATAGGATTTAGCAAAAGGTAGGACGAGCAACGTACCTTGGGGATACTTGTTAGTCTGATGTTCCATAAAGAGAGTGCGTAACTCGTCCTCCTGGGTTTCGGTCCAGAGACTACGCGAAACTTTCTTGTTATCCGTTTCCGCGTTGTAACCCTCGACGACCTCGGTCGCGTCACGAGTGGTCTTCCAGAAGAGCAGCTCCATATACGCTTTTCGGTTCTTTTGCGCGACTTCGATGAAACGTCGGATTATGAAGACTGCGAACTTTTGGAGTTCCTGCAAAGAGGACTCAGCTTTCGTGACTCGAGACAAGCATACTTCCGGTGGCTATTAGATCATGGCAGACATGTAAATTCGACGATGAAATTCCTTAAGTTAAGAGAAAAATTGCATTCGTACTGCGAATTCAATAGAAAATTATAGGAACTTTGTTGAATAGTTTGGAAATTCCAATCACGATTTGGACTGTATTGTTATCTTAATATAAAAAGTTTGGGAGGGGCGGGACCAAGTGCTTTAGTTTATACTAAATACTATGTGCTTTTATACGTATATGCATTTAATGCTTGAAAGTTTCATTGAGCGAATTTTTGTTGAAAATCTGACCAAATAAGTTTCATATGGCTAGCTATTGTTTATGAATTTTATAAAACATTCTTTTACTTTTCATATAGAACCGTATTTGATGGTCTCCAGTTTATTTGGTTGTTGATTGTTACAAGTAATTATTGGTATGATGAACGAAGGAATGTAAGTTGACATATTGTTGCAGTTACAAAGATATAATAATTAAAAATGAAAGATAGTATATTTTGGGAGTAGGAAGAGTAACGACAGTTAAACAAAATTTTTGTTGGGAATTAAAATGTTTCCTGTTCTTTTTTAACTACGCCCACAATCTTAAACTTAAATATTTTTGTAGCAGTGATAATATTTAATTTTTCATATGTACATGGTCTTGTACCATTTAAATATATAATTTGTACGAGTATTTCATCTATAACATTAGATGCTCAAGCCATTAATTTTACAATTTGTTATTCAGTGAACTAGTATATGAGGAATCTTAAAGAAAAAGTTTGCAAAAAAATCAAAAAGTTTGACGTACGTCATAGAATGAGACAAGTTACATTATGTTTTCAAAGAATGAAATTTAGAGCCAAGAAAAATAAATATGAATATAAATAATTACCTTGTGGCCGCAATACTTAGACTCGAGAATTCTTTGGAAAACACGGAACATTGACGCTTGGAATATGAGCCCTGGCATTTTGCAGTCCCAGGCTATTCGATGAAGCATCTTGGTAATGTAATGATTCACTTCGTTTGTATTTTTGTCAAATTGCTGCAGCAGAACCAACATTGCTCTCACGATTTTTACATTGGCAAATCTGAAATAAAATATAACATGTAAAAATCAAAACTAAAATTTTTAGTATATGCTACAAAATCAAATTTAAGGCATTGAGAGGAAAAGTTGATTAAATGCAAGTCATATCATTTTCTGAATATTAATTTATGGCATTAATTTATCCTAATTAACTGTATTACACGTAAAAGTTTGGAGGCATCCATATTTTCCAAGTCAAATCGAGATAATATAACGAAAGCAGTTATTAGATTGAATATATTGTACATTTTCATATATATTTTAATATCAGAAAAGAACTGATGAATTGCTCAATTTGTCGGTTATTTGGGTTTATTTTTTTCATAGTCAATGTCTCATTTATTAATTGTCTTACCTGTGGATGAAGTCAGAAAATTTGAAGTCAGTTTCTATAACTGAAGAATATGCTTGCGATGCGTTCTCTTCATCTTCCTCTGTAATAATATACTTGATACAATAGTTCGTATTTACAAATATTACAAGCAATTTCGTTATAGAAAGGTGGTAAGCAATATCTTCTTTGTTATCTATCTAAAAAGCTATATTACCTGACTCCTCATTAAGGCTATCAACGTTTCCCTCCTCGTGTGTTTTACTTTGCGTAACAGGATTTTCTTCGACCACTGAAAATCAGAAAATAAAATTAATTTATTCTCTACATCGCTCTACAGACAATATTGAAGGTAGGAAAACATAATAAACCAATTTTTCTAGATTTTCCATTTTGATTATTACAGGGAACTATTTTAATGTAATATAATTAAAAAGATCAAGAATATAAACCTTTTAAATACATGTATGTACGTATATGATAAATCTAGAAGATTTTCTAGAAAATAGTAAGAATACCTGATGGCAATTAATATTTTTTAAATCTTCAAGATGGTAACAAAAATACATATACATATAAATATATATACAAATTAGGTAACAAGGTAGTTTCGTAATATTTAAATCGTTTTCATGTAAAAAATGTGATTGTTAACACCGATTATTTTACTATAGTTTCATAACATAGAAATTGGCATTTTCAAAATATTTTATTACATTTAGAAAAGAAGTTGGAGGAAATTTCAAAATGAAACCAGAGAACGAGAAGTTAGTGGAACGTTCCGAAGTAACTGCAAAAGTACATTCTGTCATTCCTAGCTTGTCGTAAAAACATGCCAACGACACGTGCAAAATTTCACTAGTTCTTCGTCGAGCGAACACGAAAATTCCCGCAAACAATTGCATGCTTCCCTGGAATACAGACCGACCAGGACGCGACCGGGACGCTGGCACTCTATTCAATTCGACTGTAGAAGAATCAATGGATGTCGGTGGCTAGTGCTTTTTGGAAGGCCATCCGAGGTCCGTACAAATCGTACGTCGTGACTCGGTCTCCGGAAGTGGGGATACCTGGATCGTTCGCTAAAATCTATCGCTCAAAAAATCGAGCCACGCGAAAGGAATAAAAAGATAGGAGCGGTCACGGTTGGATTAATTTACGCGAAAAATTCTGAAAACAGCGTCTAGAGCGCAGGAAAACGAAACAGCCAGAGTATTCACACGCGTAAGTCGGAACGTGGAATCCGATCGAATCGGATCCCGTAGGTTTTGGGTTACCTTGTCTTTTTTTTCCTCTACGTTGCGGACAACCCGACCAGCGAATTAAGCGGCCGTGGAAAGACGATTACATTTTCGACGAGTCTGTCGAGGCGAGGGCGAGGCAAACCGAGCCAGCCGAGGCTCCGGTGGCCAGGGAAAAATTGCACTCGGCGAAACCGACGATTGGATCGGCACAAAGCTTCGTTACGGGGCAAATTTTCTAAGGCTTCGCGACCGTATCCTTTTTCCTCGCTTTCTGAAAGTCACGTTAGGACAGCCGACATTTCGCTCGGCTCTTCCAATGTCACTGTTAACCCCTCGAATTGCGAATAAGGCTTGACTACCACTAATTTTTAAATTCTTTTTCTATTTTTGTGCTTCATTTCTTTCAGTTGATTGAAGTATTGCCGCTTCGAAGATGGGTATATAGTTTTCTTCATAAAAGAGGAGCAATGGGGAAATATTACAGGCACATAGATTTGCAAGATGCTATAAGTAAACTGCAAATATTTATGCAAATGTATATTTTTACGGACATGACTAAAGAGCACGGCACAGGCAAGATTTATTTCGTCTACTGAATGTTACGATGAACATTTCACTATACTACAAATACTAAAATATTATGAACATTATATTATATCTATCTATATTTTTGCGTGTTGTTTTAAATTTCTCATAAATATAGGAAAAAAGGTTATAAATAACCCTTTGTATATATATGTGAATGTTTGTTTTTATAGAAGATTATCAGCAAAGTGGTATAAAAATATTTTTTTTATTTTTAGAACTTTGTTTATTTTTAAATACGCCGAGAGGAAGTTTTTAACTATTGAATAATTTCAACAATTTTTTCAATACCATAGGCAAGATATATATATATATATATATATATATATATATTTTGCATACGTTCTTCGTATTTATTTTGTAAACTCTCATATTATCTGAATGAAATCTAAAAATTTGCCAAGAGTGAGATGCTACGCAAACATTGTACACGATACGAATATATTAGACCTAAATGATCTTTAAAAGTAACCGCGAAAAGTATTTTAAATTATCGTGTAAAGTTTTAAACGCGCTGTGTTTCTCTAGCCAAAGAAAACTTTTCCCGCCAGCCGAAGAATTCAGTTTGCCCAAGTGACGTCGACGACTATGCTATTTTAACCAAAAGTTTTAATTGTTCCCTTCCGCGGTCTTCTGAACTCGGTACACCGGTTCCGGATAAAACAAGAAGGTGAAAGAAGCGGCGACGTTTTTGTCTTAAATTAAAAAATATTTCCTCGGTTTGAAGAATTAGAAAAGTCTCGTTTACGATGGCAGTGATTCATCGAGGAGGCAACCACAGCAATACACAACGAAAATAAAAATGCTTTTTGTTTATATTATACGTATATTGTGTATACAGCGATTTGCAAAAGTATTTGAATATTTACCATAGGAAAATGTTATGAATATATTATAACTGTTATACGAAACATTTTGAAACTTTATCAACTCGAAACGAGACACGACTATCGTGGCTATATTAGTAAAGTTTGAAACCAATCGAAAAATATATAAATAAGTATTTACTAAAAAATATTGGTATATCATACGAATAATGATCTTAAACATATGATTAATGCTGAAGATGATCTCACTAATAACAAATATTGTGGCTGAATGATTATTTAAATATTTCTGACATCACTATGAGGTATGCTTGTAATAAATATCTAATAATTTGCAAATAAATACGTTTTCAAGATCGGTCAAAATTTTTATCATAATCATGAGTTAGTCGTGTCCTATTATAAGAATAGCGAAATCCGAAAAAGTTTTGTATTTACCATAATACGTTCATCTGCGTCATATAATTGTAAGAAAGGTTGGTTAGTGTCCAAATACTTTCGTGATCTATTGTATAAATATTGCATCGATCTTTTTGTACAAATTTATGAATAGTGAAACTATATATTACGAGTTTTAGGTAAAAATTAAATTTATACTCGTGCAATGAGTTCTAATCACATTAGATGTATTTAACCTGACATTTTGTCAATATACCAATTATTATTTAATCCAAATACGTGTAATGGTTTTGTAAAATGTTAATGCTTGAAAATATGTATATTTGATGGATATTAAAATATTTCAAAATAGGAATTAAATTGGAAACATATTTAGATACATGTTTAAATTTTAATATAACATAAAATTCGCGCAAATTAATATATATGAAGTATGCAAAACAACCTACGTATCCTTAATGTGCATTATATTAAAATAACAATAATATTTTGTGTGAGAATGAACACCGATTTGACGAATCAATAACGACATATCATCCGATGAAAAATTCATATACTCTGATGACGCGATAATGACGTCGTCATTAAAATTTTTACATCTCATAAACGCACATCAGGAGATGATAATATTAATCTGGATTTATTCGTGAAACGAAAAGATCAACGTGAATCTCTTCTACGGATAAATCCACAGCTGTATCTTGGCTCGTATGTCATTTCGTCATCGGTTCATCGATTTAAATCATAAATCCGATCATCGAAGGAAACAAATTACACCAGGAAAATTATGAATTTCCGAAAAATTGATCACGTTTCAGCGCTGATGCTTTATTCATTCCCTACAATCGAATAAAGCATTAATCTCGTTTGTTTGGCCACTTGCGCGTGATGAATTTAATAATGTCCCGTCTCTTTCGTATTCTGCTTCGCAGAGATAGTCGGTTCGTAAATTAACGATGTGAGGCGACACGTTGAAAAATATCTTCGGATCAAAGAAATACGATTCAATTGATACGTTAGTCAAATTATTTTATTACTAAATTAACTTTCTATTACCAATTATATATTCTTGAACAATGAAACATTCTAGATAGGAAATTTTAACTACGGAGAACGGTATAGATGATATAATATCTTTTAGATTTTTTTTCATATTGTTAAAAATATGTAGCAATCATCGTATACAATATCCATTTTTTAGCGACATTCAAAATATTAATTACACAGGGAAGACAGTCTTAGCACTGTTCATTGTACTTATATGTAATTTTGCATACGATTGTAAACAAAAGGAGCACGAGTAACGATGATATAATCGTAATAATGGTATCAGATGCGAGATCGGAGCAAGATACATTTCTGGAATCAGGGCGTGTTTGATGCAATTCGTAGCCACGATGAAATAATCAGCGGAAGGAAAAGCATCGCAGAGTGCAACAGGACAGTTGCCATAGATAGATTAATTTCTGATAAATTGCATAAGAGAATTCAAATGCTACTGTCGACAATACACAATATTGTAAGTACTTCGTGTAAGCAGTATACAAGAACGCGAGAAGCGAGAATGAGAGATGTAGAACATGCGAGTGTACAGAATGCGATAAATTCACTAAATGTAAATGAGAGGTGTACAAGTGACGGTGATAACAGAAATCGTAACAATGTATTGATAGAAACAGAATCGATTATTTGATATTTCGATATCACGTTAACGGATTTATAGGGAAAAGTTTATCGGCCAAGGATTAATACACCCATATCAGAGACGAATATAAAAAATTGGTAATACGTTTGTTGAAATTAAAGGAAATCGATAAAATAATTTGTAATGTATGTAGTATAAATTCAGTTTCTCATGGGTATTAATCCTATGTATATTCTATAAGGACGCGTAGTAGTTTAAAACCGAACAAAATATCGTCAATCTGTTTCTACGTTTCATCGAATAAAAAACCAATCCAATATCAATAATTTTTCAATAAAACGTTCATGAGCTTTATGGAAAAAAAATCTGGCACATTCTGTACATTATACAATGCATTATGATATACAAGGAATATCATATTCACATGCCAACTAACGTGTTAGGCACAATTTCGATAAGAACCACCATTGTGTGTAAATGTCATCCAGCGAAGTCGACTCGGAGAGTCAAAGGGTTGAAACATTTATCGCCTCGATTCATAGTTAGCTGCCGAACGTATTCATCAGCCACGAAATCGGATTAAAGTTTTATTGTAGCGGAGACGTTATGCCAGTTATTCATTTCTGATTGCGAATTGCTTCGTATTTTAATCGTATCTATTCATATACGATTCCTATTCCTCTTGTATTGTTCCAACAACAAGTTATAAAAATTTGACATTTTAAAAAATATATAAAATTATCTACGCGCAAATTTGTATAATTCTTACAGAATTATGTAAAAAATATTACTTATTTAAATTATTAAATTCACTTTGTTACTCTCGTAAACAACTTGTTGATTAAATTAAATTTCAGGAAATATACATACATCTTAAAATACAGATGTTGTTGTATCTGTGTGACGTGACCGTTAATTAAAATTTATTGGTATACATTCAGCGGATTCGTCTCGGATTCTGTTAAGTTAAATCTAATCCTGATCTAATCCTAAAGTATAACCTTGTTAGATACAAGGGAGTTGTAATGTAATTCATAGATATACTAGAATTGTAAGGGTTTCGAACGTTACCAAGGGATTGCATATCTATACAAGAGTTCCGAAACTGAACACGTTCGACGATGTTCTATCAAAGCTCTTTGAGATATTAGGAACAATATATATATATATAGCGATATATATGTGTATGTTTACATATATATCGTAGTTTGATCCATTTCTCGCTTCGAATACCCATTATATTAATTTATGTATATTTTACATACATTCCCAAAGATATTCTTTTTGTTTCCTTCCTCCATTAATGTGTTTCATGAAAATAATTTTCATTTTATGAAATAAAAAACAAAAACTATACTTAGCTGTAACTGACGAACTTTAAAAGCTTTTCAGCTAAATATTATACTTATTTTACTCTTTCTCTCTCTCTTTGCAATAAACCAGAATAAAAGATTATAAGAAATAGGTACATTGTTTTCTATTTTTTACATTTTTTGCGGTTGTCTCTTTTTTCTATTATTGGCTAGTATATTTGTCATGTATTTCTTAGATAGTAGGCTGTTTGAAAAGATGTCTGTATACAAAAATAATTGGTAAGCGACTATCTTTGGCAATATTCATGTTTTGCACTCTAGTTATTCGTCTAACTTCATTTTCTGATTTTCGAAATGTTCGCTTTATCAGGTACTATCATTGCCTTACAAATTGCTCTATTTTATGATCGAATTAATCGATTACAATAAAGTAAAAATTTTAAAATTATAAATCACGCTATAATATATAATATTTATATATATATATATATATATATATATATATATATATATATATATATATATAGAATACATCACATCCTATAATATATATGATTTACGATATATAGATATTATAATATATAATATGTTCGTATAAACTTTAGATTATAGGGTAAGGAAGCGCGTAGTAGAACGTAGTAGCATCACGTTACCAAAGCCCGGCACATCTGATAGATCAACCACTTATGTATGTACGTACATGTATGTAGTAGATTCTCTCGGATCAACGATTACCAACGGTGCATGGCCAAAGTCTCCTGATAACTCAGGTTATGTCTCGTTACAAGCTTATCGATCGACTCTACAATTCTATGGCGACGTATAATGGTGCACCTGCGTGTACACAGGTGTGTGTATGTGTGTATGCGTATACAGGTGTTTCAACTATACAAAGGCGATTTACAAGCGATTATAATGTTGCTCCTAACACGTCCATGACAACAGAATTTCGACATATCATTGCTTTATGAACAAACTCACAACTGGTTTCCTTTTGTTTCATGAAGTCATATGTATTTAATAATAACGATTCTAAGTATATTATAACTGTTGTGTGAAAACGCATGTTTTTCTTTTTTTGAATTAAACAGTAACATTTTTAGCGGAATCTCTCTATTACAAGAATGAGAACGATTTAATGAATATAAGTTGTAGAATATTTTATTTTCGCGCTACAAAGGAACTCTTTGCAATGAATTTCTCAGAAATTTCCAGCCAGACTGTTGCAAAGTGTTTCTTTAGCAGACTACAAATTGAAGCTCGTTTACAGAGAAATACCGTTATACGGATATCGATTGGCTTATATGTGTAAACACAAATTTTATTCGTGTTAATTTCACCGAATTAATCGTTACAAGTCTCACAGTGTATGTAAGTAATACGCAGTAAAAAGAGCTTTGTCAGGAAGACGAGAACAAAATGAATTATAAGACAGGAGGAAAAATAAATATTCTAAATTGAACTGAACAGTAAGATCAATAAAATACATATATACATATATATACCAACAAAGATTTCTTATTAATTTTAGGAACACGGAAAATACGCTTCGACATAATAACTGAGAGGAGCATATATCTATAGAACCGACGGTAATTTACCAAAGTACCCACACCATACATCTTTTGGAACAAACATAAGAACCAATTCAATTATTAAACTTGAATCTGTAACTGTGCATTGTGTTCAGAACTGATCCAATTAGTCAGATTTATTTGGTTATCTATAAGTAGTAAATAACGAGAACCTATTCTATAATCAATTCCAAATATTCTGATAATTTCTGTAGTGAAATACTGTAATGCACGACTATTTTGAAACTATATACTACAAGTTTTTTTCTGCGCTGCAGTATATTTAAAATGATAGCATGAAATGTCGTAATGGTACGACAGTTAAAATTGAACGTTTCAATGAATAATAAAAGTGCTGTTACTGGGAATGTAAATGCTTAAAACGTAACAGTCACACAACTTCGTAATAAATGTTCCATAATGCATACAGCAGTCGAGAAAGTAAACTAATTTATCGAACGTGCGACAGTAGTTACATAATGTAGTACAATCTATAATTTTCCGAAGATTTATTGTTCAAATTAAATGGACTGAGCCCGCCGGTGATTAATGGTAACGATTACACCAGCAATTATTCAATTTTTAATTTATTTTAATACGTTGGACAGGAGTGTAATTGTTATTGATGTATACATGAAAATGAATGGAACATGTTGCGAAGTTTTATTCGAAATACATGTATAGTACATTTTAGAGGAAAACAATATGATAATAACAATGCGATTTGCATGATACACACAAAGATGTATACTGATTTAAATATTAATTTAATTGTAAATTTGGGAGCTCTATTGATACAAATATTTAGAAAATTTTCATACAAATATTTATATCATATTTAAATAATATCGTATATAAAAATTACTAAATCATTAAATGGAGTAAACATCTTTATTACTACTATTTCTTATTCGATTTTAACTATTATATCAATAACTGCTGTAGTATAAAAATAACAGGAAATGTTAGATAGCCTATTCTTAAGTTTAATTTCAAATGAACATTTGAACATTTTAAGTACATTTTATTTTATAAACATAAATAAAAGTTCAATACACGTTTTTCGAATTTCAGATCAATTTTTAATTGCTCTGTTACGTTATTTTTATAGAATATATACCTTTCGATCCTCACATTGTTCTTTTTTTATAGTACATTTTTGTAATGCATATATTAGGAATTTTGAAAATGATCATGTTAATATTATTATATAAATTGTTTAGTTCCTTTATATTGTAAGACTAGTAATATATGTAGATAGTTTGAAACTTTAACATGACAGTGTATAGTCGTTTATTATGTTTCTAAGAACCATGGTGCACAATCCTCTGAATTAATTTGCGATGTTTCTGCTACCATTCTTGTCGTAATTACCTCAATAACAATGTATAGTAGTTTAGTAGTGGAAGTTTTGCCGCTTACGTTTGAGCTGAGTGATATTAGCCTTATTATCTTACTGCAGGCAAATTGATATTGGTGTGTACTACTGCCGACAGTTGAGACAACTCTAGAATAAGATACTAAAACAACCGATTTATTAATCTTTACGCAAGGTGTTTTACTTTAATCAATTTACTTTATTTAGTTAATTTAAGTGTGAATATCACTGAAAAATTATAATGGTTTACACAATTTTTCTGATAAACACATAGATGTGCAATATGCGTCCCATAGTTTGTACACTTGATTGCAAAATAAGAAACAGTGTACATACAATTTTGTTTTTACACGGTAGATAGGTTTCTGAAAAAATTGTGGAAAAACAGATCGTATAAAGAATATAGAGTGTGCATGAAAAAATAGACAGTTCCATAAATGAAAATCCAGTACAAACAATAAATTATTATCGAACAAAGTCTATCAAAATTTCTATTAAAATATTTGATTAAATCTTCATTTAATTTCTATAGTTTTGAACATATGTTGTTGCATAAACTTATAAAGATAATTGTATCTACCTACATATTGAAAATTCAAACAACGAAACAAACAATGAAAATTTTTTCGATTCAAATTGTATTGGAGACAAAATTGAGCAGAATTTCTCGTAATTCGATACATTGTACTGAATTTTCTTCAAAAATTTTATTCCATATTCAATATTATTTTTTTCACGTAGAAACATTCTTTTCAATCGTACTATGATGGCTGGGAGATCCCGTACCACTTAAATTGCGATATTCAATACTCAAATTTCACTAAGAACAATTGCCCAATTCGACGATTGCATTATTAGACCCATAGGAACACATAGAATGGAAGAGCGCCCGCATCGCAAGTTCGACAATCGTTTATCATCTATCCTATATCACCTGTCGTCAACCCTGTATAGACGTATGCATCATAACATCCGTTTGGCCAACGTTCGTGTAATTGCAGCTTAACGCGTTTACCATTGAGTGGATCTGATATGCTACCGTTTATGACAGCGCAAATGAATTACGAGTTAGGAATTAAACATATTATCTACAATCGTTTTAAGGAATCGGTAATTTATGAATTTATGTTAGCTACTATAAAATACAGCATGATAATAAATATTATTACTTGCAATATACGTTACTATGTATATTTAATATAGCATTAAACATTAGCAATATTAACGTCGTTTATCAGCTCGGAAGAATCTGTTTAATCTAAATTATAATTTAGATGTTAAATACTCAGAAATGAAGATGAAGATTTTATCAACTAATAAAAATAATTCCATATGGTTTAACAATTACAACTGTTAGTTTTAATTTTTAGATTCTAAACATTACTGCTGTAACATTCTATTATGCGCAGGTAACTATGATGATTTCGAAGAATAAAATTATTCCAGTTCGATTTATCTGTAAGAATAAATCTTATCAAAAATAAGCAAATCTCCAGGATATTTTTGAATAATAGTGCATGCTAATAAAAAAACAAACTTTACATGTACAAATCTGTCTCTATGTAGATTTGTATGTAGAAAATCTATATCTATAAATATTCGAAACCTGTATAAAATTTACACTGTATTACTATCCTATAAATGTACATAACATATCCCCTTTACAGGGTATTTTCATCGAAGAAATTTCCAAAATTTCATGATTTTTAATTTATATACATGTATTATACGTTTGAATTAACATCATCAAAATAAATTGATACACATATCATAAAAATACAGGACGACTCAAATCCGAGATATAAGCACTGAACACATCAGACTGATAAAACTGTATATCATCATCTACTTGCAACTAAGAAAATTTTTAATTTCTTAATCTTTTCTTTCGATCTCACAGATTAATTGTAGCATAGTCTACGCATAGATAATATTCTACGTTCCACGACAACAAATTATAATTAAGGTACTCGAGTGTTCTGCGCGGTACTTGATACCGATCTCTTGTTACGTTCGTGATCTTGATTCCCGAAACATTAAATTAGGCGGTATCGCGAGCGTGAACACGAGGGTGGCGCATTATACGATTGCGTTACTCGGGTAATAAGTGTTGCCTAGCGTACATGGTGGCTAAGTAAATAGGCTGGAGCTCGGCCTATCAGAAGTTCCCCCGCTTGAAAATAAGAGACACTGGGATGGGGCAGAAATAGATAGATAGGGGGTTGTGCTGGCAAAGGGGCTGAAGAGGGGTAGAGGCGAAGGGATGAAGGGTAACTCGGTTTATTGTAGCCGAGACGGAAACTCTGGCGCAGCGCTCCGGTGTAATTTGTGAGAAGATAATAACCGTCGACCATGGACGCAGGTATTGAGGCTGTTCTCTTTTTTATTCACACTATGTATTGCATTTAAAAAAGGCAATCTCCGAAATAATTTGCACGGTATCGGATGGTCGGTTTTCGCCGCGCGTGGCCGCACGACGAACACGCTTCCCGGAAATAATGCGGAAGAGTAAGTGGCGGAAGCGGACAGAAACCAGAGAGAGTTAACCGCGTTGCTGTGAGCGAATCGGTTTACAACTAGCTGTTTGTTATTTAATCGTTGTTAACTCTGGTATCGCTCTTTATTCGGTATATGTTACAGATATCTATTAGCTTCCTACGTGACGATAGGCGACAGATATACAAAATTTTGGCTTCGACTTTTCCTTTTACTAGGTAATAATGACGCGTGAAAGTTGGATTATTTTATTTCTATTAACTGCTAACTATTAGTTAAAATATAGGCTAAGTTTCTTCTATAAAATATTAACATTAGAGTTGGAAAACTAGTTTATGTATAGATAATGTGATCAGATGTTATAATCTATAAACATAATGTAACAAGTGTTTATATATTGATCAATATTTTGCTACAGTTAGAGTAGGGATACATATTTTGCATTTCATTAATCTTAAACTAATCTTAACTAGTCTTAAACTAATAATTCTGTTTTATTTCCATCGGTCGTAGTTACAAGTATTTGCTATCCGATATATTACTACGTGTAGCAGAAGCTACCTACATATTTGTAGTGTAAAAAGGCAGACATAAAATAGAATCGAATAAACGGAGGAATTTCTTTAACAATTGTTATATTTCAAGGGATTATTTAGAAGGTAATGTTGCCCATTTCCTTCGAGGAGCCACGAAACGCGTTCCCATCTTTCGTTGAGGAGAACTTATCCTCATTATTATAACGGTAACGTGGTTTTTAGTAAGCTACAGTTAACCAGCTTATTAACGTAATTAACGCACAGAGAATCCTCGAAAGGGGAAACTTCCGGTGTCGTCGCATGAAGAAAAGAGGTTTCGTCCCCTCGCAATTTGATACGCGCCACAAAGCGACCAGCAAGATGACGTTCTGTACTTCTATGGGACGTCCTTAGAGCGCTTTTTAGAATGTGAGCACAGGCTGCTCTTTGTCCGTGTATCGTAGCGCGAGGGTTAAAGTTAAAAAAGCTTTGATGTTCGCCCTCTGCCAGCCTTTGAATGTAAACGGCGAGCCGAAGTTCTTTCGTGTTACATTCTGCGGACCAATATATTTAAAAAAAAAAAGCTTTAATTTTGGCCGTTTATAAAATTTTTTATTTACACGCTTTGCACATTCGTTGAAAGCTTTCAACAACCTTTTATAAACGACGATTCAATAACGCACTGTAGCTATTGTATTTTACCAAGCAATGTAGGAAGGGATGTCTGAATTGTTTAGATTTTCGATGAATTAACGAAGAATTAATTGTTATTCAGTAAAGTGGAATAAATTTAATCATAACGTGCTAATTGAAAACAAGGTTTCTGGTATAAAATGACGTGTAGGTGTAAGAGTAAGTGAACGGAAAAAGATGTACATGTGTGTGTAGATACCATGATGCAGAGGCAAGATTGAATCAAATTTACGTGAAATTGATTTGAAATCTAAAGGGAAACAAATATTGAGCCATACCTCTTACTTTTTACAGAAAAGCAATTTTAAAATTGAATATGTCGCAGGTTAATTTCATATTATTGAAACTGCGTTTCTGTTTCGTTTTATTTATTGTAAGATCAAATATGCGCTTTTATTTCACTTTTTAACACGAAATATCATAGATTTATTAGGTATTGAAAAATATATATGTTTTTGGATTTAATAGGCTTTTCTTCATATTTTTCCTTTTATCTAAAAATTGGAAATTTAAAAAATTTTTTTTTGGTGTTGCAATACCTTTTTCATCGAGAAAAATTCTAAATGTCGAGATTACAGCAAAAAAATGATTGCTCTGATTTTATTACATTTTCGATGCTTTGGCTATTGGTTGCTGAGTGAGTGAAGATTCGAACATATATCAATATTTCAATAATTTACGACCTTTCATGCGCTATTTACCTTTTTCTTAGCCCGAGAATTCTTTAGAGATAATCGATAACTGATGTATTATTACCGTTTGATCGGATTGAACTGATACCTGACTAATCTATACAATTCACGTTTCGTTGTAATTTACGAACTAGGAATGAAAAGAGACTCGAGAAGGATTGGTGAATTATTAACTCGAAAATGCATTTCTCAGTATTCAGTCCGTCTCATTGAGAAACTCTCGCGTTTCGTTTTCAATTTTAAACGAAATACACTTTTAATAAATCATATCTAATTTATCAAAATATATATTTTCTTGTAGCTTTTCATATATTCGAAACTTAGTTCTTACTTGTAAGTCGTTATGAACCATGCTTTAATAACGAATATCTTTATTCCTATTTTGTAAGTTATTTACGTTTAAATTACTAAAATTATGTCAATAAATAATGTATTCTATGTTGTAATTTTCCCTCCGTTAATTTGTGTTTATTAATTTATACGTACGTAAGGTGATGTCAAAAATTAAAATTTATAATTCGAAATACCTATTATTCGTACTATTTCTAAAAACATATTCATTCGTTATACATATGTCGTTTTATAACATATAACAGTTGTTGGTTCAGAAACAGGCATTTCTTTAAAAAGTTGTAAAATCGTCAAATATAGACACGAAATAAATATATAATATTCCTTGATAAATCTAGTTTTATAAAAACATAAATATGTGGAATATAAAGATGCATTGTTGAAGTATTATCGGCTATATAAATCGATCAGAGGTTGTATTGATCGTACTTGATTCTCGAAAGTATTTGTGACATACATATGATATTTACGTACATAGAAGAGAAATTTGTGTGTGAATAGTTTGTTCGATCTTCTCATAGACCACTTATTTCATATTAGAAATTCAAAGAAGAATTCTGTGCCTTTCATTTTACTGTCAACAGCAGTATTTCAGATGAAGATATCGAGTGTTGATAGCTCATTTTGTTTGATATATAACTCAGAGAACGATCGTACGTGAATATAATACCAATAAAGCGCATATTTCGTATTTTAGTTTAACAAAACATTGAAATCGCATTCTTTTATTTAGAACTTTATTTCATTACTTTTACAAAATACTATCAGAAGTATTCTGCAAGAGATATTTTTACTTTAAAAGCCAACCACATGGCAGTAACATTTAAAAATTCAAAGGTGGAAAATCTACAATCGATAACAGTTGTCAAATTAACATACGCAAAAGATAAAATCATTAGAAATTATTCATTACTATTATTATTTCAATTTTTTCGTTAAATGCGTTAGAAGGTACATTTTTTAAAAATAAAAGAATCTTTTTCTACATTTAATCGCTACGATTATATTTAATTCTATCTAAATTCACTAAGAAGGAAGAAATCGATAGATACAATTCGTGTGATTGTAATACCATTAGGCAACTCATTCCTAGGACTCTAACGTCATTTCAACATATCCTTCGAAAGAATTTTTATTCCGAAAGTAAGGTAAAAGAAAAGCAAGGTAAGGAATTGGAAGTTTGCGCGGTATGGCAAGTTTAACCATCGCATCGTTGCAAAGTTCAGAATTTAAAAGCAGCAAATACTAACCCATGTAACCCGCGTTCGAGTTTGCAATTTGATACGTCCGACAGTCCGACAACTAAACAAGTTACGGGTAAGTTTCGTAGTCAACACGGTAAGTAACAATCTCGTGATTTTGTTATTACTACGAGATTATATTTTACCGTTTGTTAAAACTTCCTACATGTACGAAGAAAAGAAAGTTTCTACTCGATGAGCAAGATTAACATCTTATCTCTGTAGCAATGTGAGTAGTGTTATGCAATCGCGTATTCAACCGCAAGATATTTTTGTTCCGTTTTGGGAATATCGAAGTAAACAATGTCATCTATCATTCCATTTACCATAAAGAGAAATCGAGAAATTTATTTTTATTTAGAAATTAATTAATTAAACTGTATGATCATGAATAATAGATTTTGAAGATTAGATATGTTGAAAGACATTTGTTAGAAAATTTATTTGATATTTCCTTTAATTAAAGATCTATGTATACTTAATAGAATCATATATTCGGTTAGTATATCATTTCTATAGTGTATGAAAAATCGTAGAATAGTAATAATTAATTTCTAATTTTTAATTAAAAAAAGCAGTAAACATTATTTTAACATAAAGATGCTTTAATTCATTTATGTAACGTCATCAAATCAATATTTGATCAATCGTGATATTTAATTATATTTGTACGATATGTAAAAATTAAACTTCTTTGAATTAACTTTGGGTTAATTTTCGAATACTAAATAATTTTAAGAAAAATGCTGTTGTTGAAAAAGTACAGGATAAATAAAAAAGATCTTTTATATTAATATAATACAGCCTAAATGTACATATTACAATAATAAATTTTTACTCGTATATTTCATCGTTTTCTTTGACAAGACATAGCCATGACAATCACACTTTATAAAACAATGTAACAGTTTAGTTCGGTCGTTTGTTCGTTATCTTCCTCCTCTATGCTCTTTTCACTCTTTTATTTCAATTAAGAGCGTAAAGCTGGAAGAAGATTCGGGATTCTTAACACCGGAAGGAACAACAAATATTCCTTTTAAATTAGTCGGTTTTCACGCGAAGCAATTTTATTGACATTTTTCCAATCACAAAGGGCTGGGTGAGTCGCTTTCATTCCCCTCGCGATCTTCAGCAGGCTGCAGAAACTGGATTAAAGCCGGCTGATCTTATCCAGCGGCGTGTTAAACCCTCTCGTAGCCGCTTGATCGCCAGAGCAGAAGAAATCGTCGTTATCGAGTTTTCAATGAAACCCATTGTTGGTTAATACAGAACCGAATCGATTATTCTTCGGTCGTCGTTTTCAAGAATGGACGTCGATGAAAAAGGCCGGCGAAAGTGCAGACTATACGATTTTCACATGCGGGTCGGCAGATGGTTTTTAGAAAGGATAACTGTTCTGATACTGGTTACCCGCAAGTCACGTTTTCTGCACCGGCTTTTGTTATCTAACCGAGAAGATTGATAAGTTAAACGAATAAAATCTCTGGCCCGAATGGTTACATCATCAGCCATAAAAATCGTGTCAAGAGCAGGATTTCCCGCTTGTTATCGAAGAAATTGATTGTATGGAAAAACGATAACCTTAAAAATCTACGAATTGAAGAAAACCAACCGTGTGATATTTCCATTCAATTTGAATGAATGAAATTTTGTTTAGGAGAAATATCGTTTATGAAAGGAAAAAGTTATATTCCGTTGTCATAAATAAATTAAATGATTTGCTTCTGGTACAACGATGCGTTAATAAAACACATTGACGCATTTATAGGAAAATGGATTTCATAAAGTATCCATCATCTTAAAAATGAAAAAATCAATTCTCTACAACGTAGAAGTTATGTACTTTATGTTTTTTTTTTTAATTCTATGTTTTTTACGTTAGGGAGCAGTAATTCTTTGATTTTCACAATAATAAATGAACAAAGAATTATGACATATAAGATAAATAAATAAAAATAAAACACGTAACCGAGCATCCTACGATATTGACGTAATTCAGTGGTATAGCCTATGAATGATCATACATGTTACATGAAGATGATTCCATTAATCGTGTCAAATTCTCTACTTCTTACTATCTTATTTGCTCAACAAACATACACTCCAACCACAGGAAATGAAAAGCGAACTGAAATTCTTTATTGTGTTCGAACAAACTCACTCACAAATTGAAAAATTCTTCCTGCTATAACTTCAATTAATATTAGTATTTAATATATATTGCATATATATAATAACGAAGATTTCTTGAGTGAGATATTTAAATTAGAGATAAAATCGAATACCTACGTGTTTCTTTTCATATCAGGAAAATTTTTAATTTTATCTCTGTTTATTGTACTAATATCGTAGCCTATTATATCTGAATATAGTAATATAGATATAATGATGTAAACTATATTTACAATGCAACTGGTTCACTGGCACTGCTTAAAACACACCGACTTAATAAATAATTGACTTGCTACGTGTTCTACTTCGCTTCGTTCTACGTTATCAAATAATTTCGAGGCTGTCATTTGAAAATCATTTTACACTAGCAATAATTGAGTTTCAGTTGCTTTAGAAATGACACGTTGCTTCCAATAACTATCGGAAATCAAGTTATACTCCATCATTCATCGATCAAGGAAACACATTCGTTTAACCGTTAATTTGATTAAATTCTGAGCTGGTACGTTCAGTTCGACCTAGTTCAGAGTCCAGTTAAAACTAATGATGCTTCATTACTTTACTTCACAACGAGCCACGTGTAAGCGCTCGGCCCTTTTCCTATTAAATTAAAGAACTATAACTTCTCGATTCAAAACTTTTAGCCCAATTCAGCGTTAATGTTAATATTTTGTAGCCTTGAGAACTTTGTATCTAATCATCAAGCTTTGAGTGACTTGTAAATTTATAGCCTTGATCGTGTATATGGTAGATTATTTAATGATACATGATTAATATCTACAGTGACTTACAAAAATATTTGAACATTTATAGTAACCTTTTTGAACATATTGTATGTGTACATCATACATATAAAAATATATGACGCGTGACATGTTATGATTATCATGATCATGTCATTCATACAGTTTGGAATAAATTCGAAAATATATGTAGAAGTTGCAAGAATATATTGTAATATATAGTTCATAAAGTCGATAAGCTATTATATCGATAAGCTCCAATATCAAACGAGACGATCTTCAACACTAATCTTATGTGTAAGTACACAAAGTATTAAAGAAAATGGTCTGATTCATAAAGGCTTTTAAGACACAGGCCCTAAAAGTCCTATCCGATCTATTCGCTGTGTGGCCAATTTTTATTGTTTATTAGCTTGTTGTTACGATGTTACGAGCGAGTCTCTATGCACACGCGTTTCTTTCAGAATAGAAGTTAAAGGCAACTCACTTGTCAAGTGACTTACGTAGAAAGACGTTGTCAGTTGGAACGTACGACGATCGATCAAAGAACGAAAACGTTTTATATGCAACAGCTGCATACGAAATAAAGAAGAAACAAGGGCAAAGGATCGAAGGTGTTTATAGTCGTTTGACGCCGCGAATCCAGCACGAGAGGGCAGTGCTTGCTCGCCCGCAAGGACTCTCCCTAGTCCTGGCCAATCTGCTCGTTCCGTGGCAAGCTGAAAATTCTGTATTCAACAGCCGTCACGGTTCGGCACTACTATTAGGCCGGTAACTACTTATTCAAACCGGATCGTTCGAAACGTCCCCCTTTCTCTGGGCTAGTTGTCAACGCGAGCACGTCCCAGGGTAGAATCCCCATCCCATTTCACCAACACCAGATGCGGTACTTCCACTAGCATCTCGCTATCGTTACCGCTGGTCCACCACAGGTACCGGTATGCAGCCAGGATTACCCCGACGGTATCGACTAGGATATCGTTATCAGAGCTAACAATAAGACTAATGTCGCCAACGTCACCGCTACGGTCAGTGCTCTTACTAACGACATCATTATCGAACTATCGCTACAGATATTGTTAGGTAACTTTATTAACTCTGCGTACGATGATGCAGCTTTCCGCGGAACGAACTGCGCTGGCTTTACACAAGCCAGATTATACATTTACGTAGCACTACTTGTATCGATGCCACCGGGATTTGATCTTAACGTTATCGCTATTGCTATAATCGCACGGCGGGTAACACGGGTACCATTCATATTATTATCAAAAACATTTGTGATCGTAGTTATTAGCGTGGCGACTATGACAATAGTACTCTCGAGGCAATCGACCATACAGTTATCATCGGCAAGGATATGTATCCATAGAGCGGTTTGCTTGTAACGGCAACTATCGGTGGTGGAAATACCATTGTCACCGTGACCACTTGACCTAACCTTTTTCCGTAACGATGCAGCTTCGACCTGGTATGGCCTGCATCGTCATCCTTTTCCCTCCCATTGGATTCTCTCGTCTCTGCCACGTTGTTTAGGTGCAGTTTTATTGTCCTCCTACTCCCAACGCTTGGTTCCCGCAGTCCCGGATGCGCCACGACGTACTCCGTGCAATTCCTGGTTCGGAGGAATGGCCAACGAGATCGCAAACACGGTTCCGGACTACGTGTCCCTTGTGTATATCGGCCTGCCATACTCCCGCCCTTGCTCTTTCCATTATTTCGCCTCGTTTGCCGGCCAGCAATGCTACGAAATGCTATCGCACGATTCCTCTTACGATGGATTGCTGGCTGTTTCCTTCTGCTGTACACGCCAGCTACATTGACTTTGTTAAAGAACATTTCGTTACGAAGCGAAAAGTTCACTTTTCAAGACTGTTATAGATCTCCCAGAAGGCTCAAAGGTGGAATTCTTAAAAATATTTTGTGTTTCTGTAATGGTAGTATTCGATTGAATGAAATTAAAATTGCCATAATTATGTGATCAAAGTAGCAAAGACGATACCTCGGATATCAGGTCGATATTTCGTTGTAGGATATGACTATGTGTGGCTTAGGCTTTTGTTACGTCTTCTTAGCAGTAACAAGAAGATCATTATCGTAATCTTATTTAACGAACCATTGGCTACACACACATGGATGATGATGATCGTTCGAACTCAACAAACTCATTAATTAGTTCACCGATTGGCACATACATAGGTGTACGCTCACCTCTGTCAGACTATACATATAGAGTATTGATGGTATGACTAGGAGACGTTCTCGAAAATTCATAATCTCTTTTGAACCAAACATCGCACTTCTATCCATTTAAATTTCAACAAGTATAATAGTCTATGAAGACGAAAAAATTAGGAAAACAATTTTTCCTTCCTGAATCTTTTAAGAACTTTGTTATTAATTCCTCCTTTGGAGAAAATAATTTAAATAATTCTAAGCAAATATTAACAACTGCTGAAATTTCTAAAACAAGTCGACATTTTCCAAAATTTGTTGTTAAAAATTTTCCAAAAAATCCTACTACTTCCTAGAGCTAGTATCCTTATTGTGACTGATGTAACAATTGTAAGCAATCGATTTAGAATATGGAGAAGACATTTGTTATCTTTAGGATCACTCAGAAGCCAAAGTAATCAATGGAAGTTTTTTAATGTCCTATATTGTAATACTAAAACACGTAATTAACGTTCGCTTTCTCGAAACTGCGAGACGACAACTCCGATAGAGTATACTAGTTTGGTTTCTGTATGGCTCGTATAACTATGGTTCTAAGAGCCGATAGGAAGCTTTATAAACTGCGTTGCAGTTGCCTGCCTTTTAGAAAACTCTGATGTAACAAATTTGTAGTTCGTAAGCAGGAAACGGGATTCGTAACGACGTTGATCGGATTTCATTATCTTAGAAGCAAACGATCGTTCTTAACGGTAGTGAATTTCAAGTACCGCAATCGATCCGACGTTATTGCCACATAGTTCGTGGTTCTCGGTGTCTAACGCAGTAATTAGCTTGTGCATCGGTAAGGTATTATTGGTATCGCATCTGATACGCGTTCATGAGGGATTCCGCAGTTCATCCTTTCAAAATCCCTCGCACTAGTTAACACTTACTTACGTTACATTGCCGCGCCTACGTTTTCTGTCTAATTACGCGTTAAGCTGTTCAGCCTATCTCGTTTCTCACACAGGATCGACGATCGTTAGTGAAAAATAGAAATAAAATAAAAAACTTCTTTTGTTGAGATGGGTACACAACATTTTTCATTTTTCGTTTTGGAAAAAAAAGAATAAAAATATGATGCGAAGAAAATATCAGAATAAATAAAATTTATAATAATATATATATTTAATTTAATATAATTCTTCCTATTTTTCGCAGAACTATTCATATACATGTAATTAAATTAAAAGTGTCGATTCAAAATATTTTTTTAAATCCAAATAATTTTTCTACAATTATTTAAATATTATATTTAATATAAATATGCATAAGAAATACAATCAAACTTATATCCTGAAAGATAAGAAGTCAATTTTTCTCTAGCATTACCATATTTACTGATGAAATAAAATTATCTTACAGTACAAAGCTTGGTTAAAATACAAATTGATGACATTTTATTTTCGGTCGTATTTTATATGGTTTGTAAGAAGAAGATGCAAAACTAAATTGGGAAATGCATGTGGTCATAAAAAATAGTATTATGGAGGATTTCGTAGTTCAACCTACATAGGGTGAATTATAGTTCGCTCCAGGTAATACCAGAAATTTAAACTAGGTAACCATAAATCGAACCGATAGTTTTTTAAAGCTTTCTACCTCGTAAAATCTCAATAAACGATTCTCTCTTCATTTTGTTATAAACTTGGAAATATACAGGCTGTTCCGTAAAATATAGTGTTATCGAATATACAATTTTCGATGCAGAAGTACATTGAGGATAAAAAATAGAATTCTTCGGTAAGGTTTGCGTTTCCGAGGGAATTGATTTTGAAAATGTACGAAATGTGCACGTGAATTTTATTCTCGAGTAATTGCTTGGACCTTTATCTACGCTTTTTTCTTGTTTGTTCATAAACATGATGAATGTTTGTAGATATGATTAATGTTGTGGGTTATCATTTATCATTCCACTAGTTTCCTGTTGATATGAGTTATCAGTATCTATCAATCTATTGATTTTCGTTTATTGATATCGAAATTGCTACATGCTTATCTGCATATTGATATATTTCTAAAACTAGCTTTCTAAGAAATGAAGCTTTATTTTATCGAATATTTATTACTGATTTTTTTTATAAAGAATCGTTACCTATTTAATAGTAGTATATTTCAATAAACACTCTGCGACGTATCTCATATTTTTTAAGAGTATTTAAAAATGAAATGTTAATTTGTAATTACGATTCACTGATATTTACTAAATATTACACTATGAATGATATTCTATTTTCTTTATTTCCTAATTTTTGAAGTCGAACTTTAAAAATATCGAATATATTTATTATTCTCGAATAAATGTTATTTTAATGTATGAATAAATATTATTTCATTATGCCCTTTAAAATTGATTTGACATATCCTAAAGTATTTACAACAGAAAGTAGCATTTCATATGTATTATATTTGAATTTTCGAAAATATTCAATAAAACAAGATTTCTCCATATTACATAATATTGATTGTATTAAAAAAATAAGAGGTAATCTTAATATCTTTAAAACATTTCCAATTTCAGAACGTACATAGTGCAACGGTATAGTATATGATGTACTATTCGAAACTATTTCATTTTCCTTAATGGAACTCTTTTACTTTCTATCGTTTCAAAGCTATCTTTAGTTTCTACCGTTTGATCAAGTGACATACTTTACCTACATACACTGCATACCTTATATATCAAAAATCAAATATCAAAGACATATAACACAATTCTCTATAGAAGCATCGCAGGTTTTTTATTTTATTACTTACTACTATATCATATTTGTCTAATTAACTTTTTTGTTTTCATGATAGTATAATTTTACATCCTGTTATCAACAATTAGTTATATGATTAAAGATAGCTTCTATTTCAAATGGATACTTTGAGACGTGTAAAATCAATCGTAATGGACATAACGAAATAATATTTGTGCATATAAACATTGTAAAATCCACACGTTTTTTTAGATGTCAAAATTCTTATAAGTAATTCTATGTAACAAGTAAAACTATAATATGTAATAAACAAAGAAACATTATAGTTCAATGCTTCTAACTGTTAAATAATTCCGAAATAGAAGGGTTAATATAATTGTAGGTAGTGTAAAAAATGGGGTAGTTAGAAATCGCAGCACGAATAGAAACGGATTTGCCTATTAATTATTTATAGTAATGTGATATTGATCCGTCTGGCAAGCTTCCACTAGATTGACCACCCATAAACCCCATACCTAGTACGGCATGGGGTTTGAAATGTTTATATGATACGTCATTATTGATAGAAGTTGTGTTGTATAGGGATTATGTATTGTTAAATCAAACGATTGATATTAGTTGATATCACAATTTTGTTCTCAAAAATATACGTAATTTTTAAATAATTTATGATTAAATGAAGCTTGCATCGTCGAAATGAATTTTCCTCTTGCCAGTATTCTAACGATTTTCGATATTTCAAAAGCTATACAAACATAGTTTGATAATTTATCACTGTTAATATTCTAAAATTAAATACAAGGCAGGATTATTTAATTTATCTTATGATTGATTGCCGCTTAGTGATTCTTTGTAACTTTCACAAGATAAATTGACTGTTAGTAAATATCTGACACAATAAGTAAATCTAGTAGAGTAAACATTCGACATAAAAATATCAAAAATACCAATGAATATAAATATTTATAATAATATTAGTGCACTTTAAATATTTAAAATATTAAGATTCCTTTATGTCTACGTATTGGAAGTGATCTAAAAATTTTGATACGTTTTCTCCTACGATTTCTATATCTTTAAATCTATATTTTTTTTTTTAAATTTTACACGTAAGTCCCAAATTTAACGTTAAAGAATAAATATTTACGAAGAAAACGTATTTGATTAAAATATCGATTTCTTCTCGTATTATATCTTATGATAAATGCAAATGTAATATAGCAGAACCGTTCGCTTCACAAATAGGAGTATCACCGAAATGAAATGCATCGCGAGCTAAATGCGATTATTCGTAATTATTAAATAAAGATAATTGATATGACGCGCAGTGAAACCACAGAGTGGTGGAGTTGATAATACCTGAAATTAATAACAGAATACATAGCAGCGAATTATTCGAGCATTTCAAGTCTCTCGATAAAATACACCAATATTTCTAAATTCATTAGTCTAATGTCACCAAAGTTAGTTCTCGATGCGTATCGTTCGAAACCAGTTTAATCAATTAAATGCATTGGCCGGTGGCTAGCAGCTCGTTCTGATTCTGTTGAAACTTCAGATACATTTCCTGCTAAACTTTGTTCAAATGTTAATTAGCAACTAATTTTAAATATATACATTGTATACTGTACATGTAAACATACATATCTAACATCGTGTAAAGAAATTATTTGAAGTACGAAGTGGCTTGAATTGCCGTCTTTTTCATAATATCGTATTTGCCGTGGTATATACCTATTTCAGAATGTAATTCAGAACATAATTTATATATACTATTGAATGTTCACGCTACTATATACGCGTGTAGTTTCCAATGTCTTTTTCTATTATATTTATTATTATTTTTATATTTTTCTAAACAGTAAATTCGTGGAAAGAATCGAGGTAATGTTTTTATTTAATAATTGATATTCTTATATTATTATTATTATTATTTGTATGCTTTGAATATTAACATTATGAAAACAATTTTATATCGCTTATATTTCTTCTATCTACGATTTAAACTATATGAGTGGATATACGTTTGATGAATATATATTATACGCGTAGCTGTTTAATAGGTGCCGGTGAATAAAATATAAATATATGTACATCACATTTGCTAATGAGAGACAAACATAGTCGAAATTCAACTAACTACTATCATTTAATTCATAGCATTTAATGCTTTTATACTTGTGCAAATTTTATTTATACCAGCGGCAAATGCCCTTTGCTGAATTTCATACAAGCACGTACCCCTTGCGCGTTTTAAATATCCAACGATATATGATTCATGAAAACACTGCACGTACACGCACTGAACGCGTAAGAGTTAACACGATTCATTCATTAATTTCTTTAGAAAAATTTTGCTGACAAATTACGCGACACACGAATACACCCTCTGAAATATTTTCAAACGAGAGGATGCTGGAAATGACAAAAACCTTGGTCAGCTTTTTTTTAATGACGTGGATAACATCACCCCTTTTATATGATACAGCATTGTTTACTCTGAAGTAAACTATGAGGTAATCAATTATCTTCTATATTCCCGTGATTTAGCATAATGACATTACTACTTGCACGGTTATTATTCAGTGCGAGAAGTAATATTAAAATATGCAAAATTTGAAATTTTGTTTTTATAATTACACATTATATCTATCGAGAAGATATATGTATATTACATCTACAATACAATCTCGATCAACGAAAGAATCGATTATCGGAATATTGATTAATGGATAATTTGAGGATATACTTCTTTGTGATAAGAAATGGGAAATAAGATTAGAAAGTGGAAGAGATTATTACATTTTGATTCAAAGGTACGTATAAAACAATTCAAGTTCAATTCAAATCATTCAACTTCTATCATATAGAAACAAAGTTATTTAATTATTAGAAAAATTTGATTATCCGAATAAACTGTGTGAAAGAAAAATAACTGATGATGCACTGCATAATGAATTGAATCTCTTCGGATATAGGTTACTTACGAAGATGCTTTATTCTGATTCTTATCTCTGTAAAAGCTTCGAAATCCATGGCATGCATATTTTATTAATTCATATCTTCGTAATATCGGTACACATTAAAGGCAGTTCATGTTTTAATGCATGAACGTTTACATCTTTCACGTTGCTTAACGACGAACACAATGCACTTATACTCCACTCTAGAGAAAATCTGTTGCGTTTTATCCAATTTTGTTTATATCTTTTTCCATGATATACTACAATATTTCCCTCGTCCATATGATAAATATCCATTAAGTAATATCAAGCTCTAGAGCAAGCTCCGAGCGTTTTAAGATTTTGCAACGTATATGTACGAGTTATAATTATAATTTTGTAGTAGGAATTATGTGATTGTAATTTATATATTATAACTCAGCTCCAGGAAACGTTCTAACGTAGATTTAAATCGTTCATAATGTGACAAATTTTTGTATTCTATTGAATTGTCTTTTTTCATCGACTCAATGAACAACGTTCATGTATTTTTAGAAACAAAGAGATGATTAAAAATAGTAAAATTCTCCTTTCTCTTAATTTTAAAGTTATATAGTAATTTTGAAAAATTTTGTCTGATTAAAGCGAATGATTGCAAATAGCGCATTATTGCTTTAAACCCGTGCTAACAATATGTTACAGTTTATCATTGGGTCGCTTTTTGCTTTTATCTGAAATTAAACCACCGCACCGTTCCGTATACGTCAAAAGCTGACACAACCGAACTCGATATCTATGATCTCAGTGGCAGTTTTCACCTATTACGGAAATATCTGAAAGTTATCAAAGTACGCAGAAAGGGAACAAAGCGGAAATAAACACGTAAATTTTTCTTTCAAATTTTAACAATGTTTTGCACTTATTAATTTATTTGCCCCTATAAATCAAGTAACGTTTTCCTCTAAAATTTATTCGTCAATAAAAATCATATATCTCAGATATCAAGATTAGCATAAGTTAGAAAGGACATTTTATATGTTACATTATATTACATTACATTATTACATCATATATAATTATATATTACAAAATATTTATAGTGACCTGAGAGAGTATATGATCATAATTAATACACTAAAAAAGAATTAAAAAGATAATTATGAATAATATATACGAATAATTATTTGCAAAATATTAATTGATTTATTAGTTCGAATGTGATTATTCGCAGCATGATGAAAAGAATCAAACCGCTTGTTACGTATTAAATTGTTCGAATTAATTGTCACCAAATTACGCTGTACAATCGAATTCTCGACGTAGTTAGTACGTTTAATTTGAATTTCTATTCGCGGTGTCATTTTCCGTAGTTTCCTACGCGCTTAAGTTCCGTGAGCAGCCCGTTAATGGGCGAAACCAACGCGCAGATCGCAGATATCGCGCGTAATGTCGGCTCTTCCAAAAATTGCGAAGCGACGTTCTAATTTCAGATAAAAGTGAAGTAACTCCCTGTGGGCAGATAAAGCTTTCTGTGTCCGTGTGGCAAATTTTAACCGAGCAGTTGTCACACGTGATTCTTGTCATTTGATTTTTAAATGTCCCGCAATGCTATGTGTTTTGACGAGAATAATCACTGTACTGTCGAATTTTCATGTGCTTTATTTCCTAAAGAGAATTGCTCGTCGCAGACGTACACGTAAAATTCATCCGTAATTATAAAAGATTATTACGAGCATTATAGAAAGTATTATCACTTATAAATATCCGACTACTTTAGATGATCTGTATATTATAAGAGCATAGAAACATTAGTAAAATGGATAAATTAAAAAGTAACAATTAACGGAATAACAGTTATCACCTTCTTATGTAATGAATAGAAGAGACCTGTTTCTTATTGTACGTAAATGGAAATGATTTATTGGAAAACTTGTCAGTAGTAGATTAAAAATAAATACTTGGTCAGTTTCAAGCTAATGAAATTGTTATAACTGGATTCAATAAAAATATAGCCGTTAATTGCAATTACTTATTAAATATTTCAATCGTAATCGATAATCATTGACTGTATTAAATAGCTTGTTCAACAGTTCTCTTTAAGTTCTCTTTAATTCGAGACTGATGCAATTCTACTTAACGTTGGATCTCAACGTCGCTATATTTCAAAGTAACTATATCATTTTTTACAGTGTAATAAACACGTTTTGTAACAATGAGAAATATTAGCACTCCTCACGCATGAAACATTTTATCAAGATTCATATGTCACTAGCAATCTACGAACGAATTCATTTCTGCCGTATGTAAACGTTTATCTCTTGAATAGTTCGCTCCCCTTGAAGAGAACGCACCAGATTTCCCTTTCATCTGAGATTAAAACTTCGCTTTACGTGCTGTTTCAATGCAACCGTCGTATCGTTAGGCAAATCTAATCACCTCGTGTATTTATGAAAAATCGGTGAGAAAATTAAGTCGTGAAAATGGTCGACAAAGAATTCTTTGTACTTGCTTCTCTTAGATAATGATCGCTGTTATCGTTTGTCCTACGTATTTTCTGCAAGCCTCTTTATGACTTTTCGGCGTGTTTAGTGCGATACTAACGACCAGCTAGCGGCCACCGCCAACACCGCAGATTAACTCCCAGCATTCCCATCATTTTTCTCTATTAGCCAAAGATTTACGAGGGTTTTCCGCGCTAGTACGCGTTTCTACGTGCAGTTGGAATCGCGTAATTGGACTTTTCCCGGCAACGACTGCGTAAAACGTCTTTAATTTGCGAACGTCTTTATGTAGCGCGGCAAAAGACACGTGAAATTCTGATAAATGTTTGTTTGCTTTAATTAGCATACTAAAATGGGGTTATAAAACGTAGCCTTATGGTGCGATATATAAGATATAGCAAGGTTATAAATTAAATTATCGAGTCTTATGGAAGCGTACAAATTTAAAGTTTCATGCAGTGAAAAGACTGCGGATTATAACAGCATCTAGTTAAAAACAAACTAAGATATTAATTATTATTCTGATAAACTGGAAAATGAGAAAAACGAAGTTGCAATATAAATATAAATTTTTATTTAAGTATATCTACTGTGTAATGTATATTTCGTCGATTCAGATCCATATGTATTCAATTTCTGTCAATTCCTTTATTGACTCCACAACTATACTTAATATATCGTTGTTCATACTTCATACTATATTGGATGTACACGAGAATATTGATATTCATTAATGGTTATCAGAGTTTTCTTTTGCTACGGCTAGAATGAAGGGTAGCTGAACTATTTTGTCTTTATACGATTTGGGCTAAATGAAGTATGTTATTCGCCGTATATCATTTTATATTTAGATTAATTATAATAATAATACATTAGTCAGTGGAACAAAATATAAAGAACAGATATATACAATCATTGTGGTTACTATGAGTATACTATATATTACTATATTCACACCGTATAGATTAAGAAAAAATGACTGTCCACAAAGTTTGTATATAATTTCATTATTTCTTTATTACTAGTACATATATTTGAGTTCATTATATTCTAACTGTATATCATTTTTGTATGAATATATGTATTAATTCTTCTTTCTTTTTTGCTTTTGAAAGTTATAATCTATTATAAAATTTGTGTTTTGCATATTGGTTGGGGATCAGTTCATGAGCAAAGACTTATATATTCTTGTTATATACGAGGGTGACTCAAATATAAACGAGACTTTATTTTTAAAATAATTTTATTCAGTGAAATAACATAGCCAAGCACATATTATTTTTCAACATAGTCTCCTGCTTTGGAAATGCATTTTTCCCAGCGGATTGGGAGATTTTTGATCCCAGCATCGTAAAAAGAAGAGTGCTGTGTCAGAAGCCAATTGCGCACAAAGGCCTCCACCGCCGCGTCGTCTTGGAATCGTTGTCCTCCTAGTGCTTCTTTAAGCGGTCCGAAGAGATGGAAATCGCAGGGCGATAGGTCAGGACTGTAGGGAGGATGATCAAGTGGAGTCCACCTTATTTCCTCTAATGTTGTGCAGGTTAGAGCTGCTGTATGAGGCCTGGCGTTGTCGTGGAGGAGAATGACGTCTCGAATCGGTTGGTTACGCCTTTTCGAACGATAAGCAACCTTTGCCTCCCTCAAAAGCTCACAGTAATAAGCAGCATTTATTGTGCGAATGTTCTCCTCCGTAATGCTGGTTCGAGGACGACGATCATGTTCCACATTTTCAACCAGTTCACGTCCTTCCTTGAACTTCTTATGCCAGGCAAACACGCGAGCCCTTGACAGTGTCTGATCCCCGAACTGTGCAGTCAATCTTTGCAGAATTTCTATTGGTTTGACGCCTTCATGTGTGAGAAATTTAATAATAATGCGTTGCGCAACTGAGAGGTGTACTTGTTGCTCTGACATCTTGAATACTACCGCCAAACGTGTCTGAACTGGACAACGGCCTGCTCTCCCCACTCCTGACATCCCAACCAATGCACACTAGAAGCGGCCGCTCGCTCCCTTTAAATTTACGCGCTCAGAAACAAAAGTCTCGTTTATATTTGAGTCACCCTCGTATATAGTACTTGCTGTAATGAGAAAGCAATTTATGAATTCTAATTACATCATCTCTTTTCATTCGATCTAATACATAAAAATCAAATTGATGGCGAAAATGGTGAGATATCTGCGCCATAAGACGAATCTTCCTATTCTTCCGACTGAAGTTCAAGCAATAACTTCTTTGTCAGAATCGTCGAATCTGGTCGAGCATTGTTGTAAAAGAGAACCACTTTATTACTGAGTTTCCGGGCTCGTTTGTTTTATAGCTGTTCGTAAACGATTTAACCTTTCACAATAAGCAATAACAACGTCAATTTAGTCGCGTTAGGATGCTAATTTCAACGATGAGATTTCAACATAATTTTCTACGCTCTCCTTGGCATAAAACTGGAAAGCCCATTCCCATCTCTTGCCATAATTACTACTCGTTGCTAGCATTCCTCTGATTATTCACTCATTGCAGTAACGTAGATTCATAGTTGATGCCATATTCGTTTACAAAATTGTAAACCATTATCACTGACTGTTCAGAGATTCTTCAGTTTGTTAAGATTACTGCTCTTTCACGAGTTTTCCAATTGTCCACAAATTCCTATATAAAATCAATTACCAAACAATCAATTATCAAACATGCTAATTTGCTCGCTCATCGATCAGATTTCTTTCGCGAAAGGCGTCTTGTATTTAAGAAACATGTTAGGAGCGTAATTCACTAGTACTTCTGCGCTATTTATGATCTGTTGTTATTACCAATCGCAATTATTTGTTCATTTTATATTATTGTATTAATCAAGGGCCTCATCCATATATAAATAAATAAATAAATATTAATAATTTCTTTAAAATTCTTAGAAATCGTGTAATTGACTACTCACATATGTTCCTAGACACTTTTATCACAGATTGATGATTCGAGATGTTTTATTAATTTGTTAATTATATAATATCAGTTACGATATCTTTTACGTAGATAAATAGTACATGAATGTTTTCAATATCGTTTTAAATCTTTAGGCTGCTATTTTTGAAAAAATTGTAGGTATCTATACGAGCCGACTAATATATACTCCTTCGCGTACTAAATTGGCAAAAGTAGTAAAATAACAGTAGAAATACCTTTTTTCACATAGCAGCATAAAAATAACAGATGCATGAAAAAAAGCAAAAATCACTTTGTTATAAAAACATTTCCCTCTGACGTCGTTCTATATCGTTCTGAAAATATCCATACATTTGCACATAAATGCAACTTTGTTCGATAAAGCAGTGAAAAATTCTCCATCAAAAACTGTAATAACATTGAAATTAACGCGGTCTTTTTCTATCCATGTCGGTAGAACATTTTTCCAGCGACATTTCGATCCCAGGAGAAATTAATGCCACGAAAACCACATTCGTATCACTTGCTCGTGCGAAAACTGAGTCGACCAAGTCCCGATTATTTTTCTACGAGGGTATTTTATGTTACGAAGGTAATTTCGTCGGGCGACACTCATCCTGCCTGCTTTTGGATCGCTTCCAAAGCGAAAGGGGCGGGGTTACTCCGATAATATCGCTTTAGTGACATAAAACGTCTCCATTATCGTGCGAAATGAACTTCAACTCGATTCCAAACAGTATAATAAAGAGGCAAAAGTTTGGCAAATTTCGTTTTTTACTTCTTCTTTCGAGAACGAGCATCTCCTCAGCCTGAAGTTACTTCCTGACGTACGGAACCACCGAAAGTAGACTTTCGAGAGTCCAAACCATCGAGCCAACGATTTTCACAGTCATAGCGAAGCGAAAAATTGTGGAAAACCTTGCTACTTCGTGACTGATAAGCGGCAACGCCGGACGACTTTGATGAAGAAAACAGCGTGCGCGTATCAGCGTCATTGACCGAGTCAATACCATTTCCTCCTTTTTCATTCCATGGATCTTCTATCTTTCTATATCGTATGCTTTCTTTGCACCTTTCTCCGAAGGAAGCTAAGAAGAAGGTAAAAAATGAGAAAAGGCAAGGATACATTTCTCTACCCTGTGTATAGAGAAGTTTCTACTTCAAGCTTTTCATGACTCTAGTCTTTTAGACTCCAGACATTTCGCCTATATATATATGTATTATATATATAGCTAATTATGTTTCTCAGCTATAGTTAATAGAAACTGTTTACGACTAAACCATATATTATTATATAAAACATTTAAAAATCTTATCAAGAATGAGGCAGGACTATTATGTTATATAGTCATGGAAAGAAACTAATCTGAGGATATATACAAATTTATAGAAATTGCCATACATATCACTTCAATTTTTATCCACACCCAACTATCGTTCTTTTCTTTGCATTAATTAATTATATTAATATGAAGTATATTTTATATATTTGCATTAATTTGAAGTGTTCAAATACTTATGACAATGGTAATATATATATACCTCAAGTTTATGAACCGTATCTTTCTAAATGTCACTATCATATTACTCTTATAATTCAAATTCTTTATCCTTATTTTAAAAGAGAGCAACTAGAAGGAAAGTAAAAAATGAGAGGAAGTAAGTATAAGTTTTTCTATCCTGAGCAGAGAAGCCCGACGTCCGAATAGAGGTAAGTTTCCAGTTCGATGTATAAAATTCCCGACATTCTCTTTCCCCTCTGTCGCTTTTCATCTCCGTACTCGTTTTTTCCTGTTGGTCCTCGAAACGTTTGCCAACAGTTATTTATCGCGAGAATGCCCCGAAGAAAAACGAGAAATGCTCTATCGCGGTGGGGTCATACGCGTTGTCTTGCATCGTCGAATCGAATCAAAGGTTAAGGTCGATGCTTTCGAACGAATGCTGCGTTCGCACGAACGTGAACACGCGTGGCAAATGATAACAGCGAACAGCTGGCTTGTGTTAAACTTACTATCCCGTTCCCTTTGCATATTGTACCAGGAGACAATTAATAGTTAAACGACGTCGCGAAACAACGAGATGCAGCTTGCAAGGGTCGCGTGTTTCAAAGGAAAAGTTTTCTGCCTTTCGCCAAACCGAGCTGTATACCGTATGTAATTGAAGCTTGCAGGCTGCTTCACGATGTAAACTCATTCACAGCGTCAGCGTGAAAAAAAAGTTGATAATTTACGTTTACACACGTATACATGTGCAAATATCGCAAAATTTGCTTACGTTGTACGGAGTGTCCGTATTTCTGTGTGGACTACAAAAATCGCAGTGTTTTATTTCCATTATTTGAAAAGGTACAGGTTGCTATGGCTGTTACAGACAGAAATATGGATGTTTCTACTTCACATCCACCTGCACCTAACTCTGAACATTTTCTACGTTTCTTTTCACTGTTTCATTTTATGTTCAGTAAGGAGCGACATGGTCAAAGAGTTATTTTACTGACCGTGAGTGAAAAATAAAGCTCTTATTATGTTTTTTTTATTTATCGTGTATCGTGCTTGTACGTAACAGTTTAATCGGAGTTTGTAATAAATAACGTTTATACTGAACACACGTCTTTTCATAATTGTGCTATTCATCTTTTTGTACTTAAAAAGTAATTTTTCTATTTAAACCGTAGTATTACTGTCTCTTTGAGATTCGACCGTGCATGAATTTGAACGTTGCAGATAAGACATTACATGAAATATGTAATTTTTAAATATTTACTGTAAGAATCTAAATAGTTATTCATTCGAGATTTATTACATCTGAGAAAATAATGAACGCTAGTCTGCGATAAGTTGAAGAGTAGCGATCTCTTCTTTCTCTACGAATGCTTTTATGATATGAAATACCCTTCACTGTCTAGAATAGCTTTTTGTATAAAGAGTATCTGCTTTGTCATAAAAGTTTGCAATGAACTAAATGAACGTTTCGTTCCTTGGCATAACAATGGCGAACAGTTGTTCCAATATCCAATTTATAAATAAATTTCTTTATGAGAGAGAGAGAGAGAGAGAGAAAGAGAAAATGAACTCCAAGCAGTCGCGCTGTATGCTGTACAAGTAACACGAAGAAAAGACCATGTGCAATGTAATGAGTGCGACGGCCAATAATTAGGTCCATTTGTAAAGAAAAGTGAGACAGACGTTCGGACGTTTAAGACGATAAGACGACATTACTCTGATCTTTTCTGTAACCGAGGTCGACATTCTTTTCAAGATAGTACCACATTAAAGACTCGATCATCAATCAAGATTTAAGAGACTAAGCGGGCACGTCGTTGAATTCTGACTGGTCGGACTGGTTTTTCGAAGCGTAGGAAATAGGCGATCTTCCTCTTTCGTTGTTGGCCCAATCGATCGGACACCATAGAGAATAGGACTTATGGTGTCGGTGGTAATCCGTCGCAAATCCTGACGACGTTATGTATGTCGCACGTAGAAGACGTCCATCCTGATTCACGACAAGAATTTTTACGAGAAACAGATGTAGTAATCCGTAAATACGTTCTGTGTCGTGCCCGTCGTTTTGTCGGCTAAAATATTCAACAGGATCCTCGTAGAACAATAACAGTGACAGATATGAAAATATATATATCAGATCCAGATTTTCGCTTTCGTGTTTCACGGCTAAGACGTTAAAATGTGTCTTATTCTTCTAGGGTTTTATTCGCACCCAGGGATTGTCCACAAGTGACATCTGTTTTTTGAATAATGGGTTTCTCGGCAAGGAAGAATATATTAAAAGAATAGTCGCAGTATAATCCGAATTTAAGGGGTGCGCGCATGATCAATAATATCGACGATAACGTTTTGCTTGAATCTGTTTGAATCTTTTTGAGATGAAGTAATCGTCGAAGTATGCTCGAAGGAAGGATTAAGCAAGATGGATCGTTATACAACTTTGCCAAATCTAACGTAATGATGAACTTGATAGCCTATATTTTTTTAAATATTTGTTTTTCACTGATCAATCATTGCTTTCAGTATACGTTTCGTTTGATTTCGTAGATTTTATTTGTCAATTTGTTTTTAAAGTTGATCTTAAAAAATCGTTTAGAGTCAATCTTTCAGTCTTTCATCTTAAAAATAAAACTGTATTATATAATTCGTTATATTCGTTATATCGAAAAGCAGGAAAAAAGGGGGTGAGAGTTACAACTGCAGAGGAGATTAAAAGTAAGGAGAAAAAAACACTAGTTTATGAAAATATTTCAGTAAACATTGAAAAATAAAGCTTGTATTTTCAACAAAAAATTAAAATTCTATAAAAAGAGAATGAAAAATGAAGAGAATGTGAGTATCAGTACAGTTCAAAATACAGTGGAAATTAAAATCCACGTATAAAAATCAAATTACAAATTTAAGAGAAAAATACCAGAAAAAGAGAATTAAATATAAGTGGTGAAATTCCAATTTATACTGTGAAAAGAGAGTCGTTCAATTAGGCTTACAGAGGCGAAATTTGATTACTGTTACATTACATTAGATAGTATAAGAAGAGAATTTTATTAAAAACTTGTATTAAAATCTATAGAAACCCGAGTAATAAAAACTATATGAAACAAAATCCGTGTTATGTTAAACAAATTCAGTTATACATTTTTCTGTATTATAGTATCTGAAGATTACACGAGAAAAATATGACCAGTACTATCAAATTTTCTATTCGATCCATAAACGTATCTTTTAACGAAAGATGACAAATTCGTAAAATTTTGTGATAAAGGTAGAAGTATAGCTAATACATAAAATGTATTAATAACTAATATTCTTGAAAAATGGATAATTTTGATGTAAATATTGTTTAAAAGAAACCTATAACTAAATTTAATAAAAAGATTGTTCCAGTAATGGTGGTTGACAAGGTATGAATTTCAAAATTGTTTTTACATGAAAAACAAGAATAGGTAATTTATCATGACTTTCCCCTTTGATCTATTCATCTACGGTAATGTAAATTTCATTTAGTTTCAACACAAAGTAGTAATATTTTATGCTAGTCGTTTTTGTAACCCTCAGAAGCGTTTTCTTTCTACGAATAATTAATTTTTTCCATTAGCAAATAAATAACAGTAATATCTCGCAAATTGTCTTCTCGCGATCGTGTTTGGACGATTTGTGGAAGACGTAGGGGTTCGACCAATTGATCACCGATATCTCTCTCCAGCCCCTCGCGTTCAAAGTGCGAGACAATTAGTGCGAGTGAAATAGAATTAAATCCTCATACATATATTCGAAAGAGTATCAAACACTTAATGTTATTTTAAATTCAATAGTGTTCAGTGTCATTTTCGTTATAAACAGACTGCGAATATTTATGGGAATTTATATTTTTGTAAATATAATTTAGGAAATGAAATTCAGATAGAAAACTATTTTAATTGTTAAATATAAGTATAATAAATGTGTAAAATGCATTTGTATCTTCAAATTTGTATATAAATCCATAAAATACGTAATCTAGTTACGATAACTTCAGTATAGTACTCTACTATGTAGTATAGTACTACCTGGTTTAAGAGAATATTTACATTTAATTAATTCATAGCAGTATTTCGACGAATCGGTATAAAATATAGTTTCATAAACTCTAACAGTTTTTGCGAAACAGTAAAATAGTACTAACGACTCTGAGGTGATAATTAGCTCGCTCTAATAATTTAGAAGTCTAGCAATTAATATCTTCTACGTTTTATCGTAAATTTTGGTATTTCTATTGCCAGTGTAATTGAATTATTTTCGGAAAAATCGTGATGTGATGTCTCCAGCCTCTGCTGTAACAATTATATTGTATTATGCATATACTGTGTTTATATTGCATGTATCATAACTTGGTCTCATGATAAATATACAATCAGTGTTCAATTTGTTTATGTCAAACAGATCGTATATTCATGAACATATAGTGAGTTCGTATGAAGCTAAATATTCATAGACGTGTTTGCATGTTTTACAGCTATTAGATACACGTAAACACTATGCTAATTGGTGTTGTAAATGTATGAACAACAAGGAATTCATGTTTTGCTAAAGACGAATGCGTCACGTTTCTCTCCAGAATTACAATTATTTGTTTTCCCACGCGATGAACTTGGAAAATAATTGAAGTAAGTTTAAGAACTGTATATTAATATATGTATATCAGATAGTACAATAAGCTGTATTCGTTCAGGAAATATTTCTCTTCATTAACTCGAAGAATCAATCAATTAATATTTATATCATAGTTAATAATATATAAAATACATTGCCTTATAAAAATATAAATTCAAGTTACCTAACTTCAAATAATGGATATTTGAAATACTATAATATCCAGAGAAATTGTAAAAATTTATCGACAAATTGTGGTAATGAGAAACAATTTTTACATTCGTTAAGTTTAAAAGAGTCGAAGCGGTTTTTACAGTATTTTTCCTTACATCGTTTTTTCGTTTGACGAAACACATGGCGCATCGGTTGGCAAAATGTCTGTACTCTAAGATGGATGTTCCTATTGTTGAAGTTTACACAGTAACTTCAGTATCACAGTCGCTGAAGGTAGTTGAGCATTGTTGTGGAGGAACAGTTCTCTGCGAGTTTTTCGGTTCTTTGGGTTTTATGATCGTTCATAAAGTTTCAATGATTCATAAGCAAAAACGTCGGTTTGACTGAATGAAGACAATAACTTTTTCATATCCTCAGGAATTATCATATTATAATTGTCAATTTTCCTTTATAGTACACCTCAGTAACATACGCCTATTTTCAAACTTTTGGACTTCTTTAACCATTGATTGATGATTCTGGGTACTTTGTTCATACACAGACGGTAATTCTCTGTAATTTACGATCATAATTTTTTTTTTTTAAGACAGACATAATTTTTAATATCGGTGATCAGAATCATTTGTGGCTTTGTGATAAAATTTTCCCAATGACAAAACCAAATGTAAATATAAATAATAAAACATTCAAATTTGCTTATCGAATATTCAATTGTGCATGCAAAAGAGTCCAATAATGCACAAATACCTACGCGCAATAACGTGCTTTGATTTCTCGTACCAAATGCAAAATACCGCGAATGTTGAGACCACAAAAATCCGGCGTCTCGCGTTTCTACGATCGCTCAATCGAAGACTAGTAAATTAAAGGACATAGGCCCGATTTTCGGCATAATCTCCGGAAAATCCTGCTACTATATACCATAGCGTAGCGTAAAAGGGGTCTCTGCGGCTTCGCGTTTTCGGATAAGGGGGGAGGCAGAAGAGGGATGAAATTGACCGCCGCACCGCTGTTGTCACTTGAGGACCAGCCGGCAATTACTAGCTATCCCCATGGCCCATTGCCATTGCCGGTTGGCAGCTTAGATATCGTTGGTTGGGCGAACAGTCGGCCGGCTGTCTATCTGTAGATATACATACCACTCAGCATTGTTCCTGCCGAGGACGCGCATTTACCCGTTTCGTCCCTCCATTTCTGCTACAGCACGAACCCTTTGCTCTCGAAACGTGCTGCGTCCGAGTCCTAAATCACAGCTATCTCCTGGCTTAACTAACAATGCATCCGCCGACACTCTGCTACCGCTTCCCTGTCTTTCTTATTATCGCTCTGTTGTGCACTTCGTTGGTTCCATGCCTCTGTTAACAAAAGATTTTTCGGTATTTCCAACCCCTACCGTCGACCAATGTTTGCGGCTCGTTGATCTTCGACCGTGAAAACAGATTCCACAGCACTCTTTTTTTTCTGTAGGTTTTCATTTCTGCGGTTCTTCCTTTTGCATTTCTTTCTCTATTTTTCCCATTCTTTTATTCGAATTTTGTGGTTTCACTTTTGTACGGCTGTGTTTCAGTTTAAGAAATTTTAATGTCGATGAAATTGGATCGTTTAATTATGGAAACAAATATCTATTACATCGGTATCCTTTGTATTTTACACGAGAAACAGAGAGGAAATATTTCAATTGTAGAAAATCGTCTTAAACGCACGAAAATCTTTCCTGGCCAAAATGGAAACGTACGTGTTGTACAAATAAAAATGGCTTGTATTGTCGATATAAATTTCCGTAAGTCGAATACTTTGTTACAGCTGTTACGCTATATTCATTTTTCATTTCCCCGCTACTTCGCCGTACCTTACAGCTATGCTCTAATTCGCAACACCTTCAAAACATGGCAAGCAATATACTCGCCAATAGGGAGAGCTTATACTTGAACTCGTATACCCGGTGCACTTTCCTGACAGCTATTTCAGCCGCGTTTCCATTTAAAGTCAAATTCTGTCGCCGAGTTCTTCCCTATTCTCGATCCTCCAGAAACTTGATTCAACGATTAATATCCTTTTCACGAAATTTTTTCGTATTACTACGTCTCCAGCAGAAAGTTCGTTCGCGTTTTCAGCAGAATTATTTTTTCTAACACAAACGCTTACAGATTCCCTTCCGGCAAGTATCTATTAACACCGATTCTCCTTTGTTCGAAGGTGTTTTTGTCTTCGACCCAGTTTCACGGAGTTTCAGCCAGTTGATTTAAATTACGAATATTCCACTGACAATTCCACCGGTCTATTTCAAAATGCAGCATTGTCCAGGCTTACTATCTTTTTACGCGTTTGACCTGGATCCACGTTTAAACCAAAAATTCTCACCACTTCTCGCACATTCCATTCGTTAATGCCCTGCCGCCATTACCAGAATACGTTTCGTTGAGCCCGTTGCTTAAGAATAACGCGAATAACGACGAATTTTACCCACTAGGCACCTCCTTCGTGATCTTCCTGTTTTCTCTTCCCCCTTTATCGAAATGTCGCCCATTTTTACCGAGAATTCCGTGCGAATGTTCCTATTTACCGGTTCTCCGTGTGATTTATGACTGTTTATTCGAATTTCCTCCGAGAGCTCTTGCCAGCGCGTCGCGATGCAATCGCGACAAGAACATGCTCGAGGAAACGTTTTTTCTTCCACGGTAAACACACTCAGCTTCGACATGATTATTTTCGAGTCTTCGATTTTTTGCTTCCTCGAAATATTACTTGCATTCACGAAAAACTGCTTACTAAATAATAATCGTGATAAAATTTTAATACGAATAAACATCTTGAAAATTATTTGCTTTCGCTAAGATTTCATTTCAAGAAACGTTCAATTACTATGAATAAAATCACGTACAATTGGTTTTAACGCAATATGGTTAATGCGAATGTTATTACAAGAAAATTTGCGATTCGTTTGGAATATTTAGAAAGTACTCCTGCAGCACCTTGAACGTTAATTTTCAACGCGTTATAGAGGGTTACAGGGAATTGTGTACCGCAAACGTTTCCGAAATTTCCCGTATTGTCACGCGTCTGTCGCTGTTACTTCCCCCATTGCCAATGAGTCGCATTGATCAGTCAACAATTTGAATTCGACGCATGTTGCGGGATGTCGATACGTATGTCAATCACGATTTCGTGAAACCCCATTTATGTGCGTCCATATAGAAGCGTACGTATCAAGATTAGCTGTTTATCCCCAATTTCCAGCCGTTACTAATTGACAAGGCAGATTTTTAAACAGGATACGCGAACGAAATTTGATCGATGGATATCATGAAACTTTGTCATTGATACCTGCAAGATTAAGATAGATACGTATCGCACGTGAATAATTTTCTTTTTTCGGAGTGTAAAATCATGGATGAGGAAAAATTTATTAGTTGATTTGGCCTGTTACAAAATATCATATAAAATATTAAAACCTATCTAACAGTTAATGAGTAGACTATTTTTATTTTGAGATCCAAAATAGAATGAATATCTGAAGTAGAGTAATCGTTATAGTTTCCGACATCTAAAATGGATCTCTATTTCGATTCTACTTTTTTTAACTATGGCAATGAAAATATTCATTTGTATAAAAACCCGCAGCTTATTATACCCGGTGAGATTACTATTAATGAAACTTACAAATTTCAAATTCTGGAGCTACTAAAATAGACATTTTCATTTTTCATGTTGCTATGGAAAGACTGATCTTTCTATTCTATGTTCAGAAAGATACTTTTATTATTCACAAATGATAAATGAAGTTTACGCTTACGGAAAAATTGGAATCCAACACTTAAATGTACAGTAATATTTCATTCACTATTCTCTATGGATCTAACAATTGCCGGAAAATGAAATTCATATTGCAACGAATTTATTTTATCACAGAAACTTGTACGATATAATTTTCCATGAACAGAGGATGAACAGTTTCTACTTGCATGTAACAAGTTGTGTATTAAGGAAAATCTACAATAATCTTATCTGGATTTACCTACATGGAACAGGAAATGTCATGACGATTGTCGTGAAAACTTTGATGTTATAGCTGCACAAAACTGTATATCTACATATATACAGGCTACTTATATAAATTGACAAACTTTCCATCGCATTGGAAATGATCTAGCGAAGAGATAAGGATAAAACTTGTACTCGATATTAATGCACGAACAGGAATCAAGTTCATTAATTAAATTTTAATATTTAACATTGTTTAACTTCTAACTTCCTTCGTTTATACATATAGACGGCCCACGCATAGCTGGTTTTCATATGTTTGAAATGCAATCAATGAAGAAAATGATTAAACTCACGCAACGGTATCAGTTTACTCGAGCAGTAGCATGAAATTATTGACGATGAATTATTAAATTGACAAAGTGAGCTCTAAAACTTCGTATGCATACGAATAATTTTTCTACTGTATGAATCAAATAAGGCGTACAGATTTGTATATATTTCCAACGATCTAAAATGAGTATAAGAAGAGATAGAACGTGAGAAATAAATTATATTAAACATAGAACAATGATAGTAAGTATGTATATGTATGTGAAAATTATTAAGGAATCAGACATTTATTTAACAAAATTAAAATACGTATATATTCCTTGACAGGATTCGGACGTAGTAAGTTGCTGTGTCGAAATCTGGCGTTTTTAACGAAAGCAGCGAAAATATGTTAAGGCGTACTTGTGATTTACGCGAAGAGAAATGCGTAGTAGACAGATGAGATGGGCTAGTATAAATTACCTGAGCTTAAATTGAAGAACTAATTACCCTTGTAGTGAACGTCTTAACGGTATTACAAGTTTCATGAAATAAATCTTTTCACTTGTAGGTAAAAACCAACTGAAATACAAGAACAAGCAATGATTACTATGTAAATTAAACCGATTTGTACTTATTTTTACCTTACTCGGTGTATCGTTGCAGTACCTTTTAAGCCATGTTCTTAAAAGCAGATTAAAAGGACACTGAGAATCTGCATCGTTTATTTAATAGAAGGTCATTCGCTTTAATTCGAGTAAAACAGAATATAGAATATATAGAATATCAAAAGTCAATCTGTAATAAATGTATTTCGACTCACAACGATCCCACGACACAGAGAGTCGGAAACTTCAAACAGGAAAGAGATCCGCGTATCCCAAATTGTGAGTTACGCAATCATTGATTAAACGATTTTCTGTTAATATTGTAATCGCACGTGTAATTAATTCGAATGAAATTAGCGTAACAATGGAATAGTTAGCTACCGCTGTGCTTCACTCTCAAAGTTCGTAAGTTCAGTACCGAAACCGCCAGTTGTTAAATTTAACGGAGTCGTTTTGGAACGGAGAAAGAGAGAAAGAGAAAGAGAGAGAGAGAGAAAGAGAGACAGACCGCTACATACATATATACTGGTATAATCGCGTTGGATTGGCTGCTAAAAGGACATGCGATTGGAACTGATCCGGCAGGAAAAATGAAATCGTTTCCTCGCGGTAACTGGATCCTTTATGGCGGAGCCGGAAATGGGAGGGAAACAGAAAGGCGGAAGGGTAGTTCGTACTTCGTTTCCCCGTGAAATACGATAAGATGCTCGGTCGGTGTCTCGACGACGTAGATCGGAAGGGAACGCGTCTGCCGATTTTTCTGCCAAGATCTGTCCACCATTCTCCATTCTCCAACCACTTTCATTTCCCTTTGGGACGTGCCTCTAGGAAAACTCACTTGCCTTTTATTTCATCTTCCTTGTTAGTTGGAGCCAAAATCTTTCCAGGATTTAGCTAACCTCCGACTCCTTAAATGATGCTCGATCGTTTACTGTATTCTTCGTTTTATTTCTATGATTTGATATCTCTACCATTGTCTCGAAAAAATAAAAGTACGTTATCAAAGGTACTTCATTTTTGCTTCAGATTACTTTTAGATGCAATGACTCGCATTATTTTGTTTATTGCTTTTGATTAAAAAGCTATATAAGGTATATGCTTCCACGATTTAAAAGTATTTCCACTGAAAACGTTTCACAGTTGTAGCAGCAATGCGATTTACAAATATGCACGCGAAAAGGTGAAAAACATGTACTAATTAATTTTTCATTAAAATGTTAATCTTCTTCTCGATGGAAACGCTTCATATTTGCAGTTACGACGTAATTCGTGAGTACGCGCGTAGAAAGTTCGAAATTATTCGCAGTGTAGTTTCTTGTTAACATTTTGATCGTGTTCCATCGTCGCCGATCTTTCCACCAAAATAAAATAAACATCCTCAAATCGTTGACCTAATTCCTTGATCGTCGTCGCATATACTTTACGTTACACGTTCTCAAGCCACATACATTTCGAGATATGATAACGATCATAAAATAAAACGTTCAAGCATAATAGGACGGTACTTAAATGAGTTCACATTACGCTTTAATACCTTCGACCTATTGCAACGTCAGTTTCCCTCGAGGCGATAGTTGTAACGAGTTCTTATAAAGTTAAATCGCTTCAACGATCGAACAGTCATTCACAAGTCCCGCGTGATCCATATAATAAATGCAATGAAGTCATCTTTCCGAGTGACGGGGTAAAGAAGCGAGCACGAGCCAGAAAGGCGAATCTCATTTCGCGATCGATCTTCTACGATGGGACACCGTCGCCAGTGTGCCAATTAATTAATTGCAAGAGCGATTCGACACCTGTAGAATCAGCCGCTGTCGACTGATAATAATTTGCCAATTGCTTGAATGAATTAATGGGTGACCATAATACATCGCACGCTTACTTCATCCACCGACAAATGGAGATACATTCTAATGAAGAATAATACCGTAGAAGCTATATGTATATAACTAAATATCAGGATATTCGGAAAATTTCTAACGTGTTTAACAATTGATATTAATTTCTAATTAGAGATTGTATTTTTGTTACGATAGAGATATGATAGAGATATGAGTGTCACGAATTACTTGGCAATTTCACTTATAACATTTATATTGTGTAAAAATTAATTTCAAATAACTATTTTGTTAAAAAATTATATATATTTCTTTTTCAAATTAACGATACTTAAATGATGAAACTTGTACAATTTTCCATTAGATTATCGTAATGAAATAAAAATTCAGACTCCTCTCAAAGACGAATAGCGTACATAATTTAATTTATCGTATTACCCTAATCTTCGAAACTTCACGTCCGGATGTCGCTTCTATTTCGACAAATAAAGAGTCGTTGAATGTTCCAAGAAGGATTTCAGCATAGAATTGGAAGGAGAAATTTTATATACTGCTAACAACGAGCAGTAAAAAATAAGATGTAATTCGGAATCAATTTGGCAAAATGAAGAAATTGTAGAATAATTGCTATATTCGTTTCTAGATGCTTTTTATGTAACGTTAATGTTATGCTCGATCGTTTTCGAAACTCCGTTGGAATATCTTAATATTAGCAAAATTTACTGGCGTAATATCTAATATGGGCCGCAATACCTGTGGGAACCGGAGAATGTAATCCTAAATTCAGTGATAAAATCCAAAAAGCATAATTTAAAACGTAACTTGATATTACATACCGGGATTTTGCGCTGGCGGAGCACGATATGGGTACCGGTTATATAATGTAGGATTATCGAATGGCTTCATCGAGTCATCGATATATGCATGGATAACTGATCACAGCAAAAGGATGAAAATCATTTTAACGAAATCGGATATTATCAAGAATGATGATATTAATTTTATGTATGTATATCAAAATCAATTTGAAATCGATATGACGTAAAAAATTAATAAAATGTTCTTATATATTCTGCAAATTTTAATTATAACCATATAAACATGAATTGAAAAGAAATTTACTTACAAACGAGTATTTTAAGGATTAAATGTTAACGAATTATCGAAAATTATTAAGGATCATTGGAATCACGACATAACAAAATAGTTGTCAACTCTCGTAATAAGAAAATGATTTTCAGCGATACGTAAATTAATATTTGTCTTTCAAATTTTTAAATCTAAAAAATTAAATTGCGAATTAATTTTTCGATATTGAAAACCGAAGAACACGAGGGAATTACGTAATGACATTATTCGACAGTGTTTATGTTATAGAATTACTATATATTCCACGAATCTGTAATAGATTTAGCTATAAACATGAAAAAGAAGAATCGTCATAACTATTACAATTATTATAGAGATTGAACAGGTAATGCTACACAAATAGATTAACAACATGAAAACATAAATTCCATTTGTTTTTAATATTTCGCGAGATATGATTGTTTTATCAGCATTTTCTTTTTTTTCTGATTAGAGCTTTATGTCGCATCAACCGCGTAGGATTAATAAATTTCCAGTACGATTAAACAATTATAAACTTCCAGTGAGAACATTAACCTGGATTTCATCGAAAATAGGATTGAGGACGCGAATGACCCATGTCGGATCCTCTGACGAGAACAAATAACAGCGATTCCACCGCCTTTAGCTCGAGTCAAGTGAGGTTTACCGTGTCCGTAAATGGCTGATGGATAAGACTACTTAGGCCGCCATCATAGATCAGGAAGACGTCTTGAAGTGGAAGTCGAATAAAAAGTTAGAATTCGAAGATTCAGGCTTCGACCATCGGTACCTACGACTGACAAAAGCGAACCTTCCGCGTTTAAACTCGTCTCGAAGACGTTTCTATAAATCCTTTTTCTGAAAATTGCGCTGTCTTACGGACGAAATCACAAAGAATGATACTTTTTCTAGAGTAATTTTAGACGTTACATAAAATATTAAGAAACGCGTATTAAACGCATATAAGGAAAGCTATGTAATATGTATAAAATGATATATATTATTATTGTAAATTATATATATTATTAAGCGCGATATGAAGCGGATATATTTGCAGGTATAGCTTAGCAGAAGAAAATCATTTATCAATTTAGAACTTTAAACTAAAACTTTCTTTGTAAGTTGTTACGTTCTTTGGACGAGCGAGTTTCTTAAATCTCTCTAATAGAGATGGAGAGGCATACTAATCAATTTTTTTTTAAACGTTCCCCAGATTAGGGTTCTATTTAACCTATTAAAACTATTAAAAACTTTCACTGGTGTACTTTCATACTTCGTCGCTTTTTTATAGCGCTGTTTACTAAAAAAAAGCTCCTCTTAAAATAAGGTGATCTTAAATTCACTATAAAACAAGCATCCTCAAAAGTTTTATTACCACTATATGTTATCCATCAAATACAGCTGAATTTTGTTTAGATAACCTTTTTTACTACGTTGTTACAAATAACTAAAAAAAAAAAAAAAAAAGAAAAAAAAATGTTCAGAACATTCTGTAATAATAAAAGAGAGAAAATGTCAACATGTAACATCGTAAACGACGTAACATACACTACATATCTCCGATAACTATTTAGAATATTATAAATAGTGCGTTGCAATAATTTTCACAACGTGGCTTAAATTATATTTTTTTAAAACATATTAACAATGTATTCATACTTTGAGCGAAAAATGCAATCAGTTAAATAATTCCAATAAAATAAATCGAGATATGTAAATATTTCTTCTCTAAAGCTACACTTAAGTCACATTCACTTAAACTTTCCTTCGTGCAACGTGTAAAGTGATATATTATTCACTGGAAATACTATGTCTTTCGTACAGTGATTAAAAATAGGCTGTGAATATGTATTTTAAATAGAAGTTACTCTTTTTGATAAAAACATAAATCACGACGGAGCTTTAAAAAGAAAGAAAGAGTGTAAAAAGTTTTGTTCGCAGTCTCTAAAGCCTCGTTAACCTCGAGAAGTGCTAAACAGAAAATCTGTCCGATAATCTTCACCGCAGAAGCTTCCAACTTTTCATTATAGCTTAAAGCGAGCAAAATGATCGTAGAAGAAGACGCGTAACTAGACAAATTTCCAACAAATTCAACAACGGAAGCGAAACTCGAACAGACTTTAGGTCAAAAGATCAGCATTAAATCTTTCCTTTAAGCTTCAACTTCTCTCCGTCAGATCTGCGATTCAGATTCGTTCCTTTCTCCCGTAATCCGTGTTCCTCGCCCGTCAATAATTTATCTATTTGTCAATAGTTTAAAACTGCTCTGACTAATCTCGAGAATCAGATGGAAAAAGAAAGAGATCCTGTAAAATGAAAATTTATTTGTCAAAGTTTGCAAACGTAACATCCATGAAATTGCGTTTCGTACCGAAAGAACGTTAAAAGACTAAAATTAGAAGCATCGACGAAAAATTTTTTCATTATCCGAGAGGAAAATGGCAAGCATTTATTTTACGTACGGTCGATCGACCATTTTAAATGGCTATTTCAACAACTAAATGATTTTAAATAATTTACCAACGAAACATGAATATGCAGCACCATCGAATCCCGTAACGAATTTTTCCAAATTTTTTCGTTGCTCGATTGTCAATATCCTCCAATATCGCAATTCCGGAATGAAAAAAAAAAAAAAAAAGGAAAAAGAGAGGGAAAGAGGCAAAAAGAGAGAAACGTATTTCGAGGGATGAAACACTTGGCGAACGTACGAACGAATTGACCAATTGTTTGCACGATACGGCAATGAACGTTTCACGGACGATGTTTAGGGATATATGCATTTAATTAGCGGAGCTATCTGCCATCGAACACCGCGCATGACTAATGAAACGTTAAGTCCGACGAAAATCCAACCGACCATGATTTCCAGCTGCGTCAGTTTGAATTTCGCCTCCGTTTGCCGTGATTCAAACGAATCGCCATTAATTGTCGCGATTGATCGCGGAGAAACCGCAGCAGAGGACACATCAAGCAGCCGTAACGAACTACCGATATTCTACAATCAGCAACTAGCTTTCGAATTTCGTTATCTTTTACGACATTTTAGTCTTTGACGTAGTTTGCGTTGTCAGATGATATTTAAAAGTTCAGCGAAACAATATCGTCCTCTTTCTCTTTATTTCTTCTTTTACTTTTCCTTTTCCTTTCCTAGTAGATTTCTTCTTTTGCCATTCTTTTTGCGGTTAAATATAAAATCATTCAACTACGATAAAATATTCTCACTCGACGTTGTACACATCCATAAATATTTATTGTCAATAATGTTACTACTCTAAGTACTTGTAAACTCATGATCCGAAACTCTATGTACTTTGCTTTTAAAAACTGCACAGAAAAAAAAAAGGAAAAAAAAGGATAAAAATTGGTTGATCGGATTGGTAAACCGGGATTCAAATCCGGATCTTTTATACATTGGACTACTGCTCTACCCGTTGGATTATTCAGGTCATCAGATTCATTCTCGCTAATCCTAATAGTTGAAAATGATTGCCGTTTGTAGCGGATTTAGAGGAAAAATAACTTTGGCCGTTAGTATTTGCAAATCTAAATGCAACATGAATATTACAAATTACAAGCGTTTTGTCCACAATGATTTGCTTTTCATACTGTACTTCATCGGCTGATTCTGGCTAAATAAATAACCAACTTCAATTATTTGATAGTTCTCATATTTATATATAAACCATCTAGTGAAATTAGATTTGTAACGAGTTTGAAGAAATTTTTATTTCACCATTTTATTATTAGAATAAAAATTGCTTAATAAAAAATTAGTGTACAGTATGGATAATGGTATCAAACATAGAATTAATGTCCAAGACTTAATATTACATACTGTGGCTAATTATTAGAATGACAATTATTGGGATAGATCTACTTTTCATTAATTCAACATAAACTAGCTTAAAATTAAAGTTAAAATTAAATTCCCCTTTCCAAACACGTTAATAAATTCATAGTCAACTGATACAATTTACATATTGGAGCTTCTTTATTGTTATAAACATTCTTTCACTGTTTCAATACTCTGGTGGTTTTGCGAAGTGTTTGTGCTAGCGATTAATATTTTGTAACTTTGATATAGATTTTTAGGTTCGTTTCAAATGTTACAAGCATGAATATACGCTAATAAAATTTCAGAATATTTTGTAAGACACACAATACGAGTATATTTATAAAAAATGCCTATATGTGTAGAAATAGTTAATTGTTTCAATACTTACTAGATACTTACCATAAGCAATTAAGTTGTTACAAACTTCTGTAAGAAAATTTAAGAACCACTAGCTTTATTCTTGTTTGCTTCAAGAAGTAATTGCTAGTTTGAAATGTATCATTCAACTTTAATCAGATTCTGTGTCTAAAGCGCTCGTGTGACGTTGACTCTTGGATTTGTAAACGTTTGAAATGTACGTAAAGTTTGTTGGAAGTTCAGGAAGTACGAGTCAGAGTTGCCAAGTGTTTTATGTACGACGTGTTTGGAAGAGCGAAGACTCGTAGCGTGATCGCTTGCGACAGTCGCTATATGAATACTGAAAAAATGGAAACGTCAATCTTGGAGTAATTTTCATTAATCGATGAGTTGAGAATCACAGTGGAATAAAACAAATCACTGCTTTTCGCAAAATGATGTTTTATTTTCACTATCTTGATCAATTCTGATCTTATTTTTCTAGTTCTAATATTTCATATTCTGAAGAAATTATTTAAAGTTATTTAATATATAGATTAATATCTGCAAGTGATTGGGAATTAATGAAATTTGGAAATTCACGAACTCAGAAGATGAATTTCGAAATGAAGTCGTTTAGTCATGAAATCAGTTTGAATAAGTTTCATAAGGAACAATGAAGTTGAAGAACATTTCAGTGCTGAGAAGCATAAATACTTTGATGATACGTCATTCACTTCTAAAGATTATTTTCCAAGTTATATTCCAACCAAATCAAATAAGGCTAAGCATATGGATGAAATTATGAAAGAACATCTTACTTTTAAATGAACGAGTACCATTTAAGACGAATAGAATTTAGTATAGCTACAAAGTTGCTCCCCTCGATGTTAATTAGGACATAAAAAGGAATTTCAATTCTCAACTTCAGCTCGGCCTTGGATAAAAAGCTTCCCCTCTTTCGTTTACCGCGGCCTCTACATATTCGTGTGATAAAGTATACTGATAAATAGAGGGGCCAATCCCGTAAAAGGATGGCGAATAACGAAGGATCTAAAGTTGCTATTTTGCATCGACCACCGTTAGCAACCTTCGGAAAAGCGTGCCAATAAATTTTTATTGCTACTTTACGATGATAACGTCGCGCGGGTACCAGCAAGCCGATCCGTTTTCGTATAATGGCACTATAAATCATATTGCGCGATAACTATGCCATATTATCGTGGTCGCTTCGATGTAACTGAGAATTTCGCATTGACGGATTTTTCTTCATAACGTAGCATCTGTTAAACTGACAATACTTGATCGAGTTCGCGGGAACGGTGTTAAAATTTTAACGTCGTCCAAATCGCGTTTCTCAAGGTAATTGCTCGCCCGAGTGTTACAATTAAGAACCGATGACGATATATCCGATTTACTTTGCTTTCAATAATTCGTCACATTTTTTGGATCATAAGTGAAAGTATATTTAATAGAGTTTATGTAGTGGAGCTTATTTGTGGTATTTATCTATTCAAGATTCTTAATCCCATAAGTAATAAAAATGATTATTTTACGGAATTTGAAACAACTTGTGGTTTAGTATTTATTATGTTACGTATATATATTATTTTATAATGTACATAGTATATGTAGGTATACACTATATATACTTTTATCAATAACAATTATTAATGTCCTTATTACATGTAATTTATATTTAAACATCATCAAGTGGTATAATGAATATTTCAGTTCATTAAACATTTTTTAGAATTCTTCAAAACATGTCACCCTTTCAGAGGACAGGAGAAGAAACAGTTTAATCACGATTAAACAATAATATTTTCAAATTTCATGATAATTTCAAAAACTGAGAATCATTAAGCATAATGGTCACGATTTTCATATAAATTTTGGCCAGCAACAAATCAGCGAAATTATTCGAGATTCAAAGAGAGTGTTTAATAAGCTTGGTCGTTTTATTCTATCTATGATTATCATTTCTACCTTCATTTTCTACGGGTTCCTAGCGTAATTAGCAGCTACGGATCACAACTCTCGTAGGAGTATTATCCATAGCTGCTCTTGGAGGGAAAATCATAGGTAACGCTAGAAAGGCCAAAGGGATACCCGTTAAATTCAAATGTAAAACTTGTAATTAACGGCTGGAATTAGTCGAAGCTCGGAAGGATCAAACTTCGTTGCATCGAGTTGATTACACGTTGCAAGGCGCAGTTTCCTTGTTCCTCTATGAATTATATAACCCATTACTAACAAAATAACCAGCAGGTTACTCTTTCTACGCGCAAACATCTAACCCCCTTTAGGTGACCATACGCATATTTAAATATTCCTATCCTTTCTGTTGTTCTTTTATCTTTGATAAGAAGTTTAAAGCGGAACGTATAAGCGTGTAATATTTATACGTTAAAAACATCTACATAACAATAGCAATTTCTAAACAACGATATAATGGAAATGGAAGTAACAGAACAGAAACTGAGGTGATCTTTATGAAGTATCGAAGATAATTAATTGGACACTGCTCTGGTATTGCACGATTCATGGAATGGATCTGGCTTGTAAACTAACTACGATAAGTTATTCCATGTTTCGTTCATTCAGAAAAAGGAAAGACAGAAGCTTATGAACTGACGTATGAAGGAATGGTTAATGAATGGATATCTACCTCAGAAACTTGAAATCTTATGATTGAATGAAACACGACTATCGTCTTGTCGTAAAATGTATTCTTCATGAAAAAATAATTTCAAACAACTAGTAGCGATTGTTAACAGTTATGGCAATTACATTATTAACACGTCCCTGATATTATGCATTAAAAAATATTTTCAGTTTCTTCTTTCTTCAAAGATTCTTTTTCTTCAGATTTCTTTAGATACTTTTACATTCCCTTATTTTACTTCTCTACTTTGAAGGGTCTTTCCTTTGCCTTCGCACAGCCTCGGAAGTATAAGAGTAGCGGCCAGAATGGCTACATAGCGATCGTAAATTAACAAGTAACTGGTATTGAGCTCACAATACTTAAGAGTCATACAATGTTGCATTCTCCGCTTTAAGGTTCACGCAATAAAAAGGGCAAGTCGTTGCTATGTCGTAACTAACCACGTTTCATTTACAAATACAGCAGTCGAGAATATGAATCGTACTTCGTTTTCGAAAAACGATGAAGAGAATTTGAGTCTTTACTAGAGCTATCGTAGAGTATTATGACACGATAATATTAATTTTTAAAGATTAACATGCAATAAAGGAAGAAAATCTGCAAACATCAAATACTATGGAGTAATTTTATTATTTAGGAAATTCGTCATTCTCAGCTTGTTCGATTATTAAGCTACGAATAAGGCAAAGGAGATTCTTCCAATTTTTTATTCTATCTTAATATCTAACAATAATATTTAAAACCGATTAATACGTCTACGAATCGCGAAAATATTTAATTTTAATATAACATTGGTAGCTAAGTAAACTATCTTTACCCTATTCGTTGATTCCACAAGAAAACAATAAATAGCGGCTCTGATCATTATTTTGCCACTAATCTATCTATTTTAGTCCGTTTCATGTCAATTCGTAACAATAATATGTATCGTTAATAAATCGATCAAAGTGTCCATATATTTGTGAGCGGAAGTGCATAGATCAGGTACGATTGCGTGACCCAGGTTAATGGATAAGCTAGCATATCAGTATAGATTTGAACGGCTTGGTGTGTGGCCAACACTAAGATCCATAGGATAGGCAAACGTGGACAGACCTGTGCTCTACGATCGCTAGGAACCACAAGGTAAGCTTTCGTGGACGAGACAGTGTATGACTAACACTGGAATTCCGTGAGGAAAACATGGACGAACCAGTGGCACAGGATCACTGGGAGCTACTTAGGTTAGGGCGGTGGATCTCGTAACCTGCTATCAGATGATATATTTCCAACGGTGGAGGTATAATACATCGACGTGGAATACCCGTTAGTTCAACTACTAAGTAACTTCAGCAAGGGTGTTTGAAATGGATTACACAAAATTAATCTTGAGAAGAGTATACATACACCACCGCTCGAAAGTATCCAGATACCTGTTTATTTCTGAGAGAATATAATTTCATTACAGATAAAAAGATCTTATTATACTTCTTGTCTTTGTTAAAATAAACCGTGGATTATTACGACACGATGGAGTTCATTTTTCAAAACCAACGTGTAACAGCGAAATTAGTATTCGTAATTGGCAAAAAGTGTGCAATAATTTTATTCTTCAAAATGTTCTTTATACATGGATCGTACAGTTTGTAAGCAACTGATCGAATGAAAAAAGTTCCTTTTTAAACTGATAGAGATATTATGGTGATAAATTAAAGCGAGAATATTCCAAGCTTCGAAATGTTGATATAAATGTACTATTAGCAAGTTTCTAGATAAATAATTACAATTCTCTATAATGGTCCAAAAATCATTAAAATTGTTCTACTAGGTTGGGATATATCACGATTACGCAACGATTGCGCTCATTTTGGTTAATCCCTCCTAAGGGATACATTAACCAAAAAAGCTCGTTTCAGCTCCGTAGAGGATTCGTATGTAACAATGCTTATACCATATATCCTTACTTAAAGTTTTCTATCTAAGAATAGCTTTACTCTCTTTGGTATTGAATCTATGCCAGATCGCATTTTAATACTTTGTTATTACGCAACATTGTTAAATTTATTGTTAGATATAGATTATAGTTGAAGGAAGTATGTATATTAAAAATAATTTCATCTTAATTACTGCCAGGATTAATTATCTTTATTTTGATATTATATTAGAAGTAATTTTAGACAGCACACTATTATGCTTGAACATACTAACTTATATGTGTACAAACTTCTATAAACTTATGACGTGTGATTCTTAATATCGCCTTTAGCTTATTAGCTTCGAGTTTCTTCTCTTCTATTCTTTTTAATTCGAGTTTTATGGTGCATCAACTATAACGTTATTAACTATATAAGTAATATATGAATCCGTCGATTAATTTAGATTCATAACCTAGAAAATTCATAACCTACTTAAATTTATATTGAGTTCTTAAAATAAAGTAGGTTATGAATTTTCTCATTTTCCAGATTGTTTTTAAGAGAGTCCCAATTTAAATTTATCACGAACAAGATTATACTTAGGGCAGCGTAAGATTAGATGATCTATTGTAATTGCAGAAGAGCACTCGTTGCATCTGGGAGCTGGATCCTTTGACAGAATGTGAGAGTGCATAATTTTGACATGTCCAATTCTAATCTGTGAAATAGGCACTTGATCTTTTTTGGGAAGTGAACTGAGCTTTTATAGCGGAAACACTTATATTCATTGTGTTTTATACACATATCTATAATGGTACTTAATCAAAGAATGGGATACATTAAAATTCTGAGGTTGGAAACATTATTTTCCATCAGTATATTTATAATCATCTATAACACTCACAAAAATTTGTATATTTGCAAGTTACTTAACTTGTATGTGTCAGACGAGCCTGATTACGTATGTGCCATTTTCGACTCAGAGATAAACCTTTAGGATGTAATGTAAAATGTTGTGGTTTATTTATATTTATATTTAAAAAAACAGCATCTTGTAAAAATTAACTCTTAAGAATTTATACGAAACATACGTTTCGAGAATATGAATGGTTATGGATTAAGGATTAGGAATTAAGATGGAAAGGTTCAGTTGCAACTACACGTAAGATATACAAGTCACTTGTGTAACTAGGAACTTGTATAATTAGGTCTAACTAAACTTGAGGTTGTCTTCGGAGTTGACTGATAGAGCTTGATTGGCAGAGGTTAAGCTTTGCTATTTACTTACAAACGACCTTTGACGTCTGTTTGCTGATTTTGTTCCCTGAAGTTTATTTGGGTGACTCTCTGAATCATACTTTATCATATTTATGGCAACTGTGTATAGAAGCAGAACAAAATTTAGATAGCTTATTTAAATTACGATTCCTAATAGGACAGTTTCTTTTACGAAAAATTTCATTTAAATACATTTTCATCGAAACTCACAATCAAAGAAATGAAACTTAAAGAGCGATTCGCTTTGCCTCTGAAAAATTATAACAAGTACTCTACTTTCGGTATTTTATACATTTTTGTACATCATATAAATTCTATGTATTTTTGCACCTCTAAATTCCGCATAAATGCATAGATATCTGCAACATACTAATGAAAAAGAAAGATGAAATTTATGAAATACAATTGTCCGGGTACCTACATAACTTTGAAATTACAAACCATTATAATATAATACATATCATTATATAGCAAGTTAAAATGAAAACATACGGTTAGAAAACAAATTCCATATATTGCTTCTAAATCAGAGTCGTGTGTAAGCTATCCCAAAATGGAAATAAACACATAATTAAAACATTTTTTAATTGCTGAATTTTCTTAATTGAACAGTTCTATATACGAAAGTGTATCGACTATCAGAACAATGTACACAATTACCGGTGCCTAAGTAGATGCTAGGCTAGAATCAAGGACTATTTGCTGTTCGAAGATTTGGCATTCGAGTAATGAGTACACAGCGCGTACCGCTATGAAATTGTAGGAAGAAGCGTTCTTGAAAGCATTGCGAACAAGTCGTTAAAGATCGTGGCAAACAGTCGGCCACTGCAATTTCTATTACATGAAATGGTTTCGCCTAGCGCCTTAACAAGGCCCCAAATGAATCTTAACTACTGTGCAATTGCACACGGACATAATCAAGCAACTAGTGTTAAACGAACGGCGAAAGCACAGAAACGGTTGTTTCACTTTTCCGTTGGAATGATGTGAATGAAAAACATGAAAACTACGTAAAAAAGAATGTAGAAATAACGCGGTTATTTAAAATGCAGAAGTTTAAACGATACTAACTGCGTGAAACACGGCTCTCTGTAATTCGTGAATTCTTTTGTACTAACTTTTTTATGGATGGAAAAGTGAAATAGATACGTATGCTTGTTATTGTACTTATTTGAAAAATAAGCATATACATAGATTAATCATAAAAAATAGTGATAAGGAATGTAGAAATAAAAAGGAAAAGTGAGGAAATATTTAAAAACTTAAGTACTTTCAAACATTTGTCGATTCAAAAATTTTTTTAATTTCTTAACACACATTTTATATTAGTATAAGCTACTGCTCCTTGAAGTATGAATGCAAATTTTTAATTAAATTCATCATAACCAGAGAAAATTAAAATTAAATATTCCTACTAATTAAAATATGTTGCGTATAAAATATTGATAAATTTTTTACGTGATAATACTACACGATGAGTACGACGTTAGGTGTTAAATGTATAATTTGATATATTAAATATAAGTTTAATTTAGTGAATAGTAAATGTTCTATATTAAATCCAAGTAAATTTCACTTCCGTGAAGGCTTGTGTTGTTTCATATTAAAAAATTTCAGAACCAGTGAACATTTCCATTCTTAGTCAAATAGTCGTACATTTCCGGGAAAGGAACGATAATTAAAGATGCAAATAATTTTTCTTTGCCAAATGTGCGCAGAATATTCCGGGAATATAAAAATTTTAGAAATATACTAGAATTTGCATAATTAAAATTTAAACGATTCTGAGTAAAATTTTTATTTTAATTCTTTAATTAAAAAAGTTCGAAGTCAATAAAATATAAAAAGTATATTATACACATAACTAGCTTAACATTAACTTAGTATTATGACCACCTGGCGCACTTTTTATGCATGATAAAATCTTTTATTTTAGTAAATTAATAATACGAAACGAACAAATAAAATTATTGATATGCATATAAATAAAAAATACCTCGATTTGAAATATCTTAATAAATTTGATAGTTATCTATAATAGGAATTAAATCGTGGATTTCAATGATCTAGAAATGTATTGTATAATCTCGTATACACGTTACGTTATACATATGCCTATCTGCTACGTTGTTGGGTTTCAGTTTCAGTGATATATGTACCCGAAACGTATTTTCAACAAGTACAATTGTACTGTTCGAAGGCGTTTCACAGCTCTGATATCGTTAGATATTGCAGATGGTTGAATGCATAGATATATGCGATAGATTTAACTGATTCTGTAAAAATAGAAGCCACAATGAGTGACACGATCTTGTAACTGGTAAATCGTGCGAGTTAGAGATAACTTTACTACTGAATTTCAACCTTGTTTTCCAACAAAAGAATACAATTCATACTAAACACACGAAATACGTTGCATATTTTGTCGAATTATCTTCGCGTTTTCTCCGGCGGTATATTTGTTGTAGATTCAAGGCGTTCCACTAACAAGTTGCCATAGCATTTCTCGTGGCGGATTTTCGCCAGAGGTACAATGTTTTATCTCCATTTACAGACATCAAGCGTAAATCCTCGGGTAGGTGTATTGTATACGAGTATGGATAGGACCGACGATAGTCTCGTTATTTGTTGAATAATTGAGAAACTAGAATTAATGGTAAATATTAAGAAAGAGCAGCATTCGCTTAGCTAAGTCGTAATTTCTCTGTCGGGCAATGCATTTTTCAATTCTGTAGCGAATGCGAATTTCGAAATAATCCGGCCAATCGCGTCAGCCACGTCGACGTATCTCCCAATAAAGTTAAGCTCCCCCGTTGCGTCGGATGGATTTTATTCGGGAGCGATTCCATGCGTGGTAATTCGAAGCTGCTCGCGCCCCTTCGTGAGCACGAATGCCAGCACAACTCGGCCCGATGTCGCGGCGTTATTTCATGCCAGCTGTTTCGACGTTTGATAATCGCGACGCGGTAAAGCGTGCACACGGCCAATCTTTTTTAATACACTTTGTTTACGATATCACTGGAACACGACATCACCGATTCCGGTGCCTCCAGCAGAGGCTTCGTCAACCAGGCCTCGATTTACCCTACCGGTTTTTTTCTCTTTCCTTTTTTTTTTTTTTTTTCTGTTTTGTTGTTCCAGTCGGCGAGAAAAATGTCGATCCGACTATGGGTAGTGTAGCTATATTACGGATCGATTTTTTTGATTCCATCGAATGGAATTACACGACTATCCAGGCCGACCTTCTATCTGGTTTATTCAGATAGCTGCGCGTAATCAGTTTTTGCCCTGGTGGCCGCTGATTCTCGAACAATGGTGAAATGATACGTGGCTATTTACATTGATTACGCGCGCGAACGGAGCCAGGTAATGTGTCTTTCCTTTCTCGCACGCTGAATTTAATTTCGGCCGTCCATTAAACCCTATTGTTCCCAGTGAAAAAAATTACTTTTTTCTCCTTTTCGATATCGGTAGACTTGGCGGAAAAAATTTTGTTCAAATTTTTAATCCGATGGGTGTAATTGGATAGGATTCACGGTATGTATATGAACTAATGATCGATACGTAATGACTATTATGTTAATACGTATAATTAAGTGATACCATGACAGGAAATGAATATAGATGTGACTATCTTTATCTTGAATCAATTTTATTATAAAGGTAATTAATAATCGATATTTCCTGGAGAAGAAAATTATGCAAATTGTTTTAATTCAACCATATGAATTCTAAGTTATGATTACAATACAAAAATAATTCAAAGTAGATATTCATATCTTATATCAAATAATATAATAAATATTAATAAATATTTTTTTATTATAAATTGTATCTATATCATATCAGTGGAACGGTAGAATGAATTTTTCATGTTAATTGTTTTTACCGTCCATAAGTATTTTTTGCGAAATATTTCGATGCATTTAATTAAAGATAAATCAATACAGCAAAATATGATGCTAAAGCTGGCTTGACACAGGTTTATGGGGATGGTTGATCACTAGTTTTAATTTAATATCCAACGAACCGTTCAGTTCTAACGGACATAATACACGTCTACTGGAAAATGTAAAATAAAAATAGTATATTTATTATAATTTGAATACATTTATTTGTATCATTATATATACATACGTACAAGTATTATATTAATATATTGGTACTCTTTTTAGGTGTATGTAGTTATGATATAATAAATTTTTGTATAAACGAAAAGATTTTTTATTTGTTAACAATTTGCGTTGGAAACAGATCTATGTTATTTATAAAACAATAGTAATAAACAAAAGGGGTGAAAATGGGTATAATGAAACGAGAACTATACAACACAGTAAATGTACGCCCAATTGCGCTGAGAACGGTGCATTGCACCAGCCATTTGCCCGATTGTTAATTTCATGGTGGAAATATGAAATTGGCAATGCTTCGTGTACGATATAATTGCCGATGAAAATTATATATAGCTTTCGGCGTGAATAATATGATACAAGGTATCTTACCACCCGGATGTCAAGATCGAGGTTGTTTCTGTAAACGTGGTACAGCCGCGCATTCGCATGCACGATCAGATGTGCATACACATGAATGACGTACAAGTTTGTGCATATGATTACCTCTACATATCGATGCCGGGCATCCCTGGAGCTCCTGATATTTCTGCAAAATTTCCAGCTCGATTACGCAGAATTATAGGTGAAATTAACGTGGCAAACGCAGCGATAACGTGTGTGTAACATTACAATGAACATGGTACGCCGGTGATTCAACCAACTAGTTGGTAATTGCAAATTTCTCCCGTTATTTCATTAGATGTCATCATGATACAGGAATTACTAGACTAATCGGAGAATAAACGCGGTATTAACAAAGGGTCGCGAACGTCGCGACTCGAAAGAATCTTAGCAATATAAATTTTAAAGCAATCGATCAAGATTTTTCATAGCTAAATTGTATAGTGCGTTTCAAGAAGATCGAGGAAGAAATTGTATATAATTTGTATGTACTACGCGTGTAAATTCAAGGAAAACGTTCATATAAATAAATATTGAAAATATCATAGAATATATATTATTATCTATAAATCAATCTATATATTACTATCAATAAACAGACGTAGACAAAATATGTCTATAAATACGCATTATCAGTTGGAAAGAAGAATTCGAATCAACTTATACAAAATTGTCGTATACGTAGTTTTACAAAGAAAAAACAAAATTACAATCGTATTGTGTATTTCCGAACAATTATGTCATAAAATAAAGGAGTTTATTAAACAGCGTAAAATTTTCCTTTCCTCATTTTTCTGTGATTACCTGCACAATTTTTTTTTGTAACTTTATTTAGAATAGAGCTATAGTCTAGTTGAAATCATAAGATCGTCCTGTGTATCTATAATACAAATCCACGTTGATTATAATTAACATTTGCTAATGTTAAATTATACTTGGACAAAGATGTATTCTGTTTTGACAGATAAACGCTTATGGTTGCTCACAAAAAAATTAGCCACGTTAGGTGTTCACAATCAATAAATTATATGAAAAACAATACATCATATCAATACAATATATCATCAATATCATATCAATATAACATTACATCAATAAATCATATCAGAGAAAGTAAATCAATATTGATTTCTGATAAATATTTTTTAATTTAGTAGACGGTACGTATAATAATCCAAACACGAAGGAAATTATTTTTTGCAAATATAAAGTAGGAAATATAGGCGGTCAAATATATTTGTAATTGGCTGCAAATCCAAATTTTTCACGGATCAAATTTATATCGTATACATACTTTTTTTTTAAATAAGAGAAATGCCAACGAATTATAGTAAAATGTACTTTCAGTTAGGTTTAATATGAATCCGATGAATAATTAAAAATACCTTGGCGTATTATTTTATTTGCGCAATTTCTTTTTCAATTTGCCTGTTCGTGAACAATATAAACAGCGTTTGACGAATCGTAGTTTCCAAAATACACTATCAGCGCGCGAATGATCGCGCGCAATTTAATGAAAATTCACATTTATTCGATCACCAAACACATAAAACTGTCCCCTGCCGTGCGTTTCAACACTTGTACATTTAAAACGTGTATATTGGTATCAGACGTATTGCTTCCCAATTTAACATTCACGAAATATTGACGAAATTTATACACTCAATTTAGCCAATAACTGATGTGCCCCGTGTGTTGATATTTGCAAACACTTTCGCAAAATAACGTGTCTCATAAAACTATGCTTGTTAACAGGCACACAAAAACAGGTTTGACAAAAACTATCTCGTCGAAAGCAACCCCGACAATGTTACTTTAAAACCATTTTTCCGAAATCGTCTAATTTTTATTTGATAATGCGCTAGATATATCGTTCTTGATAATATCAATTCCATCGTATTGCGAATTTTACAACTGACTATTAAAATAAACTATCACCTGAAAAATCGAAATTGACAAAAGTTATTTCTTTCATGAGCCCCACAATCGCAATCTAATATTTTTGTTGTACTATCAATTTAAAGTACATGAACGTATTCCCTCTTCATCAAATAGAATGTTCCATTTTGAATATCATTTTACCAAATATCTAATGAAATAGGAAATACTTGTACGCAATCAAAGGTGCAGGATGACACGTATTTAAGCAGCTTACGAAGCTACACGTACAAGCGATTAATATGCGGCAAGTGATACACGAATACTGTTCAGTATGCGGGACACCAATGCCTCTATGATGGCACGATTGTCGGGCCACCGGTGGTTCAATCCAAGCGACCTTCTTCATCCCTTTCTTTTGCTTGAGTTTGCTGCGCATCCGTCTAATTCCCGAAGGAAGTTCGACCCTCATCAGTATTCAATGCCTTTAAACTGCTTTTTGACACGGCCGCTACGACCTCGACAATTCTATCTTCTAACTTGATTTTGAAATCGCCACTCCGTAAAATCCTGCTGACGTTGTTTAAGGGTACCAAGCGGAAACTTGATGTTTGATTTCGTCCGATCGGGAGGAAACTTCCTTATTTATACGGGGCTATGCTGTTCGAATACTTGAAGCATAATAATGTTGGTAATATACTTGAGGTTGGGGTATTATACAAACAGAGGGCATTGTTGAAGTTGAAATTGTAACGCGACAAGGTATGAAATGGATACCTTTGTTGATTTGTTTTTCTTAAGAACTTAGTTAGCTATGAACTTGATTATACTTAATCATTGTAATCGCACAAGTAATTATGAAAATGGTACTTTCAGACAGTAACCGGCTTTAGTAAGTAGTATTTACTGCTCGATCAATGAAAACATTTACCGTATACAAAATTACGTCCTTAATACACTTATTATATCGGATATATAGTCATAAATTACAATTAATTATTAATTGATTAGCCTCGTTATAAGATATATATTAATTACGTAAAATGAGATATAAATCTGAATATAGAAAATGAAGATTCAAATCTTTTAGTAATGAAATTCGTCGATAATAAATGTTTACTTTAATTAATGATTTTAGAATACCCTACAATAAATTTTTGTTACGTTTCTAAATTTCCTAAGTTCACATTTATTTCCAAAAATCGGAGCAAACAAGGAGTTTACTATGACAGCTTAAATTGCGTTAAAGCAAGCAAATTTCAGGGGTCTCGTAATTCAGTTTAGGGATCGAAAGAGGATGCTGAACGACATGGTCCAACTTTCTTTGCCTATCTGCGCTCCTTTTTCCTCTTTTCTTTCCCCATGAACTATAAAATCTCCAGCCTCGATCGTCGAAAAACTTTTGCAAAACATCCGCGCACAATAAATCATGTTAGTCCTTTCTTCCTAACAATGGCCCTCGCTGACTCGGCTTTACTGCCTCTCAAGACCAATCTACGTTTTATACAGTACATATACATATATAGTCACGGACCAGGAAGAAACTGCTCCACACGCAGGAACGCGCACACTAACGAGGGATACTTCCTCGTGTGCACAATGAAAAATCTCCGTCAACCAAGAAAAATGGCGATGCATTGTATCCAGTTAATTGATCATCAGCCATATAATATATCATTTAAATAATAAATATCGTTCGCAGTAATGTATTAGACATAGGAAACAAATTACGTGTTTTTCTATAGATAATTTTTGCTTTATATGTACGGTATATTTTAGACTTTTATATTGTGAACGTAACATATCTTCTTTAAAAATTGACAACTAGAAGCATACAATTTTGTTTATTTATCTAATAGATGATACTACGAATAACCCATTGTAGATAGGTAGATATAAAAATTACATTATATACATAATAAATTTAATTTTATATAGTTGATTAACTTCATATATGAATATTAATTAAAAAAAGATGTAAATTTCTCTAAAAATGTAGCTTTTAATTCATGTTTTGATAAATTACTATAAATTTTGTGAGCTTTAGGTTTGAAACCTCAAACTTCGTTGAGATACGTGATGAAGTTGTAAAATGTTACTGAGATACGATATTGCTACTGAGGATATCAGTGCGTAGCCAGCCAGTTACTAAGTTAAGTCGTTTTATAAAAGTTGTAAGTGTATATTTCGATCTGAAGAAATAGTTGTTATTTAAGATTGCATCGTATCACGTCGAGGAAGACAACGATAGAAAATTGTTAACACTTATACCCAAGAGTGTATAGTCGCCAAATCGATATAAGCTCATCTTCTAACAAGATTCAATAACGAAGAAACGGAGGAATATAGAATTATTCCAGAAAATGTCTATTTCAACTCGAGTTTCGTATTTACGATGAACAGAGGTTAAATTTTTCAGCAGGTAGAAGTGAAATCGCATTTATGGAAAGAAAACTCGGAGGGACGAAAGACGGTTCAGAAATAAGAGACAGGTTTGAAAGGGCAGGAAATTGATTTCATCAAAATCGAAGCCGCGTAACAGAAGCGCAATCAGAATCCAACGACTCGACCAAAAAGCGGGATTCAACGAAATAAGAATCGCGAGAAAAGGGGGCGGCGGCGAATGCTAAAAAAATCGAATGTGCGGGGTCGCTGGCTAAACAATCGAGACCACGGCGAATCCCAATATTACGTTGCTCTAATTCATTTAAATGCTCTATTGAGCTGAATACTCGGAGCAGTATGGCGACTGGCAAACCGGGTCATTTATTTCGCAGACCACGATGGCCCATTCCGTCCCATCCCATGCTTCAGTTACTCACGACCAGTTCCAAAACCTCTGCTACGTGTACAATGTACATACACCAGATCCTGATGGCGCAATGACGATTTGTAGCGAAGGCTGGTGTGCAGGGATCAACTGGAAACTCAAACGTGAATGGCGGTCATTCGTGTGAGATATGGTAGATCATTCGTCGTTCAAATTGGTTATGATTTATGCTGATTAGTCATTAAAGTATTTCGAAATTACTTGTATAAGGAAATAACATATTTTTAAATCAACCTGTTCTTAATGATTATTCGTCGTTAAAATTATGATGGTTAGCAGTCATAACTTTTGGAAGTTATGCGATGGCTGTTAATGAAAAATAACGAAGAAAAATGATGCGATGTTTCAGGATATTAAGAGTTTCAAATTAATTAATTTTACATTAAATGTTTCTTTATTAGTTTATGTATAACTATTCAGATTGCAGTGAAACAGAATTTAATTTAATTTTGGATACGATTTGATTTGCATTTCTATTATTTTTTCAAAAATTCTTAGCTTTTATTTATTGTAAATAATTACACGAACTGAAAATTACAAATTTACTTGCATGTATTAATAAATAATTCATTTTTAAATACTTTTTTATAGCTACATTAAAAGTGTGATTTACAAAATGGAAATAATAAAGTAATAAACTAATAAATGGATGTTGATATATAGATTCATTATCTTTCTATATGACTCCATTTCTATTCCCAATTAGTTTCTATTGGCATAGAGTTATTTGAAATTACCGTAGGTTCCGGATAATAAATAGCTAAATCGAGGGAAAATTTCACAATAATAAGTAGAAAGCATGTATTTGCAGATGGCACGTGAAAGTCAAATCGAAATGCGAGAACCGTGACTCTAAACCAAAATGCATTGCATAGAAAACCGCATAGTGTGAAATGGTGGATATGTGTTCGTGTCATGCAAGCGACATAGTGTGTTTGGTCAATACTGTAACAAATTTTTAAATCCAATAAAATTCAAATAACGTAAAATAATACATAAAAGAAGGTAAATAAAATTAAGATAGATAAGGACAAATTTTACAGATATTTGGTACTTTAGTTTCTACTGAATTAAGAAAAGACCAAATAAGCTTGCGAGAAATACATATATACTGATAGAATAATAATTTGATAACACGTGATATGTTATTAATAATAAAACTTATCTACTTTTTGTTAAAATTTTCGATATAAAATAATTAATGTTAATTAACTTCTAAAAGACTTCTAACTAAAAAGACGTTACTTTTAAGTAGAATTAATCGTGAAAGATTTATCTAAAACGATTTTGTGAAAATTGTCAAATACCTATCACATATCAATTAAATTCAACAAAATGAAAATGTCTCACGTAAAAAGATATATATTTGTTTATACGTACGAAATGTACAACACGACAAAAAGAATGAAATATCCTGCTAAATTTAGACCCGTTATAATATAACTTTACTTAAGAGATAAAAACACGAGGAGCTATAAATACTTTAACATATATCGAAAAATAAAATTAGTGTTTTAGTTAAACAAATATACACATATAAGTAATAGAATTGCGTAATTAATTTTAGGAAGATTATCTTCCCTGAAGAACTTTTTCCCAGAAACAGGATAATAAATTCATTACTTAATTGAAAGGGCACATTTATAAATAAATATACTTGCTACTCGATAAACTTTATAATAATGAATATAACAATGGATTAACAATCTCGATATTGTTATAAGATACTGGAATAAAAACCATCTCTAAAATAACGACTGTGAACTAATGGAAAGAATTCAAAAATTTAATCTTCCGATATAAAATACGACAGTAGTATCGATACAGTTGGAAAGTTTGATAATCAGCAATCAGCAACATCAAAAAGTGCAGACGATGAAAAGCATTTAAAGCATCAAAACGATCTTGATCGGAACACGAGGCCAGGTTTTATCTTCGTGGGGACGGATTGTCAAAACGAGTTCGTATTGCTGACTGAACTTTCCAGCGGGTTGGAATTGCCAGGCAACCACGAAACGTTGTCACAGCAATTTCGAACGGTCGCTGGTAATGCCAGTGCCTACCAGGCTCGGTTACGATGTACGATACTGCTTCGCAAATTGCTCGACCGATGGCCTGCGTATTTCGTTCGGCTTGGAATTAGTAAAAAGGCTTGTCGTGAATAACGATGTTCACGTGCAAGTTTCTCTATACGGTTCATAGGGATGAAGATCGAACAGAGACAAAGGAGCCAATTTCGTGCTAGCATCTCATACATTTTTAATCATGCAGAAGAAGAACGTTCATTTTGTTGAATATTGTGCGGAGGGTCACATATTATTAGATGGAATATAAATTATTACGATAGAAACCACCTGGTTTACACGATGCATTAATTTCTATAATACAATATAAATTCTGTGTATTTGTACAGTTACGTTTGTTATTTCATATCGTTATGTTTGTTATTGTGAAGTCTACCAATTCGCAAATATTTATTCATGTTCACGATTATATTTCTGTTTCTGGAGCGAAGATACAGTGGCATTAATGATGCCGATCATTTTCAAAATTAATTATACAATTGAGTGCTAACCTCTAGATTCCTCAATTTCTAATTTACAAGTTCGATTATAAAAGGTTTCCCTAATTTGGCGGAAATTTCCAATTAATTTAATTCCAAGTAATTTTGAAGTAATTTCCAACGTTAACGATAATCGATATGTAAAGAATTTATATTTATAGCTCGCTGATTCCATAGAAATACTTCTAACTGTTAACTTGTGAACAATAGTGTAAATTATGTTTCCATAATATTCTTCAAAGTGTAACACCGAACAAATCTGTTACACGGCCTACTATATTATAAAATTATCTTGTTTAAAAGTGCTTTTTATGTAGAGGATAAACGTCATTTTCGCTTCGTATCGCATCAGGCCAGGAATTCTTAATAATTGATATCAGATCTGACAGAATTGGATAAAATAAAGGAGATGGTTGCTAGGTTGCTGCATCTGTTTGCTCGCCCGTCCAAACTGTACTTGTCCCTTCTCTCATTCCCTATTCATTTCGCCTACTTTTCCCCGTTCTTATTTCCCGGTGTTCGCCTCATTGTTTGCGCTGAACAGCAGAAACAGAAACTTGCGAGTGCAACGCGGCCATGTTTCTACGATCGTGACGTAAATAAATAATTGCGATACAGAGCGCGCTCCGAGGTCGGCTGTTCTTGGCGCGGCCGCCGATGTCGTTCGGCTTCGAGTTTCATGCTCTGCTCCTGAATATTTCACAACCAGCTGCCACGACCCTCACGCCGAAATCTTATGGGTGCCAAAGCTTACGAAAATCGTGTGCAAACGTCTTGCAGGCCAAACGTATAAATTTGCATTCGTTGACGCGACTAATTGCGAAGGGAGCGATCTTTAACATTAGAGCTACCAGATTAGTTGAAACGAACGAGTCGTAATTTCTCATAGAACTTTTATAGATTTACAACGCTGTATTTTCAAAAATTTGAACGATTTTTCGTAAGGTATCCCGAATAAAAAATGTGTATTATCTGTAGTATCACAACGCAGGAATAAAAGAAAACCATATAGAAAAGACATAGGAAGTATGCTGAGATGTATTTGATGAATATGAAGATATTTTAAGTTTTCAATAATTTATACTAGTTTTAAGATCATTGATATGAACGTATTATTAGAAATAATATTTTTTGTAATAAAAACGATTTTTTTTTAATTATATTTTTTAATCCCATGCTTGTATATATACAATATAACTAGGAGATCGTAAATTTCGGTTATGATTCTTGTAATAATGTACGTACTTTTCATGCGCAGGAAACTCTTCCTTCAAATTAAGCTCAAAGAAATTTACAACATTAAAGAAACAACTTCGTAAGCTTGGCCATTTCGTGGTACATAAACTTACATTTTTAAATAAAAATTTTACTCTACATAAACTTCTCAGGCAAGTAACATTTAACTTGAATGTGGCAAACAGTTTTAAAATACCGAGTTTTAATTATTCTTTTAATCTAATATGAATTTTAATCTTCGGATATTACAAAAATGACAACGAAATGACCATGATTTAATATTTCATATAACATCTCCTCCTTATTTCTTTTATATTATGCTTTATCCTTTATGATTGATTATCGTTTCCCTTCGCTTTTTTAGTACATTAATGTCCTTAATACTTCAGAAGAAGTAGCTTTCAAAAGAATTGGAACATGGAAAGTTAAGTATTTAATACCCATTCAAAAGAAAATCATATTCTGATAAGAATAGGTGATCAAAATTTATTATTGTATAATAGGCTATATGTGATCATTGAATTTTTTATCGATATCTATATCACATCGGTTGCAATTAATAATTCATAACGTTGCGATATTTAGCGTAATTAATGTACTCTTGCAACGTTCCAACCTTAATATGAATGGAAGAGCAGAGTGTCTTCCTTTAATAATTTACGATATTACACCAGAAAAGTAATTAAGATAGACAGAAATGTGAAAGGAACAAAGTGTACGTAAAAAAACTAAGAGTGACAAGTGAGAGAAGAATTTAAGGAGAATAAACCTATTGAATGATCCGGTAATTCATAATGAAGTAAACCGAGAACGTAATTCTTTAACTCAAATGCTTTCTACAATATTCAAAATATATCGTAGCTTTCCTGTAGGTAGGAAATCTTGTAATTTTTTAATCTGTTCTATCCAATTTTATCTAATTCTATCCAGTTTTGAAATAGCGTAGTGTAGGTTATTGTAATTCATGTTAATGTAATTTCAAAAATATTAATTTCATCATTTACTGCCCCACAATCTGTTTCAATTAGTATTTTTCTACAATACATATATGCTATAAATTATGTTCGAGACAGAGATCCACTGGAAATTTATATTTTTTAATAATTTTATTCACTGTTTGACATTTCAATAAATTATATTATTCGATTCAAATCTGTTGGAGAAATAATTTGCGCATTAAAAATTAAAGATTGAGGATTATATTCGTTAATTAAAAGTTGAAAATTAAGAACTATGTGGATTAAAGATAGAAAATTATGGGAAATCTTATTATAGAACGAAAAGTTAATTTAAAATACTTATTAATTCGAATTAGCAATTCAGAGTTATGAACTGTGGAATGGAAATATGTATACATTATAATCCAATTAAATGATCAGTGAGTTCAATTCCACTAGAAACTACATTCATTGGACATTCTGTTCTGCATGAAATATTTTCCAATACATCGGTAATAAATTTTAATACATATTGAAAAATTGTAACAAATGTTAGTGATCTCATACAACGAATAGATTAACTGTAAATTGAATTAGTCTAGAATGGAACCGTTGAAAGGCGAGGAAGAGCATTAAAACTGCATTGCGTTATAAGGCTACTGCGACAACCGATCGTTTTTCGGCTACAATCCCTGCCAGCGCTTGTTGCATAATGGATGATTAATAAACGAGTTCTGACGTGGCGTAGGACGAGCGTAAAATTTATCGGGCTACAGTTTTTGCCCCTTGACCCGCGAAACTGTCGTCTCTTGGATGATGAAATTTCATCAAATGTCCACCGCTGGAGGAAGAAAAATTTTCTCGTTTGATCCCGAACGCCTTTTAACTTTTCTAAAGCGTTTTCACAGCGACGTGAAGGCAATACAGTTTCAATTAGCTTTAAACGAATTGGGGCAAGCAAATTGATTGGGTAGAATAATTTTTCATTTTCGTCAAAGATGCTTTAACTTAAAGTGAATGAAATGCGATGGTTCCTGCAGATACATCTTGAAGCTGATACAACAGGGACCCAATTTGCACAGAGAAACAGAGAAACTAATTAGAGTAGCAGACAAAATGAAAAGAAAGAGTTTCGTGGAATTTTTTAACCGAATCAAATATCTATCGTTTATTTGATGATATCATTAAAAGAGTTGGAACGAAGTTACGTATTCTTTGAAAAATCAAAAGTCGAAATCTAAATCGTCGTAACTGGTTCTAGCTCATGTTATGATTGCAATTGTGATAATTAAAATTCGATTAAAATATTGGCTACACTTTATTCAATACAAACACAATTGTTAAACGAAATTGTAATAATTAAGTAGTAAATACTTTATAATCATCTCCTGATATTTAATCTATCGAAATACAAACGGAAAGACGCGGAAATTAAATGAAAAAGGAAAATAAATTTAATGTACAACACGTATACATGTTGAAACAAAGAAAACCACATCGAAAGGAGAATTACAAATAGCAGCACGATCGTAAATGCTCCAAATACCTTCTTCAAACTAAACTAAAGTTGCAACGGTCTCAGAGTGATTCCCGGACAAATTCGATCGCTCTTGAAGATGAAATTCTTGCACGTTATCCGTCGCTGTGCTAAGAGAATGGGAATCACCAAGAGGACCTGAGAAACAGAGATCGAGAAAAGGACAGAGGAAAGGAGCGAAGCCAGAGAGAAGCTGGACAGAGCGAAACGAGAAACCTCAAACGTGCTCGGTGCGCACCAACGATAACACGGGAAAGTCCTGAGAATTTTGAGAATTCCCGTATCCTGGGATTGGACATCGTTGGGGGTTGGTGATCGAGCTTTAATAAAGGCCAAGCTCGAAAAGTGTCGCGGAACATTCCTTTATCGTTATTGAACGTTCGAAATAGTTCACGCACTCGACCGCGGTAATGAGCTTTTAATGAGGGTGTGATCGGTTATAGCCGGGGCGAAAAGTTGTGGTAATTACTGGTGCGTGCGTCTGAACGGAGTTTAATGAAAAGCAATATCGCGGAAATTCGATAGAGCTTCGGAGAACCGAAGGGAGAAGGACGAAAGAATCGAGAGAGGTCGAGGTATACGCTCGCTGCTCCCAGGAAGAAGCGAAGCGCGAGAAATATTAATGAAGCCCGGCTACTGAAAGGATTGCAGGGGATGGTTATCAGTTTTCCAGTGCCGTTCTTAATTAATAGAAAGCTTCCGCGATCGCGAGCTACGTAGGGAGACGTTTATGCTATGTGTTTATGCACAGGGTGAACCGTCAAAGGTTAGCGACAAGAAAAGGGGTGGTTCGTTTGATGTAGCAGATGATTTTTAAAAAATTTTGGGTCTCTAAAAATTGAGGATATATATTTCTCTTAAGGAAATCTATCGTAGCATGATTTTTATAAATTGTTCAAGAATCCTACTTCAAAATATTTGATCCTCTCCAACTTGTTGGAATATTTTCGATGTTTTATGGATTAGATATGAAATATATAAATATCTATTTATGAAATATACTACGATATTTATTTATGACCATACTTTATGACTTATACAACTATTTTGACACCGTAAATATTTCGTTAAAAATGTTGAATTTGTATAAACAAAAGTTATGCTAAGAAAAGAAAGTATCAGACATATGTACTTAATGAAGTGCAGTATACAATTATAAAAATCTAGAAGAAGATTAGTAAAATAAAAGGGTAACAGATATTCTTTTCCCAGTGTCTATATTTTTCTCTGGTGGTCGTGTAAAACAGTAAATATGTCCATAACATAAAACCGGTAAAAGATGGTTCTAAAAGTTTAGACATTTATCGTTTTCATCGAAGAGTACAGAATATCAGTGTCGGTCATAAAATACATTTTTTAGTACGAAATGTACTTTTATGCGTGCGCCTGACTAGGAGAGTTTGAAATCATAAATGAATCTTTCAGCAATATATCTAATATAACTAAAATAATTGGTTTAGAGTTTTTTTGTGAGGGTATCAATGATTTTAAGCCATATTCATTAAGTATTTTTTACTCTTCTGCATTAAATTATTTTAAGTAGGTATCTGAAGTCTCATACCGTTTACTTTGTATTACTATGTATAGTAACGACAAAATTGTATCAGATACGAAAATTTATTATCACATAAGAGGCACGCGTTTATATCAGAAAAACAAGTCACGTTAACACCACTTGTATCTTTGTATTAATGAATATTTTTTAAATATTCTCTCTCTCCCTAAAAATATTTTTTTCGTACCAAAAAGTAGAGGCGACGTTTCAAACTTCACTATTAGTTTGCTCACATTGTACGCAGAGGTTACCATCTACCGATGGTAGAACTCGGGTTTCAATCGTGCCACATAAAACACAAATCGATGCACGTCGCATAAGTCCAGTGGATTGTTAAAAATGTTGTTAAACTGTGTGATCGATAGTATAAATAAATATTAGCCTATGGTCAAAAAACATTGTACAATTTGTTGTTATACGTGTTATACGTGTATTTACTGAAACGGCGAAATATTTGAATACGTACATTTCTCAAAACATTTGCGGTAAACGAGTCAATCAAATTTCCTAACAAATCAACAAAACAGAATTCAACTTAGCTCGTGAAAAAAAATATATTATCGATTGATAGTGAAATCGAATGAAAATATTCTCTAATGGTTTAAAAGCCTCATTTTCTGCAAATAAAATGATCGAAAATAAATAGACATGAAATTTACTTTCAGCTAACGTAAATTAAAAAAAAGAAGCAAGTTCTTCGATATTACTATATAATTTAGATATACACGTCATTGGCTTGCTCTGCAGGAAACTAAAGGCTTGCTCTAAGGAAACCGAAGTGGATTGTATTTGAAGTAACGAAATAAAATATAAAACTAAAGGCACATCTTTTCTCTGTAGCCCATATTATCATGCATTTATGGAAAATTTAAAAGCGCAGAAATATGGAATATACTTGGGATACATAAGAATATACAGACATATGAAATATATAATATATCCAAAGTATCGCAGTACTCCTTCTGATATTCATTAAACAAAACTTTTTACTTAGCTTTTATTTCTTTAATTATGTTCATCAAACTATTACATAAAATTAAAAATCTTCAGTATAGTCATAATTATATACTGGTACAAACGTATACTTGCAATTGAAAAAAATTTCTATTTTGAAAAATATGAAGAACGAAATAATTGTACAATTATTGTTTTACAGGTGAATTTCAAAGAAATTCCCGTTCAAAAGGTAAGATCTTTAAAAAAAACTTTGTTATCAGCGCACGTTTCAATGCAGCTGCCTTCCGTAATTTCACTCTCCAATTATTTGTGAGACGCCCCGAGGTTCGAAGTTATTCGACGCCCTCCGCCAGGCTGATTAAGGGCTTCGTTTTTAGCAAAGGTCACCCATGTTAAAGAGTTCTGCTTACACTTTTTCTCAGCAAAATAAGAAAGAAAGAATTTACGCATTGGTAAAGGGAAAGCAGGAGGCCTTGTTTATTATTCAGTAAGATGGAGTTCTATGAAAATAGAATACAAAATGAAAGATGCATCTGGTGTCATGTCTTTGCGCATTAGTATTGGCTATCACATCGCTATTGAAATTCCAGAAGAGGAATAAGTTTCAATTAAGGTCTTTCAAGATAAAGCCGCTGTTGAAGAAAATGCAAACACGTATTTCTTGGTTATTCAACTTTCAACTTGGATATACATGCTTCTCATACAAATGATACGTACATTCTACTATTTGTATAACATTCGATAACATACTTTCATAAATAAAGAAAAATACGATGATTAAATTAGAAATGCTTGCTAGTAAATAATATGCAAACAAAATATTAAAAATACATATATTGGCATCTTAAGTAATACGTTCAATAATTAAATTATGTAAACAATTTTACTAACTTATTAAAAAATTTGATAAATATTTTCAATAATCTGTAGAATATAAAAGGAATAAATTTACCTTCACAAAATTCTCTCTAATTTACGAGCAAAATTTAGTTATTCCACAATAGCTCAGGTAGTAGATTGCAAATATCGTAATAAAGGTCGTTGTGTTGTGTGCTATTATCCACATCGTGTGATTCTACGTCAAGTATAAATAACATTGTTTATGTAAAACAATTGATCATTAAAACAGAATGATGTAAACTGTAAATTTACAAGAACCCATGACGCAATATTATAATATCTAGTTATTAGTTATCTAGTTATAATATTTAGATATTATAATATCTAGTTTATGAAACAACTAGGATATGAAATAAAAGAAAATACTCGGCTTTATTTCATGATATGTTTGTAAATAATCCCAAAATTTGTGTAATAATCACAAATATTCTGTTTGATTCTAATTGATCACAAACGCTACTCGATATCTTTATGTCTTCGTTTTTGAAAGTGAAAGGTCTGCTAACTTTATGTAAGTTAACTTTGGAAATTAATACATCGATTAATTTTGTCTGTAAGCTATAATTACTTCGGAACTAATTATGGAATTAGAATTCGGTAATTCGCATCACCTGTCTAAGTTTCCATCGTACTTGTGACCTTGTCGACAAATTTCTACAGTAAGGTAAGTGTTTCAGTCGTTCAGCGAAGGTGAACTTTGAATGACTTTAAGTGACCGCGAATAACCCTAGAAAATCCACAAGTCGTAAGACCAACGACGTAGGTCGTGCGTAGGTCATTGAAAAGGGTCAAACGGACTATACGTCTAGTTACAAGAAAACGTATGGTTCCTTGGGAATCGTAAACGTGATTTTTCTATTTAAAGTATTACATGTATTATAAAAGTAATAACAATGAATATGGAAAATTTAAATTTTATAACGATAGTAAAGAATTGTATAATTAGTGTATACTTTATATTTCTACTTATATTTTATTATATTTTTTTTTACCACACATTCTAGTACCATTTAATTTCCCATAAACGCATGGATATTCGCGGTCCAATTATAATTATAGAATATCAATTTTCTTTCTTGGTAATCTATATTAGATACGGGGAAAAATGAAATATTCCCTGCAGAGCTATTTCAAGCAGAAATGTAGCCTATATAGATACCTCTATAGAAGAAAAACACAATTATGACGGACAAAAACAGCGAAGAGCGTATAAAAGGAAATCGAATAAGAGATTAGAGGCAGGCTACCGATTATCGTTAATAAAAAGCAGAGGAAAAGGAAGAAAGGAAATTAGAGTAGCAAAGCCAAGATTTCACGAAGGGTGAACTCATTTGGGATGAATCCCTGCTTCTTCCTCGTATTTTCCTTTATCTTCATCTTCGTCATCCCGGTCCCTTTTTTCCTAAGCTTTTTACGCTTCGATATTCTCATTTCTATCGCATTTCCGCGAAGCTTTGCGAAATGACGAAGACAGCACAGGGCGAAGGGATTGAAAAATTCTAATAAAAACGATTTCACCAGCGCCTGACCCGGAGAAGATCGAAATCGATTTCTTTTACGAGGACGATTGTCGAGGGAGAAGAAAGACCCAAAAGTTTAGTAATAGCGTTGTACGATTTTGCTTTCGATTCACCGACAAGTAGCCTGGGATTTGCATCAAAATCGAAAATTAGAAGAGGGGAGGCAGAAAATGCTTTCTTCCCCATAGTTGTCCCAAATTGTATTATGCACTCGAACAAGGACTGCGATCCTGAAAGTATTGATATTTCTTTTCGTATTGACCAACAAATATATCTGAATTAGTAAAAACAGTTTATGTATTACAGTCGTAACTATTTATTCGTGAATTATTATTCTATTATATTCTTTGTACAAATTCATATTTTTATTAATAGGATTAAACATATAGAATTTAGAAAAACCATTTTATCTATTAGACATTAAAAAGAGTACTTTATTTTAAATATTCTGTATCTATATATTTGCTTACTAGGTACATTCTGTGTATTTTTGCATCTTCAAACTTTCCATAAATATATAAAAATTTGCAGTATATTCATTACACATTTACAACTTATTGCTATTTTTATTTTTTTTTTTTAGTAAAAGTTAGATTTTGCAGCTAGAGAACGACTATCCGCTCAGAGCAACAATGGTCGACTTACACCCAAATCTCTTTCGTGTTTCAGAATTTTTCTTCATAAAGACAATGCTTTATCGATCACCATAGCTAGAAAACGTAAAGCATTATGTAGGCAAAATACGCCAGATCAAGTAATAACCATTTTCAAATCGATTTTGCCAACGCTATGTCGGATATAAATAGCAACATGCAATAACCTTTGTACTTTTGAAGGGAAAAGTAAATAGCAAAGTAAAAAGTAAATAGCTTTTTCTGATTTAGGGCTTATTATGCTGGAATGAATATTTGGTATGAACGTTTATTACAACGTTCCGAGCGTTGAAGATGTTTAAGTAAGTTCGTGAGATGAAGAGTACATTGCAACACAGGAATGGATAAACGTAACTAAATGTATTCTGGAAATGTCTGTGTAGTTCATCCACATCGAATAAAAGAGATATTAAAATAAAGAAAAGAGGCAATGTGCGTGTGTTAGTAAATATGAGGCGTCTCTGAAATCGTGATACAAGTGAAAAGATTATAATTCTTCGCGAAGAAATAAGTTGAAGTAAGTCGAAAGTGTTTAAAGAAAAAAGAAAAAACGAAACTTCGTACATTTGCCACATATTTCTGTACTAATTGCGCGTTTTGATTTGTCGGATTTCTCTTCTTATTTTTATTTCTATTTGAAGACCATAAAAAAAAGAATATTGTAAGTACAATTTTGGTTTCAATATTAATTTATGGCTGAGAAGAAATATTTCAATATAAAAAATATCTAAACTAGAAAGATTCTGTTGAAGTCTGCTAAAATCGATGAGGATGAAGTTAACAAACTCTTGTAGAAGAAAACGATATAATTACTGAGACAAATAATATTTTTCAAATTATATTCAGCTCCAAATATAAACAATAAATATCAAATGAAAGAACAATATAAAGATGAAAAATGAATTATCGCGTCTTTCTTTGTGATATTTGTTTATAGACGTGAACGATATCAAGATTTATTTGCCATCATTAACATTATCTTAATTAATGGTCAGATGTGTATCACCAGTTTTTAGCCTATGTTTAATTAAAATAGTATAATATATTATTAAGAAAAGCATAATAATTTAGTTCAGAAAGTAGAGGATGCACTGTACGCAATAAAAATCAACAAAGAGATTTATTGAAGTTTAAATTATCCGCGACGACTGCTGAATCAATATAATATTTTACATTAAATATTTTCTGTAGATTTAATCGGTAATTACCTATAAAACATCGCGTGGACGTTACAAGCACGTGCCAATGAATGAATAAACAGTATTAACAATCGAATAACGATAGCATAAAAAATGTAATCTGTTCATCATTCGATAAGCTTTACAAGAAAATTTATCGTTTCGATAAATGGAACGTATTGATTGACCTCATCTCCCGCGAATATTTTCATTTCTGATATTACTCTCGTAATTTACGCTCTCGATATTATTTCTATACAATATAAACGCAGGATACTTTTTCGCGAGGAGTAAATGGAATATTCAATGTCTCGATTTCTGACGATTGTAAATTTCATCGATTTTAATAATTTCATACAATATGAAAGTATGAGGTCTTCATGTGTATCTTGTCATATATTTATCTTTGCATGAAATGAAAATTCCCTGCGATTAATGGCGTATATAATATTAATGGAATAAAGTTGAAATGTATACCTTTGAATATAAATTAGAGATTGTTTCTTATAAAGATAATCAATAACATACCTAGTAACTAGAACGACATCTCTCGTTATTAATGATAATAATAACGTTTTAACATAGTGTATATTTTAATAAGTACCAAGCTTTGGTATTTATTACTCTATTGAGAGAATCGAATACAACAATATCATTTTATCATTTTCATCAAATTTCAAGAAATAAATACATATATATATATATATATATATATATATATATATCCTAGCATAAAAAATATGTATAATAGCAGACAATATAAGCATTTATGATCTCTTGCGCTTCAACAATTTTTTAAATTAAAAAGCAGTGCATATTTGGAGAATGAAAAATTATCACAGGGAAAGCATATATGCTTTGCAGTTATGCAGTTTTAAACTCTACATACTTAAATCTATTCAGAAATAATGTGTTATGTGCTACTGCTACCACGGTTGAATGATGAACTTAACAAATTCGGAGAAAATAAGTATAAGCTTCTCGTTAATTTTAATCTCTATGTTGATAGAATCAGGACTACATATATTTGATTCACATGTAAAAAGAAAGAACGTATTAATCAATGTGAATTGGGATAGATATTTATTACACTCAATAAATTGTAAAAATTTATAGCTGACTACATGTCAGTTAACAGAAGTTAACTGTCAAAATATTGATTGATGAAAACATAAAATGTTCATGCTCATAAATTTTATTCATGGGAATCATACACATACACATGTATAAGATAAAATTTATACGCTACATATCAGATGACGTTCGATTGGATAAATCTTACATAATCCTGTAAGAGACCTGGATTTACATATTTGCAATGTAAAAAAGTCAGAGATACAAAAGTAGAATTGTTAGTAGTAAGATTAGGATGAACCTAATTGAACATTTCGATAAACAAAATAGTCTCAGGGATATGAATCAGAGATTGTCTTATAAAATGTAGTGAAACTATTTCGTTTGGAAATAATAATAAATATAGAAAGAAAAGAGTATCATTTGACGAAATCATTGCTTTCTTTGTTGAAATCAATTTCATAAATATTTTATAACACAAATTTTTATTACAGTATATACAGAAAAATGTAAAATACAATTAACACGTAGGTATTTTCTACACATGTATAATTCCAAGAATATTGTACCCATTTTATTAAATTAAATATTAAAGTTTAGAAAGTTTCACTCGATATTCAATTGTAATGTGAAAAGTTACATGTAGAGGAAAGCGTCTCGGCGCGTAGTTGCTCTGCAGTTGCTACGATGAAACGGAAACCATACCTCCAAAGTAGTCACTGAATAAGTAATAGAATTCACGTTGCAGAAACAAAAGTAAGAAACCATAAACAAGTAGGTAACTCTGGGTTACAGAATCTTAAACTACGGCTATTAAGTTGAAATATTAAAGAGAAAAGGATATTAATGAATGTTGAGCAACAAGAAAATGAAAAAGCGATTTGTGTTAAATAATAAATGATTACATTATCTGAACTTCGTACAAATAATAGATCAATAACTTATCGAAATTAGAAATACCTTCTTCATTGATGCATGACCCTCTTTCTCTTGCTACAAAAGAGATTTACGCCAATAAATAGAATCATCGGACGTTTTTAATCTTAGCAATTTCCAATGTCCAAGGTACAAGCTTGTTAGGAAACTTTACTGGTTAGTAGTTTGCGAATGCAATTATTGGCAATTTGGAAATGCAAAAATGCATGGAATCTACATAATATGTGAAAATATATAAAATATCCAAAGTACTGCGCTTGTAGTAACATCTGGATGAAACAAAATTCTATCTAGATCCTACTTTTCTAATTGTATTCATAAAAATATGAATAAATATCCACGGTTTAGTAGTGTACCAACCGGATACGGGACAAAATGAACTTTCGTTTTCTTTCCTTTCTACAATTGCAGCGTCTAAAAATTCTTTTTAATACAAGTTGCTACAGAAAAATTTGGAATTAAACTATTGGAGACAGAAGTAGAAGAATAAACGAATGTTTGAGCTCTCATGCGTTTTAAATTAGCACATATTGTTAGTACGTAAAATGTTTTTGTGACTCAATTTCGGAGATAATATTGTTAATATTCTGATTAACATTGAACCTTATAGACATATAAATTTTATTATTATAAGGTATAATATAAAATGAAGTAATAAAATATAATTACCCAACGAGAAGATGAAGTATTACAGTTTTATGGCTAGTATTAAAATAAGTTTGAATTGTAAAGTCTTATAATTTGCGAAACTGATCGAAATGCAGGAATTAAATATATATATATGAAAAAAGCAACATGGTATTACTATGCCTGAAAGTAAAACATTAAAAGTGAGACATTCTGAAAAACAGTAATATTTCTAAACTCCTCGCTGGTAATGCATAAAATAAATACATGGAAACGGGACAAATAGCAACTTGAAAAATAATGTAATTTTATGTTTCCGCGAACATATAAAATTTAAAAGTACTTACTTCTGTTATCTCTTTTCATAATATATCTAAGGTCTTCGCATAACAGCATGCTTTTCTATGAAATAAGGTTGATAGGTTTTGACCTAGTTCTACGTCATCTTAAACCAATATAAGGCAGTTTAAGCATTATTATACTAAAAGCTTTAAATATAATAGCGTTATTCTTTATGGACCAGAGATAGTACTCTTTGATATAATATTATCTATAGGTAACTTAAATCTACCAGTATATGAATTATAACTAAAGAGGACTCAGTATCTCTTTCATAAATTACACTTGGATAGGTTTGACGTAATAATATACGTTCTCACAACGTAAACTTGACACCCTTTGACATAGTATTTACATAGTGTTGCTATGATTATGCATCTTCATCTATGTTTTAAAACTATATAGATATCAGGTCAGAAATTCTCATAGAGCGATATTCGCGAAAGAGTCTTCTACTATTTCTACTATAATATGTAATTATAGAATATTTTAACTTGGAAAATAAAAATTTGAAGTAAAATGGAAATATATTTAAATAATATTCGAAATTTAAAAGGTTTGTTGAAAATTATTTAAAAAGCAATTTTATAGAATCGACGTATCCGCGTTTATAGTGCAGTAACAATGCAGACTTTCAAAGAATGCCGTAGAGAAGCACAACACTATTTTCTTTTGAAATGAAATCCAGGAGAATAGGACTTGACGATACAGGTACAGCGGGACATCTATATTCACGAAATATGGATTTTAAGCTTCCTTCATTGGGCCTATAAAGTAGACACATACCATAATCAATTCCTACATTGTTGCGTGTTTAACGCGAAGACGATACAATGCCTATCTAACGAAATGAGGCAAGGTGAATGACGTATACAGACATACTAATGTTAAAGCTACTATTCAACTTCTGCCAATACATCAAGGTATAATTAACTGTCTAGGTTCGCGCATTTCAAATTCAATTATAGAATTTCTCACTTCGTTTTTTTTTTTAAACTGTATTCAACTGATAGCAAGACAACAAGTAAAACCTTAAACGAGAAAATATGAAACACTTTCACCAGCTACCACCACCACACTTTAGCCTCGTATGCTATCATCAAATATCTCTCCATTACATATTTTCTTATCGATTCCAGCAAACACCCTGCTAGCAAAATGATGGGCTAGGATCAAAGTTTATTACTCCAAAACTGCTGTCAAAAGGAAAGATGATGGGAGCGCGACTGCGGTCTGCGTAAGCGTAACCATAATCATAAAATCGAAAGCGTGCGTCGAGGCACGAATAGAATGCGTATTAGCGGCATATCTGGAATAATCGATGAGTCGGCATTCCGTATTTAAAGGCATTTCGCGTATTATAAGGAAAGAGCTTCTATGCATTCCCTCTCTTTCAGTTTCCGTAGGGCAATCTATTGGTAGCTACGGTCCTGGCCGGCGTCCTCATTTCTCTCCTTAAGCTGCCGCGTACAACCGAGCATCCTAATCGCTTTATTGCTCCCCTGGAATATAATCGGCCGGTCGGGAGGACCGGCTCGAAGGATGGTCGGCCAGCTTTCCAGTTGCTTGCTCCTTCAGCATTGAAGAATCAGCGACGGAAGAAGCTAGCCGAGGATCCGGTTACCCTCCCGAGTATACGGAAGGAATGCACGGCATCTCCGGTATTTTAGCGTTGAAAAGCTGCAGTGGTCTCTTCGGTTTCATATCGACTGCTGGATACCTTCTTCTTTCTCTTGATGCAGTTACATGCCGTGGCCCATGCTCCACGGAATCGCAAAAACGACAAGCTTATCTTGCTGAAAAAAGAGTATTTACTTGGTTCGCTTGTGTTGGCAATCCTCGAGTTTGATGGCCACAGCGTATTTTACTGTCTCGCGCGTACTAAGCAACCCATCGACTCGGAAATTTTTTCGATCCTTCCAAGCTTCTTGTTTATTCTCCACGCTGAACGGAGAAACTTCCTCCACGAAGTAAACAGCGATAAATTCGCGGTCCGAGGTAAACAAATTTTACAATTATTAGCGTAGACGCGATTTTCTTGCAAACAAATATTCGATGCTATAAAATATATTAATGGTTGCAGTGTCCGTAAATTTATTTGTCTCATTGTTAAGTTTCGTTAAAAAACGTACCTATTTTAAATATTATAGTGTATTGGAGAATTTCTATTTTCCTGACATTGTTCATATGTATGAATAATGAAAACTTAAATCAATTTTCTTCCCGAACGACGTGCATTGATTTGTAAAAGCACTTGAACGAAACATTTTGAATCAGCGTTTATTGGCATTCGTAACAACGATCGTGATTACGTATATAGAACTTGAAACCACAACTAGAAAATGTGCATTAAGGTTAAAAGACATTTACTGCAAATATACGCGTACAACATAGTAAAAAGAATTGTACACGGCAGGAATAATCGTCTTAAATTCGGAACTATTGCTAAAAATAATCCCATTAAATATTCGTGGCTTAGTAATGTAATGAACGATTGACTTTTCAAATACTTTCATAATACATTTGTAATAAATATCTTGTAACTCGTACATTTTTAGATTTATGTGGAATTTGCTCAGTATAATCATAATAATCGTATCTCATTACATTGTTAATGAAATTGTAAAATGTTTCATTCTACACACATAATATATTCATATAACGATCATGTAATATCAATATTCCTCTTATCGCAATAGAACCTCATGTAACATACTCAACAATTATGTTGAAATTATAATTAGCAATTTTTAAATGAATTATACATAGCACAGAAATTTTTGTTTTTTAAGCAGTTTAATATTAGCGAAAATAGCATAAAACAGCCTTTTATAATGTATATGTACAATTATATGAACAGCACTTTTAAACATTTTTCGTATGGATAAATGTAAAAGTCAAGTAAGCATAAGCTTCGATTTATTCATCGACTTTCAATTATTATCGAATTGTACTACATGCACTGAACAACTGACAGAAATCGAACAGATTATACGAAATTGAAAATTACGTGAAACGGTGCTCTTCACTTAATGCACTATCGGAAAAGCAGCAGTCGTTAAGAGGTGCTGTTTCGTGCAAAGTGGAAATTACAATGGTCAATCGAAAACTGCATAAATTCCTCTGATGTATCAAGTAAAACGTTTCGTTATTGTAACATCGGCAAAAAAGTTTACCCAACATAGGAATCGAGTTCAAGATTTTTATGCAATGACATTGTTCATAAAATCGAAGTGTCAAGTAGCGTTTAACTATTTGTCATCTTATTTGCAGATTGAATTTTAATAATATCAACGACATTCGTAAGATATACACTTGCGCGGTTTAATAAACTTTTCGTAACAATCCTGATACTTATAAACGTAAGTATATACGACTATTGTATATTAGACAGCTTCTTCACATTTTTAACAAATGTATTAATAACATAAAGCGTCTGGTTTAAATTCGAAAGGATTTATTAGAGACAAAAGCACTTTGAAGTTAGAAGTAATATGCGTCTGACTATAGGCGATCCACTACTACTTGCTTGTTCCTTTTCATATACCTTTGTTCCTTATTCACACTTCAGTTGTAAGATTCATATCTTCCCATATTGTTTCATGGGATTCAATACGTGGATTATCACTTGGAGAAGGGAATATTTTACATAAAAATTGTCCGATTTAATGGAAGCATATCCAGCTATTTAACGTTAATTTCTTTTAACCACCGTTCTCAGGGACGATTTTTTGAAGACCAGAGGGAAAGAAATTTCTTCTAAAACGAAGTATAAATCCTTTAGTATTCTCTAAATTATGTAAGATTCTAATAGCTAAATGTGTTTTTCATATTTCAACAATCAGTTGGTAAAATATCTCCTGCTTTTTTAGTTTAAGGAATTTCCTAGGAAATATTTACTCGTAACAGTTATGCTCCTTAAAATCAACCATGAACTTGGAAAAAACTAAAGCCACGTATACGTACCCAGTAGTATTCATGGAGAGGTTACAACGACATAAAATTTCTTGTTCTATGCATTTAAAGAATCCTTAAATCCCAAACGATAGACGTTAAGAAATGAAAATTTCAGTGTCGTAAATATATTCCAGTAAAGCTACTTAAAAAATATTTACCGGAATATATTGCAGAGTACCTTATACCGTGAGATCGTATTATTCCTAAGCGCCGGCACTGATTTTGAAATCTCGCAAAACGTATGTAACGCACACAAAGGTTGATAAAGTTTATACATGGCGCAACTACGAGCTGTTCTCTGATTCCTATGTAGGCAAATTGCCAGCGCATTCTCCTTTAATCCTGACGCGTAACAACCGAAAGATTTTGCGATTCTAACCGAGAATGGCAGAAGAATGAACCGAATTATACTAGCAGCACGAACGGTCATAAAAATAAGCTTCACTAAAAACCGACCGTACCGGCGAATAATGGCTGTGTGTGTAACCACGCGTAAATATCCAGCTATTATGCACGAACAACTTTTTCCAACAGGTCGTCTTTCTTTCAACCGTGTTACCAACTTCTTTTTTTCCCTTTTGTCGCGCAGGAATAGTTTTTAACCCTTGAGAGTCATGTTAATTAAGAAGGGAGAAAAGGGATGACGAAACCAGCCAGATGAAGAACATTCTGACAAGCGTGTTACACGGTACGAGAAGAATTCTCGGCTATTCTACATATTCATTTTACGTTCAACCGCTTCTTGCTTCACAAGTGTTGTTCGTTCTCGCTGGAAATAGGTTACCGTGTTCGTAACGTTCGAAACGATTCTCTCTTTAAAGTGAAACGCTAATGAGGACTGAATACTTCATGCACAATAAACAAATGCAGTGAACATGGCCGAACGGAATGCAACGTCGAGATCATTCAGTCTTTCCATTTCATTCGTTCGCCGAGTATTTACTCAGAATGGAAATATACTCTTATCACAGGATACATTGAATACATTCTTGTTATCGGTTTATTAATTCTTTAAAACTGTAACGTTTGAGAAAACGGGATTTCTGGAATTAATTATGGGATTAACTTACATTCTGACTGAAACAAGTAACGAGCAGATATTTCTGAACTACAATGTGCGATACACAATACGTCGAATAACAATTTTGCTAAATAAAACTATTCCAATATTTCGTCTCTTTATCCCTTATCAAAAAGTCGTTGAAATTCGCCGCGAAGTTGTATGTAATACCGTTAGAATACGCTTGGAAACATTCCGTAATGGAAAAAGTTAATACGCTTTCGAGCGAATATTACATACCTGTATAAGTACAGTTTTCATTGCTACCCACAGAGAGATCGTAAAAGAGAATCGATTCCCTAAAACGGAAAATTAGAACGGCAATAAAATTTCCAGCAGTTTACGGGACATAAAATATCAGTTTCGATCAAATTGGCAGATTTCGCCATGCAAACGGTGCAGGATGCAGGGATGCGTCGAAAGTGGGATAATTGAATATCGGTCTATAAATATCGATCAAGCCTGATAAAAGCATTTATTTCATTGTTGTGTAAATCTTATCCTACCGTTTACTTCGTATCGTTGATGAGCCAAGTACGCCCTGTCTGCTCGAGTACACGCTATAATAGCCGACGAACGATCGCAAAAGTTGTGGTAATTCACATGAGCAACTCGAATTATTTTCCATAAAGCCACTTGACTTCTGGTAGTGGATAGCTCGAACTTGGACATAGTTCGAGTATGGTGTACTTACGTAAGAAAGTTGAGAGAATGAGGGAGCGCAGTTTGGAATTCTGCTGCCAGTTGAACTCCCACAACATATATCAGTGCCGGTCCGCCCTATTCCGGTTGTAAGTGGCCGAGCAACGTCCAAAGAGTCGTAAAGACGATCGTAAACACGCGGCGAAACATATCAATTTTTCGGGAAGACTGGCCAGAAATTAAATTTCTGCAGCCGGTCGTAAAGGCAGGTTATTTAATTGAACGAAAGCTTTAAAACGCGAGTTCATTGATCAGGAAGGCATGCTTTCACGCCGTTGTGTTCGGTGCAAATTAGGAAACTTTGGATGAATCGGTATCTTCCCTTTATGCTGTTGACAAATGCTACGAATATTTCGAAGCTTTGCTCCGTTCCATCGAACACTAATTGATATTTTAAGACTACGATTCGGTGCACTAGCGCCGCGGTAAAATTTTATCACGGAAAATGGTCTGAACTTAAAACGAACGATGAGTTTTGTTAAATTTCGGATGAACACCATCGAGTTAAATTTATTAACAAGTTTCTAAAAATTAAACGTTCTGCATCAATTGTTACGTGATTACTGTTAAATAAATATCATAGATCAACTTTGCGAAGATCTTTCTCAAAATTAAATCTCTTAGTGATCGAAAGCAAATATACCTATAAATCATTATTTAAAGTTATATTACTTTTCAATCAAAATTTCCATGGCTTAGAAATAATTTACTGATCTCGAATTAATAATCCAAAATTACTAGTCATATCAATAAAAAATGATTTCTATTCTCCAATTCTTTCTACGTGAACGTGATAATATGTATATAAAGATCGTGTAAGTAGCAATTACAAAGATACGGCTCGAATCATTTAGATAGTTTCATTTTTAGGGTTATACGTACCGATCATAATTAACCTCATTAGTACAGGAATCCGATCGCGAACGCCGTCTTTCAATTCGTTTCATTACACAAAGTAAAGAGAGCTTCAGAAGATACCGATTTTTTTTATTGACCTTGTCTAGAATATTGGAATGATGGTTGTTGTAATAACTTTATCGAAAGACTATATCATACGAGTTATATTTCAAAACTGTTCGAAAATTGAAATGTGAGAAATAGCATCAAAACTACTCCTTGTGCCATTAATGAATTGCCATTCTAAAAGAAAAACAAAGAAAAAGAGGGCGTTTCCTCGTCCACTTTACCATTTGCGACAAAACTGAAAGCCTCTCCTTCAGAATAAAACACTTAATGGATTTCCTGAAATTTTGAGTGCAATGTTCAATGAGTTGTAATATAGCTGTGTCTAGTGTTTAAAGATCATTCCCAAGAACATTGCCGTTATAACAGCATCGTTTCGTTCGACATTTTCAGGCACGTGATAAATTACAGAATTACTGTTTTAGGAGAAGTTATGTTTGCGATTGTCTCACGGGCTTAAGAGCGAGCTATCAGGCGGAATTAGCACCGTATGAAACAAATTTCTCGGAATGAAACGGTTGCTCGCAGTTCCCTGTGACACGTATTTCGATAAAAGGACGCGTTCCTTTATAACACATGAAGCGATAGGTATGTACGGTGCCATTCGAATACTGCAATAAAGAACGAAAGTACGTTCGTAACAGAATAGCAGGCTATCGGGGCGATATTCAAAAGCGATCTCCAAACGGAGCGTATAGAGGAAAATACGAAGCTGGGGCAAAAATACAAAAGACGAGTAGCTATACTGAAAGTGCCTCCCAGGGGGATGACAAACGTAGGCGTAGAGGAGAGGAGGTAAGAGTAGAACTTATTTCGAGATCGTACACCGCAGAGAGTACGAAGGTTAGCCTTTTTTCTTCTCGAGACAAAACGAGGTAAACGTAGCAGGAAATATGCAGTTATACGAGCCTTCCGGGAGGGCACTTTATCGGTAGCCGGCTTTCCATCGCGCCACCGATATTTTCCTGACAGCAATTGGAAGTTTAAACTGCCACGGGTATTGGCAGCATGAAAGACAGATACTTGGTTGGCTGAAAGACGCGGCAAAGGAGAACGATGACGTGTTTTACAAACACGCGTGTGTACGTGTCGGTATCACTTTGTTTGCCAGTTGCGTAACTCCTTCCGCTTACGCTCGATCCTTTCGCGTGTTTCCGCACGCTTCGCAGAGGTGACAAGGTCTGCCAACAGTACCTACGCACAAAGCTTCCATTCAAACGCACGTTCGTGCCGAAGGATTGAGCAATGAAATATTTTCGAAACGATCTTGCACGTTGAAGCGTGACACGTAGAACGTTGGTCGTTTGAAATGGAAACGTTTAACGCGACCCTACAAAGAGTTCTAGGGGATCTTATACAGTCTGTGATAATTCTATGTACTTGATGTTGAGCCTTTTATACGCATAGTACATAATATAGTTCTTTCAAGTGTACTTCTTTGAACTTCTTTAAACGTAGATTCTCGTAGGTCGTTAAAAAGGCAAAACAATGGTCGTTTGAGAATTGTTTAATACGAAGAACGTTAGTGGTGGAAATAATTGTTTCCTTTAAGAAATTATTGGCCAAATTTCAAAGTTGGCTTAGTCTGTTTCGTTTAAGTGTAATACGATGTATATTGATTTTATTCATAGTATGATAGCATTCCGCTTCTTGTCATTGACAATGGCACAAATGAAAAATATTTATTTCTGTTGTACAAATAAATTTCACAGATCTTTTATCACGTAGAAGATATTTTATCTGTATATTATTTCTACGTATAACGAAGATACGAATTATCAACTTATTCAGTATTATAATCGTATTGAATGGAAATCACGAGGTGTTAAAAAATTTAGCATTTATTCTATACGCTTCAGGTGACAAACTTCTAATAGATTTAATTTATAGAAAATTTATTTATCTGAAGGTAGAATATTTTTAAAATGCTTATCTTATTAATTGCAATTTTTAAAGCTATGTCACTGCCAATACGAAGAACTCAAATTCGTAATAAAATCATATAGTGTTTAGGTAGTCGATCATTTATAACATTCTATGAATTTCAATTGCAGATGTACTACATTGTATGGCTTATTCATGAACAAAGATGAATGACGTGACATGATACATTGAATACTTAAAATGAATTTTGAGGTAAAATGAGGAATCTCCACGTATTTCCATATACATAGGTCTCATGACCTCCATAAATATAAATAAAGAGGCGATAATTTTGTCAAGAGCATATCAATTTAACCGTATTTATGCAATATTAAATAATATAGACGTACTAAAATATATATAGTATCAGTTATATCTATTATTACTTGTCGATTAATGCTCACCTATATCATACGTATCTAATGAATCAATGAAATAGATTCTCGTATATATGTATTTATGTCTCTCATAAATTCACGAATATTATAAGTGATCGTTAGAGAAACGTGAATATTTGCTAAAGCGTTCTATCGCAAGATATTAAATAACTTGATATCAGATCGACATAGATACAAAAATATGCTAATTACTTTATTGAAATTATTAATTGAATTTTTAATTAATTTGTCTTATTTAATAATTCTAACATGACCGTGTCACTGTTTCATAGTCACGCAATATCAAGTATATACTTCTTGACTGTTCAAAATTAACACTCAAAGAAAAGAAAGGAATAAGGGGAAGAGGCAGGGGAGGGAGAAAGATGCAGACAGAAAAAAATAGAGCAAAGCAAGTGTCAAGGTTCTCGGCATGTGGGAACTTTGGTTGAGAATCTATCGGCATGGGAGGAAATTTCAAGCCTTCTCGACAAGTTCGCGAAAGCAGCCTATTCCGAAACTTTTCAGAGTAGGCGTGTAGATACTTAAGAGCGTTCGTGACATACTGATGCACGCGCGTCACCCGTCAAGGCGGCTTCACGGATCCAACGAGAAATTCTCTTCATTTCAGTCAACGGATCGATGGTTTTCATTGTTTACAGGGACAGACGAGTAACGCGGTAGCGTCGAATTCGCTCTTCGCGTCTCTTTCATGAGCCCTTTGACCATCTTGCATTCAGGATCCCGAAATGGAGGAAGCGGAGCGACGTAATACCGCGATACCAGCAGCGTATATAACAACCGCTGTGGCCGTTAACGCGAAATAGCATGTGCATGCATGCGTGTATCGCCCGGACGAAGAATTTTAACAGGCAGCTGCTGATAGAATGTTTAACATGGAACTTGAAACACGTGTTAGGTATTTGAAATTCGAGCACCAATGAGAAATTCTTTGATCTCTTCGTGACCAATATGTCGTACCTTTTTAGTAGAACTGCAGACGCGGTGATTGGTGTCATCTTCGATATAATAAGAAGCGCTTTGTTTGTTAAGAGACATTAAGGCTTATAAATGTTAATGGGCAACTTATACGTAGTTTATAGCTGGTATTGTGTTAGTATTGAAATCTAGGCTGACATAGATGATATGTTTATGTTAATAAAGATACGTGCGTCGTTAAGTAAAGTATATACATATAGAGTATTCCAATCTAGATCGTATAGCATGTTTATGTCCATAAATAATTGAAAAAAGCGAGCCATTTGTCAATCCACTATTTGTGCCACCACATGAGAATATTTGCGAATTATCAAATTTTTTGCTCTCAAGTGATCTAATCTTATTTTTTTAATTTCAATTACATGTATCAACACGTATAAGTAGATCTTTTGCTAATAAGTATATGTATATGAAAAATATATACATATATATGAGTGAGGCTAAAGGATTAATGAGGATTCGAAGAACTTTTCAATGTCAACTACTACTACCAATTTAGATCGGGCTTAAAATCAGAAAAAGAACAGTAGTGAGAACTATGTTTGATCTTCTCTGCTTTTGAATTTGCATAGAAAGAAGTAAATTTTTAGTCTAAGTCGAATGTATATTTTCAGTCGAAGATTATGAATACGGAAGCGACTTCTAGAAGACAACATTGAGTTTAGGAGTTTCGCAAAAATGTCGCGGTATTTGAAATTATACTTCAAGATGTTGACCCAAAAATGAAAAGAAGAAGGCACCAGGCACACTTTGCACAGTAATGCCGGATTTTATATAATTACAGTCTAGATGGAACGTTGCGATATATAGCTGAGATGTTTAACAACTCTCTGTGTCCCCATTCAAATTAGCATTTTAAATTGTTTTCATTTCTTTCTTTCGCTACTTTCTAATTATCGCAAGAATATTCCACCATATTATTTTTCCGATCTAATTTATATAATCTCTACGTACATTTTGTACTTACCAATAATTCATTTTCTTATAAATCCTAAATAAATAATACAATTTTATCTCTGTCTGGCCGACAACAAATCATATGAAAACTGTGTATACTGCGATTACAGTAAAAGTTAAAACCGTTGTCCTTTTGCATGCTCCGTCTTGAAATGTTCGCAAACATTGTCTCTTGTTTTCCGTTTCAACGAAAGACAAAAGACAGGCTAATATTTGTCCGCGAATTCGTATTTCGTCTCTTATACTCGTAGATTATCTGCAAATAACGTACGCAGATTACGAACTGTCCACGACACTTGTCTGTGAACAATTGTCTCTAAGTCTGAACCAGCTTTTAGTTGGGCACGCTGCCATTTCTGCGCTAGTTATGTCACGCAGCGTCTGACTTGGTACGCTTGTTAACGCCAGATTGCCGCTAGAAGCGAAATATTCGCAAAAGGCCTTCATCGAAAAATAATAATAAACAAATTATCTTTCTTGAAAGAGATGAATTTTCTATACATGAGAGAGTAATATGGTGGAATTTTCGATCATTGTAGCTGCTACAGCATCGTAGGATAGAATGTCGTTCTCGTTTCTTAAATCGAATTATTGAATATGAATTGTTAAATGGAAACTTGCGAAATTCTTTGATTTTCCTTCATTTCGTTCGAACAAGCAACAAGTCAATCAATTAATTGAGGGTTGCGGAAGTTTGATCACATCTAACTTTAGCTAACTGGAACCTTGACTGCGTCTGATTAATCCTGATTGATCAGCAATTATCGCTAACTTCAGTCGCTAATTTACAAACCATGGTTAACTAACGATTGGCGACCGTACACTTCGAATGTTCTTATCTGCTAAGATGTTATATTTATTCCTTTCTACTGCTATCCGTAACTTCTCTTCAGTTCCTATGTCTTCGATGAACTTTCATTTACGAGGAAATAATAATACTCTCAAGAACATAGTACTTTGGAAACTCGACGTTTTCGATGTAACACGCTGCAAAGATTACGACAGCCCTCTTATGTATAATATGATTTCTACGTAGCGCAAGTTAATAAACGTGGACAGTTCTCACATAACGCAATATTCAATTGTATAACACGATTTCGCTAAAACACGGAATGAACTAAGAGTGTTATAGGAGGGCTGACTGTATATCTATTTTTCTTGTAATATATTTTTTAGTATAGGTTACTATCACAGTCACTCGCAATGCGTTTGAATATACCTAATATAGATGTAGTTATGCATACTGTCCAATTATGATTAAAGACAGGAAAGGTCCTCGGGTAGGAAAAGCTGGATCAATTCTGTCACATGCAGATAGTTCAAGTTGATCACTTGTTAAGCTACATTTAGGTGTTACTATTCTAAGACATTTATATAGTATGTTTTATTATCACAAAGAGATAAAAGTTCATTTTGTTTGGTTTCTCGCTTTCTTCATATAAAATAAAATGTTCGACTATTGGTAACAATGACACCACAGATTCAATCAGGATTAAAGAAGGTTTAAGGAGAGAATTTACAGTTTCAACCATTAAAATCGTATACAATACCACATATTACTGCTTTTCTTATTTGTATCGATTAAATTTTGTTTAAAGGCAGCAGGTATATTATTAACTTTTTAAACAGAACATTATATTTTATTATCACTTTGCACAAAAATTAAGGTACACTATGTTCGCAATTACTCAAAAGTACGTAGAAACTCGTTTCACACATTTTTTGCAATTACTGCCTTTTTCCATAGTCGGATAGCATAAGTTTATTATTCCGAATAAAGACCGCGTAAGTTTTTTAATTCTCAAAAGTAATTTCTACTTTTCATAGAAAGCTTTTTTGAAAATAAATATACGCGGAAGGGATAAAATTCCCACTTTGGCACAATTTGTCAATAGAAGTTATTAAAGAATTAACACGTGAACACTAGTTTAAAAGTAACCACGTTAAACTAGTGCTATATATATGTAACGACGATGAACTTTTCAGTCTTTAAAAATAACACCAAAGCAGATATGAAAAATTAATCAAAAGGTAAATACAAATTAATTGTTCATAAAATTATAAAAGCTATTGGAAATACTTGAAACACAGGTTTCATGAATAAGTAAAATTAAATTTTGTGTATGCGGTTTAATTAAATTCGCATGACCAATTCTGATTCAACGAGAAAATTAGAGTACAGAAGCAATATGTCAATAAAATAAATCGTGAAATATTTGAAATACTAAATTGTAAATTTCGAAAGTGAATTATTAGAATACATTTTGAAATGGATAAAACGAGCGAAAATAAACAAAAATGTAAAGGCACATATAATATATAAGGTAAATGTAAAGGTACATAATGAAAATACTAAAAGTTTTCGACTATTTCGAGTGAACTAACTTTACATGTAAGGAATAATTATGGCTAAGCCTGTGTGTCTCTATCCCCTACAGGTCCCATACATTAGTGTTATGGATAGTGCCATTATAGTTGCTTCAAGCAAGATAGTCTGGACAGTAGACATAATTATGGATTATAATTAAGGGCTCGGCTAAACCGTGTAATCTGTAATTAGATTCAACATTTTTACTGTTTTTTGGCGATTCAAAATTGCAAATATAGAACCTTTATACTAATACTAATTGTTGTATTTATAGCAAGAAATTTAATTATTTATTCTTGTGTAAATAACGTACGAACAGTCGACTAATTACACAGACGATAACCATATTAAGAAATCGGTTATGTAACATCAATGAATCCTGCTTTAATTTAATTACACGTCTCTTTTGTTCGATTCAGCAGGATTATCGTTCAAAGGATTATTAAACATTTTAATCGCGCACGAAACCGTATAACGAATATTATAACAATAATTATGTTAATTTGAAACCAAAGTACTACCGTAATTGTAATTGTATTACAATTTGATATTGGTTAATGTTACCAAAATAACCATATATTAACCTGAATCGTTCGATTAACTTAATGAAACATTAAAATAACCGTAGATTGATTCAGTTCTGTAATGTACGTATCTTACAACGAATTAATATAACGAATTAATATAACGAAAATTAAAGCAAAAAGAGAATTAAATATTTAATAACGTGTAAGGGATTAAAAGAAGCACGCCTCAGATTAGGAAATGAACAATTTCGGGGAGATAAATTCGAACTTGCGACTAAGATCGTAGTTAAGTTAATGAGAAATCATAGAACAACTGTCGCTGCGACACGTTTCACCAAGCAACCAATGCGTCCCTTGTCGTCTACTGCAAGACGCACGATTTGGTGTAACGCGTTTCACCCCGACGCGCGTTTATAAATGCGCTTATATACCCGGAGCACATACATTACGATTGTACACATTTGCGCAATCTACATTCGCGACTCCATAAAATGGGATTACAGCCATCCGAGAAGGAAAACAACGAGTCTGTTAACGTTATTAGATCTTCTCTTCATCCGTGGAAACGGAAGGCGGTGTATCGGCATGAACGGAAGGGAAGTTCAACACATCGGAAGGGGGTGTAGAGAGTAGAAGTTCGATAAGGAAGGGGATGGAAAGAGTCGCCGCGTCACGTTTCCGTATAACGGATTCGCGTTGAAATCACAGAAACATTTATCAGGATCGTTCGACAGGATAAATAGACGCGATGACGTTTTAATTACAAGAACGGAGATGCCAAGCGTTCGAGTACCAATGGAAGAGAACAACGAAGAAAGTATAAACGTGATCAATCAGAAATATCGAACCGGATAAACGAGAACGTGTTCAACACTGACATTTCACTCGTGTAGAATGTATTTCTTACCATAAAATTTTTCTGTTGTCCTTATTCTTCATCGTGTGTTTTTACGAATTAAAATTTTTAGATTTCTTTACGCAATTATCTCTGATTACATATTAAAGATATTTATAAATAGTCTTCACAAAACTAAGCAAACTTTCATTAAACTAATCTTTTTATGTAACAAATATTTATAATAATAATTTAAAAAAAAAACTACGTGTGCGCGCCCGCTTTTTTGTAAGGACATAAATTTAACATTCTCTGGATTAACGTAAAGTAGTTTCTCATTCGGCAAACAATTGAATTTTCTTCAAATTTATGATGTGCACGTTAAATATTCATTGCTTTCGTAACTCGTTTATTTATTTAACCTCGTACACTATGCATAAACGCTGTCGTAAACAGATAGTAAGTTCGGAAAATATCCGCCTAAAAGTTTTATAATATATCGCAATAAGTGAGTATGTGTAAGATATGTAAGACATTTTCCACGGAACACATAGTTTAAAAGTTCTAATACTTGAAGATTGTTTTAAATTCATAAATTCCCAAATACTCAAGTAAGTGTGATTGGACCGAGTCAATGAGAATGATTTATTGATCTTAATCAATTAATTTATTTATCCCCTATTTAGTGTCGTCGCTTCTATTTTATTGGAAAAATTTTGTTAATACCTGGATGCTAAACATACATAATACAAATGCTGCATTTCTTATACACAAGTATATTTTGATATCCTTAAATAAATTTCAAAAACGAATTTATTTATAGAAATAATTTTACTTAAACATATTCATATATGTCGACAATGAGTTTCAACGTTTAGGATTATTTCACTTTCCACGAATGATGATTAAGTTTGCCTATAGCTTCTTCAAACGAAAGATTTTTACAATCTGTATCCCAATTTTTTTCTGAATCCCACATATACCGATTCAATATTCCATACAGCAAAGTACATAATTATGCATTAAGACAATATATCTTAATAGTTAATAAACAAATATACAAATTCTATGACAAAAAACTAGAATGAGATGAATATTTCATATTAGATAACGACAATCTGACTTTTCTCTGAAGGTAATACAAAAAGCTGCAAGAAAAAAAAGCAAAGGAAGCCTGCGAATTAGCTTGAAAGAATTATAGTTTAGGGATGCGTAACAATGAAACGTAGTCTCGGGGGTAACATGAGGGTGATAATCGTACCGCTTACGTTCCCCGTCTATCGATCCGCAAAACGTAATCTGTACATCCCCTTGGCTCAGAGAGTTAACCCCCTTGATATGTGACGGACATTTGTCTCTCTTCTGAATACAAGCATAACAGTCTTAGAGCGTCTTTATGAGATGCTATAAATACTAGCGAAATTGTTGCTACGCGAGATGTTGCACATCGGACGAAGTAGTATTTTCTGTAGGGAGGAAATCATGTTTCTATATATGGAAAATTGTAATTTGCAATTTGATAATATTATAATCGATTATGTCGTTTCATTCGTTTTGATACTACAATATGACAGAATGTATAATAACGTACAAGAGAATGTTTAATATGTAATATCGAAATATACAAATTTTACACGGATATAGGGGGTGGATTACGTATATAGTATAACTCCCTTGTTATTTTTGTTCTTAGTGGGTCTATAAAAAAACTTTTTCTTCTCGCATATGTAGGTGTGTAGTATGATTTCGATAGATCATCAAAGTGATGACATCACATTCTTTTCTATACCTTTTCTTTTGGTAAATTTTCGCTTTTAATTTGTAATTTTTTCACATACGCTACGTGTATTTTCCGTCTTCTGTTCGGTTACTAGCTGGCGGGAAAAGGAACTTTGATAATCTCATTAAGGAATGTTTGTTTATTTAATAGAGTACCATGGTAGTGAAAAGTAATGAAACATCTAACGTTGATAATAATGAAAGTAATTGAGGTGCTTATGTTACACATTGCATTCTGCAAAATAAATGAGGGAATAAGTATGCAGTACAATATGCGGCAGAAATATTGAAATTGCTGTCTTGTTATTACACAAAATATATCGTGCAACAGCTACGTCATTATTCCTGAAAATCAACAACGTGATATCTTACCATCGTGAAATTTTGTAACTTAAAAATAAAATACATCCTTAGTTTTCTAAAAGCGTATGAAAAGTTAAATATTTCGATGTTTTCAATTATACGTATGTTACAGTTAATTTTCTATGTGGTTTTGAGAAAATAGTATTACAATTTGAAATAAATTTAAAATGAATTAAAACTGTAGTAAAATGTTCTAAAAATTTTTCTTTAGCGAATGATAAGCTTCCATTTTTATGTCATAAAATATTAATATTACTTTCATATTCATATTTCTTAATATTGTGCAACTTATGAGAAAATTACTTTATATTTTAGTAAGACTCGGTCCCATTGAAAAATGATGAAGAAATGAGTACTAATCGCGACAAATAATAGCAAACTGTGTTAAACGACTAGATGTACTTCAGAAGAATTTTATGTATCTGACAATTGGAAAATATCTTCGAGCTTGAAGCATTAACGATAGGTTCAGCGAACTGCTGCAGCTTATACGACCAAATACCTAATGATCGTTCGAAGCTACAGCCATTCTTGGAATTTATTTCGACGTTTTCCCACCGTTATTAGCCAGTTACGAAACCGGAAGAGTTCGTAAACAAGATAAAATTGTCGGCTGATCGTGTTCAAGCAAGATTTTTCGAGCAATCGTCGTGTTTATTCGAGAAAGTCGCGAAAACAACTCATTCTACAATGACGAAAAACGACGTCAACGATGAGATAGCTATATTTTGGGGGATGAAAGCTCGAGCCAGCCACTATCCGCCCGAATAATATTCCTCTCTCGTGTATTTTTGGTCATTTCACAAATTTATTTGAACATTTCTCGTCGTTATCAAGCAGATAGAAGGCTAAACTACTTGGTGAACAAGATAAAGACGTAAAAGCTTCTGTTAAACAGGATCGTTGTGTTGGATAAAGTGAAAACCGTTTGATAGATTTGATAGAACGAGAGGGTAAATGTCAAACAATATCCGGTATTCTTGGTTAGAAAGTTGGACGCTTACTTTGTAGAGGAAATATAGGACGATATATCACAAAACGTCTTTTTTCTTCAAGAGTAACACTTCACAGCAGCTTAGCTTTCATATTTAATTGACTTTGAAAGAATTTTTTACCATAAAGCGATATCGACGTTTCTCGTTTGATTTGTTAACTTCTTTCTATTACTTTTTAAAAATAATAATATTCATTTATTGTAGTTTCGTATTTTCTATTCCAATGATTGCCAATGTGAATGTAATTATAGAATATGTTATAGTTCGTGCAGAAATGAGGACAATAAATAGCTTCCTAATTTCATTAGGATATATAACCTTGTTTATTATACGAATAACGATACGAGTTTCTTCGCACAAGAGAAAATTATTTATTGTGAACTATTCTATAATATTCAGTTTTAAACAGAAGTAAAGTCGTCAGAGAAAACTTTCCTAGTTAAAACTACATATAATTTGTGCTACAACTGAATACGAATAAAAAAGAAAATTTTATGCGAAAGCAACAATTCAATTCATTTTGAATCGTAACAAAAAGGATAGGAAACATCGATATCAAAAAAAGAAATAAAAATTTTCAGCAAGAAATTTTTCTAAAAGCGACAAAACATTATATTCATTAGTATCGTTGTTTATTATCAGCTTTACACAATTCAGCACATTGGTGTTTATGGTCGCACGAGTTTACAATTTGTCGCAACACTGGAATTACTTCAGTAGATTGTGCACGTTATAATACCGACAATAGAGTAGGGAGGATTAATATTGGATTATTGTTGTTAGAATAGTTATTCATCTAGCAGGTTGTAATTCACGATTAACACATTAAACGCCATACAGGTTGTGTGTGCAACGCGTTGAAATAAACAGTTAGTTTGATTTGTGTGAGAAGCATTCGAATTTCGTGCGGCAACCAGCGTGATTCATACGCGACTGTCGATACTCGGATAAGATTAATACAGACAGAATATGTAAACAGAAATCAATCGTTTTTAATGATCTTGATAAACGAAAATAACTACACGTTATAAATCCGTTCTCAGACAAATGCATCGATGCTGTTAGAGACTAGATATATTATTTCTATGCGTGTGAATCTGCAAATAACTAAAGTATATCTTCTGTTTGAATTTGTTAAATATTGCGTGTTTAGTTACGATATTTAATTCGTGGCAAACAATCTATATATATCAGGCATATGTTGGCTGATGTCAAATTTACGCTATAAATATACTATATTTATGTTAAAAACTTCATGTATAGTTAAAGAAATATTTAAGAAAATATGCTACTTAGCATGCCTGACATATTCATCGTGAAAAATTGGTTTCAATGTCGTGAAAATCTTTATTCGATAGACTAATATTCATTTTATTAATAGACGAATACTAATCGTAAATATAACTACGTATTACTCAAGAATGTTGAAGTATCCTTTTTCTAACATATCGAATTATCCTTCAATTTACGATCGATTTATTAATGATCCCACTGAATATACACCTGATGACAATTAGATACTACTGATTTATTGTCCTAAATTACTATTTGCATTTTTACCAAATTAATTTAAGGTTACTCGTCATCGTTACGCCATAAATTCGTACAATTTATGTACAAACTTAATATTAGACGAAAGGAAAGAATATCAAAATATTAGCGCAAATTAAAAAACCCTATTTGTAGAATTATGTGTAGACTGAAAGCAGTAAATTCATCAGCTTAATCGAAGAATTTCGTAAGAGCAGTTTTTTGGAGAATTGGATAGATAGATCGGTATTAACCGGCTATCAATTTTTCGGCGCTTTCGGTCCTTTTTCTTGCCCGAGTATCCAACTTTTCCATTATCCCGCAAGCAACCGAGACGAAGGAAGGAAGAGAGCAGGAAGGAGAAAAAGGAGACGAAATGCGTGGGAATTCTACCGACGAAATCTAGCAACCGTTCTGCGACCCCAGGTATACTGGCTTCGTGAAATAACGAAGTTCGGCAGTCACGACTAAGAAAAGGAAGGGGCCGGAGAATAGGAATCGGCACGAAAAGACAGAAGAGGAAGAGGCAGCGAAATAGAAGAAACGACACGACGCGAGGCAAACTTTTCTCAAAGCAATGAAGAGACTCGAGACTGGCCCGTAAATCGAGCGATAAATCTAAAAGTTCCGCGTTCGCGTGTCTTCGAAAAACCGTAGAAATCGACGTTCCACGAGCGCGATTCTGGAGGATCAGGCCAGTGATCATTGGAGGAACGCGTAGCTCACAGAAGGCCCCGTTCGCTGACTAAAGAGGAAGAAGTCTGGAATCAATATAAGAGTCGACAAGCCCTTCGTAACCAGGTATTTACGGCGAGTAAATACTAAGGGTTGCCCCCACAAACCTCTGCCGTTCTTTCATCCCTGTGCTCGCCGCCGCGCCGCTCCGACGCTGAGGGTGGAGGTGCTTTCAAATGCAAATCCATCGAGATACCGCCCTCCTGCCCCCATACCTCCCTTCCCGATTCCTTCGCGGCAAATAGAAAAAAGGAAAAAAATATAGCCGGATGCTGGAGAATCGTCTTGGCGGCCGATAGGAGACTGGATGTCTGGTGAAAGGGAGTCGGCGGAAATTCCGAGGTGCGCCATAGTCGAAATTTTCTGAAAGACGGATTAAACGTGCTCTCTCACTGGCCAGACGGGACTAATTCAATTAGACTGGTTACCCTTGTGTCGTGGATACCCCTGTAAATTTAAATGGGCACTTGCACATGGGGGTGGAGACCTACACTCTGTGCTGTCCACGGCTCGAGCATATACATACATACACGCGTATACTTGTTTTGCATCTGCGAGGTACACCGAACGACGCAATGAAAAGTTGGTCTGGTCGTTCTCGATTAAATAGCTTTTTTCCGGTCGACAGCTGCAATTATGGTTCGTATGAAAATTTCGTTCCACCGAACTGTAATGGAGTACGGTCGTTAACTATGAATACATTGCTTTTAATACAATACTCTTTGAATATTCTTTCTTCGGCTGTTTAAATTGTAAACGTTTATTTGATAAACTAGTTGATTAAGAAATTATATTCTTCTCTTCAAGTTGTAAATTCTATTAAAGGGTATCTTATTAAAACTTTATGTTAGTGGTATTATTGTATTAAAGGTAGTTATCAATGGTTTATTTCTTTCAGTTATAAAATTTCGCCATTAAATTACTCGATACTTATTTCATTGCCAAAAGGTTTATTTTCGATACAGATACCATAGTTACGATGTGATCAACCGGCCCGTTATAAACGTATTATTGGCACCACTCGACTCTTCTGTTACCGTAATAAACTTAGGAAACGAGCTGTAGTTTCGTCCGTAAATTTACTTAACACTATCGCATTGAGAATATCACGCGGAAATACGTTTACCCACTACCACATTTCATAAATAATTACTTCCCTTGACAAATGACCCTTACAGGCCGCGCTGAAAATCGCCAGGTTCATAATACTATGCACGGTTCGTCGATGACAGGCTGCAAATTCGTCATTCCGGCCGCGAATTAATCTCTCCCCGATCCGACGTAACTTGGTAAAAATTTCTCGTATTTTTATTTCGACCGACTGCGACGCTTCCTTTCATTCGCTTTCACACCCGCGATATAATACGTAAGCTCGCGATGTTATTTCGTCCCCTTGAATATTGCCACATAGTACATTCGTCATGGGTTCTATGAAATTCCATTTAAAATCACGTTTATATTTTCTTTCTTTCTCTAACATAAAAATCTCCGGAAAATATTTTTTATTATAGGAATATTATAGGAACACCACAAATTATAACGATTCGTAAATATATGAGCTATATCTTCATTTGTTTAGAACTACCTATCTAGGAGTTAATTGAGGGAAGATTTACTTTAAATTAGATCCAAATATTATAAATTATTTCGTCTCTTTTTATACGACTCAAATTTATAGAGGTGTCATCACTCTTTCAGTTTTTAAATCAATTCGTGTACGATTTGGAGTAGGTTTCTATGGTGTCTATAGTAGTATATTTACCATGATATCGACACATACAAATTATATAAATTACATTTAACTATTTTTAGCAGTCAATAAATAATAATGGCATTAATAAAATATAGGAGTCACTCAAACTATGTTGAAATCTTATTAATATTTGTAGAGACTATAATACAACACATATAATAAAAAGACTAATATTAATGCGTCAGAAATTACAGTATAATAAACACTTTTCCAATTGTTGATATCAACTAGCAGAAATAATTTTATAGTTTGAACTAGGAAACACAAACAGAAGAAGTAAAATTAATTTTTATTTTTGGATTATTCAGGAAACACTGCAATCCTCCCAATCACACGGGAACCATACACAGGGGAGAAAGAGTATTGGTTTATATGGAAAAAATAAAAAAAAAAAAAAGAGAGAGAAATTTATTTGGACTGCAGTGTGTGGAAATGATTTTTCTGTTTTACAAATCTGTCTGGCAGGGTTGCGAGCAATCGCGGTGAGATGTATTTTGTCGGGAAAAAGAGGAACCCCTGATAATTAACAGTCCTTTCTGTCCGTGTTTTACGACCTGCAAGGATTCAAAGCGCATCAATTTCGGCCGTGTGTGCAAAATTGCCATAGCCGACAGCTACCATCGGATGTCACAATGGACACCGAGCTAGACAGTTTTCGCCCACATTTAGTCACCCGTATTTCATTTTCTCAGTTAAGGAATCATGTCTCTTCAAAATAAATCATACATACACGACGAAAATATGGAAAGATGGATGTTCCAGACGTTTCACATTAACTTTCGAAGTCAACAGAAAATTATATTAAGAAATGGACTTAATACAAACAATATTGAAAGCTATCATCTATTAATGGTATTTTTACGCACAAATATATATAATAATATATACGTATATATTATAACATTAATAAATAATATAAAACAATAATAATAGCGTGCGAAACAATTTCCTAAAAACACGTTTGATAGTCGTTAGAAGATTAACAAAGTAAATTGTTTCAATCTCCAATAAAAGCGCGCCTGTATTCTGATTCGGACCCGAGATATACGAATTAAACGTGTTAATCCACACCCACTTCGGAAGATTCACATGAAATGTCACAGCGCAGCAGAAATACTGAAATATATAACTGAACAACCTTTATTATCGGGACACCCAGCAATAGTACTCTTCCATGTACCATGTCTCTGTTTTATATCGCTCGCGACATACAAATTGAAAAGTGATTCTCAATATCTTTCTTCTCGTCTTTCTTCGGTAGTATAAAATCTTCCCTAGCAACAGAGAGATACGCTACGAAAGGGTGTGCAACAAGAGAAGGTAAGCGAGGCCAAGAAATCAGTGTCAGCTTGAATCGGCTACATACGTACGTAGGGAAATCGATTTGCAGACAGTTTATCTCTGTGACGCGCGTTTGTGCGTGCACGAAAAGTGTTTAGCTTGCAATCGGATGCTCTTAGAGCCGGTAACACGGGAACGAAAAGGCGTGGGTATCGAGCTGTTACACCCCGGTTCCTAATTTCATTCAGCTCCTCCCTTGAAGCTCGCTGTTCGCCATCCGGTGATTCCGTTTCTACGCAGCCGTCCCTCCTCCGTGGCCCCGTACTTCTCAAATGAGTTTGCCATCCCGCGTGTTCGAGTCGAGGCATCGCCGGGATTTGAATAATCCGTTTCCCTCGGCTTTAAGTGTTTTTCAAGATTAGGAGGATATCACCTTATAGGCAGCTCCAGCAGTCAGAAAGTAATTTATCTTCGTTCGCGTGTCTCTCGTGTCTCCCGCATCTCGCGAGCGACGGAATGAAAACTTATGTTAATGATTATCCTGTCCGTATTATATTTTCGATCGTACCGAGCTAGAAAAATCGATCTCGTTTCTTCCCGCTTCAAACGGTTATTAATGATGCCGATCTTTGCATTCACGTTCCTGATGTTCCTTTGAATATCTTGCTTTTTGAAGATAGTTTAGCAAAGTGTGCCATGACGGAGTATGATGATTGGGGTATGTCTTTGATCTCGATTTTAGTAACGAGTGAATTTTAATAGCAAATTTTCTGTAACGAAGCTTGACGAATGACAGTTTTTGTAAATTATAGCATAAGGATTTGCCACTGGAAATTTTATGCAATATGACATGGTATATAAATTATTTAATAAATTGATAATCGATTTTGCGTTAATACTTCATACAATTTCCAATCTTTTTAAAGTTAATTTGCATTGTTAAATTTTGTCATTGTGAAAGAGAATTCGAAAGATTTATTCTCTGTTACTGTTCTCCCGTCCATTAAATTCTACAGTTTGATTAAGCTTGGAATTGAAATATCTATGACATCGTGATGTAAATTTCCCTTTTTAATTATGGAAATTTTTGTTGCGCTTTTCATCCTACGTGCTTCTGAAGTATTTAATACATTTTTTATACCCTGATAAAATAATATAAGTTGCGTTTATGTAATTTTTATGCATCGTATTAGCAATATTGGCCTTTCACGGATAAATGAATTACATTTTGTTTTGCCTAAATTATATAAATAATTTCAAAAGCACTTTTACATTATACAACGAAACTTGTCTAAAATAACTTTCACAACTCGACGAGAACAAATTTCTTCGGATATTTACGCTGACCCAAAGGAACCATATCTAAACACTGAACTTTGAATTCCATTATTCACCGCATTTAAATATCGTCGATGAACCCGAATCCCGCGGTGCAACGTTTCCTCGCGCCCCATCAAAATTTTACGAGCGACACCTACCGTCATAGATCACGCAAGAAGTGATCATGTCGTAAAAGCCAGGCATACTGTCAACTTGGGAAGGCCATTCCGAATATAAACGAACCGTGTCACTAGCAGGCCTGTTCGATTCGCTACACTAAACGAACGCTTCGATGGTTGCCGATCCTATCCGCTTTCTGATCAATCGCTATAAAATCCGCCGTTCTTTTCAATAACGTTGCTTCATCGCAAATATTGCGACATCGTGACTCGTGCAACCCTGTAAAGCTCGATTAACCCCCACTGACTGGCGGCGCGTGATCCTTCGTTCTCCGTTCGTTTCTTCGATTCTTCCTTTCCTTCCGCGAGTCACGATTCTTTCTCTCGATTTTTCTTCCAACCAGTTTCGTTCTTTCGCTTGTTTCCGTTGGCCGCAGTTTCCTAGAGGGTCGAGGCTTGTCGAAAGGTTTCGCTTTAAACAGAGGGATTTACCTCGCAGTCGGGATCGATGGCAACCAACACAACGCCCGCATCCTCATCAATTTTCTCTTTTTCGATCGTGTCGATGCCGCCTCTCTTTTTGCCCTCACTCGGTCCCCACTCCTTCCAACATCCTGCTCCTCGACTCTTTATTTATCGGCAGAATGGCACCATCCGCCTCTCAACGGTGCGGCGGCGCAAATGGCAAACAGCCGATATTGATACAACGTCGTCGAGACAACTACGCACGTATGTACCGTATTTTTCTGTACTGATTTATCATGTCTCAAAAAGCTTTGGAAATTCGTGTTCTTAATGCACAGCTGACTGTACGTTTCAATATGTATGTACACGATTAGTACAGTAGTTATATTTAAATTAGTAATTTAAGAGACAACAGTATAGGTTTATAGATATAGAAAAATCTCGTTCATTAGAACCAATCAGATAACAAGACTGTTCAGATAACTGATCAGTTCCGATAATAGAAATTCGTTAAATAGCTGTCTTCTCTTCTCACTAGCTTAAATATGAGAATTTAAGCGTTAGGATTTTGAAGTTACGAGAGTGAATAAAACCTACGCATAGTTTAATATACCTATTACAAGAATAAATGTCGGTGTGATTACGATGAATACACATATATGGAAGTTACACGTGATTGAAACTTTTTATTTCTTTATTCGTGCTTTGGTTTGAAACAAATTCGAATGCTTCGTGACTAAAATAATGGATGAGCTGGCTGTTCCGCGATACTACTAACGCGCGGAAACGGAGAAACCTGAAATTAATTATCCTTCGTACTTTTAAATCGAACCGGCGATTAATCATTTCCCATTTTTGCTGCCATTGTGCATCCTGTCAACAATTCTGACAGGAGCGAACATTCAGCCGCTACGGTTCGAGAAACAATCGAGAATTCCACTCTTGATTTTCATGCATTTGGTCGCATAGCCCGAGATGGATTATCCTCTAACTGTTCGAATACGTTAGAACCACCGTGTTATCAGGCGATTCATAAATCAACGGATGCGATTTCGTTCGTGGTAACGGCAGAGAAACAGGCCAACCGAAAACTCACCCGCGTAGGCTCAGATTTTCACACTCATGGCCGTATTAATTGTTTAAGTTCCGCCGTGTATCTCACCCTTCGCTCGAGTACAGGCTCTCAGGTGAAAAGGGGAAAACGGAATCCGGCCTTTTTGATTTATGACACGCGAACACGAGATCGTGTTTCGTAGTCACTGAACGACGCCTATTTTTCCCGTTAGTGACATGCCACGATCGAAAACTTGATAGAAACCGCAATGGATGCCGGGCAAGAGTTATAATTCAATTCAGCTTGCGAACAAAAAAGATGCATCATCGATAGCGTAACAGTGAAAATGTGTGTGAAAGTCACAGAGAGATGGGAGGATCGATCGAGATCGAGTTTGTACGAAATAGATCTTATTTTCTTCCGGATCGATAGTCTTAAGCGCTGACACCACATGCATCATAGAGAAGAAGTACGATTATCTATCGAGAGAGAATGGCCACAGTCGCCATTCCTGGCATGCCACATTCTTCGCGATTTATGCTCTCTCATAGGACCGCTGGGCAGCATTTTTGGGCTGTAACATTTTCCAGGGATATAGCACCTAATCTTGCAGATAAGAATTTCTTATAGACCAAACTGAATCTCTCGTACAGGGAATAATGAATGGAGTATAATGCACCAACGTAATTAAGATTAACGGTATGTCACTTTTGTTTTATATCGATGTGTGCAGTGAACATCTTCATATTTCAATCGACGGTGTCACGCAAGATGCTTTCTGCCCTTTGTGTTTTTAATTGTATAGAACGTAAGAAGATAATCTTGTTCTAGTAATTTCATATTCGCAGGCTTCACAAATATCTGTAGCTTTCCTATCTAGCAAACACGTGTTTACCAAATGCTGTAAAAAATATACAAAACATAAACTACGTTTCGTTATCTTTCATCATTTCCCGTAAATTTCGCTATTATCGGAGGACGAATACGTTACACGAAGGAACGTATTATGAAAACTGCGAAGAATCTTTCAGTTAAAACCACGCTCGACCGATCTTTTTCGCCGGGTATTTCTTTCGAAAATTGAATTATCGAAGGAAGCAGTAACCGTATACCGCGCAAGAATATTCTAACTCAATCGACTCCGTTGACATTCTAATTCAACGCGTCTACTGTATCTTAGAAAATCCCTTTACAATGTGAAATAATCTGATCTGGCGTTGGAATGAAATTGCCGGTCAATGGTTGGTCGTCATGTAGATACAAGGGGACAAGTCTGTGTTCGATATCGATTACAGTATCTGTAATCGAAGTTTTATCGAAGTCGACAATGTGGCATGTTTGAAGATCGTATCTAAACCTGCCAGGAGCACGAACGGCAGGCGCTGGAACACAAACTATCTACGAGAATCGAGCTATATCGCGTCGACGGGCAAGTTTACAGACGAAACTACGTCTTGCACGCTGTTTACGAGTATCGATAGCCGAGGATTCTCGATGTACGACGCTGCAGAATGATGCAACGGGGCTAAAGCGAGCGAAGTACTTACCCGATCGAACAACGTAGCTTTCCCAATGAAATCCACCGCCGCAGATTCGTTGAAGCCTTTCCGCGATAGATCGCGATCCATTGTCGTCCAAGATCGTTTCGAAATAGCCGACCTTTTAATTAACTCGTTTCGTACTTCGTGCTATTTTTTGACAATCGATGCAATTTACCATCGGTACGTTTGAAAATACAACATAAGCTATCGAGGAAAAATAAACGCGTTTTATTACGGGAACGAATATTTTCCGTCGTGCAGAAGTTTATTATATTGTACAGGAGGTACTTGTCCAATTTCACTGAAAAAACTTCCCCTATATATCTACGCAAAGAAGTTTGTTGCGTTACTCTGTGTACAATGCTGTAGTAGCGACTATGACGTAGATTAAGAACTTAGGAATTTTATATTTCATGAAAACGTGACGAAATGAATAGAACACGTGTATAAAATGCATCAGAAATGATTTTGAGCTTGATATTAAAATTTGTATGCACCAACTTCTCAGATTAATAGGGTTGCAGATAATTTTGAAAAATCAACTCATAAACTATAAAAGACCAATAGTTACTTTATATTGCCAAAATAAAAAAGAAGCTGGATGGAAATAATAAAACTATTTGATTTTTATTGGAGAACATTAGATCTAATTTATGATAACTTACTGTATAGTAGCTAACAATGTATTACGTTAATGTTCTGATTTTTGTTTTAATTATTTCTGGTATTTTTATTCTGTGTGATAATCTATGGACGGTTTAACAGTTGATGTCCGTTGAATATCCGATTAATTGCGAACGGAGGTTGAATCGAATGAACTATTAATAGGTCAAGTGTCGAAATAATTAATTCCTTGTTGCTGCTGTGAAACATTTCTAATGGGTGGTAAAGTTGGGTTTGTGACCATGTAACATCAGTACCGCAACAGATTCGTTGCGATATAATTAACGAAATAGCACTTTAATCTATTGCGTGTGTGTGTGTGTGTAAAATTATTTAATGACTATGAAATTCTATTGCGGTAATATGAAACATATGTTGCAGCATGTTTAGTAACTTTTGTTTTAAATTCTAAAATTAACAAGTTACCGTTTTTCAATTTTTCCAGGTATGATTCCCGACGTTTTCTCAATAGTTACACGCGCAAAATGTTTAAGACTATTTGCAAAATGCACGATCAGATTATCAGGTTCTTTACTATATTATTTCTACAATCAGATTATCATGTTCTTTGCTATATTATTTTTACTATGTGTGAAATATACGCGCGCGCGTGTGTGCAGTACAGTAATTATAAATGATTGTTAAAATAATAATTGCATTACTGTTTACGAGAAGTTCGTTACAGCAGTTTAATTCTTAGTAATTTTCTATTTAAATTATATTTAGCACTGATAACGAATAATTGTATAATAATACAAATAGAGAAAAGCGACAGAACGAAACTATTAATAGCAAGAACAAACTAATTGCACATAATTTATTTTGGGAAGAAACCACGAAGTTACAGGCTCAGGTTTCTAATTTACTCTGTTGGATGTTTTTTTGTGGAGCGTGGTTTGTTCTTCCATTAAACGAAAATGAGATTCCGCAATGGATGAATCAAGCATTACTGTAAAGATTGTAAATGAATATTCAAGTATATTTATGCCTCTTTTTTTATCGGGTTAGTTATTAATTTTTATTTCCTATTCTCAAAAGTCGTTATAACCAATCCTGTTCTTACATTGTCTATTTTGGAAGAATATAAATTAGAAACCAGAATATTACATAGTTACGAGCTTATTATTGTTAGATTGTTACATTTATTATTAGATTTATAGATTTAAATATGCAAAAATGTAGAAAAATGTATGCAATATGTGAAAATATATAGAATAACCAAGGCAAAGTACTTGTAATGTTCGGAGAATGAAATAAATCTCTATTTGGGACCCATTTATTAATAACAATTTCAATTTTTATGAATATCCGCAGTTTAATTATTATAAAATAAAATAATTGATCAGTACTAGTCGATTACCTACACTGATTGTAATCAATCGATTACTAAGTGACTATTGAAAATCAATTGATTACTACCATTCTCTTAAAATCATTAATTCAATAATGATGTAAATAATTTGTTTCTACCGAATTTGGAAGTTTATAAAATGTCGAATGGATCAGTTTGACTTCTGAAAGGCTCGGTTGTTTCCGGACACTTTTTCAACTAACTGTTTGTATTAATTATATCGATATAATAGTAATGCATTGCAAATGGAAACTAAATAGAAATACATAAAGAAGCTGTGCATATTACATATATGGAAAGCCGCGAATTGATTCAGTAACTCGAGGCAAGTAAGGTAACGTTTCTTAGTCGAACAGGATGGGTTTTGCAATTAAGTGCCGAGCTACCGACCAACGATGTCTGAAATAAAAACCTTGCTTTAGTTTATACATATTTATGAGCTGAAGCTAAGGTCTGGCTTAGGTCTTAATTGAAAAACTGGACCTAATTGTGAGTAATGGCTACGCCGACGCGGCTTTATTTAGGCCGGTCCATTCTCTGTATAATAGTTAAGGAAGTTTTTGGCTGGCCAAACGATCGACAAGGCGAGTGGGAAGCACAAAGTTGAAATGAAGAAAAATAACGAATTAGGATTACTCTGATAAAATGATATTGTATAGCCTAAAAAAAGTAAAATTATTATGCTCTGAGAGTCCGGTGTATATAACAATATATTTTCGAATTTGAATCAATATCCTTATTTAATTATAATTTATCTGTATATAATTTAGCATTTTATTACCGAATTTACGGAATTAACAGGATTAATAATCGTGATTTGTAATAAGTTAAGTAATTTAGTAATATGTGAATAAAATATTTCAATAATTGCTACTAACAAGTAGCGTTCAACAATGAAAATTAACAATCAATTCCTTATTCTTATCGTGTTAACCATATTTCATATTGTATTATTTACACGTTTTATTTTTCTCTTTAAGAGAATTATATAAGAGGCTTAGCAAATTTCTGTCCACTTGATTAGACAGGTATTTCTCATTAATATTGGAGAAATTTATAACAGAAAGCAAACTTTATCCTTTTCAATGCTATTAAGATTAATAAATTACTACGGTATAAATTGTTCGATCATCTCTTTCTTCCTATTTCCCTGTTACGTTGCTTATCATTCTTTCATTTTTATTTCCTTGTCACCACATTTATACCAAGCAAATCGATTCAATTCAATCGAGCAAATCGAACTTAGTTATTAATAATGACCGATATTCAATAATTATAAAGTAATATAATATTACATTAACTAATTACGTCTGTCCCTGCAATGTTATCTCTAATAATAACGATGATTAAGGTTTGGAAACCTCAAATTAATTATACAAAAATCCAAATATAATTACTATAAATAATTTTATGAATCAAAGAATAGATTAATTACATAAGCATTCCGGGTCGTTAATTGCGGGAACTCGTGCGAGAGACGCAGCTAGGTTGTTCAGTGACCAATTCTGTAATAATTGATCATAACGAGTAATTTGCAAGAGAGTTTTTTGTTGCGAAACCAAGATTTTGTCTGATCGCTGTAAAAATTTTGAAAGAAATTCTTTTCCTTGTCTCAGTTTAATTCGATTATTGTATTTGGAAGTTTAAATAAATAAAACAGACACAATTAGACAAGTTTATAATGGATAAGCAATAAACTTCACATTATCATTAGCGAACCATTTGGAACTAAGATAACAGAAGCTATTGCTGCGTGAATTTGGAACTAGTTTAGATTTAAGCATAAATTTTCATGCAAGAGCTGAAACTACTAACCTGGCCATTTCAACTAAACAGTATTCCGTATGAGATTAGACGAGGATACACCAACTATGCTAGTCAAACCATTAATTTTTAATCGATTAACTGTCGGACCAAGTTTGCGGCTACTCTTATTTGACCGAAGTTCAATTATCCAACGGCAATAAATTAAACGAAGGTAAGTCAAGCGATACGACTAAACTGACGGGGATATATCACTGATCAACTAATTGACTGGTTTGTTAATTAATATTATTCCTGGAAGCAGCTACGCCAATTTACGTTCAATGGAACAGCTAATTAATCTAGTACAAATAAATAAGCGTATAATATTTCTAAAATAAGCTTGAATTGGTAAAATAAAATGGAATACATCAACAAGATTTGAAACAATAATTTCAAGTATAATAGAAGAATTTGTATAACTATTCTAAGATGTAAAAGGAACTGAAGATAGTTGTGAATAAAGATAAAATAAGAGAGAGATTTTTAACTTGAAATTTTAGTATTTGCTACTGTGGTTTCTGCAAAGATGAAATTTGTATCAAATATTAGCAAATCATATTTAATCTTCCTATCTACTTTGACATTTTCGTTTTACATTTATTTCATACTATCATTTACAGTTTATCCGCGTGCATTTTATCCCTGCAAAATGAAATGTGTTTGCCTGAATCCCCCATTGAAACTACAATATAGTTTTATGTGAAAACTATTCACCTTTTTTTACACAAATTTCGACATTTAATTTTCCCTCGTATGAGACGTTTCAATTTATTCTACAATTTATTCTTCTAATGAAGAATCGAAAAAATTGATAACCTGCCCACCTATTTATATCACGTTAGCAAAAGAAATATTTGAAATCGTAAAAATGAATACACAGAATCGAACGAGCGAACAAGTAACGTATGAAAACATAAATAAGAAATGATCACTAGGAATAAATCGTTTCAGCGTACCATTATCAATACTACTTTTCCCTCGCTCGGAACATCCGTTGCCGGTCATGGCTACCATTGAATTTCTCACAAAAGCCCATTAAATTCGCCGCGAAAGATACGTTGTTCGTTATACCGCACGAAATGCTCGCGCGTTAATTTATCGTACCAAAAGCCAATAACGGAGATAGTAATTACCAATTAGTAATTCAATCGGCGCGCAGTCGAACCTATCGATTATCAATCCCGATAAAGAAATACTGCTGGGAGGCTTGCTCGAGATGCAAACGAGCTAGTTAAAGGATAAGTATGTCGGATGAAAGGATCGAAGTTGGTAGTAACGTAAAAAGAAAATGAGACCACGACGAAAGTCAAGTCATAAAATTTTCATCGAATCGAAAGAAGAAGCTGGCAGGGATATGGCGAGTTATAGTCGAAAGGACGACATCAGAACGAATGGTCATAGATAGGAAAAGTTTTCTTGGTTGGTAGTAAAAGTGACTGCAGAAAGAGAGTGAATGGGCGAATCGAAGAGAAACAAAGGGTTGAAGGAGTGGAGAGAGAAAGAACACAAGGGAAACGTGGCTGCGGCAAAGGATCTCTACAGTTGGATCGTAGATCGTCCATTGTTACGGAGCGGCGTTTCAATACCCAGGTGAACCCTTGATCCCCATAATAACGTCGGTGTAGACCCCTTCCAAACCTCTCCAGTGTCCTCTGTTCATAGAGTGAAACGCGTCTATGGAGTTTCACAGCGACAACGCAAACCTGAAATTCTCTTTCACCCCCGTCGAGGCCTTGTCCTTTCTCTATACTTTGCAGTGCCCTTCGCAGTTGGCCCACGCACCCTACCCGTTATCTTCCGTTTATGAGTTGCTGTACTTTATCGCAGGGGACATGTTTTCCTCGTAAATTTCAAAGTTTCCAGCGCAACGTCGGCTGCTGGGGAGCAAGATGGCAGACTTACAGTAAGTACGGCCCTGTAATCCTTCTGCCACACGTACGTTCATAAATTCGACGCCGCGCGGCTGCTTCGCGCGCGTAATGCATCGCGTTGCTTGATGGTGTCCATTTGAGCGCGCGAAACGACCGAGCATCGCGAATAGAAACAGCCACCGAAGCTTGGCTCGTAAAGGTTCGGCAGCGGGAATTTAATAAGTGCAACGTGCAATGGCCAGTTCGGGCTTATCAACCTCTATCAGTGTGATCGTGTAAAGCCTTGTGGGCTCACGCGATGCGCCTGATACGAAATCTCTCGCTGTTATTGCACCTGTAACGTTGCTTCCAATATTATCAATCCTTTGCGGATAGACTCGTCTGACGGAGGTAGAAATAATACATGTTTAAAGGATATGTTATAAAAATCGTACGGAGCAAGTGATATTGAGGATTGGAATAATCAATGTTTGCATCCATTTCAGGAATCATTACTTTATCAATGATGGTTAATTTAGATATATAAACAGATAGTTATAAATTGTTAACAAATGTCTATACAAGTAGCAAATGTCTATAAATACTAGCAATATTTTATGACTTTGGTATTCTTTATTTTAGCATATCTTAACTTTAAAATTCGAAAAATATTTTATAGCGAATTACATTGTGTGAATTTTAATGCGCCAAGAAAACGCTACATAATTTTTATAAGATAGTTGTATGTTAGTAAAAATGTTTATAAATATCAGGTAAACGCAGAGTATCGAAAACGAAAAAAAAACCAATTCGTATTATATTGTTTCAGTCATTTGCTATACCTTATTTTATATGAAATATGCTCGCGATATATTATCTTCGGTAAATTTTTTTAACACAATTTGCTTGCGAATACATAACGTGAGAAATGTTTGTGTCATTATTACATTGTTTTTATTTTTTAATTCACATAATTCATCCGTCATATGATAATGACGAAGACAATCGCCAATATACAGGAATAAGCATAATATCTCATACTAAACACAAAAATAGTGGCAACAGAGCTACTGGTAGAAGTGATAAGGGTTAATTGTCCCATATTGTCAGATTATCTCCTCTCGTAATATTATATTGCTCGAAAGTTTCCAATAAGATGCAAACGAACGAATATAATTCTGTTAATCAACGTTATTTGATTTATTCCATTGGTATTAGTGAATTGAGTTATTTGATCTTAAATATATCATCTCTTATTCTCATTGTGAAGTAGTATGCAAATTCCATCCTCTCCATGTGGTTTAATAATGGCAAACAATAAATCTAGGAAAAATAGGACGAAGCTGAATTAAAAGATGTTTCGGTGCACAAATGCGCTCAATGTTTGCTCGTAACGCAAACCATAAGTTTTTTCTCATTAAAGCCAAGAGTAACTAAATTGAAGTAGGTCGGTATTTCGAGGGAAGTAATTAACTTTTTCATGGATTTTACAGAATACGCTTTATGAAGGCATTCACGGAAAGATACGAATTGATTGCAACAACAATACTAAGATGTATTTTCAATAATCTTAATTTGCTATCGAATTTGACAACGAACACTAGGTAAGACATTCGTGGTTTCGAATACTATAGTCTACAGCAGCTGAATTAAATAATCTCGAACAAGAATTAAAATATACTAAAATAAAAAGAAATTAAAGAAAGGGAATAGAAGTTAGAAATTGATGTAGCGGATTAGTCGAACAGATACGAAGCAGGAGGTTAGTAGGAAGATATAAGAAGGTCAGGTCCCATTTGAGGGGAACTACACGTGGCAAAAAAGGGATTAAGAAGTAAGTAGTTGACAGAGTAATTAGGATATATGATTTATATCTAAGAATACAGTAAAAGAAAGAAGAGAAACGAAAGAAAAAAAAGGAGAATGGACTAGAAAACTAAAAAGTATCAGAGGAAGATGAAAAATGGGACACACGTCAAAATGCGAAAAAAAGGAAACGACGTAAGAAAGAAAGCAGATAAAAAGATCACCTCAAAGAAAGGTGAAGAGAAAAAGGAAGAGCAGAAACAGGAGGCAGAGGAAGGAGAAATTGCTAACATAATAGCAGATCACATAAAATCATTTGAGGGCATGACAAGAACAGTCGCTGGAAAAGAGGATGGGGGTGGAGGTCAAAGAAGTATCAAGAAGGATTGAGAGAATGGAGACTAGTTGGGAAAGAAAAGAGAAAGAACTAAACAGAAGGGTAGAGGAAGAAATGTTGAGGATAGAAGAAAAGGAAACAGAGGAGGTGGAAAAAACTAAGAGGAAAAGAAGCATTGGCTTCTAAAGTTATACTGACGATGGGAAAGATATTGGAAGAAAATAGGAGGGAAGAAAAACTAAAGAACATACAGCAAGGAAGATTGACAGTGGAGATATATCAAAACAGAGAGCTGAGGACTATTAAGAGGACGTTGGAAAAGCAAGAGAGAGAGAGAGAGAGAGAGAGAGAGAGAGAGAGAGGAAAGAAGAAATTAGAGATTAAAATTATATCGCCAAATCATATTGTAATAAAAGGATTAAAATTACAGAAATGAGAAGCGGAAGAGAAAATTGAAGAGTTTCCAAAAGAAAAATTTAAGAAATTAAAGATTTAATAAAAGAAAAATTTAAAGAAGAGAGTAAAAGATGTGGAGACCAGAGAAAGGGAGCGGGAGACTGATAAAAACTAGAAAATAAAACAGGAGATATTGAGTAAAAAGGATAGATGAAGCTGAAAGAAATATTTATCGAGACCTCGTAGATGAAGAAAGAGAAGTATGATGAAGATTAAGAGAGTCCAAGGAACAAAAGAATGGAGGGTAATAAGGTCCGTGATAAGGAACAGGAAAATGAACATACGTACAAGAGAAATGGTTTGACTGGAATGATGAGGAAGGGGAGATAAAAAAAGACAGTTTTTTCGAAAGTAGCCCCATTGAAGGAAAAGGGCAACCCGCATGAGATAAGATGAGAAGAAACATATGTGTAAGGAGGGGTTAAGGAGATCATAACAAGGGAATTACGAAATAACAATGAATTAGAATTAGAGAAAGGAAAAAGTAGATTATTGTTGAATGTGATGGGAACTGTGTGCATATCCATGGATATATAGAGAATTTTGGCTATGTAGGATTAACAGAAACGCGAATAGAGTAAAAGAAATCGGAAGCATTGGAAATGGAGTTGCCTCAAGGATTTACCTAAAGAAGTCAGGCGGCAAGGGGAGACAAGGAAAAGGACACGGCACTGGAAAATAGTAGCATATGCGAAGAAAATGCAGACTAGAGAAGAGTGTCGATATACAGGAGCTAGTTAACGAGGAAAGAAGGGAAAAGCTTTGGACTGGTAGAGAAAACTAGAGCGGAAAGGGGAGGAAAGGAGTTCGACGGCTCAACATTTTTTAATAAATTTAAAAATATTTTAAGTATTCCATTATTTTTTCTCACTAACCGTAAATCTATTTTGATTAAAAAAATTATATTTTCTTCCATAGTTTTTAAAAATGTTTCACCATTACTTTGCTTGATTATACAGTAATGGTGTAGGAGCGAGAGAGAAGAATGTGGCGGAAGGAAGGCGAGAAGATACATTCGACCATTTGGACTTACATACATGTATGAGTAATCTGAATCAGCAAAAGTAAGTATTTTATTATACTTACTGGTGACTTTTCTAGTATACTAGCAGTAATGTGCATGAAATCTAAAAAAACTAAAATGATTTCAGGCTCACAATGAAATTGAGTTTTGTAAGTTGAAGTTCTTACCTTATTTCAGTGATCCTTATTTCTGTAATAATGTAAATGATACCAGTGCAGCAGTTGTTATGAACCAAAAAGATCAAGTAATAGTGTGTAGATAAAGAATAGGTTACATTAACCTAACGCAGTCTTCCCTCATCACTAAATTAAATCCAACAATTTGTGATGTATACAACATACAGAGAGTGTGTGTGTCTCAGATACGATTCTATTGCATTCACCATGGTTTCCTTCTATAATTACTACTTTTCTCTTTATAATACAATTTTTTCTATTTCCTTTTATAATTTCTCCCCAACATTCACTTTATTATTTCCTTTGCATTAATTTTACTTATTTTACTATCATTTCTATTAAAAAATATTTGAATATGGACTACAAATTCTCAATACTCCATCGTTTCAAAAGATTTTTCAGCCAATGAACGTTGTAGTGACCTGAATAACTGGTAGTCCGATGAAGCAATGTTTGGAAAAATAGAGATTGTAAAATATTCCAGCCGATGTCGTGCAGCTTTTTTTTACATGTTTGTTACAGACAGGAGTTATCATGTTGTATCGTAGTTCCTCTTTGATCCACAATTTGTAGCGATTTTCGCACTACTGGTGATTGTTCCGTAATTCTGTAATTGTTTTCAGTTCCATGTAATAATTTCTGAATTCGAATCCCATAATCGTTCGTTTACCATTCCGCTGGGCGTTGTGAAAATACGTGCATTGTCACATTGCAATAATTAATATCATTAAAACAGTACGAGTATGTAATACATTCGAATAACGTTGAATGATACTGTGTTTTCTTTTATTCTAACTAAATATAATGATCAAATTGTTCATCATACAGTAGTACTAAAATAAATTGCCCAATTATGCGAAAAAACGATGTAAACATTTAATAATATTATCAATAATAAACAAACAAATTCGCGGATAGAAAGCATACGCATATCGATAAACTAATTCAAACTACAAAATACAAAACAGTATACGTATGCCTATTGTACGTAAAAAAAATACCAAGAATCAAAGGGAACTTTACCTATTAATATCAAACTCGTGCAGGATCGTACATTCGAACAAAATCGTTTAGTTGTATAATTAATTGACAAAATTCGGCAAATATGTAGCAATTAATTTATAGTCGTACTAAAATATTTGTCAATGGTAATTTGTTATAACAACATTTGTAATACGTACATTCCAGTAAATTATCGAATCTATTTCATTTTTAAGTGTTCTCATCATATTTTCTACTCATTTAAAAAATGTACTCTATCTACTATTGATTACTATTATAATAACAGAGGTTTGCGACTCAAAGAAGATTGAAAAAGGACTCTGCTATAAAGTAAAACATACTTAGCAGCGTCTCTATAACCATTCTCACTCAAGAGGTCGAAAAATCGAAAAAAAGAAAAGGATAATTCAAAGAAATAAAATACGTATTGGAAACTGAGTCGGAGAAATTATTCGCGTGGAGGCGGAGTGTCGAGCGTGACACTCGTGCCGCTTTGGAGAGTAATGCGCGCGTGCGCGCGCGGAGGTAGCGTAATTTTTTCCACGGTCCATTGCATCCCCAAATTGATCGTTGGATCTGCGACAAATTGCGCGTAGCTTTCTAGCACGGCTCCGATACGGTAACAACCTTTTTGAAACTCCACCAATTTCACGGTGTATGACAACCGCTTCCCGTAACTTTTACGGGACAGTTGCCCGACACTTTTCAGGAAAGTCGTAAAGCTGCGAGGGTAATGCGTTTTCTAGCAGGTAGTGTGTCTGTTACGCCGTGTTGAATAATATTTCTACTTTTTATTTGCGAAACATATAAACGTCAGGAATATATGAGTCAGTGGCATTACGATGCTGTATCAGATAATATCGCTGCAGGCTACGTTAAATTATTTCTCATCGCAAGATTTACGTCGTGTTACGCCTGTGTGAACGCGTTTCACAGGAGAATGTTTCTGACTTCGCGCACTGCGCCGCACAGTCGAGAAAGATTGCACGGAAGACGTTACCGAAGAAATTGCAGCGAGAATATTCTTGCATCTTGTATGTCTTGAATCACTATTTAAAGCGAATGCGCGACGTGGGGATCAACAATTTCGTTCTACCGATCTTTTCCTCGCGAATGTTTCGTGTTACGACAATTTAATTTTATCAAGTTAAACGAAGAATTAAGCGTTATGCGATATTATCAATACGTACGATATTATCTATATAGGTATACTTTTCCATATTATATGCATTGTATATGCGCCTTGTGCTTGAAATGTTATTCAAGAAGAAACGACTGTATAATCGCTTTTACGATAGAACAATAAAAATTACACGGGCCAACTGACCTCAGATGAAGTACAAGAGCTCTTACCAAGACCACGAGAATTCTCAAAAAATAAATCTCCGAGAAATTTCAGTACGCTACTAATTGAATCTTGAACGATAAGTATAGCTTTATTGCTACATTTCTCAAGAAAAGAATGCTAAGAGAAAAGAAGGGAATAAGATTGTTCGAGGTAAATCGCATTAGTTCTGAATTTTTTTATAACGTAAGAAGAATAGAATAGTCAATGTCGTGGATGTTATTATATAACTTTTAAGATCTTTGAAGCAACTAAATTTCCACTATTTATCGTACAAAATAGCTAACGTAGAGTAGTCAAGGAAAAAGGTAAGACGCTACTTCTATATCCATTTTCCCCGTCTTTCATACGATTTTTTACGGTTTCATACGGTTTTACAAGATAAAAGATAAAATATCTGGTAAAACAAATGGTTTACGGCATAAAGAGGTTAATAACTTTTTGTATGAAATATCAAGACAGGTCGATTAATGCATCAAGAAATATATGGCTGCATTAAAAAAAGATAAGATTGACCATCGTATGTAAAAAAAATGACTAATATTAAACTTTATCCATTCGAAATCATTTAATTCTTGTTCGTGTAGGCGGCAGTCATTCGAGACTTTAGGAGTTTGGGAGAAAATATTCGTCGTCGGCTTGGGAAGCTTGATTGGAAAACCACCCACCCGGCAAGCGGAAGATCCGAGGTCGAATTCCGGTCCCGCAATCCGATCGCGATCGGCCCAAATATTTTTCTCCCTACACTCGAAACAATTTCCGGTATCATAAATACCTTCGGAGATATTCACAAGGATCGCGTTAAATAGAACACGCTTTACGTAGAGAAGAGTTAGTAAATTATTCTTAAAGATTTTACTATTCATAGAATTCACAAAATTCTGGAATATTCATGAAACGGTAAAAACTTTAAAGTAGTCAGGATCTTTGAAGGAATTAGACTTTAACCAAATCTATACAAATTTTAGAGCTCTTAAGATCACTGAAGCAACCAAGTTCCAGTACTAATAGCCTCAGAAAAGTCACGTAAGCAATCATGTTTCAGACTTGTAGTCAAGCTTCTGGTAATCCAAAAGCTACGTTAATAGTTCTTCGTGTTTGAAGACGACATAGCTGGTGTAATAACCAGCGACTGAGGAAAATCTGGATAATCATTACCTAACATTTACATGCAATGTATATACATACACGACACACCACACCTCCACGTCTAAACTTTATAAACATTATACTACACAAGTAACACGATTTTTATAAAATACAGTTTTTATCTGTTACTATTACATTAACACCAGTAACAAAAGAGACCGACAATTTTTCCCACATTATTTCGTTCAAGTAAAAGCAATCAGAACTTACAATTCACTCTATTCTCAGATGAAAAGGGGGGGGGGAGGAAATTAGCAAGGTAAGTTCACCAAGATAACTCGAGGCAAGAATACCAGAGCACGTTTCGGTAATTCTTAAAAATCCCGAACAAATACCGTTGCTGAAAGGAGAATGCAGCCCCCTGCTCGCACCTGAGAGGAGGCCGGGATGGACTGCAAGAAAAGAGCACGAGCTTTTCACTTAAAAAGTTTCCCTTAAGCAGGGTCTAGGGACGAGCAAGCGGAAGAGGACGTCAGAATTAGATTTTGCACGAGACACCGTTTTCCTGCTGGAGGCAGAGACTTCCTCCTCGTGGGGGGAGTGAAATAGCGTTATCGAAGCTGAAGGCGGAGGTATTTTTAGAGGGCTTTGGACGTACAAATAACGCCGACCTGCTTGGACACACGCGTGGGCTCGTCCAATAAACCGGCCTTAACGCGAGCAAATGCAAACAGCGATACGTGGAAAATGCACGTACACGGAACACGGAGTCGGCTAATGCGTCTCTATACAGGATGGGTCACAGTGAATTAGCGAAGAATACGTCTGCTCTGTCTTGCAGTTTTTATGGGAACCGTTTCAATACGAGCGAACTGCCGGCGAGAAGTACTATCTCGGGTCTTAACACGAAAGCACGAAACATGGTTCAACAACTGAATACGGTTGACGAGGAAACTTAACTTCGTTTTTATAGTTCCGCGACAGAAGTTTAGCTCGGAATGACAAACGAGAAATTTTTCACGTAGTCATCCGAAAGATTCGAGGCGGATTAACTTTCAAATCGCACGTGGCGGAAAATATAACCACCGACATACGAAACTTTCGTATCTTAACGTGAACATTTCACGTATGAGATTATTGTGATGTGATGAACTATTTTTATTTTAGAAGTACGAAAAATAAGTTATTTATTATTTATTAGGAGTTTGCTAAGTAAATATGATAGATGAAATTCCAGTACGATAGAAACAGTGAAATAAATATCTTCACTTAAAATAATTATCTTAAGATAATTAAATAAGTATCTTAACTGTGCTTACAGAAAAATAAGCAACAGATAGTTATCGTTAGATATTGCATATTGCGATATCAGGAATATTGAAATACATATTAAAAGTCATAAATTGCAATGCATAAAATAAAGTATATAATGTATAATAAGATATAGCATCTTATATACATATTAAAATATATAAAATATAGCAAGCATACGTTACAATCATTCCTGTAGGACACGAGGTCATTCTAGATATATGCAACAATATATCGAAAATTTAGAATAACATTTTGTCATTTGAAGCTTCGTGTTCGAGAAAATTGAGTTTGGAAACTTGTCAGATACATATCAGTTTGACTAATTTTAGATTGGATACACAACAAGACACAAAAACGTAGAATAAAATATTTTTCTTCAAGTGCTTGTTTTTCAGAAAATTCAATTTCAACATGCTTAGTAAAGAATTAATTCGATGCACATGGATTTCATGAATTGCCAATTTTGATTTTCTGGAAAATGAGACTCCAAATAAAATTTTGTTCTAAACTTTTCTTCCGTTTTCGTATGTAGAATGGAAATAATATTTTTACATATAGAACCTCTATCCAATCGGAAATCAACTAGATTCGCGCGTATTTGAAATGCTTCCAAATTCGATTTTCTTGAAAAAAAGGAGCTTCAAATGAAAAAAATTTTATTTTAAACTTTCAACTAACTTTTGCATATAGAATAACTATCTGCCAAAGTGTATCACGCATTCTGCCATGCTGTGTATAATATTTAAAAGATCGAAAGCAGCTGTAATTTTATACAACGTAAAATTAAAAAACCGTTCATTTTCATTAGCTGGTACAGTTCTATAGAAACATTCTTTTCACTAATTACAAACTACTTTATGCAAAACTATATTAAAATACAAGTGAAAACACGTAAAATATTTTTAAATGTAGCACGATTGTCTAAAAATATTTTACAGTGGGCTAAAAACGAAAAGGCTGTCGAAACAGCCGTTAAAGTGGCCAATTTAAGGTGACTTACCGTGTATTCAAATATGCGAATATGACGGTCGATGATGTGGCCGCTGATAAATATGCCGAGAGATAACACGTATGCGCGCATGCTTGAAGATAGAAGGAATATAGGCGAATATAAGCGTGTACGTTATGAGTTCTGCCAAGTAAACAGAAATGCATTCATAGAAAAATACGGATAAACCAATACACCGTAGCAAAAGCTAGATATGAGAAAATGCAACGAAAAAGAAGCTTTGCGAAACATACACACGCACATATATACACATGTATACACACGCGCGAAACGAAATATAAGTTCACCTACATATAAAGCCATACTTGTTTTCTTCAAAATTGTTAACGATAAAAGATCTAGCAATTCTTCTTTTTATTATACGGCGTGTAATATCCAAGGTACAGTTCAATTTTCTTTGTAAAACGAAAAACCGGTTTGATTTTTAACTTTTGAACGAGATTTTGCATCTATGCACGATAGCAATCAACAAATTGTATGTGCATGGATCAAAAATTATGTATGTCTTCATTCAAAGTAGATCTATGGACGAAAGAAGGTCTTGGAAACTTAACATTAAAAGGGGTGGTCAGACATTGCACACAATGGCAAGTTACTAGCAGCAAGAACCTGAATAGAGGTAGTATTATTTCCAGACAACTAGTCACTGTTTATGGCCCTTACGGGGCTGGTCTATGATAACATTGTCCCTTTTAGGGAGTCTAATATATCGGAAGAAATGGAAATTTCTCCTTAAGTATTGATTTTTGCACCAACGCTGAAGATGGTTTTGTGCGAATTGCAATAGAAGGCAAAGTTTTGAAACAGGAATTTTCCCCTAATAACTGTGAAGTAGTATTATATCTCTCACTTGAAGATTCATCCACCTTCGTTCGTTTCATCTATTCCCACAGATTTTCCTAAATACCAATCGCGTATTTTACTTAAGTTTTTAAGTACCATATTCTGATCAGTGTTCCATCTTTTATATAAAAATGGAATAAAATTTAAACATCCGAATTTATACGCAACCCAAAGTGTTGTTTCATTTTACCGCTTTACACCGAATCTTAGTACCGATGAGCCATGTATTTTTACACGACAATAGTCTTGATTCTATCGTTCGTAACAGCATATAGGAATAACGAAACGAACACCAAATTACATCTGCGAAAGTCTATGTGATCCAGGCGAGTGTATAGAATACACAGGAAATCAAACGGGAAGAGGTACACGTATACGGACATATACGAGGGATAAACTGGTGGCGAAAACCTCGAGGTAGCTGTTAAGCTTCTGATCTCCTTTTCGCCCGACTAAGTGGATACACCTGCACGAATGGGCTCGTTTCAGATACGGTGGACCTTTTAAGTTAAGCTCCGGCTACAGTCCTGGATTCATTGTGCCGAGGAGCGTCGGAGATGAGGCGAAGCGAAACGAGGCGAGGCGAGGTGAGGCGAAGCGAAGTTGAGGGGCGGCGAAAGAAGGTGAGGGAGGATAGCGAAGGCGCGTTACACGGAAATCTACTATGTCGACAAAAAGCGGCGTGGTCTTTCTGCAGCCATGATAGTTCAAAGAGGTGGCCGACGGGAAGAGCTGAAAAATTCAGCAGCAAAACACTTTTCCCGGGGACTGAGCTGCAAGAGCGGAAGCTGAAACGCTCGAAATATCACTGACGATTATTTCGTTTGAACGCTGCCGCTTCCTACTAGAACTCAATTTTCTTTTCGCCGACGAGATGGACTTTCGGTTTTTATTCCTTCACGACGCACGGCTGAACGATCTTCTGAAACAGGACTTGATGCTTCTCGTTGAAAAAATGATTCCAGCTCTTCCTTCTTTTCTCCCTCATCTCTCTCTCTTTCTCTCTCTCTTTCTCTCTCTCTCTCTATCGTATTCCCTCTTTCTATTTTTCGTTCTTCGATATAAAAAGCCGACCTACTCTTTCCTTTGATGTCACGCGACTCTTCTTTTTTTTTCTAGAGAGCGCGCTTTATGATAAATCTTGCATAGAGAGCGTTGAATTTCGTATTTGCATGACAGCGAAAAGGAACTTCGTACCTTGAATTAAATAGTGGATTCGCATATCACATGTGCATCTTATATAAATTGCATGAAAGCAGCATCACTATGCTGTTTAATATGATTAGTCGCGAGTCATCGAATTATCAATATTTCCATCGTCTCAATCTTCAATAATCTCTAGCTTCCGTATTCAAGTTATTATCGATGTTATTATTTGTCCAACGAAACATTTTGTTATGAAATTTGCCAAAATATTATGTCTTAACATACCTCATTCTTACAAATGTCCATATTTCATTTCATATCTGTTTTAAAATCAACTTTATCGTGCAGTAACGATGAAATAGTAATGTTGGCAATCACTATTCATGAATACATAATTTTTACTTGTAACACTGCAATTAAATTGCATTCTACTATATTAAAAATAAGCAAATATCCGGATACTCTTGTCTTGTTTATATAAATCTATGTATATTTACAATAAGACCATGTTGTACGATAATATTTTATCTCTATTATTTTAATTTCTGTATTTCTAATATGTTAATAATTTCAACTGTTAATCTCAATATATATTCGAATATAATACATACTAAACATAGTCTTTATTAAAGAAAACATTTCACTGAAACATATGGCTGAAACAATAGGGGGAAACATCTGTTATGCAGAAACGTTCTAGACGCTGGTACTAGAACGCGCCTACAATTGGAAACCACGCTGACGCCATAACCAGGTGACAAGAAAAAGAACACATCCGGTTGAAGCAAAGCGCATCCTATTTAGCCGCGACCGCAGACGCGCGATTTCTGCCAGCAAGAGTCCGCCATAATGAAATTCCTGGCCCGTTAATTAAAGCGGACCGCAAATCAGTAACGCGATACACCGGAAATGCGCGTACTAAAACGCGGATGGGACATCGACGCGGCACGACGTCCTTCCATTTGTCAATCGGATTTAATTGTAGTCTGGCAAAGGCAGTTTTCACATGCAGATCAAGTCGATTGGTAAACCGCGTTCTACGATTTACAACGCGCATAACAGACATATGCCTCCATTCACAGTTATTAGAACAGTTGCAGCAGGTGCTAAATTTTGATATTAAATATAATGTGACTAACGAATATAGGTTGACATTTATAAAAAGCTTTTATATCTGTGTTGTACGAAACATCTTGTAATTTCATTAGTATTATAATGAGACACAATTGTCATGGTATTTGAAGCCGATTTGTAAATGTATATAAAAGTTCCAACATATTTAATGCGAGTACATATTTCGCCAAAGATAATTGACATTTAAAATATATAAAATATCTATATCAGAAATATTTAATTCATTTACCCGTTAATTAGTCTCATTTTCAAATCGGTTTTTAATTTTGCCGATATAATCCTGATAGTCATATTTCACTACGGTACCAATAATGTTATTATAGTAGATATTAAACCATATTATTATTTTACTAGAAATATATACTATATAATATATAAATACTATATTACTAGAAATCGATCAAAGTATCTGGATAGCTATAATATGTAGATATGATTCTCAATTTATTGCAATTCACTTATAATTTTTGTAAACAGGTTTTACTTAATAAAATCACAAACGATTAATCGCTCCTTGATAATTTACAATAATTATTACATTTTACACGCAACCATCCGAATTTTTATGAACATGTACATATGTACGTATGTATGTGCTACTATTCCTTGGTTTTCTGTGTGCAGTTGTCGAAGAGTGCATCCCCTGGCTATGTCGGTTCCTTCCGCATTCCTAGGACGGTTCCGCTGCGCAAACTACGAGAAAGTCGAACGGATGTCCCCGGAATGAAAGATCGAAATTCGTCAGGTCCGTACGTGGCTTACATTGGTACGTCGGAAAAGAATAATTTCACCGGGCTGGTATGCCAGCGGCGTAGCCTCGGCGTTCTCCACGGCTTTCGTACTAACCAGTTCTTCGAATGTCAACTTGAGTGGAAACGGAAGCAATGAAACTGCTACTCGTAGAATATCCAAGGTATTTTTTCGCTCACCTTTATTTAAATTTAAAATTTCCCTTCCAATTAAGATTCTTTCTATTTTTCATGCAGAAATTCCTACATAGACAGAAATGATTTAGAAATAATTATTTTTCTCGTAATTTGTGTAATATTTGCTACGTAGCTTTATACAAACAGCGTAAATCATATTTGCAGCTTTTTACAAGAGAACAATTTTTAAATTCAACACGTTCTCGATTAATCTTGTGTTACTAAAATTGTTTATTTAATTTTAAGACTAAGTATGTACCATCCTTTTCATAGTTTTTAACATATTGAGAATCATGACATTAAAATAATCCTTTGGTTATATTGGAATACCTTTGATTTTCACAAAACTTCTTCAACTATATCTTTGTTACTTTATTAAATATTATATATATATATTAAATATATGTTTGCAGTTATTATATATATATTTTTCAGATTTGTTTTAAACTTTACTAATATAATCATGACAGCCGAATTTCATTACAGTGAAAATAAAATTACAAAATGTTTCGTATAATACATGATACATTCATAAAAGATTTCCACAAGAGTTTGAATAATTTCGTGAGCGATTGTAAATAAAAGCAAATATACCTTGATTGTAATATTATCTATACAGTATACAATTTTCACAAAAAACTGGATACATTGAATGAACTGACAGAATATCGTGATATTGAATAAATTCTTCTCGAATAATGGCACTTTTATGCACGTATGTTCAGTCGGCATAAAATTTCATTCTTCCTCGAAATTACATAGATATGATGTATACATGAATGAGTTTAACTTATTCAAATTTTATACGCCTTTTGTATTTAATTATTCCACTCGCTAATGGAACTCAATTATCTTTTCTCAAACATCCATGCGACAAAACCCGAGAGACTAAAAAAGTCCAATAGACCCAGCCGTATATAATAATCATTTTCCATTAACACATTATCCGCAACAAACCGATTTCCCATTTCGTACGGTCGCTACGTTATGAAAGGGGGAATCAGCATGAACGAGCAAGAATGTCATTAACATTTGATTCGCCGAATTCGTTCGATATAAAAACAATCGCGAAACTCCTAGAAACTTTGTTTTTTTACATATACTTTCTCATTAGCATTGTAATTAGACGCGCTTATTCTGATTATATACTTTTCCGGATTGACTTTAAATTAAACTATTGAAGTCACGATAGTAGTGTCTCATAGTGTTTTTCAGAAAATTTCAAAAAGTTTCGTATAATACGTATAATATATTTATTCAAAAAATTTTACGGTACGTGTTCGAATACTTTCGTTAGTTACTGTATGTTTTTCGCGAGCAACGAAATTATCAAAATATATGTAGAACCATTTTTGAAATTCTACACGCCTTGATCAGAGCCGCATGTTATTCGAACAATTTACTGGAAGCGTCAGAGATTAAACGCGAACCAGCCCCGCAGATATTCTAGTGATATTTTCATAATCCAGTGGCATACTGGTGTTCAGCGGAATGCCGTCTGGCCAAACAGAAAATGGAGATGGCTGGTCCTCCGTGTGCATGCAGTTTCCGCTTTCCAGTTAGTGCCTTTGTCCTGACATCAGATGCGTAATAGGATGAGCTCGCAGGCAGGTGCGGCCAGACAATGCGTGCGCCACGCCCGATATCGGCAATACCCGCCGATTCGTTTCTCTTCCCTCTTTCGATCTCCGGGCGACAGAACTCCAACCCCTCACTATCGGCTGCATCGCTTTACTATCCTCCCACGGCTCCAACACAACCGCGTTTTTATCACTACGTCTACGCAACCTCGCGCTCCTCTCTCCTCTCTCTTTTTTTTTCCTTTCATTTTTCCGTTTCTATGACGAACAATGAGACCTTCAATGAACTCCCCCTGAGATTGCATCGGTATTCTTTACGCGGACTGTCACCGCGTATGTTCTCCGAACTTCTTTGTCAGTCTTTTTCTGTCTCTTCTTTGTTACTTTTGTTTCTAGAGTAAAGCTCATAAGAAGCGTTGTTCAACCTGCTGCTTGAACAGATTTTAACTTAATTTGTAAAGTTTTAGTTGATTCGGATTTATTGTAGAAAATTTGTCGTTATAACGTAGACAGCTTTAGCGAGGGACAATTCTCAAAATTGATACATAAATTATTAATTTATATTCTTTAATAAACGATCAAATATTTATAATATATTATCTTTTTATCTTACTAGATTGTTTATGCTTTGGGTTTTAATGATGATGATATTATCATGAATAAATATGTTATGGAATAATTTAACTGTATATTCTGAATTATATTTTTCTTCTAATTTTGACTTGTGTATATTTTTTAAAAAATACATGCAAATTATTATATTTTCGTCAGTGTATATACAGCAAATAATTCACAATAATTCATTATTAAAATAATTTTCATCCTCAAGATACTAGATTTATCTTTAATTGTAGCAGTTTATCACACGCATACGCACAGATGTGGCGTACTGCTTCTATATTTCCAGTCACGATCACACGATCATTTCTCTATTGATACTTTCTCCAACGAACACCGTCGCCAAGACACGTGCATCACATTAACTGTTTCACTTTATACAACATTTCCTGTGCTTACAGGGAATAACTATTGAAGGACAAAATTACTAAAAATGACTCAAAATATGTCGATAAAAATGTAAAGGATTATCTTCAACTAAAATTACTTAGTCAGATTTTATGACAGGACCTTCGAGTTACTATCGATATACGAGAATAAAAAATATTTGGTACATATAGAGTATTACAAAAATGGTATCAAAGCCCATGATTGAAAAATATAGCGCATAAATATAAAAGTTATTGTTAGTACAACATCAAAAGGATTGATTTTGGAACATATTCTGACTAGACATCTTTTACTTCTCTGAATGAGTAGTACCTACAAATTTATAGCCTTACTTAAGTTTGAAACCCTTTTTCCATAACACCCGGTATTAACGTGATCTTCCAAATCTGTCCATGCGCGAAACTACATGATCTCATTCTCGAACGAAATTTGGATATAGATTAAAATCGAGACTCTATCGAAGCTCGTTACGTATCATCATAACGTTCGTTCCACATCGTCTTCCATTCAGCTAAGTAATTCACACGTAGCCACTTCCATTATGACCAAAATTTCCAGTAGCTCAGCGAATGTATATGAACATTGATCGAGTTAGCCTTGATATATTTACTGGAAGCACCGGAAACTGGGTTGCTGATTGAGTGCATAATGCAAGAGCCAGTAGTTGCATAAACTGCTAGGCTATATGATCGTCTGAAATTGTTATTATCGTTTGTGGATAGTTCGAGATACAAGCCTTTCACAATTTCAAATCGATCCAACACGTTTGCCGCGAATGAGCGGAATATTTCGATGCCGGCAAGTTACCGATGCGCACCGAATTATCTCGCCGATTCCCAGTTTCTATTGTCTTAGAACTTTCGTACGGACGGAGAATAGCTGAACACTTTGCACCGAAGCAAGGCGTAAATTTATTTAAATCAACTTCATGAATTTTTTCGCATTTCCTGACAAATCAGTTTTATACGATTAATATTATTAAATATTAATGCACTTACTTTTAATTGATATCAATTTTTTCTCGCTTTTTAAGTATGTATTTCATTGAATATTTAAATATCAATTGCTGGATGACACTGGAAACGACACATGAAAAAGGTTTTAAATTATGAAATCATAATTAGAATCATAAACTGACGCCTTTTTCTATCCATGAAACTATATATTATTAATAATATATAATAGTACATAATATTAATAATATATAATAAATAACATATGCTATTACAAGATATAAACCCATGGTATTTGCAGCACGAAATATTCTAAAAAGCTTTTATAGCAATTTATTCAATATACGCGTGTACTTCATAATATACAAGTAGATTTTGCACAAAAATCATTTGTCAATATACAGTGTCTAAAAGTAACGAAAATCCAAGCGGCAGCAATGAAAATACGTTCAGAATTCGCGTTCTTCTCTTTTCAATTGAAAATGTTAAAGATTAAATATTAATATAGATATTATACATTGCAATAGATAAGAAATAACGACACAGTCTACTACCAAAAACATAAAATATATATCATTGCGATTATAAGCGTGTTGATGTTATTTAGTCATTGATTTCATAAAAATCCTGAAATTCACTCAGCCCAAGAGTATCAGTTTCAGTGAATGGAACGCACGTGTTCGTTGAGATTTAATAGGAGGTATCGACGTGAAAATGGCAAAAACTGAGACATTCTGACACGTCGCTACCTATTAACGTCACGTTCCGGTTACTGATTCTCCGCTCACGTAAGCGAAGCCCTGGAACCACCTGCACAATATCTATCAATACGTTCTTTTTTCGAACATCTCTGTGGACAATAAAGCGTTTAATGAACTGCCGGCGGGATCGCGTACCGAGCGTCGACAAGACGCATCCATTGTGCGCAGCCATCCTGTCTCGAGTGCATCAATTGAGCCGATATGAATGCATAGGATATTGCATCTTCGGCTGACTTGCTACTATATCTTCATTCGATGGATCATTGCTGTCGTCCTTGCGCGACGAATGTTATCGCGAGATGTCGTCTGATCTTCAACGGAAACGATGTTCATCTGGTTTTACGCGCCACTTCCACGAAATCGGATATTCCCGTGATCGATTTTCGCATTGAGATTTCCGAATATGAGGAATAGAATAAAATAAATCGTTGGGACATTGTGCGTGGTTTTCTTTATGAGCTCTAAATTAAATATAAATACTGGAATGTCTAGAAGATTCGTAGGGTTTTTTTTATTTTTTTTTATAGACGATCGTTTATACAGAATGTTAAAGAAAATTGTCCGATACTTATAGCATATGATTCTAGACATCGAAACAATGAAAAAAGAATTCATTTACAGAAATGTTGTTCGAGCCTTATCTCTCAAGTTACAAGTAACTGCATCATTCTTTTTAAAGAATTATATGTTACACGCGTAATTTCTAGTATGCCCATTCTACTTTATAATCTATCTTTTATTTCGTTCGAAATAATACGTTTATTTTGACAAACAGGCATTTCTCCTCGGGAGTACAAAAGCAATAGAAGGCAGTAACACGTCGAGTGTTCGTTGGTCAAACGCTAAGTAAAAATACGAAGGTGGTAGTTGATAAATGCAGCGCATATTATGCATTTCACTGATACATCGTTGGTTACTGTGCAACAATAGCTTGCATCTGTGTTGGGAAAGAGAGAATCAAAAGCAGGAATAACAACATGCCTGGAAGTTCATTCACAATACCGTCGACGAGGAAATAGTCCGATAAATCACGACTGCATTCGTCTGTGCAAAAAGAACGGAGTAAAGAAGAAGAAGAAAAAAGAAGCGGTATAATACGTAATACTATCGATGCATTAAAGCTTGGTTATTGGCCGAGCGAAGTTTCGATTCTGTAGGTCGTTGTCGGTTCGTAATTCCCGGCGTTATTGGAAATAACGCTAAAAACGATAACTGGAATATTACATAAGGCTATGATCCATTAAGTCCATTTCAGGAAAAGGAATTGGATCCGCGGTTGCAAAGGGAGTTTACCCCTTGAAACGGGCGTAGATCGTAGCGGGTGCTTCGCTCAGGGGTATAAATTAAATTTTACAAAGAAAGCCAAAAACCAATCCTACCTCCGTTGGAATGGAAACTCCATCGAAGTAAAAACAAAGGAGGGTGTTCCCTGTAGTAGACATTAAGGTTTAATAGTCCCTCGCACAAGTCAATGCTCGAACAAAAACACACACAACTGCTGTTTGAAAGGAATAAAATTGTAAATCTTTCTGAAACACAAGTTGCCTTTATCGCATTTGGCTGAAACGAATGCGTGCAATTGTTTGCAGTTGGACCTGTCGATGTGTTTCGAGACCTTCGACGCGACGGGTAATGTTAAAAAAATGATTAAAAATTGAAAGAATGCATGAGATAGCAAGTTATTCTTATGAAGTTATCGTTATTTTTCAATATGACGTTCCTTATATAGTAGATATCATTAAATATGCGAAAACAATTTTTTATATGAAACTAATTAAAACAAAGAAGAAAGTAGAGGTTTGTTAAAACCAAAATCAACCGAACACAACCATACATTAATGTTAGAGTTATGATGATAATATAAGAATGATTATAAAAAGTTTGCAATTAATAATAAAGATAAAAATTAGGATCAAAATATTGTAGCACATTTTCGAAATCCTAAGAGGGAGATTTGAAAAGTGGCAACACAAAAATTAATTGTTAAAAAGAAAGTTATAATTTTCTATATATATATATATATATATGTAGCTTTAAGAAATAATTATTCCGTATTATGCGTAAAAGAGGTAGAACATAATTTTGTCCGAGAAACATTGCTGGGGTTTCGTAGAATTAGTTAACTCGGTTGTACAAACAAAGGTCTTACATTGGAGAACTCTGGTCGTCTATACAGGGTGTCCAATAATTATAATCTACCAATTTTTAGAAGTATATGTGGAGATTTCGTATACAAAAATCGATTAAAAACAGTTTGAAATCATTATACTATAACTAAGCTGATCAACTTTAATTAGAAATTTAATTCAACGAAAATTATAATGAACGTTTAACATAAATCTCATATAACGTATTAAAAAATAATAAAAGAAATTAACGCTATTTTACTCTAAACGATATCTATACACATGCTTGATACAGGAAAGCCAATTTCTCTTATCAAAATTAGGTAAGGGAATGCTTAAATTTTGTATGTTAACAATATGACAATATTGTTTCAAGAAACAATGCACATTTATGTAACATTTCAAACACGATCACCAATTATAATGTAAAATCTAACATATACAATTATATTAAACATCAATATACCAATCAAGCGTAATAAATATAAACGTAAACCAGTTTCCACAAATAACAGATCGATATTCTCAAAATCTATGTTTACATTTACGTCAGTACATATTATGTACAACATATTATAAAATCATTTAATTCAACAAAACTCATTGGATTTTGTGCCATTCGACATCACAGATATATATATGTATATTTGAAAAAATACATCTTGCCATATAGAGAAATGTTCTTAGCTACAGATCCAATTTCGATCCGATTATGTTCCTGCATATTTCATAAAAATTAATCTAAAATTCAAACGATAGAACATACACTTAACAAAAACTTCCTCGTACTTTTCTCGAAAATTTTCTATAAAATTTGCTCAACGAGAGCAAGACTTGACTGAATTAAGAATTAATCAAAAGTCAGTAACAAAGTTGAAGTCGGGTACCAAATTATAAACGTCAAGGTAACAAATTATAAACGCTACTTCCTTCCATGCAGTCTACAACGTCGATACGTTCTACGTTAATTTTCAAAAGTGCAGAGATCCGGTATTTATCAAATAATCACACCCTGTATGCATTGACGGTTTTGGTAGCTACATGAGAACGTTTTAAGTGGGGCAATATGCCCGAGCCAAGGATGTACCGTGGCGAGCGACGATAGCGGAAGAGAATGAATATGTATGACGAGCCGCAAATGAGTGCCGTTATTCGTGTACGATGGCGCGCAACTAGGGCGCAAAATGAATTAATTTCAACTTTGCACGGGTCCTAAAGACAGCCAGAGCTAAGTCGCTGAGGAAAGTTACGCGCTTGGATGGGTCCGTTATTCATGTATACCACTGCGTTAAGTACCGAATAGTTCTGAGGGCCATTTTGTGAACGATCGCTGTGCGATTCACTTGCGAGCGATTTTCCACGGATTTCAACACGATGCCTGGGCAACGTCTTCGTTTTATCCGCGTGGCGTCGCTTTACAGACTTTCCAGCTCTGTCCTGAAACTTGTTCGTTCTAAAATTATTATTGGATGCTGCTTGCAGCTCGCTCAGATCTACGAAGAATGATTCAGCCGTGTTGTTAGCTGGTAGATCGATATAGGGAGAATTAATTAAAATCCACTTCGTCGAACTCAGTAGCAGAATTACTCAATTTATTAGCGGGATATTACGAATTTGGTGCACTAACTTCGATAGTTTCACAAGGAACATAGCGACGGATGCGTGATACGCACAAGAATTTCGCAACTAAGTTCTACCATAGACCCTGTTCAAAGAGTTCCTACGCCCTTTCATGAATCCCGGAGTGCTCAGCTTTTAGACAGCACTCACTTTGACATTTTGCACGATGCGTTAATAAGTCTGAAATGCTTGTTAAACGCTGGCTAAAATTTAACCAATTACTTATTGCGTAAATGTTATTTTCCTTTCGGTGTGCTTCTTTTCCATGAAAGTGTATTTTTTGAGATGACTGATTTCGATCGTCACATTGTCAGTCTGTTTGAAATTTGCATTTGTTAAAAATTGCTATTGATGTGATCTTTACAGACAACGAGCTATATTTTATTGAAAATCAGTACTGAGAGAACGAAAATATTTTCCAAAACGCGACGTAATAATTTTCAATGTGAAATTCCTAAAACTAGATTTTTCAATACTTCTTCATTTATTATTGCGTATTTTGCATTACGACAAAGCAATGTTAGGAAGCTAGGAAGAACGAAATAAATATTTCTTTCCTTCCTTGATTTTCTAAAGCGTTTATTTTTCACGAATTCAAACATTTTTCTACGACGTCAATATTTCCGAATCGAAGTTGTAAACTACATTGCTTAGAAGAAGTTCAATTTTAATTATTCGTAACTTTGTAGCTAGTCTGCGCCACCACCGCAACGGTGTATAAAACTGTTATGCAATCGAATAGAGATAAAAAATACATGTTCCCTCTGTGTAGAGTAAATAAAACAGGGATCTGAACAAAAACGTCTATCAATCATTGTACACTTTTGTAAATTTCGATCAACATCAATCAATCTTTGTTCATCAATCGTTAAACCAATTCTACCAGTCGATTTCGAATTTACAAGAACCAAAGAAATTTGCAAATTTAAATAGTTCCCAAACGAAATAAGTCTACACGAGTGTGTTGCAAATTCAAGTTACTTCTGAATAAATGAAAAAGTTTAACTGTTCCAGTTTGTTACTAATGTATTTAACAATTTTATTTTGTTATCCATGTATTCTCCACTTCTGAATTTTCCAACATGATAAGTAAAGTAAAATAAATGCGACTAATTTCACACGTTTCATTCAAATAAATTTTTAATGATATAAAAACCTTCGGTAAAACCCCTAGAAAGAATCACGAGTGAAATTTTATTCCACTCGAATTTTGTTTTAACATACTCGTTCTGTAATAATATCATCGTGAAGTTATTTCTAATTATTACCGACAGTTATTTTCCTCTTTTTCATATGATGTAGAATAACAATAAATTAATTGCATTTCTTTGATTCTTTATTGATTTTTTAAATAAAACAGTGGTCTTTTACTAAATTCGAATGAGTGTTATTTTCTTTGATGATAGGTTTTGCTTAACTGTATGTGTAAAAAAGGAAGTAACTACTATTTTCCCTATAATTTCTTTATGTGTGCGATGAAATTCAGCAATTTCCTTGAAATAATACCACACATTAAATTTGCAAGATTACATTTCACACGAATAGCGAATTAACGCGTTAAATTTGAGCCTGCATTATTTAATGATACCAATTTAGTGGTTTATATATTCAGGAAGGAGCTAAAATATTTCGTTGATTAAATGTAGATTAGGATTACAGAAACAGGATACAAATAATCTTTTACCTCAACCTCTGCGAATTTCCAGATACTAAACAAAGACGACAGTAATGGAAGTGAGAGAGGGACTTTCATCTCGTAGTCGACATGAGATTATTCTTGAACAATTACATGAATCTACAGTTTCGTACATCTTATGTAAAGACCAACGTGAAAGGTAATGGAAAATACGTGTAAGATATTTCACGGTGTGGAAGAGTTTGGTTTCATATCAATAAAATATCTTTTATATTTGCCCATTTATAAATTGTGATTCAAGCACTTGGATATGACGATAACGTGTTATTTTTTAGAGAAACGTTGCCAGGCTGTTTAAGAATCCAGATGTAAAAGTTCGATTTCTCCAACACTTTAGCCCTTCTTAAAAATAAACTCTTTGTGTGTAGATGTTTCTACTGGATGCATCGACTCAAATCACAACGGAAAGAAAATCTTTCGCAGTCAGTACCATTATAAAATTCCTTCAACTTAAGATGTAGAATTATAACTTATTCTCTTAATTCTTTCTCTACGAATTACTTTGTAGATCATACATCAGTATCAACGATCTTTTTAAAAACAGTCAAACGTATTCGTGGCTGAATAGATTTTGTATTTCTCAACGAAGATTGTGAACGAATAATGAACAAAGCAACACACATATAAAATAAGAATGAATACAGAAGCTATTGAAAATGCAAAAAATAATACCTTGGAAATAAATGCAAGAGATTTGATCGTTATTCAGCTATGATTAACATTATGGTCTTCTATGAATTAAAGTAAGCAACAACTTATATCACTGGATTTTTTCACATACGCACATTAGGCAACAAAAATATCTGTACATGACTGATTTAATAAATTGTAGAGCAAAAAGCAGCTTCTATCTCAATTATAGCCCTTCATTCTTTTTAATTTCTAGAATTTACATACACTGTAGACGATATATGCAACAGAAATTACTTATAACAAACTATGAAAATGGCACATTTCTCTTTTAATAAAAGGCTAATTCCGACACAGATTTTATTTCTGACAAAAAAGAACGAAAACGATGAAAGGATTATGAAAGACGAATTAATACGTCTGCAGCTGCAGCTTACATTCAAGTCCATATATAAGCTCGCCGAGATTTGCATAAAGACGATTGCGTTAAGCAGGAATTTTCGTTTGATCCTCGGTGTTTGTGAATTCTATGGTTTCCTCAAAGAACCTTCTCGTTTTAGTAAGCAAATGCATCGTCTTTGAAATTATTTGCCGCATATCCGAATTCGCCAAATATACTCGATGTGTCAAACGAATAAAAATTAACGCCTCGCTTTAGGTCGCCAAGAAAATAAATGACAAAAAATATATTTAAACATACAACAATGTGTATGTAACATGGCATACTTATGTGTAAATTATGAAAAAGCTATACAAAATGCGAGTAAAAATATTAGATATAAATAGGACGTTCATACTAAAAGAGTATTCCTGCAGGCCGAAAAAGGTGTAGCGCAGTTTCCACCTAAGAAACTGCAGCTTCAATTCGTAGTTTATGAACTCACATCAAACTTTACGTGCATTTCGGAGATTGGCAAAGCCCAAGAACCAAAATCGCACTAGTGGTCTAAACAGAAACCAATTAACTGAAGCGAAAGATTGTTTTGAAGTTTGGCTAGCAGTGATTCAATAAAACTTTCCCGTGGATTCATCCTCTTCTAAGACAAACTTATAAACATCGGGAATCAACGTGGCTCTTGTCTTAGCCGCGTTTCCTCGACTGACAAGTCTATCCAATTCCATTAAAAGCTGCAGTTTCCAATACCTTGCTTACCAGATGCATATACTGATCATTTAACTTTGGATATATTCACTGAACACGATGAAACTAGGTTGCTAGTCGCATAGATAATAAACACAAATTGTTACTATCCTTGAGGGACAGCGCTATAACTCGCTATAACAATACGGTAATGGCGGTTCCAAGTTAACAGCGCTGTTTCACTGTGCGTCGTTTGAAAAATGGTAAATTAACTCTCGCCTAATGTTGTAAACTAAGGGTGCACTGTCAAATTATTGTAATACGTGCCTGAAGAAAGCACTCTCTGCCAGAAGGTACGCGTCGCTACACGCAATTACTTATAGTGCAATGTTCTTATAGTACTATTTGAACTAACCGCTATTAAGCTCGCTACAGTATTTCGATAATTACCTGATCCTGATTAATAATTATTATTTCTTAATTATAATTGGTATACACCCGTAGTGTTTTTGTTTGAGACTAAATAAACTGGAGTAAATGTTTATAAAAGTGTTGAAATTTTAACTTATAAAAAAGAGCTGAGAGAAATGCAATTGTACTTGAGAAATTAAAAATTGAATAGTGAAATATGGTGGAAAGAAACATTTTACGTAATACTGTATGTACACACAAACATTAGCTTTTACAGTTTATGTTTTATACGTTCATCCATTCGTTACCGCTTTTCAGCATTTGATCATATTTATAATGTAAATGCACTACCTGTTTTACCATGACTATTTAAACTTCTTGTATAAGATTTCGACGAATACATAAATATGTAAGGATTTTAAAGTGGGTCATCAGATTTGGAAACCTGTTCCATCCGTTTTGAAAATAGGAAAAGGTCGCATGGTTATTATGGCTTATGAAAGTGCACTTTTCTTGAATTACATCCCGTATTTTATTTGCAACGAATTTTGCAGGAAAATCTCGTTAGTTCATAACAGCTTGCTATGAGAATAAATATTCCTCTTGTTCTAGTACGAAGGAAATTCTAAAAGAGGATGAGAAAAAAGAAAAGAAATTCTAAAAAGGTCTTGAAGAAAAACAAGAGAAATGTAAATTCCGATATCATGCGTTTATCAACTTGCTAGATGTCCCTATTATTCAAACGGATATCTTTATCACGCTATTGTTTAAAGCTCTTTTAAAAAATCATGAATATTGACATGAAAATGGGAAAAAATACAAGAAAGCTATACATATGATAAGATAAAAAGGCAGAATCTTAAGCTTTCAGTATGCAAATGGCTAAATAAATGAGTACAAAATATATTTCAGATATATTGTAATATACGATATTCTTACTTGATTTATTACACATTCTTGAAACGCTTTACACTTAACAAAAGTTCATTAATTTATCAGGTTAGTTTGCAGGAAATATGAGAACAGAGAGAAGACTGATGATGCACGTCTTAGAAGGAAACTTTGAACGCGCTCGAGGCAGAAATCATTAAATTAGGTCAAAGTCAAATGTCACGACGCAAAACTGGAAGTAAAGACTGAAATCAGAAATTCATATCTGTGATTTAATAGCACAATTCAATAAACCGAAGGATCTTGTAGTTAGCTGTAAGTCGATATCGATCCTGCATTTTCCGTTAAAAGATAATCTTGTGCCTTGTAAACTTTAAAGTTATGTACTATATTACATATGTAATCATTAACAATTGGAGACATGTTTATCATTGCAATATAAAATACATATATACATGTACATTTTCAGTCATTGATCTCAAAGTCTATCATTATTTCTTTTTATAAACAATAATTAATGGATGCTGATGCAAAACCAAATTGATTTACAAGATAGATTTATGAAAAAAATGTGAGAGGACAATATAAAGTTATACATGAATTTATAGTTATTTCATCATTCTCTTGATTTTTCTTAATAAATAAAGAAGAGTTATAAATAATGACAAAAGCTAAATGACAACTGTTGATTTTTAATTACCTTCAAGGGACTTCCATTTTTGAAAAAATTGTCATACCTTCGAGTAAGAAAAAAATGAATGCTCATCCGATTTCTATGCCCAATTGCTTGCTTTCGATTTTTGTAGTAATGAGTGTATGTATATGATGTCTGATTTTGTCTATACCGTGTAAATCATTTTGTGGCCAGAAGTTCTGGGAATATTTGCCTTACAAGCAATTTCTGATGCGGTACAGATAAAACGATATGATACAGAGAACGGTATCACCTTTAGACACGCAAACACATAACCATCCATCTTCCTGATACACTTGTATTCATTTTTAAGTTTTCATACTTTCATACTTGTTACTTTTATCTGTTTTCATAACTTAAAACTTCGTCATTAAAATTTAGATCAGTCACTTTATTAATCACTTTATATTTTAATAAGGCTGTTACTATGGAAAATAAGAAACACACGAATAAAATGTTAGTGTATGATTAATAAGTGAAAATATAAAGTAATAAGAAAGAATTATAATTTCAGAACAAGAAAGAAACATTAGGCATACTTAGCCAAAAATAGCACGAAGAAATTGCAAATTTCTATTTATAGTAAATATTTATGATTTATGACAAACCACGATTGTTTGACTAAATGACGAAACAGTAGTATACAGTTCATAATAGCTTTTATATTATAATAAAGTAATAGAGCGTATTTGGCATAATCAAATATAAGAATTATTTATAAACAAACATTTTATGCAGGAATAAGGAAATATAACTTTAGGATCGCACGATAAGGCGCAGTTAATAAATAGAAAATTCAAGAATAAGAGATTAGTATATACTTCATAATAGCGTTCTACGTTTCAAACACATTATAATGCATACTATTAATATATAAACATACTACGAAATAATAAAAAAGAAATGATAATTTAAAGATCAAAAGAATCGCTACATTCAACGGGAAATGAGAAGTTGCGACTATTATTACTTATGATACACGAGGAAACCTCCTAGTTAATATTCGGTAAGCATGCTGTTTGCTGCTAAAAATTCGTTGTCACTTCGGAGTGGCGCGGATTGAAATTTTTAATTGAAAACCAGATTTATACGGATGGTGAGTTACGGGGGCAAATGAAATACCGGTATCAATTAATTACCGGCAGGATTGAAAAAACCGTATGCAACGGACGTCAGCGTGTTGGACAGGAAAGAAGGTAATATATCGCCAACGATGGCTCAAAACTGACAGGAAGGGTAAAACTGAGTACGAGGAAATTAATGGTTGTCAGAACTTCATACTCTGGCATGCAGGAAAGTGTGGATAACAAAACCGTAAGCCGAGTAAACGAGCTTTTCGTCCACCATTGTCATCTTCGCATTATCCTCTATTTATCGTGCTACGAATTTACCTTTTTCTCTCCAATATCTTACGATTGTATTATCCAAATTCAAACCCATTTGCTTTACTATAATTGAGCAAATAAATTTTCTTTCGTATTTTAATTTACATGCAAGTTTCAATTTACATATATTTCCCTGGGATTGATGAAAATTAATATTTAACCAAAGCATCGTATCGAAAAATGTAATTTTATTCTTTTGAATAGAATCGCCTTCTTCCCAGTTGTACAACAAGCTATCGACATGTTCAATTACAAACAAATGTTAAAATATGTACATGGCACAAACTCTGATTGAAATTGGATGGAGAAATCATTTTCCATACAAATCACTTTAACGTCACGCCACTAACTGAAGGTTTAATTTCTCAAGATACCAGGATGGAACACCTGTTATTATCATTTTAAATTGCGTTGATATTATTATCTCCAGTAAAAAATGTTGTGCATGAATGTTGTAAGGTTTCAAAGAGGAATAAGGTTTTGGTATTATTAATTCTTAAATTTAATTTTTTGGATGAAATTGTATACCTTTTCACTACATTATTCGACGCTACTTCCTCTTTCTCTGTAAGAAAATATTAAGCTGTTTGCTAATCACTTGATACGAATCTTTAAGAATCTTATTTTGTTCGACAGCTCGGCTTCTACGGTGATTGTCTTTCGTTAAACCAACAACAATAGCAATGTTGAAATAAAAATGATATCAGGTGCCTTATCCTCTATGCAAAAAAAAAAACAAATAAATAAGAAATGAAAAAAAGATAATAAAGAAAATATCTAAATAATTCTACGTTAAGGAATTTTCAGAACCAAAGTGAATTGTCCCTTGGTGTAGTAGTGTAATTGTAGGAGCACAACAGAAACAACGTTCATGCAGATTTAGCGCATCCAAAGATTGAATGTTCGAAGGATGAATAGTGTTGGTGAGGCTACGGTTACAATTACGAGTGAAACGCGTATGTATCACGACGCCTGGTTACAACATACCGAACGTGAGTCGAGTTCACTATCTGTGGATTACCGACAAGCCACCGGTAGCGTTTCCTCGCAATGTATTCGTCGTAATCCGCTGTTTGACCGGCGACGCGGTCAAACGTTACGTTTATGTTATAATTCCATATGCCAGTGGCTACGGAAGCCTAATTCCGTAACCGATGCTATCGTTGCGCGCCATTTAAATATCAAACATGCGGTTTAAGCGGTAAAATCACTTTTGGCCGTGTCAGATATTTGTCCCAACCAATATCCTTCTTCTATTAGATTATCTTATACGAATGTATTATACTATACAGTTTATTGTAATTAATCTGTGATATATCTTTCCTTATTTCTGTAATTGTTTGCCATCTTTCTATAGAGTCTTCTACTGCCTCTCCCTTTTCAGGGAGAATCAGGTTGATTCGCATCTTGCTTTTCTAAATATTTTTCTTCTAAACAAAATTTTAATTGCGTATAGTTTCTTTAAAACATCAGGGATATTATTCAACGCGCTCCTTCAAAGACTAGTTTCATTATCCCAGATTTATTTCTTGCTTCGATGGTTTGGTACTGGTTCTTTGTTCATGGTTTCTTTGAAACTCCGAACATAATTTATACGTTAAAAAATTCAGCGAATCTCACCTCTTTCAAATGCTAAACTTGTGTTCCCGGCAACTTTCATGCCATCACTGTCAAATAGAAATTCATATAGGAAAATTATTGTATATTTCAATGTTCTAATTATTTACGAAGACTAATACATCGAGGTTTTGACATTTTTATTATAAATCTTTTTAACATTTAAAGCGTCCAAATTCGAACACTTCGAAGAATCGAGATTTCATATGCACCAACTAAATGAAATTCCCTTCGTGACGATTTCCATTGCTTTAAATTCAACTCTTAGAAAAAACTGCATTACTTATGGAATGACCTGATTCTAACTATTCGAGCCTTCGTAGCTTCATTCAGTCTTGCATCTAAAATCTTATTTGATGTCGAATATAAGATTTTTTCGCGCGTAAAAGATACATGTAATTTATAGTTTTGTCCAGTTAGTAAAGATATTTGCAAATCTCATATATATAGCGTGCCCAATTTAACTATGTCAATACTCTCTTATTCATTTAACATGTGTATAAAGATTTTCGTACAAAAGTTGTCTGATTTAATAGGAGAAACTTAATAGAATATATCGATTTGTTAAAAATTCAGAAATGTTGCTATGTCGACATATAATTTCTATTATCTCAAATTTATTTGCTATATATTTCTATTATCATAAATTTATTACACGTTTCAAAATTTGATAATATATGCCTATGTGTGTTTTAAGTTTTAATCTATTGACCAGAAAATACGAATTATTCTCATACAATGAAATAACGAATCCAATTCGTCATGATTATTAAATGCTAAAGTAAACGGTGTTATACAGCGGCATTCTAAAGTCGATTTTCAAGTTTCCATAGGATCGAGATAACGCTTCGTTGAACTACATCGAACGTGTATGCGGTTTAACCAATAAATGTTTATACCCTGTCAAACATTTCGTTTATGTGTAATTTCAACCTCCTCTCTCTCATTCCTTTTCTTTCTCTGGCTCTCTTTTCGCTCGTCCATATGCACGCGTGCTTGCGTGTGAATGCTATATACGTTGTCTTCCAATTTGTCGAAACGATTCGTCCGTGACACGCAACGAAATAAACTTCGACCAAACCTGATAGAAAAATGATTTACGAATGCAAACGTATATGTTGCTCGTTGCGAGTGCACAATACACCTGGTTCAGCTTATAAAATTGTTCGACAGTTCAATAGCAGAATTGTCTCCGTGTGTTGATTTTCATCGATGTTTAATTTCGCTCGATCTCCCTTCCTGTTTTATTTTCTTAACCAAATACGCGTATTTCGAAGCTTTCAGTTTCTCTGCACAAAAATGATTAACGTTGTTAATTTTTCATTTCGTCTTTACTCGCGTGTTTGGCAAATCTCCCGATTCCGAACGACATGTATAACAAGAATCGCGTCGGGTAACGTATTATTTTATACATTATTTACACATTATTTACATGTTAATTACGCGGACGACATTGCCGTTCAATTATTTGTTCGATTATTAACAGACTGAATATGTTCGGGTCACTGGAAATTCGGTACCGTAGATGAGTGTTTAAAAAATAATTAACTTTACGTACGGGACGCAATTTACTGCGTCCATGCATTATTCAGTTGCTAGAAGAAATGCTTGTACAATGTAAAATAATAGTTACGTTTAATCTGCGTGACGAATATCTTTCGCTAAGGGATTGTAAATTATTGATTATAATATGTTTTATTAAGGACTTGTATTTCTGTGCGTGCAAGTGATACACTGCATTAATTTATAATATAGTAGAATAATAATCTATTTTAAGTATAAAGTTTCCTTAGAAACGAACAAACCTAAATATTTCTATTTTCAAAAACAATTTCATTTTACACAAATGTGAAATATTAAATGTCGCCTGGTCGTATATCACATAAGTTTGGAGAGATAGTTTTGGAAAATTGCTTCTCAAAAATTCATTTAAGGAACGGAATTTTTAAGTAGTTGATTGTAACAGAGATATACGTTGCCCTACACTGACTAAATTTTTGGAAGGTTATCACAATTACGAATGCAGAAGAGTAAATAACTAAATGTTACAATTATTGGAAAATAGTAAAATAGAAAGATATTTATTTTGAATAAGAGAATAAGCAAATGAAATTAAATAAAAGCAGGTAAAGATATCTCTCTAAATGTAACCGGCAGTTTTTACACGAAACCGTGGTTAGTATTATGGGCAGGAAGGTGAGCTCAAAATCTACAATCTTAATTTTGGCAATTAAAGAGTTTAAATGGTAAACGATAAAAAATGCTGCAAAATTAAAAATGACATTTTAGTAAGAAAGAATATAAATTTTCATAAAACAGTAATGAATATTAATAATTTATTTAACTTTAATGATCATAGCAAAATGGAGCTGGTTGATTGTGACTTGTGGTTCAAACTACAAAACAAATGAATTACTTATTCTATGCAGCATAACATCAAATTCTAAATGAATACTCGGTAACCTGCTTATTTTGTTTTTTATTTTTAGGAAGCGATTCTCTTAGGAACTCAGATAACACACGTAAGCAGTACAACCGAACCATAAAAACAAGTAGAATTTACCTTCGTAAAATAAAAGAAGCTGGGAAAGGAGTTGCATTCAAGCAATAGCTCGTTTTTATCCCAGTGGATTTTACCGTGGTTACAGTAGCGACAAACGTATTTTTCCATTGAACCAAACAGCTACAGCCACCTAACAACTTTCAAAAATTACAAACATGAAATGCTGATGTATCTCTAAATAAAATAACGAGAACAGTGAATTGCGCCGACTTTTATTGATTTGTATAGCGTATTCAATTTTCACGGTAGGAAACGTTGTTTCCTTCAAGTGCATTCAATGTAACGAAACAAAATACACAGTTGGCAACAGTTGCAAGTGACCATCAAACACCGACAATAACAGATTGTTTCATAGTTTTAGATTGTTGAGTATTCGTTTTATATTCGCACACCAGGTACGTAATGGTTTCATCGGAATGAAATAACTTCTCATTATTAGAGATATTCTGCATTTCAATTACTTCATTTACTATTGCTTTTACATATCTATAAATATGTATGTTAAAATAATAATGTTTCTATATTTAGAAAAATATGTATAATGCGGTAAAATAATTTTTTAAATATACCGCGGTAACAAAAGTGATATTGATTGATAATTGTCCTTTCGAGCAAATCGTATGAAACTGCTTTGTTATTTGAAAAGATTAAAAAATGAACGTCTAAGGACGACTTTGGAATTATATTTTATATCTATCAATGAGTCAGTATGTTTAGGAAAATTATACATTTCAGGGTTAATGTAAAATTTCGTTACATGTAAAGCATATTAACTCGAAATAAACGCCAAATCGAGAAGTGGGTACGATGAAGAAGAAAAATACGGGTTACAGGGTGGGTCGGAAATATCGCAGATAAAAAATGCTGGCAGGAACGGGAACAGGAATGATTAATCGGCGACAGAGGATAAGATCGTAGGGAATCTTCAAGATCTACTGAAATGATTCCGATGAATTTCCTATGAATAGCCGACAATGAAAAAGAAAATGCCGTTTGAAGCATTTGCGTCAGCGAAATTACCTGCGATCTATGAGATCCTATGAAAGAGGAAATTATTTTTAATATTCTCTTAATAATCTTCTATGAAAAGCATATTATTTAAACGAGTGGTAAGCACATTATTCAAACGAAGTATATGTTGGCATTATGTTTATATTGTAATTATGCGAAACATTTTGCATTAATATACAGGGTGTCGCAAAACTGACGGCACCACAAATAAAGTGCTAATTTTATTTAAAAAATCAAGTTAAAAATATAGAAAAACATTCCTTCTATTCTATCATATATTATTATTCTACTGTATACTATTTGAAAACAATTTTCTGAAACCATTTCCTCCTTCTAAGCTCTATCACTTTTCGCAAACTAATAACATAAACGGATTAAACGAGAGGAATATTACAGGTAGTTCGTGGAATATTTATTAAGATCTGTCGTAGACGAATATCCGATTCCGATATTATTTCTGAAAGTGAAATCGTTTACATTACTGACCAGATAGCCAGTTATTATCGTAGCAGGTATATCAATTTTTCAGCTCGAGTTAAAGTGCGGTCAATGAATAGATCAACGTCAAACCGAGAAAATAAAAAGCTGCGAATGGTTAGCCGGTTGTTCGTCAAAATGATCTCCTTTGTCAAACGATGTGATATTCATTTATTCAACATTTCATGGAAGTTGATTTATTCGTAGATTGACCACACTGGAATATTGCAGCTATATCAGCATATTTTTTGCATGCATTTGAATCTGTGGAATCATGCACTTGCTCATCTTTGATTATAGATGGACATCAGAAACGCGGATTCGTCGTCCAGTGATTTATCGTCTTTCTTAAATCGCATGTTTTTGTCATTCATCCATTTCTCTGCTATCCTTTCACGAACCGAACCTTCTTCTTTCAATTCTTACAAATAACTATTCCTGTATTTGCTTCATAAAGGAGGAAGACGCGAATCTTCATCCTTTCAGATATAAAAATGGCACGCAGTGTGTATAACACACCTAAATGTATAAAAATGTGTTAACCGTCTTATTATTGTTATATTATTTTTGCGAAATATATATAATAAATATATACTATATATTCATATCGATCTCTAAAGGAACAACAAAAAAAAATATTTCTTGTTATTTAATATAGTAATATGAATATGTTCCTTTAAGGAATGATTCAAGATTAAAAATTATCTCTGAAATCTGAATACGTAATATTTTTTGATGTTTTTTTATAACTAGTAAAAATAAATACAACAACACACTATTGTCAATATTAAAGACTCATATGATTCAGTAATTAAATATAATAAATATCTGTTACGTATTTGTCTTAATATAACTTATATCAAATGGGCTGTAGACTATCTACCATTCGTGCTTGAAAAATATCTTAATCTTCTACCTAACAAAAGGTAGAACAACAAATTTATTCGACAAAGACATTTGCTTGGGAAAGCTTGGCTCCAAAAATTGGTTACTGGGACATCATGAGACAGAAATGGCGTTCCTTTATCGCACTAGCTGTTCTTATTGACAAGTAAAACGTTCGTACGTGGAGAAAGTATGCTCTTGGTGGTATCGAGCCAATGTAAATAATCGAGTTCGTAAAATATCGAGGAGAGACCGGGTGAAAAAGCACAACGGACCGAATAAAAAATGTGGAGGCGGTGGAAAAGAATATCTGTTTTCTACGAACGCAACGGTGAGAAAGAACAGAGACTTGTTCATGAAGGAGAACCCGAGTGTTTCACTTATTTCAGAAAAGCAACGGAGTTCCAAAAGTTTCAATCTCTTACTTTCCTTCGTTCCGTCGCGTCGCTTCCTATTCTAAAAGAGCTATATCCAAGATGAAGACACTTAAAATAGCGCAAAAATATTTCAGACACATTCCAACGAGAAATGAGGATTTTCTAATTAACGGATTGTGAAACTAATAAATAACAATCCGATTAAATTTATGTAGATTCCAGATTGTAATTAATACTATTTGTTATTACCTGTTACTTACTGCTTGTTAAAATATCGTTTCCTTCAATCTAATTACAATCTGTGTAGATTTCAGATTGTAATTAATATTGTTTGCTATTATTATTGCCTACCTTGTAAACTTTACAAAGTGTTTGTAGTACTCGCTTAATTAGGTTGAACGATTTGTCCTCAAAGTTTTACTATGCTGTTTGTACGAAGAGAAATATCCCAAAAAGACAAGTTAATGTCAAAGAGAGTCTGTTAAAGGGTCGCATGATTTTTTAATATCAAAATTGAAAATTTTATCATACAGATGTACGTAATTAAACTTCGATCGTATGAAGCTTCCAACTATTACGTCTTCAACGCCAGTAAAATTCCCTTCAACGTGTAGCGGTCTCAGTAAAGTCATAAATCACCTTCCAGATTGTCAAGTCAACCTTACCCTTCGTCGCAACACATCTATTATCTATCTATGGTAGTAAAGTCTACATAATTCTAATTTCAATCGCATCACAAGCAGCAATAGCTTTAAAGACACATATCTTTCCAACGTTAAAATAAAAATTTGAAAACTATAGGTTGACATGAAGTATAAGCCAAACAAGAGTGTAAAATCAAAGCAGAAAACATATACCAAGTACGGAAATCCAACTGAAGGCACTTCAACCTTAGCGTGGCTCTTGATTCAATAGATCAACAACCATACAATGGTAGAGATTATTCCGTATTCCCATCTCATTCAAAATTCAAACTCGCCTTTGCAACATTAACCTGTAATAGACATAGCGTACAATCCATTAATCTAAAGGATACGCTACACCGAGCTGTGTATAGTTCTCTCCTTCTACAGTTAAAGATCTCTGTCGTTGATCGTGTACGTCATTTTACATTATGTTATAAATTTGGATTGCGACTGAAAAGATTCGTTTGATTTATGGGACGTGAAGAGAGTTACAGGGCAGCAGAACTTCGAACGTCACGTCAGCTTGTCTTCTTTTGTTACTACATACGAGTCTACATGTTCGATGGTTGTACAGAATTTGTCCAGGAACTGGCCTACTTTACGGAAGAAAATTAGCGAGGTTAGAATGGGTGGGAATATTGAAAATTGAAAAAATCGTCAAATTTTTTATTCGTTGTAGAATCTAAAAACTATAGAGAAGTTGGACCTGACGATGGAAGATGCCAAGAAATTCTATGTACAATAGAAAGAGAATCGTAGGATCTGTTTTTAATCAACCTAATAGCAATTTCCAATCAGCTTTTCACCAGCTCAATGCCTGTCAATTTTGAAAAACGATCGATCAGTGGATCGCTGCTCAACATTTTGAAAAACTGAATGCGAATTATCCGGACAATTAAATCTTATAATTCGTCAATTAGCCTGATTAGAAGCAAATAGCAAAGTGTGCCGCGCCGTTGATTACAACGGTGACGAATGCTGTGGTCGTTACAAAACGTACGAAGAATACAGCTTTTACGTAGCATAAAAGCTTCGCAGTGGCGCGTTGACCGTTGACTCGGTGGAAAAACAATGGCTCGCAGCACTCGCAGACAAATATTACAACGTTGCTTGGCTAGCTTGTATCACGACGAACGTAATCGAGAAACTGGGTGGTGGATGGGATGGGGAGGAGGAGGAGGGAGGAGGGAGGAGGGAGGAGGAGGAGGAGGAGGAGGTGGAAGAGGAAGAGGTGGTGTGTCGTGCACGCTGGAATCCCCGAGAACGTGTCCCGAAAGATCCATCAAGTACCCAACGACCGCGAAATGGCTCTCGACCAATCTACCGCTAAAATCAGGAAATCGCGGACGAGCGGGCAAGAAAGAAACAACAGCTATCTCCGGTTCCTCTTGGAACGAACGTTCGACGTGTAACGAGGCGAACGGTATAAAGTACTTACACGCACACAACATAAGGTTGGAAGGATGAAATTTTACGCTACTCAGGTTGGAGAATCAATCGTGATGTGGATCCACTGATGGATATTAGAGAAACGAAGCCGATCTATGCATGAAAAATCACACTGAAAGATATTTTATTGCGCAATTGATTGATGTGGATAAAACACTACTTTTATACACGCTACTTTGGCTAGTTTCGTAGGAGAAATTTTTAAAAGAAACGAAAGAGAAATAGGGTAAGGATATACGTAAATATACACTTTCATATATAAAGACGGAAAAGGAGAAAATACATAAGCGATATATAGTAGGAAAGATCGAATACATCTCTGATTTTCGCAAGACTCAGTTCCGTGCAGAAGTAGCGGTTCTTAAAGAAGGGGAAGGGTAAAAGATATCTCCTCGATAGCGAATGCGTGTTCCATTCCAACGAGAAAATAGATTCGTGGCGTATTTGGAACGGAAATGGAGGTGAATTCCGATATGTAAGTATCCCTCTCGTTACGATTTTCTATCGTATAAACAAAAAAATATTCCGCCGGTAGCAAATATGCATACTCGCTGGCACGAGGAAATAATGCCGAACCCTGGGAATTCGATACGAGGCGCATGGCCATATTCAATAGCGCGATTCAGCCGACTTGCGTCGCTCTCAATTCTGCGGATTCCTCCGTTGGTTGCGTCAGGATGCAAAACTGCAAAATACCGGAACTCAGAGTATCCGCAGAAACCCAGAAAAGAGGAAAATCGCGGAACGAGCCAAGAAAAAGACCGAACCGTGGCATTCCGACCGAAAATGGTTGTACCCGATATGCTGGTCCCCTGTCATATATCGTACACATGAAATCACATACTTTTTAAATTCACTAGGTATCGCTATAATCACAGAGACTGTTCCTGCCATTGGCAGTGTCATGTTTCTCCGATTATTAACAATCATTTCTACGTATCGAATCTAATACTCGCTACGTATCTATGTAATATGTATCAGAAATTGAATTTAAAAGATTTATGGACAATTTGAGAAAGAAGCATTTAGAGAATAACACGCTGTGGAAGAAATAATATTTCTGGGAATCGACGAATCACGATGGATAAGCTTTTACGTGTACGATATTGTGCCGGATATATTGATATCGATAAACGTAACGACTATTAAAAAATAATAAATATTCGAATGAACACTATTATAAATAGTCAAATACTTTCAGAGTGATTGATTAAGAAAAAGCTATTAAAATCAATACCTTCTATACGAAATATAATTTTTTTCTTTGCTTCTTTTTCTAAGAATATTTAACGCGATAAAACGATCACACACTATTACATCATACATACCAGAATACATATATATATTTATATATATATTATATAATATATAGTTTTTATTTTCCAAATAACGACGATAAAGTAGAATACTTTCGCTGTCGCTTTATGCAAATAGATTATTTAAAATTTCCACTGCTATTTAACATATATTCCAGTAAGGCATCGGATTTATCAAGCATTTATGCATATTACATTATCACAGCAAACCAAAGGAGGAAATTTTTGCAAGATATTATACCAGCGATATAACCGTACATTATGATTTCGTAGATGAAAAGGGAAGCTAAGTTTACGCAATATACGTGTAAATACCGGCATGTAATAGTGCCACGAGTAAAAAGCTGCACCCTTGATATACACCCTTTGCAACCTTGGCTTCCTTCCGCTTCTGCCTCTATTTCAGGATCACTTCAATGGTCCCTACTTTATCCAGAGATATCAAATGACCCCCTAGATAGCATCGTATTCCTTACTCATTTCTCGCAACATTTGTACTTGTCTCTATCTTGGCTGTCCAGAAACACCCACGAGACACTGACTACTTTCTACCCCTTCGTTCGTAAAAGCAAACTCCGTGGGTACAGCTACAGTCGATTCGACGATATGCTACATTCATTAGCAACTACAATGCCATAACTACAGGTTTGCATAACAATTAACGTGGCAATGCTTGTTTCAAGAATTAAATTCTTGATAAGCGATTGAATGCAACTATGTGAAAAACATACGGAACGTGATCGCGATGTGATAAGTGAAAATTTTCAAATGTGATGATTTCAATAAAATAAATACATTCTAAATATAGCTAAAAAAGGATTCTTAGAGAGAATCTTCGAAACTTTTATACCATACGATTTTATCTCGTACTTAATATAGGAAAGAAGATTGAAAATAATCTTCAAAGAGTTAGCAAGAAATTATTTATTCAACATAGCAAGTGAGAAAATCGGAAATAACAACATGAGAGAAAAATATTCGATGTGCATATGTCAAGCATAATATTTTTCCCAATAAAAATTGGGAATTCTAGACGGTGTACTGACGAAACATTGTAATAACGAATTTGTTGTAATTTTATGGCGATCGAGTTCGATGCTGTTTAAAAGCAATATATCCTACGATTCCCTATATTCGCACAGAAATACAATATATCCTTTGAACGTGTAGTCCTTTGAATTTCAATTAAAAACGCGTCGATAGCTTTGATGCATAAAAACAAAATACCGATCTTTTCCACTAGTTTTATTATTCTACCTCAGTGTACGCTTCCTGCTGCATTAAACAATTTGTCGTGGTCTCCATACCAAACGTGTACCAACTCGTCGACTTTAAAACATTTCATGTAAATTGAATTATAAATGCGTTTTGCCACCGAGTGCATTCGTTTATCGATGAAACGACGTTCGTAAATGATGGCCACGATTTAGAAAATTTTCATATATAGATAGAATTAATATGTAGAAAATAAAAGGAAAGGGTCTAATTGTTACCGCTTATTCTGGTTTCTCAATTTTTACTTTACATTACATTAATATATGTTACAAACAAACGAGGCGCGCGTATGAAATATACGTTTTTAAAATTATGCAGTTCTTTATGGTTCAAACGTTTTCAAAAGATATATCTCCATTTCAACTAAATATAATGAAGCCATAAATTATATCAACCTCAATCAGTCGTTGTTACATGAAAAATGAATGAATATGATATCTTTTGTAGACGAAACATTTAATGATTCGGATAGACGAATAATTCCTTTTCTAGATTTCTTTTGTACGAACCTGCATTGCTTTCCATTATTTTCGATATATTTTACAAAATTGGAAATTTACAAGAATTGGTATTTGTAGTAAAATAATGTTAACAACTACACAGATGATTTATTTACATATATCAACTATACTATCGATATTACTCAATTATCAAAATCATGTAATACCTATAAGAAATAATGAATTCGTTCAACAATAAAATTTTAGCTGCATTTATTTTTGACGAATTATTTTTTTAGTTACTTTACAAAAATTATTTCATTAAATACAATAGATTCTTCTTTTAAGTAAAATATATTTAATAAAATTTTCCAAAAACAAATATTTCACTCGAGCTTAATCACGTTAACTGCATTGTCTTTACACGGTATGCAAGCATTCTTAGATTCAGTTGGAATACCTAACCCCAGTAAAGATCAAATTTGTCTGAACTACGATATGCTTCGGCCTTTGCACCCTAGAACTCATGGAATTCACATAGTGAGTTGGCTTACAATCACGTAGCATGGTGCATCTACAATCCTTTGAACATCGAATTCGTGGATCATTACAACCGGAGACCTGCTTTTCCGGGGGATGAACATTAGAGCTCTATCACAGATCCCCGGCTGTGTTTCAAAGTGCATTTCACCAGTTGAACGAGGTCAATCTCGAAAAAGGATATTGAAATTTATATCCTTTTCATTGCAGAGAATTGATGCATTTCATTATTACGTCGATAAAAATGTCGCCGCATAAAAATTCAGTTTCCTTTATCTTTTATGCTGCTTCAATGACACTCAATGCCGAATATTATTCGCCACTGTTCTCGTTCCAATGTCACTTCAAAAAGTTTCTGAATAATATGCCAATGTTCTACCTTTCTTGCCACTTATGTATAGTTCATTTATTTCAACAAAAATCTAATTTCAGTTATTGAGAAGTTGTACAGTGTATACAGGTTATTCTGTAATTTATAATACAAGTACGAGAATGAAATGATTTTACACAAAAAAATAAAAGAAAAATATACAATGAAATTTCTCGCATAAATTTTCAAAAGAAAAAAGAAGAAACAGTATTTGGTTTGGAAAAGATTGACTTTAAGTATTTGTTTGATATACAGATAAGCTAAGATATACTGTATAACCGTGCAGCTAACTACTGTATATTGAGCGAAAGATTTGACTTATGTATATTGGCAGTGCTTGTATTGGGTAATAAAGAACACACGGTGAAACAGAATGTTCACGCACAATACATTTTACTGCTCTAGAAGTGACTGAAAATGTTTCCATCCTGTTGAACGCGTAATTCTGTTCGGATTCATAATTCTGGAGTTTCTATGAAGTTAAATTTCCTTTGTTATAGGAAATTAAATTCTGTCTTGTATAAATATTTCGTTTTATTGGGTGTTTTTCGCTATTCTATGCAATGAATGCGAACATAAGCAGAGATATTAATCTATAAGGAAATTCATTGAGTTGCAATAATCAACTACAAGACGTTTACTTAAATGAAAAACGATATACTTAAATTTATAATGCGTATATTATAAAGTTCTAGTCTGGAACTCATTATCTTTGCAGTGAAAATTTGTAGCACTTTGTTCGGATAACAATATCTTCACACACGCTTACCATGACACCCTTTCTTTTGACGACTTTCGTGAATGACTGTATGTTACATACAGATATACTAGAGAAATATTTTAAATCAAATTTCCCCAAAATAAAGTCCTATACGAAAAAATGTACTTCCATATATTCGATTTTCATTCTTTCGTATAAAATTACTTCATTGAAATATTTTGTATAAAGTAATTCATTCAGTTGGTCATACCAAAGGATATTGTATATTTATTGAAAAAAAAATTTTGATTCTGTAGGAATGCTACTCTTTTATTAGTTCCTTGTATTATTTAAAAAAAGAAAAGACTTTTTCTTTGAAGTATCGGATACTTTTCATTTAATAAAGATTTCTATTATAATCCCACGGGGTCAGTTTTTATATTTGAAAGAGATGAGTGTCCAAGATGAAAGAAAGGAAGCATTTTATTTGTAACCTGCGGAACAGGCAATAATTTGAAATTTAAAATACCAAGGAAAGTGCTATTTCTTTATTGCTGCGCCGACCTAGATTCATCAGATCTTTGTCACGCTGCGTAATATCTGACCAGGCTCCGAAACACTTCGAATATAAGATACCCCGGTAAAACATAGAAAATGCAAATGTTACCCTGACGCTAACGACACCCCTAAATCTTTAGGAGTTAGTGCACTGTATATTCTCGCTCGTATTTGCATTTCTTAAAAACGAAAAAGAAAAAGAAGAAGAAAACAAAAATTTATCTAGGAATAAGGTCGCGTCCTTTGCTCTCCTTGAAAAAATGCGGCATTTATAACGGGGTTTTGATTAATCGTGCCATTGATATCCGAACTTTCTACCATTTGAACACGTACAGCCGATAACTTCCGCCATGACTTTCCAACTCACAAATCAAACGGTCTTTATCCGATAAAGTCCTACCTCGTTATCTCGTAATCATTCGCCCCTTCTTCAAACACGATAATTTGCCTTATTAAATTTTCCTAGTGTATAATAGCAACAGATTTAAACACTGAATTACAAATTCGAATTAATTTAGTATTATACTACATTATCTATGATTATATTAATACAATTGCCTTAATGAATATTAAAATTGTAATTAATATGTAAATATTATTTTTCGTATATTTACATATACGTTACGTAATTATTAAAATTTATTAATTTACCAATAAACTTAGAATCATTCATTTCTAAAATATGAGTTTTTATAGAAACAATGCACGTTAGGGAAATTTATAGGTTTATCAGGTAATTTCAGAATTCAAGCGACAAAGATCCAATACATCTTCGATGAAATGAAAATAATCGATAAAATAGTAAAGTAAATGAATTAATACACATATGCTTATAATTATTTCGGGATAAAATTGATTTGGAACACAAGATGTTTCTATTGGCAACTTTTATACAAAATTTGTAATAAATAAAGTGAGCCAAGTTATTTTTTCTGAAAATCGTTACAGATATGGATTTCATTCTTTTTCCTTTTTTTAGATTCAACGACTTTATGTGAATGGTTAAACGTGATTCTGGACATTAGAAAGTTTCAAAAATATTGCATGCTTGTAATATTATCTTACACGAAATAAACTATAGTGACCAGCTGCTTCGAACATGTCTGAGCTTTTGATGTCAAAGATACAAATACAGCACCCTTATACGTTTATACCACTTTTCTTATACTTGCTATTCTATGAATGATGAAAAGACTTCCCATATGTTCCTTTTCTTTAATGCCCCCCCCCCCCAAAAGGAAACAAAACAAAGAAAGAAATACATTTACGAGCATATTGCATCACGCAATCAACTTTCTACATTAAGAAGATAATATGTGAAGAATATTTGGATTTATGTAGGTAAAATATTAATTTACAACCATCTCAGAAAGATCTGCTGGGTAATACCCAGCTAATGCAAGTAGAAAGTGATTCGACATAGAAATATGACAAGCTTTAATTTTATATAGCAAAATAGAAAACTACGTGACGTAAAACATGCTAAATGTATACGAAATCTCAAAATGCTGTTTTGATTATTTCAGAAAGCCCTACTGTGACTTATAACTTGTGAACGTATGTATAAATGTGACGTAGCCGAACGCCAAAAATCTTCTGAACCAGGGATTTCTGCACGTCAGTACGAAGATAAAGCGTTATCTCGGTTGCGAAATGAACATTAAACCGGATAGAGGATAACTGTGACATAAGACTTTGCTGCTGTTGTACTACCGAAACGAAATGGAGACCGTTCCAAAGAAGAATACGCGAGCATATCCATTTCCAGCATGGAAAAGAACAACCTTCGCATCCGCTTCAGTTCCCTCCTCAACAACGGCCGAGTGCCTTGTTTCAGACCAGACACGTTGGAAAATGTACATACAGACGAATATAAATAGGAAACCAGAAATAACGAAGGCCTTCCACGATGTAGAATTTAGATAGCTACGTTATGGTGTTTCGCATCCATCAGCTGATCCGGTAAATACCTACCTACAGTTAGTCACGAAAGTCTACGTGTAACTATCGGATTTTGTATATTTGGCACGCAAATGGTACTAAAAAATATTCTACATAAGAGTCGACAATTTTTCATTTTTTTTTTCTTTTTTTTTTTTTTTGTTTATAATCACCCGACGCAGCGAATAGTTTTTCTTCTGCTCTTTCCACTTTCCATTACAACCGTACGATATGAAAGCTGTTATTCACAAATAAAACTTGGAATGAAAATCAAACTGCACTATGTCATTTGCCTTTTGCATAACAATTTCTACTTCAGTCCACTTAGATTCCATACAATGGATGTAAACAATAATTCTTGAAACTGTACATATTTTTATGATCGTTCATTTAAATGTTTAGAAATCAACTGTTTCATTGTTACAAGCCTCCATAAACGCTCGTTTACTATGAATAGCTACAGAAGCTTGATAAATTACCTCGTCATACGCTATCAATCCTGATTGGTATTCGATTATTTTGCAAATAACAATCTATAATCTCATCACGGCTGAAGATAAGCGAAATACAAGTCAAGTCATTAATCCTTTCGTTGTTATGGATACCTATAAATGCTCGGCAAATCCTTCCATTATACGCAATGAACGTTTAACGAAGCTCAATTATTCTTCGAAAATTGATCCTTCAAGGATTATTTTCTCGATAAAAATTCGCTTGCAAATTTGATACGCTGTATTTTATATATTGATTTAAGGGCAAATAAAGCAAATTTATGATTTCTACCGAAATAGTTTTGCATTTTATATCTTAGAAAGAAATATGCTAAACTTGAGGCTCTTCGTCTGTACGATGAACCAAAGTATATAAGTTTTAAGCAATTTATTTAATGAAAATACCTGATCTTGCACATTATCGAAACAGAAATTCATCATAGAGAAACCGTCAAATATAGGAGTATCGAACGAATTTTTAATCTCGTATTTCTCGAAAACGAAACAGCGAACAAAAACATTCCATATTTTTTTATTTATTTTTTCATGTATTTTCATCCTTTTGTTAGTTATACTGATGCTTACGCGATATTTTACAGTAGAATTTGTGAAACTTGAAAATATATAACGGAACAGATCTTTAGAATAAATAATATATTGCTACATATACAGTGTACATGAAATTTACATAGAATTTTGTATGAATTTTAAGAAAGATTCCTTGAGTAAGATTAATTCCTGTATGAAATATCTTGTATCTTACATTATTCCTCCGTAGTCTTTATATGTAAATGTGTTCAGTTACGATTTTTTACTAATACCATAATATCCTGATTTGACAAAAAAATCCAACTGGAAATTGAGAAAATCTAATATACAATTTTCAGGATCGTGCAATATCAGCGACAAAAGTTTGATGCGCAACGTAGTGTGATACGTATTTTCTGTCCCTCCCAACTTACGGTGTAAGCCTTCGGACTTTCGGTGCTAGAACATTATCGTTCAGGATCGCGTCTTGCTCTGCTGCACTCCTACCACGATAGTGCTTGACACGAATTTTAAAAAATTGTACTGCGCATCTCACTCCCTTGGCACGTCCTACTTTCTAGATAAGAAGTCTTACTTCACCAAGTCGCGTGAATATCAAGGAAGACTCTTAAACACGCCATCGACGTATATTAGGAATTTGTCGACTAAAATTACCACTTGAATATTTAATTGGTGAAATTAGAGTTATACGTATATTCGTGTGGAAGTCTCGACGTCTATGATAATTTGGACGCCATTCATGAAAGTATATAGATTCTATGATGAAGTCAGAATTTTTAAAATGACGCGGAAGAGTCGTATTTTTTATTCGGAAACGTTTGCAAGCGCGGATGGTAAAATTGTCGGGCCAAAAATATTTACCTTGTCGGAGTCGAGGCAGTATAAACGGTGGACTGAATTAATCGTGGATTAAGTGCCAGTGAAAAACAGCAGTAAGCTTCTTCTACGTTAACTAGTACTTGTACGTGAATATACTACAACTTGCCTGCCACAGTAGATACATTTTCTCTTCGAGGTTAAGAGAGAATCTGTGTAAATGTTTGGACGTTAAGTGACTCGTAGTGTGCTCAATGACTGACATTTCTCCCAAGATATTGTTCAAATGATAATAAAGATTATAAAACGATTTTATATCATTAGATAAAATTGTTTTATTATTAAAATTATAAATGTTGGTTTTTCATGTTTGTATCATGTTATATAATTATTATTTGGAATTAATACTATATTTATAATAACTGGCGTTTCTGCTAAATACTATTCAACTGATGATAAGGATTATAAAATATTTTTTATTATGAAATAAAATTAGTTTATTATCCAAATCGCAAATTCTTCTGTTTCTCATATTTGAATCGTTTTACGAATTGATAATTATAGAAAATTGGCGTTTCGAAACTTTAAGACAGGTGTTGTAAATTTGATATCCTCCAGAGTGTATGTTCAGAACACTGTAGAAATATTTCAATGAGAAAGTAAATCCCATTTAGACTTCATTTATGATTGTGCTGTGTTTCAAATACAATTATGGATTGAAAATTTAATTGTAAATAAAATAAGTAATATGGAAGTCCTTTTTCGTATCATCTAGAATAGAGCATTATTTAAAATATTTCCCATGTTAAAATATTTATAGATATTAAGATATAATAACAATTAAGTAACATTGTACATTGAAACCTATTTCTATTTTTCACAAAAATAAAAAGCGCTAAAGATTCTAAAAACGTACATTCGTAAAATCATTATTTTTAAAGGACGATTTTCCCAATACTTGAAGAGAACATCCGAAAACTGCAAGCGTATGTCGATAATCGCGTAACGAACATTTCTCTTCTCCCGTGCCTCAAAACGAGGTCAACAATCAAACAATGGAAAATCATTAAAATTCGTTGAAAATAGGAAAATGCGATGAAGCAAGGATGGAGAAAATACCGGAAATATCGTACAAAATAGGGAACACGTTATTTTTTGTTTAATTCGGTAAATTTCTAACGAAGGAATATCAGGTAAAATTGTTCTAAATCCGGAATCATTTGAACTTTGCCAACGGATTTCAACCAGAAGCATTGTCCTCGTTTAAATATTTACCCGACTAGAAGCATCATTGCACGCGTATCGACCTGTATCCTGATCAGAGGTGGATGAGAGCGAAGAGTTGAATAGTGGGTACGGTGACGAGGTGGGAGGAAGAGCAAAGAAATATATCGGTTGATGTCGACATCTGCGGCATCAGAGAAGGGAACGATCCGAGAGAAGGTTGCTGGTAGCAAGAGAGAAAGACGGCGAATCTACGTGGCCCTCTTGCTCGGTGTCTTCTAGAATACCGTTTCCCTCGTTTCTTCGGGTTTCCTCGACGTCTCCACTCCCTAGCAAGAAGAGACATTTGGTGCAGACCATTACCCCAGTCCCGGGTGCCATCGGCCATCAGCAGCGCGTTAAAGCCGCTGCAATTACAAACTCCGACAGTCTCATCCCCCTTTACTTCCACCCACCACTTCCTTTCCTCTCTCTCCCTCTCTCTCTCTTTCTTCTCTCTCTCCGATACTCTCAAACTCCCTATCTAGCTATTCTTCTCCTTCCTATTTCCCCGTTTCCTCTCACCCTTTCGTGGCACGTTTCCATTCACTCTTTCCCTCGTTTCACCCTTTTCCCGACACCAACCACTCTCTCTTTCCGTCGTTCCGGTTTTCTCCTTTAGTCTTTCTGACGCTGTTCCCATTTACATTCGGTCGGCGCTATCGTAAAAGTAACTTTGTAACCGGTACGGCCAGTACCCACCAGGATTCCGTCCTCTATTTCGGCGAAATTACACGTCGCTCGGTGCCGCAGCCTCGAAAGATTTCCCTTATCAAGCGACACTACCGAAATCCGCTCTCTTTTTCTCTCCGTTCGTCTGTGTCCGCTCGCTCGAACGGCACATGGCTTCGGCTAAACCTCGCATTCCCTGATTCCCTTCCTCCGTCCGAGGGCACAACGGAACCGCGAAACTCCGAGTTCGCCCGGACGAAATTGTTAATTTTATATACCGCCTCCCGCTGACCGACCAACGTGCACGGAGTTGTTCGTCGACTGAGAGTCGCAGCGCGACGATTCGCTTGCTCCTGCCGCGTCGTCCGTGCCGCGTCTGATGAACCTCGGTTAATTGGCCACGAGCTGCACGGACCAAAGCATCGAGTCTGTGAATTGTTACTAATTTCTGTTAATTTATGTCGAAATTTCACGTACGCTCGTGAAACGTCGTATAACGAGAATTAAAACTGTGGAATAACCGAGCAATTTCAACGATACGACTACAGTGTCTTCGAGCAATCGCATGAGAATAAATCGAACGTTCTAACAAATTGTTCGAAGTCCGAAGATCTTTGAAGGATTAACCTTCGAAATTACAGAATCATAACAATCGAAATATCCTTGAAACGAAAGCATTTTATTACATATTATTGCTACGACCTCTTATGTCCAATTATATCCTTCCTCTGATGATGATTACGCAGTTCTTAGAATTGAAGCAATTATCATCGTTATTACGTTACGAGCGCTGGAAATCTAACAAGCCTGAATTTAGTCAGGGAAACTTGTGAAAATCCAATTATCCACGAACTTTGGACCGGTAGTACAACTACAGGTATAATTCGGTACAGAATCCTCTTATTACATATCGACCGATTTCGCGATTAACCCTTGATTTGCTGAATCAACTATGTTCAAACTGATCGGCGAATCTTAAGATGTCTACATGTATATATTAATATGTTGCTTGTTTACTGAACTCAACTTGTGAACTGAACTTTTTTCAGATAGATGAGAGTACGTGTCGCTTGTTCCGCGAATGAAATTTTTAATTTGCATTTTACTTTGTTACCTTAACAAGTGGTGCGAATCGTAATTTCATATTGTATTGTGTGATAAAGATTAAAGGATCTAAAGATTTCCCAAATTGTATTTTTTCACAGAAAATGCTAATTAATAATATATATATATATCTTATTCGAAGTAATTTTTGTATTGAATGTTACTTTCATTTCTATTAATTTTGAAACTATTTGTATTAATAATTTTGCAATCTGCAACCCTACAATAAGCTTGCATATTATTAACATGAATTCCATACAATAAATGTAGAAATACATTGCTGAAAATAATTAGAACTTTTTGTTTTCTATGAATCACAAAGGCAAAACTAAAGTGTAATTTAGTAAAATGATACAATTTCGTTATTTTTTATATTCCTTGAATATATTTTATGAAATTTTTGGACTCATTAAAATCCACATTTAGAACCAAACGACAGTGTATGCACACTATCGTATCATATGTTATATACATTTAAAATAGCATTTTATTTCATTACAAAATGCATACTTACTGTATAAAGTTTCCAATCTTTCGAATTTCAATCTGAAACATAGAAATTTGAAACGTTCGAAACATACTTCTTAAAAGAAGTGTGATATCAAATGCAAATAACCGCAACTAACTCCGTTTCGAAAATAAAAATTTGTAAAAACAAATAACACATCCATAAATAAATTATTTTATTCATTAGATCTTTCAATAACGGCAACGATAAACAATGATAAGTATGAAAATATCGCTTTATTATTACGATACGTTTCAATACCATATTATTTACTAACATTATTTATTTTTCCAAATGAAAAGCGTAATTCATTCGGTACAATTCAATCGAATACAATTTTCAAAAATATTATTATATTCCTCGTACCGACCTTTACAAAATATTGTAATAAAAATTCTATTGAATTCGTACAACTTCGTTTTTCCATATTCAAATATCAGAAATTCTTTTAACTACGCGACCATTACGAGAGTATCTGCAGAGTAATACGCCAGCCAAATGATTTCTTTAAGCATTGAAAAGACAATGATCCTTTCGGAGCATACTCGTCGTATCAGAATTCATTTCAAACATTTCTCAACACACCAGGTGGCCAAGGGTTTCAAGTGATTGTGAAATTGTCGCATCAAAAATGCCAGTGTATGACCATTTCGAGCGATTAAATCATCGTTCGCAACTGCCGGCTTTAAAGTGACGTGGATTTTCAGGTCAATTTACAGAGCACTTAATCGAACGGATGTGTTTGAAGTCAGCGTTTGCGCTCGTCATCGAATCGTTTGTTTCGAACGGACCGATAATACCGGGATAAATCTTGATTCAGTTATTCTACTCTGATACCTTGTGTTTTCCAGCATATTCGGCTGCGATCATGAAAGTGAGGCAGAAGAGCTTTTCAAACGCAATGGCACCCCATAAATGCAAACTAGGAAAACGAAGAAAAAGGAATAATACTACGCTCTGTTTTCCGAATTCCATGCCAACTTTGTTATTATACATATGTATTGAATCTGTTTCTATACAGAAACGTATTTTTAGACAACTTCAATTCGGATTCAAATTAGCAAAATTATAGGCACACAAAGATACATCAGGTTAAGTAATTGAATTATGCAAATTAAACGTGGAACGTAATCACGCAGGACGTGCAACAGTTATAATGTATATATACCGAGTATATTCCTCAATTAATTATCTTTATAATAGATGCATAATCAAAATTCTAACAAATGGAATAGCTTTGATTTTAGACATGTCGTTGTTAATGTTACTGTCGACACAAATATATTTAGATATAGTAACATTTTAAACTCTCAGTCGTTTTAATATTATTCAGCATTTAAATACATTGACTCTTAGCTGCCAATGATGTGTTAATGCAACACTCATCTTAACAGTGCATCGAACTCTATTCGAAACACATACGTGTCTAATATTTAATTTCTTTTTTTTGGTTCCAAGTCTACTAAAGTAGGTTCTTACTTTTTAAACCGAGAAACTCAAGTGTGCGTCCACAATTAATGTACAAAGTTAACAACTAATATAATCTCGTACTTCTTTCTTGTATCAAATTCTTTAAATCAAATTCTTTAAAGAATACTAGGGGGAAAGAAAATAAGCATTATAGCGGAAGCGGAAGCTCCAGATAAACAACGTTTCGTTGCTCTTGGCACGTTTCCATTGGACAGCTACACTTATTAAGGTAGTAACATATTTTCTCAATGAGTTAGCCCATGTTCTGAAATATCGATATATATTTTACTCAACTACACTTAACGAAGAAATAAACAAACACACAGACGGCTAATTCACAATTCTCCAATAATACGACGATTTAAAGTTGTATCTAAAAACTCATACTGTATAAAGTATTAAATCTATTGCTCACAGTAAAAGTATATGTACTCGACATATTTAGTTACAGGATTTGTATCGTATCTTTCTGTGAATATAACTACCTTACAATCTCATCATTAATTCATTGCTAATAAATATATTTAAAAATCCAAACAGTCATCCAACAGTATATAATAATATAGAATACAATACTGTAGTATAAATACTAGTTTTTTTTTACTAAATGTCGCTTTGCAATAAACGTTTTGTAAATTCTATTCTATACATTTTCAGATCAATCCCAAATTTTTTCAATATGACACTTCATTAAGATCCACATTTCAAAAAGTTACATATAACGCAGATAATATATGTTCATAAAAGTTTTCTGTGCCAAATATTCGAATACTTAACCACTGTAAATGGTATATGTTTACAAGTTTCTCCTATTACCTGTAACTAAACCTCTCAGGAACATCTATGAAATGAGCTATCAAGACACAGCATTGTCGTTAACTGAGCCGTCTTAAGTCTGCGAAATCCATAAATCTAAGCTTCCAAACGCATCGTAAACGTTGGGATATTGGCTGCACGGGGGAAACGAAGGAATCCGTCATACAGATGCATCTATAAGCGAAGTTTCATCGCAAATGTTTGGAAATATTTCACGAGAGATAGGTTTCTGGATGGAAAATCTACAAGCAATAAATTCACGAATGAAACTGATGTTTAATCAAGCTAGAGCCTTCTTTTAATCGGCACCATACACTCGTTCATGAAAGAATTTATACGTTTACCATGGAAAACTTTGATTATATGTGTTATTTTATGCGTATGTAGAAAATTTTTATTGAAACTCTAATAAAATACGATCGTCGTGGTAGTATTGGTAAAATTTGAAGCCAATCAGAAAATGTATATAGAAATGACAAGATATTTGTTGCAAACATATATTTAATAGAAAATTAGTATACAGCATGAATAGTCATCTTATATTAGAAATATTAAATATGTATGCTTCCACTGAATATTGAGGCCCATTATTGTAATGGATAATATTTAAATATTCTCCTAATTGATTGTGATTTTTGCAAAATATATTTTCGTACTAAATATCTTGTATATATATATATATATCTTTTTTTCTCAGATTTGTTTCAGATATTAATATCCGATATATTCAATAATCGTGATAATAGAATTTCGCAATAACGCTAATGAAATTTCAGAATATTTTGCATCACACAAATAATACATTCGTGAAAGATATTTTCAAGTATTGGAATACTTTCGTCAGCCTCTGTGTATTTGTGGCTTTGATAGATTGACAAGCGTTTAATTTTGAACGATTTCTTGACACCGATATCCACGGTTGAAGTCGTGAGTAAAACGGTTCGCCAACCAAGACTTGAACCAAGAAAATCCACCTTTTAAGTCCACTGGCTCAAGTATTTAACCATGACCGACGCTAACTTCGTTGGTGATCGTTTGCTCCAATCGAACAGAAATATCAGGAGTACTGGAACCACTCCAAGATCACGTTCGATCGCCCCCACAAGTCCGGCAAGTAGAACAGTAATTCCCAGGAGATTAGAGACGCGGAGAAACTAATTTATGGTAGTCGAAATTCTGCTTGCTGGCGCGTTGCGCTCATGTATGGATACCTAAGGATATCTGTACAGTCTTTATGTACGAAATATACATATACATATGTGCTGGACTTGTTAGAAACGTGGTTTCCGACCATTTACGTCCAGACAGTTGCATTAAAGAGAATATGACACGTCTTTTGGCAAAAGAGTAAAATTAAAGCACGATACGATCACCAGACCGTACTATTAGCAGTTTCTTCTCGCCAATTCTTGTTTCATCTTTCCTTTATTTCGATATGTTATCTCAGATACAAAGAAATTATTTGGAATTACTTAAAAGTTTTTATTATTAACAAAATATTTGTTTGTGACGTATGCTCAATGATAAAGTACAAATATGTAACTTATTGCTATGTATATGCCAGCAAGCAGAAATTCTCCTAAGTATTATAATTTTTTTAATTATTTATTATTATATACTTGATCACCCTTGTATTTTAATATCTTAATTTTACTTTCATTTTGGCAAACAAAAAGGATTTGTGATGTTACAAGAAGCTATTTAACATGAAACTACGACGAGGAATCTTGTGTACTAATAAGAATGTTTTCATATTTTCTTCAACCTTGAGTTTAACGTTACGGAAATACAATTTTGTCGTTATAGAATTGAAAATGGCTAAAAGGAAATAGCAGGTTTAAGAGTGGACTTCCTGCTGCAAGTTTCATCAAAGCATCCTGTAGCCATATGACTCAATTCGACTAGTCATTGAATTGAATAGATAGAAACATTATCACAAACCAGTTTGAAGATATAAGTGAAAGCAGGTACAAAATGATTTCTCAGAGAAAGCTGAGAGCAAGCAACTGTGCTCAAACAAGTTTGATAACAAACGCTATAGTTATCTTAATGCTGAAAAGTTTAATATACAATGTTCACCATTGTATATAATATATATTTTTTCAAGTCAATGTTAGAATGTAAAACTGTTTCCTATCAATTTGCTTTGGTCACATTAGGAGCGACTAGGAGTTAATTAATTAAAAAATGGACAGATGACAGAGTATTCCTTCGTTCAAAGTCCACAGTTCCTATCATTTATTTTGAATTTTGAATTTGTACGAATTTTGAAGCTTTCGACTGGAAACTGTAATGTAGCATTTCGTACACGTTTAAATATAAAAAATCCTAGAGTATTATACAATGATATTTTTGAATGATGGTAAATGACCACCTCACGGCTCAAATGCAAATATAATTTGAATATAATATGGTGTCCTATGTTCAGATCAAAATCATAGAATTTTGCCACAAAAATTCGACCAACTCTTAACGTCTAAATGCACAAAGCGGGCCATTAAAATAATTTATAAAATTTACCATGGAGAGAATTTATTTATTTTCAACATATCCTATTCATATCGTAAAAAATAATGGCAACAAGCTTTTTGAAAAATATAATAGAGAACAAAATATTTGTCATCAACTTGTTATTTTTAACAACATTTCAATATATATTTTAATTCAGCGAGAAAATAATTAACTGACATGCATAAGGAGTACTGAAAATGACAACATGTCAGAGAATGTGAAATTAGTTGACAGTAAATCTCCTTGTCCTTTCGTTCCAAGTACTCTATTCAATCATTCTCGTCTAAGTAGGATTATATCAGCAAAGCGAAAACAATGGCTTCTTAGGCGTACGGATCGAGCTTAAGTGGTTTAAATTTTGACTATACAAACGATTCGAAATTCTCACTGAGTATACCTCCTTAGGTAAACCGGGTTGAATTATTCCGTTCAATGCACGATAAAATTTTCATACAAATTAATCAAATTGTATTCCGATGATATTAATCCACTGTTTAAAAACGCTAATTATTTTAATCGATCATTGACAGTAATATTCTTATACGCATTTTTTTTTTTTTTTTTTTTGTTCGTAATTATAATCGTTATCTTAATATCGACTTAAAGAAATAGAACTTGCGATAAAATGTTTTGTAACGCGTTACAGACAGTTTCACCTAAAATAATCGTATCGGCCGAAATACTTTAACAAGATAGAAAGCGTGCATGCTGGGAAAGTAGCTGACCTCTCACCTTATTTCGTGCGAACTGCACCTCAGCTCCTTTGTAATCCCAGCACGCGAATCGAATTTAAGAAAGCCAACGGCTAGCAGTTCACAAAGCTGCTAAAGTTCTAGTTGCACTTTCTATATATGTGGCTGCTACAGGATGGATGCTTGAAGAAATTGTTACGATTCTCTCACGTACTATTTGCTGACGGGAATTTATGTGCCGTTAATAAATGAATAAAAGAAACCTCGACGTACATGTAACGATAACGCATGCGAAAACGTCTACTGGAAAACGAACGAACAAAATAATCTGCTCGTAAAGATTCATGTTTCAATCGAGATTCATACTCGACTCGACGATTTTTACCTGTCGTTTTAAGCGAACGCTGATCGAAGAATATCCAAGTTCGACTAACGGCAGCAATTTTAATCGATGTGCACGTCGTTTGTATTTACCTGTTCGATCTTGTAAATGGAGCACAGGTTGGTGGGCGGAAATACGGGCATCAAGGAAGAGGAGTCGCTTCGTTTCTTTACGGCGAATATCGTGGAAGCGGTGAATAGTTGGGCTATGCGTCTTGGAAATCCCAGCACGTGAATCGAGTTAAAGAAAGTCGAGGCGAGTCAGTCAGTCAGTCAGTCAGACAAGCAGCCGGTCGTCAACGGTGGTAGTTGGTGAAATCGCAGAATACCGGCTCTGCTCGTCAGTATCCTGTCAGAGGACGCAAGCGCGCTCGCGCCCCTTATCGAGTTCGAGAGCAAAAGCGACGAGTGCCGGTGGTAGTAGATGTATATATCTATAGAACGTGCATAGGAATAGGTGGGAGAAACGGAGAAAGGGAGAAAAAGCTGTGCGAGAGACAGAGAGAGGAAACGATAGAAGGGTGGAGGGTTGTAGGTGGCGGCACACAGCCGGCTTGGAGGCCGAAGGGAGAGAAAGAGAAACGGTAAGGGGTAGAAGAGGATAGAGGACGAAGAGGAGAGAGGCGGGTGCAGCTACGAGTCGGGCGCCGCAGTGTTTGTCAGTCCTTCGTATGGACATCACGTCTGACGCGGCTGATAGTCTACTCGCGCTCTGGCATTCGTGTATACGCGTAAGTTTTGGCGGCATCTATCACCTTCGGTCCACGACGTGTCGCGCGTCAAATTTCCCGTCGATGAGCTACCGGACGTGCCTATGCTCACTCGCAACTCAATCGTCTCGTTTTGTCATCGTCATCTCCACGAGTAATTCGAGGATTAATCGGCCGATCGAGATGTGAAAACGCCGAATTGGAAGCGATGTGGCTTCCGTTGATGCTGCTCGCCTTGATGGCGAGCAGTTCCGCGTGTCCAGATTTATGCGAGTGTCATCAGAGTGCCGCCGAAAGGGACCTACCGGCTTTTGTAAATGTGAAGTGCCGTGGACGTGCGCCAGGATTATCGGAATTGCCGATTAAAACGAGAAGCTTCGCGATAGACGGTGCCGACGAATACGAAGTGATCGGTTTCTTCGACGAACTGGAAGTGAGCGATTCGTTGAACGATTTCGAAGTGATCGGTACGTTGAACGAGTTCGATGCAAACGGTACGTTCGACGAGTCGGATTCCGGCAACTCGACGATTCTTCCCTACCTCGATGACGTATCCGTGACGAACTGTTCGTTGGTGTTCTTGAACGTGTCGTGGCACGGCTTCGAACGCGTCAGAGCATTGAACCTATCATGCAACAATCTGGCACGGTTGAACGATGTGCTAGTAGGCCGTGTGACGAATATGAGCGAGCTGACGCGTTTCGACTTGTCTGACAACTCGCTGACAGACGTGAGTGTCGGAGCTTTTAGGACGCTTGCGGGATTGGTGAGGTTGAGTTTGCGTAGAAACGCGATATCTACCGTGCACGAGGATGCGTTTCAAGGATTGGATCGGTTGGAGTATCTCGATCTATCGGACAACAGGCTGGCGGATTTGCCAGATAGTGCGTTGACGCCACTCTATTCGTTGCAAAAGTTGGATCTCAGTGGAAATCAACTACAAGTTTTGGGTGCCAGGTGGTTCGAGAGTCTCGACAGACTGAGGGAGCTCGACGTTTCGAGGAACGGTTTAGCGCGGGCGGCTTCTGGAACTTTGCAACCGCTTCCGGGATTATCGATACTAAAACTCTCGGAGAATCCTCTTAAAGAAAGAGATGTCTCTCTGCTGTTGGGTACTGGCAGACGCTTGGAAACTGTGGATGCGTCTCGTACAGGTTTGGCAAGAGTTCCAGCTGCGCTAACGAGATCCGTCAGAGCGCTCAGACTAGCCGGTAACAAGTTAACCACGATTCGTGGCGGTGACCTCGACAGTTACCCTCTTTTACGGATATTAGATATCTCGGAGAATCGATTGATAGACATCGAAAACGACGCTCTCGGACGTTTAGAGGTTCTCGAAGAATTGGATATTTCTGGTAACGTTCTCGTTAAGATCCCGGCCAGTTTACCGAACAGTCTTACAAATTTGAAGCTTCAACGAAACAGGATAACAACTTTGAAAATCGACGATCTACAGGGACTATACAATCTAAAATCCTTGACGTTAAATGATAACGATATTAACGCGATTGAGGTGGGAGCACTCGGTCAATTACCGGTACTCGAAGAACTTGATCTATCTGATAATCCCATTAAAACGTTACCGGCTAATACACTAAGTGGACCAAGTAACCTCGCCAAGCTTCGTATGTCAGGATTAACTTCTCTCGAACAAAAGCAGGAGGAACAAAGTGATATGGCCTTCCCGGTACCTACGCCCGAAAGGCTCGTATTCCTCGACGTATCGAGGAGTCCTGTTCTGGCCAGACAGCTTTTAGCGGATGACGCCGCGCTGTCGGCTTGCAAGAGCTTGGTCCAATTGGACTTGTCTCGAACTAACATCAGCAGTCTTAGATTCGATCTACCTTACATGCTACCTCAATTGCGTATTCTCAACTTAAGCGCAAACCATTGGGATTGCACCGAAGATCTGTATTGGCTGGGTGAATGGTTGCGGCAGCACGAACAACTAAATAAAGGTGTTCAACCGGGTCAATGCGATACTCCATGGGAAATGTCAGGATCACTCCTATACGAATTGCCATCACCGCCGAGCCCTCTTCCTACAACCGTACCAACCATAACACCCACCGCTTCCACATTATCGATTCTGTCTCCGATCGGACGTACATCTCATTTTAATAACCTAAACGCGTCTTCCAACGTTACCGACGTCGGTTCTCTCGACGAATCTATTAGCGTTAATGACACCAAGCAATCAAGCTATAGAAACTCGAGTCACGGAATAGTCGGTTCTCATAACGTCACCGAGAACTCGACAAATTACAAAATGAAACCTGTTCCAACGTTGCCGAGTAACGAAACGCGTTATTACGAAGCACCTACGTCGTTTCGAAACATGACGACATCAACAACGGAACAGAAGGAGCGAAACTCGAGCAAGAAAGTTATCGAAATCGATCAGACTTCGGCGGAGATTAAAAATTCAATTATGGACGTCGCCGGGCTGCCGTATCGGAGAACGAACGAAGACAAACCGTCAATTATTAGGATGGAGAACGAATCGGATCCAGGAACTATCGATAATCATATAGACGGGAAGAGGCAGAAAAGCAAAAGACCGAGTAAACTTGGCGTATCGTCGAGTAAGATCACCTCCTTCAAGCTATCTAAACTTGCGTCGCTAAAGGAGGAAGTAGGAGAAAAGAAGACGGCCGAGAAATACTCGAAAAGACTGAACAATCTGACAAAAGAGAAGTTGGTACTAGGGAATACTCCTGATTCAAATACGATAGCAGAGGAATTGAATAATCGAGCGACTGATTCCGACGCGAGAGTCTCCGAGGCTTTATCCGCTGGTGCTCATCCCGGAATGTTGGTGCTGGCTGGTGCAGCCCTCGGTGCTGCAGCTGCGCTCACTGTAGTGTTGTCGCGACGAGCCACTGTACGTCGAAGGGATAGGTATCATCGTCACGAAAACATCGAAGTGCACACGCTCACTCCGACCACCGAACTTTGGTGACCAGAGTCTGAATACGCTCGATTGTTCAACAGAGATAAGCAACTAGACGCCGAGGATTACGAGAAACGTGTTGAAATTTTGTCAATATTATCTCAGTGACTACCGAGGACACGACTAACGAACGTGTACTACAGGAGTATGCTAAAGTAATCTATTTTTCATCTTCCTGTTAGTTTCCTTCTATTTGCTGAAACTCGAACGCGATTCCCGACGATTAGCCGATGCGACGCAACCAATCACGCGTCTAGAAGATCGAATACCGACGTTCGATCTCTGATTGACGTTCTTCACAGGCCAAGTGATAATAACTCGATAACTTTAAGAATTGAATAAGAGGTGAATTGAGTAGAGAAACTTTTACACGACGGAATCAAAACAATTTCGAATTCATTATTTAGATAACGGTTTATCATGAAAGAGATAATTTCCCAGTCAGCCAATGTTCCTTTCTGGCAACGAGTTACTGGAGAACGCAACAGTGTACAACTGTACAACGCTCGTTTAAGGTGAGCGGATGAACGCTGAGCAGTTCCGACTAAGATGTACAAAGCTCAAACAGATCACCTTCTCCAGGAGAAAGCTGAAGTAGTTCCCGCATAACCACCAGATTCGGCTTTGTCCGTCGGGAAATACCGGACATACGAGAAAGTTCAGCGAAGGAAACTGTTGGCCGAAATCCCACGGATTCTGCGGAACATCTCTCGATGCGAATCTCGAGCGAACGATAAACTCGAGAAGTAGTCGAAGCTCAGTCAAATTTCGAAAAATCAGTGTTTCATCGAGGAATTCATTAAAACAAAGACTGCTTGCTTAAGAGGACCGTATCGAACCGAAAACGTTCGTGACCAGGAAATCGGTGCTCGATGTAGTACCCTTTCTTTTGGTATTTCGTGAGAAACCTCATCCTGGTGCGAGACGATGAAATGCAAACAAAGACAAAGAGAAACCGCAGGTGGCAATAATTAAAAATTGATGCGCTGCATCAACCTCAGGCGATCGGAACGTTAAATAGCACACAGTGACAATAATAATTGTAACGTGCCGCGTTTCTGGATTGGACTTTTCACCGTACGTTTAGGACGCTTCCGTGACTCGGTAGAAGTGCGGTTAGGCTACGTACGAGGAAAATGTGGTGAGAAAGGGCGAGAAATGGGAAGAAGGCTTGAGAGAGAGAGAGAGAAAGAAAGAGAGAGAGAAAGCGACGAAGACAGAGGGAGCGAGCGAGAGAGAGTGAGAGAGTGAGAGCGAAAGAGGAGAAGACGGAGAAAAGAAATTGATGGGACACAGGAAACGTGCTGGCGTGAAATTCGCGGTGGCGAATTGTACGTTTGAATGACAGTACGAGACGGGAAGCGGAGAGCGATTGCTAGCCGGAAGAACTTTTATCGAACGCTGCGAGATCGAGTGAGAAAAAAAAGTGCGCGAAGAAGTAGTGAAGGAGAGGGTGTGAGAAAGTATGCGAGAAATGAGCGAAGAGCTAGAGAGTAAGAATGGAAAAGAGAAGAAGGACGAAAGAGCGAGAGAGCATGAGAGAGAGAGAGAGAGAGAGAGAGAGAGAGATTGAGAGATTGAGAGAGAAATGATCGCGAGGTGGAAACCGCTCTCAACGGCGGCCACACCGAGTGTACAGAAACGTAGCTTCCGAACTTAATTCTGGCTTGGCCAGTTGCCAAGACTCCTTAACAAACAGAAAAAAACAAAGGATAAGAGTGGAAGAGAGCAGATAAGAAATAACGAAGAGGCTAGACATTATCTTTCTTAAAATAACCAGTGTCAAAGTACCGCTATGATAATAAACCGATGTACAAAGATGCAATTTTTTCGATTCTTTTGATCGCCTTTCACCGATCATCTTTCTGTTCTACCAAACGTTGAACATTTAATCATTAGTCCTAGCTTTATTTATCTATATTAATATACAGCTATTTCTGGTATATCATTAGGGATCAGAAGAGTTTGTAGATATAATTAAGTGTATTTTAGATTTATTGTTTTAATTTCGCAAAAGAATACGTATGCAGATTGGCGTCTCTTTTAAGAAAGATAATTTTCTTCAAAAGTAACGACTACAAAATGCAGGTAAGTTAACTCTTACTAATATCCTATTTTACTTCTTCTCGTTGTTTTGTTCTCATCAAGTAAATCTCAATATTCGATGTATTTTTAATCTGATGTCAGAAATTTTATTACAATGCCTGACGATATGCAACATTTTTGCTTCGCTTTGCGAAGCACGTAAATTCATACCGTTCTACGCATCTGACTTTAAATATTTTCTAATTTATCTCTAGCAGAAAGATAATTGCATGCTAGCCAGACTTATCGATTTTTGTTGGTACATTTTAATACCATCACGATATTTCAGTTAAATATGAAAACTTCAAAAGTTTTTGTTAACTGTACTGTAGTTTGTTATTGCTTTCTTACTAACTATCTCGTGGACATTATTAATCAATTTTGTTGACACAATCATCATAATAATTCCAATGCATAATTATGTACATTTCCATGTACATGTAAATACATCCCCCTTCATAAATAGTAAGATATATTCCGGTTTAAGTAAACTTAAATGTCATAGAAAAATTTGAAAAAAGATCTAGAACCAAATAGTAACAAATATAATAAAAAAAGAAATAATAAATACCAGAATTGATTAAAATAATGACCGAGATTATTTTTAGATTTATTTCGAATTATGTATTGTATATTTATTTAGAACGTGGAAATAAGATTTTTAGTATGATATTAAATGCATGAATTCTTCATTCATTTAAGATTCTGTGATCTCTACCTATCCTAATCTTGGGTTCCAAATGAGATGAGGATAATTTCAATAGAATAGTTTCTTAATGTTTATGAAAGCGGTGTACGTATTTATACATCTTTAGTTAAACATATTTTCAATAGAGATACAATTTTTCAAAATAAAATTTTCAAATTAACGAAAAAGATCATGATTTACAATATACTTTGTTATAAACAGGCATATCAGAAAAGTAAACAAATCAGAGTTGAAATATACCATACTTTCTGATAAAAATATAAATTGAAGAGATACATACTAATCTTGATTTACAATATGACACCCTCTTACAAATGAACGTATCGCACCAGTGAACAAATAGTTGAAATATATCAGATCCCGGAAGCGGTATCGGTATAAAAGCGCAATTAATTTCGCTCTAGGAAACAACACAATTAGCTGCTCCTTAAAAATGAGTCTGCGAAACGTGCAATTTATTATTCGTGCACGAGAATGAGTTCCATCACCAGACGAAAACCATCGAGCTCATTAGCATGTTAATCGCCGCAACAGACTAATCCCGTTACTCGACAACGTCGTCAAAAAATTCTATATCCTCCAGCAAATTAAGGAGATGGAGAAAGAAAAGAAGTTAGGAACTGTTGAGAAAAAAGATCGACAGCTGTCGGGAAAATCTGTACCTTTCAAGATACGGCGGTATCCGCTTCGATTCGAGATACAAGGATTTCACGCTTTCAGCCAGTTATCGGGCAAACAGATTTCCTGCATCTGCCGCCGCGCGTTTCGCGTTGCCTTCTTTTCTAGAAAAGTAATCTAACGGAAACCATAGGAATCCGTACATTTAAAATGATAAGCTAATGGTTTACCATGCGACCATTCCCATAGTGGTATTTGCTGTATCGCGATATGCTTAAATTGTTATTTTCGTTAGTTTTTATTATATTTTGGGGGATATGATATTAATATATACAGTTGTGTAATAAAGTTTCTGGTTAGGAAACATTATAATATTTTGTTGATATTTTCGTTAAAAATCAGTTCATTAAAAATCTTTTATCCGCTTAAAAATCCCCCATTATTTTCCATGAATACGCGCTACCCTTTGCAACAACAGTTTCCTCTTTTTGCTTTAACTGCGTTCGCTGCAGAAATCCATTTTACAAACTGTATTATCATACAATTAAAATGAAAACCGTTTCGACGTTATCCCGGCGCAAAATTTAATTTACAAATTTTATTTTCACCTTTACATTAAAGCAATTTTCGGTGATTCAATTATTGACCCCTCGCGAGTTCATGCTCGCCCTATATGATGTACCACGTTCATTAAGTTAAATGACACGTAAAACTAATACCATGCCGGCAACTATTACAATAACAAAAAAAAATTAACGTTACGACGAAATGACCGAATAATCAGAATTTTATTTATTCCGCAAGACCGAAAAATAGCATAAAGGTTGGTAGACACGTTCGTGTCGTTCGTTTTCCTCATTAACTTGTAAGAGTCACTCATGAGGAGAAATGTGTAGCAACGACGTCGACATGGAAGTACGTGGGAGGATGCTGAATATTTTCAATTCAGCGTGCTGCCATTTCTCCGCAAGGTTCGCACCCATAAATTTCGATTTGCAAGAAATTAGAGAGAAAAGCACGGCAAAGCGAAAGAGGGGGGTGGCGGAAAAGTTTAATTTTCTCTGTCTTAATCTCAGTAATTTCATCCCAGAGGCTGAGAAGTTCCGTTCTGCAACGAACGTTAATCGGGTTGTTCGCGGCTCCGCAGACAAAAGCGATAACCAGAAAACATGCTTACCTCCCCCATCAAAGAATCAGATAACGTCACCGGGCGAACATTAAAGGAAAAGATGGAGGAAGAAACACGAAGCATGTCCGGGGATACAAAATCACGAGACTTTGAAGCAACGTAAATGTTACTACATGAATAATTCGCGGCGAACGTTTCCCGGTCTCGTAGCCTGCGGCTGAATTTCCTGGAACATGGTAACGAGACCGCAACAGGGGAAAAACGATATTTAGGAGGGCCGGAAAAGCAGCCGGCACGGAACCTAGCGATCCGTTGCGTAAGAGAAGAGAGGGAGAGGAAGCGAACGAGAAACCGTTCCTTAAAGCCGTTGTTTAAATTTCCTATGGAATAACCCTTCGCAGCAGTGCAACTAGGAAATTTAATCACCGTATAGCGGCTCACCCCGGGCTACGGAACTGGCAAATTCAGTAACATCTTGCAGAAGTTCGTTATCCCTACCCCTGGCTTGCGTTCGATTCCGGTTTACCCAGACGCCACTGCTATTTCGTAATATTGACTTCATCGATGAAAAACAGAATTCAGTTTCTCAACTTATCTGCATTCCCAGCCGTCCCCTCCGCAATTGCTCCTTTAGTTCGTTCTAATATCACGCCAGGCAAGTCAATTTAGTCGTTGCAAACACGCGGAATGCCTTTGTAAATCGCGTTATACCAATCCCTGTTAGTGAGATAGTTAAATGGCAATTTAAGTTGAGGAAGCCGAGCTAACAAAGTACATAGTGTGCAAGTCGAGAATGTATACCATAAAAAATCTTTTCACGAAGAATAGACTGGAATTAAATTAGCCATGAGACAGATAAATTTTATTTTATTGATAAAAAGAACCGAATAAGCGCGCTAATATAGATGCTAAAGTATGAGATACAGAGATATACTAACGTTTTGAAACGTAACTTAAAGTTTTATGAAAATATAATTCACGGAATATCGTAATTTACATTTTAATCTTGACATAATTAAATCAAGTAGATCGCATCATGATAGAAACTAACGAACGAAAGAATATCATCCACGGGTAAGTGAATAAGAAAACAGCGACGAATTGGACGACAAGATACAGATAAAACAAAAAAATAATTAAGACAAACTGTGGCCATTATAATTTCATATACGACAAATATGAAAAAATATTGAAGATTTATGAAAACTTTAACTTTCGTGAAATCGTGTGCAAACGCTTCACAGTCTGGAAGAATTTAATAAATCTTATTCAGTAAGCAATAATTTGTCAGATGTGCACGTTGAATGATAAAACGGACTCTTTAAACGGCATAATTTTACAGAAAGCGTATAATGAAGTAAATGGCACCCGTTCCATCGCTTTCTCTCAGCCTTGCGCTGCTTTTCTCACTCCTCCCTCTTCTTTAATGAGCTAACTATTTCCTCGTCGTCGAGTCAAACGTTTCCTATATCAGCGAAGTTAAATACGAAACCCGACCCAAACTAATTATCCACGATACCTCAATTAATCCTTCTTGCTAGCTGTAAGGATGCAGCTATTTGATTTCTCAGTTATGTACAGAGAAAAAGTCTGTAACAAACAGGTCAACAACGTTCGTAATCAGACGTGCAACTTGGAAAGTATGAAATAGAAACATCATCGATACTGTATTACTGGTACTATTACGCTTTACGTCCATCATTGTTAGAATTATTGATTCCCTTTCGGAAACAACTGAATAAAATCCTATTTGTAAACAGACCATGGCAGACGTTCATTAGTGTAATTACTGGACCTGAGCGAGGTTGGTGAGTTGATATCAGTGTACATTCAATCATATCTGCACGGAACAGGTGATTTTTAGTAGATAATGGATATGTATACCCTCATACAAAAGTTGTAAAATGTGTGGTTTAAATTTAACCAAGCAAAGAAGTGTTGAAATTTGTAAAGAAGTGCTTTTTCATTCGATATTTGATAGAATAAAGAAAGTACGTATAGAAAGGTAAATATTGATAATTTTGTTGTAATGTGAATATAGTTCAAAGAGTCTATCCAATTAAATCAGTATGAATATTCAAACAATATTTGGAAATTTGAAATATTATTATTATTATTATATGTCGAATATAACATATGGATTTTATTATAATATGTATAAAATTTTGCAAATCTGAATCGAAAGGGAAATTTTTAATTGAAAATATATTTCTCCTGTATAATATAAATTTGATGCTTCCTATCAAAGACAATTGAATATTCCATAACATTTTCTACTAAGACAATTTTCACACAAATTTACAAACAATTCCACTTTATACTATTGAACAATATAAAGTTTGGATACGATCTGAAATTTTCTGTATTATTCACAAATTTAAATTTAATAGCTATACGAATTTAAATAGCTTCCTTCAACAAGTATCTTAATTCACGAAACGAAATATAACTTTCTAATAAATTTATCAAGTAGGAATATCAGCTAAGCAATTATCAACGAAACAAAACCTGACCATTCTCAGTGCACCCGCTCTTCACCTGATAAGCTCGAAAAACCGGACTAACCATAATTGAGTTTCGTTAGTTATCATACTTAATCTCGATCGATTACTACGGGACACGCTACGAAATCAGCTCTGTTGACGCTTTCCCCTGAAATGGAAACATCGTTGACCGTTGATGTTACAAGGACTCAGGAGGAACGTAAGTTTGGCCTGACATTGATCGGGAAATAGTCTCCATGATACGGTTCTCAACGCAGACGTCGGAGCCTCTCCCATGGACACCGGAACCAAGGTGAACTAGGTTTACACAACGGCGAAGAGGTAAGAGATCCTCTTCATTTTATCTCCAGTATCCGCAAACCGTCCCTGGTAACCCGGGCTCGCTTTCCAACCAGCTTCAGGAGCTCGCCACAGCCTTTTTATTTCCCTTTGAGCCGGATGCGATCCGACGTGCGAAAAATCTGGCCTGCTCGCATCCGATTAAACTTATAATCAAACACGTCTAACACGCGAAGTTATCGAATCGTTTTCCCGCTTCGTGCGGAAATTCAGTTTCAGATATATCACGGGGAAACTGATTTATCGAATGCTGTCTACGCGAGGAATCACACAAACGCTGAAAAGGCGAAAAGACTCCGCTTCTTATTACGACATCTATGGTTAGTATACCATTTTAGAGAATTATTTTCGAAGTCAACGAAGGAATTTTTATTATTTAAAGATATTTATAATTTGCAGATTACATTACATTGCCAGACATATGTATTAGAGCGTTTATAACGTAAAATATTAAATGAAATAAAATATGATAGGGTCTTTAAATAAGTGAGGCGAACATTCTTTTAACAAATGACCTAATAATTAATTACCATTTTACTTTTATATTCTTTGTATTAATAAAACGCGAATGAAAATTTTTACGTAACCATTCTACTGAAGCTTAAATATTCTTCTTGACATTCTGTAACGTTTCACTGATATTCTACCGTTTGTCTTTTTCGCTTGGACTCACTGCATATAAAAAGCTAAAATGTCAGGTCTACTTGAAACGGTTTCATTTTATATTGGAAACAGTGCTCTCGTATCATCGATATATACATATATAACATGTATTTGTCTTTAGTGTAATAGAATTTTAAGAGAAACAATAAAGTACTTTAAACGTTTATTTAACTTCAAATTAAATTTAAATAGTTTTAAACAAGTTTCTCTTCCAAGTTTTTGACGCATAAATTTACATTTGTTTATGAATGACAATAGCTAAATTTTCTATAATAAAAAACTAACAATGAAATTGGGCGTATAATATATCTTTTAGAAGATATATAGATATTTTATTATACAAGATATCGTAACTCTCGAATGAAGAAAAATCGTGGCTAAAAGAATCAAGTTTAAGAAAATCTAGCTTTACATATATCGCGACATTTATTTGCATATTTCAAACGAGACTGATAATGACCCCAGTAGTATATTATATTTTATAATCTATTGAAAATTGAAAGAAAGCTAATTTAAGCACGTTCTTTAAAATATAAGTGCATTTACTTATATAACATGAATTTAGACTGATTTATTCCTTAATCAATGGTTTCAGTGTTCAAGAAGAATTACGACAATGTAACAGCTTTTCTCAAAGTTAACTTGGACCGTATTATCCCATTAGTTCCAATAACGTTATCCCGCAGATAGTGAACAGCATTGGCAAACAATTTCTAATTCTTATTTCCCATTGTTCCACTGACTGTTGCCCTTAATTGTTAAATATTTAAATAAAGTGTAATCCCCGATTATTACCGCTAAAGATCATATAGCAAGTATAATCGCGTAATCCAAGAATGCTTTCAAATTAAGCCAATGCGCTGTTTACAATTTTAGAAGCAAGCAAACAAATAGCGCAACGTCTTCCTAAGTAACACACGAATAATTCGCTAAACAATTACATTACGAGACTAACATAGATTTAAGCAATTAACAGTAGAGATAGAAGGGGGGAAAAAGAGCGACGTATGAACTAGCAGATCGCGAATATGTCACGCGAGAGAAAAGGAGTGGAACAAAGTGCTGTCGCAATTAAATGTTCATTAAACCTATATGTAGAGCTCTCAGTAGGGAAAAAAAATTAGTGAAACGTATAACGCGGAGAGCACGTTATAATACCTCCCATTTTTGCATCGCTACGCGTGTCCAAGAAATATGCGACGCAGTTTTTAATCATGAAACTGTACTGGATAGCAAAATTCTAGAGATATTATGATGGTATATAATTGGAGAATATACTGAAACTGAAAGACAAACATAGAAATGGTTAAAACGTGAGAAACACCATATAATTATCCGTTATGTCCAATAAATTTTTGCAGTATTAATCCAAGGCTAAATCCAAAACTCGATGGAAATTTATAATCATGCTTCTGTGTATCTGGCAGTTCACCGCACTCACACTAGTACATCCTACGATGAAATGCACGAGTAATTTGTATTTTCTCGAATGAAATATTTAAATAATTTTATTTCTGCTCGTTGAGAGAAACTGTTGAATGAATAGGATAATATAATATGATTTTCATACCATTTCAAAAATTTTACGTGATTGTTAATGTTAGATTTTAACAAATCTGACACTTTTATCAATTCGTAGCAATTTTTCCAAGCTATTATTATATTTTCATTCATAAAGAAAAAAGTCCGAAAGCCACGTTCGAACCAAGGAAAACTATCTCTTTGAAAAAGATAGAACGTAATTACTTTAAGAACGAGTTCATAAAACGAACGAAGAGAATAACGCTGATTGAAGAATTCCAAACAACACAGTGTCTCAGTGAAAAAATTGTTGAATATTTTATAATTTTAGAATGACGTCAGAAAATAACAGTATCATTTCATTTCCTCGTACAACGAACAAAAAAATTATCAATAAGATCCCTACTCGGCGCTGGATATTTTAAATGATTTCAAAGGTGATCTACAAAATACGTAGTGACAAAGCGGCAAACAATTACAGAATCCGATAAAGAGTGGTCAATGCCTAGCAATTGTAAGAAAATCTTCACAATGAATGACATGGATTTTATATAAAAATACTTCCACAAGTGAGCATTTTGTTCAGGAAACTCGTGGATACGTGTCTTTGAAATAAGATAATGATGCTGCCTGCAAAAGAAAAAAAGAATTGTGGTACGGATTCCACTGAAACTCTAAGAAATTCGTAACGCGTAACATTGGAACTTTACTCGTTTTATTAGGTCTGTGAGCATAAAATTCTTTACAACCTGGAGATTGCTTCCCAACAGTTTAATGTCAATGCTCGTAGATACTACCGTAACAAGAAGTGTGATTGTGAATTGCAGTCGTTCTTCAAGCAACAAGAAAGGAAGAATTATCGATAACCTACTTATGATTTAATTGTAATTAAATGTAAACATATTTATGCGAACTTTAACAGCTTTGTAAATATTTCAACTTTTTCATATATGTTATACTGACTAGTTACTACTTCCTGAATTTTTCTCATTAATGAATCATATGCGTATGGATAAAACGAAAAAAATTTGTTTCTGTAATGTTTTTATATGAATGTGGAATATTGCTACAAAAATCACAAAAATCGCAAAGCTAAAATAGTAAAGTATGTATATGAATTGCAGTTGAAATCTTTAAATGTGTGTGTGCGTTTTTCTTTTTTTTTTTAGGAACAACGTTTTCAAACAATAGTACTAGAAATATTGTAAAAACTGCTGAATCGATTGGATGAAATTTTACATAGCTATTCCACATTCTACGTGAATTATATGATCTCCATCGTGGGGTTTGTTTAATGTTCTACTACATCGATTTTATACAAAAAACTCGCAAATAATCATTTCGTGAGAAATTGATATTTTTTAAAATCAGTCATGACAAAGTATAAATTTACTTACGCTCTTCTACTTGACTCTCATTTCTTCTTTTTACTTCTACTCTATACATTTACAGTCTCAATATTTTTTAATCAAATTTATCCAAACATTAAACTTAAATAAAATAGGTAAGATAAAATTATATTTATATTCGTCAGACCGTTTGTCCCTCTACAGGTATACACAAGCATTTTGTCATAAAATGTCACTAAGAGTTTTTGTAAGAAAATATCTATATTCTCAATATATTTCTTTATGTACTGATTCATGATTTACCTTTCTCGTAATTTATTTACTTATATATGCGCATAATACGCAAGACAATTTCCTGACGGTTTAATAAAAGTTGTCCTTCTAACGCTAATCTCCCTGTTCGTTTCTTAACCATACAAATAACAACACGACAATCCCCTCTTCTCGTAACGTTCCATCCGACACGATCGTTTCCTCGCCGCACTATTTGCACATTTCGGTGATTAAGTGTCCGCATTTATCAGAATCCGTGTCGCTGTTCGCCCGTCAAAGCGAAATCGCGTGTAACACGTTTGCCTGACAGGTAAATGTAAATTCTTCCTTCGTGAATATGGAACGGTGAAAATCTGCTGTCGACCGACAACGTTTACATCCCCTGCGTACCCCTTTTCATAAATGATTGACGCCCGTAAGCGACAACCTCTGAAAAATAATCATGCCCGCTAATTGACTTTATTATTTACGCGAGTGTATATTTTACCTCTGGGCCGTGAGTCTCGCTAACCGACCACCGATCAACATTTCGAATTATTGAAAACACGAAGCAATAGCTGGTGCACAGCAGTGGTTTGGATGAGTTCATGTGAAACGGCCATGACTACCTGACCGCTGCAATAATTGAAACCGATGGCCCCGTAAAATTCTGATCGTTCGTGACATTCTACCGCCGCTGGTGCCGCGCGGCTCTTCCTCTCTTCCTGCGGAAACTCCGAAGATCGATCCAGATTATACAGGAACACCGACACCGAGAACCCGGCATTAACCAATGGCTGGGAAATTGATCGAATATGAGCTGGAGAATCATTCCGTGAGAGCGAAGCTCGCGTTAAAAAGAATACCAGAGATCCGTGCCATTTGCGAATGCATCGGCAATGCCTGCTGCTTCATCCTGATAATACACGACCGTTTAATCCGTGAGCTAGCGCGTAATGAGAGATGAAAATAGAGAAGCAACTTTCAAATCGTTCTGAAGGAGGTAAGAAATCAGAACTCGATCGATCATACGAATCAACCGGGAAATTGCAACAGCGCCACCGATGTTACCGTTATTACGTCACGTTATGATGGAATACGGTGCGCTCTGGAGGTTTTATTTGATACATGCAGGCGCACTTTCTATGCAAATACCTAACGAAATTGTACAATGCTTTGATGAATTATTTTCTGGTATTTATAAATTTCCAAGTGACTTTACTGAATCAATTTCGGAATTTCGAAACTACCATCTACTTTATATGTACATATTTTTAACTTTAACTCTCTTCGATCGCATTTTTGTTTATTTATTATTATAAAAGAAAGAAAGAAATAAAAGAAGATAAATAAAAAAAGAAAGAAAAAATAAAAAAATAAATAAAAGAAAGAAGAGTTATAATTGATTACAGGCATTTGCCTTCATTTGTAATCTTACAACTTTTCATTTTTATAGTTGTCCACGTAATTTCAATATGATACTTACAGTGCGGATATGTATGCATTTATGAGAAATTTGAAGATGCAGAAATGAACACAAGACATATACTAAGGAAAAACATACATAAAAATATAAATTTACATCAATATTTGTAATCTAATAATAATACATTGATAAAATCCAATATGTATCGATAAGCGAGTAACGTAAGATCAAAAGAACATGAACGTATGAACAGATATGTATAGTTTCCAACGCATGGCGTTATAAAAAATAATATAGTTTTAATTAATTTATTAATGCTTCACTACATGAACTTGAATTACACGATTTTAACAAAATTGATTAATATTATAAAAAATATTAAGCAATGTACAATTTCACTTGTATTTCTTTAAAAGGAAATATTTCCTTTTCTGATATATTTCCACCGCTATTGATGGAAATAATTTGAATTAATAACGAAATCAAACTGCTTGCAATTAAACAAAAGAACAAACAAACAGTATTCTCATTAAAAATTAAATAAATTCAACAGAGACGTACTTGCAAAGATATAATAATTGAATTATCCGCGATGCTTGAAACAATGCAGCTAAAAGTTATATAAATGAAAAATGCTTTGGAACGGGTATGATTTAAAGAAAAAACTAATTGTTCAAACGAAACCAACAGTCAAACGCGTGCTAAATTAATTTGAGAATATATCCATTAATTAAATCAGGTAAACGAAACTGTTCAATGCCTTGTTAATGCGCTAGCGTCAGCGTATTTGCATAAAAAGCAAAGCATGAAACAAGTTACCAGCCATTTCTACGATGCCGCACATACCAGCGATTCAAACAGCAACCACGGCTTGCAACGGTGATTCAGCTAACCACAGATTTACTGTCACGCGAACTATGCTTCCGTCTGGTCATGTGTCCAAAATCATTTGTTATCTGATTTCATGAAATAGTTTACATTCTTTTTAGCAAATTAGCTTTTTCATTTAATTACATAGAATTAATCGAAAATAAATACTTTCTTTGTTGTTATGTTTTATTTTCAAATAATTTGTAATTTAATTATAATTAACTTATAATGAAAAGTGTACACTGTCAATTTTTTAAAAATTGTTTTAAAAAATCTTTGAAAATGACAACGGAAATTATTTGCTTGATTTGATGAACTAGCGATAAGTATGATAATTATTTACCAATTTAATCAGATTTAAATAGCCAAAATTGCCTGTAATTATACTGTTCTACCAATATTTCTACTTAGTCGTTATTAATTAATTTTACTTTAATTGCTACAAAATTCATATCTCAACCTTCCTGTACAATTGAAGTATACAATACTGTGCAATAAATTCTATAACTCTTTATGTAATATATTCTATTCTATATTGCGATTTGTCAACTTACTAATATTATTAGTTAGTCAATTATTTTGTAAGGAGACTTATAATTAGGTATAATAAACCAAATATTGGTACATAAAAGAAAAACGACCAAATACAAAGTTCTGTACAATATCAAATTTCATAAAAAGGAAAACAGATAAAAGAGAAAATAAATCAAAAGTTCCCATCATACGTCAAAAAATCTAAAATGGACATGAAAATTTACTTTTCTCATTTCAATGTTTCCCAAAAATTTCTTTAGCTGTCAATTTGCACAGTCGATAATAGGAAACTCGATCATAATTCCAGACGTATTGTTAAAATTCAAGAAGAGGATTACTCTTTCGATATGAGTCAAGTTAAAGAAAAGAAAAATAAAATTGTAAAAACAACAATTTTTTACGGTTATGGAAAACAGTAAAATTCATTCTATCCAGTCTGACGAAGATATATGCTCCATTTTAGAGATTCAATTCGTTACCTTTTTGCTGTTACAAAACGCAATTCTTGGCGTCCGTTAAATCGCAGAGAACCACCGAAAATACGCACGGCCAATCGATTTATTTCCTCGTATATTTCAGGATTACGAAAGTCCGAGGTCGAAATCTCCGGGAATATTTACGGCTTGACGTACGATACATCAAGTGATAAAACCGGACAAATCGATCTCTTTTAATATCGAAAACTATCCTCGAAAATAAAGATTGTGGTTCGATGAATCTCCAAATTATAGATACGTCCAGCGTATTTGTTACAGGTTTAATGGAAAGAATGAGACGAGCATCGCTATCTCGGACAAATTTTTATAGCTCCCAGAGTATTCTACCGCTGGAAAGTTGGAAAACCATTTCACTTACTTTGTAAGAAGATGCAAGTTTTTTCTGGAAAAAGTATATGTGGATATTTAAGTTCTTACACAATTTAAATGAGTTCACACTCGTATACTTACAATGAAAAAGTTACGTTATAATTAGCGACTTATATTCCTCTGAGATGTTTTGACAAATTGATACTTAATATGATACTGTTAATTCCTTATACTCCTATTTTACCTCTTATAGCCAAAAATTGCAAGCAGCATGGAGAACTGATTACCTGTAAGGCTAATCAACGAAATATTATCCCTCTTTCGATAAATTAAATGATTTGATGATAATAAAATAATACAAGAAGGAAGATCAAACCTAAATACTAAGAATGGTCCATATTTTTCGCGATAATGTTTACACACCAAGAGAACATTTTTCATTAAATGCAAAATTAATTAAATATTTTTAATCTATCTATATGAATGTAAGAACAAGAATTTTGTCACAATTTTAGCTAATAGTTCGACGCATGATTTGTAAATAAATAACATATAAAAACGATTGAGTAATAAAATAACAAATCAAATAAAGCATTTCAATTAATGGCAGAAATTAATGTAGCAGAATTGAGAAAAAAGGAATTGACACGTAATTCTTATCATACAAAACAATTGCTATTTCTTCTTTTATAAAAAATAAGTATCAAAAATAAAGAACGCACAATTTTTAATCTGTATACTTTTATTGATCTACATTACATAGCGTTACCAGATTTCTATCCTTTCGTGAAATAAATAACAGATAATTGTTACGATCTATTAAGCACGATCCAAATATCCTTTTCATAAATAATTTCAATAAGTAAAAAATATTATCTAGATATGAATTAATCGTTTAAATAATCTATAATCTGCAGATATTGGATCACATATCACTGAAACAAAAACACTGATATATTACGAACATAAACATCGCAGATAATGATACAATGCAACAAGATCTGTTCGATTGCAAACGACCAATAGAAGATACATGAAAAGTGAAACTAGAGAAAAATTAGGCGGACGAAATTAGTGGATATTAACTTATGAAAGAAATATTCAACTTTTGCTTCCCTAGAAATACGTAGCATTGAAAGCACATATTTAAGACGAGTGGTATATAATTACGAAGTGCAATCCCGAGAGAAATTCATGCAAGAGAATGGATAAAGAAGTGCAGCGCGTTTAAAGAAACGGCAAATACATTCAGTGCAATATTACTCGACAATTGTGCGTCAAATGGACGAGATATTAATAATGAACCGCATCCGAAAGAAACGATAAAAAAAGCATAATTAGTTAAGTAACCACAAAAGTGTAAAATGCGATATGTAATTGAATGGAAAACATCAAGCGTAATTAAAGTACATTAACAGTTGAATTTCTTTTGAAAGTAGGTACATTAAATCTGTTCTGAAATAACTCAGAAATTATTCAGGAATAAATCAAAACAATCGAGAAATTACTTTACACGTTTATTAAATCTAGAAATGATGCAAATATTAAGATATTTTTTAATATTTATCAGATAAAATTTTTATGTCATTATTTCACTAAAACCATAATGTACATATTTTTAGTAAATTCTTTATAATGTTTTTCGAAATATATAAATCAGCCCAACAGAAAATAATACTCTTTGATTCGTAATTCTAAATACACAGTTTCTAAGTACATTAATAGGTAATACGTTCCAATACTTTTTCATGTAAACGTCATTGCAAATATATACGTACGTATTCATGCAATAAAACCCTATAATCAATACAATGGTTAGAAAAAATCTCCAGAGGTATTAAAATGATAATTCTAAATGCAAACTGGATGCAAACGAGGGGTAATATGCATACTAGGATCTTCGAAAAGCTCACTCGGTTCCACATTTTTATGTTACTGGTCGACGATTAGAGGCGATGGAGTTTCAATTATTTTCATAACAGCATAGCCACTGAAATGACTTCCTCCAGAGAGCCAAACTACTTTCCCAATATAAGTGTCCGGGATTACTTGAACGACTTTTATTGCGGTCGTAACCGCATACCGAAGCTGGATTTGCATTCTAGGAAATCTCTCATTTATTCGCCCAGTAGAACGGGGAAAGATCATGCAAATTACGCCAGAGGAAAAAAGTATAAGAATCAAGGCAGAAATAAAGTTGATGAAACGAAATTCCGTTAATTAAAATTTTCGTTGAAAGCTGCCAACTGAGAACTAACGTTTCAGACAGCCACAGCGAAAGAGTTTCATTTTTTCCAAATTAATATCATTTGCATAGAGATCCCGATACATATACTAATGTTGAACTAATTAAACATCGAATGAAATCTTTTGAAATATGATAGTTAGAATTACTTATTCAAAAATAGCATTTCGCTTTTATGCATCTATGGAATGTCTTCATTTTTGAAAAAGTAAAGGAGAATGTAGTAGCATAATGAAATTTTCAATTACAATATTAAAAAGCTACAAAGTAGTTGTCACCAACGGAAAGAGAAAGAAATAATCTACCTTTTAACATTAATGGACAGACTACATGAAATATTCATACAGACAAATTTTTAAACATTTTCAATTGTATATCAACTTTTGTGTGATCTTGATTTTATAAAATAAATCGTAGCATGAACTTTAATAAAAAAAATTGTATATTGTCGTCATCGTGAAATTCTCTATCTCTTCTAGAAGGAATTGATTTTGAGTCAGTGAATCTTACAATTTTATCTCTTATAATTTTCTTGCAATCACAAATGTATTAAGAACGACTGCAACGAAAGAGAAAATCTATTTTGTATTTGTTGTCGTGATAAATTATATAAACTGGTTCGAAATAAACACGTGGTGAGTTTAAAAATTTTTAAGGAAAAAATTCGCGTATCTAACCGATGTCACATTGTTCAAGAATCGACTGTAGTAATAGAAAATGTTTTCATCAAAAAGCAATATCATTTTAAAAATTCACCAAATATACATCCACGAATTGCCATATATATATATATATACCTCAGTATTAATATTTCTTTGCGTGTGCAAATTTCATTCATTATTACGTCCTCTCGAACCCGCGTTCGTTAGACGTTAATTCAAACACTATTATAATTACCAAACGGAGAGACGATATGGCATTGAAAATCATAAAGGCAGTATGTTCAAAAGGAAAAATTACGAAAAGGGAGAAAAAAAACACAATTCCCTCGATCGTACATTCGTCGAATGACAACAGTGGAGGAAACGGCTCGAGATTCGAATAATTAATCGTGCAACACAATGAGAGACCATAGACCCCGAACAGCCTTTGAAATATCTACGAACTTATCGTTTGAGAAGCGAGCAAATATTAATGCAGCTTATTACTCCAAGCAAAGAGTTCGCCCTTTGTTTGCTACCCACTTTGCGCCGGAGACCAAGGGAAAGCGAAAGTGTCTGGAATCAGACGAAAGCTAACTGGGCGCACAATCTGTTGGACTTCGTCAAGCGAGACGAAATGATTAACCGGGCATTAATACTTAATGATTAATTAAGCGTGTGACATTGTCGTTACGGCCAATCTTTTCTACAATACACTTCAATACGCATATACGACTGCTTCTATTCGAAACCGTCGTTCGCTTGAATAATAGACCTTTCAAACATGAATTAATTACTATCCATTATTTCTAATTTGGTAGTTATCGACTATGGAGCTATTTGCGTCAATAATTTCACATATTACCTCGATAATACGTTTCATTCAAGATATTCCACATTTCGATGGTTTTCCATTATTCAAAGCTTCTTTGTACTTGAAATATTATATCTCATATAATTAATTTTCGAAATACCAAAGTTAACGCGGGTTTGAGCATATTGTATATAGTTTTATGTATCTAATTAAAAGAAATAAATAAAGTTTCAAGTAACTGACTGTAGTTCATAACATAATAACTCTTTTATATAATAGTATAAATACTGTAATAACTCTGTATAAAATGAATTCTCTACTATAATTCTCGCATGATTACGCAATTAAGAAATGAGAACGAAATGCCTAGCTATAACAGAGAATATCGCGTTATCGATTTTGGTTTTAATAAACAGTTCTAATAACTGCTATTAATAGAATTTAATAATATCTATATATATATATATATCGTATAAGTATTAATATAGTGGTTGTAACAATATTACGTTTATCGTTTCAAAATCGACCACGATATTGTATTCTTCAACATTTGTATTGTACTATTTAATTAAATTACTATACTCTTTATTTAAATTTAACTTATTAATAACAAGTTACATATTAGCATTATGCGAAAATATACAATTATATAAAATATAGATAATAACTGAAAGCGATATCTATACTCTTCTTATGTATTTATTAGAAAGATTTTAATATTAAAATTAAACACATTAATCATCAGTGTATCCGCCACGTTTCAGTAAATGTCAATGTTTCTACTATATAAATATCTATAATATCTATAAATAATATAGAACATGCTTTAGCCAAGCCACCTAAGAATAAACAAGTATTCGAACAAAACTCCAATCATGTTATTTTATATTAATTTCTAAACATCAATTCAAGAACCGCAATATGTAATAACAAAAAGCAGAATCATCGAGAGATCTCTCATCGTTAATACAAACAAATTAAATTATATTCTAGCGAAAACAAATATTAAATACGTGGATACTTTTAAACTGTAATGCACATATACGAAATATTCAACATCTAATTTTCTAACGTTTTCATACAAAGTATAAAATAGTCGGTGCCCATTCCATGACACGAAAATCTGGAAATCTTGGTCATTACCTCCCATCCCTCACTGCTTGCCTCGCTGCTTTTTATTTGCTACGCTTTATTCTAAATGGCGCGAGAGATTTATTAATAATCCAGTGCGTAAGAAGAAAAAGCGACAGAACGAAGAGAGAAGCAAAGAACGAGCGACGTCAATTAAATTTACGGGACATGGCGAAGTATGCATCTCCGGAACACTTTTCCACGATGAAAGGACGAGTCTCTGTCGGCGTCATTCGTGAAATTTTATTTCTATTTTATTTTACAGCCGGTTCGCCACGGCTTCGAGGGTTATTGTCGCCTCGGTGCTCAATTATGGCTACTTAACTTTTGTGGACCGTCGTACAAAACGCTATTGGAACGGGGCAGTTCCAACTACGCTATGAACTCGAGCTTTACGAGCCGTGAGAAATCAGTTGGAACTTTAGCTCGGGAACACGATTACGCGTATCAGTTACGCGTACGAGACGCACTTTTTGAATGAACAAAATATTCCAAGAACGACACGCGGATCGATTGATATTTTGCTGTAGCCACGTATTTCAAACCGTACGTATATTTTACATATATTTTAAAAAATATGACACGAAATACGTATTGCGATAAATTAATTCGTAAAATTTCAATGATAGCGAGATGACGTCTTTTGTATGGCTTTTCGATAAATTTTTCTCGCGGTAATAAATATTTCAGGATATAACGAGCTCTGTTCATCGATTTCCTGATTTTGAATGCAACTTTTAATGTGTTATGCGTAACAGACGAAAATATAGGATATCTTTCTTAATTATTTAAAATTCATATACAAGTACAATTGGTTATTGTTATTGAGAAAATTTTTAGAGACTTCCAATACGTCAAAATTTATATAGTAAAAGTTTAATTTAAAAAAGATTTTATTTTTTTAATCAAATGATTGAATTATTATGAAAATTGTATTTATTTTGTGCATATGACAAGAAACGAAGTTCTTTAAGAGCTATTACAATAATCAACTTAAACGTAATTAATATTAAAGAACCGAGAATAAAAGTTCCGATACAATTTACTCGATTCATTACTTTTCTTTATGGGGTTACTGTCTAGAAAGCTCCACGATTATCACACTTTCAACGCGACTATACCAAAACATTAATAGTACCCAAAATATTTAATTCCTTTATGCAATACAGAATTAACACAAATAAGAAAATTGAAATAAATTCAGAACAAGGCACTGGATTTGTAATACCACGAATATTAGAAACGTGCAATATAAAAATCTATTCAATGTATCATATCGCGAAACAATCATAGATTTCATTTATTTCGGTTAGATGGTGGCGAATTCATAGGAGGGGGCACATACCCATCGGAGTTTACGAGTGATAAAGAATGAGAAACAGCCATAGAAATAAAGAAATACAAGATGGAATCTTGTCAGGAAGAATTTTCCGCAAGGGGTGCTAACGGAAAGCCACGAGATCTCATCCGGGACTTCGTAACTCCCTCACGTCCCTGTTTTAAGCCATCTTCGTCGCGGACGGTCTTTACGATTTCCCGAACCGTGGATCAGATTAAAGTAAAGCCCTGCAACAGTTTTGCAGAGCTTCGTCCCTCGCAACCCCTTTCTGTCCTCCTCTACCCTTTCATTATAACACCGCGTTCACCTAGTGTTGGGCGGAACAGTTTCCGAACATGGTCGTGTAGAGTATAAAGGATTAAATAGATTGGAAGATTGCGTCATTAAAAGAGTTCGATAAATTTTCGTAACAGACGATGGATTCGCCTGAAATAACTGGAATACGGAACAGCGGTAATATTTCAATCCAAAGTTAATGCAATGGCCGGCGCTTCTAAAGGGGTGCAACGAGAAACTGAACGAAGAAAACTGTTTCCATTTTTCTTTGATATTTATTTAGCGTACCGAGCACGGAGCGTTCATTTCCATTAATCTATCCTTCTGTGCAAACACTTCAAAAAGGTATTACCCCGTTTAATTGAAAGCGTTGGCTGATTTCTCTAGATAGGGAAAATTTCAATTTGAAAGCGGCTCTTTGTCGACGACTTTGCCTATGGTTCTCTGAAAAGCAAGATCTATCCTGGCGTCATGCCTTATAGGCGGTCACGGAAGAAAACGGGCAAGTCTACGAGAGAAACAGCCACGCAGTCTTCCTGTATTTGCAGAAAGATCCTTTGTCGAGGACGCTTGTACTGTTTACAGTAAACACCTACAGAAGGTGGGTGACATCAAAGGTAACACAGATAATTGGTTCAAGCAATACCTGTGCTACGTTAAGCGACAGGTGAAGATTGAAGGATTATATAGGCAGCACTAGTAAATGTAATCAGCAGGAATTTCGTGTCACGTTGCTATGTCAGATATGCATGCTTATAATATATGGATATCAACGTTCACAAGGATCAGGTCTATCCCGATTAACCTAAGATACATAGCAGTTATATCAGTGATAAGTAAAATGGGGAAGGAAATTCAATTTTCCATCGTTATCTATCATTTCGAAATTGAAGAAAATCGATGTTTTATCGTCGTCTTTGAACAACTCTTATTTCTATTCATTCGGTATGAAATATTTAGCAATTATTTCGTACAAGCCTGTACGATATAGCTTTACTTGGAAAAGTAAAAAAACACAGCGAACTTCAAATATGTCAATGTATCTTAAGAAATGAAAAACGAAGCCCGATACGATATTTGAACTAAGAAAGATTAGTAGTCAGACAAATCTGATCCGAATGAAGTATTTAAAACGATGTCACGTTTTTATTCTATAACCACTTCAAATATAATCAATGTCGAATCATTTATACGACAAAAAAATTCAATTATTTCCCCAACTGTGTTACAAGTTCCCCATGCGGACCACAAGATTGGACGGATTTATCAAGTGCCCGACTACAAGTATGAAATTATTATTCTCGACAATTCTTCGTCGTCACCAACAGGGGGGTAGTCTACTCAGCCAGCGAAGAGGGATTATTTAACCAAATCTAGCCAAAACGAGTTCCTTTTTCTTCTGTCCTCCCACCATTCTCTTCCCTCTACCATTCTCGATTCCTAACAGACTCTTTAAGTCGCTCGTTCAATCTTGAGTGGCTACCGCCAATTCCTCCTGCCTACAGTCTAGAGATCAGGCTAACGTTACTTCGCTGAAATCTCCTTCCTCCTTTTTTTTTCTCTCTTTTAATTTGCATAGAATTTCGGCAGTTAATATCTAACGACAAAAGAGTGGCGTAATCAGCGATTTCGATAAGCGATCTTGCCTCGTAATGATAGTCGTTTCCTTCTTTTTATATTCTTTGTTCTGTGCCGTTGCCGAGACAAGCGTACGAAAGTAACAGCTCACAAACACGAAAACGTGACGCAATAACATGGAAATGTTTATACACGGCCTGTGTTTATAGTTAAATATTTGCAGTTTCATATTCTTCTCCGGCTTGGACAAATTTGCGAGGATAAACTGCACATTGATGTGGATCGGGCACACATTGATGCGATCAACTCTGGCAACACATGGTACAGTTAATATGGATTTTATTATATGAGATCCATAAAACTCTCCGAGGCGCATTAAGCGGTTCACGAGTTGAACGTGAAACAATTCTTCAAATTTACGCGAAAAGATTTAATGCACATGATACGAATTTGTAAGCGAAACAGATGTTTTATATATATATTATATATATATAATATATGCTCTTATTGTTGTTTATATTTTCTATGAAGTACGCATAATGACAAAACACGAATATCTACTTTATTGTGATTTACATTTTATTGAAATATAAAACTTTTTGAAAGAATTTCCTTCAAGTTTCATAAAAATATACGCTAAATTCTCTATCCAAATGGAATTTAGTTTCATTTAGTTTCAAAAATATAAATAAAAGTAGCGAATAGACAGAAAATCTGAAAATGAATTTAATGATGAAGTCGCGCATAAGAAGCTACGCTGAAAGTATGTAATCTCATTTGAATAAGTCTGATCAGCAGCATTAAAGTTACTTCAACGCTGAGAAATGTAAAACATAAGGCTTTCATGTATACATATGCATTACCACTTATAGTCAAAAAACCCTTGATACAAAATAATGAATACCGGCTATACAAAACTATACAGAATAATTGAATAAAAGCAACAAATTATCTAAATATATACACAACTGAATGTTTTTGTCGTCTTGTACGTGTACGCGATTTTTCTTTCATGATTTTCCTACATATTCTATACGCGGAAGAACGAGCAGGTATCCCATATTTTCACTCGAATGTTAATTATAAAAATTGAGGAGGCTTTGGAAAAGGAAACGCCTGCAAAAGGAGCCGAGCATGCTAATGATAAACGCGTAGTTTTGCAGCGAAAAGTCATGAATTCCGATTCATGTTTATAAAGTGCGAAGTTATGAAAAGGTATAGATAGTGTGTGTATGCATAGCTCAGCGAAACGGGTCTGCTGTTGAAAGAATATCAATATCGAGAAAGTACTTGTCGGAAAGTACGTCTCTTGAAAAGTTTCGTCAGGGAATGTAGACAATAAATCTTTTGCGAAGAAAAACACTCTGGTTAGAGGGAGAGGAGCATCATAAAACAATATAAAGTCGGAAATAACGAGAAAAAGGTAGACGGTGTAAAAGTTGTATCAACGCGATAAAACAATTATATTTCTGTTGTATACATAGGTACTATAAACTCGCCGACTAGTTGTTTATCCGACTTGATCTGTTATGATCTTCGACATTTGCTCGATCCAAATGTCCACTGTCGGACATAAGAACTAGGTCAACTATTTGAAAAATTAAATGATAATTATGTATATGATATAAAATGAAGAAATTTTCAGAAAATGAAATTGGCCAGTTTGGCTTTTTAGTGACTTATTTACGAATATCTCAACAAATTTTTCTCTACTGAATATTTTACGTTATAAGACGCCAATTTAAAGTCATTTTCTTAATTTCCTACACTTATATTGAATCATATCTCTTAATTATCAATTCGAAACTAACGCTACAAATATCAATAACGATATTTTCAGTGACAAAATTTTATACGGGAGAACGTTCTAAAATAACAGAATGTAAAATAACTTTTTTTAGAAATGTTCATGTTAAATGGAATACCTACGTAGTGATCCCAATTTTTGTTCACTTGTATCAACAAATAAAATCAGCGAAAAGCACACAATTTCTATCAAATGGTACATTTTATCCAAACACGGCAAGTCTCCTAATACTCATAGCCGACATACAAATAAATATTAATAATACCCTCTTTATATTTATCTCAAAATCTTTTAATATTGAAGACCAATGAAAAGGAACAATAAAATTATATTTCAACAAATTAAACGATCGCTATCAACTCTCATTATAAAATGCTACGAAAAAAAGGATTTAAAGAGTGACTTGACCCGTCACGCGAAGTGTACAGCGTCGAAAGCGAAAAATACTACCCCGTTTATTGACAGATCGTAATTGATTTCCCATCAATTCAACATCATCAGTTAAGTACGGAAGTAACGAGCTACTTTGGTAACCTTGACTGGAATATTGGCTGTAACTTACATATTCCTTGTAAATACTAGCTTTGTCTAGAAAATTATATTTTCCACTTTTTTCCATGCCTAGATTCTTTTTTTAAATCGTACATTCTTTATTTCTCAGTCGTCCTTGAAACCTTCGGCAATAGCAGCGTGGAGTAACCTTCCTCCGGAATTTTTTGCGATATCGGATACATTTAATCAAAACGATAAAAATATCATCCAGACGAATGAAATGTGGGAAGCAAAGAAAGCGAAAGCCTATCGGAGATTTCTTATTTTATGGATCAGACCGCGTTCTTCGATGAAATTTATTCGAGGCAGTAAAACTTCCCTCTCTGTTACTAAGCCACGACATGGCAAGTATCCAAGATCGGAAAGTCGTTACTCGATCCATAAATTAACATCAATGGTCACTTACATGCAATGCACAATGTTCGTCCGAAAATTAAATTTTTCAACAAAATATCGTGCACAGTCCAAACTTTATAGATGTAACAAGACACGCATAGTGTATTCTTCAATAGATATACGAAAAAGATAACGTACGATCGCATTACTTGAACATACATACATCAAGTACGGTTATCTCCCTATTTTATGTTATGATCTGCATTAGTATATATTTCAAATAGAAAATTTGATAACAGTATGATTTCTAAAGGATATAAAACGGGGAAAACAAGGTATTTTTTATTCTCGTCGTACATGGAACTTTATAGGTCGTTTCGCATGATACGGCTTGAATACTCAAGAATGTCGTGAGTTCATTTACTACCTTTTTGCGTTTATTAGGTAGTAAATATATAAAGCAAAGTAATCTTGACCAAAAAATTACCAGATTTAACACCTATAAAATTTTTTGTACATAATACGCTGGAGAGAAAAAGGGATATCACAACATGGAACATGATTATAAACTCTTTAGAAGAGATTTCAAGTACGTTTCCGCCCGATTATTTTAGAAATATTTATTCGAAAAATGGCGAGAATATATATCAATGAGAATCTAAAAATAGAATTTTTATTGTAAAATATAAAGAAGAGTAAATTATTAGTTTTCCATAGGGCACAATTTGCTGTTATTTAATTTATACAAAGGGTTTTAAAAAATACCAATTTTAAACTTTTTACAATGAAAGGAACGGATATTGTTCGTGAAATACATGTTTAATTACAAAAAACCTAAAACATACATCTGTTTTCGATAGAAATAGCCATATGACGAAACGTTCCAAGAACAAAAATAAATGCACAAATTTCATTCCTAACTTCTATGATTCTAAAATAAATTATACATCACTGAGAAACGGAAAATATACGAAAAATAAATCACTTCAATAAGATGTCGTTCTTTTTCGTATATGTTTTATTGTTGCAAGTAAAGTGAATTAAACAGAGAAATATTCTTTACCTTATCTTCTTGTAAATTGTTTCAATACTATTTGATCATGAAATATCTAGTATTTACTACAGCACTGTGATAAAGCTGAACAATATAATACAAAAATTATTAAGAGTAATATCCAAGGATAAAATCGTATTCAGACAGCACAATCATTTCAGTCAAATGATAAAGTACTAAGGGGTAGGAAAGCAAAACTCATCAACATATCTAAGCCAAGATCGACCTAATTTCCAGATAAGAATTTCTTACGGCCCGACCGGTGTAAAAACAAATTCGACGAAGGCAATAAAAAGCAGATTTGTCGCCTTGAATAATATTCCCTGGGGATGTCATTAACTAGGCAAATGTCTTTCGAAAGTGTCGTTCCAAGCCTTCCGTGCTCAGGAGACGTGCATTATCTCTCTGCAACGTAGTTTCGTCTCAATGTAGATCATCGAGGACACTGGCCATGCCTCCACGCCACTCACCCACCTATCTGCGCTCACCCTTTGCTTTTATTACGAGACGGTGGATCGTGATAAAAAAGTGAAGAGCTATTTCGTTCTCGTATCAAGGGAACTTGCTCCCCGCCCTCGGTTTCCGGCGTCGTTCTACATAGCCCTGTAGCCAGGCTCCGTGGCTACACATTTAAATTTATCTCACGTCGTTTCGCGAGAACCTAATTGTGTCGTCGAGAAGTCATTAAGGCGTGCTTGTCACTTGTACTTCCTTTGAACCGGTGCTGCTAATGACAATGCTGGTTTAAACAATACACTGTTGTTCGTTCGTACGTTTTACCTCTACGTATAATACCAACGATAGCGATAAACAATACTTTATCTTGTTTCGATGAACTAAAGCAAACTTCTCCCTTTTTTGATCAAAGTAGCTCGCCATTCTCGTTTTACGGAAAGGCAATTAACCTAGTATCAATTGTAAGACTGAATGAAATAATGCAAGATCAATATACAATACATATTTAGATGTGAAATTTAATGTAACGAGATTTACATCTGTTTATGTAATAATTGGTACCTCGTTTCTCTTTTTTTCTCCTATCCTAATTGAACGGAAGGAAAGTTTTGGCTAATATAATTTTTCTCAAGCGTCTTTAGTATTTGACGTAAGTATATATTTCTTGAGAACGAACAAATATAACAATATTATTGAACTGAATATATATTATTGAATATTACTGATTACTTGAATATTTTCGTCTCAAAAACAGATATAAATAAGCTTTGTTCTTCTATATGTTTTCTTCTATAATATACACAAATGTTATTACTTTATACAAGGTATTAAAAAAACGTAGACGATATTTGTAAGATTTATGTATTCCATACATCAAGGCAATGGAAAAGATTGATGTACAGAAATTTCGTTTGAAAGATATTTTTTAAATTATAAACAGTTTACTCTTACATTAAAGACATGCCAGTGTAGTTATCACTTTGACATCTATTTTTATATAGAAATGAAATCAATCAAGAACAAATCTTTCTTCTTTATGTGGACTATCATAATCGAAATAAATTAAAGCTTTCACTTCTTAGATTATATCGTGCATGCTAAAAATTACAAATAAATATAATGAAGTTACTTTATTACTATATAAATAAGATACTGAGAAGCACGTAATTAAACGAATTCCTTCGTTTCGTCAAAATATTCTTAAGAGACATTTTTTCATAGCTTATAAAAATACAATTTCTCTTTATTTTCCTATTTTACATTCTTATCACTTTATGAAGCATTAAATGTAATATCAACTTTTTCTTGTACCATTTCTTATAATATTCTCCATAACTAACAATTTCATTGAAAATCTCATTTTGCTAGAACAAAGTTAAAGAGAATTTGCATACTGAATCGTTTATTCAAGACCATATATACTAACGAATCAAAGGAGAAGCTCGATACGTAAGCTCGGGGGAAGCAGCATAGAGGCGCGTAACGAGAAGATGTAACCGAATTCCAAGCCGTATTTTACAGTTCACTGCCTTCCAGAAAGCTCAGTAGCAATTTACATAAATATAGGAACGCACCTCGGCAGCCGCGATAAAACGCTGCTCTTCCCGTGCTCGTAAAAAATCCAGTAATTGGTTATTGAGTCATCGACTCTGGAGAGCGGAATCCTCTTGCTGCGTCCTCAATCCTGGCATTCCTTCACCCGCGCCTAAGTTCGCTACGAAATAAATAACCAGAGGCGCATTCGATTCAACGCGGCATCGATTCAAATTCAATTTTCTATCGAAAGTTTCATGCAGAGTCGGCGAACGAAAAGAACGGCTGATCGAAATACCAAGAAGATTGCCTGCCTTCGTTCAACGAGCCTGGCAAACCAACCGATCGTTACCATAAAAGTACCTATGTCGAATTTTATTCTTGCCCACGAAACTCGACTTTGAATTTCATAGCCATCGATAGTTGAGTAATTCTTTGGAATCGGTGATCTTCGAAATAACGGTTAAAATAATCGAAGAATTCGCGAGGAACCAAGCGCGCGGAAAACGAGAGAATCGTTTATACGGAATGAGTCTATGCGGTGGAAAAATTTTCGATATTTGCTGAGAGGAAGCGCTAAATCCGATTTAGGTAGTCTGACTGAAACGTACGGAACGACCTGCCGTTCGGTTCCGGCTTGGAGGCATGTAGAGTCAGAATGGCGTACGGTGTATTTCATTCGTGTGCTGGTACTCTGCCGCACTAACTCTGTTTCGCGGAACATTACACCTGCGGTTCCTAATTCGAGGAAACGTATCCGCCTTGCGGACGATTGCCACTCTGATAGGAAGAGATCGAAACGATACAACAAACGTATCGAAAATTGTCGCATTTTAAGAAATCTAGAGAACTAAATAATAGAATATTTTCTAACAATGCGTCTTTTAAATAACTTTTAACTTACTATAATAGAAATATCAATTTTGGTAAATGGGAAAGTTTCAGAATATTGGCAAACGAACGTTCAATGTATAACCTAAATATACATAGGAGTTGTTAAGGATTAATAATTTGAGGATACCTATAACCCATTTAAGGATTAATCCATTCGAGTTAATATTTGAGTCGCAACACGTTATTATTATTATTACATTCTATAATATTTCATTATGATATAAACATAAATTATATTACAGATAACTGTTAAGTAAGATACGTTTACTGTTAATCGTTAAATAAGCGTAACTGATACGCTTCTCATGGATTAATACAAGAAATCTAAATAAATGGATGTGTTTTACTTCACTTTCTTATACTTTCTTTACTTCCTTCACTTTTCTTATGGGTATTTCTTAGCGAAACGAAACTTGATAAATTTCTATCTCGGATAAAAGTCGATAAATCTCTATTTCCTCGATCTAACCAATTATTTGAGCTGTCTTATTACTCCATTAATTAAAATAAGTGTCTGCGCGCAAATAATGGCCTTCGATAGTACAGAAGTACAGTGTCTCTCCATCTTCTGTATCAACCACAGACTATAATGATAATGCAACAATGTCAAGCGAGAATAATACATTCATAACCAAAAATACATGCTGTTATTATTTAATTTTTATTCCAAACTCTTCGTTTATTGGAATTCTCCAAATCTCAAACAACCTGTAACTTTCTTCAGATTTTTACGTTTGATGACATTTTGGTCAACCGTAGCAAGCGGTTATTATCGCGACAGGAGGACTATATCTTAATAACGTTACAATCGCGTAAAACGGGAAACTGAGCTGAAAAGAGTGGAGAGCTGTGGATGATTATATTAAAGAACCAAAATATTAGCTAAAGGGGCAAGAGTCGGAACGAAAAGAGCCGGCTAAGTGCCGATAAAGGAGAACGTAGAATACGAAATAAGAAAAAAGAAAGCCACAAAAGCTGCACAAGGGAGTAAAAACGGAGCCGGAAACAAGAATATAGTAGGAAAGGATAGAAAGGAACCGTCGCGTTTCTTTTTGTTCTCATTAAGGAAACGAGAACTGAAAGCGAAAGAGCACATAGAATGAGCCTGAAGAAAGGACGTCTTGTTCGAAAGGGAGAAACGGAAACGAAAGAATCAGTTCGGATCAAGGAACGCATAAACAATGCTACTTGATGAAAGAGGCAAATGTGAAAAAGGTGCTGGTAGAGGTTACGATTGCCAACGGCTTGGAAATAGAGGCGAGACAAACAAACTATGAAGTCCAACTAGAAATTCGTTAAGGCTATGATTACAACGGATGCGCGTTCTGACGAACTATGCAATACAGTCATCCCTCGGACTTCCACTAGTGTTCGTGAGTATTCGGATATTTTCATTGATTAGCAGTCACAATATTTGAATGTGATCAAAGTATACGAATTAACGATCAATTAGTGATTGTAAATATCACATACTATTCCTTTTTTTTTAATAAAATCAGCAGATTATATAAATTTAAACTAATTAGAAGATAAACTACTTACATATACTTTTTTCCACTTACTATGTGCACTACTGCACAGATTTGATTTTAAATCCAAAAATGATTTTATTTATTTTTTAATACAGCATAGAATATATGAATTTTATGAACCATGTATAAAATTATAAAGGTTTTAATAATTTCCTTATAATTTTTCAAGTTTATTTCGTCATCTGAATGCAGGTATAAATCCAGAGAACATAAGTCAGGGGATGATGCACCAATAAGAATCTATACTTGATTCGACTATTACGACGTATTCCTTGGAATTACAGTTTATCAGAACACTCACGCACTATAACCATAGTGTAAGAAAGATATGAATGATAGAGAAGACACATAAATGCGAAATTAGAGAAGGAAACAAAGAAAACTAGAAGTTAGCTCGAAAGGCTGTCGATGGAAACGGGAGAATACGATGGCTCGGATACAATATAAATGATGCCGTCTATGTCTTTGCCACCACGTACCTACGCTGGTCCAACTTCCATTTACATATCTGTATTATTCAAACACGACTGTTATTCAATTTCTACGCAACTTGCAAATACATTATTATTTTAGCCAGCGCGCGACCGTCTGAAAAACGTAAAGGTATCCACCGTGTTTCCATTCGCCGCACATCAGAAAGAAATAAGAAAAGTGCAAAACGGTGGAAAAACAGGAACGCCAGGGTTGAAGTACTATAGAAAGCACTTGACCTTGGACCTGGGGAAGATTTCTGTTATTTACACGAACGACTCCGGTCTCTCTTTTCTCGTTTCTCTTTCCACCAATCCCTCCTCCCTACCTCACTTTACAACTCTGACTGCGCAATTACATCGTACTTATGAAACATATTTTAATGTTGAAATAAACTTAATCCGTCCCACGTTTCCGCTCAGGTATTTGTTGCTAATATTTCGCTAACCAGCGCATGATTCGTTGATTTATGCTAAAATTATGCTTGCTGCATTCCCTTCTGGAATATGGTCGTTCATTTGACACGCTATGTGCATAGTAAAATTTACGGAGTATTTTATCATCTAAAATATTTCTGTCATAATTAAGATTTCATGGAAATGTTTCCTACGAAAGTTGTACAGCTTTGGCTGGGATATTAATGCAGAGTACAAGAATAACGTATGGTTATGACACTCTTATTGCATTAGAAAGACTTGATACGATGCAATAAAAAAGACACTTCCTTTATCTTTTTATTATAGATATAAAATGATACTAAATGGAAAAGTCATTTTGAAGGTAAATTCAATATGACTTACAATGAGAAACGTCCCTTATGATCGTTAAAAATCATATAAAGAAAATTCTCTCTTTAAGTTAAAGTTAAAATTCTTAAGTTAAAGCTTAAAAATTCTTAAGTTAAGTTAAAACTCTTAAGTTAAAGTTAAAAATGCAAAATAATTTTTTGTTAAATGTCTCTCGAGTCTGCTTCACTTCCTTATGTAGATATCGTTGCGAGTCTCGTGCCAATTGACAGGAATAAAGTCAGATTGATAAACAAGTGAAGTATTAAAAAAAAAATAAAAAAACCTTCGACGTCCTTTTCGACAAAACGAGAGTATCGTAACTTACGTACTTACAAAACTGCAATTTTACAGGAAACGTTTTTATGAAATTTTAAAATATTACAAAATATTATAATAAAATCAGATGATGCACTGCATACTTTTCATGAAAATAACAGTCAATTTCGCATATTAATACGAAGCAACGAAACGTTTAGTTTCACAAAGGAAAAACTGTGTAAAAATATAGAACGTTTCATTACGAACCAAATATGGAGGAAAATAACCCGAAAGAACAAATACCGGTTTCCATGTAGCGCGGTAAACGATTGTCATATAAATTATGGAAAAGGATAATTTACAATTCTGCCCCATTTATTTTCGTTGGGATACGAAAGTTCCCTAAATCATTTCACGCAGCGTTGTTAATTACCTGGAGGCACCTTCGTAAATATAACTGAACATCTCCCGTGGGTTAATTGGCGCAACCGTTCCCAAAGGTACGTTAAAAAAATCGTTATTTCGGAGTAAACCTCTCAGCGTGGCCACGCCGAATTTTTAACATTGATTTGCATTCATAGCGAGGCGCATAGCCATTAACCGGGGCAATTTCATGGAATTTAACCTTCAATCATAACTTCATTAACTAGCTGCGGGGAGAATCGTCGCATTGCAGCTTACGTAAGGGTGAAGCACTCTCGGTGCCCCTCTTGCATACCATTTGTATAGCTTATAACAGGTTCAGATAGCGACGAGTGTGTACTGAAGCGTTGAATGTTCCCCCCACTCTCTGTGTCCCGTTTTTTAAGTGGCCGATTTGCCCCCAAACGAGCTTAAAACGAGAGCGAAAGAAAAAGGAAACGAGAGAAATTGTCATTGCTATGAAGCAGATATTGCGACACTGTTCCGGAATACGTCCTCCGTTTTCGTAAGAAGAATTTACATGAGGTGTAAAAACGTGAGAAAGGAAGCTTTAAAAAGGGAGAAAGCGAAAACAGACAGCAGAGAACCGCTGAAGTGCTTCTCAACGTGTTAATGGTTATAGATCGTTACTGAAAGAGTTATTGTGCCATCCAGAGGAGAGAAATTGCCTGAAAAAGAAACATTAACATCACGATTGTCTGGCTGACACCTGAACACCAATAAATGTCAAGTGGATAGCTTTAAACGCGTTATCCTTTCTTCACGAAACAAAAGTTATACTTCATCTATTGTCATTATTCCAGTTAAAGCTGATATAATCTCATATCGTCGAACAGTGACAATCGCCACTCATTGAACAATCGATTCGAATATATGATTTGTAAACAATGCACGTGAAAGTAATACTCATCGGTCACACTACATTGAAGTGACAAATGGAATAAGTTATGAAACCTAAGAACACATAGACATTTGACATCAAAAGCTCGATACTTTCATAACTCTCGATAAGATACTTAATGTAATGAATTATTAAAATACTCAATTGCAGCAATTTAATTTTAAAGTTATTTTATACAACAACAATCCCGATTCATGATCAAATCTTTATATAATTTCAATCTCTGCGCTAATATTGTAAAACATTATTCCAAAAACTATGCCAGTAGAACGTGAAACAGCTCGCAGGCATAGCATTGCCGCTATTGTAAATTTAAGCCAGAGTCGGTGAATTTAATAGCGAATTGCAGATTGGTTTGTCCCATAATCTCATGGAGTAATGCAGCGAATCGCAATTTGACCAGTGGAAGGCGAACAATCTACACCGATTCTAGGTAAATTGGTGTACGGTTCGTCCTCTAGCATGTAGGAGCAACGCAACGTCAGGGTGATACAGACATGTAGACATATGGTGGTGATCAACCAACTGAGCGAGAGTGTAAATTTCCGCCTGTAGTACACCTCGAGCGTTTCAAAGCGATCGGTTCGAACCGGTCATTGTTTCTTGAGCAATGTGCAGCAGAACGGGCAAACAGGCACACGCTACTTGCCAGGTTAGAGATAATAAAATTTCTTTCCAGATACATTTGCATAAAAGTGCTAAAGAGCGATCGACTGGTTATTCTGCCCAACATCGTTCAACGACAGGCTGTAACGGGTGTGGATGATAGCTCATATTTTATCGAAAATGTGACAGTTCGTCGATACTGATTTCCAAAGTGAAAAAAGAAATTAAATTAACGATACCGAGCCGTCCTCATAAATAACAGGATTATAAATAAATCGGAGAGAACTTTGATAATAAATAACATTCGACAGGAGGATAAAAAGCGACGCGAACAATTACATGAAAAATTGTACGACATTTTTCACCTGGTCCTTGGGTAAATGATATTTCTGTCATGCGTCTACGAACGTTGAATGAAGAAACCTGAATATTGGAAGCACAGTAGTTTGGTCGTCCCTATTTTCCACACAATTCGGGGAGACCTTTTACGATTTTATATTTCTTCGATGCAGGGAACAAGTTTTTCAATAAACCTCTCCAGGTAAGTCTCTCGAAACCACTTTTCCACCTCACTAACGTACCATACTGATCTCGTTTCTTAGGTGTACCATACTTTTGATGCAATCAGAGATACTCTTCCAAGTTATGATTCCTAGACTGGTGTACGTTGAAAACCGTTAGCAGATTGGTCGAATCAGAAAATAATTTTACCAAGCGAAGCGTACGTATTCCCAATTTCCGATTTCCTAGCATAAATTTTGTCTTTACAGAATAAAATGGACCAAGATGTATGGTATGTCAAACATACGTTCATTTTTTAATTTAAACTTCGTTTGGAATTGACAAATTAAATATGATGTAATTTATGAAATGAAATAATAATCAATATTCCACTAGTTTATTTACGTTCATAATTCGTAATTTCAATTATGCTTCTATTATCTCATTCAAGATTCATGATAACTTTGACAGATTGAAAAATTATTGTCGCGAAATGTATATTATCAGACAGAAAAATTTACGTACATCTCTTAAAAGTGAAACATCATAACAAAGATATTAGTTTCACAAATAACACGACTTGTTACACATAAAAGGAGAGATAAAAGGATATAAAATAAAATCTTACAAAAAGGCAGATACAACGTAATATTACATAATATCTTTTAGACGTTAATAGAGACAAAAGTTTCGTAAATTCTGATGTAATTTCCTTTCAAGACTTTTGTAGGTTGAGCACATTAGATCTTTGTCATTTCTTTCGGGAATACTTTAATGAACCGAATAAATTCAATTATTTTTTATTGGCTTGTAAATGTACGTAATTCTACAATAAAATGCATTTTTGAATTGAATTTTGTGAGCAACTGTATCTATGCATATACATATATCGTACATGATTAATAGTATAGTACTCAACAAATATAATAAATAATCTAGGACTAAAAGACAGCTAGTAAATATTTGAGTTTCATGAAACAACAACATCGCCAACCAAATACTTCGTTACACATTTTAGTAATTTGTCACTAAATTGTTTAATAATTAATAACAAGGTGTATATACAACTAAGATACGTACACGAAGCTATTATCACGTGGGTAAAAAAAATATTGGCATTGCCATAATGGAAATCTTTTTTCCCCAAGTCTATTAAATAACGTTGCATAGTGAATGCATAAACTGAGGAGATGGTGTGCAATTCAGAATATCTGAAATAAAATTTGAATATACGAACACTTGGGTGAATGCAAAACTTTCCTGGCCTCGTTTGCACTCTATCATCATCGAAACACAATTCCTAACGTGATCAGATCGTCATTCGATGCACGTAGAAGCCCTTCCCGAAAAAGCTGTCACAAAGGTGATTTCGAAGGGATAGAAATCTGACGGACGAGGAAACAGGTAAACAAGCTTATTCTACTACATCGGCGAGAGATTGCCACCCTCTTGTACGGTTTGCATGTCTAAAAGAACCCGAGCCAAGCAGTGAAACATTACACGCGCTTCGAGCCAGTGGTGTATAAAACAAAACGTATAAAAAGGTCAGAAGATACCTTGCTGGAAGACACTAAGTTATGGAGCGTAAAACCTGGCAAGAATGAAAACAAGATGAACGGCGGACATATGGTAGGGTTCGTTCCTAGGGTACCATGTAAATTCTATCGTTCCTAGCTCCACTCTAAGGTACAGACGAGACTTTCAATTCGGTTTTCATTCATCAAACCTTCGACCTCCAGTGGGAAACTTATAGTTTCCTTATTCTGATACATCCATCAAGTATTCAGTCCAACAAGTTAGAATCGCGCGAGGGCGAGAGAAAAATTGCACTGCAGAATGTCGCATCTTCCTTGCTTGTACTGCAATACTTCACACGAAAGTAGTATTCGCTGAAACGTATATTTGGTAAATGTTACGCGGAGACCATTCCAAGGCAACATAAAGGACATGTATAAATAAAACCCTTTCGACTGGCTCCAAGATATCCGGCTCTATCGATCACCGATTATTTATAAAAAGAAAAAATACTTATCAGAGAGATTACACGCCAAATGGCTGTCGCTAGCAAATTCGTCCAATATATAGGTATACTTGCTTGTAAAATTTTCCTTTTCTCTTAATAAATAGAGCTAAGTATCGATATCGGGAAAAAATTTCGTTCGAACCGATTGTTCGAATTTTACTCGCAGGATATCAATCCCTTTCTGTTTATATATCCGTAATAAAATTGTAAAATGTAGCATGATCAAGAGAAAAAATTGTACACTGCCCGCAGTTATACTAGTTTCCGACTAAATTCAGATTTCCCTGACGACTAATTTTTCTCGCCGTAAGCGGGACGTTTATCTTGGTGTAAAAACAAAAAAGGAGACAGGTCTATCTCGTGAAATATACTCCGATTTTTGCAGTACATTTTATCAACGCGGAACAGACGCTCCATTATGCGCGGCAGATGCAAACGCATCAGGACACGGCCAAGTTGCAAAATACAAGTACCGGTGTGCATAAAGTACAAGAGCATAGGCGAAACGAGGAACAGCAACGATCGAATCATGCGAACTCGGCGCAGAATCAGCTGATTTCGTTTCGCTCTATTGCATGAAGCACACCTTGTGATTCAAATATATAATAGCAAGTTGAACGTGCCCTGTTGCTATTTCTCTTCCTGTTCCGTGCACTCGATTCATTTTTCTATTTTTTAGTCTGTGTCAAGACCAGTCAGTTCCTCTGATATATACATGCAGGTCGAGATAACAACTAGCAATAACTTAACCCTTCTAAAATATTCCTGCCATATGTACTTAAATGATGTAAAATGAAAGAAACGAATAGAAATTATTTAACATCGCAATTAATGCGACAGAAACGCGAATTCGAAAAAAATTGAATGAGAATTGTAACTTCGAATTAATTGCACGAAATATCTACATACAAACATGTGTATACAGTAAAATATACATCAAATATTGCGTAATATTTTTGAAATCATAAAAGTTCGATTAATAATGAGACAAATGTTGATATTTTAATTTTGTTCATTTATGTTGAAGAAATTTGTCACATATTCCTTAAAATAAAGTCCTATAATTGTATAACATCTACTTTCTACTAAATCTACATGCATCTGTACGTCATGTAAACACTGAAAACACTGAATATGCTAACGAGGAAAGCATATGCAACAGACTACACGATCAATGTCAATCAATTTAACTAAGCAATATGCATTACGCTCATAATAGCAAAAATAAAGAATAAGCGCAAAGCGTAACCAATTTTAGTTTATTCGTATTGTAAGTAAAAATTTATACGTCAAACTAACCCAAGATATAACATAGTATCTACTTTATCGTTCTCAAAAGAATAATTTTTTAATGTATCTCGTAGCAATAGCTATCTGATTTTATGTTTGAAAATTTGACAATTCCATATTTCGCGAATCATTATACTAGTACATCTAATTAAAATATTCTTCTGTGATAATGTATTTCAATCTATTTTCATTAAGAAAGGCGGCCGACGCGTCACAAAAGACACAAAGAGGAGAATCGAAATGAAAAGGCATAACATCCCATTGAAACGTTCAGAGCGGTATGGCCATTGTTGCTCCGTTAATAAACATAGATAAATACATTCCGGAAGATGGAACGTCATGAAATCTCGGTGGTTACACAACATAGTTATTCATACATAAATTAGAAGCGTGAAATGAATACCGAGGGTGTATTTAATTAAATTTGTGTCATGATGTACGTGCCAGTTATTACAACCGGTCCCGCAGGTGTTCCCCTTGAGTAAAATTACGTGTTTATAAGTTTTTCCTCTGTTAATATCTTCTTAGCACGAGTATCCAGCAGCTCGTTAATTTATTCTTACGGAAATTTAAGCGAAAGAGGGAAAAAAGAAAGGTGAGAATGAATATTTGAATCCGTCGGTTGTAGAACTATTTTATTACAAGCTCCAGGCGATTACGTTAAAATTTCAAACGCTTGAGTAAATAAATATAGGGCAGTGCATGCTCGATTACGGAGAATTTTCGTACTCGGAGGATTTGCGTTAATCTCCCGTATCTACTTATCATAAAGCATCGTGTGAATGCACGCAAGAATGCACATAACGTGCAAATGAAATAAAACGACATTTTGAACGTTGACACCAACGTAACATTTGACCGCAAAGAAGATGTAACGTAAAGTCTTTAATCAATGGAAAATTTCATAAAAGGAATCAGATTTTAGTTCAATAAATTCGGTTAGTTACGAAATTTCCGCGAATTTAAATTGACCAGCTTATTACTTTCATGTTCGAATGTAATAAGAGACTTTTCACCTTATAATCATGCACCACCAAAAGTAGCACCCACAAGTTTCTCGCGTTTCTATGTATACAGAGAATATAATTTTCTCGATAAATTCAAGTTATACAAGCAATCCCCATGGGAAGATGAGTAGAGGGTCGCGCAAAAAGTACTAACGGCCACTGCTTTCAAAGTACGAAGTTTTAACTTTATCTCAAGCTCCCTACCGGAGATTGCAAATATATGTATGTCGTCTCGTTTCCTAGAATCTCATTAGCACGATATTTTGCAGAATTTAATTTAAACGATATTCGAGGCGATACGGTGTCAGCCAGGAATTAAGTTTTCTTTTCGAGGACCAATTTACTACGATCGAAATTCTCATGTATATTAAGAATTTATATCATGCTATGTGCTAAAAATTGTTGGAAATCTATAAACCGAAAAGAGAGATTACAACTAACGATGCTTTCACCTCCGTTTCAAGGTTAAAAAATATTTTAAGATGCGTGCCGCGACGATAACAAATTTGACTTCTAAGGTGTGTATATTTAAAATAATTACTATGATATTTAAGAAAAATCTAAAATGTTCATGCTCGTGACATGAAATTGACAATTTTACGATTATTGATTTTTTGTTATTTTTTAATTATTAAGCAACCGACAGATTCAAATATATTATATGATTGTATAAAACCAAACAAAAACACTTCAGACCAGATGCAAAAATGTTACTCACCACCCAAGTCTGCGAAGAAGATTTCCCGTAGCGCTAGAAACTCCTCCCCCGACGTAATATTAGCACTTCCGAAACTGTCGTTCTCGGGCCAGACTTCCCTGCGAAATGATTTTCTACATTCAGCCAAGATTCCTTCCTTATTATTACAACAAGAAGCTTGGAATCGATAATTCTATCCTTTATTAAATATCATATTGCTTATGCATATACTCAAATGCTTTAAAGAAAAACTTTTCGCCAGACTTTCAAGCATTATAAAACATATTGCAATTATTTTTTAAGTAGAACCGTACTGTATTATACTTACGATACACAAGGAAAATATATTTCATATAAAATTTAGTTAATTTTCTATTACAAAAAGAAACAGGTATATTGTTAAATCAATGTATGTAGGAATATACAACTCAAATCATAAAAACGACCTTTACTAACGAGATGTAACTTTCTCTTGAATTTTAAACTAAAATACACTCCAAGAATTATCCAGGGAAATTGTAAATATGGAAAATTAAAAATATTCCATGGCTGCAAAACTTCCCCGACATGGTCTTCTAACATTTATGCGAACGTGGCAAAAGAAGTAACACGTATATTGCGGAATGAGATTAGCGTGATTAAACAAAGCGAGACACTTAATGACGTGTTTCATTATCTTGAGTAGCATACGTAGCAACGACATGGAAGACGAGACGATGAAAAGTAGCAAAAGGGTAAGGGAGAGATAGGAGAAGAGGTCCGAGTGGCAATCTCAATGGGTCTCGTAGAAGGCTCCCTTGAGTACGAGAACCTCACCGCGATCTACGCCAACATCCGGCTGCTTACGTCAAGTGTTCACGCCCAACCCTCTATTCTTCCATCTACCTTCGGCCATCGTCGTCGTCGGTGTACATACATGCATAACGTCCGCGAAGTGCCTGTGTTCTAAAATATCCAGAGGTAGAAGGTGGTGAAGTCAGCTCCGAGCGTGGAAAATGAATAAAAAACCGTACGAAGAAAGATTCTCGGGGAGACGATGGCACAGCTGCTTCGCGATCCACTCAAATTTCATTGAATTTATTCTCCAAGCTTATCTTAGAAAAAAACACTATCTCATCGATGTTTTCGTTCAATGCAAATCTCAATAGAAAACGATGTTCAAAATTTTCTTTCGTTACTTGTAAATCCACTAAGAAAGAAAGGAAGCAAGAGATAGGAATTGACATTTCAAAAGCAGGCTTGTTAAATATTTAAATATGAGTAATAAAAGGAACTGGTAAGCTTAATTTGAAGATGAGCTACACGAAACAAAGCTACATGCTGCCTTCGGTAAACAGAGTGGAGGAAATACTAATTGCTTCGCATGAAGATCGTCCTTCATAAAGCATAAGAGTCAGGAACAGAGAGAGCGAGAGAGAGAATTTGTCCGTTTTACGAAAGTTCTATTCCCTGTGAGAATCCAAAAGCATCAAGGAAAGGAGAAAGTCCTTGTACGTGACCAGAGGACAAAGCTAAAATCACGCCTTCACCTTGACGGAACACTCATGAAAAAGGGTGTAGTTAATGGCGGAAGATTCCTAACCCTGTGCTAGATGGTGGCTGGCTTTTCAGGAAGTCTTCACCTGCCTTGAATTTTCATTAAAAAACTGCTGCACGTAGAAATATTCTGAAAGGAGAGTATCATCAAAGAGAACGCTAGAGACGACGAAACGTGATTGGACAACGAAGTCGACGTTAGAAGTAGACGTGCATAGTGGCACACTACTTGCTCGATAAATATAGCTACCCTGTTTCAGAATTCCAGCTTATCATGTTACCATAATAATACCTATGAATGGTGCTGTCATTATACGAAAGCTTAGCCGAATCAGCATCCTCCGGGGCTTGCACTCTCCTTATTCGATTTGCTTGTTACAATATAGATTGTACGATACAATATGAAGATAATTCTCATACAGTCAGTATTAGTGGTCTTAATCATTCCGTTATGAATGATTTATTTTACCGAAAAACAATCGCATAATTATTAATATTAAATTATCTATTTAGTTACATAAACCTACATAAAAGAATTTTCCTTTCCATAAAAGAATTATCTTTCCCAGCAACTATATTAAAAAACAGCATTGGCAATTTAAAATTGTCTTCGTCAATATCTCCACTTCTTCTACATAATACAAGGACTAATAAAGAAACAAAATGTACAAGCATTAACATCTGTGAATACTTTCATGTACGCATTACTAAAAACGTATTGCAAAACATATCTCATTTTCCCTACAACAAAACCTAATCCGTTTATGGAGCATGTCAAGCCGCAGGTCAGGAAAGTCTGGCTACTTTCGAGAGTGCAAAATCCCTGACTTGGAGGGAGAATCCAATAAGCGGGTACGAAAAGGGTGAAGATGCAGAAGGAGGGAGTCGAGGAGAGAAGGGAGGTTACGTGCTGTCCCCAGGGCAGAAGAAGTGGCTCGTATGGGGTCGCTGCTGCTGGCTGTCTGAATAGAAATCCAGTACCATACAATCCCCATTATCCCCCGATTTGAAGTCCCGCGACAATGGAATCTCTCAGACGCGCCTCAACCAACCTCCCAATCCCATCGTCCGAACTACCTCCTTTGCCAGACACGGAACGAATAATTTCGACGCGTCAATTTTCGCCCTTGACACTCGAACATTCAAGACCAGGTTCATCTCTTAGTTCGAGGTCAGAATAGCACAACTTATCGGAGGTAGATTGGCTTTGTTCAATTCGAAATCGAAGAATGCTTGGAATTAAGTTATTCGAGGCTCGAATCGTTCGTAACATATTTAGAAATTGCTAAATCTCGAATTTAGGATAACAAGAAAGATGTATATAACAAAGAACCGATCCAAAAATACTGCAGATAGTATCATCCTATAAATCTAGACGATTATCAATAAAAAATATATTCTACGACTATTATATTACATTTTTAATCAAATATAATCGCAACAAAATTCTAAAAGTAATGATCCGGCAATGTTTTAATTTAAAAAATGCAATGCAAATTAGGTGAACATTGTAATTTCACCTATGTATCTAATTTGGCAATTTTCATTTGCTTCTAATTACAGCGGTAGAATCTACCCCTCAAACCAGAGAAAATTCCAACTTTTAAGACGCAAATAAGACTTCGTTGATTATTCGCCTTACTCCTCCTCGTTTAACACGAAAAGGGCTAAAAGCTACGCTTCTTCTCCTTAATTATCCTGCGACTTTGAGTTATCCAAGCCTGAACCAAAGTCAGCACACTTTGCCGGTGGCACCGATGCAGATGGTGTAAGTAGAAAATTAGAGGATTTGAGTCAGTATCTAAACGACGAGAGTATTTGCTAGGCAAACGGAACGCGATCACTGGAAACTCTCCATGCTTCTCAAGGGCAAGCTATACCTACGCTACGTAGATATACGAATAAAAGGAAATTCAAAGCATTATAGTGTTTACCGTAATACCACCAGATTATCAGAAATGTGTTATTAATATCTCTTATTCCGAGCCTACCTCTATATGCTACATAGTCAACAGTCTGCTGCTTCCTTTTATCCCGTTGTATGCACAAGGTCGGCATGAACCAGAAGCTTCCATTGTGTACCGGCTATGGCAAAGCTTACCCCATAAAATGGACGATGGAATATTACGAACAATCTCCTAAAGTACTACGTAGAAGTACTGCGGTGATGATACCGCCTAAAGAAAAATCTGTAGGAAGGGCTATAACTCCCTGGCTTTACGAGAAAGACCGCTCACGATGAAGCAGTTTTTTGTTTCGGCAATTTTACTCTAGTGCCTTTGAGACGTGTGTTAACTGCAACGAAAGCTCTTTAACTTGCACGAAATCTCATTCACTGAAATTAAGATACTTCTTCAACGTGTCTTGAAGTAATTTTAAGATCAGAAAGAATTGCGTAATTGAAAATCTTCTTATTTAAATATGTATTATAAAGTTAATTAGCTGGTTAATTTTCCATGAAATGCAATACATACAGAATAGATGAATATGGTATTCGACAAAAATGTTATTAATCTAGCAACTAATTGTAAAAATAGATTTATAGCCGGCGTACTATTATAAAAATGAAACCCTTTGTACGCAACGTGAATACAAAGAACTCATTTCCGCATCAACGAGTTCATCGACAAAAGAGGTATTAATCTAGCAATTAATTGTAAGAATAGATATAACTGACGCACTGTTATAAAAATGAAACTCTTTGAAGGCGAAGTGAATGCAAAGAACTCATTTTCGCGTCAACGAGTTCATCTCCAAAGTATACTGCTCCCGCGAAACCATCGAAGCGGCGATTAAGGCTACCAGCCAGAAGGATCGATGGGACGGAATGGAGAAACAACTTAACGAAGGGAAAAGACTCGTGAGTATATTTAGAGGCAGAACACTTCAAAGGGACAGGGTTCAGTACCGCTTAGGACTCATTGAGATGAACCAACATGCATTGACATATTTCAAGAACGGACCATCCCTTTCAGATTTAATGCAATGTAAATATCAGTGGAAGAGTAAACACTTGCCAGCTAGCCAATTAATTGGCCCAGGCTTCTAAAGAAAACGAACGCTGAAAAAATCAAATGTTTCCATGAAACAGGCCTCTCTGAATAATTTAATATAAACACTTCGATTAAATGAGCGACAGTCACTAACACGAGCTTTCAGTACTGAATACATTCGATTCCTTGCATATTCGATATTTTGTTCTTAAAAAGTACTACCGACATGTTGCATGAAGTTAATATGCCATATCTTCTTTCGCCATTCAACAAAGAATTCATTTAGTCAGTTGAACGAAAATAGAGGAATGCATAATTGAAATGTCTGAATACATACAAGCGGCAAGTTTAAAGCGTAAAAAATAAGTATCACTAAGGGAACTAGGATCGTTTAAGTAAATTATTAATAGTACAATATTGTAATTAACAAAATTACGATTTGGTTACAAATGTATATCTGCTTATTGGAAATATGAAGGGACAAATGTTTTAAACTGGATTTCCTACACACAGCACATTTAGCATGTAACAACTTTGGTAAAATAAAGCTTTAGCAAACTACCTATGTGCCTATACAATATTACAGATATTCCGAACCACTCAGCTCGCAGCTTTAACATATATTTTATACACAACCACGAAAAAGGTAGAGATTAGCATAAAGAACAAAAAGAACAAAAAAAATCCAAAACCATTTTGTTGAATACATTGGGAAACTCTCGCCTCTGGTTTACGGCATATGAATCAATGATCGGTCGACCACAGACATGCTGTGAGTCAAATGCGAAGAAATTTCGCCGCGTGTGACCTGTCATCAACCTGAATGCTATTTTCAGCTCCGTGGCTCTTATACATCTCTTCGCATAGATGACACTTTTAGCCCTGAGCATTGTACATAACCACATCAAATGGAGTTAAAAAAAATCGCTTTTTGTATTCGCAGATTAAGCATGACAGACAGCAATGCAATTAAATACTTCCCGTAACTTCATCGGCTTTTCATTCTAACGATTTGTCTAAAATCGATAATAATTAAGCTATTCCTATGAGTAAATTACGTAATATAAAATTGGCATATAGGGAAACTCATTACTATGCAATAGTATGTACATTATGAATAAATATCGATGTGATTAATTACAGTCATGTAAATTGTAATTACATACATGTTTACATTCAGTAGTATTCAATATAGGGTGTATCAAACCCTGTTTCACAAGATATTATTAATTACTATAAAATTATTAAAGAGAAAATTCTTGAGATAGAGAATAGAATGGTATACAAACTGCCTAGTTTTAAACAGATTTTAATATCTTAACCCATAAATTTGTTCTCTGCTTATTAACAAATATAACTAAAATTTATGATAATATTTAATTATCATAAATAATATTATTGCTATTAATAATATTATTGCTTTCAAAAAGACAACTTACAAAATACAAATGAATTTCATAAGATATGATAATATACATGTATAAGATAATTCTTAAATTCATAAAACACAATAGCTAAAATAAGCGACTAAATTAAAGACAATTTATATCTGTGTATGTCATGAACATGTGCATTAAATGATGCATATCACAGCTCTTACAAAGAAAGATCAAATTTTGTTATGTCTTAATATGTATTATGCATAATATGTATCCTAGATAACACGTACACAATTTTTGTCTTTACAACAACAAACTGTCAATGTATTAAAAAGGTGTTTAAAGGCTTAAGTTGTTCCAGAGGTAATTAAAAGTTTATCTCACGGTACGACGATATCCAAGATCATTGCATGGTGTGCAATAACTAGGAACTTCTATATGTGTGCGATATGTTGGCAGAACTAACCACGCCGCCTTATATTTGTGAAATGAAATTAATCCCTTTAATACGATTAAAGAGATACTTCATACGCTGAAGTCAATTGGGCTATTAAAATTATGAATGTAAACACACCGTAAAAAAAGAAATCAATATTAATTTTTTAATTTCTACTATGTATAATATTAACTCTTTAATTTCTACAAACACTGTAGTACAATATGTTGTATTAAATCTGACTCATTATACTTTATCGAAATACAATGTATTACAAATACATTATAATACCATTATTTCGTATTAAATCATTGTTCAGGCTGCGATATTTGATTGAATATACTAAATGAATGATGAATGATGAATATACTAAAATCTCTTAAGCTAGTTTATTCATCGATTTATAATAAATTGCAAGAAAGAGTGATGGTCAACTGTAAATTGTCAATCAAAAGCTTTTCCACATAATAAGGAAAGATTCATTATAAATAAAATTTCGGACAGGTCAATTAACTCCAGCCTATGAAATAACAGTTTAAAATACTGAGATTATTTTATTTGACAAATGAAAGACGAGAAAGTTACTTTCACTAATATGCATATCGCGCGCACATCAAGAAGTTACTCCCTAGAGGCAGGACGTCATGGAAATTGATCGAATACCTTGACGCGACGGCGTGAAATAGGCCAAACTTTAATCACTTTTTTAGCACGCTCGTAGATTTTTGTGGCAAAAAGATTGTATATTCGCGATGCATACCACATACCAACAAGAAGGACGTGATAATATTGGATCTCTTTGTTAATAAAAACATTCTTCCATATTTTGTACTACAATTTTCTTATATATATTCACTAAAGATAACAGAAGTAATGAAATCTATACTACCACAATCGCACAAATGTTAATGCTACATTAAAGAGAGTCATCAAATTTCTTCCAAGCGTGAAATTTTAAAGACAACGTATTAAATAATTACGATCACAGATATTTATGTCACTAATAAAACGTTAAGATTTTAATTACTATTTTTTATTGTTTCTAATTCTTTTCTATGCAAAAATATATACATAAAAATATGCAAATTAAGGTACAAGGTCGATCATTATTATTATTTATCATTAATATATTAATTTTGTTTTTAAATTCATGCTTCATTCATGTTGTTCTCTATTTATAATGTCAATAATTTGAACTGGTTATCATATTCAAGTAAGTATTATTTCAAACAAACGACAGTAGGAAGAATATTAATCGATAACAGTGACACTTATTTTAACATGTCACATTCATATCAGGATCAGTTTATAAAATAAATACTAATTATTCTATGAGATGATCTTTGAAAATACGTAACAATTTTCATAGAATTACTGTTCAAAACAAATAGTGCACTTACCTTGCTGCACGAATAAGTCCAATAGCTTGCTCCAGATCCTTCGACCGTAGTAGCTTTTGGACCTTCTTCATTGCATCAATTCTGAAACCAAAGAAACGACCAACATGACATAATAAGAGTATTCTTTGCATTCAACTTCAATTTGCCAATATCGTTATAATCGAATAAAGTAATATAAACATACTTCTGATCATCTATAGGTACATCCAACGTTGCATCAAATGGTATAACTTGCGGTATCGTTCCTTCTTGCATTACAGTGGATAGTTGGGGACTAACTTCGTCCCAACGTTCTTCTAAGCTTCGAACCGGAGGTTGTTCTTTCTGTACAGCTTCTATTTACGTTTGATATTATAAAGCATGTCCTTATTTAAATTGAGAGGAAATAATATTTCGTTTCTTACTTTTTTTATTTGTTCTTTTGTGTCGTGCTGGTTTCACTTTCTGGACTATTACACTACGTTTATTTCTCCCACAATAATTGCTCAACATTTTTAAGAAGATGTGTGCTGTTGTAGTGAGATCAATCAAATATTGTCTAAAAAAATAAAAACATTCCACTTAATACATACAGGGTTAATTAAAAATTAAACTAAGTGTGAAAAATTAAACAAAAGAATAGAGTTTTTACAATTTATTTCATTAAAAAGAAATTATGAAATTTTATTTATGTATTATATATACGTAGATATATTGAGTATTATAATGTAATAATATCTACGTGTCAATTTATACCTATTTATTCGTCTCCCAATTATACTTGAATATTTACAGTTCAATAAGATTCTCATTCAAAACGCCGCGTCGCTTCAAATGAAACAATACCCGCCGTGAAATTAATACAGTTCTGTTGTGTGTACAGTTTGCAAGTCGTAACATCAGCAAGGAAGTTTGCTGCACCCGTCAAGTCTTGTTTTCGTCAGCGTCACTAAGACGTCAAAGTAACGACGATATCGCGGTATGGTGCTCCGACCTTACATTTCCGTAGTGGAAAACCCGTCAAACTCGCGAAAAGTTGAACGGCCGTCGTCTTTTCCCATTTCGCCGGCCGGAAGGTCGATAGAAGTTGTTTATTTCAGCAAGAAGCGAAAAAGAAAAGAGGAGGACCAGACAAGAGCGAGGGGAGGACGCAATGGGAGGAGGTGCAGTCGAAAAGAAGCAAGAAAGTACGAGAAATAGCTCCCTCGTTGTTCGAGCCGATTGATTTGAAAGTGAATCAATCTGTCTGCAGTAGATAAAACTTTTAGCAAACAGTTTTTCATTTTCCACTCCTATCTACCCGATAAACAGATACTCAGAGCATGAAATAGTAATACCAACGAAATATTTCACAAGTAAATTACATCATTAATTTTCACTATAGGCTATTTAAAATCCCTGAGAAGACATTAAACATTTATCTTTCCGACTTAAACTAACAATTTCTGAATCTTTAAATGAAAGAAAAAATTTTGAATTATTAGTTGTGCAATAAGTTTGTTCATCTTTTAATCATCTTTTAACGTTACATTTTGAAGATTATTATAATAACATTACTTCTTTTAATAAATGTTTCCCATAACTGTATCATTTAATAACAGTAATATGTGATGAAAAACAAATACATATTACGAGCATTCAATAAGGCAACTGTTTATTAATATACAAATTAGGTAATAAATTTTTCATGACAGAGCAGAATTCGCTCGTGTGTAATTTATGATATTAATTGAATATTGATTGTGTCAAAAATGTTTGTTAAAAATTTCATTATCTAATGAATTAAATTTTATTAAATACAGATCTGTTTCATCTCAATGTTTGAAATACTTTTATCATTTAGCAACATTAAAATTCATGTTATGTTACAGAGAATCTTTTATACGAACCGAGACATTTTAACCTCGTCGAAACAGAGAAGGAGAGAAAGAATCGTTTCCCGATATTCCGGAACATAAAACACGTTACTCTTAATAACCTTGCTGGATTCTCTAACACCACGATCTGTACTTTGATCCATTGCCATTAGAGTGTACAGAAGTTCCTATAGTAACAAAAAGAAAAAACATATTTCGTTCCATGCATCTATCAAACGGAAACAAATATCAATACGCGGTTCCTCACCTGATACGCTTTCAATGCTAAATGTAATCTACGAGACCAAAGGGGAATTCTCTTTTTGTCAGTAATTATCATCTCGTAATAATGATCCATTTGTCTTTGTACTAAATGAAATACTTCCGTGGATATTGTTTCGCTGTTGATAAATTAGTAGAAAAAACCAAACATTACATTGCTTTTAAAGAAGAAGCAGAAATTAAAGTTAAAGATGTTTTAACTTCTAAATAATTAGAATTAGTTAATTGTAACAAAATACAACGATACATTAAAGTCGCTAATTTTTGATAGATTCTTAAAAACAAACTTTAAATAATAAGAAAAACGTCATGTGTATGTATGTACGTGTGAGATCACAAATTGCTAACATTTCTACATGCTTCGAATGATAATGAATGTTCAAGGAGCACTGGTTGGAAGGAAAATTTAAATCCCAACAATACATGTTGCTTAAAGCAGAGCACGTAAAGGCGCTTGCACTGAAAATAGCTAGAAAATGTTTCTCAAAGACAAGAATCTAAAGAGAGCGACGATGCGTAAAACGAGTTCGAAAACTATCTCTGTTTCCTTTCTTCAACGTTTATTCTCTGACAATGTACCTTCTTTTATTACAAAATAAGGAAATTCCACCGACTTACCTCACATATTTTACTTCAAACTTGTAATGGCGGTTGAACTCCATGAAAAAACGCAAGGCCCATAAGTAACAAGTTGTTTCAGATTGATTGTTTTGAGCTCCTCCGATTATACAGGATTTTGCGTACTTCATTACGGGGTTGTAAGCAGCATTCAAGAATTCTATACAAAATTCTTTCAAAATGAGCCTCACACTCAATGCAGATGTACGTTCACCCTTTGGATCCCACATAGGACGTTTGTTTTTCGGTTTCGACACTTTTTTCTATGTCGTATTGAAATCAAAATATACATTATTATTATTATGTATTTAAAATTATGTTACACAGATCTATATACTTATCATTATTATTAATTACATAGATATTATACGTTTTATTCAGGATCGACAAGAAAGAGTTGAAAACATGTGTATTAAATATTTGACTGTCTGAAAACAAACTTCATCACAAATGTTTTATCGTACCAGTATAATCCTTTTTAAATTCATGATAATGTAATGAATCTATCTTTTTACGCTAATACTAAATACTAAATACTACATTTAACAATGTATTGTTCTGTATCGAATATTTTATATTACATCAATAAAGAAAGATAGACAGGGTATTCAACGCAATAAAATTGTCACCACAATTCTTTAGACTCTTTAGGTAAGCTGACAAAAAATGTTCTAGATAAAAACTAATCGATACTGAATCAACGACAAGCTGCAATATAAAAAGAAATCAACAAAATTTGTTATCTAGATACTTAAAAAGTGAAACGACTATTTTCAAACAGTGGAAGTGCCCCAGATTTTACTGAACAATTTTTTTATATTGCAGTTTGTTATCAATTCAATACTGAACTTTTGCTCAGAACATTCTTTTTCAAATTATCAAAAACGTCTAAAAAGTCTTGGTGATTGTTACACTGTCAACATCCATTATATCCTAATCAAAATTATAGAACTAAAAAATAAATTGTCCGTTATATTAAACTTCTACCCACTCTGTTAAATTAAGCTTATCATTTTGTTGTATATTTGTAATGGAAAAACTTCTTTTTAATCTAAAGTTATACTAAAATCACATTTTGTAAGCTTTATTACAAAAAATTAGCGAAATAATCTGTAGAATACAACTTCGTTTAATAGATGACATAGATTTTATACCTTTTATTGTTTCTATATAACAATTTCACAAAAATGTAAAAGGGGTCAGAGAAGGGAAGGGATCAAGAGACGGAAACTGGTGGAATTCCATAAAAGATATGGCAGAAGTCACTGATCGCCTCAATTCGAGATAGCCGTTAGGCATGTGACCCAGTAGATTTATAACAGTTCATAATGAAACGAGCTACGAAAAAACAAGCTAGGAAAAGTTTGTCTTCAAATACGGATGTTCTGCGAAGGAAACGGTAATAACGATGTAAGAAGGAAAAGGATCGTTTTATAGTCGAGCGGGACACAAGAGACAAGAGAAAAGGAGGAGAAACGTCCGCGAAAAGAGCACTGACCTAGTTTTAAATGTTTCAGCACCATTAAGCAAGGAGCCAGTTCTAATTACGCGAAGATAGCCTTAATTAACAACCGTATTTTCATTCAAATCCACCCAGCCTTCATTCCTACTTATTCATTAATGAGAGCTACCGTTGGAAACCAAAGATTAATTGAATTGACCATTTTCTGGTTTGACGTTTATTTCCTTTATTTGGAAACAGAAACAAAAAAAGGAAATGAAAACCATAACAGAATTGTTTCATATCAATAACGGCTGCAGTAATTACCTTATCTTGACCGAAGTTTAATGCCTCGATCTTCTGGTATGGTTTGTGACATAGTAGCTGATTTTCTCCAATGGCTTTCATATTTTGCACAACGTAAGTTCCACCAAAATGTGAATGTCTAAACATATTATTAGACAATTGACGAAATGATTATTACGTATACCTGACTATAAGTAAAACAAAATAAATTATTTGATATGAAAAAAGAACCCATTACTCAAAAAAGAACCCCCCCCCCCAAAAAAGATTCCATCAATTTCATATATGACTTCTGAAAATCTAATCAATAGTACGGAAGGTGGCTGTCACTAGCAGGTAGTTTGCTAAACGAGGAAGATGCATTTTCTTCCTCGCAGATTTATTTGCGGGAGAAAATCGTCTTCGATTTCTTGCTTTTATTATTTTTATGTAATCGGTTCATTATATCAACTACAATAGATACATAATTTAAGCATTAATAAAATCAGAGACTGAACTAGAAATATTGAAAATAAATTTATTTATTGTTTATTTAAAGAAAGATGTGAATATGTGAATACTTGATAAATATTAGAAAAATTCAAGTTTCTAAAAAATTACAAATAAACAGCTGGAATATTTAAATTTCATAAAATTTCTTATATCTAATTTTTACTAATTTTTATTAAATACGTTCTAAATCAATGATACATTTTTCAATTTTGCTATTTTAAAGCTTTTATCTTTGAAATATTGAACATAAAATCCTGTTTTGGACGGTGCCATTTTGTCGCTTGTGATAGCATTGTCCATCGATTCATAGGGTGTGAGAGAAAAGATCAATCTCTCTACCTCCTTTGATTTCTTTTCAAGTTGCAAAAAGCTTTCTACGGAAAATAGGGGAACATAGCAAAAAGATGTGAATAATGCACGACACAAGAATAAAACACGTGCACTCCCCAACAAGTGGGTAAAAGCATCTATTCAAATGGTGCGTGGTCTTACTTTAAAAAGTGGGTCAGGTTTATTACATATGTAGTACTAGGAATAAATTATGTTTCCTTAACAATGTCCCTTAAGTGGTATTGATCGTCTGTTTATCCTGTTATATTCACAATATTATTCATGTTCAATTTTCTTATAAGTATGTTAAAATAACTTGTCGTCCGAGCCATGGATAATCAGCGAAATGTGTAATTAGATTTATGTATAAATATAATGTATAAATTATGTATAAATATATAGATAGATAGATAGATAGATAGATAGATAGATAGATAGATAGATAGATAGATAGATAGATATGTAGAGAGAGAGAGAGAGAGAGAGAGAGAGAGAGAGAGAGAGAGAGAGAGAATAAAGAATACTATTAGAGAATAGAGTTAATTAAACTTACCTAGCTCCTGCATATTTTCTTACTCTTTCTATCTTTTTCTCCTTTTCTTTGAGTCGAGCTGCTAAAAGTGTTTCTTCATCCTTTTCTTTTTCGCTAAGACTACGTTGCAAGCCGGACTTCGCTAATTCACTCGCACTTTGATCGCGAAGCATTAACGATATAATCTAATAATATGCAACGTATATGACATGAGTAATTATTAAAAGTTAACTTATTTCATAAAGAAAATAAAGCGTTTCAAACAATGTAACGACATTTTAATATAATTTAATCGAGCACATACCTCTAAAACTTGCAAATGATATTGTTGTTCACTTCTGTTACTAGCAATAAATACTAACAAATCAACAATTCCTGATGTATTAAGTGCATATAAAACCTAATGAGCAGAGAGTATATAAAAATATATTCTTATGCAATGCTACATTCAATATCATACCTCATCATGAACTGTAGCATCATTATCAACACGTTTCTCATTTTCATCTGGGAGAATTTGCAAAACATTTCTAATAAAAATAAGTATCCTTTCAATGACCATTTCATTTTCTTCCCCCCTTTCTACATTATCCTATAAGAACAAAGGGATTGTATTGTTTCTTTATTTCTAAAAATACACATAAAATTTACAAACTTAATAAACTTACTAGTTTAAGAATTTTACTTAAACGATTACTAAGTATTGTCCATATACGTCCATCAATTAAAGCTACTTTATATGACTGTGTATATGCAACTAGTTTAAGGTATATAGTACGTTGCATTAAGTCAGTAGGAATTTGTTCATTAAAAAGCAGCACAACTGGACTTGTTATATTAATAATTAACCTAATTAAATCAGATGTTATTAGAGTGAAATAATATATAGCAAGTTACAAAATATATTCTGAGTAATTTATTACTTGCCTTAGTAATATATCCCAAAGTTCAAGTTTATCGTAATGGTCAACAAAAATTTTTATAAGATCAGTTTGAAGTACTTTTGTTTGACCAAGAAACTGACGTACAGTATGAGATTCATCATCTCTTCTTAAATATTTGATAAGATCCTTTATAACATCTATTATGAAATTAATAACTTTAATAATATTTCATTGTATCGATGAATTAAGTTTTGACTAACTCATGAATATTTAGTATACAAGATACACATAAAAGAGGTAAGAACTACTTTTACCTAAACAGTAATTGTCTAAATGATACTTAGATCCATCATAATAACCAAGTGCAGCGCACGTAGCTGCAAGTTCAGTAGATAGGTAATCTGACATGATTTTATTTATGACAGATTATAAAGTATATATGTATTCCTTTTTATTGAATTCTAAACATTATTATTCAAATAAATTTTTAGATCTGCAATAAACAATATATTAGAACTATTAAAATGACACTATAGCTTCATTACTTAAATAACCAAAATATTGTCAAATAATTACAATCCCATAATTGTAATAAATGTAAATATGTTAAAAATCAGTATTTTAAATTTTGTACTAATAACATTAATTTCTATGGGTATTATTAATTAAATTTATGAATCTTATACATATTTTACTTTTATCACATATTCAGTAAATCAGTATTATAAATAAACCAATGTTTTTTTTTAATTAATACGTGAACAATACCATAGTTTAACCTTATTTACCATAGTTAACCATAGTTTAAAATCATCATAATTGTATTATTTATGTCTATTCGCACGAGATACTAATAACCAGCGTGCATGACGTTTGAGGTTAACTTTGGTTTGTTAACGAAAACAGAATAAAATAAGTTATTAACAATGTCATTATTAACACTCACGTGCGTAGCGAAACTCTGGACTAATGTAATCATTGTCACTTAACACTATCAATTAAAATACTCACTACACTTAATAAATACAAAAATAATTACAAGCAATGGACACGTCAAACGCGCAACAGGTAATGAAAAATGCGCGGGAAAATGTTTGCTATGCTTTTACGAAATTGGCCGATAGAGTGCTTTCGACTCGGAATGAATCATTAATTGCGATTTCATTATAATATATAATGTCGTTTAACAACAATATAATAATTTATTTGATAGAAATGTACAAATACTTTTTTATTATTTGCAATAACAGAAGAAGGAATACTTTCGGTAAGTACAAATTATTTATCAATTTAGGAGATAATTATTTAGCAAAAATGATAATTTAGTTTAAGAAATTAAACTTTATAAAAGTAAATGTGTAATGGTTACATATATTGAAATTTAATACGAAATATATATTTGTTTAATAAATGAATTTCTATAATTTTATAATGTTTTCTAGAAACATTATGACATTTGCGAAAATATTTGCTCTTCAATTAATTTATTTGAAGGTTATCCATAATTTGCAACTCCTTACTATATTTTCATACAAATAAAGATTAAATCTTTCTATGTATGTATGTACCTAGATTTCGAATTGTTAGATTTTTATTTTAATGAAGAAAATTTTAGATAAATGGATAAAAAATAATTAAAGTTAAATGAACTTACATAGTAATTAGATAAAGCTAAAGCTATTATGTTAGCTTAAAGTCTTAATTAAGAATTTATTCAGAGCTTATCATTAAATATGTATATATGTATGTAAAGTTTAGTGTCTAGTACAAGATATTCAGTAATCAATTATGAACGTCGTATTAAATACGAACAAAGCATCATTATATGAAAGTTGTAAGATTCTAAGCAATATATTAATTATAACGTTTAGAAATGTTTGACTCTCATATTATGTTGTACAATATTGATGAAGTGACAAAAATAAAAGTTAAGTATTGTCATTGTATTTAATTAATAGACAAATTAAAAAAATATACAATCGATGTATTTTACATCGTTAATGCTAAGTAAATTAATACATTTCAGATTTATACAGGAATATATGTACAATATTTTTAATTTATTGTCATTTAGATTGATTCAATATTATAAATTTAAGAATACATATATGTAGAGCTTTTTCTTATTTTTTAAAAATATGAGAAATTCCTTCCTTATTCTACTGATAATTAATATACATAAATTTGTATATATGTATTCAGATTGAGACAAAGACGAATTGGGATTCTATGATAGATACATTAATTATTTTTGATTTGTATTCGCTTATTGAGAATATCTCGAAATATTTAAGAGACAGATCATTATTAATCAGAATAGTTTTCTTCATATTTTAAGATTGCAGACACAATTTCAACGATGATTCCGTACTTGAAAACCCTGTACTTTTCTTACTTGCAACTTCAAAGTAGCAATTTTAATGAGGAGTCCTTTTCCTCATTGAGCATTTAATTAATTACTTCGAAATGAACGCGCTTTGAACTTGTAAACGTCGGAGGTACTTAAAACTTTCTGTAGACTCATCCGAAAGCAAAAAATTCTCGTTGATATCGCAAAACGATCGATAAAAAAGCATGGGTCGTGAAATCATTGCCTTGTTGTCTTTCTGGAAAATATGTTTTACGAACTTTGAAGCGCATTAAAGTTTCGGTTAGAATTCGTTTCATGGCATTTTCTTGTTTCCACGTGAATGACATGAAAGGAGACGCAAGGGTTCCATTATTTCGCTATAATACCGAGAATCGCGCTTCACGTAGAGCAATCTGCGGTAGATATTGTCCACGAACGAGGAAAATAAAGCCATAAATTCAATTTCGTTGCCTGACTATACGAAAAAGGGTATAGGGAAGATGCTCGAAAACTTCGCGATGAGAATACGACATAGACGAAAGCAATACGAGAAGGTTGTGCAAAATCGAAACAAAGAGGGATAGATTATTAGAGAAATGGAAGTACAAGGGGTGGCAGGTATTGTATGTTAGGAGAAATATAGAGTACAGAAGGGATCGTGTTTGACTGCCGTGGGACAAACATGCGGTGACTAATCAATATCATCGACCCTATTTGGGTCAATAGGTTACCACTATCAGCCATTTATTTGTTATAGTACATCAACACTGTCTCTTATTTGTTTGTTTTGTTACGTTTGGTTTTTATCACCTCCCTTTGTGCTTATCTCTCGGATCGAATAAAATGGACAACCAATTTTCCGGATACACAATTGTCAATCTTTCGATATTGCATTTATTCTTGTACGAGCGTATATATGTTCGAATATTTAGAATAACAATATAAATCATACGTGATTGCATGGACTTCGATATTGCATCTAGATATCTCATGCAACAAAAAATAAATCGTGTTCGAATTTTGCTAGATTCGTGACATCTTAAATTTAAAAATTTTGCAGAACTATTTCATGAAACTATCGTACAACTATTATATGCACGTACTAGCGACAAGTTGTCGTTCTCGCTGGCATCAATCAAAATTTCAATTTCTTCTTCTTCTACTAACGCCATATATTATAAATATAAGTATTGAAGCGACAGTTTTGTCACTAGCGCGCGTATGGCGACATTTACATTTTTTTCCTCTTTCTGTCACTATCATATTTCTTCCCTATTACTCCTATACCGAAGGATACAATTTAAATAATAAAGAAAATTTCAAGTAATTTAATCTGGAATATAATAATAACGTAGCAATGGCTTTTGAACGAAATATAAATTGAAATGCGAGAGAAATGGTTTCTATTTATATCAAGATTATTTTTACAGAATCTTATTTATTTTATTGTTTAAACGATATATTTTAGCCTTTTAAATTATCCACAGGTCAGAATTGATTATTTTACGTTAGAGTACACAAATTATGTTATCATATTGAATAAAGTAAAATTATAATTTTTAGCAATATTGTCTATTTGATAAATTATGAGATTCTTCCATAAACAGCATCGCATCGTTCATAACTTTTATTTGACATTTATCATTAGTATAAACATTACACTTCATTTTTAATTTTAAAATGCATCGAGTGCATATATGGATATATAAATAAAAGTTCCTTAAGTGATATCGTTTGATTTACATAATATCTATCTATAGTGTCAATAAGTATTACAACATATAATTATAGAAAATCAGTGTTTCAGGATATTCAATTCACAATGTATGTATTGTTCACGTTCTAAGGCAATCGCGTTTCGTTTAAGCTTATTTCATTAAACCAAGGTAATAGTGCAGAACTCTATATTTGAACTTAAGAGATGTTCCGCAGTCTACTTCGTAGTTTACTATGGAAAACTATAAGTCTACCTGCTGTGAGAGTTGGCAGTTAAATGTCGTGTGCATAATCTACTCGTTAACTAGTTAATTTAGTTAAGTTTCGTAAGTTTCGCCGTGCGTAAACATAACTGTCTAGCAAACGAGTGAGTTGGAAGCGGCAAATTTAGTCAAGCCGAAATAAAGCGATTGTGTTTCAGAGCTATGAGCTATAAGCGACGAGAACTCTTTACGATTCCCAACAGTATGGAAGCATCTGAATGTTCGTTACGTGAAACTTGTTAGACACAAAATGGCTATTAATATGCGCTTAACTTCTGGAAATCCAACTACTTTTCATTGACTATAACGTGGCCGTGGAAACTTTGATATTAATCTCGTCTAACAAGAGTAAAACGCACGACGCGAGGTGAAGTGCTATTTTCTGTTATATTTTATTAAAACGTGAAAAAAAAAGAGAAAAGATATGACTTAATTAATTGTGTAATTTACAATTTCTCTTAATTTAAGTAAAACTCTTAATTTTGAAATTATTTTCATTTTTCTTTCTTTCCGAGTAATCAATAATATACTAGTTTGTTCATAATGTTTCAATTCTCAGAATTAATACGTGTTTTCATAACGTGTATCGATTATAAAATTATCTTACGTATACCCGTGATGTTTCTTGAATAAATACGGTTACGTTTGAACTTTTCTCAATTTTTTTCATTAGACACAAGTACGCATTTCACTTTTGACAACTTTCTTCTTTTGATTTAACCTTATTGCATAGTTTCAATAGTATCGTATATATGTATAATAGTGTTATTTCCACTTTGATTCTATTTAATCGCATACTGTGAATTTTAAAAGAAATCTTTACAATCAAATCTTGGGAGAAGACTGAATAAAATTAAATTAAGTTAGTAATGAAGTGTAATGTTCAGAGTTTCGTTCAGTTCAATATAAGCATTATCTTATGGCTCATTTATTACACCTGTAAAAAATATTACTACATCCGAATTTTAATAAAAATTGTAAGAATCTCTTTCAAGAAAGAGGAATTTTTAAACAAGAATAATAGCAATTAATTATAGAAAATCACTTTCCACAACATAACAGAGTTGTGTAAATTTTAGTTTATTTATTAAATTCAATATTTCAATTCAATATTTAAAAAACAAGTAATATTTGTATTAAAACATTTTCAAAATTTTATTCAGTCATCTGTATACTGATTAATACCACACAGCCAACATAACAACAAAATTTTCAATCAGTGTTTTCAATTACTAATGAGACCTTCAATTAAAGGGATTTGTACCTATAAAATCGGCTTAAGAATGTCTGCATCGAGAAATCGATTATTTGTCGACAAAGGATTTTGGCTGTTAAATGTAACATGGAGAGTATTAAAATTTCTCTTTTATACAAGTAAAAGGGATGAATCATTTTTCAACTTTTTCTGAAATTATACTACAAATTCTGTTCTAAAGATTTTTAGAGCAATGGTTCGCTCATATTCGTTCATAGACACATTCATCAATACAATTATATAAAATTATTATATAATTTAGACCGTTTTGTTACCTTCTATAATTTTATAATACAAAATATTACATGTTATATCAAAAAAAGTAGATGTTGATAAGTGTACTATAACTACCTTATGATGTTGAAATCAAATTTATTGAAGTTAATATTGAAATTAATTTTATTGCTGTGTTTGGTAACTTCAATTTACATTCCTTTGTCTTAAAATGTATATCGCTCTTTGTTCATGTACCATAATCTTTCAGAGCTCCTAATATGTGATGTACCTTAAATCTATATTAAATACACATATACATACGTATTATTGAGTTTCATCGCAATATGCTAGTAACATTGAATAACGTGACTGATTTTCAATGGTTCGCGACTACCCCAATGACCGCACTCTCGCAGCAGTTTCGATATTAAATCCATATTCAAATTTCATCTATTATTCAGCTAGGTTTCGATCTTGAAATCCCTTAAGGATATTTAGTTGAAGCATCGTTAGATGAGAAGGCTGCCTCCATTTCACTAATATCAGTTAATTATAATTGAATGAATATGATAATTTGAAATTTCTGATGATCTTTATGCCAATTTTAATTTAAATACACTTAAATGTATTTGGACTAGACTTGTTCTTTGATCTTAAGATAAATAAAACTTATTGTGAGAATATAAAATATTAAATAAAACTTTTTGCTATTTATTTTAGTTATTGCTTCTTTTAACTGCATAAAACTTTTTAATTTAAAAATAAAATAAAACAAATATTAAAAAGATAATAAAAGTATAAGAAACAGATAAGTTCAGGTGGAAGTATCTTGTTTGCACGTTCTCGCATTCTTGTGTAACGCTATTATTTACTGGTACCTAAATGTGCTCGTGCCGCGCGATACGACACCAATGTGTACGCCACTGTAAAGATTGAAAAAACATTTTTGCTTTGAAACCAATGGAGAGCGTGACCTGAATGCCGGAAATAGGTCTGTTGTTCACTTGAACACGTATGGTAGATTTCTACTGGGAGGTAGATTTTAGGCCCCCCTTTCAAACAAGCGGATTTTTACTGTGGTGGAAAAACCGCGCGACGACTACGTGTAGCTTCTGTTCAAAACGACACGTTGTTGAGAGTACAGTGGTTGTACCTTCCGTAAATAGTACATGTGGTAAAAACTTGCTTGTCCGAGAGCTATTCTCGATACAACATTCCTGTGCACAATGTACATATATGTTTTCAATCGTTACAGAAAAATATTCTATGTCCCTTAGTCGTACATTTTTTAAAGCCAAAGATTTATAAGCTATAATTCCTTCAAGCGTATTTGAATGGATAAAAATTTGCAACTTTAAAGACAGAATATACTTTTGTATTTTTATTTTGTACGCTAATTTAAATCAAACGTGTATTTTGTTTCCATATGAAAGTTATTATGAATTTATTATACAATGTTTCAGATTAAATTCCTACAATTTAATATTTTTAATGAATTCATGGATTTAATTTAGCTTACAACATAATGTAAGAAATTGTTATTTGATTAAAGGGGAATCAATACGATATAGCTTTTGATATGTTACTCGATATGCTTATTGTGTTACTTTTCTTAATAAAGCACTTTATTGGCTTTTATTGTTCCTGTTATAAAATAATTAATTCTTATTCGTATAGAGATCGAAACAATATGCATTTGAAAATATGAGTTTATCTGAAAGTAGCATTTAAGTAAATAGTGAAATTCAAGCATCACTGAATTTACAAATTACGTACTATCCACATTTATTTTTAAAGCTAGATTACTCAAAAGATGTTATTTATTAAATTTTACTTGACTTGCTTAACTAATTGCTCTGATTTCGTTTATTTCGATTTAGCTTCTACCTTTTATGATTTCTATTTATTTCCCAATATTTAAAATCATGTGGAAGATTGTGATCTTTATATGATTAAAGCTACTATATTTGAAACATCATGCGGACACTGTAAAATAAAAGTTTTCGAAACTATCTCAGCTACGTTGATGGTGCTCGTTATGATTCCTAAAAATATATCTTAAAAAAACTTTCATTGACCTAAATTCATTGATTATGGAACAGTTTTTAAGCCTGTCTCAACTACATTGCTGGTGCTCGTTATGACTCTTAAAATATATCTTAGAAAAACTGTCATGAACATAAATTCGTTACTTATGGAACAGATTACACATGCATGTGTAAATGCACATGGCGATTAGAATTATAATAACTATTTGTTTAATGTGTCGGGAAGGAGAAATAGATTCAAGATACTTGATAATCAGATTTCATGATTCTATTATTTACATAGCCAATGCTGTTATTCCGATGCGAATATGTACTCAACCAGAACATTACCACCACTGAGATTTGCTTTACGCGTTATTTCTGGAATTTAGCTCAAGACCATCTGTCGACCTCACGGCGTGTTTGCATATGCATGCTAATCTAAGAAACGATAGTGATACCTACTGCTTTTGTTTTGTAGTAAAACATACTCAGTAGGTAATAAAATGTCTATTTATTAAAATGTCTGTGAATTAAAAAATTGTTACTTGTGCACGTAATATCCTAATTAGATTAACACATCATTTACCTATATTTGATATTATTTTTATATATCAACACAGTTGAAGATTATAGCATTATCTGCTAAAATTGTGCGAAATATTAAACATCACATCATTTAATTTTTTGTTTGAAAGTATTACGATTTATTTTATATCAAATTATATCTTTCTCGAATTCGATCTTTTGAAATTCCTCGGTGCCTTGATCAAGAATATTAAAGCATTTTGTTTTGATATACGAATTATTATTCATATAGACAAAGAATCTCTATTTTAACATCATTAACGAAAGACTCACTTTGCATTACAATTCTTGAAACTTTTTGAACAATCAGCTTTCGGAACATCCACTTTCCTTATCGTGTGAATGTCATAGATCGATTGGACGTTAAGAGCTTTTATCTTAACAGAGTTATTACCCTTGCAAACATCGGAACATAAGAACATTTTTTATAGCCTTGGCAAATGAGGCGTTGTAGTTATACGGTATAATGGTTCGATGATAAAACACGCTTCTTTGAAGTCGCTACCCTTGGCATGGTGGGTGTAATGCACAGAAATACACCGCACTCGACTAAGCTTACGCCCCAGTTCTATTATACAAAGACGATAATTCACTACCATGCCTTATTAAGCTTTAACATGAACGAGAGTTATAATACCTCTTCTTTCTATTACCTTTGCATTGCAACTCGTAGGTATCGAAATCTTCATTGTTACGCGACGTCATGTCGTTTCAATAAAGAGAAAAATTAAATAAACTCCTATACAGTAAGAAAGACATTGTTTAAATATAACTATGAATCCATATTTTACACCCTTCACACGAAACTCTCGTCGTTCGTTATACATATACGCGACACAAATGCTCTCTTAATCTCTTAACCGATGAAGATAAGTTAAGTAGTCGTTCGGATTCCCAATCTTTTCGCTATAACAATTTAATTTGATTTTGATTGATGTCGTTTGATTTTTGTTATAAATAGATTATTCTACATTTAAGATTATAAAATCTAAAATTGACGTAAATTAAGATTTATTAATTATTAACTCCATCATTATAAAAGTTTCTACTCAAGGGATGATCTGGTTCAATTTTAAAAAACTATATTAAAAATTTTTAATACGTTACAATTATTTTTGATTAGCTTAATTTTATTAAAGACTAATTTTTATTAAATTTATTAATTTTATTAAAGATTTATTTCAAATAAATTTTGATGCTTATTATATTATTGGGTTGCCAACTAAGTGATTACGGCTTTCGTCATTAGGTGGTAATGATAGTTCCATCACCATATATCAGAAAAATGCAAATTTGATATCATTCGTATTACATAAAATTTGACTTTAGCTTGTGCTCAAATTTATATAAATCTATTACTATAATAAATGATAAGTTATTTCTAGCTTCACGATAACAAGAATATATGCTCGATCTCCCATAGTATGTTCAAAAAGATGCGCATATAACACTGTCACAATTTCACAATCAAGCAGTATTTCATCATACTTTTTCGTAATGGGGGTTTCGTAAAATATTGGAACATCTTTCACGCTGTCAGATTAGCGGTATAAAGTCACGTTCTCTGTTGCAACAGAAAGATCATTTGCTAGATACGCTGTTTCGCGATGGTGAATCGATGTCTAGTACTCGAAACGAAGCCAGAGTACAGAAATGATGGCACGCATTACAATAATGGTAGATACTGAACCTGACATAGCGGTATTGTAATACAATGGCGTTGGAACTAGTGACCAGTCATGAGAGAATGACAGAACACAAATTCGATGGACCATGGAATCGTTAGTTAGTTTCTAACAATGACGCGTACGGTCGCAGATGGTGCAATCTGAACTTAAACGTACTTGTTCTGAGTACGACAGCGTGTAAGAGAAATTGAATAGTTTCTCGGATAGCTTGTTGAATCAAAGAACAGAGAAAACATAGTTAGTTTGCGGTTTTCTGGATGATAGCTGAAAACGAACTCAAAGTAATCGTTTAGTAGGGCTCGAAATTTCCTTGACATGTCTTTGCAAGAACATCGAATAATCTTTATGTTTTATTCTTTTTTTAGGTACTTTCTTATTATAATTCCGTATAAAAAGATTGGAGACCAGAACGAGTTTATAATAATTATATGTAAAAGTTTGAACATAGAAAGAATGCGTTCCTTTTCGTCGTGCAGCAAAATTTTCATTTGTACGCTGTATGAACTGAAAATATCACGAGTCTCACGTTTGAAGAAAGTCTGAGCATGCTATAAACAAGACTGTAATATGCTAGAAGATACATAGAGATTCCGAGGTATTTTATACCAATGTAGTCAGGAAGGAGTTAATTTCGTTACGCTTTAAACTTTTTCAAACTTTACTAAAACGCGCGCAATTTTCGAAGTACAAAATTTACCCTGCTTGTACGGTGTGTAATCGTTTATGTCTTCACTTTACACTTTGCACGAAGTTTATGATCCTCACTTTGATATTTGAACTTTTTGAAAAAGTATATTTTGGTAGAATTACATGGAATATCGCGCACAATTAAAGCAAGCTGCATCTTTAAAATAAATAAAAATAAGAAAAACCTCGATAAACATCAACAGTCGTGCACAATTTTCGACGCAAATTAAATAAAATATTATCAATATCGACACTTTTCTACACTGTTCGAAATATATTATTTGCTTATAAAAAGATGTAGTTTTCTGTTTTGATCTGGAATTAGATAGATGTAACTAACTGCTATTTATCAAACAAAATAAAATATACAAAACATGAATAAATGTTAAACATAATAAGTTACATCATTTTCTACAAACTCATGACATTTACATTCTTTTTGGTCGTTAAAGGCTGATATATGTATGTATAAACAATATTTTAATAGGAATTCAACCTGATAAACAGTTAGTACTGAATTCGGAAAGAGAATCAAGAAAATGATGTATAAATGATATGCATACATATAAAGTATTCACGAGACTATAAAACTTCAGAAACCAGAGGCAATGAAATTTATCTATTATGTAAATAGTTGTATTGTTTATTTTCGACAGGACAACAGTCTCATCAAACATTCAAGAAATTTTCTAGAAAATTTGCGTCCCGTTGAAAGTTTGATATAACCGAAACGAAGTTTATTCTCTATAGACCGGAGTTATGGCATTGTCGTCGTAAAAGACAGTTTTTGTACAAGAACCTTAAATCGTTCGCGGATGGTAAAAAGGTAAAATATCGTTAGCTACTCGTTCGCAGGCTGATACAATTGTCGTAGGCCGAGTCAGCACGTTTTGAGGACCGAAATGGGGCTAAACCCTCGTCACTCCGCGAAACACGTACCCGCATGTAAATTTTCACATTATTTCGAGCTATATATGTAAGTAGGCTCGTTCCATCTTTTCCTTTTTTATTATTCTATGCGACGTTCTCGGGCAGGAACAGTGGTTTCGTCAATTTTCCTCGTGGAAGTTACCGGACGAGTCGTAAGCTACGCGGTGACAAAACCCTCGCGATTTTGCTTCGGGGAAACCAGAGGCAGAGTAAAAATGTGCACGGGTGTCTCTAGGGGATTTCGAACCTGCGGGTTATTGACGCTGATCCTTCCTGTGTTGTATAACTCTAACCTCTGAAATCCGTCTTTTAAGGGCACGGGACGAAAAATGTGGACAGAATTTATATAGCTCCTTTTTTTAAAGTCACCTCTATGTGCGCAAACATCAACAGTCTGTCACGTGTTTATTTTATTCCCTCGTATCTTGCTTTTCGTTGACATAAACCATCTAGTGGGTACTTGCTTTTCCTTATCGTAATTGTAAAAATTTCATAAAACAGATATCTTAAATGATTTCGAAAAACTGATATGTTGCAAGAATAATCTTGTTTAGTTAAAATAACGATATTTATGAAAGAAAGGGAAAGCAATCAAATCCGTACTAACATCTTAAAATGAAACTACTTATCCTAATTAGAAATTAAACATATATACAGATTGATTTATGCACTATAGTAAACATCAAATACTAATAGTAATATAATAATATCTAATAACAAAAAGTGATACAAGGTCTACATTCAATAATATACAATATATAATTACCTTTACGGTACATATGCACGTACATAAATATCTTTTTATATATTTCATAAACCCACGAGTTTATTGTTTAACAATAAATAATGTATGTAAAATATATGCATAGTAATGTAACATTAATATAAAAGATTGTTTTGTAGCAAAAGGTCAAATTTCAAGATAAATAATCTAGGAAACGTCGGATGTAAATTTGTTATAGTAAAATATTTGCTTCGTCGACGCGTGTCATAAACTATCAGAGGTTGGGTACGTGTCATAAATTATTTCACGGGTTTAAGACTGTTACTTCTGCCTGAACGATCTGTAGCTACGATTAATCGTTCGAGTTCGAAATATTTCATAGCTTGTATCTCGACTGCGTTTTCCCGCTTCACGAAGAAACTGGTACGTGCACGTACCCTTCGAGAAGGAAGATGTTTCACGCTTCATTTGCTCGTACGGAGTGCTTTTGTAAAGAATGAGCGATCGTTGTGGTTGACGATACTTGAAAATTCGTTCAAGAAGAAACACGAGATACAGTGCTGGAATATTTCGTATTGATAAATATGGAAGCAATGGATATTCGATGTTGCTTCTATATAATAAACTACAGTCAGCAACTATAGTCAGCAAAATATTTCAACATTTCGATAGATATTCTTCTCTTAATTGTTTAATTCTCTTTTCTAGAAAACTTTACCTCGAACGTATCTACTGTTAAACCATGCAAGTATCGATTAGACGTTGCGGTCTAAAATTATTCTTGCATTTCTCCACAAGTAAAGTTAAAATTATCCTCATCGGTTCAAGATTCTTTTTCATTGTCAAATTATACCAACATTTCCTATATTCACTTTTCTATGTTCAATCTTTTGTATTCACAAATTTTCGACAATTTACTACTTAAAGGTAGTATTGCTATTAATACCTAATCGAAATTACGATTCGAATGCCAGTATTAAATAAACCTACGTAATCATTTCTATTTCGACCGTATAAACTATGAACTATTTTGTAGCTTGCATGGAAGCGGATTGTCATCCATTTTGTAACATAATGGATTCAAGCCAGATTATTAAGATCGACACTTCATACGGTATATGCAACCCAAATATTACTGATGTAAGATTTATGTGAGTCATTATGTTCGATTCGCGTAATCATTAGAAGGGTGGGGGGGGGGGGGAGGACGGCATAGAATGATTGAACAATGGCAAGGTGTGTGAAATCGTAACACGGTACGTGTTGACATGACATACTTGTCGTTCCGTTCACGTAGCAAGAGATTGTCCGGCTATTAACGGCTATACGCACTAAATGTATGCGAGTGATGGACACTGATTCAATACACGATTGACGTGGATCGAATGATCCAATGACAGTAAACCTGCTTCCCAAAATTTCACGCCGATGTCGCTTGTCCGCGAGATGAGCGTGAAAATTGAATTAAAAGCTAGTACGTAGTCGGCGGAACGTGGATCTCTGCTAACCGATGGTTAAGCTGAATGATAAGGTCATGTAAAATTGTTATTGCCTTGATTGAGTAACCAGCAATTTATCAATACATTTTTACATTTTACATATATTTTATATTTTATAAATGGAAAACTTTTTATTGTCATTGAACAATCTGTAATACGATAAAATGAAATGATGGGAATTTCTTGTTTCATGGAATATTTACAATTATCATGTGTACGTTTATAATATAGGATATAATATGTTTAAAATCAAACAGAAAGTTTAAATTTATATCAAACGTTTACTTTGAACAATAAATATTTTATTGTGACTGTAAGTCATACAGTAAGACTAGTACAGTTTTATAAGAATATTTTCATGGAAAAGAAAACGTCCTGTTTCAATTGAGAATTGAAATATTATCAAGTAAATTATTATAACATCATATTTTCTTTACTGTAATGATTTTTTATTAAAAGATCTTTCGATCTTCGCTTTTCATTCATCCCTATATAATTATTAAATATAATTGTAAGCAATTGGCATAAATAAATGAATAATTGACGACAGTGTATAAAAATTCTTACAATTGACTTAAACGTCAAAAATAATTCTACAGACACAAACCACTTCAATTAATCAAAATTTTGTATCTTCTTTATAATATCTTTTTTCTGTTCTCTATCGAAAAATGTCAGTATCATTTAGGAAGACCCTCTTTATGGATAGCTATTACTCTTTAGATGAGTACTGGGCGAGTTAAGCCTTATATTGTATGTAATTTTCTTGTTCGCCGCATATGAAACACAATAGGTAGGTATATATATACATTATACATAAAAGAATCAATATCCACAGACGGTTGAGTCTCGTATCCCGCAACGTGTCTATTGACATTAGTGATAAACGTAACGTGGAAAGCTTTGAACGAATTCGGTGAATCTCGTGGGACTTCATGCCAGTTAGGCAGGCAATCTTCCCACTCCTTTGCGCCACATTCGTGTTTCACGAGTACTGTGAAAGGAAATGTGTTTTGGCAGAATTTCAGAGATTCCTCTTGCAGCTGCGGCCAGTCTTGCACTTTATTATAATTTTGATCACGAATACAACCTACTGTTTTTAAACGCTATCTTCAAACAGATTTCGCATTTGCATTTCTTTTTAAAAGATTATTAATCAAGGTTAATTTGAACGCTTAATTTATAAAAATATTTAAATACTACAGCGATCAATCTTTCGTGTATAATTAAATGTATTCCAAATAATTATGATATGGAATGATATAGAATAAATTATATAAACAAATTACATAGAAATTCGTTACTATCATAAATAATTCTTTAATTTTTCATACATTTAAATTCTTAAATAATAAAGAAGAGTAATTCGATTAACTAAAAGATTTAGCAATTTCAGAGTTGATACGTATTTCATACACGCAGGAAATTGTAAAATGTCGTACAAATTGGTATGTGTTCAATATATGTATGTGGTACAAGTACATTTAGTTATCAATAATTTCAACTTTCCACAGACAATTCAGTTTGCCTCGTAACTCATGTTTCAAATTATTTACTATGTTAAAATTATACTAATAACTGATTCGATGCCATTGTTACAGATTCGAATAGTTACGAAAATCAGTAACACATATATATCACCGATAAAACCTACATACCTACATACATACGCACAAGTTTATGATATTGATTTAGTTTCTTTTATACCTATATATTTTGAAGGGATTTATGGATTAGTCTCTTCACATTTCATGTTCGCTGATTTTATACTTATCAAATACAGGCTATTGTTATGCAATTTCTATCGTGAACGTATTTAGATCATTTGATTTCATGAAATGAAAAGTGATAATATTTATTTAATATTTATTTAAAGTTATTCAACAAGAAGTACGTCCTAGATTTATTCATATTCTTATTCCTGATTTAGAAGTATGCTATGTTTTTAAATATAATATATTTTATAATATTTTAGAATATTACTATTACTTTAAAAATATAATATGTTTTTCTGTTGTTCATTTCATTTATCTGAAATATTTTCTTCCTTTACATCTAACATTTACTTTATGATCATATTACTTAAATAACTATATACCAGAACGCAAGAGCGTAAGATCTCGATAATACAATCGCAATTTATTTGGAAGATCTAAACAGAGTATTATATTGTTGCTTTACAAAGGAACTCCAAAAGCATGAAATTTGAATTTAATTTAATTGTTTCAATTTCTACAAACGTTCCCCTCGAGCGTAGCAGCCCGCAGAAAATTGTTTCTTGTTGTTTGCAGTACGTGCAATACAGTGCGGTTCGTAATTTCCTACTATCTAGTGTTTAGAATTTATACAAAATGTCCTTTGAATCAACGATGACGTGACCACGTGTAAAAGCCTATCTTGCTGGTTGCAAATGTTTCTACAGCGCTGGTACTAGCATACAACATAACATCCCGGCTAGACCTTTCCAGCTACAATTTCTCGTCCACCTTCTCTTCCATTCACCACCACATTCTCCTCCTTTCATCCGTATGTGGCCTTCGTATTACATGTCGTATGCGGTATATCCATAAGCATAGAACCACGAATCACGTTGGCTTACCTCGGTTTCCTTCGAAATAACACGGCTTATTGCTCGAACCAATTCACGTGCACGTACCGTCCTGCAGTATCGTGCAACGTTATTTTTAAGTCATCTATAAATTCCGATAAACAAGATAAGAAAATTACACTTCCCTGTTGTTAATTAATTTTCTTCTATTATATATATCTTCTTTTATACAAACCTATAATAGTAATATACTTTTTCACACCTTTATCGTACCATTTTAATTGTGATAATTTATATATATTATACTTAGGCATATATTAAAGATTACTAGATGGCTCTGGTGTTAGGAAAACATTGAAACTCGTGAAAAGCTATTACTCTAAATGGCATAATATGTAAGTTTAAAAAGGAATGAATATTACATTATACAGTGTGCTTTTTTACTCTGTGTTATATCGGATCGATTATATGATTCTAAAGCTCTTTTCATTTCTTTATCAATTAATCGTGCATATCATGTTTCGGAGTACATAATTTTTTAAATCGCTTGGTTGGTTGACAGCAAATCGAACGCTAGGTCGTCGAACCCTCACAATCTTTTGTCAATCGATAATGTATAATGTATATTACGTATTGAAACAGGAAATTGGAGTATTTCAGGAAAAAGAATTTGTTCGATGTTATTCTAAACTCATCTCTACATAAACCTTGTCTTCTTCTTTTAGTTAATTTATTTAGTTCAATTATAAAATATATGTAGACAATAGAATTATAAGTACATTTGATAACATTTTATCATGACATTTAACGTAAATTTAGTTCGTGGATCCCACTAGAGATTTATGCACGTGTACCTTTGTCTGTACAAATATTGTATTGTAGGTATTTGAACAGTTGAAATAAACTACGCGCGATGTTTCAAATGTTTAGTAAAAAAAACTATCTAAACAAGATACATGTATATTTTCGGTAGATTTTTATATTTTCCAGAAGCTTTCCTCGTTTCATACGTGATGAAAACGATTTACCAACAATAATCGAATCGTAGAAAGCTGTATAGTGATCGATTTTGTTGGATACCAATTCTGAAAGAAGTTCAGAGGAAACGCTTCCAATTTATTTTCACTCCTATCGCTACCGTGTAATGTATACTAGTATTGCGCTGTTGATACTGTATACGTGGATCAGACGTAGCTCTGATCTTGAAAGGTCAAAGATACCGGAAAGGAACAGATACCATAGAAAGAGGATGCTATACCTTAAGATGGATATCTTTTTACTCTTTCCACTAAATCGCTCTCAAGGCTGACCTTTAATCATATTTGACCAGAGAGATGGCTTTATTAAACCGGCGTTTCTCTCCAACAAAATCGGTTTTCCTTGGTCAATAGAAAAGCCATCTGATTGTAACAAAGTAAAGTGAACGTAATTATCTCTTGCGGTTCAATTAAACAATAAGACAAAACGATAATTGTAAAACTATTGTGTTGTACTAAACATAACTAGATAAAAATCCTTTTCTATCTCCGGACGGTTTTTTAAAGAAATTATTATTTGCCGTGTATTGTTCGATTAAAAAATTGTTGAACAAATTGGGCTTCAAAATATATTTATTCTTTTTCTTTGTTAAGAACTTACAAATTACATTCATCGAACCGAATGTATTTTTGATCGTGTACTTATAACTTTTCAAAATTCATGTAGCTACATCTTTTTATATTGTATCCGTTCTGAAAATTTAATAACTTGATTTATAAAAATTTACTACGACAATTAATTACGATATTATGATTTATAAAATCGAATTGAATCTAACTTAATTTCTTTTTCTTCTCTTTTTACCAAAATTTATTTGACATTGACGTTTTATAAAATACTGTTAAATTACTATAATTAATAAATTATAAAATACTGTTATACACTTTACTAGATCATGCAATTACTAGATCATGATTATTTACTATAATTTGCCTAATCAAAAGAATTATTTTTGTTATATCAACTTTTTGTGGTACGAAATTTCATAGTTCGTTTTCTTCCACGTACTTTCAAGATCGTTAATGTTTAACTGTTTTCCAACCATAAAGTCCATGATGGTTTTAGCAAAACCGACTACATACTCGCATTTCCCGGTAATGCGCTCGATATAAGATGCATCTTATACGATTAGTAACCTTAAGTGAAGTAATTAATTAGTCTGTGCGCAACGTTTGCGAAATGCTGCGCTGTAACTCCAGAATATTCGAACATAGCAACGTTAATCACTGATTCGTTGATTTAGGTACCAGTAAATTGGGAATACATGCATACAGCTGCTGGCTTCTGTAGGAATTGTTATCGGGATTCGAAGATATCAACGAAGGGAGTCTGGGATAGACATCCGACAAGGGACATCAGACAGAGGGGTAGCCTCAAAATAGATGTCATCGTTACCCTTCGAACAGCTTACCAGCCTAGACGATCTTTAATCACGGAACCCGTCAAGAACGTATCTGTCACGTTGCAGTAGCCCTTCTTAAGGAAAATCCATTTCTTTTTCTGGTCAAGCGACTGATCAAAGTAATAATCCGTTAGTGGCCAAGGAATGATGGATCGAATTACTCAAGGTATGTTATTAACTTAATGATTTGTTCGTCACGGTATAAATTGAGTGGCGCGGAGCAAATAATTTATATTGCCTTGGCAAAGTAATATTTCTAGAATGAAATATTGCAATAAAACATGGTTATTCATTATATTAATGTTTTCTTTGTATTAACATTTATTATGTTAAAAATAATTTATTATTTTTACGAATGGCTGGAAGGAAAATAATTTTTTTGTTATATTTCTCAATATTATAATGCGACGATTTATATTAACAGCATAAAGTTACTTTACCGAATGCTGGAAAATTAATTTTTAAAAAATTACTTTTTATCGAAACCGTTCGCTAAATAAATTTCGACATAAAGATTTCATATTGAGTATTTTGCAGATTGATTCATTATTATTTCCAATTATCTTCTCAATCAGAAGTTATTCCCCTGTACATGTTTTAATACGTTTTAATATTTATCTTTCACGTGCATGGCTTATATGTTATACATATTGTATTTTGAATTTTCATTTTGCGTCAATCAAACCTTCGTACGTTTTGTTAATTCACTACTCTGTTAGTAATGCTCTATTCTTGTTTTTTAACATGCATATATCACCTAAAAATATAATATATCTACGTATGAAATATCCAAAGTCGACTAGTTTTTATAATTTACATAAGTGAAACAATCTCCCTTGAGATTCTATTTCTCCAATCGCGTTCATAAAAATATGATTTCGCATTCGCAGGCTAATAATAATTGATATTATATAACATCGACCAGGTGTTGTAAACAGATAACATTAACAACATTTCACAGTATAGTTAAAAAATCTTTTGACAATCCTTCAATCAACGATCGTAACACGAGAAAGCTTCCGAATTCAATGAATCCTTACCGAGAATTTGACCTCGGCTACAGGTTATTATCAACCAACCGCTACAGCTATGATCCTATTTCCGGATTCCATATTAATGGTAGCTTCCATCGAAAATCGTAAACGTGAGTCAGCTGTTTCATGATCGAAATGTAGATCGACCGAGTCATTTCGGCAAACATTGGATCGTGGCGATTGATAAATCGTTACGCACTCCAAGGCCTATGGTCAATGGTCAGCCGTCATCGATGCGACATCAGTAGGAGAATAATTCAGGTATAATTGACCAGCTTGGCTAATAGCCACTGTTAATTAGTAGATAGCTGGCTGACGTAGAAGGTGGGCATACATACTATGAGATATGATCGAGTGCACGAAGGGTTTCGAGACGTTTGTGAACGATAGCAAACTCGAAATGTTAAACCGAGTCTGTAACTAACGAATGAGCATCAACGAACGCGATCCGTCGATTGTTCGTGCATCAAAGGAAAATACTCGTGTTTATACAGAGTGACCTATAGGATTTGGTAAAAATTTTGCTATCATGTTCTATGGGCGAAGATAATAAGATAATATAAATATTCTATTAAAATATCGAGAGAAAAATTTGGCTGGTGTAAAAATGATAACTGAGAAATGAAAATCTTATCTTGTGTCTTTTAATCGAGGAAGATGAGGTAATTCGTCGCTTAACTGAATTCCTAATCTCTTGAATAATTCATTTATTTATATTTTTTATATTTTTAATGTGTATTTTTTAACACGTTTTATGTTAACGTACACAATTTTTCTGACAAATTATTTAAAGAAATTAAAACATCTTGGTTACACCATTGCTGCGTACATGTATCTCTTGTACTTAAAACTACGTATTTAATATTTATTACAAGTACAGGTAACTAAAATAAACAAAATTGTTAAAATTCATATACATGTGAATCATTATCTGCGTTAAACTCTGCCTCCTTCGATTACCGATATTGTAACACTACGACGAATTGTACGTTTGTATCGAATGCCCTACAGATTCGCGTTTGTCCACGCTTACTATTTTCCGGTTCATTCGTTAGGTGTAGACCTGGTTTTAGACATGCAATAGCGTGAGCATGAATGTACGTGCGACCGCATATACACCACCAACCACGCGTGTATGTGTATACGTATTACAGATTGCGCACGTGTGAATGTACGAAGGTAGCCCCAGGGAATGCCAGGTATCTACAATACTTGCAAAATACTCTCGGTACAAACCGCATGCTATCCCTTCATTGTTCGATTATAGTCACATTATCTGACAGAAAAGTGAACGGATTAATGTTAATGAATGGAAATTATCGACATCAGGTGTCTCGTCTGCTACGATTCTCGTATGAATCGCTGCTGGCGTTTTTGTTTCCACTGACTCGACGCATCAGTTTTTCTTCTTTCACTTTACTTTTCTTCTCGCGAATGAATTGATTTTGAAAGATTTGAGCAAATAATTAAACTGAATTTTTTTAATTCTTTGCCTTCTTATATAAAGCATAAATATATATTTTTATATAGGAATATATTTTAATGAACAGTGGAATGTGGAATAACAGCAATAAAATATAGTATAGAAATATATTAATAGTTGTGATCTATTGGTTACGACTAAACATTTGAGATCTTTTACAATTGAAATAAGTAGAAGTAGTATAAAACACGATAAGTAGTACGATGAGATTTATGTAAGTATAATGTCTATTAATCGAATACTGTACATTATATATCACAAGCAGAATAAGATTATAGATTATGTGAATTATTATATTATTTTTAAAGCAAAAAGGGCAAAAATTAAAATTTGGTTGGAAATTCTAATTCATTATTGGGATTTACGTTTGCATTATTATTACATTTTTGAATTTATAACGTCTTCTGTCACTATTGATTCTATCTAGCGTAAGCTAAATCATCCGTTACGTTTAGAAATAAAATGTCAAGCGTAATTAAACGACATTTTTCTACTTTCGAAAAAAATTAGATGTTTTACTGTAAAATCAAATAAATAAATCGGTAAAACATACGTGTTTCTTAAATTATGTTTTGCAAGCGTGCTCTATTTTTTTGAAATATTGTGACCTGACGGATCAAAATAAATGTTTACTTCCTAGATTTTATTTCCGAATAAATATTGGTTATAAAATATGTCGGACGTCGAAATGTTTGGAAACAATGGGAACTTACGTTTTATTTTGTTGCGCGTTCGTATTTTCACAAAATTGATATACTTTTATGTCAACTGTAAAGCTATTTTATTGTAGGCACTATAAAAAATTTCCATTCGATTTCTTATGCGTATTTGCCCCAGCAGGAAAATCGAAGCGAGGTCGTGAGTCCTATAATATTGTTAGAAACAGATGCAAATTACATCTGCAAAAATACAAATTTTATCGTAATATTAAAATTCTCTATTATTATATTTGGCAAAAGTAAATGAAGTAGAAATTTGCTTGTTTACTATATTTTTATCGTATTATTAATTATTATAATATAAGCACAAAGTTACGTTTATGTATATTATTATAAACTAGCGAGTGAAATGTACATGTGCGATAGAAATTTGATAATATATAAAGTAATCAATAATTATAGATATTATTTAATCATTATTACAAGAGCTTTAGTTTATCGATATTATTCAATTAATTAATTGTAAGAGGACTTCTGTGTGGAATACAAAACATCGTCGTTTATTTTTCTCGTCTCGTTTGTCTTACACTTTATGTTTAGATATACATATTACATATATATATATACATATATATTAGTAATGTTAATTAAAACGTGATAATTAGATTATCATGGAAACAATTAATCTATTGGAATTTTGCATTCATGCAAAATTACGATCCAGTACACATAGTGAAAATTTGTTGAAGCTATATATTTGCTAAAGTTCCACAAATATAATAAATTAATAACATTGTGTTAGTCCCCTTAGTGTTCCTGTGTTAATAGCAAAATTGATTAAATTTATGACTAAATGATGTAACGGATATAAACAGGAAAAAAAACTATTTTATTATATAAAACTAGTGAGGTTATTATTATAATGTTTTGAATATATGGGTCCTTTATAAATTAAGACTTAAAGTTTCATGTGAAATGATAAGTTTTAGAGATTTTTTAAATCTTTAAGGATTTTGATAATGCCCATATAATTTTTTGTGTTTATTAATTTTTTTGCGTCTTAATATGTGTATAGTTTTTACAGATCAAATATGTTTTAACATCATTATCGATAAAAATTTTATTTATTATTAAAATAAATTTAGTACAACAAATATTCCTTTGATAAGGAACACAAAGTAAGTACGCTTTTAAAATACTTATTAAAAGGAAAGCTGGATAGAATGTTAAAGTATTTCTTCTCCTTAGCCCCTTTTTGAAATAGACTTCCTAAGTTTGTGATTCCGATCATAAATTTCTTTCGACAGGTGTTGTTTAACTTCAACTTATTTCTTTCATCATTATCTCTAATACATTTTCTGTTAATGAAAAATCATAATCGAAGGTTGAGAATGCTTGAAGGCGATTGAACTTCTTGACACGGTAAACTTTGTTCTTTGTAAGATCAAAAGATCTTTCACTGTAGGAAAATCTTCATATTCTTGAATAAAGTCTTTTTTTTAAATCTTCGTTATTTTATACGTTAGAATATTACATAAGAAAGCGTTTTTCTTTTATTTTTGTACATGAACCATTTTCATCGTTTTGATCGTTTTGCAGAATCGATCCTATGAGTATTCTTCACATATTTGGTGACATTCTGCACATTATAATATATATGTATACATAATATATTTTTTCACTAGTATGATATTACTCTTCACACTACATACTTCGATTATACATAACGTCGTTAAAAAAGAAATCCGAGATATTTGGAAATACGAAAGAGCTGGCAACAAATTAAAAAGAAAGCACAATTTACGTTGGTAAAAATTGTATGAATTCATTCTCTTCGAAAACTGTTTCATTTCTCTAAAATTTTATATTTAATTTCACGTTATTGTGCCTGGCGACTGTAAAAACTCCATGAAAATTCCGGTGAATGAAAAAGTCGAAACGCAGCGTCGAAAGCGCCACGCTGTTCACGGAACAAAAAAATTTTTAGCCGACGATCCCGGTGATATTCGTCGTTCAAATAGTACGTGTATTAATAATTAACGAATTTAACGTCTATCTCCTAAACGACGCTGGTCTATAACGCGATTCTTATTTGCATCATTGATCGGTAAACGAAGGCCAATTACAAATTCATTAACCGACTTAACTGGCATTTTGTTACAGCCACGTTTCCTCCAACGTCCTTCGTCCAAGCAATTTCTCACGGCTTTCGCCCCTTTCTTTCCACTAGGTATTCTTCGACCTCTCTCAATGCCTGGCATTATGTACGAATTGCCGCTGGCAAACAAGACGTCAGGGGCCAAGTACAATCGTCGGTGTTAACAAGTCACACGTCAGCCCCAGAAAATTTATTCGTTTCACGCCTGTACGGATATGCAATTTAATTAAAAGCGTCGCGTTCAACAGAAACGATATTCACGAGCGTCGCCGTACTATTTTGCAAGAATAAATCTACCGTCTTGGCGGACGCTAGACATGCTCCACCCTCTTGAAACCAACTCTCATAATAATCCCAAGTGACGAACAATTTTTCGTCGCCTCCACCAACTTATCAATTCTACAAAGTCATTTCTTCTCCGCTTCCCGTATATTTTTTATTCTATTTATATCTGATCTTCTTCTTCCTCGTTTCTATTTCTGCTCCCTTTACTTCCTTCTCTTAGGAAATTTATTTTTGCATAGTAAAGGGGACCACGTTCATACGAGCACACATGGAGCCAATATTTATTACAGTCCCAAAAATAGCTTACAGGGGAATTTTGAAATTCAAAAGGGAGAAGGAAAAAATATAAAACATAAATGTTGAATTTCTTTTATTGCTTTTCGCCGGTGTCTTCAAAGAGAAGATAAACGTTGTTACCTCTGAAATGGGTAGTTTCAAACAACCGTTTAATGGTGGACTTTCTGTTTTACTCTTTTAAATGCTTTAGAAGCGTATGTGTTTTGTTGTTGGTAAAGAGGAGTAAAATCAGGTAAAACGGAATATTCACGTAAAATAGAATATACGTATCTGTTTTCGATGCTTTATGTATAATAGCAGATATAATGACAAAGGTGAGAATATAAAATATTTGGCCGGAAAAGACTGTGACTTTATCGTATAAAACGTATTGCTTAAAGAAATCGTAAACAGTAACAACTAATTTGTATTTTTTTATCGTTAATATAAGATAGCTATTAAAATCCAGATTTTAATATTGTTATTTAAAAATTCATTGAGGAAGAAGTAAATAGTATAAAATTATGAAGGCACTAAGGTTGATATATATTAATAATTCATGTGTTAAATATAACAATGGTATAAAATTGCAAGAGACTCGAAATATATGCGTTTTATTGAAAGTCATAAGAAACAATTACTATTTCTACCTATCTTTGATAAATGTGGGCGTCAGCTGTTTGTTGCCATTATGAAGGAAATTCGATTAGAATCGGTCTTCCTAAGTTGACTAGTACGCGACAATAACAATGTTCGTCTCGAAGTCGAGGCGAATAGAAGTAACGATGGCCAATGTCGTAGACCGAACGTAAAAGTTAGCGAATCTGATAGCAGTCAGGTTTGCAAAGCTCCTCCCAATTCGATCCGTGTGATTTTTACGACACGATCGCAATTGTCGTTCTAGTTCCCAGTGTCATCGAAAGATAGTATCACAAGGTAACTCGAAATATTTCGATTCTTTACGAATGGTGTCGATTGCATCGTAAAATTACTCCTTTTTCGTTTATTTCTACTGCTTCCATTTAAGTACTTTCAAAGTTTTTATTAAATTCCATATTCTTAAATGCAATTGTTACAAATTATGTAAGTAATTTGTTACTAATAAAAATCGAATAAAATTAAGTTTACTTCTTTTGCATCAAGCGTAAAAGATATCTACATGCTGGGAATTACGATAAATTTATGGTATATTTTTTATTGTATTTTTAATAATCGTGATTTCAACATAGTAAAACACGGAACGATTAATTTCGTGGAAAGCAGTTTTAGTTGTCTCTCGGCCGTTTCGCTGTTCTCTTCCCGCTAAACCTGAATCCTAGCTTTCTTTTTTACTCGGCCCCACTCTCTTACTCTTTTTAACGATTTTTCACCTTCCTCTATACTCGTTCTTTTAATGTCAGTGGCAATTAATATATCCCGGTCGTTTCGCCGCAACTGTCGACCCTCAGTGCCGTATCGACTTTTCTCGTTTATGTCCCATGAAACTACAAAACTCCCGTCCAGCAGTAGTGAAAATTCCATTTCCCAGCAGAAAACACGATCGACCTCAACCACCCTTATCCCTTAGCTGACGTTGCAACGCCGTAACGCACCCATCGGTGAATTGCATCGAACTCTGAGGGCTACCGCGTTAAATCGAATCCTTTCGCGTTTTGATAGTGCAAGGGCAATTACGTGTAGGAGGAATTATTTTGCAACGTTTGCGGCTTCTGACAATTTTCCCGTTTCCCGTTAATCGACAATACACGCGGCATTAAATGTCATTTATTCAATTCACACATTTCTACGTGTAAATTTATTTACGAATCTATTCCCAAAATCTATTTCAGATTTGTAAACTCTGACATTGCAGCTGTTTCGATTTTCGTGACAGATTCTGTTATTCAACATGTCGTTGACGTGATATTACGTTTTTTCTCATGGTAAAACACGACCAAATAAACCGATCCATGACATTAAGGAAAGAGAATTTCTTGTATTTATTTCAACTAAAAATAATATTGGTCCATAAGCGACGATATTTTTAATAGAAAACTCTTCAAATTCTTGTCTCTTTGTCTTAATTGTAATGCAGTGTTCTACCTTAAAGTTTGCATGAAATTGTCTGCAATAAATGTGTTAATAACAAGCATATCTTTCGTGGAATATTATAATATTATCGTTTTGTGTTGCAATGCTGGTATTTAGGAGCAACTGTTCATGCAGAGCCATTAAAATTTCAACTATTGTTTTGCGTGTTGTTTTCTGGTGCATCGTTGTAGATAGCCGTACTAAAATTTCAGCACAACAGAGGTTATGAACCTATCCCTGTCATGTTTTCGGACAAAGGCTCTTTTAATTTATTCGGATAAACATTATCCGCCAACCGAACACTTTTTACGGATTTTATTATTAAAAAATCCAGTATTCCATCAAATTTCATGCCGCTTTTTATGCGTACTTCGTGCATGTAAATTTTATATTTGAAAAAAAGCAAATAGCATAGTGAAAAATATTTCGTCTTTTCATTTTTTAGAACAGAAGTTTTTTCTAATAAAGTATGTGTAATATTGGTACCTTAAAGCTTCTAAACGATTGAAATAAATCATTTTTTATTGAATATAATTAGCATAATCAGATCGACGGTCTCTTTCACAAAGAATACCCATTTTTAAATATGGCATAATTAAGATATTAACAATTCAATTGATTTGATTCGTTATTAACATTTCGTTGTATATATTTCGAACTTTAATCTAATCAAATTAATTCTTAATACGAAAAAATGTACCTAAACTAGGTATTTAAAACTCAATAATTTATGAATTATCGCAATTTAACGTATATAACCTTTACAAATTGATATAAAATAATAATTTAATTTAATTTTAAAAAATTTTAATTATTCATCCATGTATGCATCAATTTACAAGAAATATGGGTAGACGATTGAAGTCGTCATTTAGTAACAGTTTGAAAATTGTTTAACATTCAGAAGTCCCCAGGTAGCTCGATAATAGTTTCGAGGTTGAATTTAAACGAAAAGTATAGCATAAATCTTAAAGCATCTTTAAATAATTACAGAGCAGACCCGCTGGCTGTGCTGTCATAAGACAGACCCTCTTCGCAGGTCAACTTTTATCCTCTTTGCAACGTCCCTACGACTTCTCACTCAAATAAAGCATCCTCTCTGTAGAAACGGAAATTGTTTGTTAAATCCCTGTGTTGTACGCATTTTGGAGGATTAAAAGTTTTCCTCTCTTTTTATCCGTTGAAAATCATAAGAACACAGAAAGTTTCCATCCTTCACGCACACTTGTCCTTTTTGTATATAAGATCATCAGAATCCACCCAGAAGAAATTATTACAGATGTTCAGAGTAAGTAAAATCACGAGCTCCTTGAATTTCAAATAGAATTCTAGGGAAAATACCACAAAGTAGCTTTGAAATGTAATTAGAAGATGATATTTTGCTGTCATTTTTACTGTTCTGTTTCTGAAACGATAAGAACGAATATTTTATTATAATATGTTTTTGATATTATATATAATAATTGTATATGTATATATATATATATATATATATATATATATATATAATGTATATATATATATACAATTAAACATATTTCGTTAATATGAATAGAAACAGTTAAATAAAAATGGTTGTATAGCAGTGTTTATATATATCACAAATGTTTGTTTGAATAAAGTTGAAACAAAAAGTCACACGTATCAGAAACTATTACTATATCTATCTTGAAACTTATAACAAATTTAATAATGATAAAAAATATGATTAGATTGAAAATGATTCGAGAAACACAGTAGGTTAAATTAATACATAATAAATGCTTATATTATACGTGTATACGTATAATTATAACATAAATAGCTATATTACACGTATCAAATAAATAAATACGTAATAAGTAAATAATAGAATAGATATCTATTCTAGTAATTGCACATGAAGTTATATATGAACAGAACTCTCGGAATTTTAAATAAAGCTTGAAATAATTCCTAAGATACGTTTATATTCTTTTAATCATCATCGAATTTATCAAAACAGTTTCTCTTTTTCGGGTTCTTTTAAGAATTAAAAGTTTTCAATCAATCAACTGTGCTATAATATCGAAAGACGCTTTAATTATATAATCTTCTCGAAAATTAAAAATTTCTGTTCAACTGTAATATCATTTACATTAACGATATATATTTCCTACGTCAAATTTTTCTACAAGATTAATAGACATTACAAAAAGTCCTTGTTTCAAAAATAAGTACGTTACACCTCTTTTTGGATCTGTATAGCATCCTCAATAGTAAATTAAATGGTAGCGCAAGTGGATAAAGCGCTTAATTTATTTATTATGTGTCGTTATCACAATACAAGCTGTTAGTACTGTATTTGGCTAAAATAAGTTAAAAGTTAAAGCTAAATACTACTTTGTGTTTCGAAGCTGAAGTTGTAAAATAGTTTGACTAGGTAACATTGGTGGCTGTATGGGGCCATTACGTAGAAATTTTAGTTCAAATTAAATATTTTACGCTAATGGCCTTTGAAGTAGGATTTCTTACTACATACATCTCATTTACTGGAATTCGCAACAAAATACATGTATAGATAACATACAGACATAAGTCACTAGCTACAGTTCGCGAAATCATTAACGGTTTAAAAATGTTCTAAAATATATGTTTGACTAAAACAGATAATTTAATGACTCAAGTTCAACATGTTTATTAAACTTGTATTATCGTACAATGTACATTCAATTATTAAATTAAATAGGTTTATATATTTACATATTTTATATATTTAATAATTTTTTATAACAAGTACTATTCCTTTAAATATTACGAAACGTCTTTGTAAATACCAAACAAATTCTTTAATTAGTTAACGAACCAAGAAGACAACTTATTCAACTACATATAATATTTTTTCAGATATATTTAGTAAATGAGTATTTATATAATTGAAAATTGTACAAATATAATAATTGCTTATAGAAGAACCTATAAATTTGTATATTGTACATAATTTCAAGGGTTTCATCATTTTCAGCTTAATATTTTCGATCTTACTAGGTTTTACTTATTATCTTCAGAAATATCCCAAATAAAATGAAAAACAATAATCGATTTCATGTACAATTTGTATTCATTCCTATGTAACTAATATATGTACAATATAATTGCTTTAAGCAATGATAAATTTGTATGTTTTCCATTATACGATTTTATCTTTAATCTGTATTAATCTTATCATACAGATATTCGTTACGAAAATGTTTCCTGGATATAAATAGAAATATGGAGTGTGTAATATTTTTAACATTTAATAAATTATGATTATAAAATTAATACATTGGATCACACTGGACAGGATTTCCGTGAAAATAGACGATTGGATAAAACTCACCTTTATAAAAACTCTATCAGATTCGACGAAGATTGTGTATTTCAATATTAATGGCATCATCGTTTAATATTACCCAGAAATTTAATAACACAATTTCTTCGTGTTATATACAGCTGATTAAGCTGCATTATTTCTAATATTGCTACGTTCGAGCGCGTAACTTTATCAAATTCTTAACACGCTATACATTATACTAAACAACTTCGCTGTAGTAAAATAACACGAATATTCCTTGTGTGTGCATTTCCTCACTCCATTTACTTTTCACCTTCATCACCGTTCTTTTCTGTTCTATTTGCTGCTTAAGTGTTTCTCAATGCTCTACCGTAAAGAGATACCTGTTATCAAGGCCTTAAATGCAGCAAATCCTTCATTTAATATCTTTCGGTACTGCTCTTCTTTCAAGAGTTGTCGTTTGTAGAAGCCTTTCCGCTTCGCCAAATACACCGATGGAAATTCATTTTTACGTTCGTCCATGCATACAACAGATATTTTACGCAATCATTCGTCCTAAAATTTTTCCTTGCAATAGAAATAATTTATCTGGAAAGTGAGGTTTCAGCTGTTGCATGTTCTGTGCTCGCAAATTCATTGTGCATATTTCGTGTTTCGAAAGAGAACAATAATTTTATTTTTACAAACAAAATCTCATTTTTTGTTACATCAGGTTTAATTTAAAAGTAATAATTGATGTATATATAATAACGATCTTTTTATTTAAAAGTATACATTCAATTTCTGCCTAAAAATTGTGTTCTATTTAAAACATAATATAATGACGTAATATTTATAGAATATAACAAATATATAGTAAAAATACCAAAGTTATATTTATAAAATTTTTAATTAATTATGAAATTCTTTCCTGACTATCAATGTATAATGAAGCGAAAATCTTGAACATAATTAACGATGATAAAACGAAATAGAAAGAAACCTGATACCTTTTTCCTTCGCCTTCTCCTCTTGAAAATCAATTTTAACATCAATGACATTCCACAGTCTTCCGACGAAGTTACTATCTTCTTTTTTTTGTTCTTTCATGCAACTGAAATAAAAATATGTAAAGTATCTCTCATACAAAAAATGCTTTCATATGATTTCTAAAAGCTAAAATGAAAATTTTTCATTTATCCTATCACATTTCACATGAAAACTGACAACGAAAATTTTTTCATTACTTTTCTATGTCCTCTAAAACGACACATAATTATACATATAATATGAATGAATTTAATGTTCCCTTTCCGTAGACTCTCGTCCATTTACTTCCATCCGGAACAATTGAAGTGGTCTGTATTTCCAGCAAAATGATGTGACGATTTTTAACATACTCATTCGTATTCTATTTTAGTTATTCGAAATTATTCGTTCTCTCAAGACAATCATGAATGAAATGAAGTATCGTAAAACAAGACAAAAGCATGAAAAGAATTCCGTATATGTATTTACCTACAAATAGTTGTGTCCAAGTGCCTTTCTGTTCTTTCTTCTTTCATCAAAGCACTGCACTAGTATCAAACTGCCTGATTGAAATCATGCGTAACTATTATGTGTTTTATCATTGCTGTATCGTTTTTCGTTTTACCATCGCAAGCAATATAACCATTATATCTCAGTCACGTAATTTATGTATACTATCTGGTTACGATATATAGCACGGTAGAATATCAAACTTCGACGAATCTTGGAATAAAAGAGCGGGAGGAGTTGGCAAGCGCGGAGGAAAACTAGTCGGGGTTGGAAAGTTCAAGCGAGTATGGTAAAAAACAGCGCGAGAATGTTCCGCCGCGTAGCTGTAGCATCGATGTATCAGTTTCGAAACGTTACTTCAAGGAAGCCTCGCGAAAAGTTACATCGAAGTATACCAAGTTGCACATAGTCACTCTTTTTGCTTAGTTTTAAATAACAGTTTAATATCATTTACAGACCTGTTATTCAAACTATTTTTATGCAAGAGAAAACGGTGAACATTTTTACACTAAATATTCACAAATTATGAATTTATTGCCATTCCGTTTCGTACCATTTTTATATCGCTGTTTGAAAAAGTATTTCTGATAGTTTTCATCAGTCTTTCGGTGTAGTAGTCTTCCAGTTGCTGGTTACACTATTTTAATAAGAAATTAAATAAATCAAAATGATTTTTCCTATTTTATATTAGAATTTTGTTTTATATTGCTTTAATTTTATGCCACTAATAATTAGATTACGAATGTTTGTGCATTTAAAGAAAATTTAAATGTACAAGAATGTATAGAGATTAAATGTACAAAATGCAGACGATGTGCAAAAGTATATAAAATATTTAATGTAAAATTACTACGTAGATTTTATAATATTTCTTTAATTATATTTATAGAAATATGAATTTGAAGAAACATTAACAGTCTGCTCATAATACATATTCTGTATATTGAATTATTTAATAATAAATAGTTTATAACTTTACCTTTTGCAAGAAATCTAACATACAGGAGAATCAATATCAACTTTATTTTGTTTTGTTTTAACTGCTGTCACCATTATTTATATTTAGTGGTATCGTACATTAATATTATTCAAGAAAGATTAATTTACACAAGAGATTGTGTTTCGTAGTATCATATTTGTGAAGATATCGAATCCCGTGTGTATTAAATATTGCACAGTTAAATTTATGAAACACTATTAACTGTAAAGTTGTCCAGTTTTCTTAATTCACTACGATATTCTCATTAATTAATTTTAAGTTTTATCTCCTTAATTTTAATTTAATTTAATTTGATTTTAGTTGCTTTCATTAATTAAAATATCTTAGCGTCCGTTATAGTTGTCGCAAGTTCGTAGATTTAATCAATACCGCTAACAAATTCGAATTTATTGACACATATATAAAATTGGATTACATATATTAGAAGTGATGTAGATATTAGAATACTCGCTTTATACGCTCTTAATATGTGCTCTTTTTTATACATTTTCATTTTCAGAACATTCCGTACATTATAAATGGATTTTGCATATATTTACTAGGTGATATCGGTAACAGAGATGATAAAACCTTTAAAACATCAACGGTATGAATAGTCATGATAATAAACATGTAAATTTATCTTTCTGGCATACATATTCTTGCAGTTATATGCATTCGTGTAATATGAAAATTTTGTCTTAGAAATTACTCAGCTATGACAGAGTTGTTCGTATAATTTTAACTTTATTTTATTAACATTTTCTATCTTCTTACAACGAAAAAGTAAATTTGTACAGTTTCATTTAAGAACAATTATTACATTAAAAATGAGCTTCTAGTTCACATCGTTTCAAATTCGAGATATTGAAAATTAAATATAGAAACTATTTCACATAAAAATAGAAATAACATATAGACATTGTTTAACGCGAAGATCGTTCATCGTAAGTTAAAAATAACGAGAACAACGAACGATTTTAGAAATCAACCTTGTAATTCTAAATCGTTTACTGTTCTAGGCTTCGAATGAAAGAATTTTGTGATGCTTGTCAATATTTGAACCTTTTTCGTATATAATATAAAAATTGTGTGGGAATGAGTACGAAGATAAAAGGTTGGATCGTCAATAAAGAGTTAATCATACTTGGTACGTTTATGTTATACCTTATATAATTCATATAATTTATGTTTACATATTGACTATAATCTATAATCATTGAAGTGGTATTCCAAATATTGGTATCGAATATATAAATATAATTATATAAATGTTATTAATATAATATTTATGTATATATAACAATAACTAACAATATAACAATTTATGATTATCGATCAAAGATCAATATTTATCGGTCACGCAATCAGATTTGGAGTATTTTAAACTTTCAATGAGATTACTTTGATTTCTGTAAAAATAATAACCTATCTGTTCGATGCACCAAATTCATTTCAACAACTACATCGATGTTCAGTGTGACAGTTCACTGAAATCTGTTACACGGACACAGACTTCCACGCAGCTATTCTTAAGACAGATATTGCTTTCAGCGTTTCTTCTAAAGTTCGCCGAATTAATGACGGAAGTTCACCGAAAGTAATATCAAAGCCGCAGAGCAATTCAGTTTATTTAGCTGTGGTATTTGACGACGCGTCCCGGAGTATCAGCCGGTCAATATCGATGTCGCAAGAAACAACAAAAATAACATCTTTCTAGCGTTTTTAGCAAGCTTTTTATTGATTCTTGAAAATATGGCGTGGTAATGATCAATGGTAATGATCTCCCTTATTATTAAAAAAGAAACTTGACACGTGTGACAAAGATAATATGACTGTTCCCTTTAGAATTTGAATTTACATTTATTGAAGAGGATATTCTCAATTTAAAAGATTCTAATTAATTGTAACAATATAACATGTAACGATATAAATTAAATTACTGAATGAAAAACTAAGTTTTTAATGCTCATAAATTAATATTCAGAACACCGAATGGCCATTTAGATATCTTGAAATAGAAAACTAACAAATTTTAATTTATTGAATTTATAAATCATTTACGATATAGACAGATCGACAGATATTATTAAAATAAAAGAATAACACGCATCTGGAGAAAATGTAATGGAAACGTAATTGGAAAAACATTTTACTGCAGCAACTGTTTGAATCAGAGACAGAAGAAATTATATTTAAATTATAATTAATGAAACATTTTCGGGTGATACAGTTGTTTGTCGACGGATATTAACAAATGGCTATTAATGTTTTCAGATTATATTTCAATAATATTCAAGCGTACAGCTAGGACAAGCATACACATATGTTGCCTGCCGGAAGCGCACGTGTGCTACAGAGTCGACAGAACGTCGATCGTTACGAAATTAAATTCAACCAGATTTAATTAAAATGAAGCAATTTATAAAACAATAGCGCGGACCAATGGGAAGAATTACTAAAATATGATTAATGCAGGAAATCTCGTTTTCATACGACAGTCGCGTAGGCTAGAAAGCAATTTAAAAAGATCGTTCAAATTTCAAAAAAATTAAATTTACTCTAGCACCTACACGTATTCGATTTACACTCCATTGGGAATATCATTAACTTTGATCTGTAACTGTATGTTTAAATTAATCCATGTGTTATTACGATCATTATGCAATAATACAATAATATCTTAATAAGTTATTTAACATATGAACGAGTATATACGTTATTTACCGATACAAATAAAATTTAAAAATTATAAGTCTATCATTCGGACGAATTTAACAATTCTAACGTTAAACCAATTACAAATATCAAATGATCTCACCGACTCTTTCCCATTTTGGCATTTGCATACTCGCTTTCGTTTTACCGAAAAGATGACATAACGCATAATATACACGTATTGCCAGCACGCGTTAGATTTCCGGTGATACGTGCTTCTGACATAAAATCCCTGCACCACGAACGAAGGGGAGAAGGTACGCACGTGTTTCTCTGTTATCGGATGCACACGTGCAGGAAAAAGTCTGAGGAACAGACAATGTGCATAACTATCTCCAGTCTCTCCAAGTGAATACATTGAATGACCTTTAGTAGAGAAGGTAATATCGAAGCTCGCTGACGTGGCGAACCGAATAGTCGTTTTTCGTGTTCCTATAGCTTCATCCAGCTTGTCGCTACTGTCAAGCATTTCCGAGTACCTAGCTGTATCGTCGAATTTTTCTGGCTTAGTAATGTTCAATATCTTCGACGTTTGCCTCTCAAAGAACCTATGCAAATGTACGTAGAAGTGACCCGAGAAATTTTGTTCATCCACATCGGGCAATCATCCAAAGAATGTTGCATTTGTGTGTCAAATATGCAACTACGCAAGGGACAAAGTCTTTTCTTCGATAGACGCGATGAATGGCGATGAATATTGTGGAATTAGAAACGTTGCCGACAAGAATTTTTCATTTTATATCAAATCAAAGTTCTATTTTATTATGCGATCACTATAACTATTTATTTAAATCTTCTAATATGTTCTGCCTCGAAACATAGTGGTACTATGTACTAATTTGAAGGAATTGCAGATTGGAGAATTAGGAGTACTGCTAATTATCCTGTTAAGAACTAGTAAGGAATGTGATATGTCAATTCTGACGAAATTTTACAGTTTTATAGAAGTCTTATTAAAAATTAAACTAATTTTTTAAAAATGATTTATCATAACGTTATGCTTTGTAGGATCTACATGTACAAGAATATAATGATAAAAAAGATACTGCATAAATGGGTGGAATCCTCTTTTATAACAACGATGTTAAAAAGGAGAGTATAATTACGTAAATTGACCGTGTGAGAGGATCGCAAATGAAATGTTGCGTTAATGCAATGTCCTTGAGTTAATCCAAAGCCAAGTCGATATCGTTAATTTATTCTTAACAGTTTTCCTATATCCCTGCCTTCTTACGTGAAATTTTTAAGATTCTAACATATCACTTACCGCTATCTTTCTCTTTTTTAATAATATTAGATCCACTCCACCATTAAATCCAAATAATCTTTCCATTGTGCTTCCAAAGTTACCCAAGCTCTTCCTGAGCTTTCTCTTCAAGTGATAGCTGTTTCCTTCAAGCAACAGTTTAATCAAACTTCCATTGAATGCAACAAGAAATGTAATACTTGAAATATAATTTTTTAATTCATCGTTAAAAATTAATGAGATATATCGCAAGGAACTATTTATGTGGTTGTTCAGACGTGTAAATCATGTTTAAACATCGACTATATTTGCAATTGGAAATCTACTTTGAAAATTTCGGAACTTTTAGCACTTTTTGTCTTTCCAACGAATTTTATCGGAAGTTCTTGACGCGAGGTAGTTCTGACAGTTCTAGTCGCAAATATGTCTAAAGGAGAGAGAGTCGTAACTTGAAGTAAATTCCGCGTTGTTATCAAAGTTCTGTCCACCAGAAACAAGACAGATACTGTTGTACTTGTGCCCTAGAAAAAGCACGCTAAGGATATCGTAGAAATGGGAACACGATATGTCTAGTAAAGTGCAGTTCATGTCTGGATGACATCATGTTCTAACTTCGAACATAGTCAACACTTATCAATTAGATTTTAGTTTAAAATAAATTGATTGTAGAAATAGAATATTCTACAATTCTAGAATATCCTAGAATTGATTCTAGAAAATAGATATTCATCGTGATGTTGTATATAGATTGAACTAATTTTTATAGATGGAACGACAAATGTATTTTGTATTTAGCTAATCATTGTTTTAGAAAGTAGTAAGACTTGAAAGAAAATCTTGAAGAAAACCGTGAAAGAAGACGTTAACCCGAGTTGGCGCAAGAAAGACTAGTCAGAAATTTTATGGTAGTTGTTGGGCACGAATCCAATTTCTATATCATATGTTAGCAGGGTTTATTTTTAATATATTCACCCCTCTTTGTCATATATTTCTAAAGTATTCTTCTCAAATAAACGAACGTCCCAATGTAGTAAAGAAAACTTAATTAAAAATAGATTTAATAAAGATTTTGGCATACAGTTTTAAACACATGAATCTACGATATTATCATACTACGATTGAGAATCGTATTTGCTTTTTGATTAATGCAGTTTGGATATTGACATCTACTACCTGGTTTCTGAAATAATCTAATGACCTACTTTTCTCATTCTACTGTTTCTGAATTAATTAGTATTGACAATCTAAATTTTAGTTCGGGAGCGATTAAATGCTTCTACTAAAAAATAAGCCAAAAATCATTATTTTCGCAAATATCTCCTTTTTCTTATTTTTTATCTTCAATATCATAACATTTTTCTGCATACTAAATATTATAAACCAAACATATTTTATATATTTTTGTATATCATGTGCATTCTATACTATATTGCGTCTTTCAAGGTTATATAAATACGTAAGAATCCACTGTCTAATAATATATAATGAACTCTGAATTATTATACTATAAAAATTGAAAATTCAATGTAACATAGTTTGCACATCGTAATATGTACAATATTTCAGTTGATAGCTTGACGAACGGTAACTTTTGCCCAACAGTACATGTTAATTAACTATTTATTAATTACTTGTTTGCACGAGCGAATACGTTTCTCATTGAGTATGTTGAACCACATGTCTAAACGATGTACTTGTAGTATTTTCTACAGTTTCACAGAAAACATTTATAGTTCGATTATTTGGTACTGACAATGTAGGAACTTCCAACTGGAATAAATCTAAAAATGTCCACAGAAATATTCGTCTAGATAAATACACGTAGAAAGCTAAATTTTATTCTGCAGCTTTTATTAAATATTCCACGGCAAACATTCATAATAAACAGAACATTGCAATATTCAACGAGTTTAACAAAACGCGCAGTATTTTATTTGCATGCAAATATTATTTCTACAAAACTTCTTTCCCGTTTTCAACATTCCCAGCATTACTCCGAAAAAAAGCAGAGAAACAAGCAAGAAATTCACATACGCGCATAACATTCTTTTCTTTCATCCTGTTCATGATACATACATCACGTCATATTCACTTCAAAATAAACGGCACGGATGAAAAGAAGTTTTGGCTGGCGAGAACATGGATTTTTCCACGGATTCTCGTTGTACGGACAACAATCCAGTGGCTGGCACACACTGTTCGAGACAACGTACATGCAATCGATTCAACGCGAATCTCACGTGGTTTTTGGTCGCTCTCGAAATTGCCAATTTAAAGTGGTTAGGAAAATATATTTTCATGCTGCATCAGTTCGAGCGCTACGAGTATCGCGACCTGCATTTTATATATAATTAAATTTAATTGAACGTAACTGAATGACTGTTGTTTTATACGTTTCTGACCACCGCATCGGTTTTTTGAACAGCTCGTCTTCATACGTTACGGCGAGGTTACAATTAATTACGGCTCGTGAACTAGAGTTTTATGTACTTGCGTTGCGGAATCATTTGTTTTTGTGTGTGTGGTACCGACGCGGCCAATGCAACAGTTTTGTGGTCGATTATTGGAAATTTACTTAAGAGATATTCGAAGCAAATTAGTTTCCGTTCATACAATACACGAAATATAAATCATGTTATTATGTTGATAAAATTTAAAGAGAAATTTGGCAGTATTGTAATTAACTCTCGTAAATCTCGTAAGTTGATTAGTAATACCGAAGTGATTTATTGTGCGTTATTACAATTTTACTTGTATATAGGGTACTCAAATAATTTTCTATTTTTTTAAATAATTCCTAAAGAGCGTGAAGTATTTTTGAAAATTCGATACAGCTTGAAAAGTTGCAAATTTGTAATAGAATAATTCTTTAATATCCTTGTATAATAAATAAAGATACGCACCTAGGAATATTTGCAAATGAGGAAACGTTTTATTTCGATACAGAATTGAAATATTGTGTATTACTTTCCTTACGTTATTAATTGAATTCTCTATCTTCCACTAACTCGATCACTATAGTGCCAAGAATATTGAAATCAAAATTGATTACTCAACTGCAATAATAATCATATTTAATAACACGTAAAGGAATGAGTAACTAATATCGAAGCTATTCTTACACTGTTATTTATCTCCGATAATTCATGAAACTTGTGAACTAAACATTTATTAACAATTATTTAGCCAGGATAGTTTATTTTTAAAAAGAACTTCAAATAGTTTAACATTATTTAATTTAATTTGGAATTTAAATATACGTTTGTAGCCTCGATTATACTTTTGTTTGAAGAGTGAATCTTCGTGCAACGTACTTAAGAATATTCTGTAGGAGTTTCCGAAAAGGTCACAAATTTTCCTCCAAGTTGAAACGTCGGCAACTAGTATTGTTATATATCGTTTCTAAATTACGCTTCAGTAATGCCGAGTTTATAACAGGTGTTTAGTTATTCAGCGCAGAAAAGATAAAAAATTCCAAGATAACGAATGTTTCAAGGTACGAGAATAGCCACAACAATGAACATACAAATAGAACAAAATGAAGGAATTCTTTCAAATAATCATACTAAATGATCATACTAATTGAAGCCTGTAAATAATAAAAATTTAACTAAAATAACTAAAATTTAAAACTACTCTAAAAAAATATATGTATATTTTGCATTTAATCGAATTAAAGAAAAATTAAATTTTTCGTATACCAAAATAAAATATCGAAACATTGTGTTATCATGTAGCCATACTGCCATAAGCAATCACTTAATCCTTTCGATATTTAACAAAAGAACTAAATCTACAGACAGGGTCAATAAATTACTAACAATAAGCTTTCACCAGGTTCAAGAGAGGCTATTTCATTCGAAAGTAGGATCGTACTTTCCAACGAAAAGACTTATTTCTACAAAAGCCCTGGCAATTACGACAACACAGTTTCTTTCTAGTGAAAAGACTGCAGTTCTTTAAGATTCGAATGAAGTTCGACGTAGAGAAGGCATCCCGTTCATGGACTCAAATCATTCGCTCCTGAAAGAATTCCAACCTGTGAACCGTATAGTCGCTCGTAAAAAACAGCGTCCAACTGTCGGTCGAGAACTGGAATGTGGTAACGAAACTTTCCTCTCGGCAAGTCATCTTTGTTCATTGTCCTATCGGCCTTCTAGCAACGTCGAAAGAATGGTACGGATAGCAGAGGTAGCCCGGAATTAAACTTTTGGCCAGAGACAATGAGTGGCTCTGTTGGCACACGCGTTGAACAGCCCACCGAGAACAATGGCTGGACAATATCTGTATTGAGAAAGACAGAATGGCCAGGCTCAGTCGACGCAGCGCAACGAAGGGATAGAACCACCGAGCCGACGTTAATGTTACCCTCTGCTTTCATATTTCTATACTACGAGACGCTGCTTTATACGCGCTTTTCACACATGTAAACGATCCTATTTGCAGTCACTTGCCTCGTTCAATGCGTTCATTAGAAGGCTGACACTGATCCAATAGGCTGTTGAGATACTATCTCAGTGTGAATATTATATCAGATCATTCTACAAGTAATACGATCATTGGTTTTCGTATACGAGATGAAAACAAAGAATTATTTGTTGGCTCTTGATCGGTGATGCATTTTTCCATGCTTTTTATAACTTTTTCTTTTTCTTTTTATTCCAATTTTATAAAACTTCGACAGGCGAACAATTTCTATTGTTTTGAACTTAGCTTTCACAACAACTACACTGATAGGTGAAAACCAGACGAGAAGAACATCGGTTCAATTGCAGATGAATGTTTGTGTGTACTGAAGCGGAGCTTCTCCTGATCTCCCACACTCTCACTACATCGGAAACAAGAAAGATTTTTTCATTGTAACGCAGAGTTTTATAATATACAATTGGTTCTTATTTCTTGCATACGATAAATGTAAAACCATTTTTCTTCGGTTTGACGTATCCTTCACGCAGAGATATTCGAGGACGTTAAAGGAACACCTTGACAATCAATTTGTCTTCTTTGTTTGCCATTTTTCATTTCTAGCGAATCGTTAACCATTTTCGTCTTTTTAAAATGCATCCTTTCTTAGAATGTGTTCACGCAGGAACAGTTTCGAAATGATTAATATCTATGGCACTCTTATTTGAAAATATCATTTTCTTTTAAAGATTAAGAAAATCTTCACTAAAATGATAGAGTATAAAAGATTTATTTATCTTTCAATGATTAACTCTCTTACGCTTGCATGCATCGAGTTTCTCATTACAATCTTGTCTTTTATGTTCGTGTCGTCTCAATAATAGTCAACGATATATGATTGTTGCAAAACAATAGTTTACTTAAAGAGTACAACATTTGACAATTTTCTGTCGATTTAAAATTAAGGATTATTCAATTAATAAATTTAAAATGTAGTAGTACAGTTTCTACGTTCATGAAACGAAAGAAATAGAAATTAAAATTCAGTTAGTAACTGTACAATGAAGCTATGAATAATTGAGTTAGGACAAATGAGTTTTCTGCTGTAAATCATAGAAGACTGTTTCAGAAATAGAATTGAAAATTTCACGTCATGAGCTTGTTTAGATATTATAATGTTAAGCATGACAAAACCCATATGAATTGTTTATAATGTAAATGCATATTTCATTTATATAAGCTTTTCAACGTAGCATACACCGATATAAAATTCAGCATATATTTCCACGTAACAGTACTTTTATTTCGTCAGTGAAAAATACAGATTTAATTATTTCTACCTCACTTAGCAAATGAAATATATGTAAAGAATAATGAATTTGATAATATGTAAAATTTACATTACTACAGTGGTCTTTCAATTCTTAAAACAACTTTAATTCGTACACACTTTCAGAGGCGTACCGTATTCATTCTTTGTGTCATTTCCAGAAAGCAAGGGAAATGGTTCGAAAATGCGAACGACACTGGCGAAGGGTACAGGATGCAACAATACCGTACCATTATCAAAACGATCTGATAATAATAATAATACCCTGTTATCGTTCTCTTTTATAATTTTCCGCGCAAAATATTTCTCTCGCGTCTTTCTTTACGGTCTGTTGCACATGCAAATGTCATATAAATATGTATTTAGAATACGCGATACGCGAACAACATAACTTATTTTCTTAATCTCATAAATTATAATATTACTGAACGTGTTCTATAATTTAGTAGAATACGCTATGTATATGCTAAAGACAGTTCATTGAAGATTTTGAGATGCTCGATGCAAAAGTGGAACAGATGCAATTTTCCAAAAATGAAATAAACAAAAAACGACACGTATTGTTTATATTTACCTGTAAGGAACGAAGAATACAAAAAGTAAACAATTAACTTTGTATGATTATATTTTTCGAACGAGAAATATATTGGAATTTTTCGATAACAAAAGAGACAAGAAAAAAGACTCGCCATTTCGCTCATATTTATATCGAATTGAAATGAAATTTCAGTTATCGAGCTCCTGTGCAAAGCATAATAAATTTAAATCTTTAGTGACGGAGGTAAAAATCAAATAATAGCATTAGTCATCGCGATACGTGTTGCGTTATCAATTCGTATAATCCAGGATATTTGGCGCGGTGGCTAATGGATCTGCTAGCGCGATGTTATCACAAAGACTAAGATTGAACGAACGACAAACACGAGGGCGGTCTTGACCGATAAGGGTCAAAGGACCAGACTAACCTTCGTACCATTCCCGAACTGTCGGTGAAATTGTTTGCGAATGAAAGCGAGATACAGAATATATTCCGGTGAATATTCATGATCAAACGGACACGAATCGTGAACCTTTAATATTTGCTAATGTGGGGAATATTTAATTACGTGAGATATTTTGCGTATCAACGCTGCAAAATGAACGTTACGTTTTAATTAGCGTTGCTATTTGTTCGCATGTTTTCATTCTTCTTACGCTCAACTACCTGAGCAAATTATAATTACAGTCTTCTATCTCACATACATTGAAATTTACGTAAGAAACTCTTGCCACATTCTAATCCCTAGTTTAATATTTTTCGAGTCTTCGTCTATTGTAACGTCTCTATTGTGCTCTCTGTGCATTGTGCTCATGCGGAGTATGAACACCGTAATTTTTGAAAGTAATATGCGATGATATGCAAAGAAGACCGGACGAAAGATTCGCTTTTAACTTTACCTCGGAGGAAGGAAGGTAAGATGAATTTTGAATAACGTAAGATTAAAGTATGGTAAGGAGGAAAGACAAAGTACAGTCGAGATATACGCTTTTCCTTTGCTGGAATGTTTATAAGCCTGTCAGTTTAATACACTGAATCCCAAGAAGAGGTACTGTTGTGCACTGTTATAAAACGTTTTGCTGATTAAATATATACATCTACCTGGAGGAATTGTGCATAACGTTCATGTATCAAGAAATATTGCAGTAACATAGATACACGTATGTATAACTAGAACAGTAAGTTCCGGTAGACTGAAAATTTTGTCAAAATCGTAACAGGAAATATTTATTGAAGTTGTAGAAAACATTTAATCTCGCCAACTGTTAATTTTAGCGTACATTATATAACTTTGTATATTGCCAATAAACTGAGTACTTTCTAAAATTCTAGTTTGTATCGTATCGCAAAATATATACAATTTTACTAATATTAATACTGCTTATTTTATTAATCAAAGATTCGAAACGATCCAAGTAGCATCAAATAAGAATACAGAAAAAAAGAAAGAAATACTGAAGTTTTCTATATTCTATAAAAAGAAATGTATTATTTAACGGTTTAATAATCATTTTGTATTACTTATTTCTGAATTCTCGAAATATTATAAATTCATTAGAAATTTGAACGAATATCAAATAAATTTATTAATTTTCATAGGTTCTGAAAATAATTTATAACAATTAAATATATTAGGCCACCGCTTTGGATATGATATTTTAAAGAAAATAGATGCTTGAAATTTTATTTCATAACAAAACACTAAAAACGTCCCATATAGACCAATTAAATAATCTTACGCAAAAGGAAATAGTTATCGTGCAATATATATATGTAATAGTAAAATATGAACAATTGTTATACTTCAGTTTCTGAAAAATTAATGTTTCTACGACCCAGACTCTAATCGTCAAGATGTACAAAGCGGAGCAAGAGTACGGAGACTTTAAAGTTATTTCAACAATAAGTAACGATACCATTGAAGCATATTATGATAAAAGACGTTCAAGACAATTAATTAATCGTACAATATTTGTGCATATATCATGCACTGTAATTGGCAACTAGCATTTAGCTCATACGAATAGTTAGAGACGTCGAAATTCTCGGTGCAGACGGAAATGAAAGGGTTAACGACGGAACAATACGAGCCTGCTCCAAGCTACCCCATAATGACGTCGTCCGTCCGCGGAATATGGTTAATTATGTGCTAGCAGGCTTGCCTGACATCGACTCGAACAGGGGGAGACGTGTCGTTAATTTTATAGATAATTAGTGGAACAGAGGCGTTCAAGTGCTTGCGCAGGCAGGAATGAAATGCAAAAGTGCGCGGTGAAACCTGCTGATTGCATTACAGGAAAGACGAATAGCCGTTTCGGTGAATGGGCTCGTTAACTTGCACGCTTACAAATTGGCCACCATTTTGGTCGGCCGTTCTCCCCTTTTTCCGTAGTTTTACTTTTTTTTTCCCTCGCTCCTTCACCGCGCCGCGCCAACGAAAATCCACTGAAGCTAGATAAGAAGGCCAGAGATTAGACGCTTATGCCAATGCCGAACCTTACATTAGATATCTCGTATTAAGCCTCGTATCTGCGTAGGAAAACGAGATGCCATCTAATGGCTCTATAAAAACCGTCCATTGTGAGAGATAATAAATGGAAGCTTATTAATTCAACTGCTGAGCTATGAATATTTGATGCCTGTCAAATTATATTATTTGCTTCATTAAAATGTTTCGAGGAAGGACAGATAGCGTTTAATTTATATAACATTTATGGAGTCGAAGAATTGCAAGTTTCTCTAATAATATTTCACGTGTATTTCCAAACTGCTTAATTTCGGCGTAACGAAGTGGAATAATTTTGGATGTCAAAAAGGCGACGCTTATTTCCAATTCTTTTTGTGATTACCAATCTTCGCGGAAACGCATTATTACGATGTATAAATTATAACGTAGGTACATCAGTGTAGTCATTGGGGACATGTTTTTTATCTGTTCGTAACGTAATAGAATACTAAATAAGGCAGTCAAATCATAATTTTCGATTTTCGTTCAAAATTTTCGAATCATGGAACTTGTTTTGATAATAAACAATCACGAATGTTGATTACTGGTTTTTCTGCGAATTTGCATATCCAATGATGAGCAAAAGTATTGACGTGGATCAACTGCTTTTGTGAAACTGTGTGTAAATTTGTAAAACCCGTGATTCTTTATGTAAGCTTTTTTTGTAAAATATAATTTTCGAATTCGACGTTTAAATATATCGGAAGCAAAGGTTGAAAATAATTATGTAGAACCTTTATTTGAATATCTTTTATTATTTAATGGAATTTAAAAGTATGAATGACTGTAATTCATTATGTATTTCTTATTATTTATTTTTATCGTACAATTGCATAAATAACGATATAACGAGGAATGGAACGAATATGACATGCTTAAATATCAGATTTGAAAATTATATCTTTTAAAAAATTAGATGAACAATCGTACATTTTGCAGGTTTTGTATGTTACAGTATTGTTGATATGTCAGGAAAATCTTGCTTATGTCAGTACTTTTATCCAATACTGTATTACTGTTTATTATTTGTGTATTGTTACTGTATTACATTTTATACTGTAGGTTGTTTGAAACATAATTATTTTTTAATACATTGCATAAACATAAAAATATCGTCATCTATATTATTCGCTCAATTTTTTTCTGTTATTTTTTAAAAACATTCCTCTCGTATTTGCACATATTTTTCCAGAATTACTACTAGAATCAGTGTCCAAATATTTGGAAACTATTTTATTTGTTTTGCAATGATCGCAGTAGTTGACAGAAGCGTGATTTTCGACCGGAATTCAAACACATGTATGGCAATTGTTAACAAGTGAGTGCAACAAGAAGCTGACACGGTCCTTGATTTTTTGATACGATACAATATGACGTTTCGTGACCCAATCCATCATGATTCTGTACGCACACAACAGATCACATAGGAGTGCGTGTTGAACGTGAACATTATGTAAAAGTTAAAAAATCAATATCTGCACATGTGTTTCTATCTTGTACCTACAAACTTATACGAACTATGTATAAAATAGTACAAAGTCATATGATAGGCAATTTAAAAAAACAAACGTTTCTTAAAGTAAAATGAAAAGAATTTTAAAGAAATTTTTTTCTGCAAATTATCTTGCAATTTATTATGTGAAAATACTTTACAATATTATATTTTTATTTTAGTTGATGTTAGTGTTTTAGAACAGAGAGTTTTACAGAAGCATTTGAAAGTATGTAAAAAAGACGAAGAATTTTTCTAATTTATTGAATTTAATATGACATTTAATATACTTTATCAATATAATCCTGCATTATAATTTTTTTGATGTTGTTACGAGAAAGAAATTTATTAAAGGCTTCCCTACTCAGATTTTTAACTGCTGATTTAAGATTTAATACGTACAATTTTTCTTTTTAATTTTCAATAATTTTAATTCCCCGAATAAAAATGATTATATCTCCAAATTCTGTGACGCTAATTCACAATGAATAAAATAAATCTATAATACTTGGTGTCTTTAGTAATTATTATTAGACACTTTACATACGCTTCCGCTAAAAAATCCTGGGACATTTTTTATTTTTAATAAAGTTTGGATCTTTAATGTAGATTATGAACTTAAAGTTACACGCATTTTGTAGTATAAATTATAATACATTAGGTACTTTTTTCCATTCCTTCCAGTCGCATACACTTCTCGATCATTAGCGACAAAGTTGATACTGCTTTCAATTAAATTTGACAGTATTGATCAGAGTCATCGAGTAATTTGATGCTTTGTCGTGTCAAGCATCGGATTAAACGATAGTTTTGCATATCTTTTAATCACTGTTTATAGTAATACTCGATTGAATTTCTAATTATACGAAGCTTTCTAGCTGTCTAAGAAAATTAATAAACGTTTTATTACGATAATTAATATCATGAAATTTCAAAATCAACTTCATTGCATATTGAGAAATATTACTGACTAATTAACATTGTTAATACAACGTTGTGAAAATTGAAAATTATTTATCGTAAATGGTGTAATGGAAAATTCGCCCATCTTACCATCTATGATATTGAAAGTATTAGTTTCTTATTTATCTTGTACCGATAGACGCGAGGCACATCCCATGACTGATTACGTATTCGATTAAATGTTTGCATCGTTGTTGGATCGCTCTAAATTATATGATAGCATAGAAAATGCAAAAGTAGTTGTGCACACAGCGAAATTATACCAACACGGTCGTAGTTTTCTTGTCTGGCAGTATACATAGTTGCCATAATGTTAGTTCAGTTGGAAAACGCAACACCTCGGCTGGTCTCAAGGGAAATGTCGGAAAAAGGACCTAACATTGCTCGACTGTTGCTTTCACACGTTCGAATAATGTATATCCTTCTCGAATGCTTATGTAGCAGCCCCTTGGCCCATTAAAAATGTATCCCTGTCCACATAGTTACGATGTTGACTCATTTGCAGACATCGTTTACAAGAAAACCTTTTGCACCGTTGCCGTTTCCATGTAATCCGCATTCTTTCTTTCCTTGAGCCTGTCCTTCCTTAAATAATTTATGGGGTGGATTCGGTGGTGATATCACTTATTAGGGGTTCTGCTATACGTAAAAAATGTATATCACGTCGTAGCTCAAAATGTTCTTCATTCGCTATTATTTCGACCCTCCCTTAAGTGAATATCCCTCTTCAAAGCCATGCTTAGCCTTTTCCGGACTATAAATAAGACCTTTTTATTACTTCTTGCGTAAAAGGAGTCGAAGTTTTCATGTAGTTTTCATTATGTCAGCTTCTTACTCTGGTTGAAGGTCCATTCCGTTATTTGAAAATGTAAATTAGTTTGAACGTTTATTATATGAATACTTCTTATCATATTATTTTGATAAAAACTGTCAAAATATCTTAGAAACTTATTCTAAAAATCTAACATATTACTACAAAATGTCTATCAAATCATGTTTTGATTTTATTTTATCGCAATGAACCAATAAACTCTCTCTATCAATTCTCCACATGTATTGATACTTGTTTCATATATCTTTCATTTTTAAAGCTATCCTCGCATAAAAGTCAAATGGGAGACGATAAAATTGGAGATGATATTACAGCCCAAAGTATCTACTGTTCTCTTCGAATTTCGTATTTTTATTATAAGCTTTTAATAAAGCTTTAAATGTCTCATATTTGTCTAATATTTTTTGCTCGATTATACTCACAGAATATTGACAAAGTGAGTATTAAAACCTAGAAGGATATAACCATTTTGCTGCTATTAAATAATATGAAACCCATTTTGCGAAAAGCAGGTAATAAATAAAGAGAAAATTTACACCGAAAATTTTGTTTTATCAGCTACTTCTTCTCTATACAATATAATGGATAGTATTATTAATTAAAGTATTGAAGGTAAATGACTTCAGCACAGTATAAGGGTTATTAATATCAATTCAATTAATTTGATGCTTATAATATTGTTTATTATTAATTTCATATTTATTGCTTAAAAGTAAAGCTAAACGGGTGGGCGATCCATAACTTTATAATGTTTTATGGGCGTTCTATCATTTCCATATAATAACATAATCAAAACGTTAGATTTAATAATCGTGTGTAAAAAATATCTACGAATATAAAGATATATTCTTGTCGTTACTACCAGATTGAGTTAAAATTTAATTTTCATTTCCGAATAACAAATGGAAGTTATGACGATTTACATAAATTTTTAGCGAATTTAACTATAAACATACTTTACTAAAGTGAACGTTTATTTGAGCAGTAGGTAGACAAAGGGAATTTATTTCTTTCTTCTTTCAGTTTAGGATAAAGTATTTAGTTCTCACAATATTATTGTAAATACAGCCTACAGTATAAAAGTATTAACATTTACACTGTAAAATATAATAAATATATGGTTTAATTCAAATCAACATACTCACTTTCTACTTGAAGATTACAGGGAAAAGAAACCAGAACATTTCTGTTGATTTTCTAATTTTAATGTCATTTTGTGATTAAAAAATAGTATTTTAATATGATATAGTTGAAGACAAAAACAACCTATTACATGCATACAAGCTTTTTAAATGTAACTTTCAATTTATAACAAAGTTTTGAAAAAAATATACGACTATTAAGATAAACATATTTGAATATCTTCCATATTTTAATATTATGACACGTGATATCTTGAAAATCATGAAGTAGGTGAAACAATACACGTTTAGTTCCAAAATTAAATACAAAAACAATTTCGGTAATATAGAATTGACTGAGACAACGTATTTAAATGTTGAAACTACGCTTTCGTAAAAAATAATCAGGTTCTTTTCCTGTAATCTTCCCTTTTATAAAGATAGTCGATATTATATGTAGGTATTATTTATTTTCACGTATTTGTCTTAGCATTACCGAGCAAATGCGATTCGTGTTTTTCATTAAGAATTTTATTCGATTCTAGTTACGGTCGATGATCGATACCGAGCGGATGAATCACTTTGAATTCGCTGAGGAACTGAATAAGGATAAACGTGAAATATATAGTATACAAGAGGTAGCCGTATGATCTTCGTGCTATAGACCCGGTAATATTTAAGTAAATAATAGACGTTATTAATGAGCACAGAAGGAAAGCCAAACAACCAGGCGCCATATCGCTCATTCTCATGTTTGTACGATGCTCTGGGTGTTTGCTGGCTGCCATTCCGTAAGTTAGTCCCAATCCCAAGAGCGTATTGAACATCGGTCCGCCAAAGCAAGCTGCATATCCCATTCGTGGAAATCCTTGTCTAGCTATGGCAACGTTCGATATGAGATCTATAAGCAGATTTCAGTCAATATCTGGTCAATAGTTAAACTTCAAGTGAAATATTAGATGATTGGATCCACAACCAAGAGCTACACAGCTCGTGTAACTACTTTTTAAATATTCAACAGCTAGTGGGGTGCGTTATGGAGTTTGCTTCTTTTATTTATACTTTATGGAACGGTTTTTAATGGAAAGTAAAGACGATAAAAACATGCGATGGAGGAATGGAGTTTAAAGGTCATGAGGATAATATTTACACTGGCTACAAAAAGTAATTTGCATACCATTGTATTTATTGTAGCATTTACATACTAATAATTAATTAGTTCAGGTATATTAAATTTAACATCATTTAGCAGTGCCTTCATATGACTAGAAAAATTTCAAATGTAAAATGATAGACAGAAAATACACAGTTTTTCGTCGCATGAGATGTGTCAATATTAAAAAGTATGTAGACAGTAAGCATAAAAGTCTATGACGCTTGACATCTTAATTTTAAATTCAAACATAAGTTCTAATAATTTGTAAGCGTGAATTTGTAAGTATAACTTTGTAGAAGTATGTAATTATACATGATTTCCCTATATTAGGTTTCAAATAACCTTCATGTAAGGGTTAATGTATAATGTAATTACATGGTTTCTGTTGACCATGTCGAATAACAGGAAAGCTAGAGGCAATTCAACGCACGAATTATTTTACAATAATATTGTTGCACTCACCACCTACGCTGTTTCCCCACGCGAGGAACGTAATACCGAGCATGGCGTCCGATATACTAAAAGCGTATCCTACGCATTGGAGGACTGCCATCACCTCTCCGGCTACCAAATAGACCGTCAGCATAGCAGCCAAGAATCCGAAAAATGCAAAAGCCTGCAATTAATTTGTCGCCGGCCGTTATGAGCAAGCAGTTGTACGAGAGCGCAGCGGATACGAAAGCTTGGCGCGAATAGCGAAAAGGTAGAAAAAGTACTCACGTTATGAAACTTTGGTACGCGATCCACGTGGGTCATTAGAAATACAATTACACCAATTACAGTACCGACCACCAGGAATATTGGCACCACTGAAACCGGGCCAAAATGTGTTTTCCAAACTACGGAACGAGGGTGAAAATGAGATGGCAGTCGTGATAGCTGACCGAAGATATTTTTAACTACTAATGAAAGCTAGAAAACTTCTTATTACTTCGGTAATTATCGTTTTCAATAACGTATGTGAGAAATTCTCGACTAAATTAATCTTACGAACAAAACTCAAGTATGTACAAAAAGTAAAGGATCTTTTATATAAGAAACTCCTTTTCTGGATCTAAAGTTCATTGAAATAAGTGTTTATCTGGTTGATAGTATACATCACACATGCTATTTGATTGATACACGATTATATAATTTTTAATAATTTATCTTTCTGGATAGTCATATGGAAAAAAGAACAAAAGGTCAGTTGGAATAAGTGTGTTAATGTTACATAATATATTAATATTAAAAAAGTGGTAGAAAAAAGCGGAATCGGTGTATAAACATCTGTGACAGTTTGTTTTAATTTCGACTAAACTCTGGCAATTTGTATGTTACAAAAAAGGGCATGCTTACCTATATTTCACCACGTGAAAATTTTTCCGCGAAATCTCCAGCTTTTATTAGTGCTGGCAATTTATAACCGTAAAAGGCGCGACAATTAATACAACTAACCGTTTAATAGAAACAACGACAACGTCGGTGTCACACACAGCTGGAAGCAATTTAGCAACTTGGTCCAACCTCTCTTTACCGTAGTCATGTTCACAAGCGGAATAAATAATTGAAGAAGAAGCATGACAGGCGAACGTATGATTAAAATAAATTTAACGAATCGATTTGCACTTGTCCAATCTTCTTCTCCTATCGGATTAATGTCATAGAGAAATTCCTTGAAAAGTCCCTTTGGCCTGTCAACGTCTTCTACCAAGATCTCTTCTGGCAGTGTTGTTCTATTTTGCCTCTGTTCTTTCCCCAGCTCGACCGCAATTGCAATATCTGATACGTGGAAGATTTATTATTATACGAAACATCTGGTGAAAGGAATAAATGTCTTACTAATAAGTAATATTTCTATAATATAATATTAATTGTATTAAACAACATCGCTTTAGTAAAATGTACTTTTTTAATGTGCGACTTGGTTTACGTAAAATATAGCTATATGAACTTGTTTCTGCAGGAATTATCGTACTAAAGATAGCAAAATCTTTCTATGATATTTTATAATCCATTGGGACGTTTTCCATGAGAAATGGTATATTGGTGTCTACTCTCCAAGGAGTGAAAGTCCAGAAATTGAACCTACCTTCCTTAATTTATTTGGCTTGACACGTAAGTTTCTACATTCTTTAATAATCCCTTAACGGAAATTAATATTTCCATAGAAATTATTTTTATAACATATACATAGTATACAGCGTATTAAATAAACGATTAAAAAAAAAGAAAAAGATTACCTACGTGATATTGTATAAACTTGAGGTATAGCATAGATATACGTATACCAAGACAGCGTAAGAAAGGAAAGTTGACGAATTAGAATGCGATTCTAGACGAATCGCTATACTCTAACTTGACTGTGAAAAATTTGTGAAAGGTCTACTCAAAAAATTCATGGAAGCATACTGTACGATTTTGATTTAATGAAAGTGAGAAAAGTGCATGATCAATCGGGCAAACAACATGCATACCCATCTTAGTTCGCAACCTAACGGCACGACCCTTAACGGGAATCCTGGGAATGATGTCCTTGTCCTTGTTCGCCAAGTAAGTGCGCAGGATATCTGGATCGGGTACGCTTGGGATCCTGCCTGCGAAAGTACATAAGGGAACCTTGCAGAGAAAGGATCGATAACTACACTTGCGTCGACATCCTTTTTTGTCTTCGCAAGTAGAAGTATTCGTTTCGAAATGCTTTCAGCCTTTGCATAGATACGTCCGCGTAATGTTTGACTTCGGTTGCAAACCGAGCAAAGAACGTAACAAACAGTGTACATCGTACATGTTAAACAGAGGTTCAACAGCATTCAAACACGATTCCTTCGTATTTTGTTTCTCTGGTCGGTGGAAATTATTTTCTTTCTTAAATCGTAGTTATTGTTTGAAAAGACAAAAGTACTTATTTTCCTCGTGTTCGTATTTAATGAGTTGAGAATTATAGAGCGATGTAAATTAGTCGATCGAGTGTTCTCATAATACTATTATTATTGTAAAACATTCACTATATTTTTGAAGCCATTGGCAATCTATCGTGGCTGATATTAAAGTTATATTTTATTTTATTATGAAACAATAGTAAAAGTTATGCAAATATTTTGGACATTTTATAACATTATATTTGCTAGGTATTGTAAAACATTCACTATATTTTTGAAGCCATTGGCAATCTATCGTGGCTGATATTAAAGTTATATTTTATTTTATTATGAAACAGTAGTAAAAGTTATGCAAATATTTTGGACATTTTATAACATTATATTTGCTAGGTACGAATATGAAATTCTAGTGTTTTGGGTTAGGTCTATTAGAATCTATTAAAACCGGCGGAATATCTTTTCATTCTTATTTTGAATACTATTCTCATCGTATGTTATTAAACTTCTTTCGAAACAATTTTCTCATTTGCATATAATGTAAACAAAATTATTGCTATAAGTGTAAAAATATTCACATTCTTATCACGTCATTATCCGAGAACTACAGGTAACGGATTTATGAAATGTATTCAGACATCGCATTAGCTATAGAAAATATTAAAACTTTGTTTCCTTGCCTGCTTCTCTCGCGAATCTATGCTATTTCTAAAAAAAATATACCGAGAATTAATGACGTGAACAACCTGTATAGCTAGTATGTAAAGAAGATTTATATTGTTTGAGACGGAAAACAAGATGTGTATTAACAAGGAAAATACAGATGGCTGTGAAATCGAGTAAATATTTGTTCCATTATTTTTTATCGGAAAAATCTATCGTCAGCCACATTCGTTACTGTGCAACGTCGATATAGTCGACTGAAACTTTATCGAAGAGTTTCTTCTCCACTCGTTACAACGCGTAATTGTAATCGAACAATATCGTTTTCTTAATTAAGTCGAGTTTTCAAGCTGCTTTTGTTGTTTCCAGTTTATGTTTCCTTTCATATTCTCATTTTCGAGAATAACATTACACGTCTGAATTACGTTTATAACTAGGGAAAGTTATTCGTTTGAATAGGGCTTGCTCAGGATTCAATATGAAACCCTTTGTTTCCCATGGAAATTCCGGGAAACCCCTTTCTTCCGGCCCGGATTTGGTCACACCACTGAATGATGCTTTATCAAGCGTTTCGAAAAGTTATGCAGCATTAAACGCACTTTTTAGCCTCTCCTCCCGGTTCTCGTATATCTGCATTATCACCACCAGGCTGATGAACAATAGGTAGCAAAGAACAAAGCCTGCAATTAAAATGTATCAGCATTAAAAAGCATTACCGTCGTTTGGTCATGCAGGTGCGCACAAAAGTCAGAGTAATTAATTGCCACAAAAGCGCAATGTGACACGGAAAAACTTGCGGCGCATTGTAAATCTCTCCTTAAATTAGGGAATGGTAAAAAGGACTTATTAGTTTTGCTCGTTTTTGCATCGCAGCGAGCCGGATGTTTTATTCGTGCCCATTATGCGTGAAATTATTCTGAGAAACTCACAACAATGGAACAGTTGGGCTAATAATTAGTTGCGTTGTTTTAATGATCAATACTAATAAATTTATCGATTGAAATGAACAATCGTAGAGCTTTCTGGAGATTATGAATTAAGATGATGAATTGAATTAATCTCATTGGAAATTTTATTTTCTTTCTTTTTCATTCAAAGCTAAATTTGAAATAAATAAGTAACTTTTAAAAAGAGTCTGTTATTCGTACAAAAAGGAAAATTTCATTTCCTGCTTGCTATCTAAAAAATGAACTAATATTTTGCAACCGTTCTGCCATTTTTTGTAACAGACGTATGTATACTTTTTCCATAAATTAAAAGAAAAACTGAATATTTTCAATAACAACTGACGCAGTACTGAAATGTACATACATATATGCGCGAAATAAATAAAAATAACATAACTTTTCGAGTGAGTTGTGCTTCGATGGAAAATATAATGAACATCATTCTTTGTTAATAATTTCTAGTAACTAGTAAATATTACAATACTGGCATACATATTCCTCAATCTACTGCAATACTAATTGAGCGTTAAGTACTTCAATACACCAACTAGATATGAATCGAGAATAAGACTTCAATTGTTGGATCATTGAAATAAAATTTCGACGAAATATTTGTAAATTTTTTATCAACTTTTTTACTCTTTTAAAGTTTGAGAGGCTTATGAATCGCAGCAGAAATTCGTGGGGGTTAAATTGTGAGGAAACCGGAACGATGGCAGAAAGATCGTGGCTTTGCTTAATTAAATTCATTCCAGAGTTATCGTTATTGCCAAATTAAACTGCATACGTATGGCTCACCCGTAGATAAATTTTTCCGTTTCTGAGCATGAGCATGAAGAACGGCATATTTGATCGCCACCCCGTTTTTACCCCCTTTATATCTCTTTTACACTTCGCCCAGATAATTTCATGCAGATCTAGAGGGCCAACTATTATTTTTTACTTCTCAATCCTTTTTTAAGGAATAGTGAAAAACGAATAAATAAACGGAGATATATGAAATTTATGCATATAAGGTACTCAGTAATCTTCAAATAATTCTATTGTTATAATTCCAAGTCTTATAAAATAATGATAACCAACGATGAAAACTTTTATTTTCCAAGTAATTTAGAAAAACTAAAATAAAACTAAATAAAAAGAGCAATATTTCTTTTGGATAGTTGAATGAATATTTTACTTGCTAAATACGGGATGTCAAAGAAAAGAGCTTAAAAGCATTGGGAAAGGTTAAAGGAAATTGTCATATAGAGGAAAAAGATCACAGTAAACATGGATCAAAAAAGAAGAAAATGTTTTCGATGTTATAGACAATAGAAATATCGTTCCGTTTGAAATCCTTCTCGATTTTTTATTTTCAACTCCGTGAACCCTTTGTTGAATTTCAAAAATGTTCCACTAAAAAAGGAGAAAAATGTAACATATCGTGCTTTTCTGGTCTGCAATTAGAATGTAACGATTTATTTCGATTAAATTTTATGAAATTAAATTTCCAGAAAAGATCAAAAATTACAGGAGCGCTCAAACGCATTGATTTTTAACTCAGTTACCAAAGCTCCTTCTAAAACAGGCTTCGTAACGTAACATGCAACGTTCCAAAGAACTCTCTACAATTTTCTCGAAGTTCCACGCTTCCTCGGAACATTCGACTCGAGAGGTTCCTCCATGTGAAAGTTGAGGGGATTGCGAATCCAGCGTTCGAGTCAGGTAACAAAGATAACGGAATAAAAGGCGCGATTTGAGTCTCGTAAAGGTTCGAGATTGAGGGAGGTGTACGTACTGATAGCTTCCCAAAGGTGAACCGTGCCATCTCTTACGACGTAGCTGATCCAGCATATCGTAACGATGTAAAAGCACGCGTCTCTCATCAAGGGTTTCAACAGGACTCGAAAGGGCTTGACTACCGCAACAGAGCCGGCGATAATCGCCGTCACGAAGACACCGGCGCCGATTAATTCCGTGAACATTATTATCCCTTCGTCGGTACCCGATACGAGGGACGTGAAGATGTCAGGAGCACCGTTTCCGAATGCCAATATCGTCACCCCGGCTATATTGTCCGACAGCTGCAAAACACTGGCTATCACCGCCAGTGACGGGCAGAAGCTACACAGACAGAGGAAATGAAAAAATGGTGGGACAATCGTAGGGTGTTTGGAGTTGAGAATGGGCTACATGGTTCGGACAAACACCATCTCCTGTTAATCGGATTTTCATTATAGGTGTTACTCCAGTATGATATGGTAACAAATCAGTTTAGATGAAATCTATCTCTATAGGATGTCCCAGATCTTTTATGCAAAATTTGGTTATATTCTACAAGTAAAAGTAAGAAAAGGCGTGTAACACAGGATCGTGTGGTCTTTCGTTCGATATAACGATTAAACAAGCATTAACTTTAGTGACGAATAGTTCAAATAAAATTTACTCTTTGATCTTCAAGATCGTTAAATACCACGGCACTAAACTTCCTCTTGCGAGAAACTTTCAAAGAAAAAGATTTTCAACCAAAAATTAATAGACATCGGAAATTAATATAAAGAATTCGTAATACTTATTTAAAAACGAGGAAACATGGACAGAAAATTTATTAGGTAATAAGTTCGATTTTTCATAAATATCAGCTCTGTAACCATAAGAATAACTGTAAGAATAAATTACGCTTCGAAGCGGAATTAATATAAATATCGGTGATTTGTTTCCATTCATTTCGTTTTAACGAATAAAAAATTGCTCTATTGTTACTTTTACGAAAGTAACAAACTTTTTAGAAGCTATCTAATTACAAATCTCCTAATTACAATTTTCATTTCAAGAAGGAAAACCTAATTAAAACTGTCAGTGCAGGTTATTCAATTCACCATCATTTTCTATGTGCTCTTCTTCCAAAAAATTCCCAATACCTATGAAAGTTTCTCCCAATATTTCCTAACTTTTAATTTGCCTCCCGCGGCCAAATCGATATCATGTACATATCGTAAACGCGTGTGTCGAAATATACACAGTGATCGTATTAAAAGGTGAAACGTGAGGCTAGAGAAGAAGAACGGTAATGATTAATTTACGACGATCGCAATCGCTTTCGTTCGATATTTAATTTGGGAACGTGGAGCAACAAATTGCTCACGTTATCTCATTTCTGCCTATTTTATTCCCATGTACACAGATATGTGCGTTTTTCTTTATCGTGAATCGAATTTCGATGTAACCGCATTTCTAAATACACTCCGTACGGCACGTTAAATGAATTAGGTTTCATCCGATACGCGTTTAGCTGTAAGCGTTGAAGGAGGAGTAAAGAGGAGAAGAAGGCAATGGAGGACGTGATATACGATAAAAAAGTTGGCGAGCAAATTCGTAATTAATTCCTTTCCTTTGTCACGTCCGGCAGAAAGGTCCTTCACGTAGAAAGAGATATTGGATTTAATTGTTTTAATAAATTTCACAGGAAAGATTATCCTTCAATAACGATCTTATCATGTCATTTTATCATAATTAAAAATTAATCCTATTAAATGTTCTTCAAAGATAAAAGGAAAAACTCTAACCATTTAATACCAATAGGACACGCAAATGTATTTTATGTTAAAAGTATCTATTCTATAAAAGAGTCATATTCTTCAGCTTTATTTATGTATCATTTGTCTTCCTCACGTGTTAATACAATATAATCAAGTAAAGTAAATAGTTAAGCTTCGAATCTTAGATCTTTGACTCAAATCAGTATTGATATTTTTACGTTGAAATAAATGTTGGACCGTTTCACAGGAAAACGTGTTCACAGTATAACGCGCCAACGAGAGTCGTAAATTTTAGTTACGATACGATAATCGACACTACAAATCACCCGATCCCCTATTTTGTTTAAGATAATAGAAATAAAAGATAAAACAGAATTGGTTGAGTGATTATAACTTTGAGTTAACAGTTTTGATATTGTCTTTATTTCAAACAATTTTGAAGAATGTGAGCGGTGCATGTAGAAGTGTCTTCAGCAAATTATTAAAAAGTTAATAGCAAATGAAGTGTCTTTTGTGACGGTGGCTCTAGATTTATAAGAAACTAGTGATGGGTGCTGACCGCTCTCCACCAACGGTCGCTTGTGGGTGCTGACCGCTCCCCACCAACGGTCGCTTCCGGGTGCTGACCGCTCCCCACCAACGGTCCCTTGTGGGTGCTGGCCGCTCCCCACCAACGGTCCCTTGTGGGTGCTGGCCGCTCCCCACCAACGGTCACTTGTGGGTGCTGGCCGCTCCCCACCAACGGTCGCTTGCGGGTGCAAGTGGCCGTCGAACATTGTACATGGAAAAGAACCCGCATTTAATATGATTTACGAGAATAAACAATAACCCGAAGGAATGACTCAACTTGAAATATTCTTGTAGCAATTAAGAGTCTCGTCAGTAAAGTATGGATTACAGTATGTTGTAGAATCCCGGGATGTAACAATAAACGTGAAGCATCTAACTTTTAAAAATTTACCTAGAAAATTGCTATTTTCTATGTGAAATAGTCGAAAGTAATAAGAAATAAATGGGAAGTACCTGAATACCCTTAGAAATTTTTTATATGTTTATTACATAAAACATCTTTGAAATCTCGTTAGCATTGAGACACAACTATCGCGATTATGTTGGTAAAATTTGAATCGCATCTGAAATAGTATATTTAAGATACAAGATGTAATTGAAAGTATACTTTTCGCAAAAATCACGAGAATATTTAAACAGTAAACCATTCGCTGTATTAATAAGTTAGAATACCTATCTAGTGAGACAATCTTTAGCATTAATTATTGTATCGTATTGCATTATTGTATTCATGTTATATACTAATTTTTCTTTCATTCAGTGTATGTCTACATATATATATATGTACTTCTATATATATTTTCGAATTGATTTCAAATTTTACTATTATAATCACGATAGTCGTGAATCATTACGATGCCAACAAAATTTCAAACAGAGTTCTACAATGCACATAATGTATTCATCAACATTTCTTGTAGCAAGTGTACGAATATTTTCGTGAACCACTGTATATGTATATTGGTAACAGAATATGCTTCTGTTGAATCCTATTGTGAAATCATATTACTCGACTATTCAATCCTTTCCATCTGGGAGGGACTATTGCTTTTGACCCATTGCATCGAATATTCCGGATGATCATAGCTATATCTATTGAGAGAAGCCACAATAGGTAATAGATTGTAACTGCTTAAGTCGCACTTAAGTTATGTACGTGATACATACATGTTAGAATTTTATTAGGGAAGCAAGAGGCCGGCAACCGCGTTGCAGGGGCAGATGGTTTCTTTTTAATGACGGAGCATAAAGCTTTCGCCGACCATTTGGATTAAAATTGAATCGCTTTCCGCATGAGAATATGTCGATTCGCACGCACACGATGAGCTATAATTTACCCTTTACTGAACACAATGTGCCGTGAAAGACTTTATGCGTCACCTAACCATCGATATCGGCACTTTTATGGAAAATCATAGAAATTTTATTTCCCCCATAACTATTTTATTAACTATCATTCCGCGATTTTCCTCGCTTTTGATCAAACCTACGTACAACGTCTATGACGTATAAAATGTCGAAATAAGCAACGTTGGTAGATGCCTTAGTACCTTGACAAAAAAAAGTAATTGCACTTCCTACGACGAGAATTTAAAAACTAAAAAAGAAAAGAATTTTGAAAATAGAGATGTGAAATATATATTTGTATTTCGTTAAAAATGAGAAACACACACATATGAGAAAAATAATAATTAGCAAAATAAGATATATGTTTCTAGCATGAGACTGTAATAAATGAAAAAAATATCTGTAAAATGAAATTTATTTTGTAAATCTTAATCGGATTCTACCAAATAATTTATATTGAGGATGATAATTGAATAATTAATTGAAATACATATCTGCGATTTTCTTACATTAATATCTATTAAATAATTAAATTAGTTTTAGTTAATTAGCTAAGAATTCATAACGCAGATGAAGAATAATTCGAAATCTCGAATCAGACCAAATCAAAATAAAAAGACGTCATTATGAAATTCAATATAAAGATACCAAATGGATATTCTGCCTAATTTAATTTCATAAATTATTCCAAGTCTCTTTGCTTCATATGAATAAAATGAGATAATGCGAGGAATGAAAAATCGTAAACAGAGTAGTGAATAATAATCTAATATCGTAATTTTATAAAACGTACTTTTCTGTTCTTTATACCGGAAACAAAATTGTTAAGGCACTACAAACATTTGAAAATATTTAACAAGGATGATTCTCTTTAATTTGGATAAAAAATCGAGATGAATGCAATTTTAAGAAACAATTTTTCAACTCTCGTATAGGCAATCAAAATCGTTATCACGCATCCTACTCCTATAGATCAGATACGTAGCGATAATTTTACTTTCATACATTCTTGAATCTTCTAATTATTTCTTGTAACCTATTAAATATACCGTTTTAAACGGTTTGAATAAGGGAACTTAATTAAAATTATAGAAGATAGAATTATATGAAGATACCTATTTTTCATGTAAGAAAGGACGGAATATTTTTAAAAGATTATTAAAGAATTTATAAATGGCTATTCGGATATCTAGTTTCCCACGCAAAGGTTAAATACAAAGTATTTTAATAATTAGCGAGAAAGATGTAAAGTCTTTAATCTTAGAAATAGCTACTTACAAATTATCCGCTGTAGTTCCTAAAATTAAAAACAGATATAAAAGCCATATGACCATTATCACCAGCCCTATAGTGAATAAAAACGTGTTCTCCGAACCAAAGGAGCAAAAAAGGATTTCCGTATATTGAATTACGGAATCTGTGAAACAATCTTTAGTTTCTTTCACCCATCTACAACGATCTTCAGTGGGAATGTTCCAAACGTATGAACAATCGTCCTATAAATGAGAAAGTTAGATTAGAACTATAAAATAGAATATAAATTAGAACCATAAAATAGAATATAAATTAGAACCATAGAATAGAACTGGCAAACTTTGAATTCGATATAATAAAATATGCCAATCGGTAAATTATAGATACTTATGCAAATTCATATATTTATGAACATAGTTAACGAAAACCGAGATTTGTTTCGGCCTTTAAATATTATGACGAATACTTTAATTTGAATATTTTGTACATATATATATATATCTATATTCTGTACATTTTTGTATATGTACTTACATATTTAAATGTACGAAAATTCAAAGTCCAATAATGAGAGAATGTTTTATGAGCAATGTAATGTTATTTAAATTCAATTCTACGTATTGTGGATAAACCAAATGATACTCAGAAACTAAAATATCTTACAATGCAAAAATATCTTATGACTGTGATATATTAAATTTCAACGTCAATTTGGAGAACAAAATAGAAAATATGTATTATATAAAAGTTATTGTACCTTACGTATCGGTAAGTATCCATGTCTTAAAAAAGCGTTCGAATTCATCTGGAGTCTCCACTTATATTTTCTTTAATATTAATATAACTTTCAACTTATTTTTTATGAAATTAAAATGATAGATACTGTCAGTATTGTGACAATACTGAATTGAGATACAATTGAGTAAAATTTCAATTGTTTATTGGAAGTGATATTTTATTGAATTTTTCGACAAGAAATATTTGACTCAAATCATCGACACGGACGGCACAGACGTGACATTTAAATAGGGTTCTGTGTCTAACGTTCTGAAATAACGATCTCGAAAAAATCAGAGTGCTTTTCACGCTCTCTAGAATTTAGAACGTCGCGTCGTTGCGACGATTGTAATTATACACCCTTGGACAAAAAGATAGCACATGTGTGCTATCATTAATTTCTCATAGATAGAGTCCGAATTTCCCAAGTTTGACGAATGGCATATAAACAGTACCTTGTAGTAATAAGGTATATGAGCTTGAAACTGTATCTTCGCTATTCCTCTTGTATTTATCAACAATGATTGTGAAATCCGGTCGGCGAAATGATAGCACACCAAGCATTTTGTTTCCATTCCTTAGTATTTCTGTGTATTCTGAGTGGTGTAGACGTAGTGAAAAGTAGAAGAATTTCATTAGAAACCTTACAAATTTCGATTCAAACAATGGGACGTGGAAAACAGCTAAATAGTGAAGAGATTCAAACAGTTTTGAAATTAAAGAAAGAAAACTTTACTATTTCTAAAATTGCAAAAGTTCTCAGTAGAAGTCGGAAAGTCATTTATAATTTACTGAAAGATGTAAATAATTATGGAACAAAAAAAAGCAGTGGGAGACCTTCCGCGATTAGTACTCGTGAAAAACGTGCAATTTTACGTGCCGCGTCAAATTCGCTTCTCACGTCACGTGAAATTGCAGAAAAAGTTGGCGTAAAAACTAATCCTCGGAATGTCAGACGTGTACTACAACAATCCGCGCACATAAAGCGGATGAAATTAAAACGAAGACCAGCTCTAAAGCAGATTCACAAGGAGCATCGATTATATTTTGCAAAAGAACATATACGGTGGAACAAGAAGTGGAGGAAAGTTATATTTACAGATAAAAAAAGATTTAATTTAGATGGCCCAGATGGATTCAATTTTTACTATCATGATGTAAGAAAAAAAAAATTGTCACAAATACGGCGTCAAATGGGTGGAGGTAGCATTATGCTTTGGGCAGGTATTGGGTATAACGGAAAGACTGATTTAATATCAATTCGCAGCAAGATGAATGCTATAACCTATCGTAATTTGATACAAAATCAAATTGCAAAGTACGCAACACATATTGCGAGACAAGATTTTATTTTTCAGCAAGATAATGCTGCAGTTCACACCGCTAAGGTTGTGAAAGAATATTTTTCAACAGAAAATATTGCAGTTTTGGACTGGCCTGCATGCTCCCCCGATTTAAACATAATCGAAAACTGTTGGAGTAAATTAAGCAATGCCGTTTATAGAGAAAATAGGCAATTTGAAAGTATTAATCAGTTAAAAAAGTGCCTTGAAGAGGAATGGAGAAATATATCGCTGGATTATATTAGAAAACTATATCGTTCTTTGCCGAAACGAATGCTGGAGGTGGTGGAGAATAAGGGAGGATCCACACATTATTAAATTTTAAAAGGTTTTTTATTTTTGTACAATTTAGTAGATAATAAACACTACAACTTTTGAAAGTGTGCTATCATTTCGCCGACCGGATTTCACAATCATTGTTGATAAATACAAGAGGAATAGCGAAGATACAGTTTCAAGCTCATATACCTTATTACTACAAGGTACTGTTTATATGCCATTCGTCAAACTTGGGAAATTCGGACTCTATCTATGAGAAATTAATGATAGCACACATGTGCTATCTTTTTGTCCAAGGGTGTAAGTCCGTTTGAACCATAGATTTGAAAGCGCTCCGCTTATTCAAACAAAAATTTTGTTAATCCTCGATTAAATAAACATCATTGAATTCATTTATCTGATCGTGAAATCTATTATATAAAGGAAAAATTGTAAGAACAGATTCGAGTAAACGAAATTATACCGTACTTTTAATACAAATTACAGACGTTATTAAATCAAATAACACAAGTAATTAAGTTAATAATTTAACTTGTTCGACTGTTTCGCAGAGAAACGCGTTTACAGTATAGCGCGTCAATGAGGGGCGTAATTTCTCGTTTTGATACGATAATCGACGTCACGAATCGGTCGATCCCCTATTTTGGTTAAGATAATAGGGGTGGTTGAATGATTAAAATACTAAGTTAACAGTTTAAATATACACTTCATTTCCAATAACTTTGAAGAATGCGAGTGGTGCGTGTAGAAATGTCTTCAGCGAAGAGTTAATAGCAAATGAAATGTCTTTTGTGACGGTGACCCTAGATTTGTAAGGAACTAGTGATGGGTGCTGGCCGCTCCCCACCAACGGTCGCTTGCGGGTGCAAGTGGCCGTCGAACATTGTACATGGAAAAGAACCCGCATTTAATATGATTTACGAGAATGAACAATAACCCGAAGGAATGACTCAACTTGAAATATTCTTGTAGCAATTAAGAGTCTCGTCAGTAAAGTAAAGAATGCTAAATCTTATAACGGTTCCTTAGGATTATTGCGAGTCTGAGTAAATAGGTTTATATAGCTGATGGCCATTCTGATCGACGGATGGATTATAGTATATGGTAGGATCACGAAACATAACACAATTAAATTAATTGTTGAACAGCAGTATACGCTTAAAATTAAGTTAACAAAATTTATAATGTAGTATTGTGGAAGAACCATTGGTAAAATCCCAATAAATAGTAGGTAGAAAACTGAAAATGCTAACGGTCTGGAAAGAATGTAAAATCCCGAAGGACCATATACCTGGGGCTCTTTACGACAATGAGTAATTGAAAAAGGTGTACGTGGTCATCTTGGGTCATTAACAGCTGTAAAACAAGTGTCCATTGTAGGACGACCGAAAATTCAGCTATAAAAGGGACGTCTTGGCGGAGAGAAGAATCAGTAGTCAATAGTTGTAGTAGGAGTTAGGAGTGAGTTGCGACTAGTTGCAGTTTTACGAGTAAGTTGCGAGTGATTTTGGGTTAATTGTTGCTCGTGAGTTGTGGAATCATTGTGAGTTGTTGAGTTCTTGGGAGTTGCAAGTTGAATAATTAAACAAATTTAGTTGCCTTAGTTGTATCACATTACTACGATAAGTTCTACTAAAATAGTTAATGTTCTCTGTTCAAATTATAATAAGTAAATCTATATAATAAATACAGATCACTATAATACTGATCTCTATCATAACTTCTTATAAAATATTATGATTGTTTGTTAAAATTACAAATCTAGTAAAAAATATTCCGAAAAATCTGTAATTATTCTAGATTTAAATATTATATATGTAAATACTTCGAACACTTGCACCAATAATTTGACATTTGTGCTGTTACTTTCTAACACTTGTGCTATTAATTTCTAACATTTGTGCTATTAACTTGTAACGTTTGTGATATTAATTTATAACTCTTGTGCTTTTAATTTGTAACTCTTGTGCTTTTAATTTGTAACTCTTGTGCTTTTATTTGTAACTCTTGTGCTTTTAATTTGTACCTCTTGTGCTTTTAATTTGTAACTCTTGTGCTTTCAATTTGTACCTCTTGTGCTATTAATTTGTACCTCTTGTGCTATTAATCTCTAACTCCTGTGCTGGTAATTTCTAACTCTTCTGCTTTCAATTTACAACTCTTGTGCTTTTAATTTGTACCTCTTGTTCTTTTAATTTGTAACTCCTGTGCTTTTAATTTGTACCTGTTGTGCTTTTAATTTGTACCTGTTGTGCTTTTAATTTGTACCTGTTGTGCTTTTAATTTGTAACTCTTGTGCTGATAATTTGTACCTCTTGTGCTTTTAATTTGTAACTCTTACGCTTTTAATTTGTGACTCTTGCGCTTTTAATTTGTCACTCTTGTTCTTTTAATTTGTACCTCTTGTGCTTTTAATTTGTACCTCTTGTGCTTTTAATTTGTACCTGTTGTGCTTTTAATTTGTACCTGTTGTGCTTTTAATTTGTACCTCTTGTGCTATTAATTTGTACCTCTTGTGCTATTAATTTGTACCTCTTGTGCTATTAATCTCTAACTCCTGTGCTGGTAATTTCTAGCTCTTCTGCTTTCAATTTGTACCTCTTGTTCTTTTAATTTGTAACTCTTGTGCTTTTATTTGTAACTCTTGTGCTTTTAATTTGTACCTCTTGTGCTTTTAATTTGTAACTCTTGTGCTTTTAATTTGTACCTCTTGTGCTATTAATTTGTACCTCTTGTGCTATTAATCTCTAACTCCTGTGCTGGTAATTTCTAACTCTTCTGCTTTCAATTTACAACTCTTGTGCTTTTAATTTGTACCTCTTGTGCTTTTAATTTGTAACTCTTGTGCTTTTAATTTGTACCTCTTGTGCTTTTAATTTGTAGCTCTTGTGCTTTTAATTTGTAACTCTTGTGCTTTTAATTTGTAGCTCTTGTGCTTTTAATTTGTAGCTCTTGTGCTTTTAATTTGTAACTCTTGTGCTGGTAATTTCTAGCTCTTCTGCTTTCAATTTACAACTCTTGTGCTTTTAATTTGTACCTCTTGTTCTTTTAATTTGTAACTCTTGTGCTTTTATTTGTAACTCTTGTGCTTTTAATTTGTACCTCTTGTGCTTTTAATTTGTAACTCTTGTGCTTTTAATTTGTAACTCTTGTGCTTTTAATTTGTAACTCTTGTGCTTTTAATTTCTAACTCCTGTGCTTTTAATTTGTACCTCTTATGCTGATAATTTCTAACTCTTGTGCTATTAATTTATACCTCTTGTACTATTAATTTGTACCTCTTGTGCTATTAATCTCTAACTCCTGTGCTGGTAATTTCTAACTCTTATGCTTTCAATTTACAACTCTTGCGCTTTTAATTTGTACCTCTTCTGCTTTTAATTTGTACCTCTTGTGCTTTTAATTTGTAGCTCTTGTGCTTTTAATTTGTAACTCTTGTGCTTTTAATTTGTAGCTCTTGTGCTTTTAATTTGTAACTCTTGTGCTTTTAATTTGTAACTCTTGTGCTTTTAATTTGTAACTCTTGTGCTTTTAATTTGTAACTCTTGTGCTTTTAATTTGTAACTCTTGTGCTTTTAATTTGTAACTCTTGTGCTTTTAATTTGTAACTCTTGTGCTTTTAATTTGTAACTCTTGTGCTTTTAATTTGTAACTCTTGTGCTTTTAATTTGTAACTCTTGTGCTTTTAATTTGTAGCTCTTGTGCTTTTAATTTGTAGCTCTTGTGCTTTTAATTTGTAGCTCTTGTGCTTTTAATTTGTAACTCTTGTGCTTTTAATTTGTACCTGTTGTGCTTTTAATTTGTACCTCTTGTTCTTTTAATTTGTAACTCCTGTGCTTTTAATTTGTAACTCTTGTGCTTTTAATTTGTAACTCTTGTGCTTTTAATTTGTAACTCTTGTGCTTTTAATTTGTAACTCTTGTGCTTTTAATTTGTAACTCTTGTGCTTTTAATTTGTAGCTCTTGTGCTTTTAATTTGTAGCTCTTGTGCTTTTAATTTGTAGCTCTTGTGCTTTTAATTTGTAGCTCTTGTGCTTTTAATTTGTAACTCTTGTGCTTTTAATTTGTAACTCTTGTGCTTTTAATTTGTAACTCCTGTGCTTTTAATTTGTACCTCTTATGCTGATAATTTCTAACTCTTGTGCTATTAATTTATACCTCTTGTACTATTAATTTGTACCTCTTGTGCTATTAATCTCTAACTCCTGTGCTGGTAATTTCTAACTTTTATGCTTTCAATTTACAACTCTTGTGCTTTTAATTTGTACCTCTTCTGCTGATAATTTGTACCTCTTGTGCTTTTAATTTGTAGCTCTTGTGCTTTTAATTTGTAACTCTTGTGCTTTTAATTTGTAGCTCTTGTGCTTTTAATTTGTAACTCTTGTGCTTTTAATTTGTAACTCTTGTGCTTTTAATTTGTAACTCTTGTGCTTTTAATTTGTAACTCTTGTGCTTTTAATTTGTAACTCTTGTGCTTTTAATTTGTAACTCTTGTGCTTTTAATTTGTAACTCTTGTGCTTTTAATTTGTAACTCTTGTGCTTTTAATTTGTAACTCTTGTGCTTTTAATTTGTAACTCTTGTGCTTTTAATTTGTAGCTCTTGTGCTTTTAATTTGTAGCTCTTGTGCTTTTAATTTGTAGCTCTTGTGCTTTTAATTTGTAGCTCTTGTGCTTTTAATTTGTACCTGTTGTGCTTTTAATTTGTACCTCTTGTTCTTTTAATTTGTAACTCCTGTGCTTTTAATTTGTAACTCTTGTGCTTTTAATTTGTAACTCTTGTGCTTTTAATTTGTAACTCTTGTGCTTTTAATTTGTAACTCTTGTGCTTTTAATTTGTAACTCTTGTGCTTTTAATTTGTACCTCTTGTGCTTTTAATTTGTAGCTCTTGTGCTTTTAATTTGTAGCTCTTGTGCTTTTAATTTGTAGCTCTTGTGCTTTTAATTTGTAGCTCTTGTGCTTTTAATTTGTAGCTCTTGTGCTTTTAATTTGTGACTCTTGTGCTTTCAATTTCTAACTCCTGTGCTGGTAATTTCTAACTCTTATGCTTTTAATTTGTAACTCTTGTGCTTTTAATTTGTAACTCTTGTGCTTTTAATTTGTAACTCTTGTGCTATTAATTTGTACCTCTTGTGCTTTTAATTTGTGACTCTTGTGCTTTTAATTTGTGACTCTTGTGCTTTTAACTTGTGACTCTTGCGCTTTTAATTTGTGACTGTTGTTCTTTTAATTTGTAACTCTTGTGCTATTAATTTGTAACTCTTGTGCTACTAATTTGTAACTCTTTTGCTACTAATTTGTAACTCTTTTGCTGATAATTTGTAACTTTTGTGCTATTAATTTCTAACTGTTATGCTGTTAGTTCGTTACATTTGTGTTATTAATTTCTAACGTTTGTGCTTTGAATTTGTAACTCTTGTGCTTTTAATTTGTAACTCTTCTGCTTTCAATTTACAACTCTTGTGCTTTTAATTTGTACCTCTTGTTCTTTTAATTTGTAACTCCTGTGCTTTTAATTTGTAACTCTTGTGCTTTTAATTTGTACCTCTTGTGCTTTTAATTTGTACCTCTTGTGCTTTTAATTTGTACCTGTTGTGCTTTTAATTTGTAACTCTTGTGCTGATAATTTGTACCTCTTGTGCTGATAATTTGTACCTCTTGTGCTGATAATTTGTACCTCTTGTGCTTTTAATTTGTAGCTCTTGTGCTACTAATTTGTAACTCTTTTGCTGATAATTTGTAACTTTTGTGCTATTAATTTCTAACTGTTATGCTGTTAGTTCGTTACATTTGTGTTATTAATTTCTAACGTTTGTGCTTTGAATTTGTAACTCTTGTGCTTTTAATTTGTAACTCTTCTGCTTTCAATTTACAACTCTTGTGCTTTTAATTTGTACCTCTTGTTCTTTTAATTTGTAACTCCTGTGCTTTTAATTTGTAACTCTTGTGCTTTTAATTTGTACCTCTTGTGCTTTTAATTTGTGACTCTTGTGCTTTTAACTTGTGACTCTTGCGCTTTTAATTTGTGACTGTTGTTCTTTTAATTTGTAACTCTTGTGCTATTAATTTGTAGCTCTTGTGCTACTAATTTGTAACTCTTTTGCTGATAATTTGTAACTTTTGTGCTATTAATTTCTAACTGTTATGCTGTTAGTTCGTTACATTTGTGTTATTAATTTCTAACGTTTGTGCTCTTGATTTGGAATATTTGTGCTGTTGATTTCTAATATTTGTGCTGTTCGTTTCTAATGTTTGTGCTGTTGATTTCCAATATTTGTGCTGTTGATTTCCAATATTTGTGCTGTTGATTTCCAATATTTGTGCTCTTTGTTTCTAATATTTTTGTTGTTTGTATCTAATATTTGTGCTGTTTATTTCTAACATTTACGCTTTTAATTTCGGACAATTGATTGGTGTTTTGCAGTTAGGCTTAAAACACGGGTAGGTTGTTAGGCTATTTCTGCACGCGGATCTATAGGTTGTGTATAGTCGGAACTGCCAATAGGTTAAATGTCGAGATATATAGATAGATATACAGCTGTTGTATTATGTATGTTGTTTTAAGTTTGTAAAGATTCATATAATCGCTGCGTTGGAGATATGTGTTTCGCAGTTAAACTACGAAACAACTATCTGTTTACGCAGGCCCATGATCACGTAGAGTCAGAACTCGACATTCTTGCCAACAGGTTGAATGTCGAGACCGATGCATAATGTTAAATAAATCATGGGCGGGTCTCGTGCGTAGTCACCTCCTCGTGGTGAGACCTGGTAATTGGCATCGTTTTCCAAAAATTAATCTGTTGATTAATCTTTGGAAAACGATACCAAGCTAAGAACTACGCACCAGTCCAGTTTGGGTCACCAAAAGCCGCCAAATGAATTTTGGATGATTTAGACTGGACTGCACCGAGGGAAACTGTGGGACGTCGTGGGACGTCGTTGGACGACGTGGGACAACGTGGGACAACGTGGGATGCCTGCGTTTTAGCTTTAATTAATGATAAGATAGATACCTATGTTAGGTGCATTGTAAGCTCATTCCGTACAAAGATACATATCCATCTTGGAACGAAAAATATAAATCTCGTCGCTCTTGATTAACATCGTTTGATTAATATCCCCCCCACACCTTGTCAAGTTATATAAGGAACACGCAAGTCGCACGCGAGTTCTTTCCTGCTTGAGCTCCCGAAGAGTGAACGTCGAAGAAGAATTTGAATATAAGGTAAATAAAAAAAAAGCCAAACAATAACATTGCAACTAGTAATTTATAACGTCTATGCCATTAATTTACAACACTTAAATAATTAATTTATAACATTTAAGCCATTAATTTATAGCATTTAAGCCATTAATTTATAACATTTAAGCCATTAATTTATAGCATTTAAGACGTTAATTTATAACGTTTATACTATTAATTTACAACATCTAAACCATTAATTTCTAACATTTAAGCCATTAATCTAAAACAATTACTCCATTAATTCTTAACTATTACACGAATAATTTATAACCATATCCTCCCATTAATTCAAAGTAATTATGCTCTTAATTTATAACAGTTGTACCATTAATTGGAAGCAACTCTATATTCATTCATTTAAATGAATACCATCAATTCGTTGTGAGTAAATTAATGATATATTTCGTTTTATTTAATATTTACGAAATCTTTCAAGTCCCTGAAGTGCTATTTTATTTCTATACAGCATTATTTTTTAATTTTAAATATAGTATTTAATTTCTCATTTCACTATTTCATATAAAAACAATGGTAACGCAGAGTGTACCTATTGAGTGTCTATGGATGGGATGTAATTTTCCATGTCTGCTCAAAATCAAGGAAACAGCACCGTATTCGTGGAACGAAGGAAGCAAGTGCAATTTAATCGAAGGCAGCGACAACTCGCCATTCATCCATACGCACTACAATTGGTATCTTGCGTGGTTTCGTTTCTTCGATGATAAGTTCAATATTCAAGTATGATTATGCAAATCCACGTACTACAACCATTCTAATTAATAAATATCAATACACGCTACTTCTTTGTTATAAAATAATTTGACATCACTGCTTCCAATGCTTAAAAACTGTTTATGTAAATGGGACCCGAGCGTAGTTACCTCCCCGTGGTGGGTCCCGGTAATTGGTATCGTTTTCCAAATAATAATACACCAACTACTATCTTAAATATTAGTATTATTATTTGAAAAACGATATCAAGCTAAAAACTACTTGAATATAGTCTGGTCTTGATCATCCAAAATAGTTTGGGTGATCTAGACTGGACTAATACCCCCCCGCGGGGGCACCGGGGGACATCGTGGGACAACGTGGGACATCGAGGGACACCATGGGACAACGTGGGATGCGTGCGTTTTAGCCTTAATTAATCGTAAGATAGATACCTATGTTATGTGCATTGTAAGCTCATTCCGTACAAAGATACTTATCCATCTTGGAACGAAAAATATAAATCTCGTCTCTCTTGATCCCCTCGCTTGATCCCCTCGCTTGCCACATTGGAAAAATTGTTCCCGCGATTTATCGGTTCGCGATCGCTCAGTTCTTTCAAACTGCGGCGTGGCGTACTCGCTCGAGCGTATCCCGGGTACGTGCGGGTCAACGTGCACTGGACAACTCTTTGGATTCATAGCTTGCCCAAACACACCTTTTGTCTCGACGACTGCTCGTTGTTTGCCTCGAATCGCGGGCGTTGTCATCACGCTGGTGATACTTGTGAATCTGTTGACGATTGAGTCGCGGCTCCGCAATGCTGTCCGATTGGTACTTCGGTACTTGGACAGGGACCTGCATTTCACGTCCTCCGTAATTCTGATCGAACCCGTGGGGGTGGACCCCACTGTGCTGTTGGGGCTTTGCCTTTGTAATACTGTTCAGCGGTCCCTCCCAGAGTTCATCATGTTCCGTTGGAGTGAGTTAAATCGCAGGCCCATTTGCTGGTCACTGGTATCATCGTTAAGTACCATCGACCGTGATCACGCTGGTGATACCTGTAAATCTGTTGACGATTGAGTCGCGGGTCCGCAATGCTGTCCGATTGGTACTTCGGTACTTGAACAGGGACCTGCATTTCACGTCCTCCGTAATACTATTCGGCCCCGCGGGGGTGGACCACACTGTTCAGTTGGGGCCTTGCCTTCGTAATCCTGTTCAGCAGTCCCTCCCCGGGTTCCACTTGTTCAGTTGGAGTGTGTTAAGTTGCCGGCCTGTGCTGGATCCACGGCTGGATCACCAGAGGATCACTGGCATCACCGGTCGGCAGCATCAACCGGGACTCGTGTAAGTTTCGAACGGCGGGACAGGAATCGAGTTACGGTCAATACTTGGGCTTTCCGCTGAATCTTCGAATTATCTCGTGTACGAGGATACGTCACGTAGATTTGTTAGTTCTTTCAAGAAATCGCGATCTCGTTCCCATTTTTAAGGAAAACTTATTGAAAACACGTCAGAGTTTATAACTTTCCAATATTTTCAAAAGTTTAGTGTCGCAAAAGTAGAATATTAAACAGTTTAGTATATCGACTCGTATGTCCCTTTTACAAGATACGAAATGGTATATGCAGTGTCAGTAGCTTCATTTTCTTTTTCCCGTTCCAAGTTGGATAAATGTGTCTTTGATACCAAATGCTGCCAGTAGGGCTACGAATTATTGTACGATTTTTATAAAGATCGATGTAATTATTATGTAGGATGTAGGTATTGTGTGTATGGAAGTTTTGTTTGAAATTTGGAAAGATTTGTGTAAGCGTTACGTAGAAGATGATTGTTTTTGTAGTTGTATACGTTTTTTTGTGTAGATCGTTAATCTGTAACTGCGTGTGAGTGTTAACTGTGTACCTTCGTGTACCTTCTGTGTACCTGTCGTACGAATAGCGTGGTTCCCGTTGCGTCAGATTTGTAACATATTCTAATCTATTGGTGGCGTCGGTTCTTCGTTACTATTATTACTATGTTTTTCGTACTATTCATTGCTACATTTTTTACTATCGTTTATATCTCGATATTAATATCATTTAATTAATAAACATTTATTTAACGATTCATTGAAAATTAAGATAATGAAATTAAATGGTTTTCTGATACTTCTTGTTTTAATTTTTCTTCAGTCATTTACTAAATGATACTGTTTCTATATTAGCTTCTAATATTAACTTCTTTCGTAAGTTTTTATAATAAAATTTGAGTTTGACTGTGATTTCATTTAATTATTTTATACATTTGTTTTAATTTCTCGTTATTTCTTGTGCAAGTTATTTATCGATAGCAGGGATAATATAAAAGTAACAGGAATATTAACATATGAACGCATAGACGATTAATGATCAATCCGATGAATATTTATGGTCAATTTAATGATCAATCCAATGAATTTATTTTAATTAAGACAGCTTTGTATGAACAATTCTGTTGTCTTTTTATTCAAGCATGGGTAACGTTTAATATAAAATTTATATTTATTTAAAATATATTTGATACATATCTCATAATAGATCATTTCTTAATTATTTGAAATACTAAGATGAAAGTAAAGACGATTAAATAAATTATTTTTCCATTACCAATGTATGAAATCATTCTATTATTTCGAACGAATTTTTAACGAATTATTTTATTATTTCAAACTGAGTTGTTTCTATAGACATTTCACTTATTGATTATACACCCTTGGACAAAAAGATAGCACATGTGTGCTATCATTAATTTCTCATAGATAGAGTCCGAATTTCCCAAGTTTGACGAATGGCATATAAACAGTACCTTGTAGTAATAAGGTATATGAGCTTGAAACTGTATCTTCGCTATTCCTCTTGTATTTATCAACAATGATTGTGAAATCCGGTCGGCGAAATGATAGCACACCAAGCATTTTGTTTCCATTCCTTAGTATTTCTGTGTATTCTGAGTGGTGTAGACGTAGTGAAAAGTAGAAGAATTTCATTAGAAACCTTACAAATTTCGATTCAAACAATGGGACGTGGAAAACAGCTAAATAGTGAAGAGATTCAAACAGTTTTGAAATTAAAGAAAGAAAACTTTACTATTTCTAAAATTGCAAAAGTTCTCAGTAGAAGTCGGAAAGTCATTTATAATTTACTGAAAGATGTAAATAATTATGGAACAAAAAAAAGCAGTGGGAGACCTTCCGCGATTAGTACTCGTGAAAAACGTGCAATTTTACGTGCCGCGTCAAATTCGCTTCTCACGTCACGTGAAATTGCAGAAAAAGTTGGCGTAAAAACTAATCCTCGGAATGTCAGACGTGTACTACAACAATCCGCGCACATAAAGCGGATGAAATTAAAACGAAGACCAGCTCTAAAGCAGATTCACAAGGAGCATCGATTATATTTTGCAAAAGAACATATACGGTGGAACAAGAAGTGGAGGAAAGTTATATTTACAGATAAAAAAAGATTTAATTTAGATGGCCCAGATGGATTCAATTTTTACTATCATGATGTAAGAAAAAAAAAATTGTCACAAATACGGCGTCAAATGGGTGGAGGTAGCATTATGCTTTGGGCAGGTATTGGGTATAACGGAAAGACTGATTTAATATCAATTCGCAGCAAGATGAATGCTATAACCTATCGTAATTTGATACAAAATCAAATTGCAAAGTACGCAACACATATTGCGAGACAAGATTTTATTTTTCAGCAAGATAATGCTGCAGTTCACACCGCTAAGGTTGTGAAAGAATATTTTTCAACAGAAAATATTGCAGTTTTGGACTGGCCTGCATGCTCCCCCGATTTAAACATAATCGAAAACTGTTGGAGTAAATTAAGCAATGCCGTTTATAGAGAAAATAGGCAATTTGAAAGTATTAATCAGTTAAAAAAGTGCCTTGAAGAGGAATGGAGAAATATATCGCTGGATTATATTAGAAAACTATATCGTTCTTTGCCGAAACGAATGCTGGAGGTGGTGGAGAATAAGGGAGGATCCACACATTATTAAATTTTAAAAGGTTTTTTATTTTTGTACAATTTAGTAGATAATAAACACTACAACTTTTGAAAGTGTGCTATCATTTCGCCGACCGGATTTCACAATCATTGTTGATAAATACAAGAGGAATAGCGAAGATACAGTTTCAAGCTCATATACCTTATTACTACAAGGTACTGTTTATATGCCATTCGTCAAACTTGGGAAATTCGGACTCTATCTATGAGAAATTAATGATAGCACACATGTGCTATCTTTTTGTCCAAGGGTGTAAGTCCGTTTGAACCATAGATTTGAAAGCGCTCCGCTTATTCAAACAAAAATTTTGTTAATCCTCGATTAAATAAACATCATTGAATTCATTTATCTGATCGTGAAATCTATTATATAAAGGAAAAATTGTAAGAACAGATTCGAGTAAACGAAATTATACCGTACTTTTAATACAAATTACAGACGTTATTAAATCAAATAACACAAGTAATTAAGTTAATAATTTAACTTGTTCGACTGTTTCGCAGAGAAACGCGTTTACAGTATAGCGCGTCAATGAGGGGCGTAATTTCTCGTTTTGATACGATAATCGACGTCACGAATCGGTCGATCCCCTATTTTGGTTAAGATAATAGGGGTGGTTGAATGATTAAAATACTAAGTTAACAGTTTAAATATACACTTCATTTCCAATAACTTTGAAGAATGCGAGTGGTGCGTGTAGAAATGTCTTCAGCGAAGAGTTAATAGCAAATGAAATGTCTTTTGTGACGGTGACCCTAGATTTGTAAGGAACTAGTGATGGGTGCTGGCCGCTCCCCACCAACGGTCGCTTGCGGGTGCAAGTGGCCGTCGAACATTGTACATGGAAAAGAACCCGCATTTAATATGATTTACGAGAATGAACAATAACCCGAAGGAATGACTCAACTTGAAATATTCTTGTAGCAATTAAGAGTCTCGTCAGTAAAGTAAAGAATGCTAAATCTTATAACGGTTCCTTAGGATTATTGCGAGTCTGAGTAAATAGGTTTATATAGCTGATGGCCATTCTGATCGACGGATGGATTATAGTATATGGTAGGATCACGAAACATAACACAATTAAATTAATTGTTGAACAGCAGTATACGCTTAAAATTAAGTTAACAAAATTTATAATGTAGTATTGTGGAAGAACCATTGGTAAAATCCCAATAAATAGTAGGTAGAAAACTGAAAATGCTAACGGTCTGGAAAGAATGTAAAATCCCGAAGGACCATATACCTGGGGCTCTTTACGACAATGAGTAATTGAAAAAGGTGTACGTGGTCATCTTGGGTCATTAACAGCTGTAAAACAAGTGTCCATTGTAGGACGACCGAAAATTCAGCTATAAAAGGGACGTCTTGGCGGAGAGAAGAATCAGTAGTCAATAGTTGTAGTAGGAGTTAGGAGTGAGTTGCGACTAGTTGCAGTTTTACGAGTAAGTTGCGAGTGATTTTGGGTTAATTGTTGCTCGTGAGTTGTGGAATCATTGTGAGTTGTTGAGTTCTTGGGAGTTGCAAGTTGAATAATTAAACAAATTTAGTTGCCTTAGTTGTATCACATTACTACGATAAGTTCTACTAAAATAGTTAATGTTCTCTGTTCAAATTATAATAAGTAAATCTATATAATAAATACAGATCACTATAATACTGATCTCTATCATAACTTCTTATAAAATATTATGATTGTTTGTTAAAATTACAAATCTAGTAAAAAATATTCCGAAAAATCTGTAATTATTCTAGATTTAAATATTATATATGTAAATACTTCGAACACTTGCACCAATAATTTGACATTTGTGCTGTTACTTTCTAACACTTGTGCTATTAATTTCTAACATTTGTGCTATTAACTTGTAACGTTTGTGATATTAATTTATAACTCTTGTGCTTTTAATTTGTAACTCTTGTGCTTTTAATTTGTAACTCTTGTGCTTTTATTTGTAACTCTTGTGCTTTTAATTTGTACCTCTTGTGCTTTTAATTTGTAACTCTTGTGCTTTCAATTTGTACCTCTTGTGCTATTAATTTGTACCTCTTGTGCTATTAATCTCTAACTCCTGTGCTGGTAATTTCTAACTCTTCTGCTTTCAATTTACAACTCTTGTGCTTTTAATTTGTACCTCTTGTTCTTTTAATTTGTAACTCCTGTGCTTTTAATTTGTACCTGTTGTGCTTTTAATTTGTACCTGTTGTGCTTTTAATTTGTACCTGTTGTGCTTTTAATTTGTAACTCTTGTGCTGATAATTTGTACCTCTTGTGCTTTTAATTTGTAACTCTTACGCTTTTAATTTGTGACTCTTGCGCTTTTAATTTGTCACTCTTGTTCTTTTAATTTGTACCTCTTGTGCTTTTAATTTGTACCTCTTGTGCTTTTAATTTGTACCTGTTGTGCTTTTAATTTGTACCTGTTGTGCTTTTAATTTGTACCTCTTGTGCTATTAATTTGTACCTCTTGTGCTATTAATTTGTACCTCTTGTGCTATTAATCTCTAACTCCTGTGCTGGTAATTTCTAGCTCTTCTGCTTTCAATTTGTACCTCTTGTTCTTTTAATTTGTAACTCTTGTGCTTTTATTTGTAACTCTTGTGCTTTTAATTTGTACCTCTTGTGCTTTTAATTTGTAACTCTTGTGCTTTTAATTTGTACCTCTTGTGCTATTAATTTGTACCTCTTGTGCTATTAATCTCTAACTCCTGTGCTGGTAATTTCTAACTCTTCTGCTTTCAATTTACAACTCTTGTGCTTTTAATTTGTACCTCTTGTTCTTTTAATTTGTAACTCCTGTGCTTTTAATTTGTACCTCTTGTGCTTTTAATTTGTAGCTCTTGTGCTTTTAATTTGTAACTCTTGTGCTTTTAATTTGTAGCTCTTGTGCTTTTAATTTGTAGCTCTTGTGCTTTTAATTTGTAACTCTTGTGCTGGTAATTTCTAGCTCTTCTGCTTTCAATTTACAACTCTTGTGCTTTTAATTTGTACCTCTTGTTCTTTTAATTTGTAACTCTTGTGCTTTTATTTGTAACTCTTGTGCTTTTAATTTGTACCTCTTGTGCTTTTAATTTGTAACTCTTGTGCTTTTAATTTGTAACTCTTGTGCTTTTAATTTGTAACTCTTGTGCTTTTAATTTCTAACTCCTGTGCTTTTAATTTGTACCTCTTATGCTGATAATTTCTAACTCTTGTGCTATTAATTTATACCTCTTGTACTATTAATTTGTACCTCTTGTGCTATTAATCTCTAACTCCTGTGCTGGTAATTTCTAACTTTTATGCTTTCAATTTACAACTCTTGCGCTTTTAATTTGTACCTCTTCTGCTGATAATTTGTACCTCTTGTGCTTTTAATTTGTAGCTCTTGTGCTTTTAATTTGTAACTCTTGTGCTTTTAATTTGTAGCTCTTGTGCTTTTAATTTGTAACTCTTGTGCTTTTAATTTGTAACTCTTGTGCTTTTAATTTGTAACTCTTGTGCTTTTAATTTGTAACTCTTGTGCTTTTAATTTGTAACTCTTGTGCTTTTAATTTGTAACTCTTGTGCTTTTAATTTGTAACTCTTGTGCTTTTAATTTGTAACTCTTGTGCTTTTAATTTGTAACTCTTGTGCTTTTAATTTGTAGCTCTTGTGCTTTTAATTTGTAGCTCTTGTGCTTTTAATTTGTAGCTCTTGTGCTTTTAATTTGTAGCTCTTGTGCTTTTAATTTGTACCTGTTGTGCTTTTAATTTGTACCTCTTGTTCTTTTAATTTGTAACTCCTGTGCTTTTAATTTGTAACTCTTGTGCTTTTAATTTGTAACTCTTGTGCTTTTAATTTGTAACTCTTGTGCTTTTAATTTGTAACTCTTGTGCTTTTAATTTGTAACTCTTGTGCTTTTAATTTGTACCTGTTGTGCTTTTAATTTGTAGCTCTTGTGCTTTTAATTTGTAGCTCTTGTGCTTTTAATTTGTAGCTCTTGTGCTTTTAATTTGTAACTCTTGTGCTTTTAATTTGTAACTCTTGTGCTTTTAATTTCTAACTCCTGTGCTTTTAATTTGTACCTCTTATGCTGATAATTTCTAACTCTTGTGCTATTAATTTATACCTCTTGTACTATTAATTTGTACCTCTTGTGCTATTAATCTCTAACTCCTGTGCTGGTAATTTCTAACTCTTATGCTTTCAATTTACAACTCTTGCGCTTTTAATTTGTACCTCTTCTGCTGATAATTTGTACCTCTTGTGCTTTTAATTTGTAGCTCTTGTGCTTTTAATTTGTAACTCTTGTGCTTTTAATTTGTAGCTCTTGTGCTTTTAATTTGTAACTCTTGTGCTTTTAATTTGTAACTCTTGTGCTTTTAATTTGTAACTCTTGTGCTTTTAATTTGTAACTCTTGTGCTTTTAATTTGTAACTCTTGTGCTTTTAATTTGTAACTCTTGTGCTTTTAATTTGTAACTCTTGTGCTTTTAATTTGTAACTCTTGTGCTTTTAATTTGTAACTCTTGTGCTTTTAATTTGTAACTCTTGTGCTTTTAATTTGTAGCTCTTGTGCTTTTAATTTGTAGCTCTTGTGCTTTTAATTTGTAGCTCTTGTGCTTTTAATTTGTAGCTCTTGTGCTTTTAATTTGTACCTGTTGTGCTTTTAATTTGTACCTCTTGTTCTTTTAATTTGTAACTCCTGTGCTTTTAATTTGTAACTCTTGTGCTTTTAATTTGTAACTCTTGTGCTTTTAATTTGTAACTCTTGTGCTTTTAATTTGTAACTCTTGTGCTTTTAATTTGTAACTCTTGTGCTTTTAATTTGTACCTGTTGTGCTTTTAATTTGTAGCTCTTGTGCTTTTAATTTGTAGCTCTTGTGCTTTTAATTTGTAGCTCTTGTGCTTTTAATTTGTAGCTCTTGTGCTTTTAATTTGTAGCTCTTGTGCTTTTAATTTGTGACTCTTGTGCTTTCAATTTCTAACTCCTGTGCTGGTAATTTCTAACTCTTATGCTTTTAATTTGTAACTCTTGTGCTTTTAATTTGTAACTCTTGTGCTTTTAATTTGTAACTCTTGTGCTATTAATTTGTACCTCTTGTGCTTTTAATTTGTGACTCTTGTGCTTTTAATTTGTGACTCTTGTGCTTTTAACTTGTGACTCTTGCGCTTTTAATTTGTGACTGTTGTTCTTTTAATTTGTAACTCTTGTGCTATTAATTTGTAACTCTTGTGCTACTAATTTGTAACTCTTTTGCTACTAATTTGTAACTCTTTTGCTGATAATTTGTAACTTTTGTGCTATTAATTTCTAACTGTTATGCTGTTAGTTCGTTACATTTGTGTTATTAATTTCTAACGTTTGTGCTTTGAATTTGTAACTCTTGTGCTTTTAATTTGTAACTCTTCTGCTTTCAATTTACAACTCTTGTGCTTTTAATTTGTACCTCTTGTTCTTTTAATTTGTAACTCCTGTGCTTTTAATTTGTAACTCTTGTGCTTTTAATTTGTACCTCTTGTGCTATTAATTTGTACCTCTTGTGCTATTAATCTCTAACTCCTGTGCTGGTAATTTCTAACTCTTCTGCTTTCAATTTACAACTCTTGTGCTTTTAATTTGTACCTCTTGTTCTTTTAATTTGTAACTCCTGTGCTTTTAATTTGTACCTGTTGTGCTTTTAATTTGTACCTGTTGTGCTTTTAATTTGTACCTGTTGTGCTTTTAATTTGTAACTCTTGTGCTGATAATTTGTACCTCTTGTGCTTTTAATTTGTAACTCTTACGCTTTTAATTTGTGACTCTTGCGCTTTTAATTTGTCACTCTTGTTCTTTTAATTTGTACCTCTTGTGCTTTTAATTTGTACCTCTTGTGCTTTTAATTTGTACCTGTTGTGCTTTTAATTTGTACCTGTTGTGCTTTTAATTTGTACCTCTTGTGCTATTAATTTGTACCTCTTGTGCTATTAATTTGTACCTCTTGTGCTATTAATCTCTAACTCCTGTGCTGGTAATTTCTAGCTCTTCTGCTTTCAATTTGTACCTCTTGTTCTTTTAATTTGTAACTCTTGTGCTTTTATTTGTAACTCTTGTGCTTTTAATTTGTACCTCTTGTGCTTTTAATTTGTAACTCTTGTGCTTTTAATTTGTACCTCTTGTGCTATTAATTTGTACCTCTTGTGCTATTAATCTCTAACTCCTGTGCTGGTAATTTCTAACTCTTCTGCTTTCAATTTACAACTCTTGTGCTTTTAATTTGTACCTCTTGTTCTTTTAATTTGTAACTCCTGTGCTTTTAATTTGTACCTCTTGTGCTTTTAATTTGTAGCTCTTGTGCTTTTAATTTGTAACTCTTGTGCTTTTAATTTGTAGCTCTTGTGCTTTTAATTTGTAGCTCTTGTGCTTTTAATTTGTAACTCTTGTGCTGGTAATTTCTAGCTCTTCTGCTTTCAATTTACAACTCTTGTGCTTTTAATTTGTACCTCTTGTTCTTTTAATTTGTAACTCTTGTGCTTTTATTTGTAACTCTTGTGCTTTTAATTTGTACCTCTTGTGCTTTTAATTTGTAACTCTTGTGCTTTTAATTTGTAACTCTTGTGCTTTTAATTTGTAACTCTTGTGCTTTTAATTTCTAACTCCTGTGCTTTTAATTTGTACCTCTTATGCTGATAATTTCTAACTCTTGTGCTATTAATTTATACCTCTTGTACTATTAATTTGTACCTCTTGTGCTATTAATCTCTAACTCCTGTGCTGGTAATTTCTAACTTTTATGCTTTCAATTTACAACTCTTGCGCTTTTAATTTGTACCTCTTCTGCTGATAATTTGTACCTCTTGTGCTTTTAATTTGTAGCTCTTGTGCTTTTAATTTGTAACTCTTGTGCTTTTAATTTGTAGCTCTTGTGCTTTTAATTTGTAACTCTTGTGCTTTTAATTTGTAACTCTTGTGCTTTTAATTTGTAACTCTTGTGCTTTTAATTTGTAACTCTTGTGCTTTTAATTTGTAACTCTTGTGCTTTTAATTTGTAACTCTTGTGCTTTTAATTTGTAACTCTTGTGCTTTTAATTTGTAACTCTTGTGCTTTTAATTTGTAACTCTTGTGCTTTTAATTTGTAGCTCTTGTGCTTTTAATTTGTAGCTCTTGTGCTTTTAATTTGTAGCTCTTGTGCTTTTAATTTGTAGCTCTTGTGCTTTTAATTTGTACCTGTTGTGCTTTTAATTTGTACCTCTTGTTCTTTTAATTTGTAACTCCTGTGCTTTTAATTTGTAACTCTTGTGCTTTTAATTTGTAACTCTTGTGCTTTTAATTTGTAACTCTTGTGCTTTTAATTTGTAACTCTTGTGCTTTTAATTTGTAACTCTTGTGCTTTTAATTTGTACCTGTTGTGCTTTTAATTTGTAGCTCTTGTGCTTTTAATTTGTAGCTCTTGTGCTTTTAATTTGTAGCTCTTGTGCTTTTAATTTGTAACTCTTGTGCTTTTAATTTGTAACTCTTGTGCTTTTAATTTCTAACTCCTGTGCTTTTAATTTGTACCTCTTATGCTGATAATTTCTAACTCTTGTGCTATTAATTTATACCTCTTGTACTATTAATTTGTACCTCTTGTGCTATTAATCTCTAACTCCTGTGCTGGTAATTTCTAACTTTTATGCTTTCAATTTACAACTCTTGCGCTTTTAATTTGTACCTCTTCTGCTGATAATTTGTACCTCTTGTGCTTTTAATTTGTAGCTCTTGTGCTTTTAATTTGTAACTCTTGTGCTTTTAATTTGTAGCTCTTGTGCTTTTAATTTGTAACTCTTGTGCTTTTAATTTGTAACTCTTGTGCTTTTAATTTGTAACTCTTGTGCTTTTAATTTGTAACTCTTGTGCTTTTAATTTGTAACTCTTGTGCTTTTAATTTGTAACTCTTGTGCTTTTAATTTGTAACTCTTGTGCTTTTAATTTGTAACTCTTGTGCTTTTAATTTGTAACTCTTGTGCTTTTAATTTGTAACTCTTGTGCTTTTAATTTGTAGCTCTTGTGCTTTTAATTTGTAGCTCTTGTGCTTTTAATTTGTAGCTCTTGTGCTTTTAATTTGTAGCTCTTGTGCTTTTAATTTGTACCTGTTGTGCTTTTAATTTGTACCTCTTGTTCTTTTAATTTGTAACTCCTGTGCTTTTAATTTGTAACTCTTGTGCTTTTAATTTGTAACTCTTGTGCTTTTAATTTGTAACTCTTGTGCTTTTAATTTGTAACTCTTGTGCTTTTAATTTGTAACTCTTGTGCTTTTAATTTGTACCTGTTGTGCTTTTAATTTGTAGCTCTTGTGCTTTTAATTTGTAGCTCTTGTGCTTTTAATTTGTAGCTCTTGTGCTTTTAATTTGTAGCTCTTGTGCTTTTAATTTGTAGCTCTTGTGCTTTTAATTTGTGACTCTTGTGCTTTCAATTTCTAACTCCTGTGCTGGTAATTTCTAACTCTTATGCTTTTAATTTGTAACTCTTGTGCTTTTAATTTGTAACTCTTGTGCTTTTAATTTGTAACTCTTGTGCTATTAATTTGTACCTCTTGTGCTTTTAATTTGTGACTCTTGTGCTTTTAATTTGTGACTCTTGTGCTTTTAACTTGTGACTCTTGCGCTTTTAATTTGTGACTGTTGTTCTTTTAATTTGTAACTCTTGTGCTATTAATTTGTAACTCTTGTGCTACTAATTTGTAACTCTTTTGCTACTAATTTGTAACTCTTTTGCTGATAATTTGTAACTTTTGTGCTATTAATTTCTAACTGTTATGCTGTTAGTTCGTTACATTTGTGTTATTAATTTCTAACGTTTGTGCTTTGAATTTGTAACTCTTGTGCTTTTAATTTGTAACTCTTCTGCTTTCAATTTACAACTCTTGTGCTTTTAATTTGTACCTCTTGTTCTTTTAATTTGTAACTCCTGTGCTTTTAATTTGTAACTCTTGTGCTTTTAATTTGTACCTCTTGTGCTTTTAATTTGTACCTCTTGTGCTTTTAATTTGTACCTGTTGTGCTTTTAATTTGTAACTCTTGTGCTGATAATTTGTACCTCTTGTGCTGATAATTTGTACCTCTTGTGCTGATAATTTGTACCTCTTGTGCTTTTAATTTGTAGCTCTTGTGCTACTAATTTGTAACTCTTTTGCTGATAATTTGTAACTTTTGTGCTATTAATTTCTAACTGTTATGCTGTTAGTTCGTTACATTTGTGTTATTAATTTCTAACGTTTGTGCTTTGAATTTGTAACTCTTGTGCTTTTAATTTGTAACTCTTCTGCTTTCAATTTACAACTCTTGTGCTTTTAATTTGTACCTCTTGTTCTTTTAATTTGTAACTCCTGTGCTTTTAATTTGTAACTCTTGTGCTTTTAATTTGTACCTCTTGTGCTTTTAATTTGTGACTCTTGTGCTTTTAACTTGTGACTCTTGCGCTTTTAATTTGTGACTGTTGTTCTTTTAATTTGTAACTCTTGTGCTATTAATTTGTAGCTCTTGTGCTACTAATTTGTAACTCTTTTGCTGATAATTTGTAACTTTTGTGCTATTAATTTCTAACTGTTATGCTGTTAGTTCGTTACATTTGTGTTATTAATTTCTAACGTTTGTGCTCTTGATTTGGAATATTTGTGCTGTTGATTTCTAATATTTGTGCTGTTCGTTTCTAATGTTTGTGCTGTTGATTTCCAATATTTGTGCTGTTGATTTCCAATATTTGTGCTGTTGATTTCCAATATTTGTGCTCTTTGTTTCTAATATTTTTGTTGTTTGTATCTAATATTTGTGCTGTTTATTTCTAACATTTACGCTTTTAATTTCGGACAATTGATTGGTGTTTTGCAGTTAGGCTTAAAACACGGGTAGGTTGTTAGGCTATTTCTGCACGCGGATCTATAGGTTGTGTATAGTCGGAACTGCCAATAGGTTAAATGTCGAGATATATAGATAGATATACAGCTGTTGTATTATGTATGTTGTTTTAAGTTTGTAAAGATTCATATAATCGCTGCGTTGGAGATATGTGTTTCGCAGTTAAACTACGAAACAACTATCTGTTTACGCAGGCCCATGATCACGTAGAGTCAGAACTCGACATTCTTGCCAACAGGTTGAATGTCGAGACCGATGCATAATGTTAAATAAATCATGGGCGGGTCTCGTGCGTAGTCACCTCCTCGTGGTGAGACCTGGTAATTGGCATCGTTTTCCAAAAATTAATCTGTTGATTAATCTTTGGAAAACGATACCAAGCTAAGAACTACGCACCAGTCCAGTTTGGGTCACCAAAAGCCGCCAAATGAATTTTGGATGATTTAGACTGGACTGCACCGAGGGAAACTGTGGGACGTCGTGGGACGTCGTTGGACGACGTGGGACAACGTGGGACAACGTGGGATGCCTGCGTTTTAGCTTTAATTAATGATAAGATAGATACCTATGTTAGGTGCATTGTAAGCTCATTCCGTACAAAGATACATATCCATCTTGGAACGAAAAATATAAATCTCGTCGCTCTTGATTAACATCGTTTGATTAATATCCCCCCCACACCTTGTCAAGTTATATAAGGAACACGCAAGTCGCACGCGAGTTCTTTCCTGCTTGAGCTCCCGAAGAGTGAACGTCGAAGAAGAATTTGAATATAAGGTAAATAAAAAAAAAGCCAAACAATAACATTGCAACTAGTAATTTATAACGTCTATGCCATTAATTTACAACACTTAAATAATTAATTTATAACATTTAAGCCATTAATTTATAGCATTTAAGCCATTAATTTATAACATTTAAGCCATTAATTTATAGCATTTAAGACGTTAATTTATAACGTTTATACTATTAATTTACAACATCTAAACCATTAATTTCTAACATTTAAGCCATTAATCTAAAACAATTACTCCATTAATTCTTAACTATTACACGAATAATTTATAACCATATCCTCCCATTAATTCAAAGTAATTATGCTCTTAATTTATAACAGTTGTACCATTAATTGGAAGCAACTCTATATTCATTCATTTAAATGAATACCATCAATTCGTTGTGAGTAAATTAATGATATATTTCGTTTTATTTAATATTTACGAAATCTTTCAAGTCCCTGAAGTGCTATTTTATTTCTATACAGCATTATTTTTTAATTTTAAATATAGTATTTAATTTCTCATTTCACTATTTCATATAAAAACAATGGTAACGCAGAGTGTACCTATTGAGTGTCTATGGATGGGATGTAATTTTCCATGTCTGCTCAAAATCAAGGAAACAGCACCGTATTCGTGGAACGAAGGAAGCAAGTGCAATTTAATCGAAGGCAGCGACAACTCGCCATTCATCCATACGCACTACAATTGGTATCTTGCGTGGTTTCGTTTCTTCGATGATAAGTTCAATATTCAAGTATGATTATGCAAATCCACGTACTACAACCATTCTAATTAATAAATATCAATACACGCTACTTCTTTGTTATAAAATAATTTGACATCACTGCTTCCAATGCTTAAAAACTGTTTATGTAAATGGGACCCGAGCGTAGTTACCTCCCCGTGGTGGGTCCCGGTAATTGGTATCGTTTTCCAAATAATAATACACCAACTACTATCTTAAATATTAGTATTATTATTTGAAAAACGATATCAAGCTAAAAACTACTTGAATATAGTCTGGTCTTGATCATCCAAAATAGTTTGGGTGATCTAGACTGGACTAATACCCCCCCGCGGGGGCACCGGGGGACATCGTGGGACAACGTGGGACATCGAGGGACACCATGGGACAACGTGGGATGCGTGCGTTTTAGCCTTAATTAATCGTAAGATAGATACCTATGTTATGTGCATTGTAAGCTCATTCCGTACAAAGATACTTATCCATCTTGGAACGAAAAATATAAATCTCGTCTCTCTTGATCCCCTCGCTTGATCCCCTCGCTTGCCACATTGGAAAAATTGTTCCCGCGATTTATCGGTTCGCGATCGCTCAGTTCTTTCAAACTGCGGCGTGGCGTACTCGCTCGAGCGTATCCCGGGTACGTGCGGGTCAACGTGCACTGGACAACTCTTTGGATTCATAGCTTGCCCAAACACACCTTTTGTCTCGACGACTGCTCGTTGTTTGCCTCGAATCGCGGGCGTTGTCATCACGCTGGTGATACTTGTGAATCTGTTGACGATTGAGTCGCGGCTCCGCAATGCTGTCCGATTGGTACTTCGGTACTTGGACAGGGACCTGCATTTCACGTCCTCCGTAATTCTGATCGAACCCGTGGGGGTGGACCCCACTGTGCTGTTGGGGCTTTGCCTTTGTAATACTGTTCAGCGGTCCCTCCCAGAGTTCATCATGTTCCGTTGGAGTGAGTTAAATCGCAGGCCCATTTGCTGGTCACTGGTATCATCGTTAAGTACCATCGACCGTGATCACGCTGGTGATACCTGTAAATCTGTTGACGATTGAGTCGCGGGTCCGCAATGCTGTCCGATTGGTACTTCGGTACTTGAACAGGGACCTGCATTTCACGTCCTCCGTAATACTATTCGGCCCCGCGGGGGTGGACCACACTGTTCAGTTGGGGCCTTGCCTTCGTAATCCTGTTCAGCAGTCCCTCCCCGGGTTCCACTTGTTCAGTTGGAGTGTGTTAAGTTGCCGGCCTGTGCTGGATCCACGGCTGGATCACCAGAGGATCACTGGCATCACCGGTCGGCAGCATCAACCGGGACTCGTGTAAGTTTCGAACGGCGGGACAGGAATCGAGTTACGGTCAATACTTGGGCTTTCCGCTGAATCTTCGAATTATCTCGTGTACGAGGATACGTCACGTAGATTTGTTAGTTCTTTCAAGAAATCGCGATCTCGTTCCCATTTTTAAGGAAAACTTATTGAAAACACGTCAGAGTTTATAACTTTCCAATATTTTCAAAAGTTTAGTGTCGCAAAAGTAGAATATTAAACAGTTTAGTATATCGACTCGTATGTCCCTTTTACAAGATACGAAATGGTATATGCAGTGTCAGTAGCTTCATTTTCTTTTTCCCGTTCCAAGTTGGATAAATGTGTCTTTGATACCAAATGCTGCCAGTAGGGCTACGAATTATTGTACGATTTTTATAAAGATCGATGTAATTATTATGTAGGATGTAGGTATTGTGTGTATGGAAGTTTTGTTTGAAATTTGGAAAGATTTGTGTAAGCGTTACGTAGAAGATGATTGTTTTTGTAGTTGTATACGTTTTTTTGTGTAGATCGTTAATCTGTAACTGCGTGTGAGTGTTAACTGTGTACCTTCGTGTACCTTCTGTGTACCTGTCGTACGAATAGCGTGGTTCCCGTTGCGTCAGATTTGTAACATATTCTAATCTATTGGTGGCGTCGGTTCTTCGTTACTATTATTACTATGTTTTTCGTACTATTCATTGCTACATTTTTTACTATCGTTTATATCTCGATATTAATATCATTTAATTAATAAACATTTATTTAACGATTCATTGAAAATTAAGATAATGAAATTAAATGGTTTTCTGATACTTCTTGTTTTAATTTTTCTTCAGTCATTTACTAAATGATACTGTTTCTATATTAGCTTCTAATATTAACTTCTTTCGTAAGTTTTTATAATAAAATTTGAGTTTGACTGTGATTTCATTTAATTATTTTATACATTTGTTTTAATTTCTCGTTATTTCTTGTGCAAGTTATTTATCGATAGCAGGGATAATATAAAAGTAACAGGAATATTAACATATGAACGCATAGACGATTAATGATCAATCCGATGAATATTTATGGTCAATTTAATGATCAATCCAATGAATTTATTTTAATTAAGACAGCTTTGTATGAACAATTCTGTTGTCTTTTTATTCAAGCATGGGTAACGTTTAATATAAAATTTATATTTATTTAAAATATATTTGATACATATCTCATAATAGATCATTTCTTAATTATTTGAAATACTAAGATGAAAGTAAAGACGATTAAATAAATTATTTTTCCATTACCAATGTATGAAATCATTCTATTATTTCGAACGAATTTTTAACGAATTATTTTATTATTTCAAACTGAGTTGTTTCTATAGACATTTCACTTATTGATTATACACCCTTGGACAAAAAGATAGCACATGTGTGCTATCATTAATTTCTCATAGATAGAGTCCGAATTTCCCAAGTTTGACGAATGGCATATAAACAGTACCTTGTAGTAATAAGGTATATGAGCTTGAAACTGTATCTTCGCTATTCCTCTTGTATTTATCAACAATGATTGTGAAATCCGGTCGGCGAAATGATAGCACACCAAGCATTTTGTTTCCATTCCTTAGTATTTCTGTGTATTCTGAGTGGTGTAGACGTAGTGAAAAGTAGAAGAATTTCATTAGAAACCTTACAAATTTCGATTCAAACAATGGGACGTGGAAAACAGCTAAATAGTGAAGAGATTCAAACAGTTTTGAAATTAAAGAAAGAAAACTTTACTATTTCTAAAATTGCAAAAGTTCTCAGTAGAAGTCGGAAAGTCATTTATAATTTACTGAAAGATGTAAATAATTATGGAACAAAAAAAAGCAGTGGGAGACCTTCCGCGATTAGTACTCGTGAAAAACGTGCAATTTTACGTGCCGCGTCAAATTCGCTTCTCACGTCACGTGAAATTGCAGAAAAAGTTGGCGTAAAAACTAATCCTCGGAATGTCAGACGTGTACTACAACAATCCGCGCACATAAAGCGGATGAAATTAAAACGAAGACCAGCTCTAAAGCAGATTCACAAGGAGCATCGATTATATTTTGCAAAAGAACATATACGGTGGAACAAGAAGTGGAGGAAAGTTATATTTACAGATAAAAAAAGATTTAATTTAGATGGCCCAGATGGATTCAATTTTTACTATCATGATGTAAGAAAAAAAAAATTGTCACAAATACGGCGTCAAATGGGTGGAGGTAGCATTATGCTTTGGGCAGGTATTGGGTATAACGGAAAGACTGATTTAATATCAATTCGCAGCAAGATGAATGCTATAACCTATCGTAATTTGATACAAAATCAAATTGCAAAGTACGCAACACATATTGCGAGACAAGATTTTATTTTTCAGCAAGATAATGCTGCAGTTCACACCGCTAAGGTTGTGAAAGAATATTTTTCAACAGAAAATATTGCAGTTTTGGACTGGCCTGCATGCTCCCCCGATTTAAACATAATCGAAAACTGTTGGAGTAAATTAAGCAATGCCGTTTATAGAGAAAATAGGCAATTTGAAAGTATTAATCAGTTAAAAAAGTGCCTTGAAGAGGAATGGAGAAATATATCGCTGGATTATATTAGAAAACTATATCGTTCTTTGCCGAAACGAATGCTGGAGGTGGTGGAGAATAAGGGAGGATCCACACATTATTAAATTTTAAAAGGTTTTTTATTTTTGTACAATTTAGTAGATAATAAACACTACAACTTTTGAAAGTGTGCTATCATTTCGCCGACCGGATTTCACAATCATTGTTGATAAATACAAGAGGAATAGCGAAGATACAGTTTCAAGCTCATATACCTTATTACTACAAGGTACTGTTTATATGCCATTCGTCAAACTTGGGAAATTCGGACTCTATCTATGAGAAATTAATGATAGCACACATGTGCTATCTTTTTGTCCAAGGGTGTATTACAATAATTCACTTGTGAATTTACTGCAGTTAACGTCATAAACTTGCAACATAGTAACAGTTAGATTAAAATACTTCAAAGCAAGGTTTCGCACGCGGTTTTACACTATTCTTTAAGTATATATAGTGGCGAACTTTTGAATTCTTGCAAATATTTTCCAATATTTATAACACGCGACTATAGTACATTAGTGGAATGTATATTTCATATTCTAATAACGAAAATTCACAGTATATATTCTAATAGCGAATAGTATAATTCTTGCAAACAACTGCATTGCATTCAGGGTATTCGTGAGTATTTGTTCGATATCGAGAAATATCTTATAATTTTCAACTAATACTTTTCATACTTGTTTAATTTCTTAACAATAATTCTTAAGTGTAAAAAAAATAGCAGTATTTTCTAAATAAACGTTCGATAGGAAAAAGAAGGAAATTGTCGAAACGACGTTTCGCTTCTTTCCCACCTCCCCCGCCCCCCGCCCTTAAACAGTTTTATTTTCAGGGAATATTTGTGACCGCGCGCAATGCGGTTGTAGAGTCAGTGTTTGCTACGCAATAATTTCTTTTCAATATTTTAAAATCATGATAGTTTTGATTAAATTCCATCGAATAATCACACGCGAAAGTAATAAAATTTTATCAATCAAATTTGTACGCGATATTAGAGTTCTTGTTCGCCGGTCATAATTTAAACGGTCGCGGTAACATAGTCTTTTATTTTTCTTTTTTTATATATCTATTTTTTGAATATTCGTTTTCGGTATTAGAGTCAGTGCCTCCCTCAAGAGGATAAAGCCTCTCCAGGAGCTCAAGAATGTAAGTAGTTTGATATATCGTGTTTCAATTTTTTCACTCTTTTGTACTTTACATGAATTATTGTTAATTACAAAGTAAAAATGATCGAAGTGTTAAAGTATTAACATTCAATTACAATAAAACTGTCTGATATGCATAAAAAATCACTGAATTCTCAATCTTTTGATTTCAAACTTTTATATTAGAGTTTCACTTCACATACTTACTAGAGTTTATTAGAATTTCAATCTTTATCATTACTAAAGATACAAATTTAACAAACTTCCATTTTTCATTATCTCTAACTTTTCAAATAATCAGCAATCACTCATCGTATTTTCTTCTGTAACAGATTTTTCGCAACTTCCATTTCCACCATTGGCCTTTCAACGGTTCCTACCTGATGTTAGTCTCTCTGATGACATTCGCTGGGGTAGCGCAACATCCATGGTACGTCCTCTGTTTCTCCGCATCGAACGGTGAGTCGCATGCATTTCTGTTCCTCCGGTCACTCAATCATGTCGTAGGACGAAAGGTCCGAATCGGCACGGGTGACTGGTTGTATTACGTAGAATTTTTTGCGAGCATAGTGACCGCGGGTATTTTTTATACCCGTGAGTAGTAACACTCTTTTTTCAAATTTATTAGTTTAGGATAGGTCTTCTTGCACATCGCGATTATAATAATTAGTTTTTTAATAATTAGGTTAAACATATACACTTAAATATATATTCGTGTTATGTATAAATATGCATGTTAATATTCCGTATGAATATTTGCAAATGGCAAATATCTACACGAATATACCTGTATACATAAATATACTTGATTTTTAGCAACGAATCGATCGTGACAATATTAAGTCACGTTCGTTTATTTCACTTTGGCTAGAATTTAAAATATGAGTTAAAATTCATTTTTTTCCGTACAAAAATGTGTGATATTTTACGTGCAAGAAGACACTTCGCGACACGCAGATTTTTTAATCAAAGCAATAATTTTTAACACTGCTTCCGCATTTTCGAATATATGCTTTGATAAAGAGATCGCCTGAGATTATTTCTTTCTTAGTAATATATTTAGAATCAACCATTTCGTTTCATCGAGTCTCAGTCTTTTTCAATTAACGCTACCTTTTTTGCAATATTAAAATTTTGTTCAAATTTATTAAATTAATAAAATAAAGTTACTTAGTTACTATTAAATTAATAAAGTAGAGTTAATCAGAAACGAAGGAATAAAATATAAAATCAAAGAGCGTTAGTCCGTTAAATAAAAATTACACAAACTAATCATCTCTTTAGATCAGGATTTTCAGATTTAACCCTTTCCGTGTCCATTGTCAGGACCTCATTCACGTGCCCAGGTGCTACATGAATGGGAGAAAGACATTGGGCACGATGATCTAGAATTAAGTAACGTAATAATTTCTCAGCGATTGACGATGTGTTAGTGTATCGTGCACGACGTATTTTCCACATTATGTGTGTGTGTTGTTAGGCCGTGGAATTGCGTCGCTTTTTCTCATTCGTTAAAAACTTCAAATATTAAAAATGTCGAGACATATATCGATTAAATTTACATCTCGATACAATCACAATCTGTGATAATATCATTTACACGATTAAGTGTAATCATACTCTTAATATTGGTATCAATTGCAATTATAATTTCAAGTTTACTTTTATTTATTTTAAAAATATAATTTCTTTAGACGTGTTTTATCACGTTTTACGCAATGGTCACTAGTCTTCGTTAGTCGATTTCAGGAAAACGGTACGTACCTTAGAGTATGCATGTTATGTTAAGCTCGGGTGTCGGAGGCGTCCCGGGACGTCCTCTCTAGTGTAGGACCTTTGCGCCCGGGCGTTTGTGTGAGAACCGTGGAGTGAGTGTGTTGGTGTGCCTGTTTTGCCATTTTTTAAATATAGCGCTAGGTAGGATAGGTAGTATACTTTCTGGTATGTCTGTTAATTATAAGTAGGTAGGGCCGGGCAGGTTGGCACAGTCTCTGGTCGGGTAGGCACGTTTTCGTGTGACCAACCTGTTTCTGGAAATTTATTTGAAAAATCGACGGTGAAACTGGCACGAGTAGAGCATGCTCTCGTCTCTGGTTTTGCCTTTCGATTTTTCGAATTTCGCGGTCGCGGTCGCGAGTGGGCTCGAAACGAACGTTTATCGCTCGAGCACGCACGTGCGAGTGAGCAACGATCACCGCTGTAATCGTTGGTCAGTCCATGTGCACTTCAATCAGCTTCCGCGGTTTATATTTTTATTTTCAAATTTTTTTTTTTTGTTTGCGATTTAGAAGTCTCGAGCTTAGATTTAAGTTTCAGCGGGCATTGCGCCCGAAGAAAGAAGAAGCTATAAGCCGAAGAGGCCCGGCAAACTGCCACTCAAGAGGGCAACTACTAATGGCTCCCCATCCTCTGGGTCATCCAGAGCATGGGAAGTCATTATTGTTACTACTTTGTCACTATGCTCGCTTTTAGTATTTTTAGTCGTAGTAGTAGTTTTTATTTTTTTGACCGATGTATATATCGGTCCATCGTCCTATTGGGCAAATCGCGATTTCTCTTATTAGTGTCGCGACAGATTAATTACGGGTTGTATTAGAGTAGCGAAATAACATCGCGGCTTTTTATTAGTGTCGCGAGAGAATGATTACGGTTTGAATTAGAGTTGCGATAAAATGATAATCGCGTTTGCTTTAGAGTTGCGAATTACGATATCGCGATTGCCTTTTGCAATTTTTATTATGAATTTTTAGAATTTCCTATAGAACTATACGTATCAGAATTTATCCTGTTTTCTATTGTTTAGAATGAAATTATAAAAATGTTATTTCTCAATTATTTTTATAATATTGCAAGTAGCAATACCAGAATATTTTTCATATTTTAAGTAGTAATTTTCATTAAATTCATTTTAAAAGTTAGCGTTGCGATATTGTTTCATCGCGAGTTCTACTAATTTTTCCTGTTAGCGTTGCGATAACGAATGATCGCGTTTTCTTAAGTAGAGTTGCGTTTATAAAATGCCCAAACCCTCCGACTGCATTTGTCGGACACTGTTCCTGGATCACACGTACAGCTGCAAGAGCTGTGCAAATGTGATCGTTCATCGGCAACCTCCTAAATGGTTGCACTGCGATATGTCAGCCCTCCACTCGCGATTTTTCTTATTAGTGTTGCGATAAATTAATTGCGGGTTGTATTAGAGTTGCGAAATAACATCGCGGCTTTGCATTAGTGTGGCGAGAAAATGATTACGGTTTGAATTAGAGTTGCGATAAAATGATAATCGCGTTTGCTTTAGAGTTGCGAATTACGATATCGCGATTGCCTTTTGCAAGAATTTTTCCTGTTTTCTATTGTTTAAAATTAGATTATAAAAGTGTTCACTTTATTTTATAGTATTGCAAGTAGCAATACCAGAATATTTAAAATAGCTTTTTCATATATTAAATAATTATTTTCATTAAATTCACTTTAAGAGTTAGCGTTGCGATATTGTTCCATCGCGAGTTCTACTTATTTTTCCCTTTAGTGTTGCGACAACGAATGAACGCGTTTTGTTAAGTAGAGTTGCGTTTACAAAATACCCAAACCCTCCGACTGCATTTGTCGGACACTGTTCCTGGATCACACGATACAGCTGCAAGAGCTGTGCAAGTGTGATCGTTCATCAGCAACCTTCTAAATGGTTGCAGTACGATCCCTCGCTATTAGTGTTGCGTATTGTTTAAATACGAGTGCGTAGATTTAAATTTATTAGCGTTGCGTCTCAAGTTTCGGGAATTTTCGGACTTTTCTTTTTTTTTATTTTAATGATAGATTAATTGATATTGCAGATATAACAAAGCACTCTTCGCGTTTGATTTTGAGAATTTTCTGCTTCATAAATATTAGTGGTAAATTAGCGTTGCGAAACAAGAATATTCAGTTCCACTCTCGGCGTGTTGATCGGGTTTATATAGAGTGGAAGACGATCGAATCTTTGTAGCCCTTCTGGCTACTGCTTTGTTTTTTTTTTCAGCGCCCCTTATTAGTTCGTTTATTACTGAAAATACTGCTAAAACACTTATTTCTGTATCAGCGTTAACGTTACCATGACTGTTAAAATACAGAACTTTATTACGAATGTAATATATATATATATACATGTATGAAATTGTAAACGATTTCAACACGTAACAAAGTATTATAATGAAATATCTTAATATTGCTACGAAGGCTTGAAATATTTTAAAAAATTTAATTCATTGCTATTAGAATTAATGCTGATGATTGTTCGTTCTTAGAACCATAGCTGTTAGAATCCTTTCGGCCGCGATATTTTCTATCTTTTCACAGTAACATAAGAGTAACAGTATTTTTATAAATATTCGAATTTCATTTGCATGAAACAAGAGTTCATTCGCGATTATCGTCACGTTTGTAGCAAAAATTCTGCAAAATATGATTTATGCGCATATCTTTCGGTTCACTATGTTGCAAGTCACTATGTTGTTGTAGGAAATAACAGATACCGTTGAAAGTTAAAAGACAAAACAAGTGATTTTATAATAATCGGATTTTCTCTCATCTTAGTTATTGCATATGAAATTTTCAAGTTTTAATTCAGTTTAAATTCAATTACTTAAAATTCTTGTTCTCGACGTAACCCTACTTTCGTTTAAAAAGATACAAATGATTCTCTATATTTGCTAAAATTTAATCAATAGTAATTTGATCTATAATTGACCATTATTAGTAGTTTATTTTTCATATATAAAATGTTCTCGTTTTAAAGATGCCTGTTTCTTTTATATGTATCAACTTCAGTAAATGAGTTTGTTTCAGATTTATTAATTTACAGAAAATACATTTCAGTTACATATTTCTACGTTTTATAGCATATTAAATATATATGCTAGAGGCCCAAATGATTTTTCTTTCATAGTCTGATTGTTCTTGATATCACATTATTAAGAGAAGTATATTACGGCATCGTCACAATTTATAACTTTCGATATCTTCAAAAGTTTAGCACAACGAGTTGTATGTCCATTTTGCAAGATTCTAAATTGTATATGCAGTATCGGTGTTTTCATTTTCCTTCTCTTGATCCAAGTTAGACAAATGTATCTTTGTTACCGAATGCTGCCTATAGGGTTGCGAATTATTGTATGATGTTTGTACTGATCGATGTAATCGTTGTAATCGTTGTGTGTGAGATACATGTTGCGTTGTGTGGGAGATAGTTATTGCGTCGTGTAAGCTTTGTTTTACGTTTGTAAAGATTCGTGTAACCGCTGCGTTGGAGATATATGTTTCGCAGTTAGGCTACGAAACAGCTATCTCTTTACGCAGGCCCATGATCACGTAGAGTCAGAACTCGACATTCCTGCCAACAGGTTGAACGTCGAGACCGATGCATAATGTTAAATAAATCATGGGCGGGTCTCGTGCGTAGTCACCTCCACGTGGTGAGACCTGGTAATTGGCATCGTTTTCCAAAAATTAATCAGTTGATTAACCTTTGGAAAACGATACCAAGCTAAGAACTACGCACCAGTCCAGTTTGGGTCACCAAAAGCCGCCAAATGAATTTTAGATGATTTAGACTGGACTGCACCGAGGGAAACTGTGGAACGTCGTGGGACGTCGTTGGACGACGTGGGACAACGTGGGACAACGTGGGATGCGTGCGTTTTAGCCTTAATTAATCATAAGATAGATACCTATGTTAGGTGCATTCTAAGCTCATTCCGTACAAAGATACATATCCATCTTGGAACGAAAAATATAAATCTCGTAGCTCTTGATTAACATCGTTTGATTAACATCCCCCCCACACCTTGTCAAGTTATATAAGGAACACGCAAGTCGCGCGCGAGTTCTTTCCTGCTTCAACTCCCGAAGAGTGAACGTCGAAGAAGAATTTGAATATAAGGTAAATAAAAAAAAGCCAAACAATAACATTGCAACTAGTAATTTATAACGTCTATGCCATTAATTTACTACACTTAAATAATTAATTTATAACATTTAAGCCATTAATTTATAGCATTTAAGCCATTAATTTATAACATTTAAGCCATTAATTTATAGCATTTAAGACATTAATTTGTAGCATTTAAACCATTAATTTATAACATTTAAGATACTAATATATATCATTTATGCTATTAGTTTACTACATTTATGCTATTAATTTACAACATTTAAGCTATTAATTTGCAACATCTAAGCTATTATTTACAACATTTAATCTGTTATTTTATGCATTTAAGCTATTAATTTACAACATTTAAACTATTAATTTATAGCATTTAAATTGTTATTTTATACAGGTAGGCCATGAATTTCTAACATTTAAGCCATTAATCTGAAACAATTACTCCATTAATTCTTAACTATTATACGAATAATTTATAACCATATCCTCCCATTAATTCAAAGTAATTATGCTCTTAATTTATAACAGTTGTACCATTAATTGGAAGCAACTCTATATTCATTGATTTAAATGAATACCATCAATTCGTTGTGAGTAAATTAATGATATATTTCGTTTTATTTAATATTTACGAAATCTTTGAAGTCCCTGAAAGTGCTATTTTATTTCTATACAGCATTATTTTTTAATTTTAAATATAGTATTTAATTTCTCATTTCACTATTTCATATAAAAACAATGGTAACGCAGAGTATACCTATTGAGTGTCTATGGATGGGATGTAATTTTCCATGTCTGCTCAAAATCAAGGAAACAGCACCGTATTCGTGGAACGAAGGAAGCAAGTGCAATTTAATCGAAGGCAGCGACAACTCGCCATTCATCCATACGCACTACAATTGGTATCTTGCATGGTTTCGTTTCTTCGATGATAAGTTCAATATTCAAGTATGATTATGCAAATCCACGTACTACAACCATTCTAATTAATAAATATCAATACACGCTACTTCTTTGTTATAAAATAATTTGACATCTCTGCTTCCAATGCATAAAAACTGTTTATGTAAATGGGACCCGAGCGTAGTTACCTCCTCGTGGTGGGTCCCGGTAATTGGTATCGTTTTCCAAATAATAATACACCAACTACTATCTTAAATATTAGTATTATTATTTGAAAAACGATATCAAGCTAAAAACTACTTGAATATAGTCTGGTCTTGATCATCCAAAATAGTTTGGGTGATCTAGACTGGACTAATACCCCCCCGCGGGGGCACCGGGGGACATCGTGGGACAACGTGGGACATCGTGGGACAACGTGGGACATCGTGGGACAACGTGGGACATCGTGGGACACCATGGGACAACGTGGGATGCGTGCGTTTTAGCCTTAATTAATCGTAAGATAGATACCTATGTTATGTGCATTGTAAGCTCATTCCGTACAAAGATACTTATCCATCTTGGAACGAAAAATATAAATCTCGTCTCCCTTGATCCCCTCGCTTACCACATTGGAAAAATTGTTCCCGCGATTTATCGGTTCGCGATCGCTCAGTTCTTTCAAACTGCGGCGTGGCGTACTCGCTCGAGCGTATCCCGGGTACGTGCGGGTCAACGTGCACTGGACAACTCATTGGATTCATAGCTTGCCCAAACACACCTTTTGTCTCGACGACTGCTCGTCGTTTGCCTCGAATCGCGGGCGTTGTCATCACGCTGGTGATACTTGTGAATCTGTTGACGATTGAGTCGCGGCTCCGCAATGCTGTCCGATTGGTACTTCGGTACTTGAACAGGGACTTGCATTTCACGTCCTCCGTAATTGTGATCGAACCCGTGGGGGTGGACCCCACTGTGCTGTTGGGGCCTTGCCTTTGTAATACGGTTCAGCGGTCCCTCCCCGAGTTCAACATGTTCCGTTGGAGTGTGTTAAATCGCAGGCCCATTTGCTGGTCACTGGTATCATCGTTAAGTGCCATCGACCGTGGTCACGCTGGTGATACCTGTAAATCTGTTGACGATTGAGTCGCGGGTCCGCAATGCTGTCCGATTGGTACTTCGGTACTTGAACAGGGACCTGCATTTCACGTCCTCCGTAATATTATCGAACCCGTGGGGGTGGACCCCACTGTGCTGTTGGGGCCTTGCCTTTGTAATACGGTTCAGCGGTCCCTCCCCGAGTTCAACATGTTCCGTTGGAGTGTGTTAAATCGCAGACCCATTTGCTGGTCACTGGTATCATCGTTAAGTACCATCGACCGTGATCACGCTGGTGATACCTGTAAATCTGTTGAGTATTGAGTCGCGGGTCCGGAATGCTGTCCGATTGGTACTTCGGTACTTGAACAGGAACCTGCATTTCACCTCCTCCGTAATTCTGATCGAACCCGTGGGGGTGGACCCCACTGTGCTGTTGGGGCCTTGCCTTTGTAATACTGTTCAGCGGTCCCTCCCCGAGTTCATCATGTTCCGTTGGAGTGTGTTAAATCGCAGGCCCATTTGCTGGTCACTGGTATCATCGGTAAATGCCATCGACCGTGATAAGATCCAAACGACGTGACAGGAATCGGGCGAAGGTCACTGCTTGGGTTAGGCTGAATCTTAGGGTTATCTGGTGCACGAGGGTACGTCGCGTAGGTTTGTTAGTTCTTTCGAGAGATCACGTTTTCTTTCATAGTCTGATTGTTGGATCTCCTTTTCCATAGTAGCCTCATTTCTTTTCTTTCGTACCAAGGTAGACAAATGTATCTTTGATACGGAATGTTGCCTATAGGGTTGCGAATTATTGTATGATGTTTGTACCGATCGATGTAATCGTTGTGTGTGAGATACATGTTACGTTGTGTGGGAGATAGATATTGCGTCGTGTAAGCTTTGTTTGTTGGGACAACGTGGGACAACGTGGGACGACGTGGGACGCCGTGGGACGCCGTGGGACGCCGTGGGACAACGTGGGACAACGTGGGACGACGTGGGATGACGTGGGACGACGTGGGACATCGTGGGTCGCCGTGGGACGCCGTGGGACGCCGTGGGACAACGTGGGATGACGTGGGACGTCGTTGGACAACGTTGGACGACGTAGGAAGACGTGGGAAGACGTGGGACGACGTGGGACGACGTAGGACGACGTGGGACGCCGTGGGACGCCGTGGGACGCCGTGGGACAACGTGGTACAACGTGGGCAACGTGGGACAACGTGGGACGCCGTGGGATGCCGTGGGACGCCGTGGGACGCCGTGGGATGCCGTGGGACAACGTGGGACAACGTGGTACATCGTGGGACAACGTGGGGCAACGTGGGACAACGTGGGACAACATGGGACATCGTTGGACAACGTGGGACAGCGTGGGACGCCGTGGGACGACGTGGGAAAACGTGGGACGTCGTTGTACAACGTGGGACGACGTGGGACGACGTGGGACAACGTGGGACAACGTGGGACGACGTGGGATGACGTGAGACATCGTGGGTCGCCGTGGGACGCCGTGGGACGCCGTGGGACAACGTGGGATGACGTGGGACGTCGTTGGACAACGTTGGACGACGTAGGACGACGTGGGACGCCGTGGGACGCCGTGGGACGCCGTGGGACGCAGTGGGACGCCGTGGGACGCCGTGGGACAACGTGGTACAACGTGGGCAACGTGGGACAACGTGGGATAGCGTGGGACGCCGTGGGACGACGTGGGAAAACGTGGGACGTCGTGGGACGACGTGGGACGTCGGTGGAGGACGTGGCACGTCGTTGGACAACGTGGGACGAAGTGGGACGACGTGGGATGACTTGGGACGACGTGGGACATCGTGGGACGCCGTGGAACGCCGTGGGACAACGTGGGATGACGTGATACGTCGTTGGACAACGTGGGACGTCGTTGGACAACGTTGGACGACGTGGGAAGACGTGGGAAGACGTGGGACGACGTGGGACGATGTGGGACGTCGTTGGACAACGTGGGAAAACGTGGGACGTCGTTGGACAACGTGGGACGTTGTTGGACAACGTGGGACGTCGTTGGATAACGTGGGACGACGTGGGACGTCGTTGGACGCCGTGGGACGACGTGGGAAAACGTGGGACGTCGTGGGACGACGTGGGACGTCGGTGGAGGACGTGGGACGTCGTTGGACAACGTGGGACGAAGTGGGACGACGTGGGATGACGTGGGACGACGTGGGACATCGTGGGACGCCGTGGGACGCCGTGGGTCAATGTGGGTCGACGTGGGACGTCGTTGAAGAACGTGGGACGACGTGGGATGACGTGGGACATCGTTGGACAACGTGGGACGACGTGGGATGACGTGGGACATCGTTGGACAACGTGGGACAACGTGGGACGACGTGGGTTGACGTGGGATGCGTGCGTTTTAGCTTTAGTTAATCATAAGATAGATACGTATGTTATGTGCATTGTAAGCTCATTCCGTACAAAGATACTTATCCATCTTGGAACGAAAAATATAAATCTCGTTTCTCTCGATCCCCTCGCTTACCACATTGGAAAAATTGTTCCCGCGATTTATCGGTTCGCGATCGCTCGGTTCTTTCAAACTGCCGCGTGGCGTACTCGCTCGCGCGTATCCCGGGTACGTGCGGGTCAACGTGCACTGGACAACTCTTTGGATTCTTTGGTCGCCCAAGGACAGCTCTTGTCTTGGTGATTACTCGACGACTGCTCGTCGTTTGCCTCGAATCGCGGGCGTTGTCATCACGCTGGTGATACCTGTAAATCTGTTGACGATTGAGTCGCGGCTCCGCAATGCTGTCCGATTGGTACTTCGGTACTCGAACAGGAACCTGCATTTCACGTCCTCCGTAATTCTAATCGAACCCGTGGGGGTGGACCCCACTGTGCTGTTGGGGCCTTGCCTTTGTAATACTGTTCTGCGGTCCCTCCCCGATTTCAACATGTTCCGTTGGTGTGTGTTAAATCGCAGGCCCATTTGCTGGTCACTGGTATCATCGTTAAGTACCATCGACCGTGATAAGATCCAAACGACGTGACAGGAATCGGGCGAAGGTCAATGCTTGGGTTAGGCTGAACCTTAGGGTTATCTGGTGCACGGGGCTACGTCGCGTAGGTTTGTTAGTTCTTTCGAGAGATCGCGTTTTCTTTCATAGTCTGATTGTTGGATCTCCTTTTCCATAGTAGCCTCATTTCTTTTCTTTCGTACCAAGATAGACAAATGTATCTTTGATACGGAATGTTGCCTATAGGGTTGCGAATTATTGTATGATGTTTGTACTGATCGATGTAATCGTTGTGTGTGAGATACATGTTGCGTTGTGTGGGAGATAGATATTGCATCGTGTAAGCTTTGATTTACGTTTGTAAAGATTCGTGTAACCGCTGCGTTGGAGATATATGTTTCGCAGTTAGGCTACGAAACAGCTATTTCTTTACGCAGGCCCATGATCACGTAGAGTCAGAACTCGACATTCTTGTCAACAGGTTGAATGTCGAGACCGATGCATAATGTTAAATAAATCATGGGCGGGTCTCTTGCGTAGTCACCTCCTCGTGGTGAGACCTGGTAATTGGCATCGTTTTCCAAAAATTAATCAGTTGATTAATCTTTGGAAAACGATACCAAGCTAAGAACTACGCACCAGTCCAGTTTGGGTCACCAAAAGCCGCGAAAAGAATTTTGGATGATCTAGACTGGACTGCACCGTGGGACATCGTTGGACGCCGTTTATGCCGTTGGACACCGTTGGACAACGTGGGACACAGTATGACACCGTAGGACACCATGGGTTATCTTGGGATAGCGTGGGGTACCGTTGCTCCAGTTTGGATCTCTATTCGCGGTGAGATCTGGAAACGTGTCATCGTTTTCAAAAAATGAAGCTTTACACTGTGTAATTACTTTGCTTTTCCGTGAGTTAATTAATCTTTGGCAAAACCATGGCGATCCGATAACTACACTAACATAGACTTGTCTAGGTCATCAAATTTTTCGTATTATTTTGGTGATCTAAACTGCACTGACAATCCATTGTGGGATGCCGTGGAATGTCGCAAGAACATCGTGGGGTAGCTATGTCTTAGTTTTTATTATATTTTCGTTTCTAATGAAGTTTCATAATATTTGTAATGATCTGTGTAGTCATTCTATACCAGACGAATTGTACATGGTGCATGTTTACTTTTAAGATTTTATAAATCCATGTAATCGCCATGCAAGAGATATATATTGTGTGATATATGCTTACTTTCAAGATTGTAAAGATCCATGTGATCATTCTGTGTGAGATAGATGGTGCGTGATGTTTGCTTAATTTTAAGTTTTAGATTTAACCATTAGTCGTAATTCTCAGCTTAAATAACCAACGTCTTAATTTTAATTGATCATAATGTAGGTCTTATACCTTAGTAAGGTACCTTAATAATTCTATGTACCTTAGTGAATTATTAGCATAATTTTAATTAAGTCTAAGATATATATAAGTTAAAGGCTCCTTTATTTAATCCTTTTAAATATGAAATTATTAAATAAAACAATTAATTTCACAAAGTGTTTCTAGTTTCAGTTTTTAAACTTCGCAGCAAGTTAAGGTCCTTCATACGAAAGGTTGCCAGTATGGCTGTAATTTAATGTACTTTAGTTTAAGTAAGTTTTAGTTCTGAAACTTCGATTAAGTTAATTTTAAGCCTCATTGTTGGAGGGTAAAGGCGGACAAGAAACAGCGGAGGACTTAATCTTTGTTTTAAGTTTTAATTTTAAACCTTAGTCCAAGTTTTAATTTTAAGTCCAAGTTATAAACATTAATTTTCGAATTAATTTTTTAAGTCTTAGGTTTAAGTCTTAGTTTTATGCCTTAGTTTTATGCCTTAGTTTTAAGACTTGTTTTTATGTTTCAAGTCAGGTCAGCATTGCTGTCAAGTTTTAATGTGAAGTCGTCTCGCATTTGTTTTAAGCCTCAATTTTAGTTTATTTATGAAGAGTGATCTATTTAATTGACATATTTATCCACAAGAACAGATTTTGGTGATCATTTTGCTCTTTTTGTTGGTTTTTTACTATTTTCATTGGGCGTAATTTGTTTATTTAAAGTATCGAGAAAGTGTGTAGCGAGTTTCTTAGACAGAGTACTTATACTTGATAATATATTTTATTTATAATTTTGTATGTACAAAACATTATGTAGTTTCAATACAAACCATAACTATATTGCATCGGTAACGTCGTATGTGGTACGAGAATAATAAGAATGTTAAAACAATGCGACAAATAGTATACAAATTTTCTTTTTCCTTTTTTGGTAATTCACAATTAAGTCATTATTAATACATTCTGATCAACGTAGAATCTTTACTTTAACAAATCAGTTTCATGATATAATAAAAACAGCTTCGTGATAACTAGAAATTTAGTTTCGGTTTTTTTAATTATTTTACTTTAACAGAATCGAAATTTTTTTAGTTCCAGTGTAAAGTAGGAATATGATTTAAGATTTCAGAATATTAATAATAGCGTAATGTAACAACATAAATTTAAGATTTTACAGCTAATATCATTATCTATTTAAATTGTAATAATTATAAAAACCAACGGAGACTGATTAATCTTATACTATTAGCAAAATAAGCGGCATTAATGCTAGTCATGTAAAAGATGGTCATTTGGAAATTGCCAAGTTTATTCTTCTACTAGCCCCTAGTTCGAAACCAAACAGTTGCCAGGACGAAAATGTGCGACGCGAAGTTTATTCTTTCAACTCGCGGTATTGTTCGCAAATACAACTTCATCTCGATGCTCGGGCAGAGTAGAACACAAATGGTCTTTCATGGAAGTTAAATGAGTGCACGAGGCTCATTAGACAGTAACAGCTCATCCTCTTCCTGTTGTTTCTTGTTGTCATGTCACAATGAGAAAAAGATCATACAACGAGCTAATGAGCGCAGAAGGAGCGAACTGGACTTGTCTAGTTTCAGTAAACTGATTAGTTTAACAAAAGTAACGTTTCGTGAATTGCGCCTCAATTAACAATACCTAATTATGATCATAAAATCAGAATCATAGTACTGCTAAAAATCGAAGTTCTGTAAGTAGGGAGCGTGTTAAGTTTATGGACTGTGGTTAACCTGACAGACAGATAAAAAGTCTCTTTATAATCATCTTTGGTAGATCTTTCAACTAGGACGACTGTGAGGTATTTTTGAAATCTTTGATTATATTAGAAAAAATTTAAATTTTTAGCTGATCTTATTTTAATTCGACTGAAGATAATCAACAATCTTATAATTCTTTCAAATCTAATGTATCTAAAATTTTTTAAATTCTGATATATTGAGAAAAATGGAAGAACTAAGTCGGTTAACGAGGAAGGAAAATCATAAAGATTTGCATTTAAAGAACTATTGATACGTCTCCCTCTGTACTCCTTCTACTTTAGTTTCATATTTCAAGGCAATTTCTCGCTACAATAAATTATTTCAATGCGAACTTCTTTTAGCTCTTTGATTGCTTTTCTGTGAGTTTAGTTGGACGATTGAGGATTTTTAACATTTTATAATGGAAGTCTGTCAAAGGAAAGGAGGTCATTAAAGATATGTAAAAATATATTATTAGATATATAGGATATATAAAAATATCTGTTATGTTATAATATGCAGTATAATTAAATATATTATAATAAAACTTATTATCGAAGAAACAAAAATATTACACAACAATGGCAATATTCTTAAGATATGTTATGTATGTATATTTAGTAAAATCTAAATTCTGTGTTAAAATAGTACGATGTTTCGATGAAATAAGAATAATATCAACGATTACAAATAAAATAACAAAGAGGAAATCTACGATAATGTAGATGGACGAATTCTAAATTATTACAATCTCAAAACAAAATATACACTTTGAAATATTTAACATGTTACTTTCAACCCAAATATATCCTGTATTGTTTAAAACATTTTGTATTTTACTTTCATGAAGTGTAACATTTCGTGAAGATATAAAAAAAGAAATAATGATTGCAACTACCACGCCGCTCTTTTCCCTAGAAGTGGTGAGTGTCCGTGCGGAATTCCTCCACGAAAAAAAAAAAAAAAAAACATAGTCAATGTGTTCAACATGATACCCTGGAATGGGATAGTGCAGGCTCTTGAATTCTTCGAGGTACCTGCCTATCTTATTCGTGTCATCCGGGCCTACCTGAGCGACAGGTACCTACGGAACATAAGAAGGGAGGCGACGAACACCTGTCACCACTACGAAGAGGGCGAGGTCACGGCCCAGTACACGGTGGAGTTTTCTCTGACATGTCCTGCAACTCGCAATTGGCGAAAGTTTGGGCCCTTCGTAAATCGCAAAGGCGATGCTGAGGGGGCAAAAAGAGTTCCTCGTAAGAGTTCCTATTGCGAAGAAGTAATGCTCGCAAAGGAGCGGGCAGAGTGGGAAAGGGTAAGCACTTCTAACCTTTGTAAGGTCTCGCGTTGCTCTAGGTGGTCATAGGGGTCGTCATGCCGAGAAGATTCTGGGTCCTCTTCGGACTTGCACGACGGCCCAGGGGATGACGAGATGTGTGGTCACAACACCCAAATTAGACCTAAGGAATGGCTCCCTAAGAATAGGAGAAGACGCAAGAGTTCTCCGGCAGCAATTTGAAAGAGGTCCCGGGGCACTCCTTTTAAGCGTTAGATCGGCCACCGTGGAGTTTTAGTCGGTAAATCCAACACCCAAAAGAGCGGCAGGGTGTCCATGAAGATTTCCCCACGTATAAAAAAAAATATATATATGTACAATTCTTATATTTTCTTGAAACTTAATACCATGTACGTAAAATATTAATACTTTAGTTCATAGAAATATCGTTATATATTCATATTATTATGTGTATAATTATAATAAACTGTATACATTATTTAAAGAAATAGAAAAAGCAACGGTATTTGGCATACAGCTAGATAAAAATATATTGAGATATAAAACTTTGTTTTTAATTCCTGTTTGATAGGAAAAATATATCAAAGAAACTTTTCGTTCCGTACGAAAGTAATGTTTCAAAAAACTTGCATGTCCTTTTTTAATGTAATTCTCGTACAGAGGAGTGTAAAGAATACTTTGACGTAGCAACACGTGCGCGGTTGGAATCAAGCCTGGAAAGCAGGTCAAAGCAATATGTACGTTTCATTCAAATTAATAGTATGCTCGACATTCGTCTGAACTATGTGACTGAAATTATAATATTATAATATAAATAAAACATGTTCCACGATATACGTATTCGTTGCCTGAAAATGAACAAAATAATGCTCCGAAATGTGGAAAAAATTACGTTTCATATATTTCTACAAACAATATCCACGAACGTTGACATATCAGGAATTTAAAAGATTTCATTTATGCACATTTGATTTATTTCTGTATGAGACATCATCCTCCAGCCATATGTACCATCTCAGCCGTATTCTGTATATTTAATCATGACATTTATAAAGGAACTAATTTGATTATCTTTAAACGTCACATTTTTTAAAGCATCTCTGATTTAATAATATCAAAGGGAAGAAATTTGTTAACGAACCACATTTACGGAAACCAAGAGACCCCGTCTCGTTATAAATTCGGCTAAATTAATATGGCGCATTTATTTCGTATTCCTGGTCGCCTCGGGATTTATTCGACGGTCGGGAAGTCTAAACACTTTATTAGATTGCATTCAGAGTCGCGAAAGAGACGCGATTTCCCCCAATTTATAACTGCGCTTTTATTCTCTGAGCGGTAGATGCGCGGCTGACTTTTCCGGCTTCCTGTTTTGCTACTTCACGTTCGTGCATACATAATAAAGCACGAGTGATATAACGCTGGAATATGCAAAAGCTTCTTTTCGTCGCGTAAGATGGCACGTATAACTAATATAATGACGTTCTCCTTTCTTTGTTATGGTATTTGAAATTCTAAAGCCGCGGCTTTTGTTATATTTATTGTTTCTTCTATGCAGGTGCGAGATATTTTGTTCGACGAATGCATCAAACGGCCTGGATTTTGGCGAATATAATCTTCTGTTGTAAATATTTGCCTCGTGTATGTTTGATCTGTATAATATTATGTGTAACATCGTCATATTACAGTAATTATACATTTACTGTATATATTTACTCAAATTACGCGTTATTGCGCGTTGTATTAGATTTTAATTGAAAATATTAATTTATCACAAGACCATTTCAAGGAAAAATCATACCTTGCATTGTGATCTTCATTTTTAAACTTTAAATTTAGGGAAACACGTTCGATCTATGATTTGAGACAATTCCATCCGTGGCTTTTATCTCTGCCATTTATCTCAACGAATGGAACTTTGAGTTTTCTTCACAACTAAGTGGTGACACATACAGGCTTTTCTACAGGTACACTTTCCTTTTTCATGAATTTGAACTACATTGGCGCATAAGTTTTCTTTTCCTCTTGAAAAACTTATTTCTTGACATTCGCAGTATTTTCTACAAGTACTGCTCAATTCTTTTTGTTTTCAGAGTATCTCAGATAGATAGAGATATATTCTTCTAAAATATTTTTGTTACATATCATAATTACGTTTAATGTTATTGTTGTTATTTCTTTATTCAGAGGTAGGATCATAATAGCTATTATTTTATTCTTTTGATAAATTTATTACACCGTTCTGAGTCGAAAAACCTTTATTACACATTCTTACATGGACTAGGGATAAAAACAATAAAACATCTTAAACCTATCGCTTAAATCTATCGACTGTATCTAGAACAATCTTCTAGTTACTATTTATTGTAACAACGCATCTGCATATGGATGTCGAGCACGAACTCACGTCGTCATTTTCAACAGTTATGTTCGCTTTCAATAATATATTGTTCTTCTTTTTCAGAATTAATTTCGAAAATCTGTCGCTTTACACTTTGATTAAATACGATAAAGTGTCAAATAATAAGGATATTATTATTATATTATTATGTAATAATACCGCTACCGAAAAACTAGAAAATTTTGAGTGAAGGAATAAAATAATAAATATAGATCAACCTTTCACGCAGAAAACTTATGAAATTTGAATAGGAGCATATCAAAAACACACAGGAAGTTTCAATATTTTACAACCTGACTATTATCCTAGAAGAAATGTCTCCCTTAAACATACTTCCGTAAGTTTCTACTTTAGTCAGGCAATTTCGTAAAGCGTTCGGCCAAATATTTTATAAGTAAACGCGACTTTCAAAGCTTTTAAAAGCATTTTCGATGCATTGTCTCAGTCCTCAGTATTGATGATATTGTAAACTGTAGTGTCTCTTGGGTAAAATACATTGGAAAAAGGATGGCTGGCTTGCCATAGGAATTTAACTATTTCGAATGCGAATATTTGGTTTTATTCCTTATTTGTTACTCGATTGCCATATCAAGAAATAATGATTTTAGGGGAAACGAATCGAACTGTTGAAGCAAAAACCGTTTTTCCTATACCAGTAAGTCATCGTTGCAGCAAATGAACAATGTGTATAATACTAGTATCTATTGCTTCAAATCCCATAATACAATATAAATCGGAAATCTATAATAAAATGTTTTCATTTGAAACTTCGTTTCCGAGAAAATCGAGTTTTACAACTTGTCAATGTACGTGAAGTTGACTAATTCCCGATTGAATACGCGCGGACAAAATCGGCAGGTGGTTATTCCACATACATAAGAAGATAAATCTAAAATGTGGAATGCAGTTTTTTCATTTGAAATCTCGTTTTCTAGGAAATGAAATTTGAAAATTTATCGAACACACATCGTATCGGGCTATGCACGTCGAAATTCGATTTTTACAAGAACGAAATTTCAAATGAAAAAATTATATTCCGCATTTTCTTAACGTGTGAATTATATCTTTATTTAAGTTCCAGAATTTTTCATGAACTTTTGATTTCTCGTGTAAGTTGTACATTGCCAACAGAACGGCGGAAGTTTTTAGTACAAAGCTGCCGTACGAGGTGTAGGTTTCCAGCCAAACGGCCTCGACGTGAAAGTGTTAAGAACTATAATTTGCGTCCTGAACAACAATGTTAAATCCCTACTCGGCCAGATATTCTCGCCACCACTGTTGTTGTTATAATATAAAAAGTATTCTTATCTTTTTATATAAAAGCGTGAACAATTATATTATCATTAAAAACGAGTAAGAAATGTAACAAACTGTACAAATGACTCGAATCAACATTTTTATTTAAAAAATAAATCATTCCTTAGAATCTTGCTCAAGAATAGCAATGTAGTTATGATCGTTTCTTATTAATGTCTACTGACACTATTTTTCTTCGACAAAATAATAGTCTAAATAATTTATAAATGATCCAAATTGTAATTATAATTGAGATTACCATCATAGATATAACATCCAACAATAGATATTGATACCATGTTAATTCTGCAGCTGCTGTTTTTAAAGAATTTGGTCCATGACGAAGTAAATATTCTATCCAATAAACTGCTTCATCCAATGGTGGAATTAGCCGATCTTTGAACTGCGAAGAAGCTTTTCGTGCCATATCCGTGTAGCTGTGAATTATATTATAATTATTTGTATCTTCCACCCCATATTCCACATAATATTAAAATTGATTAATAAAATTTTCAAATATTCAATTGCAAGGTGTTTCTTACAATATTTCATGATAATTTTATTAATTAAATTTTAATTATTATAGATTTATTATGGATTTATTAAATTTATTACTTCAGTAAACATTAATTTTAATATATTCTCTAAAATATTTGAAAATACATTCATATTTTATTAAAAATGTAAATTAATGTTAGGTATCTCAATAATGTGATAAAGAATATACACATCTTTTATCAAAAATTGTTCGATAATAATTTTTCAATTAATTGAAGGATTTGTTATGTATTAAATTTGCATGACTCCTGGTTTTAAGATAATACTTTATACTATTGTTTGCAATATACAAATTCTCTGCATCAGCTGCTAACGTAGCCTTTTATTTTACTCTGCAGCTCTACATAAAACCCTATGTTCAGCTGTGAGATGCAGATTTTCTTATCGCGATTCTCTCCGCAAATTTTTTATCTTGTTTATACACGTGAGCAATACACGTATGTAAATTTCACTTGTTAACTGATCATATATTTTTCAAAACTAATGTAATATTTTAATAACACCTTCTCTATGATAATCAATTAAGTTTAATATTAAGACCAATGATTTAAAGTTTGTAGCTCCTCATTCTCCGATAAAAAATTTTTACGTTTAAGGAAAATGTGAAAGAATCATTATTCAAATATGCAGTTTCTCATTTCAATTTTACTCTGAAAACTTTCTTCAAACATTTAAAGCCCCTTTCTCGATCGAAACGAAACCAAAATTTCATCAAATTTACAAATGTCGAGGATCGCAGCAAAGTTAATAAAGAATTGAAAACGAAATAATTTTCAAATTCAGCTTTCAGAACTGACGTCTCTCATTTATTAAACGTTTACTCTACTTAAACGATTCAATACATCAACAGATGTTTACTCTTTCGACTCGTGTGCCAGAAAAAATGATTTGCATAATTGAAAAACAGCATGATAGTTAAAAAGTTCTCAATATAATTAAAATTGGCAACTGGAACATTGTTATCCTCGATTTGCACCGAACAATTTCCAATGTTCTTTCAGTTTAAAACATCTCGTACACGGCTAAAACACGCATCGTATGTAATCTAGTATACTAACTTCATTATTATACTTGATTACCTATCGCGGCAACGATTCTGATGCTACAATTTTAATAGACCGTTTTTAATAAATTTAATAGATTCACCGACTATGTTCACGGTTGATCCGATAAAATTTCAGACCGTTTAGATCTGCGATGTTCACCGACGAAGACGTTTACACTTGGGAGTAATTGTAATCGTTAACAATGATTTGTAGCGGGACACACGATTAATGGGGGAGGCAGCGAGGGGAGTTTGTAATTAATGTACGATCGATTCGAAAATCGACGATGAAATTCAGTACGCGTGGCCCGTTTATCGGGAGGCGATTGCTATCTGCCAAATGCATACCGCCGATACAATTGTAATGCAGAAACGTTCCTCCGATGTTACCCTCATCTGTACAGGCGAGAACGTTTAACCGATGTTTACAATTTCCAGATGATGAAGAGTATCTGTGCACTGAACACCATATGCCATCTGTGTTTCTTGGAATTTTGGTATAGTTTCTTGGAAAATGAAATTTTTGAAATTTGGAAATTTCATTGTAGAAGGAGTTACTAAAAATTTCTTCTTTGTAAAAGATATTGCTAAATATAAATATCTTCGATTATCTCGTAAGTACTATAAAATAATTATAATTAATTGAAATATTTTTAAATAGTTTGTAGAATTTTTTTCAATTGTGCGCATGCAGTCATAAAGGAAAATATGTTATGTCTATAGATAGCTGATGAAGTAGAGCTAGCGGGAAAATCTCTTTGACGTTCTTTCTCTCATTTGATTCTTCGATTCGCTACCCGAACTATGAAATTTCCATTTGCACGAAGAACGAAGATTCTGATTACCTCTTGTTCACGAGCAGTTCGCTCAAAGCGTTCGATACTGACGCGTATGAAAGTTGACGGTAATCCAGCTTCAGAGCCAACTCCTTTTTCACGAAGTAGGCCATGTTCAAGTGCTGATCTCCAAACAGGGGTATACCGAGAATCGGTACCCCGCAATAAACTGCCTCTTGAGTCCCTAGCAATCCGCCGTGTGTAATAAATAGCCGCACATTCGGGTGACCTGGTAATTTTCAAACCAATAAAGTTAAACCTTTTGTGATATTTTTTCTTTTCTTTTTTTTTTTTTTTTTCTCGTGGAGTGGTTCCGTGAAAATAATAAATGTTAGGTTCAGTAATAAGAACATATTGTATGGAATGATTTACGCATTCTAGGGAGCTATAATGCACATAAAAGTTCGATTTTATAAATATACGTTACCTAGTAATCTGTACTCTTAAGTAACATCTTCATTCTTTCGTATCGCTAATAATTTAAAAGTTGAATAGTTATAGTTTCACATATATATATGCCTACATATATTCACAAAAAGACATAACACTGAAGATACTTCAATTGAAACGAAAAAATATTTTAGGGAAATTTCATTTAAATACTCCGGGAGATCGCAAGACAATGATTTGAAGGAATAATGTACCAAGAAATTGAATAATGAACAAATTTGTCAATAACGCTTCGAATCTCGTTTGTGCATCTAAATCAATTACTTGAACAGCGATCGTTTGCATACAAAGCGATCTGATTGCTAACAGCATACGAAATGGAACATGCAGGTAACGTATGTGGAAATTTGGATCCATCCCAAGATTTAACCTAGACCTAGCCTAAATTTAAGCCTGTCCTAATTCACACATTATTCTCCTAGTCCTATAACTTGCTCTTTATTTACGACGTACTAAACCCGTGAATTGTACGAAATTCTATAACGCTCTGAACGTGACACGTATGTCAAATCATGCGATATCGCGATATTAAAATACAGCGCTACCTCGATAAACTTTAATAATAGCTCATATAAACAGATCTTATTCGAAACAAAATAGCTGAGCGAACTGCGACCAAAGGAAATTATGTACCGGTTGTCAGTAAAGTGATTTAGAAATTTTCATAGCTTAACACTCTTTTCACAAATAATAATTAAAGACAGCAAGGTGTTACAAGGTAGATTTCGTTTTTGGGGAATTGAAAATCGTGGCGAATATTTCATTATCTACTTTCATATTCATTAAATCAAATGAGATTTTGCAATTTATTTTATCATGTATATATTTATTTTAGTAAAAAAAACATTGTAAATATTGAATAAATATGGAACGTGATACACAGAGAAATATAAAAATGATCTATAATGAAAGTAAAATTTAAGTCAATTTGTTAAATTATATGGCTCGTATATTATCGTGCATCAGAAATGAGTTCTATACGGTATAAAATATATCTAGAAATGTATCGTATTTTTCATATCCTTCAGATGTTCTATTTAATTTAGATGTTATATTGATTTAGTTCGTTGATGTACGATTGGAACATTATTGGAATACTTCTTATAAATTTTCATCTTTCTGTTAATAATAGCAAACACTACACAATCGCGGTTCGCTATATCTATGTAACTACAATTCAAAACATTGAATTGCTCTCCTTTTGAAAGTCCACTTCTTCCGTATTGAAAACAAACTAATTTTCAGCAGGCAATCTCAGAAGAAATAAAGTTTCGAGTTGCTTTTTGAGGCTTGTTGCTCAACAATAGTGATGCACTTAACCTTATTTTTCAAAGTTCGAGGATGAATTTACTTCTGCATAAAGCACGCTTGCATATCTTTTTTTTAAAGCATTTTTTTCTTTAATATAAACTGGAAAAATATCAAAAAAAGTGTTCTGTGTGAAAAATGAAAAATTACCATTCATTTTGTAGTATAGAAAAAATGTACAAGTTAAATACTTTTTTAAAAAAATCTTTGTCGTTTATTGGCCATCTGTTACAAATGGCCATAAACAAATATTGTAATCTTAAGTTTAAACATAGTACTATAAATGTCTTATTAAATGCAAATATTTTATTTTCAGGAATAAATACATTTACGTATTTAGCAGTGCAGCTCTATTGATGTTTAAAATATTCAATTCATGAATTAGTATCCAGTCGCTTTCAAAGGTATTCGTTAATTTTTAAAAATTTGTATGCTTTATGACTTTTTTCTATCCTTTCGCCGGTTCAAAAAATCTGTTGAATAATTCAACGAACTCGCATCGTATTTTCTACCATTCTGTTTTCAGTATTTTACAAAACTGATTTCTACTTTGCGTTTCCTTTTCACCTTTGATTCGATCTAAATCCCATATGTATTTTAGAATATTTAGGTCAGATTTTTATGTATTGCAGCATTTTTAATATTTCGACAGCCAAGAAGAATAAAAAACAATGGAAAATTAGTTATCGAGGAAAGAGCATTTAAAGATTAGTCAACTCGAAATACACGTGCTTTTAACTAATAATGAATTGACATCAATTTTTAGAAATATCTATAAATTGAAAGAATTCAATTCTTTTATACTATTTCTATGTATACTTCATATTTTAATGAAGTATACTAAACTGTACTAAAAATCTGGGTTTCTAAGCTTAAAAAGAAGCTTAAACAAGTTTAAAATTTTCACGAGCATAAATTAAAAGATATCACTTTTCTATCAGAAGATAACAGCTATGTACTTCCTTTCGGGGATTCATCTTATTTAATGTTTCCTTAGGATATTTAAAACGACAGAGGTACAGAAACTCGGGGTAGGTTAAACGCTATATAGATAGCTTAGAATATCGTATTATAAAATAAACTACAATTATATCTGACTACACAAAACTGGATTATTGACAACAAATGGGGCATAGCTAGTATATGTAGATAATGAGTATAAAAGGTGCTCGATATTCGGGCAAATTGATCTATAAATTATTTAACGTTAATGCATACTTTAAATCAGTTTTATTCGATTTCGGGGTTCAATATCCGGAATCATAAATGGAGTTGTCGATTGTATGAGAGAATATACTGTTGTCCTATTAATACGAACACAGATACATGAAACAAATTATTGGTACGAATTAGGAGGTCAAGGGAAAAAATCGAAACCTTTGAATTATTTGAAATTCAACTATTCGTTCTAACTGTGGATACGCAAAACAAAAATAAATTTTTTCATTTAATTTCACGATAAAAATATAATCTTAAAAGTATTCTCTTTTAACGTGCAAAAAATATAAAATCAATACGCCTAAATTATTAAACTTAAAAGTATACGTATGTATATTTTATACGTTTCAATTTCCTCGTACAAAACAGTGTTATATATTTAAAAAAATATATTTTTTAATGTCACTGTAAAAATGAACATTAAATATTGTATGATTATGAATTACTGTAAATTATTATTACTAATCCGATTGATTAGTGACTATTATTACCTGTTATTAATTAATGATAATAAATGTTAACTATAAGAGAACGATGAATAAGATATCTTATATTAAACAATATATTGTACATTACTATTCTAATACTATCTTCCATATATTTAATGAAAAGCTAATGATAATTTTGTCAGCTTCTACGCTAATACGTCTCCTTTCTTGAAGACAATAGATCTTTTGTCAGTATAATAAACGTTAATAATTACTAAGGAAATAATTACTTTCATTAATTTACATTCCATCTTTCCTCTTTCTTTAATTTATATTCTCTTTCCTCTTTCTATTTTAGGAAAAATATTTCATACGTCATTATATGTAGTTATATACAGAAAACGTGATGTAATACCTCTAGGCTACGAATTTAGGCACAAATGAAATTTGTGCATCTTACAAATATCTCATTTCAATTAATTCAATACTACGTATCATCTCTAAACATAATGGTCTAGTTTAACATAATTTAACTGCTGATTTCTATGTATTTTATGCATCTTTGATCGGTGCACCCAACAAATATTTTAAACCATTTTTATTTTGTCAAAAACAATGACCCTTCGTAGAAACTTTATTCCTAGCTTTCTAGCGACTAGATTTACTCTTACTAAACTTATCTTTTCACAAAAGGAATTATGTAATCAGATCTCTCTTGCGTTACAATTAACTACTACAATTTGTATTTTCACGCCGTCTATCGCTTACTTAAGTATTATTAAAAGTATTTACTAGACTAATATTAAAATGAGTACATAGCATAAATATTACTAGAATATGTTCGTTGTCTAGAATTTTACTACATACTTTTACTCCAACATAACGTACTTTTTTCTACATACTTTTTTCTTCCAACGTAACATATCTCTGTTCAGTCGATCAACATTTTGCTCATAAATGTACAGATCGAAAACCCGAACCGAGAACACGAGAAAGTTACGGAACCTTCGACACGGAAAGCAGCAAAAACCACGCATAAAAGCATTCGCAGGTTTTTTATGGCCACCATAGGATAATATTCTCTCGATGCTTAAACTTTCCGGTACTAGTAAAGAAGAATATATACGTACACAATATGGAGAGCTGGGGCGCCCATTCGATGCACTTAACGTTCTTGGGCAGCGTGGGCATTTTCCCTCCGGTGCACTTCCATAGTATTTGCTGCGGTACTTGCTCGAATGCTCTGTAAAAAGCTGCTAACGCCTGCTCCGACATGGTGGACGAGTCTATTTGCGATCCTAGACTAAAGTAAATAACACCGTTTTTGCTGTGCGAGTCAAGAAAATTCTGAAGATCTTCCGGCAACGATGGTGGACTTGATGACAGTATGTGAATACCACCCAGTTCCTTGAATCCTGGCGCCAAGGCTCGCGCAGTGCTAACTGCTGCATGTCCGTTTGTTATTACCAATGATATTCTTGATCTTAGAGTGTCAAAGTCGGGCAGATCGTCACCGAAATGTCTTTTGGCAATTTCGTAACCTGGCTTATCTGATAAGTATCTGTAACAGAATTGAAAGTGTCGAGTATTGACACAGCGGATTCCACGTGAAGTAAGTACTCGCTTAAGGAATTAAATTAGAAAATCTAGAAGTACTTTGTTTACCGTTCCGACACAAATAACATTGATTATTTCGATTAGAAGATTTATGAAGCTTGTTACCCTTTACTCCGTCTGAATAATTACTTATTACATAAATAAAATTACGATTGCAATATTACAAAGAATTCGTAAAAACAAATGTACAAAATACTACGTTCCATTGAAAGACGATCATACATACAAGTTTTTGTTACATCTTATAAAATAGCCATTCTGATTTAAGTAGTTATAATTTATCATAATATATTTACTTCACAACATGTGAAGCAAGAATAAAATACTTGTTATCCATCATGGCATAAAAATTAATTAATCAACGCAGCAATTCCGCAGTGAAACTTTTTAACATTTTATTTTAACAAAAATCATTTTGTCATCAGCGTGTACACAAAATTATATTATGTTAAATTCTTGAGAACAAACGAAGCTTATAAATGTCTCATTTCAATCAATTCGATACTACGTATCATCTCTAAACATAATGATCTAGTTTAACATAATTCAACTGCTGATTTCTATATATTTATGGGTAATTTGAAGGTGCAAATTAATTTGTATAATTTTATAACGATTCTACAAAAGTAAACACGATACAGTAGTATTAATTTGCTTTACTTGTATGCGAATTTGGTGACTAGAAAATCCACAAAGTTAATGGATCTCTCAAAGAAATTCATCTGATCCGTTACACCGTTCATCCAGTGCGGGATATAGCTAGGGATTTCAGGATTCCTCATAATCTCGTTCGTCCATGGTAGAATGACGCTGCTGGTAGCTCCAACTGTGATCGGTATGTTCAAAGTATGAACGATACCAAGAAAACAATCAGTGGCAAAGAGTTCTATGATGCAAACATCAAACTTTTCCTTCGATCGCAGAAGTTTCTTCAACGCCGGATGATTCAGCACAGGATCGCATGTTGGTACACCACGACTAAGTACTCCTCTAAGTACTTCCCATTTAGATGCTTTAAAAGAGTTTGGCACTGTCTTCGTGCCAACCAAACTTGGTAAACTCGAACTTATATCAATATCTGTAAAATTAGGCAAAGGCGTTTTCTGAGGGAAAAAGTTCACTGACACCACCTGATGACCATTTTCTGCAAGTTTCTTCAACAATGGCTCGAACACGATGTAATGACTTTTTGCTTGATGCGGAAATAACACCAAGATTCTTGCACCATTAACACCGAATATTACGCAACTAATCACTGATAGTAGAAACTGGAAGTTCATTACGGCGGCAAATGAATAAAGAGGGAAGTTTGACTTTAATGCACAAGAAGAAAGAAATTATTCTCAAAAACTATACATGGGGATAAGGTTAAACATAGCAATACAGTCACTGTGAGAACAGAAGGTCGAACGAAACGAATGGAATGTTGGAGTAACAAAAATGACGAAAAGATAAGTGCGCGGTATCGATATGAAATAAACTGTAGTAGTGTAGTCAGTCAAGGTTGTTTCCATATCTACGGACGTTTATTATCTTTTTATCATTGGCATGATACAAATTTGTGTATACATTAGATTTCTATGAATACGCAGAACCATCAAATGTTTGTTGAATTTTTATCTAGAAAGTTGTTTACATGTTTACTGTTACGAAGTTTTTATTTGGACAATCTTGCGTAAGAAATTTTTTAATTAAATTTCCATAATTCCATAATAATAGGATGTATAGGAAAAAAGATTAGAAACACTTGATATATTGATATATCTGCATATTGGAGAGAAATAATTAAAAAATTTGTTATTCAGTTTAATTTCATTTCATGTTAATTAATCCTAGGCATTTAATATGTATTTTTATTTGCCTATGAAATTTTCTGACAAAAAATTTATCAGCAATAGAAATATCTAAGTATTTCTATATAAATACGATTGACAATTGTAACGACACTTCTTAAACAATTGTCTCACCGATTCACAACTTTCTAACTACTTTACAAGGACTCGCTGACAACTGTCGAACATTCCTCTCAACAATTTGCTTATAACTATCGAGAAACTTTCTTTAACCCAACCATGCCATACTTTTAAAGAATTCACACACACAGCACATATGGCGCTATGCATTTCAGTCTTCAAGTGTATTCTCAGCATCGCTTCTCATTCGCAGCAAAAGTTATTTCCTCTTCAGCCCCTTTTCCTTTTAGCCCCGAGAGCCTAGATTTTAATACCTATTTCTAAATTTCATTTTATTAAATAGAAACATCGTAACATGGTAGAAAAATGAATAAATAAAAAATTTATGATTTTCCTCATTTAACAGTTTTAGAAATTGTGCGTATATTATTTCGTGAATTATCTATTTAATCGCTGATTAATTGTTTCGTTTCACCGACGAGGGAAGAACTAGAAATACAACCATCGGATATTTTCTCGTGAGCAGGATTAAAGTGGTTCATTATTAAGAAATGCGCCGGGGAATAAGAATAGTACGGTCTAGGGATTGAAAAGGAGGGAATTGGAAGGAAAGCGGGGTAGAAAAGAATCCACCTTTTGTGCCGTCCATTCTCGCACTCAATTCGATTGAAAAATATGCCAATTGTAAATCGTCGAATGCAATATTGATCGGAGAATTTCTTCGGTGGATTCTAAATGACTTTGCGTTGCGGTTGTGTCAATGGACTAGATTAATTAAATTAGCGTTGCTATTTGGGATCAAGCATGATGATTTTCGCACGTTTAAAATATATAAAAAGTTCTATACAATTTGTAAGAGTATAATATACATAAAATTATGTAAAATAAATGTAAAATGAATAATATAGCACAATTCCTGAGATTTACATGTAGCAACTGAAATTTAAACAAAAGATGTGACAAACATCTATATATATATATATATATAATAATACTAATAAATATACATATATATATATATATATGTATATTTATTAGTATTATTTCAGACTTATTGATATAGTTTCATTATCATTATGTAAATAGAACTCCAATTTCATTATATCGCAATCAAAAGTAGTTATTATTTTAGGTACATATTTTTAGTGGAAATGTTCATAAGTGGCGTGATAGTAGCCCATTTATCAAATTTGATAAAACCATCTACTTACGTGCTCATATTGCGTGAACATGTATCTATCTAAGCATGTAATTACATACATTGAATCTATACAATGAATCGATACAAATTTTCACACATGTTGTATATCATATCAGTTTAAGATCTATGTATCTGACGTAATATCTTCATTCTATACTGCAAATATTTGAATTTCCAAAGCACAAAATTTGGATTCCCATTTAAAGAATTAAAGACGTCCTGTGGAATTTCGAAAAATGTAATACAAAGGCAAAAATCGAATAGTATATTGACAATAGTAAGAGACCTTCTTCGAACCAAATAATATTCATCCGAGCCTAGTATAGCTTCTAATAGCCTGGTATAATTTCTGGTATAGCTGTATGTTGTATACGGACGAAATATATCTTTACATATATACTTATTTATTTTCGTCACACAATTTTAATTGTATAACTATCTATACATATATGACATATTCAATTACGCATTACAGGTCGATAATTTCAATGTTGGATCGTAACAGAACGTTGAATATGTTTCTAAGCAACCAGAATGTGGTTAAAGGAGAGGCACGTAACAATTCTATTCTCTGCAAAATGACATTGCACTTCAAATGACGTCAGCATAGTTGAATCAGTCCTGAGTATCCTTGTCTTTGTCTTCCTGCAAGCTTCGAAATCACTTCAATGCGAACTACTACTTGGAAATTCAGTTGTATTGTTTGTAAATTCTATCTAATCCAGAAATTGAAAATTCAGTAGCAAGAAACAACTAAAATACACGAAGTTCTTGATTACTGAGAATGATATTTGGATTGAAATGTAATCTGTGAAATGATCTAATAGTAAAATATTCTGTTGTTTCAATTTCTTACAAGTCTTCATAATTTAAGCACGAGGAATTAATTGAGTTTATCGAGAAATAGGAAACAATTGAAACTTAGAAAACCAGCCAAGAATTTTTCATAAGAATTAAAAAGTATAATTATAAATAGAATATGAATTTGTATGCAAATATTTTGTAAACCTAACTAAATGAATGAAATTTAAATAGCGATTTCTTTCGTCCATTAAATCTGTAATGAATTTTTTACTTTGAATTTACATTGTACTGTATCTTTAAATTTTCCATAAATGTATGAATATCCACAATCTAGTTATAAAATATTTCGTTAAATTTACTGTTATCATAAAACTATTAATATCACAGAGCTCGTAAAAACTGCGAACCTTACTCCAGAAGAAAATTCTTCCATCTCTGGCTGGCTACGATGTTATCTTTGTACTTTAAAGGAAGAAAAATATCAGTGTCTTCCAGCAACCGCCAGTTCCAAAACCTGGAATACAACTATCCACGAAACGTGTACTGTCTTAGCAGCAAAGTTTGTAAAAACGAGCAGTCAAAAAAGAGCTGCGTCAAAGTTTCTTTCCACATTCATTGCATAAAGTTCTTTTTCTAAATTATTTTATATAACAACTTCTTTCTTGTTGTATCAAGATGAAGATAAAAAAGAAAAGCACAAAATATTATTACTACTTTCTTGATATTTAATATCATCTAAAACCGTTTAAAAAACTTGAACGATATTTATAGACCTACTACAATTTGATATGAAATTAAGTAAAACTGTATAAAATGAAATAATAATTTATTTAAATGAGAACAGGATTAACAATGAAATGAAGATGTAAGATGTTTCATCAAATATGCTCAAAAATGAAACAACCAACCGTAAAGAAATTTCTTATTATCAGTACAGTATGAAAAATTTTAAATATGTATCTTCTAAAAATGAGAAATGTAAAAATGAATCAAAGAATTAAATAGGTGATTCTAATTATCAATAAAATATCACTAACGAAAAGACAATGAATTTTTTGATACGCGTCAAAACTGAGTGGTACTAGAATTAATCAAGCAACAGAAAAAAAAAAGCAAAAAGAAAATCTCGTTACCAGACGAGATGCAATACTGAAAAAGATAAAATTTAGTAGATGATGTTCAGTGTAGCCATAAAAGAGTCATTAGCCTTTTCAATGCGAGGTGCATAAAGATAAATCGCCTGTAAAATCAGGGAAGGATTTATTTAAATTTTACAGATTGTAACCGATTATCGAAGATCCTAAAATATTTAACTATACGTCAATAACGTTTCTCCTGAAAATTCATTCGAGAAATGAGATGAAGGATTATCCAATAATGACTAAATTACATTATATGAGAGCAATATTCACAAAAAGGAGGACGAAAGTTCTTGCAGAAGCTGCGACCACTGATACATACATACGCAATTTCGCAAAAGCTACACTATCGTCCATAACTATGTACTATTTGGATACCCGTTAAAATTCGTCCAGAAAATTAATATCTTTATTAAATATTCAAAGTTATGATTTAAGAAGGTTCTTGAACTGTTAATTCCTTACATTTTACCGTAACTGGTATCCAATGCTCTGCTAAATTTAAACGCAAACAAGAAACATATAACATCATCGTTATATCAAAAATATGGTCTAAGCCACCAAAATGATAATTGTGTACACAGCACATGATAAAGTGGATAGATATATGACAGCTATACCAACTGTGAATCCGAAGAATTTGATCATTTTCAATATTATCTTCGATGCTTTCTATGGACCAAAATCAGAAAAAGAAGAAATTTTGCATTTACGTTTACAATATTGATTATACAATTTCTTTCATAAATAAAAAATCGAGAGAAAGGGAAGGAGAGGAAGTGTGTGTGTGTAGATATATAACCTTAAGCATTTCCTACAGTGCACATATTATTATCCATACTTACGAACGATTGTGCATATAAAGGGTCACACGATCCACTTCGTTCGTTGGCCACGTCTTAAATCAGCCCACGAAATTAAATGGAACCGCCCTGGTAATTGCTCCCTCTTATTCCGTACTTTAATTAGTCGTCGACGATATCGTGAAACTTTGCTGCAACGGGTGGTGCGAGAACCCGGGAAGACAAGGGGCATAACATTCTTCTTACAGGCTAGCGCTTGAAATTCAGATAAGAAAAGCTTTACCGTCATCTTCCCTTGTCGCCGCATCTTACCTTCGTTTCGCTGCCTTTGCCTGTAACTGCTATGCATTGCTCTTCTGTCATTGATTTTTGACCAGCCGCATTGCGCGACCGTTTAATGCTTTATTACGCTGGTACACGTTCCGCATGGCTCACAATGATTACAAATTCCTTTTTTCCTCGCTGAATGAGGTAACCCGGAGGATCTGGAAACTTAAATCCTGTTTAAAACGAAGAAATCATAATCAAGAGGATAAAGTAAGTAATGGAACGTGGTGTGTTCAATTTCGAATGGTTTAGTATTGATATTTAATTAAATTTATTCATTTCTACACTTAACTGAAGTTGTAATATTAGTGGTAATTTGGTTGTCTTTATATAATCGTAAGAAAATTTGTTGTAACCCGAAAAGATTTCCTGACTTAAGATTTATATATATTCTAAAAGGAATAGAAATAGCATAAATAAGTCCTCCAATTAATTGTTTTTGCACATTTAATGAAATAAACTAATGTTTAAAACAAGTTTGTACTTACAAGTCTTATCTACAAATTTTCTTATTAATGCTTTTAAATTTTATTATACATGCTTCTGTGATAACGTAATGATAAACTTTATAGCCAATAGAATACTGTATCAAAGTTCTGCATGCATTAGCTCATGCAATTAATTATTTTTGATGATACAAAGCAAGTATCTCGAGACCAAATTATCGTCGATAATAGTTATAAACGTGTATACGCCTATATAATGTATATGTACACAACATGTTTTACAAGATTACGTTAGCTAAGAAAATTAAAAAATTCTTATATTCTCTGATTATTCTATTATTTTTACAAAAAAAGCTCTGAAACGAAGAAATAAACGAAGTATTCTAAGTGTCTATCCTGGAAATGTTCAATATCTTCTCAATTAGAGATGTCCAGCAATCTTTTTAAAAGAATGTATTTTTGCCAGAATATATTTCCTGATAGGATCATCGACCTATTCTTTTATTTCATTTTGAATACAATTAATCTTTTCCACTGATATTGAATATATTGATGAATATGAATATTCGACAAAGAGAAATGAAATCAATATTTCCAAATGATTTGTGAAATCAAAATTATTTCTCAGAATTGTCAAAGCATCATATATAAATCGCCTGGATTTTGCGTATAAATTTTGAAATTATTGCCACTTTGTACAAAATCGCCTTAAATTTTCACTAGAATAATACATTCCTGGTGGGCAGAGGTAACATTTTTCAATTTTAAAATAGTAGTCGAAGGAACCAAAGTGCATCTATATCCATGAAACAGCCACGTGCAAATCTCTGAGGTGTCTGAGGCCTGAGGGGAAAAAATTTCAGAAAGTACTGCGAAGAATGCTACAGGATATAATGCTTTCGTCGAAAGCAAACTCAGGAAAAAACGACCAAGATGATAAAGAATGCGGTAAGATTTAGTCAAACAATATTGCGCTAAATAATATTTCCTTTTAACAGAGCACACTACATTACCCTTGTAACATTTAAAAAATTATTAAATTACTCGAATTAAAAAAAATATTAGTGTGTTATTCGTAAGATATAACGATGATACGCTTATTAACTGTTTAAGAAATTCCACGTTATATCTATTATCTAAAAAATTCTTATATGGAACAATATATTTCAGAAAGATATATTGCATGTTAAGAAAGATATTTGTTATGAACAAGACGTAATACGTGCATATCTTTTTCCTAACTTGTAAAATGAATGTAAAATATGAGAAATAATAGATTATTAGGGTGGATTATATCTAACTATATTATACAATGTACAGAAAATCATATATATGTATCTTCATTTGTCATTCATTTGTTATTCAATATTTGTCTTCATTTATTTAAGTTAGGACATGCTTTAAATAAGTTTAAAACACATAAGTATGTCAAACACTGTGAAATGTATAAAGTGGAAATCTGTTTTTGGTACAATACAATTAGATTATAATGGCCTCGTAAAAGTTCTCAAGATAAGTTAGTGCAAACCTGATAAAGAGAAAGTAAAGCTATCTTTCACACAGTTTGCCATAGCCAGGCAATTGAAATTCAGATAAGAGAATTCACTCTGTTTCTCACCAGTAAAACTATGAGACACGATAGAAATAAACCCGATAACAATATCATGATGAATATTACATTTTATGTTAGAAAAGAAACAAATCTTGCCAATATGGCATATGAATCTATCACAACAAAACTATCTTAATTTTCTTCATTCTATATCATTCGAAGGCTCACTGTCTTTGAACAATATCGTTGTCTAATTCTTATTCTTTATTAGCATCACAAGAATACGATTATAAAACTAAAAAATACTCCATGATTTAGAAAACTTGGCAAAAGTAGCCTTAAAAATGTTGAAATTACAAACCACGATATTAAATAACTTTGAGTTGATATATTTCTTTGTATTAGCATAACGAAACAGATAAATCTATATCAAAATCGTGATCGTAAGATACTTTCAAGAAATGATCCAAAACAAGAAAAAGTGTTCACAGCATGCTCGTCATTCTGACAAAAGCATTTTGAAAATGCTATAGTACTCGATGTGCTTTGTACCAAGTTGAAATATGAAATTCACGAAAGAAAGATTTCCACTGATATTCATTTGTATGGATGGAAATAATAACGATGCGCTAAATACGAAGCGTTCTTGCCAAACATATATACTAAAAATTATTGTTTCGTTCACGTAGTTCCGCGGTTAGAAAAAGCGAGCATGAAAACTCACATTACCGCAACATTTGCGTAATCGGTGCATACAGGAAATTTAAAGGTAAATGGTGTACGGTGTATTATTTTTATGACGCGATAATTCAAGAAAAGGATAGTTCTCTGTAGCAATCATATACTCGTTTGTAAAGAACGAAAGATTTTCAGTTTTGTGATTCATAAGTTGGAAAAATTGCACGACTTTGTATGTGCACATTATACACATACACAGTCTCATGAAAGTATTCAAACACTTGTAGACACTTGTATGATATATTATATGTATTGTACTAAACATTTTGAAACATTAGCTTTGTTATGTAATTCGACTATCATGATTACTATTATGTTATATAGTTTGAGACAAATCTGGAAATATATTATCTACCTCGGTATTTAAATTTCAAATACTGTTATATATGAATATGTAATAATAATTTTATAATAAAATATTCCATTATATTACACAAGATTCGTTGTTTTGGAATAACTGTTGCATAAGCAATGCCACAAGGAAGTTATTACACAAAATATGAAGGGTCGTGGTAGATCAGAGATACCACTTGTGTTAAAATGAAAAATTCGCTTATGAAAATAAACATGAAATTCGTTATAAAAAAATGTATAAAAATGCACGTAACATTGAAATGCGTGCTTCCAATGAAACTTTATGAACGAGAATTACAATCGTTAGTAAAATTCATAGACAATCAGTGCCTGTACGTTATATGGGTGTCACAAATTATCAATCAATGATTAAATAGTGCGAACTATTTGAAGAAGTTATTAAGTGAAAAAATACCGGTAATTCTAACGATTCTCGAAGATGCCACGGTTAATTCGGACAAATCATCACTTTGGATTATTCTAAAACGATAAGACGTGTACGAACAGCCATAAATAAGAAACGACTTGGAAAACCCAATGGAAAAGTGATCTTTCTCCATGACGCTGCTCGGCCAGATTCTGCAGCTGTGACACAGAAGTTATTGCGTAAACTTCAGAGGCAAGAATAAGAACATCAACTTTATACATACTCCGAAACTCACCATGTGATACCCATGCGTTTGGCCGTATGAAAAAGATATAACTGGAAACATTTCAGTACAGATGACGAAGTATAGCAACCTCAGAATTATTACGCGAAATCTCATGCAAACTTCTTGAATGCAGAATTCAGAAATTGGGAATGAGCTATCTATATTTTGTAAAGTAGTGGCTAGTTGATAATTTACGCTAGTAATAGGATGGAATTTTTTCACGCGTTCATATTTCTCGCCTTGACTCATCCTTGTATATAATCGATGTTACTGAGTTAATCTCATGGCTCCATTACTTTTATTTTAAAAAAATGAATTAGAATCGTGTAATGAGAAATTCTTTAATTACAGAGAAATCTGGTTGTGATGGAAATGATTCGAAAGTTGTAGTAAAATTAAACAAGATACAAAAGTGTACAGTTATGAATGTTCTTTAACAAACATATAGAAATTATAGTTATAAGACCAAAGTATTTAAAAAGAATAATTTACAACATTTTATAAGAAGCATCACAAAATGTTACATCACAAACTTTCTTTTTTAAATATAGGACAAAAGTATTCAACAGTACGATCAGAAACTACATTTATTTTGCTTAAGAATAAACGAATTCTTTTTTACAAAAGCATACTTAAATGAAAATGTCATAGTTTCAAAGACCTTTCTTTTCCTTCCCTCTTGTATTTTTACTATAGGGAATGCCATCCTCGAATTCTTTTGTTCTTAACATTAATTACTTTCCGACGACACTGGAAATGTTTCCTGCGGTAGATTTACTTAACAAAATACTAAGAAGTCGAAAGGGTAAGAAAAAACAGTATATCCTTTTTATCTGGCTACCAGGTGAAATTTCTGACAAAAAGGACTCTGCATCCGTTCGCTTCCATTCGATATTATAATAGTTTCTCCAGCTATACGAACTCAACTTTCTTCCGACACTACATAGAACGTCGCAGGAGTAACGTTCTTGGGCTAAACTTCTCTTATGACATACTCCAATGAATTTTTCCTCTTGTTTGCCGAATACTTATGAAACATCGTTACTTTAATTTCTGTAAATTATTTACAAGATTGAATTTTATCAGAAATTTCTTGTTTTCCAGTGGCATCAAAAAGTTTCCACTATAAAACTTACTTCAAGAAAATTATAAACTAATTCTAACAGTTATTCTTTAGAATTTTATTTTAATGTTAGCTTCTTAACGCAGTGAATTTTTAACATGTTTGTAAATTTTATTTATTATTAAGAGCTTGAATGGGAGGAAAAAATATAAATTGATATTTTTTATACAATTAAAACAATAATACCTAAACAAAGAAATCTAGAAGAAAAATCTAATAAGTACGTTTTTGTTTACTTTTAATTTTTATATCATTTTATATTAAAAAACAGTATTTTGATATGACATATTTCAGAATGGAAAGAACTTGTTAAACTCAAAGATGTAAGACTTTCAGAAATAGCTAACAAATCGACGAAGTTTTGGAAAAGTATAACTATTATTAAAAATCGAATATCTCAATTTATTATATTTTACAATGACTACACGTTCCATACAGTTCGTTTCATATAATAACATTCATTTGGCAAAAATATTATTTGAACATTTTTGCGATTAGATATAAAGGGAAAACTCTCTTTACGGGAAAGGATTGCAATATTTAATATATCAACGTGCCTCAAACAATTCTACGTGTCAAATAACACTAAATTCAGGCTGGAAATAATCGCGCAACGTGTTAATAAAACGGGAACTAAATAAAATTGGTCTATAGATTGGGCAAAATATCACTTCCGATGAAATGACTGAATCTTAAGGGATCCTTTGTCTTCCACTTCAGCTACGTCCTCCAATTATTACGGCTATTAATTACGAGACGTTTGTTACGAGGAAAAAGAGCTTGAAAAAGGCAAAGTCACTGAGCAAGCTTTCCATGGGAGAGTAAAAACAAGAAAGGCACTTCGCTGCTAAAGAATACAAAAGGAATCAAATGCGCATTTTTACTGTCTGTAATCAGCGGAATCTTAACTCACCACGACCTTTGATTTCAACGAAGGGTGAACTCGCGGCTAAAGAACAAAATGTCATCTATCTCAAGCGTTTCACTTATCGTTAACTGGTATAATTGCCTTGTAACGAATTATGAAATGACACGCTGCGAGTGTAAACGTCTGTGATAAAATTCAAGCAATAGAAAGTTGAACTTTAAAAACATGATATACAAACAAACTATATTACTTTCTCCAATATGATACTCGATAAAATGATATTAACGACAAAATAATAATATTAAATAAATTATTTCTATCGTCTATTCGTAAATGTCAATATCGAATAAATTCATGTTTCACGCGAGTGTTACAAAAAAAAGTTCAAATCTATTCGTTCCAACGGAACGTTTACAGATAGGAGAGGTGGTCAACGATCAAGTACGATCACCGCAGACAAATCTCGACCGCTAACGCGCAATCGAGTGACCTTATCCGAGAAAAATCACGGGTCAACGAGATCCGTGTTAACCGCACGGAGAGCTGACGGTCGTCCTTCCGTGGTAAATTAACCAGGAAACCCGAATAGTAGGATAGGAGGATGGGGGTGGACGACAGTGGGAGACGGTGGCTATGTAGGACTATTTGCGATGAAACGCGAGTCATGGGCAAGGCTCGTTAGAGTTTCGTCGGTTGCTCGTTACACGCCGTCATGGAGAATTGCAAAAGGGCTTGAGAGGAAAAGGCGCGCTCGTTTTTCTTCCTCTCGGTAGCAACAACACGATGGCGCGGTGTCTAGGCCCGGAAACGTCCGATCTGTCCATTTCCAAGCGGGACCGGTTCCATCCCTCTCGAGTGTCGTGCGTCGCTCATTACCAGCGTCGAACAAAAGGCGACCCTACTTCTATCCTCAACGAGTTCTTCCCCGAGGGACGTCTAAAAATACACGCGTATCCTGCCACCTTGATCTCGTGTCCGTGTGCATGTCAGTGTGGCCAGTCCGTCGCTTACCACGACGAGAATTTCTGTTGCCTGGCCAGAATGTCGTTCTTCATTAACGTTGGCGCGGCGCTTGGAATCTTGGGAACGTATTTGTGCCCTTCGCCACTGTCCTGTGAGTGTAACGTTTAGCGGTGAGGCGGAACTTGAGGGTTTCTGCCATGGCAAATGCTTCAACTGGATGCGCTTAATGAGCAGCTTCCAGGGAAAAATGAAGCTACGTGAAATTAGTCGGCTGTTTGTTATGATGTCATGTATTAGACAAATGGAAAGGAATGAACTTCTCATTTTATACGTAATATTGCGCTATTTTAAGTTTATAAATAATTTATCGCCTTTGTATCGAATATGTCTAATATCTTTTTATCTGTTTCGCCGAAATATTAATTTGCATAAATATTCATAGCGTAATTATTATCTTAACAAAATTATAATGTATATCTTTCAGAAAAGATAAAACCTAATAATTCATTTATATTTCTCTTCTACAATTCCAATCTCATACATGTCGTAGGAACTATCATTTTGATATATGAAAGATCACTTTCTATCTTTTAGCACTAATAATTACATTTCCCAATTGCTTACTTAGAACAAATTATTTCATTAAATGGAAAGAGTACATAAGAATATAATATATGAAAATTAATATAAGAATATATAACAATATATTAGGTTGTCCCAAAAGTTTTTTTCCTTTTACTTTATTTATTGTTTATTATTCCGTAACAAAATGGATCATACATAATTCAATATAATAATATAAAACAAAAAATGTTGTGCATCTATTATTTCCTTATAAAAAGAAAGAAACTTTTGAGGCATGCATTTATAAACCTACGTCGAGTTTAGTTTAATACAGTTTAATGTTGGCCTTAGAAATTCTCCTTGTTAAACGATCGAAGCTGTATTAACTTAATTAAGGTTATTCAATCAATGTCGCACACTGAAAGGTTAATTGAGTAAACGAAAGTTCCAATTGTTAAAGTAAACCGAAATCTCGTCGACTTGCGAGCGGCCTAGCCTGCGAGCTCAAAATTTTTAATTACCACTACCCATTTGAAATAAAATTTTGTCAGTCAACTTCAAAGTAAAATTTGATTAATTGTGTGACGCTCTGATTAGTAATGGCGTCGATTGAACAAGGTTTATAACTACGCCAGCTTGTAACCAAGTTTTGCGCTGATATTGACGAACTTAGGGCGGAAAGATCAATCAAACTGTACGCCCGTTTTTTGAAGGGACGGGAATGAATTTTATGTAATTATATCGTTAGGGCTAAATAAATCGTTATTCCTTGTTAATGGAAGTATCTCGCTGTATAATTCAGGCATGGAATTTGCCCACAGTTCGTAGATTAACTAATAGAATTTAAAAATAAATCTAGTTTACAGAACTTTGGAAACCTAACTTGCTAAAGTGCCAGATATTGAACAAGCTTGGTGACTAAATAATAAAATGAAAATTCTTGAGGTGGTTATTTAACTATTCTTTAAGTGAATTAGCCCAATGTTGAAACCAATTAACCGCTGTAAAAGTATTACAAATTTCGCAGAAATAGCGAAGGATGTGGAAGCTGGTGAAAATTCGTACATCGCTATTCCGTGAAACATGTGTCATGCTTGAACGAATACAAATTACTCCTGTTCAACGTGAAAAATCTTTGAGAAAGCTTTTTCAACAAATACTGCTCAAATAAGAAGTTAAGAAAAATTACAAGCAAAAATCTACCTTAAATTATTAAGTAGCATCGAAGGAATTATTATAGCCACTATAATAATAATTCATGTAACACTGTGAAATAAATATTCATTTGTCACGTATAGAGTATCTCAGCTATTCCATAGAACATAACAACAACATTTTATGAATGACAATAAAAAATATATCGTACAAATATTGGTCCCTAAATACCTTACTAAAAAGTTATAATCAGAATACGAATATAATAAGAGTAATCATAATGTAAAGTTACAAAAATATTAATAACAAACTAGCTCTTTGATGACATTTAACCCATATATTTGTACATTAATATGTATACTTGATACGATACGATACGATAAACAGAGTTAAAAATAAATACAGACTAATAGTTTCACTAATATATATTAAATGACTTTGCTAATATGATGGAGATATATGTTTATATGTACTTTGATCGTCCATATTTCCTTTACACTAACCCAATAATTCCATAATAATATTTGCATTCAAATTTTGTCTCTGATTGAAAATCTTGTAAACAGCAAAAGTAAACATACTGCAAATGAAAATTATATATCTAGTCACCTCGAAAAGCAAGTTGACGCTTCCATTGAAAGTTTAATTATAAGATAGTTAATTTATTTTCCGAGGTAATTGTTCATAGTTGTTTAATACTGTATTTTCTGTTTGAAAGGAAGGTAACTCTTTATTTCTATTTTATTTCAGAAATCATATTAATTAAATCAGGACATAACTTGTATTTTGCACAATCTTTGTTTAATTTTTAACTCTAAACTATAAAAGACTATAATCCTTACAAAATACCTATTGACCAATATTTATTTCATTTGATATTGCAGTTTCCTGTTTGAGATGTACTACTTTCTGGTCCATCTGCGAGAAATCGATGGAAAATTTAGAGGTGTCTGGCCATTCACACAGAGCGGACCTAATGAAATTGACCATGATACCGTGCGAGCAGGGACTTTCCTTTGATTTCGGGAAGGTAGTCAAGGGAAGTGCTAGCCGAAGGGTCGTGGTAATGTTGTAAACGAGGGTGAATCTCGATAGGTAAAGGGTGGAAATAACTGTTTCTTTAATTACCCAGCACTGAATTTTGAAACATAAATATTATGTTTCAATTCGTTATCGTTATTGCCGATGCAGCAACAACATAAGTCTGTTGATTTTGTATAAATAAAAGAATAAAGAAGAACAGCAAATATATTCATGACTTCACATGACATATTCACAACTTGAAGGAAACTACAAATTACTTCCTGAAATTGTTTAATATTCATAAACATTTAAAATCAATTTCGTTTCCTAAAAAATCGCTAACTAACGTAGATAAAAAATATCATCGATCTAAAATTCGTGTTCCAGACAATTAGCTATTTATAACAGGAAGCAAGTACTATTGAAATTTATAAATTTAAAACTGTAATATGTTTCAATCTTGAATTTGTAAATGCGAATATTTATATTGATTATATTAAAAATGTCGCGTAGATTTATTTTATCATAAAATTCCATATTCTTCGTTTATAATTTATTTGTTCGGATTAATGCTTTAAAACTTGTTATTTTTTATATGTCTGTGAATCTTCCAATTTTCCAATAAGCATAGTTAATAAAAATGAACAGAAAACGTACCAGAATTTATTTTAAATGAATTATACAAAATATTCGCGACTCCACAACTGCTTTCACTTTCATATCTGTCTATCTTCATTTCGTTCGCGAAACAATTTTCACCATAAGCATTTATTACGTGTACGATGTCCAATATCACTTCCACTAATTGAATTTCTAGAAATTCAATGTTGACGAGTTCCATTAAAAATCGAACCGATACAGTGAAACGCTAGGTAAATCAAGAGGTAGTAATGAAAAACTTCGTTGGTTTTCAATCGCATTCCGTTTATTGTCGGTAGAAAGCGGCAAATTATATTTGTAACAAACATTTAATAAACGAACCTTTTTAAAGTCTCTTATTTTTCATTTTTAAAATCACTTTAAGTATCGCTGATTTTAAGTAAAAGTAACGTCTGCTTTAAACATTAATCTTTTCTTTAAAGAGAATGTCTTCACACGTCTTCATTAACTCAGTTTACGTATTATTCTCATTTGAAAGGAATACGTATCACCTGCATTTTTCTAACGGCAAGTTAAGATTGCCAAAAGTGCATAGAAATCAACGATCTACCTACATCGTATGACATTGAAAATTTCTAACTATAGATAGCATCAGCTCAAAAGGGTCAGGAAAATACACAAGATTATAACAAATATGGTATAATACGAACCCTAATTGATTCAATAGTAGTACACAAGAAATCCACTTTCTACACCAATAACCAATAAAGTGCCTTTTCCCTGGCACCAAAAAAAACATCACATAGATACCTATCTCCTGTCTGAAATGCGTTCTTTCCTTTCATCCCATCAGCAAAATAGGAGGGAGAAATCAAGGAACGAACAGGCAGAAAATAATTCGGCGATATAGTTCTTTCAGACAGGGCTTTAGCAGGATCGGCAAAGGGGCGCACGAGCGCGTTCGTTTTCCATTTCGGGGGGATGGTAGGTGTCCTGGCCGGCGGCGGGACGTAGTAATGAAATTGGCCGGACGAGCGACCAACAACGGGGTGTCCCTTTGATTTCAGGAACGAACGAGGGAAGCGCTGGGATAAAAGGAACCCCAAGATAACTCGGGGAACGAGGGTAAATTCCGCGTGGGCAGAGGAGGCGTGGAGGGGTTGTAGCCGACAACGAATGGAAAAGAGAGGACTCGGCGCGATGCGGCGAAGAGAATTTTCGGTTGTGCCACTCACTCGTAATTCCACGCGTGCCCACTTGAGATAACTCTTGTTAAGCAAGCATTAATGACGCCCCCATCCGGTTGAGCGACGCTGGAGAAACGCCGATAACCACGACCGCGTAGAAACCTTCCAGTCGGATGAAGATGCTACGAGCAAGCCCTCGTTGCCTGCTGACTGTACACGTTTTCGAAACCTTGCCGGTCGTCCTCCTTCTACATGGTAATAAATCCTGTTCAGCCGGAAGCCGAATCATCTCGATATAATCTTTGGGAATTTCTGAGGAACCGCCTCTACCAACCAGCTCAACGGCGACCTCGCGAGAGATTCGTTTGAAGTCGTATCTGCTCGAGATATTACGTATACTCGCGTTCCACGTACCATGTGCCTTTGGATAAGAGCCGGCCCTTGAAACACGAGAAAAGATTGCGAGAAAATTTGCAGTCATCTTACGTTCGCGGGAAAATTGAATTCTTTTTGAAAACGCTATGTAACTGTTAGAAATTTTGTTCAAGTTTCGACTCTGTTTTCGTGTGACTTTGGAATAAATGATGAACGGAGTGAAATAAATGTAATCACTGTGGTGCCATTTTGTTCTGAGTGCCTTTCCGTGTAATAGGAACGAAGTAAAGTTGTGAACATATAGCTCTTTGAACATCCATTTGTCATTTGGAAAACTGAAAAGACACGAGATATTTGTGTTAAATATTAATACTTCTGAAATTACTAGCAATTAAGTGAATTATGTTTTACAAAATTCCATGAAACGTTGTCCAAAATTCCATCAAATGTGAAATTAGAAGGATATTACATGTAATTCATTTTATCTAAATCGATTTTAATTCTAATGACTTTACGATACAAATGTAATGTATTGAAAATTGAAAAACCCCTGAAAAATGAATTGGTACGCCTAAAATATTTATAATCCCTTTCACGAAGAAACCTGTCCTCAGTTAACCAATTAAACGGTATATTTATGTCTGGTACTGTATAATGCCACTTCAGTGCTTCCATCCTAAAAGGTACAATCCTAACACAATAAGTCCGTTCATATTTCTTTACCTCGTTGAGAAAAGCTCTGAATGTGAAACGCACGGAGTATTACGATAGCAGTATCTGTAGCATAATGAAAAATAAATACTGTACTAAAGACTATCGTATTATATTCATAGACCATTCATCAATAATTTATATACTCACAAGCATGATAAAGTTAATCTGTAAAAAGGTTGGCTCGATTATTAAATTTTACTTAATAATTAATATATCTATACATTCCTAAGGTGGAATTTTTTAAAATAATGCCCGATAAAAAATTTCACTCTTTATTTTTTAATTATTTTTACCGCGAATTACGTTATGTGAATTACTTTATTAATTTTCAAACTAAATTTTCTCAGAGATAAAGACGCAAAAGAACAAATTATTCTATATTATCGATTTATTTTTTCGTATAAAATCGCTCTTGTCATTATTGTACATTCGATAACCAGAAGATAACTTGCGTAATAATGCAAGAAGTAAAAATTTTGGCAAAACTTGTCAGTAATAAATCGATAATATATTTTATTATATTTCTTACAATTATTTGTCACTTGTCCTTTAAGCTTCTCATCCTTTCTCTTTTTAAAAATATCACAAGTTCTATCATCTTAAATTCAATTTTCAGAAAGACCGCATTACATATGGATCAACCTTAATATTTTTAACATTTCTACTTTATATATCGCTTTTATATAAGAGAAAGCTAGATTCATGAATTTGCCACATTTACAATACGATTTTACAAAACAAATAGCACTAGTACTAACAAAAAAAAAAAAAATACGCCTTGCCGGAATTTCCATTATTTATCGTTTCTATGAAATTTTAAAGAAAACATTTTAGTAAACAGATATACATATATAGATACCCAATTTCCCGACGTTACGGATTCAAGGACACGTTTCACATACACGATGACCTCCCCGCAATTGAATTCAATTAGTATCGCTCGGAGGAAGAAGGAAGAGGGAAACCGAAGGAAAGTTTCTTTTCTGCCAGGCTTAGTTTTCCCTCTTTGTTCTTGGTCTGCCCCCAGGGGAATGTTCTTAAAATTAGTTCGCATTGGCGTGATGCACGGTGCTGGTTCGTTTTAAGGCGAGCTTTTTTCCTTCTGGGTGACAACGGGATTAAATCGACTTCGACTTTCCTACGACGTTGTCAGCTTTCGGACGAGATGGAAGGGCACTTTTAATTTTCTTTTAATTACACCAATTAATTTTCCATCGTACTGACAAAGTACGGCGTATACCGCTTGTTAAGTAATCTTTATCAAATAAATAATTTAACGCGACTGCTGGCGCTTCATTTTTCAAAGGAAAGAATTTCCACGTTTTGTTAGGCGTGCGCGCTCAACGATATTTATTCAATGAAAATCAACAGTATACTTGTGACGTCGGTGTGTTACGGTAACCATTGGCGTTGTTACTTTTAACATGAAAGTTGTAGTCTGAAATACTTACGAAAGGATCATTTTAATAAAATTGTAATTTTAACAGAATCGTTATCAACAATTTATAAAAAAAAGTACGTGTGTACGGCCGCTTGTCGAATTTTAAAATAGTGCTAGAAATTTCATTTTTTTTATGTCCGATTTGTTCCTCTTCAAGGGCCATCAGAACTTACGCTCAATTTTCACTGAAGCTCGAGAGCTTTCGTGAGCTTGAAGTATCATCAATTTTCGTTAAAAATATTCGCTTGTAAGGATACATGTATGTATATTAATGTACTTTCTGTTTTAGTATTCAATAGAATAATATTCCAGGATGTTAAAATGTTTGTTAAAGCATTTTAATAACATTTTCGTTGTTCTATGATTGATCAAAGAGTATATTAAAAGGATTTATTTTTTTATAGATACTGTAAGAAGCTAAAAAATATTATCCTTGTATAAAAATAAGTTCATGGGTGATCATTATATAACTTTCCGTTAAAAAACATCATATCTATATAGAATTATGCTACAATCAAAAATATTGCAATAATATAATAAAAGAAATAGTATTTTAATGCATGGATGATGTTTCAGTAGTATAGACATGCGATTAGTCAGACACCAATTTAAGATACCACATTGCCTTGAAATATTTAAAGTATTTCACACTTATGAATAATATTTACTTACGTAAAGATTACTTACATAGAAATCATCCTACTATTTATCCAATTATTATATATATACTTCGTTGTATATCAAAATTATTTTACAATTTTTTATTATTTTAATCATGTTGCAATTTTTATTTTTCAGCTCTCCATTTACACAGCTTTTTTTGTATCATATTACATTAACAAACCAGATCTAAAAGCTTCACACTGAAAGTTGATTCATCCTTTTTTTCGGATTAACAAACACAAAATCAAATATTACTTTAGAGCAACAATCGTAAAAGTACGTTTACCATCATCGCGTTTATCAAACGGCTGTTATCGAATTACGTATAAAAATCGAATATCTACGATGGACGCAAAATACGAAACGCGACCAAAGCTTGATTCTGACCATATCAATTTTCTGTGCGTACATCGGCAAAAGACACGCGCAATATATACGCATTTGCCAATACGTGCGGCACGGCGGCGATCCGCAATATCTAGCGGTATCTCAATCGTCAATAGTTTGCCGTTCTTCGACAGACATGAAAAACAGGGGACGATGGCAATTTAGCGCTGCTTGGCTGCCTGGTTAGCAGCTGCAAAGTCAGCCATTGAGGGTGACGAAGGGAGGAGATGGGCTCGTCGTTGATCGCGCCTATCGCGACGAAACAATCGGGTCCAGGGGGTAAACGTTCAATCTCGAAACAATACGTGGCCTGGCGAAGCTCCCCGCTGCCCCGAAAACTGCTTTTATCAGGCGTTCGACGTTTCACAGCGGAGATTTATCTCGTCGTAGCATTGCGGCACAATTTAGTTTTTACCGGTGAATCGTCGCAATTCTCGTGTCCGATATGCTCCATGATGGTCGACCTGAACAATGGGAAAGAAAGAAACATGCCAATTGTATCGCCATTGGCTCTGCTGGTTTTGCTCTTCATTCGTCGAAACGCAAAATTGATTTAATGCGTCAGTGGCGGGTCGTACGCGCACGCACGCTACCCGTTTACGCGCTCAGGAAAAATTTCACGTTTACGTAGCTACCCAGCAACACGTATCCGTCCGTCTTTTTTCTCCTCGTCATATTTCATCTTTCTTTTGCCACGCAACCTACCTATGTTTCCCTCGACTCGTTTTTCGCACGAGAACGGAAGTTTTGATCAAAAACGCGCGTCGCTACCAATGAAAGGAAAAAAAGTTCCAATTACCGGTTTTCAATTTTTTGATTGTTTCATTTTTTTTCTCTAATTCCGTTACCTCTATCGTTTCATTTCCGTTACTTCCGCCTAGATCGATTTGTCAATCGGTAATTGCTCTAACTGCCCTGTATAACGTTCCGCCCGTGTTGCTGAAACCATTTTTCCGTGAGCTCGTTCTCGACAAATTTCTATTGGGGAAATATACTGGAGCTAATTAAAAAATACAATTATTGGGATTAAATAGAAACTCGAAATATTTGTTGTGGATTTACAGCAACGGAAATAACCACGTTTTTTAAAGGAGAACGAAAATATTTTCGTACTAATATTTTTGTTAATAATTGTTTACTGTACGAATGTTTTCTGCTTTTACTATTTTATGAAGAATTATTTCTTGAATGAGGTAAAAATAAGTCTCGCACAACTTTATAAATATTCCGAAATTGTATAACGAAAGATAAGAAATTAAAGTATAAAGATATGGATTTTTAAAAATATTATTCGAATTACTTGATACAAGGTACTATTAATAAAAAATTAATTAAATCCTATCAGGGAAGCGTATCAGGTTATACACTGAATTTTTCTTGAAGAATATTATTAGTTACCTAAGAAAATTAAAAATCTGATAGTTAATACTAAACTAATACTGGTAATATATTACTGCACGAAACGTATTAAAATAATACAATTATAACATAAAAGAGTCATGCCAATTATTGAAAAAAAATTGTAATATTTAAGTACAATGTTTAAAAATGTCCTAATTTTTTGTTCGTTAACATACGTTATGTCAATATTTTTAGATTATACAAATACTAGAATAATAGCAAACGTATTTATGTAAATACAATATAAATATTAACTTTTGTTCTATTAAAAAATCAACTAACAGATATTTCTCATTCTAGCACCACAGGATACCATAATATTAAGATACCTTTTGTAATGTATTCAACTAAACAAACTCAATTACCAATCCCCGCAACGTGAACTCATAATGTTCAATTAGTTCTAACCACTAATATTTCGAACATCAGCTTTCGGAGTTACCCCAGCGGTTACATACAGCCTGTTCTACTTTCATTTCTCCAAAGTGTATAAATAAAGTTCCTCGGTTACGCGATTCAATTTACCAAGCATGAAGAATCGTAGGAAACCTTTGGAACTTGTTTTACAACTCCTTTAGAAATATCCGCCGCGCTTTTACCTGCTCGTGGCTCAAGTTAAATCGCAAACTTCAGCGATTTTTACTAATAAGCTCGTCCCAGTTACGTAAGAGCACCACTTCCATTCTCTCGCGAGCAGGTCCAACTTTCGCCCGATTTTTACAATACTCAGAGATGCGTCTAAGTTTCCATATAGAAAATTCCTCTTTCGGCCTAGTTAACTTTTCAACGGAATATTGGACGTTCCCATCGCCGGACCGTATCGAATGTAATTACTTCGTTGATCTCGCTTATTAAACAAAAAGGAGCTCTTTGATCTACTTTATAAATTTTACTTTATAAATTTTATTAAAAGGTTAAAGACGATATAATAAATCTCGCTATGCAAACCTGTTAAAAGTTGGAAGGAGATTTTATTAATAGATGGCATATGCTATACAAATTTGCGAGGCACAGTAAATACTAAAGAAAACGCTCTTTACTCATGGTATTTACGTTAAGTAATTTTCCAAATTATTGGTTATATACACAGTATTACATTTAGATGCTACCTGTTCGAGCAAACAAACTTATAAAGATATCTCATATTTCATATTGTTTAATTTTACATATTTAATATTATTTTATACGATAAATATAAATACACTTATAAATTGATTATCTAATTGCTTTAAAAAGTACGATCAAGATAAGTAGAACGAGTAAATATTTGATGAGACGATGACAAAGTGACATATGATACGGACAAAGTGTTTGCACCAAACGTTTGTTTAATCAATATTTGTACTTGTGTTTTATACACTTTTTAGAAATATTTTCGCAAAAATGTGTAAAAATTTAATACATTTTGCTACGTCAAAATGATTTTTCGACGAGAACAAGACGAGTACCCTCACCATGCTTGAAACATCGATATTATCTATTGAATATACACTGAATTTTGAACGTTTCCAGTAGTATTCCGAATATCCGACCGATGAAATTTCTCTCCTCTAAATGGCAACCAGGAATGCAATGCAAGTTCCCCATTTAGATAGTTTTATACTACCGATATATCGAGTTCGATTTTCATACATGGATCGTGTTTTTACAATCAATTGCAAATAAATGATGTCAATGGTTAGCATTTAATAGCATAATACATAGCATAAATTTGTTTAAACAAATAAATATTATTCCGTCAATGAAAATTATCTTTAGATTAAAACGCATGTAAAATTGAATATACTGTTATAAAAAATGTATTGTTATAAAGTGTTGCAACTTTCATCACTTCGTTTATGACCGATCAATAAAAAATTCCAAGCAATTCATTATATGAACAATTTAATTACGTTCAATCGAGATCACTTATTGAAATCGCAGTTTAGGTGCTAGCAGTTTACGTGCTATGGTTGTTATTGCAAATTGATATAGTATATATTATACCTAATAATACAAACAGTTGTAGCTATTAATACAGATTAATATAATTCATCAGTTTTACTTGAACTATTATCGCATTAACGCTGTTATCAGTCTCGATAAAATAGATGAAATTCTACGAGTTCCAGGACGCTTACAAATGGAATTTAAAATATTCTTTTTATTATGGCCTACCAATCCCTTAACAGAATTCTATAATATAAAAAACATACGCAATTTCGCCAGTTTTATTAAACGCATTAAGAAGAAAATCTCGCAAAAAGCTGGAACGATTCTCGTATAATTATTCCATTATTTTGTCTTGCGGTCAAAATCCGCATCTTCGTGATGAACTCTAACCCTAATTTCATCATCGAGATTTCCCAAGCTTTCGCAATTCCTACTCTCACGATAGCTAAAACAATCTCACAAGGGCGAAGTTACCATTTTCCGGACCATAGCCTCAGGACGGAATCGTTAAACGTTCAAATACTATTCGTTGAAGTATGGTTTAATCAGTGAAACGTGCAGATGATCCAAAGATTGTCATGAGAAAAGTTGTGCGTCTTTACAGGGGAGAGAAAGAGAGAAAGAGAGAAAGAGAGAGAGAGAGAGAGACTCCAAACACCTTTTGCTTCGTCCGACTGAGGACCTAGCGTTGACGTAGAAATAGCAAAAGTTTTGGAGATACGAGAGTTGCGAATAGAAGAGAGATGATATCGTTGCCCGAGCCAATTAGTCTGGATTTACTAGACGTTGTCCAGAGGAGTGCACGTGGCCCTTTTTCTTGTCGATCGATGCTTTTGATTGTTCCTGCCGAAAACAATCCCGAAAATCGCTTGGAAGACTTGGGGAAAGTTTCGCGACGACGACTGGTCGAGATTCGGTAATGGCGTGCTTCGTCGCCAAAGATCGTCTGGCCTCCCCTTTCATTCGATCCCCGTTCTCGGGATCTTCTGCGTTTTACGACATAGCTTTACTTCTCGAATCTTTCTATCCCCGGGATCCGATTTACAGCCGCTATTATATGCAAATGCGACGCTTAAAATATCCTCCGTCACATGAACGCTATCACGATAGAATTCACTTTTGATCTTCTCTTAAGGAATTTTCATTTTGACCTCGACGTAGAATGTTGTCGGGTAATGAACATGTCAGTGTGTAGAATATTTATTGATATTTAACCATTATTCAGTCAAATTAATTCAGCTTTTATTAAATATGTAGTGATAAAAGTACACATATTGGTCAATTTTACTATCAACCTGTTGGCTGTGGAAGATGAGTTAATTGTCAGTTAGATCGTCGATCTTTTGGGTGTAATAATATTTTTATTTAAAAATCTCTCATCTTCATACATCTTGCTATTAATCTACTAAAAATGAACTGTAATTTACAAAAACTGAACTGTGTCGTTTATACATTTAATTACTTTTAAATTGGTTTATACAACTTTCTATTTTTGTTGAGCTTTGACAGTTAATTTAATTATTCTTCATTTTAATTTTAATTATTAATTTCATGTACATGGTTTTTATTAACAATTGTTTCTTACGTGTTTTTAATACCTATATTTAAATTAATTGAATAATGCAAAACTTTTACTGAGTACAAAAAACTTCATTTGGGATTTAAGTTAAGCTTCTTTTCTCCCACGAATACTACCCATTGTCTATTTTTCTTTAATTAAGACCGCCATTATCGGAAATTATTCAATAAAGAATTAATCGGATTGATTTTTCAGTAGTACTATTAGCTTGATGTATCTATATATTTCACTTTTCATCGTCTCTGTAATATCATGCGTGTAAAATTAATATTCGTTAAAATTCAGTCGCTAAAATAAATTCAAATATAAATTGTAATAAAGATGCATATGGGATTTCGTTTTTATTTTATTCCACTATTGATTTATGATTACTGAAAAATTCTTACGAAGAAATTGGATAAAACAGCTAGTCAATTTTATGTCCATAACAACCCACGTGTTTTTTTTTTATTTCTACTTTTAACTCATATATATATAATACGTCACCTTTAAATAGTAGCAAGACCATAACGTTTTACTGTTTAAAGAATTATTAAAATATAACACTTTTATATGTAAACTAAATCATCAATAATTTCTTATTTAACAATTTATCTTGTAAATAGATGACTTTAAAAATTTGATAATTTAATTTTTCTACCTCTTAGTGAAATTTTAAGTCAATTATTTGAAGATTCACATTTCAATATCATGCAATTTGTTCAAAATTAGTAAACTAAAAAAATGTCTAACTTTGTGATTGTAGAATTTAATTACGTAGTTTAATTATAAGCAAAATTACGATTTTCTACGATCCAAATTAAACTCTACGAAAATTAAAGAATATAAACATTTATTTTAAATAAAACAAATAAATAACAAAATAACAAAAATATCGTCTTTGATGGACACATAGATGCAAAAATTTTGTTAAACAAACAACTAGTTGACAGGGAAGAGGTAAAAACAGCCGACAAAGGGTTCAAAGGAAAATCAGTCGATCTTGCCTAAAGGGATGAAGGGGAGCGATATGTGACTTTAAAGTAAAAAGGGGACCGATGCAAATTCACGAATATTCTGCTAGGTGATTCTAGTATCCGTCGACAGCCCGGTAATTTCACGCGGTTGCATCCGACGAGAGATCGATCGACCGATGCGACATCATACGCCGCTACACAATGGGAAACAAATTACGAAATTACCATACTAAGCGACTTTCTACAGCGACACAATAGAACCAAACCATGCAGCAGATTGATCGCGATCCGCGAACGGAAGATCGCGGTCCGTACATGTTATTTGCATCTATTCAAAAGGTTATGATGACTACCGAACGAATAATCAAAGATATTGTATATCACTCTTTTTCCTTGAGCAAATTGACAAACGCATGTGTATGCTGTTTGCAGTCCATAATAATTTGTTACACTGAGTTGGAGATTGACTATACGGTAACACTTCACCGCAGTTCTAAAATACTGTTCTGTGACTTCTCCAACCCACTTCGTGTTTTATTATTTTATATATGTACTTTTATTTGTCTCACTTTTCTATTAAAATGTTTTTCTTAATTCTTAATGGCAATAGTAACTATATAATATATAATGTAATAAAATATAATATAATAATAACTTAATTCTTTTAAAAATTTCAGAAATGTGAAACAAAAATTATTGGTATATAAAAATGTCTAAAATAGGTATGCTTCTTCAACACGAAATAAAATATTTTTTAAAATAACGTATTTCCGATTATTTCCTTTGACGTACAAAAAGAACCAACTTAATCCATAGTATATGTGTGTATACATTTCATTGAGGAATTTTAATGCTACTTTAGAAGAACAGACCCTTCAATTTTTTATACTCCTTATATCGTCTAAAACTGTTAAATAACCGTGAAATATCCTGCGAGACACACAGACAAACAATTAACGCAGGAAACAGTTACCGTTCATTCGGTATCCAAAGGGAATTCGCAGAAAGTAAGAGTACTTGATGAGACTTTCATGCAGCACTCGTTTCGCTCTTTGTCCGATATCGTTTTACTATTCATTCTATTCTTTTCACGTTTGTCACAAAAATTGCTTTGTTAACGATACATTAACTAACTGATATTGTATGCGATTTACTGTTGGCAATAGTATCGGAAACAGTAGTAGTAGCGCACACGACCCGACAAAGTATCGTCTGACTACATACACGCGCTTTCTACTTAACAGGCACTCCAAGCGAAGGCGATGATTTTATAAGCACCGCTTCAATTACCAACGGAAGAATGAAATCAAAATAACCGTTTCAGAGTTTCCTCGTGTATCGCGAACCCGTTATTTCCGACCTCGTCTCCCCTTTTCTTTCTCGTACCTATACAAACAGAGTATGACCTGTTTTCATTGACATACGCACAGTCATAACTCCACTTCGTCGTTAATGAAAGAGCAACAGAATAGTTTCATGGATTCTTGCTTCGTCAGCGAGTAACAGCAGCACAGCGCCCGAGAACTTGCATGCAATTTAGATTTTACACGGCTGAGTTGAACACGGGGTTAAGATCAACACGTCGTGGAACACCCGCGAAAGTTTGCGTTTATGCAAGCGCCGACTAGATGCTGTACTTCAGAATTGCTCGCCGATAAGCAGAAATTATTACGCTCGACTTGCGTAATCACCGTCATATTGCAATCTTCGCTCTGCGGTCAACTGGTGCGGTATTTCAACGCAATTTAAATATCGTTCCAAAACTGACTGAATCGATTATTTTGTGGAAAAATATTTATATATTTATTCATTTTATCGTGACAAAAATATTACTGCAACTGAGATTGTACTTCTGTGTGTAATCGCTTTTAATAGCCTAATTTATGTATTGAAACTGAGTAACATAAATTGCGTTTCGAATGTCTAATAGCAACAGACGTAATACGAAATAATGAGTCATATTACGTTTCGTCTCGACAAATTATGCAGAACAAACTACGCAAACTCACAAAAGTATTCGGACGCTTGTGGGCAACCTATTCTGAATATAGCTTATATCCAAAATTATCTATTATCAAGAGCATAAATATCGTTCATCTCTCTCTTTCTTCTAATGGCAGTAATTTTAATAGATTTTAATAAAAATAAATTAGTCTGACGCAAATTTGAATACTAATGTGTGGTGCTGATAGTTGTTTTATAGGTTCATGGAAACGCGATAACAACGATGAATCGAGGACAACGATGGGTATAAACAAAACTCATTTTTATACGTAAAAATTGGTTCAATTAAAAAACGGATACGTGTAAAACTGTAGCGGTTTACGCGGATCGATCCAGCTACAAATAGTCGTTTATTGAAATTTGTATAACACGGTTATTACGCAAAAATTTCGTTTATACGAATTGCAAACACGTTCAAACGATTTCCTACATACAGTTTACAAAATTGCATTCGTATTTTTTGTCGCGGTGACAAACGTGTGATTAACAAGATTAAGAACGCCGATTAAAATGCTCTTTCTGTCGTGTTATAATTTTTATTATTTCAAAACTAATGAGAGAATACATCCCAAGGTAACATTTAAAACGACTGCTGCGCTATTATAACTTTCTCATTAGATCATAGAATCCTATTGTAAATTATTCTACGTATTTTATTTAAAAATTATATCTAATTTACTTCTTTCATATTTGAGTGCATTCGCTATGGTCTGTGTCATTATATTATTATTACCCATATATTAAAAGAAAACTCTGCTTCAAAACAAAAATATTTATACACACATATATATACATAGTCATAGAAAAGAATTGTTCATATCGTTCGTTAAAAATGAATACATAGCTTCCTACCCCCTATTCTCAAATGAATCCTAACGTGAGAATAATTACAATACGTTTCACGTAAATTATTTTCTAACGTCGAATGAAGTTACAATATTCCCACGGCAAGATTAACAAACGACTGGAGAATTCGCGCATTCTAAGCTAATACGTATCCGAAGGAAACAAGCGTAGCTCGTAGAATGTGTCTCAGTTCGATTTTGCGAGTTTGCTACAATTACGGAGTTGCCGAATGCAGTTATTAGGACGACATTACTGGTTATTAGCACTAGTCTTGTAATCACGGCACCCAATGACAAGGTGCTCGGATTAGTGGCATCGAGTTGAATCGGCGGTTGCGGAATTAATTAAAGGATGTCGAGACGCGTCGTCTTCGTGCGCGCATCCGTCGGCCGATTTGCATGAACATACCGAATTCGACCAAGTATCTATAAAGTGTTACTTAAGTAATACGTTTTGGAAACGTTAGTTGCGCCTTTTAATTTTACGCACTGCACCTGAAGTTCGAATTAGTCAAATTACTTCAAAGTTGGATTCAAACTGCTTGATTTAAGCCTTGTCTGGATTAGTCAAATTATTTGAATTCAAGCTATTCGGGTTCAAACAACCTGATTTCAAATAGGAAATAAAAAAAAGCATGTAGCTGTATAAGTAGGTGAAAGAGTACTTATAACTGGACTGCGGATTTATTTGCATTTATAGGGAGTTTGAAACAGAAATTTTAAACGAGAGTTTGCACAGAATGTATGGAATATGGAAAAATATCCAAAGTCTAATACTTTCGATAATACTTGTTAGGTAAAATAAGCTTCTGTCAAGGTTTTAGTTTTTTAATTATATTCTTAAAAATTTCTATGGAAATTTTTTTATTATTATTTAAAAAATTATATTTAACAGCAGTTTTATATTTCTTTCGTCAAATTCTCTACAATTTCCTCTTAATTTTATTAATTTTGTTTATAAAGATGAGTCTATACATTAGAATAATAATAGTCTTCCATGGACTTGGCCAATACAATTGTTACTGTCCGACCTCTAAAGAAGCCTAGCTGCAATACTGGCGAAACGTCAAGTTATAATACTTATCGGAAATGGCTTACATTCAAAAGCCTGGAGTAGTAACAAGCTTATGAAAGGATTGAAAATATTGCAGTATAATCAGAAACATAAGTTTCTAAATCCTGCCGTACGATTTATGTGCGTTTAAAGCTGATACATGAAAGTTAAATCTAGTATGATGGATGTTTAAAGTAAAACATTAGTCAAATTTAAATATTTTCATATTTAAGTATTATTATCCTGTCACATAATTATTACTGTGTGTTTTTTTATATAATTTATATTATTATACACACGTATCTTTAATGTGTGCTTAATTTCTCCAAACAAATTGCAGGAGTGTAATCTACAAATGCAAATAAGAAAAACTGTTATGTAAATAACGTTTATAAAGTAAAACATATATATAAAGTTTTGCTGTAAACTCTTTAATATAAAGTTATAAGCGAATGTTGCTTCGCAAATAACAAATGATCTCTTGAGTATTGGACCAGTTACAAATGTTACACAAGCAAATGTGTTGGAATCCATAATTCTCATTTCATTGTTAATTAAATGTATGTGAAACACAATTCCCTTGAGAAAAATCACAATGAATTGCCAATAAAAACATACATTTTTTTCTGACATTGAAATATGTAAATAGTTATAAAATAAAATATTCCACAGTAATATGTAATAAACTTATTATTTGAAAACTTAAATGTCATTTTCAATAAGTAGATAAAGTAATTTGGACCTTTGATTTTATAAAGCGACTTTTATGAAAAGATAAATTTATGTGCAGTGAAATTTTTAATATCAGCATTTTACAAACATTAATGAGAGTAAGTAAAAACAACAAAAATACACTTTAGAATTTCATAAATTTAAAAGAGAATATTTAGATTTAATAATATAACCTTCGCTGCATTTGCTTCGCTACTTTATTGCGAAAAGTAAACCTAGATTAACTAGAACTTTTCAGGATATCGCAAGGTGCACGGTTTTTTATATAAACGCGAGTACTATTTTATATCAGAGGTACAAATAAATATAATCCAAAAATATCTATATTAATATTTGTACTTGTTTCCTCTTAGATCTGTTTCCTTCTTTAGATCTTTCTCTCTTAGGATCTCTTAGCATTTTTAGATCCTCCATCTTTCGTGTTACATTTTTGTTTTACGTTCCTTTTTACGTTTCGGTATGAAATACGTCACGTATATGCACGTACTTCATACTTTTTATTGTCACGTTTACTTGAACCAACCATAAAACTGTTCGCTTATTTTATGCTAAAAATAACTCTCTGATAAACAAATAACTTATCAATCGACTCTATCAAGCAACGTTTATTACGTTTCGATTCGGAATTTTTGCCGACGAGGCGAATCCACCCCTTTTCCGATAATTAATACAAACGCCATAGCATAATAACAGAGATAAATACTTTGGGATAGCAATGCTGGCCGATACACTGGCACGGCGAGGGAACAATGCAAATCCATTTCGCGTGCACGCGTATAATGTCAAGATAATTGCGTTATTTTGATAATACGGAAGTCTATCCCGGCCGAGTGATCCAGGCATCGAGTGTAAACGAGTTCGGTGTGATGTTACCAGGATGAGCAGAAAACGATAAAGCTCTGCATGGAGAACGTGTCGCGCTGACGAAATCGCTGCAAATTAATTTCTAGTCCCAACGACACGTCGATACGCAGGGTCAGCAACGTTCCACGTACGCTATCATTAATGCAACGTAATACCGAGTCGCCGCTAATATTGGGAGAGCGTATAATTTCAAACGAAAAGCGACCGTGCAGCTGTTGTAATTATTAAAGAGAAACAGAACGATTTGTGCAACTCGCGTACGTTCTTCAAGGAACATCTTCGAGAAAACATCTCACTCAGTAAAATTTTATGATCGTTTGCCATTATGTAAATAGTTCAAACGATTGAACATAATTCAGTCCCGTGTTAGAAGAACATCAAAACCATCAAAGATAGATTTCGAAGGCTAGAATGAAAAATTAAAAAAGCAATGTTTGGTCACTATCTTCTAGAGTACATTTTCTTTACCAACGTTACGTATTCGGTAAATAATTTTTTCAGCAAGCTTGCAAATAGCTTTTCTTGTTTGAATCGTGCCATTTTTGAAATTCATATATTTATGCATATACATATGTACTCCAACTTTGTTACACTCCGAATTTTATTGGTATGAATAAGAACTTTCGCAACTTCGCTTTCTCCAGAAATTATTAAAGAATCATTCCAATGGAAAAATATTTACTCGTGTAAATCTTGTGTAAAAGGTAGGTTTGTACGTAACACAACGTGCAATTATTTTCAGCAAAAAGTAAAGCGGAAATTGACAGAACTGCAGAGACAATCTCGATTAGCTGGCGGACCGTGGCGTGTCTATGAAAAATCGGCGTGACCATCGAATGGCGCGGCGCGTTGAGTGAGTACATACTTCCGCTTTTTGCCCCGATAACAGTCGAACAACGACAGACCGAGTGATTTGCGGCAGGTGATGCTATGGGACGCCGAACGCAGGATAGGAACAGGCTACGTACCTATTGCGTTAATTGTGATCGTTAATTCGAGTCACGTAGCGAGGGTCGCAGGAGTTTATACCCCACCGCAACGTCGGCGATGGAAAGCATCGATCGGCACGAACGAATTCTGCTAAACGTCCCGGTCATCCATGGGCTTATCTTCTCTTCCCAAGGGCGGAGGTTCAATTGGGAATCGACGTTTGCAGGATTCTTATTACGGATATATCTTTCTCATGGTCAGTTCTTCGTTTTGCACGACACGGTTCTTTAGAGAATCATTTAATTAATAATCTTTTGATATCTTTCTACGTCAGACTATGCGAGACATTTGCGAATACGATTGAATCGATGATTCACAGAGTTAGGGCAGTCTTACAAAACTTTTCAATTTAATTAGCTGAGTTTATATATAGACTTATCAGATATTAAGGCAAAGAATTTTATACATGTATATTTTTTAATAATATATATATGCTCTTCTTTGCTTTAATATCTGATATCTGATACTTTATAAAGCAATTTTATTTTATTATTTTATGGAGAAATATAATTGGAGAAAATGTAATATGTTCTCTGTTATATTACTGTCGGATACTTGATTAAAGAAAATAAGAATCGAATCAGAAATATTTTATTTAAAATGTGATTATATAGTTAGTTTATAATTCTATTTTATCAGTAGATCCTGCTGCGATTTTCCAACATTTTTCATATTTTCACTATAGTTTCGACAAAATAAACTTATAATATACTTATACTCAAATATTTATGAAAAGAAAATCATGAAAAGCTTATATCTGTGTATAACTAATATATACTTTTTGTATTATATATAAAAACACTCAATCTAATTGAATCGAAAAATACCAGGAAACTACGCGGCCGTCTACCTTTATCTGATGATTTTTCTACGCCCTGTGCCTAAGAAAAATGTTCTTTTAATTAGGAACCTTGTGGGGGTGAAAAGCAAAAGGGGTGCAGTATTCACAGTGATCAATCACACGATTGGCCGTTTTGAACGTTCTGCGGAATCGTGTGGAAGGAGAAAGGGAGTGAAAGTAGCTGATGGAGTGGTGTTTTTCATTAATTGGCTGGCTCTCGGTTGTTTGCCGACCGAAAGACAAAGTTAAACAAGGGCGCAACCTTGCGAAGAAATTGAGAGACTTCTATAATCAAACTCGTTATCGGATCAGACCTGGTGTGTAAGTGCATTCCTTCAACACGGACGATGGCGCTACTCCTTCTTCGTGAAATTAGTTCCGCGTCCATTTAGTAATCACCTGCCGTTCCCCTTGATTAGCCAAAACTTGTGCCCTTCCATTCTGTGAAGCCTTTACTCGCTTTGCTTTGCCAGCCGGCGTTCCTGAACCACCCCCTTCCCTCAACTTCTGTACTTTAATGGACAATTTACTTGCGCGCCTTGACGCCGCGCAGTTTAGGAAAGACCCATTACGAATGGGAAACCGCTCCTTCAGCTGACGCTCCTCCTAATCGAGGCGTGGGTGCCCTTTTTCTAATTCCTCACACGGAAACCGTTTCAGATTCTATTTCAAAAGTCGTGCGTTACCTTTGAGTGGAATTAATTAAACGTGAAATGTGATACTGCTCCCCAAGCTTTATCGGTACCTTTTCTTTATATTCTTTTTATATATTCAGTGTTGGTATTACTGCTATTTTACTTCTTATTTTGATTTTATTTGTATTTTATTTTAGTTTTCGATATTTATTATAGTTATTGATCTTCGGTATATGTTATAATATTTTTGAAATATTTATCATGGTTTCTATATTTCTATGTATGGTTTTTGATATTCTAAGCGGTATGATATGTTTTAAGCATTAATTTCTATTACAATAATTACACTTAGCAGTTATGGTTAGTAATATGTTATATTTAATATATAAATTTTAAAAGGTGTTGATGCGTAGAATTGTAATTTCTTCAGAAAATTGTACCAGCTCAGTTAATTATGCAATACATAACTTTTTCTGCATTGTACCAGTACATAATTTTTTCTGTCTTCCTTTAGAATTAAAATGATTTCATGGTTAACGGTTTTGTTTGAAATATTGAAATATTGTAATCCGAACTTGACAAGCGAATTAACCTGCTTCGAAAGATGATTTCGCAAAAGTCTGGCTCACTGCAGTCATTCAAAATAAAGGATAGAACTATTTATTCATCGTAAAATTTCTTCTTTCGGTATTTTAATTGTTTCAAATTTCTTTTTTTTTTTTTTTGGCTCGACCATTTCCTTAAAAGTGAACATAGCAAATTTGTTCTAGTGCCAACTTAATTCTATCGTTCTTCTACCGTAAAAAAAAACTGGCGTCTGTGGAAGCAAGAGTAATAAAAGACAAATTTAAGCTCTTTCCCTGACGATCTCATTAATCGATAGAATAACAACAATTACAGTTGTAAACATTCTTCCTTCACGAAAATCTATTCCTTCTAATATCCTTTTCAATCTGTTTATTTTTTTTTTTTTTTTAACATCTCGTTTAATTGTGTGGTTCACTAACTGCCAAGGCAAAGATTCTTATTCTGCCATTTATTTCGTGGGAACCTCTAATCGCCTTTCACGTATCAAGGAGGAACTGCATCAAAGATCTTTTAAGCTTCTCCTAATTGGATATTCCAACTGTTTTAATACCACCGAAGAATCTTATTTTCTTCCGTTTCTTTTTCTATCTGTCCAAAGATCGAGGTCGCTTAAGAATGTCAATTTCTTTCGCTGCAACTTATCTACGTGTTAATTTAAGCCGATAATCATGCTTCCGCTCTCGTTATTGGATTTTCGTGAAAGCTACCCGTTCAAAAAATCGTATTCGTTCGCGTCCAGCTAATTTCACATCGTCGACGACGTCGACAATCGACGTCCATTCGAACGATTAACCTTCAATTGCCTCGCGAATACGAACTATTCCTTTTTCCCATTTTTCCCCGTTTATTCCTTTTTCTTTTTGTTGTAATTACCTTCAACTCGAGTGATATTTCATGCAAAATCCGAGCGCAACCAGTTCGCGAAAGGAATTTCTCGACAATGCTTCACTGCACGCTATTGATAAAATCAAGAGAGGCCGGCTCAGCTCATTCCCTCCGGACAAACGGAAGGAAGGGACACGTGTTTCGTCGGACAGTTTACATGGACCCTTGGCTTTTGATCAAACTCGACGGCTCGAGCCCTTAAAAGCGTCCTTTCTTAACAAGTGGCACGGATCTTTAATCCCATCGTTCTTCTAAAAGCGTCAAATAAAGAACCATGCTCTCGGCTATATGCTCTTTGTCTCGACAACGCCGTTTTTCCCCTGTTATGTGTCTAGTTGCGCCCCTTTCTCTCGCCCGTACAATCACACTAGAGCTCCGTTTCTTGACACCAGTCGCTTTCTCCTTCTTTCTTTTTTTTTTCTTTTTCTTTTCGTTTGCTGTTGCATTGCCTCGTTCCGCTTTCTTCTCGTTCGTGTCTCTTCTCATCGAAGTCCCCGGCGTGAGCGTGCGCACGTTGAAAGGTAGCTGAAGTTCGTGAACGACGACGCGACGTCCTTTTTTTTATCGTAAATGACTTTAAGTGGCCTTAAATAGCCCATTACGTCTAAAAACGGGTTATGAATGAACGTCTTGTTACGGGGCCACGTGTAACCATCCCTTCGGCTCTTCATAAAGGCTTTTCACGAAACCATCCTAATTACAGGGCCCCGAGCAAACGTTTTCCTCTTCCCTGCGCTTGACGTTTCACCAATAACACTCGAAGCCTCGAGTTAGGAGCGAAGAGCGTTCGGCATTTTCGCGCGAATCCGATGCTGAAATATTCGCCGCGGCAACGTCAACCATCCGCGTATTTGATGCTTCGTTTCACCCTGGGATTACGATAATTAAAGCTAAACTGCATTATTTTGCACCAGCGAATTAGTGGACGACAAAATTGTTAGTTCGTTATGCCACGGATTACGTCATTTCATTTGAATATATAAGTTCTTGTCATATGGTTTAATAATGTTACATTGTTAATTAAGTAAATACGAGTTAGGAAGCATTATGTGCTTTATTAGGCGATCTTGTGAACGTAGAAAATTGGTTTTCAGCCATCTATTAGAAATTGTTTACCACGTTGGTAATACACATTTCTTCTGAGACACTATATCATTATGTGCATATATAAATTATTATATATCTGTTTATCGTTCTACAATATAATCTGGTACTTATATATAATTCTATTTTTCAAAACGATCGTTTCTTCGTATTACTTATCTTTTAAGGGTCTTTGTTCATCACTTCTCGTTTTTACGTTTCCTTTTCTTTTTGTGCCTCTTTCGTAAAACATCTTGTTGTAACAAATATAATAATGTAATAAATGAAAATATATTACGGATGAATATTTGAAAAAATGTGTTATAAGAGTAATAAATCATAGTTTCACAATAAAATATTGATCAATTAGATTTTTCTTTATGTTGGATGTCTGGCGCAGCATATTTGATAAATTTCTCTCTTAGAAATGAGGAACATTTTGTCATGTCCTATTTTATGATAACATGACTGAAAAATTCTACTTCATCCCAACTTTTTCAGAAAGAAAGTGGAATTTAGAGAAAAGATATCAGTAAGATTAAAACGTAATGTCGTGTACAGAAAACGCTTCATTTTTCTTCACAGCTGTCTCAGTTAAACTGACATACTTTCTGAACATTCTATTTGTCTGAATTCGCTGTTAAAGTTACTATACGTAATATTACAACAGTTTAGAATTGCTTTACTGTTCTAAGAGAATATATTTCTCTGAGCATAGTCAAATTCATAAAATTACCGATATATAATTAATAATACGTTGTATAATAAATACCAATATATATAATACGCATTATAAAATTTCTATAATATCGAGCATTATTTCCATTCTATTCTACTCTAAATACGAATTCTGTTGCTAGTATAAAGTAAATATATTTTTAATAATGCGTGAAAATCACAATAAAAGTAGACTTCTTATCCCTTGTACCATCTGCTTTTACACTTAAACTATTTCTACATATTCATTTCAATAAATCGCCACAATGAAATAATAAAATATAAGATTAAATACAACTGCCGTGCGTTTTACTTAATAAGAAATAAATAATTGGCGTACGGACGCATCATTATTTTATTTTTTAAGACGAATGTAAAAGATATCAGTTTCCAAATGTTTCCACTTTAAAACTGTTTCTCATTTATCTCTCGAGTTCAAACTTCGATGGAAGATACTTCCAAAGTTTTTCTTATCTTTTTGTAAGTACACGAAGATCTCGAAGCGCAAAATTCACATCACCCTTCAAGCTGATCGACTTATTAAGCGCAAAAGATTACCTAACTCATCCATACGCCACCATCTGAGTGTACTTCCGTCACGAGAAAAATAGTGTACTTCCGTTCGTTTGACAAGACGAATGTTCCGGTGGTATGAGCAAGATCGCAGGGGTTAGAGTTCATGCATTAGGGTAGTATACTTTTGCCGACATATCTTGTCCCCAAACGTTCAGAAGCAACGAGATATTGAGGGGCGGACAGCCTGCATGGGAAAACGAGATAGTTCGGTATAAATCAATAACACGAATTGGGAACGTTGATTCCGGCCAGAAGTGCCAACCTGTTCATACCTTTGGCACTCTTGATAAAACAGTTAAACACGTTTGATAAGTATTGTAAAATATGCTCCCAATGACAGGTACATGCATCTACGATAACAATTGAAAAACGAGTTCCTAAAAATGCAAGATGTATCATTTCATAAAGATTTAATGAAACTGATAAGAAATAATTTTAATCGATTGGAAACATTAAATTGGGCGAGCTTCGGTGTTTTAAACTTTAAATTTCTCCTTTATGTATAAATTAACGTGAAGGATCTAAACATTTATTTAATATATTTTTTATTTCTTCAAATTATATTATAAATTATATTATATTTATTTAAATATTGGTTACAAAACAGATTGCATGATGATTTTTGATATAAAAATTCGAGTAATTCTCAGTAGTTGACAAATATACTTTTGTATCAGTTTTCTTATATTCATTTCATATATATTTTAGGTTATTCGAGAAATAATAAATAAAAATAACAATCCTTATGTAAAAATTTGTACAGAATTGTTACAATAATATTTTCTTGAAAGAAAGAAGTTGTTAATTTAAAAGTTTCTAGAAATTCTAAAAATGAGTTAGAACTAGTATCGTATTTACAATCGTTCCTACCTTGTTACTTAAGAAAGACTTTAAATGAGTAAACGTTTATTTATTTAAATAAACGTTCAAAGTAAAATAAAATTCTTTGTGTAATGTGAAACTACGTTGCTTTTTACAGAAATGCTATGATAAATAGAATATTTAATATTCGAGATTCGAGGAGGGAATAAAACTCGGTAAATGGAAGATTCTCATATAGGGCTTGGATTAAAGCAGCGGAGACATACCCATTATACTTAACATTTAAATTTGAAGGGCTTTAGGGCACGTTTCACCGTTAACCAAGTAGATTTATGGCCTCTTGATATTATTTTCTCATGAACTAAAGCAAACCGAAGTGGGGTAAAAGCAAAAAGTTTCCGATATTAAAAATAAAGATTATGTGTTTTAATAAAAGTATATTAATCGAAAAAATTACCAAAAAGAAAATTTGTAGGTATGGTATCTGTAGGAATCTGAATTTTTCAGTAAAAAATTTGAATTATCTTTTATGAGATACTTATTTATTTTATAGACGTAAAAAGAACAAAATTCTTGAAGAACCATTATAATTATCGGTCGTAACATAGTGAATATTAAAGAACAAGGACTAAAACTTCCAATATAACTTATCCCATTCACGACATTATTTTATGGTATCTTTATTCCAGAAAGTTTCTCAATTGTTAAAAATTTCATTTTTGTCCATTCATTTATACGATAAGGTACTTTAATAAGATCATAACGAGTGAATACTAATTATACGGTGTAGGTTTATTAATTTTCAACTTCGTAATCTGAAATCTCAGCTTACTAATATTTTTAAGTCGTTATAAAATAAACATTCTAAAGGCGAAAGCTGCTAAAGTATTTATTCCTTATAAAGTTAAAATACGTCTAGGCATCGCTGTTGTTAATGTGCGATGTGTTCTTTCTTTGCATTTAAAGCATAATTAAAGCGTGTTTAACAGAACACGACACGTAGGGAAGCAGACACCTGTGTACATTTTGCCGTACACTTTTTAATTAAAGCGAATTTCTTTGGAGCATAATTAAACTTAGGATCTCGTGAACAGCTTTCACGTATTCATATTTACGCATTCATATATTATGCATATTTATACATATGTTTATATGCATATATATTATACAATATATATACATATATATATATATATATATATATGTATATATATTGTATATGATACAATTTACATTTTACGTACAGGTTTAAAGATTAAACACTTCCAACATTAAAATTATACTATATATCTATATAGCGTTTTAATATTCTCTCAATTAACTGTCTTAAATTTTTCATAAGGCTTTTGTGAAGTTAGCCATAAATTAAAAGGTACAGTGCCTTTACATAGAATGTCGTATAGACTATAAAATAGAAGAACAAGTTTCAATTTTCTGCTACAAGAAGTACTGGCTTTAATGAGCGTTTGCATTGTACAGAATTTGTACAAGAGAATGATACACTACAAAATTGTAATGAAACTTCTTGACAAAGACGCGATGACAAGGTAAAAATGCTTTATAGAATTTCATTGTACCTTACATTTAATATCATTTTTATCTTTACATAACAGTACGTACTAATAAAATAGGTATGTCGCTTTTATCTCGTTCTATCAATTTTTTCATTCATACTATAAGTTTAAAATAATGCATGAATATTTATTTAAATTCGATGAGAATTCACACGTATTTGTTCAAGCTGTATACGCTTTTTTATTTCCGAAAACGCTTTTCAAAATCGTTTTCTATTCGCCCAAAGTGAGCAAAACATTACTTATCGTGCGCTTAGAACTTTAGTTATGTATATAAAAATTACAAAGCCATTCTGCGTTGCACTGTTAAACCAGGACGGGTAAACGCAGCAAAAAGGGAAACGCGGGCAAAATTGCTTACATGAAACTTTACGTCAAAGCTGTGAAACAATCTAATACCATCGTGTTACTTATGGCGTTTCAAACGAGTAAGCTCGAAAATTGGATGGTTTCCTGGCGAAATAAAATTGAGACGTTTTCTGTAAGAAGCCGAATTATAGAAATTCAATCGTCGTACGTTAATATAGCCTCGGAATGGCAAATCTTGCAATTTTTCTCCCGTATACGAGCGGCATTTTAGAAAAAGAAAGTCACTCTGTGAATCCAAGCGAGACACTGTCGCCGAATTTTCACGTGCGTCGCGGAAGTCGAGTTATTTTACTTCTTTCCTGTGCTGGGAGGCGTTGCGACGCTACGAAGCAATAAATCAGTTTTTCCACTCCAGACGACGTATGCCGTGGCGCTGACGCTTCCTTCTTCGTTACGTTATCAACCAGGTTCTCAAGGGAGGGACGAAAAAGAAATGCCTAGGAAATTCGCAATGGAGAAAGAGCTGCTACATTATTCGTGCTACCGTTTTTAAGCATTTCTCGTGCCGCCATTGCTTTTCCAGGCGAACTTTTCACTCGATAGGTCAATTACTTGTCTTTAGTGTCACTCTATCTTCGTAGCTTTTGTTGACCGATTCGTTGCATCTTCGTTGCTATGTTTTACTTACTAATTATCCTCTTTTTACGAATATTGTTCGTCTCGTCCAACGCTATAGAAAAACCAGCGTTTAAATATAGGGTAAAACCACTGCCATTATGCGAGACAGAACTAAGATAAAGTCGAACAGAACTGCGAATGAATGGATACGCAGATCTTGCCGCGCAAGAGTAGGATAACCGTAGGGTGATCTCGATAAAGTAAATGCCGCTGGTGCGTTCCTATCGAACCGAAAAGCGATAACAAACGGTCAGACGAGGGTGGGACACAGTTATTCTCAAGCTTCCTAAACGCGAGTATGCGAATGCACATGGGAATATGAGTATAATCTTTACGCTATTACTATACTACGCCATTACCATATTATTTTTTTTATGGGTCTTTTTAGGTTCATTGTTGCAGCAATATTCATATTTATGATCTGTGTTCGGTTATAAAACTAAGCTATCCCATCATGACGATGTCATCTATTTTCCATGAGTTTTATATATTTTAGACATGGACATACTTTAGTTAAATTTAGTATATTTTTTACTAAATAATCTGTTTCTTTTATAAGGAAATAATACCATAAAATATTGTTATCAATAATTTATTAACTGTGTGCATATCGATGGATACTCGCTTAAGAAAGCACACACATAATAATAATACTTACATAATACCAGTACGTAAAAAAGTCTAAAAGCAAATAGAAACTAATAAAATCATAAATATATGTATAATATCTTTATGTAATTAACATGAATAATTGCTTATTGTTATTTATACAGTGTTTCTCTTTATTGCAATACAAATGCAAACATGATAAGCATGGATTACAGGTCATGAAATAAGTCGTGTAACAGAGGGAAAGAAGAGAGAAGTCACCAGCGACTAATCACAGATCTTAAGCAATTTAAGCTACGTAACAACGACGCCAGCGCGCAATTAAAATGCCGATAAAAGCGGCGTTTTATTTTGCTCTTCCTCTCGATTCGGCGAAATGCGATTTATCTGGAAGTTCACTAAAAGTACTGGGTTCCGTGTGCGGCTGCCTTTTCTCGTAGAAAACCAGAACCGGCGTGGACGCGTTGGTGAATAGTGACTGCGAAGGTTTTCAGCATGGTATGCACTACGGAAAGTCCTTAAATAATCCGCTTAGCTTGCGATTGTTGCCAAATCGGCTGGGTAGGGGATGAAGCGAAACGTCGTTCCAATGGAAATCCAAAGTTTGTATAATTGCTGTGGCAAAAGAAAATAAGGTGGAAAACGAGGGTAGTATGAGCTCGCGGGCAAAAGAAATTAATTAGAACCGTTAAAGATTATATTTCACGGGATGATGTCTCGCCGTCTGAAATTTCTGCGGCTTGAGCGATTCGTGAATCCAGTGTTATTAATATTCGCCGGCCAGCTAGACAGTAAGTGAGGACGAATAAAAGAAATCAGTCGGCTATTTGCACGCTCCAATCATCGGAATATAATTAAAAGTTCAATTTCAGCCGGCGATTTGTTAACGACGCTGTAATATAAAAAGGCACGGTTCAGGTGTAACAAATTTATTCGATTATAAGCTTTAACGATTCGACGTTATAGATTAATATCTTTTACGATAAATCGGAAATTTATTTCAGCAGATATGTAACGAATATATTTAGTAAAAATATGTATAATAAATCAGAAAAATAATTACCGTAATTAGAAGAAATTTACGCAAAATATGGAATTTAATATTTAACATCTATTGAAATGTTTTTGAAGTTAAATGAATTATTTTACATATATAAATTGTTGCGTATATTTATTGTCGTACTTGCTTATTATGTATTTAATGTTGAATTATTACCTATAAATATTATTTGTACATCTATAAATATTAAATATTAATATTATGATATTATATGTATTATATATAAATATTATCTACAAATATAAGGAATATGATTATGTGGCCTACTATTAATGTGATGTTAAACGTTTCTCACAATTGGAAGGAAAGTTATAACGAATTTAATTAATTGAATTGATTTTCTACCAATTTTATTCCATTTTAATTCATATTTCACCTCATATTTTGTTCTATCGTCCAATATCACTTTGATGTGATACATCAGTATAATATTGTTAGTTTTCTTCGAGTGGTTTTTCTGTTTTAAATGTTTGGTCTACAGTCAAATTATCAATTAAAGTTCGATTATCTATTTTCGATAGTTCTTGATAACCAGCATATCAAACTAGACAATTATGATTCATTCAACATTTGTCACAATCCACGATGCGTAACATGATTTATGACGATCTTCAGTTGTGTTCTGTTTCGGTTACAACTCGACAATGTGTCGGCGTTGGTGAATTGGTTATTGTAAAGCAATGACAACGTTTAGACAGGGAAGACAAATTGTGTCACTTGAGAACAATGATCGCAATTATGATGATTGTTGTATCATGTTAGTGAACCTGATGCAACTGGTAAAGTCAGTCATAACAACTGAAACCAATGATAATTAATGTTTGATTATTCGCAATATTAAATACCAGCACCCTTTTGTGATAAGTGAAGTTCTAATTTCAATAATATTGAGCACATAACGGGTCCCTATGTATATATTATTATTGTATTTCTCTGCCAATTAAATTTTATGTATTTAACATTATAACGTTTCAGTTTTCAAATTGTGATAAGAAATTTAATAATTTTATTGGCGTAGTATGCATACGTATTTTAAATGCAATTGCGATAATCATTTCTTTCAAATTTATATTAATATAATATATAATATAACTATAATTTGTATTAAAGCATAAACTTGTTATAGATTTATATATTGTTAATGGTTTCTTTTGCTATAACCGTTACATAAATTTTATCGGATCAAATAAATCTGTAAATGCAGTCTTAAATGTAAAATTTACTTCACGGCCTTCGTTTAAGTTGAAAGTTATACGTTTTCTTTATACTTGCCATATTTCTATATAAAATCACTTGATCGTGATCGATCACTCACATTTTATTTATATCCTATCTTTATGTATATAAAATGCTTCCACGGCGCACAAAATAAAATTATTCACCTAAATCCCCACACACAGAATCGTAAAATTTTACACGCCATTCCAGCCAGCAACTTCATTCTTAATTAAGTACAAAGTAGTAACGTTACAAACACCAAAATCACTTTGACCCACCATACGGAGACCCGATGGTCGTTTCTTCAAATTCTTTTCCACCACGTCCATTAACCTTTCCAACCAGATTAACGGGAACTTTCTCGCGAGACTTTTTCCCGTTTAACGGATTAAATCCTTGGACAACTAGCGGCAGACGCGCGATAACTGTAAAGATATAGTTGATGAGCGACCTATCTATCCTGATAATATGGCCAACGAGGATTCACTCGGTCTGTATGCACCTGCTACCAGTAAATCAATAGCAGATACGCTGTCGCGTAATTTCTGCGACTACCGGCTTGCACGCGTTACACCCCTCACGCCAGTTCACCCTCGTGTGCACCCTCTGTTCGGCCGGTAGCAGGCGTAGTCTGGCCTCGTACCCTTTCGTTCAAGTGTGACCCCCGTGGCGCCGTAAGATAAATTCTCTTTGGCACTAATAGGCGTTAAATATTGGTTATGTACCCTGTGGCTCGACAAACGCGGTCGCGCGCAACGAGCTTCGCATAATTCGGTAATCATATCGGCATGATCCGCTGCCGGACGGACTAGCGGTTAAGCGATCCAGCGTGGCGCAGCTTCCGCCAGTGAACAGCTTATCGAGTGCACTCCATACGACAGGAGGTTCATTACCCGCATCATCTGATGTTGTATTTTTCTTTCGTATTTTAGCAAAAATTCCGTCTGTCGCTTATCGTTATTAACCGTGCTGCGTTTTTGGATAGAAACTTATTTTTCTCATTGTTAACAAATTTCTTAAATGCGAGCAGAATGGTTTGGTACGCAATTTTTTTAAAAATATTAAATGTCCTTTTGATCATTGAAGCAAAAGTGATGTTGAGATATAAAAATTCGTGGAGTGCAACAGGATTATAAATTTTGAATGAAAAAGATTCTGTATGGGCAGAGGTTTGTTTGCAAGAGCAAGGGATTATAAAAGGGATTGCAGTTTCTTGCTTTGTAATTACAATTTGAAATCTGGGAATTAATCTGGCAACTTTGATGCTTTCATTAGTTGTCTGTTTTTATTAAATACCAAATTATAATCGGTGTTTAGTGACTTAAAAGGAAAGAATATTAAATTTACTGTCGGTATGCAAACGTCAAAGAATGTATTTTCTTTCATGTCTGCTCGATTGCGATTTCAATGCTTTCAAGCGGAATTCTCCAAATCAAAAGCAGGGAGCTGCTCAGTCTACTCTATCGTTTCGTCCATTCAAGCAACATAAGCTAAAAGTACGGATAAGGAAACGGTTTGCCGCAACCCGAAGACGAACTGCCCCTAAAAGTTGAGTTCACTTTACGCAACATCTAAAAGTGCTTATGCACCATTTCGATTGAATTCCTCTTTTTTCGTTAGCAATTACAAATAAATCCAATTTCAGGAATTTCATACCATTTTTGTACGTACCATTAGTTTTCTAAAATAAAAATGTTGCCTATGTTGTGTGCGATTTGTTTTTATTTATTTGTTTATTTATATGACAGAATAAAATTTTGACAAAATAACATGATTTTTGTGTCGTTATTAATTAATAACTAATACAATGCAATGATAGCAAAAGATTATAATACTGTATTATACTTTTACTTATATGCAATTTTGGAAAACATATACGAACTTGATTAACTTGTCTAATATTGTACAATAAATTTAATGTGATAAATTTAATTTTCAAAGAAACGATAAAACATTTGTTTTAGTTTTTCAGATTCCTTCATTATATTTAGCAGAAATAATATCATAATATTACTTCTTCGTTATGACAATAACATTTTATAATTGTCTTTTAAATGCATTTTTACTTTCTAAGTTTTCACGGTTAACTTTTAACTATTTTTATATGAATGTACATACAATATAGAAATGTACATACATATGAAAATAATTACATACCTTTCTTCAAATTTATCTGATCTGTATAATAATAAACTAATTTTTCAGCTCTATTGAGGGTATCGCTTCCATGAAAATATTTGAGATTTTTCTCCAAAACATACATATAAAATACATGTCGAAATTCAACACTCCCTTCCCAGCGAGTTCGTTGAAATATCGACGTTTAAAAATATGAACCTTTAATTAGCTTTCTCCGTCGTTTGATTCGATGGAGCACCGTGTGTATTTGTAGAACGTCTGCGTTCGCAGATGCCGAGCTTTATTCGAAAATATATTACGTCGACGTTGCGTAAGTCGAAAGCTTTGAAACAGTCGAGCCCTTTGAAAACGTGACATGCACAATCGTATCAACCGTCGACAAAATTTTCCGTATTAATTACCCGACAATTTTATTCCGGAGCGCGTTTTCGAATCTTTGTTTTCTTGACGGATCGATCGTGACATTTTGAAATTTGATGACGTTTGTTTACAATTCTCATGTAATTCGCCGACGTTTCCCATATCAATGAATTTGTTTTTATAGAGAACAATGTGTTACTTTTCACTGGCGCGTGATTAGCTTTTCTCGAATCCAAAACTTTTACGAAACAGTGTATCATGACCGTGTATTCAACTTCCGTACAATTTTACGAATTAATTGTTCGCGGTTTCAATTTTCATTTTGAAGCACCATAGTAAAAAGGAAACGAACTGTCACGCGAAAACCAAAAAACGCAAAGAACATGTCGAAATTATTCCGAAAATTGGTGTGGTATTTTATTAGCTTTTTGCAGAAATTACTTTTAATCTCGAGGACCCGAAAACATTTAATCTGTTTCGGTGCTGTGTACAACGGATTTATATTGTGTTCATAAACGCTCAGAGACCACTTATTTTAGCACAATATTAGATTAAATATCAAACTTTTTAGGAAATAACTTCTCCTTTATTTCATATGGATTAGTTCAGAATTTTAGGTAAATAATGTTTCTCGATTAAAATAATATTATTACGAAAGAAAAATAAAATAACGATAGAAAAGTGTACAATAACATTTTTGATGAATAATCATGTAAGAATGATATACCGTGAAAGTTTCAAAATTTGAACAAATTGTAACGTTCCTTTACAAACTTCTATAGGAAAAGCTTATGCAAACATGAAAAATAAAATTCAATTTTATAATAATATCGATTTTTAGTTGCATACTTAGGAATTATTATTATTATAAAAATTTTTATTTAAAAAAGAAGTCTTTACACACAAGTAATAAAAAATCGTAAAATTATGAAAAATATTGGAAAAACGAAGGGATTTGACGCAATCGCAGACATCCTTGTGATTTCTACTATAACGGGTGGAATTTTCTGGATTAACTGGCCAGGGATTGCTCGGCCCCTAGCGTACCATTGAACCTCATTCAAAGTGCAAGAGGAGCAAAAGCGAAATGAAAGGTAATTCAAGAGCCAAACTTCCGAAAGCTGCGTTTGCATTTAGCATCGGCGTCATTTATGCAGTGTCAAATTAAATGATTCCGCCGAACAAAGTATTAAAATTACAATCCTTTTCGTAGCCATGAACCTGCCTGTAGTCTGTTAATTTGCATAAAAAACACCGACTTCTATGCAAAGATATTTCGACTAACAAACTTCTTGGAAAATATTTATTTTTTCGAACACATCGACTTCAGAATTCAGTGGTACTTACACGCAAAATGTACTTTACGGTGTGCTATTAAAAAATTGCTTACACATGAATACAGATTTATGTGATCGTACGTAATATATGTTTGTAATAATCAATACTGTTAATACGCTCTAACATTGCATAGAATTTTAAGCCAGGTAAATGAAATCTACCTACTCGTATTATTCAATATTTCATTTCAATTTAATTTCAATTTATATTTTATGTTTTATTTAGTAATGAATTTATACGAACTATTTGTACTTAAATATTAATAAGAGATGGATTGAATTAAATACATACTGATTTTATGAAAATATTACTTTATTGCCAAATTCTTCGTATACAAATTTACAAGATGGTAAAAAGAGAATGTTTTCTCAAAAAGAAGCTTAAATCTGTCCTCCTATTTTTGCATTTAATGTGTTACAAAATACAATCGTATATTCATAAAAGCAATATATACAATATGTATTACATCAAAGAAATACTAAAACCTCCGTTGATTAAATACTTAGTTTTCATATATACTTAATTTCAACGTTTTAGGTGCCCGTCCCATCCGGATGTTAGTATTTTTTAAGTTTCACAAGGATGTATAATATATTGGTACAAACACCAACATGTGAATTTCATTTTTTACACGATTTTGTTGTTTTCCAAGCCCATACCTAAAGAAAATTAGTATAAAGACACTAAGTTATGCTATACCAGACGCAACTTCATAAAAATTAGTGAAAATTTTTCTACCTCATGTCAGGAGGAACATCCAAACTGCACGCATAAGCAGAAGCTACGTTGCCCGTAAATATCTTCTTACAATGTAACAATTTTATTATCTATATATATGCATGCTAGCCACTTTCGATTAAAAGAAGGTAGAACTGCTGGTATGTTATTTTACCCGAACAGATATCCCCCTGTAAAAGATATAAGTAATTTATTATCTATGAAAACTGACATTTATAAAATTCTGCAAACAACAAGGTATGATACATATTATTTGAATTTATTATATGTTAAAAGAATTTAAATATGCATACATACCTTCACCATTATGGTTTATGCTACTAAAAAGCAATAAATGCATAGTATGTAGGAACCACCTAATCCGTGAAATATCCTCTATATGTCTCTCCCAAATATAAATTTGTACTTCTGATATGAAACATCTGTTGGGGTAAATGTACCTCAATATGCTGTGGTACATAGGAAAATGATATACATATTTAAAAGTTATGTAATACAGTGCTCTCTTGAATGGATTTCCTTTTCTGCTTCTTTTGCATAGTATTACTTCTAATTCTGCAGTTTCCTCTTCAGTTGGTCTGACAATTGGTTTTCTATTCACACATGTACAAAATGAATCCAAAAATCCTTTAAAGCAATATCATCATTTCTGTGACATTTCCTTTTGTCAGCCCTTAGTTTCATTCTCTATAAAATACATTTAGGAAAACCTATAGTCGCATCGCAGTGCATGACTACTTTTAAGATTTCCTATATGCTCTTATTTATTATATTACATATCATAACTGACAAACTTACTTCTTTAATTTTTACATTGGAACTCGCTTATATGAGCTTTCTCAACATATCCAAAAAGTATATTTTTTTACAGCACCTTGTTGCCATTTAAATAGATTTTCTGGACCAACGTCGAGTGCAAATAATTCTTCATATGCATGATTGTACATTATGTCTTTCACAGTTGAATCAATGTGGTTCATACATGACTTACTGTCAATTCCCTACAGCGTAACAATTATATTATGTTAATCACTGTATCGTTTAAAAGAATAATATCAAAATTATTTATAATTTCACATAATTCTAGTTGAATCAATACAATATATGTGATAGGGGTAATCTTTAGTCTATTTGCATCGAAAGATAGAAAATGTATTAATGAATACTCACCGTTGATATCATTTCTGCTACAAAACAAATCATGTTTACGATTCCAATTCTTGCTGCCATCCGTATACGTCCAACAACGTGCTATCTCCGTAAACTGTCTTCCATGCATGCAACTTCTGTTGCCAGTGCTGCCACTATGGAGTTGAGAATGCTACATAGATATGACATTTAATTCTTTTTCGTATCCCACGTTTTGGAGCTCAGTTAACCCCCATATCAGTTTCGTATCGCATGCGATGTTATCGGTTCAGCACGGAGAAAGACTACAGCGCAGCTGAGACGGCAAAGTGTAGAATCACGAGTATTTTAAAGAACACGATTTCATTTATTAAGGATATAGTTTATCCCAATCGATCTATATTCAGATTAAAATGTAACGTAGAAGAATCAGTTCCACACAGCAAACGGATTAAGTTTAAAATATAAGCGATCGAAGTAACAAGAAGATCTCAATAAAATCTCGTTCACTTATCTGAATGATCGAAACTGGTGGGAACGCGCATAAACAGGAGAAGACGCGCGGGAACAGGATATGGAAATATTTGATTCATTTATATTGCTTTATTTATTTATTTCATATGGAAAAACTTCTAATAGAGAACAAAATTATGCTATTTCAAGAGGCGTATGTAATGGTGCAAAGAATTTTTTTACCGACATTTACTGTACCTCGTATACATACCATTTACTAAAATTAATATGAAAAGAATTTGAAAAATGTGACAAGAATATGTCGTACAGGAATTATGTATCATCCGTTGTAATTATTTCGTACAAAAGAAAATGTAACTATACCTCTTATTTATATATTATATAGCATCAAATAATATTACACAACAGTTTAAAAATTGTAAAAGTTTCAGTATTAATTATATGCATTATATGATTACGTAATGACGAGAAGGCAGAATAGTAGACATTTCACAGTTATATAACTTCACATGTTAATGATTTATTAACTTATTTTCACATACAATAGTATTATGCGTGAACGATCAAACATTGTATAAACAAAATTTACAAAATAAAGTATAAGTCTTTACAGCTAAAAGCTACTAGTAGTAGTGGATCACATAGCTTCATACTTTTCCTCGGACAAGCAAATATTGCCACCCGAGGCTATTCCATTTTTTTTTTATTTTATGCTCTATCTCTCATGTATATATATATATTTATTTATATTTATATATATATTTATACTTTGTATTTATATTTGCATTTATATTTATATTTATAATCATATTTATATTTATATTTATATCCGTATTTATATTCATATATTTATATATATAGTCGTATTTATATATATATAATATATATATAAATATCATGCCAAATATATTAAATAAGCTAGCTTTCCTAGTTTTTTTGTCCTAGCACGGAATTTTGGGAACGCGGAGGATGGGAATGGGATTGCAAAAAGGGAGTGTCCATGAAGTGGAAGGGTAGTATACTGTATACATACATATGTGTAATATGCTTTCCGTGTGTCGTGTGTTTCTTCTTTTCATAGTACAGACGTATATTACACTCATTTAGATTCAACGATCTTCTATCTTGTAAATATAAAATTATTATCTCTTATTGTAATACCACTGACGAAATGATATCGTAATATGTATAGCTATTATCTGCGTCAATAGTCATATTGTACACCAAGAAGTGCATCCGTCTCCTAAATTTGTTTTACACGGCAATCGTGATTACAGTTGGATCGTTTGTTCCTAAGGAGTTTAATCAGTTTTTCGTTTTTTCATTTTTATTTTGGTGCTTCTTAAATCTATCTTCGTTCTCCAAAATTTGCATTTTCGATCGTTTTCTTTTTTCTTTCTTTTTCCGTTTTTTGTTAGTTTTACCTTTATTTTCATTCTATTCCTCACATTTTTTCTCTCTCACTCGTTTCCTGTCATTCTTCCCAAATTTTTTGCTCTTTCTCTCTCACTCTTACAATACATTACGCGACAATAAACAAAAGTCGCCCTGCACCCCATTCTCCTCTTTTTTTTAGATCTCTCTCAAAACATAACAAGCGAACGAAACGCTCCATTAAATATAACTACATTTCCCTCATTTTTTATTTATTTTTTGATAAATAATAATAGTAATAAATATTTGCCAAAAAAACTCGTGCTCCTCAGTCACACTTTGATAACTATCGGTATATAGTTCTCCAAAAAATTTGTTTCCCGCAATTACTAGTCGTACCGCTTGGCTAAACGCGCTAACTATCTTTAGTCACTGTTTGATCGTACCCGTCTAACCGTCGCAAGAAGAAAAGGAAATGCAAAAAAAAAAAGAGACGATATATAAAGTATCGATTAACGTAGGCCTCTTTTTTACATTATCGTGCTCGCAATCCTCTATGTTTATCGATTCGACGTTTGATTCGTATCGAGAAAAAGCAACGCAGGTTGATGTTTGGAATTTTCAAACATTTCTTAACCATGACTCTTATCACGATTTTATTGAAAAATTTTATTTTACTAAGAAACAAAAAAATTAAAAAAATAAGAGAAAATCGCGGAAAATAATAGTATATAAAAAATTTGATAAAAATACAAAGATAGATACATATATATATATATAAGTGTTTATTACATTTATTTCCGTTAAAATTGACTTTTCTACGAAAACAAATCTCAACTAGAAAACCCGACAGGCCGGATAATGATTAGTAAGAGTATCGTCTAATAACTAAAAAAAAAAACAAATATGAAAAATTACACTTATAAAAACAGTGCTATGAGCTACACACTTCAATCGTTTTTTAACGATATTCATACACTAATAAAAGGTCATGAAGTGACATATAAACATACGTATATGTACAAAATTGATCATCTAAAAATATTGAATCGCGATTCGTTTTATTATTCGATTTAAAAGATCAAAAACGAAATTCATTTATAAATAAAAATATTCGCACTGATTGAAGCATGGTTCTCCTTAAAAAGTATCTTCTTTTCTATCCACGTTGCTTTTTCTGCAAGCACATTGCTGACCAAATCGGCGCAGCTTCTTTTGTCCAATGATTCGCATAAATACATATTAAATAGTGCGCAGTTCGACGGTTATCGTACAGCGATAATTACCGATAAGGCGTATGTATAACTATGTACAATACGGAAAATATACAAAGGACGTCGGCTCTACGGTGTATACATACTCTCGATCATAAAGATGTTTGATTCTTGCGTACATTACGTTACTGAGGTAAGTCTTTACTGTTTTTTTTTTTTTTACCTTTTTTTTTCGTTTTCGTTTTTTTAATAAATTTATTAATCTCCCGCTTAGCGCGTGAATACGCTGCGAAGAAAGGACAAAAAACCTCCCCCTCGTGTTGACTCGACCTCTGGATCGATGTTACGAAATTAGCAAGGAGCCGCAAGACAAAATTACATTCCGCCCCACGGCTACCGACTGGGCGAAGGAATCGAACAATAAAATTATAAGTGTCTTATGTTTAAACGGTCCCATGTTGTGTAATAGCGATGCCAGCCGTTTGCGCGTTTCCTATCGCACGCTCCCCATAAAGTCTTTTCGACACCCGTGTTTCTCATTATTATCTCATTTTATTTTGCTTTCCATTTATTTCCCTATTTCAGAGAAAGCTATATCAATCGTCATCGAAAATCGTCATCCGCGGCCGGTGATATGTCTTTCGCCACTGATAAAAAAAAAAAACGAAAAATCTACAAATCTGAGATAATGCATCATCTTGGTCTTCCTGAGGCTCTAAGTGTCTCTTTGTTGCTGCGTTTTGCTAATCGTCTCGTTGTTAGTCGTCGATGAAAACGAGACTTTTGAATATGAACGTGCTTGCGAGGAAAGGCCCGACGACATGAAGTCCTGCCGCGAGCTTTTGATTTTATTTGATGTACCGTCGTTAATTAGAGGCGCGTGAACAACCAATTAGGATCGATGAAGTAAATGTGAACGACGAGACTTCGTAAGCGAAAAACGCGGTGTTCTCTGTCGTTCGAGTCACAACGATTATTCGTTGCTAGAATAGATAATAGAAGAAAACTGTTCCTTAAAAATTCGTACACTGTTCCACTCGTAGTTTCGAGCAGCATAAACATTAGTGGTCCTTGTGTTTAGAATCTTAGTTAGTCCCATTCGACTAACTCAATTTTTTGTCAACTATTTGCATAAGATAAAACTAACTTCTCTCTTTCTCTCTCTCGCTCTCTCTCTCTCTCTCTCTCTCTCTCTCGCTCTCTTTCGCTCTCTCTCTCTCTCTCCATAAACTGCTTGATCAAACTTTGAAAATTTATTATGTTCGTCTTCTCTAACCGTAGTCATACAAAACTTTATATTACGTATCAAATGCTTTAATTCGTGTTATGAAAGTTATTGTTTCATATCACATATCAGAGAAAATATTTTTATCATTTAAGTTTGTTATTCGAGAAATTCCATTTGTTAATTTATTTTACTTTAACGTTACGTTTCAAAACTCAGAACATTCCTTGAATTTCGGTACAAATTATAATTTATATTGTTACACGGCTACTTATAACTGCTATTTTCTCTAATATGTAACTTAGATAAATATGTTTATATATCGTTGTTTTTTTACAGTATTACAGAATTAATCGAAGCGATTTGATCAAACAGTGAAAAATCTAATGAATTTATTACCATTCTCCCTTTTACTGTAAAAGTGACATTTATAACTAAACAATTTAGAAAATGATTATTGGTCCTCAGAAATTTTGGATATTTTACATAATAATATTATATTTGAAAGGTTTTTAAATTTCCTTCATAGTAAAACATTGAGACCAGTTACAAAAATGACAGTTACAAGAATTTGCAAGAGGTATAGAAATTTTGCAAATTATTTAATTTTCCATCAGAAATACCAACTATTTCTGTCTACACGTTCATAGTATTAGCAACGAATAATCGACAGTTTATGGAATTCATTCGATTGAGAATGTTCTTCTTCGAAAGTCGAAGTGACGAGTCATCAAAAAAATTCGCGCAACCCTCTTTCTCTTTTGATACTTGCATTTTCTTTATTGTCTGTCTGTCGTGTGTTTAGATCTATTGAATGTCTTTTTTTTAACACATTGCTTATCAAGTTGTTCGAAACCAAATTTCTGAAAGCATAATTCTTAGCAATTTAGTCGAACTTTACACAATTTGCACAATAAAAATAAAAATGGATCGACGTAAAGATTTCACAGATGAAAAAATCATTTGTCGCTTTATTGACATATTGAGAAATTGAAAAATTGTTTTAATCATCTCAGATTGATAAGCAACGTATTAATGTCGTAAGGTTTTCCTGGCTCGAAATCTTTTTTCATGGACAATGGCTCCTCGACCAGACACTCGATCAAATAAAATATCCATTTAATACTCGTATATCCTACTAACTTTTAAAGATTCGCTCTGTATGGTTTTGTACATATTTATGCGTACATGCTTTCAAAGGAACATTTCTCGCGTCTCGGAGTTAAATTGTGCGCTGAATAACGCGGTATAGTTTTGGATTTTCGCGACCATATAAAAATAAAGATGAATTACACGCTATCGTACGATTGAGATTAAAAAAAGAAGACAAAAGGAAACGTTAAAACAAAATACGTGTTAGACACGCACTCAGAAAGAACGTGAAAATGGAAAAGTGTTCTCGCATTGACTTTTTAATTTTTTTCGGCGTTCTACTCCTCTTTCATTGTGTTCTTTTTTTTTCTTTTTAATTTCTTGCTTTTTTTTTAACTAAAATTTACTTTAGGTTACTCGAAAGACTCGTTTCGTTAAAAGTGGAAATTCAGCGTGTGTCTGATTAAAATCAAATGATGACACTTCGCAGAGACCTCGAGTTTTTAATTAATTCGATCGTTTGTTTCTTATGTACACTTGATTCATTTAGCTTTTCGTTCATAGAATATCGAACCATGGCATCGATACGTTACTTTACCATCTAAAGAATATATCGTTAGAAAATTATTACGCGGATCAAAAAACACCGACTGTCTGTGGCCGGTTGAGTTTAAAAAGAGTTTCAACGTGTCGAGACTATTCGATATTACAGCGCAACACGATGACGTCCCGGTAAAACAATTACTCCTTGTATACTTACGTATAGCCATTTAAAAAATGATTGATTGAAAACGGTGATTTTTTTCTATAGGTACTGTGATGTTGACTCTTTCGCAAAAATATCATTTAAAAACTACACATACTCGTTTCTATATCTTCAATGCAAGCGTAAACACACTCGCACGTGGTTTTAAAAACAGGAAAAGAAAAACGAGGTGACGCGTGAAAGTGTGTTCGTCATTCTAAAATCGAACACCTGATCGTACATTCTAACTCGTTACATTACACGTATTTTATGTAAGTCTTGGAGATACAAATACCTCTTATGCCCCTTATCACACATCCTATATGTCTGTGAATGTTAATGTAACATTCGAAACAACGTCTCTAGTTCGAAAGTTGCAAGAATCGCTTATGTTCGTTTACGCGAACTCGCAGAGTATATCTATCTCGTTACAGCTCGAGTCAGTGAATAAAATACATTCGTCTTTACTAAATCTACGTTCGACAGAAACGTGTCAACTAAAAAAAAAAAAAAAAAAAAAGAAAAAAAGAAAAAAAAAGGCTATAGTTTGCATAGTATTTTTACAATTGATGCACCAGCTAGGTAAACGTGCACCACTTCCTCGTTTCTCAAATAAAACTTTCCTGTATCACTCAATGATGGTACTATCTGTATGTAACTATATAAGTAACACGAAGACACATATTGTAGGCCAGCTCCACGCGATGTCAGATCGGCCATAGATACATAATATATTTTTTTTCCACTAATGACTTTCTAATTGCATGATTATTACATTTTTACAATTTTCGCCCATTTTCCTGCTAATTCTGGCGTTAAAGAAAAATATTTACGTGTACGTGCTTTGATGCGCATAGATAATTCAACAATTTCGTTTCGGTAATATGTCCTGTAAATTTTTTAAAATATTCTTAACAAATTAAAGATCTAACAGATTCTACTGTTACGATTTACACGATGTTCGGCAACAATTTGCTTCTTGAATTAGCGAGTGATCGACAGTTCGTAAAGAATTCAACTTTGGAACAGCAATGCTTAATAGGAAAATGGTGTTTGCTAGAATTACGCTCGCTAGCAGCAAATTATTGCGAAGAAATAACGACAAACTATCCTATATCACGTCGAGATATATCTCGACCGACTTTCGATCGATAAAAATCTTTTGTAATTCGATTACATAATATTTTTCATTATTTCTACGTTCAGTCGCTTCGATCACATTCGATTGACTTTTCTGCTTCCTGTTCCTCTATTAACATATGTATTGAACGACAAAATTCATCAGCATCTCTAAAACTTTCATTCCTGGTATCATCGATATTTATATACAAGAAAAATAAACGTGCTTGTGTGTCACAAGAAAAACGTCAAACAAATTATTCGTATCTACTTTTATCTACTTTTGATTCTATCAGGGCAACCGTAAGAATTTTCGAATATTATGGATTCGACATTTTGTTGCTTTCAACAAACTGGACCACGATATTGATTTCTCCATTTTTTTTTTTTTTTTTTTTTAAAGAATTATACTTATTTACCATTCTGTAATTTCTAGAATTGAACAATTCTTATTTACTCCAATAGAAGAAAAATGTATGTACAACAATTAATTTCGCTTATTCTACGATCTTCTCATTCAACAATCTTTACTTCTGCATTGCGACTTCTTCTATCCGTTATATTACATATCAACCATTACAAGAATTTGAATCCGTATCACACTTACTTAGAAGATCCCAGATAATGTAAAATAACCGCATTCATGATTTTACATAGTTCTATAATACAATTAGCTCGATATCGTTCAATTTTACACAAAGATATGATCGCAATACAGAAGACAATATTGAATATATCAAATGAAAAATTTGAAATCTATTTCTCGTAAAGCTTTAGGAAAATCTGAAGCTCCGAGAATTGTATTCGATAATATCAACCGTGTTCGATAAGAATTATAAAGTAGCGCATCTTTATAAAATTTTGACTTGTCGACGTACTCGATTAAAAACGTCTCCGATATTAATCCTATCGAATACAACACGAAACTTCCATACATTGTCAGCGAAAACAGTAAATCGTCTGCCGGAAATTTAGAAAACAACGTAGAACAAGTCGAGTGCCGAAATCACTTAATAACAAACGCTTCGACAGCCTCTTCGATTTTTCTTCGTACAGAACTGATCTCACCGTCGCATCATCGTAATCTAAGTTGAGTCGTTTGAGAATCAATCGACACGGATCACCTACACTCTTTCTGCTCTGCTGTAACAGCATTCAAAGATCCGATAGACTTCTTCGAAGATCTTTTCCCCTCTTGCTTCGAAGCGCCGCCGTTTTCCGGTCCCCTGCTTCCGGTCACTTTACAGGACCTGCCGGTGATCTTCTGATCCTTATTTGACTCCGTGACTTTGTCCAATTCCGCCATTGCTTCCTGTATAGCGTTCTCCAGTTGCATGTTCAATTTACGACTTCTAGAAAAAGAAACGGGGCAAACGAGAAAATCGTGGGGTTAGTCGAAAGGAACGTTCAGTGCGTCCGGATACGGTTTTGGTGAGCAACAGCAAAGCCGCGATATGTCTAGAATGCGCTACGCAGCTACGACACTACTTTGCTGATCGGGGATTGGTTAAATGAATCGAAACAATCATGAATTGATCAAGGAAACGGATGTAAGACTGCTTACGAGTTGTTGAAAATTCTCTGTTTACTTTTTATAGGAAAATTTTGGTAGTTCTCGAACATTAACTTATTAAGAACCAAACATTCGAACGATATATTCAAGTTATGCAAATGCAACAATATCGAAAGATGTAAATGAAGTAATTTACGCTACGGGTTACATACATAAGTATCCGGATATCTTAACAAGAATATACGATTGATAAGAAAATGTATAAATTGAGGGAGAATTAATAACTAAAAACAATATTTATCATTTTATCATAGAGTCACTGGATAATAAACTTTAGTCATTTGTTTAAAAATTATATGAAACTTCAATAATGTTACGAATATTTCAATTTTCTTAAGTATACTTACGAATATAGGATTTAAATGCAAGAAGAAAAAGTGACAAAACATTAACCACATCTTTGAAATTCTCTTGCTAATTAAATTAACTTAAAAGAGATTGTAAATTAAATGTCGCGTTAATGCAACGTTGGCCCTTAATACGTTAATCATTCGTGTCTTCAAACAGTCTTAGTTCTGCTTTAAGTTTCTGAACATCTTTTCCTTTTCTTTCTTAAGCAAAATAAAAAAACAAATAATTGATCCATGGAGGAATTAATTGCTGTTTGGATATACGATGATTAAAATTTGGATGTTTTAAAGTTTACTAGAATTTACGCCTTTTATTTCAGCTATTGTTCCTCCAGTCCAATTAATCGGCAAAGCGAAACAAAAAAAAATTTTTATCGAACATATAATTGCTTTTTCCAACTGTCGATAAGAGTTTCGATTCAATCAAACAAATTTAAATATCCGGCTGTCGAATCCTCCATAAGCGGATTTGGAACGGCGAATGGCGTTATTATTAAAAGATTCTCAACCGTAAATCTGTCACGTCCATTTTTTTTTATCCGATATTTTACACGCATCACAGACTGCATCCACATCGAAAAGAATTTCATAAAATTTTACCGATATTCGTTATCTGCCGTGTAACCGTGACAATAAACCTTTTTTGTAAATGATATACGAGACTACGAAGAATTTACTACTAAACAAAGAATACAGAAGTTATATTTAAACAGCAATACTAAGCGATATAAATAAAATTGCATATGTGTTTGCAGAGTGTAGACTAAAATACGTCTAAAAAACGCGCAACTGCGATCAAAGGGACAGAGTAAAAGCGTTTTCCAATAGGGATCTTCTAAAAGGGCTACCTTAAAAGCCTTCTACTGTTAAACGAGTGTCGTGAAATTAACAATCGCAGCTACGCACAGGTTTTCTTATATTAAACAGAGATTCGATAACATTGGCTGTTGGTTTGTTAATAAATGCTTGACAAGGTTGATCCATTTATAAATTATTGCGTATGTTATAAATGTAATCATACGTATAAAATAGTATAAAAAATATTATATATTGTTAGTAATTAGATACACGTATGGATCAACTATGTAAAACACTTATCAATCTTAATTTGATATACTTTTTATCTGTCTCGGGTATGATAGGATAAACGATAACAAAATACGAAACAGAATCGCGTTATTTATTTTCAGTTGTAAAAAGTTCAATTGTGCGACGAATATATTGTGGTTTTAAAAATAATGCCTCTCATAATATTCCAGTGATAGGAAAATCTGAACTGAACAGAAAGTTATTTATTATTTTTGTTAATCCTTCAATCAGAGTCGCCTCATCCAGATTGTTAAATTTTTTAAATCTGTGGATTTTTATCAAAACTTTAATTCCTCCAGCGTAACGGATAGAAATGAAATAAATAAAAGAATAGAAAGAAAATGATCTTTTACAAGGTATACATTTTATACCGTTTTTCTATGTATTTCTGTTCCAAGTTGAAAGTTTGTATCGTAAATCGTTCCTATACTGGATATTAATAAGTGCATATTTATGTAGCGATTTTACCAAATCTATTCGTATTGTCTCAAATCAAAATTGCAAATTAGAAAAATGGACGGTAAACAATTTAACCACATCCTGTACAAACGAAGGACATTATTGAAAAAAAATAAGACACAGATCTATTTGAAAAATGATCACCGATACGTCCATACGTCTCATTAAATATAAAATCCAGAAACATAATACGAAACTCTTCTAAAAACGAAAATATCAAGATCAAATCTAGGATAATAATATAACATTGAAGGATATCTAAAAGAGATCATGCGACAACAAATATACATTGTTCACAACTCGTAAAAAGAGACACACGATAAACCAGCAAAACTTATAAATCAAACGAAACCTTGGGAAACGCGTCGTATACCGTTAATCGTTTCGTAAATGGTGATCGTTTATCCCCGCGGTACCCATCGTCCCTAAGAGGGCTCGATAACCCGTTTTTGATAAGTTGATCCCCGAACGAGGTGGTGCGACTCACTTCCTAAACTTTTTTCGCGCACGGTGGTGCGCCTCGAGGCCTTCGGAGAGGGACTTGAGAGCCTTGACCTCGACTTGGCTCCGACCGCCCCCGCCCCCGTACCAACGGACCCAGACAGTCATGGTGCCCGGTGGGCCCAAAGACTCGACCTTGCCCGGCCAGGCCGGACTTCCTCTTGCGGCGCCCCATACTAGCTCACCCACTTCCAGTTTCCTCTGGCTCTTCTCCTCCGACTTTGCCTCCGTTACTAAAGGGTTTTGAAACAATTCACGGTGTTTTTCTTTCGGTTTCTCTATTGTTCTCTTTTTCTCGCTGCACGCATTTCTCTTTTCACTCTCGCTCTATTTCACGCTACCTCTCTTAGCCACCAGACGGTGATATGTATTTCGATCTAGCGCGGTGAACAGATGGTGAAACCAGACTTGTATCCGGGAAAGCAGAACGAGCATCGGGGGATCGTGAGATTTTTCATTGAGCTTCCAAGAGTAATCTAGCGTAATCTACTCTCGTAATTTAGCGATCATTGAAGTAGTAAACGATAGACAACATTATTGGTATGGTACCGATAAATACATTTTGAATTCTGTTCTGGAATTTATTTAAAATATTACGATTTCAACCCTCTATAGGTGGAATTTCATTCACCTGTGAGAAAAGGCATTGTAGAAGATTATAACTTCTTGTTATGGATAATTGCTATAAATAGCTCTTTTCATATATAGTTTTATGTATAACGATTGTAAAATATATAGCTTGATAAAAGCGATATAACTTTTGCATATAAGAAATGCAGCGAGAAATAAGTGAAATAAAAATTAAAAATTGTAAATGTATGAATAATATGTAATATTCCAAATTATAGCGAGTTGAATATTATATATTAATTCGAATAGCGTAACTGGTATAAAATTTTTGTGTTACGCGTTTCACAAATATTCTGCTTCTTAAAATGTGGTAATTAATAATAATAGCAAACTGCGAATGTTTATGCCAATTCGTATATAAAAAATAAAACCAGAACAGAAATTTGTTTCACCTACTAAATATAACTATTATGTACATTAAGTTGTATATTTTATATGTTTCTTCATACAACATGCATTCGGTACATTTTTTGCAACTGTTCTCATAAACGCATAAATATCCACCGCTTAAGTATCGGTTTAATTTCGCAACACGATCCCGCGAGCTTTCGTCTAGTTAAGATTGTGTGTTAATTTTGATCGATAAGTGCATGACGCATAACAGCGAAATGAGTATGCTCTTTGTGCGTGCCTTACGAATGGGATGAATTACTCTGAAACATCCTAACTGATACCACTACGTCTGTATTTGTAGGGTTGTTTATTTTGAAATGTGCTCCTTGCTCGCGCGTGTGCTCGTTAAAAAATGATTAGTAGCTTCATACAAACGGTGGTAGGCGAGATCAGTGGCAAAATAAGGTATCAGATGGTTCGAGCACATGCAATGACTTCGTCCATCGATCTCTTCTATTTCCGATTCGACAATTAAAAAATAAGTCCTACTCTGAGGAATGCAACCTGTACGCTTTCTTTTTGTAGACGTTCCGCGTTACTCGATATCATACTCTTCCGTACGTTTTCGTCCGTAACTTGAATTGTGAATACATATAACTCTACCGTAGTGATTCGATCGTAAAATAACAGATCCATAAAATTCATTGGACAATAATTTTTTGTTATTTCCGCAGGTTCAAACGGTGAATCGGTCGAATCGTAAATTCCAAACTCTCGTTTGGAACGGCGAATTACGAACGTGATAAAGCCGCGGATTTACGTGACAAATTTTTGCGCACGCACGTCCCAAGTTCACAGGCGCGGCCAGAGCGAAAACAACAATTCCCTCCCCAAAATATTATGCACATGCGACACGAGACACGTGAGGATGATTATGTACAAGAAAATGACCGCAACAAATAAGACCGGTGAGCCACACCCGCGCCGAAAATGAACGTATGACTGAAGCCCCTTGGCCCCTTCAGTGATATGTGACAATTACGTGGACAATGAATATTAACAAACCTGACAGCCAATTAGTACAAAAAAAGTAGGAATGTGTATGGAATAAATCCTTATGAAAATTATTTACAATTTATTAATTCAACGTCACCGCCGTTACATCTTTATAGCAAAGCATCGAGTCTCCTCTCCTGGCATCTTTTAACGAACAAAAATGTTTAGTATTGACACCACTTACCTGCTTCGAATTCTTGTGAAATATTGCAACGAATTTTTATTTTCTTTTCTCTTTCTGGTTGAACAATAATACAGTCCAATGATACATCGAAGAAAAATTTTGTCAAGAAAAAGTTATCGTTTGAAAAGGAATATTTTACATTTTCTTTGAATTCTTTATTTTGTAAATAAAGAATATTATGATCTTTGCAAGGTAACATGTAAGAAAATTTTTAAAAACAAAAAATAATATCTTTTATCGAAAAGAAAATATATACTCCTTTTCTAAAAATAAATTTTACTAACATCTTATAGAAACTGATTAAATGGACGATAAATCTCGAAAATAAAATCAGGCGTGGAAATATTTTTCTCTTTTGATTATTCATATTAACTTTGGAGATGAGTAAATCTTGGACATTGCTTAAAAAGCGTTACCAAAGCGTATACAATGCAACAAGCAATAATTGATCATGCCACTATGCATGCAGCGAACGAAAACAAATACTGAGCAAGCACACAAACAATCGTAAACTAACGTAATTATGTACATAACGGAACATGCTTTGTACAAAATACGAGGTAGCATGAAGGAACGTTAGAGTGTAGCAGATGTATGTCTAACTAAAATATTGACCCTTAATTAGTACCATTGGATCACAGGTAACCCACAATATTTTAGAATAAATTGCTCAGTTTTATAGTACTTCATTTTTATTTTAAAACTTTATTTTATTAATTATTATACTTATATTTACTAAATCTGGAATTTCATTCTAAAATATAGAACACAATTTAGTGACTACTGTAATAACTAAACGTACTCCAAATTGCCACCTATGGACCAACGGTACCAATCGAGGACTAATGAAAATGTTAGAGTTAGAAGGATTCTTAATACTAACAATCATTCTATAACAATCATCGACAAACAACGTGAAATCTTCTCGTTACGTATAAATTATTTCATAATATTTCTAAAGTTATACCATGCATAAAATTACATTCCTTATCAATGTAAGACTACTGTCAGATACCACTTTGATAAGATAACTTTCATAATAAGACAATTCTATACAATCGTTCTTCGATTCTATACAAAATATACAGGATGTAAAAAAATCAATCTTTAACAACCAAATTTACTAATTATAGCATAATTTATTTGAAAGATCGTTCGGAGCTTTCTCGATTGAATTAATGTGTTTTACAATAGTAACACAGTTTTCACGTCAACAATTATCAAAGTTGATTATCAAAATGTGGCTCGATGCTAATATCCGAGCTACTTATATAACTAATATACGATTAATATCTAAAAATACCATACAATACTGACCATCTTGGTCTTCATGCAGGGTAGAATGCATGGAATGGATGGAGTCCAGCTTTCGCTTGATTCCGCGGCCGAGGGCATGTTCCCTGCCCTCGCACCTCACTGTGCTCACCACACCTTCGGCTTGCTTCAACGTCTCTGACGTATAGATCTGTCAAATACAACTGGATCAACTCAGGCACAAGCCTACCAAGTCACATGCTAATATCATTTCAATCTAATGTCTGCCAAATCGCTCGTTTCGTTTCGATAAACCCTTCGATTTCTCCAGCAAGATTCTCATCATTCTTTCGACCGAGCGTGAAAAACATAAGTGAACAGAATGAAATTGTATAAAACAAAGAAAATAAAAAACAAACCAAACTACTTGAACAGAGAAGAATTTTTAACTCAACTAAGTAATGTACAAAAATGTATAATAAAATATTAACGCGATGAGCGTTCGAAGAGCTACTATTATAGAAAACTTACGTTTTCTACGCTATCAATGGCCGAATTAATATGGCACGTTCAAATTTCATTCTTCGAGGCATGCAAACGAGAAATGATACCAAGATAACAAAATCCAAACTCTGATTACGCATGCTCATTGCAAGGTATTTTCTCTTTTATTTTGAACGTTTAGGAATAATGTATGTCAGATAATTTTTAGCAAAAATAATACTGTTTAGCAAAAATTTATTTTTTCTCTGTTTGCCATTATAAAGAATCATGTATCCTTTTTTTTTTTTTTCTTAGCAATTCTTTAACACACGATTAATCATACAAGTTACATTATTGCAATTTATGCTTTAAATAATAATGCTAAAAAAAAAGCGAGCTGAACATCGTCCGGCCCACGAATTATCTACGCGTAAAAATTAATAACGTTAAATACAAACTAATTACAAACTTAATAGTACTCGATTGAAACGTGTATTATGCCCTTGCAAATAGGGAATGCCACTGGTTATGTAATTGAAAATGTACAAAATTAATTAATCGACCCGTACGAAAGAAAGATGCTCAATCCTCCGACGATGAGTCAGTCTCCTCACCGTCGTCAGCTTCTTGCGCATATACGAATTGATTGTAAATGTATGGATTCATATAGGCCTGCTTACTGGGCGAATAGTTCACGACAGCAATGCTATTAGGATCAGACCTATAGTTATACAAATGTGGATAAAGCCCTGCTGATGTAGCGATACCGATATTTACAAATTTCTGATAATTCTCGTCTTGTGAACAATAAGGAATACCGATGTTCTGATTCTCCAAAGGTTTTTCTTCCGAATTTTGATCTATGTCATCTTGCTCCGGAAAATGTTGTGAAACTTGTGACTCAATTTGATCGGTTTCGACGCAAGATTTTGGATCGAATTTTGTTTGAGGTAACATAGTGTAATGCGCATGATCTGGCACTAAAGCTTGCTGTCGATAAACGTTCGTATTGGGAACATAATGCTGACTATGATAGAGGATCGGCTGATAGTGACCATGACCTACAACCGGCAACGTATTGACGTCAACCTCTGTATAAGAGACGTCCGTCATTTCTTTAGTGACGCTTAGGTGATCTTCGACAGGATTCTGGTCCATTGTGTCTGAATATATGGAATGATTTGGTGATGAAGTGTCCATATGCTCCTGTGAGTCAACGTATGTGTTTTCAGGGTGTGTCGTATCGGCTGGCTGGTGCATGTCTGTTAGAGTTAGATGACGGTTGACCTGCTCTACATGGGTACCAACCTGGATCCCAGTAGTCACCGTCGACTCCACATATGTCTTTCCATGGAGACCTGGCTGACTAAGCGTGATTTCTTTCGTGGTGATACCTTGAATTCTCCAATCTTCCGAAGCCACTGGTACGTCGCCTGAATCCGGTTCGCTACTTGATACGCAATGAACCATTGGCTGGAAATTAATATTTTAACGCGTTCAGTATATTAGTTGAGATACAGATACAAGCAAGGCAATGTTATATATCATGGTCTTGTTTTCATTTCAATAAACAAAAACGCATTGAATGTACTCAGAAATATTTTTTTGGTACAAGTAGATTTTGTTTTAATACAAAATTAAAATAAAAAATCACACATATTAATTATATATATTAACGGTTCTTTCATATTTCTCTTAAATTAAAAAAAAAATAGAAAAACATAATTAGTCTGAAATTATATATAATTTAAGTTGAATTAAATATAAAGGAGCAGGTATGCCAGGCTTAATCTTATAAATGCAATAAATGTAAATTATATATTCACAACGTTTACTTCTTTTCAATCTACGTTTGTTCACATCGCTTATTTAACCCCATAGAGTTTTAAAATACTTAATTCTACTGAAAAATATTTTAATTACATGTATATTAAATAAATAAATCTATGATATTCTGTAAACATCCAAAGATATATTTAACATTATGACAATTGATATATTTCAGAAAATTAATTTCTAAATTACCTATTATGTTTTTCTTCTATGTTTTTATTGATTTTATTGTATTGAATAATGCAATATTACCGTAGACGACGAGTGATGTCTAGCTGTAATTGGCGGTGCAGGTGAAGCTGCTCCATGCGTTGTAGTGTCCACGGCAGGACTATTCGATCTTTGACTATTCCCTGGACTGTGCGTGGTAGTATCCGGCGGCGATCCTTGTCTCATCATAGCCGATTGAGCCATATTCGCTTGATTACCAGCTGTCTGAGTCGAAACAGAATGTCTTGCCATCAGAGGACTGTGTTGATCGCTCTGTTGAGCTGTTTTCTCAACAACAGTCGTACTGCTACTGGCAAGAACGTATTGCTGTTGTTCAACGTTCTGCTCCGAAGACGGTGAATTCACGCTACTTTTTGGGGAAGTGGGCGCCTTTCCTTGAATCATTCCAGAACTCAAAATATACGATTGATTATGATCAATGTTTAACGAAGGATCGACGGTGGTTCCATTAGAAGCTGCAGCTTGAAAATTAGGTATCTGATTGTTAGATACCATGGTTGTTTGTTGCTGCACGATCGTAGTATTTTGCTGAACGAATGTTGTGTTCTGTTGATTAGGGGCCGATGAAACAGCGATATTCTGCGCCGTCCCACAAGGTACCATCAACGTCTGTCCGTTCATCTGTATGAATTCTTGCTGACCCTGCATGTTTGTCGGTCGAACTTGCGAGGCATTAAAAGTCACTTGCTGGTTCGGACTGACATTTGCTACTATCGGACTCAGTTGATTCCCAAACGACGTTGTTCCATTTACTAAGAATTGGCCACTGTTCGGTGAGAGGAATTGTGCGCCAGGACTATGCTGTTGAATAATTTTTCCGCCGGTTGCTTGCGGTGCTCGAATGACCATTCCAGCAGGACCAGCTGCTAAAATACTCTGACTCGGATTGAATATTCCACTGTGGCTTTGCACCGGAGTTAACACGTTCTGACCGTTCACGTTCTGTATCTGCAACTGCATACCGATGTTTCCTGTGTCTTGCAGCAAGGTCGCCGTTCCATCAGCTGACATAACCATACTTCCTATACCAGGAACGATGAATTGTTGAATAGTAGGGAAATTTTGCACCATACCAGCAGCTCCGTTTAATAAATTCACTGGTTGCAGAAGATTTATTTGCTGAGCTGGTTGAGGATTCGTGATAATTTGTTGAGCATTGAACTGAGCCGATGTTGCACCGGCCTGACCATTCATTACCAATTGAGCTGGTGCTCCACCCTTGCCAGGAACAATTGTCAACGCCTGCAGCATCGGACCGCCTATGCTCTGAGTCTGGAAGTTCTGCTGCGCAAAGTTGGACTGCGACTGCATCAGCATGCCAGCATTCTGTTGGGACGAAGCGATATGCAACATCGAGGCCACTGTCTGCGGATTCGTCTTTCGTTTTTTGTACGCTTTCTTTTTGCTCATTGTTGATTCGGGTGATAGCAACGCCGGTTGCCGATTTACCATCCCTTGATTCGCACTGACGTTTCTCGTAACGTCCTGATTCGCATCTAGAATTGACTGAGCATTTTGTATCACGTTTCCAGTAGCGACAGTTAGATGCGGTATTTGAACGTTCTGACCTATACTGTCCATCGTCATGACACTAGGTTGTATAAGTACAGGAGTCTGAATAGTGTTGACGAGCACCGTGGGCTGTCCAATAACTTGCTGAGCTACGCCCACGGCAGGAATGACCTGACTGACAGCTCCTGTCACACTGGTGACCATAGGTGATACTGACAATGGTGGCATCGAATTAGAGTTGGAAATGATTTTTGGAGGAGGTGGTGCCATTACACCGTTGATTCCTGAACCCGTGCTAGCCATTATAAGTTGACCACCATTAGACACTAATATATGACCAGGAGGTAAAGTCGATCCAGCAGGATGTTTTAATATTCCGCCTGACGTAAGAACATTATGAACTTGAACATTGGACTGAGGATGCTGTTGGGTTGGTTGTTGCTGCTGTTGCTGACTTTGAGGTTGTACTGGTGAATTGGTACTGGCCTGAGGTACTTGTATACTACTAACGACGCTTTGAACCATCTCCAATGGCGATTTCGACACACTTATCGCTATCGACGATTGACTATTCGGAAGAGAGGACGTCGTAGTAACAACAGTGGTTGGTACATTCGTTAAGGTTGTCGAAGACGCTGGATGCTGTGATTTATTCGAGAGTATATCTGGTATAGCGGGATTTGGTATTCCAGAAGGTGTATTTATCGAAACCGTAGCGGTATTCGCTCTTCCAGCTAGCACAGATGTGATGGTATTACTGCTAACCGTATGGCCGCTTGCCATTGTGGTTATTACCGATGACGTACCAGCAAAGTGATTCATCGGTACTCTCGAAACTGCATTCACAGTATGAGGATGTGGCTGGTAACCATCCAAAGACGACTGTCTCGTGGTTTGCCTTTTTGTTATTTGAGACGTCATGCTGTCTGAACCGGAGGTGGATGATTGCGACGATGGCGTACTAGAAGGAACTACGTTTGAACTCGTTGTAGCAGAGCAAGGCGTCTCCGCGCGTTGCTCTGGCGCAACACTACCCATCGAAGACTGTGAGGGTTGTTGAGCCTGAGGCGTTAAAGGTTGAGATGGCACCTGACCAGACGTAGAATGCGAATGAGGTGTTGGCGGTTGCGAGTAACTATGCGGCGTCGACGGTTGCGACGAAATGAGACTTTGAGGCGTTGCCGGCTGCGATATTCCAGGTGTCGACGAAGCTGGCGTGTCCGAATTCGCTGGACTGTTCGTACCAATCGGAGATCCATGACTGGTACTCACAGTACCACCCTGGATCGGTCTTGAATCAGCTTGCTGTTGATTGTTCTGATACTGTTCTCCAAACGTGGACGATGTAACAGGATCCTCGCGTTGATCAGAATGCATCAGGTACTGACGTTGCATTTGTTGTTTATATTGATCCTGCACATAAGATTGAGTATCAGCACTGGTAACACAGCCTTGGCAAGGACTATTCTCCGAATCTGTTCCTCCACTGCTCGAGGTGGGAGTCATGCTACTGTGTACAACAACGGGCGAGGTTGCGTGATTTTTCACAGAATTAAAGGTCGATGTGCTCGTGGGGCTGGCGCCGGAAGAAGGCTTTGGTTGTGGAAGATAAGTGTTATTAGGCAAATGCGAACCAAGACTCGTTTGCGATATTTTCGAATTATTGACAATTCCCACTTGAGAGCTACTAACACCGGTTTGCCTTGATATCGTGCTATTCAACAAAGCAGTCTGTTGCGCAAGGTAACCGCTGGGGTCTTCCAAAAATGACGGGCCGCTGCTATTGACGGTCGAACCAATTTGATTACTATTCTGTTGGTTTTTCTCGTTGAATTCATCTATTGGACTCGAAGCTGATTGATCAAGGCTATTGTTTCGAACATCTGTAACGCTATGCTGGCGCTGTTTCTTCACCATTACTTTACTGGGTTTGGCCTTCTTGCGCGCAACTTCATCGGTCCAAGTGGATGCTTGTGGAATGTGGTGATGTAGAGGTGGAACACGATCGAAGGAGTTACATGTGATGTTCTGGACTGTAACGAGAGAAGGCTGATGAGAACCCGAAGCTGACCGATTTTGTTGCCAAGGGGGCGTTCTCGAATTGAAATGCACGTTACCGGATTGCCCGTTTGGTCCCATTCCAGACTGCGTTTCAACAGCATGATTGGTATTCGGGCTCCTTCCCGCTACATTAGATAAAGCGTATTGTTGCTGATGTTTAACATCTACGATAGCTCCTTTCGAAGCATCGAAATTTCTCACAGGATATTGAACCTGGTTCTGGGCGTACATTCGTTGCATATTTTCGTGAGAATTATTCGATAAATTCCCATTTTGTACGACATGGTGCCGTTGTACAGCGTGATTGTGCAGCAGAAGTTGTTGTTGTTGTTGCTGCTGCTGCTGTTGTTGTTGTTGTTGTTGCTGCTGCTGCTGCTGCTGCTGTTGAATTTGTTTCGCATTCAAATCTTCATCCGTCACAGAAGGAGTACGATTATGTCTGTTCTGCATATCAGCAGTATTCATCACGGGACCAATTGTTTGTTGTTGCATTACGTCTAACGAATGATGATTCAACTGTTGATTAGGATACTGCGGTTGCACGCACACCTGAGATACTTGTTGTTGATGCTGATGCTGCTGTTGCTGCTGGAGTTGTTGTATTTGCATTTGAAATTGATCCGCTGGTTGTGCCTGCATTACGTGTTGATTGGGTTGATGCTGTTGCGTTTGTTGTTGCAGCTGATGTTGATGAATTTGGTGCAACTGCGGATGAAGAGTAGATTGGGCTGTTACTTGTGAGGATTGCATGTGATGCACATAATTTTCTGACGAATGTTGAGGGTTGTAGTTTCCTGATTGTTGATCAACTTCTTGAGTCAAATGCTGCTGTTGTTGTTGCTGCTGTTGCATCTTATGCTTCTGCATTTGTTGCATGTGCAATTGCTGTTGCTGTTGTTGCTGCTGCTGGTTCAAATGGTCCTGCTGCTGCATTATGTGTAAAGGCTGCTGATTTAATTGATTAAGATAGTGAGGAGCTTGCTGTTGCGTTAACTGATTCACGACCGTGTTTTGATGTTGTTGTTGTTCGTGTTGCTGTAAAATTTGCATATGTTGCATTTGCTGATGATGAGGCAGTAACTGTTGCTGCTGCTGTTGTTGTTGAGATATATGCTGTTGCATAAGCTGTTGCTGCTGTTGCTGCTGCTGCTGCTGTTGTTGTTGTTGCAATATAAGCTGTTGATGTTGTTGTTGCAACAACTGTTGTTGCTGCTGAGTCATATTGTTAAAATTGGCGCCCTGCTGATTCATGATCAGGGAATTACCCATTAACATCCCCGACATATTGTGCTGACCTAACCTTTGCTGAGGATTTCTCGTTACACAGCCATTTATATCTTGTGTTTGAGAAGGTGAATTTAATGTTTGATGACATATCTGCTGATTACTCTGCTGAACTTGCAAATTGGGGATCGCAATAGGCCACACCTGGAATACGAAAAACATCCACGTGTAAACATTATACCATATACATAATATTCGACATAATTACAAAATAATAAAATTTACCTACTAATCTATTTATCTATAAAGATTTATCTATTACACATAAACTTATTATTTACAATAAACAGACTGTAATTATTAGCTCTTTGACAATATAATAAAGCAACGAAAAATTTATAACAACGGACTTGAAAAATAATTATCTTGTTCTATTATGATCACATAATTATTATATTGAATAAAAATTAGATATTCACGTAATATAATTTTAACTTCTTATAGGAAATAAACATTAATAATTACGTCACGTATAATTTCATTTAAAATGTAAAGTTCGCAGCATTATCTGTTCAAATCTCTCTCGGGATACATTATGGAAGGATTAAAATAGCAGATTTCTCTTCGGATTAATTAAAATTAATATCACATTACCTGCGATCCATTTGGTACTGGTGACCCTTGCACTCCAGATGCCGCAACAATAGCTCTTTCGCGTTGTGCCATAAGTTGTGAGACTGAGACTCCTGAGAAAATGTTTCCTAGCCCCCCTATTTTCCTCTTCTTTTTCTTGTTGAGACCATCTGAAAAATATAATGAAACGTTGATAGAAATCATCTTTTGTTATTGGATATTTAAGATATGCAGAAAATGATATTAATTCTTAATGGAATTCCGAGGCACGTTAAATCTTCAAGGTCATGGAGAATTAAAATACGACTCATTTCCCTAACTCTAATTTTAACCCTCCACTTATTATTCAAGCGCTGCTTCAGGTTTCTTAATGAACGAGTGTTCCATTTGAAGTCCCACCGCAAGGTTAAATCCTATTTAGCGTAACAATTCCAAGATTCATATCCGTTTTATTCACTACCTTTCTTTTCCAACACATTTTACTTGTAAACGAACGTATAACTTTTTCCAATTTTGTATAAACCAGTTACAAAGATAAATGGTTATAATATTGTCTTTTTTCCAAGAAGATAAATGCACGAAGTGTCGCAGAAATTGTTGATCTATAGTATGATACATGAAAATAATGAATGAAAATAATTGCTATTCTTTACATAATAGAAACTATTAAATGAAAATTAGTTTTATATATTAACAGTAGTATAATATTTATAGAACGTATATAATTTTCATCGTGTTCATACTAATTGTTCCTACATACGAGAAAAATAAATAATGCACGGGAATGCACGCGAACTATTTAAACGATGCTAAAAGATACAAGAATGGAGGAAGATCACCCTTATAGGTTCGTTAGTATTTAAAAAAATTGATGAATCAGAGGAAAAGAAAAATAGGACGAAGCGAAGCAAATAACTGTTTCATATTTTGAATTGAAGCGAAACTATACAACTCCTCACAATCAAAGGTTGACAAGCAGCCATAACAAGCGTTCACACTATAAAATTACCTTGATTTACGAGGATAACAGAAAGCAGAATGGCAAAAGGGTGGCAAAGGGGATGGTTTTCAATAGCGGTCTTTTATCCGTAAGCCTACAGCGGATAATTATTCTCCACGGCTTCAATGGGGGAAGACAATTCGGAAGCGGGAGAAGCAAGATGAAGAGGACGAGGAAAACGGATGGGTGAAAGAGAGGTAGGGTAGGATGTAATAATGAATCCACCTAGGAGTAAGGCCAAGTTGTCTGCAACGACGGTAGTTTAACCCGATTTTCAAGGGGGTGAAAATTTGCGTAAAATCTTTGAAGCATTTCGTGGCTTTCGAGGGAGGTTCGCGTGAACGCGTAAAATCCTTCTCCCTTTATCCCAAAAATCTGCAGTCAATGGCTTATGGCTGTAAGCGTTGCCGCCATTAAATCTGACGAAGCAGAGATGACGTAGCAATTATGGAATATAGGCTATCGCTTAAGGATGAAACTCGATCCCTCGAAATACGAGGAAAGATATTGCAAATTCGATTGCAAGGGAAAATTACAAAGTGCGCCTTTTCTCGTGTAATTTCTCAAATTACTCTTTGTTCAATGTCTTGTAATAAAAATATATATAATATCTTCTTACATTTCATTCCATCGAAATTAAATATTAATTAAGATATCATATAAACCGTTAATGACGATAAGAGATAAAATAATAAAACGAATGAAGAAGCCTAATTTCTCTTGAACACACAATATTCGATACTGCTGAAATATGCTAACCAAAGATAGTTCCCATCGTTCTCAAGCAACTCTCGCGATATAGATCGAAGTTGCGGACTCGATGTCAGGAGATTTCGATACAGGGACCAATTGAACCGAACCAACGGCCATAATTATAACGATCTTCTGGTAGAGAAGTCCCGAGGCAAAACTTCTCGTTACGGCTGGCTGGCTGACGGACCAGCGGGATTCGAAGGCACTCGAATCACTGAAATCCAATTGAACCTCGGCCAAGGACTACTTCCCCAGTTGTTCGCTCATGACGATCTCAGCGTGGATCGGACGTTACGACGTGGTCGAGCCGTTGATGCGGACTAAACGGAAGCAGCGTAAAATGCGCTTGCGCGACCACAACAGGACGTCGGTCGAGGACGAGCCGGAGGTGGTTTGAAACGGTGTCGGCGGGGGTGAACATCACTCGGGGCAGGCGCAAGAATCACAACCGGACACAGACGTTGGACCGCAGTTCCTCTTCTCTCTTCACCTATTCGGAGCGCCGTGGCGCCGCTGCCTCTTCGTACGAAATTAACCCTTATCAACTCTCTGTCTGCCACTACCACCACCACCACCACCACCACCACCACCACCACCATCGACACCACCACTGCTACCACCCACTCTGTCCTCGTTCTCCTTCGCGTTTGCCCCCACCAAGCAGCCTCATCCAAACTAACATCGTCGCGTTGACGTCGCTGGCAGCGAATGGTGAGCGGATTCTTTCCTCCTCCCGGGACTTATTGATCGCCCGGACGATAAGAAGACACGAGCCGGCCGATTGGTTCCTCTTCCGGCCAGCTCGCGTCCTCTGTGCAACCCTAACACCGATGGAAAGCCTTCTGTCCCGCTTCGGGATTGTAGCGACAGAGACAACCAAATGCAAATTTGTGGATCGTCTGAGGATTTACCTGAGTGGGCTTTAAACTGTCTGATGACCTGTGCATGGCACACGCTCTAAGGTCTTTTGCCAATACTCGTCGAGTATCATGCCAACCAACTGGTTTTGTTATTAATCGCCGTTTTCGATAGCGCAGATTGTACGAGATTAATTGCATAATTGACGAACGGAACGTTTGATTTTGATGAATAGCGACGAAGATGAATGAAAATCAAAATTTGTCAAGAACTCGTAAAATCTTTACGTACCGAGTAAGATGATAAAAGAAAAGTTGCAGGTGTAACTAATAGCTCGCTCTCTGTGAAATCGTTTCCTCCGGGGTATCAAACGGCGCAAAGCGTATCGCGCCGTCGTAACACGAACGTGATCGATCGGGTAACAGAGAGAGCCTGTTTACCACGGAAAATTGTTCAGCGGGACAAGGAAAATGTAACGGCGAGCGATCGACCTCGTTAAACGTGTCACGATTAGTCGTTACACTTGTCTCGTCGACCTGGCGAAATCGGATCTCGAAAATTTATTAACACACCGACGAATCCGCTGACAAGGTATCTCGCGTGAAGCGTAAAAGTCAATAGTTACGGGCGAGAACCGCGGTACAAATTCCAGAAATGCTGTTTGCACGCTCAAACATTCGCCCCCTCTCTCGTCTACAGGATTGGTCTAGAAAATGAACGCATATTAAAAACGAAAGTAAATCCAGATACGAGTAACCAGCCGTCGGAATTCCATTAATAGCGTCGATCGAGTTTCGTTTCTCGTTTCTCGGTCGAGTCCCTTGGCAAACTGCGGTACATAAAAGCCATTCCCCAGGCTGAACCGAGCAAAACCGAAAAGAAGAGAGGAGAGAAATGAAATCGACTTTCGTTATTGAGACTCGTATTCGTGGAAGAGCGACGACGATAAAGATTCATTCGATTCGTCTCTCCCCTCCACGGCTTATTTCTTTTATTTTCCATCCCCGTTCGCGATTCGGAGGGTGTGTGTTTGCACACCACGCGAACGTATTACCTCCGCCGTTGAAATGCCTCGATAGAGGGAAACCAGGGGTAGAAAGAAAGATGGTGTGGAACGAAAGGGAGAGAAACAGGGTGACGTTTTCTCGGGCCACGTCGTTTTATATCACCGGAAAATTGGAATCGAAGCGACGCCCGTGAACGCGAACGTGAGCGTCGATGTTAAAACGGCCCTATAAAGTTCCACAGAAACACTGGCGACGATGTACATTTATATAGGGTGAAACGCAATTCCGTGATGCAATATCGTAATCGCGAGAAAGATAAATCTTTGAAGAATATTATATCGAACGCGTGGAAGCAGATTGTTTCATGCGGTAATTTTTGATAGAATCTAGCTTGAAAACTCGTCAATTCTGTTGACAATAGATAAATTATGCTTTCGATTTTCGAAATACTTTTCTTTGCATTTGCGTATGTTCAATCGTAAATGTATAGTTTCCATTAACCTGTCCTGTTAATTTTCTGCTATCTCTCGTGAAGCAAATTTTTATGAACTTTCCGAAATGGTAATTCAGTTATCTTGTACGTGACGATAAAACTGTTTTCAAGTGTGCTTACTTTATTTACCGAAAGTGATAAGGTAAGTATACGTTGAACACTTGTAAAAATTTTTATACAATCAAATTAATAAAATCATATAGTTATTCTTTATTGTGACACAATAACGTTAGTAATTATCAATATACTGTTATAAAATTGTTACCATAAAAATAAAGACGACTTTTGGTTAATCAAATTACACGTGTAATATAGCAAAACGTTGAGTTAAATTTTGTCCACCATATCGCTATTAAACTGTCTCGATCACTTTGCAATATCCACCTAACGTAATTCCTGAGTGAACAAAATCTACCAAAACCACTACGCTATACCGATGGCGGAAGGATTGAAATGCTTGAGTTTGGATGACAAAAGGTGAAATGAAACACAGTTAGAAAGTTTGCGAGCAGGCGATTAAAAATCAGCAACGTTGTCCTTTAAATCCCTCAGCCCCTGAAACCAGCGAACGATCAAAATACACTCGACGAATTTCAATGCACAGTCGGACTATTGTTTCTCATTCCCGACGAGCGAAAACCGTAAGCGAGGCTTTCGCTGTGTGTGCACAGGCTCGCTCGGAATAACAGCCGTTTAATTAGCGACGCGATGAAGAAAGGAAAAGACGAAAAAGAGAATAAAGAAGCAGAAGAGGAGAGGGGTGAACGGGTAGGAGGGAAGAGGAAACGAGAGAGAGAGAAAAAAGAAAAGAGTCGGTCTCGCTCGGTCGGTTATAGGATTTAGTAATGAAATCCGGACGGAGAGTTTAGCCGCCACGGTGATACATCATTCCACCTCCTTCCCCCGGGCCAACGCCTCCATCCACGGTTCCTACGTCGCGTTCGCCACCTCCATCCCTTTTTTCACCGACATCGGGGAGCTTTAATGCCGTCTCTATGTACGCGAAAAGGACCGCGGAAGAAAGAGAGGCACAGAGAAAGAGGAAAAGGGAAGCACAGACGGAACGAAAGAAAGGGAGAAGGGGATGGAGGCAACAGACCCCGCTAATGTCGCAATTTCGTCGTTCCTTTTCTTCTTCCCGGGACTTTTTTCCCGTTCGCTGCGCCCTAATGATCACGGCTCGGTCGGCAGCCGCGAGGCGCGATGCACGAGGAAAAACTTTTGGTCGTCCTCCAATAAAAGTTTTCGCCGCGTGTTTTCTAGTACGACGGTGAATAAACGTTCCCGGCGATTATGGCGCGCCGCTCTGACTACCGGAACTGGCGGAACTTTGTTAATACGACGGATCGATGGGAAAACTTCTTCGGGGGATATATTGATGGGTGGGAGGATGTGTACGTGCTCGGCCGCCGCGTACGCTGGTATACGTGAGATTGATTGGCGAGTATGTATAATGCGATCGAGTTCGACGAGTTCGTGGCTCGTTCGAGAATCCGCCAAGAAACTTTTCCCCAGGGAAAATTCTGATTTTGATCGATCGACCACCCCGCGCCCCCCGAACGTCGGATAAAACTCCCTAGATGGAAAAATTCCTTCTATGCAATTTCCTTGCGAGACTATTCCCCTCTATCTGATCGAGAAATACCTTCTCTAATTGGGCTACTTCGATCCCGCGTTTGTTATTCAACATGCAAGGAAACGTCTGTACTTCTTCGCGAATCGGTGACGTCACGATCATCTCTTATGAAACGAGTAACTTGGAATTATTTAGCTAGAAATGATATTTCTTTCTTTCTACTTTATTTCCAAAGGAGCATACCATATAATGATAGAAGTTACTGTTTTAAAACAACTGACGAGCTTCTTGAAAATAAGAATGAATATATTAGATATCGGATATATTTTCTAGCTAGGTAATTGAATTATTTTATAAAGTTTTAAAGGGACTAAGTTTTATTAGAGCCAGTATAATTAGCAATTCGAAGGTCGCTAATATTAAAATAAGATTGAAACCTCCGGCGAAATTTATTCAATTCTTTGTTTTGTCTTATGGGTTCTTTTCTTGTTTTGCACAACAATTATGTAGGTGATTGCATACAATAAAAATTTCCTATGTTACGAACTCATAAATGTAAATGGGGATACTTCGTTAAATAAGCAAACTTTAAAGCGTAACTGGTTTTATGTTGAAGCATATTGATAAATGTGAGGAGAAATTCAATCCTCCGGGTGAACGATTTGTTTACGTAGGATATTTTCGTAAATTATTACTTATAATTATTTTATTTACCGATTATTCGATATTCATGAATAAATGCTTACAACATATGATTATTGTCGATAATACGCGTATTTAAAATGAAATTATATATTTGAAACAAAACCGAAGAATATCTTAATTAACGTGAAACATAGAAACTGCGGCGAAAATGAAATGGCAAATTAACGTATTATTTTATATGTCACAAAAGGAATTATCATTTTTAGATAGCTTACTGTTAGAGTAAAGTATTTAGAATTTCTATTAAAAATTTCAAAATTTTATTCATGAATTTACTATTCCTAGGTGTGTAATGATATATAAAATGCCTTCTATTCTACTTTGAGGGTATTCCTCCTTTTTCATTTCTTCAGAAACTAGTTATAACATATTTTTTATAACCTGACATTCAATCAAAATTTTCCTTCGCATATCTATTTTGTCACTTATATTTTACTTCACCAAGTTAATCTAAAAAATGACGAAAGGTTTTTTTGAACAAATAATAGGTCAAATTGCAAAGGTTATAAATTTTACAAAACAAAATTATATAATGTAATACGATAAAAAGTAAACTTATTTCCGTTACTTCCCATACGTCAGTGTGATTAAATCTTAAGAATTTCACTTTGACTCAAGCTCCCCTACTCGGTAAAAAATTCATCCGCATTTATTACATCATTCAGATCTCCGTAGCAAGATATTCTGTACAAAAAAAATCGCCTACCTTTCCTATTCAAACCTATAATCTACTCGGACATCAAAATTATGCAAATCACGAAGAAATAAAACACGTCGTCACTCTTAGCTTTCTCAAACCAGAAAAAGAAAGAAGGGGCGAAGCAATCGATACGGTAGGTCGAAATTAATCGTGAAACAGAATTGACACACGCAAGGTCACGTTCTTACCTTTCCTGGCTTTGTCCGGCGAGGTGGGCGAGTCCGCGTTCACGTGAATCGCGGTTGCGACCGAGCCGGTGGATAAAGCCGGCGAAGAAGAGACCGTCGGTGTACAGGATGCAACAGGACTGCCGGCCGCCGTAGTTGGCAGCAGAAGTTTCCTCTTATGGTTGCAGAGCTTGGTCATCTCCCGCGTCTTGCCCTGATCTGGGCTCCAAGGTCGTGACGCAACCTGAAACAAGAACATAGACCAAGTCGTTAGTTACTCGTCGAGTAAACTATGCTGTGTATACTTTATACAAAAGACGATCGATTCACGACGAGGAAATTTCTAAAAAATCGCGAAAATCGTATAGGTGCATAATACGATATGCTATGTGATAACGATACTTTACATTATCTATGTGCATAAATACAATGGGTGTTGAGTAAACTTCGTAAATATTTGTTGAGTAAAACCGATACAATAGCAACAAATTGTATTGATTTGGTGTAAATTGTAAAGGTGAATACATTAACAAATAGACAAATTATTTAGTGTGTATTTTCTCAAATCATCGTTGCATGCTTTTTTCTAATATCACTTCTTACAGATCTAGTATTGTTGGTGAATTTATTTTATACTTCTGTGTACTTGTCTAATAAAAGGCAGCAAATATAGCGAAGAAACGATGATGAAAGATGGACGAACCAAATAAGATAAATAAAACAAAAGGTGCGTTACTTTACATATTTTTGCTGGTCTTGTTACACGTAAATAAGAAATGTACGATAGTACGCAAAGATTTTCAACCAAATATGTTCTTTTATATATTATTAACGCTTACTAACACATTGATTTAACGATCTTTCAAACACACTTAAACGATAAACGTTTAGCTGTTATAGCGTTTCCTTTTACACAACATATATTTCTATAATCAAAATTGGATAAAATTCCTCTAATTTTCAACTTTCAAGAGAAATTTGTAAGACCGGTTTATCTGGAAATTTTCGCCCATCACTATACGTATGTTTCTTTTTAAGTTGACTATAGTTTTCGTAAGTGCCCTGTTATTTGCGAACGGGGGTGTACTTCATGTTTTTATGCTTTCTTGAATTCACCCGAGTATCCACACACTTACTAGTCGGTCATAACTGGTGTCAGCTTTATAATTTCGTGGTTTCGTCGTGTCAGTTGGTAAAGAGCGAAGTCAAGCGAAAGAAGGCTCGTAAAAGGCCACGTTCCTACTTTCGGGAAATAACGTAGCGACTTTACGAGGAAATAACCTTTGGCATTTGTTCAAGCGATCTGGCTACAACCCTCGAGACACAGATAATAGAGATTGACTATACGGGCGCGGACATTGAAATAAAGAGGCGGAATCACGTAATGAAACGAGTTATTCCGCCTACGACCTACTTTTCCTGCCACGAAACGAAACGAGACCGCGATGCGGCCTGGCTTGCACCGCTTTCCTGCATTTCTGTCACATTCAAACAACGCCGATGTATTATGCATCGAACGTTTAAATTCCGGTTATTGGAACAATTCGCCCAACGTTTCGATAATTATCCAATTACGCGTAATTGCAATGGCGCACATGTGTCCTCGCCCACGCGAACAATTTGATTCGCAAGCAGCTTAGTATTTATTCCCATAAATTAGGCGATATCCCGGAAGTAATAACGAGGTTCGATAATTTAAGAAAATGTCAATTCTCAGAAATTAAACTAAAACTAAAAAATAAACGGAACGTTTCCTATTCGATAACGTAAAGCTCATCGTTCTGTCGACGTTGAGTGCAATTGATAGAAGTTTCGAACGCTAGCCGATCATTGTTGAAGAAATTGTAATAATAATTATCGTTATTAATAACAACAGTTATTACTAGTTATTTTTATTCACTGGTTGTTGAGGTATTTGTACGTGTTTGATTCTTAATTTATTCCAAAATAGTTGAATGAGATTTTGGTGAATGCGAGGGAATAGTGAACGAAGAAATACAGATTGATGTATTACATCGTTAGAATGAAACCAGAACGATAAAAATATAAACTATTAGTATGAAATATGAATATACACGATATAGTTCAATTGAATCGTTTTGATAGATGCTACGTTATATTGGCATACATTGTTATGAAATGATAACTGTAATCAACACTTATTGATATTTCGCCGGCTTCAATAAACCGATTTCAAGCTAAAATATATAGATTGAAACAACATACACACATGCTTCTGTCAACCTTGTAAAATATAAATAAACTTCTCTTTTTGAAAAATTTAATATCAAAAATCATCTCAATTGAAAAAGGAATTCAAAGTAATAAATTTTTAACATTATCCACGCCTGTAAGTTATCTTATCGATATAAAGGTCGTAGAAGAAAAATGTGACAAGTCTAATTTCGTTGTTTTTCTTATTTTTTCTATTATCTGTTAGAGCAATTACTTCAATGCAAAGCATAATTACTCGCTCAAGGTTAGTCGAAGGAAATTATTTAAAGAAGATATCGAAAGACATGTAAAAAAGACATGTATATAAATGATAGTTTTCTAACTGCTTACGTAAACGTAATTCATCCATTAAATACTATTGACTCAAACTGCATAGTCGAAAACAAACTATTACCACCCACTCGCCAATAATATCGAAACTACTACTACACGATCCTTAATTTGTTCGTCGTTAACGAAACAATGCACCATTTCCTCCAAACACGCAGCGACAGCGTCGGATACTCGATTCGAAGTCACGTTCGAAAGAAAAAGGAGGTCTTAAAAGTACAACGTTACAGAGATCGCGAAAGCGGGCCGACAAAAACGCGCGGCCGTGGACCAGAAATTAACGGCGCCCACGCATAATGAGCGGTAAAAATGATGAAGCTGCGTTGCACTCTATGTATGTATACACGCGTGCGTGTACGCGCGCCTATGTGTGCGTGTGTATGTGTCTACCGCGCCGCATACAACGTGCACCGTCTTATTTACGATGCGTCGTAATGGCACTGTGTACGTAGCCGTAAATTGCCGCGGAACGTCTCACGGGCTGACACGTAACACGGTTGAAGTCCTGGATGACCATTACCGGACATCGGCCCGTGGCCTTCCAACTTGGACACATTTTAACTCCGTGCACGAGCATCGCGCATCGATCATGAGATTCATGAGCATCGTCCGGTCGAGGCGTTCTCCTCTTTTTTCCTCTTTTTGCCGCTCTTTCTCTCTTCTCTTCTTTCTCGTTCTTCGTTTGCTCTCGTTCGCTGGCCCTTTTCGACGTTCTGACTCCGCTTTTGCGCGATGCTCGCGCGCCGGCGTTCGCCAATTATGGCGACACAGCGGCGGCGAAATCGCCGAGGAAACGGCCAGATTATCTGGTGTTTTAGCGAGCCCGAAGGTGGTCCAAAGGTTTTCGGGGCCGCTTACTTACGTAACCAGCGTCGCTGCGAGGTATGCGACGACGACCGTTTGTTCCGAGGATTGCTAAAGATCCTTGCGGTTGCTTTTATTGGCGGTTTCGTTGTGAAGGTAATGGTACAACCGAAACGAGAAGGGAAATAAAGCGAAAGACCAGGCCAGGCCGGGGATTTGCATAACCCAGGCTGATCGCGGCTCGATAACAGCGAACCGACGTTGCCCAGTATTGATATTTTGATGAGAACGCCCCGGTTAATATTCACGCCCTCCTGACTGCCTAATTGGAAGGAAACTAACTTCGACTGGCTACCATCGAGTTTCTTCGTGAAATAAATTCCCGTTGAACTTCTGCCACAGAGATCATCTGTCGATCGGATATTTTAACGCTTTAAGCATATGGGTTGCGAAGTTTTGGCTCGAGGTGAGATGGTTAAAAAGGAATGATATACATATGAAGTAAGTGTCAGGAAAAAATCGAGCTTTTTTGAATTATAATTATACGGGAAATTTTATGAAACTGTATGAAGTTGGACAAATTTCAATTTTTCGGTATGTTCGTTAAAATTAAAATGCTTTAACTGTAGAGCGGAAAAGAGACTAGAACTAAGAAAATAAATATTAGATAGGGATGAATCGATCTTTTTGATTTGTAATTATGCGAGAGATTTTATGAAATTGTATAAATCTGAATAAATTTTGATGCAAACTGATATTCGAGTAACGTTAAACCTTCAACAGCATAAAAAAGACTAGACAGTTATTGAAATATTATCATGCGTCATGTAATTACTATAATTTATTATTTTTTAAGAGATCTTGACGAGATCTTGACGAAGAAGTAATTATTTTCGAAATAATTTATTCTAAATTCTTCGTCATTTTATTGGACTATTAAACGATTAGTCCTTGATTGTATAATTGTAGATATAAATTTACATAAATTAATTTTGATACGCTTAATTATCACATCAATCGAATAAGTTAAATTAATTAAAATAAAACTTAATTATCACGTAATAAGTTGATAACGTACCATAACTTGTATTAACACATAATCATCGTAACTAAATATCTATAATGTGATATCGCAGCTATAAAAAGGCAATAAATACGAATCTTTAAACTTATTTCATAAGCATACGACGAGCTGTCGTTTACAAGGTATCACAATTTATTTTCTATGCTTTGTATCATTATACACGCTTCAAGTGTTACGAATAATATAGGCTATAGAAAATAGGTTTCCGCAAAAAAGTGTTTAAATACCCTGTAATTATTCGACTTAGAAGGTTTCGTAACCAACATCGGTAATTGTCCGTAACAGGAAAACGAGAAACTAATTGCACACGAAGAGACGCAGTAATTATCGACTAACTCCTTTGGCACAGAAATGGACGTAACAGTACGTCAACGATCTCGAAAGAGTTAATACTGTTGGTAAATGTAAGTGACAGACATGAGAAAATATTATTGGAAAGAATTTCGAGTTGAATTAAAAACACATTAGGTACTTATATATATATCTTTTCGTTTTGTAAAACTAAGTTAATACATGAAATAGTTGCGTGCGAATTATGTGCACTACCGCTCGTCAATCTAATAATGATAAATTAATAAGAAACCAACGATCGAAAGCATCGCTCACCGTTTTCTTATGGAATTAGCAAATGTAGGAAAAGATTGTTTATTTAAAATGTTAACAATGTTAGGTATGTTAAAATTAAACGTACACGATTCGTCGATATGTTAATCGTTTTCGAATATTGTTGTTAGAATTAATCACGATAGTCTTCCTAACAATTTTAGAAACCTTTCACTATGTTATCCATAATTTGACAATCAGAAAAGCTGAATTAAATCGTTTAAAGACAAAACTATTTCATAATATTTGAAACTTGCAGATATCAAATTTTCCATTTACATATTTATTCTGGAGAATAAATGTTATCGTATCAACATTAATAAAGTGTGATTTTTTCTATTTGCAATTTTTTAGCTATATTAAGTTCCATTCAAAATAATCAACTGTTCGTGTACTTTGTGCTCATATATTTTGTATAATAGCGTATTGTAAAGTGTTAAACATAGATAATTTAATTCAGGTTAAATACACGTACGCATATTGAATTTGACGTTGTCAAAAGATAAAAAATAATATCACTATGTCAATCTGATCTACATCAAAAATGAAAGGCTTTCCGGAGGCTGTTTACTATATTTCGACGTGGCCATATCTATCTACATATATACGTCTGCATCTGTGTGCCATATACACAGATACGAACTGAATTACGTAAAAAGTATGTAAAATAATATTTGTAAATTCCTTCTACGTGTAGATATTATTTCAGTCCGTGAATTATTTTTACCTTAAAAATTATATAGCTGAATACTATACGACAAAAAATATGAATAAAGTATTTAGTAGAATACTAAATACATCCGTTCACGCAAATATCTTAATATACACGTGTATTACGTAAGTAACTACTTTTTTAAGCTACAATTTACTTTTACTTTTAACGTCTTTTTATTACTAAATTCTACGAAATATTATCCAATAAAATTTTATTTTGTAACTTGACTTGAAAATACGTACTTCACTATAGGCGAGTATCAAAAAATATTCTATAAATATAATTCGCATAATATGATATATTTGTTTCAAATAGTCTGTGTAATAAATTATATAAGTGTGTATAGATTTTTTAATATTATCGATATTAAAATAAATCTTCACTATGAAACGTTTAGATACATATTGATTTACTATTAAACACATATTTATTTCTAGCAAAAGAAATGCTGACAGCTATTATTCCAGTGAATTTTCGATATAAGTAAAAAGGAAAAGTTTTCAGACCAAACGTTGGCTATCTATTTCTTTATCACCTCGTATATTGTTTTCTTCTTAATATACATAATCTACACATATATATGTTATTTTTAATTATCATACATTATATCTTCCCTGTATAATGATACATTTGTTGAATGATTTGGCAGATGAAATGTAAATTTCAATTTAGAAAAAATGCTAAAATTAACTAATATATTTACATATGCAGCTTATATCGACGACATTAAATAATCACAAAATGAAATGCAAATTAATTTCATTTGCAAATTCAATGCAGTTAATTTCTGTAATACAAGAAATCCGACATTTGATGGTCTATTACCACGGATGTTACCACGAAGAAACTTTGTAGAAGCCGAGTGACTCACGAGCGAAGAGATCAAAATTCGAAATCAGATTCAACACCGGTCAGCGGACGTTATTCTTTCCCCTAAGCATAAACGCACAATGCCTCTATTTGTGGCGTGAAGAAACTATTAAAATGCAAAGAAATGCGAAGAAACACAAGTGCAAGGTCGTCCGCATCATTTTCCATTGTTTCCAAGCGTTGAATTCATTCTTCGTTTCTCACGAGTAACAGACGAATATAGGCCTGTATTTAAAGCGTGGATGATTTTTATTCTCGGAGGCATAAGATTCTACGGCACGCCAAAAGATGTATTATATTTGAAATTAATCAAAACAGGACATTCGTTCCAGAGAATTATGGTCGTTTTAGTTGTTGCGAAACAACGTATTTCTTATTCAATAGTCTTAGGGAAAAGAGGTCGGTGCCTCTGATTAAATAATTAGGTTAAAAATCGCTGTAATAAGATAGTCGAGCGTAATCGTCGATGAACGACGGAGAAACATGTCGAAGTTTTGTCGTGGTACAGACCGAAGTACTGGCAGGTTAATTAAGAACGACCTGAATACGACGTCGAGATTACACGTATTCGCGGCACTCGGCCTTGGCGTCGAGAACCGACGAGTCGGCGTATAATGACGTATGCCGCCGGTTAACTCAATCAGAACGTGTTCCCTCCGACCGGTCTATTATTCGTTCTCCTTCTGGCGAGCCGCTCATCAACGATGATCACCTTAAACGCTAATCTTGTCCACTTACGCGACACGACGCGTCGCGATATTGAATAAAATTGCACCGTCGATCGGTTCTTTTCGCGATTCTTTCGAAATCGTGTCGCGCGATTCATTCAACGATGCCCTCGAGATTCAGCTCGATTCGTGAATCACGAACGATGAAATTTATCGATCTCGTTCCTTCGATGGCCTCCGTAATCCGAAGGACATCTTTATTTACGGCCATCGACGCGAATATTAATGCTGAGCGATAAAATCGATCGGAAGAAACGAAGAATTTCATTCAAGGTTCCGGCTGTGGGAAAACTTTTATGCTGCTTTGAAATTAAGTTGATATGCATATGTATTTTTGAAAATGTTTTTACCTTTAACTTTACCTTCAAACAATTTCATTCGATAAATTATTGTTGGATAATTTATTAACGACAAACAGATTTATTGATTTTTTAAATAAGAAATAAAGCTTAAATATATTTAAATATATTTATAATTTGCGCAAAACTATTGTAAGGTTTTATGAACGCTGTAACAGAGAAATTTATTGCGAATATTGTGAGAAATATTAATGCTGGAACTATCGACCTTTCCAAGATGCATCTAAATATATTATTTATAGTTAATTAGAATTAATTAGAATTATAACGGGGATAAATAAGTATATGTAATATTTCTTGTCTCAATAGAAGCAAGCAATAGCTTTTTACCAAAAATACGTATGTTTAGTAATTACAAAAACAAAAAATCTGATACCAGTCATTTCGACTGTATCAGTAGTAATTCTAGTGTTAAAAAATCTAATGTCCAATACTAGGATATACAAATAATTCCATTTTTTCTATCTCAATGTACATCTGTAAGTCAAATATATATCAAATACCAATTATGTTATTAACTAGTCACACGCCATCAAGAAAATAAATTAAATCTCTAACTTTCGATTAGGACAAACTTTTAAACCAAAGTTTCACACGCTTCTGTCGCTAACAATTTCGTTTTCTCGTCTACGTTCGTCCGAAAGTCTTATCCAGAAACGGAATCAAGATTGAAACTGGGAAAGGTCAAAGCGAAACATATATCGAGATCAAAACTATTCCACAAAAGGAAACGATTGAAGTTCTATGGACAGGTAGTGGTGTATAGTCAAAAAGAGCGTATTCTCGGTCGAATAACCAGCTCGATAATCTGAAACGTTGTTAAAGCGTACCGTTTTCCAGAGAATTATTTCTCATTGCAACGCCGCCTTTTGCAAACGGTATAATCACGCCAAGCGACGGAAACCGCAGTTTAATCCATTTTCCTGGCAAACTAGACATCGTTCCTCGACAGCAACGACCTTAATACCATGGCTTTAACGGACCAGTGACCGTTGTTCACCGAGAGACAAACGCAGCCCTTTTTTATTATCCTTCGTTCTTTTCGTTCCTATTCGTTTACGGTGAAGCGAATAATTGAAAGGCGAGATGCAAGATGGTTGCACAACAGAATTCATCGGAGCTCTCGCGTGGGTCCAACGCTGATGAAAAATGGTTAATTAAAAGCGACTGTTCTTTTGGCGAATCGTTGCGCCAAAGCGACCAGTGAATTACAAGCAATAATTCGTTCTTTCAAAGCAATCTTCGACCGGGTCGTATATTTCCAGTGAAACGTGATTGTGTAATTTTGAAGGTGTTCGTAAATTGATATTCTTCGTAAAACACATAAATCTTAAGGAGTTAATGAATATGCTACTCGTTGAGAAAAAATTGTATAGAATTTCGTTTTGTATTCATTCGACTTCGTTAAAGTGATATTCTTAACTTTATTTCATCATGTATTTGTACACAGCGAAATATTTGTTTCTATTATGTTAAACATTTTGTTATATGTGTTTGGTAAATACATATAACTCAGTCAATATCTTCGAAACGATTAAAACAATGCTCTATCGTTTCTTTCAAACGTTGCGAATAAAATGATTGCACAATGTTAATTTTCCGCACGATATCCAGTGCAACGTTCTCTCGCATTGATGCAAACGAGTTTCTCGCCGAATTTCTCTCGACTTGTCACTTCTCTGCCGAAACAATTGATCTAACAATTATCTCTGATAACACGAAATGTGATTTACAATTAATTGCTCCATTACAAATTATTCATTGGTCCTTGAACGCTACGAGTAACACGATAATAGAAGATCGATCACAAAACGAATTTTTATTATCACTTCGTTTATTATTTTGTTGGATCGTGAATATAATATTCTCGCACTCGCTTTAAAAAATAGTTATGGCTATATGCATACTTGTACAAATTTCTTTCACTTCGTGTTACTTTACGTAAATTATTCGACACGCTAGTTCCCTTGGAATAAGTTATTCACAGCTATCAAATTACACGGAACAGTATACAAATCTCAATTAAAGTAATTTAAAAGATTTAAACTTGCGTTATATCTTACGTAAAAACTGAATCATTTATACCTCACATTTATTACAACAACCAACAGATTTATTAAACTCTAGGTCTACATTTATACGGCGCTTTTTGCTCAACTTAAACAGCGCTATAATGTATTTCCTAGGTTCTTAAAACGTCTGTTTAGTACTTGACATATTTCATACAAATGTTTCGTCTCACATACCTCTAATATAATTTACTTTACATCGTAAAGGAAGGACTAAACGTCTCCTAAAGGATATTCGCACGGTAAACGATATTTCGTATTTAGGAATAAATCGGAGACAAATAAATTGAAACGAAAATGTACAAAAGCTCGCGCCTATGCAAGTTTTTAAGACACAAGAAAAATAAAATAATATTTGTACTCGTCGAGCATCAACGATGTTTGAGATTCCAACTCCAAACATATGCACAAAGCACACTTTGAAGGTAGCGCGGACAATATGTGTGTATGAATACCAGCCAACTCGTGTTTTGCAACTCTAAAGGGCTTTTTAAAACATGATAACAAGCGATGGACAAATATCTATTGTTATACCTACTTGCTATTGTTTCGTTAACAAACACGTTACATAGATAGTTTGCAGTATGAATAAGAAATTACGCGCATAAATAAATTGTAAACAACCTAATAGACGCGTGCCGTTGGTGATAAGTATACGGCATTCGATACTTTGGAAATCTACAAATCTAGTCAAAAACAAAATCATTCCGAACGATGCAGGATACTGATAAGTATAGGACATATTTTATCAGAATATCTTATATTTGCACGTGAAGGAAGCTGATTAAACATCAAGGCAGCTTTGAAGGTGATCTTGGATGAATTTAAAAAAACATTCAGAATATAAAGATACAGCGATAAATCTGATTGACGTCATATAACCGAATGAGTATCAAGCTACGTATTAATATTATAAACGTTTTAGAATCAAATATCTATCCATGTAACCATTGTACGGGGACAAGTGATTGTCAATGACTCCATTGTTATATAAAGAAAAAGTATTCAAAAGTAATATATGTTTCTGTTAGATACATTTTAAGCATCAAGAATTTCATAATACCAGCTATTTGTACCTGCACAACAAAACTGCACTACGATTTATCCTATTTTTCCCATATAGTCCAGATATAAAAAACAAAAGACTTATCAAGCTTTCATTCTATGGCCTTCAGTTTTATTCGAGACAACGACATTTTCGATAGATATTTTGACCAAGAGCAACAACAGCACAGACACAGACGAGTAAACGCGCGGCCGGATATCGAGATCGAGTGCTTTATATGTTTTTTCGCGCATATCGTCGAGCCTTTCTTGTTTCCCGTGGACCGCCGTGCCAGTCGGAATTAATGTAACGACGCCATTAGTCCGCGATTTTACGACTTTCATTGTGACGGCCGATCAGAGGGTGAATCCGCGTCACAAATTGGACCGTCCACGTAACAATGGCGTGTCGCGTTTCGTGCGTGCACGTCCGCTCTACAGCCAATTAAACCCGTGTATGCTCGATTGCAAAGAACGTTTTCGACGGGTCGCATGCTGATTGAGTGTCCGCGTACCGATTGTTTTTCGAGCTGCAACCTTCGCATTACGTAACGCCAACCGGCCCGCGATTCAATCGCGTACACGCCGTGGGAAATTTCGCATACGACCACGGTTCTCTCCTGTCCTTCTACGAATAACAGCCTCAGATATTTACTCACACCCGTATTTCCCTGCGGCAGCAGTTTACCTCTTCGTTTGCGATCAATCTCCAAGAACCGCTGTTCTCGAATTCGAAGCCAATTCTCTGTATTTATGGTTGGATATTTTGCATTTAGGTACATGGAAGCAAAATTGGGACTGGTTTTTCTGCTGCGTATTGGACTTATGCAACAATACTCATTCTGCTTGTTAATACTCAAGAAGTATTCTTGAGTCATAGGGTCGTACTTTGGTTTCTTTATTTTAGGATATTTAATCTGTTAACTGGAATCATCTTCAATCATATTCAAATTAATTATCTATCATATCCAATCACTTGGATATTACATAATCATTTCTTTAATTAAATTGTCTATATTTTTACGCAACTACATATCTTATTTATGTTAATCGTTTACTCTTTTGAACATTAAAAGCTATCATAGATGAAATTTAATTATTAAATTTGAACGGAGAACGAAAATATATCCTACTTTTATTGCATAAATATTAAAACGAAATTATCGAAACTACGCGATAAAAGTCATGCTACTAGAGGAATAATATCCATTGATTTAAAAATTAATACATTGTAACTTATATTAATAAATCAATAAGGTAACTCCGAATTTTAATAGAATTATCATAAAATACTATACGACAACATGTTTACAGCCTTCCGTTTTTTTCATAAATGGAAATTGAGCGAATTTATTAAACAATAATTCTCGTATCGTTTCGCATTCCTATATTCGAATACCTACATTAAACAATAAAACAACTTTATTTATTTTCATAATTAACCGTACAAATGCAACTTAAAAATTTTCATCGTGATTCTTATTTAATATCGCTTTAATAGATAATATTAAGTCGTCGAATGGCTCGTATCATCATGCACGTAGAAAGAACGATACGAAGGAAAATGTGTTTACAACTTCCAATTATCGAAACAACCATAACTTTACGGAACAATTACCGAGATATTGCATACTATAACCAATGACTATCGTTCAACGATCTCCTTTCGCCGTGAAATCGAGGTTCCTTCGCGATCTACAATAATTGAACATTGTCGCTTAATCACGGCGCAAAGCAATGAATTGGATCTTTTTTTCCCGTATGCTAACTTGATTCGCGATTATTTGCATCCTTGCGAGAGGGCTATCAATAACAGCTACCAAGCCCACTTCAATGATATAATCGCGATCGGCGACGATAAATAATCGTTGCCGCCGAAAGGAATTACGACTAACGAGCCGCTGGCAACCGGCTCACCCGCAACTTATTATACCAATTATCAAGCTATAAGTAACTGTCCGTAACAGTCAATCCCACGTTTTGCGTTCGCGCAACCGATCACCTTCCCGTCGATATTGACCGGCTGATTGACCGGCAGTCTTTTTTTCTTCTTCCTTGCCCCATCTTTTCCTCTCTTCACGTTTGCTTCTCCGTTTCGTTCTCCGAGTACAGTCCTCGCGGCGTGCAATTAATTTCGCCGGCTGCCTAAATTGCACTCGCTAACGAATAACATAAATATCGTGCGAAACTCTTAAGGTCGTTGCCGTTCCGCTCGTTAATTATCCGCCTTCGAGCTACCCGTGGATCGCGAACCGTCGCGTCGCGTCGAGCTAGCGATCAGGAGACGAAAGGGCGGAAGTCATCGGCGTAAAGCAAGCTAACTGCATACACGCGTACTTACATATGCGTATATGTATACGTACGAGCATGCTGCAAGGGAAAGGAGAAACTAGTAAGGATGTCGGGAAAAAAGAAGGCAACTACATTTTCCAGTAATTTGAGTACACCAAGAAAAAGCAATTCAAAGTTAAATCACTTTTAGCACTTTCTGTAAATTCATAGTCGGCGTAGCTGATAAGTAAGTTAATATTCACGGTAATAAAGTTTTGAACTTTTCAATGTAAAATCTATACCTTTCCTTACCCTTCAAGGAATAAGATTTAATATTATTAGGATTACAATTCAACCGTGTTGACGAATGACGATGTTACTTGTTACTGTAAAACCCTATTTTATCAATCTTCATTTCATACTGTAGTAAAATCGCGATAACGTGACAACTTACAAGTGGCTGATTCGTGTCTTCAAAAGTCGTATTTGAAGGTACAACTTCTTCTTCGTTATGATACCATTTTATACCATTTCTATATGATTCTGCATCATCATGTATTGTTTTTGAAGGCAAATAAGTAATGAAAACGTGATAGAAAAAAGATATTCGGGTCGCCGGAGAGAACATTGATAAATGTGCTAGATTGAATGTGTTAACGCGTGATTGACGTGAATTTATTGCCGACGTACGAGAATTGGCGATAGAAAAAGGATGACAGGAAGGATTTCATAACATTTTCCCGAAAACGATGCCGTATCGCATGTACGTATCTACTAACGATGTCGGTTCGATCGGTTGAAACTGGTGCACTGTGTCGGCGACACGAATCGAGACTGCATGCAATCAAGATTGTGACGATATAGAAGAAAGTACAATACGAAGAAGAATTAGATGGGGAAAAATACACGAAGTTATACATTGTGTGAAAGGTTGTGCGATAGATTAATATCCGAGTGTTAAAAATAGAAGATACGGTCAAATTTATGTGTAAATGAAGTAGCGTGCAATTACATAAATGCTCTGCAGTCTTATAATTGATGTAGAAAAGTTCTTGATTGTGTAATGTAATTCTTTTGAGAGGAAATTCTCATTGCGATTAAACGTGGCTCGAAGATACATACAGATTACAAATATTAAGTTAATAGCTTTTCTTTTCATTTAGATAGTTCTTGATAAAAAAATTGAAATAAAGATATGGAGAAACAAGTTCGTAAAATTAATTTAAAGACTGCTAACAAGATTACAATGTAATGAAAAGATAAGATCGATGATCTTGGTATGTAACAAACATTAATACAACGGCATTCGATAAACAAACATCGATCTTAATAATAAAACAAATATGATTATAAAATCATTAATATCATATAGTCACTGAATATTATATAAACAATAAGAATTTATCATAAACCAAATCATGTTATGAAAACTATGATCACGATGCATTACCTTATTATAAAATAATCAATCTAATCGCTCAAATAAAATTACCGATCCTATTAACCTCTGACCGGTAATAATTGATAATTAATTAATGAATATTGACGTCGAAAATTATCCACGATTAATTTGCCAGCTTTCGTCCAATTAACGTATAACCCATGTCCGTAATTCGATTACAACCTGTTGTTGAGACACCTGTCTTTTAAATAAGGCTTCATATTTCGGTTCGCGATAAAAGGTATAAAGTTCGCAAGAAAAGAAGAAAAAGGACAAACGTAAAAAGGAAAACGAAGAAAATGGTAATTTCATAAAACATTTCAAAAATTCATACCACGATTCACAACTATGCTTTGCACCAATTTTATCCAGAGCGTAAAAAGGAAAGAAAAGAAAAACACGAAAGGAAAGCTGCGGTAGAATAACGAAAAAAGAAAGAGAGGAAGATAGGTAGCGCAGGACGTGCGCTAATATTTTACGATTCTCATTTATAATGTCGGTAATGTTCTACTCAGTATGCAGTGCGTATTCACCGCGGTGTAAAACAGGGAATGCAGTCACCATGCGTCCGAACACTTCTTTCTTTTCTCCCTTCCTCTTTACGACATTAATTTTCGTACTTGGAATTTATCGCGAATTCCCGGTTTCCTTACTTGAGTTGATATGTATGTACACCTTGCAAATTGAGATCTTAAACGTCGATCAAGCGATAGCACTTACGTGAAACAAGATGCATTATCTTTTTATTTCACCTCTTTTTTATTTCGTATTGTTTCGTTGAAACAACTTAATTTATTGTTACTTTTGCATGTTACACGCAATATGCTATTATAAATTATATTATTTACTAAACTCGTAATCTCTTAGATTTCTTTATACAAGCGTAATAATTTCGCTCACTTTTTAAAATTCTAAGCAGCAAGATCAATTTGTAACTCTTCCTAAAAATTTCATAGATTTAGAACTGCGCATTTTCAGGGTCTTCGATGATTTTTTTTGTAAAATATATGGATGAAAACTTGCTTTCTTATCTTTCGTTACGGCTACATATTTTCAACATTCTGTTCATTTTTATATAAGTTGTGTATTTTTCATTCCTGGCAACTTTACCGTTAAGAAGACAGATCGACAATTTACCTACAAAGGGAGGCTCGCTGAATCAGAAACGTCTTTATTTAACGTTTTTATTTAAAAGAACTTATCGTCAATCGAATTATTGAGTTTCCCATAAAGTCGGTTACATAGAAGCACCGCCATAATAGTTTCGTCTCAAGTCGCTTCCTCGAGGCTCATTTGTAGAACCGAAGCGAAAAGGAACGCTTTCCCGTGGATTCAATAAAAGAAGCTTGAACCAAGACGGTGTTCACTTTCATGACGTTATCGAACGACGGCCCGGCTTCCCCCTTTCCAACCAGGAAAAAGATCGTAACGATAATACGGACCGTAAGTCATGCACGGACTGGAAAAATGGTACGGTCCTCCACCCGATCGTTACATTTTTCCAACCCCCTTTTCCCTCCATTCTTTCCTTCCTTATCCTTTCCTTTCTTAGGCGTTCAACGAACCCGAAGTAACAACCGCGATTCCATCGACTCTCTGAAACAGTTTTTCTCTTAGGATCCTATCTTGAATTCAATCCTAAAGCGTGATACCGATGATGGATTAATCTTCACTAAATTAATTTCAATTCAATCTACGTGGTGGCTATTTGCCAACTGAAGAATTGATAATCGATACTAACGAGTAGCTAGACTGTGGATTTTTATGCATTTACGAGAAGATCAAAGGCGGGCAAACGCACAGAATTTATATAATACACAGTGTGCAAAAATCATAATATTTATAATATTTCGTAAATGTTCGAAAACAGTTTTCTACCAAGGTTCAATTTATTCCATTTTATTGCTAAAAATATAAATTTGTACAAATATCCGCAACTCCTTCTAATTTAGTTTGATGATGTTTGTACATTTATAAGAAATTTAAAGGTGTTCTCCTAAGATTCCATTTCTTTAATTGCATTAATAAAAACACGAATTTGCACAAACATTTACGAATTATTTGAAATAAACGTCGTCATTGTGAGCGACGATAGATATAAGCCATCCTCTGTGTGTCTCTACATCAAACTGAACTTGGCATTGAATATGGAATACCGTAGCTTCAAAGTTTTATACTACCGCATATCTGTATCCAACGAAACTATAAATTTCTCGTAACATCGGAACGAAATAATATTTTAGAATCAGTTTATACTTATCAAACATATATATCGTAACTGGCGAGTCAAAGGTAAACACAAGTCGAGAGATTCGAGTACAAATACGTTTGAAAATAAATCGAGTAGAATTCTTCGCGAAATTCGTCTCTTGTATTTTTAAATCACGTACACGCAGAGAAAAGATCTTACCGCTCTTTGAGCCGAAGAAATCGTTGAATATATTAAGGTTTGTTGAGAAAAACATTGGCGCGAAGATTTTAGTCGGAATTTATAGCATCGATCGTCGATGAAAATGTAAATGGACAGGCAGTTGCGAAGGCGAGACGTGTCGCGATGAATTGCGAGGAGTGTTTTTGAGCATGATAGAATCGAGCTCGTGGGTGATTCACTCGCCGGTATCGCGGCAGCCCCTTATTTCGAGCCGCCTTGGCACCAAGAAATAATGTATCGTGGTTGAAGCTGCAGCCCGTTTTACGTCACGGCCGATCTGATCTGGCTGAACGCCCGCATTTTATGGACACTTTTGCAGTTTGCTGCGGTTGGAATGCTGCATTGATTTGCGATAAATGTCGAAGGAAAATCAATTTTCAAGACGTACCGCGAAACCGGCGTTGTCGTCTTACGTGTATCGTTTAAACTAAAGCGACGAATTCCATTCAGCGACTTGTATTTTCGTCGATCACTTTGTAAAATCGTATAAAAGTTCGTTCACTTGAGGATTTCAACCACACGTTATTACTTTTACTCTATCGATGGCTAAATATCTGTGACTAACTGAACTTTAAAGTTTCTTAACCGATGCACACGCATTTTTCCTTCGAATGGACGGTTAAAGTGAAACGAGACGCATTGAGAAGTTTATGGAACACAAAAAACGCATCTCTTTTTACAACTCTATGAAAGTTAGAAACGCGAACATTTCGCAGTCGATTATAGAATCGATACGTTATATGCGAGGCCCATAATCCAGTTTACCGAAGTTATTCGAAGTATTAAACTAAAATCTTTCTATTGGATTGAATTACCGAACAGCTGTTCGGAACTGATGTGGCGCAATTAAATATGATTAAGTATAAAATACGAACACGAAGCTTATGAACGTCTTTTAGGTACCAAATTGATTAGGAAGCAATTTTGCGGCCGCACCGCCGCGCGTTATATAAATGTCGAAAAGAGTTTCTCTGATAATGAATTACGGTAATAATCGGAGCACCGAGCAACTAGTGTCTTAATTAAGGGAAAAATTCTGATATATTATGCTAACAATTTACTTTTGAATTTTATATATCATGCCTGAGAATACTGTAAGAAAAATAAGATATACCTACTTTTTTATTTTCAAGACTCAATTATCTTATTTTAGTGGAACCTATGTTTTTTTTTTGGGGGGGGGGGCAAATTATAAAAAGCTTCTCATGAGTGGACGTATAAATTTTGTATATCATATTTTAAATACATACAAGTTTAAAGGTAGTATAGTCATTAATTTGTTGGATATTTAGAAAACAAAACTATCAACTCTTGCGGATATAACTTCTTACTACATAAGTCGTGATTGCGTTACTTAAAAGGAACAAAAATGTTAACTCCTGTCTTATGAAAACCAGAATCTAGTTTGTAATGAAAACTTTCCCCTTCAATGAATCATAATTTTGATTGCACAATCAATGCCGTGACTAATGATATTTCGATAGACGTCAATAAAGATGACATTGCCTATTTTGCAGTCAATCATATGATATTGATTTCCAATTTATGCGCATAGATTTAAAACGACATAAATTACAAGACGTAAATTTCATGCCAATATTATATGCAGTAGCGTAGAATGCGTGCATGGTATCACCTTCTGCTGCAATGCAATATATATAATACCTAGTACATTAATTCGTATGTAATTTATAACGAATTAAATTATTAATTATATTTCTTCAAATAAAATCATGAATTGCAAATAACAATCATATTATTTGCAAGATTATTTTAGACATGGAAGAAAAAGATCACGTCTGATTACAATTTTGAGTAATTCTGAAATAGCCTGTACAAATTATTGAATATATAAAAATTACTACTCTTTTTTCTTTTACCATTTAACGTGAAAATTATAGAATCATAATCATGCGAATAAAAATTTTGATTTTTAAATGTATCAATCGTTTAATTGGCTTCTATATGATAATAAACATGGAAAATACATCATCTTGCGAGAGATATCAATAGACTAAAAAGCTCGTTGCCAATACAAGACGCACATCAAACGACACATTGCATCGTTTCGATACGACTTTTACATTTCTTTCTACGCTTTCTATTCCATAATTCTCGATATCGCATAACGCTTCAGAGAAGAAACTATGAAGCATTAAAGAAAGCGTACAAACAGAAACCAGTGGGTATTCGAATGAGAATCAAAGAGAAACGAGAATCTACATGGCAGAATCTGTTCGTCGAACTATATCATAAACAGAAATAACATAAATTTGAAATTCAACGGAATCGATACACGTCTCTGTTCACAGCGGCGGAAGGTAGCCCTGTCGCGAGGCTACGTCGACAGAAACTCGAAGTAATCGATAACGGCCGAACGATAATGCATGGCTCACCTCCGGCGTTGCAACGAAGCTCAATATGGCTTATGCGCTGACAGCGTAATGCGAATGATAAAACTGAGCATAGTATACACCGGCGAGAGAGGCTATTGTCGCGACCGCCATGGAATTACCACCGATCGAGACGTGTGTTTTGCCGATCGTTTCTGAAAATTAATGCGGCAGCGTTGCATCAAACGATCCCCGCAAACAAATTGCCGACGCCGGGGGTTGCAATTTGCCCGGCGTTTACCTCTAACGACGCGCGCCTAGGGTCCTTGCACAACAAAAATCCGCGTGGCTACGCGTGACACTGCCGCGAACCTCCAGACAATAGGCTATTATCGAATACAGTTATAGAACTCGTCTAATTTTTCCGGTTAACGCGATGAATAAACATGTAACCTCTGCGAAGCAACGTTCAAAATGGAAATCTTAATAAAGTACGTAAATTATTACATTTATTCGTATCAAACAGCACAAAAGACTTATATTAACTGACTCAATAATTAATTTACTTCTGACTTACTTTCCAACACGACCTGTACGTACTATCCTACGCTTTATATCCTCCAACTTATTTTGAAGTTTACTTCAGTTTATTTACAACTTCTCAAACGTGTTTAAAATTTTCATTCTTTCTCGTAACAAAGTTTCGTCCTTTTAGGATAAACAGCTCGGGTATGCGTTTTCTATGACACGTTCTAAAAGAGTAAATTAAAATTTAACTCTACTTCGAGGTATCCTTTACCTGTTATTGTACAAGTACAGTCTTCTCAACAGCCACGCATCATGAAAAATATCTAACGATTCTCGGTCGATCCCTAAACAGGTACAAGCTCACAACGAGGCATCCGTGAAAATAAATGAAGTACAAGCTAACTAAACTAGAAGCACGTACGAACAGCATACTAAGAACGCACTGATTCGATGTTACTCTGTTTAATACCTCGTCAACAAGCGGCTCGATGATCGAGAATAGATCCTCAGCTAATTATAGAAGCCTCGGTCAAAAATAGTCTCGATAAGATAGCATGCGAGCGCAGGAGACCGACGAGATTAACCACGATCAGAAAACTCAGACGATGTTCATCGGCAGACACTCTTCGGAGTATGTAACAGTTTGCACCGAGTAATTTGCGTGCGTCCATTCGAAAAAAAAGAAAAGAAATCTCGACTGTCACTCCGCGGAGGGACCAACCGACGTGCAAACAGTTTTATGACATCCGAGTGACGCGATCGTGAATTCCAACGAGCAACGGGCGCAATAAGACTCGCGTTTGCCGGTTCAGACGCTAAAAGCCAAGCAAATGCGCTGAAAGCCGGCGCATCGGCGCTTAATTAAATTAAATCTAAAATCAATTACCGACATGTACGTCGCTTCCGTGCGAGCGTCTAATCATGCTGGTACTCGTGCAACCAGATGGAGTGAAAAGGAAAGAGAAATACTCTGGTAGAGACAAAGCGACGAGAACGAAGAGAGAGAGAGAGAGAGAGAGAGGAGGGCCAGAGATAGTTGGCCGCGCGGCAAAAACATAAATCCTCGTAAAGCAACGCACGTGAGTCCATACCGGTTACGGGACGCCAGCAATTATGTAAGTATTCCGAGCCGATGGTCGACGATTAAATCTTCCAGTAACTATGTGTGTGCTCTGTTGCCAGTGTTCTCTTTGTACGCGTGCACGTGTATAGGTATGTGTAAGTCGCGCTGCTGTGAGCTCGTGATCGTTAGGCCAGAAGATAGCGTGGGATCTCTCTCTTAACAGTTTTTATAGAGCTGTTTAGCGAGACCGTCCGCGATACGGGACTTTCAGCGGATGATTAAGCCTGTTGAACAACCGATAGCTGTATGTAGGGACTTACGCGCAACGTAAGTACGATGCTGTTCTGCTCTGTTCTATTCTGTTCTGTTCTTGTGAAAGAGCTCTTAAAATTATTCTAAAGAGGCAGTTGAAAAAATATAAGATGCCTTATTTCCGGAAACACTTGTAATAATCAACGTGATAACAAGTAATGGGTAGTTTATGAATAGAGTATCTATAAGTTTGTACGTGGAAGTGTCTACAATATTTTTTTCTGGTTAATGTCTTTCGGTGCTGCGAAATTTATCTTGAACGGTTTGAACCTTTCGACCCTGCGAGACGTTTATTATCGCTAACCAGAATCTATTCTCTTCGCCCACGAGCGTGTATTGTAACCCTAACTAATAACACGATTCGGTGATATTAGATTTTTGCAAACTGCAAAACACTGTTTTTGAATGTAATACAATACGTTATTTTGTAATCAAATTGATTAGCAAGGAGACTAACGCTCGTAAAAGAGGATGGAGTATCGTTTTTATCATTGTCGGTTTGCAATACTAAAAAGTCTTAAAGAACCATCCACTTTTTAACATACCTCGTAAGTCGTATCGCTTATATAGCAAGAGCGCGATTTGTGAGCTAGAAAAAATTCCACTATTGTGAAAATTTAGTTTTGTTAACCATTTCATACGAATATCGATAATTTATCGTAACATCGACATAACATTTTTGTGTAAATAATTTACTTATAGTAATAGTAAGTAATTTGTTTATCAATACCTTTGTACGCAAATAATGCTAATCGGATTATAAATTATAAGAAATATTCACGATATTAAGTAAAGGTATTTTATTAATCTTTTTTTTCGTATTAGAGTACAAATTATTTTATAATATACAAATGAAAAAATATTTCTTTATATAGATTATAATCACTCGTTTTCCTTCGATTTCTACGTGAATTCCCTGCATATATTTTTAGATATGATATAATATTTATTTTATAGCTAAATGTTGCATACCTATTTGTATTAAATCCTATGAATCAGTTTATTTCGCAATGAAACATAAATTAATACGTAATGCAACGATAAATATGTATCGACGTATTTTCATTAACATGCCATTACGATTTATATCGGACCTTTCAGTACCAAATATTACACTTCTTTAATTGAATAATCGCTATTACCAAACGCGGACCATTAAACACCTGCTTTCTACATGCACACAATGCAATTTATAACGTTTATTACTACAATCTGAAATCGTTTAAAGTGCTACCTCATCCACAGAAAATCTCGTATAATTTATCGCAATACACGGAATAACGCAATCGATATAATTCGTTGCGATATTGTTTCGGGGACAAAACGAGAAATACCATTATTACTATAAATCACGACTAAACAGAAACACCCATCCTGTATTCGATTAAGCCTAAAATCAATTACAGATACCCGCAGAATTTCCGAGGATCGTTCGATCGGTCAAAAGAAACGAGCAAGAAGAGCTACGACGGATTGAACGGATCGTAGTTAGAAAGCAAAAACTCAGATCCTCGTATAAACCGGCACACGTGACTCTATACGGTTGCGGGATGCCAGCAATTATGTAACTATTCCGTGCCGATAGTCGACGATTAAATCTTCCAGCAACTATGCGAAATGCAGCGCACATATTTCTCTACACAACGGGTGTACCATAATTTTCTCCGTACTGATTCTAATTTCTATTACTGTAGCATAAAAGTTGTTATTCATTGAAGCATAGATAGCAAAGATAGTACTCTTGGTAAAATGGTATTTTGGTGATTTTTTATCTAGAAAGATATAGATTACCATATTTGAAGTAAAAGAAGGTATCACACTGCGTGGATTAAAAGAACTTTTCAACCACAATTATGTATACACATTTATGTACTTCTTCTGATCGTTTAGAAATTATAGAAGCAGTTAAACATTTACAGCAACGAGATTTCGTGTTTGTCAATTTCTAATTAATTGTTACGAGTGCGACAATCTGCAACTGATTTAGAAACGTTCATAATTTTATTCGGATTTCCTTCCTCGTAAATCTAACACTTACGAGAAAAACGACGGAAAGTAATAAAACGAACACACTGTGTGGCGCATCCAAGTTGATAGTTCTACTTACAAACGAACAATCTTATACACCCTATACAATTCATCAATAAATCTTCACTTGAAAAATAAACCACTAGATGATAACAATCATTAACTAAGAATAAAAAGAGTAAATAAGTGAATGAATTCACAGAAGCCACTACATTGAAATATAACCGGTAGCTAGTTCATTTTGGTTCTTCTGTTAGGGATAACTACAAACATCCCTTCCGGTGGACTTTGTAATACGAAGAATAAACGAAGCTTGGGCATGGTTTATTTATCCGGTGATTTAATCGATTCGGAATAAAAGGTCCAGCCACGGATTGACCGCTGATTGGCAAGAAATCGACCGGCACGCCGAAAAACTGGTATTAGTTACGGCTGAACAGATAAAATCGTCTTTCGTTCTGGCCACGAACGAAACTGCGGATGCTACGAGTACGGACGAGTTTTTCTGCGAGTTATGGCAGCCAAGGCGACACGAGCATTTGTAGGTTTGCGATCAACGAACTATCTCTCGACCATCGAAACTGCCCGCAAGAAATCAGTCCGAACGGGGACACGCCGAAACAGACTTTTTCCAATGCTCCTTTCACGACAAGAAAAGTTTTATGACGAGGGTGGATTGATTCGATAGACGATCTCGACCGTCTTGATTCGAGATTAAGCCAGCTTGCCCTTGCTTTTGAAGCAAAGACCACAGAGTAATTTCGTGAATTCGTAGTATAAATCTCAATCGATATCACATATCACGCAACAGTATTATAAATTACGAGCTCAATAAATCGTGTAGCGATCAAATTAAAGCAAAAATGAAACTTGTAAGGGTAGGAGATTACTGACAAATGAACAAAAAGTATTGTTTTCACGGTAAATGAAGAATATATAGGAAAAACACGACAAATCATTTTTCTTGATCTTTTTATTTTGAGTTATTTCGTAGCTAAACTTCAAAGATATTCCTCTTACGAATAAATGGCGTCAATGAGGTATGTCATATTTAATATTAACTTAACATTAATTATAAGAAATTATATAATGAAAATTGCTGGAGGTGCACTGTTTAAGGTACAGAAATATGTATATTCAGTTCGACAATTGAATAAAAGGACGATTTTGATAACATGGCACTGATTAACTACGTATTACATTTTCTGCATGCCAATTACGTTTATTTATATGTTTTTATCTCTGAAGGAAGGTAAATGACTTTGTTTTATTTGAAACAACAAAATATTATTCTTTAACGATTACGGATATATACTTGAAAAAATAAATTATACTAGCATTAATAATATCTAATGTTAAGATTTTTTGTTGCTTTATGTAAATTATTCTTATAAAGAGACTAATTATCTCAACAATTCTTTATATTAGATACATAACGCATAGTATAATTAATGATTACCAATGAATGTCAATTATTAACTGAGTAATTACTTCCAATAGCAAAGAGAATTGTATATATTCGCGCATGATAACCCTCAGTCAATCGGTTTGCTATTTTTATTCCCACGTAACACGTTTTCTTTATCGATCAATAGGATTCTTAGACAATTATTTCCCCTAGCGGTGAAATAATTATCTGCAAACACGATAATAGTAATTACCGTTTTACATGAAGCTGAAGGAAGCTTTTTGCTGGAACACGATAATAATTCCTTTAGAAAAACCCAATTCACCATGATATCGTCTCGTTCAACTGAAATACGCAAAAATCGCGCGTATTTTATAGCCTTCGAGAATCAAATTAAAAGACGGTTTAACTTTCTATTAAATGGAAGATAAATGATATTATATCGAATAAAAAAGCTCTTTTATCTTTCCTTCTGAAAATGAGGAATTTTTTCAGAGAATAAAAGCAATAAAAAGCAATTTCAATTTTCGCTCATTATATATACAAACAGCATTTTAAAATTCCATTTTCACATTAGAATTTCCATCACGCTAAAAGGATATATTACATAAATAGCATCGTGATAACGTTATCAAAAGTATTCACGTAACTCATCGTCTTTTTCAACAGCGATTACAATGGATCTCACGTTCCCTTAGTTACGGCAATTACACATCGCTATTGGTTTACCTAACTGTAGTAATTGCCATGAACTGGCTATTACAAAATTCAATGAACTACTATATTCATCGCGAACCAGGTTATTAAAGCCTACTACGCGGATAACATCCTATAATTAAACCGATCTGCATTCCAAACTTCAACACGACAACTTCGTGGAATTACAACGTGCGACGTTTAAATTTCAAAACTAGTCCAAAGCACAAATTTTAACACAGATTTCACGATTTCCTTCCAAAATAGAATTTTGAAAGTTACAAATAACGAATAATAATAAATAACAAATAAAGAACAAACTAGAATCGAATCGGAATTTTTCAAAATAGAAATTAAGTTCGCGTTTTATAATTTAATCATATCGCGTTAATTTTAATTATATCGACAAACTTTGAAATCGATCTGTAAACATTTATCGTAAGCGTACACTTAGCAAAAAATTGATATACAGCATGGATAGTGGTCTTAAATACATAATCGGTGCTAAACAGGATCACACTGAATATTTCGACTTATTAATATAATGGATAATTAACTGATCAAATATTTTAGTGATCTTTTCTAAGTATATGCTCGGTAATTTTTACGTTCGAGGTAATCATAATAGTTTGGTTTTGTGAGAATACTACTAAAATTTCAAAGTCTTTTACATGTAATACATTTATACAAAGTATCTATAATTGTTCAAATATTTTCATGAGCCATCATACCTAAAAGCAACCTAAAACCGTTACCATTTCGTATCCGATTAAATGGGAGGTAGCAAAACGGGAGCGAAAGCGGAGAAAAACGGGAAACAAGCAGACGCTTCCGTTCAACGCCTCGAACAGGACGAAGATCGTTGCACGATCAATTTACTTCGCGTCGTTTGCACGAAATCTTTAACTCGGCAGTTAGTTGAGTTTATGGAATGCTTGAGTGCACGACGTGACCCATACGATCTATATTACGATTACGAGGTTGTTGGTGCTCGGAAGGGTTGTTTCATTGTGAACGTTAAAGCGGCGACTAGATCGGGCTGCGTAGCGTGTTTTCGTAATTGTTCGACCCACGCAGAGTGTGCAAAAAATTTTTACAGTTTTCCTCGGACATCGTGTTCGCCGTCGCAGGCAAGCTAACCTCCTCCTCGTACGCGCGAAGTCAAATCGTTATTTTCCAGAGGTCATGTTGCTGACCCTGGTGTTTTTATCGCGATGTTTTACAAGCAACGATCTAGCATCCATAGCTCACTATACGGCGTCGCAATAACGACCACGATGTAGGGATTCGCGTGCAGCAACTTTTTAACCCTTTCTGTACGGCCGTTTCTGCTAAAAAGCAATCACGTACTAAAGTTATACGAGATGCGTTATTCACAGTTATGCTGGCAGAGTTTCTATCGGTTTAGATATTGAAGTATGTATATGGCTAAATATAGAAGCTGTCTTATGACTAGCAGCGAATGACCATACCTCATGAAGTATCGAGAAAATTTTATTTAAATACTTGACACGCGTTTGAGTTCAATTACGATTCGATTGTTTAATCGTTTAAAAATATCGTTCATGCGTGTTGCTTCTTACCAAAAAGGATTCAAGACATTACTTTTTGAATTATCATGTCGTTCTTGTTAAATAGTATAACTTTCTTTAGCAGGTTATTACGACAAACTCGTTTCCTTAAAACAGTTTTCGACTCAATTATTCTGCATATCTTAAAATTGACGAGTTTTGAAATGCGTCACCATCGTGACAAAGCAACAGTACGTATGCCTAGATAAAATGATTTTGTTTGTTAAAGTTTACTTACAAAAGAGTGTTCGTCAACGTGTTATTTTTCTATTTTTTAATAAGAACTTTGTGTATGCCGTAACTGAGAAAAAGGATAGACTCACACATAAGCCGACATCATAAATGCGATATTGATAGCGTGACTCGCTTCTTTTACCATTTTTTACAGAAACTATCTGGAAAAATGTGAGCGTTGTATTTCGGGCGAATATAGTTCCTCTTGTGGTAGCAAGAGAGTTAAAAAAACAAACAAAAATCGATAGGATCGCCGTTATTGGAAATCCGAGCGAATTTGAGACGAACGTAGCGGGCTTTGTGAAGATTTGTATCCTATTTTCATCTATGGAAATATCGATGCTACGTGGGAAAAAGTGGTTGTAAAAAGTGTTGGAGAAAAAGAATAGCCGAAAAGCAGTAGATTTTGGTGAAAAAATTCGTCGCTTTTGAAAGATTTAGATTAATTCGTTCGGCAAAAGTAGTATTTTACAAGGTTGCTTTTTTAAATAATTGCTTTATGCAATTTACTTTAGATGCTACCTTGTATACATAATTCACTGATATTTATTCGCTGCCGACTATATTGCTTCAATAAATTTCTAAGCTATGTGAAGAAACGTTATCCTATCTTTAATATAACGTCTAAATCCATTGCAAAGTTCTTCGTGATAACACATTTCTCATTTGTTCTCAAACGTTAAACATTTTCTAACAATTTTATATAAAAATTCTCTAAATATTTCTACGGGAAAAGGGGAAATAAAATGCCGGAACAAGTAGCAAACGCTCTCTGTGTTCATCGTTATAAAAAGAGATTTCCAAGCGGATCAGAGACGGGCCGGAGGCAAGCACAATGGAGAGCTGAATTCAAATTGAAATGTCTGTGGACAGAACATGAACTGGCAGAGATGTGGCTTCGTAGGCGCGTTAATAAATATGACGCTAAAAACGCGAGGGTCATTCTCCCGACCTCTGTGAAATGAAGATGATGGTGCAGACGTTCAAGAGTAAGCCGGTTATTTCATTCGTACCCGCCAGATATTAAATGCATCGTTTATTTTAATCTGCGACGCCGCACCATCGCGTTATGTACATCGTGTGCATCGAGCGCGTTGCAGCGAAAAACGTTGTTGCATCGTGGCGCATAATCGCGGGAAGAAGCACCTGGATAACGACGACCGGAGTGTGTTAGTCACGATTACGCCAATCCTTTTCTAATCGAATTCGACCATTCTCCTTGTTAGCGTGCTCTTGTGATCGTTCTCTGTATGAAAAAGCGAAATTGATCCGAGTGTATATAAAGATAGTTGTTTTTTAAGTGAAACAGATGTTGAAATTGTTTTAAATATTCGAGTGTTTGTTACGTTCTACTCGAAACTTTACTCGCGTACCTATAATCATTGAGAAATCACGAAACAAGCGATTAAATAGGAAAAAATTAATACATTATAAGGCGAAACGAGATCGAGAAAATTGGAATCCAGAGAACGAGCAGTGAACAGTAGAACGTTTGTTCGACGTTCAAATAAATTGCTCCGTGGTATTGGTCGTTGAAAAATCACCAGAATCAACCAATAGAGACCGGAATGTCGACGTTTTTTCCGCGAGACGCCGCGTTTATTTGCGACGGCTTAGGCCGCAGCTTACATGGCGCGTCCGGAGTAAAACAAACGGTGCAGTAAATATCCATCTGACACATCTATAAAGCCAATAATTGCATCGGCCTTGAAGCTCGCCGGCGATCGTCACGGTTCAAGCAACTCCGCGGGAACGACTGTTCCCACCGAAACGTCAAATTTATCCCTGCGGAGCTAAAAGGCGAGAAGACAACCGTCGACTACCCGTTGTTCCAAAGAGATTGTACGCGTTGCAATCCGCCGAGTGACAAAGTTAAAGTTACAACGAGCTTTTTGCTCTTCGACTATTTATTCTTATAAAGCGCAGAGATGTTCGGATTAAACGCCACACTTAACCCTTTGTCCTGAGGACACATTACGTATTCGTTTTGTAACAATTATAGCATTACTTACATTAACCTTTATCTGCCAGAGGCTGAGTCATCGTCATCACCAGAGTCCAATTTACATTTGTATTTGTAATAGAGATAAATCTAGCATTGTGTTTTATAGCGATCAAACAAAGAACTGAACAGAAAGAATTTCTACCTCTGTCTAACAACAGAATTCATACAAAAAGTAATTTTCTAGTAATCTGGTGTTAGTTTACTATATCGAATTTTAAATAATACGCGTGTACTCTTTTCATTTTCACAGTGCGCACGATATTTCGATAAAAAATAGTCAATTGACTATAAAATCGATCAAAAGGATTATCGAATATAACTTCACGAAACAATATTTAACTTTTAAATAGGATTTTTAAATAGGATAATTGTACGTGTATAGCACTAAAAGTAACGAAATCAATTAAAATGAAATACACGTAATGTTCAACGTTCCACTTCACAACGAGTTCCAATCATCCGCCATCAATCACCGTAAAACAATTTCAACTCGCCAGCAGCTTTGTTCATTTTCAAACTCGATTCATCTCTCACAATAGAAAAACGATCCTCCAGAAATTGGATTGACACGTATGTACGTACGCGCCAAACACGGCTATCTCATTAAAGTCACTGTATTATCCGACCATTAGAACAATCGGGTAGACCTGTCCGATGGAATCCGTCAGGGATATCCACCATGAAAGATCAACGTCAAACGTCAACCTAACCTTAGGGCCTGCTTACGGTGATTCCGGTCTGACGACCGATTTTTATTAATAGTCGTACACAAAGAGAGACGAAGAGTTTACGGGTGTCGTTAAGGGTCCATAGGGATCTGGGCGACGTGGCAGTGTGCTCGACTAAAGTACGACCGGCATAAATATCGGCGATGCATGTCCCCTGGAACGGGCGCAATTAGAGACAGAAACGCGAGTAAAGAAACCGAGGAACGACGGAATGGGAAGAGAGGAAAGGGGTGGGAAACAGAGGGGAACCAGTCGACACCGTGAACAGTACCACGAAGTCGTGACCCAGCGTCGGAATGGAGTTATCGGCTATGAACCGGCTGCTAGAGAGCTAACCCGCGGCAGCGTGGATCTCGAAGGCGTAAATTGGTCGAGGGGGATCGTTTTATTACGAGAGGGGGATGCTAGGAAGGGCCAAGGGGGATGGAAGAGGCAAGGAAAAGGGACCACGGTCTCTGGCCACGAACTGGACGGTCACTGTGTTGCCTTCTCTCTTTCATTCTGTCTTTGTGCACGGACTTCTTCTTCTCCCCCTGTTCTCGCGTTTTGTTCTTCCTATACAGTACGAGTACGCGAACGAAGAGGTGCCGGGACACCGTTGTGCTATACTACGGCGGCATACCATGGGCAAACCGTACCAAACCGTGCCGCTCCGTATCCGTGCCTCCTGTGCGGAATTTTGCTCGCTGACGATCAGCGGTTCTCATCGTTCGAACCTTGTTCCCGTCTTTTATGGTTCGCGTTTAAAAGGCCGACGAAATCTTTTTTCTCTGTCTATATACTTGATCGTTATTGCCCTGCATTGAATGTAGTACTGAGTTACGGTTAGTGGACGAGCGTACCTTTTCTCAGAGTACTTTTTTCGTGTTTGTAATATGTGAGATTGGTTTCTACGAAGTCAGTTAAATGGATCGTTTATTGTTCCTGAAATATTCCTCTGGTATTGGATAATCAAGATTCGTGTTTAGATGGTAATCTAAATATGTGTAAATGTCTGTGTGTTCAAGTTTTAGTAGTTAAAACTCTATGTATAATCGAAATGGAAGTTGCATATATATATATATATATATATATTTTTTTTTTTTTTTTTACTTCAATGTAACATCTGGAAGCTAACAGCTGCTTAGAGGAAGAATCATTTCTGTGACATTTTTGCATTACGTAGGAATATTTCTTCCTACATTAGAGAATCGGAGAAGAATGAATATGACGAAATAAATAATTTAAAAATGAATAAATAATTAAAACACATTACTGTTCGCATTCGCATCAAGATTTCAAGATTCGTAATAAAACCATCCACATAAATCTCACATATTGTTGCCTGTACTCATCTTGTAACCAAAAAATTCCACATATTAATTCTCCATTAAATGCTTCATAACGAATCGACGCTTTAACCGTCAGAATAAACCGATATTGATCATAATGGATAATCGTTTAATATTCATTTACAATAAGCTTAAGCTAACCAAGTCTTACCCAAAACGTGAAAAATTAAACATTCTATTTACGCGGATAGATGCAGGATAAATCTATTTCGCCAAGGAGGAAATTTCTCTATTGTGCAAGTAACAACTCCATTGGTAATTTCTGCCTCTGACTGTGAAAGACAGAGGACGGTCTGTCGATGATTGATGTCAAACGACGGACAATTAACTCGGTTGTGTCCACGTCCATCTATCCATATCAATCAACAGCCACTTGAATCGTTAGAAATCTTACGGTTTATCGACAATAAATCGACTTGTATCCCGTTTTCGACAAAGCATCGTCTCAGTTATTGGCCGAGATTAAAAGTGCAATTCATTGTTTGATACGCGGATCGACCTTGAATCCCGAGGCACAGCATGAAACAAGCAGAATCGAACTGGTGTGTGCGTAACTATGGTGCGAGAGAGGGTTCACGGCTGCTTCGTGCGCCATAAATATTCCGGTGAACGCGCGAGCGCGGCGTTACTGGTTATCGCGGTCCCTGGCTCGACGATTAACCGCATTTAACAAACTAAATTTTACGAGCGAAACGCGGCCGGCTCGTTCGCGCCAATTGGACCGCGCGTCGAGACGTCACGCCGAATGGTTACGCGATTTCCTAGAATTTTCCGCCGCCCGATCCTTTCGATTGCCGTGACATGCAACTGCACGCGAAATCAATTTAAAATTACGATTTCAGCCTGAAATATACGAGCGCCCGTTCTTGTGTGAGTAACGTGACGATACGAAAATAACAGAGGACGACAATGGGACGATAAATTAAATTAGAAATATACATACTGACCGTATGTACGCTTTTGTAAGCACATTTTTTTATTCGAACATTAGGAACCTATGTTATTGTTGATGTAAATTGTCACATGGACTTTTGCGATGACAATTGTACGTATCCTGTTTTAAAGCTGGTGTGTAAAATATTTCATTGAACAATTATTTCAAACGATGATTTCCAATAACTGATGACTTATACGAATAACTTTCCAATAACTGTGAAATATGTATAAATAGATGGAAAGTATAAAACGTCTCACAAACTATATAAAATTTTACTCGCTGTTACGCGACTCATTATTTCTCTCCATTTAGTACGTTGTAAATCAAAAATCGATTTCACATTAAGTCACGGAGATTAAACAACAGATTCAAATTCGGGCGCTACATCGCTACGTATTAATTGCAAACTCGATCGGTTTTCGTTCCCTGAAATATATTTCATACGGTTATATCGACAATTACCTCATAAAACAGTGAATATCTATTTGATGTGTGCGTGCATTCCACTCGCAGAAGTTGATCCGCGATTGCTTTCGAGCGTTATAAATACTTTTATTAACGTCAAATTACACGCCGACACCCATTACGCTCTTCATTTGCGCTTAGTGAACAGCATGTTATATGAAATATAATAAACCGTTATCGCGCTTGGCAAGAATAATTTACTCGCTGAAAATTGATCTACCGCCCGTGTTTGCAAATACAACATGGTATATAAAATGTACGAATACACCGTGAACGAAGGATCGTTATTTCGTTGAATGCAGATCGTAAATTGCTTCTTACGTACAGATGCATACTTTCATTCATAAGTAGTACAGTAGTATCATTTCGAATGTTGCAAATATTTCTATTAAAGTTCCCATGACTGATGACCAATTTTACGAACCTTATTTGTAGACGTTGAAGGCGATCTATGAAAGATTTTGTAGAAAATCGCGCGTATATTAATCAGTGGCAAAAACAGTTCAATTTACGTTAATATTTTTCATATGAAGTTTCGACGAGCTCCTTGACTTTTCACCAGATTATAAATCCCCTTTCTCTAAATATCCAACTTCAGCAATCCGAACGAAAGTTAAAACGTTACAAATGCTTGCCTTTGACTGGGATAGCTGCTTTCAACTCGACTTTCCATGGATTATTTAACAGAGGGAGCGGTATATGAAATCCGTGGACGCGGCGATCCGTTTAACGAAATTAATTTCGCCGTTGGCAACGAACGCATAATCGGCCGGGATCGTAATTTGTGGCGTGTCGAACCAAGCGACGCGGAAGCGAGAGCGCGTCGCGATTACGCCACGAAACATTGGAATCGTTGGACGAGCGTAAACCAGACAAAAGAAGGTCTCCTTCTATGGTACGTGGACCATAAATATGTATTCTATAGGTTTCGTTCTGGTGCAGGAACGTACGCATCGATGAGTCCGAGTTATGCGTAGACGTGCTAATAACGAGCCGATTCTCTATTCCGCCGTGAATTCCACCCCCCTATTACACGGCACGCTTCCACCCCAGAATTTATAGACACCGTCGGCATTCCGATATTCCCGTGAGCTTGAAAGTCGTCGTTTCCCAGAAACTCGTCGAAAAATCGACCGGTTATTTATTCCACGCGGCGTTCTCGTTTGGCTCATTAACATGGAAATTGAGTTACTCCTAATCACCCCGAGATCGGTTAACGGCGACCAGCTTGAAATGCCTCGAACGCTTCAGTGTATAAGAGACTGGAAAAACGTGTTGTAAGATAGGTTTCGAGTGCTAGTTGGTTTTAATAATTAACGGTTAATAGCTTTAATAGGTTATGAGAACGTTGAACAAAAAAGAGACTATTCCCTTATATGCATAATGTTGTCATTTGATATCCTATCCACTGTAATATGTTGGTACTTATAAAATTTCTTTGTAATTTAGTAGATACGTATTTATGTTTGTTAGCACGTAAGATGTCTGTATAATCAAATAAATTGAGCGTCTGTCTTTAAATAAACCTCGTTATGTATCATTATCTTAATATTATTTCTATAACCATTATTTGCTGGTATTGCCTTATTCTGCATTTATTATTGGGAAAAATATTTTTAAAAGATTCTTCGTCGGAGAAATGTAACTATAAATGAAAGGAATTATGTAATTCATTAAACAGCGTAATACTTTCCTATACCAATCCCACCTTCATAGAAAGGAATTATATGCTCCCTTAATTACTCGAATAAAACCGTGCTATGTTAACCCAAGATAATAAAACTGCATTATTAAATATATGGTAGACTGAATTTACATTTAAAGGATAACGTGTTAAAAATGATACGTGTAGCCGAACCTACTGAACAGAAAAATAATTCGGCTGTCAAATAAAAACGCTATCGTCATTCTTTAAAAGGTTAAATTAGCCGCGAAAGTGGCTTGATTCAACATAATTCGCGTGCCTCATTAAAGTCGATTAACATCGTGTCTTTACACGTTTCGCGTATGAATATACATGAGGACCATAAATTTTCCCGCTTAAATATTAACGTTTAAATAACAGCACGATAATTTCCGCTGTTTACCTCTGTTCAACAAGGTGTTTGCACGGCGCTGTTCAGAAGCACGACAAAGGAGAGGGAAGAGAGAAAAAAAAAAATAAAGAACAGAGAAAAATGAGTATGAGCCTGAGGTGAGGAATATTAACTGTTCGAAGAAAGAGAAGCGTAGGGGTCTCGAAGCGAGGAATTGCTTTTATGAAGGGAAGAAAGATAACGAGCTCGGATAAACGGCACGACATGTTGTTCGCCATGCAAACGAGTACAAACAAATAACGTAACTGTCCAGGACCGCGATATGTCGTCGTTTAACCGGCCAATACAAACGTCCGACTATTAGCATAATCGGAAACGATATCCATCGATAAACTCGGCTGACTTGCCACAATTCACAACGCGTGAACCGAGCATTTTCTGAATTTAACAAGTAGGACTCGTTAGTGGCAATGATAAGATAACGACAAAATTAATGCGATACTAAGTTTGTTCGTGGCGATGGTTTTAATGTAAAATACAACAGTCCGTGTATCTCGTGACCATTAAACGGTTCAATGGCGAAATCGAGGAACGTAATGAAACATAGGTTCCAACAGCGTTGTTTCTATTAACGATAAAGTTGAAATATTTAATATTTGTCTACAAATTTACGCAATATGAGTATTTTAGAGTGCATATGTTTGACGATAAATCGACCAATATTTAGCTAACATTGGAAATGTATCGAAGTATACGATTAAGCAGTATTTACGGCGTTTCAAAAACTGTAACACTAGCAGCACTTAATCTTCCAAAATTGAGAACATTTATTTTAACGCCGCTTTCACCCATTGTTTTTTTCCATTTCACTTATTTAATTTTTTTAGACATACGGATTGTTCAATGAAAAGATGTAATAGATTCAATGCCTGATTTTGAACTCGAATACAATAATTTACATTTTACTTGCACAATGTACAATAACAATGTACAATAATTATCAGAATATAATTGATCATTTGTAAAAAAATGTATGTGTATCTTTTCTCAAAATATGAAACTAATAATCATTTATATTCAGTACCTAATTAATTAAATTTATAAAGTAGCTGTAGATATTTCTAGACATAAATATATTATCGTAATGTAACCGGTTCGTTTTATGTCTCAATAAAAACATTGAATAATCGATTGTATGACAGTTTGCCCTATATTAATATCAGAACAAGAAGTATATATTGTACGATACAATTTTAAGAGTAATTTCATATTAATACAATTATAAGTTCAAAAAGAAATATGTTTATATGTCGTCTTTAAATTCTTCTATTTTAAAGTCACACAGAAGGAAAATTTTCTATTTACAAACTTATCGAACTTAAAACATTTTTACCTATATATGTTACGCTATCCAGATCATCAAGTTACAATTTAATACGAGTTATACCTATTCATAAATATCTAACCTAAATTCTTCGTAAGCGCTTAAAAATTCAATACTCGAATTTCATCGTCACAACCATTGTACAGTCACTTGCTTATTGTTAGTCGAGTCGACACGGTGAATCAGAAACGAGATTGCGGCATCGAAATCACCGCGAAATCGTGCGGGACAAGTCCCGGGACTTGTCGCCTGTTCCGCCTGTATTTCACAAACGGAGCCATTATAATGACATTTAAACGGCGCGCCGCAGATTGTACAGCGACGGGCATAACCTTTCCTAACCGGCTGATTTATTTGGCACTGAGTTGAACCAACAAGCGGTATCGTGAAGAATTACGAGGGCGTGATGAATCTAATAAAATGGCCGTGCACTCTGGCCCTCAATTCGTGACGCTTTTCGCTTCTCGTTCGATCTCTCGTCGATGTGGTTCTCGTAACCAAATTAAAGCTGTTGTGCTTTTGTTTTTTCTTTTTTATTGTAGAGTATGATCGAGTAGTCTAAAACGGTGAATTTTGAATTTATTTGAAACTCGAGAAGGGAAATAATTTTAGTTTCCGAACTTCGATGGGTGTTTGCGTATAACGTGGAATTATTACTTTCTATTTTAATATTTTTAAATTTCCAATTCGTCAACTTTTCCAGTTTTAATACATGAGATACAGTTTCTTACGTTGTAACTTAATTTAGCAGAAATTACATCAACGTAGATATCCATATCGTTGGTTTAAAAATTGTGAAAATAATTGAAAATATAGACGAATAATGAAGAACTTCTGGAAATAGTTTACTGAGTATTAATCACTTGGGATAATGCGTTCAATGCCATTTATAAATATATATCATGTTATTAAATTTTGACAAAAAATCATAATTCTTTAACTGAAAGAAGAAGATTAAAAGGAGAAAAACTTTCACACAAGGATACAGAAATAGAACTGATTAGTGTTCGTACATGTTCCATCAGTTCACCATCAATTTTTTGCATCATCTGAAATGCAACTTAATAACATATCTTTAAAGACAAACAAAAAGGAAAACCGATTAAGGAGTGTTTCGAAACGTCATGGTTTAAATCTCCTTTTTACCTCTCGCATGCGTAATCAACACGCAACCCTCACGAAGCGACGGTAGCATAATCAAACTCGGCCCGACTCGTTCAAACTAATGACGCCCCGATCATTTTTCACGCGAAACAATCGGCCGATTGCTGTTCTCCGGGCTTCTAATCGAGTTCTCGTCGAGCAAAATTCAATCGAGAGAAACGAGTTCGCTGGTCGTACGACGAACCGCGTCGTTTCAGCATCTCTTTCCTCGAAAGTCAAGAGTCAATCCTGCGTCAAAGATTCCACTTCCACATCCATGAAATCGACGCGCCTGGCAGACCACTTGCTGGAAACGCAGATTGTACGCGTCGGCACGCGCGCGCGCCATCGAACACACGCGTCTTTCTGTTAGCGACGCGACGAGTCGAGTCAAGTCGAGTCGAGTACACATAGTACGAGGCCCTGCACACGTTGCAACGGCGCATGAGTCGGTGACCTTGAGTCACGCACGATGAAGCATCCGTTTGAGTGTCGGTCGAGGAGCAAAGGGAGAGAACACCGGGGAAGGAAGGAACGAAGCCAGAACCAAAGCTGAAGCTGAAGGAAACGAAGAGAAGAGGAGAAAGGCAGAGAGAAAGAAAGAGTCAAAGGGAGAAGAGAAATAGCAGGCGCGAGTAGCAAGGGAACGAGCCGCGAACCAGACGAGAGGAACAGAGACCGGATATAAAGAGACCGAACAGGAGGGATGAAAAGGATGTTGAAGAGGGAGAAGAATTTTATGGCGGAGGAGCTTAACTAACCCGCGTAAGTATTCTCGTGTGTACTCTAAGGTATAGTTTGCTTCTTTTGTAGCTCGGTTTGCACGCGTCTGCTCACGTTTGCGGCTGTTTGATCGCGATTGTACGCGTGTCTGCGTATGTCCGGGTCACGCAGACGCGCGCGTTCCCCTCGAGCCTCAGCTGTAGGAGGTTTGTCCGTGTTCGATCGCATCGTCTCTGTACGCGCGTGGATCGTGAACGCTCGTGCGCGGCCGCGTGAATCCGCCACGCTTCGTTGAATCGCAATGTGGAACACGTCTTGGGATATATACACCGTGGTTCGTGCCTTTTATCGTTATTCGACATTTATTTGTTCGCCGCAGAAACGGAACTCCGGTTACGCAGCGACGACCTGGGCGAATTCACGAGCCACAGGAGAGCCTGGATTCGACCGTGGAACAGTTAGCTTCTGTCGCTCAGTCCCTCTGGTTCTGATTTTCCATTCAACGTTGCCTCACGGTTTCTGCGAAATAAAATCTCTGGATAGCGCGAACGGAACTCCACCAAATCCTGCACCACATTACGCTTTTCCTCTCTACTTTTTGTGCCTTTGTTCTTAATTGAACGCGAGTCCCTCTATGGGAAGAATAGTTTATTTTACTCGTTCTCTTACTCGTACGATTTTCAGCCAAGCTCGCGCCAATCTATCGAAGAAAGCATACAATTGTACAGGATTAAACTGATCCCAAGTAATCTCGCGTAATAATATCGTATACACGATATAGCTTTATAATACTGATGAGTTAGAAACTAGAGGATTATAAGGTTCTTTGTATACCAGCGTGCTGTTTGCGCCGAACGTATTTCATGTTAGGGATTATAAAAAGCACAATGAATTATTCAAGTGATGCTATTTGAGAACCGCTGTTACAAGACTCCCTTGTAAAACGAGAAGCCAAACGTAATCCCAATCAGCTCTCGCGCCTACACGAGGGAATCTTCCTTCATCGTGAGCTAACAATAAGTCACGAATGGCTTCACGGATTAGCAGTAAAACCAGGAAATCTTCACGGAGGATATACACGCGTGTACAAACAACTACGTACAACTTCATTCGACGCAATTACACGAATTCAAATGCGCAAATCCTCCCTCTTAGCTTTTGTCCGTATAAAGATAGAAAGAAAAAGATGATAGTCTCAATTGTTTTTCTAAATATATCGTCATCTTAGATTTTTAATAGCCACTGTACTTAAGTATTTTCAAAATCTAATCCATTCGTGAACCACTCGCTTCACATATTACAAACCTATGAAATTTAACTATATTTTAAATGCTTAATAATTTATAATAATTATGTTTTATTATAAACGGCGTGGAATAATAGTAAGCAAAGTTCAATAAAATAAAAGAAAGTCTACAATGCCTTCCAAAATTGGCTGCGTTTATTGGCCACTTTATAAGGACCATTAAACTCGTGAGGATTATAAAATACGAAAGAATCTCGAACATGTGAAGTAATATCTCATTATATACGATTAAAAATGATAATAAAGAAAATTCAATAAAGCTAAAGAAAGTTCTTGAAGTTCCTTGAAACTCATCCCATCCATTCATCACATTATAATCGCCATCAAACTCACGAGATTTATAAGACGCCCAACAACCTCGTCAGAACAAAAACGTAGTTCAATTTCCCCCGATCGGGAGAATTAAAAAATTAATAATTGCCTAAGGACAAAAAGTACAACTCAGATGATGCCTATCATTGATGAAGGCACGAGATCATCCTCGCTATTCTGCACTTGACACCACATGCTCGTAACAAGTGCTAGTTGTTGGGTGGCTGGTTCTGCCGCTTCTCCTTCGTTCTTCCTTCGAAATCGAGAGTCCATTGGCTGGAAGCGCGCAAAACCAGTCTCTGGAGGGTAGAGAAAGACGAGGACGGGGCTGGCCGGATGGATCGGAAGAAAGAGAAAGATAGAAAGAGGCAAAATTTCTTTGAGGAATTTACGGTGAATCATGTTTTCCCGTGGCAAAACTCGCTTTCGACGAGTCCAGTTTAACTGCGCTCACGTCCACGCTGATTTCCGTTTCGATCGATTGCCGATTGTGGTTAGGAGATCAGTGGACCGAACAATGATTTCCAAATCAAATTGCGTGGAAAAGTACTGCGTTCCGTTTAAGGAGATATTTGAACGTTATATATACAGGGTGCTCCTGATAAGTAGATCGAGGTATAGGTATCTCCGTTACGAATGAAGTTGAGAAAAATCAAAGAGAATTAATAATTTTAATAATTGTTTTAATTTACTTTCGATTACCTTTGCACTGAATTTATTTCCTATATACTTAGTGCAAGTAAAAATATGATTATGTAAGATATATTTTTTATTATTCATAGATTATATGATACTTATTACAATTAAAAATAACTCGCCTGCGCTGACTTTAGGTTTAATACTAATAGAGTGTCTGATTAACACATATAGCTAGATATATTCTTCAAATTTAATTCGTACGATTTACCCAATTAGAGTAAACACTCGATAACAAAATGAAATGTTTCATTAAAAATAATGCCTACTATCAACAGTTTGAAACATGTACCTCAATGTTCATTATGAACTACAGAAATATTTACGTTTGAATTAATGTAGCAGCAGTAAGGACTGAATAAAGAGGATCGCTGATAAAATCTTGCTCTACTCTAAAGAGAAAAGCTCTTACAGTCGAAAGGAGAACGTGACTCATATTCTCTCTGTGCAACTCACTTTCAGAAGCACTTAACGACATCCATGTATAACGCTCAACTTCTAATCCGAGTCGACTAAATATCTGTTGCTAATTGAATGCACGCGCTCGCTCGCTGCTGTGATTAAAGTTACTCGGTGGACGTAATCTGGCTGCTCCAACTTCTCATTATCTTCTTTCCTCGAATAAACTAGCGAGCGTAGCAACCCTAATTAACAGACGAAAAAGTTCCAAGATTCCCGCGAGAGACGTCAACGCGTTACTTGGGCCACGATAAACAGACGGAAAAATTCTTATGAATGACCAAGACACTGCGAGAGCTGCGACGCGACCGTAAACTAAAAACTAAAAGAAATCAAACACTTTTTTTTAACCACTGCGCTGCCCTGAGAAGTCGCCGCTTTTCATTAGCATTTCGAGCGCATAGTCAGAATTCTGCTCTTTGAGACCACACTCGCTTATCGTTCGCGCGGAATCTAGCTTTTTAATTAAAAGGAAAATTCTATCCGAAGTTTTGCCATTGTTAATTAAAGGATATTATCACATAGATGAACGCGACTAACGACCAGCTGAATCGTATTATTCACGAGTGCAATTAAAATTTCGTCATTTCCCATTCGTTTCTTTTTGTACACGTAGCCAGGTAATGACACTCGTTACTTATTTTTATGTAAATCTCATTATATTTTGTCAGACAAGTGACGACGTCTCGACGTTTAATATGATAGGGTGAAATATTAATGATGCGCCATCAGTATGGTACTTACCCCCTTGGAATGATTTATCGATGTATGCAGCGAATGTTAAATGAAGTAAGAGACTGAATGGCAGAAAATGAAGAAACGCGAAATGCATGTAATAAGGTAAAAAGCCAAAAGAACAGAAAGCTTATTAGACTCGAATCGTGAAATATGTATTATCTTAAGGTTCTGTCACTTTTTGTATTATAATTTTGTACATTATATTTTGTAATATTGTATTATTCAAGATACATGTACGTAGTTGAAGTTTGATAGTATATGTATCCTATTGTTTGTTGCATGTCTAAATATACTTACAGTATATTTCTTATCAAATGCATTGTCCAAAGGCCATCAATGTGTGAAATATTTTATGATAAATAGCAAGAAATAAAATCAAAAAGAATTTTTATTTTTCACCTTTTTACGTTATCCGAACTTGATTCTTTAACAAACCATGAAGAAAATAAATATAAATGCAAAGTTAAGCGATCGAACAAATATTTGGAATAAAATAATGGCAAACACGCGCAAGGAATTAATTTAATTCCTGTAAATAAGTAAAACGTTATTGACTGATACACCAAAATAATTTTCAAGTATGTCAGAGTATATGTTTAATTTAGATCGTATTACACGCATCATTTACATTTCATAAGAAGTACCTTTTTGTCCGAAAGAAATCCATTGTGCATAGAAAATAAAGCAATTTAGTCTGTGTATTTTTATTGATTTTGAAAGATCGTCTCATGAATAAAGTATACTCTTCACTGGCCATTTTGTACCGGCTGCAAGGTCGTTGCGGGAGTTAAACTGTGAAACCATTATAAGAGACAACTGGTTTGAAGGCATGATTTATCCTTGAACTTACACATACATATACACCTGTGCAAGCCTACGCGCACGCGTTCAAAGAGTCCAATGCTAATTTCGCTTTGTACAACAATGCTTATTCATCTCTTTCGAGACAGGTCGAATTCCATTTATCGACCGTCTGATTTGTTACGGCATGGCAGTTTAATGGCAACACAAATCTTTGCAAATGCAACTTTATATCCGCTTAAATAAAAATATAAGCACGAGTAGAACTATGGAAAGTCTACACATCCTGAAATACTTTATCTACTACGTATTTACTTCTCTTTACAATTTTTCACTTCTTCATATATCAACAAACAATTATCTATATTTTTACAAAAAGTAAAATGTAAGCTTTAAAGACTGAAGTCTGAAAATTAGAAATATGTAATTGAAATATAGAATAATAATGAAATCGAATAATTCAGTTATGTGATACAAGGAATACAAATATAAGAATAAATATAGATTCTGTAACTATGCTGAATAAAAAAAATTTTGGAATAAATGTTATTAAGGGCTATAAGTTTTTCAAGAGTAATGATTAAAGAAAATCGTCTTCTTAGAAAACTCTTTTACAAAATGGTTAGTGCAGAGTAGAGGAATTAGTTCAAAATTATTTCTTACAATTTGTAAATTAAATCTTTCAAAGATCAATTTCTGCGACAGTTTTAAAAAACACTTATCACGTTTTATGTGTCTCTTATATATACTTATATATAAAGATACATATAAAAATAAATATATAAATATACTAACGAAAATTTTGTCTAAATTCTTAAGTAAAGTTACTTAAAATAACAAAATCGGTCATGGTAACATTTGCAAGTAATTTCATGAGAATTGATTCGCAAGTATTAAAATATCATGATGCGGTTTCAACGATTAGTCTCATTAAACCACCGCGGGATATTTTGTATTTCGAAATTAACCGAATTTCAGTTGGATAAATTTATTATTTGATGGTGCATCCGAGTGTCGTTTTCTGCAAAATTTATTACATACGTGTTCATGACATAACCGATTCAAAAATATTATTACTCGCAATTGCAGCAGTAAACACGATCCAGATCGTTTCATGCATTTACAAATGCAATGGAAAATAAACGATTTATACCTTTTAATTATACCGAATTATAGCTTTTAACGCGCGTGGCTTCGTTCATGGTATTTATGCAACAGGAATCTCAGTTAACATCTTATCAAATATATTCGGTTAAGTAAATACTGCGAAACGAGGCGGAAAAAATAGAGAAATACATTTCAAAATTAAAATAAAAATGAATATTATAAAAAGGTAAATTAATTCCTGGATGCATAATAAATATTCTCTCCAATAATAAGAAGAGGATATACGTATACATAAATAAGTAACATCACGTTAGTATAAAACAACTTTAATTAAGAATATTATGCATAAAAAAAATTCAATTCCTATAATGAGGAAGGACTGTTAACAGTTAACAGTTCATTTCTCCGAAAAAGGAAACTACAGGGCTACGATAAATATATATATAATATATTTAAATAACGAGTGTCTTTTCTACTTGAGTAATTGAATTATTATAAAATTCTTATTTGTTTCGTACACGTGAAAAGAACAGGATATTTTAGGAGCCATTGCACTATAAGTAGCTAATATTAGAAAACCAAAGTTAAAATCCCCGACGACGTATTCATATTTAGTTCATTATCTTATCCTACGAGCGCTTTCTCAGAAAGGAAATTTTCTTTCATTCCCTGAAACGAAGTTTGAGACGGACATCTGTAAAGAGCTCGCGAAATAAACCAGTGTAAAACAAAGTTTGAATTTAGGGTGCAAGCTTCAGAATACTTTACACGAATGACTTCCCTCTTCAATTATCGAAGAACAAATTAATGAAAAACAGGCATCGGATATTTCTTCGTATAAGAATATACGTATATACGTATTTCAAGCTTTATCAGTGCGAAAGCGCAAAATACGAGCGATTGCAACACGATGGATATGCGCTCATTTATGCATTCGCGTATTTATGCTCACGTACATACACAAGATCTCTACTGCACGTGCACAGACACCGTGGATGCACACCATAGATGCACACGATGGGGCTAACAGCAGCATGGAATGTCGTCGTAGTGGCGCTCAACTCGCCTCTTTAATTCACACGTACCCTTCGTGTTCCACCATCTCGAATAAAACATTTCGTCGATTAGTTGAATCTTCGATCGACCTTTTATATTTGCTCCATGATGGCCTACTTCTCTTCGAGATCCACGTGGGCCCCATTACCATTCTTTTACGATCACAATAACGATTCCAGGTACTATAAAAATTGCAAGGGTTATGGTACGGTGAAATCGTAGATACGTACATCAAGTGTTTTATGTTGGCTGGAACATTTAATGGATACTAAGACAAGTCGTAAAGAGGAAATTGTCCGTACTGCGGCTGCTTGCAACCAGGTATAATTGCATAGGTCAGGTTCGTGCAGCTGATACCGTGTAAACTTTCTGACATACTGAGGAATATATCGGCTTAGTCTTTGAGTAATCGTTTTTCTTATAACGCGATATTTTGTTAACTACTTTGATCGGATTTGTGGAAGAACTTGGAAACGAAATTCTAGTAATTATTGTCTATGTAAAAATCACGTATCGCGTATGTTCGTTAATTATTCTTTATTTTTATTGGTAGAATAAAAATAGGAATAAAAATAAGATACAAAAATTTAATCATAGAAGTTATACCTATCTGGTTATTTTCTATTTTTACTCGTTAAATATGAAAGGCATAAGATACCAGAAATAAGATAAATATATTAAAATTATATCGGTCAGCTTGTTGAAGAGCTTGGCATCTCTTAATTAACACAAATTATAAATAATATAAATTAGAGAAATGAAACGGATTTCGTAACAAGTGTTTTGGATTTAAAATATCAACGATTAAATTTCTATAAATTTTATACCTTTCATGCTGAACTGACTATACAATACAAAACAAATGTGCCAAATGATTGGAAACAAAAAAAAAAAAATTGATACTTTCGAAATACTCATGCAAATACAGTCAGTTACGAAATGTACGTACACCTTTTATAACAAGGTTAATTTGATTAAAATAAATTCCATGTTTCAAAGTTAATTGATCCTATGCCAAGTAGCTCAATTAAATGCTACTTTAAAGGTAAACTAAGATCCTTACAAAATATTAGTATAACCTAGTTTGAAATAACAGAATTGTACAAACACAATTTTTTTGCTTATCTGTTTCAATATCTTTGTAGCATCACTAATATACGTATTGTTATAAAGAATTTATTGTTACTTCATATGCTAATAAATAAATATAGCATTATATGATATGATTTAGTATACATATATATACGTGTCTCTCTCGAACGATCGTAAATGAATAACAAAATAAATCATCTTAATGCCAATCTACGGATCATTCGAATAATGCGTCTACGAAACCAAGACAGACACACAGAAAAGATAAAAAATCTCTACGCGTACATAGAGAATACGCCGAATGATTCCATCTGGTTGCTGTCTTTGAACTGCAAAAAAGGCGAACGTATTCAGTGGTCTCCGATGCGATTCGTCTTCTGTTTCCCGGTGATCCGATCGTTTCCCTCTCGTCGTCGACAAATATCGCCAAGCTGGAGAGGATCCTGGCTGAGGAAAGTTGAACATGCCCAGAATGGTCGCCGGCAACGACAGCAAACTGCTCTCCAATAAGATTCCACGGATATATGGCGAGGAGCGGAAACGATTTGCCTGCCAGGCAGAATTCCCTTTCCACGTCAGGAAAATCGATTACCAGTCTTTCTTCTCCTCGGGCCTGTTTCAAGCCTGTTCCCCTATGGATAGATTGGCATCGAGGTCTGTCGCATAAATAGATAAGGTATCGATACATTATTCGCGAGCGGTGGCTCGCTCGCTGCTCCAACGAAGTGCCAGGGATCGAAAAAGAACGAGTTTTGTAACCGAGCTTCTCGCGTATCCAAGATATGAGACATCTCGACGAGGACTTTGTGCGCTCTTGCGAAAATTTCTGAAAGGCCGATCGATAATCTAGCTTCGCCTTTCGTAATTCGGTAGACGCGAACATCGATCATGTGGTTTAATTACACACTTTCATCTCGACTACACGAGTTTTGAAACGAAACCAATTCGTTGTCAGATCGATGTAAAACGAAGTTGAAAGAATTTTTCAAACGCTTCTATTCTGTCTCTATTACTTGTTATTATTATCATTATTGTTTTATTCATTTATTAATAGTAATAGATGTTCATGCGAACAGGATAAAATGAGGTAAAATTAGAAATAATTTTTACAGATACGTTTCTCCTTTAATTAATTAACAGCTTGTTAAAGCACAAACAATCGAGCTGTCCTATTTACTTTCGATCGCAGTCCATAGACTCATCGAACGCAATTTCTTTAACTTCTTCAATGATATTGGCATACGTGTGTACAGTAGAATTGCATTTATCTGAACTTGTCAGGGGACAAACGGTTTATATAATCGGAGTTCGCATAATAGGAGTTTGCCAATTATCCTTACTACCCATTACTTCTCGTTCATATAATAGGAGCTCATGTTCAGACGAATAAACTCAACTATCCAAAGTTCAGCTATTCGAACATCAAGTAAAATTTCTTTCCGATAAATAGAATTCACACACCTAAATAGAGTTCTACTGTAATAGCATTCGTCTTTCGCACAAACAAGACTGCAAAACACGGGACAAAAATTTGCATACGTTATTTTTCTCGAAAAGAACGATACGTAATTGCCTCAAATTCATCCTCCGAGTAAAGGTTCAAATTTGCGATTATTCTTCTGCAAAATGAATTCCCTAAAGACGAGACAAGACGAAGAAGAAATAGAAACGACGAGATCAAAGGATAAAGACGAAATAAAAGAAAAGTGGACGTGTTAATCGAGGCACGCGTCGCGAAAGACCATTTATCTGGTGTCATAGTTTCTGCTCGATGAAAGCGGAGAACAGGCGAAGAGGGTGCGATTTGAAAAATCAGAAAGTCTCGCAATGTAGGAGGGTCGGCGGCTGTGTGCGAGCGTTTGTCGCCGCTACAAATCTAATCCGTGCGTGGGCGGGAATTCATAGCGGGATTCCAAACTGCTGGTAACCTGTGGCGCATTGTTACAACCGGTAGGAGCAGAGATTGTCCCCACGGACACAGAGGAGCGCCGCTTCTGTCGCCGGGCGAGATTAATTTCGCACGCCGTTGCAGTCTGACACCATACTAATACCACGTAAATAGGATCACAATGGCGGACCGCAGTTTCCAATCATGTCTCGTCCGTGCCGCGTCTCTCCTTGTATCCGAGTAATCGTGACCCCGCCTCTATGTATGCCCGGCCAACTGCGTCGATATAATTAAGACTTGACTCTAAGAGACCACCGGGCAAAATTAGTCTTCCGGGAATGAGCCGAGCCCTGTACGACCAGTCTTTGCCATGTAATTAATAGTAGGAATCATTTTTCCATTCATACAGCTCAAAGTATAAATGGAAACGAATTAGGCTAGTAGTGAACTAGACTGTTAAGAGATGAAAACGATTGTATGCAGCAATAGCAGTGTTTTGAGAATATAAGGGATATGTAAAAATTGGAATTTTTAACACTAATTTTTAATACCAATATAGTAATATTAATAACTTAGAATGTAAAGTGATTAAACATACTCTACTGTAGAAATGATTTATCGAAAATACAAAACATGTGCTATCTTTAAAAACAACAAAATATTAAAATATAATGAAAATTATCTCAAGAAATGATCCTCTCAAAATTAATTAACATTTAAGTGATATGTATCGTAAAATGGTAAGCTTAAGAACGTGAAAGAACAATTGCCTGGAACTTATATACGTAGCTTCCGATTAGGAGTGTAAAATGGCTGTTGCAAGACTACCCGATGATAATTGTTAAGTAAGAAATTACAGGGTGAGAATCAAGTCGATTCGAGACTAGCTGAAAAATAGCGATCGCCAGTTAACTGTGAGGTCACGGGTTCGCCCTTTTGTACCGTGCCTCTATCTTCAGCATCTTTCATTCCGGCTTCGCTTTTAGATTATGACGCCGATCCCGGAATATAAAGCTCGCCTTTCGAACAGCGATCACGAGTGGAAGAACTCGTGATTCTGCAAATTGCTCCTCAAATTATATCCTTACTACCGTTCATTTCATTCTTTCTCCTCGCTCGAAGGATGAATGTGCGCCAGCGTTTCTTTCTAACGAGTATCGTTTTTATTGTCAACGTAAATTGAAGCGCGAGAAATGAAGGACATTACCAGGCAGTGAGAATGATTGTCGTTTTACTACGCGTTCTTGTAGTTTAACTTTTAGATTGCGAGACTGTGTGAAAATATCTTTACTATAAAACCTTTACAATCGTCATGTGTGTTTTGTTGAGTTTTGTTGAGTTTTGTCGACTGGGTATTTGTAACGTGTTTATCGCTGAATCGTAATGTGTTTATTCGTACTATTGGAATATATGTTATTTTCAAATTATATTATGTTACAGGGATATGTTCCAGCTGCATAATTCAAGTTTCAAACAAGGTTAAAGATCGTAAGAAAGATCTTCGTTATAAGGTATTTTAAACGAAATATCGTCGAATAGAAAATAAAAGGAGTAAGAAGATCTCTTTATATGAAAATTTTAATTTATTATTTTAGAGAAATTATTTTTATATTTATATTTCATAAGGGTAAAATAAAAACGAAATATTTAATTCATTCTTATCACTGTAACATAAGATTCCATTTCTATTGTACCTATATATCTTGACAATTTATAGAAAACATTCTAACATTTGTTCCATTAAAAAGATATAATATTATCTTAAGAAACAAAAATAAAAATATTATTTTCACCTATTGCGTTTAAGAATCTCCATTCTTTATAGACATGATAATAATTCTTCTCATGTTGCACATATATTACTTTGCGTTACAAAGTATGAGACAAATTCTTCGTTATTTAACAAGAATTATAGTATAGTGTAGAAAAAGGCTTGCGAGAAAAATAGATACGTATGCTAATTATCCATTTTTTCTAAAAAGCGCACACCTACTACAGAGAAAAGTATTACCTGTTAAATATGCAATTTTAAAACTGATATCAATATTTACAACTTACTACGCACAAAACATCACTATTTTCTTTCTTAGTAGTTCATCATGTTCCACTATCTTTTATTACTGAATTAACATACAAAATGTTCGCAACTGTTCAAAGCCTCAAAAAATTTCGTGTTACATTTCTTTAGCAGTTACTGCCTTTTTTCATAATTGAGCAGCATATTGGAAAAAACTAACTTCTCTTTTTTTCTCTGCCGTATAATTAATTCATCGCCAGAATATCCAAATGAACATTTCTCCCCCTCCTTTCGTCAGCAAGTGCGTAACAACAGGCAAGGACGATCGGGCGACGATTTCGGCTCAAATAAAAATCCACTTTCTCGGAGGGCGAAAATGCTGATCCAAAATTATGTAGATTTGATCAGATTCCGCTGTTGGAAGATGAGGAAGGGAGAAGGAGAAAGCGAGGAGCTTGCACGTAATGCGGCAAAGTGCTTTTATTATTCATCGCTCTCGGGCGAGACCCGAGGCAACGCCAGGACAAAAGCAAACGTCTACGGTGTTTTTATAAGCTGCACTTGGAGGCGTCGCGTCGCGTCGCGTCGAAGAGAAACCAGAAGAGAACGGTTCGATACCAGTCAGGGTTTTATTCGCTTCAGGATTTTTCTTTTCCTCTTTTTTCTCTTTCCTTTCACCGTCGTGAAAGAACGTTCGTCGTGTTGCCTCCATCGGATTTTGGATTTCTATTTCGCCGCGGGGAAAAGGTCTCTGTCTTTTTCTTTCCTACATAAGCTTTCATAGGATTTCGAATCGTCCACTCGAAAACATGGAAAACGAGGTGGCGGGTGAGCTCTTTTATCGAATCTCGTAACTGACGTATTGGAAACAAAAAGGTACGATCTTTGTGAATTCCGAGTTTTGTACTTGCAGGTCACACACATTCGCGCACATTCTTCAATCTCGTGTATAAAAATTACATTTCTTCTTTTTAAATGCTCAAATCCCATCGGTTTACACGTAGCATGTAAACCTTCATCAATAAGTTGCAAAATGAAAGAAAACGAAACTAAAACAAGATCGATAATAATTTTGACAGAACCAAATTTTGCGAAACATCTGCTCGGAGAATTTCGCCTGGGTCCTCATTAACAAGATGTATCGCGAAGCCAAAGCTCGAGTAAATCAATCGAATAGTAATTAACTGGGCACGATCAACTCTCTGTCTGTATGTCTGTCTGTCTGTCTGCCTGTCTGTGTCTCCCTCCAACCCTCCCTCACTCTGTCTCTCTCTCTCTCTCTCTCTCTCGGCTCACGATTTCGAACGTCGAACGCAACGTGGTCAACAGAGATCCAACAGAGATAATGAACGGATTTCGATAGAATCATATGGCTCGATTTCTGATTTGACCCCACGCCGATTGTTGTCCGTTAATCAGCAATTAATTGTAACACGGGTTCACGAGCGGCTTGCGCGAATCGCGTGTGTCCATCGAGTTTATCGTCGCTGTTCCAATTAATTGATAATTATCGCAATCGCCGTTAGAATCGCAAATTTTAAATTACTACGTGGCTCATGCGAACAGACCGCAACGTAACGGACGATTGCGATTCGTTTTCGCGATCGCGATAATACTTATCGGTTTGCGTTTGAACGAGCCATTTAAATATTTTACTCTATCCCGTTTCGATTGAGAATTTAAATTAGTCGCGCGTGAACTTGCGGTTTCTCCAGCGAATTTCTCTGTCGCGTGTCCTCCGCGTTTGTTATTGTTACGTTTTTCCCTCTTCTTTTATTTTTTCCTTCCATTCCTTTTCATCTTTCTTTTTGTTACTCACGAAGTATTTGAAACGAAACTTTGTAAAAATCGTCAATCTAATTAAACGATGTTACAACAATGATCAAACGAGACAAGTTCGACGAAAAAAACCCGCCTGTGTTTCCGTGCTGATAAAAATTCTGCATTCGTTTTATCTAGGAATAATTAAATGATTTTACATTCACCTTGATCAAGCTTAATCGTATTACGTAACAGCATATTTCTATATTTGACCTCCTATACCTCGCAACGAATCTTTCACTGAAAAGAAAATTTCGCTGAAATTTTGTCGAGCGAATTGTAATAAAAAGCAAATCTCCCTATATAACGTAGACCTGAGTTTTCCCATCCATATCGATAAATCCGATCAACAACAACACAACACATCGTGATGCCATTTTGGATCCGAGAGTCGTAACAAAGCCGCATAATTTGAAATCAAAAGTGGTTCGCAATGATCGAACAAACGTAACGCGCAACGACGCATATCGTAGCGTGATTTTCATCGATCCGCGACAGTGGAGCGTTACTAACTGCCAGTAATTGGCCGTTCAACGATATAAATCGATTTCCGTTCGTGATTTACTCGCGACGAGTGCACAAGCACACGATCGCCGCCGCGACCAGAGATTTTATTATCGATGTTATTCTATGCAACGGCAAAGAGGTAATTTTATTATCCAGAGTTTGGTACACGCGCATTCCACGATTCATTGCCATTGCCCCTTTCCATCGCGATCGTTCTCTTTCTCCACGTTCTTCCGCTCGGGATATCTTCGATGCAGATCTACTTGATGCATACGATCTTCTCGCGTATGCACATTTTGCCGAATATAAACGTTTGTACGCGTTTCAATGAATTTCTATTAGCGCTATCGCTTCGAGCCCGCGTTGATGGAAGATCCACGCAACTATCGTCTAAAATATGCGGAACGAAATCGCATCGCGTTTCACGTTTACGACCGCCTGCTTCCAGCGTGTTCACATCTTTTTCTTTCTTGAAAATATGAGAAAAATATGGGGACAATTGACAGATCGTTAACGTTGATCGTGATAACGCAGAAATGATAAACGAGCGCTGGCATCGAGTTATAATTTAATCGCAATGGTGTTTTAATAACCACCTGTAAAATTAAGATAAACATCTTTTCATGTAAAATATTCTCAAAGAAGTTTCGCTTGGGAGAATTCGTTTTTCGATAGAAAAATCCAAAATTTAGGGGATATCGTAATATCAGAGATAATTTTACAAATTTTCTATACGCGAAGAAATTGTTCGTATTTTTTAACGAACATCGAGTTAAAGTATGTTTCTTAGATATACAGAATACAAAATACAAATGCGTTGTTAAGTACTATGCGAGACTGATCTAAGAGAGAAGGAATTTTTATTTTGATTTAATTAATGGGATTTTAAACATTCGCTTGCGATCAAAGATTCGAAACGAGATAATTTTTTAACAATTTCTCAAAGTTTCTTTCAAACTCGTTTTACTTTTCATAAATATTCTAAAACTTATGAATAGGAATGTATTTCAATAAATATAGCCCCAATGTCTCTAACTAATATCTTCCAAATGGTTACGTAATCATTGCAATCTGGCTTATCATTAACTTGTCTCGAGTGTAAATTGGCTTCGACCAATATCGCGCACTGCGTATAACGTAGGAGGGCTATTACGCTATAACAGACGTCTAAGACGCACGATCACGAATCTCAGAGCACGTAACCAGAGGTAACGTTTCCCTAATATCGTATTCAACTCCGGTCTAAAATCCAATGAATCGTTCTAACGTTCGTCCAAAACTGTTCCAAATGGAAAATCTATTTATCCGCGGAATAACCAGACCGTGCCTTCCAATGTTCGTTCTACGGAACTGGATATCTTCGCGTATAACATACAGTTCCTGACTATCGTTTTAGAACCATACAATATTCCCAGTTTCTATAGACTGATTATTCGATAAAACAATATGTTACAAATTTTAAGTAAAATTGAGAATAATAAGTAAAAGAATTTTATATATAATAGTTTGTTAATTTCTCTTACGTTTCTTTTATTTAGATTATAACTCATACTCTTTCTGGCATGGTCCGTATCTGTGTGCTCCATACCTTCATTATTTTATCACGCGTCAAATTTTTTAGAAAATCATCATATGCAAACTGGATAATATAGGATTTAGAGATGAGTATAAGTGACTTGAGCGTATTCGAGACATTTTCAATGCCATTTAAACCGGATGAATTGCTTAGCTATGAGAGGATGCAATGTTCTTCGATGAAAGAGACTCGGTGTTGAATTAACCTCTGTAATAATGATAAATTGATACAGTGATAAATTAATATACTGTGAATTTTTTTATGCATTTATGAGAGTCTTGAAAATATGCAAACGCACAAAACGTATATGATAAAGAAAAATATCTAAAATAGTGTGCTCTTGGTGCCCCTCCCCCACGCCTCTTATAATATCTAGTAGGTAAAACAAATTTCGATTTAGGTTCTTCTAATTGTATTTATAAAAATATGAATTTGCATAAATGTCCACAGACTACAATTTGAATAGTAATTTGAGTAGCCAAGAGTAGCCAACTTACTGTTTATAAAATAATATTAAAATTAGAAAAATAAAATATTTGTACATGGTGCTCATTCGCTAGCCAAGGATTGTAATCATTGCTGACTCCCATAGACATCGAAATTCCATATTGTTTAACGAATTGTCGCACGTATCGAAAGTATGAGGACAATGGAGCTAGACAGAATTTTATTATGAATTTCATATCACTCCCGGTGACAACCTGTGCGGTTAATTTGTAGAGCAGAACAATGGTCTTTATTAGAACAGACGAAAGGAATGTCGTGCATTGAATGAAATTAATCTTTCAGAAATTTCGAGCGTTGAATGGTCAGACTATCTGCGACTGATCCCTGGAGGTTCGAAACAAATTAAATAATCAATTTTTCATACTAAAATTTACTGCTAGTAAATTCAATAACTAGGTCAAATGTTTTAATTGCTTTTAATGTTCTTTGTATATGAATACATATAATAATCTGTGAAAGGTTACAATTCTATTTATTTTGTAATTTTTTCAAGTTTATATAGTATGTAACAAATTGATAATTATCAAATGTTCAAATTCTTGTTTCGATTTGTTTGTTGCATCCAACGATATATAAAATAATTGCAATACGTATATAGTTATGGATATTCGCTTTTTATTACAATTTTATTGAAATTTGTTTTATTCCAAATTCGAGTTTAAACAACATAAAACATGAAACTGAAATTCTTTAAATTACGATTAAGTAATTTTGCAATTTTTACGTATGAATTTCGCATCGTCGAATTAATATCTACGGAAAAGAGGATTTAATTCCTCGATTCAAAGATTGAACAAAATTTATATAGTTGGCGAAACCTTCGCTCTGAATCTAACTCTCAATGTCCCTCTCGTCTATCGTAGTCCAACAATTCAACTTTTAAAGTCTGCTCGCGCGTGAGAAAATAGGCAGCAAATCGGGAAGAGGACGAAACAAGGGACAAAATAAGCTCTTGGTCTGGAAGTGTAAGGGATTAATGATAAGCAAAGTCGAGGAGGGACGCCCTCGAAAGTAGACAAAGGGATGAAAATTCCAAGTGAAGTGTACGCATGAAGCCTAATCGTCTCGACTCGGGAAGTAAAGAACCGTAGGTAAAACCTGAAGAGAGAAAAAGAGGGAAAGCCACTTGTGCCTTGGTCCTCGAGCAAACCCTGCAACCCCTGTACCGCTAACCCTCCAATCCTACTAGGGATTTCATTGTTTCCCCTACGGAATTACCCTTAAAGCTTCTTCATCGCGTGTGCACATACCTTCGTAAAACTCGGTTCTACGTAAAACGCCGGATCACACTTACCTGTAACAAAAAAATGATAAGAATAATTAATGAAAGGTACGGTAACTTGCGCTACGACTTCCTGGTACATTACATTAGGACGATTTAGAAATTCCACTTTGTTAATTCTCTTGAATCTTTGAATCGGACCTACGTATAATATTTAGAATTGCTTATAAGAGAAAAAGAAATTCTAATTGGTTATATTGTAGTTCCTCAATGCGAACTAAAAGTTAAAACCCACTTATGAATAATTACTGTGAATAGATTACGATATAGTAACACAGTACACCAATATAGCGATCGAAAATTCTAAGCGATCATAACTTCTCGATATAAACTAAGAGTTAATATCTATTACAATAAACAGATTGTCTAACAAAGACAACGATATAGTGATATAATAGTACGCCTCTTAATTACGTATTTTTTATAACTTGGTTCATTTGTGACAATAATTGTATTATTTAGTATAATAATAGAGAAGCTTCTACGAAAAAATGAAAATGAAGGCTTGTACGAAACAAGATATAATAATACTAATAACAATAATAATAATAGGAGAAAGAAACATCTACTTAATTAATATTCTAATAAAATCACATATGTAGCGTTTCAAACTTTCCATTTGCGTTATAAATTCGCTGCAAGAAACTCATTAAAAAGAGTCAATATGGTTTAGCCAAAAGGGAATACACAGAAAGAAAATCCATAAGCCAGAGGAATCGTTACGACTGAATCCTTCAATCATACTCTCCAATTCGCATCGCCGCTTTTTACCGGAGTACGTAGTATAATGTTCTTTAAAATTGCAAGGGCCACCCTTTTTACTGCGCTTTTTCACCAGCCAACCCCCCTCCCCGGCCACAGCCCCGCGGTCGATTGTCGGGACGCGAAATCATATTTCCCTTGTTCCCAGCCGAATAATGAAACGGTTGTTTAAGGGGTACCGCGCGCGTCGACGTCGAAATCGCAATTAAATCGCGCGCGCATTTTAGCTCGCCTCAAAAGTCCATCAAATTAATTCATTGAAACGCGCGCGGTACGCTACTTCGCGCTGTGTTTCCGGGATAAATTGTCGTCTACGCGTCCCTGGAGACGCTTAATGACAACGGGAAAGTATAATTACCGGGAAGCACCGCCGCCAAATTGACACGCGTTCAAATTATCGCCGGACTCAGCGATGCTCCGCTATCCCACACAGCGATCTTATTGTTCCACGTACCCTCCTCGCTCGAAACCAGCAACCCCCGCGTGCACCACCGTCGAACCAGAGCCTTGCCTTGCCTCGTCTTCTTCCTTCCACCGATTAATCTTCACTCAATTGCGCGGTTAATTAATAACGTTAAGGCGTCCTCGCAGCCCCGGCCGCCACTTAGCTTATTGTCTTCCCCGGTTGAAATTATTCGGCGACTATGAATCACCTCCTTGCAAGCACTCTATCTCTCTCTACCGATTATCCCTCAGCCCTCCGAGCCTGTTATCGGAGGCACGTATTATGATCGCTGGATTAAGTGCACCATTGCTCGCGTCTGTTCTCTCCGTTGGGTTTATTAAGCGTGGCTTTGATTGAATTCGGCATCGCTCGTTTCTGCATGACGAATGTATGTAATCATTCTTCGGATTGTTACAACATGTACTATCTACGTATATATTATATTATCTACATTGTGTTACATGTACGTAGGAGTTTCTGTTTGTTGCGCTGTTTTCTGTTTCATTGTTACGGTGCATATGCAGATCGCGCCAATTGTAATAAGAAGCTGATTAATTGAGAACGGAATGTAAAATTTTGATAAAATCATGCGTAATTATACGTTATTCCTCGTGTTACTGTTTAGATAAAAAATCAGCCGCAAATAAATCTTTCGAGTTACACGGACGTGTATATTTAGTTTTCATAAATTTAATAAAAAAGTTCGTAGTCATTCACACGTACGTCGATGGATTAATGAGACGAAAAAATTGCCGGGATCATTCTATGCCAATGTCGAAAAGAATTATGTTGCGTGAAGATAATCGTTTGAATTTCAAATTTTCCGACTTTTCGGTCAATTTGAAAATCAAATGCAGAACTGTCGCATAAAGCGCAATATTCGTTGCTTATTTGCATCGAACGATTTGCTGAAACCAAACGTCACGAAAGTTATATGCCAAAAATTAAATTGAATAAAAATGCTATGCAAAACTATATGCATGTCACAATCACACGTGATTGATTGAAACGAATAATATCAGTAAGTAATTAGAAAAAAAAAAAAAAAAAAATACCTGCAATATTTCCGCGGAGATGAATTATTTAAAAATAGAACAATGTGTTTTGTTAATACCTCGCTTCAACATTTTACTTTTTGTGTTTTTTAAAAATGGAATCGCTAAATCTTGACAAGCGTTATATTGCTGTTCGTTTTGTAATGTAAAACTTCGATTAAAATCCATGTTTGGAATACGAATGCTTTACGCAAAAATATGAATGTAAATAAGACTTTGAAAACATCTAGTCCTCGATGCATTTAAAATTTAAATTAAAAAACTCATTTCGATATTCTTTGACTCTTCTATTAACATGAAATAGTATTAAGCATACACATACAAACGGAGTGTAGTTTCTTCCAATTGGACAGGCGAATACTATCTTTATCACTAAACTTTATCTTATTGTCGATTATTATTAATCATAGTAAGAAAGAAGAAATTTACCGTAATAAACGTTTATCGAATGTCAATAAGTTTTAATAATACGAATTATCAACTGTGACGAATAGTTAAAACATTCATCCAATTCTTCTACTGTATCTCATCTAGATCCTAAATGGACATAACAAAGATTTTCGAGGTTTCAGGATTGAAAATAACCGAGAAATATTCACCAAATTTGAAACCACAGAAAACAGAAAAGGTTAAAGATACAAAGGTTAATTTCGAAACGATTAAACATAATAAAAAGAATGGAAAAGAATTGAACTTTCAATATTGCTCAGTAATCTTGCGTCAAATTTTTGACCAGAAACATAACAAATTTTGAGATCTAACATACAATCGCTAAAATATCCGTTTTAAAATTCGATCGAACTAAAAACCGATCTAAGTATAACGAACACTCTTAATAACGTCATCCCGCGCTTGTATCCCATAAAGCAAAAAGAGGAATGAAAGGTCTGGCAAACTTTTTACGTTAATTTCAGGTAGCCGAGCTTTCCCATCGATTTGATGTGTATGGCAATGCGCTCGCGTCTCGTCTCGCGTGAAATTAACCGCGCTCGGGGGACTAAACTAATTTGTCTATAATCGAATATTCGCGATATATCGTGCAAGTTTAATTAAATGCGGACTGACCGGATGGAGCCGCCCCGCACTTCTGCCCGCCCCTCTTCATGTATATGCACTTCCATCTCGTACACAGATGCGTCTACGCGCGCGCGGACTGCCGAGGATTCGGCCGTATGCGACGCGCGTAATCACCGCTGGAACGTCGATAATTAATGCCGACATTTTTCCCTGGCCCTCTCTCTCTCTCTCTCGTTGTACGCTAAGACAATGCGCGGTATTAATCTTAGCAGTCACGATGAAATCACGCCATTGTGACATTTCATCGGAGCCAGAACGCCGCGTACGATCTTGCTAAATAACGAATAAGGTTGGCCAATGAGTACAATTTCAACAATTTCAACAATTCCAGCCAAACACGCCAGTATTTACGTATTCGTATCGACTTCTGAACATGACCGATTTACAGCTTCTTTAACATCATCTATTTCCATGATGAATGGAAAGAGAATTAAAAATCATGGAGGAGTTTCTAGTTTGCAGCAATATTACGGACTATCGATACTATTGTAGGCTATTACGGAGAACTACTGATACTACAGACTTCGTGTTCTAACATTGTCGTCATAAAAGCGAACCTTGAGGATTTGACAATGCCTATTCATAAAAAAGGATCTGCGATTGGTATTCGAACACTTTAGCGAGCTACTATATTAAGAACTATACACCTAACATATCTATCCTTCCAGTATCTATCGTCATCAATGTCATGTCAAACCTTCGAATGGTATATTATACACTGGAAAGCAGCCAGATTCAGTTCCATGGTCGCATCACGTGCTGCCATTGACCACTTTCGCGACGCGGCTCGCCATCGCAGCAGGTCAAAACGGTCCTTGGCACAATCCCCTGACAGGAATTACACTGGCGCAGGTGAATATACGGCAGGCAAAACAGATACGTCACGATAAAGTCAACTCTCGGCAGGCAAACTGCGAGAAGCGGTTCGGTACGAGGCGCGCAGCACGAGGCTCGAAGCTGTTTATGCGCGTGTACGAGCGATCAGCTGCGAACTCGAATTGATTTGTAGAAGAACGGTGGAGAATCAAATCGATCGGCGTATATCCGCCTACGCATCAATCCGTCCGTCCGTCCGTGTCGTTCTATCGGGCCGATCCGGTCTATCCCCGGTTATGCCGGTGGCCCATCCGGCTCCCAGGACAATTTCCACCGATAATTAGATCACCGCCATCGTGTTTCGCCACGATGTACACAGGAAAATTTATCGTTTGCCTGGCCAACGAACATTCGCTGCTAAAGAACCGATCTTACCTGCGAGCTAACTCCCGCGTCCAACTTTCTCAAATAAATCATCGTGTACTGCCACACCGCGTAAATTGCAGCGCACGATCCCTTTTAATTATCGCGCCATCGAAAGATTTTCTAACGCTTGGTATGTTAGTGGTACACGAAGCACATGACACGGCGTAACGTTACTCGTGCGTTCGTTGCTAATGTGGTAGTTACTAGTCAGCTTGTTTGCATACGCGATGCGATATGTGGTCGAATATTAGCATAACATCTGTTATTGGAATCCATTTGGGCATTTGGTAGATAGGTCAGTGGAATATGGATAAGAATGTTTTATACTTAGTTATTAATCATCTGCTTTTTTTTGTCAATGATCAACGATAGAAAAAACATTGTCGTGTGAATGTTTGGAATCACACATTTGGTGAGAGGGAAATTTTACAATAGGAAAAGTGTTGGATATACTATGTGTTGAAGTTTTTATAAGTTTTAAGTTGCCTCATGTTCGTTTAAAATATTTCAACTGTACTTGTTTAAAATAATCTGACACGGTACTGATAGTTACTTATCCTAACATTTAATCTTGCAAAAGCAAAAGATAGGCATGGTAGCACAACGGAGAACTTAAAAAGAACAAGGGACGATAAACTACATTATTTCCGTGTCATTTTCTTTTTCGTAAATCACAGACGGCAGATTTTTATACATTCATGGGAAATTTGAAAGTGCGAAGATGTATAGAATCCAGGAAAAGCTATCATTTAACAAGTTGAAACCTACCTACATTGAATTCTTTAACTCATGTGTATTCTTAAGACTATAAATTTGCATAATTATTCACAGTTTAATCGTGAGTATATATGTATATAAAATAATAAATATATTCCAGCAATATCTTCGAGTTATCACATTAAACTTGCGAACGTTCCCTGACAAAAAAAAAGAAAGAAAGAAAAATAGAAGGAGAGCTAACAATATTTAAACAGATAAACGACAAACTTCAGCAAACGTATGACCTGATAAACCTGCACGAAGTGGAAACTTGCGACGATTGCGCAAGAAAACGACTTATCAAGCAAGTCGATGAACGCATTAAAATAAGAATCGGAGTTGACCGTGGCACGAAGCTCGCGCTCCAATTCCCAGCGTATCCTACTCTTTTTCCCTGATTCGTCTTCCCCGTTCGATTAGGTAATCGAAAACGCGAGCCTGATAATTCTCATCGATTTTACGTGGTAGTGACGCGTCAGGTATCGTCTAATCGATTTACTGGCCGGTCAGAGTCAAAAGAAAGGGACGGTGGACAAAATTCAGCAATTTCAGACGCCTGACCATGAAAGAGGAAATTAAATGATCAGCCAGTAAATTCATTAATTCTCTCGACACCGTTCTTTGCTCTTCTCTCCTCGTCGATTTCACGGTTCCGGGAATAGAGTAAGAGGGGTATCGGAAGCTCGTTAAATCGGCGCATCGGAAACAATTGCGCTGCGAGAGAAGGAACAGAGCCGGGGGGAATGGCCCCGGGGATCGTGCACCGGGGGATGAAATTAACACCCACGAGAAAAAGCAACGGCCGGCTATTTTATTACGTCGTATCGGCCGTAAATGCGATTTCGCGCGCGCATAAGGAACGCTTTTACGCCGCCATACTACCGCGATACAAATTGCAACGAAAAATTTTTATGTTCGTAACGCTTCGCGCAAGGAAGTTACGCGCTTCTCAGCCAATGTTTTTCGTAGCACGAGTGTTTAAAATATTTTACTATGAAATTAATAACTTCGTAGCTTTCTAGCTTTTAGCTTTTGTACGTAAATACTTGGAGAGCTATAAGCAAGTGGGTATGCAAATAAAATTTGATAAGAATTGACTTCTCTCATGAATGTTTATTACTTGTGCATTTTACGGGTGTCCTCGTGGATTGACTTCATAATTTGTTGTAATTCGTCCTTTTTTCTTTTTCAAATTCTATGCGGAACTTTGGAGATCCGTAGGTTTACAAATGAATCTTGATAACTCAAGTTTATAGATAATTTTTGGATTGTATTAATAGTCGGATCGAATTGATAGGAACTTTTGTTTAATAAAAGAATGAAAATAAGGAAACCAACATGTCGGGGTTAACTTGGAAAAGTAAATGGGATAATTAACTTGTGATTAGTACAAGTTATTTATATTGAACATCGAATGAACAGAATTGCTGTTATGATAAACTTCTTCTCTGTGTTTGAATAGTGATTGTCGACTATGAGACTGTATATTTTATTCATGTCCATAAATAAAGCTTATTCTATTTAAAACGAAAATTTTACATAATCCTATTGATATCTGGAATAGGATAAGGTTACTCTGTCATATCTAGTCTTATTAAAGTGGAAACGAACGAATTGAACTAAACAAAAATAAAGGATCGTATGTACTCCGTAACGAGCGTTACTTGTCAACAATCAAAACGAAACGAAACCCTATTTCCCGTGCCTATTATTCTTCTCAATAACACGGCACACGTATTCCCATCGAAACAAGAATCCCATCGGGGCATCGTATAAAACCTGTCCGCGACCAATTTACGATACTCGGGCGCTCGTTGCGATCGAGACGCGTTCTCAAGCAAGAAATCCCTCGGCTGCGGATAATCAACCGATTCCAGTATTTTCCACAAAATCTACAATGTGGTTTTTAGCTGGTTCAATGGACAATCGGGACTGATTATCGACCGCGTTACTTTGTTAAAGACAGAAAGAAAGCGTGTCGTAACGCGATTGAATCGCATCAACGAAAAACAATCGGGCTATCGAGTGGATGAGGAAAACGAAGAAGCCGATGAAAAAGAATGGGTAGGGGCACGAGAAGGAGGGGGAAAGGGACGAAAGGGATGGAAAGTAAAAGAAAGAAAAAGAAGAGGAAGGAACTCACGATCCAGCACCAAGTGCAAGGCTCACCGAGGCCGACTCGACTTGCACTTTACAGCCGAGCTTGACCACGACACGAGAAAAACGTCTCAGGGCCGACCAGTCTCCCCCTCCCTTCTCCTTTCCACCCTTTCCCTCGAACCACACCGTCCCTTTACCGACTCCCCCCTCTGGCTCTTTCCTTTTCTTGAATGAGCATTTATTATCGGGGCAAGACTGCGTGGCAGCTTGCCAGGGCGCACTTGATCTTACTCCGTGCGCCTTGTAAAACACCACTTTCATACCTCTGAAAAGCAATTTAATTCAACGCTGCCTATCCCCTTGGCTTCTCCGTATCCGTATTTCTCTCTCTTCTTCTCTTGTCTCTCTTTAGTTCTCCTTTCTGTTATCCACTCGCTCTCTATCTATCTATCTATCACTCTATCTCTCTTTCTCTGTGTTCGTCGGTTGCCTTATATTTCTCCGGACGTATCCCGAAGAGATTCGTATCGCTGTACGCGTTATCAGCGCGGATCTGAATCCTACGTTTAATCCAGCTTTTCCATCATTTCTTTGGCGCTGGATTGTCGGCCGGATCGGGACGACGTTCGGCTTTTATTGAAATGTTAATTTCGCGGCGGGAAATACGGTTCGATCGGCGGGGAGTGCGACGGGAAGTCGGCCGGATATTAATCGTAGGAAATAGTTTCGTTGTGCAGCTCCGACTCCGCGGTTGCAGCTGGAAGGAACGGCGTGTTATAATTCCGCGCTCGCGGCGCTCTGTCGTTGTCTTGGGAATATAAATTGGCCAGACAGAGACGGATTGTTCTTTATTATCGGTGTCTTTTTGCGTTAAGTAGATCGCCAACGAGCTCGTTCTCTGAAATTGAACGACCGGCTGGCTCGAAAATAGTTTCGTTTCTGGTTTTCGTTTCGCTTACCGCCGAGAGTAATGATGTTCTTCGTCCGATATGAAGTTTTTTCACCGAACTTGACGTTGAAATGTAACACTTGGTTTGCTGTAGAAGTGTGATTTTTGCATATGAGATAAGCTGTACGCGCAAATCTATTTACATTGTAAATGATGTAGCTCTAAAGTTACTATCAACGATCAGACTCTGGCGACTTGTAACTTATTATTGATTTAAGTGAACCATTTATCGTTACGAGTTAAATCCGCGAGTCTTTTCACTTTAACGCCAGAGCATGCTGGTGTTGATTCAAGAATCTTTTTTTTCTATAAAATAAACGTGCCTGTCATATATAAACTAGTTCTTTGAATTATTTATTTCTATCTCCTTAGCATCTTTATCTTTTTGAAATAACAGAAAAATAATTTTGCGTTACTTTAAGCCTCAGTGAATATTAATGTCATCATTAAATAATCAACCTACAAAATGTAAAATGTCCTTTATTCTACTTTTGACTATTAAGCGCAACAAGCAAAAATCCATCGAAAAGAAAAGTTACTACCAAATCTTCACGATACATAGTATGCTTACCACTAAAAAAGACACACAAAAGAAAAAGTTGTAATTCTTTCCTTGGTTCATGAATCCTAATATCAAGAAAAAATTCCAATCGCATAAGGCATAAACAACTGTCTTCTACCCTACTGCAACAGTTTATTTTATTATTCTGCCTTGTCTATTATCATCAATCCTCAGCTCCCTCGTTCGTTTCTCCTCTCCAAGCCAGCCGCATTTTTAAGATTCCTGTCCTAATCGCCGCATGAAAAACATTTATTTATCCGACGACCACGTTTCCAACAGTCCATCCCCTCGACCTGATACCTGCCGTGGGTTTTCATTCCGACCACCACCCTCGCCTTACCCGCAACGCGCGACGACTATTATTAATCTCGGTGAGCACAATGTTACATTGTATTCTGACACCGCTGGTGCAGTTCAATTAATTCGAAATGCACGCGAATGCCGGATCACGATTGGGCCGAGGACAGAGCCGTACTGGGTGCTCGAAGACAAAGGGGACGTGGGCAAAAGTTACAAAAACTGGGAACGTGGCAAGCAGCTGCTCGAATCAACGGGTTACTTCGTTCCCCTCGTATTGGAGTTCGAGGATCTCGTGAGTTTTTGTCGTTCACCGGTTTTGTGGAATTTGTAATTTTTTGGTTGAAGATGTTGTGCAAGATAGTAATCCGTCAGTAATTATATCAAAAGGATAGCTTTTTCTGTTTAACGAAATACAGCTTTTTGTAGGATTATAGATCTTAGTTACGATAATATGAATGATAAAATCATTCCGGATATTTATATCTTTTTATGGATATCGGTAGAAAGATATAAAGAATATAATTATAACAAATTTCATCCACTGCTTACACGTTACCGAAAACAAGCAAAAACGTTGCTTTTCGTTCTTAATTAAATTTCTTTCAAAGGTTTCTTCTTTCTTCGCTCTACTGCTTCTTTATTCTTTATTCTTCGCGCAATGAAATCATAAATCCCAATGAACGTAAGAAACAAACTGAGTAGCATAAGAAATATATTATTATAAAGATCACCCCATAACCTAGGATTATCCATTCTGTGGACAAACAGTAACTCCGCTCGCAATAACGATTATCGTTAACTCGGCGAAGAAACAGGTTTCGCAACTTCCATAAAGTACGTTAACGCGACAGCGTTGAACTTCGCCGAACCTTTGGACAATTTTTCAGTGAAAGCCTCGCAACACCCTGTGTCTCACCTCTCAACGCCATAAATTATCTGTTCTCACGCAAGGAACCGGGAAAAACTTCCCCTATCTCTTTCTCTCTCTCTCGATATTCCGCAAGAAAAATGCCACGTTGAACGAACGGGCAGACGGCCGCGAAAAAGTCACAAGATTAACGCCGATAAACTTGCACGGTCTGCGTTTAATCCTGTTCACGGTGCAAACAAATCGCAGTGGCACGTGATAAAAGCTTCGCCTGTTCACAAAGCGATGCCACGTGGTGTCGGGGCGTTTAAAGTGCCATTAAGCGCTCGCAGACGAAGAAGGGGCGAAGCACGGCTGATGACCTGGCGCTTCCCGGCTCAAATTTAACAATACACCGCTATATATGTACATGTTGGGATCCCGGTCCGTTTCTATCGAGTTCTCAAGTCCATCAATACTTTCGATACAATGAGGTAGTCAAATATACAAACGTATCGAAATAGGCGTCCACGTCTTGCTTCGGTAAATATAGCTGAATGTTACAGGACGAGGCCTTTCATTTGCATACCGGCTCAGTTGATGAAAAGAAGGGATGCTTGTGTTCTGAATAGCTCGATCCTACGATGTCTTCTGGGCTGTGTCGAAAAGCAATTTTACGTGTATTTACTCATTTAGCTAAGGGAGAGTTAGCAGAGTTAGCAGTCTTTGTTTGCATCAAGGATTTTCAATAAATTGAACGTATTGTTCGAAATGTTATATATTTCTTATACGTAGATGAGATATATCGAATCTTCGTTTCGGTTCAGACTTCATTAATAAATTTATTTTTTCTTATGAACTTATTGTTACTGTCATTATTTACAGTATATTTTGATACAGTTATTTTTATAATATATTTGCAATCAAAGATGTAAACAGAAGTATAGTACCGAATATCAAGTACAGCATAATTTCAAGCTCTTCATTTTGTAAATATCTATATTGTTATAGAATGTTTGTATAAGTTATCCTATTATAAATTATGTAAAAGCGATTTTACAAGTCATTTAACGAAACGTCGTTACACGTTTACAATTACACGCATCTTTTGTCAAAATGGATTTGGCAATATCGAACCTGTTACGTAAATTCGCGATTAGAAATTTAAAAATGTTAGAAGTTTTAAAAATGTTTATTACGTCATATCATAGTTCCATAATTGTAGATAATTGCTAATTAATTTGTGATTCTAATTAATAGATTAGAAGGTAAATACAGTTTTGTATGTAAAGACAGGAAAATTTTATTACGGTTTTGCAAAGAGCTAACAGAATATAAAAATCGTAAACTAAATTACCCTTCATGTAACATCAATTTGTAATCTGCAATAAATTTTTTGCGAGCACCAGAGAAATCTACAACGACATTCATTAAATCAGATTCTAGTCGAGTGCATGCGCGTTCTCGATGGTTTTCCAAATTCAATTTTCTGGAAAACTAAGCCTGTTACTGAAAAAGCTCACTCCATCATTTTGACACACTTCCTTTTTTTCTTTTTTTCTTTTTTTTTTTTAGAAGAATCAATATAGCGCACATGCACTTCCCAAACAGAGTAAAAAGATGTTACAAACATTTCTTAAACATTCATTGCAATTACGAAATACATCTTCTAAAGTAGTTAATGTTTTATATATGGGTTCACATATTCATTTCGAAGTTACGATCGTTTGCAACAAAAAAGTTTCATGTCGCCATTCTGCATACCATCGCCTTCGTCTACATCTTTTACAACCTTCCCGACACATCTGCCATAAACGATTATATTTTCGCGATACCTTAAGACTGAAAGAATGATGCCTCGTTAGAATTTTACGAGTCTGAAAGTCCTTTTCACAATTCCCCCTTTATCGAAATGTTACTCTTTTGCTCTTACTTTTCTAATTAAAAATAAAAAATACTCTTTCAATTGTTCTCTCAGAAACATGAATTTACATAAAAGTTCGCGGTCTACTCGCGAGCAACTGAAACTGCAGCAATGTCGAGAGAATGAACGATACCGATTGAACGGATTCGAAGAGAGACCAGCGTGTATCCGAAACGATCGGATCAGTCTCGACCATCCCGTATGGAAAGGCGATTCCATGCGCCGATGCGCTTGCACACGCGCGTCCGACAACACGGAAAAGCACAGCCACCCTATCTGTATCCCCCTTTTACCGCGGAAATATTGCGGGCTCAGAACGGGAAATGCATGCAAACGGTGTATTTCCCTATCTGTAGGAGCGCACGCGAAACGCGACTCAAGGAACCGAAGGCCAAAAGACATTCGAGACCGACGTCTACTCGCCACTTGACAATATCGGAGCTCGAACAGAACAAAAGCAAACGAAACGGAACGAAATACGCGCGTGCGAATGCCAAATAGGCGAAAGATTTTTCTATCTTTTTTCCTTTCCCTTGTTCATCCTTTGGAACACGTTCCTTTCCTTATTTCGTGGGGACATTCGCGTTTACTTGACTCAGAATTCGATGCTCCTTTTTCCTTGAGATACGACAGTCTGTTCCGAGCCAGTTCCGGATTACCGGGGCCTTTACGATCTCCTCGCAGCGTCGCATCGCTTGGAAAACCAAGCAGCGAACAGAATCGCAATGGAAGCGATAAAAAGTCTCACACCACGTCGCGTCGTGCACCTGAGATAAAGTCGTTCCCTTCTTCCGACAGCGATGGGGTGGAATTGGATTTTCCGCGTCGCTTTCCGACATTTTCCGTCGATCGGCTACTGACTTTTAATTTGACACTCGATATTCGATGCAGCCGATACATCTTTTGCAAATCGACGCTAAATAAATTTATTTGATATACACGCAACGCGTGCGATACAAAACTGTAAAACCGTACGTCGTAAAACTGAGAAACTGTAATTTTCTGATTTTATTAGAGCGAAGCTTCAAATACAAATTATAAAAAGAGCGTCAACTACTTAATTGCGAGGATTACGAATAAAAGAAACTTGTCAATTCCAGAGAAACATTTATTTTACTATCATTTTATATATTCATTTTACTATCTTTCTTCATGAGTAACCATCTGTAATTTATTTTATTTTATAATCTATCCTACAGTGTTTTTTTAAAGACTCGATATAATACTTTGCATAAAAGTGATTATTTATTATTTTTTCGCTATCAAGAATCGTGAAAAATCAAATTTATAAATTCCTGAAATTTTATTCGATCAAATCGAACGTTCGATTATTTCTTACTTTATCTCTTCTGTTTCGGTTCTCTCCCATATTTCATAGGTTCGCGCACGACGCGATAAAATTTTTCACGCTGGATAGGACAAGCTACTTCAATCTTTTCTCGAACGGCGTACGTTCAACGAGCTGCATTCAATCCGAGAAATAAAGCGAATTCGTTGAAACTCGTAAATTTGATTCGAGAAGAAACCCCGCTGAAATACTCCGAGGCAAAGGAGAGCGATGGAGCAAAAAAAAAAAAAAAAATATATATATATTTAAGCATATATACATGCAGACACATATATAACACGTGAAGCGAAATTAAATGCACAGAAGGCCTTACGGAACGCGCTATTATTAAAGCTACGAATATATTCATACAGAACGAAATGCTCATTGCCCTGTTCGTGCGACTGCGGTGCTGAACAATTTTAATTAAAAACCCTTTCCCAAAGCTCTTCGTGTTCTGTTCACGAGTATTCTCCTCGAGAGGAGCACTTGCAAGAAAAACGCGATAAAACGTGAAACATTGTTTAATCGGGCCATTTATCAGTGTTTAATTTGCAAAGATCTTTGTCTAAGCCAAGGTTTCCCTACCTCCGTAACAATTCCACCGTCACGACAACGAATATTACATCGCGTGTACAGTAACTACCGTATCCATATTCTTTTCTCGCTTTTATTTCGATGTCTTCTTTCTTTTTCCCCCGATATTTTTCTCATTTGTTTTTCATATCTCCGCGTGTCACGTTGCGACACATTTTCCATCGTGCTGGCGACGGACGCACGCAACAACTCGATGCGGCAATTCCACAGTGAGATTAGCATTGTGCTTTGTTGCCGTTCGTTTATAAATTGTCGTCTCGAATCCATTATTTCCTGATTAACGGGAAAGCGAACGAGCTACGATGCCGTTCGTACAAAAGGCGCCACGCAAACGGCACGGGCAACGACAGAGAGCAACAGAGACAACAAGAGAGAAAGAGAGGGAGAGAGAGAGAGAATCGTGGAAATGAAAAAACACTCGTCTCTCGCGGACACAATGTCTGTCGTTTATCCGACTTCGCGTTGCGACACACGCTTTTAACGCCGAAAGCTCTGGCTATTGTTCGTGGAACGCTCGAATAAAATATCAGTGACTAACGAAATTGGAAAAAAAAATTCTCTGAATCAAACTTTTGAAACGCATTCGCTGCGTTTGATGCGCGATAAATATTTTCTAATAAACGTTTAGAAGGCTCTCTCTCTTTCTCCTTGTATTCTTTTTCGTTTCTATTAATACTAATGATTCTATCATTGGTAAAAAATTAGTTTCTATTTCTTTCTGAGTTTAGAGTAACAGCAGTTTCTTTTTTTCTAGTTTTCTAGAAGAAAAAATAAGGATACGTGCAAATACTTTTCTTAGTCAGTGTATACACATTATATATGCTTTAAAGTAGCTATATGTTTACAGAAATTACTTGTAATGAGTTTGTGAAGAACATTACGTTATGAGAATTAACGATATGTCTATTGAAAACACTGTTAGCTGCCTAATTATTCTGTATTGAACGTCAACCGATTATAATTTTTTATTTAATTGATTAATGTTTAAACTTAAAAGATCTTAGTCGTAAAATTTCGTGATTTATGTAATTGATTAATGAAATTAGTCGTCGCTTGACAATTATGTATATTAATCGCTAATCATCAATCGTGAAGCGATTATTAGTTTTTAATTAGACTTTAATGACACTTCTCTCTGATGTATGTAAATGCGTATGGTGCTAGATGAATTCCATTAACAACTAGACTCGAAGAACATTTTAATAGTTGATTATAAATTCGATTGATGATTAATACCTAATTTTATCTTTTATTACGTTGAATAAAAGTTTAATCGTATCTATATGGTCATAATAAAATGTTTCAATCGTAATTGATAGTTGGATAAAGCGTTGTTTAAAATTACAGTAGATCGAATTATTATCGGTTTATAATCACTTCCCAAAAATTTCCCTGCCCAATATAATTTTTCATAAAGCATTCGCAATTAAAGCTTATCGTCCAAACAAACTTGTTTCTCATACTGTTTTATAAATAGCTTTACCAAAATTTTGATATATTTTATAGGACGGAAAGTCCCGCCCCTTGCCATATTTTGTAAACATCGATTATTCGTTTCGCATAATTTAATTTATCGTATTATTTAAACAACCTTTCGAGAACAGATGTAAATTGAAACGAGAATGTAAATTACAACGGAAATTGTCGAAAATTCAATAAATACAAAGTTCACCATGACGTTTACCATTAAATACGCTGCCAGTTAGCGATACGAAAATATTTACTACGAATGCGTAATTCCTGGATGTTGTATCATAAATGCGAGCAAATTATTCCAAATAGGACCGGTCGTGTTTGCCCAGCGAGGTTTCATTATATACGGATTTAATGTGATATTTCGCGCGTCTGCCGCGGTTTCCGAAATTTATGCGGAGAATATCGGCGAAGTTTTATCGAATTTCATAGAGTTTCAACTGTCACGTGATACACGTGTTAATGTCCGGCCCGGAGTGATGGATATCATTGGATTATAAATCGTCGCTCGCGTGCAGGACATTGATATCCTGGACAAAGCGATATTTAGAAATCCAGTGCATAATGGATTACGGCTGTCACCTTTCATCTGCATCGATATGACAAATATTGTCGATTTAACACGAGGCACACCTTCCCTATTTGTCGTACGCAAACTGTGTAAATTGCGTTTTCTTCCGTAAAACCGGTCGCCAATCGAATCAATCGACGATTATGGGTCCCTTTTTTGATCACGAGTTCCGTCAATTGTGTCAAACGTATTTTCGAATATGTGGGAAATTATAAATGCGACGTATTGAATGTAACTTGTTGCAATACAGTAAAATATACGACTGTTAATTAGAATTTATGAAATATTTTAGTTCAAATTAAACGTTCTATTTTTTCCTTGTTTGCAATTAATTACGTAAAATCAAAGATATGCAGCATTTTTGGGGAAGAACACCAGAAGAATTCAAGAATAATACATAGTGATGTTTATACGATATTTCAACTAATTATTTGGTCAAGTTAATTTTCGGATTAAAAATCTTCGTTTCGATCTGTAACATATAACGACAAACACTAAAATCATTATCAACCTTCTCATACGTAATTCGTAATCAAATCGTAATATACTTTGGCAAGAAATAATCGAACAATTTACCTGAATTTCGATGGTACATACAACTACGTATATAAAACGATAAGAGAAAATCATAGCACGAAGCAAGAGTTAATTTATAATTAAAATATAGCAGGGGGTCCCTAACGACGCGTGAAAGTTGCAATACTCAACTTCAAATGGCTCTCCATGGAGAGAGGCACAGTAAAGCCAGTAATGCAGTTTCTCGGACGAGGTTCACCGGCCACCCTTGAGCTTCGTCAGTCATCCTTAACCGTGAAACTAAATCTGCGAATATGGTCAACGACGACAGGGTACACAGAAAAGAGAAGAATCGATCGGTGGCGCGTGTGGCTGCTCCTCGAAATTCCATCCATTTCGTTCTAAATTTACCCGAAACGTGGGACATCTACGACCCGTAGAGGGAGCAACTCCAGCGTGAAATCATTTGTCCAGGAGGAAGAGGGCGGCGGGGCGCGAAACGGCCGCAAATTGAATAGCTGGCGGAAATACCGGTGGAACGAGCCAACGAATAACCCGGTGCACGCGTCCCCCGGTGCTCTCCACGTACAATCGTGTATCCAGAGCTCGGTCTCTGCCTGATTTATTAGGGCCAGCAGCGTCAAAGAAAACGTGCAACGTTGGCTCTCTCTCTGCTCCTGTACCCACTCCTACGCTCGGGTCCTGCGCTCGCTCTGTGTTTCCGGTTGCTTCTATCGCGCGGATTTTGGCCGGCGCTTTCACCGAAAAATGTGGAATTTTCAAGGGTAGTTTGTTCGCGTGCGCTCGCCCTGGAGCTCGGTGAACGCGGATTAAACGCGTTCGAATCTCGCAGACCGTGAAAAATCGTCCCCTGTTCGCTGTATCCTTAATAAATCGAGATAATGGCGAATCGCGCGCAACTGGCCGTTCGCGGTTCACGTTCGACCGTGAAATTGCTTCGTGTATTTGGATCACGATTACTTCGATGATGCAGGAAACGTATGTCGAGGCCGATCCTTCTTCGAAATACTTGACCGTCTCAAAAGTTTACTGTAGCGGAAAAGATATTGGTTATTTCTGCAGGATTTATATATTTACTTTGTTTGAACATTATATATCGATAATAGAATCAATGAAGCGACTCGACCAACCGATCAAAGCGACCAGATTTTTTGCTTCTGTCGTTGAGAATTAAAAACAAGCAATTGCTTTTGACGATACGAATTACTTATTACACTTACTTATCTTCGTTATAGCGTTTTAATTCTAGTTAACTATATGAAATATATTTAGATATCTATTAATTAGCGTTTACTTTAATGCATAATAAATTTAAGTTAGTAAATAATAGAAAGTAATTATTAAGAATAGAATGTGATTATAATAAAATTTAATTATTCGCTACGTATAGTGGATCTCAGGAAACGTATAGAAGCCATAACAATGATCAATCCTGTCATTGATATTTTCCTGATTCTTTTCACCATTCATCCAAACTCGTCCGATTAGACGGATTGTTGGCCATTGTTCGCTGAACGAACGCAACATCCGATCGTAGCGTTTGCAATTCGAATGAGAATGGCATCGTTGGGACGATATTTAATGAAACGTCAGTCACATTTGCGTATCGCGATATCCAATTCCGCGAGGCTCCGAAGAACAAGAGAGCGCAGGAGGAGGAAAGAGTAGAGGTCGCGGTCGGCGGTCACGCGATAAAATAATTAAAACGTCCCTTCCTCGTTTCGCTTCGCGTTGGTGGTGAAAAGGTAATTATTATTCCGTCCAAGCGAGGATGAAGCGCGGGGAAAGAGGGATATCGCAGGAAGGCAAGAAAGTGAAAAAGTATTTCATGCGGACTGCCGAGGGATCTTAGATCTACATCGAGACGAACGATCGCGGAAGGGAAGGCAACGAGTCGTTAAGAATCTCGTGAAACGAATGAATCAAAACGATATCGATAAATCTACAAAGTACGGTACGCAAAACGGTGGAACAATGCGAAGGCAGGCTACCGTTGACAGCCGTTCACCGTTGAATACGGAGCGACCGCATGACAACGGTGAAAAAGCAATCGGTGACAATGAGAAACGGTCGCAGAGGAAAGCACGGTGAACGGGCTGGAATAAAAGCAGCGGGGAGCGAACGAACGAACGTCGGGCAAGTATGCCAGACAAATCCGCAGAACGGAGCAGAGAAAGTAACAAGATAGTCTACCGGTACGACCGAAAATTTAGAAACCTGGATAAACTAGGCGGAAATATACGAGGGAACGAGTAGCAGAAAGAAGTGGAGCACATAAAAACGTGGTAGAAACGAGGAGACCAGGCGGCAAGGAGAGAAAGAAAAGAAAAGGAAGGGCTTAATATCGTGTAACGTAATTTAAAAGTGTAATTGCTCTTGTCATGCTCGACGCTGAAGAGGAGAGAGCCACGGGAGAGAAAGGCCGACAATGGCTCGGTCCTGGCCAAGCTACCGGCGGCGTAATAAGTTTTCATGCAAAGCGAACGTGGATTATCCAACCGTGAATGTGCCCGGGAATTATATTTCACGGGAGGAAGCAGACTGTTACTGTTGCTGTCTCCGTCCTTCTGCACATCCCTTTCTCGCCCTCTCTCACCCTCTTACTTGTCTCCTCTCTGTTCCTCTTAACCACTCTCTCTCTCTCTCTCTTTCACACTCACTCGCTCACTGTTCATTTCTCTCGCTCTCTATCTCGGGCTTGTCATAAATTACACGGACAAACTGGGGCCACCGGCAGGATTTAGCAGTATCCTATACGAGCTTGTACCTTTCCACCCTGTCTCGTTTTGTCCCGCTCCACGACATTTCTGGTTTATGCGCGCTCATCTCCGCTCGCTCTCGACTACAGGTGAGCTAACATCGCCCGGGTCTGTCGTCTGTGAACGACGACTATAGATCACCGTCGATCCGGATCAACGACGATTCCTGACCATGGAGATGAAACGAGTCGACCCACACACGGGGTGTTAAAGAGGCAAGATTTCATTAATTGATACGCCGTCAGCTGCCTCTCACGGATCATTTACTTTGATCCTATGTTGGCTTGGATATATTCTCGATGAACTTGAAGCGAGGAGTGTTAGCCAAACGAAAAGAGAGATTTAAGCGAAATTAACAGTGAAATACTTCAGAAATTGTTTTCCCTTTTGTTTTTTTTTTTTTTTTTATTTGCGCAAGCTTCCCGATCCTCTCTTCCTTTATTTTTTAATTTCCATTATTCCTGTGACAATTTCTAGCAAGGAACAATGAAACTCGGAATCAATTTCTACGTAGTCATGGCTGACATCCGGAACCCCCGCCTTCGGCTCTGTCCTCGAGAATCAATTCGACTGTGCACTTTAAATCCCCCCTACCACCGTTCGATTTCAATCCAGGTCTCGCAGGAATCGCGCAGGAATCAGAATCCAAAGGATCAAATCGCAGGAGCGCGGTAGGATCGACCACGTATCAGAATGGGTCTGAAACCTCTTCTTTACGAGCAACAGAGGAATAAATCGAACGGGTACGGGGTTGAAGTCGAGGCTTGGAAAGGGGTGAAAAGCTGGCGGCCAGGGTGGGCCAAGCAAGTCCCGGGAGTTTAAAGGAGAGACGTTCAGAGCGGAGACGAACAAGCGAAACGTCGGGACGAGGCAGAGCAACGAGAACGGACAAGCAACCAAGAGAGGGACAAAGAGGCGAGGGTGTCGAGGGAGGAAGAAACGGATCGCCGTAGGGTCGACGCGCAGGAGAGCGAGATGGAACGCAGGAATCTGTGAAGGGACGAGAGGTGAGACATATGAAACGGACATGAACTTTGAGCGGTGCAAGAGCAAGCCTCTTGATGTCGGTGCCGGTGAATACGCTGGTGGTAGAGTCAGTCTGTTCCGGTGGTGAATCGGTGATGGTGTGTTGGTAGAGAACAGTAGAGGGGGTCGAAGGCGGCGGCTCCAGACTCGAGACCCAGGTCGATATCAGCCTCGAGCAAACCAGACATCTACCGACCATTCGCAAAACATTCACCTCAAGTGTCCCCGGCAATGCCCTCCTCTCTACTACTCATGCTCTCTCAATACGCTGCGATGCAGCCCCTCGTGATGCAGCCGCGGGGGTGCTGCCGCGCCACCTTCACCCATTCCTCTCCATCCCCTCTGACTCTCCTTGTTCCATGTCCTTTCACCGCTCTCTTTCTCTTCTCTCGAGAGATAACCTCCGAACGGAACTGAAATCGCATTAACGATCGCTTCACGGGTCACTTGCGCCGGCTTTTCCACGCCGTTTTTAATACCGTTTTGTGGGGGAAATTTAATTGCCGACCGACAGCACGGCTCTTTCTCTCCTACTCCCTGAGCCTGCGGGCCCTTCGAGGAATTACAACGCAGATAATCTAATAAATCTATTTACATCCGTGACGGCTGCATTTACTCGTGCCAGATCCTTTTCGAATACTTTCATTGCGGTCCAAATGCAATTTTCCAATGGCAGCTTCGAGGCGATAATGAAAACCAATCCGTTGTCGGAAAACCGTTGGAAGAGGTAATCGACGTCGATGGCACTGGCGAAACTAGTCGAGTGACAAGTCGCTTGGTCGCATTGCCCTGATGCGAGCTAAAGCGTTTTTAAACGTCCCCGTAAATCGGTCTCGTCGACGTGTTTATAGTTGAATTATGTTCCAAGCGAATCGTTGACATTCTCGAATAGAGAAAATGATCGAAGCTTGAATAGAAGAGAATACGCGCGTGTATCGAGCGTGACTATTTAATTTCATAAATGTGATTATTTCTTATTAGCGCTTTTAGATCCGCCTGTCCGTTAAGAGTATAGAAGGCTATGGAAGTTCGAAGTATAATTGCGCAGCGTCGAGCTGTCGTTTATAGGAAAATATCCACGTAATTGGCAGCTGAATACGGATGATTACACGTAAATAGGTAGCATCTGTTAACTCGCAGTATTTGCATATGAATGGCCCGGCTACGATCTCAGCCGTTTCGAAAGTGATAATATTATTTAAGCTTATTCCATGCAATTTTGCAAATGTGCATGCATGCTTTGCGTTTAATCGTTCGAATCCAATTATGATCGGTACATAGATACATGTAAAACATAGATACGAATACATGATACATGATAATGCAATATAATGGTGATAATATATATCATTTTCCTTTCTCTTGCATTCACTTTCGAGTAATTAGTGAGATATAAAGATGCTACGGTTATTATTCGTTATATCGTGTTATTATCTATTACGCGTGTTACGTTATTCTTCATTATACGTTGTATCAATTCTTGCATCTTTTTCCTAATTTATAAATTAATTACCATGATTCTCTTTTATAGCAAAGTTCTTTTTTTACTTTGTCCAAATGCTTTGTCCACAACGAATCTAAATAATTAGTTATGCGATAATATTTTTAAATATTGATATACTCGGTCAACTGCAGATTCTCAAAACTCTGATTTACATCGCCATAATCTTGCACCTCGTCGTACGGAAATATTCTATTTTAGCTATAAAGTGACATTAAAATAAAAAAGAGTCGGTAAAAATGTGTCATGTTTTTTTTCCTGTGGTATTTAATTAAAATGGAAACGAAGCAGTAAGACCAAGCGTATCGAAAACGAGCGGATCGTCTCAAAATTGTTACTGGGAAAGCTCGTCGATAGTCCGATTGATGTTGGAGGAACAGTACCGGAGACGATGTTTCCCCATCGTCTTCCGTGGATCGTACTCTCGTCAAATGGGATTTCCTCGATGGAACAGGGGTGTTGGTGCGGCTAGCATCGCTTGAACGACGACCGGCCTGTGGTCTAATTCATCGCGGTCACATTAACGTTCATAAACTTTGAGCGTACTCGATGCCATATTTCAAGTTAATGAGAGCAATAAATTTATACGTCGCGGTAGACTGGCAGGATGACAGGGAGATTGAACGACGAGAAGAGGGTGGTGGCTCTCGGGGAGGAGGTAAAAGAAAGGAACAGACTGCGAGTGGGCGTTTGGAGGAAAAGGAAGAAAGTTACGGCGAACGAGGCGAGGAAGAAACTGGGAAACGCGAGAACAAATAGACAGAGACTTTAAGAAGAGGAAGTGAGGAAGAGAAGAGGAAGGAGAAGAAGTAGAAGAAGGGCGAGGGGGGAAGGCAGAAATTGAGAAAATGAAAAGGTGAAGAGGGATGAGGTGGCTAGTAAAAGTAATTGGAAATGAAGAAAGGCATTGTGGCGGGCGATGTAAGAAGAAACTACAGATCAAAGGGGCTGAGGAAGGTTCGGTTGAGAGTGGGAAGGGTGGAGACAGAGGAAAATAAGTGAAAATCGTGAGCATACGCTTAAATGTTGGATAAAGAGAGATCGGAACGAGGGGAACGACGGGGTAAAACGCAATAGTGGTTGTTAAGAAAACAAGGGTCTAACGAAGAAAACTGACAGCAAGCAAATTTGATCGGAAGGGGTAAGGAGAATTCCGGGAAGTTAAAAAGAAGAGAGAAATATCGAGGAACAAAAGAGAGGAATATAAGGATGTAGCAACGAAATGAAAATGTATGTAGATGTTGGGAGAATAAACGGTGAACAGAGTCACGAGGTAACAAGTAGAAATAATTGGAAATAAGAAAGAAAAAGAGGTGTGGTTGGAGCAGCGGAGAAAAATTGCAAGTTCAGGAGAAAGGGGTAATATCGAAAGAAGGACGGAGAAAGCCAAGAATTAGCGAGGAGAAGACGGAGGGTGCGGAGGGTGGGTGTACACACAAGCGACCGATATCCGTTTTTATTAATAGAAATTCAATTTGAGCGGAGCAAGCTCGGCAATTCGGAGAAAATCGAATTATCCTCGGAATTATCGGGAGTGCACGATATCCGTGCATCGTGTGTGTATATATGTATGCGTAATCTAGAACCAGAACACGTTTTACACGTCAAGTACAGTACGTAGCACGAGAGTTTCGTCGACGATATTTCACAGCATGAAAATGTTGCGACCTTAATTCCTTTACTGTCAAACGTCGAAAATACTTGACGTCGTTTGCTCGTTCAAATTTCCACACTCCAATCATTTTTATTCTCTTTGCTTCAATTTGTTATCTTTCTCGTTCGATAATCCGACGTTTGGAAAAAGACTAAATGGTAATCCTTTCGTCCTTTAGGATTCTTTAATTGAAAATTGTTAAAGTAATTTGAATGAAATTTGAAATTATAATCTGTTCGACTAGAAGATCTGCAATTAATCATTCTCCATCGAGAAATTAAGCGCATGAGCGTAGAACGTCTCTCCGCTTAACGAAGCCGAAAGTTTTTCCAGAATTAACGCGAAACGAAGGGTTCGAGGGAAGTTTTAATTGTTATTTCTTTCAACTATTTATACAGTTTGTTAATTGCGGAATATGTAAGAAAAACATCGAGTCATGCTTTTCGCTCTGAGGAAATAATTGTACGTGCACGTGCAAAATTTACCAGCTCGTTGCAATTTTCCTACTATTTGCTGCAACACAGAAAGCATCCTCTCAAGCGTACAAATTCTAAAATGAGAAATATAAATCCTAAAAAAGCAATACTGTCTTAAGAAAAATTGTGCCATGTGATGCATATGATCCGAAAGTATGTGTGGTAAAATACAAATTTATTGAAAGTATACACATTTATATAAATATAGCGAGGGAATTTCATATAAAACTCCTTATGAACCGAATACCAATTGTTTCCGAATAACAATTAAAATAACGTGTTATATACGAATGATTTATGAAAATCACGGTTTCTTTGTGTGTATCCCTTTCTAATTGCGTGGATTATTTTAAAAACGAATCTGAACGAAAGTTATTCATCGTACTAAAAATTTAAATTTCATATAAGGTTCTTAATTAAAGCGCCATTCATCCCAGTAAGGAGGATTTAACGCGCCTTTTATTCAACATGAAAAATTCGTTCGTACGATAAAAATTCAAAAATACTATGAGTACTACACATAAAGTTGTAGAAGATCCTTCTCTGACAGAATTACTAAAGTCTTCACAAAGAGTAAAAATTGAATGAACTATTTAGCATTTAATCGCTATATGCAATAGCGATACATCTACGTGGTCAATACGTACTCGTAAAAATATTTGAACATTTATCGTACACAACTCTTATATATAGAATATATATATTAATAAAATATTTCCAAATTTCTAACCGAACTACAAATTTATTTAATCTTCTAAATATTATAAAAAATACTTCACTTTGGACATTTCACATATTTCTATATATTTCTATGTATTATATGTATTATATAGCACGTATTTTTAGGTATTAAAATTTTTCTATAAGTGTATAAACATCAGCAGTCTGTTCATTACACTGCCAATGAAATTTCATAATGTTTCCTACAACATGCGTAATATATTCGTAACAGGTTTCTATAGAAGTTAAAATATGTACGTAAAATTTAACTCTGTCCAACATTTCCCAACAATTTTCCGAGAATATAAAGCAGGAAACAAGTCGCGTGGCGAAAAATTCCATCGCAACCTTTGCCCGTTCAATCCATTCAACATCTCCTGGACATACAATACAAGCACGAGCATGAATATAAATTGGCACGCGGTTACCGCGAAGAACAGGCCGGCTCGATTCGAGAATTCCAGGGAAATTCCAGCAAAGAAATTCCGAGACGTCAGAATATTTCCGTTGAGCCGGAGCTAACAAAGACGCAAACGTACCCGATAGGATTCCCTATTGGTGGTGTGCACGATGCGGCTCTCAGCTCGGCAGTCATAAAGTTGCAGCGAACTATCAAAGTCGAACGACTTATTCGTGGCGCTCTTCATCCGGGACCGTTTGCCAATTACAAAGGGGGATCCGTCGCGAATTCCGCCTCCTCCGGCGGTCCTCGGTCCCGTTTTCTCTTTTTCCCAGCGAAAACTTTGTGCGGTTCGCCAGCCAGCCAGCCAACGACTGGATCCTTTTCCACCGAGACACCGTACAAGATTACTTTCTTTGTACAAGCGAAGTTCGTTTCCCTGCCGATGGCTCCAGTCGATTACAAAGACCGCTCTTTGAGGCGGAGGCTCTTTTGTGCCGTGGCTTCGTCGTCTTATCCACGAAAGTCATACCTTGTTCTCGTTCCACGCTATGTTTCTCTCTCTCTCTCTCTCTATCTATCTTCTCTTTCCATCGCCTTTTCTCTGTTCTCTCTGTCTCCTCTTTCAGGGAATTAATCGGCGACGGATGCTCAGCGCTCGATTGAAAATTAAAAATCGACTCGCTTTAAAGGGTGTGCACCTTTGAAGCGCGGCGAACCCGGAAGTCGTGCCTCGAATTCAATGGAATTTGCAGAACGGTGCTCGACCATGCAGGAGGGGTTGAGTAATTCGATGCTGGCTTACCTTTTTCTCGCGTCGCGTCGTCCCGGCGAAAAGTTGCCTCTTTGTCCGACGCGGCGATGTAATTTCGTGCCCGTTTTGTCGCGCTTTTCCCTCCAATTCTGTTTTATCGTTTGATCGACGTTCAGGGATATCGAGCGTTTGAAAGTTTAAGGGGCGACCGTAGCGAAGTAATAATTTATAAATATAAAATTTAGCGTCATTTAAAAGTAGTTAAACAATTTTAAAAGTGTTGTTTAAATTGAAGACTATAATTTATAAAGTCAGACGATGATAATTGTTTAGACGTAGTGAATAATTACCAACTGTTCGTATAATGAAGCCAAACTCAATTTCTTCTATTTTCGTCGTTTTCAATGCTAAGATCCAACACCCAAGATCCATTCACGTCACGAGTACCATAGACAAAGGTCGCTTTGGCAGGCATTATTTTCTTCGTCGATTATCTCGCGAGATAACAAAGAGTCGGTCATAAATCGAGACTGCCTTTCGAAGACGTTGCTAATCCAATATGACCCAAGGCTCGCGAGAAAACACAAAAGGGAAAGAGAGAGAGAGAGAGAGTGAAGAAAACGACGTACGCGTGCGCCTCGCAACGGGAGAGGATGCAAATTCATTAAAGCAAATTACTTACGCACGGGCTTAAACAAGACGAGCTCGATGTAATAAAAGGGTGCTCGGTTACCCTTTGTTAACGTCATGGTGTAACTCGTGCGTTCGCTTAAGCACTCGCTAATACATCCGTCGAGACACAGCCGAGCCATTCGGGCCCGTGACGGTGATAATGAATAGCAACAACTCCATAAACTAACTCCTCTGAAGAGAAGCGAGCCATCTCGTGTGTTTGGACTCGCGGCAACGACGTGCACAGCACCTTGTCGAACCGTCAGTCTGCGAGATTAGAATTGTTCGCCACGTTTACGTTTCAGCCGTGCTGCTACGGCTGCAGACTCCAGAAATGCAATTCAACGCGAATGCCTGCTGTCAAGGAAGTTGTCGACGCGACCGCCGGGATTTCGCAATTTTTACCATCGAGCCAAAACGTTAAACTTATTGTCAGTACACATCTAAACGACCACGTTTTACGGTTTCTACGTTTTACGAGTTGTTTCCAAGGTAATAATACGATACAGTTCGGTAAGGTTTTCGCGTATGAATTACAACCCAACTTGAAAGATAAACCGACTTGACGGATGTTTAATGTGATGTAACTGGTATTAGCACCAAGTGCTAAAAGGTAATTTGTAGTCATTGCGAAGAGCAGTTTGTGAAAGACGGGGCATAACTTCAGGTGCGATTTCCTTAAGAAATACCTTGTTTCCAAGCTATTGGTATTTTTATGGTGCCCCTGTTGTTCCCAGATATTTAGGGATCGTGTTCTTGAAAGTAATACATCTCGAATATTTATCGAACATAATGAAGATATTTGTAAATAGCTTCAGCAGATTTGTTATTCTATTAAATACCACATAAGTTCTCGTGATACATGTGTATTTTTGATATATTCAATTTCGAGTAATTTAAACTTTATGTCACGCCTCAAAAATGTTTCTTTTTTCATTGAAAATTGTAACAGTTACGACACGTGGAAATAACTATATATCGTTGTAAGAAAGAAATAGTGTTTGTTGTTAATCTATATGCATATTTGGTTTTTTTATTCTTGAAAGCAATTAGCAATTTAATTAATTCCGAATAGTACATTGATATGACTGCAAAAATACGATCATGTATTTTCAAAAAGAGTTACGAAAGCTGAACAAACTTGCGTTGTAACTATTTATATTTTAATTCCAGCGAGACAAACTCTTTAACACGTATTACACGTATGAAAATATTACTATCAAATCCTAATATATCAATTCTATCGAAATAATTTATTTTTCCTTTCCTTTCAACTATCTTCACAAATAATTACTAAATTTAATCACGAGAATATTTATCATAATATATCAAGCATTTTATATCGTCGAATATTTCCTCACCATCGATAACAATTATTTATATCAATAGTGCCTCAGTACTCGATGCGTTAAACTATTTCAAGGCCTCTCAAATACATACGCAATGAATTTTTCATTCAACATACTCAAACGCTAATCCGAGATACACTCTTGATCTTAGCCTTCATCCAGCACATCCTCCATCCAAATCGGAAACAATGCCGTCTATTCACGGTAGCTGCTCCGCGAACGATTTCATTCACCAACTGATCACCGATTCTGTTTTAATTCAAACCATTCTCCCCTTTCGTCGACACGATGCGTACAATGGATCGTTTCAGCAATTCGTCTAACGTATCAATAATTTGTCCAACGTTACCTATTCCCTGCAAACTCTATCTACGATACGATTCCACCGAAAACGTTTCGTAGAGCAAAGCTACAGGCCTCTGTGCAAACTTCCTGCTCGAACGGAGAGCGCACTCCGCTTTGCTCTGGTACGGTCTGTGTCTACCTGCGGGGAAACTGAGAAATCGCTCCGTGGCTCGATGATTCCGCACGGTGTACACGCAACAATAGGCGGAAACGTCGGCTGCTACAAAAGGAGCATCGCGAGGGAGAGAACGTTGGACAGGAACACCGGTGGCCCGATAAAGAATCGGGCCGAATCAAAGGTTCCCGAGGAAACGTTAAGGCTGTCTCCTACATATGGTGCTCAGATTGTTGGATAGTTACGGTGTCTGACCATTGTAATTGGGTATTCGCGAACAGAAAGCCCGTTCCCGGTGCTCCCGATACCATCGATTCGATATTTTTCGTCGAAGCCGCAAATTTTTAAGTCTTCGTTCTTACGACCGATGCGGCTCGTTTTAATTGGTTCGATCGGCTCTCCTCGTAAATGCACACGATGCCCGATTAATTCGACGTTGATATAACAACGTAACGTCGATGGATGAGGGAAAGGGAAAGCGAATTCCTGGTCCACTGAATTCGTATGCAACCATAGCGTATACGTTGAATTTCTTTTCACGGATTTATGAAGACTTAAATGGTTGCGACTTGGCAGTTCATAAGGAGACGGGTTTATGAGCGGTTTTATCGAACGATTGAATTTATTGCTTTAATACGTTCGACGAACTCGTATTTGATACTCGTTACGAATTTAAGCGGGTAATTTGAAAGCGATTAACTCTGTACCTTAAAATATACTGAAGTCAGCGTTTTTCTGTGTATGCATATGATTTTACTTCAAAGAGATACAATTAGAAGTTAGTTATTAAGTAATAGAAACTTTACAGGGCAGAATATCTTTTACATACTCATTTTTAAAATAATGTTTGTGATATTATAGCAAATTTTTTATTAGGATATGTATCTATGATAAAATCTCGTTCAGTCAATTACCTAAATTCAAGCAATCTAAGACCACTTTAGCAGCGAAAACCTGTTATTTACCAGGTTCTATTTCATGCTCGTGCTTAGTACTTAAAAAATTTGACTGCAAGTCGCGTAAGACCAATTTACTAGTGTTAACCTGTTATTATATTTTATTTGATTATATGTTTTCTATACTTGATATATATATCATAGTAATTTTATATCTTTTCTAAAAGCGTACGAAACGCTCTAAAGGGAACTAGGTAGTTCTTTTCCTGATGGCTGCCAATTTTGTTGCATGTATCGTCCTCTTGCTACTCGTTTTCCTCAAATGATACAATGTCCAGACTGGCAGTCTCATTGTACACAGCTAGATAGAGAGTTTGTATTGCAGATTCGAGACAGATACAATCTGGCCGGCCCGTTGCCAGAAGCGACCAGTCCTCTTGGTTACGCGACGAGAATTCGTCTCGCGAGACGAATCGCCTACTGCCGCATACGTAATAGAAATTGTAACGTCGACGAGTCTAATTTATGACGGACCCTTCGTGATTAGCGTGGATAATGTTGTTTGCAGTTGCCAACAGACACAGTCGATCGATACCGCATCGCAATAAATTTACGCCTGGAATGTGGAACTTGAACACCTTGGGGAATGCCAGATTTATAAAATCAATTTAAAATTTTGTTTTTAAAAGGAAATCTTAAGAAACTCGTTTCGGAATTGAAACTTTTGTTCCACGAAACAGGAAATTACCGTTATTATTTTATGAACCTGCCAAACTCCTTTACATTTCTATCAAAAAAAAAAAAGTAAAAAAAAAAAAAAATAGAGAAAAATATTCTACTTCAAGAACTAACGTTCCAAGTGTTCAAATACTTTAAAAGATCACTGCACCGTCGCTTAACTCGGAAATCCAACTATCCAACAAGCATGTGAAATGCCTGCGGAGCATATATCAGCGTACCGAGGCGCGTCAACATCGCAGAAATTTCAGGCGAGTATATCTTTATTGGCATGCACGGGAACACACGTAACAATCTGGGCCGTTAATCGAAAGCTATTACTCTCAGAGTGATCGATAATTCGGCGCAGAGAGATCAGGCGAAATCGTCACCGCGAGACAATGACTGGAGGCAACGATAATTGGTCGATAAAGTGATAAACCCGGCTGGAGATTATATTGTAAGCACGCCACCATGTCAGAGATATGCAAATGATTATTAATTATTAGCACGTTGATCGTCGTGTTGTCGACAGGTCAACTCGGATCGATGCTTCTATGAATTCCCGTAGACCGATGCTACACGATAAAGTTTAATTAAGGAACGCATTAACGCACTGTAGATAGTACATACGCAACGGGATGGTAAGCACCGGCTGAGTGAGCGGTTAGCAAGCAGGTGTACGGATAATTATACGTTTTCCTCGTATATCGTCGCATGCTACTGGAATAATTAAACAAAACTGATGAGCGCGTTCGCTCGTCTGTCGGGGCGCTTTGGCTTATTCTTCAACCACCCTCTTGTCCCGTAGTTTCGTGAATTTTTAATTTGTGCGCCAATGCGCCGCCGTGTGCTCCCCAAATTAACGTTGTTAATGCTTGGTCTGCGAAGCTTCTTCGGGACTTATTGGCGCGCCGATGATAATTACGTTCGGTTAACCGGTTAACTCGCTGCGGAGTGCGGAGTAATCGTTTGTTGACGGACCAGCTCCTCCTTTTGCTATTCTATCATTCTGTTCCTTTCGTGTTCCGAGCCAGTCAGAACAATTCGTTAGAAGGATTTTGCTATGAATTATTGAAATGATTGAGGTAAAGGGATTTTTCATTACGAGCGAATATGCATAATTTCAAGTTCTCGACGAGTTCGTCAAAACAACGCGTCTGACACAGTCTCGAGGATTAACGGCGGTAATAATTAGACTATGGATATTTATATTTAATTACAAAAGAGCAACTATGATAGACAATTGGTTTATTTACTGAATATTATAGTTTGGATATTTTATACGTCTATATGCATTCTCTATATTGTATGCGTTCTGTGAATTTTTGCATCCTCAAATACATAAAAATCCGCGGTCTAAGTAATAATATAATTCGATAAGCTAATTCGAAGTGATTTATTGGCGGACAGATAATTGTTTCGCATATAGACTGCGAATGCTTATACAAATTCATATGATTATGAAAAGAATTAAGCAAAGGGAACTTAAATAAGATTTTCTTTCATCCCTAGAATATTACGCTACATATTTTTCTCTAGATATTTTGTACATTTCGTTCGCACAAAATTCGTAAATTTCTCAGAAGCGCATAAACATTCCCAGTCTATTTATATACGATGAACAGTATCGTTTGTGTCGTGTTGATGTACAGTATCCTTTTGTTGTTTACATCGTGTACATACAATAAGCTTTAAAAACATAGGATTATATTATGTGTTATCTACGAGACCAGATGTCTTGATACGTATGAATAAATAAACGTGTGAGTACTATGATACTTATGAAACGTATAATAGAACCTAAGAAAATGAAGGAAGTTCGTCAGTCCTGTTCCATTCTTCGGTTAGCTTTTCAGTATTTTCCCTAACGTCATTTGCACGTATTGCACGCATTCGACGTGAACATTTCGCGCACTTAATGATATCTCCACAGACACCCGATAAATAGACAAACAATGTTCGACTACTGAGCGCAATTAAGCGTAGCTGTGCTGCAACGAGTCATGCATCCCATAGACTTTCACTAGCGCGAGACGCGTGACGATGGAATCGTTCGCGAGGAAAACGCGAAATGAATTCCAAAGGAGCATCGTCGATTCGACGCGGCTCTCCAGCCAGTCTGCCGTGCGTTTTACACGCTTCTTCGCCTCTCTCTTTCACCGGACGTTGCACGCGCGCGTTTACACAGCATCATTGCTCGCGCAACATCGAGTATTGACTCATTGCACGAGGAACGTCGGCCACGGAGATTTCTCAGGCCAGATTACGACAAGAACATCGTTGGTCGTTTTGCTACACGACTCGCGATTTACTCGCGACAGGCATCGACGTACGCGCCGCGCTTTTTACGAGCCTCGTTTCTTCCATTCGGACTTCTTGTCGCAAACTACACGGCTGATTTATTTAAATTGCGTTTCATCGGCCGATGCTTTAAATCGCGGTCGGCCTCTTAAGGACGTCTCCAAGATGGATATCGATTCCGTCAACGGAAATATCGCTTTTTCCGCGAATGTATTTGAAAAATGTTCGATTCCACCAGAAAGAGAAATTGTATTTAAAATATATGTTTGATGAATTTGGAATTTTCGCTGGTTTGTACAGTATATCATGATCGGTTCATTAAACATGTAGATACTGCAGTGAAAGTGCTGTTCGAGAATTTCAGTAATTTTGTACTTATCCTTCATTGTGATTGCGTATCCAATATTAATCGTAGCTTTCTACTTTAATTTTTAATCGATATTGCTGAGCCATACGTGATTCGCAAAAATCATTTAGCCTTAGACTATTTCCTTTTAATTTGTATTCTATATTTGCGCGCTGAAGATCGATAGCATACTTCAAAATTAAATAATCTGTCTCTGACTTAAATTTTCGTGATCGCATATGATCCAATGGTACCGCGAATTATCCTTAAATCGTAAAAGTGTAGAAATGGCATAATAGATAATCTCAGAACGTTCGTTATCATTTAGTTGCCTTGATATTTAATATTATAGATCCAAATAATATAGCGTGAATGGAATGCTCTGGTGCAGCAATAATGCAGAGCCTTTAACATCGAAAGAAAATTATAATGTGAATGTTTCTTTCCAACCTATATTTCATGCTCATCGAATCGGTCACAATACGCGTGCAACTTACGATTCGCCTCTAAATAAAGCTTGCGCAGTTCTTTATGAAAATAACCTTCGAACAATACGCCGATGTTTGAAATGACTAACAGCCGCCGCGTATGCTCGTACGACAATAATTGCAGCAATTTAACAGGCACGGTATACGTGAAACGATCGTGACTGAGCCCAAATAAAAATGACTGCGAACATACCTTGGGGTCGAAGTTGAAGACCTGTTCAGGTCTTAGCGGACACTCGAGACCGCATTTGCAGGTTCCCACTGTTGTCAGGTACTCCTTCAGTTGATCCAGCGAACCCAGCGCTGTGCTGCTTGGACTGTAACAAAATAAGACAAAAAGTTAGTAAACGAAGCAGTAGCATACCAGGCAAAAGAGAAACGCAAAGACGTTGAAAAAGCATACACGGTCGTCCATAGAAATCTTTTACAATCGAGGCAATGAAAGTATCAAGAAAGAAGTATGCATTACTAACTCCAATATATTGCATGACAGATGAGAAAGACGATCCTTAAATAAAATTCTTTATCGAAGGTTACACGTACAGTGACTCGCGAAAGTATTCATACACTTGTCGACATCTTCTATGAACATATTATTTGTGTTGTAAATAGATGAAATAGTCTGAAATTTTATTAGTATTGTAATGACATCTGCCTATCATGATTACATAGAATTTTTTCGAACTTGAAAATTGTATATGCAAGTTATAAGATATTTAGTACAATATCATGCAGAGATAAAAAATCATTGCAATCGTACACGATATTAATAAATTTCAATATATAATGGGATCATCTTTAATACTTCTTATATGATTTAAAACGAATATTCGTATCAGGAATATACTAATTTCTGTACTAAATATAAGTTTGCAGTAAATACGTATCTTGTCCTTCCATGTATATTTTCAGATTGGATCCAAATCTCCTCAATATAATCTTGGCAATCGCGTCTCGTTATAGCTCTAATGAAATGTCAAGATCTTTTATATAACACGCGTGATATACGTAAGTGTACGAATATTTTTGCTGTAAATACGTAGGTGGGATAAGCAAGAAGACGGAACACGGTACGAAAATTAAAACGTCTTCTCTTATTTTTCCCTGTGGGAAGTTTCAATCGTGTTTCTACGCCATACTTCCAGCATTGGGAGGAAAGCCAACGAGCGATATCAAAGATAAATTAACCAACTCATAAAGAAGCTGTAGCAGTGAACGAGGGAGTCGATGTTTCGAGGGGAGCGGCAAATAGGCGTTTCATAATTTCACCGGCTGCGTCGATGAGCTGGAAGGAGACGGTTTATTACCTACAGACATCGCTTGTTTGGTGAGACCGGACAGTAATGGTTCGAGGACGTTTGCTGAGCGACCAACGAATTACACTGAGGGGATCCTCGCCGATAATTCTAACTGGCCCTGTGAAATGAAAACGGTTATCGATGTTCGTAAAGGGGACCGAGTTATTGCATCGCTTGGATTACTGGCAAATTTTCTGCAAAGGGTGCTTTACGATTGACAGTTACGACTTCTATATACTACGGTTCCTTCACAGAAATTTCTAGTTCTTTTCTTAATATTTTTTCACTTAATCTTGTTAATCGAATCGTTTCTTCGGTAGAAATTACTATAATCGTTTTTTAATGTCGAATTTATCAATTTTATGTATTGCACCTCTTTCTTCGTGAATCTGTATGATGTTCATGAATTTATACAAATTCTCTGTACATATTTCTTGATTCCTTTTACATGTACACTAATTCATTCCGAATTTAAAGAATTTCCTTGTTAATTGTTTAACGAATACTCGCTAGTTAACTCTGTTCCTTTTTTGAATAAAAATGACCAAATATACCAAAAACTACAGATTGATTATCCCCTTTGTTCACACGAGAAACATGTCTAAAATTTACTTAAAATACATACCTCACAACTTTTTATAAAAAAATAAGTCTATAAACGTGACAAATTTAACATCGGATCTTGCAATTGTTCCGAAGAACAAAAAACGTGACTCGTTGTATCTTTCCCCTGTGATCTTCACACAGATTAATTAAACATTTGTAATCCGTCAACCTTCTAGTTAAAATATACAACAAAAGGATCCTCTGCTTCGTTTATTACTATTCAAATAGAAGCACCGTAGAATATCAACAATTGTATAAATCATTTTTACGCGCCGTCAACATCTGACCTATTTCGCTGTATTTAAGCAAACGAAATTTCGGAAGACGTAATCCGGCAAAGCTGCATAAAATGTTTCGCATTAAGCGTAGTCAAAGGTCTCTCTGCGTTCCACGTTGGTAACATCGTTCGGCCGACAATTTGCGCGATTAACGCGTTCAATCTCCCGGCATTAAGCGTCGTTGCATTTTTACCTCGTTAGCATTTTCATTTGGCGCGGTCTAGAGGCTGGGAGTAATTGAAATTCCGCAATTAATCTGGAAACACGGCCGTCATAACGTGAAGGGAAGGACGAGGTCTGGTCTCTGGTAGGCCGTCGAACGGAAAGACGGTTTATCACCTATCGCTCTCTGACGTCGAATCCCCGACAGCGATGCTTTGCAAGCAACTAATTCGACGAAGGGATCTTCGCCAGGCGGTTCGGGTTGAATCAACGAGCTGAAACGGAGGCAGGGTCGCCCGCTTGTATATTGATTACCTTGTAGAGGGACAGAGAGACTTTGTTTCAGAGTACTTTGCAGCTTCCTAAACTAATAACCTCGGGCGCTTCATCCCGGCATTATAACCTCGAGGGAAGGCTCGCCTTTCCCGTCCGATCCCGGTCCATAGGAATCCTCCTGGCAATTATTTCTCGTGACAACAAGACGAATTCGCGCACCCACGTTCGCGCTAATTTGCGCCGAATTCGATTTGTTCGCCGTGCTGCCAGCCCACCACCAGCCCCTTTTCGCGTCTGCTCTCCACCCTTTGTCACGTCCGCTATGAATTATGAAATACATATTTTCACTCTCGCCGCGAGTTAGTCGCGGATTATTATTAGCCTTCTACGGGAAGTTAGCTGAAGTTGTGTATACACATTGCGTGAAATACAGGCCGGATTCTCGAACGAGTGATGGAATAGTGAGTTAGCTATGGCAAAGGTTTATCGAAGTATTTGTAACAAGATGATTGGCAACTGAGATTGAGTTATGGTCGAGTTGTGTATTTGCTTGAGGATTTTGGGGCTGGATATGTGGTGTATACACGTAACATGTAGCTTATAATTTCCAATAAATTAGGGTCTTTGTAAGCAGAACGTTTGCTCTAAGAAAAGGAATATTGATTATAATCTTTCATTTAGTTTGTAATCTACGCTGTAGGTAGGTTCCATCAGCATATTCGCGTAAATCAAATTTTATTAGTATTTAGAAATCTTGTTAATATGCTCGAGTTATATTTGAATTATGGATAAGTATAAATAAAGGAAAACAATAAGGTATTTGTTTACATATTCACACCATACTAAACACAAATTTTACGAGCTTCAGATCTTCACATGATTGATATTAGAATCTTGTGTACACCTCTTAATTGAATAAAGACAAAAGACACATAATTATATAATTCACTGGGAATTATTCCAAGATAATCAACACTGTTAATTACCGTGAACAGTTTCAGAATCAACTTAAGGATACATGTTGCATTAAATTAATATTTTTTTAATGATAAGATTCCTTCCTAACGTTGCTGGTGAATTATCTCAACTTTCACTATATCTATAATGGAAATGGAATTATATTCAGACTATTATTAACGTTGGCATAGTAATCAAAGTGCCTTGCCACATGTAGAATTTGTAATAGAGAACACACGTAACTATATTATGAATGAAATAGTATTGCAAGCATAGAGATTGTATGCAAACCTTCTGTTGTTATCTGTTATCTGAGTGAACTAGTTGGCACAGTAATTAAGAGCGTGGTTGATCAACTACGAAAATTCGAGTAATTACTTTCCGTCTCGGTAAGACAAATTTGCTATCTACTCGGGCTGTTAATTTACCTCGGATTGAATTTGTCGAGAAACATTGGAAGCTAACAACTTGGATTTACTTGCTTCATGATTTAGTCTATTCTAAAGTAACCGAAGAATAATTTTTACGATATGAAAAAATGTCTATATCGAAAGAAGATATATACATTACAGAATCTCTTTATGAATACAATCGACTGTATTTCTGTAATTATAAAAGAGAATTTAATTATGAAAATATCTTTATTGGATTAGCAATGTCCTATTTGTAATTTCATTCGTTATTAAAATTTGTCAGTTCAAGACTACAATAGAATAAAAGAATTTTCACTATGATAATCGCAATAAATAGCTGTCTACATAAAATAAGGGAGAAAAGAATCAAAGTCTGTTAGGTTTCTACCTAAAATTTCATATCTCCACTTGATTTTAATGCATACGTTCTCGCAAGTCTATTCGAGGATGAAGCCAGGTTTGTGGGGTTCGTAAAGCAGACTTTTTCCATGCCACCCTCTTATCCCGGATTCGAAATGCAAAATCCTTGGCGATGTATCAACATTCACGGAACCATAGACCCAGACTGGATTCCCGACTACCAGAGAAAATAAGAATAGAGGGTGGAGAATTCTCCACGTGGTCGCATAACCTCCCTCGCCTAAGAATGGAGGGAAGCTTGTATCATAGATAATGCCGTAACATTCTCACGAAGAAAATCTGTAACGGAATATGAAAACGTGCATACGATTCGATAAATAATCCATATAACGTAGATGTCTACGATCATTGAATTTATTTTATATCTAACGATATTTTTATTAAAAATAATATATTTGGAAATATTTATATTTCAGGACTTGTACAACGAAGAAATTATTTTACCCGTGACATTACAAATTTCGAATTTTTCTCCTCTCCAGACAATCAGCACGATGCGTGTACTTTATTTTAAAAGTAGCACAAAATAATTAACATGTTCACGCTTGGTAATTTTACTGAGATCTAGAACACCACAAGGTTCTACATTTAAGACTAGGACAAGCATTTGGAAAGTTAGCTTTCGAATATTATACTTTATATTAATTGTTATTATTACCTATTTGAAACAAATACAAGAAATACTTATTTCCTCAGCATTATTGATAATTGATGCGTCCGATTATTAATCATGAGACTACATAAAAGGTACTATGAACGGCGTCAGCAACTGCATTTTAATGTATTAACTTTATCTTATCTTTGAACTATTCTATACTAACCTCGTTCTTATTAACGGATAGAAAGATTTTGAAACTTCGAAAAAATTAAAACTAACTTCTATATGAAATCGAAATAAGAAAATATCAAAGTAAAAATGATAATAAAACTTCTCTCGTGTTCCAAACGACGCCTAAGATAAAACAATTAAGTAGCAGCTGATAAACAGATATTTGATAATATTCTTGTGGAAAGATAAATCTTTTTATTTTGTGACGCAGGAGTCGATATCGTGAGCAACGACGAGACCGGTAACTTATTTTCCTATAAAACCGCGACAACGGATCCAACAACACAGCTGTGATTCCATAAATAAGGGTTGCGAGGAGTTCCTCCCAATTTCAGTTAGCACGTGAAGTGCGCCGAGGCATGTTGCACAGAGTAAAGAGGCACGGTGGATGAATTATATCGGTTGGAAAGGCTGGCTAAGCTGCTTGTCCTCGTAAAGCGAATTCTGCCGCCAACGAAACCAACATCAGCTTTTACGATGCCACCCACCCTTCGGGCTCCACCCCAGACCTTGTCGAATCATTCTTGTTCTTGAAGCTGAACCGTATCTGTTGTTTACCGTACGATTCGTCATGATTCTTTCCGCAAGGACAGCTTCCTATTTTTAAAGAAAGTTACGCTCATTTAAATTGAAGTATCTGCGAGATGAAGAAAAAATGCTGACAGACGAGTGAGTCACGAGAGACGGACAAAAATACGTAAAGAATTTCTTTTCCTATCATATTATAACAAAAAGAAGAATATTATTTTCATGTGCATTTTTAGTACCTGAAAAAAAATCTATTAAAATTTTTAGCGTAATATAATTCAATTATAGAGTATATTTCTCTTACACTTTTTTACCAACATTTCCAGATTGCATCATCTTCGATCATATCGCAATGTACGATGCTTAAAACAAGGATGAAAATTACGTAAAATGAGGTAAGAAACTATTTATATTTAAGACATATAGAATAACAGGTGCGTTCCGCTGTAGTAATTTCATGGGAGCAAGGTCAGTGAAATATAAACATAGGTATTATTCCTCGATATAAATGGTTTGATCAACAAGCTGCTTTACCTACTCAACATTGTACCCTACTGTAATAACAAAAAGCCGTTATGATAATGAAAAGAATTTTATGATATAAACAACTCGTTCCAGGACCGATTAAGTCAATCAGATAGACAAAAACGAATTATCCTTTCGTAATTGTATTTGCGCATAAATTACTCTTCTTATCCTTCCCTAAGATCAGGAGAAGATTAATGAAAATGATAGGTGTAAAAAATTTCATAAAGTAAATATATAGCTCATTTTATTTATAGCTGTGTGATATAGAAACGCTGTGAAAGATAGATCGTGCTTCAAAGTTTGCATATTAAAATCTTTCGATAACCAAATTAAAGTTGGAGATTTGTAGAGATAAGAGCCTCTGACCTTAATCCTACAATAATTGAAAAACGTACAATGTTGCATGCAATTCTAGGTATTGCTTGAAATCTTGAGTCTTTACGATTAGCATTATATTTTCTTACGAGGGAAGAAACATTAGAGTTTTTCACTTTAACTTGGAATCCAGGAAGTAATAATGCTATTGCTGTCACGTGTACAAATGACAATCGACTGCAAATTCTTTGAATCCAAATAACTTAAGAGCTCTTTACAATATACAACATTCACTCGCGGTGTCAGTCAACATGTTTCAAAGGAAAGACACGTCGCGTCTGTAAATTTTAATTCAATCTCGTTTTATAGGACTAATTTAACGCATATATGCGCGAAGCAGAATAAGTTAGAAGATGGTGAACACGTTTTTCATATTCAGATCGCAATATCCTTTGACCAACAATATTGCACGTGTGCTGCTGACAAGACGTGACATTAGAACGGTCAGGTTCCCATAACCCTCGAGACTCGTGTCCGTGCATGTATCTGAGGTTGGGAATGCCGTTGGCGCGTGGACTATACTTATCTACGATCTATGAACAGTTTACCCTTCATACAGACTTTTCCGTGGTAACATGTACGCGCGCCAGAACGCGTCCACATGTTCTTTGAAACCGCAACTGCTCGCGGTCTTCGGGACAGAACGTGGGAAGGCGAGCTGAATCCTTTCTTCCATAATGCTGCAATTCATGATTTGAAAATCAATTGCATAGCACGCTGCAAAGACCGAACGATGATAAAATCTTGTTAAATATTTCAACAGTGTGGGTATTGTGCACGTATTTGAAAAGATGCGGTAGAATTTCCAATAATTGAATTCATAGGAAGACATGATCTCTTGGGTGGAGGAAAATTCGAATGCTCTTCTTTGCTTACGACGATTTCATTTTGTATTTCAAAAAGAATATCACTTATAGGGAAAATAAAATGTAATATTAATGTGATATTCTTTAATCAATGGTCTTTTATTATTGTTTGTAAATGTAAGCCACGTCCTTTTTACTGGCAACATTAAGTTTTCAATAATTATAAGTTGTGCTTCAATGAATAAATGATTCTGAATGAATGGTTTGAATTCGCGTCTTAATAAATTTATTCGTGTCTTAAAACAGCCTCAAATGTGTCTGCTTTTTACGTATTTACTATAGAGATTTCATAAAAGATATAACTTAGAAAAAACGAAGCTGGCACCCCGCTGGGGGTAGTCACCCACATGCTATATTTATTTTTTTTTTTGCTCTTCACCAACAAGATATAACACTTTACCTAATGTCCATAAGGACAAATTGTAAAATAACCAAAATAAAATAAAAAAAAACTATAGGGATTAGTCGCTTTCTTTTTTGCAAACGTCCTCAATTATTGTTCCTTTCAACGTTTTTACGTTTCTTAACCTCTGTAAAATATCCTTTTAGACGTTTTTTAAATATTTTATACAGAGTGTAGAAGAAAGACGGGGAAAAACTTCAAGAGCAAGTAGTACTCGTCAAAACAAACAAAGATGTCTTATATTAACATGAGTTCAAAACTAGTTTCGCAGTTACGAGATGTTTAGTGAATGAAAGTATAGCATATAGTAGACCAGTTGCTTCGTTGCAACAAACAGCAGTTGATCCAAGAAATCTGCTGCCAAGACATAAAAGAAATGCCGAGGTTCATTCAACATGTACGCGCTTCTATGAGAAAACGTGTCAAAGTGTGCGTTGAAACGGACTGGGGACATATCGAACGTACTTTATGTTGCAAAGGTAATGTCTTACTGAAAAGAGCACCTCGCAACTCAGAAACATGCAGTTTTTGAACCGAACGTCGCTTGACACTTTTTTTGCTTGTTTTGATGAAATCGCTATATGCTTCTAAAGTTTTTCCCCGACAGTATTTACATAATACTGCGTTCGAACGTTTTATTCATGAAAAGCGTGGAACGCAGAAAAGGCAGTATAAAATTATATCGAATACTAAAAATAAATATTCGAAAGCTATTTACATTTTAATAACATCTATTGAAATATAACGTTGATTTCGGAGCACATGGAAGAACCGCAAGAGAGAGCTTCTCAAGGAGAACAACAGAATAAAAATCTGAGAGGACATCTCAAGTCGAGTAAACTGCTACATACCTATATCTCAGATTGATTGAATTCAGGCCGCTAGAATTCAGGTAACTTGCCTAAACGATGCTTCATACCATCGTTCGAATCGCTGGCGTACAAAGGGAATACTGGCGAGGTTTACGCAACGATTCATCGAATGCTGATACACAACGAAGACTGGAGATTACGTTTCAGGGGAACGTTCAGATTTATTTGATTCTCCTTCGAACACGTTCGTATAATCGTTTCAGCGGTATTCCAGTCGTCTGGCGTAATTGTGCAGGCAAACAATCGCGAGTATCCGAGAGCGGAGTATCCGTAAAGCGATCGAAATTGTTAAACGCGATGGCAGGCAAAGGGATAGAGGAGAGGAGCGGATGGCGCGAGGGAGAGAAGCGGAGAAACGAAGATCACGGGTGATAAATCGTCGAAGGCAGGCCGCAACGCTAGATATACCGAGGCGTACCAATTGGAATTGGCTCGTAATTCGCGGCCATTCCGACGGATGGCTTCACCCCGATAATTACCGCTCCGTGATAAATTTATGACAGCAATAATTTACGCGGAAACTGCGGCCGACTGGTTCGATAAAGAGCGATTAACTATAAAACGAAGCTACGCGGACGCGACGCTCCAACACGATGCGCCGCGACGCACCTCTCTCTCTCTCTCTCTCTCTCTGTGTCTTTCTCTTCCTCTCTACGTCTCTCCATTATACGCGATCCAACTTCAAATCGAAGGGATAAGTCTGCCGTTTACGGGATTAAACACGAACGGTGACGTCCAATTGGATTTTAAAGTCGTTTCGTGATACTCTGCAACGTTTCGCATCGTGTTCTAGGCTTTAGCATTGTATATGGCGTATCGCTTAAATTGAACATTTAAGTTATTCCTGTTGCTATTAAAGATGAAAACAATGGAGTTTTGGAAAAGAGGATTAAAGCCAGACAAGAGGAATTTATGTTGTCTTTCAAGAATTATATCTAATTATCTTGTATTGTATATCCTTGTAAATATACGCCTTATTTAAATATCATCGATATTGATATTTTTAGATATTAATATTCGATGTGTATGTATATATATATCGATACAGATCGTAAGAGTAAATGTTTCATATGTCTCATTTTATTTTTCGTACTTTACTATATATTTCATATTTTTACTATTACTTTTGGTAAAGGTATTGGTCCGTCAAATAATATTCATTATATTATATCTTCTTATTTATACTCATGAAAATTATTAACTGATATTAGCGAATCTGGATATACTATATATCGAAGAATTTCACACAGAGCGTACACGATAAAGCGTCTATTTTCATTACGCGTTTCTATCTTGGAATTTCTAAAATCTTCATAACCCAGATTTTTATTATTGTCTAAACTTGCTAATATTATGCATGGAAAGTACATTAAGCGAATATTTATACATATTAGAATGAAAAAAAAAATTAGAACTAGATTTTATTAAATCTGATCATATGTACGAGTAACATTAACGAGAAATTAGCATAATAAGATAAATTGGCATATAAATTGGTTATATACTATTAAAGACCTGAAAGCAGTGGAAATAGATCAGTGAAAATAGATACTACGCGAATACCTCAAGTGTCGCTTCTAACCAGTTAAAAAATCTGTGGTTGGTGATCAGTGATCCGTGATCAAGCTGGAGCATGAGGGTTTTAAATAGATTATAGCTGTAAGGCGCGCGTCAACATAAATGCGTCATCAAACTTCTAACGAAACTAATTGCAATGCTGCTGGCAAACCGTCAGAACAGTCTTCCAAAAGGACACGCTTTACACCCGGAAGTCTCGATATTAACTGTACCTTCCCCCTCTATTAGCGCTTTAAAGAAACCGCACTCGACGCTTCTAATGTACACAAAATGTCTGCATACAGTCGTGCATTACTTTGTTGAAAACGTTCATATGTCTGTTAGTTTAAAACGATACTTTCAATTTTTTTAATAATATATTTTTATCAACAATTTCTATTCGGAAAAAACTTACTACTCACTTAATTCATATTCAAATAAATATCTTCGTCGTCTCTCAATTGTCTGTCGTTTAACGACGAAACACGTTAACGTAACACACTGACATCTAAATTCTTTTTTCGTACAGAAAATATTGATTTATGATTATAGCTCACAATTGTCAATGTTATAATAGAGCTATTAATTCTTGGACGAAAAATTGAGTTTAACTACTGAGATCATTCAGAGCGTGTATAAACTAAGACTATTAGTTTCACATGGAGGAAATTTAGAATTAAAATATTAATCTTGCAAGTGCTTCACTTTCGTCATATTTAATTTATACTTTAATTCATACTTTAATCAATTATTCTATTAAGCTACGAAAGTCTAAATTGGCAGAACTTATTAGCTCTAGAATTCAGAAATATTTGAAATATTTGAAAACACTCTTTTTATCACAGTAGATACAGTCTTAATTCTCTAAGAAAATTCCTTAAGCCACACAATGTTTAGGAGTTGAATTAATATTAATAATTACATTAAATAAATAATACTAAATTTTCTAGAGTGCGAGGTTAAAATATCTTCGACTTAAAATCGTACGATATCAATTGCAAAACGCGTATCAAATCGAATATGATACAGAACCCCGTAAAAGATGCATCATGGTTTGAATTCGAAATAGCCTCACGAAGGTTTAAAAAGTGAAACCGACCCAATTCCTCCGCATTCAACATTCAACCAATTTACCACACGCACCCATTCGCTTCTTTCGAGAAAAATCCGCTTACCAAAGCGTAAAGCTATCGGCAAGAATCCACGCGTTTCAGTCTCGAACGGAAGAAAAAACAGTAAACGCGGTTAACGCGTAAACGAGCGGAACACGTAACGAAAGGGGCGATCGGGAAGCATTCGTATCGAGACGAAGCTCAGCCTCGTTCACCGCTGCGTTGGTCCAGGACACGAAAACAGCGCAACTCGAACGCGCCGCCACAAATCAATAATCCCATTCGCAAGATCGTTCGTGTTCGATCAATTTCGGTGTCCATTACGGTTCGAAGAGAGCGGTCTCTATCTGCGGCCAGGTTTGCGGCACGATATTATCTGGCGAAGCAACGCGCAATCGTCCAGAGAGTGGGGAGTCCAGTGTGCAGGAGGGCTGCGAGAGAGAGAGAGAGAGAGAGAGAGAGAGAGAGAGAGAGAGAGAGAGAGACGAGGAGGAGATCGAATAATTTTCGACCACGAAAAGTGAAACGTTAACGGCGGCCGATCACGAACCGCTTGTTTCCTTCGGCTGTTTTGCACTTTTGTGCATGCGAGTTTGGACTCGCGGGCCGCGCGATTCGGCCCGGCAACGAGCCAGACAGAGACCAATAGGCAACCATTTCGCAACGTTGGATCAGCCGTAGATTGCAGTCATTTGCCGACATAAATTGCATGGCCGGGTAATCGTCCCGTGCGGAGAAACGAGAGCCGTTATACAGTGTGCACGTCGAAAACGCCTCGGATCGAGAAAAAATCAGCGGAGTTCTCCCCGCGGAGAGAATTCTCTCTTCATTCTTCGACGATGGATTCCCGGTACGCGGAAGACGCTCACGGCGATCCCGAGATCACTTCCAGTGAGCCGCGTATACGATGATTGCTCGATCGGTGTCGAGATCGAGTTCGATTCGTTCCCTTTCGTTTCACGTTGCTTCTCACCGTTTCCAGCGATTTTCCTGCCTCCGTGGGAGCAGCACGAGAGAAAGTGATTAATTCTCGCTGGTATGGAAAGGCGATGGAATGGCAGGCAGAGTGGAAAAAGAGCAATTTGTTTCCAATGATAAGATTCTTAATTAATTGTGCACTCTCTCTGACTGAAAAATGTAATTTAATATTGCCCGTGCTTGGTATACGTGAACGTATTTAACCAGTTAGATGTTGTACAGATTACTGGTGATCAATAATATATTAAATCAATGTAATGAAATCCTTATTTCATCGAAACGACGCGTAAGAAAATTTTCATTCTATTTATCTCCTAGTTTCTAAAAATGGAACAGCAGTTCGCGTTCTATATAAACGATGCGACATTATCTATTTATAGTGGCTGCACATGCGCCTGTAGCAAATTATAAAAATAATATTTTATAGACTTAGAAATTATTTGATTAAAAGAAAATCGGACTCGTACAAATGAATCGCGTTTTCATTTCTACGTTTACATAATGCTTTTATCCTTTTCGTGATGATGAAATATATATTTTTAGGAAAAGAAGATTGATTTGAAGTCATAAAAACATGGAAACCATACATTGGAGAAAGATTCAGTTATGTTTTTTTTTTTTTTTTGTAATAAATATACAAGTTAATCAAAAAATAATATTTTGAATTTCAAATAGAAGGATGCTTGTTAGAAGGATATTTATTGTTAAATAGTTAATAACGACTAATTCTCAAAACATAAAACCTATTATTATACGTATTAAGGTATAATCAACGATTACAATCTCTATAGAAAGAAAATAACTATAACTCACTAATATAATTTTTTATCGCACGTGACAATGATAAAAACACAATAATAGTTTATCAAACGGTGGAAGCAATAAGAGAAACCTTTTCCTAGAATTTTATAAATAAATTGTGTTAATGAAAACGAATCGGAACTGCGCCAGCAATTGCCACGAACAACAGAAGCAACAACACGAGGAACAAAGTTATATTTCCTTCTCACGCTGAAATACGAGTAAACGTTCTAAAACCCGTAAACGTTAGCATGAATATTTACGGCGTTAGGCAGATTTGTTTCCGCTACAACCGCGATCTTTCCCAGACTTTTTACGATGGAACTTCACTACGAACGAGCTCGTACGATTATCAACAACAATGTACGCATTAGCAGATAAGATTATCGCAGCTCACGTTGCGAATTCCGTTGATAACGTTGCATAGCGTGAATTCTTATGCTGAACGTAGACGTAGGTTATGTACGTATTATGTACGTTCACTGTGATGGTCACTGGACAGGTAACAAAGAAACGATGAACCTTACGATGTGACGTGGCACGGGAAAATTAAACGATTTTTTTCTGCCCTCTATATGTCAGATTTAATTGATGGATACAACTTGGTATTTTTGATTAAGATATAAATAGAATTATTACCAGAGAGGAAAAAATTATTAATTCGTAATTCCTTACAGAAACTTGGATAATTTCATGTCAAATGTGTATATGAGTATATGTGGATATGAAAAACTTGTTTCCCTGCTTGCATTATAATATACACATTTTTTCTCTCACCTTTTGTTTTGATTTCTTTGGTACAAGTTTTATATTTTTATTTTAGTAGTCGTTAGTTCTAGACGATTATGTGAATATTTTACTAGGGTTGCATAACTATCAATAAGAAATAATATAAATAAATAAGATGACATACAAGTAAAGAGATCAATATATAGAAAGTAAATGGAATTTAATGTATGTCGTGGAAGGTTTGCAATTTTGTTTATCAGAACAATATTAATTAGGAAATAAACTAGGAAATTTTGGAAAATAAATTCAAGTGTTGACATACGTCCTTCGTTCACGAATGATGTTATAAATAATGTTAACGGGAAATAACTCGGAAAAGTGTTTATTCTACAGAGCAATTTAATACCGTGACTAATGGAAATAAACATGCGAAGCGAAGGGAAATTTTAATAAACAACAAGCAATTTTTTTACAAAAACCAGCGAAACAAGAAATTATTCGCGCATCATACAGTCAGTTATAAAATGTTTAAAACGTTTTTCGAAATGGTAATCAAATAAATGAAAATATTAAGTAAATATTTACAATGAAGCAAATGATATGAAATCTCGACAAGCGCGATTATATTCGATAAAAAGCTTGCAGGGCATATTGCATATTGATCGTCAACATAGTCGATAACAGGCTATTAGTATTTCCTGTAAGTAATATATTATATAATTTCACTTTGTATATTTTATAATTATAGTAAACAAAAAAGGATTAAAATTAAAAAATAATTTACATTCTTACTTTATACTTAATTTTCTTTATGATATTTGTGAACGTGCAGATGAAATAAGAAGTAAAATAGAAAGATGTATCACATGATAAAAGTATTGAATATAATATAGTAATTTAACTTGTATGTTATTTGTTCTTTATGAAGTACACTAAAACAGCATAGTAAATCCGGAATAATCCACCATTATGATTACAATGTATACACGTAGAACGCAATTGTATTATGATCAATTCCAAATCACTATTACCCGTTAATCTATTAAAATTTTCAATCCAATTGATCACTGCTTTCGATTAAAGAAAATTAATCGTCCTATACTATTACAAATATATCTTATCAATACATATTTCCAAAATTCTTTGATACTGAAATAATGTAATCTTGTTTATTTCTATTATCTCCAATCACTAAAAACGATTAATAATATTATATAAATACCAACGAATATTCTATTACCTATAGTCACCAAATAATTCTTGGTCAAACACATAACTTTTTACAATAATTCCATTATATTTCAATTCCACCCAAAGTACCTATTAATCTCTCTGAGAAAATAAAAAGAAAGATGGAATTTATGAAAAGTAAAACCGATAATCCGAAGGAATTGCACGATCGGATGGATAATTAACAGCACAAGCGTGCAAGACGCTGCGTTCACAGGACTAATAATCGATGGCTACATCGTTCGTGGGGGGCCACGTCCGGTGATTTTTCTCCGCGGAAAGGCACGCCGGTAATTCGAATCGGCGATCGGTCGTGAGACGCGATTAAACTAATTTCAAGACACGCGAGCGCGAGATGTATTTTATTCGGCAGATTCAATTACAACACGCCAGCTAGAACGGACCATTGGGTTCTGGCTCTCTTTCTCTTCTATCGGGCATAATTCTCCGGCGAACAGAGGACGGAGTTGCTTAAGCGTGAAAACGGCATAATTCCTGCGAAAATTTAGAGCTTTATTTACTTGGCCACAAATGGAATTTCCCTGGTTTCTTTGCTGGTCGTGGCTCAAATAAAAGAGATCACTGCCAGCGGCCCGAGCCAATAAACAAGGCTTACTGCCAACTTTACGACTACGGGCCCAGGTGCACGAGAAACCACCCTCATCCGTGTCAGCCTCTCTTGTACCAAGGAGCTTATCAATCGCTCGAAAGATGCAAACCGCCGTGCTCGCCGGAATTACGACAAACGACCGTGCAAATCGGCCCTGATTTCCTTCCAGGAAGCACCCGCGCTCGAGCGCGACCGCCTCCGCGTCCCGTGGCAGCTGGGGGGACAGATTTTATGGACCTTTAGCCATTCGGTTAATGGCTGATGCATACGCTTTCGAAACCATAGAAAGCCTAATAGTTGTCCCTCTTGACAAGAAACATTGCCTTTATCGGATAACGTCTGTCTCGAGAGTCTTTTTCCTGAACTACCCTTGTCTGGATTCCGGTGTTTTTGTGCTTTAAGCTTGATTCTAACGATTCAATTGAATTAGACCTTTTGTACATCTGTTTGGTCAATCTGTTCTCAATCATTTTGTTTTGATACTTTTTATACGCGGTGCGTATAAACGAAAGGATTGATTGTTGCACAACAAATTGTAAATCTAACTTTTACTTGAAATAATAATACAGTTGTTAAATACGTATGCATTTTTGTACGTACAGAAAGTACATCTATGATTCTACAAACGTAGTATTATTGGCAGTAGTCATCTTTTCTCTCTAAGATTGCGTTTAAAAAAAGAGCCATAGCTTGAAGCAATTGCATGGTTCATCCCATATATCTATACTTTAAAGCTGCATATTTGTCACAAGTTAATTATTTGTAGTCGATTGGCGAGTGTCAGTCAATAAAAATTTGGAAAAGGATTTTTGTAATGTTAAATGAATATCCAAGTAACACCAATAAACATTTTATATATAATGCAGAGCCAAATACATAATAGTATGATATAGTTACTATGATTGTTATTTAATTTTAATCGTCACTTTGCATAATTTATAATTTCTTTTCGAACTTTATACATCTGCTTGATCTTTAGATAGAATAGTAGCTCAATTCAAAATTATAACAAGCGGAAGCGTGCTGTAGTGGCGGGTACGTGACTCTCTGAATTTCATTTTAATAAACCATTAATAACTTAACGGACATAGGCGCTGGCTAGGGCCGCGCATTGCCGGAAATATCTTGACCTACAACCTTAAGGATTAACACTTCGACCACGAAAATAACTCTCTCCTGTTGTTTCACGCTTGCTTTATTTTTAATTCCTTGAGGATAAAAGTCTCCAAAGAAAAACAAACGACAGCAAAGTTCTAAAATTTCCTGCTCGTGCTCTTAAACTTTCTTTCGAAATACACAATCGAAATGTTACCTCTTGAGAAGTAAAAATGTCACTTTTTTTATATTTTATTGCGCAAGTATAAATTACGTGCAACGTATTTTCCCCAAACGACGTTGTTTGCTAACATGCTACATAGAGCATTGTTAATATATAGATTGCTTATGTTTATGCATTTTTATAGTTTTATGAATATAATTAAAGAAACGTAATCTACATCTACTATAATAAATATTTTCTTTTGATTATTTTACAGATACTTGCATATTTTTACACTTTTAAACATGTGTTTATGTGTTTCCCACAAACACATAAACTTGCACAATATATCTACATGATAATTTAATTATACGGACTTACTTAAACTTTATTATCACTCAATTAGCATTATAAGCAACACTACAGTCTAGGCTAAGGTTAGATTAAATTACTTCATTTTAAAATAAAATTAATGACATTTTTATCATATAGAAATTGTCATATATCATTTATGGGATAAACGTTAAAATTATACGTCACAGCTTAAAAGCATATATTTGTACGCGTCCATAAACACAGTATATTTTTTAAATCGATAATGAATTAGATGTTATTCACAGTCAGAAAATGATACGAAATAGTGATACAATAAAATCTTAAAACACCTGTATGTGTCGTAAAATATGACAACGTAAACCCGTTGTTTGCAATGTTTATTTTGAAAATAACAAGAACTGTTCTCGCGAATATGAGAAAGACATCGTTGCGTGTTACTGAACAGCAAAATAATTGCCAGAACATCCTCCTATCCGAAGATGATTTTCCCTGCAAAGGAAAACGACTAAGTGGCAGGCGTAAAGACCGCTGCGCTGTCAGAAAATTCAAAGCTGTGATGCATTAATTAATTCAATTAGAGGAAAGGAAGCAGGAAATTGCAACGTTCTATTTCGCTACGTCTTAACCGAATAAATAGGCTTCCTCGTGAATATAAAACGCGCCTAGCATCTGCTGTTTCGCGTTAACGATGGCCAGCTATATTTTACGAATCGGCAGCTCGGAATATCCGAGTAAGAAAACGAGATAATCGATCGAATAATATCGGTGGTCCGCTAATTTCGCGTAATTGCCAGCAACCTCGTCTACGAAGCAACCTGGCCAACTTTTTCCTTCCCTTCTCTCATTCTTTCTCTTCTTTTTTCCCTCCTTCTGTGCACCTTTTCCCCTCCATTTTTTTTTTTTTTTTTTTTTTTTTTCGTTTTCTTTTCACCCAAGGATTTCGCCTGTGGATGCGGTGATTATGCTCGGATGAAAAACACGGCCAAGTCAGAAAGACGGAAGGGTATAATTATTATTGAAAACGGGTAGCAGCGGCATATTAATTAACTAGCAACTTCCCGTTACAGCGATTCTTTTTACCTCGCCACATTATTCGACAAAATCTGCTGACCATTAAGCAGTATCGTAGAAAAATTCGCGCGGAAATTGTTTAAAGAAATCTCCTTCGAAACATTATTTCTCGTAAAAGTGCTATCATGCGGATCCACGTTGAATGGTGAAGGAAATAAAACTTTGACGAAGAGGTTCAATTTGTTTATATAGAGCGCCCCATCTTTATCTATGTTTTATTTATAGGAAATATCTTCAAATCAAGGTTTAACAAAATATATAACATGAGGACAACAGTTTCTTTACAAATGGAAACATAGAGAATATTTGGAGGTTAATTGTTTAAATTCGACAAAGTCAGGAATTTTATGAGGACACTATAGTATATTTATCTTTCTTTTTTTAGCTTTCTCAAATCTTAAAACGCAAAATTAATATTCAGATCTTCTTTATACCTCGAAATATAAAGAAATCATCGTTACGATATTACAATGTTTCTCAACTCTACAATATTTAGACCCAATATTTTACACATAATAATTTATTACATTCGGTAACCAAAATATTGCACGTGAATAGAATTGGGGAGCTCTCCCTAAGTGGAATACCGATACTTTTGAATATTCAAAGACGTCCAAAACAAATGTTACATATCGCTATCTCTCGTAAATAACATAGGTAAATAACATACATAAATAACAGTAAGGGTATCATGTAGTCAAGATACATATATAGCCAACATCGATCAAGGAGCATCCCCAACTCTACCAGCGAGGGTGGATCAGCGGCAAAAGAAGCTCGCTACGTAATGGCTCTATAAATTCACGGTAAATTTGCATGGGGCAGAAATCGAAGAATCCAAGAAATTGCCCGAGCACCGGGGAAAACAGATCAACGTCGTCCGATTTCTCGTAATCGCTGCTGTCGAAACGTTCCGTGGAAGCATCGCGATTACGTTTCAGATATAGACGAGAAAGGGAGCAATAAAAGAGGAAGGGAAGAAGAGAACAGACAGAACAAGTTATCGAGGGCAGATAGTAAGAGTCAAATGAAAGGGAACATAGAAAGAACGCGAAGGCAATGAGATCACGAACATTCCAATTTTCTCGAGTTTGTTCCGCAGCTGAGCTGTGATCGTTCATATTGGAGTATCTTTGTTTGTGGGCCTTGGTAAATCTGTGTATTATTAGCTAGCGTTATTGATTTATTATTTAATGGTCGACGGCCGCGCAAGCGCGGGCTAAATCGGGGTTAACTGCTCATTTGCCGGAGGTACATTATGGTTTCTGCGTTTATGGCCCTCGCGGGAAGGAGCACGTGAAAGACGAGAGAAGAATGGAGAGCTCTCTGCGAGTAACTCCATTCCTTCCTACCTTACTGCTCCTTCCTTTTAGCTTATTTTGCATCGTACAAATAATATCGCGTTCCCAAAATACTATATCGTTCGTTGTATCGGTAGTGTTTCTGTTTCCGATGATTTGTTTGGTTTTGTGAAATATTTCAGGAGGCGCGAATTCATTTTTCATTTAGGAATATCTTACGTATAATCGTTTGCCTGTAATTGTTTAGTATGGAATAGGAAAATTATTAGACTTTTCTTGTTAGAAGAGTTACAACGTGATATAAAATCAAACTGATATCTTTAACGCTCTCCTGTTATGTTCATAAAATTATGTGTTCTAATTATTGACAAGTCGTATATAGATTGCTACAAAATCTGGCGAACTTGTAGAAAAATTTGTTTCTTTTTTCTTTAATCGCTTCGTTCATAAGCATAAAATACGAAAAAGATAGAAAAAGGATGTTGATCATCTTCTAAGATTTAGATCACCTTTAAAAAACACGCACATAAAATATGTTGCAATATATTCCAACAAATATAACATGTTTTCAAATAATACAAAAACAAGCATACTATAATAAGTTATAAAGAATAAATAGAGCTAAAATGTGTAATATGTGATGAAATAAACAGCAAGCAATCCGACTTCGGTGAATAGGATAATACAAAAACCTAATTATATTAATTTAATTGAAATATGTTTATTAATTTAAATATACGACTGATTCATATACATAGATTCGAACACAATAGGAGAGTTAATATTCAACAGGTAATATTGAAAAACAATATGTATCATAAATTTACTATATCTGTAACTCCATTGCGTTGAGCACACATAAAAGTGTATACTAGAATCACTTTTCATGTTATTCAAATGTATTTATTGTTATTTGAAATAACGAAATAATACTTTTTTTTTTTTTTTTTTGGAAAAAAATTGTTCATTCCTATAAAAGAAATCTGTAGATTTAAAAAACAGCTTACAAGACTGAAGGGACATTAAAAATAAAAAAAAATGGGCGTTATTATGAAGACAAGTAGTATTAATTATGGTAATTAGCGTATAATATGAATAATATTAAGATATGATATATCAGGGGTTGTTAAAAGTAACACAGAAGCTATTTCAGACGCCGTTCACGAGGTAACGTTTAAGAGTTAAACAGAGACTCCATTTCCACTAGCTGTTTTCTAAATAAGATAGTACAACAAAATTTTCTTATCTGTATTATGCATCTGATTGTTACGTTGTAATATACGTTATTTACATTGTAATATGAGATTAAGAGGAATATAAAACGGGGCTACGAAAGACGAGGGGAGAATCAAGGACTTTATAAATAACTCCGTTCTCCATCTCTCTCTCCTTTTCCTTTCTTCATTTATGTATCTTGTAACGTTACACTCAAAATATTACAGTATTCAGCTTGCGCTCATTACAGTATCAGGTTGCATAATTCATTATGCAATCCACTAACGCTTCCTGTGAAACTGTGCTAATAATTTGAAAATAATATTTTACAAGCATATATATTATATCAAGCAGCTGTTTGTTATAAAAGCGCTACCGTAAAGTAATTGGACTGTCGCGGATCTATGAAGTTAGCGAAGTTAATTTGCATTCGCCAGCGCGGACGTTGAAATGTGGCCGTTGAAACCGGTAAATGACAGGTTGACAGTGTTACAAATTTAATTCCTCGATGACAATCCAGAAAATTTTAGTGCATAATAAATTCGTATCACGTATCTGATTTAACGCAATAGGATTTTCTCCGACGTGTAAATGTTCGTACATATTTTTATCACTTTCACGATTCCCTCACAGAGAAATATTTACGTGTAACGGAATATCATAAACGAGAAATAAGTTGAAATCTAATTTAGCATCACAATCGAGATACATATCATGCTAATTACGTTCTATTAAAGTTTCTCCATTTTATCGAAATATATCATAATTTCCGGGTATACTAATTCGAAATGAAAAATCTGAATGTCTGTGAATGTAGTCTTTTTAATTTTATCTATGAAAAACAATTTAAGTGACAAAGAATCGGTGGCGTAGGAATTCGCATTTAACTTTTCTGATCGATCGAAATCAAATTGTCATCGGCGAGTAATCCTCGTATGGAAGGAAATTGCTCGACAAATATCCGGAATGAAATTTTTCGTAAATGCGCTCGTTCACGATGCGATTCTCCTCGGGAAACGGGTATTAAAGCCGAGTCACGTTCCGGGTTCTGCTCGACGCGCTATCACGAGAGAGTTCACGATTCAGTGGGAGAAACAGTTTGTTAGCCGAACAGAGAGAACAATAGTAGGGGCCGGCGATATAGGAGAACGGTTCGTCGGTTCGCAGAGTTTTAATGGGGATCTCGTCCCAATTCCGATACAATGTGCTCCGTCGAGCAAAGAGGCCAGCTTCGATGATGGGAAACGTAGCGGATTCTTTTCGCAATCTGCTCGAATTGCTCGAAAGAAAAATCGGAAATAAGAGAATTCGCGATAAACCGATCGCCGGGCAAACAAAAAGCCCGGTGAGAACAATCGGCCGTGTTCAACCCAGCTCTGATTGTCACTCGAATCGTCACGGCGCGAGATTTTATTAAAATCTCGTCGTGATATTAACGTTCCCAACGAAATTACACGACTCGCATCTGCGTTATCGACGCGGCATTTATTAATATACTTGGCAATTATTGCCTCCGCCTCGATTTCAACTTTGCATCCACGCAGCCCCCGGTACGTGTTATTAATTTCGTAATTACATCGCGATTCCAAATTTACCGAATTAGAGTATTACGTTTTATTCGATATTTGCTCTGAGCCGCGCTATGTACTATTTGTTCCTTTCTATATTGTCCTGTTTCAACTCGGTTCGCGTTTTCAATAGCGTAGCTATGTGGAGGGGAATTAAAGTATCGTATCGTGTTATCGAATCTGTAATTTCAGCGCGATATCAGATATACAGAGTCACAATAATTACGATTTATTCGCAGCTTTCACTCGGTTATTCATCCGTGCCTTTCACCGTGCTACGGATTGATCAATTGCTTCTGGAGCAACAGAATGTTCACTACCGTACACGAAAAAGGGAAACTTATATAACCGAGTTCACGAATCTCGGGAAAAAATTAATTACAGAGCCGAAAGCAGTATATTTACACCTTTCAGTAGTACGAAGTTCAATTATTGAAAATATAAAAAAAAAACAAGATGTAAAAAGTGCTTTTTGCAACGAATACATGACACGGCAATACATACTGTTCCGCACCGAGTGAACGTGAAATTTGCACGTCCAACTCGTTGCGAGTGGTTGCCATGGTACACTCAGTCAACCATCTGTGCCAATAAATTCTTCAACGACCACGCGATCCACTATCTCATCGATATAACCAATGATTTACTATACGCACGATCAATAAGTGAATCAAGTAACCGTCAAAGAGGTTCAAAGAACGCGCAAACATACATCATAAACGACTGATGATGGGGATTAACGTGCTTTTCACGATTCCATATCAGTACGGGACGTTGAGTTGGCGTTGAATTATTGCAAGAAAAAGTGTCGTATAGTCTACTAATGACATGTACTTTATTTACATATGTGTCCACTATTAGTAACTTGTATGCTGATTGAGAACAGGTTTACGATTTATCTTGAGCTTTACATCGTAGCATTTACATTTTGTTTGTATACTTTGTTATTCGGCAATTGCTACACGAAGAAAACGAACAGATGTCCGTAATCTTCGTTTTGCCATATTAATTACCACTTTCACTGTCTTGTTTTAATGTAATGTAAATGAGATTAAATTTTTTGCCAAAGATCTTGTTCATGAAAGGGAGTTAGCAGTTTGCAGGAAGAATTAATGCAGTGGACAACATGGATTTCGTTTGTAAATATCTTTCCGGGTTTTTAAATATCTATATAAAATCGATAATCTTTGACCAATTTTCCCATATTTTAATTTTTAACACTCATTTACTATATCCTGAGATTCAAGCACAGGATATGAAACTATTTAGAAAATTTCATACTAATATGTACAATTGAAATTTTGCCACAATTAAAATAATTGTTTAATCAGAAAATAACAATACCTCTAAAAAAAGAACAAGTATTATATTTTAACACACATGAAAACTCACTTTCATGATACGAGGAATTTTCGAACTGTAAAATCACACTTAATATTGCCTTATTTTTCTTAATTGAGTAAAATTATAATATCGAGTCTTGCAACTTTTGGAAACGACTGGTTCGTTTAAAAAACGCTATGACGTTTGACTAAAATTTATTAATCGTCCTATGCTACCGACCGTTAGAAGAAAACTCAGCTATATTAATCTATGGAAAATTATAAATTATAATATCCAATCATAAATTATTATAAAGTTGATTTCGCTGAGAAACGTTTCTTTGAAAAATTCCGCTCCGGAAATAGTCAAAACGTACACTGCTTTCTTATCACGCAGGTAACCCCAGGCGAAATCGTAGCAACGAGCCTGGTAAAGTGACTCAGACCTTGACAGCGTGCTCGGTGACACCGTGCCGCGTAAACCTCGTGAATCACCGTTGACCACTGCTTAATGGAAAATTCATTTTACATGGCACGCATGCACGCACGCACGCACGCAGTCACTATACGTATTGTATGTATATATACGGGAGCCCCTAGTTATGATAGCAGCGATTCAGATAAGCGGCCAGCTCCAATGGAACAGGTTTCCGTTTTCCTTCGCGCGTGTACGAACGCTCGCGCGTCTCTGCTCGTACAGACGCGCTACCAGTTTATCAACGTCGCTTAATTTATTGCAGGGCATAACGTTATCGGGCCGTTTCGCGAGCGACAATTTGCCCGCGCGACGACGACTCTCTGTTAATCGAAATGTAGCCGTTGATCGAGTCGACAAGCGGAATCGACGAGGAATTCCTTTTCGTTGCCGCGTCACTTCATCGAGAGGCCGAGCGTGCACGAAAGACACGCGGAATGCATTTCGGTGTGTAATGGTTTATCGCCCATGTTCAATTTATCAGCGAAAGCTTCAGCGGCCGCAATTGCCGATCGAAATGCAATCGATGATAAAATTAACGGAGCTCCCAGTGGATTTCTCGTCGCACGAGCGCAGCTCTCTGATTAATGAATTTATTGTTAACGTATCGGTGATCGATGAGGATTCGTCTGCTTGCTTAGATGAGCCTTGAATTAAACTTGAATCGATACGCAAATTCTCGAGGAATAGGTAAATAAAACTGACCTGACCGTTTAGTTAAAAAGTATTTATCTGTTTATCTTGTGTGACTGTTCGATTTATAATTTATAGATGTTAGGGAATAAAGATCGATATTTTAATTGTGCAATTTATATATCTCGGATTCTGGCAAAATATGAGGAATTTAGGTAAATATGTAATTGCTTGTTTAATTTAATTTAAGTGTATTTTATGGTTAATGTTATAATTAACTTTAAACTAACATTTCAAATTTATTTGGACTTCGTATCTCGTTCAAAGACAACGCTACAATATAAAGTTAATTTTTGTTCTTTTATCACTCCGATGCGCGTTTAATTATTCACACTCATACAAGATTTATTTATTTCTCTATCTGCAATAAAAAGCTGCATTGAATATTAAGCTTTAATTGAATTTTTGACTTGATTGGCAGGGAATTAAAAATTTGATTAAAACGCGAAATGAAATATAAATAAAAAGATACGCGTTGATTATTAAATACATGGATATTTTACACAAATATTAAGTCCAATTCTTTTATATGTACATACTCAACCTCTCAACCGGTCAACAGATTCGAAAATAAATTTCTTGTAAAAATAATTCAATAATAAATACCTTTCTTTTCTAATAGACACACCTTCAGCAATAAAATAAATTCATTTCAAAAACCATAACAAACTTCTTTATTTAAAACTGTAGATACAGTTTGTGAGTGTAACTTATCCGCGAGTTTATCAAATTTTCAAACTGTGCGTTTATTTCGAGAGCAAACATATCACGAAAATCTTACGTTATTTGCAAACAAAAAATCTCCTTCCAATTAAATAGTGAGATATTCGAACTCCCTTTCTCAATTTACACTCAAGCCATTAATAATCAGCTCGTATAATATATTACAAGTTAATTTCCCAAGCTGTTTTAAAATTACGTCGAAAGTTACTCGATATCATTATCCGGCTTATTTGCAAAATTACACGAAAACAAAACAGGTTTAAAATTAACTTGGCGGAGGGGCGAAATTTAATGGATGCCGAGAAATTTATTTGTCATTGCTGCGTGTTACCGAAATACCATCAGGTTAACCCATTTGCGAAGCCATGATGTATCAGTAACGATATGATACGCGTTTTCTCCGGAGACGTGAAATTGGAGCGGCTTATATTTTTTCCTGCTCTCCGGAATAGTCCAAAGTTATACGTACGTTAGTTCTGTAATTTCATTGATCGTACGATCAACACAGTTGGCCTCGAGCGACTTTATTACATTTTCTTTTCTACCATGCGAGTAGAGCCGTGTACTGTTTTTCTTGCAATTTCAGTTACGTAATTTGCTTTCCGGCTCGTACAACACTACGCGCAGCGTTCTTTTCGTAGGAAATCATGGTATCCCCTTTTTGAGAAAACGATCGCAATTATACTTCCCTTTTCTATTTATTATAGAAACTGTTTTTTTTAATGGTTTTTGTATAATGGTCGAGTACACAAGTGTCGAGGAAAAATGCTATCGATAACTTTGTTATTTGTTTGCGTAGTAACTTGCGGCAATTTTAAGACCTCCAAAACGAATGGATATTCCAATGAGGAATCTAAGATCCAGATACAACAAGAGCTTCAAAATTAAAGCCGGAAGAAATCAGTAACTTTCAGAAGTTATCAACAGAGAATATTTGACTGATTCATAATACTTGAATTTCTAAAAATACAGATACTCGCAAGAATACAAAAAGCACAGAGCTAGAGGTACAGGATATTTTCTTAACAAATCATTGTTGCGTACGTCAATGTAAGATCTGAAAATATCTAACAATAACAATGTGTCTATCCGACAAACACACTTGACGAATGTTCGTCAGAAAATCGCTGGTGAACGGAAATCCCGTGCTACATCATCATCGAGGAATAAGAGAGAATCGCGACAGGCGGCAGAAACACGCATGCAGAAGTGACCGAGGTTATGAATAGACACACTTGAGCGTAGAAATCGCGAATGAACGTGAGGAACGGCGAGCAAACATAAAGAGGCATCGATGAAGGTATACGAGGCGGGACGAGAGATTTTCAAGCGGCGTATAAATAATGTAATGGCGTCGAAGAACAATGACAAGAGGACAACCGGTGCACGTCTGACGGCCGTGTATAACGATAATTTGTCAAGCAAGCTTCTCCTAAAAATTACACAAAGTGGCAGCAGTCGAGCTGGTCGGCCTTGAATGCCTCGTAATTACGTGTCCACCGCAAATAAGCGGAGACAGCGCGTAACATTACGCGTTCGTTCGTTCGCGCGTATTCCGTGCGGATTTTTACGCGATCTCCAAAATCGATCACCTCGCGAATTCGATCGCCTATGAGCCTAAATAGGCGAGACTGACGCGTCAAATTCGAGCTTCAAAGAAACGACGTTTCGTATACACCGATAAAAATAGTTGATTGTTACTAACAAATATCTAGTACGAAGTTACTAATACACACTCATGTGCAAGCTTTAACCCTTTGCGCTCGGTACAGTTGTCGTTTCTTTTCTTCGTACAATATGAAAACGAATATATTTTTAAAAGATATGCAGCTTGTGCAACTTCGTGCTATATAATCACCAGCGATCACTCCGTGTTCCCTTAGGAGGAACAGCACACACGAGTGCAAAGGTTTAATCTGAAATTCTCTTTTGACCACAGCTGTAATTCGTTAGAAGCACAAAACATCGATCGTCTCATAATATAGGAGTGAATTGTGCTGGCACGGCAACACGGTAACACGAGCACCAATTACCTAAGAATATTGAAATTACGTATTTAGAAGTTATCGTCGGCGGAGGTGAATATATCGCAGCGACGAGGCTTGGGATCGCGCGTCGATGCGAAGGGAGGAATAGGGGGTCTAATTGTCGGCAAGTTAACGATGATCGATGATAACGGGTCGTGCTCCCCTTATCGGGCACGGCTGGTGTTTCACGTAACAGGAGCTCTCGCGTGCAATGTTAAGCCGCTTACATCGTTACGTGTTTGTAAATTTTGAGAGGCCTCGCATCGGCGGAATAATCACGCGGCATCGTGCACCGTCTACGTTTTACGATCGTAGTACAACCTGTACGCAAACTGTTCGCTTTCGGCTAACGATACGGCCGAAGCGCCGCTACGTAACTCGATTACACGCGCTGCCCGCTAATGTTCCACACGAGCCTCGGCCAGCCTTTCGTTGTGTAACATAGTCGATTAGAAGCGGCCGAATTTATCACTCACGCCGGCGGAAATTAAGGCGGAAGAACTGACCATCGATGCGATCGTTTCAACATTTCAGATGGTTTAATACCTTGATTGCAACGCTGGTCATCGGTGATTCACGTTTCGAATGATTAGAAGAAAGCACAGAAAGCATAGAAAATATAAAATACAAATATAAAAATGAAATAAAACTTGAGTGAGAGATGGAATTCTCCTCCGAGAGATATTTTTGTCGATTAATAAATAGTCTACCGAGAATTATTATTTAATGTGGTTGAAGGTAATTAAATATATTTTTGAAAAAGATGTAAAGTATGATACCGATGTATCAATTTTAAACTTTGAAAAATATTTATTCTGATACTTATCGTTTTGTTGTACGTTTCTGTTCATTTAATAAGTTTTCTCGAACGAAAATATTCAGTGAAAAAGACTAACTACAGCGTTTATTTCGATGTTTCCCGATCGATATTTTTAATTAAAACGATTCGTCTAACAAAACAGATGGCACGTAGTTTAATTATTATCGCTTAACGATACAAATTATCCAATCACACATGTGACGGAGAATGTAGAAATATCACTACGCGTTTGATAAGGTAATCCGATATTAAGTAATTTCTCTATACTTTCTGATATTCTTCGTGCAACAATTTTTTATATCAATAACAAAACTTAATCTGTTCACATTGCACGGTAAATCTGAACAAATCGCTAATTAAAGATTGAAACGTGCAGTATAAAAATAATCAATAAACGATATTTGTCACTAAAATTTCTAAACTCCCATAACTTTGGCTGTCATTCTCAAATATAACTATAACTTTAAACTAATACATTTCGAAAATAGCAACTTCCATATATAACAATTAGAAAACATATTCTGCAAATGTCGAGAATAATGTATTTCGAAGATAGAAATTTTAATGCAAGTGGAAAATAACCTGGCTAAAATAACCCCCATTGTAAATAAACACTCCATAAACCGGCAGTAGTTGATTACTCTCAACGCATGACTAAAAAAAATGTATAACAATTCCGCGGAGAATTAATGAACACGAACAGTTGCTATTTCGCAGAACCGCGCGATTATTCGCGTAAAAAGAATAACAAAAAAAAAAAAAAAAGAAAAAGAGGAGGGGAGGATAAAAACTTGTCGGTTGACGGTGAGCGAGATTAAAAAGCGCTATCAATTTTCAGCCGTCAATTCAATAAACCGGCGACTTCGGCCGAAATGAAAATTTCCATACGTATTACGAGCATGACAGGCAGTCGTGGTGTCATGCACGGTGCAACAGCCTCTGTCATGATTATTCAATTATTTTATACAATTATCTTGGCGCGAAGTTTGAGGACCGCGCAAATAACCGCGCACGAAAATGCATCCCTGTCGATGCCGACGCGTCAGAAAATTTTTCATATAATCCGATTAAAATTTCACCGATGCCGCGTATCTATGCACGCGTAAAACTTGTTGCATCGCGAATACGGATATATTCGCCAGCCAAATACGATGAAACTTGACGAGAGCAAACGTTCGCGAACACGGACACATCGCCATATACGCCAAATGCAATAATTTTTAATCTTGTCAAGAGATGCGTTGCTAGGTAACACCCTTCACGCGATTGCGGTAGAAATTCATCTTTCTTTTCTTTTTTATCTAGGTATTGCGTTTAGCCGTTTGTGATAGTAACCGAGAATAATTGATAAATCGCAGTTTGTAGATTTTTAGAAAGTTTGTATGAACAAGTCAACTATCCTGAGGCGAAGGAATTCTTTTTCGAACGAATGATATTTGTCTCAAATTTGGCCATTTTGGAAAGCTTGCATTGGACAGTGAATATTCAACGATTAGCGTTTCGAAAGATTGCACAGACACTTCTGGGACACCCTGTATATATTTGCATAAAAGAAATTGGAGAAGCTTTTTTGAAATATCGTTCATAATACCAACAAGAAAAATTTAGTGCGATTATTAGTGATGAAAACATTTATGCGATTATTGATGATGACAAGCAGAAGATCTTATTAAAATCTGCAAGCTCAACTACGTCGCAAATTTTTTCTCATAATTCTATAAAAGAAAAATATATAATCGTTACTTTGTACGATTAATATATTTGAGAACACGTTAATAAATTTCCATACCGATATAAAGTTATCTCTGCAAAATAACTGGAATATTGTATCCTGATAACGGAGCATCGTTTAAAGGCAACAAATTACGGTTATTTATGGAAGGACATAAGAAAAATGAAGGCGAAAGGAAAAGGAGGAACAAAAAGTGGCGGTTTGCGGGGCGAAGAGAAGAAAGTAATCTTCGCTAATCACCGGCGGCCATGTATTTGGTGTTAATAATATTTTAAGAGGTCTCGATCGATAAGAATTAACTCGTGGTCAGGGTTATATTTTCGAGGCTAATTTCCAACCAGCCTCGAATCAATTACGCGTTAATATCTTTTCACGCGGGTAGCACAATTAAAATTACACTTTATCGTGTCCGATAACCGTCGACGTTTAATTACGACAATCCAACTATGTCGATAAAAATGCAAAAAGCCGAGTATGCAACAGGACGACCGTTCAACGTGAGACAGTTTCCATGTTAAGTTTCGAACTACCTTCTGTCGAATAAGTAATAAAATATTGCAACGATGTGTGGAATATCAAAAGAAGGCCGCGTATAATTATTAACAATGTCCATTATATCGAGTCTTTTTTTTTTAATTTTAATAAAATGCTCTGTCGAGTGTGAGAGAAAAGAAAGCGCAAAGTATAAGATCCTGTTAAATGAGAAACTCTTTTCTTGATGCAATCAAAAGATTAAACAATATTGGTCGTACTTTTTTAAACCTGTTTACGTGCGTGCTTCTTTTTAACTTGATGTAATAACATTTGATGGTCATTTTTAATACGAATGACTTCGAATGTAGTTTCCATCTAATGTAAAACATATTTAAATATTAAAGTACTTTTTTGTTCGTATATTATACAAGATATAATCAAGCAAGATAAAAAAATATTTAAGTAATACGGATTCTAAAGTCGATGCTTTCATGTGATGTAGTTAGCATATACTTTCATATTTATATATGCTTTTGCAACTTCATTTATTTATCTATAACAGATAATACAGCTAAACTGCAGTCATGAATACGCTAGAGAATGTGGAACAAGATAGTTATATGTAAAAATATATGCATACATCAATTTATAATTTACAACTGTGAATGTATTTAAACTAAAAAAAAGACACTTCGTGTAAAAAGAAAACGAAATTGTACGACTTATATTATATTTTATTAATATTGGTAATAGACTATCTTCGTGATACGATATTTTAATATATCGTTGCGATGCAAAAAATTTACTTTAATTTCCTCACTTACTACACGTTTCTTACCTTTCTCAATTCCTCTAAAATATTAAATTCCCAGTATTTTACCTGTATATAGTTATGTAAGTTAACTCGTAATTACAGCGTACTTGCTGTGAAATTATAACTTTATTACATCTTGTATAAGTTTCCATATTGTTTTTCATTTATACTGTGTTGCTACACATAATTCAAAAGTAGGAAATTTTCTCGTTACAGGTCCTGTTTCATGCGAATGATGAAATTTTATTTTGCCGAATGTCGTGCAAAAAGAGTACATAAATATCGAACCAAAAATACTCCATTTGACTTCAACTTCGGATTTGTAACGTTTCAAAGTTTCACGCTAAAAGAAATATCTCTCAGATCAAAGGAAATCAAGCAACTTGTCTATCAAAAGTCAAATAAATTTAGATCTTTGCTATCGCGTTACGGTAGATTGTTAACAATTTGAAATACTCAAAGGATTTCTTCGTCTGTTCCAGTTCGTCAGATAATATCTTTGATAGTTCTGATCGAAAGAAATTTATAAACATACGTGTATGTAAAATGCCAGTTTCTTATTTAGCTTATTACTATCGAAATAATATTTCGAAGAATACTCTAAACAAAAACTATGTTTAAAGAAATATTGTAAAATAATACTATGATATAGACTACTGATACATAGTATACTAACTAAAATATATATAATATATATATTATTAGAATTTATATAGTTAAATACAACTATAATATAAATCTAATTTATAGAAAAATGAATAACAGTTTAAAGAAACACAAGGTTGAAACGAGAACTATTTAATAAACGCGCCGATACCATATATTCAGGATACAATGTTCTTTTACTTAATTAAAGCTTAATTAATTACTAATACTAGGTATATCTGCTCTTCTTGAAAAAACTGGGAACTCGTAACGGCTTGCAATCTGCAATTTTTGTTTCACCCAGATGGAAGCAATCATTGCGATCGTTACCGCCGCTGGCGCATTAAAACGTGAAAACTCGAAGTCGCTAAAAAAGCGGTCTCTCCCCTCGACGTAATTAAATTTATCTCCGTTATTACTATGTCCGTAAAAACAAGGAAAGTGTTTACCATTAATTAATCTTTTTTTAGACGGCGAGCGTGACAGGATGAAAGGCATGCCAACCGTAAAAGTCTCCGGCGGTTGTCGAGGTGAAACAACGAAGAAAAGGAACATAATTAATAAGCGGCCGGTGGAAAATGAACGTTGCGAATAAAGTTCGAGGTAACGTGGGTATCGCGGTTCAACGGGCAAAACAATTAATTCTGAAAGTATATGTTTTAAAAAGAATGTTTCTTGCACAACGGGAGGCAGGTAGAGCCCCTAATCGATCGTTCGATCGATCGATCAATCTTGATTAGCTCGACTGGTAGGGCGCTTTCTCGTGCAGCTAATGTAATTAAAGGAAAATTCTACCGAGCCCGAGAGCTTCCTTCTTTTCTCTAGTCGGCATCGTCGCGATTATACGAATCTCCATCGATAAAATATAAAAGGAGTGACGCTCAAAGTGGCGCACTCGACAACATTTACTCCGCAAGCGTCCACCGATAAAGCGCTTTAACGAGTGCGTTCAGTTCTTCGTGAGTTCCTTCTTCTCTCTCTCTCTCTCTCTCTGTCTCTCTTTCTCTTACTCGCTCTTTCTTCCCTTCCCTTCGAAGCGCGGATCATTAATTAGCTCTGCCGGATGAAAAACAGCCTCTCGCCTATTCGAGGCTGCCAACGAGGCCGACAATAATAAAGCGAGGCAATTAGCCACTTTTAATAACATCGTTCCACCGGACGACTTATTTGTACTTTCTGCCTTTTTAGAGCAACCCCGATCCGGACGCAGCGTATTGTCACGATGTTTCTTCTCGTTTTGGACGCGAACATTCTAATGATTTTCGCGCACGTGTCCCCGCTCGGGCGCATTCGCGGTAATTGCCGCTTAATTGACCTAATTTTCACGACGCTCGCGATAAAAGGACATGCCTGAATTTCACGAATAGAGAGACCCCACCGCCGGAATTGTTACACCGCCGTTTCAGTAATTAATTGAAGGAAATTGATGCGCTCGCTCCTAGCGGATAAAGGACAACTGACAGTCGCGCTCGAGGCTGAAATTAACAGAGTCCAGGAACACTCAGTTTCCAGGTAAATTCGTTTAAACGCCGCTCTTTCCACGCAATTTCAATTGCAGACTTGAAACGTTACATCTGCTGTATAATTTCACGAAAACTCTCCGTTAACATGAAAGCGAACGAAGGAAGAATATAAGAAGCAAAGGAAGTAGAAATAGTTCAGAAAAATTGTTCAAAATATGTTCTTTCGAATTTTGTATAAGTAATCGATAAATGGTTAACCATTTGGCGACAACAAGCGAATTACGCTTGTGAGCTTGTGAACATGATTTTATACGGAAAATTGTTTCATATACAATCACGTTTAATTGGATGACTTAATACGTAAAATTGCTACCACACGTTTAATAAAGTTATATCGTATCATAGAGATAATGAAAAATCACTAACGAAGATTTCAAAATTTCTATTATGTATCCGTAATGAATCTCTACTAAAATATCGTATCGATTTACAAGCGATTAACCAATTCCGAGAACATCTAACCTTCGCCTCTTTTCTGTTGTAGGCTTCATCTTCGCAAAATCCAGAATCTGTACGAAACGGTGAGAACGAGCTTCCTCGACAAGCAAGTTTCGATCTAGAAACACTATATCGAGCGACGACGTATTGGGTAGGGCACGGTTTCCTTTGTACGAGGATGGCCGAGACCGAAAGCGTTGTAAAGTTGTGCCACGGATCCCGAGCGAACAGCCGCTCGTAAATATGCACGGCGCTTCATGAATATGCATTGTTCGCGGTGCATACGCGCCTATACGGCGTGCAGCTCGCCTCTACCGGTACACCTTAAGACCCTGGCAAGTTTCGAGCACCGGCCGCCACGAAATATGACAGCCGCGTTTGTGTCCGTAACCAAAAAAGGAGGCCACCTCGCCGACAGACAGTTTGCTCGTTAATTAACGAGCGAATTGTCGTTGGTGGAAGAAAAAATAAAAGAAGGGAAAAAAAGAGGCCACGTTTCCGTCTATAAATCGCGAAACTGTCAAATCGACGCGAGTCGTATATGTCGTGTCGGATCGCGGCGAAAGTCACGCCAACGCGTTGGAGAAAGTCAACAAGCCGTCGTCGTGCAAATGAGAAATTTTATTGGATCCCCGAAGGGAGTTTCGCGAGGCGACGCGCCGCTGAAAATTCCGGCCGCGACCGACAGAAACGCATGTTAAACTATTAGCTCTGTAAACGTTCGGGGCTACGATGGAATTTCCCTTCTCGCGGAGGAGCGGCAAATTTCATTAGACCCGTTGATCCCGTTCAAATGTTTAATCTGTCTGGATATAATCCGGTGGTTGATCGGAGGAAAAAAGGGCAAAAACTGAGACAGTTTTGTTAAACGATCGACCGATGGATCGGCAGGCGCGCCGAGATTGAGCAAACCTCCTGTTTAAGGTCTCGGATAAAAATCAAAGAAACGTGATTTGCATCGATATGAAAGACACAACTTGTTAAGCATATGCAAAAAGGTACAATAACAACAATCGCTTCCTATTCTTTATACAATATTATTATATTCCATATAGTATCTGTGTACGAAAGCAGATGAAAAGAGAAGACAATCAATCGGCTCTCTAATCAGAAACGTTACTTTCACGTAACTTGTCCGAAACCTTAAGCACGTGAAGAACGTATTCAGGCCACGACTGTATATCCCTCTCTCTTAAAAACACTTCGTCGATCTCAAGGTGGAAAATAAGAAACAGTCCCTCCCAAAAGAGTTAGCCAATAGAGAAGCACGAGTTCACGCCTAGAGAAAAAGGTGTCATTTCATCGCTTTACGCTGGCTTCTTTCCTAACCGCTTTCAATTACACCGACGTACAAATAGATTCCTGCAGCTATATTCATAGCCTCTTAGTTATTTGCATTTGGTCTCTCGTAAAAAGGAGACAAACACGTGAGAAGACCCGATTTGATTCTCGTAAAAACTAAACGACAATCATCGACCTTCGGACGCATCACTATCCAAGTGTCCAGACACTAAGCGAATACGTTCACCAGAGACATTGGTCTCCGTGACACACCTTCACCGATATAACCCGTGCTAGCATGAGCACAAATACATTTACGATCGTACGCACACGAGATGACTCCCTCTATTACTATGTATACGTTCCTGAATAAACATGATTTGCTTGCGCGCCAGCAGGATTACGTATCCTGCACCTTGGCTCGACGAGATGTGGAGCGTCTTAATCCATATGCATGGGAATCCTCGGCGAGGATGCCGACGTGGCCAATTGCTTCTTTTGTTCTTGCACTGTGGAGAAACGTCCCGAGGTGTGTTCCCGTCGTCGATCGGCGACTCGTTTTATGGATAAACACCGAATACGGTGGAGGGAGGACAATTCAGCTTTTTCCCTTTTCTTCTTTTTCTTTCTTTTTCATCGTTTCTTGTCTCTCGACGGTGTTAATACCACGCGCATGAATCATTTATGAACGATTCGAAATAACTTCGTCTCGATGGAAATAGATCGGCAGCGAATGGAGACCCGTTATATAACGCGAACAACTAATCCGCCGCGGTCGAAGGTGCACGAGGACAGCTTTCGCGCTGGCACGCAATCAATCGTCGCTTATAGGAAACAACGCCGCGAATAATTATGGTGCTCGACCGAATAGGGAACGAGGCTTCGACCCGGTTTGCGTGCGAAAGGTTTTCGTTGCTCTTCGATGAAATTGATATGTAACGCATTGCAGCTTGGGGCTGAGTTTCTTGTATCGTATAATGATCCTTTTAACGCGAGAGTATAGTACGTTGCGCGAATATTCAATAACTCCTGATTTTCGTTGATTAATTTATATTGAAGAAGTTAAAGTTGTGTTAGTTCAAATAATTGAACCGAGATGCATCGCAATTAATTAATTAATATCGTGTTTCTTTAAACTTAGACGCGTAATTTTGAAAAAATCCTTCAACAAGATAAAGCCAACAAAAATATCGAAGGAAGAGATCGCAATTCCAGTGCAAACAATCTCTATCCAGCTTCGTCGTGTTCCACCAGAGCAAAATGCAAACTGACGATCAACATTAATTTAAAGACGATTAATTTTTTAATTTACGGAGAACTTTCGTCCAGTAATTTTTTTTATTTGTGTACATCTTTATTTTAGAACCCATGACGTACCATAGGCGATACGGTACACTGATTGACGAAATGATGGAAAATTATATAAAATAAATATTCCCTAAAGCATAAACATAGTATATACAAAGCAATACTTACAAATAAATCCAACTCTCATGAACGAAAGTATTTTATAAGCCCGAAAGATCTGTCTCTAGGTTTCTATTCATCTTTAACTGTACTCAGTATCTATAGATTATATGCTCGTAAATTAGAGTTCAATGAAACAATCAAACGGTAAACGGCCATTGCAATTCTCCTTGACACGTCGATAAATATCCATCACGCAGCTGTTCACCGTATGTCAAAACGCAACGAAAGGAACGCAGTATTAGTCTCTTGATTGTAAGCAATGGAGGAGGGAGTCTCGCAGCTCGCAACTGTCCTGCTGCACCGAAAACGAGGAGTGGAAAGTTCGTCGTCACGGTTCTCTTATACCAGCCGATACAAATATATCCAGCCGTGTAATATTTAAGTGGCACGATGCATATTTATGTCCAGGGCGGGCGAGACGGCCAGGCAAGCAACGAAAGGAAAGACAAACGGAACAGATTGGTTTCCGGTAGCGCAGCTACGCGACGAGGCAGCAGCTGCGCGAGGTCGGCCGTTTCGAAGCCCCGGGTTTGTCACAGGAGGCAGGAAACGCTCGCACCCGTTAATAACCCAATTAAAACGGACAGGAAACCCTGGTAGCCCCGGTACCGTCGGTCTGGACGATGCCACACGATGCGTCGACAGCGTTACTGTTATCGTCGCTATTACTGCCACTACAGGTGTTACTGTATCGAAAGGGGACGCGGTAGAAGTCTCGTTCATGGAATTCGTATTAAATGATTGTTCTATTGCCAACGATGCTCTTCAAAGTTCATGAGTATTGGGACATCTGCTAGTTTCATGTAAAACGTGGTAGTTTAACGGGAATTATCAAGTAAACGCACGATTAATCAGAATTCGTCATGAAAAATTGCGATATAAAATATTATAGAATATTAAATCGTGTTGAAGAATTGAGAGAAATTCAAAGAATGTTTTATAGCGAGTGTAGAATGGAATAACAACAAAACAGAATGACAAATAAAACAATGAATGATACATTTGATCAAAACTGATTGATTGAAAAATACGACCGGTGCGCGAGACGGAAAAATTAGAGATTAATTTTATTATATTAAATTGATAAATTGTTATACTGAATTATTATGTATTGAATGTGTAGATTCTTTCGAGTCTAAAATATCATTCAACCGTTTCGCTTCATGTATGATACAAATGATCTTTTTTAAATATTCAGAGTTGAAAATATCAATTTGTCGGATGATATCTACGTAATCTACATTTAACAAAATTTACATATAAGAAAGATTTGTCAAAAAAAATATGTCCGTATTTCACCAAATATAGTATGTATATTATTTCTGCTATCTTCAAAGATCTAAGTGACCCACTTACATAATGTAAATCTGTCATGTATGATGGATTAAAGCTAATTGCAAATAGTCAGTAAAAGAGTACCCATGTATATACATGATAAAATCCATTAATCAAATTAATAAACTCTTCCGTCATAAAAAAAGAAAAACAACCATGGCTAACAAGACACAGTTGTGATAACATATTGAAACCGATCGAAATTTTTATTTTGTTTTTAAAACACTGAATATTCCCATCCCGTAAAATCAATCGAACGACTATTCATCTGTCTTCTCGGATATTTAGACTTCGTTTGACGGTCCTATAATATTGCGCTGTATGAATGTCCGATTCGACATCAAGTAATCGAAAGTCGATTACAAGCATGCCAGAAATTAAATGTACCAGTTACACCGGTTACAGCCAGTAATTCGAAGCAGATATTAACGGTGTTCGACGATTCACGGATACAAATCTGATTTCCTCGGTCTGGCTACGAAATCCACGTATTTCGCATCGATTCGCGATTAATCAATTACGTAGAAGCAGCGTTCGCCCCTATCACGTGGCCATAAATTTCCGATAATATCGGCAAGGATTAAACTCTATCGTCAAAGCGAAGATAACTCGCGAAATATAATAGTCGGATCGATGCGATTGGAATTCGTGGATCAAATCTATCCCTCACCATTCCCCTTCCCTGATCATAACGAACAATCGTGTAACCCGGCCCAGCTGGAACAACCAATTTCCTCCTTTAATCGAGAACGCGCAATTACACTCCATTACCTTTTACCGTGGGATAAACAATAATTGTAGAACCGTGAGCCTGCGATCCTCGTATTCTTTTCTTACCTGAAACAGTGAAACGAAGCAACAATTTAATACGACGATCAATCGGTCGAAACGAGGACGATGCCAAGTAAAAAAAAAGAAAAAAAAAGAAAGAACGAAACGACCAAAAGCACGACCGTACAATACGGGCACACAGGAAATCGGGGCTACGAAGGAAATCGAGATCGGCGAATCGATTCGTTTCGCCTTGCAGCAAGTAATTTACGAAATATGAAATTGGGTACGCTTTTTATTACGTAGATAGCATGAAATCGTAAAATAAAAATGCTTACGAAATAACTATGTAATAATTGAAGCCAATCCAAAGTGATCAACTCTGCTTTTTATGAACTCGACTTTATTACGCGGGCGTATAGATAGTTGGTATATAAATTCTGGCAAAACAGATGATTTGCTTTCATAAGTTTATTTATCGCGAGAAGCCACGAGGAATTGTGAATCTTGAGACGAATTTTTTAAAAATTGTCTTTTCACGCATCATTATCTTTTTATTTATCAAATTATAGACTTGATCTGTGCGCGTTTTAAACGGTCATTGATATCATTGGATTGTCGATGACACAAAACAAAAATTGTTTAATTTCTTAATCAATTCACCTATTTCATATTGACTTGTATCTGTATTTTAAAAATGTGAAAAATGCGCATTATTCACACAAGATGTTAAATATAAAATAAAATTAAATGATCATATCCAAATTTAATTCGAATTATTGTAATCACCTATGCATAACGATACCAGTTAAGCAATAATTTTTAGGTTTTATATTTAGATTTATCATCCAAACTATAAAACACGAGATGACCGTGTGTATTGAATCAGTTTTGTATGTCGAAAAAATTAACTAATGCTCTTATTTAAAATTTTACAAATGCTCTTTTATAGCTGACTGAGTAGTTTCTTTTATCGCAATAATTTCCTTACTAGTCAAAGCAAATAAGCCATTAAAAAAAACTATTTCTTCCCAACTTTACTTTATTCTCCTCATATGTGTTGCTTCAATTTTTCTAAACGTTCTTTAATTTTTTATTTATCGCAAGAACGTAACTAATACATGAAAACACATAAAAAAGAACTAAAAATACGTATAATCCTAATTACTTCAGAGAAAAATAATTTTCAAAAGTAATAAAAGTAACCATCCCATATTTGCTTCATAATACCATCGAACTTTCAAGCCATACATTACTCCATTCGTGGTTTCAACGTGAAAAATAATTAGGTATATACGTCACCCTATGAAGCATACCCCAGCAACTTAACAAATGATACGAACCTTGCATTAAAAGCTTGAAACTCGACGGTATTAAGCTCCAGCGAGTGTAAATCGAATAATTAGCGATTTTACAGAGGAACACGGCGGCGAATGAATATTCATAAGGTAGGGCGAAATCACTTGCACGTCATCCGAATCAAAGGGGAACGAGGAACGATGCGAATGAAGCGGATCAAAAGATTGGAGAGAGAGTGTGTATACGCGCGGAACCAATAATTTCCCGTATCGATCGGTGTCGATCTCGGCCGATGCGGCGTGAAATCGAAAGGATCGCAACCGTAGCCGCATGGTTAAATGAAAAGCGGCTACCGATGCCTGTTCGACTTGCCTGAATTACTGGCTGCTCGCGAGACGGAGCAGAGGGTCGATCGTTCCGAAAAACAGACCGTAAAGCATTAATTATGTGACTTCCGCACTGAAACTCGTGCTCATCGACCCTCGATATCGCGAATATGCACCGGGAATACCGCATAAATTTGTACCCCGGACGAAACGAGCGAGCACTACCCCACCGATCGATCTCCCTTCTTGTACGCACCGAATGATTCACGGAATTAATGTACAATTACGAGCTCTGCAACTCTTGTGCAGGTTGCAAGTGGTATGCGCTTAATTAAGACGTGCATGAAATGAACGCTGGATTGCCACAAATACATATGGTGTTCCTTCCGAGGAATTCTTTTTAATAAGCTTCGATGTAGTACATTAGTATAATAATACTCCTGGCTACCCGAAGGTTAATGAATTCGAATTTTAATTCGACTGTACGGTCAATTTGTGGGGTAACCTTGTTCTCCAAAGTAGGATTGTATTTTTTGTAATTGCGTTATTAAAGTGTAAAAAGGAAATGGAAAAGACGTTTTTATTAATAAGGGCAGGTGAAACATATTTTCACGTACGTTCGATAATCTATCTCGCCGCGTAAGTAAAAGTACTCATTGAAATTCGAAATATGGCTGGATATGTTTAAATTACATTCAGTTAAATATGATTAGCATTTCGCTTTAGAAGAGAAATGAATGCAATATGAAGATAATATCCGTTAATACGTACTTTTAAATTATTAGTTACGATAATATCGAAATATTATAAATGATATTGTCTATTGATAAATCACACAGAAAAAGGATGACTCGCCTAAATTTTGCTTTTACGTACAAATTGATTTGTCGTTTGGACGTTATTGAAATTAGTCTTGGTTTTTCTACAAAGTATGAAAATGCCAATTAAAATTTACTTTAATATCCATAATTACCAAACTGCTAGTTTTTACGCGTTTATAACAATTTTCAACGTGCAAAAAAGCCTATGATATATTTAATTAATGTAATAATTATTAGTTATAATTCTTACTGCGTAAAGAAATTTTCTATCTAAGTTCCATTTCTTTAATTGTCCAAATTTGAATTTTCATAAATATTCAATCTAATAATTACTTTTTATTATACATTCCCAAACATGTTTAATTTACGTTTACAAAAGAAACTTTTATTTCCAGATTGTTATATGTCAAATAAAAAAAGAAACACAACATATTTATGTATAAATTATTTTAACTTCAGCTATATAATAAAAACAATTTATATGCAAAATCTCGTGAATATTAAGTTGTACGATAGGTTTGTAAAAAAAAGCGATATATGAAAACTTAAAATAGATTGTTAACGTAACTGAACATCGAGCAAAATTCATACATATTAACAAACTGTCTGAAAAATCTTTCTCATAAATATTTCTTTCATAAATATTCAATGGAAATATATTCAACTTGAACAACATTTTATTTCCAGCTAGCAGAAGCTTTTTCTTCAAGTCAGTCGCAGTTTTTCTCGCATAAAGATCTCAGCTGGATAGAAGTAACAAAGTTGCGAATTACGTCGTGCGTTATGGTGCTGTCAAGGTCGTTTCTATTCAACCCTTAATCAGACACATTGAATTTATCGCGCTACGTGAGAGAAGGGTACGGGCTGTTTTGGTTACTGTATAATTGCAGTGTAACGACGGTGTAATTGCCTCGGTTGCTAACAACGACGCCGTGCAACCTCATAAATAACAAAGAAATACTTTACACGTCCTGGATAAACTGTGCATTACGGATAACTATACGTAATTAACCATTCTAAAGTTTGCAATATGGACGAGAATATTTGCCACTTTTTAAGAGTTTGAAAATTTGGTTTAATTAAACCTTCGTATTTCAGTGGTGCTGTTATAGTTACACCGACTCACAAAAGTACTTAACACGAAAAATTTGTATGTCCATATTATACAAATGTATGTATGTGTTGTGTAAAACATTTGCCTGACGATTATATTGGTATAATTTGAAACCGATTTGAAGATGTATGTAAAATTTAACAGGTATTTATTATGCTATAAATTTAGTACAAAATTACTGTACAGCATGAAATAGCTATCTTGAGCATAGAATAAATGTTAAATGAGGTATTATCGGGGTTTATTAATGTAACGAACGTTTAAATACTTCTGTAATTTCTGTAAACTTTGTCTGCAATAGAAACAGTATAACCATAATAACTGGGTCTCGTTGTACTGCTAATGAAATTTCAAAATGTTTCATATAACACACAATATACTCATAAAAGGGGTCTACAAGCAATGTTTAAATGCCTTTTACCTTGCAACTATAAATCCGACATAGAAAGCAAAATTTTCATATTTAAGGAAAAATAATTCATTATTAACGCGCTATAAATCCTCCAATTTTCTCGGTCTTCGTAAAATTATACGGTAAGCCAAGAGTACGCGGTTCCCACACGAGGAAGTAGTAAAGTAAGTAAAGTTTATTTCGTATGTCGCACTGGAGTAAACGAGAGAACGAAGCGTACAAAATAAAGAAAAAAAATACAAAAAATAAAAAGAAAAGAAAAAGGAAAGAGGGAGAAAGGAGGGTTTCGAGTTTGCGTTGCCCGATTCGATCGGCGTGCGTGTGACCGGTGATAAGTTAATGCCGCGATTGCCGTACGTGAAAAGAGTGAAAGGGTCGGTGTGCAATAACGGGGGAAGTTTGGTCGCGATACGAGGCAGACGAAGGAAAAGGAGAAGAAAGAGGCAGGGGAGAAAAAAAGGAAGGAGAAGTACCGGTGCAGTTGCACTCATTTACTTTCCCTGCCAGCGTGAGTCACACATGAAAGAGCCTAATCTCACGCGATCGTGTCGTGTCCGGTGACCCCTGATCTCCTCGCGAATCCCTGTGCAAGCCCCTGTCAACCACCCCCTCGTGGCTCGGTGCACAGTTCTTTTCGTTACACGCATTTAAATGACGCTGCTTTACATTTTTTTCTTCCCGAATATTATGGTTTTATTCCGGCGTTATCGTCGGTGCCGATCTTCTCCTGGGCAACTCGCGCTCATTTATTTTCGACGGCCACCTTTCCTCCCTTTCTCCGTTTCTCTGTCCCTCGCGCAGTTTCTGTCGTGTCTACCTGCCTGTTTAATTATTTCTTCGCACGGCTTAATGGATAAACATGTTCACCACGTTATTACACCTATGTTAAGTCGTTGGCTGGTGTTGTAAAGGCTCTTAAAGCGTGGGCGTTGTTCAGGCTCCTACGTAACTCGTAGAGAGCTAGTTATTTTGGCAAGCAAAAGAAGTTTGTCGATACTAATATGCTAGAAATATGTTGATTGGTATACTCGAAGTTTCAAAGGTATATAAATAAAGATTACGGGAGACGAACGCGATAAGCCACGTTCTCCTTTCTTTCCTGCAGAGGGGTAGTTCTCCAACACGATATATCGCCAGTTAGACCCGCGTTTCTAAATTATTTAATTTTGTCATTAAAGTGACGATATCTTCTTCTTAAATCGAAAGATCAACAGATATGTACATAACATGTTTTTCTCCTATCGATCGTCAGATAAATGATCAAGAGTCTATGCAAATTCAATTTTAACGATCTGTTCCAAAATTCAAACGCTCGTCTCTTCAGCCTCCTTCTCGTCGTCACCAACGTTATCGGTTGATATGTAGCCGGTCGCCAATGAAGCGGTATAACGCGATCAATTACACCAATTCTGGCGTTAACTGCGGTTCGAGGCTGTTGGTCGCTGGGTCGAGACGTCTGATCGTTGGTATATGCGGCTAAAGTCCCGATCAAATAATTTGACGCATACACTCGGTGAAGATAGTGCAAAATTAAATGGTTTATTGGCGGGTATCGAGCCGTGACGCTGACTCGAACAGCCGAGCTGAGAGCGACTGCAGGAAGACTATAGGAAAGGCTCATTAGCCGCAGACAGTTGACAGGACAAAGCTGGATTGTTCTTTCCCCTCTGCTCAGCCTCAATGTCGACCCCCGTATCACCCTTTAGTCCGCCGTCATTCGTCGTCCACGAATTAAGGATCTTGCTTCTCGGGCTCGTCAACCGGCAATCCAAATCAGGTAAGAGACATTGTCATCATCGTTCGCTACCCATGTTCTTCGTATGCCTTTCTCTTCTTCTCGTTGGTATCACAGCTCACATCACTAATCACGGCCTGGCCATTCACTCTCGTTTCTCTCTCGCACTCTTCCATCCTATGCCATCGGTGCGACACCAAGGCAGCCTTTCACGTACAAAAATAGCAGCCGCTTTGTTCCGTGCTCGCACGACCTTTTTCTGTTTCTCCTTGTTCGCTCTCGTGTGCTCGTCGTCGTTGCTTGCTCTTGTTTTTCGATTTTCTTACGTTCATCACTTTTTCCGCCCAGACGATCCTTTCAATGCGACCTCTTTATAGGCGATACGATAAATGCTCTTTATCGCGCGCTCCGAAGCATCACCGACTGCCGAACGTTGGATGCACGAGCTCAGAAAAGAGTAATTCGATTTCTTTTAATGGTGAGTAAGATCCGTGTAATCAGAGCCATTCGTATCGAAGAGTTCATCGCAGAGGTTTTCAAGATCTTGAAAATCAGTTTGACATGTTCAAGCCTGCTGCGATACTGTGTTGCCTGTATTAAGCCACGTTGAACTTTCCATTCGAGTGATCAAAAATGTTTCCATCGCGTATAAAGCAAGCGATAAGCGAAAATTGGTTCGAAAAGATAACACGAACGTGACAAAATTTCGCTAATAATTTTATTTCTTTAAAAAGAAAAGAAAATGAATTACTAGAAATATGACAAAGAAATATCGACAATCAATTGGACGTTAGAACGTGTTTGAACAGCAAACAGTCTTAGGGAATTGCTGAACTTTGTATTCGTATGACATTGAAAGAAAAAATGTTTAAATAAGACGAGACAAATTTGAGGACAAATTGCAGGGAAAAAGAAAGGATCGTAGAAATTTACATCTCATTAGAATTCGCACAAATCGATTGATTCCTTTCGATGTACTTATACACCGTTCATTTCGTCATTTCAAAGAACTCACGTACTATATCGCGATTAAAATGTAAATCCACGCGCCGACACCGGTCAGTCGATAAAGCGTCGTGATTTGCATTGTCGATAAGCGTAAATGAACAATCCCGATCGTTTCCGATTCAGTTAAAAATTGTTTCGCATAATTAGCACGCGATTCGGGCGAACGCTATCTGCCCGACTTCTCGGTTAATACAAGCGCGGCATTAGCATGCGCTCATTACGCATTAAAATCAGTCGCTATCGCGTTGTGATTGAATTTCACAGGTCCGACGTGAGCGAGTTTATTAACAGACATGCATGCACGATCCATCACAACCATTAAATGCAGTGTGTTGACACTAGACGCTCGAATGTACTTATTTTTATTCAGTTACGCTTTTCTCTTTGTTGCTTTATTCTTAATTTTAGAATACTAATTAACAATAATATTTATTAAAAACACGTGCACAAGAAATCGTATGCAATTGACAGAATTAACCACTAACAGAATTCTAAGTAGAATAAGGTTTTCAGAATTATAATATTAAATACATTTCTGAGAAATATCTAAGCAGTTTCGCCCCAGTCGAACGTTGGCCCCGTTCAAACGTTCTTTCCGGGAACAATTCATTTTCGAGAAACAACCGCCGTTTGAGATCGACGTAAGCGCTTTATTTGTCTGCCGTTCGGTGTCCTCGAAAGAGGATCGAGGCGGATCTGTCACGCTGAAGCGTGACAAAACGACCAGTGCCGGGAATCGGTCGCGGTTTCAGACGTGATGAATATACAAGCGGAGACAGCTTTCACGGCTATGGAATGTCGAACGTGGGTGAAAAAAATGTGTTGGGCTATTTCCGAACATTCGTCGATTGTTTTTTTTTTATCTCTCGTTAACAATCGATATTACGTTGCTTTCTATTAAGCATTGTAATTTGTCAGTTTTACTTTTATTCGACGATATTAGCTTTTAATTAATTAGGTTCAGCGTTTGTCACTTGACGTTTACGTAACTGACATTTTGCATTTCATCGATAATTTCCTTTTTCGCTTATGGACATCTCGGTTTCTTAATATGAAACATTTTAACGTTGGAGCTACCAAAGTTGTGAAAGTGAGCGATTTCAATTTCCTTGTCTTTATAATTATGTAAGAACATAATATTTATAATTATATAAGAATATAGAAAGAGAGAGAATATATAGATAATTTTAACAAAATTAATATCAACTTTTATTCAGATGGAAACGCAACTCTCTGTTCCTATTTTATTTTCACCATACAATTTTAACCATAATTATTTATACAGGTTGTACTTAAAACTTAAGCATATGCTAATTCTATTTTTACTTAGCACAGATGACTTTCTGCCTAGATATTAAAGGATGTAAACAAATCAATCAAATTCGTAGACATGTCTGAACTACGAAATAGAAAGTGAGCTCAGTGACAAATAATGCCTATGGAAAATAACTGTCAGAGAGAAATATGAACACTGTGTTGACTCAGAATTAACGGATGACTAATTATCTGACAAAAGGTCGAAGAACTTAATGCTATATTTCAAATATTTTTTGATGAAATGAGAATAAATTTGAGGACCTACTTTTGAATATAAAAGTAGCCTAACGGTATCAAATATAATTTATATTAGCATTTTTGGTTAAAAATACCGTTATTAATATAAAACTAAATATCATGACATACTATATATAATGTAGTATAAATCATAATAATACAGCAACTATTTTATTATTTTCCATTATTTACATGTTACTAATAGACGATTAAGGAATGATAGTGTAATTTATCAATAATCTTTTCCAGATAAATGACTTTTAGTTTTTATGTATCATAACACTCATTCCGGAATACATGAATGTATCACATCTTAAGGACGATTTCACTTTTGCAATAAGAAAGAGAAGATGTTTTCTGTGACATCGCATATGCCAGGTACCGGAATCCATTGTGCCACTTGTTGCAGTTTTGAAATAACTTTCTTCTCACAAAGCACAGCGACATAATTCAATTTACCTATAATAAATTGTATTTCAAAACATACAATTAACAAAAGAATTGTAACGCTATCTGTCGGCGATTAATTTATATTTCAATTTATAACATATCGAGATAATTTCGCTTTTAACTTGTGTTAAAGTTTATATTCAGTCATGGTGGAACGTTAATATAGATCATATTAATAACCTTCCACACGTTGAACCATGCATACATTAATAAAATTTGCGCAAATATATGCCAGCTGTGACTGCGACGATTAAATCGCCAACATTATTTATCGAACAGGTTTCCTACGATTAATTACATTAAACCGGACTTACAGGATTAAAATCCGCTTGATATATATGATTCATTATATTTTGTTCGTTATGCAATTTTAAAAAAAGATATATTTAAGATGTTTACTCAGTAAATGTTCGTCATTGTGTTTTATTCTAGGTAAACTTTTTAACTAAGAAGCGAACGTTATACAAAGATCATTTGAAGTTTTAAAAGAAGCTTGTCAAAGTATCAAAGAATCAATTGAAAAATGAAAAATTCGAACGTTCTTTAATTAACTACGTAACATTCTTCTTTCCAATTAAACATTACATTCATTACATTTGCAGAATATTTCAATCCTAACAAGACATATGCGATGAATCTAAAAAAAAAAAAAAAACTCAACTAAAACACATACAAATGACTAAATAACGACGAACAAAAAGCTGAAAAAAGCTCGACGTAGATCGAAATTAATGGAAAGTGAACACGAGGGAGAAGAACGATCTACAATTCGTTTTCGTCCACATGTGTCAGGTCGGGGCAGAACGCAACCCCGCCGTTACGGCGTCTCGGCTGATTTATCGAAATTTCACGTCGAATTGGCTCGCACGGGGATCAACCAACAGTGAATCGGAGGACAGACCGAAAAGAACGTGGCTGTTAGTCGGCCGGCTCATAATTTGTTCACGGTTATTTTTAGGCGAGTCTCAATCTCGTCGTGTCGACACGAATGAGAGTGACTCCTCGGCGCCAGTGGTACTGTCAGTCGTAACAGTGACAACGAGACCGAGACCGTTCGATGCTGGAACGAAAATAAATCCCTGGATGGGCTACGAAGGCTCGCAAGAGCCACGTATCCTCGTGGAATTTCGGGACACGTGTGCAAACACTGCGGCAAAGCTCGTTATTGTTCACCAGCTAGAATTCCCGCGGTTTTATTCATCGACGATTTCGCGAACAACGCTGCCTTTATCCTGTTCTGGATTTCCCGTCAACGAACGCTTAAAACGATTTCTGCGAATAGCCACGGTTTATGTGGAAATGTACTGCTATATCCAACATAGAAATTGTAAATTAATAGAATACGAAGAAATTTTTATACGCTTAAATTTACGGTTTGGGAAAGTTATCATTTTCATAAATTTAACCTTGCGATTCGGAAGTTACGGTTTTTGTAGATTTAACTTTACGATTTGGATAGAACATTTTCTATTTAAATTCCTATTCTTTGATACAAAAGGTGTACAGATATAACAGATGATACATTGGTGATACAATGATGTACAAACGATACTTCAAAAGCTAAAAAACGATAAATAATAATAATAAAAATCCCAAAACTGTATAACGTTGAACGTATATTATTTTCAAGCATTTATGGTATCCAACAAGTTAGGAAAAAACGATATACATATAACAACAAATACGTATAAACAAATAAATAATTCATACAATCTGAACATAATAGAAATTAACGGAAAAAGTGTGAGATTAGTAAATAATTAAAAAAGTATTATATTTGTATTACATCTTATTGTTTGCCATACGCATTACCCAATTTATGACACGCATTGCTATACTCGATCGTTGCATCGTTATATTATAATCTGTTTATAATAATAATCGATACAGATTTGTTTCTCGCGATATGACTTTCTCTTTTCGCAAATAGATAAAAGCCTGATTATAAAAATTAAATTTCATATTATTTTCAGAGAAACTAATAGAATCAATTAAATAAAGAAACTTAGATCGTCAGCGATCCTCGTAATTAAATAAAGAATTCAGGTTAATAACAATTGCTACTGTCTACACATATGTATATCTAATATCTGAAATGATTATTATCTATAGTAGTTAGCAAATTAATTTTCATACCAGCTATAGGATCAGTAAGCTGGAAATCATAAATTGCAATTCAATACGGCTCATTACATATATGGTTACGAGTACCGATAATTATTAATTGTAATATTGGTAATTAATCTAACGCTCGTAATTATCGAATTATTTAAGCATTTCACAAAATCCAACATACGCAGAATTAGCTTACACGCATCAATTATGTTGTATTTTATTAATTCTAAAAATTAAATAGAAATTATAATTATAGAGCTATTTTCATTCAATTTTCTTTTCAAGTAACAATTCCTACAAGCCAATTTAACCTAAAATTCAATCTATTCTTTAGATACACTTTTAGAACCCTATTATTTAATCTGTTAATAAAAGAACTAGTTTGATAACGGTCGAATATAATCTTTCATTGCTTCGAACAAATCCTTTCTAAAAAATGCTAACCTCATTCAGATGTCGTAATACCAATTCCATTATTTCTGTGCTATTTGGTTATCTAAATCGCAACATAAGCATTGCCTATGATTTGCACACAACATCGTCATACTTGTTACGAATTTCCATTTTTACCGAATTAAATTACAATAGATCCACGCTAAGTCGCGTGCAGCAGCACAATAAACGCAGCTCCTCGTAGATATTTTCTATTTCCAGGCAGAATGCTGTACAATATTTCGAACAAGACTATGACACAATGGTGTATTCAGATAATAGAAACACATTTATAATAGAAACTTGCAGCTGTATTATCAGATTTTCGACAATGACATATTTTCCTACCCTTCGTCCGCTTCACGCTCGTAAAACGCAAACAAGTGTAAACGACGCGGCACGCAGAGAACGTGCGGTTCGGAACTCTCATCGAACGAGAGACCAGTAGAACGTATCGCGTGATAACGCTTTAACCGTGCTATTTCGCATAACGCCGACAAATTTCACGCGAACGCGTCCCGATAATCTTATCTGCGCGACAACAGATACGAGACGTGTCCCACGACGAGTAGATTCCGTTAAATTACAAGAGCCCCAAAAGAAGCTACGTCTTGGGCAGAAATAGACACGATATCGGCGGCGTTCGAAGCAAAAACGGGAGAAGAACAAGAAAATACCACGCTACCAAATGGAGAACCTTTGGAAGAGGGTCTGTCACGTGGCGCAAAAAAAGGCCAACTGTTTCTTTCAAGATGAATCGTTCGGGGACACTTGTCGAGTGGAATGTCTTCTCCCGTGAGATTAAACCTTGCCTCACGCTTCTCCTGTTCCGTCACCGCCTCGTCCGAAATAAAGGACGGGAAGCTTGTCCCAGCTGTGATAATGGTCCAGCGGATCTCGTCGATAAATCTCATTGTATTAAGGCTAGCTGCTGCTGTTGTTGTTACTGTTTCTGTTGCCAGACTGAACTTTCCTTAGCCTTCCTGCTATACCTGTCTCTACTCTCGATACGTGCCTCAAGTTATAGTTTCAGTTGACTTAAGTTGTTGCACATGTGCGACTGTCTCATCCCTATGATATGAACGGATATTCACTGATTCGCTGCACGTAATCTAGTTGTAAATTGTAACAATCAACGACCACTTTGTACCTACGTGTACTATTATTTCTCACAGTAATATTAAACAAATATTCATAACAATAATCTCAACAGTATTCCACATAGAATATCGATACATTGAGATTGAAAAATAAGAAAGTTATTCAGCTATCGAGCCTCCTGTAGCAATAAAGACAAGCAATTTAACAAATAAAAGTTACCATTTATACAACAACCAATAAGCCCTTGGGCATTTAGTAAGCAAATATTACCATGTCTCAATAAATACAATGCACGAAGTTTACATGCAAACTGCATGCACAGTCGTAGGTATTCTGTATTAATTAACTCTGCCAATTTCTAGATCAAAGCTTTATTAAAGATGGGAACAAAATCTGTTTTCGATATCAACTGTTTCGAACAACAGTTCTGGTTAATTAATTGCACAATAGAATTACATTTCGCCATTGAAGTTGAAACAGAGAAAAAGGAAAGAAATATCATATGAAACTGATGAAAATACAATCTCACCGAGGAAAACTAATATCTATATTCGCAGACCCAACAAAACAGGAAGATAACCGGCAAATCTATATTGTACATATATGTTTTATGCACACAAAGAATCTGTCCCATGTGGACAGGGACAAGAAATTCTTTTTCACGAACACTCTCCGATTTCTTTGGGTGAAACTTTCAGTATGTGGAGACCATCCCAAGGGCTCTGTAAAGATAGAAACTTCACTCCTTCTCCCTAAACAATTGATACACCGGAAGGGAAATTGCCCCCTTTTAAACTTTCTTTCGATACGATTGACCGCGTTGAAGATACGACGTGAAAAACTGCCATGAACCACGAGTATCCTCGATATAACAGAAAGAAAAAGAGGGGAGAAAAGGGCAAACGCGTGAATAAATTTGCAAGGGACGTTCGGCCGAAATATTACGATATAAATATCTATATTTCAGGAAAGGCGCTCGATTTCGCGATAGAATTAATTGTTCAGCAGTTTACGTTTACGTAAAACAGATCAGCGAAATTGGGTTAATACTTTACAGGTAGCTTTATGCAAATTCCTCCGGCATAGAAATGTCAAAGCACACCGAATTCGATAATTATCTCGAAATTAATTGAGTTTCTCTTGCATATATACATCGCAACAAGATACATTATGATAATTGTTTCCTCTGTTAATTGTAGAATGCAATTTCTCGTTAGAATATAGAAACGCTGCATCGAGCAAAGAAAACATCACCGAGCATCGAATTAAATTTTACGAATTAAATTGTGCACGCTTAGCAAATATATTCGCAGTAAATGTAATGACAAAATTTACACTAATAGATACATAAATAGTAAGCGTAAAAGATAGTTTTATTTTTCGATTTCATTCCATTTTTTTAATAATCTGCGTTAATCGTAATCCTGACAATATTAACGATTTAGTTCTTAATGATAATATTAATAAACGGAAAACATCGACAGTAGATTTATATAGCCATCGATGTATTTCTGTATTTTGTTTCAAATGACATTTGACGCGTATACAATAGAATTAATATCAGAAAATTCAACTAACCGTTTGAATCGTTTCAATCACGCTACAACGAAACAAAGCGCCATTATAATGGATTTATACAGACAATACAACAATAAATAGCACATAATGCAATGATGTTTTCGCACAAGCTACGTGTACAAATTTTAAGTATTTTGCATCGTATTTTATTGAGATTATATAATTTGGAAAATAAAGGAAGTTTTACGTATGAAATAATTCATTTTAATTAATTATGAAAAATCTCTCTTGTCTCGATGTTTCGGCACAGAAATAATATCTAAAATTATCATTGTTTTCTCTTTGCAGTATATTCATTTCGAAATAAATGGTTTCGTTACCATATAACAACCTTGATCATCCCATTATGTTCAAATTTATGCGATCGTGTCTTTAAATTAACGTAATTCCAGTGGTAAAAAATTTTTTTGTTTAAAATTTCACTGAAACCATAAATGTAAATATTCTTGTAATCATATCATCGGTGATAAATTTGAGAACTTACACGTATCGTACTTTGCACATTGAACAATATTAATGACTTTCATCGCATAAAATACGGAATACGAAAATAATAAATATCTTAAGATTATGTTACCTTCCCCCACTTACATCGTCGCGGTTAATTATTACTCAGAGATACATAAATAATACATTCAAAGTTGAACACATTCACGGCTGATAATTTAAATTTTCTCTTCGAAGAGTTGACTCTTAAACGTCATGCTTTGCATCATTTATCACTAATGCAGACAAATATAAAACATATATTCAACACATATATTATTCTTATGTTCAACTGTAGTTTAATTATAAGGAGACGCGATATTATATTATCGGTCAAAGTGAAATCATTTTTATAGAATTTCCAATTTTAATTGAATGCCGAATTAAATAACAAATAATGTGAATGTTAATATTAATTTCAATCTTAAATGTTACAGGTATTTTACGTACATTTACGTACATGATCTTGAACATAACATTTGCTCATAGAATTATTTTAAATAAAGACGATATATCGTTTAATTAAACAATCTTTTTTTTTTTAATATTTTATTCAAACAGTACCCAAGCTTGTTTTCAACAAACGTTTTATAGCGATCAAAATTCGGCGTGTCACATTGCAAGTACGCGCTTGCGAGCGGATCTATTTGTGTTTCCAAAAATCCAACGAAACCCAGCCTAGTAGTATATAGTCGATGAAGTGTGAATCGTGGACCAGCACGTCGACGCGAATTAATACGTTGAAAAGATAAAACCGGCTGGACAGGCGTCAATGACGAACGACCAGCGAACAAATTATCCTCGCTGGCTAGCCGGTTCAATTCGTTCTAAACGAAGCTTCCCGCAGCGCAAACAAACACGTTAACGTCCTTTAGACTCCAATTAAAGCGAATTGTTTAATTTCGCTGGGAATTTTTCTATTGCTTTTCCCTTTCTGTCATAAAACCATCACAATGATGGGTGACTGAAGATTCAAACAATACGAGTTCCATGATATACGATGAATGAACTACGAGATTGATCAGCAATGTGACAAGACATTTAGGAAATTTATACCCTGTAAATTATTCTTAGTTCGTTCAAATACGACTTATAAAGATCTTCGCATTTAGAAATTGGTCTTTTGTGATCCAGGAACCTCTTTCTACTTATAAATGTACGTTATAATCGTAATATATAATTATGGCAAATTACGTCTTGTATTTTGGATAATATACCACTTGCAATTACATTTGAAAATTCTATCTCCTTTCTATCTTCAAAAGATCAACGTTTGATACAAAAGAGACAAGACATAAGACGAGTTCAATATTCAATTGTATTGCAGCAGAAATCTATTCCAATAGAACCTCACATTACATCCCAAAATTCTATCTTCTCTTCTTTCTATCTAGTTAAAAGACGTTCGATGCAAAGAAACATATGGCAGAAATTCAATATTTTAATTCAACGATCTCCATAAATCATAAAACTACTTTCCAACCTACCCGATTCGCGAAGACCGCTAATCTCTTCATCCACCGACATTGAGCGAACTTCGACTCGTAGCGTCGTAGACCTTCACCAGAAGCAGTAGGTACTTTTTTTTATCAAAGGTTACACCTTCCACTTTCTAACGACTACTTGGAAATTGTCGGCCGAAACGTAGAAAGGGTCGTGTCTCGGCGCAAGAATGTTGTTAGCCAAGCTTTTCTTCGAAAAGAAAGGGGGAGGGAGGAAAAAAAGAAAGAAAAGGGAGAAAAAGTAGCGCTATCACGATCGAAATAAAGTTCACGCGACAACGCCGTTATGTGTGCCGGGCACACAATGCGAAAGAACAGGGGTGAGTTATCGTGACGCATTGCCGGCTGCACCGAACGCACGTGGCCTGATGGTTGTTATCGGTCCTATCGGCCAGTGGCTGTATCAGTGCCGTCGGCACCGCTTATCGTCGCCGACGCCTGGCGTCGATCAGCAACCGTTATGAATTGTTTCCGCGCAAGTGACCGGCCAATCGCGACGTTACCCGGCCAAACGAAAAACTAGTTCCCCTCTGCTCGTTTACGAAGCACAAAATGCCGGAGACGGTAAATTGCTGGCCACTGAAACGCGAACAAACGATATAATGACAGGACGCGTTGTCTTGTCCATTGAACACTCGAACTGTGAATCGCTGTTACACAGAGCTGTATAAGCGTGCTTCATGTTTCGTTTCTTTTCTTTATTTCGTTCATCGTTCGAGACTATCAATCCGCAGATTTAACGATCAAAGATACGCACGAGGGAGTTCTCGTTCGTAATTAATACGTCGCTGCGTGATACTTGAATAACATTGGTTTTACGTTGATAAGAATACGTTGCAATGCATTAAAATAATATTACAATGTGTACTAGTAACTATGTGGATCTATTCGTAAAATTTGCTTGTTCTTTATATGTTTGATGATTTTACGTTAGATATATATGTATTTTGTATTTTATACTATTTTGCTACTTCCCATCTATGTTTACTTGTTTATTATTCATTATTAGACTACAGATGTTTATACATTTATGCTAGATATAAATGTGAGAAAATGCATGAGCACAAATGCAAAGTATATAAAATATTTCAAAGATAAGACATAATTTTATTCGCGTTTATTTTCTTTATCAGTGTCTGTAAAAATATGCGTTTACATAAGTCTGCAGTGTACCCATTACATTCTTCGGTATTTATATGGTCTTATATTTCTTCGTCTGTACGTATAAATCTGATGCATACACGGTGTATGTAACTATCGATAAACAGGCTGAAAAAATAAATAAAGAAGAGAAGAAACATGTTTTCTTTTAATGTCTGAACTATAAATCGAAAACATTAGATTATGATGATATATAGTACTGTTCAAAAGTCTTATTATATTTTATAAACAAAAAAATAGAATATTACACGAAGATTTATTTTAATAAAAATAATCCTTCCACAGTGCGATCAGAAACTTTTCCGAAGAATTGTATACGGTCTAAAACTACACTGTACTGTATTTCGCTCTCGATATTTTATTCCTCAAGTATAGTGACAAAGTTCGCAATAGCCCGACAGCATTCGACAAATCCCTCGTACCTTCCGAACATTCGCGTTGCGTCGATTAATCTCGGTCGTGCATCTAGCGTTATTACACTTAATAGCCTTTATGGTCGTTAAAAAAAAAGCTACTTTACACGAAGCTGTCGACGAAATAACGCGCGTGAGCGCGCCGGAAAGAAAAAGAGGGTGGTTAGGTGGCAAAAGCGGAAGACAGCTGGCGCTGGTTCGTGTCGCGTGCGCCGCGGTAAGCGACAACAGCTCGCGTCGCTTGGCTAAGCACATTAGTCCCGACAACCGTAATTAAAACTGTTACGTGACAACATTGGTCAGGCCCAACGTTATCATACAGTTAGCATCGTCCCCTAATAACAATATATTTTTCTCCCCAATGCCTCTGTGTCGCGTCTGCGATTCGATTTATGGTACACGCGTCCCGTTGATAGACAACCATCGCGATCGGAATATCTTTGATGGTCACTAGGATTTCACGAAGGCGCCGAAATATGTCCGTTTAGAAAACAACAACCGCGATGTAATACATACGTGCAGTGTAAAAGTGACACGACGATTTGATCGCATTGAGAATCGAATCCTTCCCGACCTAACGAGATCCTTTTATTGCTCCTTTCAACGATCTTTGTTGCTTTCAGTTTGAAACTCAATTGCTTCTGACAGCATTTCTTTCCTAGATGCTCTTGCAAAATAATTTACTAATTGATACAACCAAGTGCAATATGGTGAAATAGCGAACGTAGTACTTGGTTTTAGGTTTAGTTGCAGATGCGTATGATTTTTGAACCATTCCCACGTTAATAGCAAATATACTAATTTTTATATTAATCCGGAGCATTTATAGGTGTGTACTGCAATGTAGAATTGAGAATGATGAAATACGCGATTTTGGTGCCGTTAGATGATTTAGTTCTGATTATAGTGAAATTTGCCAGCTGTTTGGCACACTTATTCGTTAATTCAATGTATATGTGATACGAATGATAACGATGCACTTAAATTCTTCGCTCGATGGCATCGATCCAATTGCTTAAGAGAACGAGAGCGATATATATTTAAAAAAATAAGTTTGGGTTTGTTAAATTTTCTACAGGAAAAATTATTTTATGTAAATGGACTTTTATGAATATCGTATTATTGCTCATTGTAATATCTTTATTTTAATGAAAAGTTAACAGGTGTAAGAAAAAAGCAACGAAAGCTATGCATGCGTTCATTTTAAAACAATTTTATACATTTGTTTTGCATGATAGCTCACTAACCGCATAATTCACAGCATGTGACAAATTTGTTAAATAATTATTCAAATTAAATATAATAGAGAGTAAATAAATTAATAAAACAATTTCAAAACGATTTAACATACCCTTAACAGGAATTACTACACTGAAAATATTGTTCCACTATAAATAATTTGAAGGTATACACATTTCGTGAAATAACATAATGTAAATATTCATATATCCACTTACAAAATTTCTCTCCGTTGTATTCGCAAGTATCGTAAATAAATTACACCCAGCAAAAATGGAACGATGAATAAGGAAAAATTAATTACGCCCAATTATACCGTAAAAGGTACACAATTTTATCTTATTTGAATATAAAATATCGCAATTATACCAGCTTGCAGCATTCCACGCAATGTGTTATTTAAAGAGGCCATCATGCAGAATATCGTGTATTAATTATAGCGTATAAAATAAAACACCTAGCTTTATAATACATTATGAATAAATCAGTTCTCGTTAATAAAATCATATTGATACTTCGAACAGACATTACTTAAGTAAATCAATATCTTTTAGAGTAATCACTTTAACCTTTCACTTAAAACAACTTTTTTTCCCCCCTATCTTTATTTTATCCGTACCCATAAATTCAATAGTAATTGTACCGTAAAATACACAATTTCGAACAACTTAATGGATTTTTAATAACCACATATACATAGACCCACAAATTGAGCTGAAATTATAATATCGTTCAGTAATTATCACATAACATTATACAAACACATAAAAAACGTTAACCGTGACTGTCAATAGTCATGTGTATCAAAGCAATATCTTTAATTTTCCACTTAATACGTTTTTTTCGCTTGTCTTTAATTCACTCCTATCTACTTAAATAATTCGTAAGGTGTAGAAACTTGGAGCAGCTTAATGGATTTTTAATAAGTATTTACATACCTGCCTCTAACATACACACGCTGCCATAATGTACTTTTTTACCGACATTCCCTTCGAGGCTTCAAGGTTAAAGAACCTTGACCACGACAATCTAAAATACCTGAAACCATTTATATAGAAATCCATTATTACTTCCAGACAGAAGCCAGACGAAAGCTAAAGCGGACGGAAACCACTTCTATTCTTGCGCTCTCTACACAAACATCGATCCACAGAGGGAAAGCAGGAATTTACGAATTAATCGCAAATCGTCTTCCCTTTCATTATACTCGCGCTATCGTCGACGACTCGCCAATAAGCGTATTATTTGCGATATCTCGCAGGGAAAGCTCGTGCATGCGGCAAAAGGTATAATAACTTTCTTGAATGGGAGAACGATACCCGATGGTGTGCACGTTTCGCACGTAGCCCCAGTGCCACGTAGACGTGGCGACGGCATGGCATGGCACACCGGACACCGACCATGATTCACGGCTCCTGGGCTTTGCACTCTGTGCATGCGCCACAAGCGTTAATGCCACATTAGCGGCGCACTTTTCCCGAAGTTAATGCACCAGCAAATTCGCATTTAAAGTATCCATTCACCGCGGCCGACGCCGTCCACGGCTTCAATACTGTTTAACGACGTAATCTATGCGGTCGTTCGGCGGGAAAGAAATCCGTGACATTCGACAATTCACCTGTCGAGGAAATTGCCATGGAACGTTCCTTTAACCCCGGCGACGGGGGGATAAAAAAATGTAATATGATATATAATATACGCGCATACACGTGGTAAGATACGATATACCCTCGATGAATTTTTTGAATAATTTAAATTGTATACGTTCAATTCTTTGCTCTAATATCAAATTTATATTCTTGCGTTTAATATTTAATTCATTTATGTCGAATGCAAATAGGAATTATTCTTCATTGTTAAATGAAAAAATATTTTTGTCACTTCTATAATGAAATTCATATGTCTAGATCTATATTTACTAAGTACAAAAATATTATTAAATCAGGAGAATAGTTTTTTTAATTCAGGTAGCTCTTATATTAACAGTGATAAAGAATGTAGAAAATTTGTAAGCTTTATAATATTAATTATCATCAGTTCGCTTTTGTAACACGTAGAAACAACGTAACAATCGCGAATACGGTGACATACAAGCTGTTTGCTAACCACGTAAAGTTTACTTTCCGATGCACGTTTCCAGCCACGTATGCTTCATTCTGGGCGAACGTATCTTATATAATACACCAGTACAATAATTAACGTGAGTGCATACGGAACATCATAGATACAATGTTGCATCTCGATTATCCGGACTAATTGGATGACGTGCAGCCCGAATGATCAAACGTTTGATTAATCAGTTCCGTAATCAAGATTTCAGCGCTCGCGCACTGTTTGTTTTGTTATATAAATGAAAGATTACATCTTGACATTTGTATTGTTAATCGAGATAACTTTAGAAAAAATGTGCTATTATGAAACCTATTCAATGACAAAATTAACCTTTCAATAGTTAACCCATTTGTCGATCATGAGAAACGATTGAACATTTTGTCTGTACTCTGTAAGATATGATCAGATGTTAGGTATATACATTGCAGCATCGTGAATTAATCAAATATCTCAGAACGAATGCATTCGTAATTGCTTACATTCTGCGTTTAACATATTCATATAACCGTTGCATTTCAGGTTTCTTTTTTAAGTATCGTCAAGGTATCTAAGATAAGTTACCAAGGACAGTGTATTGGAACAAGAATTAGGTATTATTTAAAATGAAGACTTTTCTAACGAGACAAGAGAGTACAATTTAAGGAACAGATATATGCACTTTAGTAACAGTGAGTGTACTAACAGACAAATATTATCTACAAATTTATATCAAGTCAAATCAAATTACAGGAAAAATGAGATATTATTATCCAAGCATTTTCAACTCATTTAAATTATTATAAAATTACTATAGAATGTATCATATAAATTGAAAATTAAATAAGAAAAACTAAGAATTGTAATAGTAATATTTGTAACTATACAGTACCTGTACAGTAACTATACAGTAACTGTACAGTAACTATAATAGTAGTAATTGTAATAGTAAACTTTATGTATTAACGTCCTTTACTCGTTTCTAAGTATTGTAATCTATCTTTTGTTAAAAAAAACAATTAAATTTTAAGAAGACATTCGTTGACTATATTGAATATTTACGATATGTAAATATATTATATATATATGAAAGTACGTACCACGCTTATTCCATAATAGGTAATTGTAACGTTCCATTAGTAGACATACCTGTAACATGATATATTTATATGTTATTTACAGTATACTGTAACATACACGTATATTGTAACATTATAAGCGACTTAAAATAAAGAAAGTAGCCACACTCCTTTTTAGTACATTTGATAATTATAATGAACTCTCACAAAGGTTAAAGAGAAACGCTGCTTTCCTTTCGCTTGTTTCGAAAATGATTCTCTATATACAGCTAGTTCATAGCATCTTTGCAGACGAGGTTACTAAAAGGCTAAGAATTTGTATATAATTGGAACTCATCTTACTTGAATATATAAAATAAATATATATACAATATATGAAGTAAATTTTTCATTCAAAGTGTAGATTGCAGATACACGTAAACATCCGCAGATGTATATACTTGATAATTTCTACTATGGAGTAAAATGACTTTTCATAATTGCAGAATATGACTGCGAATGTAATGTAAACAATACACGCAAGTCTTCAGAAATTAATCACCTGCCGGAGGCGTACGTATTAGTACCTAGCTGCTTAATAATATATATTAAATTATCTTGATTAGCACTCGTATGTATTATACCATAATCATATAAAGTACCTAAATGTTTGTAAATGTAAATGTAAACGTGCATTTCTTGGATATTAGCAAGAACTACCTCGATCTTTATATGTATATCAAAAAGGCTTTCAGCCGTGCAGCTAAAAGGTTAATTACTCAAATACATGGAAAAATGTAGTATTATAAATTACTCTGCAACGGCTAATAGCATATAATTAGGGTTTATGGACTTAATCGTTAACATAATTTGAAGAAAAAGTCATTTTATCATCGCCGAGATATGAATTACACACATTGCAGCTTGTGGAAATATTTTGCTTTAAACACTAGGAATTCGCGATGGGATGCAGGATAAGGTAATGATACCAAACTTTTGAATAGGTGCTGTATATCGATATTAAAGTCTCATTTACGCGGTCACGTAGCTAACGTCCCACGTACACCTATAATTTCCAACAAAGTAACATGTTCCAACATCCGTACCGTAAATTTTAATATTCTTATGATCCCATGCTGCTTACCATTCCATTCAGCTTAGAAGAACAAAGCGTTGCTTTTTATCTGCAGGGAAGATCCATTCATCGTTTGCACGTAAGATAAATGCTAACAAAGAGAGAGAGAGAGAGAGAGATATGCTGAACGTTTTAACGAACTGCGTTACAAACGAAGAATGACGAACGAGCAATGACCATGGGAATGTTATGCACGGCCACGCGATGTGCCTCGTCCCAAATCGTTGTGTTCTCCTTGATCGATTAACGCGAAGCGAATTCGCGTCGTTAAAAGAACGAAATAGGTACACAACAATAACGAGGCATGGGCAAGCGCGAGCGGAGTATGCTCGTTAGGAGGTAGATTTCGTTCCACCGATCTTAATGATCCTTGACAATGCATGGAAGCCATTCGTGCACTCAATCGGGAGCACCGCGACGCTATTATCGTTTTGTCGAAGACGTTCCTTCGACTTACGAATAAAAACGATCTGATGTGGCGATTAATCCCACTGGCGGGGTTATCACTTGGAATACAATTGACGAGGGGTGAAAGGGAGAAGGGCATGGGAGACAGAGAGAAAGAGCAAAGAGAAAACTGTATCCAAGTCATTTGAAACGTACCTACGTTAGCAAGTACTAGATTGATTAAAATTAAAATAATAGAGGAAGAGCGACAACCATTCGAAAAATACAGGAGGCTACTGTTATACTAATCCTCTAGAATGTTGCGACGATTAGGGAAAAAATTACAATTAATTTTTTGTTTCGTTTAAAAATATAGCACAGTCTAAGTATGCTTTGTATCTGTTTAGAAATTAATTTATTTGCAGTATTAATTATTATGAATTCAAACTACGATATTTTATATTAAAAAATATATCCTACAAGAGTTGGTTATATTTTAGTCTACAAAACTTAATTATTTCTGATATGATAATTACAACATTCTTAAGAATTAAATAAATTTTTTTATTATTCTCTCTCAATGGTTCAATGATCAAAAGTTATGTAAAAATAAAAGATGAATTTCCTCTGAATTTCCCGAACTTCGTTACTAAATCATATTTCGTAATGCACCACATATCTTTTTAATACATTTTATCGGAAGTTACTTAGCTCTGATACCAGCAGTGTCCGTTTTAGCTACCTAACGCTCCTCCAACAGCGTTATGAAGAATTCAGGAAGCTCTTAACTCGTATTCCGACATAAATGCACCAAGCTATTCAAGACGTTACGTTCAATTCCGCTCTGAAAGGAAGAAACAGCAATCGCACCCTCATTTAATTAACCCCTTCCAGCCCTTGAAAGGGTGAAAAACCTTCACGGCAAAGAAGAGAAGGTAGAAAGGAGGAAAGTTTCAGTTTTATAACGCCGTTGTGCAACGATATAACCACCTACGTCTAATTCATCTACTTCTTTCTTATTCCAAATATATATTTCCCACCTGTTCTACCCTGTTACATCTCTACAATCCAAGATGCTAACTAACATATGAGATGTAATGATGCAACATTCGAGTACCACTCGTTCGGTGAATTCCGGGCAAGGGGAAAAGAGCAAAAAGAGGCAAGTACGATGAAAAGAAACGCTGTTGGTTCCACAGACGATGAGAAGAAACAGTGAGGGAGGGCAGTGATTGGAGAAACTCGGTCCGATGCACGACACATAATGAGATACCGCGGTAAGGAGAACGAGAAGCAACACCGTGCAATAATTTATCACGTAAAAGGTATCGCCTTTGGCGTCCGGTAAATGTTCGTCGATAGGTCACGCCTGTCCCAATGAGAGGCGAAAACCATGGCGTAAGGCTGCGTTCGCATGCACATACACGGTACCCAAGCGAAATGGACCGGGGACACGTTAAGCATCGGGCCGATCGAACGTCTGGAGAGCCAGTATTTTTGCTCGTTACGAATTATGCGTCGATTGCGTTACCACAGGCCACTTTTGTGTTGCGTTTGAATTACACGGCCCGTGCATTACCCGTGGTCTGTTATTCACGTATAAACCCGTCCTCGCTTGTACCAGCAATATTCAACGTCGATAAACTCGCAGCAAGTTCGAGATAGGAGCCATGCATGCCCGCCCGGCACTGTGCCAAAGACTTTGCTTCCGACATGAGTGACTCTTCCTGCCGTTGATCGAGCGAATCGAAACGATAGGCCGCTTGGTTCGTGATGGGCATTTACGAGCCCGGCCTTTATGATCTTTATTCCAGCGATACGATGTTGCCAGCGCCCAGCCTTTCTACTAAATCCGATTTGTTTAATCCTATTTCGAGAGATGCGCCGTGTAAATTGATAAAGTGGCCGTGATACATATTTCCTTCTGACGAGTGACGTAAGACTTTTTCTAGAGTAGCAGTAGTCGTGTGACATCTCGTTGGATTTGTAGGTTAAATTTTCTATATTCTATGATATAAATTCGATGAGTAAGGAAGAGATTCGAACGCAACATTTATGTTCGAATAATTTCATTTATATCATAATTAATAAAATTCGTAAAGGTTCAAGTTTCTTTTCTTTCTTCTCGTAAGTTATTCGCTATAGTTAGAAAGGCTGGTCCCGAGACAAGTTTGGAAACCTTTCACCGAGAAATTATGTAATGCTAATCGCACAGTCGGAACATAATGCAAATACCGATACTGAAAGAGTCGCTTAATTAGACAGAAGTAAATTGAGTTTTGATAACGTTCCACAGCCACTAATTAGCCGAACTTGCGCAACAGGTTCGATCATCGAAAACCGATTTCCAGTTCAATGGTATTTCGTTTAAAAATGTGATAGTTGTTTGAGAAATCGAATAATGCGTATACAAAAATTGCATGATGAAACATTGATTTTAATTTGGTAGAATGGCGTAATATAACAGTAGCCTCGAAGTAACTTCAAAATCTTTTTAAATTTATATTGGGGAACAATATAGGTACAAATAAAAATAAACGAAAATTGGAATAAAAAGAAAAGGCACATTCTTCGATCGAATATTCAGGCAAAATTTATAGCACCATAATCAGATACATTGCCAATTGATAAGCGCACGCAACCGCTTCTCATCGCATGTTTTAAATTAATTCCGCCGTTGCTCCGCTTAACAAGGCAGCGCGGCATCTTCGATCAACCTCCGATTACATATTTTCTTCGCGACAAGCAACAAAACCGTGAATATTAATTATATTCTCAACGGGCAGGACATTGTTGTGAATTTCGAGGTGGCTCGAGATTCTGGAAACTCATCGTCGTAAACTTCCGAATTCGTGATCGAACGAGGACGAAGATGAAAGTGAAGACAAGGACGACGAATACGGTGGACGACAACGACGACGAAAAAGACGAAGGATTAAAAAAGAAAAAAGGAAGAGCTCGAAATCCCAATTACACGTTTGATCCTGAAGCGAGTGGCCAAGAATCCCAAAGTTTTATCGACAGAATGCGGCGAATCGCGAAGAGTCCGCGAGTTCGCTGAAAAAAAAAAAAATAAATAAAAAGAAGGTCGCAGAAGGCGCTGCAACGGCGAATTGCCGTGCCCCACCTGTATAATGACGGTGCTCTCCGTTCCTGAAGAGAGGAATGTCGTGCAATTACGGCTGGTGGCCCTCCGCTGCTGCTTGTACGTCGAATGACTTAAGCGGCATTTAGTGGTTTTCGGTGTCACAGCGTTGCTTCGAGGAAAAGAAAAAGAAGTTACACGAGATAGTAATCGGTGAACGACGAACAAATTGCTCCTTTCACGGCCTGTCTGATGGGATTACCTGATCTGCGAATAATCAGCATAGTTGCGGAAACCTTTAAGCCGGCCGAAAGGAACAATGTCACTTTGACTTTCTATTCAGCAGATAATAGTTCCAGGCTCAAGATAACATATTTGGTGGGATCGAAAAACAGTTTCGAGATTCAGGAACAGTTTATAATTGCGGATGGCTAACCGAAGGAAGAATTCTTGAGCGTCGTAATGTGGAGATATTTTTTACTAGTTTCTTTAATGTTTTCAATAGGCTGGAATTGTTTATCAGTCTATTGCATTGTATAGAGTACAGAGCATAGAGTAATTGAATGATGAATTTACTCTTTGTTGAGTGTTTAGGGTAATATGTAATGCATCATGAACAAATATGAGTGGGAATAATCGAATTAAAAGAAATGCTTCATATTACAATTTCATATTACAAAAAAATACGAATACGTGTGTGTAGATCTACATTTCAGATTCGATAAAGATAATATCGTGGTTATATGTAAATGTAAATAAGTAACATAATTTTATTAAAAAATTCATATTAATATGAAAATGTTAAATTATGCCGGAGTTGTTAATTAGTACGATATCTTAATCTTAAATTACAAAAGTACTTTAAAAAGTTAATTAAATACCAAGACAGAACTAGTGTAACGAATCTTTTACAATTATTTCTGAAACACCACTTTTGAGTATTCTTCCATTTTATTTATATTTTACAAATAACGAATACAAACATAAAAAGATTTATTACTATAAAAAAAAAAAAAAAGAAAAATACGAATATCCTGGCTATAACATGAACTGTATATCATTCTAAAATCTTCTATAAAATATTGCAACATGGAAGTTATTTTAATTGAACTGTTTCACGGAAGCTCTCTCGCAAAAATATTACTCTGTCTAAATATCGACAGGAAAGATTATCGGAACTCGACACGTTCAACCAACGATTGGATTTTTCAGCAAAAACTGGCCACACGATACCGTGTTCTGAGAGAAAAATGACCTATCAACGCACGAATTTTTTATACATTACTATGTATAAAAAAAAACCATGTATCGATCCATCTGAGCAACGTCGATGCTTCTACGCTGAATAACGTTCAACTAATCCTAATATTTCTAATTACATTTTGCACGTCACTATTTATTCCTGCCATTAAATAAAATAGATACTTACAACATGCAAATACTTTAATACGCACATCTTTATACATTGTACAGATATTTGTTGAAGACATTTTTTAGAGATATTTGAAGGGAAAAGATAATTTGTTGGTAAAAAGGTTTTGATTTCTATCATCTGTAGCTTCGTTTATTACCAATAACTAGACGTTCATGCAAATTCATGTAATACAAGCAATATAAATAGAAATTTATTAAATATCGAAAATTGTTATACTCTCTTTTAACAACTGTGTCATTTCTTCGATAGAAACGTTCTTTGGATACTTTTACATTGAAATTTAGCTAAGAGTTTGACACGTTAAAGCTTAAAAATCTGCATATCTACTTGTTGCAACATTTTGATTGCCTACGCGAGAGCTAAAGTACAATCTTGTCCAATTCTACAGAACAGCAGAGTCGTAAACAAGCAATTTGTGACACCTAATTTCATTTACACTCGCTTCCATAAAGGCCTGAAAGGTACTTCTGAAAAAAAGAGTTTTAGTGTTATCAAAAAATGCTAAGATAAAAAGCTAGCTGTATAATGATACCCAAACAAGCTACGCAATAATTTCCAGCCTGAAATGCACGAGAAACAGATATGGTTATCCATAATATTGCATTCGCGACGATTCAAACTGATATACGGCGTAAAAAGGTTTTACGCGTTACGGCGAGACGCTTTCAGAACGTTCATAATCCTACATTTTGCAACTCACAAAAGGCAAGAATCGGCTTGAGTAGAAACGTTGCTACGCCTACGCGCGCATCCGCGAATAAACATCTCAAAACAGGGCTCCTTCCTACGATAATTCAGTGTTCATCAGACAATCCGCGGTGATTCTCGTATGAAATCTCAGGAAGCCGAACGAGGCTTTCTTCTTGCCAAGGCCATTCCGTATTCAATCGTTGGAACGATAACGTTACGCTTGGATGGGGGAGGAGCGGGCTAGACGCGGGAATTCCAAATCATCGTCGGGATAATGAAGTCCTCCGGTGAAGTTCGTGTTATCCGGTAAAATGCGAGCCAGCTTAGCGGCACAATGACTCGATAAATCTTTGGGCCGGGCTCAATCACGCCACTAACGATCTTCTTGGACGATTTCCTGGGAGTACGTGAAACTCATTCGAACGTGGCGCGGAGAGCGCGCGGTTTAAATCCGACGCATAAATTACCGACGTCCGGTACGCCGTGGCACCCTTTACAGCGTTGTACGTACGTTTTACAACGTCGAAAGGACGTAAAGTCTCGGCCTGCGAAATAACTTCCCGAAGCGGGGCTCACTCTCCCGCGTAGCCGGCGTAATTAATGCCGACCACGTCGATAAGTTTCGCCCGTTTCGCCGGAAGAAATGGCCGAAGCCAGACTGTGACACGGGCTCCGGAGAGGGTGGCGCGGGGCCGACACGAAAAACCCGCATTAAAATTCTTGTCCGGAAAAAACGGGCAGAAAATAGCCGGAAAGAGAGAAAGAGTAAAGGGAGTAAGTAAATTAAGAAGGCTCGAACGGAGGAGAAAAAAATAAAAGGCAACTGACTCGTCGTCCACGGGAATGGTACAGATGGTCCAACGTTCCTTTTAATCTTCCCATTCAACGGATCTTTTACTGGGTATTTAAAGGTGAAACGAACGATCCTTGCTCGGATTGACGTGCAATTAAGGAAGAGGGAAGTCTATTTTTTCTCAGACGAACGGAAGATTTACCTATTTCGTTTTTAGTATCGAACGTTGAATGCTATTCTTGCAAGTTTCTTAAGCGACAGAGTGCAATTAAGAGCAGCAACAGTTTATTTTATTTGATAACTTCTCGTTTCTTCCGATCTTTTATATTACTTTTGACTTCTTTCGATTCCTATTACAATGTATATAATTCCATATTTAGCATGCATTTTAACGAAGAAGCTTGCCATGGTAACAGATATTTTAGTTTATCAATGTATCACTCATAAACGTTTTCGCTATTACGCACGCTTTGAATCCAGTTGATTATTTCAAGAACGCTGTAACACTCCGCACACTCTAAAATTAGATCGTAAGAACGCAACCAATCTTCGTGGATCTCGAACATATCAAAGATTCATCCAAAATCAACAAGCATCGAAATGCTCTTCATTCGCAAGGAGTTAAATAAAATGGACGTGTGTCGATCGAGAGCAAGAAACGGTTGCGAACGTAGAGGTAGCGAACGAGGTAATAACGAAGGGCGAGGAATGAGAAAAAAAGGCAGGGAAAAGACGAGAGAAGGAAAGACAATGAAAGATAGGAACGGGGAACGTGTAGCAGGCGAGTCAGTCAAAGTCAACGACCCACGTGCCACGAGAAGTTGGCCGACGTGGGCAGAGACTAATGGGAAGATATATACCGGCGGCCGAACGTGGATGGATAGACGTAGGTATTACCGGCGTCAGTATCATCTGGCACATCGAGCGCTATGCGAGAGCACGTTGAGCGCGTGGGCGCCGCTCGTTTCGCTTCCATAAAATAGCCTTCGAAGGCTCGCGGCCCGAATGTTTCTGCGGTTCAACGGCGTGGGCATACACGCCGCCACAGAACTGTATTACTACCGATCCCTGTTACCTTAACACTGACAATGAAAGGAGCACGTGTTGCTTCAGCAAGATCAGCCGGTAGGAAAGAGACACCCGCCAGAGAATGTGGGAGACACGTTACCAAGTCGTTAATGTTTTACGAGTTCCTTGTACATTAGCTATCTCGCTACATTCTGATCAGTTATAAACGCTGAGGAGAGCGGGATAGAGTAGACCAACGATCCGTCCCAACAGTTTCATGGAAACATGATTAATGATTTTTTTTTTCAAGAATCTTGTATTTCTCAGGCGTTGATGGTCTTGTGTTATTAATCATGTAGTTTAGGATCTGTGTATCTTGGAGACTCCTAGATGTTAATACCTTTTTATGTTGTAACGCCAAGATCGTTATGAAAGGTATCATCGTTGAAGAATTATGTGTCGTGAAGAAAAATGGAACGCCTGGTAGTTGTAAGCAGAGATTAAGATGTTGCTCTAAGTTAGAGAATGTATCTTTTTCAGAATCAGTATAAGATATTCTAATTTTGAAGTTATACAAATGGAATACCTTGAAGAAGTTTAGATACAAAGTTAGAGAGGAATAGAAATATGAAATGATGTATGGTGCATGTAGAATTTGATCGATCATTTTGATATACGTATTTTCCTCTTGATACGTGGGCAAAATTTTTCTAAATTTTTAATCGTGTCGATCGATCTGAACCGAAATAAAAATGAGACAAAATTAAACTCTTTTCTTCAACCGTCACGTCCAGATATAATCATTACACATACATCTCGCAATAAAACGCCGAAACGTTGCAATTGTACGACATGATTTATGTCTGACGATATAATTGATCGACGAGTTGGATTAAACAGTTCCATGAATCTTTCATTTGCAAATAAGCACAAATGGATAGCTACAAGATAGGGGGGACGCGAGATGAATAGAAAAGTCTACGAAAGATGTATTGCAAGAAGATTGCATAGAATAACTGTTACGTGGCCAATTCGATTTAGACGTTTAACAATGCGGTTCATTGTTTCTCGCTGGATGCCATCTACAAAACGGATGTTTTCATGGCGAAAAATGGCCACCCACGCAACATTGCAAGACACTGGCGTGCTAATCGACCACGGGGTCCTGTAACAAGCCGGCCGCAAGCCAAGCCACTTAGTTGACCGTCTTTGCGGCTGAAGCAGTTTCCAAGCAGTTTTGCATCGTCCTGTGAAATCCATTCATCGCGCATAAAATATGCTGAATATCACTGTGGCTTCGTGTAGAACACGTTTTGAGAGATTTAAAGGTGCTTAATATGTGCTATAAACCGTGCTTTAATATATAATAATATTATAGTTAACATTAATAATAATTTATATATATTTAATAATATTAATATTCGATAATAAAGCTGAAGGATTTTAGTAATTTGTTATAATTGGAAAAATAAGCTTTATTATTTAGTTATTATTTCGCAACAGATAATAATTCGCGTAATTAATTTTATTTGAAAGATGGAAAAACGGTGGAAATTTCGAATATTTCGACGTATCTTGAAAAATGAAAATAATACTAGATAGCACACTTTAATTAAGGGGCCAGAAATTTTGTCCTCTGTTTTAAAGTGCTTTCAAAATACACATTACTGAAAATCGTGTAAAATAGAAAAATATTTCGTGTGGCTTTCAAAATGCTGTCTAAAAGTCTCGTGATTTCGGAAAATATTTTGAATAACTTTCGAAATTATTATTAAAAATCGTGTTAAATAGAGAGAGTGTTACCCACTCGACCTGGATATTTACGCACCAGTTTAAGATACGTACCACTCGAAACCAAGCTTTGAGCAGTTGCTTTGCAACACGCGCTGAGTTTGTTGGTGAACTGAAATATACGCTAGGAAAGCAAACATTGCATAATGACCTACAGAGTCGGGAAATCGGTGTTTTGCGCAGACCTGCATCGGCCCTGTAATTCGATGGGCTAAAATGAACGCAGTGAAATCCACGATGATGCACAAGCAATTAGCAAAGTCCTCGTGCATGCGACTCTGATGCCAGAGGAACATTTAATGGCTCTGATGCGAGTTACGTACCGGCTCGTTGACAAGTTACATTTACTGAAGCTGTCAACGACGACACCAGAACTCACGTTTCAAAGAGACGAGATGCTTTTTGAAATTTCATCCGCCGTCCCGCGTTCGTACAGAACGCGACGAAACAGGTCAACTTTCTGCTCGGCAGCTTATTCTCGATTGACGTTAAGAATTTATGGAGGACATCGTCCGCGAACGAACTTCGTTTGACAAAGATTGAGCGGAAAGAGGAAGTTTTACCACATTTATAGACATGCAGAAATATTTATTCGAAGAGGAAAATTTAGAACTTCTATTTCAATAATGTAACTGAAGAAACTTGTTTCGATATCATTCGAGTCTCAGAAATTTTATTTATGTATCTGTATTCCAACTTACCTATTAAGTTCCCCGAATTATATGATTTATTAACTTTACTGTATAACTTACATAGAGGACAAAACATACATGTATCGATATTCCTCCAAGGATCACTATAATTTATTTATTAATTTCGAACGACTCGATTCGTATTTACCGCGAAGCATATTATCTTAATTTTGATTAATCTTTTATTAATACAACAGTTTTCATATTATTTTATAACGCGTTAATCAAAATTATTGATTTTATTGAAATTTCACCTGAATAATTGAAATGATACAATAATATATTGTGTATTTCAGTACGAAAGAAAAAAAAACATAAAAAGAAGTTAAATAAAAGGAAACCCACAAAAGTGTTTGTGATACTTATAACCCATTGATAGTTGGCAAAAGTATATGAAAAATGGGAAGTCAATCTTGCGAAATAAAGTGGAAAGTTCCTGCACGATTTCAAGTAAACTACAAACATAATGAGCAGAGTCAACAACGGGTTATCGGATGACCATAATTTGGCAAAGTATAATCAAATGCGAGAAAGATTATGTATTTAAGTACACTGAAATCTCTTAAGAATCCTTCACGCGCACAAGAAGTTATTACACTTTAGAACTTATTCAACCACTCGGCTTTTATTTTATTTCCTTTTTGTTCAACATCAACGTCCTCGACCGTGGACTCGGGACAATTACACAACGACGACGTTTTGACAAGAAGAAAATTACAGACAATTGTCGGTGCTCGGACAATTATCTTCGAACCTGCAAGTTTCTCCTCCGGTGGATTCGTTCGTCCACCGAGACGAGCCGAAAACGGAGCTAGGAAATTATGAGCCGGTGTACACGACAGAGCTAATTGAAAATAATTGGCTGGCCGGTTATGCGCGGCTCGAGACACGAAGCGGGCATAAATCTCTGATAATTCGTCGTATAAAGGAGGAGAGGATGCGAATAATGACGAGCATCTCTCGGTGTACGTAGAAGGCAGGATAAAGTGGTCACGGATTAAAAAGCCACGGCCGGAGGAAACGGAGGGAAATCGATTTATTTAACGAGCGGAAGTCTCTTTTTGTCCTTTGCTGCCGCCGTTTTCATAAGGGAACGAGACCTGTGACGATATGTCCGAAGCCACGAATAATGGAGAATGAAAGAAGATTGATGAAACAAAGTGAGATTCGGTTCGGAAATAATACAAAGACCTGGTGCCTTTATGCTCGCGTAAAATGTGAAAGCAACGTAGAAGCACGGGAAAGTAATTACCTTGCTGCGATATTAAAATAACAAACGAAACGGTTGGTTTATCTCTATAGTAAAACGAAATGGAATAGGAAAATCGCTGGTAAGCGGGAATTATAAAGAATTAATTGGAGACCAAAGTGAGAAAAATATGAGTCCACTTTTGATGACGATCTGATTTTTATTTTAGACTTGGTGGCTAAGAAAAGTATCTCGATACAGAATAGCCAGGGAATAAAAATAACTTGTTAGATTCGAAGATATAAGTCTCTTAAAAATATGTGACGAATCTGTGAAATGTGTAAGAGAATCTGAATATTTTGTACGAAACGAATAATAGTTAATTTAATTAATGCTAACGTTAATATTTCTAAATGTGATAAAAAGATGTATATTTAGCTCGAAATGAAATGCAAAAATAATGTTAACGTGAAATTGGATGAAAATTTTAACTGAATTTTATAATTGCTTTTCTATAAAAGGAGAAACGTGACTTAACATGATTTTCACCTGCAGCCTTCGATTGTATAAACGTAGCAAAAAAGAAGAATTATTCGATCTGTGCAATGGAAGAAAGAAATTTATCACAAGGGATACATTATTACGAGTTTAACAAATTTTTACGTCCGATTATGCTTTTTTATCATTCAACTTTAGTACTTCTTGTTTGAGCGAAGCTAATAATCTGTGTGCCATGTACGAATGTACGTTTGATATATCTGTGCATGCACATCCGGCCTGGTAACTTCGTTCTTGGAGCACAGCCCACATCGTCTGTTATTCATATTCACGCTGATTGAGATGGAACTGTGTGTCTGAAAATCCCGGTTACGACTGGAACGTCACCAACCCTTTATTCCTTTCTTTCCTTTTCGACGTCTTTGCCTTCGAGTTGCATGAATTGGAGCGAAGATAACCAGTGGAATCGTGTTCTCGATATAGAACACGGCTGCAATTTAAAATATCTACTTTTCTTATTGTTTCACTATCCGATATGGACAGATCTTTAATTTCGTATAAACTGCGATAAAAGAAACTTAATATCGCATAAAAACATTTCTTGCGAAGAAATTTCATTTAATGGTTTAACATAATTTTATATAAGAATACAATATATTAAATAAAAGGAGTTAGGTTGCAGCGTATGAAATATCGTTTCGACGAGTTAATATCGTCCATTATATATCTTTCTATCATTCTATCTATCTATCTTTCTATCAAAATATCAAAACTATTCATTGTTAACCATCATGAATAATCAGAATATTTGTGTATGATTTTCTATATAGATATATACTCTGTTTCGAAGAAAATCACATGAAAGTCATTGAAAACAGAAGTTTTACATTTGCAGGAAGTTAAAGATATCTTTCACTTCATCTAGACAATTTTTAATGCATAAATTATTCTGCAACAACAATAAATGAAGGCTCGTTAACAGCTCCATCCCAACAATTTTTCCATCCTACAACTGAACCTTTCTTCTCAGGAATACGAAAGAACAAAGATAGTTGAAAGGAATTTCCACCTTCTCTTTTCCAAATTTTTTTATAAATCTCGCAAGAAAAAGTCAAATAAGCTTAAAAGTGAAGCGAATGGAGCTCTGTCTAGTGTCAATGTCTGCCGAGGTATTCGTATAGAATCTCAAAGGAGTACATAATATCAGCGCAGAAAAATCCAAACAATCTTATAGCCTCTCCCTAGCCGGGGCAACACCTCGAATATTATTCGCCTCATTATCATGAAGACGATCCTCGATCGCGCAACTCGCGGCGTCATAAAGCAAGTTTGCGAGCGGCCGGTCGGATTAAACGCGATAATCGGTCCGATAAGAATTTAATTAACGCGTTATATATCTCGCAGCGCGATACAAGAGCACCCGAACTCCGCTCGTAAATGCTTAGAAAAGATACCGGTGAGATTCTGCGTGGTCTGGCATGCGTGTCCCGCGGCATGTAATATCACGTGCTCTCTCGTTTTTCTACCAACACATTTACTGTACTCTCCGGCTCTTTTTCTCGCCAACTTCTCTCGGCCTTATCGTCGTAATATCGGTGCTGGCCCATTACCATATTATCTTGGGTTCACACCTCGCCTATGGACACGCCGGTAGCTGATCCGATACCGATCGGTTCGCAAAAAGCATTTATAATCGTCCGCAATTAAAGCGGTTCCACTCGGGCCCGTTCGTTTACGGCATGGCGTCGCACCGCATTACTTTATGTACTTGTTCGCTGCATTCATTATATCGCACCGTCGTTCGTGCAGGAGGGATTCGGTCGAAGAAGAACGCGACTCGAATACGAAAACGAGCGGACGATCGTTTCGTCGATCGTACATGATTTTCTCCTATTTAAATCACCTTTGAATACCGCGTGACGTTTGGATGCCACTACGCGGAGAATGGGAAAAGATTGTATTCCATGTTGATTTCATCGATTTCGCTGCGTGATGGATATTTAATTTGGATACTTTACGTCAAGGAATATCGTTTCCGTACGCCGTTTGGGTTAAGAAAGTACTTAGACACTCACCATGGATATCTTTTATGTTCGCAATGTACGTTTCATATAAAATAGTTTGAAACTTCATTAGCATCGCAATGAGACGCGATTGGCATGATTATATTTCTTCGAGAAAACAATTTGAAATTGCTTTGAAATAATTCATGAAATGTAGAATGTACCTACTATGAAATTGTAAATGAATTCTTTAAAAATACATCATGAATTAATATTTAATATCAGGAATTACTAAATTTAGACTATCATGAATCTTTTACTTTGAACTTTTTTTTTTATCTCACTCCATCTAAATTAGAATTCGTATAGGAATTACAAACGCGGAACTACACAATCTTACACACGTACGTAATAATACTTGTTAAAAAATGTAGAGTTGTTGAATATAGAAATTCTAAAATTATAAGAACGAAAGTAATCAGGCACCGCATCAGAGTAGCGTAAAAAACAACAGATTCATAAAGAAACCTTCAAGAAGCTATCATATCCTGCGTGGAATGTTATTCAACGTAAATATGACTCAAGATTAACATAAAGCATATTCATTTATTGTATAACTCCATCATTCGATCCAGAAGCCTTCCTAATGCAAATTAATTTAAACAGGGGAAATTTTTCAATCGAAAATAATTATCATCTAATCAGAATACAATTGTATGCAATATAAATTCACGTCACTGGAATATTATTTGAATCTTATTAAATGGAAATGGAAATAAAAAGAAAAGCACTAGAAGTATAATAATTTCCACTAGAAGTAAAATCCACATAACGTAGGATCAAGTATCGTTTCATTTTCAGTTTCTAAAGCTAACAAATTTTACATATCCATTCATTTCTTAACATTGTTTCAAATTATACCACGGTTACGATAAATACGTGTATAAATTTGTTCTAAAGTTTATTCTAAAGCGCCATTTCCATCAACAAGAACAATCTATTCCTTTCAAACGACACAATTTCCTCTAATCGGAAACATAACACTCGTATTTCCAATTCAGTGTCTTCGTGAACAAAATATTTTTCCAATTTTCGCGCGAGCATGTTATTTGCATACCGCGTGTCGCATTATTTGCACAAATGTAAACTTATCAATGGCCTGCCCAAAAATTCACCGAATTTCGTCGAACGATATATCTTTGTAAATACCATACATGGTCGCCGTGTTACCCGAAAAATTCTCGATCGGTCACCGATTAAAAATCGAAAATACGTTTTTATATATTCTCGGCTCGATTACAAATTACCGAACCACCGGCAATCATGTAGCCGCTCACGAAACGCAAATAAGCACAAACGTCCGAACGCATCTGCCCTCTCTCCATTAAAATGCTCAGCCATGCGTTTCAGGGTATTACATTATAATTAAAGGACTGGAAGCGTCATCGACCCTCTGATAGCAATTTCGCGTCGTCAGCCGCGTGATCACGAGAGCAATTTATCATTCGAAAGTATCAATGGACGTCCCTTTACGATCGCAGAAAAACAATCCGCATAATCATTTTACCGCGAACGAACGTTGCGTACAGCGTCTCGAAACCCTTCCTTAAGTATCATTTTTTGAAGGAAGTACAAGGAGGACACGCTCTCAGGATCGCCTTGAACCGCTCAATTATCGAGCACCTTAAGCGGCTCGACTCGCAAGCGAGCAAGGACGCGACAAAGAATATATACGAGCGACATTTCTTGGTAACGATAATTGAAGCGATGTGCACACGTCGAATCGAACGAAAATCGCGGCCTACCAGGACAAACGATCATCGATGTACCTTCACGAAGTGTATACACGCTATACACGCGTCTCGTTCGCTATAGAAAAGCAGTGAGGTCAGCCGGTGGTTATTCAAAAGGCGCCCATCGTCGTCTTTGCGGTTCTCGACGAACATAATTCCTTCGTGTTCTTTCTCTACCTCCCTGTCTCTCCTCTCGACGACCTCTGCGGTAATAATGAGTCACCTTCTGTATGGATAGAATCTCGTTGGCTTCGACGAAAATAGCATTCCACGAGTTGTATCGCCCGATAGTCTTCGCCGAGCTTTGTTCCTTCGTTCCCTCTCTTTCTCGTTCTAATTCTTTCCTTTCTGGCTTTCCTCATTCCTTGTCCTTTTCTTTCTTTTTTTTTTTTTTTTTCATTCTCGTCTTATTTGCGAAACGAACACGCACATCGCGTTCGGAATTCTAATTAATTCCGGATCCGCGGAACGATAACCGTTTCTTTTGATGGACGCGCTTACAGAAACCTTGATCGAGAGTAACGCAAGTGGCGAGCGTTAAATGTATAATATTTCTTCTCTAACTCTAGCGAATACGCGATATCTCGTTTATACATAATTCATACAAAACGTTTCATTCTAATCTCACAAACTCATAGCAACGACATCGCGTTACATCTTCGAGCGATCAATTACTGGAATAATCTATTAACCAACGGTAATAGCATATTTCTCGTTCAAGGCAGATTTCCATAATACGCGTGCATTCTTCAATCTCGTTGAGTTAGAATAATGGTATCTAATTAAAACAAGGAAATACGATCTTGTCCGTGATTTTCCACCATTAAAAAATATTTATTATTCACTTGCGTTACATCGTCCTGCCTTGTGAAGAACTTTCGATATCTTATTCCAAGGCAGATCAATTAATTTCACCATACAAGAAGGACGATAATAGCGTTTCGTTGGAACGAACACGTCTTGTCTGATAGATCTTACTGCTATCATCGTCATCTGGAACGGACGCAGCTCGCTTCGAGTCAGTAGCTGATTGCAGCTTGACATTGAGCCACGTAGACGGCGTCTCATCCATTTTCCTGCTCACGTGTCTTCTCGTCAATTTAATAGTCTCTCCTCGATTCTTGTCACCGCATCGATAAAGGATCTCGACTAATTTCCTTTACGACAGCGATGAAACATCAACGCACACGTCTTCGTTTTAATTAGTTGAAAAATTATATCCGCTTGCATTTGAACAGGGACTAGTTTTTTAATGATTAACAACTTGTCCTGTAGTAGAAGATTTAGAGCGACTCGTAGTGACTGCATGAATTTTTATCAACCACTTCGCAAGATATTTCTGTTCCATTATATAATTCCGCGTCGCTTGTTCGAGAAACTTGAAATAAAATCTGTTATCGATCTGATCGCGGATAGTTTCTGCGATCATTTGCAATAATTGGTTATATAACGGCTTATGAAATGGGTGGCATTTCGTAATTTACGTCGTAGGAGACCTTTTCTATAAATATGACAGAACGACGATTTCAAATATTCATAGTCCAAAACACATGGATATTCAACGCGAAGAATCTTCATTATAGCAAGAAATCTGTACGCATATGGAATAGTAAACAAACAGTAGACAAATTGAAAATGATATTTATTTAATCTTGACATAAACGTGAATTATTTCTAAAAATATAAATAATAAATTAGTTGAAATGCACACTGTTGTAATTTCTTGTTTTTATGTGACATAAAATAAATCTGAGTATATTTTAATCTGATTAAATTATTCTATAACAATATAATTATTAAATAAATAAAATATAAAAATATTCTTCTCCGTACTTATGGAATAATCGATAATTGTACTAATAAAAACCGGAATATAGTAGAATGTCATAATGAAGCACGCGGTATGTAAATGCTAATTCATAGTTGGCACTTGAACCGAAACAATGCGTGCATTGTAAGTTTCACCTTGGTCGAGATGGAAGGAAGCATTCAAGTGCTATAGTAATGAAGCGAATATTCAGATTGCGTCATTTGTGCTCGTCTTTGTAAACATAAGAGATTGAAGTGCTCGTATTTTCGTTACGCTTATAAATAGCTCTTAAACGTCACAACTTTTTCACATTCCTCTTCTTCGACGTTCCGATTCAGAGATCGCTTCTTTTATCATTAAAAAGCAAACGTTTATGAAATATCGTACGCGTTCAAAAGTTTAAACAATTTTTGATAAAAATAATATATATATATATATATATATATATATATATATATATATATATATATATATATAAATGGTATTTTACATGGACAGATTAATAATAAATATAAATACGTGCAATGTCTCGTGAATACTCCATCCATTTTCAAAATTTATTTAGACCTTTTCTGTTTCAGCTTCTCTTTTAATAGTTCTTAACCTTGCACTAGTTTTTGTTTAATGACTTGAGTCTAATATTCTTGAACATATATGTAATCACATACACATCTAGAAATAATTATTGAGCATATTTCTTTACAATAGAGATATTTTCTAAATGTTATGACTTATCTTCGAAACATTACGCATGCATATTCCACTTAGAACTAATTTTTCCATTACGCATTTCCATAAATTTCTTAGATAACATCGTCGTTCGACACATTAGAAGTCCAAAATGTTTTCTGACAATGAGTACATGTATTAATATACTAAACTATAATACATAATATTCCTTAATTTTTCTCGTTAATTTGTTACAATAATAATGTTTAATTATTTTAAACACTCTTCTTTTCATCGGATCTGTCTCCACGTTAATTTCATTCCTTCGATAAATGATTACTTATAAATTGAGAAACTTAATATATATTTAGCTTGCACTTTCATTTTGTTGTTTTAAATATTCTCTAGTAATGAGTCATGCATTCTGCGTCGTCGTGAAAAATGTCCGTTAATGAATTAATGAATGTTTTAAGGATATCCATGTTATCGAATCAGAATAAATCATCGCGTAGAAAGTCGATATAGCCTTGACAAATATTCCCCGATTATAAATGCTGCTGTTATTACGATGTTACATAACTTATGTTTATCGTCGATGAGCAACAAAGGAGATACCGACTGTCTTATCAAACCCATTGTTACTCGCATAATCACTTGTGAAATGAATAACGTAATTCGAAGACGGACTACACGCGTTGTAAGAGATGTCAGTAAAACGTACCCAGTTTATAAAATAACACAAATTTAATTTTTAATTAATTAATTAATTTAATTAATTAAATTTCTATATGTATATGTATAGATGCATACTCAATATTAATATTATACTTTAATATATTTATCATTGTAACTTGAAATTAGTAGAATATTAAATAGAATAATGAATTTATACAAGACGTTTATGCAAAACGTTTCGAGCTTGTGAAACGTCGTCTTCTTGTTTTCAAAAATAGATTCGAATATAAACTTACCACATCAATAATTTTATGCAACGATAAAACTGTTGCAAACTTTAATAAAAAAAACTTTCCTTCAGAAATAAATATTTTGTACATAAATTAAATATAAATAGGCTGAAACCATGAGTAGAGATATTTCATTTCTATTCAATTGTAATTTTATTGAAATTATTTTTATCCAATCAAAGCAGAATATAAATCTTTTACCACACAATAGTAAAAAAAATTCTAAGAATTATTTTCATGAATGTATCACTGTTTGAAACGACATTAGCTTATATAAGTTTACGCAATAAACGATTACATGATGAAACTGTGCAGCCAGATTTATATAGCCCGACGTAAAAAAATTGGCGGCTTCTAAACGAGTCCTGACAGACTGGAATTTAACAATTCCATTATCTATTTTGAAAATATACAACACGTTAGAATACGCCTCTTCATTCTCCAAAACGATGAATATTAAATGACGACAAGCCTGACTCACATCCGCGATCATATCTGATGACAAAACGATCGAACTTTTTATCTGCCAACGAATTAAAAAAGTATCTCTTGGACTCCTATTTCACTCATATTAAAACTTGACAAATGTCATAAATCATTGATTCTATCGAAGTTGAGGGAAAAATACATACATATTAACATATTCGCAGCTATGTAAAATTACATCATTACATAAACTGTAGTTGGCTGATGTAAAATTACGTTCTTTTACAAGTGATAATACTGATTCATGCAATATTAATTAATGTCAGTATTAATTCGTACACGGCTTATATTAATTTATATTATGTAGTCATGTTAACGCAATTATTGCATTTTAACTTTTGTTGATTTTGACAAAATAATGTAGGAAGATAGACAAGGCAATGGACAGAATTAGAATAAACGTTATTACTTAAACCAAAGATATTTTGGGGAAAAATAAATTTACAAAACAATTTACAAAATAATTTAAATGTACAGTTCATATCACCTTTCTTCCATTTCCATTTGTTCATTTCATTTTATTTGCAACGTAATAATTTATAAATTTATTTATCTTTTTATGATATTGATTCCTTATCAATGTGTCCATTTTTAATCTAACAATAAGACACAATTTATGTTGAAGGAATTGTTGTAAGGAATATTTGTCTGCCAATTTGAACAAACAACTATTTAATATTTGAAATCAAATTTCACAACTCACGTTTCGTTGTTAATAAGAAAATACAATGAAACGCAGATTTACTTATACTTTTCAAATGACCTTTAATTTTCGAAAAATGACAACGAAAACTGCTCGCGTATAAAGGAAACGAAACAAGAAAGAAGATGAACTGAAAATAATTCGTCTACGAGGTACGTACACAGGTACACGCTTCTGCAGTCGTGCAATCGTTATAGAAGTATAAGTAAAAGCTACCGCGCAACAATAACGCGTTTTCAGTAGAAAAAAGAGCAGAAGAGAAACACTTTTTCATTTTGAATTCCGTAACAAACAAAAGAGCGCTATCGCAGTGAAATATCGTCGGAGACGCACACTTTGTACAACAGCGGATGCAATCGCTGTTCCAAACTAACTGCCAATGTTCGTTTTCTGTACAATCTGCCAGAAACTCGTCTGCCGTCCGCGATTGAGTTTACGATCGAACGCTACTGGCCCTACGGAAACTTTTATAAGTTCATCCATCGGTAAATGCATGCGGGAGTTACGATCGATCAGAGGAGTCCCGAAGGGTGTATTCGATGCTTCCGGATGAATAAACTGGCGATTTAAAGAGAAAAGACAGAATCACATCCTATCTGAAAGCTATGTCCATTATTCTTAGCCAAAATTCGCGAATTCGGAATTTTATCTCTCAGTGTCTCGATTAGTTGTTCAAATAATTTTTAATTTGTACCATTTAATACAGGCAAACATATATCTATGTATATACACTGGCGCACAAGAATATTTGGTCCACTCAGAAGCATTTTGCGAATTACGTTAGGTATGTTATACGAAATTTTTTGAAATTTCCTTAGCACTATAAGAAGATCCTGATTGAAATTCTTGTACAAGGGAAGATTAGGATATCTTGCTAAAGTTTAAAACAAATCTGAAAATGTATATAGAAATTACAAAATATTTAGTGGAGATATATTTAGCAAAGATCACGAAGATATTTAAATAGTCAGTTCTATTCCTCATAATAATAAAGATCAATATTTAATCGGACCATCTTTGAAGCTTATACATAACATACGACACACACAAATACAAGAAACGATCCATATTTGTAGAAGATTTTAGCATGAATTTCCAAACATTCGTGGATACCTCTAATGTTTGTGCAATTATACAGATTCCTCATCGAAGCACAATTTTGTCCAAAGTTTCCTCAAGATAAAATCTTTGCTGCCTGTACGACGCTATTCCTCGAGTCCCTCAATTAACTCCAAACACTCGGATAATACTGTTTACGAACAAAGAGATACAAAGAGCCTCGATTTTTTCGATCATTCAATAACGAGCCACTCCCTCGTATTAACACAGCGCAACCGGTCGTTCGGTATGTGATCAGAATAGCGATAAATCTTTGACGACTAACAACGCTTAATGCTCAATACAGATCGCAACCTCTAATTACCAATCTCTGCTGCTTGATACCTCCTTCGCGTGGTTCGTTCGTACGAATCATACGAGGCAAAAATTTTGATCTTTCTACTACGTGTCTCGAGGCGAAAAGAAGAATGCGTCCTCGCCTTGAGTCGGCTATGTGCGAAACATCAACGAATAGGAAGAAGTGGAAGGGAAGAAGGAGAGGACGAGAAAAAGAGGGAGAGAAAGAAGGAAGAAAAATTCTTTTACATGGTAACGACGCGTCAAGATGACGCGTAGGGTTCCAATGAGAGGTCTTTCTTCGATTCCTTCGGTGTGACCCTCTGTTCGGCTTTACACGCGTGTGTCACTGCCACGTGGCAGTTCTGGTTGACCTTGAATAGTCAGCGAAACATACTGGCCGATGGAGATGTACGCGAAACACGCCGCGGACCACGTAGTATGTATAGCGAGCTCGAAATGCAAATTAGTCGATTCCACGAATTCATCGATGCTAATATTATGATAATGTATGACGAGCCTCTTCAGCTATTTCACCGAATAAAGATCGATGAATGCAAACACCCGAGTTACGGATATTGTGTCCGCGAATATTTTTCCCGTGTCCGACGACGATCACGGTAAATCATGCCCGGCTCGAGTGACAAATGGTCGAGCTAGAACAACCGACCGATTAAAACGTTATTGCGTGAATGTTATTCTTTTCATTTCTACGTGTGTATATGGGAGAATTTTGCGCTATATTTGAAACAAATTGCTAAGATAACGATGTTCGCAAATTTTTATTAACCGGTTGAATATGATGTTTACCGATTTTGATGCAATAAAGATATATAAAATTTGTATGTAACAATTCTTACGAAAAATGGTTTATGTTCTATTGATTATTTTTAATATCATGCAGCACGATTATCTGCTCTTTTCATATTCGTTATACTACAAGATTAAATGCACATGAATGTTCAATAAATATTTGGAAATTATATTAAATCATACGTACAAAACTTTATTAAATTGCCCATCGTGTTACTCGTTTATCATTACCATTTACCGATGATTTCGTTACGTATATTTCATATTATTGATTTTTGGTATTCTATAAGATAATTCTAAAATACGACAATACAGAGAATTGGAGACTCAGAAACATTCAGTGAAATACAATGGAAGGTGTAAAATATAAATTAAATAAAGGTGTTATTCACATTAAAATATCGTTCTCATAATTTTGTTTTCGCCGAGCGGAATTTGCTGATTCACCAGTTAATCAACACCTCGCTCTTTCCACCCTAAATCCGTCATTGAAACATACCACATCTCTTTTACACGTGAAACAACCTCGCGCATCGATTCCCTTAATGGCTTTCCACTAGTCGATCCATCAAATCGTCAAACAAACGCAGATAAGTAAGACAAATCGCGTGATCGAGCGTTCGAATCATATCGCAATTACCTCGGGCATGTTCTAAGCTCGATTTCACCAGGGATGTGGCCATCTATAGCCGTTGCCGGAAATGAAATTCGGAGGATAAAATTCCCGGTGGGGGAAATTACAGCTCTGCTCTATCCGGCAATGATAAATACGCGGCTCGAAGGCAGAAGAAAGAGGAGCTGGCGAAATCGAGGGAATAAAAATGTGGGAAACGAATCGCCGTCCGGGGGGAATTAGACCGTGAACGAGTACAAACGGGGATACACGAAGAAGCAGGCACATTTGGCCGTCGTGGGTACTGACATTGCCGAGCCAGCGGACCAGCACAACCATCTGATAGACGCGACACACACTGTGCTCCGTCTGGAGGTTAAACCGTGCGGTGAACCAGGGACGATGCAACCAGCGGCTACGACTCACGGACACGGAACACAGTTGGGTCAAGGATTCCGTGAATTTTCATGAGAACAACCAACAACGCGAAGAACTGGATCCGATCTACCAACTGGAACGAATCACCATCACGCGAGGTTGATGCGCCCTGAGACACGTATTTTCAGGAAGATGTTACACAGAATTTCGTTCGTGCACCTATTTCTATAGTTAAATGTAATTAATAGAGCATTTTTACTAATGCTAGTGAAACAACTAGAATTCTGTGAAAGAAATAAATTTACAAATTATGCGTTAGCTGATTATTCTGTTTGATTAATATACTGTAGCAATTGCGAATTTTGGAAATAAATCTTGTACGTTGCAGGTTATCCCGTTTGACTTTAATTTATTACTTTATTAATATTGTTAATTGATGTTGTTGTACGAGAGAAGCGTGATTAATTTGGATACCTATATCGAAATGTAGCATATCAATATGTTCAGTTATGTAGAATAAAACTGAAGATATAAGGAGAATATAATCTTTGTAGAGTTACGAAATTTCTCTTAATTCATTATTTGCGGTAGTATGATTTTTACTGTTTGTCTTGACTATTGATGAAGTTGGCTCTTAGTTAAAATTATTAAAACATAAAGACATTTGTCGCGTAAATGTATGTAAATTCGCACGCTATAAAGAATAAATACTGTTGTATGTTATATTATGTATAGATACATAAATTTCTAAGAATTCACTTTAAGAGCTATAAAACTGGAATTAATGGAAAAAAATGACACAATATCTCAAACGAAGGTTCTACTAGCTAGAAAGAAGCAATAAACATCAATCAGGAAACTATCGTGATAGCCAAGTAGCACAGATGTTTAGCACGACTTCCAGCAAATCTTCTAACCCCTTCGCGTCCACAGTCGAAAATATCAAAGTCCTTTCATGTAAAAGAAAATTGCAAAAGACTTGTTTCTAAAGGCAAAAGTTTAGCATCGTGAGCCATGTTTCATTTGCAAGTGAGATGTCTCTGGAACTGATTTCTAATCGAATCTATACACAACGTTGTTTGGCGAAACACGTAATCCATAAATATGAGAGAATTAAAAGCCATGAGTTTCTAAGTGGTAAAAATTACGTCGATCAATTTATGTTACGAGTTCTCCACTCGAATTTGCATCGTCGTAAAAGATACTTCTGGAAGGACGATAGACATACTTGAATTTAACAAATCGAGGAATTACAAGATTTTATAACTAATTAAATAATCTTCAACCGATCTTCTGATGATAACTAAAGTTCTATTGCGCTAGTAACATTTTTAACTTTGATATTAGTTATGTCATGTAAGAGAAATTCAACTAGAAATAGAGAAACGGACAACATCCGATCAAACGATTAGAAATCGTACGTGTACAGTCACAATTTGTATTATTTTAACACAACCAAAACCAGGCAATCAAAAGTTGCGTAATATAAACGCTGCTAGTATAAACACACAAGACAAGCAGATCAGGCGTTAAATGTGTTTGTTTCGTACGCCGGAGGCCGTGAAGCGAGCGCGAAAAAACGATGTCGAAGGCGAGACAAGCGAAAAAGTGACGGGAAGGTTAATTTATTCGCGACAAGTGACGCCGGGTCGTTTGGAGGTTGAAGCTCGGAGGTTGTGGAAGCTTCTCTGGTCGCAGACATAAAATGCGGGGCCCTGATGTCGAGTCAAGGGTACGTGAGAGTGATACACGACTTCCACAGGCCTGCTCGTGTTCGGCCGTGATGGCTCGGTCTCGCGGGCTGCTTCACCTTGAACGATTCGCGGAGTTTATGGCTTACGAAGCCACGCGTCGCGTCGGCAAAAGAGCTGCGTTGTCTTGGACACGTGGGAGTAGACCGGCAATCGGTGAGAGATCTCTCAAGGCCCGTTCTCGGAAATCATTTTTGAAAACAGTCTTGTTGCCTTCGCGGAGGGCCCAGGCTAACGCGTACACGCGCTCTGACCCTCTTCCTCTTCTTTTCTTTCTTTTTCTTTTTCTCGGTTTCATACGCGAGCCTACTCGTCATTCGGAGCTAAGTGGCGCAACAATTTATGAATTCCAGCTCGGCGAGGGAAAGATAAAGATTTATACCCGTTTCGGCATTGTCTTCCTTTTGCATTATACAGCCTCACGTGTATTAATTAATTTCCCCGTGCCACAAACTGCGTTTCCATGGGAAGCGAACCGGTATCATAAACGACGTTTAAATAGAGTGCTCGGGACGAACGTCGTAATTTAGAAGCTCCTCTCTCTCTCTCGCTCTCTCTCTTTCCTACCTACCTGCCCGGGTTCTTGTCTTCTCCTTTCTCTCTTCCTACTTGCCTTTCTCTTCCTTCCTTTTTTTCTGTTTCTCTTAAAATGCAATTAAGAATCTCGCCGATCAAGATGGTATTAGTGTGTTTTACAAAGTCGTGTACACGCGAGCCAGATGCCGGGACGGAGATACGCGCAATCGTATCCTCCTGTGCGTCGTCTGTTTTCCCGCGAAGTCGTTTATCGGGGCCCGAAAATACGCCGTGTCCTGCATTAATCATACGAAACTGTTACGTTAATTCCGTGACGATAAATCTACGTCTCTATGCCGAGTAAAAATGATCGCGCGCTACGAAAGCTGTTGAAAAACAGCGGAAGAGAGACGAAGAGGGAAGGAGGCAAACCAACCACGAGGCCCACCTTGTCCCCTTGTTCCTGCTGTACCCGACGATAATAAATTCATTTTTAATCTCTCTGATTCTCGGTTAATATATCAGCGGCGACCCGGCTTGACCGTGCCGCACATTTGCGGTAAGAAGAAGCCGCGAGCTACGATCCGCTGGATCGTACGTTTTTCTGCTAGCCTAACCGCACTGTGAAAACCATCGCGTAAGAGCCATGAGAACACCACGAACGAACGAGGATGGAGAGATGGGAAAACTAAAGTGACCACACGGTCCACGCGGCGAAAAGGGGTGAACTGCACACCGGATACTCGTCGGTCGGCAATTTGAGTTATGATGCCGACGCTCTATAATCGTTAATTAAAGCCGACTATAATCTTGTTTCACGATCGTCCCATTGGCCGCAAATGATATTTCTTTTAGTTGTCACATGGTAGGTAATCCTCTTTCTTTTGAATACTGGTTTGAATGGAAATGAGAATTGATAGTGATCGAGTGGTATTATTCATCCGGTTGAATGTAAGATTGTTTATAATTTTTGCACTTCTACTGCTTGTATAGAGCTTGCATTCAATCGTGCAAATATTACGATATTTATTAATGCGAATATTAGTATTTTTTAATGTTTAAGATATCGCGTAGATTAGGATTTCTGGATAATAAAACACAGGATAGAAAACGTTACATGATGGCATTTAAAAATGCAAAGAAGATTCCAATGTTTTACTAAAACAATGGTGTTTCGATTATCTTTAATACTACATTTGTTATCGATCAAGGTAATACTACTTTTTCGTAGATCATGACGATGATTAGAACGAATCTACGAGATCGTGAAAATCGTTGGATGTTCTTCTTCCAGGATATTTGCGCACTTGTATTATCAGAGGTAATGGACAAGACATCCATAGTAGTTTCAAATGCAAAAAGAATTGCCATATAAAGAGAGTAATAAAAATCATTTCAAAAAGTTTTTTTCTGTAAAAACTATCCTGAACATGTCGATCGTTACCTTGATCGTTACCTTATATTTATAAGTAAATATTCATGAAAATTCATTGCATGAGAGACGATTTTTGTGGCAAAAAAATTGGTAAAAAAATTGAATACGTAAGTACGATATAAATATTTAACATTTCTGTCACGATGCTAAAGGAATAACGCCAATAATCGTTGCGTAGCATTGTTAAACTTATTTATAACTATACTGTTTACGTAATCTTGCTGATATGGTATGATAAATTCGAAAGTTTAATTCGCACGTTTCTATAAATAGTTATGAGATATGCGAGTCAAGTTAAAAATGTTAATGTCGAAAAATAAAGAAACGATAAATGAAAGAAAAATTCTGATTTCAGAATATAAACAGGTCTATGTATAGCTGTCCGTATGTCAAATGAGCAATAAATATTGCAATTATTAACAGCGGATCTTAAAATTCAACTATCATACGTTTTGTTTTATTCGCAACATACTCCAAAAAATATACACGTCATATATATCCTTGCGTTTCTCATATCCGAGATAACAATAAAATAAAATGTACGCATGAAAAGAGATTAAATAATAAATGTCGTAAATTACATAGTGACATTCTGTAATATAGTACAATTTACACATCAATATTTTGTCTTTTTCATTCCTACCTTTCGTGTACGTTTTACTCTCTTAGATTTATCTTATCCTATAAAATATTCACGCGAGTACAAGCAAAACATTTTCAGGAAATACAGCATATGCAAGAATTATAAGCGAAAAATAAAAAAAATGGAAGTAAACGGTTTCATAAACTATAAACACATTGAACGCACAAACGAATTAACAGAAAAATTACGTTAAGCTTGAAATACGATTTTCTGCGAGTTTTGATGTTTCTGATAGGATGTTACGAATGTTATTAGTTTAACAATAGGTCAACAGTTTTGTTAATTTTCCTAGATTAATAATAAATAATTAGTCATTTGAGAAAAATGAAAACTTCCGTAAAATTTTCGATCGAGTTTTGAGATTAAAATACATAAGTATGCAAAAATATTTCAACACTTGTGATAGAAAATGTTGTTTTCATATAATATGAAAAACTGCACAGAATGCAGATAACACACAGAAATATAGGAAATATCCAAAGTCAAATATTCCTTCTCATATTTAGTGAATGAAACTTTAAGTTCCATTTCCTTGGTTGTTCATGAACGTATATCTTTACCCAATCATGTATATCTAATCAACAATGAACATTACAACTTGTACACGACACGAAACGCAGTAAAAAGGTCAAAGGGGGAGAACCTTTCACGATTACGATATTACTAGATTACTCGATCAAGCAGAATTTCAGAAAAGCACGTTATTCTACTAGCAGCCTGAATTCTTCGCTTAAAGCAGACAGAAAGTGTTCGATTGGCGAGACAATCTCCCCAAAGCAATAATTCTTAGCTGCTCGGTGGAGGGAATGGAATCCGGAATCCCGAGCGAACGTTCGAATTACGGGCGAAGCAGTTGATCATCGTAAGCTGAAAGCACAATTTGTATCTCACGATACGATACCGTGGACAGGATAAAGCCGAACATCCTGTTCCAAGGGCAACCGAGTCCTGGCTGGTGCAGCTGAACAAGCGCGCCCTCTGTCGACCGAGATACTATCAAACTAAGTACCACGAGATATACGAGCTACGATTGGCATGCACGAAGCGTTACCACTTACATGTACGCCGTTCCTCCGCGATCGTCGATTTCTTTTTTCTTTTCCCCTCTTTCGAGTTGCCCCGGCCGTCTTTCTCCTCAGCCTCGTATTCTTGTCGAACGCGTTCTTCGTGCCCGCGCCCTGATAAAAAAGAGATCGGGGCCTCGTCGGGAACGATAAGACCTAGCCGAGCCCCGATCAGCGATGATACGTCGAGGACAGTGTTTGGAATGCCGTGTGAAATCGCTGGAAAAAATCAATACCGATACGACGTTGCGCTCGATAAACCGTTCATGGGAAGGAAATCGTTGTGCTCAGACTGTTCCGCTTGTCGACTTCTGCTGTCTCTTCAATTGTCAGACGTTCCAATTCAGTTGCGTTATATATTCCATGCATTTGCTTCTTTTTTCCAATGATCGTTGTGATCAATGAAGGGCAATTATAATTAGATTCTTAGGCATGTTTCAATATATAAAAGATTCAAAGCTGCGAAATTGCATAGAATTCACGTGATATAAGAAATACGTGTATAAGATTCCCAAAGTAGTTGGGGAAAATAGTGGGTGAAACAAATCTTCATGTAGGTTTCATTTTCCGATCGCATTGATAACGATATGAATTTGCATGAACGTCTGCAGTGTAGTTAGAAAAAAATTGGAGTATTTTAATATTATATAGAACTACAGGCTTGTAATCTATAGGTAGCCAAATATTTTAGCCGGTATATACGTAGATAATATCTATCTATTTGAATAAAAGAATAAACATTGGTTTTGCCAGAAGCACCTGTATGTAAAGAAAGAAGTTTAATATCAGTTTGTAACCGGATTCGTAGTTTTAGCGCTGGTGAACATTATCTTTTTCTTTTTTTTAGTTCTTTTCTTGAAAAAAATATTAAATGTTATTGTTAAGAATCAGTCGAAGTAACTTGTTGTTCGCATAAGTTGGATAAAAATGAGGGAAGAGCAACACGATATATTTCCTAGACTCTATCTCGTCGATCAATTCCACCTGTTTTAATGAGGTTTAGAAAACGGTTTAGAAAACATCAATGACGTATTAAGTGCTAATGGATTCGATACTTTTTTAATTCGAGTTAAATACAAATCGATAGATGAGATGCAGGTAAAACTAGTTATTCAACGTTGTTATATCTTCGTGTACGTCATTAACTTCGCCAATAATTCATTTAATTACGTAGCTCGAAGAATCAGTCGATCTACATACGGATGACATTAATTTATAGTGGGATTATGATCCGGTTACTATAACAAAACGTTAGTTTCGCCAACTTGCTTCGAATCACGTCATAAAATTAGAAGACGAACCTGATACGCGGCGATTCTCGTTTTCACTGTTCGATCGCGTGTCCTCTAATCACACGATGTGGTCGACTTTAACGTCGGAGTGGACATTTTATCCGCTCGTACGTGTCTCGTTTTTCGCGCGATCGCCGCGGAAATGCGCGTGATTCTAATAAACTTAATTAATCCTCTTACCTATACCGACCTGGATAAGGATAATGTTTTCGCACTAAACAAGCGACGAAGCGTGTTCCCCACCATTCGAATTCTTCGAGCTGAACACGTCAACCGACGCGATATCTTTCATCGAAGAGGGCAACCTGGCGTGTCTACCTAATGAAAATGCGTACACGTTTGAAACCGTGACGAGTCACACCATCTGACTAATTTAAACTTGGTATTTGCACATTTTGTACCTTCCACGAAGGTCTGTCCCCTTCGTCATTGGCGTAGCGTCAAGATGATCTTTATTCGGATCATTTTTGAACTTTTGTACATTATATGTATCGTACTGATTGCAAAGGTCTGTCATTTTTGTTCTTCGAGAGGAGAAAGGTTCATTGGTTTAATCGAAACTTCTATTCGTTAATCTTCAATCATATTTTCATATTAAATCCTCTTCTATAAAAGATAACTTAAAAAATTATCATGGAAATTAGAAATACACAGATGAAAACGATTTTCGAATATTTTATGATCTTGAAACAGCTAAATTTCGTCGAAAAGTAACATGTATTACGCAACCTGACATTACGATTTATAAAATGTATAATGGCTATAAAAATATTGTTATTTAACATAAAAGTATTCGTTATTATTGCATTTATATATTAGTTAATTAGACCCAAATATAATCAATTTTCTATCATTTATTATTCCTTTCATACGATCATAGAAGCTTGATACTATGGAAATGATATGTAGAACGTAATAAAAAAAGATCAAACAATGCTGTGTACAAATATCTTTCTATCACTGCATCTCCATATTACAAGTTTCCAATCTGTGTCTTTAAAAAATTACCGATAAGGACCGTTTAAGACAAATCTCCACGAAACAATGCACTTTCTTCGCAGGCTTTGTCCGTAACGTTGATCTTAGCACGGCCGAATTTCGATGCTACGTTACTCTTATTAAAGAATAGCCTTAACGTGGTATGGCAGAGTTGCTCGTTTCGCTTGAGGTGGCTATAATGCACGAGCCGCGAAATTAACGCTGCACCTGGCCGAACGAAATTAACGCTGAACACGATAAAAGGGAAAAAACGAGATCGATCGAAGGCAGACGAAGAGGTGTACGACACGGAAAGAGAGAAATGTGTCGAGAAGAGAAAGGGGAAAAGAGAAAGGACAGTCGACGACAGCTCGGTCGATTCTCGGTGCTCGCATAGTGGCAAGTCCGACGCTTGGGCTGGCGCAATACCGACGACGACGTTGACACCGGCGTCGTTTACCGGGGATCTCATGGCGACGACGCAGAAACAAGGGAGAAACGTCGCATAATGTGACTAACGTAATTAAGCCGACGTCCGCGCTGAATTTCTCTTCGTTCTCGTATACTTCGTGTTTTTCCACAGCTTACGGATCACACGGATCTTCTATTTTAACGCTCGCGTACAACGAATTCCCGATGGAGTTTTTACGTTTCGTTCTGATGGAACGAAATGACCAATGGAAACCAAACGAAATGGTTTCGATCGCTTCAAGTGCCTGTAGATAGTGTTGTTCGAATTGAAAGTTCATGCATCTCTTAACTCGGCAATAGTGTGCTGAGATATGATATATTCCATTATTTCTAAAAATGGTGTTTATCTTTCTACTAACTATGGCAGATACGTACATTACTAGTATCAAATTCACAATTTTTTTATCTATTATTACAAAACCATTTTTTATCGTAGATACGTTTATAGCCAGAACATTTGAATTTAAAAAATATCGTCCCACTCTGGACGAAATTCAATGTAGGAATGCGATCTGTAGATAAATTTAATGAGGATGTAGGAAAAGAATAAATTAAATATAAATGTAGGAAGAATTACATACACATAATATAATTTAAAATTTAAAAAAAGTTTGATAAGGGTATGTATGTCATACCTTATCATGCAGGTCACGTTATCCGCCCACCGCTCCCCCTCCCCCTCCAACTATATCAATTAGGTAACTACTATGTAATTGGAAAGTTTCAATATGTTATATAAATTAGATTCAAGCAAAAATGTGACAAATTACAAAGGAAGGCATGTAGTATGGACAATGTGACAATCTTTCCTTCACTATAATCGTACACATCGTGTCTTTAACTAAACTTTTATAACAAAGTTTATTAATTTTACACGGTATCAACTTGAACGATCGATGACGATGAAACTTTTTCCTCAACTTTGTGTCTTTACATGCACAAGTCAATGAAATTCAGTATGCGTAACTATATATGCGACTAAATAAGTAAATAATTCCAGTCCAGTTCGTTAAGTCACTTTTATCGTTTAGCAGAGTTTAAAATAAACACGTTGCAATCTAATGGTCGTGCGTATCATGAGCAGGCTGTGCATGTTTCAAATAGCAAGACTGTGCGCTTCTATAATAATACGCTGACCGATATCCCCTTTCATTCAACTTTTCCTTCGTTTGAGCTGCCAGTTAACCGTCAGTATCAACATTATCATCGAAAAGATCACTGGCTACGGTAGTTTATTTGTGTTGCAAGCAGTCTTTCAATTTCTGAAACGGTAATGCGAAACGCATTGCAAGGTGTTAATGGGTACTTGTCGGAAGTAAACGCAGGTGTTGCATTTTGTTTGCCAGAGCTATGGCTCGTTCTCTCCCCCCTTTTCTAAATTATTCCTTTCTCTCTTCTCGTTTCTAAGTTATTCCTTTTCTCTCTCTTTCTCTTTCGCTCGCTCCTTAATTATTCCTTTCCTCCCTTGTCTTGTCTTGCTCGCATTTTTCTCTCGTTTTCTCACGTTTTAACTCGTTAATCAGGTACTGATACAATAGAGTGGTGATTAACTCTTAGTATCGTAGATGATCGTAGGTGATCCATAAATTGAGTTAAATTAACTTAATTATGGAGCTTTTCCGAAGATCGCTTATGATCCAACGATATCAACTAATACGAGTAGAAATTTTGAAGATTCAATTTGTTTACCAATGTAAAAAGATATCGTTTATATAATTAACGATAATTAATAAGTGAAAACTTCAACTAGACGAAGCCGATTTCGTTTCTGACGTATTTCAATTTACCCAACGTCGTTCGTAGACTGTTCGCATAGACCCCATTTTATTTTTTTTTCTCTGTCCGGGAAAGGCAGCGCTGATAAATCGTCTGTCTAATTAATTAATCTCCAACAGCGATGTTTCTTTCTTTCGCAAGTGTAAACAATTTGTTCAGTTTTCGAATTAAATTATCAACACAGAAACACCTCCGAGCGAGTTTTTGCTGCAACGACGAATCACCGGGCAAACCTGCAATTGTGTTAATTAGAAAATAAATTACATCGAAGCTCTAGCCGTTAGAATGCTTTCTCCTTGAACATTGCGTTTTAATATTTGATATTCGCTTTCCAAGTATCTTACCGATCGTGCTGTTGCATTTAATTAACGAAACAGATATCCACGAGAACATTCAATTAAGTGAATCGCTTGCGATATGTTTTTATAGCGGCTGAGGCAATCGTTGCAAATTGATTTAAATTATTGTTCTCGTCTGAGCTTAGTATTTCATTTCATTTAGCAATCAATTTATCGATATTTTTTATAAAAGTAGTCTACATAGAATTAAAGGCCGTATGAAATTTGAAGAATTAAAATATAAATTAATCTGATAATATAAATAAATTGATAATATAAATAAAATGAAAATTGGAATATCATTTTGTTTTTATTTATACCTTTTTCAACAAAGTTTCACTTTGAACGTTACTTCATTTATTCAATGTTAACGTTTCCAACTGGGTCAATCAAAAACTTATTCAATGCTAAATATTCCAAATATTCCTTCACTGAAAATTTATGCTACAATAATCAAACGCGGCAAAAATATTCGCTAGATGCAAAAAGAGTGCATATGTTAAATATGTGCACATTTTGTTAAAAAAGACAATACTTTATCGTTGGAAACTTTTGTACAGTTTTTTTCGGCACGATGAATATTATCGGAAAAAACCAACCGTTTTATCATTTTATTTTTGACGTAAAATATAATCTCTCAGTTTTTTACAAAGCATTGTAATAATCATTCATTTTTATATGCATATAAGCTTCGTCTTTAATGAATTTTTACCAATTTAAAAATTAATTAATACAAATTTCGACGAAAAAATTTTATGATTCGACATTTTTAATTTATACCTAAATTTAATACCTCTTTCAACGAAATATAAAAAAACTAGAAAAAGGTATTCATCTCACAAAAATTACACGTATGCATAGATATTTGTTCTATTTCAGGTGTTCTATTTCATTACTCAAAATATTTGAAAAGTATTTCAATAATGTAACTATTTCAATAATATATCATTTTATTTAAAATAAGCACGCACGTACATGTTTTAGTTTATATGAATAAGCAAATAATTTACCTTCAGATTGCTTTATTATTTTTAAATATTAAATGAAATAATCTTTCATCTCATGTGGTACTTTGGGTACTTTAAATGAATGTACTCTAGAATAATTTCTTGAATAGTTTTTGCATCTTTGATGCTAATATTAACAATATTATTGAAGAGTACCTATGTAAAATTCATAAAAATTAATAAAATAGAATTCTTAGAAAAAATTCTGACATATTTTAAAATAATTCGACTATATTATTTATCATTCAAATTCGTGCAAAATACTCGTTTTAGAATTTCGTTGTTATTAAAATCCAAGTTATTTGTCATTCTATGGGAAAAGATGAACTAGAGTAGAAAATTGTTTGAAAACGATCTATTTGATTTTAACATAAAATGAATAGTAGAAATATCGTTATTATTACTTTTTTCTCCAAATGAAATTTGCTCTAACTTATTCTATCCCAGCAAAGTTTTAATTCTGCTCAATCACGATTCGACCGAATTGGAAGAATTCGAAGAATCCTTGCCGCAACGCAAAAGTTACGAGAAAAAGAAGCGAACAAACACGTAGAACTTTTGTCCTCTGTCCGATTAAGCTCAAGGTTCGAGAGGAGCCTTGTGAGCAGAAACAATTTCGATCCAGGCTCCTCTGCTTCGACCTGTTCCTGGACAAAAAGGCTCAGCAAAGTAATTCTGGGCACGCGTCAGCCCGTCTCGCCGATTAATTTCACTGCCACTGCAAGATGAAACGACAAGTTTGTCGATTCTTAACCACTGCCCGGCTAACCTGACTGGGAAAATACGCGATCTCTCCTTTCAAGGAATTTGAGGAAGCTGCGAACCGATGGGCGCATACGAACAACGTCGAAGAAGATCGAAATTTCTACTTAGGAATTTTTTTCTTTTTTTTTTTAATTTACTACCTGAAGAATAGAAGCTTCTTTTTCTTTTATGCTTTATAAATATTACAACATGCTTCCTGCATTTTTAATGCTACATAAAGTATTATAAAAATTGTTTGTTTTTCTTGTAGTACATACTATACACATTGGAAGATGGCATTTCCAAAAGCCTCCTGTCAGGTTCTAAAAAATTGAGAATGAAAGCGAAAAAATATAACACTAGTTAATACTATTCTATTTGGAGTATTAACTGTCTGACACACGATTACATGATATAGTGGTTCAGTAAGTAATTAATTAATTATACAAAGAATGTATCTGGGTATCTACTTTTGATAAAACAAGTCTCAGGTTTTATGGTGGTCTTCTTCACAAAACTATTCCAGAAAATCTTTCTATCGCGAATAACTCTAATAAAAAGAATAATTGTTCTCGTGAACTAAAAAATATTCCATCTTGAAAGAATTAAAATTCTTAAAAGAAAAGCAATAAATATGACTCGGTATAAGATATCATCTATGTATTTATACGTCCTATCGAATCTCATTATACACCGAAACGAATAATAAAAACAAGTTAAAATTAAGAACAGAACGTAAGGAGCCCGAACACTGCTTAACAATCGCGTTATATTGAAATTGGATCGACGGATTCTTTCTTAAAGTTCCATGGGAAGAACGAAAAAGGAAGGAAAGGTGATCGATCGAACAGCTTGGCCATGGAACAGGGACAGCCCGGGGGCCGATAATAACGGCGTAACAGGTTCTATCGTTTCATCGCGGTATTTACGTTCTATTATTCTCCGTGCTGGCTCGTATATCGTTGCCCCATGAAATTCCAGAAGAACGAAGTAGCCCATGAGGAGCAAGAGAAAGAGAGCGAGGCACAAGGTCTGGTCGCGTATGCCGGAGACATTGTAGTATAGGCTGGCTCTCGGTGAAGTAATGGGCCATTTATTTTCACTCGTTGACCCCCGCCGAGACTAATGTGTCTCAGCAAGCTTTTTCGCATCCCTACGCGGCGCCCCTTAACGTTCTGTCGCTCGAGTGCTTCTTACAAAGTTGCCTCTCGCCAGGCCCCAAAGCCCTAAGAACGCCGATACGGAAGCTGCGGACCAAAACGAAACCAACAAGGGAACCTTCTACTTCTGCTGGTCCAAGGCTGCCACCACCCACAATCACCAGACCCTGGTCTCTAGTCTATGGCCTCGTTTCTCGTCGTCGCTAGACGGTTTCGGAGTAAACGAATGAGAACTCGGCATTGACAAGAGCAACCTCTCCCTTCAGACACAACGGACTCCGACAATTCATCTGCCGTCAGCTCGTTGCGAAACTTTCGAAAGAAATCCTCGAATAAGGCGCTCAATGATAAATGAACGCTCGTTTCGCGGTGTACATCGCGCCTTGGTAAACTCGATTCATTTGTTTCTTGAGTATATGTCTACCTTGAAGACTGATCCACGAGAAAATTTGTGTGACTCGGTTATGGTGTGGTGTATGTCGAGGTTGAGCTTACTTGGTGTGTATCGTCGTGGTGCTTTCGTTAGATGAAAAAGTAATACACCTAGCATGTTCATTTTGGCCCGATTAAAAATTGAGGCTATTCAATTTCTCTCTCTCTCTCTCTCTCTCTCTCTCTCTCTCTCTCTCTCTCTCTATCAATTTCTCTCTCTCTCTCTCTCTCTCTCTCTCTCTCTCTCTCTATCAATTTCTCTCTCTCTCTCTCTCTCTCTCTCTCTCACTATCAATTTCTCTCTCACTATCAATTTCTCTCTTTCTCTCTCACTATCAATCTCTCTCTCTCTCTCTCTCTCTCTCTCTCTCTCTCTGTTGATACTGTATTAAATGAAATAGAAGTATGTTATATGTGACGTGAAAAGCTACAAACATGAAATTTTTACGTCAAATATAACGTAGTTTTGGTTCATTCAGTACACCCAAGCTAATGCAAAATTGGCAGATGTGATTTTTACAGACGGTATCATTGTCAACGAACGTAGGACAATAAGATACTAGATTTAAGGATCGTAGCAAAAAGATGAAGAGGCAGTCTAATGGCAAAACGAAACTTCTCTATGACCTGCAACATTACTAGAGCTAAGCCTAATTCTCTTCTCAAAAATCCATAAAAGTAAATCGATTTATGTAATTTGTCAATTTACACGAATTAACTTTACATAATATTATTACATCATATCATATCAGTTTGTACAAATAATTTTAACAGAAAAAACACATATTATCTGAATTAATCACTGGGTATTCCCAAAGTACCTTTTATCGTTCTGATAAAAAGGCAACATTTCATCTACAAAAAAATTCCATCAGCTACTGCAAAGATACGTCGCGATTCGCACGGTCATTGAACTTTGATTCGCTTATCTCAGACACCAGATGATTTTACAACAAATCACCTCGCCTTCTTGGAAGAAAAACCCTTGACTACGGCTAGGAACGCGAAAGAACACTGCCACCAGAAAGCAACGACCGGCGGAAAAGAGAATTCGAGTAGAGGAGAGACCGACGAAAAAGCTTCGAGAAAAGTTCGAGGGGATTGGACGTTGGAAGGACCGTGACAGACATGCCGGAGGGATCGAAGAAAAAAAAGGAGACAGGTGGGTGGAGTCGTGGATGTACCACGGTGATTTCACATCCAGGAAAGCCGTGCAAGTCGTCGTTCGGCTGGAAGCTGGCCAAATGCACTTAGCGTTCTAACAGAACTCCTAGAAGACCATCTTTGGATTATCCTTCTCGATGGCGTACAAACTTTTTTCATCGTGTGTTCTCCTAATCAGTGTACAGTTTACATAGTTGAGGGTTACAACTTAATTTATTAAAACGTAAAAATCAACAACTTTATATTTGTTGGAATAAAATGATAAGATTAATATAATTTTTAATAAGATCATACTGCGTATCTAAGAAGAACAATATCACAATTCAAAATAGGGTTGTTTTAACTCTTTTTTTAATAATTTAATAATATGCCTTTTTAACGCCTTGGAGCAAAATAAACTGAGAACATCAGTTATACATTCATTCATTTTGCAGCTTAAAATGAAATCTAAATTAATTTTTAAACGTCTACTTATATAACGTTCATAGCGAACGTTTTATAGACAATCAACAACTAAAGATTATTGATTAAATCCAATAACAAATCGTTCGTTGCTACATGATTGAATAATTAATAATTTTCTATTTCACGCTTTCTATCTCAAAAGTAGTTCCCGAAAAATTTACGTCTTTCAGTTTAGTCATTCTACTAGCTAACTGACGATGTAATAATAGTTAGAATGTGAGATAATTTGTGGTGTTGAAAACAAGTTTGATATAATCAACTTTAGACTTTAAACATTATTAACTGTTTGACACATATAGAACCTCCAACGCTAATACAATTCCCTTTAGTGTGCGGTCATAAATCACCTTCCAAATTGTCGAGTCTACCTTACCCTCCATTCATTTAGTGAAGTGCACATAATTCCAACCCGGATCATTTAATTACGAAATCACATCCCAACTTCGCTCCCTCAACCATCAATGGTGGTAAGGATATTTCCTGGAAATTCATATCTAAGAACAATGTACAGTACGTAAACCGAAAGACTAAACTTAACTAACTGCCTGTGTCAACTTTAGTGCAACCTGCGATTCGATAAACTAACTACCAGAAGATCAGAATTATATTGTCTGCCTATTTCGTTGAAAATTCAGATTTTGTATTGATTTTCTGCTAATGTTGAATAAGAATATAAACTCCATATTACAACTAATAATTGAATTCAACTTTATTTAACCATTTTCCTTTACTGAAGAATCAAAGAATAACATTTAATTTTCTGAAGAAAAAAAGTCTACTTTGTGACATTCCTTGTTCCTCTCCTCCCACTCCTCCCATCTTTTACATATGAAAAAGTACTGATAGAGACGTGAAAATACATTTTCCACTTTTACGTAATACCGTGCAATTCCATTGGACATTAAAAACCTCAATTCTTCCTATCAGTGAAATTTAATAAAATCAACGGACGAATTCATTAAAATACATACTTATTTCTCAATGCTGGTGCAAAATTATGAAAAAGAAATACTTCGTGTTCCAATGGTCAAAATATAATCTAATTCGAGCAGCAAATCAAACCGAATCAAACAAAAGGAGCGCCAGAATCGTCGATTCGCTCAATATTGTGTATCTATGGTCGAGAGAAGAAATGGAAGCGACAAAAGAGCAGTTGAGCGCCAGTGATCAACGCCAACGAGGAGCAGTGCCAACAAAATACCGGTAGAAGAGGTCAGATAACCCTCGTATTTACCAGAGAAGATACGGTTGGATATCCAGGCAGCATCCCCTGGCTTCTTCGAGCGATTCTCGCGGCGCGTAAACAGAAAAACAGAGAGACACTTTCTGGTGAAAGCAGTCTGTAGCCGGTCCCACTTTCACCCCCGAGAAGGAAATCGACGGAACTGTCCAGCCTGAAGCCATAGTGTATTACCACTTCTGACTGGCTGCTGGAAGCCACTACTTCGTGGACAAAGGGCGAGGACAAATACGAATGACGTTCGTCGATTTGAGCGACAGAGCACCGTGAGATAAAAGCGATTTCTAAAAAGCTTCGCAAGCTGAAGGTGTGCTTTGATCATCCCCTGGATAACATAGCGGGGAAAGGGTGCGCTGGTGTTTTTGTTTCGCCTGTTTGCACGTCCGATTTAAGTGTTTACAGCTATGTATTAGAGCTAGGGAAGATAAACAAATGTGTTCAACGATACGCAGGGTCGATTCGCTTTTCGCACAGGAAAGATGATAGAGGACTTGGGGATGACAGCGACTGCGAACGCCAGACTTTTCTTCGCATCCTACTGAAGAAAGAACGTCTGACGTTCGTGTAGCTCCATGACGGAGATTGATAGTTGCTCGTTCTCATTTTTTTCATGTTGATGGTACTTATGATACTGTTCAGTGGTTTTGAATAAATTTTCAACTTATTGCTTGACATTTTGCGATCGTGCTTTTATCGCGCTTCGTTTTAGATCGGATGGATGAGCTCTTAGAAATTATGCTATTTATAAGAAATATTCTGTTGAAATTTAGAGTCAATTGTGATATATATGAATATTCATGAAGGAAATACTTCATCTCCCTTAGAATTTGAAAGTTATTTAGGATATTTACAATCGCCATCTTATATATTTCATGCTAGCAATAACAATAAACAAGAGGGAGAAAGAAAAGTACACAAAATTACTAAAATGACAGTAAAAGAATGAAATGCAAAATTGTGCAAATTCTACAGCACAAATCTCTTTTCCTTTTTTTTTTTTTGTTTGCAATAAATATACAATACAAATACGTTATGAAAAAAGAAAGGGGAAAATATGGAATTTCTATCGATATTATCGTGAATGTATATGCTGCTGATAAAACGAACGACAAACGTAAACGATTTTCACAAGTAACATCGACGGGCGGACGGTTTTCCACCAATTTACTCGAAATTTAAAACAAACTGTCTCTTTTTTACGGGCGATTTATTTAACGGGTCTCTGGGAAAATGAGCAGACAAGAAGGACTGAAGGACTTTGTTATGGATATTGCCCGGAGCTGGAGCTCGAGTCGAGCGTAAAAAACCTCTTTGGATAAAACAGGAGAAGAGTAGTAAATGGAACGCGACACTTATAATCTTCTTTCCTCCTCGCTCCACGACCCTGCATTCGCCATCGACTATTCTGCCGTTTTAAATCACCGTGTCGCGATTCCCCTAGCCGCGTTCCCGCTTCACCTTGATTTTCCACGACGCGAAAATAGGGGATCAAACTGATAAGGGAATCGAATTCAGCGAAACCGAGTGGTTGCCGTTTGGTCGTAGAGAAATTTTACGCGTCGCATGCAAATTTCCCGTGAAAACGCGACGATCTGCATTTTTCCATCGTGCCATTTTTTTTTTATTTTTATGTTAATCCACCAAGAGGGTAGACTCGCTCGCCATTTAAAAACGTCTACTCACTGGGGAGGATCGGTTAATTCATTATGAAGATTTGACAATCCTATGGAGAATATGTATGTATGGACAGAGTAAACGTATTATCTTCTCTCTTTTACTTTCTATCCGGTGGTGTTCAAATTTATTAGCCTTGTTTTTAAAGGTTTGAACAGTTCGAGAGTATGGGTTTCAACATTGTTAGTTTTAATAACACTGACTTATTTATCACCTTCTCTTTTTAGGATTTTAGTAACAACGAAAATGTGTACATACATAGTTAGAAGAATAATTTGATAAATTTTCCAGCCTTTTTCTCAAATTATCTGCATATGTTCTTTTAACTCGTTAAAGACCAATGTTATTAATGCGACGTTTTATGTGAAATCTTCCCAGTTAATGTACATCCTTGAATTTTGTTTCCGAAGATTATGGTTGGAGAAAATTCCAAGGGTTTGCTTGATATCTTTTCCATCGCCATTTCTGTCTGGAAGAAATTGAAGTGCTTACGTCACTATCATAACTTCCTTCTTTCTGTCTTGTTGATGTTATAGCGAGCTATTAAAATATACTATAATCAAATACATTTTCTATACTTTGACGAAACAACATGTAAGTTTGCGTATACATTATTCAAATTTTTTCAATAAAACATCTTTACGCATTATTCCATCACATAATCTTTCTTCGTAACTCGTGTACCTTTTATACGTTTTCTGTTTCCATTATTTGGAATAGAAATTAAATTTTAGATAAATTCCACTTCATCTGTAACTTTTCCCCAACAAAGCGCCCTCGTGGTGGTATTCTATTCTCCCTTTTAGTGCCACTCCGCTATAAAACCGTTTTACTACGGTTCGACAGAGTTTTAAAAGAAAAAAATCTATCGAAATACCTAACGTTCTATCACGTTCGATCTATTTGCTGGTTTTCGAACGCGAATCTTTCCTCCGTTGAAAATCGCAGCGATACTATTTAAATTGGAATTTGTTCGAGCCAAATATCAATTTTAGAATTGGAAATTTTAAAAAATCCATCTTTATAACCACCAGAAGAGAACGCTTTTGAAATCAATTGACCGAGACAATGAGAACAAATGTGTTACCAAGATAAAAGCAGAAGGAAGAAATAATAAAATGCGGGGGCAAAAAGAAACTAAGAAAAAAAAAAACAAAACTATTCGAGAAGAAAATCGTATCAATAGTTGTAATTGCGTTATTCAAGCGGTATTCCAGCCTGGGAACGATATTTTTCCAGACGGGCAGGCTACGGAAAAGAAATGAAATATGCACATAATAATCGTGCAATAGGAGGAGAGAAGGATTGAAGCGACCGGGAGAAGAGATCATGCGCGAATTTCGAGCGAACGAGACGAGCCGTATATGCAACAGCTTCATTCATTATTAATATCGACACGCTGTACACGTGCAAAGATACATACGTGATCGCAGTGAGAATAGCACGATCGCCAGGACTAGCGGTGTCGGCCCGCTGAGAAATGCACTGAACGTACCTGCAACATACAAAAGAAAAGAAACGATAAAATGACTCTATCCGTACGAGCCGGCCAGCTTGTACACGTGCACGTGATATTTTTAATATTATCCGCGCGAGAGAAGACGAACCCCGCGCGCACAGCACACCGGCGTGACGATCCATTTCTCAAATGAGACTTGATTTGTTATACCGATAAACATGCTGAATGCGTTCCGTGTCCTTCCACTACGTGTACAACAATGTAAAATGCGCATCCAGCAATAAGAAAAATTGACGAGCAGTAGGAGATTGCCGCGTCGATAATGCTTCGCTGTATATGTTTTTACGCTGTTCTTTGCTCACGGTTTCTTTTTCCTCTTTTATGATGGAAAGAGGAAAAGGAAGTGTATTCTCGTTGCATTTAATATTGACAGATTAAAAATCTTTTGTGAAACATAATATCAAATTATAAATACACACATTTCTTTCATTCTGTGGAACGTAACTGATTCTTTAAGAATTCATCAGATTTTAGAAACGTACGATAAGATAAAATATTTTCTCTCTTTTTTTTTAGTTAATTACACCGCTTATTGTTTGAATATGTATAGTGTATACAATTACATTAGAAACAAGGAAACTGCATGGAGGAGAAGTTCATGTAAGAATTTTTTCCCGGAAAAAATTGTATTTATGATAAATATATGATTTTTGTATTTATAATACGAATTTTTAATAGTTAATTTTCATAAGTTAATAAGTGCTAAATAATCTAAATTAATATTACGAAAATGAATTTAAGATGTTTATAAGTCGAAATAATGTAATTTGTCAATATAAAACAATAAACGATAAGATTACTATTTACAATATCACAATATTAATATAATATTCGTTTCTGATTAATAAATATTTCCGAGAAAAATATACTTTACAATTTACAATAGTTCCGTGATAATCTCAAGTTTCTTTCTCATCTTTCAATGAAAAAGTGTAAGAAAGAGACGTGTGTAATTACTAATAAATTAATGCAATTTAGGTAAGTCTTTTTGTCAACATCAGATGCAATCCTTCATTCCTCTAAAAGCGGTGAAAAATAATCATTTGTCAACACGATGGCACGTGCCGTTTACTTATTTCACAAGAGAAAATCGACCCAAGAAACACTGTACATAATACATATTTTTCCATTCCACTCTACAATATTCGAAATTCGATTGTATCAGCCATTAACTCTAAAAGATTGGTAAGTAAATATTGTCTTCAAATATTGTCAAGCTAATTTAACCGGTCTCGCCCTAACAACCATTCTTGCTACTCCCCTAGCGAAACGGAATTGCTGTTTAACGTCGAACCATTCTCACGCGTCATCGGTTCGTCGATATTCTAAAAATGTTGGCGATTCGTGGAATCATGTTATTCCACGAATCAGCAAGTCAAATATAAAATGACGCAAACCGCGGTGTTGATCGTTCGCGGTATTAAAATAGAATCAAAGTGTATGTAGTTGCGCAGCGTCGCGTCGTGAAGGAGACGTTTTCCCTCAAACGTACGTTTAATAAAAAAGATATAGTGAAATTATAAATGAAAGAGTTATCAGGATACATAAATTGATATAGTCTTGCACGATCCGTAGGTATCTTCGTCGATCTGACGGGGAGTGCAAACATCTAGAATTTTAAATCGCAAATCGTTTGTAATTTGATATTAATCCTGCAACGATCCTCGAATTTCATTTTGATCGAACATTTCAATCTCGCCTTCGAGAGAATAATTTTCCAATTTTTATTCATTTTAACGAACAAGAAGATCTGTAGTATTTCAAGATGTTTAACGTAAAAGTAAAACAAACAATCACGCGTATCGATAAGAATTTTGTCAAATTTCAAATATCTCGTATATAAGAAAGATACATTTGAAACGAAAATATCGAAAATAAGCAGAAGAAAATATAGCGCGATAGGGTCACATGTATGTAGAGAGAAAGAACTAGTATTTGTAAATTAAAATTACAGTTATTTATATGAAACTCTCTATTGCTTTCTATTTTATAGTAATTATCATATTGATAGAAATTAGCTTGAAGGATACCTTAATTCTGAGTTGATATTTTACGTTTCTAAAAAGACTCGAACGTCGTATCTTTCCTTAGATTTCCAACAATTGTCAAAGATATTAATATTACGTACAGATGAAAACCTTGATGTCTCATATACCTCTTCTTTATCTTTTTCACCAAGAGAGTATATCGTCTCGTGAGATATTCACGTAGATTCATCTCCGTTCTTCTCATACGCGAACGAATAACCAGAGGATCAGTTAGACGGAAGCGTAGCCCGTGTCTTTCCGTTTGCAAATTTGTTTTGCCTCTGAAGCGAAAGGCGGTTGAAGGAACGCGGAACGCTTCCACCCTCCGTCTATCAACCCCTTTTTCCTCCCTTCCTGGCTTCCCTTTCTTTTTCTTCTTGCGTGGAGAAGAACGCCGGGTCACGGCAAAGTAGAAAATCTCCTTTTGTAAGCTGGAGCATGTTTCCGCTTCTCCCGCTCGCATATTTTAATATTTGAACGAGCCAGAACAGCTTCGGCGGGAAAAGCGTTGAAAGCACCGCTAAAAGGGACTTTGGTGCATGCTTTCAGCGTCACGGAACCGTAGCCTGCCTCTGTGTACAACCGCTGTATCGCTTCGCGTCGCTGATCGAACGCTCGACAATTCGATTATTTTGCGATCTGCGATCCCGTGATCACGTTTCACGCTTCAACCTATGTTACGGGCTTTCCTTCGCCAAAAGAGATCCCTTTTTCGGATGGGAATCGCGCTGAAGAGGTTTTGAAATTGGATCGAATCGAGGAGATGGTATTACCGTGGTTCGAAAAATAGATATGAATTTGGTAAAAGTGTTTCATTTCTTGGATAATAGACAGAGGAATAAACATGATGTCGAAGAAGTAAGGACTAGGTAATTTCTTTTTTACTTTACGTTGCGTAATTAATTGATCATCCTGCAGTTTGGTCGGCAAAATTGAAAGTATCTCGTACAATATATTTTTATGTAATAGTTTGTTAGAGATCTTCAATATTCATCGAAAATATTTACATTTTCGTGATTATATACGTACATTGTGTATCTAGGTATTTTCTATATGATTTTGGAAACGATAACTATAATGTTCGATTAATAATAATTTATTAATATATTGAATAATATATATGTACTAAATTATAATTGTTAGTTTTTAAAGCTAAAACTCACTATTATTCCGTCTAACTGAAAATTATACGAAAAATAATACGCCAATAAACGCAAATGACGTACAAACGCACGGCAACAATCAATTACATCGCGCTACGCGATTCTCGGATAATTCGATACCGGAAACAGCTTCGTCCAGACAAAGCGATGTGATTAAATCACGCGGATACCTGATTCACGGTATACATTGCATACATTGCACACGTATGCATGTTCCTCGAATGATCGTATGTGTTCGGACAAGGGTGCACGCGTGTGACATAGACACGTGTAAGTCAGAATTCATGGATAGTAAATCGTGGTTCGGGTTGGAAATTTGGGACGTTCTTTGTCGATCGTTTCTGGTTACTGGCGTTTCCGGTAACGGAAAAAGAGCAAGCTTCAACCACAAGCTCGATTCCGCCTGACGGGTCAAATGTCAAGCTCTTCTGACTATTCGATCGAGGTGTCAAATCGTGAGAAAAGTGATGAGAATGTAGCGAGATCTCCCGCATTCGCCACATTAGAACCAAAACAAAAAAAAGAAAAAAAATTGAAAATTATTTTAAATAAAAATTGTAAGTTTGAATCACATATATTGACTCGAGAATTGGAGATAATGTTTAAATTAATAAATTTTCTAAAATATATAACAAGAGAGTCAATATATTTTTTTATATCTAATACCAGAACATATGTAACTGCAAGCCTAACATTTAATAATAATAATAATAGTATAAATCTAATTAAACTACAAAATTTAAGAAGATTTATGTGCCGGGTTATTTGATTTCAATAACAAAGAATACAATTTTTCCTGAGCATCGAATAATTCTACTAGTTATTCTCGTATTCCCTGTTTATTACACAGAGATGTTAAAATATATTTGCGCTAATATATTTTATTTATATTTAACAGTATCTATTCCACTGGATATTTACATAATTTGTTATATTTATACTTTATATTCTTCGTTCCCTTTAACCTCTTTAAATTGAAAAACAACAACTATACATTTCTCTTTCATCGGTGAGAGTTCAGCCCCCTCATTTGTCCCCGTTGTATCCTACAAAGCAACAAAACAAGAGTGCAGGTATAGAAACCGACAAAGAAGCAGCATAGCCCGTTCTCGACGAGGAAAACAAAGTTCAACTAGAAATTAATCGTGCCGTCGAATAGCGAACATCGTGCGGAATTTCACCGTGGAACATCACTAATGCGTGCTAAATTACGACCACCGAATTAAATTCGCCGAAGCTAACGATATTCAGAGACGACTGGCAGGAAAGCAAGGGGCTGACTTCGTGACTCAGCTCTGCTTTCTTCCTACGGCTCCATCCGGAGGAAACTCCGGCTTCGAAATACAAGATGCTAATTGCTAAACGGGGATGTACACCAGATTCTAGCTGGCTTATCCCTCGTGCCTCTGGATTTCCTTCGCGGCCCTTTCTCTTTCTCATTCTCGTTCTCATCCTCGCAGACCTGTTCACCCTTCGCCCCTTTTAGCCACGAAAACCACTGAATATTCAAACTACGCCGTAGAAAGAGAGACAAACGCAACATCGGTTGTGCTTTCTTGGCTACGAGGCGACAGCCCCGCCAGATCTCTTCCGTTATATGATAGCGAGGATTTTTCGATTTCATCCTATTTCCATGAACGATTTTCCGATCGATCTTATTTGAGATAGGAGATCCTTTGTAATCGTAATGCTTTTATTTGGACGAATTTTGGCCAATGAAATTTCTAAAATAGGGTTTTAAGTTTGTATGATAGAAAAGGGAATTTGAAAGAATTAAGTGATTAATAATTTATTAATTATGTACAATATAATAGGAATCATCGTACTTTTAATATATTTTCTTTAATCTGCTACGTATTCTCAATGTACTTTATTATGTTCTACTTCATCTCGCAAGTTCTTTTAATTTAACTGTTTAGTTGTGACATATATAATATTTAACAAAAAAGTTAGAAGCGTTAAAGTTCCCAGAATGATTTTCATTCTTCTAATCTTCTTGGTATTATATTTGTAGTATTATATAATTGTTAGTTGATTAGCTAGTATTAGTATTGGTATTAGTAATTACGACGTTTATTAGTGCACGAAATCTTATGTCATACTAAGAAATACGTTCAGGAAAGAAAAACTTATTATGTAAGTTAAGCAATTGTACGACAGATGTGACCTTAGAAAGAATATACTAAACACCTTCTGACTTAACAGGGAAGTTAAACAGAGATTTATACTTGTTTCAGTCCCAGCTGCCCATAAATCAACCAAAGGAACGTGGAGCTGTGAAACAACCATCCTGTTTATGTTCTTCCGGAAGTCACGTCTTGATCTAACCAAATAGAATTTAAAAAAGACGTAGAAATTAGAAATGCGTCTTTATCATAGTTTATATATCACTGAACATTAGAAAAAGCAAGTTTTATATTTTATTATTATTATATATTCACTATATTTTATTTATTATTTTTATCACAAAATCCGAATAATCAAGCTTCTATTGTATTAAAAGAAATTTTATTTTAAAGGAATGCCAATGTCCTATGTTTGTTTTATATAAAATTATAACAAACTACTCTGTAACAATATTATTTTTGATATATAAAAACAGTACATCGAAGAAGAATGTTAAAAAAAGAGAGAGAGAGAGATGTACTTTTGTCCTTGCTAATATTAAAGCATAAATCTATCTAATAATTTTATTCAATAATCAAACAGAGAAGTATTACGTCAAGCGTTAAATGATTAGGCCACACAAATGATAGCCTTCGCTGACTTTTGCTTATAAAGACGTGTTTCTATTGAGCAACCATGAAATTGCTTCTCACGTTAAATGACGCAGCTTGGCCCCTTTCTTCTTGGTAGGTCGTGAATAACAGCAGTCGATTCACTCAGCCGACGACTTCCGGCAGTCGATTAATAGATCGATTTCTTCTAATAGCCGTAGAAGAAACGCTCTTTCACGTGGTCAAATCTTAGCCGTTCATTTTTTATCCGTGCGTTAGATAAGAAAAACAGACTGTTTGAGAAGAAGCAAAGGTCGATGTATGGTACCAGTGGAAAATTTTTTGCAAAGTGTTCATTTGCGTATGAACATATTTATCACGTAAACGTTTTTCTCACATATTTACGTTGATCGATACTGCCATTAAATACACAAGTTTATTCTAAATTACCTGAAATGTGAAAATATTTTATTCGTAGTCACAAAAAATGTTTATGCATTCAATCTTTTCAAAATATCCTTTTACCACGAAATAACATATTAATGTAACTTCTTTTTTCTAATATTTCTAGCAACGCCGCTTTTCAATGTTTCTTTACGCAAAAACATATTCATTTACAATTAACGGACTTATCGTTCATAAATAACGAAGAAAAAAGAATGTCCTGCAATTACACAGTCACTTAAAATTCTTTCACATAATTTGCCAGCCAGGTTAAACAAACTTTTTGTCCGTAGTAATTATAAAGTTCCCATCGTATGATTTCAATCTGAAGAATCCGAATAACCAACATGTAAAGTGCATCGGAACACAATGAAGTTGCAACAACGTGTTAACATGATCATTTGCTTCTACCAGAATTCCCTTGCACGAAACGCAGCAACAATCCCAAGCAAATATCAAACGATAATAACCGTTCGTCTTACAGTCGGATTTCGCGGAGTTAACGAAAAGTTAAAACCTTTCCGCATTGGTCTACACGATATTATTGCACGACGATAAGAAGAAGCAGGTTACATCGTGTGGCACCGGTTATTACCCTATTCACCACGCAACCAAGCTCTATCCACGTTGCTCAAATGCAATGAATCACACGTTACCTGGCCGTTGACGCTTGTTGTTTCTAAAATACACCCGTCAGAGATCAGTAATTGGCCGTTTTCGTGTTCAGGAATAATGTTTTCACCGGCCAGAGCCAAGAAGGCAACTATCCCCAACGAGTAAACGTGTTCGAGCTAGTGTTGGGACTGATACCGCATCGATACTTATCGATAGCGTATAGTAGTACGAATATTTCCATCTTATATTATATTATATCGTATCAAGGACGTAGGTATCGAGAACAGTCGACATTTTTACGAGGATAACAATACCTGGACCCTCGTACGCAATTGTACTAATATTATTGGTTGCAAGACAAGTTACAAGTTGATATATACTGTGGCTAATAAAGTTCTACCTTCTATTAGGCACAGTAACTTTGATAATGAAGAAACCTAATTGTATGAGTAACTTTTGCAAACAATCAGTCATTTAGTTATTCTGTGAGATGTAAAATTGCAAAATTGTAGAACTTGTTACTTGCTGATGTGTGAAATATTCTAATATAAATTATTATGTTTGATCGATGCTTTTACGAAAATACGAGTACTCGGTTTGATATTTCTATTAAAACGCTAATGTACCATAGATAGATACTACATGAAGATATTGATATCAATATTATACGTTACAATACGAACGAAGTAGAGATCGATATGAGAATGTAGCTATAGAACTAGATGAAAGGGAAAACGCATGGGGACTGGGGACCTCTAGCATGGTTTAGGTATCTGTTATATAACCCACGCTGTAGATTCTACGGTATTCAAGCAAACGCTTAATATTTTTCGCATTTCTATTCCTCGTAGATTCTACGATTTTAGCTGAAAGACATCGAAAGATATTGCAGTATTTATAACCATACGATAACCTATACTGTTTCGTTCTTAACACACTGACTTCAACACTTGCCGATGACCTACGTTGCTAAATTTGTTTCGAACGATTAGAATGAGATAAATTTCATGGATTAATAAATTTTCAACGATACGAATGATTCGGACAAAAGTGCGTAGACATGGTGTAATATTATACAAAAATTGAATATTGTAGCGAATTATACTTTAATCTACTGCAACTCCCAGGGCAAAGTATAAGAAAGATCGCGTGTTAATCGACGTATTAGTGGATTAGTATCGAATTGTTTGAGTATCATCAACATTGTATCGTGTCAGTTCCATCGCTAGTTTGGGTCGAAGGCTACCGGCGCGGCGACGAAGGAAAAACACAGCAGGGCCTTTAGAGTGGCGTACAGCGTATCTATTATATAATCTGCGGTATTCAAACAAACCGGCACGGCGCGGCGCGAACGTTAGGCCTGCGGCACGCTGTTGGCAGAATTGCAAAAGACCGATCGTAAGAAAGGGTTCGGTGGGCTTGCTCTGTGGCCGGTTCTATTCCCAGCGCGAGAACACGCATCTCGTTAAGTGAGAACAAGCGCCGCAAAAGGTACGTACGATTCGCCTTACGATCTTCGAGAATGAAGCCCTAAAGAAGTTAAGGACTCGACGGAAGGCCACTTCGCGGAATCACCGACAAGAACGTAATTTCTTAAGCCGCTATGACGCCGCGGAAAGGCGTGCCCGATCTCTCGCTAGAATTTCCAGCCAGAGTAACGAAGTCGTTACTTGTCGGACAAAGTAGTCAACTCGTTCGCTTCTACTATGTTTCTAACGTTGATGCTGATGCCCACAACCGGCCTTCTTCCTTTCTTTTACAGGCGGTGGGGAACGTTGGTCCGGAGATTCTGAGAAACTTTTCTTCTCCTCTTTTTTAATTTTTTCCTTCCTTGTCTTTTTTCTGCTTTTTTCTTTTTTGGGGGAAAGAGAGAGGATATAGAACAGCATGATTTTGTAGAAGAATTTAAGGAGTCAAGGATAGACCTCTTTCGGTAAGTTTTTAAGAATCTGATCGCGATGTTTCGTTGAAAATATATGTAAACTTTCAGCAATGAAATGTCGCTGAAACGGCGAAGAATCTTTAAATTAATAAAAAAAAGTTGGGGACATTATATTTATCATTTATGAAAACGCTTGAAGTGTTCCGCGAATATGTAACGTAAACGTCACATTAACGGAGATCTTTTTCTTCGAACATAAAGTAGAATACCGAAAGATATAAAAATTATCGAGATGGTGAGAAGATTTTAATTGACACAATGGTCCAACAGAGAATTAAGCCCTTTTTTAAAATATACATTTACCGATAATAGAAATTGAAATAGTATTCTTGGCTAATAAAAATGTTACGGTCAGAAGAAACGAGAAATAGGTCGAGGAAATGAAACTCCTAACTAGAGATTTGAAACTAGATCTTTCCATTCGATCGTTGATCGCTTTAAACAAGGGATCCATTCATTTCGCTGTAAGATTCTTTCCCTTCGAACTGTAATAAATAAATTCATAAAGTCAAGACAAAATCTTAATAAAACCTCCTTTCATTTGATCTTCTCGATTCTCTCAATTCTTACATTCTATTAACCATCATAAGCCTTATATACTCTATAGCACAATATGACTTGGAAATGACATTACTTGTAGCAAAATCATAGTTACTGTTGTGTCATCGTATTTTATTATTATACATACTATCATCGCTATCATTAATACGCTATATAAGTACATATCTATTTTACTACGTCGTTATATGCAATGGTATTACGTATCTCTATCTTCCACCAGTACAACAAATTTCTATTTATTGCAATCACTACTTTCCATGTCTCAGATTAAAGCAGAAACCTATAGGCAATCATAAGCGAACGAAATCCCGAATACGCAGAATGTTAAATTATCGTTTCGCTAATCCATAATCCTTCGCAAGAAACTCAGTCCTCCCAAGCTGCACATAATCCTCCCATTAAAACGAATGATCTCAAGAAGCAACAGACTCGCTTTTATTTCCCATTAAACCGTAAGTAACCATCGCCGTTACTCCCGTCGTTACATCGTCGTTCCGTATCAATGGCTTAATGTATCGTGTTCAACGACGAACGAATCTCGCGAATTAATTTGAAATCGACGTACAATGTCGGGAAACATACACTAGCGTATTAATACATTAGCGATAATTTAATAAACTTGAAAAATCATTGGTAGACCATGAATGTTTCTGCAAATTCAGGTTTTAAACACAAGCAAAGAAACGGAGCTATTAAGTGGAAATCTGTTTCGTCCATTAAATTTTACAACCAGAGTTACACTTTGAATGTTATACATAGATATACTATCGCATTTTGCACCTTAAAGGTTCACATAAATACATAAACGTTCACAGTGCAACCATTGGAAAGGACGTAAACTTGTAAGAATTTATTATTTCACACGGAGAATATAAGAGAATAAGAATTCATAAGAATTCAACCTTAAATCGATTAATTAAAAAGTCCATACATTCGGTGTTTTATAACAATCTCACCTATTACCCGTAATAAAATTCATTTTCTCTCGTTTTGTTTTCATATCATAATTTCGAAATCGCTCTATACAGCCGTGATTGTTGCAAATTAGTTCCAACGAATTTTTGTTGCGTGTATTGAACGAGAATTTCATAGGAATACGTAATGACGCGAGTAAATAAAAAATTCTGATCGATTGGTTCCAGTTAATAATTTCGTATGGAACTAGCAGGTGCCTTAACGTTTATAAACGATAGTGTAGCAACGCGAAATAGAAACAATTGGAGTTTTCTCATACGGTCGGTCGATCAATTTCCGCCTAATCGTATTCGATCGTATTCCAACGGCGTCCTCGTAAATGATCGCTAATAGCTGGTATAACTCGAACGAAGGTTCTCAACCGCTGCTGATGGCGCGTGGGAGCCGCGTGGGTGTCGCATTATGCAAGCAAATTGTCCGATCGTAGAAACTACCGCTTCTGGTGATACAACTCGGCCGATGGCTATAGACATCCAACGAACAACACGACGAAGTTCCCCTGTCGATCGTTCTCCACCGTTTTGGTCGGGCCACGATTTATGGACGCGAGCCGAATTGCGAATCTCTGGTGTTGCACAGCTTGGAAAATGGCCGCGTGTTTAACTGTGAACGCTTGACGATCGGATCACGGTTAAATTGCGAATAGATGGTTGGGCATATAGCTGGGTATATTTATTTCGATAGTGGGATAAACAAGCGTGACGCGAGAAACGAATAAAATTGGAGAAAGTAAATTCGGAAGATCGTTCGACAGATTTGGTCCGATGATTTGTCGTTTGGATGCGTAAATGTGGAATTGGAAATGGCAAGGCAGAATCGATTATTTCACATTCAGTTTTAACGATGATCCTGTGTTCGTATGGTTGGAACTGTCGAGAGTGATTTCCCAGATATTTCTATAGAGAAACTGATGTATCATCGTTATAAAACTAATTTTAATTTTTACCTTAACAACGATTATTTATATTATCACATTAGAAGTTGATAATTTTAACGTGGACACTAATGTGCGTCTAAATGTACTACATACAAGTAATTACAATTTAATTTAATAATAAATATTTACGCGTTCTTAATAATTTCGGGGGAAATTTAAAAAATAAAACTCGTTATTTTGCGAAGTTTCCGTAGCTTTAGCGTTAAACGATTCTCTTTGAAGCGGGCTTTTAAACTGCGATCTATCAATTGAATCTCAGGACGCGGTAATTTACCTTCGTCGAGATATCCCCCAACAAATTGACGTCGATAAACATGGAAGCGACGCGACGTGCAACCGGTCTCTGGAACCGAAAACGCACAGTTCCGATCGCATTGCATGACAACACGTTCTAGACCACTAATCTTGGCGGGAATTGCCTCTGAGACCATGAACACAAACGGCAACGGAGACCAGGAGACGCGCGTAACTGCGAATGGAGAAAGATAAATAGGCAGAGATACCAGCGGAGAAAGAGAGAGAGACAGCCGGCAAGAGAGAGAGAGAGAGAGAGAGAGAAAGATAGACCATCAACGGGCAGACTGGTCACACACGAAGAGATTAGTCGTAAACGCGTTTGTAATCCGGTGTAAATCCTGGCGATTCGTCGTAAGTCCATTAACAGTGCCGCAGAAACACGAGAACTGTCGGTGCACCCGACAGAATACCATTATCAGACCGGTAAACAAGTTTCTTCGGCGTGCTCTCGACGAAATCGAGTTGTCCGACAGATTTCCAGGTATCGCTTTCTGGCTTCGCTCCAAATCCTTGCGAAGGGATGTCCTCGGATCCTTGCGGTGTTCCAACCGAGGCGGGGCGTTTGCCGATTGATCGAAAGACCAAAGAGAGCCCCTACGTGCTTCCAACGACCCACGGGTCTTCCAGAAGACGCGTATCTTATCGCCAGACCGTGGGTACGTCAAGTTATATCGAGAGAGTTTTATTAGAAATTTTAGGGGAAACGATGTCTCTGACTTGAGATATGTTCACGTGTGTACGCGATAATACTGTTTTATTTGAAACCCTTAAGCGGTATTATTGAGCGAACACACACAGTTAGGATTTCATTCGCGATGACTTATTTAACGTTGAATTTCTGTAAATAAAGTGTCCCTTCAATTTTAAACGCACGCATTTAATCAATGTTATTCCCTAATAACGAATTCCTTACAAAGAATTTTTACATTGTTACAATGTCTTCATTTACAGGTATGCATTAAACGATTGTCTAATTAGGATAGATATCTTTAATTTACTGCATAGGTTGAATATCTTCAAAGTAACGAAACGTTTTACAATTTTGTAACGATTGTTACAAAATCATTTATGGTTTTATATCTTAATAGATTCGTCTCAATGTAGAAATAACGCACTGTACGTGGAACTAGTATAAAGACTAGATTTTATGATAACATTTATTACGAGTAATTGTTACGTATATAGAAAACTGAAATAACAGCCAAGATACCAACAGGTTGTAAAATAACAAAGTAAATAATTTTACTGTAATTATCGAACTATATGCTGTATACAATTGCCGACTTGCATTTTTACTTTTTCCCTTTGATGTTCGTGCCACCGTTTCCAGGTATCTTTCGTTGTACACCGAAACTTTTAATTAAAAAACATTGAAGGATCTTAATCAAAGTAGGGCATGAAAAGCAGAACGGCGGAAACGCAAAGTTCGCGTAACAGATTGCAATTCCAATGGACATATTTCCTCGGAACGAGTATCAAACCATTCAGAACTAGTTCGTTCGAGAAAACAAGAGGTGCTCGAATTTACGAGCAACAAAATTTGCTCGAGCATTACCCCCGATAACTCAAAGCTCGATATTTCATCGTGCCTCCTGCTGGTCGCATTTACCGGAGATCGAGGGCACTTCTAAACTGTTTCCACGATCTTCGCTTCGCAAATTCCGCGGTAAACACTCGTGCGGAAAGTTGCTGGAAATATTGTGAAATTCTATCAACGGCCCCCGAAACTTCGCAAGTTTTCTGCTCACGAGAAACAGTTCGAGTTCACGAGGAAAACTACTTCCGACAAGAGAAGGTACACGGTCTTCGCGATCGAGTAATCGCCCAAGTCTTCCCCGGCGAATATCCGCAAAGACTCGAGAATGCACCGGAGAACAGATATCTGGAAATCGCTCGGGAACAACTCTGTCAAAAGATACTTTTGTTCTCCGGGAAATTTCATCGCGCTGTTCGACGACAAACTTCGTTTGTCCGCTTTCGTTTCGCTGCACGAAATCACGAGCCGTGTGGATTCACGGAAAATAACGTTTACTTTGCCGCGATGCGACAAACGCCGCCGGAGTTTCCGATGTACGTTTAAAGTCATCCTTTGTTTCCACCTCGTTTGTCTTGGAATTTAAATGTTCGTAGAAGTTTGCATCGATACACGGCTAACGCAATAATAAGAGTTTCTAGAAGTTTAAACCGTTTTAGCTAATCACAGTTTGAGAACACGTGGTAGAAACTTTAATAGAGAGTTCGTGGAAATTGCTTGGATATTTGCGTTGAATACTCTTGTCGATTTCTAATGATGATTGCGATTAACGCTACGACCAAATGATTTCGAGTAACGTCATTAGCGCTGAACTATGCGGTTTCATAATGCAATGCAATGGTATTCTTCAAGAATTTATGATTGTCTTCCAACTTTCAATCGAAATTTTCTTAAAGATTTTTATGAATCATTCGATTATCCTTCCTTTTATTAGATAGACGATCAATTTATTTGGAAACCTCTATTAAAAATGTGAAACATTATATTTTCTCAGTGTTCGTAATTCTTAATTATTATTTAAAAACATTTCATCTATTTTGCGAAGGGAATCAATTCATTTGCTAGCCTCTTTTAAAACTTTTCTTAGTTCGAGTATTATTTAATCGTTTGAAACGTTCCATCTTTCTCATAAAATAAACGAATTTAATTAGTTTCAAATTAATTTATTTCCAAGCTTCCTTTAACATGTGAAACAACATGCACCAGAACTTCGTATATTTGGCGTTCTCTGCAAGTTTAATTTAATCGTACGAAACGGTTTGCCTCGTTCGCAGCAAATTACCGACAACAGTTGCTTCATTAATGACACCTGGAAAACGCGAATCCGTACTCTTTCACAATCGAGCGTAATCGTTCATTCAACGGCGATCAAATTATAGCAGCAACTCGATTAATTCCACGATACGGTTCATTTCATGTCGCGTCAAATAAACTTGATCAAAAATAACGCACCGTTAATAAAGGGCGCCGAAGAACCGCACCGCGATAGTGCAAATTATCAATAACAAGTTGTTTATACGTTGAAACTCTCCAGCTCAACTCGTTCGGGCTCTTGTGATCTTTTGTGCGAATAATGCGGAAAAAACATAAAAAGAAAAATAGAAGACGACATGTGCGACAAGAAGTAAGACACGATAAATTTTTCCAATTTACCGTGATAAGATATTACCCTAAGATATTTCGAAAATTTCTTCATTCTTACGTCTCAGTGATATAACGTTGCGAATATCGTTGCGTTATAAATTGTTAAACTCGTCTTTACAGTTGCTTTCTTTATAATGTAAAAGATTGTTCAAAAACATAGACAAATTACATATTTATATTCTTATGTAGCTACTCTAAATTAAAAAATATTCATGTTCAGCAAAATTTAAAGAACAAATCTGGAGAATTTATTCAGGTTATCCTATCATCGTATTATACGATATACTAAATTTTTTGTCCTACTTGTACTCACGAATTTATTACTTGCGAAGAGAAAGACGCTAGCGGAAACTGATAACACGAAGCGCCCTGTATACACGAAGCACAATTATTGATCGAATGGTGATGGAATACATAGCTTTAAAAACGTACTTATTCGCGGAAAAACTTTCCGTATCGATTTCTAGGAAAGTACGCGTTAATTATAGATAGCACTAATCGCGTTATTAAGTGCAAATAGTAAACACATCGTTAGTACGTTTCGTGTATGGGCATTTGTAATTGTACGTTTGCTAATTGTCGTAACATAAAACGCATGTATATGAATTATTTTATAATAACGTAAAGAAAGAATAGGAAACAACTAAAAGATAAAAATACAAGAAAATGCGATAAACAGTCATGGTTGAATCGTTTAATTATGCGTGTGTGCATAACCGAAGGAAACACATTTTCCTCGTTAAATAAATGAATTGCGAAAACCGTGATTCAACGTTCACAGGTCGTTAAAATGCAAGTACCTAACTATTTTATTATACAAACTATTTAAATAAAATTCTAAGTGTACAGTTTAAGTTTGCATTAGTTTTCAAGAATACTCGATGAATTTGAATTATCTATTAATTTACTCAGACAACTTACACCTCTGAATGTTTTATTCAAATGAAAGGCAAACATATTATTTGCATTGTACATTATTTACATCACTCATGTACATATTTAAACATTATTTACATTTATAGAAAAAAGGGAATAAAGTATGATCGAAATATAATTTTATATTTCATGATTTCTGCAACGCTACTCAATGACTTTTCGAGAACTATCTAACAGCAATAAAAAGATTTAGTCCACGTATTTAATTTAGACCTCAGAAAAAGAGAAATGACGCCAGTTAAAAGAATATTACAAAAAAAAAAAAAATACAAACATATTTTGCTACTTGTTGGATATTCGCGAATATAACATTACATTTTATTCCGAAAGAATTTATTTTAGGTATTCTATAGATTGAGGATTTCAATGAATATTGTAACTCCTAAAAATTCCTAATTATTTTATGATGCATAAATAACACGCAAGTAACGTACCTAGTATTTTTAATTCAAGGAAAACGCTTTCAAGTATTTAAAAAAACACGCTAAATTACCATTTTAAATTTTATTATCGTAACATATATACACGTTGCAACGTGTCCATATCTTTATGTAAACAGCTACGATTAAATTAATCACCATTACCACTATATTAGCCGCTACCATTCAACTAAGGAATGTTATGAAAATTAACTTCCCTTCGACCTTCGAGATAATATCTTCAAAGCTTACAATTAATAAGAAATTTTCCATTTTTGCGTTTCTAGAAACGAACGATGAACCTGATAAAAATACCAGACGTCAATTGCATTTGGAGGAGCGATTGGGGATTTGTAATCGACTATCAACCACTTTAAAAGCTGCGTTAACAGCTTTTAACGCGTAAATTCCAAAATAAAATAAAGCGCTGAAAAATAAGGTAATAAAAATGCCTGACGTTTTTAAAGGACCAGCCATAAATCACGTAATTCCTCTCGTCGATTATCAATCGTATTTAAAAAAGAAATACGACTTTTACAGCATAAAATAGAACAGAAAATTATATATTCGAAAATATTACAATAAAGCAAATCTGATAGAAAAGACGACGTCAGTGGAACAGATATACTCGCGGGAAATATCGGAAGCGCATGCTAGAACGCGATACACATTTGCGGCGATCCTTGGTCGGTTTTCCGATATCCAGGTATCACGAAGCCACCAAGGCCGGCACATCTCGAGTTACCTGCGATTTCCCGCCATTATAAGGTGCCTGCAAAATAAATAGCGGCATAATTGCAGTCGTTATTAAATGACCGAGTGGTGAACAAAATCGGCGGATGAGGGAGCTCGTTTAAAGTTTCTCTTTCGTTCAGCGAGGCAACGATGACACTGTTGTCGCCTTGAACCGAGATGAAGAACCGAGCTTAAGGTGTACACACGCTCAACGAAGAGCGATGCAATTAACCGGGTAATGAAGGAACTTTCTTAAGAAGATTATCTTTCGTCGAGTTAACTGCTAGCAACCGGAAGCCGATGAGACAAATGACGAGGCAGAAGCTGACTTTTTCGAAGCTTTTTACCTTATCGATATCGCGTATTTTACGCCGACTAGCATTATTTTTATCACGAACTATTGATCTCGTTTCTACGACAAGCTGGTCGTTCTCGTCTTTCTTAGCTGTGCTTTTAAAGGTTTGAGATCGTAAAACGTGCGACTAAAGATGATCGGAAAACAATTCCACGGACCTACCTGACTTCTAACGACGCATCGCATTTCTTGGAAGCTTATTCAATTGTTAGGAGAAGGAAACCTTACCTTTTAAGAGATAATACGGCGGCGAATATGTTTTCAACGTACAAAAGTTTGTCGGTCAGACGATCAAAGTTCTACTTTGAAGATTATTTCTCCACTATTTACTCTCAATATTTATAAAAATATGGAAAAACGTACTTAGATCTTTCGTCAATATTGATACGAATCGTAAAATACAAATTCGTTTCGAAATTATAGTTTACGTGTATCTCTTTCTTATTATTTCGCAGCTGATATCGCAGCTTCTATAAACTCTCATCGCGTATCGATAATCGATGGAAAGCAAAGAGGGCTGCAAAATGTAAGCCGGCTTAATTTTAAACCGAGCTCGATATCGCGATATCGAGCACAGAGTCTTCTCAATGGGAACGCTATTTATAACGAAACCGCAGAAGTCGATTGACTTGATTAAGACGTATTCACGTTATGCGGCACGAACATGGAACGGTGAGAACCCCTGGCTGATTGGACGGATATAAATGGACAACAGAGTGACAGCAGGGAATGAGACTGACCTTGTGAATCAGAAGGCAACCTGAATTTAATCCTTCAGGGCTACGAGACCGTACCGGACGAGCAAATAACAGTAATAACGCACCAGTAGTCGTCGTGAGCCACGACATAATTACGTGTACTGATTAATACTCGATACGAGTAATCAAATCTTTTAGAATACCATTTGAACGTAAGGACATGCTTCTATTTCTATCGATTGGGTTTCCACGAATAGCTGCAGGTGAAACGTCGACTTCTGATTTTATAGAAAAGTAATTTTCGAACATCACATTACATAACATTTAACTGTGTGAAATTAGAAATGATATTCAAGATTTTAAAGTACGTAAACTGTATATTCGGTGTACGGTCTGTACGTCTCGAAATTAATAGTCAAATTAAGATATCATAAGAAAGAGAATTATTCACAAACATACGAATGTTTCTTGTATATTTTGTATCGATGGGTTTTATTTACCAATTATGTAATTGTGAAATTATTGCAGAAACGAGAATAATCCCATTTTTATTGTCACGTTACTACGCACATAAAAGATATAACTTAGAAAAAAAAACGAAGCTGGTACCCCGCTGGGGGTAGCCGCCCACATGCTATATTATTTTTTATTTATATTTTTTTTTCTTCGCCAACAAGATATAACACTTTACCAAATGTCCTCAAGGACAAATTGTAAAATAACCAAAATAAAATAAAAAAAAAAAAAAACGTTACTACGCCTTTTTCTAATCATATTTGTATTTTGTATATTATAATATTATACATTTGTGTATTTGGATTTTTGTTATATATTTTTGTCTACTGTAGTAATTTCAAACATATAAAGTAATACATACATATGATCCACTTTTCTAAAAGCCATATTAGACAGGTTTATTAATAATCAAATTAGCAATTTACAAGACTAACATATTTTCGGCTAGAAAATATTTGAAAGATCTGTTGCGCATTGCTGATCACATGGCTTTACATTTTTTCATTATTTAGAAAGTGAAAAATATTGCGCAACGAAGTATCAATCGTTCGCCAACTTCGTTAAAAAGGAAAAGTATTTTCGTTATATAAGAACAACGATGCTATTGATAAAACCAAATTATCGTAACTTGTTCAAACACTGTTCAAGTATTGAAAAGACGTTGAACTCGTTCGCTAAATAATTAAACAATCGAGAATATGGCGTGTAACGATCTTTCAAAATAAATCACGAACAACTTTCGATTCGAATAATGCATAGGCATTGATATAATGGATCAGATCAATTGAACAATTAAACATTTAATTTGAATTTCATGAGTACTCATGGCATTTGCTCGAAATTACCATTATTGTAATTATTAAATACATGTCAGGCAATTACCGAATCAATGGTAATATTAGCATTAATTGCACATCTGCATAATATCACTATAGTAGACCGTCATTTGAATAGCGTAGATGGTAAACTTGATCGTTATAAAATAATTGAACAAAGAGCAATCGTAATTACATAGTTATTTTCATATCGTTGTACGTGTAATTGCCTCCGAAACCATTTGTTAATATTACATGTATTTTCAATTCTTTGGACATTTTCATACATCTTTATTTTTGTTATCTATGATAATTTTATGATAATTATTATAATTTCAGACGATAAGAAAATAATAATCTTTATTAAGAGTTAATAACGAACGTAAGACCAACTGCGTAACTTTACTTAAGAGATAATTAATTTTCTATTTCATACGAAGTGTACACATAATTGCTTAAATAAGTATTAACCTGAAACGTAATTTCTTGATAAATCATCTATAAATGTACTCGTATTTTTAAACGTGTCGTGTATAAATATTCGATCTTCTAAATTCAATGTACATACATATTCATATGATTTCATCCTTTCGAACACTCTGTATGTTTTTACATGTATGCCAGACAATTATTATCGTTACATGAAAATTTCATTCAATTTTCTCTCACTTCTACCATCAGGTTATAATATTATTATGCGAAGGTTGTTTTCAACCTATACGCAGATCTGTGAAATTTTTTGCATCGGCAATTAGTCATATTCCTATGTTATAATTAACCGTTTCAAGGGCGAACTTATTAAGACCAGTAAAAGATAATTGCATATGCAGCTACTGCCAGTTAAAATTAACTATTTATGAAACGATCTCATTCACTCAGAAATGTTTATTCCCAGTAATATATCACGTTTCACACGATTTCACATATCGTTCACTATATGTATACTTATTATATCTGTTCATTATATCCTTCGAAATTATGCTTAAATTAAAAAAGAGCTCGACGTACACATATGTGCCGGTATCTCGTAAAAGACCAATGTAAAGTCCCCAATGTTAATGAAAATTAATGATACACAAAAATATATAAAATATCCAAGGTGCTCGTTATAATATTTTGCAAGTGACACAAATCTCTACCTAGATTCTTCTTTCTCCGCAGATGTCCACAGTTCAACGATAGCTAACTAATACAGATAAATAATAATTAATGTTATCAGCTTATGTTTCTAAAGAAGTAATCTTTTATCGTACACGCCTGCTTACTTTAAGATTCTACTCTTATAATTGTAATTATACTTCGAAAACGTGTTCATTTTACAAAACATACCATCGTACGAGATAAATCGCTATACGCATACGGTTTGCATCAAGGTTTGATTGCACTCTCGCAAGAAAATTTATCGAACAATTTGTTCGCGACCGAGATGATATAAATTAGAGTTGTAAATCGCTGGTACTTTGTTACTCCGACTACCAGACGCGGTTAACACGCTTCATTTAGCGGCAATCACAGCGGAGTTAAGAAATCGAGCAAGTACTCGGCTAATTAATACAAACGACCATCTTCGCCAGCGACGATAAGCATCTCGAACTACTATATCCAATTTTTGCCCCAACCCTCGCAACCTGTCTGTCCCTCGATTATCCTTGCTTCGTTCTCCAAACGAAGGGAACAATAACGCAACAACTCGTCACGATTAATTATCCTTCCCTTCGTTGCTACCCTGTATTCTCGTGATCTCTCAATTTGCTTCATCTAGCGGCAAAAGTTCCGGAATAGATATGAATCACATTTATCTGTACTCGCGAAGAACATACAAAAATAGAATGAATACAACGTTTCTCCCAGGCATAATACAAAAAAAATATTTTTTCTAGTATTATCTATCGCGTTTAATATGTATCTGTATAGAAATATGTTTTAAATAAATAGAATGTAAAATATAAAATAATAAACATTATAGAATATTTTAGACAGATAACATTTGCCAATTAATAATTTTTACAAAGAAACAGACAGCAAAAGAATAACAAATATAATTTCAATTTGTCAAATTAAAATTGAAGAAAATTTAAGAAACGGAAAGATATATGAGTGGGCGATATAGAATTATAATGAGCCGCAATATACGCAGTTCATATTATTATCATTCCTTGCTTACACGTTTGACACAAGTATGATTAATTTCGCAACCCGTTCCATACTGAACCTTAAAAATTTTTCAGCATTAGCATAACATATATCCTCGATTAGATCAATCGGTCATTCATTTTCACGAACGATACTTGTCGAATCGATTAATCTCAATACATGTCAAATAATATTTAATCCAACAACTTCAGTTAGATAACGAACAACTATTTGCATAGACACTACCGTCAAAACGTTTAGAAGTATTATGACTCTTAAGAGATATATAATCAAAAAATTATAGAAAATAGTTGTTTATGACATGATTTGGCACGCAATTGAAATTATGAAGTTCGATACATTGAGCCTAATTTTACTACCCTTTTAATTTATCAGGTTTCGTTAGCAATAAATTTCCAATGACTAACAGAGCTACGTAAATAGTTGTATATTATTTTTGAATTCTCTTATAAATTTTCCTCGAATTTATTGATACATTGTCAGTCAGTAATCTTCAAAAGTAGTTATTTATCAAAACGCTACTGAAATTCCGAACTATGTTTTATCTATATTTTAAGAAAGGAAATATGTAATAGATTCTTTGGAATAATTTGTTTGAAGGTAGCATACAGAAGAAGGTAATATGATTACAGGTGCTCGAGGATAACATATTAATGAAAATCAAACAATTTGTATTGTAAAACAGCTGAATAAATTGTGCAAACTATGTTTTAATTACAACGTACAACTCTTTCATAATATGCTTTATGTTATCATTAAATTGCGAATGTTTGTGCATTTCTGAGCAGTTTAAATATATGAAAGAATACGAAATATAAAATATCCAATGTAGAAAAATACACGAAATATCTAAAGTAAAGTACTCGATGTAATATTTACACGGAGGAATACATTTCTACATAAAAAAATTTGTAAATATACGAGTAAACCAAATAAACTAAAATAAATTCGAATAAAGTTTCAAATGCTTCATAAAAAATATCTATCTATATGAATTTTATCTGCATAGACTGCTTTCCCGAAAATATGAATTTGCACAATGCACTATTCGCGGTGCAACTGTAATCAATCGCGACAATCACCGATGAAAGTTAAAATTTCCTACATAAAACTTTATTATGTAATTCTAAGCTTTTTGTCGGTTGCGTGTTACACCGTAAGAAGAAACCACGAAGCACGTGAAAAACCTGTAAAAATATACGGCGACGTTAATGAACTGTCGCATAAATAAACCTCGGAAGCATGTTTGATAGACGCGGCAAATATTCGAAACATGTCCCATGAAAGCTCGGCTGTCTATTTTGCAACGATATTATTACGACGACCGCGTGGATACAGTTTCATTAATTACAGAGTTGAACGGCTGGGATGTGGCGTAGCGAGAGAGAAACGACGGTCGATTTTATCGAGCGGCGAATTTCAGCGGAGAGATCGCCGGGGAAAAAGATCGCCAAATACCGGAGCTCGCGCGGATATCCACGGTATTTTGGATCGTGTGAATGTTTAATTAATTACCAGAATGTAAAATGAAAATTAGCATAATGCGATTTTAACTGTGTCGCCTGTATCAACGCGAGCGCGCAAACGCTCGACGCATTGATCGTAGAGCCGTTCGGTTTCAATCCGGCCGCACTGATCCAGAAATATGAAAATTCGCCAATTTCGCACCACGATTTCCCTTTCGTTTCCATGTAACCGATAATCATCCTCGTTTCCATTTCGCCCCGCGTACAAATAGAAATTTAGCGGTCGATTAACGGCAACGTGCGACATTATTTTGTTATCGTGAAATATACATGCGACGTAAAAGTTCTAAAAATACATTTCTCCTGTGGTATATATTTTATGTAGAATTTTTATTTTTTATTAGATTGCGTTGTTCTGGTTAAGGGAATAATTTATGAAAGATTCTATGGAAACTTTTACTTCGATATGAATGACGATAATTAATGGGATTTCATTTAAAGGGATAAATTAGTAATTTATAATTAAATATGAATTTATATAATTCATTACGAAATCTGTAATTGATTATCTATAAATATGTAATATTAATTAATTTACAGTTAAAAGGAGATTTCGAATTGATTTTTCAATTACAGAAAATTATTTTTAATTAACACGTATGTATAAGATTATTGCTGCAGAGTTTCGCATGGCTCTTCTCATTTTATTTTGATATCAACGAAAATGATACTTTATTAATCCCTGAAATTCTCTCCATTGAAATTTCTTTATTTTTATTGAAAGTTCTGTTAAATAATGTAATAGAATTACCGATAAGTATCACGGAATTTTCTCAGATTTCAAACGATTTATCTTACTTACGAAGCGTGAAAAATATGTCTGCCCGAAGAGAGATATGTACATGTACATACAGAAGCCAATCACGCAACATTACTTTAACGAACCCTACTCGTTGTAATAAAACACACGACACGTACGGAAAATTCCAAGATTTCTTCAATTACATAATACGTAAGTATTAACCTGTTAACCAAGGAGTTAACTCGTCACTCGAATTGCCAATCTCTTCGATATAACAATCCCCTTGCTTAGAGATCTCTACTTTTTACATGTCAGGTTAATTCTCCACAAAATAAACTACATCACATTTACATTTGACAAGGCTAAAATTAACCTACCTGTAACCTGACTTTTTCCATCTGACTTCAAATTTATACTCTTTCGACCTAATTGTACTTTAGTAGGTTACTAATTAATTAAACGACGAAAGCATATTTATTTTCGGTAAAATTTTAATTAAATTTAAATTAAATTTCTTTCAAGAGATCGCCCGAAGAAGTTTATTTCTATTATCGACAATTACTAAGAAAAAAAAAACAATTTTTTCTCATACGATAAAATATTCTGAAAGGGTTCTTCACTTCTCAAAGGGTTAAGGGGCGAATCGATTAATTTTCAATTAAGAATACAGATACTTGCTGAAACATAAAAATTCCTACCGAATAACAAGCCAATCGATTTTCATGTCGTTCAACCGACAATTAACAAGGCAACCACCCGCATTTCGTTAAACGTGCCAGCAGATATTTATCGGCCGACGAGCATCGAACGAACGAGATTGATTATTCAGGCGATTCTTCATCGGCGATTAAACGCTTGTGACGCTCACGGGGGAGGGAGTTTTCTTTGATTGTGAAACGCGCAAGCAATTGAACAATTTAAATTCTTTACATGCCGCCACCAAGGATCCGCGCCCTGTACTCTGTAATTTATTCCCGTGTTCCTTTTTTTATTTTCCATGGTATCCACCGACACGGGCGAAGGTATAACTTTAATAACTACGTGTCCGTCGTCTAAACGAAAGACCACTTTCGAAATATTCAAATCAGCCTTCGTGGAAGCGACACGCACGACCGTGGTAGAAATAATTACGGCAGTGACGAATAATTTATACGTAAACGCGCCGCCCGCGGCTAATCGAGCCACAGCCTTATGTCGAGGCATTGGTATGATAATCAGATATTATTTGGATCGATCGGCGTCTACCCTTTTTGCCTCGCCTGATAAAATATGACAAGACGAGCATCCGAAGACATTGTAATCGGCTGTTTAAACGGGCTGCGAACGTCTCGCTCGAAGCTGAAAATTCTCCTCAGGAGAATCGTTCCACTCGTAAATAAAATATTTACGTTTTTCCCTTCTTTCTTCATAAATATTCAGATACGATATATATTAAATATTCGTGCTCCTAATATAACAACGTCTTATAATAAATGTAAGCGTGAATGAATTTTAATTGCCTTCAGAGATATTAAATAATCGATTACGTTTCATAAAAATATTATTTCCTATGTATTATCATTGAATATAATGATAATTCAAATTATGGTAGAGGAAAAGTGATCTTCAAGAACACGTAACATGTTTGATATTATTGAAACGATAGATCGAAAAAAGAATATTTTGAAACATATTATTTTATTAAATTTTGCGGTTATAACTCTCACAACATTATAAATAATTAAGCAAATTTCTTAGAATTAGCTTACTCTGGATTTCTAAAACTGATAAAATGGTAAAATGATATTGAAATATTAAACACACAAGATCATAATTATTTGCTGTTCTGACAGCCCAATAATAACGTGATAAAATTATTCGATAGAAACGATTATAAAATTATTATTTTTCACCAACAAAAATAACCCTCTTTTATATTATCAGCAGCAATGTTGAACTAATTCGGATATGAAAAAAGATAGAGCCGACGTTTTAATTAATTGATCACTCCAGCCAGAGTAAAATTGACTATTTAAACGAAGGATACAACTCGATTGATAACACTATTCCTTAATAAATGTTCAATCCCCATGTCAGTTATATATTCATTTTTAACAAAATTTTCTAACAGATATAAGAGTCAAATAAATTCCATTAAAGTCTTGTAATATTAGATACGCAAGAGAAAGTCGATGTTTGATAAGAAAATGGTATCTTCGTTATATCTAAAGCAGCAGTTGGAATAATCGTGTTTGCAAATTATCATACGTTACGCAGGAACTACGGCCGTTTTGCAAAAGTTAACACTAGCGTCGTTTGTTACGGCGAAATTTGTTGCGAATTTGAACGTAACTCGCGTTAAATGGCGCGGCGTAGCTGCGAAATTTTGTCGTCAGGGTATAATTAGAAAGTTCGCGAACGCGAACCTCAGAACTATTAAACTATAGTTAGACTGTCACATATTCGAATCGATAAAAAGTTTGCACGATTGCTAGATTACATGCAACGGTAGCCTACCACGATACTTTACTTTATGACTCGGTTTTATACCTCGAAAAAGGAAAGTAGGAATTTAAGTAAGTTCACTTAATTCCCACCTGGCAACGCTTGTTTAAAGATTTCAACGAGGTTCCGGGGATGTTTCATAATCAAAGAAGAGTAACATTTTTTTTTTCTTAAAATTACTTTATTTAGCGTTACATCAATGTCGTCGTCTCGTATTAAATTTCGTATTTTACGAAATGTATGCAATAATTTGCTTTTCTTGCATCAATATTAATATAAGATTATTGATGGAATTTAAATAATTTTATTTACATGTTTTATGTACTGGATAAAAAATAACCTTCTTTACTAATACCATATTCGATGTCACATTAATCGCAGTATTAAATTTCGTAACTATGCATTTACGAAATTTTTTATCCTTTTTTAAATTAATATCAATGTAAAATTATTGGAGGAATTTCAATAATTTCAGTAATTTCAAGAATTTAAACGAGTGTTGAAAGAGTTTCCCGATTCTACAGTACAAACACTATTGCCTTTTCTTTGTACGAGATCATCCGATTAATCTGGTAAATAATAATGGTAATAGGAATCTCGGCTCATTTTCTCTTCTAGGTCAAAAGAAACTCGCGTTGAATGTAGAAACGCTGATTTATGCTAATAGCTAGTTACAAAATCATATTATAAGGAACTTCTTTTTCCTCATTCATTCACTACGTTATTCATAGGCATAAGAGAAAGGAAGGAGTCATATATAAATCTTGATAAATTATATTTCATTAGCGATATAGTGAAATCAAGTATTCAGTTTGTGTAACAAACTTGTAGAAAGACATTGTCAGGATTTATTATCGGTCATTAACCTCCTAGCCATAAAGAAACAAGATCAAAAATGGTACGATAACGCTTAGCCTATTAATCAAGTAAAACGACATAATTTATTACCAAAATTGTATTTTAAACACAATAATATGTTTGCATAAAGACCCCAATTTCTTTAACACGTCATATATTGAAATATATGTTAAAATCGCACGTATATTGCGTGTATTATATCTACTGAATTATTCTCTCTGCTGAATTGAAAACAATGAAAGCCGTCGTGATATTTGTAAAGGAATTTAATAGAAAATTAATTATTAATTAATTACTGATAGATAATTTCCATTTAACACACGTTAGAAATCTAATTATTCGCGGACCGACATAATACATTTTAAAAGACAAAAGCAAATTAATTCAAAACTCTACTTTAAGGAGAGGTATCTAATTTAAAAAACGGCACAAATTAAAAGTACCCAATTCAGATACGCAAAAGCGTTTCTAAAAAACACCCACGCTTCACGCTAACGACACGATATTTTTTCCATTCGATTAGAATGAAAATGAAGCAAACACCAAGTAACGAGCGTCCGGGCATTTTATGGCTGATCGTGACGCGAGAATTCTTTAATTCGATTACTTTCAACACCGACCCGTTAGTCCATAGATCGTCGATCCCCAAGGACCGCCCATGGTGACTGGGATCCACAGCATAATTGATGGACCAACGGAGAATTATCTAATGAGGATGCTTAGGCTAAACGAGTAGTCAGTTCCACACTCCGTGAAGATACCTCGAGTCGCTTCCTTATATCGCATCCTTAAGTACCGTCGGCATCCTACTTCAACGTTTTCACCAAGATTTACAATGACGTTCGCGATAATAGCGTACAAGTTCTACGCGTAGAATCGTGCGGTCCCGTCGTTACACACTTCGCGTGCTGACAACGATCCTTTAATTTTACGATTTCTTTCCCGATTCGGTGTTTTCTCGTCTGTTACGTTGTCCATCACGAACCACTATGCCTGTTCATTATTTTTTGATCGTTAGCCGAGATTTAGCGCGCACCGTGCTTCGAGGAAACACCAAGTCGGAAAAGTAAAACACAGAGCTGAAAAAATTTTCAGACACATTAAATGGAGTTCTCCTACGGATTCGTTAACTCGACGATCGTGTGATCGGATACCATACGTTCTAATTTTTGGAGAAATTTATTTTTTAATATAATATCAAATCTATAATACAAGTTCTAAAATTCTCCATTTTTAGATATAACGAAAAATGTAGAATCATCGAAATGTTTAATTTTTAATTAATCTCCTGCGTCCTACTATGCATTATCACGCATATCATCAAAATAAATGTCACTTCGAATACATGAAATTTATGCTGTAAACATGTTGGCAGATTGAAATTAGACGAGTTGAAGGATTCACAAAGCTAGCGCCATTATGAACAGCTTTAATTCATTTTCAAAATTTAGTATACTCGCACGTGGCAACGGCACTCTAAATACTTTAACCTATCTATTTATAACAAATATTATATAATAATTATGAGCGTGTATCATGGTGAAAAATTCACTCATCCTGAAATACGTACAAAACCATGTAATTCCAGAGAAATTCGATACAACGATGTAACGTTAGCCTAGAGACCGAGCTCGATATGAAAGTTAAACAATTCTAAAACCGATAAATATTTGTAACACCTAATAAAGGAAAACATTACATATCGTACGTATTATGCACCATTAAACGCCGCAAGTATCCAAAAAATATTAATCTGAAAATAGATTAGGAGAAGGAATGCATAGGTAAGGCTATGCGCGTTATAATTGAGTGTTCTGGTTCATCGACTTCGCGATTTTCCACTTAACAAACGAACGACGTTCGAAATCCAGTTTGTTTGATCTGCTCGTAGAACGTGAATGAGCGGTCAGTGATAATTTCGCGGAGAATTTACTGCTGCACTAGCGAGTACATATATCGTATAACAGTTACTCTGTAACAATTTATTGCGACATTGGGTTACATTCGTTTCGCTTTTATGACGACAGTAGCCGCGTAACGAGACCGTGATCAAGCATTCGGGTCAGAGAGCAAAGAGAATAACTTATCTAACGGTGTTTATAGTTAAACCGTATTTCTGGTTCTAGCGTGTAGACGTAGGCGATACTATAAAATCCCGCTTAGGTCCCGTTCATTAAACGAGATTTAGTTTATGAATTACGCGTCGCGATACAACCGGGGCGGTCGGATCGGTTAACAAGATTAATAATGGAATATCCATTCTAGTTGAAGCACTAATGCCCGTAATGGATAATTAATGTTCAATACTATCTTTCAACGGTATTACGTCTCTGGTCATCGATCATCCTTTTATTTTGATAACACGGTTTGTTTCACCGTGTAGCGGCCAACGTTCCGAATATGCGGGGACCACCGGTGCGAGTTATGCTGCCTGATATTTATTATTAAATTATCTGCGAATGACACTTGAAACCGCCACGCTGTTCCATGATTCCCCCTATGCTAAAACGCTTGTCACTTTCGTAAATAGTTTCCGAATTACAGAAAATACCATTTTCATGGTTATCGCTTTCATAAGTTTCGAATGCCCGTATTTCAAAATATTTGCCGATAGATACTGAAACAAGCGAAATTCAAAGCAGCATCCCTTCCGATTTATCGAAAGAAAATAAAAAAGGAAAGCAATACACGTTGGAGAAAATTAAAAATGAATTGATCTTTGCTTTAAAAATTCACCTTTCGCTTAAAACAATTCTCGAAGCAAACGCGACGAGAAATAGGGCAAAGAACTCACCAGAGTGATTCGACATAGGAAGATTGATTTTTCAACGAATGCCCGGCACTCGTCGGTCAATCCGAGCTACGTGAACGGTCCTGAAAGGTCGTCTAACGAAGTTACGAGGGATATCGAGGATTAGGCGAAGAGCTAAGCAGTTCTGCCGAAAGACGAGTCACCACCAGACTAGATTGTTCGTGCGAGCGTGGTGCTACAAGGGGAAACGAATGAAGTGGACAGAAGGATGGGAAGGGGAGGGAAGGCGAACCGATCCAATTATACCCCCCTACAATAGGATTAGCCCCTGTCTCGACGACCTTCGTGTCCTCGATCCTAACCTCAATAACAAAAAGTCGGTATGCGTGTCGAACAGCTGGAAGGCGAGGCAACGCCTTATCATCCTGTCTACTGGCTGCCATTACGTCCTTGATCTCCTATCGGGGCATTAGCCGGTGATCGATCGTCGCAAGGGAGGCAAATCAGCTTCTTGATTTCGTGGCCCGCCTCGTCACCTTTTTCGGTGATCCTCTTAACTAGTTTCCTCTTCGCTACCGAATCCAAGCAGCTCCACGAATTACGAGATAAACGATCGGAACACGGTCGAGCGTTTCTTTCAAACGTCGAATTAACGGGGCAAATACGATTTGGATAACGCGAAACCGGCGATTTGCCAAGAGAATCTCGACGGATCGATTTGAAAGCTTCTGAGAGATTTTTCTGATCGGAGGAAGATTAATATTTCGTACTCCCAGGGATACGGTAATCTTGCCGAAGCGAGAGGTGTTTCTGATTGAATCGGGATCAAAGGGAAGCTCGTTTTATGGTCGAGTTTCTTGATTGATGATAACCTAGGGGAGTGAAAGATGAAGAGTATGCTTGGCTGATTGTTTCAATATTTCACGCGATTCCTTGTTATTCGATAGGTTTTGATTCACTGAATTTCTTGCATTTAAGACAACCGGCGTTTTATTAATGAAAGTTATATTAATGAAACGTCTTATTTGTATCTTTCTTTTCAGGTAATTTAATACTATCGTATTGTATCGTTCAACGCTGTGTAATATTTCTATCATCTCTACGTTATAACTTTGTTAATTTCGAAGAAACAATATTCGATATGGTGCAATAATAATAAGAACAAAAGCATAATAGTATATTTAATATAAATTATACATTTGTACAGTATAAAGTATTTAAAGCATTATGAGACAATATTTTTCAAATCATGGAAATATGTTTTGCGTTTGTGATTACGTAGCGAATTTGCGTGAAGCATTTACTTTTGATTATTTAATATTTATCTATACAGCAATGTATCGCTCTTTATTATTATGTAATAAAATAAATTCCTTATTATCATCACCAAGTTGACTAATAATTAAATAAGCATTCAGTAGCTGACTCGGTATATACCATTTAATCCATGAAATATTCACAGAAACAGGCTTTCATAATTTATGGCTGTAAAACAACGCTATCAATTTTTAACCAGGGATAAATTACATAAAGATTCAAGTAAGCAGCAATCTAAATACGATGCGATATTCATGTATTTAAAATTATCCAATTTCGGGTGGGAAGAGCGAAAGGAGAAAATACGAATTTTGACAGGAGACGATAAAAGTAAGTAGGCACGATATCGGAATCCATTATTTATAAACGAGTCAATCTTGTCGACAAAAGCAGCTTTCCCTGGAAACAGACCGGGACGGATGCCGGGGATCGAAAAACGCGCGCGAATACTCGGTGATATTCGGGACTGAATTTTTCAGATAGGGCGAGGAAAAGGATCCGCAGGGAGAAAGAAGAAGGTAAGAAGGAAGACTTTAATCTTCTCTCGTGAACGACGGGAAACCTCAATCCCTTTTCGTGCCCTTCAATCCCGTGGCTTGTCACACCGAGCCGCGTGATTCGAGACATGTTAGAAGGGGGCAAAAGAAGCCACTCCGACAGATGTTCCGCTTCGCTCGAGAGCCACTCGAGAAGAACTGGTAGCCATTTTAATGCCAATGCCAATGCCTCCTTCGGTCGTCTCTCGAACGGAAAACAAACGTAAAAATAATCGTTCGGCATAATGCGATCCCTGGGACGATCAAACGGCATAAATAAACCTCTCGCTCGATGCTGCTCCATCTCACTGTATCGACCTGCCACTTAAATTCAATATTACCTGGAAATTTAATTAACCGAACATCCCGGTACTCCGGTTGTATCGATGCCCCGACCATGCTTCAACTCTTTATTACTAATAAACGATTTGCGATATTCGTGCCGATTGAACGGCAACCATCGGTAGCAGAAGAAAAAATAACAGCGTCTGATACCGTGATCTCGAATTTGTGGAAATTCTTACGTTGCGATACGCCGATATACTATATAAATGTATAATGTAACAAGATATCGAGCGCTATAAAAAGTTAAACAATTATAGGGAAAATTCCAGCGTCTCGTTGGTACGATCGTGTTTGATATTCTCGTGTAACGAAAAAAGTTGAGAAACTGTGATGGTGTCAATCAAAGGATCAAGGTTCACGGACGCGTTATCGCGGTTACGATTTGGGACGATTCGAAATAGAAACGTTACTCTTTTAAGCAACGATTTCAATACGTTGTAGTATATCAGAGTGAAATTTAGTAACTTTTTCAAGTTCTTGGGTAGTTTCGACACAGACGATGTTTCAGGCATGCATTTGTTTCAGAATTCATCTCCACGCTGATCTTTTATACGCGAGCTGTTCAGAGGCAACACATTGACCAACTTTGTAAATTAAATAGTAGACGAAAGATATTGTGAATATTATTTTTTATAATTCATCGTGGAACTTGTGATTATTTGTACTATCTCCTTACAGTGAGTGAACTTATGGAATTTTTTGAAAAATTGATTATTAGTTATGTATCTATGAAATACAGACATGTAGATACAAGAAAAATGATGTTGATTATGTACATTCAGACTCGTATTATCGTATGTGTAATTTGCTTCAATGTTAGACGGTGCCCTAATACTTCTTTTAAGTATTGGATAATATTCAGCGAAGTAAACTCATTTGGCTGTATAAATACCAATATCTTGACTCTCCCTTCCATACGCAATGCGTTAACCAAATAAACTTCCGCGTTATCAGCGGCAAAACGTTATTCGAAAAGTGCTTGCTTGTCGAAACATCTGCGTTATACAAAACGAAAGGAACTAATGATCATCAAATACTGAAAGATTACAAGACGTACCCTCGATGCTGAAAATTTATCTCGCGGGCTGTACAGTCGTATATTTTAATTTTAAATACCGACAGCACCCTCGAAGACGGTCGAATCGAAGGGAGGAAAGCGACGTTTCAGAAAGAGAAAACAAAGGGGACTGTTGGCAGTTACGTGGAGAGTAGAGACGCTATTGGTTGGTTGGTAGTCGAAGCAGCAGCAACCGTAGACCTGTTATTAAGGTCAATGGGCTTAAAATATTTTAACCGTCATGGTCTTTATGGCATGACCACTCTCGCGACGCGCAAATATCCACCTTTCGACCGACTGCTCTTCTTCTCGCCACCTTTTTCTTTCGGCTGTTTCTGCACAGGCCGCGACTCTTCCCTTCGTCCACCTGCATCCTCGTCGACCAATGCGTCTCTTGTTCTTCCGCCAAACGGCGCTCATCGATCTTTGTGGCCACTCTTTGCGGTAATTGCACGTAATCACACCCGTGGTCATTATGAGAACGACTCGGCAGATGCGTACTTTTTTTCTCTTTTCCTTCTTCCTGTACGCTTCCTCTCTCGCCCTTTCTCTCCCCTTGTCACCCGTTTTCGTCTTGCGCCGCGTCCCTTCGATACGCTGCTTCGCTTCGGGAATGTTTCCGGTCACGAAGTGAGAGATTCACCAGGTATGCCGATCCTCTTTAATGTGTTCATCTCGGAAAGTGGCGAGCAATTTGCTTCTGGCAAATTGTTTAGACAGCTTCCTTTTTTTTTTTGTAGATACATTAAGGATGAGAGGGGTGCTGTTTATACGTGGAAGGGTTGAGTGGTTTTCGTTGGGCAGGAATATGAATATTAGTTTCCTACGGAAACAATATGTTCATCGTTCTATTCTCAAATTAAGTAACACACCATGCAAGAAAGAGGAGTATATGTTTCGCGGAATTTCTCAATAAATTGTTTAATTTTTTCGAAGCGCCAAGTTATTGCGTGATATATTCTAATTCCTAGAACTGGAAAAAACGTAACTCTAATATACAATAAATAAATTTGTTTAGTATTTTTCAACCTATTAACGTCAGATAAGAGATACCACAAACATGTTGATATTTGGAGTTGTTTACAAATGGAATAAAACTTATCTATAATTCTATGATTAGCTTCTACTGACAGTAATACTTTATGCGCTTTATATTACCAGTTCTACGTATATAGTCGTGTGACTATTATGAACCTAGGAACAATCAGATTGAAATAAAGTTAGAAGAAATACTATCATAAACTAACACATTCAATGCGTACGGCTACGCGTCTCTTCCAATATCAAATACAATCGGACGAACATATTTCTATGACAAAATATCACACGAGCAGCCAATAGGAATTAGGAACGTAAAATCTAGTACTCGTTAAAGCCATCCATCCTTTCTGCAAATAAATGCAAATGACACGTCGCAGCATGAAGAAGAAGGTAATGGCACGTTTCCATTTACCCTCAATTAAATGATTACAATGCGTTTGCCATTCGCGACGCGGATCTCTGACATTCCTCTCAACGCGGTTCGATTATACATCGAGGAATAAACTCGTTCGCTTCGTCATTATCTTTTCCTTCCACTCTAGCGAACGTCCACCCTTCATTTACGAAGTTATTCGTTTTTCCCGAAGCTCGTAGGCTTCCCTAATGGAAGGATTAATAAATCGACAAATTGCTATATCCCATGTAATCGCCAGCGACGTCGTTACAACGAGAAAACAGCTGGGCAGGTGCGTGCTTTTCTTTTTCACTTCTTCCCGCCACGCGGATTCCGCGCCGGAGTCTCTCGTTCGAAGTCGAATAATCCGCAGGAAACGGACAGCCGCCGGTAGAAAAACGAGATCGAGGCAGCCAAGTCGTTCCTTTCGCAGGAATGTAGCTCGATCCTTTCGAACGAAACCACCGAAGGATCAATGAATCAGAAAAGTGTCCGTTCATCATAAAATCCTTATACCGTGATTAGCTAAATGCGCCATAACCAGATACGAAATTACCATATAATATCATACGATCGACACTCGTGATATACAACGACGAGCAGGCACCGAAGAAAATGTAATAGCGATCAAACGATGGACGTTCGTCTTAAATTTCACGTTAATGTTCGAACGCGTCCTACGGCCGATGGAGTGTCGCAGGGAATTTCAAATTTTAAATGAGCCTCCACACGATGTATAACGTATGTACATCGGTTGATACGTTCTACGTTATTAGCCGTCGTTAATTGGCCGGAAATTTTAACTTGGGAAAAGCTTTCGTTGAAAGCGAGGCGAACGATTATTGCTTCTGGCGCGCGTGAATGTGCGGTTGCACTTTTAACTCGGCTACGGGCGTTGAATTTTGATCGATCCAATCCTATTCTCGTTGCACTAGAGAAGGAAACACTTTAAAGAAATAATTCTAAAGGAAGAAAAAGACGATCGAGTTAAAAATGATGCAAAGGTTGCTGTAAATGTATCGAAAATTTAGGAAGAGAACTGTACTGTTTTGTAAAGTGAGCAAAGATCCTAGCAAGCAACGTGTATATACATTTATCTCCGTCTTAAAAGTGTAAAAATTTTAGTACTGGATCTAAAAACAAAAATAACATGAAAATTGTAATTGCAAACCAATGAAATAAATCGGATTAAAGAAAAAGAAGCTTTGCACTTCTATCAATTGATATTAATTCTATCACAAATTCTATTTCCTCTTAAACAGATAAACCCTATCATCGATGTATCATTATCAATGCGTTCATATTATATGTGCCCATTAATCTACGATTTTATTAACATGTCGAAGCCTATGAACTTCTCAACATTTTTACCTCTCATCCTTTAAGCAACCAAATAAACAAAGAAGCGACCAACGATCTGGTTCCAAACTTATATCAGCCACATTGCCAAAGAATTCGCCACTTTTACATAATTTTACAGCTAGAAAAGAGCAATAACAATAAGGTATATAGTTTATAACGTATAAAAGCGTACAACGTATTATATCGTACATGTGCTAAATGTCAACCAATATGTTAGGAATATCAGGAACAATAGAATATTCACAGATGGACGGAGCACAAGGTAGGCTTGTTAGAAGCGGCGACAATTAATTCGCCGCAGATTATTACGTCCGAGAGCAATTGGTATCTACGTTATAGGTATATAGCGTCTCCTGGCACGGTTACTGTCTCGCTGGCAGATTAATTATTATCGGCTGGGATTATTACGGTGCTCCAATGGGTGGTCGGCCCTAACCGTGGTACGAACATCGCTCACGCGTTGTTTGATGCTGTTCGACACCATTAACGAGCACGCCGAGCGCGATGCGTATCGCCGATTCGCGCACAGGGCAGGTGGAACCGCCCGAATAGAGGCGGAAGACCGATCAACGTGCAACGCGTGCGTGCCTTGCAACCGATCCCACAAAAAAAGTTTACGACGCCGCGGACCAATAAGTGAAACTTCCAACGAATAATAAGATATGCTAATGAACTTCGGGCTTAAAAATTACGGCCAGCACCTTGTTTCCTGAGCTTTTTTCTATGCCACATCGGCATGCAGACAGAATCGTAAATCGTTACGTGTGTAACAATAAACAATTTCATGCGTGTGCAATCGCGTGACACGACAGAAACGAATTAACCACCGAGACGCGGCTCGATTCGATAAGCCGCCATGAATTTATCATTTACGTGTGCTATCCTCCTTTTTTTATTTTCACATGTCGAAGGTTTTGGCGAACAAGTGCGACTAAATTCTGCACGTAACTGTGAAGTTTCTGTGGAAATCTTACTAGCGATTTGGAAAAAGAAAACCATTACGTAGGTCTGAATCTGGATAAAATTTGTTTGATTGCTTTATAAGCAGTTTGTGAAATGTAAAATGGTTTTATAAAGAATTTAAGTCTACCTTATCGAGATTTGAATTTACTCAACCAGTTTTCCTTTCTCGGTAGTAAGTAACCACGTACCTGCAGTCATTAATTTCTACACTTTGATAAAATTCATATGCTGTAACCACAAATCTACCAATATGTTTAGAATGTTAAGAACGATATACTGTAGGTATATAACATTTATGACATGCAATTTCTCATCTTACAGGGGTCGAGTATTAGTTTCACGAGATTCAGCTTTTTCAAATGTCGAAGTAAGTACATACAAATTATACGAAGTATTTATATTCTCAAACTGTCAGACTCCACAGGTTCTAATTCCAACGTTCGAAACCAGTTTGAATAATGTAAATAGGTAATGCATTCTGTAAATACAGGAAATGAAACAGCATTTCTTATTGATAGTAATCGAATTCCACCGAGTTAAACTTTTATATTGCAATTGATTCCAATTGGATTCCTTCTAAATATATTTACATATGTATATTGAGCTTCGTATCATCATATAGAAAACGTGATCAACAGAATGTACAACTTCTATTAGGGAAATTTTTATTGTGACCAACTTTGGAATATTTAATTATGTTCGATCAATCCAGTTCTACGTCGTTTTGAAAGTAAGAAGTTTTAGTTAGAGCGATTTAAATAATTTAAACACGGTGTGTACCTACATTCAGAGAAATTGGACGGAAAATAACTTAAAACTAAGAATAAAATGTTTTAAGCGACGTTGCACGTTCGATAATTTAATCTTATAAATGACGATGACGTAGAAAATCCTGCTGGAATAAACGAACGAACATTATACGCGATGCTTGTAATGGTGCTAGAGATAGTCAAGAAAACGGATTCAGAGGTAGTTTAAGAATCTACGCATAAAAAGTGTACGAAGAGAGAGAACATCGTTATTACATCCGTTAACTTACGTTAAACTTCTATTTCGTTCTAAGATAAAGATTTCCTTTCAAAGAGATTAAAGTTAATGAAACAACGTTCAAGATTAGCTCTGTGTAACTCTGTCTAAAATTATACACACTTTACACAGTCCTTAATAATCACATCTATTTCGTTCAATCAGCCATACATATAAAAGATGCTTAGTTTGCGTGCGAAGATCACGAGGAAGAAACATGATAGACCACTTTTGCTGGTTTCCTGATCTTGACGCGAATTTGTTTATGTAACTACTGACATAATTGAAAAGAAGAATAACCCTGCACACTTAGAAACATATCTTTCAAAAATAAACTGACAAATTCTGATAATGAATGATTATATAACTACGTGTGTATTCATTTATCTACGAGTTTATCTTAAGATGGTCCCATTGACAAGAAACCTCTTGTTAATCAACAATATAACCAACTTCGTCAAAATCGATATTTTTAAAATATCCAAATGATTGGAAAAGACGTATATGTAACTTCGACATCAAATAAAAAGAGGATTTTAATCGAACGACATTACTTGCGAACGTATTGCATTTTACTACTGTTCCCTTATAAAGCACACAGAACGTGACATACACGTTTTTTCCTATGGTTTTCATATAGAATATCGTACTTATATAACTTCTCCGGTCTGCGACGTTTTTCTTCATTATCATTGACGAAGGTCCAGAAAGAGGCAACGAGAATCGCGGGGACGGCGAAACAATTAAGGAAGCTCGTTAATGAACAGAATTGTCGGTCGGGCCGCGGATCGTTTCGCATGTAACCGAAAGGAAAACAGGATAAAGCGACTGCTAAATGGGCCAATTATACGCGGGAACGACGAGGGTGCGAAAAGTGGGCTCCACGGGCAGCTAATGTCGACGGCGTCCCATAGAACAGCAGCTACGGGGACGGTTTTCCGCAAGACCGCGTCAGCCATGCCAGCTTCTTGCCGAGTTTTCGACACTGAAAACTTTGGCCCGACATTTACCGCGCACCCCGGGTCTCCTTCGCCATCATGGGATCCGGTAACTCGATTTCAGACCCCTTGAAACACGCGCATGCAAATACCGAACTTACCAGGTAAACGCGATACTATTTTAATTACTAAGTTGTCGGACGGGCTGCCCTGCCTTGGGACCTTCTTAATCCGAGTTATCTCAAGCGTAATTTGCGATATTAAAACGTCAGTTTTCCTACGATTTAACAGGATACCTTGCCAATTAAACCGTAGCTTTGGCTGGGTTTTCACCGATCGAAAGACAAATGTTTGCAAAGGCATTTTAACTCTTGACTTAGTGTCATGAAGTAGCAATTTCGGTCGTTATTATTTTGCCCTGCACGTTAATCGGTTAGGTTGAGGTTCAAAATTGCAGATTTATATTTTTTATTTAGATATTTCGGTTCCTTAACGAGAAATTAACTTATTTTTATATCGTCTAAAGAGTTAATGGGTTAATTAAGTTAGACGTATGTTGGATATAACGGTTCAAACTCCAGCTTGAAAATTATTACGTTGATTCTGCAATAGTTCTTGAGATACGATTGGTTTTCTATAAGTGTTCTAGAAAAGTGTTTTTGCTTTTGTAGACATCCTTCGCAAACGCTAAAGTTCTCTTACAGCTTCAAATACAACGAACTGCTTCTATCTTTATTCCTTCGTAATACTTTCGCAGAAAACAGGTGCTTAATTATGTGTAAACGTAACAATCTATTACATTTAGTAATTTCGATTATTATACAATAGATTCCACTTAGAATTGACATGAGGTCGATGTTTCAACAACAGTATACGCTATCTAAAATCGATATAAGCGAGAATATTTTCGTTCAAAACGGTTATAGCATCACTTGGTTCAGCGTAAAAGTTTCACGCACACCAAGAAGAATCTTTCTAAGTAGAACGTTTTAGTATATTGCTACATTGATACATCTTTATTGTTCGAAAATAAATTATCCAAGATAACTTTAAGCATCGCAACTGTATTAAGGAAATTACAGGAATCATGAGATTAATTGTTCAAGATCTTATACGCTTAATGGAGGCAAGGATAATTAAACTGATTAATGAAATTGATAGTTAACGAAGATTTATTCGAACATGTATGCTAATCTCTTTATCGCCAAGTAATCAAGAATATACTTTAAAACATCGTTCGTATAAACGCTTGACATACTCATTCAAGTGAAATCGTATTTCAATGCGAATTTTTTTAATTCATGTTCATCTGTCGGTGCATAAAGAAAAATCTAACTTCTGTAGATAATAACTTGTTTAATCGAATTTTCCAAGTTAGTAGAACATTACTAACAAATTCAACAAATTATATTTTAAACGTTTCGGAATTGCTACCTCGCAAAATAGTTCTATTCTTAGTTTATTCTTAGTTTATTCTTAGACAAGCGACGCGTTTGGAAAATACGCGATAATCGCTCTGTTTAAAATTACAGCCACTCAACATTATTGCTTCCTTCCTTTCCTTGACGAAAAAAGGAAATCATACGAAGGAACGCGTCGATATGCACAAGGGCAACGTTGCGTTTAATCGTTCCTCGATCAAAAAGGAAGAAAAAAAAAACAAAAAGGAAAAAGAAAAAATGCAACAAGTGTAACTCTTATCTGGTGCGCTCCAATTTTCTCGTAATTGCCTGCGAAGAAACAAATTATCAGGAGGATCTCGGGAAGCGATCACGGCGCGTCTCACCGGCTGCGACGCGAATATTTGAAAATTTCATCGATTCGTAATCGCTTCATCTAAAGGCTGCTCTGGCCCAGTGCCTCCATCCTGGCCGAGCAATCAACGAACGCTTCTTTCCCGGGTGGTACAGCCGATCGGACTAGCATTATAAAACAAGCAGAGAGGCTCGCGTGTGAGCTTCGTTCAACAGCGGCATCCCGGCATCGTGACAAGCCCTGGGCGTTGATCGTCCGCCAGAAAACCAGTTCCCAGCTCTACTGGTTTTCTGTGTCGACTCTCTCCGTTTTACAAAGATACGTGGCCGAAGCGCTCACGCGTACCTTTCGAAATGTAGGGGAAACCCGTATAAAACCGTAGACCGGGGTAAAACCGTATATCATCCTATCTGCGTATTAATTCAAAAACACTGGCAGCCATTTGGTAATTACTTCTCATCGCGTTTAAGTGTTTGACGATAGAAATTTATCACAAAGTACATACAGCGACTTACAAAGGATTTGAACATTTACCATAGGAAACTTTCATATATACGTATATAATTTTATAATTTCACTAATACTGGAATGACATGTATATAAATGTCACGATCATATTGGTAGTTTAAACCAATTGGTATACCTGCTTTTATAGAAACTACGAAACGTTTGAGTCTCTGCAAATGTGCATTTAGTAAAAGAAATTAGTACCTATACAGACGGGTACTAGTTACCTATCATTACCTACGTAAATAGGTTTGCAGAGACTGTAGCAGATGGGACAGTATTCACCTGAAACAGGTAACAGCTGTTAAAGATAGTCCCATTGAATATCGAAGCTTCATTAATATAACGGATAACTGACTATCTAACTGACTTCTGTGACCTATGTTAAATATATGTATAGTCGCATTAAATATATCGTAGCTTCCATGTACATTTCCAGATTTGTTTCAAACTTTACCAACGTGATCATGATAGTTGTATCTTCTTTCGACACCAGTGAAATTTCGATATGTTTTTTATGAAGAACATAAGAAATTTTTATCAGTAAAAACTATGGCTAACGATGCACTTGCGCGGTACATCTCGTCATTTATCACGTAACGAATTGAATCACAACGAATTGAACGGTCTACATTGTCGAAAATGCTTGGTAACCAAATTTGGCGAATTTCAAGGTAAATTATTGAACTCGTCCGAGATATCATTCTGATTCAAATAATCCCACCTTACCCTACCTGTATGGGAACCTGTATGTATGGAACACGCGCGTCGCGTTGCGTCGCGTTGCGTCGCACGAAGATCGACCGGACCGATCAGATTCTCCACGACTTTATTGGGCTACCAGTTATTATGATAATGCCGTTTCGATGGAACCTCGAAAAGGCAGAAACGTGAACGGGAGAAGAAGAGGATCGAAAGATGGAGAAGGAGAGAAACGAACCGGATCGGTGCTCTTCAGATGCAACCGCTTCGACGATATTCAAATCGTGACGAAATCCACGCGAGGAGGGTTCTCAAGAGACACGCTCGACGCGGTCACGGCCGCTGATTTACGATAAAGGCGAACGGTGGCCCGAATGGTGCAAATTAGGAGTCATAAGTCATCATTTAGGTATCCGATGCATAGTCTGACAGCGTGCAGGTAGTCGGCAGCAAAGCGTCGCGATATCGATGGTTCACGAGGCGAACAGCGAGAAAATTGCATCCTGAAATGCGCGTACGAGAGTAATTTTCGTCCATTCGACCGACTCGGAAGGATTCTGCCGGCGGTTTTCACCGAGCTAACGACCTGACGTCTGCGCTTCGAAATGGAAATGGAATGCAAATCGGATTCATTGCATTTGGAAATTGATGAGTCTCTTGCTTCCTTGAAAGCAGACGCGCTGCTCGCCAACGAAAACTCGAACGTTCGTTCCCTATGCAGCTATTCGATTAATAGGAACGAGCATCGCAGTTCATGCGAATACTTTGCGTCACGCACGACGGTTAATAGAAAAGACAGTTTCCTTTTACCCGTATGGCAATGCAGCGCTGCTATTTCAACAACTTTAGACTATCATGGCCTGAATTTTGTCTTCGTATTGCACTTTAACGCTTGCAGAATATTCTTTCTGTGCAATTTTTATCGAAAATATATTAATTTATCGTTCAGTTAATTGGTAACTCGCTAAAATACACTGTTTACGTAACTCGTTTCAACCATGTAATTGTATTTTTGCTAATAGAAAATTGTGTCTGTCGGTAGAATTATATTCATCTATCTTGATACCCGGAGATTAAATTTAACGAAGTGTAAACGTCGTTTCGCAAATTCAATTCGAGATTTGAAATGAAACGGCCGCGACGATTCTCGAATTAAACTGCGACGATGATCCAGTGACCTCGGGATTCGTAGACTGTGACGCGTATGCAGTTTCAGCCATGAAAGAGCTCCATTCTCGATTTTCTTCGTTCCATTAAAACGCGATTACAAGATTTCGTGCAAGAAGGAAACACAAAGAAGAAAACGATTCCCTTAGTACGCGTATTCTATGCACATCAACGTGCTGTATTCATCAAACCACTATTACGATCAAATTCGAGCTGCTAATGTCGGAAATTTCAATCGAGGAATTTGAAACGGAGAAACTAACGAAGGTAGAGGTAGATTCTAATTTGAATTTTAATTCCATTCTACTCAGCCACAACAATGTAAATTACGGAACGAACGTGTTCTACTCGACTGATATTCGACTGGAATCGCGGCGAAGCGGAAAATGAAATTATCGCGAGGGATGGAGAACGGTAGTTGCGATCGATCGCAGGAATCTCGAAAATTGGCGAATCGGACTTTAATGACACTATTAGAATCCCTGAATTCGCATTCTGGGTCACGTGTCGTAGTTTCAAAGGTGAAAGGGCTCGAGAGGCTTCATCGTATAGCTCTATTAGAAACACGCGATTACAGGCTTCCTTCTCTAAAGGAGAGAGAACCGAGCAAGAGAATTAGGCCGCTGAGATCGTTGGGTATGTTGTCGGACGGGTTATCTTACAAATGTTCGGTCGAAAACCTGCTCGGGTAGGTTACAGACGTGTTTCTGTAACGTCGAGCCACGAATTCCTGCCTCACACGGCGCCGTATCTTTCTTCCCTTATAGGGACAATCGAAACTTTCGGCTGCTCCACAACGAAACGCGTTACTCGCCATTCCACTCTGTTATTGCGTGATCCACCGATATGTGGAATTACTTTTGACCTTGATCTTTATTGCATTCAGACATGCTACGGAAGATACCAAAGAAACATATTTTTAGAAGTATGAACTTCGACACTGTGCGACGTAGAAAAATTTATCATATGAAAATATAGACGTAGAGCGATCTTTTCTTTTCTAGTCTTCTGGCCAATGTTTGGTGTAATAAATCGATGGAGCGACGTAAATCAAGTTGAAATTAGTTTTGCCGCATACCGTAGCAATTTAGACAACGTCGAAGTAACGTAACTGTGCGAGTAAAATTAAATAGAAAAATACTGGCTGTTACGTAAACTTCGATATGTAATACTCGAAAAAGTTGCATAAGTTAACGTATGTCCAAACGTGGCGCTATAATAACGATTTATATAGTTCTATATTTTTACAATTGCACAAATTGCATAAGATAATGTAAGCGCAAAGGTGGATATATTCACTGCCAGTCAACAATGTGTTAAGAAAACAGAATGACTTACAGAACATTTGTATAAGCTTTCTCACACCATTTACTCAGACAATAATTTCGCTTAAAAAAAAAAAAAAAATCTCGTATTCTTGACGAGAGTACAATGTTCACAGCAACGTGTTTCTAATGACCAGTTTTATACGTTTTCAAGAAATCAAAAGAGAAACAGAAATTTCAACGCTTTAGCAACGACTATGTAGTTGCAGCAGGATTGAAAAAGAAAACGACAATATTTACAAGCAATTAACAGAGCTAACAGTCGCACGTGCGTCTAAGTGCATCCACATCGTGTCAGACTACGCAGAAATCATGCTCGGTTATTTCTTCGCTTAGCTACAACGCGCTGCTGATGTCTACGTTTCGGTTCATAAAGCGCACACCGTGACAACATTGTGGCCGATTTGCATGTCGTTCCTCCGTAATCCGACTTGACAAGCAAAAGTCAACGATAAGAGTAAAGAAGCTTGCAAACACGCGTCCCGGCCTAACCGGCTAGTACATCCTACTCCAGATTCCACCTCGAATCGTCATTCGTCCAAAGCATTCCTCGAGCCACTTCAAAAGCAAGACAATCGTTTATTACATCCTCACGGCGAAGCCGTGGCTCGTACGTTGACTTTCGTTCACCAGCAAGCTCACACCGCATGCTTCTCTAAACAAGTTATAAATATCGAACGAGACGTGCACGTTCTTGCGTGTATACGCTTCTTATGCATCTGCATACGTACAGACGTAAGTACACGCCGCTACGAGACTACTAGCTGCACGAGCGTGTATTCGTCGCGAGGTCCGCGTCATTCGTATAATTTGCCGTTTGATATCGCCTTCGGATCGAATGCAATTATCCAGCACCGAGGTATGTACTTACCGCGCAACTACGGTAGCTTGGCTAGAAATCAACGTATAATTTGATAATATTAAGAATCTGATCGAAATCGAAACAACCTTCCGTGAAAATTTATCGAGCATTGCACACAGATATGTATGTTCGTTGGGTCTAAGGTTTTAAGGAATAAATCAATTTCTTGTTAAGTAACGAACTCTGCGTTGGGGGTGAACGCGGCTCTTCTCTTTTCCTGCTTCTACGCGAGTTTGGTTTAATGTCAACGCGATAAAATTAAACGCACGATCAGAAATATTTGACACGAATCGAATGCCTCTCGCTGCTTTTATTTTCTAGCTATCTGCTTACGAAACTGTTATTTTATTCGCATCATACTTACTCTAAATACCAAACACGGTGGAGTTTTGTTAGAGCTTTTGTATCGAATGTAACGGATAGGTATTCTAATACTTACGTAGGTATATCTAGTAATGTATAGAACGTTTTCAACGTATTGTGGAAATTACCGCAAACTATGGATACTTTTCGCGTGGGTTTATTTTAACAAAAGATATGTCGATATAATGCACCGATTTTTCAAATTGTATGCCGTAAGGAATATCCTGTTTATGTCTACGTTGAATAAAAATTTGAGAAGGTATTGATTTTGTATAAACATTTCGAAAATACGTCGCGTTTCTTCTTGTACAATGAACAAATATAAAATCAAATAATTTGATTTACAACAAAACCATATCTGCGTCGTGAATTTCATTTAATTGTATAATTCTCATTTGTAGCAAGCGATGTTACTTAACTAACAACATGCAGTACCAAGTAACATGATATCATGCAGGTAATCGAGTATATCGTCCAACAATTCTATGGCACACGTTACAACAATTGTCTTTTATTTATTCAGACAATAGCACTGTTTATCTATAGCTAGAATTTACTATCGTCTAACAGTTGCAACACTAGCAGATAATACCTGGCTGTAGAGCCATGTGAACACAAACGTTCAAAGCTGCTGATTCTTGATAGTATTCCTAGTCCTAGTACATCTGTATTCAAACATACCTATAAACGTAACATACCCTAAGATCAAAACGACGATCGATCGGTTTCTCTAAGTCAAGATCGAATGTAAGAAAATTTCTACCACCGTCTATACCGAAATTTTATTTACATGAGAGAAACGAATGACGATTGTAATTGTAATTTCTAAAATTTACTTTGATATTTAGAAAAAATAATTGTTACAAATTTTGGTACAATTTCGATTTTGGTACAATAAGTATGCTAAAAATATACATATGTATAATAGAGTGTGATTTAACTCTTAGCTACAGACATATTTTAATTATAAAAAAAACTTAATAAAAAAATATATGAGCAAAACTCACTCAATAATAATAAAATAGTTACGTTAATTTAATTTTTATAGATAACGATACTGAGTGATTTGGAGGATTGCGTGTTAAATATTATATAATTTGCGACTTTCACTACAGACGATATACCATATAGCTGTATATGTAACCACAATGTTTTCTTAGCTTCGCTGTGTAAATTTCGCAAATCCTATTCTCCATTTCTTCCGCGTCAGTTTTCTTTCCAAAATCAAACGTTGCACCCTTGTTGAAAAATCTACTCTCTCGGTTCCAATAAATTCGAATAAACAGTCGCTATTTTCCCAAGAAAATTAAAATCCAGACCATTCGAGCAAATATGTAGTTGGCAAGCAGGGTACCAAAGTTCGAAGTTATTCGGCAATACATACATCGAGAGGTCTGGTACACCGAGAATGATTATCGTGGCACGGTTTTATTGACAAAAAGACTCGACTGACAGTCAACGTCAGCCGACCCGTATGGAAAGCGTAGAATCGAGAATAATGCGTATCGCGCGCCATGACCTAAATTCGAGGCGCGGTCCGAGGGGAACGAACGAATCGGGGCCTCGATTGAAACCTTCGTTCCAATGTCATCGGTTGGGAGCTCGATTCAACCAGTCGACAGCGTCCGCTGTCTCTGATTTTATCGACGCATAAATCGTCCGAGATTACTGTTATTCCGCTATCGGGTATCGTTACGCCGCGTCGCGGCCACGGTCTGTCGTCGATTCGTGTTTCCGTTCGCGTCTTTTCGTCCCACGATTCAACGATGATTCCACGGTCGAGCAATAATAAATTTATCACCGGTATCGCGTGCTCAGTTCGCCAAATTACAACGCTCGTAATTCGACGAGCATGCCACGGTAATCTGACTCGTCGACTAAAGATGCAATCAAACGCATGTACATATAGTGTATCTCAGAATGCATAATACAACCGAGCGAGGAAATTATGCATGCATCAATATGATAAAAAAGAAAGAATAAAGATTTTCCATTTCAAGGCTCGCTTCCTTTTCTTTTCTTCTTTCTTTCTTCTCTTTGAGAAAATCGTGTTTAAAAACTTGTAAAATACGTGTGAATTTAATCGACCATACGTAAGGTTCGAATAGACAATCGGAGAGAAATGTAGATGCAAAACGAAGTTGAAAATGTAGAATAAAAGTCTTCATTCAGAGCAGTTGATGTAAGCGAGATTTCTATGCGCGATAGAAGCTCCATTGATTCTCTCCACTGCATACGAATACCACGCGGGAAAAATATAATGAGCCTATTTTTATTGATTTTCCAATTTTTATTTAGTGGCTAAAAAGAAGCATTTCGACACGGAATAGCTGAAAAGCTTAACAGACTCAATGATATAAACCTTTTGGAGAGTGAATACATTATTTCGCAAGAAACGAACGTTATTAACTTCGTTTAATTAATATCAGTCCGCATATCATCTGCTTCACTCTCTGATCTCTATATTTTTTACTTCGGGAACTCGAAATTGCAATAAAAGAATCGTAACGAAGACATTGTAAAACTGTAAAAAACAAACGTAGCAACGATATTCGAACGATCCTAAAAACACATTCTGAAAAATCTATGACATCTATACATTTATTATTTAACTATTTCCACAGCTATATCCATCGCGAAGGAACATACTCTGAATAAAATGAACGATTTTCATAGACATGATCGGTGTTCGAGCTAATGTATCATATTAATAACGCCGTTACGTGTTAGATCGTGTACTTCGTCGAATAGAAACTTGGAACGATAAAGTAGATCGGGGCGTTGGAGGTTGCACGTGGTAAACCGTGTCAAGCGACGCCGCTACGTTCCGTCTCACCGAAGAAACTAATAATCCTTCGTTGCAACCGATTTCCCTTGTCGCGGAAGCAGTGAGAGCTCGTTCGACTCTCGACCGACCTGCCTCTCCGAGGATTTCAAACGACTTCCTCCTTCGACTGATCTGCTGTATCTCCGTAAAGATCCACCGTTAATGATCCATCTGCATTGCACGCGGCTATTTCCAAACAACACAGTCCACCGTTTCCATTTCACCGACCGTTAACAATCAACTGTGAGCATCTTTTCCTGCTAACAACCGTTACGTACCAGGACTACTTCGCTCTCCTATGCTAGTCTAGCTCTTACGATAGCCGCCACGATACTAAATAACCTAACCAAACGAAACCATTCAATCCAGATGGAACGTTTAACGCTTAGTGACGAATTTCATCATGGTTAAGACAAATTTTAGAGGCACACGAAGTTTTCATAGCATCTTAAACGATCGATGGACAGATGCGAAAAATAAGCCTTTACTTTTTAGAAAATGAGAATCTTGGGAATCTTTCCTTGAGGAAAGCGTGTTAGAAGTGAAGGAGATGGACGGCTTGCAAACCGTATCATAAACGGCTATGCAACCAAGTTTCTCCAGCATAATATCTAAACTAAATATAAAGTTAGTGTATTATATAACATTTTTCGTGTATAATAGGCAAAAAGGACACGAATTGCACAGCATGCGGTAACATCACAAAGTTAGAGTCGTGTCAGTCTTGACTAGAAGTCGGAGATTTCTCGATGGGCCGCCCCCAATAGGCACCAGATTTCTTTCGAGCGCGTAACACAACAAGCGAGAAGACCATGGTTGCTATCGATGGCGCGTTGCAAGTAGACAACAACGTTAATAGAAGACTAATCTAGCCGAGCAAAGCGGCTCGTAAATTTCTTTTCGAGTGCGCTGACCGACGGTAGGCCGATAAACATAGGAATGCGGAAGTACGGTACTGCGCTTCGTCGAATGCCAGAGTGAAATCGGCATGAAAACCGCAAGGATTTTATTTAACGCCGAGAAAGAAGCCAGAGAGCCTTTCGGATGCCTTCGCTTGTGGTCGTCCGACTGATACGCGCTCGACCGTACGAGTACGGTCACTTTCAATTATCGTTCCGATGGCTTGATGTGTAACCGCAGGATTTTGCGCGAACCACTTTGCTTTGTTTTGCAGCCATTCACCGTGTTTCGTTGTTGATCCACCCGTCTCGTTAACTTTCTACCGACGCCGTTGCTCTTTCGCTCGCCTCCCGCTGCGACCGGCAATTTCTTTTCGAGCTTTCAGGTATGTTGTAAAGCAACCTTCGAGCAGTTCGCTCTGTAACCCTTTATGCACGTAAGTACGTACATACGTACGTCAGGCGAAATCTCGTTACTTGCCCGACACAAAAAAGAAACGAACGTTTCGTCTATTTTATTTGCTTTTGCTGTACCTAACAGGCAGTCGATGTAATAACTTGATATTTTGCACGGTAATAAAATAAAAGCAAAGCGATAAATATTTTACTCGCAAACGATGGTTAGAACCGATTGTACGTTGTCTGTAGGAAACATATTTGGCATTCAAAGGATTAAAAACTATGGTTTCTAGCTATTTTCAATCGTACAAGAAATAGCATGTGAAACGATGTTGTGCAATTAGTGTAGAATTTATTGCCATTGGTCTGAACAACTTTGCACTTTGGTACGTATCTTGAAACGGTTCTCTTTAAATCGTAGTTTTCTTTTTCGTAAAGTCATTCCCCATTGGATCGTAATAGTAAGAAACTAATAGAAAAACGATATTCTAGAATATTCGAGGCTGGTATTTTGGTTTAAAAAATTTTTGAGGTTTAAAGTATTCGAGGATTTAAAAAAGATAGAATAAATATCAGTCAGTATTCAAAAAACTGTAGAGGGTATAAAAAAACTGTAATGGAAGCAAACCCTGTAGTAGAAAAAATGTGTGCAAGGTAAAATCGATATTTATTTAAAACTGAAGTAAAAAGTTGCTAGAGTTCACACACCAATATGCATAACCAATACTATTGAAACAATTTAAAATATATTTATTCTATTCTTGAAGACACTCTAATAATTTAGTATATTATATAGGTGCAGATTTCCAACATGCTAAGAATGCAAGTTAATTATACGTGAAAAAATATTCCATTGTATTAGAAATATACGAATATCAAAAAATTCTGGCTGTAACAATGCTACATTTATCATTTATGGGTTTCTGACCATTCATGGTAATCGTTACCATTGCGTTATAAATATTTCATTGTTCCTTTTTTTCTAACAATAGATTTGTTTCAATCAAAAAATTGAAGATAATAAAACAGATAGCGTTGTACAGCGTTTCAGTTAAAAGACGGTTGTGTTTGCATTGCACTACATTTTTCCCGTTTTTTTCGAAACCAGATAAATTGGTCTGCATCGAGTGTATACGAGCGTTTTTAGGGGCACAATAAATCTCCGGCATCGTGAAGCACTTTCAACATCTAGAACCAGTTTTCAAATTTCCATATCGGGTGCAGTTTCAAATAAGAATAAATCGTGACGAGCAATTTCAGTGTAGGAATTTCGAAACGCAAATATCATAGATGTATTTGGCTTCCTTTTGTTTCAATAAAAAGTCATGCGACTTCCTCGCGATTCTAGAAAAATGAATACGAATATTTCGTTTATTTTGTTTGATATTTACATCCGATCGTCTAAATACCATAATTTAATTAAATAAATTTCTTAGTAACGTTTGCTGATTCCTCGTGGAATATTTTTAATACTTCATGTTCTAACAAAACAATATTTAACGCATAATTTATAAACTATTATTTCGCGCAAATTTCTCTATTTAAGATTAATGTGAAAATCTCTGAAATAATAGTTTGTGAATATGACTCGAACTTGTAATAATATATGCTACATTTTCTTGTATTTTTCATAATTGTTTCATAAGAGATAAACAGGCAAGCTGCAAACTTTTTTTCTTTATCGTTTCGACTATTCTCGTAGAAATACTTAGCTATACATTAACCTTTTTACATCTACAAACGTATAAATGGGTTTCGGGCAAAACATTCGCTATGTGCTAAAATGTTTATCTTACGTTGCTGAGTATTTTTGCAAGTCTGAATACAGTACTAAAATAGATCAATGTATCATGGAAATCTGCATTGAAAATAAAAAGACACCGCCTATATTTACCATGATTTTTGCTACAGAACGTAGGTAATTTTTGTAGTAAAATTTAATCTTTCTATTAAAAAGAAAAATAATGTTTTAAAATAATAGCGACTTGCAACGAAACGTGGCAACACAAATGTTTCAACCTGACGTTCCCTCCATATACATACAGTAGCGAACCAGAGATTAAAATCCAACACTCTTTCATCGATTATGATTCTGTCTTCTCAAAACATCGTTCTTGTTTGCAAGCACTTTTCTCTTGTGCCACTGTATGCTACTGTATGTACACTGGAAAATATAAACATTAATACTCGGTACAAACTGAACGCTTCCCACTGCTTTTATTTCCAATTTGTTTTATTAGAATTCTGTTGTCTATTCTGCGTTTATATACCTTAAAATGCAGAATACCAAATAATCTACAATTTGTCAGCGCTTTCTAATAAATGTAACGAGTAGATACCTAATATATATTTATGTCCAGTTATATATATTATATTATATAAAGAAACTAGAGCGAATATGTAAAGACAGTATTTACCGACTAAATATGTCTTGCAACAGTGGCACGTCTTAAAGGTAGGTCCGCTATTATACCGAGATACAAGATAATCTGCATCAAGGAAACGTCTTTGTGACGCAAAGTTCACGTGGCAATCGGACAAATTGGGAGCCGGCTAATGGAACTTATGAAGACCACGAAAGATCCAAACAAAAGCGTGGCCTCTCTCGTGTAACGAGCAGCGTGTGCGAATGAAACAGCAGAAAAGTGGCCTGAAAATGGGCCAACGGATTCGCCGGTAGTAAACCCAGATTGCAAACGTGCATTTATTATACGACGCCCCGGTGAGGATGTGGGGCGAGGGAAAGGCGACTGTACAATGGAGAACCGGGGACGCCTCGTTCCTGCTGCTTTTTAGTATCGAGGTGACAATGTCACGTCGCAAATTTGCATCCAACTACAACCTTCGTGAATTTTTGCCCCCCTTGTAGCCGAGATTTTCTCCTCTTTTTTCATTTTTATCTTAAAAAGGATCGCGGTAACGAATAATCGACGACAAATCATGATTCAACCTTTACGAAAGTTTGCGAGACAACGACGCTAATGATTTCTTTTTGACCGAATATCGTTGCTTCGCTATCATTTAATCTTCTTTGGTACATATTTTTCTTTGATAGAAAACTAATTTGTTCGCCGTGTATTCTGGATAATTTCGCGTGAGTCTTTATTTTTTGGTTTTATTATATAAAGTCGCTGAAATATTAGCGAAGAATTGAGATTTTCCAAATGATCGTACGCTATCATCGAAGGGTATCGAGACATTTGCTTGTTTCTGACAGAAGGTGATTGAACTACAAAATTTATGTGTTAGGATTGTTATTCTTAATTATCATTATAGCTATGTGCAATAGAATATTACAACGCGATTAGATTGATTTTTAAAGCCAGTATGTCAAACTAGAACTATTATTTTATAATCATTGGTCCTTGTAGAACTACTTTGTTATTTGACACTTTTTATCATCAAAGTTTCTAATTTTTACATTATACGTCAGATTGAGAAGCTTGGGTTTCTTTTTAAAGCGAAACGGCTTCTGACAATGTAAAGAAGACTTCTTAATGCAAACTTATCTAAGAAGTTCGCATATACACATTGTAGATAATGTTTAATCCTATACATTCGAGGGCTAATCTACGTCAAACTCGACTTACTACAGAAAATTACGAAAACAAGTAAAAATATTCCTTAACGCGTTCACGGTACCGTGACCCATATTTGGGTCAACGTAATCCCTACTTAGACGTTCATTGACCAACGTAGATTAGAATGTCCAGAATGAGAAATTACAGACATACTTTTCATACGAAAGACAGTCTGTAAACTTTTGGTTTGGATAATTAAATTATATAAGGAAACACTGTGAGTCGATTTAATAAAATATGATAAAGAAATAAGAAAGCAGGTAGTGGTGCTTTAATTGCATTATTAGATTAGATTAAAAAATATGTACCAAGACATATAGGATAATTATATGCCTGTAATTATACCATTAAAGAGATATCCTATTGCATACTAATATCTACTACTTGTCTGATTACTTTTTGTTCTTAAATTGCTTCTCTACATTTAATAGCAATTAAAGACCTGTGTATACAAGCACCAATTATGCGATTATTTCCACGCTCTTGTACTTTTTCTAAGTCCACATAAACAACGTAACCAGTTCTCTTTTACTTATTTGCTATCTTTTCAATGAACTTTAGAGAATATGTACGACGCATGTTTTTGTAAATAGTATTTAATATGCACGATTTTACAACATAGTTTTAATTAACGAGATGACTATATCGCTCTTCTCAACTTATCTGTAGTATGGTCTCGCCTCGAAGTATGAACTTGTTAACTCGTCAAATACTACCTAGCTTAATCAATGTCTGATAACGAACTTCCCGTTCCAGCAACTAGCATATCTCGCCTATATATATATATATATATATATAAAACAAACTACAATACACGTATTCCGAATGTAAAATCGGCCGAAACTAACGTAGCACGAAACGTGTTCTAATTGGACCTCTCAGAAACCAAACTGATTAACTCCAAACTGATTAACTTTTTACAAAGTTCTCAACTTCATTACACAGATAATATAATCACTGTACAACATGTATACAAAAAATTAAAAAAAAAAACAGGAACTAATTTTGAAAAATTGCAAATTTTACCGTGAGTTTTTACAAACGACGTTTATAATCGTCGTTTTTCTCTACGTTTTTCTTCGTCGAGTCGACCAGCATAGCTTTCATTAGTGACTCAATTATAAGTCTGTTCAGATAATTAACGCCTTAACCTACGATCTTCGTCGACCTTTTCGACTTTTCGGTCAAAAAGCTATTGCGCCATTGCACTGTTATTTCCTCCCTATGTAACAATTTATTTTAACGTCTTACGTTCCTAATACAATAAGCTGCAAAACACAAGGTAGCAGGTGGAAGGATTTGTAAGCAAGTGTTTATATAAATAGGAAAACATGGTCGCTTGTAAATACAAAAATGATTAGTTGGCTACGCGTGTGTCTTGCTCGGCTATACATGTTACGAGGTTGACAGTTTGTTATCGCGATCTAAGGAAATCATCTGAATAACGTAACTAATTATCGATACCTTATCTTCCACGACACGTCTTTGTCCAAAGATCCTCGATTTCTCAACCAACCATCCAATAGAAGAAACGAAATGAGAATGAACGGACCGAACACGAATCAATGACAGCTTATAAATAGATACGTAATAGTTATTAAGTCGGATAAGGCTGCGAGTTCGTGTTTATCCCGAGGCTTACGGCGACGAGGTCTGTTTGCGGCGCAAATTAGTGTTTGCCTTCGCGCGCACCTTTACTTTGTCGCATAATTGTGTTTACTATCGAGCCGGCGCTAATTTCCTGGCGTTACAGGACGCGCTTCGCCGTCGGTGCGGTGTTCCTTGCGGTCGATCGAGGTTGCCAAGAATCCTCAATTCACCGGAGGCATCTGCGCGAGCCAACGATGCGCCCAAGTCTTAATTAACGAAAACCGATGCATGGGTGCGCGCGCGCGCATACGCCAACTGGTATGCTTTATTAAATCACACGCGGATATATTCCCTAATCCGTTATTAAATCGGCCATGAATCCCCGACTACGTGTCGATGCTTTTCGTTCTATATTGGGCAATGCAACTGACGGGTTTCGAAATAAAACTGTTTCGGATGGGATCAAATGAACTTGGACGTTGTTCCGCGCAGTTTTTCCAACGGGCATGACGTTCCGCGAGAGTTACCGGGCTCGAATTTTCAAATAGAACGAGCTTCGCGGAATGACATTTTTCGAATGACATGTGATCGAATATAAGATGCCTCGATAGCGTATTTTTGAACTGGTATGCTATAAACGCGAAATTCTGCTACAGTGCCGTACACAGGCTTCGCTTGTTAAATGATTATGCGACATGGTGAATTTTTTTATCATAAAAGATATAACTTAGAAAAAAACGAAGCTGGTACCCCGCTGGGGGTAGCCGCCCACATGCTATATTATTTTTTTATTTATATTTTTTTTTTTCACCAACAAGATATAACACTTTACCAAATGTCCGCAAGGACAAATTGTAAAATAACCAAAATAAAATAAAATAAAATAAAAAAAAAACATGGTGAATTTTTAATCAAATTCCTCGAAATCGCAAGTTTCATTATTTTTATTCGTATAATTATTAAAAATATGCAGCTGCTTTAACGAAATTAATATTGAGTATTATTGAGATAGAAATGTTTCGAAATTTTGAGGTACTAACGTATAGGTATATACGTGCTTTAAATCATTCTCCATTCAATCATATTTTTATGTGCCTAGAAAATTTCTTAAGCAGAAAGATAAAACGGAGGTCATCATCGATATGTGTAATTTCACATTTCAATTTTACGCATAAAGATTTCCTCGAATGATTAAAATCTCTTCGTTTATTGGAACGAAAGTGAAATTTGAGGCACAAAATTGGAGGTACATAACATGATTAAAGATTGATAATTCTAGTGTTAATTGGTATAGGGGTAATAACGGTTATAATTAAATTTTATTAAGATTAGTTATTAACAGCGTTTATACAACAATAAGCGAAAATAAAACTTGTACATTCATAAAGCCAGAATATATACGTTGTTTTGATAAAATAACATAATCATTAATTTCTAGTTGATTTCATCGAATTGTTTAGTCTATATCATTATATGGCAATAAAAGTCTGGTTATTACCAGATACTGTATGATATACATAAGTTAAAGATTGTTGAAACAATGTTTATATCTGCTAAACCTGTATAGCACGAGCAATATGCAGGAAATACAAACAGCGTGTCATAAAAAGTGACAAATAAAATATTCTTAAATGGTTCTATCGGGTAACCTATACTTTATACAACATTTCAATAACACGGAGTATTAGCTCTATGTAATACTTATTCGATGCCGGGTCAAAGGTTAATACGAATACTCACGCGTATTAAAATTGAGGATCGAAGAAACTATTAATCATAATTAGCGTTTGATGAGCGTGAATGACGAAGAGATGAAAGGTTCTAAGTAGAATTAATTATGCAACGACTTAATCAAGAGAAATTATTAAACTAAATATCGACAGTACAGCATAATTGATTCATTAAAGGCCATTAATTACAAATGAAGGTATAGTTGGAAGATTTCCTAGTTACTATTAATACCGATGATACAGCTGTGAAAAATTCTAAGAAAAAATAACATATAAGAAGCAATAAATCTTACGCGAATTTTCATATTTCCTAGAAGTCACAGAAACGATTCAGCAGTCAATCTGCTCCTTGCTATTCGATATCTACGGTGTATCGACGTAAATTCATCTGCAACGCATCTATAACATTTAGATTAGATCGCTTCTCTTTATACAGTATGTAGGTGTATCTGAGCATCACCTTCAACATAATAATAATCATATTATGTCATACGAATTTCTATTTTTTTTTTCTTTTTTTAGTGCTACCGTAAAAATACATATTTTGATAACTTGGATGTAAAAATGTGAACCTTAATTAATATTTTAAATATCCTTGATAACGTAACACACGAAATACAAATCGAAACCTAAAAATACTTTGGACTTAAATAACTCGACCCAAACTCATCGAGTCATTCACTGTCCAATAATGTTATGAAGATAACCAGTTATGAAGATTACTTAGAAGAAATCTTCGATTTCCATTTTATCGTAAGAAACGGACAAATCGATGAGAAACGTGGAATCGAGCGATGTGCGCAACTAGGAATTGATCAATCGACCATGAAAAAAGACAGAATCAAGGAAACTGTCAATCGCGAATCGAAGTCGCTAGGTGTGAGCGGTGCACCGATGGAAGACCGCGAAGTGCCGCGGTGCGACCGCAATGCATTCGCGGCTTCGCCGGTACACCAGCAATCACAATGTCACAAATGCTAGTCGGCCGCCATGCCGTTAGGTTCACCGGAGGGCAATAACCCAGCCAGCTAAACTTATTTAGAATAGCGTATCGCCCACCAACAGCCGGCCGATCGACTCGATCCAGAGTGCACAATACAACGCTGTTGCCGTTGCCGCAACGCGATCGGTTCCTTTTTTTCCTTTCCCTCGTTCGCTCGTTCTGAAGACCTTTCTCGCGTCCTCCGATGCAATTCGTTCATTCTCCATTCCGATTCATCGCGCGGTGACCAATTACTTTCGCTTGGCCAATCGATCGATCGATCGATCGATCGATCCATCCATCCGTCCATCGTATGGATTTGGTTGAACGTCGACGAAATAATGTAGGCAAATAATGTAAATCAGTCGCAAAGTTGCATCCAAAGAAATAGGTTAAAAGAGAAGGTCGATATCGGGGCACGGCAACTCGAAACAGCGACAAACGTCGATCGGTTCGAACGCTGGCGACAATTTCCATAAAAACGCGAAACAATTGTCGCCATGAAAAATGTATTCCAGGGAATAAGCGACGGACAGAATCGTCGCAAATGGCACTGTTTTTACCCAGCCAATCAGATATGGCTGGGGAAAGGAGGTTTTTCGCCGTGTTTCACACGATACGGCCTTAAAAATTACAGTGTAGACTTGTTTTTCGTGCGGACGTTCGTTTAACTCTTTGGCAGTAAAATATATTCAAGTAAAGTATAATTATGATAAAATGCGGAGAATTGAAAATTGGTACTTCAGAGATCAAGAAACCAATAATATCGAATTTTAATATACTCTCGGCCGATTTTTTAACGAATACTAAATTTTACTTGTTATTAATTCTACAACAAAATAGCGAGTATCGTATTCGATCGTTAATACGTTACTAACATTCGCTCCTGTGTTGCTACAAATTCTAAAGCATCCGAATACTTGGAAGCGAATATTAGTAAACATAGCGTTAAGTAATATAAATAATATTGTAATTAAATAAATATATAATTAAATATTGATAACCGCGTTACGTACGATGACATTTAGAGCGCGAAAATAATGCCTATTATACTTTCCATCGAATCTCTTTCAGATTGCATAGTAAAAGAGTAAACGTTCCGTGAACAGAACTATCGACCGGATTGTGAAAGAACGTACTCGCTATTGCCACAGATTCGCGACACGGTATCGAATGTCAATAATTCCGCGAATGATTTCGCGTCAATCATACTAGCTTCCGGCTGGAAAGCATTGGAGGGTCGTTGATCGGTCACTTCCTGCACGGACTGCATTCCGATCCGACTCCTTTCGCCGGCTCTATGCGCTCCGAGTTATTAACTGCTACGGGGCAGGGGTAGGGATCGGGGAGATGGAGATTGCCGAGTTTCTCGGCTGCTAAACGAGATCTAGATTTTCCTGCGCTTGGCACAACTGTCACGTAGGAATGCCATTTCGCAGGCCTGCAGCCTTTAGATCCCTTGATATTCTATCCCCGCGGATCGCCGCTGTGTTCGACTCTGTGTTCCGAACCACCGCCAGACGTTTCTTCCTGCTCTTTGGCTGAAAATCTCGGGAAAAAATGCTGTCTCTGCCTGTTGGCTGGACTCTGTTGTAAATCCTAATCGGAGCATGCGAGCCGATCTTTGACTCGGGCGTTTATCTCTTCCCTCTGACGGCGATGCAAAGGAAATGCGTTCAAGCGGTCGTGACAATTTAGCGCGACTTCTATCTTGCGCCGTGAATTCATGCTACGAATGGAGTTCAAAGGCAGACGTCTAATTCGAGCGTAACCGAACCGTCAGGTTATATCACGGATATAATTTATTCGGCTAACGGAGAAGAGGGAGGGAAGAAGAAGAGAGCGAAAGAGACAGAAGAGAGGAAGAGAGAGGCTCGTAAAAGATATCCGGCACGTTCCGAAGCAACGACCGAACGTAAAATATTTCACGTCAGACAAGAAGTGAGGAAAGACCGTGGAAGAGACAGCAGGACGCTTCGGTATGGGAAAGGTATAGCGGAAGGTTAGGAAGGAGAGCTGGCAGCGAGCAGTATACAGGACAATATTATCGCACGATACGATCTCAGATGCCTAGCTAGGCCTCTTAGGCATGTCACATTGCAAACAGTGGACAATGAGGCTATTGTTGCTGTATAATGGTCGTTCGCGACCTTACGTGGCCTCTTCCTCCTCTTCTTCTTCTTCTTCTTCTTCTACTACTACTACTTCTTCTTCTTCTTCTTCTTCTTCTTCTTCACCTTCATCCTCCTCGATCTCGCGGCCCCAACTCGAAAGACTACGCTCCATCGTACGCCCTGCTTTCTTCGCGCGAAATAAATATTGGTCCGTTTGACCAATGGATGGGTGGAAAGTAACTGACGTGAAACGAACGAACGAGATGAATGTACGAATGGGCCTTGTTTCCAACGACTTTACGCCACGGATGATTTGTATCTTTCGTTATCACAACGTGAAACGTATATGCATAGTCTTCTCTTTTTCGAGTTATTGTTTTCTACGATTTACGCCAGAGGTATGATACATAATGGGCAAATGAATTTGTTCGTGGCTGGAAATAGAACGCCTGAAAGATTGTCGGATTAACGAGCGTAAGTGAGTCATTTGATAAATTCTCGAAATGGAATAGAAAGGCGATCTGTATCGTTTTGAAACTATCGTTTCTAAGCATATTATTATATTTCGATCTTTAAATATATTAATATACCTATACTAGCAATATATCAAGCTTTAAGTGGATACGCGTGTACCAAGGATGCTCGAAAGTCATTATACCGTGACGAAACTCCGGTTCGTCAAGACAATAAAATATTCATCAGCGGCTTCCTTAATTTCGTTATCTGATAAAAATTTCATTCCAGGAAGAAATATTTTCAATCGTGAGAATAGATAAAAGTTGGAGATCACCAAATTTGGTGAATGAGGTGAACGTGGTAATAAATCGTTCTTCTATTCGTAGATTTTTTATAGGGACGTGTATTCTCTTCATAAAAGAGTTTCCTTCTTTAAATTTGATTTTATGCTGTGTAACGGAATGATTTGTTGTACTATTGTTATTCGGATGGCAAATCTGGTAAACTAAAAGTATCACAGCTTCTACTACGGATTTGTACCTTATACCGAGAACTTTTGAAACGACCTACTTTTTTACTTTTATATTTTACTTCTTCTAATCTGAATCGAAAACGACCATGCACCGTTACGATATCGCCAAAACGCTCTAATTTTCTTACAGTTCTTCAAGCAGTATAATGAACGATGAAATCAAACGTGAACTTGGTCAATGCTAATCACTGTCAGAAAGAGTCGACTGAAGTCTACGATAATTTTTGCAAGCGTAATTAGATTTTTCCTAAATCCAATCAAATGTACATTTATTTCATCATTCTCACGTTCCGTGTACTTTTATTCGTGTCCATTATGTCTGACCTATACCTATTATATGTATTTTAAACTATTCCACCTCAAAATCTACTTCTTTTTTTTACTGTTATCGCGCCACACGTATACGTAAAACCATAAACCGATGACTGATTTACGGTATGCAAGGAGTAGAAACAATAAATTTTCTAAACGGTTAGTTTCGAAGCACATTCCAGCCGATACGACGCGAAATTCCACGCGCAAACATTTTCATTAAAGAATCACGGCGCAAGTCGCCGGTTTATTACCATCGCGAACGATCTAGGCGGTTAGTTCAATCCTTATCGTCCCGACGGTCTTTCAACCTCGTTACAAAGGAAATTATTTTATTCGTAGAACGACGCCGCAAGTACTATCGTAATAATGGACAGTGAACGATCAAAGTGCACGGTCGCTATGCACGCGGCATGGTACAAAGCAACGTTGCGAGAACCCCTTGGAATTCCTCTCTGATGTCTGTCAGTCACTCTTAATTTACGGCGATAGCGGAACGTTGCAGTTAGACGGCCCAGGTAACCCTATCGAGGTGCAACGATGTCACGACTGCCTTCGGATGAAAAGCTAAGTACTTACTCGAGAACACCGTCCACCGCATTGATAATAGCGATACATTCACCGTTTCGCCATGTAACAAGATGCTGCGGAGCAACGATCATAGCAATTGACCGTCGCTCTTGAAAATCTAGCAATAAAAAGCTCCGCAAGCATTTTTTGCACTAATCGCTTACGAAAGAGAGATTTGTGGAAAAATCGATCGTTTATACAGACACCTGTAGGAATATTTTGTATTGTCTACTGGATATAGCATCGGTTTTCATCGTATCTTTAACTATCTGAGTATTATTCCACGATTAAGTAATTTTGTTTACCACAATATTCTTTGGATAATTATTCGTTATTGTTAACACACTTTATAAATCTGAAGACTATACAACAAGTTGTATTTTCTATTTTCTAAAGAAAAGCCACGGTTGCTTCATCGACAAAGGAAATTCTTAGAAAATATTATTTCATTCGATGTAACGATTATGGCCACGAAGCTAGTCAATTGCTAATTACGTTATTTATTTCGATTCGTTGACCCGTTTATCGGTAACGATAGAAGAATCCAGTCATTCCATTGCACAATTACGACGCGACGTGGACAATTTCAAAATAGGAATCGCTTTTAGTTTAATGCGATTCGTTGAAGAAGCAGCTTAGATATACAGCTATATGTAACTGTTCCTATGAATTAAAAGCTTGTTGACTTTCAATTTGAGCTACCTTAAAGGTACTCGAGGTAATGCTATAGAAAACTGCGCAAAAATAATCAACACTTAAAAAGTACAACCGCATTCCACAATGAGTTAATGACAAATTTCTCTGATTTCCAGTGTAAGATAATAATTACCGACTGCATAAAGCCTTAACACGCTCAATTACATAATTCTAAATCAACTAGAAGACGAGTCTCGAAGATTAACAACTTGAACAAATTTAAGTCCCGTCATCAACTTTTCCTTCTATTGGCAGTCTACGAGTATATACGCTTGATCCAAACGTACGAGGTAATAAACTACACCGAATGATTTGTACACGGTACACATTGTACCTTTAAACCTGCAACGTTCCTCGCCGTTTCATGGGCCAAGGGAAGTCACCGTGCAACGTGCAGTTAACTCTAAAAGCTTGCTTTTTTCTTTCAATTATTCAGTCGGATGTAGATTTCAGGTGGTAACGAGCAAACTACTCGTCGAAGGAGGTCGATGTCGACGACTTCGACGAAGGTCACGCCTCGCTGCGTAGGCTCGTTAATAATTTGCGATCGCTAATTTGCGATCATTGTCCGCACGCGATATCCTGGTCGAGCTTTGCGTTTACGTAGGGTAGATACGACCGAATAGCTGGCTATCCGCTTGCGTTGCCCGCTCCGTAATTGCGCGCGTGCACTTGTGTGCCAAGACGCTTAACCGAAAGTGCAACGTCTAATTTTCCACTTAACCAACCAATGCAAACTTTGGCGCGGCCAGTGGAGCCTCTGTTTGCCTGACAATTACGCGTTCAGAGGAAACGCTAGGACTAGCAATCGCCGAATTAATACGGTTAACGAAGTGTCGAAAAGATACATAGCTACTGCTCTCGTGCCCTCGTCACGGTGTTTAGCTTCTCTGATAGTCAGGAGATACAAAAGAAGTATTACGAGAAAACACGTTTTTAATGTGTTTTAGTGGCGAATTAAGATGAAAGTAATAGAGAAACGACAAATTTTAGAATTCTAAATAGAAAATGGACTTGAGTGGAATTGAATAAATGTTATCAAATATGATGAAACTATGGAATTATTGTTCTATTATTGCTATATTACTATTATTATATTAACTCTCTCATTTTTTATATTTGTCTGCCATTTTTCCACCTATTACATGAAGAATAAGTAATTTATGTATATATACGTATACATATAATTTAAGCTTCTAATAAAATTCTTCATAATGCTTCATACATAATGCATAATTTTAATTTCTCACTAGGATGAAAAAGTTGTAATAGTTTCTTTAAAAGAATGATTTCTTTTTTAATAATATCTCTTTAAGAAGACCAAAAATAAAAATTCACGTATAGTAGCTACTTTTTATACTCTCTCAATACACGATATTTCTTTAAATACGCATGCAGAGTGCACTATAAAACAGCAACAACAGTTTCAAAAAGAAAAACAGTAATAACTTAGTTGCCATAACCTAGATGGAATCGAAGTATCAAAAACTTTTTCTCCCTGATCTATTTTTACCGAAATACATATCTACAAAACACGGTGTGCATTTTCATGGTATGTGTTTAATATACGAAGATGTTTAAGCAATTGACGATTAGGATGAAACGCTCAACAGGCTCAACAGAATTCTTAAGCAGCGGCTAAGTATTACAGCGGCTGTTACACGGTACTTTGCTACGCCAGTCTTTCCGTTTATCACAATTTAATTAAATTCACGCCAACACTAACGCCACGGGAAGGCGTAATCCAAAGTGCAACGTTTAATTTTCCAGTTAACTAACCAGTGTAAACTTCGGCTCGCCACTCCGCCAAGATCATTGCGCGCTCTTCAATATTTGTCGAGCAATCCGCTTGCATGCTGCTGAATAAAAAAAAAGCACGCGGTTATATCGGCTCTTACGTACGCTACCAAGAACAGCAATTTTTCCGCGAATTTATTGACCTCGTTTTTACGAGTCTTAGATACTTTTTATATCGTGCGCGAGGTTTAGTACGGAGTCGCCGCTGTGACAAACTACGCTTTAAAACACATAGAACCTGTTTATTATGGAAGCTGTTTAGAAGAAATACGAAGATTATTCGATTAGAAGTGGTATTTGTACGATATTGCTTGTAGAAGGAGCACGTAGATGTGTACTGAATTCTGTGAGACAACACATTGTATATCGATTCGTTTCTCTTGTATTTCTTTTCACTTTTATTTTTTCATCTCTTCGATCTAAAAGAATATTGCTTGCATAAAGTTAGAATTTTCATATATAATAGTAACATAATTCTTTTCTGATTATATGTATTCTTGTCCTTTTTTGGTATTAAGTAAGTTTCTTATGTATAGTATCGAAATAAATATTTATAACTAAATATCTATATGATTTTATGTTTTTATGAACACGATTGAGGAAATAGATCTGATTCGCGTATTAAAAATTGCAACTACTCTATTTCATAAGCAGTGATCACAAGAAGTAATTGCAAATATCCTTATCGCACGAGGAAGCGACTTTTTATCAGATTCTACGTTTCAATTTCGTAGTATCAAATTCGTTTACTTATACAAAGAACAGTATATATTAATTAATTAAAATACAAATATGTACCTACTATAGTTAATACAATGCAAATACTTTTGTATTCATTATATTAAATGCATTCTCAATATTTCTGTACGTTTAAATTTCTCAGAAATGCCTAAAAATCCGCCTTCTAATAATTTCCTCTATTTTACATATTATTGTCTCTACCAATGGACTTTGCCAAACAAACAGTCTGATAACAAAATAATAAATACAGTCAACACAACAAATCCTGAATATTAATTTTGATTAAAAAAACATTTCTTATCAATCAGATTTATCGAAAGCGATTAACCGTTTTATCGTACCACTTAATATTTCGATTTCAAAAAATAATTCACCCTACCATAAAATGATCCACCCCTGTACAAACGATGCACGGAGTAATTACATTACAACAGCATCCATCCCTTTAGTTAATCCGAAGGATTGATCGATCGTATCCGTGTCCGAGGCATATTTAATCAAATTCACGAGCGGAGCGGCATTACTCGCAGCAGGCTTACCAAGTTACAAAGGTAAACCGTACACGGTCTTTCTTGTCTAGCCTTATATCTCGCAGGACCCGAACCCCTCTCGACGAAGGGCTTCGTAGGGCATTACTCTGGTAAGCCTGACTTGGCAAGCAGATCCCGCGGGTTACAGTTAATTGGCTTCGGCGCGTTCAGGCGAGGACGTGTGCACTGTGCACCTATCCTCGGTGCAACGCATGCACGCATCCGATGCAAGCGCATGCATCCACACAGCATCGAGATGAACCAACCGCTCTCCCTGTATGCATACATATGTATTATACATACATACATATATATATGTGTGTATATATATATCTTCCTCTCTCTTTCTCTCTTTCCCTCTCTGTTTCTCTCTCTCTCTTTAGGTGTACACACCAGAGTCATTCACAAGGCGTGCACGTGTTTTGCCGCGTTTGCTTGACTGGCGAGATCAAAAGCCATTACTCGACGATGGTCACGTTGTTAACGGACTTTTTTTCACGCCGTCGTTACTCGACGCTTAACGGCGACACGACGCGTTCTAATCGAATTACACGCACTCGATGACCCAGAGAGATATCGTCAAGGCATTGCTATTACCCAAGGATTCGCGCCAACTAGCAGCCCCGCGCCAAAGATTTCCGGTGCGTCGAACGTTTCCACCGCGTTTATCCAGTTGACAACGTCGGTATCGATGTTGCGATATGTTTGGGACGCGGCTCCGTATAGGTTATTCGTTCTGTCAATCACGTTAATTAATTATCTGTTTAGCAAACCGAAAGGGCAATTTTCTGCTGCGCGATTATCACGCTTGTCACGGCTTATCCTTCGCTCGAGATTACGGTGAACGCTGGCGAGACCGAGCACAGAGGGCACGACTCTTACCATAAGGAGGCGTTAATACACGCGGCTGTCGAACAAACGCCGTGGAATACGTGCTCGAAGCTGGTTACAAGCCGGTCTACGTGTGTATGTATAGAAAGTGATCGGCCCCGTAGGGAGGGACGAGAGATCATGAGAAAATGATTGCCCCCTTTCATGCGGCGCGCTGCAAACTCAACCAGTCGTGACCCGTCATTGGAAATCAAAGATGGGCTATGGCAGGTCCTTAGAGAACGCCGCAGGAAGAATGACTTTGCGCATTATTCAATCCGCACGTTAGTTTTCCTCCTTCGAATTGGATTTTATTAAAGAGAGTCGCGAATTCGTGTGTCACGTTTAACGCAGAGATTACCAGATTCGCAACAAGATACAGAACAAGAATAGAAACGCACCCGAACCAGCTGGCAGCTGAAACGTGCAACACAACAAACATCGCAAGAAGACTAAAAAGGAAACACCCAATAGACCTCATAAAAGATATAACTTAGAAAAAAAAAAACGAAGCTGGTACCCCGCTGGGGGTAGCCGCCCCCATGCTATATTATTTTTTATTTATATTTTTTTTTTCTTCACCAACAAGATATAACACTTTACCAAATGTCCGCAAGTACAAATTGTAAAATAATCAAAATAAAATAAAAAAAAAAAAAAAACGTTTAACGCAAAAGTAAGGTAGGGTTACCTGAGCTACGTTATTTTCGTTACGAACGATTTTTAGGCGATTTACGTACCGAAAACAGATTACTCAACTCGTTATTAATGATGAAATATTCGGTGGAATATATCGTAAATTCTTCGCAATTATAGAAGCGAAATGTTCCAAAGTATAAAAAGCTACAAGTGCGAAGCTAATAAATATTCCAGTAACTTAAATTCGCGTTCAAAATCTTCGTGGTGGAAAAACGAATCAAGTACTTGATCGATCAAAGAGATTAATCCATCACTCGCAACAAAAACTTTCCCAACTTTAATTCAACATATCCTATCAGCATCGTGGCTGGTAAAAACGAAGACGTCTTGCCAGCATTCAACGCGAACGTCGATGCAACGAATCTTCACGCAAGAATATGCTCGGAGAGTTGGAGCGCCGGCATCGTGATCTTCAACTTCAGCGAAGCACGTCCGATGGCCAGATCGACATTGTACTCATCGACGTGCAAAAACGCTGCCCCGGCAACGGCAGCTTTATAAGTCTCGTTCTCGTCGTCAAGCCAGGCACGAGTCGCTATTTCACCGGGAGAGGCGTTCTTTCGCACCGAATAAAAGGTCCGGTCGAGCGAGGCGTTCTCGTTTGATGAACAAATAAAGGGTAACGGTGAAACGGCCGCGTGACGTCGTTAACTTCTCCGCAACGAAGAAGATCCGCGAACAGCGCCGCGAAGTCGCAGCGAGGCGAGGGTGTGATTTCAAGCGAACTTCCACACGCGAAACTTCTCTACCTTCCAACCCTTCTCATAAGTACTTGAACATTTACAGCGTAATAAGAGAGAGCTGACAAATCATTAGGAACTTCGTGCCTTTAAGAATTGTTATATCCTTCGGAACTTACACCGCGAACTACTCGTATGTTGGACATTGGTCGTAACAAAGAAACTTATGAATTTCACGTAATGAAATAAATTTTTCTTTGTTTGTAATTATCGCCTATTGTGGTTTGGACAATCGTATTATTATATACGATATATCGTATAAGCTAGGATGCAACTTGACAAAGATAAGCAGATGTTGGCATATTTTTGAACGGTCCAACTAAAATGTCAAAAAATTTGACAGTCATCGCTTTTGTTACGAGCTTCCCAATTTTTATTCGTCTTCAATTATTGCTATCTTAAAAATCAGTAGCCATCCAGATAGGGGAAGATATATTAGATAGCTTGGATACATAATTTTCCTTTTAAAAGAAGGAAAGGCGTTTCTAATCGCTTTCGTCATGCGCAATTTAAAAGAAAAATTCCGATACAGAAGGGAAAACTACCTGCGTTTACAAAAATTTGAAAGTGTCCAAATACTTATGGCCAGCAGACTGTATATATACGTGATTCGGAGCGTGCATTCCAAACGAATACGCTCGCAAGAAAACAATATTGCTGTTTTACTGTTATTGCATGGTGGCTCGCTTGCATCAATGCTTGGTCTGCCGCTGAGAACGCACAAACGCGCCGCGGCGTCGTTTTCCTCCGTTTCCAGTGCCTGTTATATCCGACTAGACTCGGCTGCTTACTTGCTCCCTTTCTTTCTTTATGTCCGGCCAAATGCTTCCTACCTTCTGTGGAATAATTTTCAATGATACGCCTAGGCGATACGGGGCATTACGGTTATTGTTTCGCGTTCTAAAATACCGGTAGCGATCCCGGAAACCGAGCTGGATGTTAACGCTCGACGATGCTGCCGCTTTGCTTCTTCGTTTCTGCATAGTAAATCGACTAACACGCGGCATTTACCCGATTCTCTGCCCCGGCATACGAAATTGTTCTTGTCAGAGTAACGTATGGTGTATGTTGTTTAGAGTCGCGGCTATAAAGGATGTGTTCTCGCGGAATGAAGCTAGGATATTCTGTGAGTAAAAAATAAGGACGAAATGATACGTAAATATAAGTTCGCAAATAGTTTGCTGAAAAGTTACCACAAAATATGCAATAAGAACGAGAACCGACTTTCATGTTCGATAAAGAAAAGGAAAAAACATATCAGTGTTATTTACGTTCCATAGTAGAGTGCCGAAGTGCAGAAATTGAATTCATTACGTTGCGAACTTTTTATTGAATTCCTTATTATCGTACAAAGTTCTACGCGAATAGAATCTGATGGTGTAAAGCGATCTTGGATTAGATCGGCACCGAGAGCAACTGTTAAATTCGAACGATAACCTACCGTCGACAGTGATATGTCTGTCTTTTTTTTTTTTTTTTTTTTATCTTTACTGGTAGAATATGCTAGTTTTACAAAAAAGTCTTGAAACACGTACAGTCAATTTATAAATTCACCTGGTATTGCAGGATGCAGATAAGATTACTGTTGCATATGTAAGTACGTTATCTGTGTCACAAATTACAGTTATAGAGCCGAGTTTGAATATTAGATGAGATGGGAATACAGAGCAATTCCGGTATCCGGGTACAGTAGAACCTTGATTATCCGGACTAATCGTAACACGCGCTGTCCGGATAATCGAATTTTTCCGATAATAGAATAACTTTATTTCCATATGAAAGAAGATCATTTATTACAAACTATTTTATAAATATTAATATTAAACGAGAATAAGCACCGTTGTATAAAATGAAAGAATTTCTTTCAGTTTCTAGTTTTGTTGCCTAATTATTTCACAGCCGAAATTTTCTATCGGTCGATATTCCAATAAAAGATCGTTTCGTCGATATTTTAATAATCGACGTTCTACTGTAATCGATGTGTAGTAGGATTGCAAGTTATCTTTGATTCGATATACACACTGCGTGGATATGTTCTCTCTTCTCAATTTTTATAGAAATTGTTTATGAAAGATGAGGAAGTGTCTTTGAGGTTTTCGGTTGGTGTAAAAGTGGTGTCAGAATGCGGTTCTACGAGTGATTCTAAAATCATGCGCAATTTACTACATAATGATGGGTGGAGAATAAGGTAGACCTGATAATTTGAAAAGTGATTTATGGCCTTGCCTAAGTTTCCCACACGCCGAAGAAAATTGTATTATCATCGAGAAGGCAACGAGGTATTTGAACAGATCAAACGATCTCGTGATACAACTTGTAAAGGAGAAAAATAGTTGATCGATTGGCTTACGGGAATTCAAATTTAAATTCGATGCGTTTCGTAAAATTGATTTTTCGTTTAGAACAAGAGAATCGTGAAATATAATATATGAAAACCTACATACGTTGCAATTTTTCTTCGATCGATTGCGATTGACGCGATTGAAAAATCATACATGGAGAGTGATATCGGAAAACTGACAACGAAATTGCAAAGAAATTGGAATATCAAATCAAGATGTAACATTGAAAAATTACACCCATCGATTCCACATTATTTGCATATTTCTAGCAATTTATCGTCCCGTAGCGAGCTAAATATATATTGCACGTATTCTACGAAATTGTTCTACCTACCTTCGAATGATTTTCCAAACTAATTTCTCTACTTGATCAATTATATTCTCGGCTTATTCAATTGCAACCTTACAACCCTCTGTTTGCAAAGAGAATTAACAGAAGGTAGCGCTAATCGTGGCAATTATTGTGATAATCGTGTATGAGAAGCGGACCCTGGAAAGCAACGAAAATAGTATTCCGGAGAAAACAGTATTGCAGTTCGCGGAGCATAAACGAAATAACATTTATCTAGCCGAAGAGGGTAAACAACGCGTGAACCTTTCAAGATGAATAAGTGGCTGCGGCGGTGCACGAACGCTGTTGTATTGATCACTTGGATAGAAACTGGGTTAACATGGCCCGTCCACCCTCTTCTATCCTCTTACCATCCCACTTACCACCAATCCGCCCATCTCGCAATACAAATCCAAGTAACTGCGCCCCGACGCGACGCCGTGACTACGAATCGAAACTAACCCGCTAAACACATTACGACCGACTAGGGTTTCGACATCTTCGATTAAACCTATCGAGAGGTTGAACGTAATAATTTTCTCGTTAGCTTCCCGCTGGTTACCGCGTACCACGAAGATCTCACGATGTTCTCTGGCTTCTCGTGGAAACATAGAGTCCACGGATTGCGTTTGTCATCGTTTCGGTTAATGCGTTAACTCTTAATAGCGATATAACGAGAGAAGGGAAGGTATCGATCATTTCCAAGTTGCACGACTCACTCTGTTACATCTGAGAAATGAGCAATATTCGAGAATTTCTATCATCTTTGATTCCTCGGATTTCGAGTCGTTGAGTCTTTGCGCGATTTATTTATTGCGTGATATTACCGTCGAAAAAATAATTACCTATCGACACTATTTTTATTTTTATTTCGATCCTTTGGAATTCCCGTGCGATTTATACTGCCGCTGTTGAGAAAACGATATCCAAGAAATTGTATCCTTTACGATTCAGATCGTTTCGAATTTTCCTATGATTTATTACGTTTCACGATACACATTCCATGGATAAGACAATTTCTCAAGAAAAATGCTTAAAAGAGACTTTAAAAAGTGGATTTAGAGAAATGTATTTAGACGTGTTTCGTTATAGTCTTAACTGTGCAATAGGCAAGTTTAATGTAAAGACCGAGATTAAAAAAAGATATGTAAAGAGAAAAGTAAAATATGTACATGGCCTGACATGCTTCGTCCTTACTTTTCAATCGAATTGTATACCGACTGTTCATGCAATAAACCGATATTCCTTGTTATTCCACATATATACAGTAACTAAGGTAACCTGTTTCATAAATTTATTATAAAGAATATCGAAGTATTTGGAACGAGTTCTAGCAATAATCGATACTGTGTCCATTATCGCAATATCGTAAGATGTCTCGCATAGCCTGTAACTCCTGATAACCGTACCTTAATGGTATTAGATATAGAACAGCAAGGAAAATCGATACGCCGCTTAAAACTTTAAAATTCCTACGAAAGAAAAGTGCAAAATATTTATACAGCGAAAGGAGAAAATGCAATTCCATTAGAGCATTTATCTTTACAATAATCATTATTCCGAACACGTGTTTCAATGTGCACTTCAACTTCGTATCCAACTTGCCTAATCGTTTTCATACAGTGGCTCGCAAAAGTATTCCAACACTTACCATAGAAAGTTTCTATCAATGTGCATGATACGAAGCCTTCTAAAATTTCATTAGCGCAGTAACGAGACACGACTATAGCGATTATACGAATAAAATTTTAGAGCAATCTGGAAATGTATATAAAATTCATAAGACACTTGCTGCAAGCATAAATTTAGTAAAAGATTAGTATACGATATGAATATTAGACGAAACGTATCAAACGTGTATCTACATAGCTACAGATGGTATCGCTAAATATTATGGCTTACTAATATAATCAATAATTCAGTACTGCATACTTTTTACTTTTAGCAAAGTTTGCAACAAATATTTTGCAATTTCTATATGCATTCTCGGATCGGGTTCAAATTTGCTCCGTATCATCACGACAGTCGTGTCTCATTACGCTGCTAATGAAATTTCAAAATAATACACGGCATATATGTACTTGTCAATAGATTTTAGAAACGTTCAAATACTTTGAGCCACCGTAGATTTAACCGAAGAGAAGCTCTTCTTCGATACTGCTGAATAAATTAATCCGCGATCGGTAACAAAAAAAAAAAAAATAAAAAAAAGGCGAAGCCGAAGGCAATAACAAAACGCTCGTTGTTTCGTTATCCCGGCATTGTTCGAGAAACAAAATCGTGCCGCGCTTATCGCATATATAAAACGCACGAAATGCATTTTCATTTTCCGGATCGGAGAAATCCATCGTCGAACCGGGGCAGGGAAAAAACTGGTACGCCGGTGAATTGACAATTAAAGTCGCACGGCGACGAAACAAAACCAATCCTCCCTAGCGGAAAATACCGGATCGAAAACAGCAACGAGGAGAAAAAAGAACGCGAGGGAATAGGAAAGAGAAAAATAGAAATTCGCAAAAAAAAAAAAAAAAATCATCGAGAGCGGAGATAGAGAAAGACAGAGAAATAAAATTGCAGTTGACGCGATTGTCGCGACATTCGCAAGCGCGACGCAGACGATATTCCTCTCGGCACGGTCGAGAAAATTAGGTGGTCAATTCCCGCGACTCTATTTATCATGGCGGTCAAGCAATTTCGATAACGACGCCGATAACGTAATCATAAAATTGCGGTGGCCGCGAACGGGCGCGAACGCATGTAGCAACGAATTATCGTGCATTATCGCGCCTATCCCGTTCACTTCGCGAAGCCCCGTAACTTCGCTAAGTAATTATTTAACCGGTGCATCTCGAATTGTAAACTGCGGCGGGATTAATCGGATTGGCGAAAGCCATTTGTCTCCGTTCCACGACAAAAAGTCGATCGAAGAACAGTTCGTCTATCCCAAAACAGATCGATCGCGAATTCAAAAGGATCGTGTCGTTGCCCCTCGCGTCCTCTAACAGGAGATGCGAGTCTCATAGAAAAGTTCAGGGACGTTGTTCATAAAATGCAGGAGGAATATTAGAAATAATAGTTGCATTGTACGATCTGGAGAAACAGAATCCTAGTCTTTCTGTTTACGAGAAATCGTAATCCCATCCTGATTGAATTATTACCATGTACTGCGTATACGTTTCCTATGAGTGACTTTAAACAACGAAGAACGTAAAAGCACATAAAATGTCCTTATGAATTTATAGGGATGCTTAAATAACTCATGCAGTTTTATTGCTACAAATCGTTGGAAAATATATAGGTGGTATATGATAGATGTAAAAAGATTTGAATATCGTGTAAACTCGGCTCAAAATCAAGGTCTTCGATCACGATTATTTATAAGACAGAAAGAAGAAATCATGGCATCTCATGATACTGTAATGAATGCATTTTTTCACAATTACGCGAAGATGTTATGAGAAAAACGTGACACATACGCGTTTTTACATCACGGCAACGAGAAGAGACATATGGAACTAATTCAAGCAGGAATATTTGGCACGAAATTCCTCTTCTCTCGTTTTACTACCGAATATTCGCCAAATCTATCATTAGCTGATCTTTTCGTCATCCTTCGTCTTAAACGGGTACTAAAAACTGAACGTTCCGCTATGCATGAAGCGATAATTGACAAATCACAGGACGAGCCAAACTTCATTCTGGCATCTGTTTATCACATGTTTTGCACGATTCTTCGACAAAATTGCAAGGACGAAGAGAGAAGGAAATTACTTTAAGATTACGATTACTAAAAATGATCGTATACAATTACTGTTGCGATTAATATGACAAATGTGTTATATATACAATCTTCGAATTTTGTAATCAGACTTTGCGCTAACGTTCGTATTGCAAAAACTTTTTCAATGAAGCGACGTTGAATATAATGATACATTAGTATACATACTGTGGGATGCACGTACTTTCACTCGCAAGCAAATACCTTCGATACATCGTATTATCATTTTGCAGATCGTGCTTACCTGAAAGTAGAAAAGAAAAGAGAGTTGATTAATCTAGTTTACAACAACAATTGCAGAATATTTATTTTAGCGTAAAATTCCTTTACTATAGTTCTACATCTGGATATTCGTTAAATATCCTCCCTTGATTAATTATAATTTTATATCTTGTTATAGGTCTATCTTATTATTATCTGGTGTATCGTGTTAGTTAATCGTTGTATGTTGTGAAACACTCACTTAATTTTCTTGTTAGATTATCCCATCCTTTCAAAAATTCCAAAAAGAAGATTCAAAGATGTATAAGAGTGGAAGGATTTATTATTATGTTTAATAACAAACAACGTTTGAACGAGAATTAGAGATTCAACCAGTAGTAAATAGTTTTGATAAAGAATTGAGGATAATCAGTAGGATATTTACGTAAATTCAAATTTCTGTGAATATATTAGGTTGTCTGAAAAGTGTCTTTCTTTCGCAAACGTGTTTTTTGCAGCTTCATACAAGCGTGAAACCAAGTCTGTGAAATGTCACGGTGTTTATCTCAACAGAACAAAATGGATCGTACGTAATTCGTCAAAATAATACGAAACAAAAAACGTTGTGCGTCTATTATTTCCTGATAAAACGAAAGAAACTTTTCGGACATCCTAATAATTTACAGAAAGTTTTGCCGATTAAATACGATAATATCACGCTTTGGATGTTTGTATCTCGACTATGACACATTTTTCATATATTTGTATCCTTATATTCCACGCATTGTAGCAACTTCATATTTCTCATGAAGGCATAAAAATCCGTACAATCTAGTGATCAGGGATGATCGAAGAAGAATTTTTGAGACTGCATCTAGTGGATCCTTTGGAAAGAGATTTCGAAGACCCTTAAACTATCGTTACGTGCCGACAGTTTGCCGAGATCGTAATAAAGAGAGAGGAATAACGAGCAGAAGAGAGTTACGAGGGGAGCCAGGCAGCTACGTAAATTCGCATTACCGGGGATCCCATTGCGCAAAATTGCCTGGTCGTAAAAGCGCGAAAGCCGTGTCAACCGTCGAGATATGGAATCCCCAGCGGGGCCGAGTAATATCGGTATCGCGCGGAATCGAATATACGACGTCTAGAGAATATCCTTTCGTAAATAGAAGCTCCGCAATGGAAAACGTCATCCTGTTTGTAACGTTTCTTCGCTAAATCGCGCGCGTGCCGGTGCTTTAAAACTTGTTCTCGGGTTGCCACGGACGCGCAGCGAGAACCAATTGTCCGTAAATCCAACAGAAGAGAATCAAAAATGCTTCGTTCCAACCAATGTCTCGTTACTTCTTTTTAACGACAAACGAATAGACGACACGTCTTTATGATTCTTTTAACTCGTATGTCGTATAAACGTTGAATGTGTCGATTAAATTTTTGTACTACAATTTACTGTATAATTAAAAATGTTATTTCTGTATTTAGAGATAGGATTACAATAGCTATTATTTTATTCTTTGGATAAATTTATCACGCCGTTCTGAGTTGAAAAACCTTTATTGCACTTTCTTATATGGACTAGAAATAAAAACAAAAGAATATTTAAACCTATCGACTATATCTAGAGGTATAAGTCTATTTCTTCTAATTACAATTTATTGGAACTAGATTGGGGTTAATAGAAATATGACAAAATTATCTTCAAATTATTTGGGCAGGAGATTATTTGATCTAATTTATTTAACCAACGATGGAATCGCATATATTTTTTCCTGCGCATGGAAAGAATATACTACAGAACTTGCACGGTTCCCCTTTTTTAAAATGTCCTAGCATTTTCTAATTTTCGAAAACGTGCTAAAATACATGAGATTTCCCGTATCTTCTGTCTTGTAAATACAGTCACGTTATACAGACTGTTACGAAGCAACGGTCGAATATTTTCAAGCGAACGAAGAAAAACGAAAATAGCAAGAAGAAATAAAATTCCAACTAAGAAGGGCAACGCGATGCACTCTCTCGGGTCGTATCGAAAAGATCTACACGATTGCAACATCTATCGAATAGCTCTGCTTGTAAAGAAAGAAAAAAAAGAAGAAAGCTGCGGAACCACTTGGGTGTGCAGGTTTCCTTTCGACCCCGTCGAGCAGCGGCGATTTTTAAACGAACGTACGTTTCCGATAAGGACGGATAACGCGCGCCAGTTACAAACCAGATGCAACCGACTCGGCCGAGTTATCAAGAGAATGCAAAAAGGTCGGGGAGTGAAATGTAAATCAGAAAAATTTCCATGGCTGAAAGGAGTGGAGGGAAGATCGTTCGGGCGAACACAAGTGCCAATTAGGAAAACGGCCCCGCGGGAAGGTGGATCGCGCGAACGCCGATTAAAAAGAAACTTTATTTCGTGTTACGATTTACAAGGCACGTAGAACGTAGTACAGTTTGGTTAAGATTTCATATCTGGTGGTTTTCCACTTTTATTATGTAAATGAGACGCGTCAGCCGCGCCTCTATTTCGTGCTATCGTGCCATTTAGCTTCGAGGACCGACGGAGAGTCGGATATGTGTCTACCGGAAAAAAGGAGACAAATAAAGGGAGAAAAACAGCGGGTGGAGTGTAGGAGGGTGGCGAGGGGATAGGGCAAAGGGGAGGAGGAAAGGAGGAGGGACAGACCGAGATAGAGATAGATAATCTAATTTGCAATCCGGTCTCGGATCACGCGCGGCGAACGCGGAATTAATGCCGTCGAGCTGATCCAATTTAAAATTCATTATCCGTCGATAAAGCTTGAAACCATTATTTCATTTGCGCAAGATTAACGGGTGCACTCAGCTGGACAAATACACCGATCGATGAGATTACGAGTGCGCATTCCAGAATCTAATAAATTAGTGATGCTACTCGTTCGCCCGTGTAACTCCATTTTCGAACAGCATACACGATATCACGGTCATCATTTTGCGTTTTACGATACCCGTTGATTCGCTATAAATTACACCAGATAGCTACCCGCTACTCACGCTCGCTCGAGAATAGAATATTCGCTTTGCTTCCACCACCGCCGATATGTCGGATAATCATCGTATCGATTCGAAAGTCGTACATGCGACTATTTATTTTGAATCACTGTTGAGAACAAAATAAAAGAAAATTCGAAAGATCTTAATATGTACGTATTGTCCATTTTAGGTCATGGCTATTCGTTTTAAGTTTAAACTGTTGAAAATAAAAAAACCTTCGGCACGTGGTAACGTCGTATAATAACAGAAATAATTTAATTCTGCTACTTTATGAAACATCGGATTACCATGCTGTAGCACGCAGATAAAAATGTATTGTTACAAGTTGGATGTTATAAGCAACAGTAACATTGATGTTTAAGATGTACGCAAATATTTGATACCGTGCTTTGGTACTCAAAAATACATAAAACGTTGCTCTAAAATCGTCATAATTAGGATTGAACTTCGCTAGCCCATTTTCCTAATATCTTCAAATACGAGTGCGCGGATTAGATGGCAACCGAGGAAGTAAAAGATTAAATAACGATGCAGTAACACGACACACGTCGTTTACAACGACAACTCGTTTGATTCGGAAACGTCGCTACAAACGATAACCCCCTTTCGTCCCACATTTCGTAAATGCTCCAGCTAAACACGTTCCGGGCATTCTTCGAATCTTTATCCCTCTTAAAATTCGTTTCATCGTTTTGTAAATATCTTTAGAACCTATTGAAAAGGTGACACCTTCCAAGACACCTCGAGTCGTTTCGTTGACGAAAAACTGCGCGACTTCGAAATCTCGACAATGCGAGTCATCCCCGTGGACGTTTTATGGGGTTATAGAGGCAGGGTTCTTTGGTTAGGGGCTGAAGAACGAGGGAGTGACTCCGTCGCGAGGAGTTATTGATTCCCTCGGCTTGGGCCGAGCTGCGGAGAAGAAGAGATGAGAAGCGAGGCGTACGCGAGCAAGCGTGAGCTCGTCGTAGTCTCGGTCAAAGTCGTCTCTTGTCTACCGGCTTCCGCGGAATATAAAAAAGTAACGGAAACCAAAAGGACTTACGGAATATGTTCTGAAATTGGCGCATACTTTTCCACGCCGTGCCGGGCAGAAAGAAATGGCAAGACGCGATTATACGTTCGACGACACAGTTTTCCAAACTTTGAAAATTCTCTTCCGAACGAGTACAACGAATTATTCTCGTCTCTTCTTTCGTGCAAGCGAAATGCTCGTGGAAAGATACTTCTCGTCGCGCGAAAAAGATTCTGGGAAGTTACGGCGTTAAGAAATTTCGTTAATGTACTTGCAAGACTTGCTCGATACTGAGAGATACGTTTTTATGCAATGGAGAAACAATTTGAATATCGACCGTAACTTTTCTTGGACGTTGTTGTTAGAGTTTTATGTTCTTTGGTATATTCGTATTAAATGTTGATTCAGCCATCGAGGATCCAGCGATAGTTTTTCATAACGATACAAGTATTTCGATTTCGTTAAATTTCACAAACTTCTGAAATTTAAGTGAAAGAAACTGTAAGGAAAAAGCTGTTAAAGGAGTTCGTGGAATTCTCTTGCAAAACCACGGTGTCGGAAGACAGAATTCGATAACGCACACTCAAAAACACTTACGGTTATTCCTTAATACTTAACGTAGGTTAATTTAAGAAACTGTATGATATCAAAGAGATAGCGCTACGATGATAAGATAAATACGATAAACCTACAAATAATTACGTTAAACATTTTTATAGACGCTTATAAACGCATAGGTAAATTAAAAAAAAAACGGTATCGAGAAGATAAGACTAGAAGATAAATACGCTTTGTAAAATTACGACAAATTTAAAATTGACAAAGATCCGTTTAAAATATCCTTTCTACGTCAAAGTCTAATGAATCGAGAAAGACTTACTCCATTCCCTTTTAACCGTAGCTACGTAACGGAGGAAGAGGAAGCGCTGAAAATGCGCGAGAACCCGGAGCTTGTGTTTCGTTGCTACCTGCTTTCATTCTTATCCCAGAGTCCGTGCTAAAATCTGGAGTAGCGAGGAACCCGTGCAGATCAAAACCGTCTGTCGCAAATAGGTACACGGGTCGGGTTGTTCCGCTAAACGGAATAAAAATTCGCCCCATCGAATCAAGAAAGCTATTTGCCCGGGTGGCTATAGACATGATTGCCGGTGGAACATTCACTCGGTGAAACGTCGGCCACTGGCACGGAATAACGTAGGAAAGGGGGGTTTTTGGACCGAGGGACGGCGGCGAAGGAGCATAGAAACCGAAGGAGAACGAGGAAGGGAAGAACGTGCTGCAATTTTAGCCTTTTACCCTTTTATGAATTCTAGAACTACCCCGACGGGACTGCTCCGGGTTATGCGGTTATGCAAAAGCTGAGTCAAGCGCGATCGGAATTACGCTTGGCGGCGGGCAGCGATAAAGGTATACAGAAATTGCAGTTTCTAAAAGTTCGCCGGCACACAGCGGTGGTTGGATGGAGGGTAGGAGGGGGAGAGGGCGAAGAGGGTGGAGTTTAGTCACCGGCTGCGACCTACCTCCTCCACGGGCCTTCTTTGTGCAAGCTTACACGCTCCGCCGGTAAAAGACTCCGGAAATGCGACTGCGACGGCAAGGAAAGGAAGAAAGGGGACCAGAGGGGCGGAGGGCGTCGTTGAAAACCGGAGGGCTGACTCTTCGCTGTTTTCGTATTCCAACATCGATCCCGATATATACCACTACGAAAACGTTCCTCGACGCCCGCTCGATGTCAGGGAAGAAAAAGCCCTTGCCAGAAACAGCCTACTGCCCTTCGCGATGTTACGAGGTCTGAAAAATTACGCGTCAGAGGCTCTCTGATTTCTGGGTAATCAAGCCGTGTCTACTGATTCGTTAAACGGGCCGATTAGTCGGCGTTTTAATCGTGAACTCGAGCACCGGCGTAACGAGCTACGTTTAATCGAGCGCGAGAAACGCTTCAGATTATAAAAGGTTTCAAGAAAATGACAAACTGTAGGTTCTATCGATATTGAAGGGTATTTTCCAGGTTTGTATCTCTTTGTTTCTCGTTCTTTTTATTAGAAGAACGTATAGTTAATTTTTTTGTGGTCGCGATACATTCCTTCGAATTATATTCGTTTGTATTTAATTAGATTTGAGTGAGCGAGATTGAGTCGTAGATTTTAATTAATAAATGGTTCGAAACCTTATCTGTTTGTTGCTGATTTTTAAAAGGATATGTTCTAATTATGAATTAACATTAAATTTACGACGATCATAAAACCTAACGCTAATGATTTTGTTCTTTACAATAATCATAGCTACGCGTAATATCGTGATAAGATTAATCAATTTTTCAAATCGATAGAACTGGAATTTTTAATCGTCGAATCTCGTAAAACTTACTTAACTTCTTACTTAACAAGCTCTTCGACTTAGGATTCTTCGATTTTTGAAATACGATTTAACGAGGTTCTTTGAGATTGCTTCGCCATAAAGAATTGATCTAAACCACTTGGAATATCAATGAAACAGCACAAGTATCGTTATCAAAAACTAACGCATTAGAATTCAACTGAATTACCAGCAAAGGTTATCATCGAGAAGCCATTTCGCATCTTGTTATAAATAGACAGATCAAGAGACGAGTTGATTCACACTGAAAGTCCGTCCCACCCAACCGTATCCCCTAAATACGACGCGTCGTCCTTCCATAGGGAAGATACACAGCTTCCCTTCCTGTTCTCGTTTCACCTCGTCTAGCCGGGCGTACACGTCCCCGGAACTTAAGGTTTATCGATGAGGTTGCTTGGTTTCGGTTAAAGGGTCTGCCCCTGAGCCACAGGGAAAGATAAGCTTGCCCTGTTTACAGTCACCCTCGTCGAAGAAACGATCTCAGACGAGATTTTCATCGCTACGCGTCTATCGGATCCAATGTAATATACCGTGAAGCGACATAGCGCAACGGCCCTGACGACGTTCGAGGTCGCCGGTAATTTTTCTCCACGGTTCTCTTTTATTCCGGATGAAAAGAAAGAATTTCAATTTTCAGATTCCACGCCAGCATGTAGCGTGGCGTTGCCGCGCGGAGAAAAAACGCGACAAACGAAAAATTTAATTTAACACGGTTATCGACGCTTGGCGACGACAACAGCAACGACAACATCGGCGGCGACGTTTCAACGGCGTTTACTTTGTTTACCGTGCCTTGGAGAATAACGAACTATCGAGTAATTGGGGCGAAGACTTTCGCTGCTGCGATTCTCTGATATTTTCATCGAGGCTGACGTGAAGTAAAAATAAATGCACGTTGGCGTTACGAACAATTTCCAGCTGTGTCGATATTTCCCCTTGAATAGGGAAATTTTAATTTCAAGATAAGCTTCCCGCTCCTCGTACCCGGCTCGCGAATAATCTACTTATCCCTTAAATTTGATCCGCGAAAGAAAAGCGTAGCTTGCAATTTTCGAAGGCAAGGTAATCGAGGATACGCTATTATAATTTTTAATGAACGGCATTTCCTTGCAGATCTTTTCAGCGGAGAAGAAGGAGAGTACGCGAGCAATTAGGAGGCAGATTTCCATCCTGATATTCCTATCCAATCTAACGTAGCATCGTGAGCGCAGTAAGGATTAGTAAGCTTTCTTTATGTAAGGGAAGAAATTCAATTTTAAGATTTCCGTTGAACCTCTTTCACCGGAATAATAATCTGCCCCCGCGCGCTGAAATTCAATTCTTGGCAAAGGAGTCGTAACGACTGACCACTTACGATAAGAGCGGTAGTAGTCACCGAGTATGGGCCATAAAATTCCGAAGGAACGAAGAAATCTACACCGACCGGACAAATGGTCGTCAAAACGCGGAGAAAATTGGGAATTGGGTCAACGTAAAAATTGTCAGCAATTTTTCTGGCCACCGTCGCGCCGTGAAAGTATACCGAGATCTAATTTTAAGGTCAATAAGATTCTTCTCTTATCGTGCCTCTTAAACTACCACCGGCTCGCTAAGTTTCCCGGGAAAAATCTAATTTACGGGAGAAAAAATGGGAGCGGCCGGGACGTACAAACGAGGGTAATCGGCCGTCCAAATATTATCATTTTTAATGGACGCCGTTCCACGCCGGCATTCCACTTAAATCCAGCGAAATTAATCCTCTAGCAATTCAGGCCAATAAAGTCAGCCTGGCCAGAGCTTCTCTCGTTCCCGGTCCCCCGGGGCCACCACCCTATTTCTCTGTTTATTTTACCTTTTCACCTCTGTTCCGCTTCTTCTTCGCATCCAGTCACGGCCCTCGCTATCTTACCGCCGCTTCAGCAGCTCAAACCACTCGAGATACGCCACTAACCCTAATACTATTACCGTCATCCCCTGCCGACAGAATCTGTGGCTGAGTGTCCTCGATTCCAGCAACAACAATTTGCAGGTTTCCTTTATCCCGGCGAATCACGGGGGAATACAGCGAGTCCTTCTGTTCGAAACTTTAAAACAGCCCCTATCTAAGTGAATAACAATCATCCGGTGAATCCAACTACCTTTGCCCCTCTTCCTTACCCTTAACGCGACTATTCCCAACTGAACTCGATTTCGACCGCCACGAGTAAAAACTTGGAATACCGAGATATCGCGTGCTATGTCGTCTCGCTAAAGGATCGGGAGGGGATTCGGATATCGATATCGATCTGCTGGTAAAGGAGAACGAGAATCGAAAGGGGAGCAATTTCCTCGAGTCGTCGGTAATTTCTCCACGATATCTTTCAACGGCGTAACGATGTTATCACGCGCGACACAATGATCAACAACGTCGGAACGTCCCACGAGGAACACCGAAACGCTTTCACAATGGAGGAGCGCGGAAGGCGCGGGCTCGAAGCGGTTTCAGTTATCCCTTTAACGGTTAATCGGTCGGCCTGGCTGCTCGTAAATTCCCGGCAAAAGAATCACCTCCGTAAGAACGGTCAGCCGTGCAACGCTCTTTTCCTCTTCTTCTTCTCGCCGCCGACTGCTTTTCATTCCGTACGGGGCAGCAACCAACCAGTCGAACGAGCATACCTCGAATCGATACGACCGAGAAGAAACAATGGCGAATGAAACCAGCAGGGTGGAGGAGACCGGAGCGAGAGAGCGTCGTCGTTGCTTCACGATGGAACGACGGATAATTGCGTTAAATAATCGACCGTCGCTCGGAACAGCGACGAGGATAAACGCCACCACCCTGTACGATAAGTGTGTACATGCGCGGTAGTACGTTTGTGTACGTGCACATATACAACCACGGCTATAGGTTACGTACAGGCAACTCTCGCTAGGACAGATCTAACCCGAAGACAATGAGGGTGGCAATGGGTACGTTCCCTCCATTGTGCTTTGTTAATTAAAGCCCAGCGCAATTACCGACGACGCAACTGTTTCTTTCGCCGGTTCGTAAGGCGTCTGTGTCACTTCGCTCGACTTCCCCTGGTTTTATTCCCCTTTGTCCTGCCTCGTACGCTGTGAAAAGCCATCCTTGAAATGCCATTGTTCGTGTATGATTTACGATCGATTTATTTTTTCGATCAACGTCCGCGAGTGAATCACGATATTTTGAAACAATTAGAGAATCGCTGCTACGATTTAATCGCATCAGCCAAGCGAATAGAAACAGTTTTCAAACGCTCGATAGCACAGCAATAATAAAATGTAACTATTTTGCTAGCCATACTTCTATACTGGTTTAACAAGGCATATTAGCAAGGTCAGTCTGATTATCTAACGCAATTTAAACACAATCGGTGCAAAAACGTATTTCTGCGAATGATTTCAGCGACCAAATATGTCAAACCGTAAAATAGAAGATGAACAGTGTGTTCGCATCGGTGAATAACACGTTGACAATTAATCATATACTGAGAAAGAAGTTATCCAACGAATATTTTTATTAAAAGTTAATCTTAAAGCTAAGATTAATAATCTGTGGAAGACACAATGTTTATGTTAAAATAATATTAAGTGATATTTGTTAAACAGAACTACAGAACCAAGTGTATATAAGCGAGTGATATAGTATAATTAACAACGTACGCAAATTGTTGACAGTTGGCCAGTTACTCTCAGACTAGACGTAGGTAGCGACCCATGATCCCTTAAATATTTTGAACCCTACTCTCAATACAGTAATGAGTATGACCTGTGTAAGTGTCCTGTTCAAATGCCTGTGTATGTGTCTGTGCGTGTAATATCGTTGTATTCCAACAATTTTAATAACTCGTAACGAGACATTCGAGGATTCTGAAATATTCCTTGTTAAGTATACTTTTTACACTTTGTGTCTATCCTGACAATTTCTTTTAATTTATTGTTTTCCGCCACATCCCCTGGCAAAGTATCAATCACTTTAACTACGTGTATCTTATAAATAAATAAATATTTAAATAGTACTTACACGCTTAATTTGCTACAGTTATTTTAGTTAGGACGATTAACTAACAAACAATTACTCGGTTATCAATAGTTGACGAATTAGTACAGTTTTGTATACTTCTATAACCGGTGCAAAAGATATTTCTTTTAGGAAACTTAACATTTTTTACATTGTATCATATTAGTCTAATTTTAATATTCTAATTCTAGTATTTAGTTCTCAGACTTTTCTTTTTTTTATAACTTGCGAATGTGCCATACTGGAATGACCTATCCTAAGTTTGCTTATTTGCATCTTTTCTTTTCTTTTTTTTAAAAAAAGTATTTTTGTAAAACGGCTGGCCTCTTTTTGTATGTTTTTCTTCCGGATTTATTTAAGGAGAAGATTTTGTGATTTTGCCAGAAGTTACGCCATTTTTTCTTATCGTTTGTCTTTTATGTCTTTATCAGTAGACAGTTGTTAAAGTGCAGCCTTTCTTTCTTTCAAATATTTTCAAACTCTCGCGTGAAATGGCTTGGCTGCTCGTGATATTTTCGTTTGGTTGCCTTTAGTGGGAACCGGTGGAGGCTTTCTGTTATATTTTATGCACTTGGTTATTGGATGTTGGAAACATATGCGCAACAGAGTACGAGTTGCTTTCTTTGGAATTTTAGTGGCATTAGGTTTACTTTCGCGAAGATGCTGCACGCAATTCTGACAATTACGAGCAAAATATTTCCGTGAAATAATTAGAAATGCCACATGGCCAACTATAATTTCATGTTCCTAATACGTAACAGCGAATTAATCTATTTATACGAACTATCGGGAACCGTGGGTAATTGCGTTAAATACCACATAATATGTCCTCGCTTAATTGCCTTATTAAGGCAGCGAATCGATCAAAATAATTAAACCATCCAATTACTAAATGTCAGGCCAAATAATACCGAACTAATAGTCGATCTATCAATAACACTGTGTAACGTTAATGTTTCCAATAACTGTAATTCCAACGCGAATTTCATCGCATTACTGTACCCCAACGGTCTAATCTGTTGAAACTTGAATAAATCGAATATTCGTTGAATCAAATCGACGCGAGCTGTCGTCTCTCGATACGCGAAATTTATTAGATCGATCTGAAAGTTCTGCCGTGAGATATTGCTTCTGTATTTACAGCCTTATTCGAGGATTTCCATAAATCGTAGGCAGTTCAAACACAGGTATATTTTAACCGTCGAAATATAAAAAGTGAGAAGACGATATAATATTGTCGGAGAGATTATCTGTTTCTGAAAATTTATGGCGACTTTTTTCAACTAAATTTGAACATAGGTCACACCAGTTCGAACATACTGCGACAACTTTAGGAAAAATCGGGAACGTTAATTCCCAGTAGAATCTAATTAAATATCAGTGATGCATGCATAATGTAATCGTGCGATAATAACGGATCAGATGTATCGAATAGCGAAACTATAAATTTTTAGAATTTATTTTTAGAATTATTACGACAGATGTAATTATAATAATGTTCGTATGTATGTAACGAACATTACCTACTTTTTATTTCGAGATAGAGCAGGCGAAATGAATTTGTAAGTAACGTTACGACAGTGCTCACAGCGTTAAACAAATGATATTGATGCAACAAAAAGAACGAGAAACGTATCTTGAAAAAGCTGATGCAACGCACGCTTCACCGAATCTAACATCAAAGAAAAATTGAAATTCCCATCGCATGGCTACTGTTGTATCGTCACTGAAAAAGTCTATAATCGCAAAGCTGTTACGTTATTTTCCCTTCTACGAGGCTTCTATGTAATTGGTAGTTTACTGAACGCGTATTCAGAGCTTCGAACCCCTTGCTATTTTTTCCCAACCCTCGAAGGAAACTCGTAAAGCGTTATCAGCAAAGGATAAGCGTCAAAGATACGTCAGAACGTCCAGAATGAATGTACGTCTAAAGAAAAGAGACGCGGTAAAGGAAGACTCGGAACGAAGGTTGCACGCAATCTTATTCGAACGAAGAACCAACCTCTCAGGGATGAAGATAAGACACGAAGCGCCACGTAGGTAGGTGTCGACTGATTTGCATACAGAAGAAGGAAACCCGGATAAAGACAAGGAGAGCAAGAGGTATGAGAGGTGTAGCTTCCCTCGAATGACACGGAAATCGTTCCACCAGAAAAGCCACTTGCGTTCCGCCATTGTAAACATCATTGCGGTAACTGGTAAAATAAGAAATGCAAGAGTACGACGGCTCTTTGTTTGATCGCGTTAAAAAAACTTGGAAATTTCATTGTTTTTAAGAGGTACGTTTGAAATATTTGCGATACGTGTTCAACCGTGAATGAGAATAAATTTGATATTTAATAAATCCGGTGTGCAGCTTGACAACGAAACGTTTTATTAAAATACGAGTCTCTCGCGAAACGTACACGAAATAATGAAAGTTATTATAATGTTTAGAAAGCGAAATTAATTTCCATTTTGTTTTCGTTCCTTTAATCACGCTCATAAAAATATGGATTTGCATAAATCCGTACGTACGCTGACACGTGATTTGCCCATATTTTGTCGTTTAATCTGAGCGCTTCGCTAGCAAACGACCACAGCTGCTCGTATATCCTAATTGCATTGTAATGAACGACTAGAGTTCCTTGTAATAGCAAAAGGACTAACAAAATACCTACGATAACGATAATTAGTATTATTACAACATCGATAAATAATTATACACGCAGAGGCACAGAGATACGTTAAAGTATCCCCGTTTTTAAAATTATATAAAAATTTCGAATATCATTGTAATAATCATTGTAATATGGTATTAGTAATTGCGTGACTCAGGGAAAAAGATGACATTACGGAAACAAAGCTTACATCGTAGGTAGGCGTTTAAGCAAATCGATTGACGCATACATATTGCATACATATTGGAAAGATTAATTTCGAATAGCAAAGAGCAGCCGCCTGATGAGGATACGAGCGAATCCAAGTAAACATGTACAAAGTACAACGGTGTGGGTGGTAGGAAGATTAGTTTGCATGCGAAATGATTGCATTGTGCTGCACTGCAAGTGACCCGGTTTCGCTAATCATGCCGCGGACAATGAGATCGCGTACAACGAAGCGTGACCACACACGTCAGCTCTCTGCCTGTGTATATTTAAGCTCGTACACACGTGTAATATGTGTCAATTGAAATGGCTTTATTGTTATCGGACAAGTTGACACGTTCGCACGAAAGCCATAGAGAAGAATCGGATCGCGATAAGATCCGCAGAAATTTCATCCGATCCTGTTATGCCCATCAAACGACTGGAAGTAAAGCAACATTGGAACGAATCTCTAAGACGTGTTCTTTTATATTCTAGAAATATAGAAATAAAGTTTTAAGCTTTTCATCTTTTATCCTAGGAATTTTCTTTACTTCTTCTAATTATTTTTGTAGACGTGCAATTTCACAAAGGAGCCTCTCTTACTCGAAACAGTTAATTTTTAGTAATTTTTTCAGATAGCTGTAAGAAACTTAAGTTACTTTTCTAATTATTTTTATACAGATGCAACTTCACAAGGGAATTGGTAAGTTTACAATATCTCGAACTCGAAACGTTTAACTTTTTCCCGATTGTATCAAAGAGTAGTTAGGTTACACACGGTGTATTAAAATACAACAGCATATTGTATCGAAATACAACTTTGAAGCTTTGTAGCATTACTGTCATCGAAGGACGCAATGTTTGGTTAACATTGAATTGAAAATCAGTATTTTCACAAATGAAACGTATCTTTGTCTTTGCAATAAATATCAGAATAATTAACAACGCGTTAAATGTAAACGATCGGAATTGATGGGAAAATATATTATTTAAAGAAATATGCAAAATACATTGCATCGTTTAAAGATTATCTCTAAAATCGATAAAAGAGCGTAACACGATACAACACATTATTTTCTTGTTCACACAAGAGGTATGCGAGGTGTCTTCCTGCAATTTGAATACAAGATTCGCAGGTGTAGATTATGAATCAAATTATCTTGTTATACGTTGTCTGATATGTATATACTTTCCGCTCGTTGTTATTCAGCACCGTTGTTTATTATGGATTAACAACGTAAACCTATTACATATTCATATAATAAAATACAAAATTACATATCAAATTACAATAATCGATCTTTAAACTCGTGTTTATCAAGCATTTTTTACTCCTCGTTACGTATTTAAACGCTTACGCTTAAAAAAACACATTCCTATCTACCAACATCATGCTGCACTAAATTTTTTTTTTAAGATTGCGAGTAATCTATTCAGATTTATTATCTGTAAAAATGTATTCGTTGCAAGAACATTCCGTAGCATTTAATGCTACGACTCGTGCGTCAAAATCAACTCGATAAGTAAAAACCGAAAAACGAAGACCGGGAGCGTAACAAATGGCATAATCAAAGTTTGCTGGAACAAAAATCACGCGTTCCTCTGTACGAACCTAACAGAGACATCTTCAAGCCGAGCTTTACGCAATGACAAAAGAGAGAGGGATTAGAAGCGAACAAAGAAGAATCTATTCGCCAAATTGCTCTTCTTTTCTCCATTTATTCCACCCCTGGTACGCATTTTATCCGCGTTGCGTTTCTCCTTTGCTCTCAGCCACGACGCAAACACGCATAGAAGCCTGGCGCGTATTCTCGCAACAGCCTCGCGATTGCTTGCACTTTTCACGCACGCGGTTGTTAGAAAAAAAAGAAGAAAGAAAAACTTTGCGAGTAGCACGCGAAAGGAACCTGGTGTATACGTACTTTGCCGGTTGTTCCGCGAGAAGAGCAGAATGGGGTGGAAACAAACTACGGATACTCCGAGGCAAAGGCAACTGGCGAAAAGAGGGTGGACTGGAGAGAAAGTAAGGGAAACATTTACTATACAGCAAGGGATAGGAAAAACAAGGGGGTGGAACGCGCACGAGGGGTGGAGAAGACACGCGTGGCAGAAAGAGAAATCAAACGGTGGAAAATACGGAAAGGAGGGAAAAGACGAACAACGTGACGAGGGGAAGAGAAAGAGAAGCGGACAGAGATAGGTGGCATCTGACAGCATTGTTGCCCTTCTTGGCGCCAGCACCCTTTCGCGCCCCCGCATGACAGAGGCGTACATAATGGAAATACGCCACGCAAGGTGAGGAAGGGCGATCTACCCTTTTGCTCTATAGCCGGAGCGGGTCGACAACATCGGCCAGACCTCCCAGTCGTCGAGTCGGTGATCCATAAACAAAGTTCCGCGCACAAATACAGTCGCCGTATTGCGTTGAAACGAATATGTACTCGTCGTTATACGCGGCCACTGTTTCCACCGCGCGACGCAAAAACTTAAAACTGCCGTCATAGCACCCAGGAGCTTGCCGTGCTTCCCTCGACAGTAGAGAGAATATTTCGTTCCCGCGAGAATTTACGCTCGCGTAAATGAGTGACAAGCTAAATCGCTCGCAGTCATGAAAAACTGTAATTTGCGGAGCGAACGTGTGCACGTAATTACCTTGTGCTGGCGTGATTCGCGATTGTTTGTGAATATTAGTTATGTAAAAGAAGCTCGTGTTTGCTTGACAAAAAGAATTTCAACGGCGAGACTGCCGGCAGTGCTTAAACACGGCGAATCTAAAATTATAAGCGGCATGGCGCTGTGTTACTACTCAAGTTTTGAGCAGGGATCGCCTTCGTAGTCCCGCGGATAATTAACCCGCGACGTTAAGACCTGCTGCGCGGCCGCGTACACCTGAGAAATTTTACGGACTGTTTCAGCGACGCGATGGAAAAAGAAATACCACCGAGGTCTCTATGCCAATTATTTCCTAAAAACGTACACGTTCTTGCACCGTGGTATACACGCATTCGTTACGACGATCCGCTAATTACTGTCAGGTATATTCCTTTTTCAAACTCATTCCCCGCGGTTGCTTTTTTAATTCCCTCGCTATACTGCTTCGGATATTATTAATTCTGTATCAAATTGAATTACAAATCAGACGCGAAGAAAGCAAAGGCCACGTTGGATGAGCCCAGATATTCCCTTGGTTTTTCCGAAAAAACGACGCTATAATTACGATGGAATGCATACGATGGAGATACGAGAAAAAGACTGAACAAAGTACAGAGACATGAAAAGAAGAAAAAATAAAAGAACGTTGTCAGTGTGGTAAACGAACTTCTTCGAAAAGAATGCACTTTAAAAAGATATTAGATATGAAATCGTCATATCCATGTGTGTTTGCTGGAATTGCCTTAAATATGTCAAGATATAGTTATCATATCTCGGCGAATAATTAATTTACAAGCAAGATACGTTTATCTTACGTATTTTTAATTTATCGTGATTAAATCGATTAAAAAGAGATTAACGTGTATAAGAAGCTTGTATTACGCAATATCTATTTTACGACTAACTGAACCTACTTGCAAGATAATATTATCTCTGATAAAAATTGAGATTATCAACTCGAAAGACAAATTAAATTCGATATTACTTTTATCGATTCTGTTTCTGCTTAAACGTACAACCAATTATGGTAAATACATACTACACACATTTTGTCGTTAATTAACAGATCTTTGAAAATTCGAAAGAAAAATTACCTTAGAAATTATGTAGTATGGTACATCTAATAAATAAATTTTGATACGTCGATAGATAAGATTTTAATGAACGAAAGATTTTAGTTCTCGCGCTTTCAATTTAGAGATAGGTCCCTTAAAACATGACCCAAGGAATAGTATGCAACATCGTCGATGTTTACACTGCAGTAACGCGGTCTATAGACCGTAAATAATATACTTTATAGTACGTGTACCAATAAAGCAAGGCGCACCCGCATCTGGTTTTACCGGAGGCCGGTTTGTCATGTTGCGCGCGGACAACTTCCTTCTTCTTCGTGCCTTTCCGCTTGTCCCTCTTCCTTTCGTACGTCGGACCAGCTTTTTTGCCAGCTCGACACCGCCGCGACCCACGCTTCATTCCCACGCCTTTACTCTTATAAATCATCTGCTCCCTTGATTTTGTACGCCACTCGATCCGATGTTTGAATACAGCGTCATCGATTAACGGATCATTTATTTTCCGGCTCGCCGAGCTGGCCTACGCATTCTTTCTCACGACTCCGATACGGTGGAAAATGTTCGATACTCTGCAAAAGATTTCGACTAATTCGACGCGAATTTCATTCAACTGGTTGCTCCCTTCGATTACGATTAACATCGACGAGTAGAAGAGAAACGAGAGTCAGTTAGCGACAGGGTCAAGTGTACAGCAACGACTGAAGGAACATCTAAAGAATAAAACGGGAAACGACGTAATTTTATAAAATCGAATTACGAGAGACGAATGTATAATATAATACAATCGACCAGTGTTTTTAGTACAGAAAAAATATTTAACGTTAGTATAGTTAGTATATACAAGTATCAATTCTAAACTTGCTTCTGTCAGCCTCTGTATTTTTTTATAGAATTTAGAATTTTATAGAAGAATAATTTTTAGATGCAGTATATGTACTGTTAATTACAATTGTTGTATCATGTCACGTGTTATACAAAATCTTGCGTCTCAACGTGTCTCACGTAACTGGTACACGGTTCTAAAATTGTAGAAGATATTTTTAACAAAAATGTTAAGCATCCGAATACTTTTGTTAGTCACCATATATAATGGTAGAACACGCACTTTGTAAATATGAAACTTTTCTACCGGAATTCATGGAGCACATGTTAAATTTGATCGCATAGCAAGGCCTAGATCGGCGTACACGAAACGAGTACACCACAGTCGAGTGGAGAGACAAACGTCTCTATTAACGAGTCAATATCCTCGGGAAACGAGGCTCGATCCGTATCTCTTGCCCGGAGAAATCGTAATTACAAAAGGAAGAAACCGTGAGTCGATCCGTGTTGTATCGCTGCGCGCATTGACGGGCTTGGTTTACGAACGAGGTTTGTGCAACCGCTAAGCAACGACGTTCCCAGAAGCACGCAACAACGTCGAAGAGAAAGATTGACATTTGCGTCAAGTGTCTGTGTGGCATTGTACGCTAGAAAGTAACGAAAAGCTTTCCAACTTGGACAACACGCCCGCCGGCTAAATCGAAGCCAGACTCCTGGTTCAAGACGATGATATTGTGTAAAACAGTTGAGAATTGTAATCAGAAATTACCAGAACATTCTCTCGAGATTGTAGGTACTACCGTGCTATCTGGCTGGCATTCTCGTTTGAAATCGTACCGTAAACATCAGCGTGATGTGAATTTTAGAAAATGTTTACACTGTAACCCCTTTTATTCCTCGTTATTTTAACGTTCTTGGTGGTCTGCGCATTTTTATGCAAATTCGTATTTCTACGAATCCAATTGGATAAATGGAATCTACATAGAAATTTATTTCACACGCTGAACATTGTAACAATTACATTACACTTCGAATATTTCATATATTTGTCATATAAATTTCCTATGAACGTATAAAAATCCGCAATCTACTTCTTAAGGTTAACAGAAATGATTCCAACAATAACTTTTTATATTCACGCAGAGATATTCTACGTTGGTTGAGAAAAAGGAATTCGTAATCATATCTGTTGCTCTTAAAGGAAGCTAAGTACATAGTAAACTATCAGGGAATTGACATGACCGAGGTAAAAAGTATGAAATTCCCCGAGTTCTGACGTTAAACCACGTGAAATTCATCAAACAAGATCGTTAGATGTGTACGTTTTTATGGCATATTCCCGTATTCGTAGCAGCCATTTATTTTATATTCGTCAAACGATAACGATACGTTCCGCGTATTATGTTAAATAAAACGAAACTTAATACAAACGTCGGGAACGGTCGTAAATTAAGCGGTTTATTGATGTAACAAATCTCGTATTATCGTGGCACGTACAAGCCGAGAGCATATCACGTGTTTCAGCAATCGAATAAATTCGTCTTCGTCCCGCATTACGAAATTCTAAAATAAACGGGCTCCCGCTCGCGTCCAAACCAGAGTTTCTGACAGAGCTTGCGAAACTTTCGTCGACGCGCTTGCGTGTGTCCATACCGAGACCTGTAATTCCTCGAACCTTCTGTTACTAAAAATGGTAGTCAAATGTGCACTGCTGTACCGCCCCGATGACTTTGGATAAAAATATCGTTGTTCTGACAAATGTGAGTGCCGTAAATGTTTTGGAAAATCACGACGATAGGAGACGAATGAACGTTCTACGTGAACAGTTTTATTTTTTGTTTTCGTCTTTTTTCCTTTTTAGTTTCCTGAGTCGTCTGGATGGCAATCGGATTGACGCTGTTTGCGCGATACGATATAAAAACATATTTTTATGCAAAATATTTGGAAAGGTGAACAAGATGCTCAGAATGAGCGCAATACGCAAAAATATATAAAAATATATAAATGAAAGTAATCGTTATAATACTCAGTAGTAGAAATCAACAAAATCCTATTTAAGTTCTATTTCGTTCATTGTATTTATAGAAATGTCAATTTACATAAATATCCGCGATCCACTTATAAGTAATGTGCTATTAGCGTTAATAAATTTTATTACGTGAAAATGAGATTTTCTAGTTAAAAAAAAGTTGATAATAAGACAAATTTTACAAATCATCCGATCAAATCTATTTCACGTGAATTACAACTTGTAGTACAACTTTGTAACTTGTCAATCCACAACTATAGTTAATTATTGAGCAAGAAGGACTCTGGAGTAAACGTGTATTATAAAGAACATGGAACAAAAAGGCGCTATATAAATGTGTGTTAGATCACTTAGTTTTTAATGATATAGCTATAATTTTCTAAGGTTAACTTTTTGTGCAATATATCTGTTGCAGAAAGATCTGCTTTCTAACTTGTCTGAATAATTACGCAGCTAACATATGTACATAATTAAACTATTCGCTGAACAACGAATCCTATCTTCGATATTATACGTTTATTTTGCGAATAGAAACGATCGTTCAAACTAGTAGCACGGTATGATTCGTTTGTTTATTCATTCTGTAGTTACTCTTCTGTCAAATCTAGAAAAGAGTTACAAAATGCATAGTGGCAAAAATAAAACAAAATGCCCGGAAACGTAGGTTCATAAATCAACTCTGACAGAGATAAATTGAAAGAAAGGAGAGGCTGCTTTATACAAAATCAGATCTTCGACTCGGAGTTTCACGATTGTTCTGCATCTTTCACTTCAACGTTTTCAAATGTTCGAGTTTAAAAGCGTTAAATCTCTGCTCCCACCCAGTGCGCGTAATATCAATATCGAAACGGTTACTTGAAATCTGACTGAGAAGTAAAAATAATTTTGGGAGCACGAACGAGCTGGATTTCGTGTAAAGGTTACTTCTCTTCGAAACGAAAAAGTAGAAGAATAAGAAGAACGTTCCAACTGAAAATATTGATTTATCAGAAGAATCAAATATTTGTGAGGCTTTCTAAACTAACGAATATCCAGTAAATCGATAATCCTATAATTTGAGGAACACCGTTAATCGTTATTTTGTTACACAATAATACATATACCGCGGATGTTTATGAATTTATAGAAAATTTAGATGCGCAAAAATACGCAGAACGTATATCGTACGCAGTAACGCCTATACGAAATATAAAAGATAAAATCGTATTGTGGTACATAGTACGTATTTACTGAACAAATATCCGGTTGAAAATCATAGCGATGTAAGTCGATCAACTGCTAGTTTTCATAAAGTAGTATTCTACATTTATCGCAACAAATTCGTTAAAATCATTGCTTCGAATTATAATAGCTGAGATACGCGCGTGTAACTAAATTAAAATTCTCAAAAACTTGACTCAAACCATTACGATTTATTCCCGTCAAATGTAACTTGGATTTATTCGGTAGCGCCCGTGAAAATTCACATGTACCTTCCAAATCTAATTATTTATTTGTTCAAAGAAGCAACGTCCTCCTCTATTTCAAAAGAGGACTGACAGAACAATCATAACTATAATAAGAAAGCTTGTCGTAATAATACGATAAAGACGAACCGTTTCTCTCCTATCGATCGAATGGAACGCGTTGGTGCGTAAGAAACGCGGATCTCATCGATAAAATGGTTGTGCGGATGATCCATGCGATGTGCCGGCTTAAAAATAAGATCGAAGGTCGAACGTCGGACACGAATCGCATGTATTTTAAACGTGGCGATGTTCGTTTTTTAACGGGACGTCGAATTAATCGGTCTAACGATACGGAGCGAGACGTCAAAGAGCCGAGGCATAACTTTCTGGCCTACTTTCGCCGCGCCGCTTGTATAGCCGACTTCGACTCTAACGGCAGCCTCTATAAAGTGATACTGTTTGCGTACACTTCGCCTGGAAACGCGATACACGCCAATAAAACGTTTTCTAATCGGGGCTAGTTACGTCACCTATGGTTCGAAACCATGCCGGAAATGCCGGGTCCGCAAACGCGAACTTAATGATTTTGCGAAATAACACGACCGTCACGCGGCCGCGACGCGTAATTGCCGTGCTATACGAACTTATTAGGCATGCGCGTTTGTTGCTCGTATTTCGCAGTCGATGACTTAATTAAACACCGTGTTAACCGGCGAGTTCGAAAACGATTTGTCATACCGTTTTCTATATCGTTTTTCATCCTGTTCGTTTAATCCCGCTTGTTAAACACGCGCTCACTCGGTGTTACTTTATTTATGAATTTGTAAATTGATATTAGAATCATGTTCAATGATTTTGTGTTACTAACTTTATAAGAAGTGAGTAGGTTTTAACTAAATGCGTAATTAAATAAAAGTTGTTCCCATTTTCCTTTCTATTTTTTTTAAGTATTTTTCAATAATGATATTGAGATATTGATCTTTTATGATATGTTTATGCTCGTAGAGAAATTATGTACGATAATCAAGGATACCTGTATATATTGTAACAATTCAAGGAAATTATTGCAAACAGATTGTTGCAGGAATTATATTAGATAGATTGAAACATTTCGACCTAAACGTTAGACACGTAACGATATGCGTTGTAGAATTATATTTATACCGTTTATAACGTTGTTATCTTTATTCATTTCAAAGACACAACAATAAATTTCTTAATTACTTTATTATCCGATACTGTCATTTAAATAAATTAGTTCGTACCCAAACGCGTCTTCCTAGTACGATACCACATTCTTAAAAATTATAAGAACAAGTATTTCCATATTTTGGTAACTCGCGTTGAAAACAAATATTCGCAGTTTATTCCTAACGTTCTTAATAATCTTCGTAATTTTCGTTATGAGAGATGCATATGACCTATCTCAAAAAAGATAGACAAATTTTAAATAACGAAACGAATATAAAAATACAACGAAATTTCAAGGACTTAAAAGAACCATGAAGAAATGTAACGACGTATAATACATCCAATTTTCTCTTCATATCAAATATACACATATTCAATAACATACAGCGAACGCTTTTAATTTAATCCTTCGAACGTCTAATCTTCTCTTGGGTTTCATTTCTAACAAATATCTCCGCTTCCATCATGTTCTTGTGATTGATACAATAAACTGTACAGAAGCCAACGTAAGATCGATATATCCTTTTTCTTCAATCTGAAGCAATCGATGTTGGATTCTGTGGACATTTGCACCGATGAACAGACGTATTCGATACGTAATACGTGTAACGTGGCCTGACATTTCAAGCGGGCAAGAATCGCGTAACTACCATTTCCAATGCGCAGTATTCCGATAAATTGGATTCCAACGTATTAAGGGACGCGTGTATCTGGCTTCCCCGTTTGCAATCCACGTTTCCACATTTAAGCTCTATCGAGTGTGCGCAATTATTTAACGAACATAGTCCGCCTGAACGTATCCTCTTCTATGCTATAATTACTCGCAAAAGTGTTTTCCAGCTTTTTCAATAAACACAAAAATTTTCGCGCGAAACGTTACCGAATTTATGTCGCATAGCTTCGCAGGTGCCTTCTCTCTTTCGCTTATCGTTTTTAATTGATCCAGAAAACTAATCCTGGCTACGCATTACATTAACGAGCGTAAAGCTGCGTGAGAGTACGTAATATCGGAAAAGATTATTTCTGGTCTTTCTGGTAATTCTGGTCAATATCTTGAAGCGAAACAACATTTATTAGCATAGATTTCAGAAGGAGTTTGGTATAAAAAAATACGTGGAATGCATATTTCATGTTTTATTCATATCGACTTATCTGTGGAATGTCATAAAATGCAAAGTCAGAAAATACGTATAGATAAGTGTTAATAAATAACAACGTAAATAATTGTTTATTTGTCAAACGCTCGAACAGCTAACGATAAGATAATCGAAATTTGCGATAAATAACCGTGTTCTACGCCAGACATTTTAATAAAATATGATAAAGAACATCGAAACAGAATGCTTATAGACAAAAAATATTCAAATTAAATATTCCAATCTACAAACAAATATTCAATTAATGATCAATAAATCAAGTGAATTCTAATATAAGGAATTTAGAAGATATAAACGTTACCGAAATGTTGAAAATTAATTAACTTTCATCAGTTTTGACGAACATTTGAAAAAGAATTAAACTACAATGTCTGAATATAAACGTAATAAATCAAGTTTTATCATCGTTAAAAAATCGTCAAACGTTGTGTAATTAAATTTTACAAGCTGACAGTAACCTCAACCATATTATGACTCAGAACGAAACAGCTCTTAAATAAGCGATGCGTAAAAACTTTATCATCTTCTTATTTCTCAATTTCCAAAGTTCAATGCGACTAGAATAACGTAGGTTGACGTGGAAGGACATACATATTGAACGTGAAGTAATAAAAAAATTGTCTTGAACTTTATATCTTTATTGAAAAAGTATAAGACGAATGTCCAGAATCTAGCACTGTCAACGATTAATTACTACATCATGAAAATTCAATTTGCTATCTAGATGCTACATTATTCATACATGATTTGTTAAACAGGAATAGCAAAGGGTTACTAATATCTAGTAATAAATATTCCTTTTCAAAAGTTATAGTATTTTTGCAAATATGTTATTACGTATCATTTTCTATATTATTTACTCAAAAATATGTCGTTTTATATTTTGAAAAATTATAACATTTAATTTAATTTCACCTCTACTAACATAACAATGTTTTATAGTTTTAAGTAGCATTAGTCTACTGTTACAATGATAGAAGAAAATATTGCAAATATTCGCAGTTTGATATTTCAAAATAAATTTATAGCATTTTTATTATCAGTAATAGGATTATCACGTAACACGATACTGTACATACATTATTCACAAGTACGATATTATCATAATCATAAATTAACATACATTAATCACACTTATTTTCTAAACTGTGAAACGATCTTAAACCACTCTGTTTCAACTTCTGTCTCTTTTTACTAATTATTTGACTATCAAATCTTTTAAAGCATTTCGATAATAGATATCTCAAAGTACAAGATTTTTAAATCATTCAAAGTTATTCGTCAACTTTCTCATCCGTCACAGTAATAAATAATCTCTTTCCACCGACTACTCTTTTAATCGTCAGATACTAACAATTCGGAAAATTTAATATTAATAAATATGAAATAATTTAATATTAATAAATATTAAACTTTTTCGAATGCTTCAAAGTTACTCGTCCAACTTACTTCTATGTCACGAACACTACATAAAAGGCTATACTCCCAAGCGAATAAACCTATATCCACTAAGGAGCGACATTCAATTTAAGCTCAACAAGTGCGCTTGAATTATTCGCTGACTTTTTTACGATGCAAAGGGATAGACGTTAAATTTCACGCGGCTCGAAGAGGCGGCAGCGTGAAACTTTTGTCGGTGAGAGTACATATGAAATATACGATCACCGTTTTCATCGTACGATCACGGTGAAATCACGATCACAGTACAGAGAAAGCTACGGTCTATTCGGTCGTTTATAGCCGGTCACAGACAGCTGGTTACCTCGAACGGCCCCTGAAAGTCTCTCTCTCTGAACTTTTACAATACGTCGAATTTTCTTCGTTTCCTCTATCGTCCTTTTTACAGCCTCTAAATTTGCCGATGCGGGTGGCAACGCAGACTCGTCGATCGCTCCAAAGTAACCAACTAACATCTTTCCGATCGTAAACAACCGCTCCTTGCCTTTTTACGTGCCATTATCTCCGCGAGATAGCCTTTACTACACCTTTGTAAAACATCAAAGTCGATTTTTCTCGTCTTGGCATACGCAGCCAATCCTCTAACGTTGAATCATTAGCGCGATTAGAAATTTTCGAGCACAAGAAACGCTGCTACTACGTTCGTCTCGCGCTTGCAAAATCACTACAGAATTTTCTGTGGTTTACATATACGAATATAATCAACGAGATGGAACGCTTGTAATTAGGTTCCCACGAGGTTAAGTTGTTTCTCACTGAGATTCGATTTTACGATCATCTTGCCACTATCTTCGATCAGATGTCTAGTATAATAGTATAATTTTATTACATTTTACGCTACATACTACAATTAGATTTCTTCTGTCGAGTATTTCATGTGGAAAAGACTGGGCGAAGAATAATTGCAACACGAAGGAAGATCGAATCGATCCGAATTCCGCAACGATCGAGATTACAGGGACGAGGATTGTTCGCTTTAAGGAGTACTTTTAATTTCGGTGAAAGTAGGCTGAAGGGAGCAGGAGGTCACGATTCGCGCAAAAGAAAAGAAGGGGAATCGAAGGAGAGACCTTCGCCTAAGGATATTAATACCGGTATATCGATGAGAATTCATACGTCGACAAGTATTTATTTCATCCATCACCGAGCACGATCGATTTTGTTAAACGAATGAAAAGTTGAACGAGAGATTCGACGATACAATTGAAATCTATTCGAATATCGTTGTTATACGAAAGAGATGACTTTAAATGTCTACGTTTATCATATTTCATTTAATACATTTCCATACGAATTCGAACAACTTAAAACGCGACTATCAAGCAGCAGCGTGTCTGTACTTTACAGCTTGGTTGTTTTTATTATCGTGTAAACTTTGGACTTTACACGACTGTAGAAGCGTGCTATTATGTTATATTGGACGTAACTACGATGTTATTACAAAGCGTGGTGCAACGTACTGCCACGGCCTTGTCAGCCAAGCGATATATAATTAAGATAGCAGTTCATCAGGGCCAAGATAAAGTACACCGACTAGTAAACGGTGTTCTGTTATCATATCCGAAAGATTCAGCGAGAGTTAGGCCAGGTGTAACGCGCTTCCCTGGTCTCGGGCTCCTCGACGATCTTCCTCGAGATCTCGCATCGTAAAGTTTCTCACGTTTACTCAAACTGCGACTCGAAAGATCGTTGTCGATCGTGCACGCCCCGAACGAGGATTTCGTATTCTTCTCGTTGTTTTATAATCATATACGCAGACTCGGGAAAGTATTTGAAAACTTTCATCGTGACACGTGTCGTTTGGCAATTTTTCACTTTCTTTATACGTATAATTCTTAAGCAAAGAATGACTTGTTTCTACGAGATTATTCATTGTAAGTATACGACATAGATAATAGTAAATTTCAGGATAGAGCTTTTCTTTATTTTTTCAATTTATCGGCTCGTATTTATACGTCACAAACATATCGACATTACTACATTACGGTTACCATAATTTCGCTGCTGTTTATTACAGTGTATTTATTGCGGTATTTACATAGTAAGTAATCAGACTCAAATAATATCAAATTTCGTATCATTTGGTAGTACCTTTGTACACAAACTACGAACATTCGATGAATTCGATACTACGAAGGTAGTAGCGAATAACCCAAAGAAAAAAGATACTTCATTGGAAGATAGAGTTAGGCGTAAATTTACTTTTTAAAGCCGCTATATAACCTACCGTTGGATACGTCGAATGTTCTTACAAATCGTCAGCCAACGACACCCACCACGATCCATGGCGAAAAGGAAAAAGTTCATCGCGACTCCTCGCCCTATCAATTACCAGTTATTAACGATCCGATGCGAACGTTTCGTTTTCAGTTACGTAAATCCAATTTACTTCCATCTGCAGCAAACGTATCGGCGATCGGTAACAAACCGTTTAATTAACTGATGATTCAATGAACGTATCGGCGTCGTTTTAAGTCCGAACAAATTGAACCTGGAACAAAGCTTAAGGGTGAGCAGGAGGATAGAATCGGAGGAGCAGCGTGATCGAGGCGAAACGGCGATGGCGGCGGCCCGAAGATCCGATTAATTTCCGCTTGATTCCGAATGGAATATTTAAAAAGGATTAGTCTGAGGTATACGATGACGAGAAGAGAGGAACTCTGCAGAGAGGGTTCGCTGTCGTACGCCGGTGCAGCCAGAATGGGGGTGGGGGACAGTCAGAGATATTCCCGCAAATCGAATGAACGTGAGCCAAATGAAGCGATATTGAAAGGCGATATCGTCGGTTCGCTCGGCCGACGCACAAATTCAATAACGAGCTCTGGAATAGAACGAAGAGAGCGCGGAGCGAAGAGGAGAGGACAGGAGAGGAGAGAGAGAAAGAGAGAGCGGGTGGGACAGGACGAAGCTGTGCACACGGGGGAGGGAGAAGTGCACGATGCACTCCGTGCACCGGTACCGAGATGGACTCTATTGCAGGAACGGATCGGTCGAAATACTCGACCGGCTTTTCTCCGGATCGCTCGATTACGATTTCACTGGATTACGCTTTCAATATCGTTGCGTCTCTCCGGTTGTCGTGTATCGAGCAATCGGAAACCTCTTCAAGGTAATAAATTTTCTTGGTTTCAACTGTTGTAAAAAGCGGAAACGAGCAAATCAAAGAAATCCTGAAAGGAGAGGAAATTTCAACGTACGAACGGATATAGAGTAGTTTGCATTGTCGTTCCTTTTACGATTACCTGTGCGCATTGAAATTAACGTATTTACTTTGAGAACATTGCAGTTGTGGAAAATTGCCGAGATACTACGTACGCTTTGGATCTGATAATCTTCGATTCGGAACTAAAATAGAGATTTGTCTCGACTCTTGTTACTTGATAAGCTCCAACTATGATATATCGCACGTGTGACAAGATAACGCAAAGTACGATACTCTTGGTAAGCTTTATATAAGCTTTGATTAGAAAACTTCTAACGTGCGATAATTCCACATACACCTTTCTTTAAGTTGTTCATTCTATGAAGCAAATATCGATTCTATAGTTTTGGTTTGAAATATACTCGCAGTATATGTAAAGAGAATTATATATGCCAAGTATCACCTGGAAATTTTATTACCTTAGAAAACTTTCTAGTCTGAATTTTATTTAAGAAATGGACATATCTTCTTTTTTCTTTTTGTTTGTTTGTTTGCTACTCGCTTATTTTTTCCCAATTTATATCGAAAATTTCCTATCGCAAACAATACGATTAACTTCACTGAACTTTGTCCTTTTACCGTTTGACTGAACTATCAAGATTGCTTCGTGACATTCCTTGCTTCTATCCCTTTCTCCTCGATTATTGTACATTACAAACATCAATCGATTACCGATACGGAATATTCAATTTAAGATAAACCCAATTCATTGCAGGAACCAAAGTAAAAATCTGCAGAATCAATTTCAAATAAATAGCTTTCGCAATAAAGAAAAGAATCACGTCCGTCTTGAGACTTTCGTCTGGAGATAGTCGGTGGAATATTTCTAACGAGTCTCGCAGCAGTGGAAATCGGAGTGAATCCGTAAGAGAGCGGAAGAAGCAAAGTATGTATGTATTCGGTGCGTCCCTGGAGCTCCGGATCAGTATGGTATCGAGCATTTGTTCGTCGTTTTGTTTGCCTTGAGAAGGTATTGGTGAATACGAGCAAGCGAGCGAGCTCTCGCATGCCGTTGCATCGTCCTACCCACAATGCTTTGTGTCTATCGGCCGGTTTATCCGGCGATCGATCCGCACAGCCCCGGCTGCGACTCGCTTAAAACCTTCCGGAGAAAATATCGTAAGCGATCTCGCGTCGCCGCCAGCAACGACGTCGCTGCTATTAGCGATGATATCGTATTCGACGTCGAGAGTCAGAGAGAGAAACAAGGAGAGCAACCGTGTGGAGACAGGTAAAGGAGAAAGAAAGAGAGAGAGAGAGAGAGAGGGAGGGAGAGAGGGGGAAACGATAGAGGGAGAAAAAGAGGAGAAACGGAGGGCGCGGATAGCGTGCGAATATTGGATCGATTGAACGGGCCGTACATGCTTCCATTAATCGAGCAACAAATCACGGGAATTGTGTCGCGTTTCTATTCGAAAACCACGAGATACGGCACAGCCGCGCGAAACCAACGATGCTCGCTCGAGTGGAAATTGATAATGAAGCAAAAGAAAAAAAGAAAACTGACGTTGAATGCGATGTTAATAAACGCAGGGCTCGTTTTAATCGCCGTATTAAACCAAATGCTACAGCCGACAGTAATTCCGTGTCTCCCGCCGCAAACTACGCTTACGCCCTTACGATTCCAGTAACGAATGTTATTATCGCACGCGTGTACACACACCACCGAAATTACCGGTAGAACACTCCACCACCCGAGCGGGGAAAAAGCTTCAGTGGCGACAGCGTTTATCAGCGAGCGATTATCGTACCAGCAGGTTGTAAATTAAATTATGGAGAAGCGACACCAATGGACATCTTAGGGGTTGGACCCCTGTGATACACGAGATTGTACTTTGGTAATCGCAGCACCGATTAAATCATCCCAATCTTCTGCTGTATATAATTGCTTTTCTAATTTATGAAAAGAGTAGACATAAAGATCTAGAGCCCGGGTTTCCAACTTGTGGATCGCGAAGTATCTTCCGGAGGACACCGCGATCGTGTTAAGCACGTTACATATATCACGAGATGATTAAACATTAAGTTAAAATTATATTCTAGAATGCCGATTTTTAATGTTTTCTTTACCGTATCAAAAATGTTTTCTTTTTTTTTTCTATCGGAAGGGAGACGAATGGCAAAGTATTTGGCTACCATAAAAGGGAATTGCAACTCGAAAAATAGGTTGAGAAACACCGATATAGAGTAATCGAAAATTTACGAGAGACGCTACAGCGGACCTCGTTCTATTGTAGCTGTAGCGATTCGAAACACGATTTAGCGTTGCAAACCCGACATCGACGAAAACACGATTACATCGGCCACTGACAAATTTTTACAACCTCGCTACATATCATGGCCCATATCACGGACCTAACAATACGAACAAAAAACCAGTATTACCTTTTTGATCTTAAATTCGATCGTTGAAGAGCATATTGTTGCATGGCCGGGGGTATTTCACAATACAGAAAACGATATTGGGTTACGTAAACTATAATAGCGTTAGCTGAGATAGGAAAGCTTGGCACATCGTCATGCAGGATGTCAAATGGAGAACAATCTACGTGGAGAGCAGAGTCGCACGAGCTCGGCTATAAATTCCACGGGATCCCTAAACAATTCGAAAATGTGACGTGTTCAATACAACAATCAATACGATATCCTGGAACACATGGAGCCGGTTGGAGCCGAAAATTTACGATCGATACGTGGAAACAATTGGACCGTTCGCGGGACACAATGGCTCTGAATGTGTCGGTGTGTGTAGAGTATTGGCCGCGTGAAACCGTATCTCCAGAAAGCTCAGAGACCGGGTCTGCAAACCACTCGGAACCGAGTTTCCGTTCGTGGCCGATTCGTGACTCACGCGACACGATTTTTCAACGGTCGCATGGCGACGCGAGCAAACGAGGCTGACAAGAGACGCGTGTCACTGGCCTCCGGGTTCCCGAGTTCCGACTTTCTCCTTCGGAACGAATCATTAGCTTTCACTCACACGAGTTATCCGAGTTTCCAGTCGATAGCCGCTTATTAGAGAGGCAAATTCCCGGTAGCGTGAGTATCGCCGTGCCGACAAGCGTCGACAAACTCGGCCAACGCACTCTGATATTTGTATTTTCATACCGAGCAACTGGGCGTGTCGATTAAAATTGCTATTCGCACCCCGCGACCAACGCGATATTTACATCCGTATATCGAGGGTAACTGGTAACTGGAGAAACTATTATTTAAGCGACAGGAATATATAAAGTATATGAACTGTTAGTACGAATAGAGAGCGAGGCTATACGAAAGAGCAAAAGTAGGTAATGTAAAGAGGCATTTTTCATACGAAGCTTCGTTTTATGAATTCATAAATCGATTCGAGAACGAAAGCTACTGATTATGATTCCTACGTGATCGTGGCAAGTGCGATATGTAATTTAGCGTTTACGAATACAAATCAATTTCACTGCGAAATAACTACTCGTGGGAAGTGATATTTCATTTTCCAATAGCTGTATAGGTTTCGAGATCGTATCTATGAGTATCTTGACATTTTACAAAATAATTCGCGTTACCGAAGATATATAACGATATATATAGACCGAGCCACTGATATAATTCAAAAGGCACAATGAATTTACGTGAAACATTAAGATAAAAATGTAGATCGACGTTTTCTCAAATATTCAACAACCAACTAGATTAAAAAATATGTAAACCCGTACACGTTACTACGATCAAGCTCGTTAAACAATTAAAAGAGTAGCGTATAATTTGTAACTTGTCGATTCACTGATGTTACTAATTACTACCTATACAGTAATGCATGATCCATAGGAGTCAGAAAGAACAGGGGGAAATCTTGAGAGAACAGAGATGTAACTCGTGACCGTGGCACATCGTGACGATGAAACATCCGCGAGGGCATTTCCGAGTACGCGTAGCTACGTGCAGAAAACACCTACGCGAATCGTAAACTGGCGACTGCGTGTGCGGACAGCGGAGACGAACGGAGCGCATGAATCGGTGCGAATTTCAACGCTTACGCTAAAATTCGCAACGCGCGCGCGCATCTGGCATGCACAAACGGTAATGACGGATATATACAAATGACGCATCCATGGACACACAAGCGTAAGGTGAGAGTAGCATAACTGTCAAGCGTGATACATCATCGCGAAGTATTCCCAAGCACGCCTTCAGTGCCCGTAAAATCCCCTCGACCGCTTGTTTGACTTCCATTTTCGATTGTACTCCGATGTTGCTTGTCGCACCGTTCGCTAAGTTTATCGCCCATTTTACTGCCGATCGTAAGACGTCAACGATTCGTGGTAAAAGCACCGGTAAATAACATCGTCGGCATCTACGTCAAGATCGAAAAGAAGCCAGGTTACGCGTCTTTCAGAGCTGGGGCCGATCCGTTTGTGGGAAAGCCGGAGAACGGTCGCCGTTGCAGGAAATTGTAATTCACGATAATCGATATCCGGACGAGGGGGAGCGCGTGCAGAGATAAACCGGCCACGAAGTAATCTCTCCTGTTGGCAAATTATTTTAATGGGGCTTGCGTTTCGTTTCGATCCCGGATGAGTTTCAGCGACTCGTTATCGGATCGGTCGGAATTACGCGAGCGTTTTAGAAATTGTTATGGCTCGTTAAGAAGTTCGTGGACACTGTGTTCGTAAAACATGATAGAAATGATATACTAATCTTGTATTTGCAAGGATAAAACTTTAATCTTTCTAATACGAATCGTTAATGTCTTCTTGGCTTCCTAAATTACCTCTCTTATTAGACGATTTATCATTGTTCCATGAAAGCGTGCTGTGTGTCTACTATGGTTCGCTGTAACGACCGATTTTAGAAAGTAGAGTATCATAGTAGCGCGTACGAAATTTCATTACAAACTCGAAGAAACACGTTTGTTTCGAACGGTCCGTACGATTATCGAAACGTTATTCGATGTAAATCGTTGAAAAGTACCAAGTTACTCTTGAGCGATTTATAGGAATCACAAAAAGTACGATAGATTCGAAAGAAGTTGAACATCGATCGAAGTGGACGGAAGATCAAGAGGGTCTTCCATCGTACTTGCTGACGATCATGGTACTACAATAAATACCATGTTTCATCGAAGTGTACTTCAACGATTACAGGAAGAGCGTTCGGAGGGAAAGGCCACATTCGTATAGGAATAAAGCGTGGCTGTTATATCACGATACACGTGACGGAGCAAACGCGGAACTAATCATTCAAGTGTATTTGACACAAAATTCCTTTTTCATATTCCATAACCGGATATTCATCAGAGCTATCATTAGTGGGCTTTTTCCTCTTCGCTCACTTTAAACGAACGGTAACAAGTATACATTTTGTTATGTAAAAAACGACGATCAAGAAATTGTAAGAAAAACGAAACTTCGTTCTAACGTATCATATTAACGACCGAAAGAAAATAATCCAAAGGTGTAGGAAAGCATAATATAGGATTACTTGGAAGATGTGATGATTATTATCGTTGCAGCGGACATTTCGCTACGTAAGAGGTGATAATTCCGTGAAATTACGGAACGAGTTAGATTTGATCATACGCTTTCAAAGGTTTAAAATACGATGTCAACAGCGTTAAAGGCGACAGACGACCAGATGATTGCTTCGACAATAATCGTATATAATTAGAGTTGCGATTAATAATCAACGACCGATACATAATAATTGCCGAATTTCTGATCTAAGCTCATCGTACTTGCTGCTAGAGCGTATCTTTACATCGCATAGCTATCACATATCGTCGTCAATTACAGCTGCCGCTTGAAGAACCGTTCGTCAAAGCAACGTTAAACATAATAATTCGTTAATATACGTACTACGGTACAGACTTTCACTCGAGTCTAACGAATACCTCGACTGCATCGCATCGTTCTTCGTAGATTCTATGCTTACCTGAAAACAGAAAAGAAAAGAAAGTCGAGTTAATTTACGAAGCGTAGAGAGAAGCTCGAGGAGGCACGAGCGAACGAACGCGGCGCATAACGACCTAAATCAAGGTGAATCGTCGTGCGAGGCAACGTGTATATCAAACGTTCTACCATCTCGTGTCTCCGTTGAATTACAAGCAACGTAGATCGAGCGTTCCCTTCAAAATGATGGAATTGCCGGGTTAAAGCGTACCGAGCTGTCTTGATTCATCAGCGAACGGAGTCGAGAATAGCGAGGTCTGTTTGCAACTGCCGAGACTGCTGCGCCAGTCGCGGCCAAGCACCAATAACACCAACTTAATGATGTTTGGTTGACGGATTTATGAGGGCAGTGCATGCGGTGCACTGCTGGGTAAAGGAGTCATTGCACGCGCTATAAAGATACGACCTCAGGCGATCCTTCGATCGTATCGCGGAAACCATTAGCTAGACCGCAAAAACGTCCGAGCGAATCGTACGTTTTCCCTCTGACGTGCCAGGACACGGGCAAGTAAGATTGATGCTGGCGCGCAATTGATAAGAAAGAAAATATTTGCCCCGCGCCCCGAAGAAGATTGGTTTCGCCGCCGTAAACACGGGCTGATCCGTTCGCCACTATATTTTTCGACTTAAAAGGACTGTCTCTGTTTAACCGTTCGAGTACCACGCGATACTATAGCGCCGTTTGGTACACAGACTCGCGAGGAAACCAAGTATGAGAAATACTCGTACATATATTTTACGAATATATTATACGCGCTATGGGAAATATTTTACAATTTCGTTTGCACTCCTATGGAACCCGATTATCACGATCACGTTGGTAAAATTGGAAACAGATCTGAAAATATATTACTACGTAGGTCTCGCTATTAATTGAGATACTATATTCTCTGCTATATATCGTTCGAATAAAATTACAATATCCCAAACCATCTGTACAAATGTTGCTATTATCTTAACAATCGAAAAGATAAAACTAATGTTCGCTAATAAAACGGGCAAAGAATACCACGAGGATTTTCTCCCTTGCCAAACGTAATCTATTTCATGATAAAGTAATTTCCGTTTTATCGAACACGTTGTGTCAGCATTGTAAGACAGGCGACTATCTTTCTGCTAGTTGACCATTACGTCACGCGGTAACAATATTACGAGAGAAAGAAAACGCCGGTCGATAGATAATAGTGGTAGCGGTGAACGTCGTTAAATGCGCGCGTGGAGAAGCAGCGGAAGCGCACAAAGCCAGAGACGAAGATTTTTCCAGTGTCGCGGTATACGCGACGACACCTGGAAACATGTGGAAAAGCCGGGCTAGTGTACTTTTATGGGACGCCGTTAAAAGCGAACGGGAACAAGCCAACAATAGGGCTTATCGTGGTGGCCCGTGAGCGGTCTAATCTCGTTCTGCCAATCGCGCGTCGACTCGAGAGGGCTGCAGCACCACGATAAACAGACTGGAACGCAAATCGCCAGCCTCGTTAGCATAACTCTACGTTCGTCCTCACGGATTCTTGAGTAGTTTCCGTGCTCGCCACGCGTATTATTTCGATTCCTGTTGCCTGTCCAAGGCTGATTTCTTACCAGCTCGACTGTAACTGTCTTGCCGTGCGCTCGTACTAAACCTTTTTTTGGTAGGACAAGCATTAAGAATGCTCGATCCTTCAGCTCTCGATGTAGCATCACGCTTACCTTAAACGTGCGTCGAGCTTTGTCCGTGATTAACGTTGGATGTTGTTTATCGAAGTCGGAGAAGAACGGTTATTCTTCGTTCTTTTTTTTTTTTAATTATGTACCTACTTAAAAATTATGGTTTTGTATTCTTTGGAATCACGCTGGAATTGAACAAAAACCAAATGTTTCTGAAGAAATCAGAAATTGTGTTTTTAGATGTTAATAGATAGAGACTATATATTTCAGGCATCGGTTGAAACTACGCGATACATTTAAGAGAAGCACACAGATATTTAAATCATCTCTTAGAAATCATATATCTGTTAGAATCAACGCCTTAGAAACTGATATAACGAAAGCTAATATGATGAAGGAAATTTTTATTCCGCTCTTATTAAACGTCTCATCGTTCGAATCAAATTATACCGACCGTGATTCCATTCGCGAAAAATTTCATCGAAAGGTCTGCCGTTTTCAAAATATTAAGCTTTAACACGATCAGATACGCGTATAATATTACGGTACGTGTAATAATCCTTTATTAACCCCTACGTTGTAAAAAGGACAAAGCGACCACCGATAGTAATTGAAACAGGACACCATAATACGTTCGCATCCTTGTCCTTAATAAAGTTAAGCACGAAAAATCAGATTACATATCATCTATTCGATCGCGGTGCCTGTATTCAAACGAGCAAAGGCGACGAGCTAAACTGCCAAAGGGCAAATACGTGTCGTCTCTCGCTCATCTCGTCTCGTCTCGTCGTGTCTGGTCTCTTGTCTCGCAGGTCCATTTTCTGCCCGCCTGCTGCTCCAACATCTTGCAGACTGGTAATGTAACTCCATACGCGATATCGTCGTCACGGCTAATCGACACTTTGTAGGATAATGTCGGCTTGGTACACGCATTTGCGGCATTCTTACACGGTATTTCAACGATAACTATCGCTCGATTCGCCTCCTCTCATTACGCGCCGCGATTTCTCCTATCCGTAGCTCTTTGGTTCCGCGCGAAATGCCCCCGTTGCCCATCGACCTTTTCATCGTTATCCTCTTGCTCAACTTATCTCTGGTTAAGCAACGCGTGCTGTTGCTGCTGCATGCGCGAAATTGGACGACATCGTAAAGGCTTTCCAGCGAAATGTGCTTTCGAATTGGCTACGCTAACAACGTGGTGTAACGTGTACAGTGTATACATACACGCTTCGATGCGAATATTCAAATTGCTACACGGTAGAAGCATCGCGCACGGAAGAACTACCATCAGAATGGCTTACTTTCTGAAGGTTCTGCTATTCAAACTTTTCTATTGTTTGAACATGAATGGATTAGGAAGTTATTGAATAGTTGAAACGATGCTATGGAAAGAAAGTTCGCTTCAAGAGTTTCTTTCCACTTTTGATTCAGAAAATTAGGCATCTAACGAAATGACACAGAACGTTAAGTGTAAAAGATTGTTATTGCAGTGTGTGATATCGTGGAGGAAATTTCTCGTACTTAACGAACACGAAGAAATTAACGAGCGTGATACCGAATATGTAGAACGCAATGAAAATTATTGTTATATTACACAGACTCATACGTAGATAGAAAATACGATTTTTTATGTACTATAGGTATAGAATTATATTAAGAAGTTTAATATAAACGATACGAATCAATTTTAAATGTCACAATTACTAGCAACGATATTTTTGATTCTCGCATCGAAAATTGGGATCGAATGAAAATAAAAAATGTGTCTTCTTATTTTGTGTTAATAATAGGTATTTAATGACATTCAAAAAAATATGAAAAAATCTTGTAATAGAAATAAATACGAAACTCGAAAATAAAATATTGCATTTATATTTTCATTCATAGTGATACATTCTTGTATTGCGTGGTTTTAAGGCGAGAAGAGCAATCGTTGTGCAAATTTATACGTAGAAAACCTCGATTTTTTTAGACCTTCATCTAGCAATCATCTTGTAATCGATTATTCATGGAAACGTTTGCAGGAATCTATCTATTTAAAAATCATTAACGTGTCAGCTGTCAAGTGATTAACGTCTGGTGCGCTAAGAATCCAATCAAGTAATGTCAAATACTGCTTCGAGTAACATTGTCAGCCAACCGTACTTGTTTATGTATTTGTGTAAATTTGCTAAACTTCGAGATGTTATACGTACATACTGGTACGAGATTTAATATAATTTATTCTGCGCACAAAGAAAATTCTCTTTGCAATATGTAACGGAAGTAGGAAATATAGCACAATTGAATTTATTATCTATTTTTTGTCGTATCGATTTATATCGCAAGTTAAAGACTAGTACATACAAGTTACAGTCTTGCAAACATATTTGTAGTTTAAATAATAAAACGCAGTTGACGATTGTACAATTGCACGGAATTCAACTTACGTTTATTTCTTAAATGTTACAATCATCAACAAGACTAACATATTTGGAGAACAGCTAATTTGGAAAAAATTTCTTAATCTAATTAAAAAAAACCTCACGCCTATTCTACATATCTCAAAATGACAAATACGCTTTTTTTTTTTCAGATGAAAAGTATGCTATAGTAACCGATAAATATTGGCCGAGTAATACGTTTCTAAATAGTAACAATTCGTAGATTCCTCGACAACGTTCGAGCAACCTCGTCGTAGATACTAAAAAAATGCCAATCGATTTATCACGAAAGGCGCGATGCCGCGAAACGAAGTACGCAAGCGAAAGGGAAAGCAGAAAACGGAGAAAAAGCGGAAGAGTGGAGAGAAGAGATGATACGTGCCGTAAAAGCGGCGATGCTAAGAGCAACCAAGCAAGCAACCAAGCCAATTTATTTAATGATGACGCGTTTAGCAATAATAAGAGTGCCGGCAGGCTAGAGATATTTTTCCGCGTGTGGAACGCTCGCAAGTGCTACCACGTGTGCAACACGTGTGCATGATGCGCGTAGTACTCGGTCGTCGCTGTTACGTATACGTAAACTCATGGTTAAAGTGGCATGCACATCAAGGTGAGCAAATTGCTCTGGTGAAGAATCGCCATGAGAACAGCATTGTTGTACCGAGATACAAAAGGGGTAGTGGATCTTGGACGCGAGATATAAAAGGGCCAGCGGATCTTGGACGCGAATGTATAGCGCGAATAGAATACAAAACTATAGAGAAAGAGAGAGATAGAAGCAAGTTGAGTTCGCCTTAAGGATTTTTATCAAAGGACGAAGGTGCGCGCGAAAGGACGAAAAAAGTATTTGCAAAGTACCAGGAGCCGCGAAGTGCAAGGTGATTTACCGGCGGTTTCAAGGCGAGCAAATTGCTCTTGCCGCGAGCTCGTACGAGTTTCTCGAAGACGCCGCGCCGTCGGATAATGATTCTTTCTTCCTTTTTCTGCGTGCGCTCGCAGACCTTGGCAATGAGATTGATCCGGTCTAGACGCTGTGTTATTAATTTGTACCGCAAGATTTATCGGCCAAGATGCACGGAGAATAGATATAATGGCATCGGGATTAATGATGCGACTCGCGCGGATAACGTACTTTTATTTCCACCTCTGCCAACCATCAATTATTTCGTACGTGTTCGCAAATGAATTGGCTAGATTGCGCGCCACCGACCGACCAACCGATTCCATACGTATGATACGTACGCGCGTCATCAGAAAACGTTGGGTTCAATTTCCAACCATGCAGATCTCTTAATTTTTTGCTTCCATACCGCGATGGAGCACGGATCTCTTACATCTCACAATTTCTGCAATGTTATTCCTTGCAACTTATTGGTCGTAAAGACGCTTTTAGAGGCAGATTTAACCGATACAATGTGTTCGCGAATAACGTTTCGCTATAGCGCGCTTAGTCACTAGTATGTCACCATAATTTACTTTACTACGTTTGATATAGAGCATTGGTCTGGATAATTCCAGTAGCTAAATCATTTATCCGCTTGTATACATGACAGCATTAAAAATATAAATCTAGCAAATGGTACAACGTCACCGCTATAAAATCACAACGACGTCGTAACATTAAAAAGATGTATGGGCGTTAATTGTTACCATCATACCTAAACTGTAATTACGCCGAGCCATCGTTGATGTCAATCGTTGCTACTTCGATTCCATCAATAAACCAACTTAAAAACTCGATTACAAAAAATCGACTCTTTGACGCACGATTAACGCTGTGCCGAGCGATATCGCGTCTCGCGTCTCGTAAATACTCTCGACGAGTAAAATCCAACGAGCAAATCGCACCGTGGCAACGATCAACGCGATAATACAGCACCGATCGGTGTACAAGCATGCAACGTAGTATGGGTAAATGCACCGAGAGAGCAGAGGCTGCATTACGAGTTGACGCCTGATCTGGGCAACGTGCCGGGCACGACATTGCGCACGTGCTATGAATAGTTAGAGCCAAGTTAGCGCTGATTATCCCCGTGTTTGCGTGTGCAGTAGACCCGCTACACACTCCGAACCACGCCGCTGAAATTTTCTGATCAGACGCGGCCCATACGAACTCTAATATTAGAATCGAGCGCATACCGGCATTTCTGACGCTCTGTTCTTTGTTGCTGCCGCATCTGTGCCACGAACGGCACGATCGTGAATTCGAACGGGGCAAAGGTCGATATTACATGGGAGTCAGTTGGCTAACGAGAGATCTCCTTCGAAACCGTCGAAAAAGCATCGAACGAGAAACAAGAGGACAAGCTATAAAAGGATCCGATCGACCTTGTAAATACCGCGACTCGATGTAAACGAAATAGCACACTAAGGAAATGATATAGTATCAAAAATTTGTTTAACCTTCTCGCCTAATTTATCGGTTTCCATTTAAAGATACGTTAATTGCAAAGCGTGGCCGGGGCACGTTGAAACTGGGAACGAGAATTTTCGTTGATATTATTTTCGAATCGGCCAGTAAAGAGATCAGATTAAAACAAGGTGCTTAAGTGGGTCTAATTAACGATCGTAAGAAGGTCGTAACAATTTATCAGTATAAGGCAGATTCACGTTACAGACTCGCGCAACCTGATATGATGAACAACAGATGGTTGCAATTGGATCTTAGATTGAGCGCACCATACTTTTAAAAGACCGATGATGTAACGTAAACGGAATCTGTAAATACGAGCTGTTGATGTAATTAAATGCACCGAATGTATCCGCGTAACGCTACAAAGTTCTCGGCTTCCCGTTCGATTTGCGATATTTCCGTACTATTGGTTTTATTGCGACTCGAACGTGCCAAACGATAAAACAACTTCACGGTTTTTGCGTTTCGTATTAACCGCGAAACTACTTAACCTGCGGATGTATTTTTGAAACGCAGATAAGCTTCGTTGATACTATCATTTTCAAAGACAATTTCTATTTTTAATATATCCATTATTGTCGAGGACGACTAATATACACAACGATGTATTAGTAAAAATTATAACACAGTTGAGTTTGAAAGAAAATAATTTTGGATATCGAGATATCTATAGCATTGTGATAAACTATCATAAATTTGTCTCGTAACCCGCTCCTACAAAATTTCTATTATTCTAATACAACTTTTAGATCTTAACGAAACAACATATAAATTAATTTATTTCCATTTCTCAGCAATGTTACGTTATTTTACTACTTAGTCGGTAACGATTGCAAAAATTGCCTAATCACGAAACAAGTCTAAAACTTTCAAATTTGGAGTTGTTGCGTATCTTCGTTGCATAACAAAAATTCGTCGTGCCAATACATAATACGAAAATTGGCTGATAACAATGCTCGAATATTCCTAAATTAGTGACAAAAACCGTGGCGTGGCCTTGTGCCAAATTATCGTGCTTCTATAGTCCATCCGAACATTCGTATACGTGAAATTAATGATCGTTGGAAAACTACGACGATTTATCAACCAAGGGGTGATTTATTCGAGGTTAGTTTAGTTCAATATGATGAACAACGGATCGGCACGATCGGATTCAGGTCAAGGAGAAATCTGATAGAGGGACTGCAATCACGGCGTGCCAAACGTTTGGCATCGTTCGCATTGATCACGCGACAACACCAAGGAACTATGTATGTACAATCGATACAAAAGAACTATGTATGTACATATATAGTAAGTAGATAGAACTTTTACCCCTATAGATTTTCCCATCTCAATTCCCATCGCAGAAGCACCGTCAAATAAATAAACGCAGTGTCAGGAATAGCACTAAATTAAAATAAGAGACCAATAAATTAATACGTATACCTATACACACACACACACACACATATATATATGTACACGATCAATGTTAAAATGGAAAAGTATTACTATGAAATATAATATAAACGTACAACAAAAAATTATATGAAATTGGCTAAATTGTTCAAAATTCGAATTTGTATCTTTGTATATTTTCCTACGTGGACTATTTGTATTACTCGACTGAACATCTAATATTTTGCGAAATAACAATATAATTATACAATAATATAATATAACTATGATTAGGTATTCAATTTTAGCATATCATCTACATAAAGATACATATTGTTACATCATCATAACCATTCATATCTTATTCAACACTTTTAAATTTTGCATTCCAACAAAGCTACAAACATTCTACTGCGATCGATAACTCATTTCGTTCGTAGCTGGTGGTAACTTTGTTTAATCTGGAAACTGGCGACGTTTACAATTGGAAAGTTTTCTGAGAAGAAGCAAGGCTACGATGAATATATACACTCGTTACGTAATTTTGTAAATATTGTAAAAAAGGCGAGATTTTTTAACAGCCATTGTAATTATCCATCGAAACGTATCTAATATTTCAAAACTAGTGCCAAAATTTTTAACGCAATTTACTCGATTCCTTACAATTTACGACATGGGCTATTTTTCCAGAGAGCTCGTCCATTGGATAACTCTCAAGCAGATAACGATAGAAGACAATCGTAATTGTCCGACGCGACGATGTGTAACAGAAAGCGGGCGAATCTCGAAAATGCGAAGAAGTGAGAAAAGGAAGACGAAGAAGAGGCTACCTTGGGATAGAGAGAACAGACATCCACTCGATCGGAGGCGACTCTAATTACCATTGGGGGGCTATAGCGGCAGCGTAATAATGCAATCTGGTTCGTGTGCTCTCATTAACAATTACCTGTACAAGGAGAGTTAATGCGCGCCATGATTACGGTTATAATTAGTACCGAGAGGTGCAGGGTACGAGGAGGAACGAGAGAGGACAGAGGTGGGACGGAGAAAGGTGCAGAGACGGGTAGGGCTCGGTACAAGCCTCGGATAATGAGTTTGCGAGAGCAGCAACGGGCCTAGCAACTTCTGATTCTCCGCCGGCATAAGCTTCCAACAGCCTCGATCAACCGGTCTTCCGCTCCTTTAGTCCGCGTCAATGCCGATAATTAGTCATAGCGTGGTTTACGAGCCGCGCCGGCTAATTCGTCGGAGACACCTGCGCGTTCGATTTTTACTGCTCCAGATTTTACTTAAAGCCACGTCGCTGTTCTAAGAACAGCGTGGAAAAGAATTCCAGCTACGATCCATGTACAGAGGCGAGATTACTCGAGTCGATAGAACGAGGTTACAAATGAGTACAACAACTTAATTTGAGCCAATCGGAGCGCATACCGTCAGTAAAGATTTGATTAGTTTTAAGCATTTCCGTGAACTTTGATAAATCGTCGTACGTTTAATTGGCAGTAGTCGAGTTTCGATGGATTTCATTTGCAAAGTGTATCTTATTAAATAATTCTATAAGATTGATCGATATTTCGTTGCTAATGTTTTCGCTTTGGTTCGAAGAAAATTCGAACGCGTATCCCTTGTGTGTGCAGCGATAGTTTGAATTAATAAAGGACTTTAATAGTAATTTAATGATAGCGAAATTCTCGTAAATAAATTATCGAATATCGTGAGATTTAACTTCGATAATAAAGTTACAACCCAGACGACACTGATAATGCATAACTTCGGCGATTACTACGTACTAAATAATTCAAGAATTGAGTATTACAAGGGATACTATATCATTCCATACGATATTTGTTTGTATAATATATATCGCAGACTGTATCTCTTCGGTAGGTATATGTATGCAACTAGTTATACCGAATAAAAAGTTCGCACGTAATGCATACAGCAATTATTAATTAATTAATGAACGACACAGATAGATACGATCGTCGAGGAGTAATAAAATAATGCAATCTTGATACAAGAAAAAAATAACATTGCACGTTTGATTATTTTTCAATCTCTTTAATAATTTAATACAGATACAAGAAACTTATTAAAATTATTTGATTTGTTTATTAATAGCCCTTTTCACGTACTATATTCAACATACTGTTTAAACATGTTATTTATCTTCGAATAATTGCGGTCTTACACGGTAGTAGGTATAGCGTCGTAATAATTTTCTTCCATTTGTCAAGTAAATTACAATAAAGAAAATGTGCCTGCTTTTAATAGGTGCACCTCACGATCCCGTTTAATCTTGATTTCTCGCGATTCGTCACATTCGTTTGAACCTCGATTACCCTCGGCTACACGGTGAGACGAATCGATAAGGTCTCGATCCATGGGATAATAATTAGAACGATGGCGTGTAATGGACGAAGGAGAGTCGAGGCGATACCACCGCAGGAAGGTCGATGCCGAGCTAATCAATGGCCCGGCTAGGGTTCGTCGACAAAAAGGCAACTTATCATAGCCAACGATTAGTAAACGCATTTACCTGCTATTCGATCTCTCTGGTAAGAAAATTATTACTCGACCGCTTATCGTTTATTCGTCTTGCTCGATTTTCTCGCAGCGTAGCCGAAAGAAATCGCCGAGCGCGTAACAGTGTTTCGTTACGCTGTAGGATTGATAGGGTCGTAATTTAGATGAAATCGCGGGGCTTGAAATTTTAAACGCGCGGAAGGTTAGCATCTCGCGTTAAACGAAAACGAAGACACGTCACTCGAGAGAGGGTTTATCAACCGACCTCGACATCAAGCGTATCGCGTGTCGCTCGACAGATACCGAGAGGAACGAAGCTGGCCAATGGCAAACGTGACATGGACATCCTCCCTCGACTTCCTGTAACGCATCTCAATTCGACTCTGACCGCGTTCCATCGCCGTCCCTGGACTGTTCTCCGTGTCTCTCTTTTCTCGCGGAATGTCGCAGACGTGAGTAGACGCGCGACGAACAGACAGCCAGAGAAACCGACGGAAAGACGAGGGTAGGGGCGTTATTGTTCTTCAAAACAATTTAAACTTTAATTACTTCGGTGAACTGCAGAAACGGCGTTGCGACAGTCTCACTGTTTGCCATCGTAAAATTAATTGGCTTCCCCTCCCAACTCCCATTCCTGCTTCGACCACGCTCGAAACTCTCGTACGATCCTCTCTTTCTCTTTCTCCCTCTCTTTCTATTCCTCTTTCTCTTGATCTCTGCTCGCCATCCCACCAGCTCTTCTCCTACTGTTCCATCCACCTTTCCTTCCTCTCCCGCCTCTCCTTTCCAACCCCTTCGTCGACCAATTGCTACGGGTAAAGAGAGGCGGAGATCGAACCGTTTTCCCCGGCGTTCCGAGCGTTATCCCGATGCAATTAGCAGCCGAGCTGTCTGTCACATTCCGGCTGCAGCCGACCACCTGCGGATACGACCGGATATGTCCGAATATCCGCGGGTGCAATTCAACCATCTCGTGAAATTCGATCGCGACCTCCCACGACGAACAAAACCGATGAAAACGCGAAACATCGACTGTCTCGATTTCCAACGGTATATATCAGAGCCGCTATAGATACAAAAAGATTTATAAGCATATTTTGCCTTATGGGGGTAATGCGGTACATTTTTGTTGGAGAAATCGGCTTTTTGTTATTTCACGGATTTGAGGACGCGTTCTTGCGCTGAAAAAGTGACACGCAATTTTGTATTATGCCGTCCAAATTGAAAATGGAAGAATGTTTTTATCTTTGTATATTTCATAGTTCTCATACATGGTGTATTCATTAAACATTATTTATGTAGGTATCACGGTGAATTATACGGTAAAATATTATTTATGTAGGTATCACGGTGAATTATAGAGTCGACTTCGATACATTTAAATCTTCCATAAATTATCACGGTATAACCGAGTGTGAAACAGATTTTCATTAAATAGGATACGTAAGTTATAAAATACTTTACGTTCGCGACAATAGTCGTCCTTCCTCTGGAGAACCCGTTTCGTCTCAATATAATCTTCTTGAAGAGAAATTTCTCGTTTCGCATTATCGTAACATTTAAAACGTTCCCGTTTCAAGTGTTGGAACGGTGTTCTAAGAACCAATGGCCGCCACGCCTGAAGCTTGTAAGTAAGCGAGTAAGTACAACGTTACCTAGACAGTCGATGGAACATCGAGAAAGAGAGACGAGAAAGAGTAACAAACAAAAGACGGTGAACGAACCGAAAATGAAGAAGAAGAAGAATGGAACGGTCGAAGAAAAACTATCCCCGTTATGTACCCGCGCCACGCCCGCGGAAATAAAATTCGTTTCCCTCTTTTCCCAGCTCTTCTTCGCCGTACTCTCATCTCATCTCGTCTCGTCTCATCTCGTTTCGTCTCGTTTCGTCTCGTCTCGTCTCGTCTCGTCTCGTCTCATCTCATCTCATCTCATCTCATCTGGAGGCTGTGCGCTTGTTGATATTCATTTGGAACGTCACTTCTACCGCGGTAACCAGCCGGTACTTGCAGAGGCTGCGTTTGGCGGAAACGATTCAGTCTTCCACCCCCCTGTTCTCCTCTTTCAGCCCCCAACCCACTCCTCAGTTGCCGGTTTTCTACGACGAGCGCAGCCGTAATGCCGGCGGCCAATGCTCGCGAAAGGCTGACTCAGGCACCGCCGTATGGCCCGGACGGTGCATCGATCGCCTTCTCCGCTGCACCTTCTTGCTTTCTCCCCCTGCCACCTCTCGCTGCTCTCGCATCCCTTCTTCCTCTCACCCTCGTGCGCTCACCCACCCCCATAGCCGCTGCTTCGCCACTTTTCCCTCTCTGTCTCGCGCACCCGTTCAACCCCTCTGTTTCTTCGCCGGCTATCCTTACCTCTATCGTTCTTCCTATCTCGCTTCTCCTCTTCCTCCCAGAACCTCAACCCCGCGTCATCATCCCCTTTTGCTTGCACCTTACGTAGTGGTATTGCCCGGTGCTGCGAGATAGGCGAGGCTTGCGCAAGAATACCCGATTTGACGATGTTATATATATCGGGGACGATGCCGGCGCAATAAAGGTTAGAACAGCGGTGTAATTGAGAAGGCAGGAGCGCAGCGATGGGATTCGCGAAATTGAAAGAGTCGAATCGATCGGCGCGGCGACGCGAACAGGGAACAAACGCGATATTCTCGTTGGCCATGTTTCGGCAACTGCGCCCCGCAAAAAGAGAGGCTCTTTCTCATTCTCTTTCTCCCTCTCTCTCGCTCTTTCTCGCTCTCTCTTGTTCGCTCGATGCGCCACACCGCAACCGGCCCGCGTAAAATATTCAACGGCGCTTCTTGTAATTGAATTACGCGTCGAGTCGAGCGAGGCCGTGCGGCATCGTGTCGTCGATAAATCAAGAAATTCCACCGAAACATGGCGTTAATTCCAACTTGCTGATTTGCAAACAGTTAACGATAATTTACGAATTCAATCGGGATGCTTGCAACGATAATTTGCTAAACTAAACGCACGTCCGTGTGTACAAATGCAGGACAAAAGTTATTCGGCGCAAAAATTCTTTTAGATTTCACCGCGAATACGAGAGAGGAAACCGGAAGAAAGCAGCAAGATTTTATCTTCCTGACTTCCTTTTCAGGCAGAAGAAAAGAGGAAAAGGGATTTCAACGACAAAAGAGAAAAACACAATGATCGTGCATGAAAGAGACGCGGTACACGGCTCCCTGAATTCTCGGCAGTTCAACTGCCTCGGTTACTGCGGGAAAATATGCAGAAACGACAAGCAACTAGGAGGCGGTGACTCGGCTAGAGAGAGATTTTAGAAGGAGAAACGCGAAACCAGGGTGCTGGCGAGGCTGACGTCGAACGTGGCCACTTCGTTCAATGGTTATTTCATTCGAGCAATGATAACATTTTCCTAACGTTTAGTTAACGGTCGCGTTTTCTTTTTGCTACGAAAAAAAGCATAACGCAGAGTCGCAGATAATAAAATGAAAAATAAATTGAAATAGAACGGAAGAAGAAGGAAGACACCGATATACGTGTTAGTATCATGATGTAAAGCATAAACTTGTAACGTCGATACGGATATCCGGTATGGGTATTATTGCCAACGGAAGTAGATTCGCAACTCGTGTTTTATGCACGCGTAAACGCGAGCAATGTGGCGAGGTTTAAACGTGTTTCACAGATATCTCGATTATCCTTATCCTCGATAAAAACACTACAACGACCCTATAATTGCTTATACTACAAGTGTAATTATATTACAGTATACAATTAATTACTATTACGAGCATATAATTAAATATATTACAGGTAATCACACTGCGTATAAAAGTGTTTCGAATAATTTTCAACGTCCAATTACAGAAAAATGTAAATATGCAAAGATAATATTCCTATCAAATGGATACCATTTCTTCTTCTACAAAAACTAATCCTTTCCGTACAACAAATGCATATACATGATATGAATCGATCATACGACTACGAAGGAAAAACATTTTTGTTTCTTATTTGAAACTGATTTCTCTAAACACGAAAGAGGAAGGTGTTCTTGTTACGTAAAGGATAATTGAGACAATTCTTTTATACACGGCGCGGGCGCTCATGCGTTAATTAGTGCCTCTGAGTCATGTACTCCAAGGATCAACGATTAAATAGAAAAAGAGATGCTGGAGTATACAGAGATAAAAATAAACGTTTAATTTATTTACCACGATAAATACATACGACACGCACTTACACGCATATTCGTACGCGTACACGGTACAACGTAATACGTTCTAGAAATCGCAATGGATGCACTGGATGCATTGCGAATTGTACATTGTAAGTCAACCCACGTACGAGTATATTATTTTCTAACAAGGAAAGACAGCTTAACGCATCGATCCACGTTGTAAAACAGCTCTATCGCTAAACTCCCTCATTCTGCGGCAATGAAAGGCCATTCATCGCAATTATTATCGTGAAACCACACAGGTAATTCTCGGAAACTCGATGTGTAGTTGCTCTCCGCAGTTACTTCTCTCAGTGCGTTCAAAGAGATTTCCATGCATTCAAGAAAATTGCCACTTACATCAGATAACTGAAGCAACCTATCTGAATGCGTTTTCACTCTGACATTAATTCGAGTACTGCGAACCGAAAATTATACTCGCGACTCTGCCGCGATCCTCTTATAATTTTGAAAATGATGAAACGCGAACACGCCAGCAGTGACGACGTATTTTCATTCGACGTATTAAGTTTTGTTCTACTTTTACTAGGCATAGAAATAATTATGTATTTTTAGTTCGTTTTAGTATTTTTCATATTTCGATCAATTTCTTACTTGCATCGCTTCAAATTTAAATATCCTTTAGCGTTAATATTTAATTTTTCAAATAACGCATCGTGCAATGTTCTGGTTGTAACGTAACACGGAAAATGATTGTAAATACAACAGCAATTAATAAGATGCACGTTTAAGATTACATTCTCTTTTAGATTTCAAGTATGTTGCTGAAGGTACTAAAATCTGTTTTATTCTTAGTGGCAGTGACATGATACCGTGATATGTGTCATGTGTAAAAAGTATCGTCAGTGGTTTGACTCTAACATGAGTCAAAACGTTCTACCAGCTGCAAAAAGTTTCAAATTCAGAAACTACAAGAACCAGTGAATCAATACGACTGAAAAATAGAAATAGAAACAAATATTTCTAATATTAACAGAAAATACCTCGGTGATTGTAAATGATTCAATTTTTGACAAAATATACGTATACATATTTCGATGAGAAAATTACCCAAAGTATGAAAACGCAGTATACTTCCTATATGTAACGTATGTTTAAGCATAAAATTTTGTTTGTAGCGTTGCTTTTATACATTAATTTAACGAATTAGAATGTTTAAAGTAGACGAACGTTTCGTTATCGTAAACTTAAAGCGCACGATAAAATTGCCAGTGATGTCGAGGTCAATCGTACTCTCCGTGACCTATGCGAACCGCCCACCTGGGTATAGCGTGTTGGTAGAGATAGCTATGATGAAGAGAGTCAGTCACTTTGCCAATTAAACAAGCTTTGAAGTTAGCTACCATGATTGATCTCGTCGAGAAGTTACTCGTTTTCAACGACACCGCGGTGCATCGGTTTGTTTACAGTCGATAAATTTCATAGTAACCGAGTCATTATGTGACAGCTAACATGTAATGTATGTACATACGTACCGATAACGCTTGATAATGTAGTTACTGAAATGCGTAATTACATCTTTGCTCGATTACAAACACCGAATAATTATTCAAACCTGTTTTCCTCTACTTGCAAGCTACCAACCGATTATTTTCTTAATCGACTCGCAATTACGGAACAGTGGGAGTCGTGACTCGTCTTATCTTCGATCTTGAGTAATTTACAAAAAGAATAGATAACTTGAAAAATGAATAATGCAACGTTTTCTCCTTCCAATCCGTAGTTCTCGTGATTTTATTCGAATAAAAATTTCACGAAGATATTCGAAACATAGGTTTTACCTTGCAAATCGATTTCGTACCGTCTGCCTATACATATACACGTGCAAAGTCAAGATCGGAGAAAATGTGTTGTCACCCGTTCCGATGGAATACAAAAATAGTTTGCGTATAGCATTGTATTCGCGCGGAGAAAGAGAGAGTGAGAGAGACAGAGCGTAATAAAAAATTAACAGCCGGTGTATAAATCACCATACGTGTATAACGTAGATACGAACAAGAAAGCTCATTAAAGTTTGACAGATGATTAAATCGATATTCCGGTGAATGTTTGTTGAGTGGAATTTGACGTCGAGACCGAATATAGATATCGTAAATATTTTAATGCGACGATGTGCCACGATACATCCCTTTAGCTTTAATCGATCCGACGAGCACACAAATTCCGTCGTTTGAATAAATCAAAAAACATTATTGATGCTCGTAACAATACATCAGGGACTGCAGCGCGCACACGCGATAGGAAAAAAACATCGATACCTCGTGAAATGCATACATTGTGCAAAATGATTGACGTTTTTCCATGTACACGCGCGGCGGTTATTCATCTAAAAATAACGTGTCGATGATAGCTTCATATTTCGCGTTAGGGTGCGCTTTATATTTCATTTCGTGTGTAACTGCGTATTAAGAAGCGCCAAACAATTAAGCGCGCTCTGTTAAATCATTGCTATTTGCGCTGTAATTACGGTATACGATATTACGAGCTGCTTCTAGTAGTTTCACTCTAGGTCAAACAATTTGTCACGAGTAACGTCTGAGTTTCAAAATTTAACCAAACGCGTAAACAAGTTACGTTCATTATACAGCGAAATACTTTTTCATCATTTTTATTGAAATTATTAATTGCGGAAGTCGATGATGGTGATGCGGTAAACAAAGTTATTATGTAGATATCTATTTATATGCAACAAGTGTATTTTTATTGCGACGTATAAAAACTTTTAAATAGTATGATCACGATATAACATTGTATACCGATATCGGTGTCCAACTATAGAAATGTAAAGAAATGTTTCATTTTATCTGTAACGTCTTTCATTTTAATGTTTAAACACCGTTCCTCCCTTTCTAATTGTTTCAAAATTCAATCTATATTTCCAAGCTCCTGATGCTTCCTATAGATCGGTTAAAAACAATAAAGATCAGATACGAATAAGAAATTAAAAATTTTAATCTCCATTAATGTGAACCTCGCTTCGACCTTCGAATCTATCGTGTTTAAAGAAAATCTTCAGCGTAAAGTCGAAGTTGGCCATAAAAAACACAGTGTTGTGAAACTTCGCGATAAACATGGCTCGAAAAAAACGACAGAACATTTCAACAGACCTAACAACTTTATACTTCGTGCAAGACAGTTCCCTTGATTTCTCCTTTCTACCGTTTGCAAGATCGACATGGACGCAGAATTCGCATCGTCCGATCACGTCACGAGCCTCGCAAAAGCGTCATACGCGATTCTGCGATGCGTATCCGGATCAGTGAACTTGCAGGCACTCGGCGAACGAACGGATGCATGTAGATTCATGGCGAACGAATGAATAGACAGACGGGATATTCGATAGGCATACGAATAGAATAATGCCTAACCTGCTGTTAAATCACTCGTTTATGTCGTCGCTACCTGCCCTTGAGTGAAATCGCGGCCATTGTGTTGGCGCTGCACGGGGGAACACCGGGACTTCCCCCCTTCTTTCACTCTAATCTCCCGTTTCAGCTTTTTCCGCAAAATCGCCCGGAGCTTGGCTGCGATTCTAAATCAAGCTCGCATTCTTCCCTACGCACCCCTTATACGGAATGTATTCGCGTACACCGCGTTTCGATCCGCTTGTATGTAGGTATATGCGTGTGTACATGACTGTAATTTAGAAAGAAAAAAAAACTCTGTGCATGTGTGAGGGGGGTGTTTCTAAAACACGTAGCTAGCTTCTTTCGAGCGCAATAAGAATATACGTAACTTTGGAATTGTTAATATGAACTTCGATTTTAGAAATGGTTACTAATTTACAGAACACGAACGTTGCTATACGTTGGCATAGCGGATCGATGAAGAATCCAAGATAGTTAGATTTTTATGAGTTACTTTGTCAATCTCTTACAAAGTCACGATCCATAGGTTATAGTTCGCGTGCAAGAAAGGCGGACTGTACTTTTAAGGAAATTCAGTTTCAATCCTAATTTTAGCTTCAATTTTCAATACTATAATATCCGTTTTGAAATAGCAACAATGGAAATACATCTTAAGAAGTTTTCTTCATTTGTAATTTTAATATATATACTCCGTTAATTTTCAATACAACCACCAGCCCTATTTGAACATTTATCGTAATACGAGCTTTTGTATATCTTCGTGATACGTTTCCGCCGCCAGTTCACATAAGCATCCTCTTACGCAATCTTTTAAATCATCGTTTGTTATAATGATCGATCGTAAACAACTCTTTAAGTTTTGCAAAATACTACAATAAATATCATTTGCGATAAATCACAGATCTCTGTAATGTATCATCACGTACAGTTTCTCTGTCCCTATTGAATTCCCACACTCATGATCTTTCAATAACTCATCCATAACTCTATTGCCGTTAATTGCTGTAATTCGGTGGTGAATTCCTTTTGAAAGAATTTTTCCAGCCTTCGAAAAGCGTAAAGTGGCATCGGTGGGATTTTCAATTCGCATCGTCAATTTAAGCGTGTGATACAACGGGAATATTAAATATTCAAGCACGAAATTTTGCACAACTTGTGCCAATACATGAATGAAGCTAGGTGACCTTCTATAAGTACGTTCCATCCTTTCATATGGCTTCTATACGTAAACGGATAGTATTTTCTGGACGTCCCTCGTATTTCATTATATTACGCCTGATGCGCAAACAACAGCGTGTTACGGCAATGAATAGCTAACGCTCGCTCTAAAAATATAAGGCGAAAGGTTAATAGGATATTACAAGAAAGACTAATTACCCCGATAGTTGGCTAAAGAAGCGTGTTGGAGATTTCGAAGGACGTACTGTAGTTTAATCGCAGATTACTTCGATAGGCATATTCGTAGGGCTCTGATGCTTTTTAATGCTTTCTTATAAATTGGCCAAGAATAGACTTCCAGATAAGACTTAATCGTGATTTCGCAGCAGGTTTGTGAATAATGATGAATCTTACCTAACCAGGTACATATAGAATTTAATTTAGCCCTGAGAGATTAAGATAAAGTAAGAAAGTAGGGAGGGAAAGAGGAGAAGACAACTGTTAGGTAGATAAATGGCAAATCGGCTTAGCGAGTGAACAAATTAATTGCTCTTCATACAAGGAAGCGTCAGTTTATTAAGACTTAATGTGACGTAACGATATTCGGGCGTTTGAGGCTCGAACGTGGGCTCCATAATTCACGATGATTCAATATCAACGAGACGGTAAGGGAAAAAAGAAAATAACGCCGTTGATGCAGCGAAGTAAAGCTCTCCGGTTGGATACATAACGTTCCAGGATTAATGCTATAAAGAAATCTCGAGCGGCGCTCGGCTCCGAGTGGATGCCAGAGGCAAGCACGAAAAACACTCGTATATTCCCGGTGCATTCTCTGTTTACGGGCTGTTAACTGCGTGCGACCGTCTCGAGTTACATCAATAAACACGTACATAGATGCGCGCGCACGTGCAGCAAGCTCAGCGCAGGAGGAAAGAGCGAGGGGGAGGGATGGGGTGGGGCGGGTGAGAACAGCAAAACCAGAGGGTGGGGGGACGAGAGTGAAGCAGAGTGCAGCGTAAAGAGCGATTGCAAGGGTGCAAAACAAATAGAAACACCGGAACGTTTTATTGTTATTCTCCGTCTCGTCTTACGTCAATAAATATTTATTGACGGTAACGCGCATGCGCGAGCTGTGCAATGTGCATCGAAATGCATTCGCATAATCGTCGATGCAGATCAAAGACAAGCGCGAACGGAGCTAGTCGCTTGTCCTTCCTCATCCCTCTTTTGTTTTCAATCGTGCTATTCAAACTGTTCCTCTCTGTACACGTTGCTCCGTCTCGCGCGCCCTCTCACTCTCACTCTTTCTTTCTTTCTGTCTCTCTCTGCACGTTTCTGTTTCTACGTGTTTCGCTTCCAGCCTTTCCTCAATTCCTTAGTATCCACGCGAAACCTCGGTGTAAGAGACTAATTGGATTGCGCCCTCCTCGCGATGCTAATGACCGTATTCCATTTCCGCGGTTCGGCCCAGTCGACGCAGTGCATCTCGTTGTACGATCTTCCAACGAGAATCGCATTACGCGACGCGGTGTATACGACCGAAAGATCGTGTTTCGTTTTAAGCGACTCGCAACCCGATTGCTTCGAAAGGACCTGCCCTATAACACTTCTGAGAAGTAATTTTCCCCTGAAAGAATTTCTTACGGTAATTTAGCAATGTCTCTCCCTCACACGTTTTCGTAAAGTTAAGCGTATAACGCGATTGTACCATTCTTTATACGCGCGTATAATTACTTTAAATGCTTGTGTTAGATGGTAACTGGTCGAATTAGAAAATAATTAGGAGCGATTTGGTATAGGGAAATATTATTCTATTCCTATAAGATACGCTACTTATATTATTATGACACACATAACCAAAGCTACTTACATGTGTTTAAAAATCATTTGGAAAGAAAAATTAAATGTAACTTATAAACAAGATACAGAGTGCGATTAAAAAGTAGCTAAGTCAAGATGCTCCAACGCACGTTTTCTCTTGTACAACTATAAACAATGTTCTACCTTTTCCATTTTTTTTTTTTTTTTTTTTCTTCGATAAGAAATCGAAGATTTCCACTAGATAGAATACCTGGAATTGCGTTATTCGGTGATTTTTGACGTGCAAATTTCTCACATTGATCGCGCGAGATGCACACCGAGCAATGTCGACTGTGTGGCGCAGTAATCATTACCGACGCGAACTGACGCAGTCGACGTATACATGAGTGACATTACCGTCAGCCAATCGACGCGTCGCAATGCACACGTCGATGCGGATGCACTTGGCGTCGCTTCGCTGTGGAAGCCGACCATTAGAATCCGTACCTGGAAACGAATTAATGGATATGGCAAAAAACTGCTTATCTGTCTAATTCACTTAGCTGGATTCTGCTGACTAACCGTGACATTCGAAAAAAATCTCACGTTGTAACCGAAAATAACATTTGCTCGACTTCCAGTTACCTAGAAATCTTTCTTCGATCGATACAAATACAAATACGAGGTTTTTTTCTTGACTCCTAATTCGACGATAATTGTCCAAATAATATCTTTAGTGGCTCGTGGTATCATTGCGAACGTAATAGCAATCCAATGAAAAAGAAATGTTTTCAATCCAATTAAGGGAAAAAACGATTAAATGGTTTAATAGCACTTTTATGGCGGAGCAATTAAATTACTTTGCTTTTACGGCACGTCTGACAATTATGCTTTGATAATGTTCGCTCTGGAGAAATGAAGAATTATTGAATTCTGTAACCGGTTTTTTTTTTTCTTTTTTTTTTTTTTTTTTTTTTTTTTTTTTTTTTTTTTTTAATAATCAATGAACGGACGTATGATAATAAAAATATCACACATTTTAAATATTTCTAATTTACTGCATAAATGGAGAGAACGGAAGCTTCCGATAAAAAAAAAAAAAAAAAGAAAACAATTTCCCATCGGTTATTAACTGTGCTCCTGCACCCTGCACTTCAATTTCTACGTGCAGCGCGAATAATCGTGAAAATACGACGCTTTTAAAAAAAATTAAAACTTCGAAACAAAAACCAGTAAAAAAAAGGGGAAAGAAAGAGAAAAAAAAAGGTAATATCGTACGAACGAATTGTACGAAAAGCGGGACGTATTGAAAGGCAGTATTTCGTGCTTTTTATTCGCTTCGTTCGGATGTATTTTTCCCCTCTCCCTCTCGCGTACGAAAAGCATCCTACAGAAACGAAAGACAATAATTTACGATAAATTCCGCTCACGTACGACTCTGCTCGTACGTACGAATCTCGATTTAGAAAATTTAGAAAACTGGTACGCTCCAGATTCGAACAAAGCACGGCTTTGCTGCTAAATAGACGCAACGAAATAACTGCGCATAAAAAAAAATCCTTCCCCTCGGGGGAGGGAGCCCGTATTATTTTTAATTAAAAAAAACCGGAACGGTTTGTTTCATCAGCCGACAAGAATGTGTTAGTGCAAAAGCACGGATTCAAATTCAATGGCGGGGTATGATGGATTCTACCGCCGCATGTGAATGCACTTTGACGGAACGCGTGTCGAAACGTTACATTTATTTCGAGATACGTGTGCGCCTGTGGTGGAGAGCGTTGCAAAAAACGTGGCTGGAAAAATGCAGTGAATTTAAAAACATGGAAAGTCAACGTGCATTTTAACGTCAACGACAGCAAGTTTTTATATAGGAGCCATCTAGGAGATCACACTCTAAGCCCGTGTAAAAGTGTATCAGACAGGTATTTGAGAATTTTTCACCCAATAGTTTTTAAGCAGGGAGAAAAAATTGTTTCCGCGATAAAGTCGTAGGACTCCTTTGCAACTTAGCCATGGTATTAAATTAAATTATTTTACGAACCACTTGTTCAATAATTTTATAGTAGCATGACAAAATACAAAAGCTCGATAAATTTCGAAACATTTGTGCGGCTATATAGGTCAATACGTATAAACATAATCTTCGTAGTACTATGCGATTCTATTAATTGAGAAAAACGAGTTAACTCGTCATTCTATTTCCCAATCTGTTGCACATATGTTGTTCGAAACTTTGAGTGGCCGTACGTTTATGCCACGGACAGGCCCGTTCCTTCTTTAGGAAATTCCCAATTACATGTTCTGCCTGAGCTGTGAAACTCGTGACTTCGAGGTCAGGTAGAAAACCCCGGGAAAGGACCAGCCGGAAGGGCACGGTGGACAGACGAAACCCAACGGCTGGTAGGGAGAATCAGCAACGTAGAAAGACAGTTCAACATCGAACATCGTACCATACGGGTGAAATACTTCACTCTCAACAAGATCTTACCACCGCCGTGCATCACATCATACGTTACGTTTATACAAGTTCAACACAGTGTTGGATTACTCTAACACTCGATATATTAAACCTCCTCCACCTTGAGCGTTAATTCATTCGAGGTACGCGATATCGACCGATCGGTTTGACCTGTCCGGTTGCTCTGTAGTCGATAATTCGCAACATATATATCCTCTACATTTTTCCCTTCATTCTTACAAAAATGTCAAATGTAAATTATAATAGAATCAATATCAATGTTTGGAAGAATTAAATTCGGACCGATTTGAAAATGACGTATTTGCTAATTTTTAATTCCGCAATTATAGGAATTTCTGGTTAGGTGGTTAACCAAATAACAGGTTAAAATCTGTAATTCTTCCTTTGTGATATACTCGTTAAATTTGACCTATATCGCCTTTTAACGGACTGTTGCGTGACTCGACGCATATTAATTCCTATTCCAAAACGTTATAAATTCTCGTGTCGTATATTCGTTTATCTAAACGTCTCCAGGAAGATCGGTATACATTTCCCCGGCGAAAATTATGTATTTCGTGATTTAAAGTGCGACGAAGGTTTTAAAATACGTATTCGATCGTATCAAGCACTCGGTATCGCGTCATGCGGACAAGAATTGGCGGAAATCGTACGGCAAAGAATCAATAAAAATGAGAATCGCGAAAACGATCGGCCGTACTCTCGCGGACAGATAAATTTCGCGAAACACCAGAGAACTATAAACGTGGGAAATTTACGCGTCCCGGGGTTATTGAAGACTTGGCACGAGTCGCGAAAATATTTTCCATTCCACAGGCACGCGTTTATATGATCTTTATGCGACCATACAGCACCGGCGACATTTACTTTTAGGAATGCTTGCATTAGCAGCGTCGCTGATGAAAACACCACTCTGCGCCACACAGCACCGCGACGCCGTCGAAATATAGCTCGATCGGAAGCGTGTCTTGTCGCGAACGGGAAATTTGTTGTTAGAAGCTATATGTTTGCAACGATATTTTCTTTGTGTTCGCATATTCGTATTTCATCGATACGCGAAGTTATTCTCGACTTAATGTCGGATAAAAAGAATGAGAAAGTGTTTATTGAAACAGCAAAAATACGATCGTCCTACAATGGAATAAGATAAACATAATGATGTATTATCGTACGATACGTTTCTTCAGCAGCGCATTGCAGTAAAATTTACGATAATTTGTTTTCGTCTGTCCTTTCTATAGAATCAAAAACGCGAAATGTATTTCTGAAAATAAGCTCCTTTTATTAATATTTATAATAACATAAAAAAGAGATTAAGATTTACAGAATGAGCAGCTCGAAAGTTTACGTTCTTAAGGATGAATGAACTTTTTGTAACTTTTTAAATCTATTTGTCACAATATACATATGTATGGAACAACGAGCGATATCGCCAAGTCTTGTAAAACTTCGTCATTTATCTTCTCATGTTTTTATAACACCGTATAATTTTATTTATCTCTCCATTGTATCTGTCTTCTGGCATTCTAACGGAGACAAAAATGAACCGAGGTAAAAATAGAGATAGAAACATTACATGACACAAACCTGTATCCATGAAGTGCAATGAAAACAAAATTGATTTCTTATTTTTTCTACTATCTATAAAAGAACGGTTTGTACATAACGTATATGAGAAAAATGTACGAGTACGGTATCGTCCTGATAAATTTTATAATATTTCCCATCTTTATAACGAGACTTATCTATCAAATCCGCATTCTCTTATCTGCACTTATAGAACAATTTTCTAAAAATCAATTATTCAAGTGGCAACGTACATAAACAAATTCTACCCTGGAAGCAAATTAAATTTATCTTTTATATCTTTAAAAGATACAAGGTAAAAGTTATTAATAATTTCAATAGGAATAAAAGCGCACTTAAGATAACGCTTTCAGATTGTCAATGTAAAGTTATCTGAACTTATCGATTAGATCTAATTTAATTTAAAATACGAAAGAAACATACGAGATTTAATAGTGAAGAAAGAAATGCGACGATCTTTAGCGAAGGTACTTGCCATCTCTAAAATACGTATTTCGATATAACAATTACTGGAAATTCTATCCGCTTTTCAAAAGGAAAACCCACAGAAACGTATGCGCGGTGTTTCGAAACGAACGTAATAAGTGTATCGTTACTCAAAGTAAAACTTTTTCAAGCGTGTATGTATCAAGTATTTCTGAAAGCACCGACAAAGCACAACGACAAATGGAATACAATTTCGCAGATAAAAATTCAAAGCCTTTCCTCGATATCACGGATTCTCCACACGAGTAAACACGACCACGATCTCTCCCGAAAAAATGAAAAAAGAATACTAAAAAAAAAAAGAGAGAGCGAGAGGAAGAAAGAGAGAGAAGGCCTGTTCAGATGCATCGGTCCGTTGATTACACACGATCCCCAAAAATCTGGAACGAACATGTGCGCAATGTTGCAGCAGAACCAGACGAAAAAGAGCGGATGATCAATGTCCGTGGCGCCGAAATGCACACATTCACGCTCCTGTCTCCATTTCATCGACCCAGTACACCGCTTGCCTCTCACTCTCTTTGTAAAGTTTTCTCGATCCATCGTTGCTAGCTAGTTTTCCGGCCGGCTTTCAGCAATAACCGTGCCTAGCCGAAACGTGACGGCTACACGTGACATAAATACGTGTTCCATGCAGCGTATAGCGCATTCACCGCATGCGTATGCACGTGAACATGTGCGTACACATGCTAGCGCATCGTGACCGAACCTGGGACCGCGTACGTGTGTCGATGCTCACGCCTACTACGCATCATGTGGCCGCCGTATGCGTGACCCTCTGTACATGCGTAAAAACGTGCATGCGTGCTCCAACCCGGTGAATTCACGTGTACATGAAACTCGAATGCAAAGAGCCGCGCGCAATCGCATCGCGTGCCACCATTGCGTTCCATGCAATCACCGTGACTCAAGATCACGGTGCACGATCCGAGTCTCGGCCCCGTAGGGGAAAAGGGTTCGCTCGATTTAATTGTCGGATCGAGATTTCATAGCAAGCGAGTTTTATTCGCCGACCAACAGGCAAGCTTAATTTAAACTTTAATACTCGACGAATAAATGTTCCGGCTTTGTTCGAGCCGCTTAACGCTTCGAGCATCGACGCTTGTGTCTTTGTGCAGCAATCGTTTAAAGCGCCGCAGACGTAGATTCGTGTATTGCGTAAATTATCAGTTAAAGAAAATTTTAATATTCCGCGTATATAAGGATGTCGAGCTTCAAATAAAATAAGAAGCGTAAGAAATTATAGATACGTGTAGATCTTGCAACGTCCGTTCGCGTAAAGAGAAATGTTTTAGCCTGTATGTGCGTACCTACGCATAATCAAACGTATCTCACATAAAGAATACGTTTCTCTGCCAAGGTACGTCCCTTCCGTAAACATGAAATTCACTTTCATTTATATATAGTAGTTTGATAAATCTTTGACTAAATAATGTTCCAGGGCAAATCAGATCTAGGCTTTTTAAAAATTCTCAACCTCTGTGGATCGCACAACTATTACATTTGCCAAACGGGAAACTACAGACGACTGTATAATCTTTCTCCTTGGAAACGAATGAAATTTCGGTTATAGAGGACTATTCGGTACTTGGACGTGTGACTGCAACTGCAGCCTTTAAACCTCACGAATACATCGCCATCGTTCATTCCATCGTTTATTACCCAGTAAAAAATTGAACCTTGCCATTGTCGACTATAAAACGCCAAGAATAACACGAGGGTCACATACCAACGAAACAGCATTACGATTAACGCTTGGACGCGTACAGTCACATCGTCGCGTCGCGGTAGAAGCAACGAAGAAGAAAAGTTGCACTCGCGAAAAGTCTCACACGCTGTACCGTAACGGCCGTGAAACCACCGTTGCACGTATTTTAACAGAGAATTTTAGGCCGTGAAACGGTGAAATTGCGCCACGACCGATTCGTTGTCGACCTCTGAACGCGCGTTTAGTACGGCAACGCTCGTTGTATCGTATTGACGCGTGTACAGGTGTACGTGTTGCGCGTAGGTGTACAGCGTACACGTGTGCACGTGAGATACAAACCAGCCGACCTTGCACCCACCCTCGCCCACCCGACAAAGCCGATCTGCCTATTGATTACGGGGGCGCACACTTGCCAATTTATCCGTAGGCAGAAAACAACACGCGAACGTGCCTGTACGTGACAATGGAAAAGCAGGAAACCCCGATTTCATGCAATCAATGAGCACTGGCGGCGTCGTCGTCGACGACGCCGAGGCCGGCACGGATTAATCCGGCTTTACGACGTACTTTTTGTTCACCCTATCTCCTCTTCCTCTTTCGCTTTCTCTTCGTTTCTCTCCTTTGCTTTCCTACCACTTTCTGTTCGCTGCCACCCCCTCGTCACCGGTATTTGCTTCAATTTCTCTACACCTCTCTGTCCCTCTCCTTTTCTCTTACCAAAGCATCCGTTTCGTCCTCGTATCCCGACAGCCAGTTCTCGCATCGAAATACTGCAGAAAGAGCACATTAAGAGACGAATGCCTAAGTCGGTTCGTTGCGCCAATTACTTCCCAGACGATTGTCGTTTCCTCTCCACGCTTTTCGTGTTTCCCTTCCGCGCTCCCTTCCCATTCTCGCAATATTATTGTCCGCGTGCCCTTTTGCCGAGTAATTACCGCAAAGCTGCGCCATATCGCTGCGTATCATAACCGTGCTCAAATGTCGTCGCGTCTCTCTGCTCTAACCATCCGATAAACGCTTAAACGTCGACGCACGATGCTTTCGGGGATCGACGATTCCGCGTTACTAATTTTAATCGCGATGCAACGTACCAACTATATTAATTATCCTTCGTCTCGTTTATCCTACTCGCACAGCCCTCTTCTATAGAAGGTCGACGTTTTCTCACGATATACATAGCGTGAAAGTTGAATTACTGCGGCAAATATATTCGTGTAACAGTTAAATCTTCTTTGAAAAACTTTAGTGGATATGGAAGGAACCGAATCGATTATAATTAATAGATACCGAATCGAATGGTATTTCTTGACGTAGATCCACGTTCCTGATACCACTGTTTACTTAACACGATGGTTATCGCAGGAATTTTTCCTCTTCGTGTATGGCTTTACAACTGGAACCGTACGATTTAAATGTAAACGCTACGTTTACACTCCCATCACGTCTCCCATCAGCGCATTAAATAGAATTTGAACCTACTATGAACGGATCGTGATCATACTGCAACTGCATGTGTAACATAAATCAAGTCTGGAAGCATAATGTATTACAACTAGCACTTTCCCTCTGTACTCGGTATAAATTTAATCGTCCAGTTGCAGATTTCAGTTGCGTACTTGGCGGACGTGTAAACATTTTCCTAAATAGGATGATCGAAATGGTATGAAATTTCCAAACCATTATTTATTCTATGATTGAAAATTATAAAAATTCCGAAGAGTTTTCCACTACAATTAAAATATCTTTGTGCGTAGGCAAAAATATTACGTTCACGTTACGTTAATCTTGATTGAGAAAAAATAAAATCTGGACAAAATTCCAGACTATACTCGTTGACGTCTTTATTATATTATAGAACCACCGTTCGGCAATTCAGAAGTTTCTTCGGCCGATTTCTCTTCAGTAGGGCGGGCTTTTAAACATCTTTTTGAATAACGATGCAAATTTCAAACAAAGACGCTCTCTTGAATTTTATTGAAATTAAAAACGAATAGTTCGAAAATAGAAGGACGCTTTTAAAGGCGCGTTTAAACGCTTCCTCGTAATTTGTATTTTCGAGTAGCGTCATCTTGAAACCATTCGACGAGAAAGTTTGCACCGTTCGAAAATATCACGAACGTCGAAAGTTTAAGCAGCCCCGTAAGAAAAAAAGAGCGGGGTATAAGAGCGAGGGTGAGGAGTTGAAGTTTTCACGAGGGAGCCAAAAGAATTCAGAAAGGTACCGCAAGTTTCACACAGTAATTTTCAATTATTAAATAACATGACCCCGTATACTTTCAGTAAATAGTATCTATGTATACGTAAAATCATGACCAAAGTCAGCCGTAAAATTGCGTGAAAAAAAGAATATCCCGTTTCGCGTGTTCCATTTATTCGCGCTGAAAATACTAAAAAAAAAAAAAAAAAAGAAAATATTTCAGCAGACTTTTCTATATTTTTTTATTGTAGTTAAAGTATAAAAAAGAGAAAAAAATTAAACGTAAATACGTAAGATTGAATTTTATGCACTAACGTAATTTCAAGCGACTCTTTATAAATTAAACACAAACTTTTTTTTTTCTTTTGAAACATCGATAAGGAAACTAAACTACTAAAATAATTCTACTGATAGGCGATTATCAGTAAAATTTTCTGTTAACTACAAATGAGATAGGTACTGAGTCTCCCTCGACGACTAATGAAATACGCTATTATTTTCAAGGTCAACTGCTTTATCTTCGGTTGTATCAGCAATTCGATAGAAAGTATGGTTTTTCCTATTTTGCCCATCTGCTATCGCTTTACAAATTCAAAACGTTATATTTTTCCTTGACATTTGTCTACACGATCGTTACTATTATTCAAATTGCGACACGTGTTTTATTGAATACTTTACCGTAAAAAATGTCTCGTTTCTAGTAAGATTTTTAATTGAAACTTTTTTTTTTTATTGTAAAATTAAATAGCCGCCCAATTCCGTTATTATAAAGAAACGATAGAAAATAATTGGAAAAGATAATATTGTAATTAGCGGATAATAAAAAATATAACGATAGAAGAAAAATTTAAATTTGTATTTAAATTTTTCCACTTTTCACGCCCAAGACGGTAAATAAAATTGCGGATGTTTATGCATTTATAGGAGATCTAAATGTGCAAAGAACGTACAGGATACGTGCAATATGTAAAAATACGCAAAACACCCAAAGTAAAACGCTTGTTGTAACGTTTGGAAGGCGAGACAAATTGCTATATACGCAGCTTCCATTTCTTCAGTTTTGTTTCATTAGAAATCTAATAGTAAACGTAATAGTGGAATAAATAGTGGTACTCTGCACTAATTGAAACCAAACCTGATTTGTCAAGGCACGAGGTAAAAGGTAATCGAGATGCTAGTCGCATCCTTCGACATTCACGTTAATCGATTCGACTGTGAGCTATAGGAATAATTCATACATGGAAGATTATGTGCCGACGGTACGCAAACGAGTAAATTTATGCGTCAACAGAAGATAAATTCAGATCGTATTGGTAAAAAGTACAGTTCAAACGAATAAATTTGAGTTTCTGTCACATCTCCGATATCGAATGTTTTCGTTTCATTATTTACTTCTATTGCGGATAGCATGGAAATTCGCTATTTTCTCCTTTAAATAAAAGACAAACTGCATTAACCTCCTGGCTATAGGTAAAAGCTCAATGATATTTATGATAATTAGCATTAAGAATTGCGATACGGAACTGAATTAAAAAGGAGAATGTTTCGGATCGTAAATAGAAGAAACAATAATAAAAGAGATTAAATAATACGTTAAATGAATTTATTATATTGTATCTACGATTTTATGGAATTTTTTATCAAATTAAATAAAGCGATTTGTTCACAATGTAACAATTTATTACGAAATTTTGAAATTAATAAAATAAAAATATAAAAGACTGTTAATATAGAAATATTTATTTATTACGGAGAAATTCTCTCTCTCCCTCTATTTCTATAGCAGTGAACGGATATTAAATAATATTAATATATGTACGTATAATAACATTTATATCAGAAGAATTTTATTTTTTTAATTAAAAAGACACAAATTCTGGAAAATAATTTTGCACCGCCCGAAGCAGACAATGTAGTTATGTAATTCTATTCTGATAAAACAAAAAATGTACGTAAAAAAAAAAAACAAGCAGAAAAGACTGCTAAATTTTCATACGTATATCCTGGTTTTTATAAAGTTCATTTTTCAAACATTTTTCAAATTGAACATTTGATACAATGCCACGACTCATATTCAAATTTTTAAAAAAATAATCGTTATACCAAATACGTTGCACGATAAGATATTAAAAAGATCTATAGAAATATGTAAAAATTACTGAAAGAGCCACTTTAATTTGGCTCGTTAAAAAAACCAAAATAAAGGAACTGAAGGCGCAAAGGAAACCCAAGCCGTGTTTGAGTTAGGTCAGTGCAAACACTTTTACAGGTAGTAAATGTGAAACCAGTAACAAGCAAAGGTTAATCCTTTGAATCCATTACCTAAACACTTCTCGTGCTTATTGCATGTTCTCTCGTAAACGGAAACATGATATATTATTGTTTGAAGGACAATCAGTAACTCTGTTAGCACTTCAAAAGAACCGTAAAATGTCCTGCTACAAGAACGACTAACAATACAAGTTTACTTTACAGACGCGATACAGCCTCTATTCAAGCATAGCTTCTTAAGCTTCCTAAGCTTCTTAAGAATATAGATATAGATACTATTCTTTCAATCTTCGACATTCTATGAAGTTTAACACCTTCGAGCATAATTGAATAGACACTTCACCGAACGTTTAAAATGCAAACAACTATTTTGAAATGTTAGTATCAAGATGAATTAAAAGTCACTGCACGGATTATTACTAATTCTAATGTTCCTCTAATTCTCTATTTAAAACACAGTAAAATGACAAAAGCCAATAATTAACTTTTAAAGAGCCGCAATAAAGCAGAGGTTTCGGTTTTTATTTTTATAGGGGTTGCGTACCAAATAAGTGTTTCTTTGGTTCTATAGAGACCACTAATTCCGCAAAATTTTCAAGAAAAGAAATCATCATCGCTTTCTTGCTCTGTTTACTAGCAGACATAAAAACGTCAGAAAGATCAATTTAGCAAGGTGAAAGTGGAGACTTTGGCCTTTAAAGTAACCTCAAGTCCATCGTTATACGACTTTTCTCAACGAAGTTATAACAGTTCAGAAACCGAGAATTTTTCAGGAAAAATTTCTTGACTTTCCGATTTTTCGTACGATTAGACTGCGGATATTTGCGTAAATTCAGGGCTTTATAAACTATTAACATAAGCGAAGAAATAGAACCTAAACAGGGACTTATTACGCCTATTGTGTTTCTCGTATTTTACATATCTTTGCATATTACGTGCATTTTTGCACATTTAAATCTCTCATAAATGCATAAATGTCGACAATCTAGTAATAACTAACATTAAAATACTATTTCATATTTTTTTTCCTTTCTCGTTTTTTTTCAATATGAAAATTCAAACTATTCCCTTGTAACGTGTTCGATAATTAAATGGAATGAAATTAATTTAATATCAAAGTGAAATTACAACCTTACTAAACAGAAAGAAAAGAAATATCTAACAAGATAACCGTAGTAAAATCTACAAGCAGCCAATTACTAAAATGAAAGGATGTAATCTTCATATTCAAAGGCAAATTCACGTCAATATTTTATGTCCATAACGCTGGTAATTGAACGGTTTATTCCGTGTCCCAGCTAACGCCACTTTCCACGCTACGATGACGTAAGGTGCTCCTTTTCCAAGAAAACAAATTAAAAAGATTGTCATCGGTATCGTGGCCCATGTTAATCGTGCAAGTAGAAAGCGGGCAGAATACATCGTTGCTTTATCTCCTGATAAGCCGATTTCGCTGGTTGACCAGCTTTTATATCCCTAAATCCCATAAATTAGCCGAAACCTATTAATAGAAAACGGACACGTCAACGAATGATTTCTAAACTCCGCCCAATACAAGGAGAAAATTAAATCTCGACACGTGTATACTATTTTGAAATGCGGCATTGTGTACAAAAGGTCATTCGCGATAGTGATCTCATAATGCCAACTAATCACATTTTTAGGAAATACTCGCAGGGGATGTTACGCAGGAACGAATTTCTGAATATTTGCTTCTCGATGATAATGATTTATGGTCCCTCTCTCTCTCTCTCTCTCTCTCTCTGTCTTCGTTTACAAATCTCGAGAAATTAATGAAGTTCTAAATTACACAGTATAACTTTCTTAATTTTCACTTCAACGCGTACAAAACGAATCGTGAGACAAATGGAAGTCACACATGTGAGTAACTCGTTTGAAATATTGCAAACAGAATGGTAGATAATAAGAATGAATTTATTGCAAAAGTACTGTTACTCGAAGAAATGTCTTAATTATTGAGAAAATTAAATGTCGCGCAAAGTATCAATTATTTTCAATTCATCATATTTTTGGCGTGAAGTAGCAACGATTCTTGAATCGAATACGTTTCAAGGAGCTGGAATAACACAAAGTTAAATTACGCGTTAAATAACATAAAATCAAAACAGAACATTTCTATTTGTGAGCGTTTGCACAATATGTAAGCACTGTATATTTGATACATGTTTTATAAGACCTAGTTTTAGCTTGGCGTAACTCGATTCATGAAATACAATGAATTACTCGATCACAATGAGTTATTATCCTCGTTAACCGACAACTTCCTACATCGTGCCTGAAAATTAGTAGCTCTATCATCGAAAACGACTGCAATATCATTTTCAAAGCGTTCCCTTCGTTCGAAGCGTTCTACAACGCGAAAATTCCACCGACGAGGTTGCATCGAGATTGATTGTGTCTCATTAATGCGGTGACGTGTATCGCCGTGTACCGTTTACGAGGACAATGTTAGGCGAACGTGAAATTAAAATTGTACCGCGCGGTATTGCAAAATAAGCATAAAAAATTCACCGCTATAAATCGCCAGGGCGGCGTGCAAGCATTTTATCGTTGCACTAAAAGCGTTTTAAAATTAAAAGCGACATTATCTAGACTTTGGTTAAGCGAAGCTCATACAAGTTTTACGAGCACCACTGATACCTCTATAAATAGTTTGGGTATCAAAGATCTCGCGTTGTTTGCCGTTCAAAATTAATCTCGTCAACGTATATCCGACATAGTAAGCGTAGTTAGAAACGATGATAATCGGTAATACGACTTATTCGTGATCGGGCAATATTAAATTCCGTGTAGTGGTACATGGCCGAAATAATTCCTGTAGCGCGTCTAAAAGAACCCGCATGAACCATCCAATCGATATGTGCAATGTCAAGTGCCCTGCCCCTTTACATCGCGTGAAAGCTCAATGAATCTATTTAAAGATCACATTACGATCACGCTGTCATCAAAAAACGAACGAACGAGCGCCGTATCGGAGTGTGAAATATGCATCATGTATAGCTACTGTATCGCGCGAGATATTCGATTCGTACAAGTCTCGTTATCTTTTATCAATTTGTCGTTAATTTATCTGCGTACGTTTCAAATTCCAGTACTCGTTTATTACACTGGGATATTGCAGGCACGTTAATTATATAAGGAGAACGACAATTTCTTACGATCATGCTAAGCTTGATACGATTAAGAAGCGGTCACGATCACGATCTCGATCGCGCAGACTATTCGAATATCGGTCGGTTCCATGCAAACGACATTTGTGTGGGAGAGGTTCGTTATCAGTACAAATTACCTGTGCTCCTACGCGTTTAATTTAGTTCGCAGCGTGCAATAATAATGCTCACACGACAGCCGTAATTGCGTTGGATCGATGATAACGATTCAAGATCCAATCACGGTATGTCAGTTTTCGACGAAATGAAAACAAAAAAGCATTTAGATCGGGAAACGAGTATCAACGAAACGAAATATTTAAGTCAGTCAAGTTCCCCGGAAATTTGATCAACATGAAATTTCACGTTAAATTAAGTTTCATAATATTTGCATAACGTATGAACTGTTCCTAATTACAGGATAATTCAGATAGAAATGAACTAATGGACCGAGCAAAATGGCCAATGCGTCACAGCTGCATTATTATAGCGATTGTAATTAAGCACGTCTGTGAATTTTACATTATATTTCTATAACATTTTCACAGACATTAATTCTTTAATTACTAGTAAAGATAATGTTATTTCTCATAGCCGTAAGAGCTAGTATTATCCTGTGGTTTAAGATGCTGTAAGATCTTATTCTATTGCCTGAAAATAAGTTTCTACTTATAGTACGTAGAATGGGCGATTTTCAAGAAAATCTAATAGATCAGCTTAATGCAATAATATCATTTTTGTTGAAAGGTCAGATGAACCAAAGCAAATTTGTTTTCGAAGCTATTTATAACGATAGTGTGTTGTAATTACCGCACGTTCTGAGAAGATAACTTCTTGTTAGTACAACACTGGCAAACATAATAATTCAAGCATCTAAAATACAGTAGACTTCTTATTATACATTAAGCTCCACTTTAATCGATTATATCTTTTATTAACAGATCCATGAAGAAAAAAATCCAGTCAAACACAAGTGAATACATTTATATTAAAATGACATAAAAGGGAAATTAGATATACGTATGAAGAGGCTAATTCAGAAATTCTGTTTTCTTAACATTATAATTTAATATGACTTATTATTAGAATTAGCAATTAGCAAACTGTCCAAATTATTTATTTCTCACCTAAATTCATAAATATTCAATATATATTATTTGTCATAATATATTATATCTATATGTAATATGTAAATGATTAATATCATACGTGCACATATGCATATATTATTTTATTTACACGCTACAAATGATATTGAGCGTATATTTTCAGATTAACCGGCTAGCCATTTATACAGCGAAAGTACAACCCGCAACGGTCGATTAAGAGAAATCCATCTGTTTCAAAATTACCTTAATATCGTAAATTTAACCCTTTACATTCCACCGATGTCGTTTCGGCGACATTTATAACGCGCAAATTATTATATCATGTTGTTCTCGAATGTATACGATAAAACAGTCAGAAAGATTATTGTACATGCATAAATAAAAATTCACCATCTCTTTATCCTTTCCAAGCATAAGTTTTAGTTTCAAAAAATGCTGGGGTTGCTAATCAACTTGCTTTAAAAATTCCCAACGCATGAATGATTAAAAAAAATGTTAATGAATAAGATAATATTTTTATTCGCGCCAGGAAGAAAGGTAGTTCTACAAGTACTCGTAAAACGTAGAAAATGAATCACCAAGATTTATGTGCAAAAAGTGCGATCGAACAGCGCTACGCATGAAAATTACCCGCGCGAGTAATCGCAAGCAAACGAAGATTTTTCAAGTGTTTAACGAAGACTTATCACAACAATGTTTAAAAGTATCTTTGTTTAATCAGAATGAAACGACGAGTACGCGATACACGCATCAGCCGTAGAACCAGGTGCGTATTCTCGATGTTATCGACTCAGAAACACGCCACGCGGCGCCGTAGTGCGTACAATCAGCACAGCTATAAATTACACACCGCGTGTATTCTTGCGCGTAGATCTTCGACGCCAGGGAACTAAGGGGGGAGCAAAACAAAAAAAAAAAGAAAAGAAAAGGAAAGGGAGAGAAAAAAGCCGGCAGAGAATATACAAGAAACGCGTGTACGCGATCGCAAACGTGCGCCAATGACGATAACAAATTGACACGAACAACGAAACAGGAACATCCCGATCATCGTTTATCTTCACAGCGAACGATTTTATCGTACGAGTACGAGGAAGAAAAGAAAGCGATGGTAACGTCGATCGATCGGCTGCGATGAAAATTCTGATCAACGAGACGAACAACTTAAAAACATTCGGTAAACTCGATACGCCCCGTGGAACGTTATTTCGACGATCGATGCCAACCACAGTTTCTGAACAAGTGAAAACTATAATTAGCCCATTACTCAATACAAAATGCGTCGAAAGCAATTCAGGACCTTGACGGAAATAAGACCGTCAGGCGATGGACGTTATTCCACGAGAATTTGATTTAAGATTTAACCAGCTGATATAAATATTTGATTTAACGATGCTCGTATTCGATTAAATAAATTTCTTAGACCACCTAGCACAGATCGTAAGGAACAGTCAAATATGGTCAAACAATATCTTTTGTTACCATTTATATATCTTAAATACCTTTTTGTTAATTCTTAAAACTTCTAATCTAAATGTACATTATATTTTAGACAATAATTTCACATTTGGCTCAACAAACGGACTCTCTTAATTCACTTGGTAAAATTTATATAACAATCCTCCTGTTAAACGTAGAATAAATAGGTAGATAAATTGGGAATACATTCTTTTTTACATTTAATTAAAATTAACCCACTGGAAGAGTTAATTAGATTAAGATTAAAAATAATCAAGATTCGATCGTACGATCAAGGAAACCAAAATTATAACGGATAGAGATCCATTGTTAAACATCGGATGATAAATTAGAAACGAGCGAGAAGACTACTTGTTTCGTGACAAACGAGAGCTCCGGTCGGTAAAGAAAAAGGAGGTTGGCAACGGTCGTAAAAAAGACAGCCCTCAGGTTTTAATAAACGGGCCAGAGTCAGATTAGTCTGAATTGAGTTCCACCCCACCTTAGAGGAGTCCACGAAATACGAGTGTAGATACATAGACACGGAGAGGTGGCTTGCAGATTGTACTAAAATTGCGAGTCACGGGAATTTCCATCGGTATGGCCAGCCGACCTCTGCCAGTTTTTCCCATCTCTCTCTCTCTCTTTCTCTCGTATTCTCAAGGAACAAAGTTGCAAGGATTCAGGGAGAGAAAGTTAAGAGGAACAGTCGGACAGGAAACGTGAAAATGCGGCAAACACAATGAAACTATGAAGAACGTGATAGGGGGTAGAATGGAACCATAGAATAGGAACCATAGAGAAGAAAGGAGAAGAGAAACACTTGGCGTCCACGGCGACAGAAGGCTTTGGGTTTACCGCTGTTTCTGGTTTTCTCGTATCCCATTTACAGGATCGCCCTTCTAGAGCGTCCCTCCCTGTTGAAAGAGAGGCAACTTTATCTCAGACCTTCCCGAGGCAGAACATCGCGGTAACTAAGTACCCCAGCCACGTGTGCCTCTTCTGCTAGATTGACCCTGGCCACGATTATTTTTTCATTCATCATCGGGCAACATGAAATATTTGACTTTTTCGAGCTCATATTTCTCCAAACGAGGAACACGTAGGAAGAACACCAATTATGGATTGGTGTCGCGAAATACTGTAGGACTCGAACGAAAAATTCAGATTCAACTCCTGCAGGATTCGAACACCCGATCGCCGGTTTCGTAAGCAGTGGGAATTACCGTTACGCTACCGACGTTATGAGAAACTCGTTCTTACTTAAACCTTCTGTTAAGTTCGTCCGATCCTCGATTATACACTTGGATAGCACATATGTCTATCCTATAGAGTGTACTCCTGTTTGTCCACAAGTTTCAAAATCTTTGCTACCATAACTCTTTTTTTTAATAACTGTCAGTCTTTTCTTCTTTTTATTCTACTTTTCTTGCTCACAGACATAAATCAACCGCGATACTTCGTAATTAAATTGATTCGTAATAGATAAAAAAAGAAAAAAGAAGAAACGTCGTGTTAGAAAGAGTATTAAGTCGAAAACATACCAAAAATTAAGGAAACACAATTACGCGGCAAATAATGCAAAAGAGGTAACAGGATTAGATAGGAAATTTTCTCAACTTTAAATCACCTTGCGAAACCTTATTTAAATGCAGGTTATAAATTTCGTATCAACGGGGAACGAGTACGTATAACGTACAGTGTACAGTCTCCCGTGATATCAATCAAACTCGATGACTCACGAGCATCGTTCCAACGTACGATGTATCACGGGCGCATCCCGAGGCTAACGAGGAACGATGCTAAAATCTAAACTACATCGAGCCATTGACGAGGTATACAGAGTTCGCGAGAAAAACGAAAAACGAAATGAAAGAAAGAGGGAAGAAAAAAAAAAGAGAAGAGTGGATCTTATCGCCGCGACGGTTATGCAACTACGCCGTAGAATTAACAGCTTCGACACGCAACGATGCACCTGTATAGCGATTTTCGTGACGTACCGGTGATTTGGCGTGTTTAGCAAACGACTTGACGAGTCATTAAACAGAGAACACTGGCAATTAATTATCACGTTTGCGTAATCGCCGCTCGACGCCGGTGGAGGTGTGGTTGCGCAACTATCGCTCATTCTGTTCTCTCCTCTCGTCTCCTCTCGTGGCCGAGCGATCCCTCTCTTTATCCCTTTTGCTCGGACCGGGGCCCTGCTGACCCACCGCCCTCGCCTCCGCCATTTCCTTCAGCATCGTCCCAAAAGCAACGGTCTAATCGTTCGTGCTGCTAACCTTAATTTTCCATCGCCACACATACGCTACCGTTCGTAAAATATCCGGACAGTTTGATCGATTAGTGGTAACAGTGTTTGCATTTTACCAAAGTGTATAATATACGAGGGAATTAACGACCGTAGACATTTACGACCTCTTTTTCGAGATCGATAGACTAGAAATTGGAATTGTCTGTTTAAAAAAATTACCAGTATTATTGGTTTCGATTAAGTTCCATTTAATTAGTTTGGTATCATTAGTTAGAATGAAAATCGTCAATGTGCTCGATGATTTTAGGTACCACCGCTTGAATTTATGTACCTGGAGGTTTTATCAGTTTGGAAGAATATTCTTTATCTGCTTTATGGTTTAGGAACTGGGCGATCTGAAGATAAAACTTTTATTGTTACATCAAACGTTTACGATTAATAGGGACACAGAAGAGTGACAAAGTTACGTGGAATTACAAATGACTGTATAGCGTTTCGTGTATCTTGAAATCGTTCGTATTTTAGTTACTCTTGGTCGATGCAAAAATTGCTTCATACAACGAACTTTACAAAATTAAAGTTAAAATATCTTATAAACCGTAAGACCGCAAAATTATCTTATAGAGAATAAAAAGGAACAACGACTAATGTAAAAAGAGACACGTATAATGTTTGCTATTAATACTCCAACATTAAAAAATTCACAAAATGATGAATCTTCTCTTTTGGGAGATACACGCGATTTTTGTTCGTCCTATTCTAATTCTTAAAATTATTACTTCCATCGGTACATATTATCTCTTAATAGCCAATTTTCTATTATTTTCTATTATAGATGTTTATGCAATTTATAAGAAATTTAAACGTTTCAATTTGTACAGAAAGCATATGTCATGCAAAAATATCCAAAATAAAATACTCGTAATAAATAATATTTACAGGATGAACGAAATCTTTATTATTATTATTATCCATTTCTTTAGCTATGCTCGTAAAACTATGGACTGGCATATACCTTCTATTCACAGATATCGTAACAACGAAGTATAAAATAAAAGCGTAGATCCTCTTAGCCGTAATTTCTTGATTAAAAAAATAAAGTTCTTCGTGTCAAAAATAAACGAGTACGTATTGGAATACTTTTTAGTAATGTACATAATATATAGACATCGTATACTGCGAAGCGGCCTGTTGTTTTTCCCTTCGATCGATCTTCATTGATTTCACGGCAGAGCCACTTTTCCTGCCAGCCAACCGGCGGCCGTTTGTGTTACAAATGAGCGAGCGATTCTTCGCTCGATAATAATCGCCGTACATCAACACGCAAGAATGCGGTAGAATATGATTCTATTAAAAGACACGTTCACCAATGGGGAAAGAAGATTAAATGCCGTGACGAGTCGTCAGCTCTACGATGCATTTTAGAAAGCGGTACACGTTCTAGGAACATTTCGATTTTAAAATAACGCGCCACGCGCTGCCAGACCAAGTGAGAAGAAGATATACGGAGAGCCGTGAGAGTAAATGCGACAGGTATTTTAGGAGTACGAAATGATACGTGAAAGTACATGAGAAAAGCATGAATAGTCATATGTATTATCTTAAGTACTACCTATTCTATATTTGTTGAGAATGCTACTTTCGCTTAAATGTTTACGATTAATATAATTGTGAATTTTAATATCTTCGGTACAAATTCTTCTCTGTATTTCGTGGAAAATACTTTATCTTATATCTTTGTGTATACATATTTTAGAGAGACAAGATACGTTCGTGACTTGAATAAAGCTTTCTTTCTTCTTATGAAGATTATGAGCAAGTATACATGAACTAATTGTGGTACAAGTCTACTAAATTGTAAAAAAAAAAGTATTCGATGTTTCAACTTTCAACTCCGAGGAAGATACAGCTGTAATGCGCGCTTTTGCTCGATGAAAATAATTAGAGACTTCGTTGAAGGCATATAAGCGTTCGTAGGCCACAGCAATGGAATTTTTTTCCACGCATATATGTATGTGTTCATAAGCGAAGAAAATTGATTTTGCTTCACGCATACAGATGCCCATAGCTTTATAAAAGTATTTTTAATCAGCACTCTTTTCACAAAGGAAAAAAAGAAGTTTCTGTCTTTCTCATTTGCGTGTATAGAAAGTGAATAGCTCGGAAGAAAAGGTTCATTTGTAAATGGTATTAATATTATTTCACTTTTCATGAATCATACTATTAAAGTAATTGCATACACGAATCGCGTATAAATATGTAATTAATCCTTAGGCCAGAAAGGTACACAAAGTAATTAATACTTTATTTATCTAATCCTTAATTGTTTCTTCTTTTCTGAACGAATATTTCTATTTCTCGTCGAACATTAGAATTTTACGCGCAATCTCATACACATACTGATTAAAGTAGTTGCAAAAAAATAACACAATTTTTTTTTATGGAAAATCATATTTTGTAAAATCAAGCTGGATAGGAATACCAGTTCATAGCTATGTTGAAACTAATTAAAAATTATGTTGAATATTCTAAAACACATTTAGTTTCAATATAAAAATTTGTTACCTACGTGCTTAATAATTGGAATACTGTTTTGAAAAGTGTGTTACGTTGGCATGAAAGTAATCAATTTAGAAGAGAAACTTTAATAGACCCGATATAATTAACATACAATTGACGTTGCAGAACAAACAATGACAATCGATCGAATCGCTTGCGCTTCAATTTATACGTACTCAATCAGATACCGAAAACGTCCACGTGGTTAATTACTTGTTTATAATACCATTATACAACCATCCTCCGAGATTATTAAGCAACTCGTAGCTTTCAATCAGTAATTAATATTTGGTTCGAAATTCGATCCATATCGTCATCGAATGTTTAAGAAACATAAATAACAAATAATATGCGATGAGAAATGCAACAACCTATTGCAACTACTAACAACAGATAAATATTACACGTATTGTATATTTTAATTTCGCTATATAAAATGTAATACTTAAGAAAATTTTAAATTAAGAAAATAAACGAAACTTCTATATTTTCAATTAATTTTTCTCTTATACCCAAGATACGATATTGTTAATATAAAAAATATTGAATATTTATTATTATCTATATAGAAGAAAAATAAAATTGTTAATAATATTAGGTATATGTAGAATAGTTAGTAAATGATTGAAGAATAGTAACTGCAAATAGAAAATAGAAAATATCATATAGAATATGAAAATAAATAAAATATGAAATTAAATGATATCAAATTTAGAGCGTGGTTACTTCATACTCGCGGCTAGAAATAGAATCGATAAGAAAGTATAAACGAAAATAGAGGCAAAGCCGGGTCGTATAAGTATAACGTTGAAACACATTCCAGACCATAGAATGGAAACCGCTCACGGGATTATCCTTTACCCTAGCGCAATTACAAATTTCATGATGGCACTTAACACTATGCAAAGTAAGTATTCTAATGAATATTCAAAGTGCTCAGCCAGGAATAATTGCAATGCCAAGTATCTGTGCTGAATCTCGCAAACTGCGTCGCAACAGCACTAATTTAAATAGATTTACATTAAAAACAAACATGCCAAAACATCCATCTAAACGGGTCAAATATTAATACGTCGTGACACTTCAAGGTACTATTCTTGAACGTACCAACACTTCCCATTTGAATGGAATTATAATTGCAAAAGGGTTCGAATAATTTCAAGAACGAGCAGGTGAATATTTCATTGCCATCAATTTCCTGTCCTTGATGATAATTCCTTTCGTACGCTTCGTTTACCTCAAATTTCAAGTGGCAAACGTTTAATTGTTCCGTCTTTAATTTAATTTAAAACACGGTCCGCAGTTATCAAAGAAAAGTACATAAACTGGCGAACATAAACTAAAATCTGGCACCTCTTGTGCTATAACTTACTAAAAATATTAATACGTTAAGAAAACGATAGAGAGAGAGAGAGACACACACACACAGAGAAGTAACAAGTTTTGGATTACAAACTTTTTTCTTTTTATCGGAGCAATTTTTCATCACAAGATTGAAAAAAAGAAATCTTTGTCTTTTAAATTACGTATCAAATAAGGAGAGATCGATCGACTTATAATTTGAAAAATACACTTGCGCGTGTACAATTGTACTTGTTTTATTATCAAACTTCTTACTAGAGAAATTCTATTGGTACTTGATATGGTAATCGCGTTACGAATATCATAAGCTTTCCGCGAAATTACTTTGCCCGTATCCGAGAGAAATACCAAAGAAAGAACCACGATCAAACGTCTCAGACATCGCAAACTTGCGTCCGAGAATCTCGCAGAACGTTTACCATTTCAACGCGAACAGTAGATATGTATATAGGAGACAAGAGTCAGTCGAAAAAAGTAAAAAAGAAAGGAAGGGACAAGCAGACGAAAGAACGAACGTCAAAGCTGAAGCTACGGTTGATACGAGGAGACAACACGACGGTACACACGAGAAAAGAGAAAAGGGAGAAGGTCGAGGGAGGACCAAGAGTCCGAGCACCTAGGAGGCATGTACGAGAAAAGAGAACGAAAAGAGACAACAGGCCAGTAGATATTATAAATCAAGAAGAGGTCCGTAAAGGGAACGTCGGTGGCGAAGGCGAAAGAAGAGTGAAGAAGAAACTTACGAGGGAAAACAGGGGAGAGTATGCAGGGGTAAGGGATAAGAGAGGAGGGGAAGCATGGTCGTACATCACCGGTGGTATTTACGACGTACCATCGTAAATCAATGATCGCACGAACACCGCAGTTCAACGAAATTCCTTTTCCCTTCCTATATATGCCCCCCTCTCCTTCCTTCCGACCATTCCTCCGCTTCCTGTACACGAGCCGATGTGAGAATCTGTCCTGCCATACATCGCCTTGGACGAAGGATGCTGAAGCTTAAGAATCTTTGAAGGAATCCTTGCCCTACAGCCAAGATATATCGACGATTTATCCGGCAAGACAAAAACTATTTGTCTTCGCTAGCAGAATTTTCGAACGTAAGATGAATTCATCGTTTTCGTCTTGAGCAATTTATGCGGCTACTTTGACAGCATCGCCGATCTTAGAAATCTTTTTCTCAATGAACACGTCGGATCGCGATTATAAGGAGTCTCGTCAAGGTCTATAATTTAGCGATCACCGATTTCGACCAACGGTTCAACGATTTTTTATTACCGACGGCCAATATGCCGTCGATAAATCACTTCTTAAGAGCGATCCTATAGGAACCGCAGCCAGGAAATCATTGTTTCGAAACGATGTCCATCTTATAAATTTAAAGCTTCGCAGATACTTGAATCTAACATAGAGAAAAAGGTAAAAAGTTGAACGAGTTTGCAGCAATTTTCTTATCAAATCTTGTAATCTCATAATCTTTTTATCAAATAAAAAATGAATTATTAAAATTAAAAGAAATTGATACTTTAAAACAGATAGCAAGGCAAGAACATAATTTTGTATCTCTTTCGTTTATACGCACAAGCGCTTTAGCAAATAGGAGACAACTAGAATCGAAGCGTTTCAATTTGTTTTCAGAAAGAATAAAGAACCAGATAAATATATGTACATAAATATAAATCGGAATGATCATGAGTCCGAAAGATTCTCTTGGTCAGAAAAGAAAATGGACCAGTGGGCTAGAGTCATTCAGGTAACGAAGTATTGTTTGCCAGGGTTCTTTAGACGTCGTTTAAACCGTGACTCGTGGCAGCCTGGGAAGGATCGTTTAACAAGGTTTGCAACAGACCAGGTCAGACCTTTTCTCCGCTATGGTACACGATTACGCCACGAGACGATGCCCTTTGCGCTTTGCAGCATCTCAAGGAATCAACTTCCCTCGTTCGACATAAAGGTAAATGTGTCCCGTCGCAACTGATCCCAAGTGATCCGTGTAGAATCACGTTGCGCGATTGTCGAGACCCCGATCCCGTCACTCGCCAAGTCAACTAACCTGGGGAAAGCTGCATCTACGCGCCCATCTAAAGTCACTCACAAAGTACGATTTTACGTCTGTTTAGACCTCGTAGAATGGTTTTAGAAAGATGTTTTTGTAATTCTTTTCGAATTTCCTCTTTATCCATAATTCGATTAACGCTTCTTCTAATAGAGAAGACAATAAACAACAAACTCGTGATAAAGCATTTTACTCTGAGAAATTTTACTTTAAAAGACGATTTGGGAATAGATGAGTATTGTCATTTAACAAAATCAGGTATATCCGAATCCTTGTTGCATCCCTCAAATTGGCGTTATTTTCTCTTAGAATCCAAATTGAATACGTTGATTAAATATTGTATTATTGCTAGCTAATTTGGAAAAATAAGAAATAACCGCTCCAAAGGAAATAATTGATATACAAGGCATACACGTATAGGGAATTTTATAATATAGACAAGAAATTGTTGAAAACTGTTGGAGTGTGAAAATTATTTACGAGATAAACGATCTTGTATCAACTAACCGATAAAAAGATGCTTGAGAACCGCACATGTACTCGTCACGAAACGACCTTCTTCTACCCCAAACAGCTACAAATTTATTTACCTACGCGGCGCACGTCGGAGAATTTAATCCGTGCAATTTTTACACGTTGCGCACAGACGGGACAAATGTGCCCTTAGAAAAAAGGAAAAGCCGGAGGAAGCAAAGGAAGGCAGTGGGAGGATGCGTAACATCTTGGCGGAGACAACCGTAAAAAAGGCACGGTGGAAAAGATGAAAGTGACCCTCGAACGGACTTTGAAAAGAACCATAAAAGTACAATGAGGGGTTAGAAGGAAGACGCCTTCGCTTTCAACGTTCTGGATGAGGACGGGAAAGGGGGCGTTCAACGGAGAGCCTTGGCTCCCAGAAAATTCGTGTTTTTTACTCGAACGTCGGGAAAGATTACAAAGGACGGAAAGGGGACAAAACCTTTTTAAGATCTACGACGAGAGAAGAGGCGACTGTCTCTGTGCTTAGGTGACGAATCTTGCGAGCGCTTGTTACGCTCGATGCTTTATTATCAGAACGAACTGCCGTAAGTCATTTTTGACTAACGATCTCGTTTCTCTGTGAGACCTCACCATGCATACGACTTTACGCACAAAAGAGGGGAATCTCTCACGTGGCAGTGTCCCCCGGTTTCTATCCTAATTTACCAGTCACTTCGCTAATCTTATTTGCCTGACGCTGGACGCAGTTTAATTCCATTAGCGAAATTAAAGTTCTAGCAAGAGCATTTAACCGCGGATCGATACCACTAACCCGCAAACCACTGAGACAAACCCCGATGAAATCAATTCTGAATAACGCGATAATAGAAATTTTTACGTGCGCTTAACAATTTTATGCGGTTAACAATCGTATTTCTTTATTTCTTGTGTGATACGAAGCAAGCGAATGTCGATAGCGAAACTACCAATTTTAGATCTCGAGCTTCTGCATTCAACAAAAATGCCGTTTCGGTAAAATTAATGTTGTCTTTTATTGAAATAGAAGCGCAATTGTGTGCATTTATTTAGCTTTATCGTATTAGTTGAATTATAATCATCTACGTATATCATTTCAAGCTTAAGTTAAGTTATAAATTAACTAATAATATATAATTAGAATTATTTATTTCGTCGAAAATATTTTGCAATTCGTGAAAATTTCTCTATCCATATATGCACATTCCGCTCTATTTTTTTATTTAATTTAACTCGGAATATTTGCAAATCAATGATGCCATTAAGATGACTTATAAAAACTAAAGCGATGAATAATTAATACAAATGTGAATGCAAATTAAGAATAATACAATGTTAATAAACAGACGCAATCATTCTAAAAACTGCATATCATGAAGTATGTGATATGCATTATATAAGTTGCACAACCTAAATTACTATATCGTAAAAAATGAAGATACATTTCATGAAATTTAATTGGACAAAATTTCGTTTCTCGTTATACATTGAAATCTATCTGTTTTCCATACGAATTACAATAGTCGTTTCGTCATTGCATTACACATATAGCAATAACTGAATCGTTCAAATATCGCGTTAAATAAAAGCATCTACTATAATTACCATGCGTACAAATAAATATTATAGTCCGAAATATAACAGTCGAAAATAGAAAATATAATCATTTTGGATCTAACGTATTACGCAACAAGAGAATGAAAAACGAAGTGAACACACATTCCACGCAAGCCAATTAGAAAGCGATCGTGACCAGAAAAAAGGAAAGAGAACTCACCTGATATAAATGATGACCCCGTTGGTGCATATCCTTTTCCATCCACGTGGTACCGTAATCGCTTGTTGCTGCTGCTGTTGTTGCTGCTGCGTAATCACTGCACTACCGTTCATCGTCAGCACTACATTTTGTTGAACTTGATTATTGTTATTGTTCGAGTTGTTGATGCGCGGAAGCGGCGGTTGACGCGCAGCCTGCTGCGCGCACGAACCGCCGCCGTTAACCGTCGTCGCGGCAGACAAGCCGTCGTGTGCCGATTGACTTTGACTTTCGGGGCTGCTCAGGCTACTATAAGTCGACGATTCACCGGTATCAGATCGGACAGAGTCACAGCTAGTCGCACCACTACCACCACTACCAACAACAACAACACTACCGCCACCACTGACAACACCGACGTTCGAACTGGACGAAGAAAGCGACGAGCCGGTTTGGTTATCGAAACCGTCCTGTTGCCGGCTCTTCTCGTCCATATTGATACGTTGCTCGACACTGTCGCCTTGAAAAACACTCGCGGACGCTTGAGACGGTTCGTTTCCTTGCCGTACATACGCGACACAAGCGTCGTCGTTTAAAAGACTGATACAACCCTCCCCGAGATTACCCTGCGTGATTTGACTGCCGCTATTGTTATAACCCGTGTCAGCTAGTCTCGCTCCAGCTGGATAAATTTCACCGTGGATTCTCGATGGAAATAATTTGTTGGGTAGCATCTCACCGGCGTTCACCCTACCGATCGGCTCTACGTTATTAGTTGCGAGGTTTTCGGTATTATTCGAGTCGTTTTCCAATGGATTTCGGTTCGCCGGATTCTTCGTGTCGCACGCCGACACTACGCACGTCATCGTTGTGGTCGCGGACGTGCTGGTTGTTTCAACTAGATTCGTTTGTCTGTATAATAAACCGTTGTTGGAAACGATTGTTCCGTAATCTTCTTCGTCTTCGGTATTACTGGTTGACATGGATCGTGCCGATCGGCTCGACTCTCCATCGGTGGACACATACTCGAGTGTTTTTAACCGACAACAATTATTGCTGCCAGCTACGGCAACTGTGCTGCCAACGGCGCTGTTATTATCGTTACAATAAATGGCGGTTTTGGCGGGAAACGTCGCCGCCGCCGTCGCCACCTGCGGCGGCAGAATGCCGGCGTACGTCGCCTGCTGCGGAGACTGATAGCCGACTGCGGTAGCAGCAGCAGCAGCGGCGGCGGCATTCTGACCGACCGCCGTCGCGTACGCAAAATTCTCCCCCGATACGTAGACTAGAACGCTATTTTGTTGAATCCCCTGTGCGTGCTGCGGATGCTGTTGCTCTTGCTGTTGCTGCTGTGATTGCTGCTGCTGCTGCTGCTGTTGCTGTTGTTGCTGCTGTTGTCGATTATGATGATGATGATGACCGTGATTCGGGAGAGCAGGGTGCGTGGACGGCTGCTCAGGCTTGCCGGCCATGGTCCAGGTCCAGCAGCGCTGCAAGTAACCCCGACACCGACATCACTGGAACGCAGGTAGCACGCCTACGTGGAGACACCTCCAAGTTCTGCTGCATCCTCCATAAACGGGAATGATCACGCGTTTCCCACCACCGAAATCCACCGCGTTCTTTCGATCGTTCCTCTTGGCCACGTACGCTCACCGATCATTACAATCTCACACCTGTCATCTACGTTCTTGTTCTTCGACATCCTCGGCTTTACCGCGCACGGCATACCAAATGGATAGTTTCACCGATTGTTCTTCGTTCGGTCGATTCTTAATTTCTTCGCCAATTTTTAAATCACATCCACGTTCACAAACACTTTCCTTGTTTCTAATTACAGACTCGTACTAACGGTGCCAAGATTTTGAAATTGGAGAGCATCCGTCGGATCACAAACACGCGCTATTCACCGGTCAATGTCCGTCTAACCTCTCTCCTGCGATCGGTGCACTCTACCATGGTACTAGTTTCGTTGGTTGTTCGTGACTTTAATGCGTCGGAGATCACAGTAAAATTACGTCAGTGTTATTCTCCTTATCCGACGATCACATGTTACAAGAAAATAAAAGACGAGTCGACATCTTCCATTCAGTTAATATGTTTTTATTTTGAAAACTTGTTTGCTCCGATAATAAGAGCGTTATTTCACTTTCTTCCGATTGTATACTTATGCGGGCCAATAGATTTCTTTCATGAAAGAACAACTCAAAATCGAATAATTACTAACAATGGATAAGTAAATCGTGTTTCATTAAATAAATCCTATGACATCTGCAGTGGGAAGAAAACAATTCCTTTGAAATTGTCATTCCCTATACCGGTTCGATGTAGAGCAAGCGGATAACATTGTTTATTAGGAAATTACGCTTCTGCTGTCATTTACAAGGTCGATTTACAAAGCGACGGCTCGCTCATTTGTCTCGTTCACCGATTCAGTCGCGTCGAAACAACACAATGGGGCCAAGCATTCAACTAACCTAGACTCTTCAACACACTGTTATTTGTAACGCGTGTACTAGGTTACGCCGAAAAAACGACGTTACGAGTCAGAGATTTTTCTCAACGTTGCAGACGCCAATAAGTAACGTTTAAGTAAACTTTGGTGAAAAAGAATGCCACACTTCTAAACAAAAAAAAATTGAACTATGTAAGAAAGTCAGGTCGTTGAGGTCGTTGTGTCATTGCCACGGTCCCGTCGCGTTATTCGTGGTCGCAATTCTGATTACTCCGTTTCACATGTACGCACTTCTCAACCGAGAAATAACGAAATATCATTCGATTATGTCATTACGAGCCACTGTCACTAAAAAAAAATACGCTACTCTGAATCTTCGTTCACACACTAAAGAAGAAAGCCATTTTCTTCGACACTGAATACGTAAAGGTTAATAGTGACCGAGCCACGACTCACTCGATCGGTAATGGCGCGAATGCACTCTCGGTACAAAAAACACTTTATATTGCCGTAACAATTCGCGTTAAATCGCACGGACGGACGTACGTCGTGTTATGACGCTGTGTCATCGTCACAGCAGCAGTAGCACCACCACCACCACCACCACTGCCTCCACCACCACCACTAGTACTACCACCACTACCACCAGTCGCGGTTACGAACTCGGGTTAAGTTAACTAACCCTCTTCTCGACTCGAACACCTGCGCGGGCCGCGCTCATCGTTTTCACCGAACCTCACTTCTTGATCGCGTGGAAACGCACGCTTATTATATTCTGACTAGCACCGTCGCTTCGCTTTCTCACACTGATCCCTCGTTTTCTATCTCGTAATCACTTTCTTTCGTGAAACACTTCTTCGACACCAACCATCGAACGAAATTCCATTTTGCAGATCTTATGCGTACGCTGTTTTCGCGTAACTGATATTGGAAAAATATGGCTCCCTCCGCATACCCAGAAACCTTTGCGGCATCTCCGACGTCTGGCTTTCGGGCACTCGTATACGCACGTTACAAAAACATCGACCCTCGCCGCGATTATATCGCCATCGTTAGGCTATTCTACGTAACTCAAAGGCACATTAACATTGTTACTGCTACTAATGCCACTATTTAATATACTCCCATGCGTATTCCGTTTAAATTTATACGTGCATAATAAATCTTTCGTAAGTGCCGACACTTAACTAAACTAAAACTGAAAATTTAGGAAAATAATTTTCTTAAATATATATGTATATATAGACATACATATATATGCGATGATTGTGAAGAAAATTGAAATATAACATGCACATGAGGGATCAGAGGTCGAATTTTAAACACTTTTCTTTGTTTTGACATACTTGACATTATACTTTTTCCAATTTATTTGAGATGATTCAGAACCGTACTAATCAATCACCAATTTATCTATAATAAATAAGATTATAATACGCGTCTATTTTAATTCGCTATAGTAATTGCGGGCGAGTACATGACCTAGTATACAGTAAATTATGTGAAGATTGAAGGCGTGTTTAATTTAATGCAGCCGTACGATCATTAAAATGTACAGTTGTTTACGCGCATTATTCAATTTTAATGAAATATATTATGATATTAAAAAGAGCAATTTTTTTATAACGTTACTGAATACATTTTCTGAAATTATGCTTTTTACTTTCAGTTCCAGTATTATGGTTATAAATAAATACTAGAACGCACAAATCTTGTTTTTTATTACAACAGATAATGAATACGCGTAGGTATAAGTCCAGTTATACACACAGGAACCACATTTTTTCCACGAATTATATTTTGAATAAACAAGATTTTTTTTTAATATCGTCATATGTCACTATATGAGACTATAAACAAATATTAAACACTACCTACATGTAATGGAATAACGTACCACTGAAAAAAAAAAAGTAATTTTGAAGTCTATAGATCAAGATTACATTTTATTTCTGTTATAATAAATGTGTTCATCGATATTTCATACTATTTTCACGATCGTCATATTACTAATGTAGACATCGATTTAAATTCCAGAAGCTTGTATTGTAATAAAATACTAATAATTTAAAGAATTTCAAGAAATATGCGAATACAGGTAAGGTTACTAATTTTGTTCGACTGTCTAACTTCTCGCATTCGCAGTATGCGCGTATCGATGAAAGTCGAGAACTTAAATAGAAAGATATTCACAAATAGCGAAAAATAATCAGAACGTTCAGCGTTATACAGTGGACTTGATTATGTTTTGCTTTCATTATTAACGTTACACGACGTTACACGACGTCACATTAGATGTTAGATAAATTCAATTTTCCTTATCACTCTGCTTACTGATAAGTACATCTCTTTAAATACTTTTCTACAGCAAGCGATGAAGTAATTTGTAACCAGTTTACCAGCTTTCACCAGAATTTATAGTTTAATTCAGAAGTGATAATAAATGTACCATCAACAGCGTTTAAAGGTCTCCTATACAATTCGGTATTTGTGTATGTGATCTTTATACCAGAATCAATAGTGATTCTGCAGGTGTAAGTTTCACAGTCGTGCACTTATCTAAACATTTTTCTCAGGTTTTTGTCATCTGTCTTGAAAAACTTTGTTATGTGTCCGCATTTTTTCGTCCTTCTGTTAATACATGATTCAGAATCGAGCGAATGGGACAAAAGTTTAAAATGAAAAAATGATCATATTTATTGTGAGATTGATGTAATTGAATTAATTCGTGGCACATTGAACTCCAGAAGAACCTCCTTCGTCTTCCTCATACGCTTGTCGTTGTTCTCTTCGCTTCACTTCTTGATCTGGATCCAAGTCCATAAGAGAACAATCTTCTGCTCCCTCTGGAATTATAACCTCTTCTCTCGGTGGTAAACATTGTTCAAGTGTTGAAATGACAGACGGGTCCGTAGATTTCGGGAAATTCACTACAAATTGAATTATAAGCCTGCCGTGTGTGAAAGGATCTTTGTAAATCGGCATTCCCTCATTCAGAATGCACTTTAAGTCTCCGTGTTTTACAACAGATCCAGGATATGAAGTTATTACTAAATCTCTACCATCTAGAGTGCGAATTACTTTCTGGAACCCACAAAGAGCTTCTACAAGCTCCAATTGCATCCTCATAATTAAATCGTGACGCGAACGCCTAGAATAATATAATTAATAAGCATTATAATCCAAATACGATACAATACTGTTAAATGTGATAATATACATTAAACATAACAATTATATAAAATACTAACTTGAAAATCTCGTGTTCTTTCTCTTCAAGAACAATCATAATATCTCCTGGCTCGTAATCTGGTTCTTGATCACCTTCTCCAGCAAAAACAATCCTCTGGTTATGTACCATACCTGGGTCAACATGAACTTCCAAAATCTTCCTATCTCTAATGGTTTTTCTGCCGCCACATTGTTTGCAGCGATCACGTGGATTAATGCGGTCTCCTTGACCTTTACAGTCTGGACATATACTTTGCAGATGCTGTAGCATTCCAGGTCCTAGTTGCTGTATTTGAACTTGCATACCAGAACCATGACATGTTGTACATTGTTCCACAGAACCTTTCTTCCCACCAATACCTGATAAAAATATATTGATGTGCAAAATTTCATTTCCCATGTTCAAAACATCTTTAATAAATATTACTATATAATATGTACCTTCACACTTATCACAAATGACATTTTTCTGTAAAGCTAACTTGCGTACGGTTCCTTTATACAATTCTTCTAGCGAAACGGATAAGTGATGTATAACATCCTGACCCTTGCGTTCTCTCCTACGACCCCTTCCACCAAAACCTCCACCAAAGAACATATCAAAGATATCCATTGGCGAAGAGAACACATTGCCTCCTCCACCACCTTCTTTTAAAGCTTGTTCCCCACCTTGATCATAAATTCTCTTCTTTTCCGGATTTGACAATACTTCATATGCTTGTGAGATTTGTTTGAACTGTAATGTCAGAATTAAATTTAATAGTCAAACTTTTGTTTTATAACATTCAATTAGAATCTTTAGCACATTGTTACATTAAAAATACGAACTTTTTCTCCTTCATTAGGATTTTTATCAGGGTGATACTTTAAGGCAAGTTTTCTGTAAGCCTTTTTCAAATCTTCCTGTGTGCAACCAGGTTTCACACCCAAAACATCATAAAATGTGGTTTCTTTTACCATTTTTATTAATTTACTTTCTTTGGACGATCTTCAGTTGTGATTATATTGCTCCTGCTAAAGACCAAATAAAGAGAAAATATTATTATGATTATACACTTTAATTATCTATCATTTTTACATATTTAATATCTTTATAATCACTTATCGATATTTACTTTAACATGAACTATTAAACATATCAAAATAATGTTTTGATTTTTACGTTTTCTTCTTACAATTATTAAGAACATATAGGTATTTTTGATAAAATTAATGTTATAATGTTTATTGTATATATTATATTAGTTTTTATCATTCATTATTTATACTAATTATTTGCTAATTATTTATATATATAATATATATTTAGATATATATTAGAGGCTGGTTATTCCTACTGTTAAAACATTCCTCAACTTGAATAACAAATATATAATTCATTATTGTACAATTTTCTTTTTACATTAATATGCATGAATTTAATATGAAATACATAGTATTTATTTCATATTAAATACTTAATTTTATGTAGCAGACCAGTTATATACATAACAATAAATGTACATTTTCTTTTAGAACAAAATTATTTCAAAATAATAAAATAAGAATCAATATTTATTATAATTGATAATACATATATCAAATAAAATAAGATTACATATAAATACACATGTAGTATGTCAATTTATATATGGAAACGTAATTAAATTCATGTATGTTACAACGTAGTAAACATCAAAAACAGCTTTAATATCTGTTACAATAGTTTTATGAAGTATAGTAAAAGTATCACGCAGTTATAAACTATACTTTTTTATTAAATGATTATTTATTTAATTATATTTGTAAAATATTAAACAGATGCACGATGAAAAGAAATACAACAGCAAAAATCAAACATCAACTTGAGATATTAATCGTTATGCAATTTAGGAACGTATGTCCCTGATGCACGTACCATGAACTCATTACTCATGTAGTGTTATGTATTTGAATTAAAATTCATTAAGTATAGATAAACGCAAAAGGTTGAAGAAAAAGAACTCCATATTTCTTTATTGTTTTTGAGACAGATAATTTAAGATCAAAATATTAAAATATGTTATTGATATTTATATACGTTGTACACGTTTTAAACATGGAAATTACGTGTAATGACCTTGAACTTCAAATACTTCTAATTTTAATATCGATATAACATAATTAAAAGTATATATATAAAATGAAAAAGAAAAATTATTTAAAACTTGACAGATCCTTATAATCGACTTAAAGCTGAATAAAAATGTTATAATTAACGTAGAGAAGTCTTTAAAGTGTATTAATACGCTTGTAGAAAAGTCCAGCAAATTGTATCCATGTGCGTGTTTCGTTTCAAAATGGCGACGACATGATATTTTAAGATGATAAAATATAATTAATTGACATAAAAAAGAAAATTAAAACCTCGTTCCAATGTAACGCAGTGTTTGTCGTATCGTGAACAAAGAACACTACACTTTCTAGATCCTTCTACTAACGTATACATGTATATACACATATGCATACGCAGATACTGGAGGTTTGGACTGCCGGTAAAAAATTGAGTAACAAAAGAATAATAAAGGACAAAATAATGATTTTCCAAAGCAAAAAAAAATTAACGTTATCTTCCAATTTAAATGGTATAAGTGAAATTGGAGATGTAATTAGAACTTATTACGTCTTAAGTGACAGATTATACTCTGCAACTTCAACCACGTTTGGTATTGACACGAACGAGTAAGGCAATAGGGGAACATCCACCATTTTTCAACGTTAAAGTGCGAGTCATGGACGAGCACGACTTGTACTACGATAAAACTTATTGACGAGTATTTCGTAATATACAATATGCTTCAACAAGCATACAACTATTATTCAACCTTCAAACACCCACTTTAAATTCCCGTACCAGTAAAAAGTCCTGAAAATCGCTACAATATTCCATAAGATTCTTATGCTATACCATAAATTGACTCTACACGTTACCGCTATGCGAATTCCTACCTCGAGAAAATTTCGCGAGTTCATAATCGATCGCACGATTCAACCATGAAAATTCTATCCGTTTGGACGTATTTTCTAAAATATTTTGAACCTTACGATTATTTGTGTTCAATCTTACCTGTACTAGCAGAAAGAAAGCTACTCGTGTAAAATATTCGTGTGCTGTTAACGCTCGTCTCACTCCACGTAATACTATTTGACGAACGATTGTGAGCGTATAGAACTCTCACCAATATTACTGCTCGTACCGTACCCGTTCTCGAAACTTCCTAGGAGTGTAATGGACGTTACACGGAAGAGAACCAATCAGATGGTCGAAGAATTGCAGTCAGCGCCAAATGCAATTACGGTCTTCCTAAGAGTCTCACGAGTATTTGTCCCAGTACTCCATCGATAAAGTAGTAAATAATTAGTTTCCGTATGTTAAAACAAAGGAATTTACAAATTAATATTACACAATTTCTATGTGATTTGAAATTACAGTGAAATAAAGAAAAATTTCAATTAAAAAAATTTTTAATTTTGTTTACAGTAAAATACAAATTTAAAAATCCAAATATACGTACAATACTTTTTAAAAATATTCTTTTATTTTTAATAATACTAAAAGTAATACTATTTTAAGTAAATAGTATTTTATTATAAAGTAATGTGATAAAACTGTTTTAAATACTTATTGAAAGCTTATAGATATTTTAATAAAATTTAAAGTCTAAACAAAGACAATGTTACATTACTCTGATTTTTAATGAATACATATCATCTAAAATACTTAACAATATTGTATAACATTTTAAATAATTATTTTGTTTAATTATGCAGTTAATACAAAAAGAAAAATTTTGTATCGTTACATAGAATAATTGTGACGGTATATTTAATAATATGTGTCTGTTCAACGAAACGAGGCAGTAAACGTAAACAAAATTTGATTGCCGTGGTTGTAACCATTGGTTGCTGACTAGTAACATTCGAGATTCATGTCTCGTCGGATAGATTATAGATCGCGCTGCACGTTTCCGTAACAGTCCTTTTACTAGCAGTACCATAATACAGCAAAATGGTATGTATTTTGTATCCCAAAAATATTAATTAATCGTTGAACAAAATATAGAATATTTCCTTAAAATGTTATCAATGATATATAATTACTTGGTTTTTTACAAATATAATTCATTGATACCACCTCTATCAATATTTAACATTTATATTATTATAGCGTGACATCTTCATTAATGGTATAACACTATAAATGAAGAATGAAATGTAAATAGAAATATTTTGTTTAAATACAAAAGTGGAATTATGAAATTAAATGTTTTTTACATCTTTTTAAATATCTTTATGTAAGACAATATAATTGTAATGTAAAGCAAAACATAACCTCGAAATTGGATTATTGTTCTGTATTATAGACGGAAGGCGCTGTTACGATTAGAACCAGAAAATTCATGAGCAATCGGTTATTATGCCGAAAACAAATGGTATGTATGTATATTAATATTTATTATTTATTTTTAATTGAAGTAACATTTCCTTAGATTTTTGTCTTTTGCTGTCATACCACATGTGAAAGTGTATCATGCTATTTATGTGTATATTATTTCAACACTTCAACTAATAATTAATGAAGATAGAAGTTTCTATTATTACAATTAATATTGTATTCATCTATTTTTCTGTACTCATAAAACAATGTCTTTTTATAGGTTGTGGATGTATTTCATCCAGGACATTCATCCGTGAGAAAAACTGAAATACGTGAAAAATTAGCTAAAATGTACAAAGTTATGCCAGATGTAGTTTTTGTGTTTGGTTTTCAAACTAATTTTGGTGGTGGCAAATCAACTGGATTTGCACTGATCTATGATACATTGGACTTTGCAAAAAAATTTGAACCTAAATATAGGTTAGCTAGGCATGGACTATTTGAAAAACAAAAACAGACAAGAAAGCAACGAAAAGAACGTAAAAACAGAATGAAGAAGGTTAGGGGTACAAAGAAGAGTAAAGTAGGAGCTGCATCTAAAAAGGTGAGATAATACTATACCTATTTTCAATTCATTATTTTTAAACAATATCCCTTAATATCATTATATTCACAATATAATTAATAAGTATTCAAATAGTTTATTAAAATTTTTGATAATATAAAATAATTGGGTGATGACAATAATTTAAATGATTTAGAGATGGCAATATATATTTATTTGATGATAACGCTTGTATATATATTTTTTATTTCAATTTAAATATTTTAATAGGATCTGATAAATACATATATATATTTTTTGTATATATATATTTTTTATTAATTTTTGTCTGTCAGCGCAAAGTGATATTGATTTACATAGATTTCTTATTCATATTTCCATTGAACTTTGATATACATTGGGTTATTACATATATATCAGGTTCGAAAAGTTTCTTTTGTTTTATAAGGAAATAATGGATGCATAACATTTTTCATTTTTTATTATTTTATCAAATTACGTATGATCCATTTTGTTCTATCAAGTTAAAGATCACAATGTTTGACAGATTAGGTTTCATGTTTGTATAAAAATGTATGGCTGTAAAAGAGACATTTTTCAGTCAACCTAATACTTACACCAATTCTTCTTTGGATATATTTTTGGATTCAATGGATACTTAATTTAAGACATTTTATTAAAATATTCATTGACAAATTGTATCATTACAAATTTCAATCATAGGGAAAAGCAATATAATAAACAAAATTAAATATCTTCTACAAATTAAAAATGAATTAAAACTAGTGTTAATGAAAAAGAATTTTATATTTATTTAGATTTTAATTCTGCATTTTCATTTTTCATTAGTTATACCTTCTAACTAATATGTAAATTTTTTAGAGGAACATACTATTAATTAAATATATGAATTCATTCTCTTCAAATCAGTTTTACAATATTTGAACTGAGCAAATAATGTATATATCTATATAATCAAAAATATTCTTAAACATAAAAATTTTTAAACATGAAAAAGAAATATAGATAATAGTAATATTAACACATATCTAGTTTTTTAGTAAAATATAAAGTATTTTAATTTTACATTAAGTATGACAATGAAATTGTTTTATATTGATTTGATTAAATAGTTTTTAACTTGTTTCAAATTATGTATATGTATTTTTATATTATTTCTATGGTATAAAAATAAATTATGATACGGAGAAACTGGATTTGTGAATTAATAATGTAACTGTTATATAATTTCGATACAATAAATTTTTTACAATTATATGCGTAAAATGTACATATAAAATATTATATAATTATATAATTTAGTTATATGAAACAAAGAAGAAACACATAATTTTTGCATGTTATTCAGTGGTATACGCTTTTTATTTGCATTCTAGGGAAGGAAGTAGTCAAATGGTCATCATTTGTACTACAAACCTGAAGAGGGAACTTAATTATGATGCTCATATATGGTCAGCATGCAAACTTCTAAGTTTTAGTTTCTCTTTTATGTTTTCTTGATTTCTTCCTTTCTAGATTTGGTTAAATATATTCTATGTTGTGATCTTCTTTATGTAATATGAATTTTAATTGAATTCCTGTAGTATAGTTTAATTGGATTCCTGTATATTTCGTGCATTGTAACAATTGCTCCCCTTTCCACATTGTTATTAATTTCTCGTAGGATAATATAGAATTAAAAATTGTCCATATATTTTCCAATTACGTGTTAACTATCTTTAACTGTAGTTTATTATAGAATTATTAGTTTTGATACAATCAAAGTTAATATTAACTCTTTGCCTTGAAATTTAGGGACATCTAACAGAATCTTACATATTATATTTCAGTAATATCTAAAAAGTAGATCTTATGTATATATTACTTGTATTATCTTTATTTAGGAATAAGTGCAAGATAAAAAACATTAGAGAAGCAAATAAAATAAGAGCACTTAATCCTATATTGAAGATCTCCTCCTATATTAGTAATATGTATTTATTGTTATTCTGATTCATGCTTCTAGTAGAAGTAGAACATTTTCGCATGTGTGGGGTGTAATGTTAATTAATGTTGCAATTGAACGTTTTACTGATATATATATTTTTTTTTTATTACAGTAAATCCATAAGACATCATGAAGACCACGATTTGTTCAACAGAGACGTAAAAATTATTATAATCATTTATTACTTCAAATAATTATGATAAATTTTATGGAATAAAAGTGTACTCTTCTCGATGGAAACAATTCATTTCAGTACCCTTTTCTATTATACCTCATTGTTTATATAACATTTTATCCATAAGCATTGTGAGAACATTGTATGATATACAAACATATTCTAATAACATAAATGTGTATTTTCATATAAAAATGACCAATTTAATAAAAATGCCGGATTTAAAGAAATTACGAGATATTGTTATATGTTGACATAAAATGTATTATCCCATAAGAACTTCTACAGACCCTTTGTGAACAAAATCGCTATCGGTTTCACTCTCTTCCAATCCTTTAATTGTTAATGATGAACTCTCTGACGAATCAATCTGTTCAGTGTTTTTTATCGTTGTTTGCGGATCAATTTGTTGCGTCACAGGCGTGGTTATAGATGAAATCGTTTGCGATGATTCCGTAACTTTTGGATCATTTGTAAAATCAAAAGTCTGTTCAGTCTCTATTTTAGTCGTGTCTTTTGGCTTAATGGTACTTGGTGTTTGAAAATTTAATTCATCAGAACTATCTTCATATCCGTTTTGATTAAATCCTTTTTGTATAAAATACCAGTCGCCAATACGAAATCCCCAGTCTTGATTAGGATCAAAAGATAAGATGGCTACAATTTATAAAAATTTGTACGAATTAAACTAAGAAAATATTAATGATTAATGATATAATAATTAACGTTAACACATTATAACAAAAGATAATTTATGTTTAATCTTCATTAATCTACTGTTTATTTTTATTCTAATTGTCTACTCTAATATTCTTGAAATTTATAAAAAAGTTATAGGCATAGTATTAAACAATAATTTTTATTTACATAAATTTAATAGATGCCATCCATGATTTTTTATTGCATTTTGTAATTCAAATTTATCTAAGTTTAATATTTCAATTGTCAAAGGAGGCGCTGACGTAGTTGCTAATCCAAATAATCGTTCGTGAATTTGGTTTCTCAATTTAAACAGCCAATCTTGTATCTCCAGAAAAAATTTAGCATTTTGGAAACCTATTTGTAATCTATTATTTTCTGTAATAAGAAAAGTTAATTATTTCTCCTGAGTTATGAGATAGTGCATTAAAATGTATTCCTAGATATATAAGTAATTTACAAATATTACTTTATATAAGGAAATCTTTAGATAAAAGTTTTCGCAAATATATTTAAGTATTTAAACAGAATGTTACTTTTTATTAAAAAATCTATCACATAGAATTTCGTCACTATATTTAACATTTACAAACTGTAACACCTCTATTATAAATTTCAGTTGATGTGGATAGATCACAAGTAGCAAGTAGTAAAATAGTAATAAGAACACACATCTTTTTCTTAGAAAATACTGACATCTGTGAATAGATGTTCATGCTTTTATATATACACCGCCGGAAACAAATGTTCTTTATTGCAATAATTTTATAGAGAATTAAGTAAATCCGGCGCAATTACTGTTATACAACTTGGATGACCTTGTTTTTCGCAATTCTGACGATATGACTGTTGTAGAAACAAAATCGACACGATAGTGAAGTCATGAGAATCAGATTCTCTCAGATGCAATACAGTAATAAATGTAATTTAGAAATCCAACTCTCTTTATACAGTTATATTTTGACATATATCCTCAAAATCAACAGAAGTACGAGACGAGTACAAAACGAATACGAAATCAGCACAAGATTTAGGGATTTAACTTTTGTTAAATGCACACGATATTATAATATTTCATAACATATTGTTATATTTAATTAACTTGTGACAAGACATTAATGGAACTAGGCTGTAGATTTCAAGACATTCAGCCTTACTGATGAAATTCAGGCAATAGAATTTGTACAAGAACTATTGTCTATTTGATATAAACTATCATGTATTTGATATAAAGTATTATGTATTTGATAAATACTGTAATATAAATCATTATGCATTTATCTTATCATGTATTGTAAACATGTAATACATATTTTAATTCTTAAATTGTCCCATCCAGGAAATATCGTGGTAATTCAGATTGGATTAAGTTTAGTACTGTATAGTGTAAATATTATGTCAAATTGCCATTAATATCAGTACAGGGCACGGTCATATAAACTGTTTGATAGAATATTTATAACGTTAAATGTTTATTTCGTGATATTTCTAAATTTTTAAAAAACTTTAAACTTTACTTAGGTGTACTAGATCAACATTTTTAATTAAGTTAGGTTTAAGTGGCTGCATAAATCCATAGTAACGAATATCATCCATCTTAAGTGGGATTAGTATCCTACATTGAATTGTGCCGAGTATTAAAAAGTTCAAGCCAACCGAATTTCCATGTTAAGCAAATTTAGTACGAGGTTTTTTAATGTAGCAGATATGATCTATAATTTGAAGAAATGTTATAATTGTGCTTCAAATGCACAGCAGATCATCGTTGCAGCAGATCGGATGTCTACAGCGCGAGTGTCGCAGGCTACGTGTATGTACCACGCAGATATGTTGATTTTCTCTTAAACTCCAAGCAGAATTGAAGTCTCTGATATTATATCATATTACCTCCTTTATTGTTAATTCTTCTTTGTAGTTATTTAGGATCTCTTTTATGAGGTTAGTAGAGTTAATAGAGACAAACTGCTTTTCAGTTAGACTGAATTTTATATGTTCGGTTCTATATGTAAAATAACCGAGTGAAAGTTAAAATATCAAATTGTCTGCTTTTTCATATTTTTGCTTTGATTACAACGCTAGAATATCGTCATACTGTGACTTATGAAAGTAGGAAGCCAATTGTGGCTGACATAATATCGAAATAGGTATGATATTTTTTGCATCCTAACGGACTAGGCCTTTTCGGCTTCGTCAACCATGTGATCTTTAAGAACACACACTAGTAAATATTTTATTGTATTGTAAATTATATGTACAGTAGCCAATTCACTAAAAGGACATGAGGCTGCAACTACAGGTTGAAACGCAGCCTAAAGTCTGCTTGGAGCAAGTTGGCTGCTGCTTTCAATCACATGTAGAAGCGAGTTCGTTCATAGCGACGCGCTCAAGAAAATTCTTCCCAAAATCTCAATTATTGAAAATCTGAGATTTCAGTTCAACTCGAAACAAGTCTTCAAGTGATCATTGTTTGAATACGCATCAGTTTTTCTAAGAAAAATCTATTTTTTGTACATATTCTACTGTAAAACACACTGGTGAACATATGCCAAATTGTGTGGAGCTGAGTTGAAACATTAACTTCGATGCGGTAGCTGATGTAAGTACAGAAGCTAGATATAATTTTTATGTTAGAGAACCTAAAGCCTAGATAAGTAATCTAGCTTTATATACCTGTGTAAAGTTAAAATTGCTGAAATTTTAAAAATCTTTACTGTAAAAATATATTTGTAACGTAACGTAACCTATTAATGCGACGGTCAGTTGTCTTATTAGTTCAGTGAAAAAGATATGTTGAATAACTGTGTTTATTTATATCTGTAGTATAATTGGAACGTCTTATGAAATACTGTTTTTGAGAAATGGCTGTAATTCTAATATTTCTAAACAATTTGGGCCTCACTCAATGAATTCGCTGAATTGTTGTCTTATGATGTGACGCAGACAGAGACGGACTAATGTTTTAAGGATCCCTTATCAAGATGTACATATAATTTGCAACCACTATTTTGTGTGCTTTGGGTAAAAGATTTAAATGATGCAATAAAATTAAATGAAATAAAAATAATTACAATCTGTAATGCCTGGCACTGAACAATTTGATCGTATTCGTCATGTTTGGTATGATAATACACAATCAGTTTTTATAAAAATATTTATTTCTTTATATTTGTATTTATATTGTGTTTGGAAAGATTTTAACTCGACATTTTCAATTTTAATAAACTGAAAAATTTGTTATGTTATGGTACCTAGGTCATTATCGAACTTGCTTAATAAAAATATGCTTACATTTATTAACTAATATTATTTATTAATATAGATTATTATACGAATTTATTAAAAAGACAAAATTAAGTTTCTTATCAAAATTTCATACATTAAATCATGTTAATAATTTATGTTATTTTTTACATCTTGAATTATGTTGTATACTATAAATAAATATAATACTTTTATTACTTACTAAATACTTTTATTTATTATTTCATGTTTAAAAAAAGATTAATACATACATATATGAAATTTTCAAAATATTCATATATCAATGTTTTATTAAATATTTCATTATTTAAATAGCCAAGAAAATTGAAACAAACATATAAAAGAATTGGAAAAATTACACGATAGAATTATTGTATCTACATAATGTCTACATAAACTATGTAAATAAATAAATTCCATGTTAAATGCAATATTATATCTTATTACATACAAACAAGGAAAAAGTTGGTATTATGTATTATAGTCTATGGATGTTTTTGTCTTAAACTAACCTCAAATTATAATATGTCTTACATGTTCATGTACAATCGAGTTTTACTTTCATTCAAGTGTGTATAACCAAATATTAAATACTGTATTATAATATATACGTAAGTAATCTGTATATTAAATGTATTATTAAATGTATTATTTTTGCGATGATTCTAAGATAGTAATATAGTCAATATAAAATAAAACAATCCTGTAACTACTTTCATTCGAATTCTAAGTTTATTTACCGTAGTATATAACTGTTACCAATTGTTTAATATAAGTACTATAATATATTTGTTATTATATATTATGGTGTGCATATATATGTGTATATATATATATATATATATATACATACATACATACATACATACATACATACATACATACATACATAATACTACATACTATATATAGTTTTGGAGGGAAATGATAAGCAGTGAAACGGGAGAAATAAAATGTCGGCTCGTTTAGTGTGATTTATATATGGTTATATTAAAAATGTATTAACTTCAAATTTTTATTTAGGTTTTAACCCTCTTCTTAAATTAAAATGTTCGAAAACGCATCTCCTGATCTGAAACATGAATATTACAGAGATGATGAATTTATTGAAGAATTTGAACATAAACCATTACTAATATGTATACCTAAAGTAGAACCTCTATGTTCTAGTACAACTGATTTAATTGAAGATACATCAAATGTGGTAAGTAATTATATAATTATTAATAATTATTAATATATATATATATATTTTTTTTTCAAATATATAACTTTCTTTCTCCTTTTTTTTTTATATATAAGCTAGATATTTTTAGATATAATTAGTTTTAAATATATCGTTAGATGAAGATAGTTTACTATTGTCAAGAGTTCAGTAAATTTTGGTTTGGTATTATAATTAGAAAGTGCACTTCATATTTATGTATTGTGTAACGGGATGATCAGCTTGTGTCTCAGCTAACTAATGGTGGGAATTTTAAATTTACATATCTTTTTGTTATAACATAAGTCGTATGTTCCAGTATTATATAAAAATGTAAATCTGATATTCATTTAAATTATTAAAATTCAAAAAAAGATTAATATACTACAAAACATATATACATAAATATTGATATAACATAATTTTTTATTGATAATAATTGTTTGAAGATTTGGGGATAAAATTATATGAGAGAATAAAATACTCTTATGGATGTGATCTCAAATTTTGTTTTTATTACCTGGTACATAATATAAAAGAAATTATTGTTTTATAATGTAATAATAATTTTAATTTTAACATTGAAGATACTAGATATATTATTTTATGAAGCACATATTTTATTATTATTCATTAAGATAATTATACATTTATTTAAGAATACCTATGGAAGAAAGTTATACAAACTATACTAAGTTCCTTAATTTTATAAGTTATGGTTAATATGACATTGTAAAAGATGACGAAGGATATTAAACTATACTTTACGCTCTTTATTATAACAATATAAATTTTATTTAAGTAAAATATTAATGAAATAGAAACTCATGTACATATATAACTGTTTTTATGTGTTTCATAATTTTAGAAGGGAGAGATGACACCAATTCCTTCGACTATTCCATATAAAATAAAAGATCCCATTATTTTACTTGAAAGATGTGATAAAATATGGGAAACACTAAAAGTTATAAAAAATGTGCAAGGTACAACTAAGATTGATACATCTAATGCACTGCCATCGGCAATAACGACTTCAAAACCATTATATATCGAATACCAACCAGTATTAGGTAACAACAATACGGAATTGCCAAATTTTAAATTTTATGTGAAATCCAAAAAAAAGTTATTTCATTGTTCTATATGTGGAAGGCAATATACTGAAAATCGGAGATTGAGATATCATTCAGAAAAAATACATGGTATTTACATAGCACCAAGACGACATCTCAAAAATCCTGATAAAGTGAAAGAAAAAGATCCTAACATTGTTGAGAAAGAGGAAGATAATTCTGAAAAGGTTTCATTAAAGAAAAGTGAAAATAAATTACATACTGAAGCTTCATTGTTACAAAATGTGTCGTCACCAAATAATAATAATACAGTTGTCCCAAATCTTCACTCAAGAAGAAGTAAATCTAATAGTCTTGTATGCAATAATAATGATAATCATATCAATGGAACTACACAAAATGACCAAGAAAAGAAATTAACTAAAGAAGTAAGACAAAATGAAAAAGTAATCTCTGCACGAAATTCTACAGCTTCATCAACATGCACATTGTGTCAACAGGTTGTAAGGAATATAAGAAAACACTTAACTGATTATCATAAAATTGAATCCCCTGATTTTATGTTAAAGAATTTAGATAAAACATGTACTGCCTTAAAAAACAATAAATTAAAAAGAAAATTTTCTAGTGACGAAGACGAAATTGTGGGTGAAGTTATTAGAAAAGAACATGATATTCAAAATAAAAGACGAAAATTATCTAAGAAACGCGGGCAAGGCAATCGTCAATGTGATATATGCCTTGGTATTTATACAAAGAGGAGTTTTTATGAACATATACGTGTTCATCGTAATCGTGGAGAAACGAAAGAGAATTTCCATTTATCCAGAAACAGATATTTCAATTCTCCCATATACTTACAATCGAAATTCAGTTCTGTGCACATGTCTTTTGAACATACAAATAAAGATAATTCTGAATTTCATAAAAATAAAGAGAAAATTATGCAAAATGAGAATAAGAGTAACAATATATCAGATATAAAGTATTATGACAAACATAAACATATTTGTTTATGTGGGAGAGTATTTCGTAATCCCTATACATTGTTTATGCATAAAAAAGTATGTACTTTTATAAATGATGTGAATCAACCAATAATAGAAAGTAATGTAAATAGAAAAAGTCGATATGATACAAGAAGTGGTTCTGGTAGAGATTCTGGGCTTGGAATTAACATAACAATAAAGAAAAAGAATGATTCTTATGAAATTATTGACAAAGATAATACAAGTGAAGATAATATTACAAGATTACAATTACAAGATTTCAATCATCCAAAAGACTTTAATTTGTCTAATGATGTTCTAATATTAGCTAAATATAGTGAGAAACATAGTATTTTGAAGATCCAATCTGCTGATGAAAATATTGATATTGACATTGAAGAAGATTCACAAACCAATTCCTGCGATGATGTTATTTGTGGTTCCTCAAGTGAAATAGTAAGTAATTTGTGCAAAGAAGAAAAGCAACAAGAAATAACAGAACCAAATAATATATCTTACGCAAAGAATGTTAAGTCAAAACTTGGCAAACAATCTAATAGTGTTACAGTAACTTTTGCTAAAAGATATAATATTTGTGTATGTGGCTCTAAATTTTATACTAAGAAAGCTCTCGACATTCATACTAGTAAACATCATTTAAGATCAGAACTGTTATGTGGATACTGTAAAATTAGTCTTCCGAATGCTATGGCATGGAACAAGCATTGGTGTTCTGTTAATGAAGGAAAACGGTTTATATTTGTACCAATGGAGCTTAAGTGTCATCATTGCAGCGACATTCTAAATACATATAAAAAGTTTGATGAACATATTAAGCATAAACATTCTGATCCTGTAGTACCATTTCAATGTTTTTATTGTTCTAAACGGTTTTCTAATATTACATCTCGTAAAATGCATTCTGATGCTGATCATGAAGTAACCACCTGTTCTATATGTAATAACAAATGTGATGATGTTATGAAATCCAGGCATAAAGCATATCATTATGGACTTGGATTTCCTTGTCATTATTGTAAAAGAACTTACGGCAGTAAAAACTATTTGTTAAGACATATGAGAAGAGTTCCTCATCATTCTAACATGAATCATCTTTCATAAATTTTGTAAATTTTATAAAGAAAAGTGGAATACTCAAAAAGTCATGAAGATGTCATAATAATTTCACTGAAATAGATCATTTAAACACGTAGTTTGATTTGTGAATGAAATTAACTATAATATGATTTATACTTCATTTCACTACTTTTCCTTTTTTTTTCTAATTAAGACAGTAATAAATAATACCCTTAGTTATAAAATATCATTTTATTATATATGTTATATATTTTCAATGTAATGAAATATGCATATTATATTGGAAAGATATGCTATGCTACATTGTCTAGTGTATAAAATAATGTGATTATATATTAAATAAGTAAATATGTATATAAAAGTGTAGGTTTAAGCGATGTAAAGGTGAATAAAAATTTCATAGTTTGAAATATTATAATAATATCTAATTTTTATTCTTTAGATACACAATAGAAAATTTAACTCAATTGTAATCATAAGTAAAGTTTTAACATCAAATGATTAAGTAAATATTGTAAGAAGTCATAGTGATTGAACATTAAAAAAACTACTGTTTTTATTATATATATGTATATATATAATTTAAATATGTATATTTTTAACACATTTCTGACAGAGGGATTTATCTAAATACATTTGTATATACCCCCGAGTAATTCGGATAACACAAGACGCATTGATTCAATGTGTTAATGATAGTACATATGTATTTAGAGAGATAGTTTATAGCTATAAATATAGTTTTATTTACGTTAATTATAATTTAATTGTTAATTCTCTTTAGTTATCAATTGCATGTACATAAGAATGAAAACAAAATACGGAAGTATACCTACAAAATATTAACGAGGCAAATGCTTTGTAGTTAATAAATATGTTACATAGTTATTATTAAAACCGTTTTTTCTTTTTAGGTAATATTAATTTATCAATATTGATTGTTATGTAAGTTTTTAGTTCGATTCGTTTTATATCGTAGAACATAAGAATTAATTAAGTATTGATATTCTTTTACTGTTTATATTAAAGATGTGATTTTTTTGGATTAAGAAACTTCTTTTATGTATTTATGTATTTTTATTTGGACACGTCGTGAACTGTTTCACATTAAAATATACTGTTGGAAACATAAATGTTAGCACACTATTGAAAGCAGAATAACTTTTTCAAAATTTGATTAAAAGTCTTGAACTTTTCTGGGGAGCTAGAAGGATTAGTTTATTACATTTAAAAACATTTTTGAAAAAATTCCAGTTGGTCGAAGTAGCGAAGAAAATACTTAAGGTCATTTTTTACAACTTTTTTATCGGAACCTGTAACGAAAATTTAAAAAATACATGTTGTAGATTTATATTCTTTACACACATGCCGAAAATTTTATTGAAATCGGTTGATGCAGAAACAAGCAACAGGCATCGAAAGATGAACAAAAATGTAGAGTTATCACAGTTATAGGCCGTAGAGTAATAAATAAAATTACAGAAATCTGCCATTTTTATCATTTTTAATCGTTTGTAGCTCATAGCAACGTTAACCGCTTTTGATGAAATTTTCAACATATGTATAACTGATATAAATCTACAAAACGGATTTTTTAAATTTTCGTTACAGGGTCAGATAAGAAAATTGTAAAAATCTTCACGATTCTGACCAACTGCAATGTACAAAAAAAATTTGTTTCTCTTCATCTAGGAAATTAATCCTTCTAATTCCTCAAAAATTTTAAGTCGTTTGGAGCAATTCTAAAAAATTATTGTATTTTAAAAATTGTACTAATATTTATCAAGTTCCTAACTGCATATCAATTATTTTATATATTATGTATTATACCTTTACAAGTATAAACTACAATGAACTTTAATGTAAATAATAATTTATCTTTTATGATTTTATAATACAAATTCAATACGAATTCTCATTCCGATGTTGAAGTGTTAAATAATAATAAATACCACCCTGTGAATCATGTGCAAATGTAAATGTAATGGCATATTAATATTGATTGTGAAGATAAAGGAGAAAAATAAAGCAACTTCGGTTTGAATCGTATAAAACTATAACTTTCACCTTCAAATTATTGATTTATGATAAGACTATTAAGTAACATTTATTAATTTCTTAAAGGTGCCGTACAATCTAATCAAATGTTTAAAGTTTAAAGATAATTGTATTATTGAAGCTTAATAATGAAACTGTAAATTTATTAGAAACATAAAATTTATGATCGACGTTAAGTGATAAAAAATAATATTTTATTTGTATTAATGTCTAAGATGTATAAAATACTATGTCGTAACTATTGCATTCAGTAGACAAGTATGTTTCGTAATTTTATGTAATATAATTTAAAAGATTTGTATTCCAATATCGTCCTATTGACAAAAGATCAAGTTTCTTATGTGCCCTACACGAGGTAGTCACTAGTCACAGTGATGGTAATCGGGATGCTCGATTGAAAAGAGGGGATAGTCAGCGGCATCTGGAACATGATCACCAGGCGTCGCTTCGAGCGTACCCGTCGCCATCGAAGTTATAAAACCGATCAAAGCCGTACGGAGTTTTCAGGAGGGTGGTCGCGTTACGCTCGGAACTTTCTTAAACAGACGGAATCCTTTCGAGTAGTATATATAAATATATATATATATGATTTGGTTCGCGCAACAGCAAAAGTAAAAAAATGACGGAACGTCGTGTGATTTGACAGTGAAGAAACATTTAATGGGAAAAGTGCCTCGGTATCCTGTGGTTGGTATTCGGGAATCCTAAGTATCGCCACAACACCCTGTAGCTCTCTGGTTAGTCGCGTCATTTTTCGGTACATCAGGATTTGATTAAGAAGTGATTATTCGGCAAAAGTTGACCCGCTTTCGTAGGTCGTGCTTGCTATACTCAGTTATGGAAGTAGAGAGAAACGAAGCTCACGAAAACTTCTCAAAAACTTCTCAAATGTTAATTGTCAGATGTAATGTACAATTTTATAGGGAATAAGGAACTAAGGCCGGTATAGTCGACATATATGTATACACAGTGACTCTGACAATAGCCCGAGGTAGGAATTTCTGCTTTAGAGAAATATGGAGGGTCCATTTCCTATCGGTCACATATCGTAATTGACAAAATTCCTTCTTATAAATGAGCTTATATTGGAATCTTATTTTCATTACACATTTTCTATCGGTTACGTTTTGTCCTCTTTATCCAGAAGGTTACGTATAACGTAACGATCTCTGGATTAACAATGGAGTTCATGTTCCTTATTTATCGTTTTACGTTCTTTCAGAAACATCAAACACGCTTCATCTATCATGCGCGAACTTTCTCGTAGTACCTTGGTCTTTCTCGTCTCAATAAAGGCTACCTAATTTCATCTCTTGAACTATAGAATTTCTTCTTGTTTGACACAAATGTATCAAACAGGAGTGAGAAAATGTTTCTTCCAGATTTTATATTTATTATGCTATTGTGTTTTTGACCAAAAAATCTGTCGATTTCTGTTGGTGCTGGTGTATGGAACATTACTTACTTGATTTTGAAAGTCAAAATGATCGTCCCGCGCGACGTGACTGCTTTTATCGCGGCGGTTCGCACACTTGAGAAGCGCGCAGTGCTCAAACGGGCACGGCCGAATCGATTTTCCCTGGTTCCACTACTGACGATAGAGCTACATGTATGATTACTCGAGTCCCTCACAGCTACCGGAAACTATTTTGCCCAGTTTCTCCCGATGAACGGTAGCGTTTTCTATAGTCAGTCCGCCGTGAGTGGATTGGTCTATATCACAAGTTCTACACAGATCGCTTGGTCGCTGGTTCGGTAACGTCAGTGGAAACCGGCCTGCGTGAGATTGGCTAAAATTAAACCGCGATCGAACGCGGGCGTAATTCGTGATGTAGTTAAAACGTGGATGGAAACATGACTTTCATTTCCAATGGCAATTTAGTTCCGGTTATTTAATCTTCGATGAATACCCGTTGTATTAATCGATTGGTTCTCGATCGGCATGTGCTTTGTGAAGTCTGTCTGTAACGTGCTACAGCTAGCTCATCATATACCGTTATACCACCCGTATCGCACGTTAAGAATCCTAAAAATAGCGGCGACCAGTGAACGAAAATAATTCTACATTTTCTAATGAATCCTGGTGGCGTGTCTGTGAAAGAAAGGGTATGTTTGGACGTGACGTGTTAATCAGGTCAGGTCGCAGATCAATCCTTTTTTAATCGCTTCGGGACATATTTTTCGATATTTACGTTGAGTGTGTAATTTAAACACGGCGAGTCGATTCAATTTCTCTTCTTTGCTTTGTTTCACAATATATTCTTCTAATTCGTTTACGAATAATTATTCTCAGCTCGTTGAACGATGTTGTATTTAATCCATTACCTCGTCTGTTACATACTTTTAATACGATTATAATACAAAATCAGTTTTCAAGATGCGATGAAAAATCGTATATAGATTATCCTTTTTCCTATCGGTTTCAAAGTACTTTGGTTTTGTCACCAGTTGGATCGATATTGTATAGACGTGGTAGTACGGGTAGCGAAGGTGCCAGCAACGAAGGAGATAGGAGGAATAAGATTTCAAAGAATTAACCAATCAGCTCGGTAATCCGTAGATTGACCCGTTTCTCCTGATCGACGATTCGTCGTCTCGTTTGAGCAGATATCCGGATTCTGGCCAGCGTACCGACATTGGTAATCAGTGAACGGAAGGAAGGCTCGAGGCGCGGAACGCGAAAGGGTGAGACAGGGGTGAACTGGCGGAGGGTGAGGCTGAAGTGATGACGGGCGAGGAAGGAAAGTGCGGGGGTGGAACTGGCACTGGCGGGGATGCCGGTGTGGGAAATACGAACCTTACCGACAACGTGAACAATGTTAACGCCAATGTACATGCGAATGTTAATACCAACATAAATGTCAGCCAACAGAATGGAGGACCGGAAAAAGCGCCCGTCGTCGGCGGTACTAATGTGGAAACTTTACCACGCGCTGGCAAGCAGGTAAGAGAATCTCTATGGAATTCATTTCACTTTTAATATTGAAGTCTATAACGGTACGCGGTAACGTTATTTATGTCTGTTGGATAATATTTTACGATTTTGTTAGTCGTTGATCGTTCGTATAAGTTATTGATAATGTATGTTATCTCTATACGGAGAATTATAAGTTCATTTTATGTCAGAAAGTTATTTCACATTTGAGATGTGTGTTAGGCTTTTTAGTCTTGGATTGCATACAAACCGCGAGATAGCGTAATAGTAATTTTTCAATTCTAAATATAATCGTTAATTTATTTAATGAAATAGCTAAGTATAGCGTGTATCTTGTATTGATTTTTTATTATTATGAAAACAGGCTAACAGTAAACAGCAATGATATCTATTTGTTGGTATATTTAATCTAATTTAGCTTACGTATTTATACGAGCAACGAAATGATTTATAATGATACGTGCATCATTATTTACTATCGTTTTTGATATATTCGTTCTTTTTACGAAAATGAATTTTTTTATTAAACTATGCTTACAATCCTTTTTATACGTGGCTCTCAAAAGAGAATTTTTATTTGGTACAATGTCTGCTTGAATATACTTGAAAGTATAATATCCACGATTTTGATTAAAAATGCAATTTTTTATATTTAAGTTTATTCCATAAGCTTTACTGAGCAAAATGTCAAATAGTAACATTCAATTTTATTATTTTATTATACGGATACATTTCGTTATAAATTTTATTATGCGTACTAGCCACGTGTGTTTGCTCTCATATTTTTCCTGACGTACTGTTACGGTTTCAAGTTACAGAACGTTTATTGCGTTAACGGAGATGAGTAAGTATCTCTCTTTTAGTTGATCTCAACCGAGAGAAAGATTAGAAAACATAAAGTTTTGATGAAATGCAGTAATTTAATATTCATGAAAGAGAGAAAGATGACACTGGAAGCTGTGTATCCGGTTTTCAGTACTTACAGTACCGTAAGAAACTGGCAGGCGATCATTAGATCCCCCTTTGCCGTATCTAACAGCTAACAACGACAGCCAATGGATAGCATTTATTCAAGAGAATTACGACTTGCACATGGCTTCTACTACTATTTATTCGTTCATGCGTAACAATTTGATGACACGACAATTTGATAGATTAAGTATCTAGGAAAATTAGATAGTTCATTTCTAGTTCTTCATGTATATTTCATGAACAAGAGAAAAATATAAATTTCTATTTAATCACTACGTCAAATTATTAACTTACAAACAATTAAAAAATCAAAATTGCAATAGCAGATAGATAAATTCGTATAATTCTGTTTTAATATATCATTTTTCTATAAAATTGTTGGTCGTGTATATGATAATCGAATAAACTTCTATTTTATTTGTTTATTCTTTTTGGACTAAGAAGAATTCTAAAGGATTTTATAATAAAGGATTATTCATAATTTCCACCTTTTTAACATTACGATGTTTTAGCAGTACAATCATTTAAGTTGCTTGGCGTTCATTAAATGCACTTAATAAAGATTCTGTTCAGGTCGATAGAGTACTTGTTTAGGTTTAAATCAATCCAATCTGGTCAACAAGGTAATGTTGCAGCATCCTTTGTTAGATTATCTTAAGGTACTTTTATAAAGGGCTCTTGATATTTAATTACAATCCAGAATACTAACGTATTTAAACAATAAATTCGCGGAGTTACGTAATGTATAATTCATTGCATCATTCAGAACTAAAAGTTGTTAAAAGACATATTTTCACAATTCAAACGTCTTTTATTTCGATCAACTTTTATACATGCGTATAGATAGCAACAAATAGTTAACAGTATTCCTTCTTTGATTAAAACTTTGTTAAAGGTTTACGTGTAAATCTAAGGAACACATGTTTTTTTATAAAACTGTTCTTCAGTGTCAAAAATGTTACATTTATCTCATAAAATTTTGTAATTGATACTCAGGCCTCTTTAAGATGGCACATTATCAGTACAGAATCTGTACACATGCTTTTAGCAAGTTATAACGATGTATATAAAATAAGAATAAAAATAGAGATAGAATAATAACCTTGAACATGAATACCAGCATAGTTTTGCTTATTCATAAGTTATAAACGTTTCAAGTAATAGGAGAATTTACATACATAGGAGAATAATTGGTAAGAACATGTACGGAGGCTGTTGCTGTAATGAGTAATGAATTTTCTATCGTACATACATATATTTGCTTTTTATTAGCGACATTATCGTACAAAGAGCTGTATTAAGTTTAGTGAATGATTGTTCCAGCGGCCAGCTCAAAGGTCATGGTTAACGTAGGACGTAGGTTGTGAAAGTTGTAGATGGGGAATACACGTTATGTGTTGAGGATTTTAATGGGTCCAGCGTGTACTATACCCAGTACACAACAGAACCAGTTTCTATTTATCTTCTATTCAGTTCTAAAGTTAATTATACATTTGAAATTAAAACGAGTTTGTTCGTAAAACTAGTTTCTGTATTTCTGAATGTAATCGTACAAGTTTCTTTATTTCGTATAAGTATTTGTATTTTATTTTTCTCACGATACAAATAAAAAATTATATACGGGGCTTGTATCAAGAATGTTTTATTTTGTGGTATTTTTAATTACAAGTGGTATCTTAACGTTTGAAACATTATTTAAATTTAATAATTATTGTAACATATGCTGATAAGCGAATAACTTTTAACGAAATGATTTATCATTTAACCTTCTTATATAAAATTATGAAGTAACTAATATTCGATTTTCCATATTTTTAACTATCATATCTTATATTTTATCTCTATTTTCGCGTGATTCGTCGAAAATTGAAGCGAATGGATATACGGTCAACGGTGGAATACTATAAATATTTATTTTTAGTATTTAAGGAGGTATATGTAAAATTATATTAATGTTTGCGTTTTCTTGCATTAACTGCAGTGCAAGGAATTTTATTGGCACTACCAAGAGGTAGTATCGTGTACACAGAAGTGTAGAATGTCGTCTTTGTGCCTACTTGTCTTTTGACATATTTATTCAGCGTCTATTTTTATATGATGTATTTTTTCTGGTTTCTCGAATGTACTGATGAATCAAAGGGTGTTTCCAGAAAAAGTAGCGGGCTGTAAATACTTGAAGAAATGTGCATGGGTTACGAGCCAAAGCTGTTATTTCTTTTTCAGAGACGAATTTTGCCTCAAACATGATATTAGTCATGTAGAACGAAAACGTGTATTCTTCGAAAGCGTATCGATAATAGTCTTTCATAAATTTTGATTTAATATCTTTCTCGGTATAATTTAATGTAATAATTTAATAACATTTCATTTTTTAACAATGTAATAAAAACTAAAGATAGTTACTTTTTATGTTTTATCATTGAATTTGTCTCTTTATGAAAAAGGAGTATTAAAAAACGTACACGGAGTACTATTTTTAGAAGAGTCAGATGATCACGCAGATACTTGTAATATTTTCGTTTAATGTAAATACTTAACAAGTTTTGATCTTTGTCCGTTAGAAGAAAGCTTTTATTGATATCTGAAATGCGATTTTCCTACAATGCAATAGCAGTGAAGGCAATATTCTGCATTCGATATCAGATACAAAATATATACATTATTAAGGGGACTTGTACACACTGTACACGCATAAATTTATGCATACGTTCGTTGATATCATGAATGAAATAATTATGTATGACATCTGTATGAATTTAAACGAAGACTAATGAATAATAATTTCATTGTCTTGACACATTATGAACGAGTAATAGCAAACAGTGTGCTTCGTTTTATAATAAAAATAAATATTTTTAATGTAATTATATAGGATAAAAGTGTGATCGTTACATTTCATCAGGTTATATTTTATCAGTACAATACCTACATCTTGTAGTATTTTTGAGACATTTTCCCCCTGAATTCCTGAGAATTCATGCATTTCTGATAACTTATCAGAGGGAGTGTTGTTGCATCACTTATCAGAATTCTCCGTACTCCTACGAAATTCTTTTATGCACACAAAGATTATATAAACTTAGTTACTATACTTATACCGCCCGGCATCTGTAATTCGTACATTGTACGTAACTCCGTTTATCTACTCGGTATGTACAATATACGCGTTGGGCTCACGTAAAATTACGTCATAATCCTATCAGTATGGACCTTGTAAATGGATCGTCATAAATGAACCTTCATTCATGCTACGAGGCCATGGTTACTATCTCAAATCGTTTAACGTGTAACTGTGCATATACATAGTAATCGTTCCTGTAATTTTATTTCAAATTTAATAAAATATAAAAATATACAATTTTTGTTCAGGTCGGATTTTGAACCTTCAGATTTAGTCAAAAACATCGGACGATATCATCTGCTTATTGAGTACTCGAGATCTACGAGTTTTCTTAAGAATCTCTGCGCGTTTGATCGTGTTTGAAGATCTTTGATTGAACTTTTCGATATGTATATAATGGAGGCGGGTCAGTTCGATGAACTCGTTTCGTTAGTCATACTGTAGATATCTGAACAAACGAAGTCGGATCGCTGTTCAGGTATAATCGCAGTGGACGGAAGTTTTGTTGCTATTCAACTTAGTTTACGTACGATACGTAATCAGTGATAGGATAAAAGCACAAAGGTGACGCTGAAATATGTAACAGATATACAGTTTTCTGATCGCACTTTCCTTACGCGTTTCGTATCGAACTTTATAACGACCGACATTCAATTCGCTTTTGCGAATGACGAAGGGCGTAATGGCCCTGTAGCGTCTGGGGATGATGAATTTAGGTCATTACTTTATCCGAGATGTATGTCTCGTTATTTGTGACATTCAGTGGCATGACCGCTATAATTTCATGGTCTTCATGCAGGGAAGCATCCTACAAGTATTGTTCGCCGCATGACGTGTCACACTGTGCGTAAATTTATGGAAGTTAGCGCGTAAAGACATATGTGACGAGACTGGGTTACATCTGATTGCTTACAATACAACGCAATGCAACACACGCCTACATTTGTTACGAATACGTGTGCTTTTTAACGTACCACTCATCCGGTCGCAGGAATCGTTTAGGAAACGAGTAATGCAATTTTTATGGTAATCAACAAAGAACGGGGATTTAAAGTGTCGTGAAATGAAAATTTGTTCAATTTATATTACGCATTGCGAAGCGTAAAAAGTATGTAAACGTTTCATTTGTATGTTTTTCTGTAATGTAGGATTTTTAAAAATATATTTCTTGTACGTCGAAGGAGACTAAAACGTATAGAACTGATTTCAAATTTTTATTTTGAATAGTGATTACGAGGTAAATTGAGTTAAATTTGGTACAAGGAACTTCCACTGAAACAAAAGAAGTTAATGACGTACTAGTTGGAAATTATGTTTTTTATTTTGTTTTCATATGAAATCATAAATTGAAAATAGTTTTAAAAAGTTTATCAATATCATTAGAATCAAGTAGATACAAATTCCTCGAAGAATTTAAATCCATTGTGTTTCGATATCACGAGATTTTATGTCTTTTATCTGATTTTATGTCAAAAATGTCTTTTATCTGACTCGTAGTTTGAAAGTTAAATACGTACATAATTCGAAGATGCGGAAAATACTGCATGACTCTCGGAATTTGTGAATTCCAACTTTGTTATTGCATATTAACCGAGTAATTTACATTATAATACTCTACTATATGTAGCTAGAATGATAACAGATAAATCATAGAAACTTCGCTGATGCTTTCAGCTGTAATTTATATTCTTACAAAGAAAATAAGCGACGATGCAATAAAAAGAAAATAGTCTTCGCTCCTTTGCATATAATAAATTGCATGTACAAATTTTTGTTTTTCCCATCTAGGAGTTTTTTGTGTTTCGTTTATTTATAGCGATCTCTAAAGAAACGCGGTAGCCATTAATATCAATTTCCTGCATGTGTAATTGTTATTTTTGCATCATGGATTAATGACGCATGACGATCGTTACATTCTGATGTATAAAAGCACTATGCACAACGTGTAATGTACGTAATGTTCCATACATGTCTCCGTAATCTTGACATACATACCTATTACCGACACGCCTTTTAAATTCTGTTCACTATCGTGTTTTTGCGAGATTGGTCTATCTCCCATTTTCTTCGCTACAAGATAATTAACTTGCTCCGTAAAACGCGTTTGTTATAGCAGGCAGGATGTCGATAACAGTGTATAGGGGAAAGAAAGCTGCGAGTACGAAAAGGTACCGAGTTCTTTGCGAAAGGCAGACCAATTAAAACGGTCTCTGAACAGTCGTTCGAAGGGAAGACCGACACGTGGCGATAAATTCTCGTACGTTCGTTAATTTAATCATCGTTATCCAGTGAGCTATGCCTAATAGCGTTCACGCGGTATGTGCAATTTTTCTGTTTTCTATTTGTCAATTCTCAACCGCATGGAACTGGGTTGCAAAACCACATAAAGAGATACGCGAACTGAGGCGCGCATGCGAGCTCGGCTCATCTACGTGTAAAGTTCCTTCCAGTGGGGTGTAAAGGTAGACTGAAAATAAACGTTTTTGCCTCGGCACGTTACCGCAATAGCGTCGATGCTTGAGCAGAGAACTTAAAGCCCTGTTCCCTACGCTTCGACTTGTTCCACGCACGTGCATCGACAGTTTCAAACTGCAGAACGTCAGAACATTTCTTCCTGTTACCATGTTCAATTTAGTTTCGTGTATAAGATATAGGTATATTTCCTTATTGTGTCAGACATATATCTTCGTTATAGTACGAACGTGAAAAAGTCTTGGATTAACTACGATGATAATCTAATAATAATCATAGTCATAATCACGGCTAATCATGTTACTGGAGAAGCGAATATTTAGATACTTGCTTCGTGATACCAGTAGTTTGTAATTTTTGCTGGTTCATCAATTTTGTGGAAGTCGAAAGGAAATCGGAAATAAATATGTAAATAGTAAAAACGGTGTCAGTGTCGATTCATAAAAATAAAACATTTCCGTTTGGTAAATGCTGCAAGATTTTTGTACTGTAATGTTTTGTACCGTGTAATATATGGACGTATATTGTATATTCAATGATTAGCATTATAATAGTACGTTTCCACATCTCTTGTTGTAACTTCTTAGAATGTACATATGATTAGTAAAATTAAGCGATGATAGTTTGTAAAATAGTACTTTGCAGGAAGCTGATTGCAATTTGTAAAATTTATTATCAGAGTTTCGTTCGTTGGATTATCAAATTTATGTACGTTATTATTATACAAGAAACTTTGTTATCACTCGTAGCTTGTAATTTGTGATCTGTCACAAGTATCAAGACACCACTAGTAATATTAATTTATTTACGTAAGAGCTTTACGTAATTCTTATTTTATCATTGGTTCCAAGAAAGTCGAAATTAAATGTAACGCGTTTCAATTAACTCGTTCGAAAGGATAGAAAGGTTACTTTAAATACAAATGCTGAGAGAATAAAAAAGGTCAGCTTTAATTTTACTCGTAATATATATACATAGGTATGTGGTCGTTGTAAAAAAACAAGTGCACTTTCTCGACAGCTTTCAGGATTTCTCAAAGAAATTTGGCATTGTGCCTTCGATGCGTTCTTACGATGCAGACGCGTAATATCGAAGACGCCAGTGATCGTGACCCAATTTAATAACATCTCATGAAACGCTTCCGTCATTAAAACCATTGTAGGTGGTTAGAGTTATTCATCGGGCCAACAATCGGCTGTAATGTGTTACTAACAACGGGCTAATTTAATTATTAAAACGTGACGATTTCGAAATGTCAGGGGCTTTCTTCGAGTAACCGTTTAATAGACGTTGCACCAATGGAGCGTGATACTTGGTCTTTATCCGCGTATATGCTTCCCTATACGAATGACGAAATAGTCGGAGGGTGGCTTGAAGGGTCCTGGCCTTTTCTTGCACACTCAATACTTCCTCTTCTTCTTGGGTTCTTTCGTGCGTATTCGACCCGGTAACCCGACTGCCACCCTTTCCCTGGCCCTCTCATCGCTAAACTAGGGTTCATGGGTATCCCAACGTCATTTAATTTAGTCTCAAGGGTTAAGAGAAGTGAGCTCCTCGTGTAAGTAAGCGGTTTCAAACGATTTTCGAATCCTTCCACTCTGTCGTTTAGCTTCTAATTAAGAAACTCGAAATTTACTGTGCACACAACAACCGGAAAATAATTTACCTCTGGCGATTGAAGTTATGAGGTACAAGGAGATTTCTTTTAGTGCCCGATAAAAATTGGTTAATTAATTTATTGAAGGATTTGCAGCAACAAGGTTCAAGACAAGATAACTTCGATATTTAGATTATATTTGTTTGGAGGAGACAAATGACATAGGCTTGGTACTCGGAAATTTGACATTCGAAAGTGTAAAAGTTTGTTGTTTCGAATATTAGTTAATTAAGTATTTATATTATTTAAGAAACGATTTGATTTCAATTGACTATGAGTTGATCTTTTTTTGGCTTACTCAAATTACTGGAGGGTGAAGCTGCCTTGTTACAACACTCTTTAATTGGGATTTGGTAATCGAGAAATATCATGTTCTTCATTTGCGTTATATCGGCTTGTTAAATATTTTTACAGAAAATATATGCCGAATATTATTTATAACTATATGCGCTATTTCATGCATGTACGCTTTGCTACGTGCAGTTAATGACATGGAAACAGTGTGTGCAGATTCTTTCATATAACAACCAGATCGATCACAGTGACATCGATTTCAATGTGTTGATCGAATGTCTGTCGCTAATTTGTCAATGACACACACACACAGCTAGCTCGAATGCTAGGTGTTTACAGATAAAAGAGGAGAGAAAAGAAACGAAGGTAAAACTAGTGGATGGATTTATCATAAATGTTCTAATTCTTTATTGAATATCTACTACTATTACGTATGTCGTGTTATAGAAAATTAATTCTTTTTTTTTGGATGTTTACCTCGAAACGATATTATTTTTTTCTGAATGAATTTTAATAATATTTATACCACAAATAAAAGTTGAATTAAAATTATGATACCAAATAAATGTCTACTTTCTAGTTACTGACTAATCAATACTGTACTGATCAGTATGGGTAAGGTTAGGCATCACCTGGTGCAACAACCTGTATCAATTATCGAACCGTGGGTTAGGTTGGTTATTTTTTCTCCATACGCGAGTGTAATCGCGGAGATTATCAAGATAATATTAACTCTGTATCGTAGCGGCGCAGCGCGTGGAAAATTATAAAATCAATGTAGCTGCAGGGAAACGATTTAGATCGTTCTGAATTAGATTCGTGCGATACATTTTATATCGAATTTTACAAGAAAATTCTTATCCAATTAGGGCCTAAAAATTCATGAAAGTTTTATTTTTCATAGAAATGAACGTAGGTAGTATTTTATAAATAAAGTGTATTTTATTCGTAGAACTGGCATACATCGTACTTTTACATAAATAGGCGTTGCACTGTCATCTGAAGCCCCAAGTGTTTTTATCATATTAGAGAATTTAATTACCAAAGAATCCGATTGCAGGCATATCAAATATTCACTGTCTTTCTATCTAGTGTTTGCTTGCACGTGCTTTGCGCGTGCAAACGGTTTTTTTTAATATATAAGAAAATATGTAATATTATTGAGTTTAAGCGAAGTGGAATTTCATTAAAAACTTACGAAATATGGACACGCTGTGTCCAATTTATCCTCTGCCAGATATGAATTTCATCAACATTCTTTAGATGTTTCATAACATCACGCTATTCCCTATGAAAGTTCACTAAAACGAGATATTAAAATTAAAACTGACAAGGATAATTGATACGTTAAAATGCTATTATAATGCTTTTGCTATTTTTATCGCAATCAACGAAAATCAAGTTATAATCGTATCTATATCGTGAAATATTATTCTTTATTGTTTCAATATATTCAATATATTCTTCGATTTTAATAAAACGTCCAAGATAAAAATTAATAAAATATTATCTTATTGTATAAACGTTTGCTCTTTTATTATTTTTTGACGCTCAGCGTGAAAGGTGTATGCTGCTGTAACTATACAGAATTTTTTAACACGTTTTAAACGAATACTACTCAGTTGGCAACAGCTGTTAAAGTAATAAAATATCAATAAGCCGTTACATTTAAAAAGACGAGGCGAACCCTCTGTTTCTAATTACCCAATTTACAATGACCAGCTTTCTCTGCTACGTAATTTAGAAAAGAAAGCAAGCCGATATCTACAACGGCTTCGGAGACAACAAACAGCGTTACGTGACTCACCGTGTTCATTTGATCGAATCCGTTCGATGTTATTCCAATCGAACGAAGACAAATACGTACAAAATGTAACAATAAAAGATATATCAATAGGCAGAAAAAGCTCGCTTATACGTTTCCACGCGGAGTCTCATTGTTTCACGAGCAACCGATCAGCGTTTGATCTATCAGTCGTATCTCGGTGACACGTTGCACTATACAAAGATGCTTGTATCGAGCAATGTTAATTAAGCAACGGTGTCGATAGCGATTGAACGATGGTAGGTGAGGTGATAAGGGGGTACGTGGATGTGGAAGGACGCAAAGAAGGAGGTAAGCGGAACGATAGGAATAGGGGGCGGTTTGCTGCAATAGCGCTGCCGCGTTCATATCGACCCGAACCTCCAGACTCCATTTTGCTTGTCCCACATATACCTATGTACATGCACACGTACCTATTATTCGTTCGCGTACATACATACATACTACGAAGCCATGACTCGTTCTCTGCCAGATTTTTCACTTCTTACACGTCGCTTTTCTTTCCTTTATTGCACCCGTGCCCTTTTCTCTTCTTTGGCTTTTGGTACACCACCGCGCCAGGAAGTGTCTCGTTGCAACCGTCTGCAATCGACATACAATACACCGATTTCTACGCCGGCTGATAGCTACACGAGCTGGAATACATTACACTTCCGACTTTCTAAGTATCTCTTGTGGTACGCCGAGAAACCTTAGAATCAGGCGCTGCCAAATGATTTTTAATCCCATTGGTGTTGCGTATTCGGAAGGATAGGGTCGGACTCTTGATAACAGGCTAAACCGGTGTATCCGTTGCGTATTCACGAACATGAAAAACCCAACTTTTTGGTTTTGTGCACGTGTATAGCGATTGGCGAATGAATTTACCGTAGACAAATTTTATATATGCAACGAGAGACGAAAGCATTCGTACAGTTATTTTATTAATATAGAGATGTAGAAATAAAAAGAGAAATATTTTTTATATTATTCTCTACCATCTCTTGGACACGGATAATAATAAGTTTTTGATTAAATCTGTTTCTATGTTGAGCTGATCATTTTTCAAAATTTGTTAGATTCTTCCAATAATTGTAATAAGTAAATATCCCCATATTTCTGATCGTGGTGAATCTGTTAAAAATATAGGGAAAGCGTAAAGGGACGTATTTTAAGATCAAAGTATAGTGCTATTTTATTATATATGCTTTTAACCTTTTGCGACGAGACTTGCTAATATTACGCAATGGGGACGATAACCCTTTCCTTTGATCGATAGTATATTGGAACCCTTTCAACGAAAGCAACAATTTCGAGCTAAATATAAAGGTTATTCTTTAAAAATGTAACATAATGAGTAAATATTACGTCACACTTTCTTATCAATACCGTTCATGATCGTTATAAACGCTGCTTCAGTGAAGAAACAATTACGCGATATCTTATTTGAATTTAGTAATAACGTCCAGTGTAGAGCAAAGTGTACAGAGTAATGGAGATAAAAAAGAAGAAAGAGTGTCATTCAGTAAAAAGCAGTTAATTCAATGTAATTATGATCTGTTGGATACATCGAAAATGACGTTCATTGGTCATTTTTCAAGTACTATTTTGATGTTCGCTATAATTTTAAGACGTTTGCTAAAATGTCGTTGCGGAGAACCCCAAATCAATCTTAAATTGCATCAAGCAAGCGTAGCGCCAAAAAGGTTGCAACACTAATAGTTGAAGCGGTACAGTGATCTACTTTGTGGTTGAAATCACGTCTGACCCGAAAGTCGGGTATCTCGACATAAAAGTTGCACAAATTACGAATGAAATATTAACTTCGGTATTATCGATCCAGATATTTCGTAATTCGTTCCGACATAATATATCTGTAAGTAGAATTTAAGTGGATGAGACTGGCGATCGTAATCGTGACTTACGTATCCTCATTATTTAATTCTTCTAATTCGTAGAAATGATTTATTTCGATTAGAAATACATCGTTATAACGTTCAATCTGGTAATTTATTTTATCGTTATGTTTAGATTGTTATATTAGAATAAACATTAATGTCATTTTTAATGCCGTCGATCTATCGTATGCAAGCCGGAGATTATCGCATTTGAAATTATAACTAAACTTATCTACGAGCATCGAAGATTTGAATCGTTCCTCTGCTCATTAATTTTATGCGCCGTTATTTACTTAGCCTACTTTTGAAGGAAAAACGGGAACGATGGAAATAAAGTGCTATTCACTTATTCATGCACTTCACCCTTAGATCGAGTGAAATTATACGTTTACTTTCTGCGGATTATTTAAATATCTGTACCATAGAACCGCTATTCACTCTATATATTTAATTCTAGCATATTGGCGATCGAAAGTGGATATTAATATATTCTCGAGTTATTTTTCCAACGATCGTTTTTTGTTCGGCTTTACGAATAAATAACGCGAGACGATCGATACGAGACGAGAACAACGTATTTTATTATTTGGAACGATCGAACAAATATTTGTAATGCGTTGCATGAAACGAACCAACGAAATTGCAACGTATCACGAGACGAACGAGAAAAGTTTTAATTAGGTGTGTCGATATGGCAGGATGAGTAATGTCGCGCGTCTAATAGAAAAAATTGTTCTGCAATGCACGTTGTAATGCAAAAGAAAGACGAAGAGAGAGGGAGTCGAATCGACAAATTCTGAAATATCTGCCTTTCGTTCGAAACGCATGCGCGACGGGCACGACCTCGACCCTTTCAACTACGCTCTTCATTGGCCCCCCTCGGTCAAAGCTGGAGCTCTCCTGTTCTCGTTTCCTCCGGCGAGGCGCGCCACGGCGTGTCGACCATACATTTAATTAAGCCCCAATGAAAAGGACGCGTTGGCGGCGATGAAGAGATTACGTTACTGGCTGAAGTAAACTGACATATATTCCAGTTTCAGGAACAAACAGAACCTCGAGACCAGTTTTCATAAAATATTTCTAACGGTATTTTGGACCATAGGCTATTTGTTCTGCAACATAATGCAACTCTATTATATAAAATATAGTACCATAAATCGTACATCGATAGCAGAATCCGCAATATTATACGTATTGGATAGAATGTATCGACGTATTGTACTTCAGAAAATGCATTACTTCAAAGTAGAATAATAAGCAGTTACGAAAGGAACAAGAAGGTCACGTCGCGATAGATCGATCAGATTTGTTAGTTAAAGATAAGGGTACTTTTTAACGATCGTATTATTGGAATAATCGGAAGTGAACGTGTCGCAAAGATACGCGAATATTGGACAGATTTTTACCTCTGAAACGTACGTGTTGGAGATTATTATTATTATCATTGTTATAAAAATGATATATCGAAGGTGAACTGGTTTATATCGCGCCATACAATTAGACTATGACCCCCGGTATAATATAACGGTATAACAGGTTCAGGGTTCAATCATTTGACATCAACATTTAACTTCGTCACTACACACAGCGAGAAAACTTGCTAACTTATATAACTTATTACGTTTATTTGCCATCAATTTATGTTTTTTATTCGTGTTATTGTATTGTCAAGCAGAATCCCTTGAGAAACCCAAAGAGAATTTCCTCGTCTTTAATCCTGGTACTTTATTTCCTTCGATAAAGTATCCATAATTATAACTTGAATACTCTTATAAGATTTTTCTAAAGCGAACATGACATAATAATACTATTAATAAATTTCTCGTTTATCGTTTCGTACTTAGCTAGCGAATCGTTCAAATTAGTTAAAATTAGTTCAAATTAGACGATTTCTCCGATACTTAAATATCAAGTGCATGTTACGTCTATGGTTCTCGCAAGTTCTTCAATCTCTGCAAAAGGGGAATAACGCGTCGAACGATTACAGATTATTTGATTCTCAATGTTGTTTACAATTTCAAGATCTTTTCACCCTTACGTGACTACTTCGTGACTCACGACTGCATTTACGTGACGGTACACACGAGGCAAAAAATTGGGACGCGCGACAAAGAGCAGACAACAATTCATGACCCAATTTTCGCCGATGTTGCGGTGACGATACCGTGTAAATCACAGGATCTACCTTTGTAAAAAAGGTGCAGCCGCGTATTTCTGAATACGTGCTTGATTGTGGAGGTATCTCTGTCAGTCACAATAACCCCGAATGTTCCCGACAAGGGACGGAGGAAACATTTAACCGATTTAACGGGAGTGCTTCCGTCGTCCAACTCACTATACGAGAACTGACATCATACTATCATCTTGGTCGTTGATCGGCTGCTGTCAGACTGGAACGTCACTTGAGTCATGATTCAGGAATTTCGTTAATATCTGAACTAACGGTCATACCCTTAGAACAACGTTTTCTTTATAATCGTAAAATTCTTACTGCCGTTACTTCGAGAAGCTTCAGCTCTTCTTTTCTTGTTAACGTTAAAAACTATTTTAAAAAAGTTTTAGTGTAATTCTAGAGAGCATGATTGCACTTAATCTCTCCTATTCACGATATATCATCGCGGAGAAAAGGAAGTTACAAAATGAAACTCTATGACATAACCGTGTTAGAAACTTTAATACGTTGTCTACGGTCTTTTGTGAAATGAGTCCATTCGTTGTGATATAATTAATAGCTCCTTTCTGTACCCTCTAATACCACGATGATGAAAGCACGCTCTCAAAGGAGACGTGTTTAATCACTAGGGAATTTTATCGAAAACGTGCTTTTAAATGAAATTATTTAATTGCATCTTTCTACGTGGCAGCAATCGAGGTAGAAAGCTTACAAATGTTAAACAACGTTTAAATGCAAAGAGGATATAAAATTTTGGTGAATGCTCGTGAGTCAGTGATAGCGAGGAAGTAAGTGCTTCTTGAGCGAATGTATCCGGTACTTGAACTATTATAACGGTAACGATACCATCTTGATCATCCTGCTATCAGAGCTCGAAAGTATAAAACGTATTTCACAACTGAACAATCTATTGTCTATAGTTTGTGATATATTTTATATGTTTCGTAAATTAATTTAAAGATTCTAAATAAATTTTAGAAAATATTTGTAACGTTTAAAAATATCTATTAACGGAGAAAATTTTTTACTAAATCTTTTATCATCATTTTTCTCTTGTTAATTTATATAAGAAAATTTATCAAATTATTTATTTCTGTTTCTCTGTTCAAATAAATATTTATTACGTATTCGTTATTATAACCTTTTTTATAGAGACTCGTTTAATTAATTAATTTGGAAAACTTTCTTTATCAAACTCTTTATTATCATTTTTCTGTTTAAATAAATATTCATTAAGTACTTACCAAACCACATTACATACCAAAGATTCTTTTAATTCGATTACATAATTTATGAATACATTATACAGTTTTTTAAGGCTAGAGAGAGTTCTGTATATATTGACCCAAAGCAACTTCCGAATTAAAATACATTTTGTCTGCTGCCTATTTCTCGCATATTGTTTAACCATATTTTTGTAAGGCACGCAATATTCACACAAGGTTAACTGCTAATTCGAGATTAAAAATATGTATTCGTGGATATGAGTTGTTCAAGAAAACATATTCTAGCTGTACACGAAATGTTCGTATACACTTTAATGTAAAATATCTTTTCAATGATCATATATTGCAATATATTATAATTTTTTTTCTCTCATTGGATTTATGAAACTTTTAACAATTTCTAATGCTTCCTATTACTCATAAACTACTGAATTTTTAAATCGAGTAGTATTTTGATTTCCAATATACTAAAACTCTCCTACTTCCACGATTTACTCTCGGTATAAAAGTTTTAACAATTTTTAAAAACAGAACGACCAAGTATGTCGTCGGATACTTGTAGTAGATATCAGACAATTTGCATTCAATGAAGAAATGTAGAGCTGTCATAAATCTCTTTGAGCGCAGACGAGTAAAAGAATAACAGCTTTTGTGCACCATGTAAACCAATAATCTTGAATTTACTGAGGTTAAATATCTTGGTTTCATTTTCTATTTATAGAGTGTTGTTAGTAGTACGCAATCGGGCTCACGTGGATATGAAGGAACATGCCTTTTAAATCTCATTGAAAGGCATGACTCGAGGATCAGCTTTTTCAGTAAATCGGCCACGTTCGTACACACATTGAATATAATACCGTCGTCATGGCTTGACTTGGCCGAACGAAGTCGAGGCGAAATCATCGTAAAAACCTGTAATATCGAGGCAGTCAGCACCTGATGATCTCACGCTTACGACGCGAGACATGATGTCATTTGTCGTCTCTAATGTACTGCGATTATGCAAGAGGTGCTCATGCATGATACCACCGCTGGAAACACGCGCTGGTAGGGGATTTGATTCTGAAAGCGAAACTACGTTTGAATTAATTTGATAGACACTTGCTTAGTTGTTATCGTTTAACGTACCTCCTCGTTCGTCGTCTGCATAATTTCGCTTAAAGACGTAAATTGTTTACTTTCATAAACAGCTAAAAAGTTTCCTTCTTGTCGTTGCGTAGTTTTTTCCGCGACTTTGTACCAACTTCGGAGAATAAACTTAGCTACGTTTAGAAAAATACTAAGTAGAAATGTTGATAATGGATTAACTAAATAAGGAAAATATACAGCTTTTGTTATCTTTATTTATCGTTATGTTAAATAGAAATTACATTACTCTCTCTCTCTCTCTCTCTCTCTATATATATATATATATATATTGTAATTATTTTTATCAAAACATTTCATCAACTTTCGTAAATAATTTTTTATCATATTGGATCTGTTACGAAATACATACACTGTAGTGATTACCGAGATTTTTATATTTTCAAGTGTTTTAATCATATCGTCAATTAAATTCGAAAGCGGTAATCGGTAGCCAAATTACATAAATACATGTATTAATATTTATATTTTTGAGTACTATTATGGTTTCTTATGTACTTAGTTATAAATGGAAATTTATGCGCATACATTTTGAGGCATAACTGAGCAAACAAAAATTTTTATTAAATTCATTTTTATACACACAATTTATTTCGCAAATATACCTGGAATACCTTAGGTATCTATACAACTCCTTTTTACAGGTTTCTTGTAGAAGAATCTATATTGTGAGTTTTGCAACTTGCCAGCTTTTCAGAATAAATATTAGCAAACGAAAAATTTGCGCAGCGATACTGAAATACGAACAAAGGTATACTAGTTGTTGTATTATCACTCACTTATGATTAGACGCTAAAAATAGCTGAAACTTTAACATTTTATACGTAACGATCTCACCTTGAATTTAATCTACCTATACGAATAAAGTATTTATCATAAAACGCACATGTCGTGTTCAAATTATATTTCGCGTATACGTTCGTTCCCAGTGTTTGCACGTATTCCGTTCAAGCATACCGGGTAACATTCATTGATAAACGACGACACTGCAAGTTGAGATCATCGTGAAAGATATTGTTTAGCGAGAGGGTTGGACGTATCCGTGGGAAGTTCTTCCCTGTAAAACTCGCGGGAACCTTGTCTTAAGAGGATTCTCAGCTACACTGATAAATTTAATTAAAGCTACGAAGAAAAGGGGGAGCCTTCTTCGGTTTGGATTGTCGGCGAAAAAAAGACGCGAAAATGATGCAGTTTGTACGCGAAACGAGCATGTTTTGCGGTCGTGATTCGAACGATACCTTGGTGTTATTTTTAACTATTATGCCCAGCATCGTGGCGTGCAGTAGGTTGAGGTCTCGGTTAAGTGTATGTCGGTCCTGTTCTCTGTCAAAAGTTCGAGGAACGATTTGATTAACGAAAACATATTTCATGGATCCTGATATAAATAAAACGCTCAAAGAATATGGAGAATGGGTAACTCATATATTTGTGCCACCTTTTCCCAACAATATTCCAACTTTTATTGCGTAGCTGTAACATGTACAACTTGCTTTGACGATTTCATTTTGAAGTATTTTTTTATTAGTTGCGAGCGTGTAATACATTTTTAAGCGAGGTATTTTTAAATTGGACTTGTATTGTACGTAGATATATTTTATCGTGGAAACAATTTTGTGTTCGCCTGATAGTACCAAGCTTACAATTAATCATTAATATATGTGTGTATATATAAATGCACAAATTTTAAAATGTATCGAAGTATTCATGTCTGAATTATTTTTTATAAATAGAACGAATATTCTTTTTATTTGGTTTTGTGTTGATACATTTTTAATAGCAAATATGGATATTATATTATCAAACAAGGCCTATGAATTTGTAATGCTTGATAGCTCAGGAACTGTTATAGAAAATATACTATAATTTGTAATCGTTAGTGTTAGTGGTTTTTACTGAATAAATTTAGCTGGTATTCGAACAAAATGTCTACTAATTAAGGCACGCTTGCTCTTGGATCAAGATAAGAAAGTAAATTAGAATACTTCATAGCATTGGCGATACTTCATTCCCACGGAAGGTATAAAAAACACGGTATTTTAATAATGATACCTTCATTACACGCATACCGGCTCAATAGGATGCTCTTTAATGCGTACTTTTTCCTCCTACGTTTATACTTGCGACTTCGTATTACTACTATCAGTGTCGCCGACATTTCATCGTTACTACTACTACTGTCACTATTACTGATTATACTACTACTAGTGGCAATGGCTAATTATTTATTTCATGAAATAATTATCAGAGGAAATAATCAGTTCGCCGAAATAATATGGTCATAATATATAATAATAATTGCTTTTTAATATTTACAACTTTAATGGTTACTCAATCATCGTGTGCAATTTGTGTGTCGCCATATAAATGATATGTTATTGAGTTTTATTAGATATGTTTGGGAATTTATAGAGTAACTTATAATGTTGTAACTTATATGATACTTCTTTTTATAAAATGGATTCTGTATCGCGCATTAAGGTTCTTTAATTTTCTTTCTATTATAAGTTGACTCTTTTGTGGCACAAAATTACAGCAAAATAATTTTTTAAATCCACGTCGTTAATGTTAATAATGTTAAACACGATTATGGTAAGTGTCTCGTGCTTGCAAATATAGTGGAAACAAATACAGAAAATAAATGGAAGTGGCAATGCTGTACATACAATTGTATTTAAGAAATAATAAACGTGCAACAGATTATGAACGCGCCTTTAAACAACACGTATATACCGCTATAGTAGCTTTTGAATTTGTTCACACGTCTTAATATAAATTTCAAATATAGACGTAGTCGTGCTAAAACTAATTCCTCTGCTACAAATTTCTAATACTACAAATTTATAATCAACTGTTATAATACTTATTGAGTGATTCTTACATGACATATTCGATTTAAGCACACAAATAAACGACAGTGAAACACTTCGGTAAATGTGAAATCTTATGAATTCCAAAAGAGTGGAACACGTCAGGCATAAAATTACCACCGGTTGCAACTATATCCATCAACAAACAATTCGGTATTTCCGTCGGTTTCATCATTCCGATTTTATTATAGACATAGACACTTCACGTTTCACGGGATAATAGGTATTGTCGAGGACAACAAGTCCCTTCTACATTAATGCATTGATTCGAACACGAGCGAGCAGTAAGCTCGTGAGAACACGTTTCGAAGATTATGTTATTTCTATTTCTTCTTTCTCGCATTCTTGTCCTTGCCGACTTTTGCATGCTCCGTTTCTTCTGTTCCTTATTATCCTGACGCTATCATCTGTTACTTCTTTACGCAGTCGATGAACCCGTCCTCCTTTTTCCATTGTCGTATCCTTAATTACCGTCCTTCGTGCTGGTTTCTGCACAGCTTAATTTTCCTGGGCTCCATCGACGTAGGCTAAAATCTCTCTCGTCATCAGGTCGTTGTTCCCCGTTGATAGAAACGGGAGTAGCCGGTGGATCCCTTCCTGTTGTCGACTCGAAAAAGCGAGACTCTGTCGCTTTCACGATTTTTGTATCGTCGGGTTTCTAGTTTAGCTGCTGGTAAGGTATTTCGTTATTGGAAAGTAGTGAAAGAGATTTATTCTTCAGGATAAAAAATTGGTACGTTTACATGCATTGTCTGCGACTTGGACTGAAAGTAGAACGATGAAACAAATGGATCGATTAGTACTAGAAATACATGTATACCATGATCTAAATTTCTTTTTCTATGAGATTCGTTTCCTATTATTTGCACGTTAACGATTGCAGAAGTTTAATCCAGTGTTCGATCTTCCATTTGTCTTGTTCGAGATTGTGTTTTTAAGGATTCAACGTTTTCGCTAAATACTCTCGAAATTGATAGAAGTTGAAGCTGGTACTGCTAATATAGAAAGATATGCTTGTGACAATTGGAAAATTTCCTACAATTAATTATGATGTAACGCGTATAAGCAGATAAAAATGATTCTGTAGCAGGCTATCTTATTAAGTATATGTATCTTTTTTTAAAAAATAATATCTCGGTATATAATTGATAGCTTCGCAGTAAAAGAGTTAAGAAAACGCTGTTTATATAACACAACAACTAGACTACACATGTTTATGCAGATTCATGTTTTTACGAATACTTTTATATATTTAAATCTCACACAAGCTCATGAACATTCGCAGTCTAGTAAACATGAATTAGATTTATGGAAAATTCGAAAGTACAAACCTGCCCAGAGTGGATACAACTCGTAAAAATATATAAAATATTCAGAATAGATTATACTCGTTATAATATTTAGTAGGTAAAGCAAATCTTAATTGCGTTCATAAAAATAAAAACACATAGAATTTTCAATAACTGTATAATTTATATAATGTTATATACGCTCACATATGTTAAACAGTAATGTCACGCGTATCAGTAATTGTCTAATTATCAGAGGCAGTACGTCAATTGAAATTATGGAGCAGGTTGTATTCTGAGCTAATCTGTTTATAATATTCGGAGACATCCGCGCATACTTTAGCATCTAATCTGTTAATAATGTATACATATGTACTGATTTAAATGTCTAAAGAAACCCAGTGGCTAATAATAGATGATGAAGTCAGGGTCGCGAATATGCAATATGAACCGGCTCTGTGATTATTCGGCGTCAACCTGTATTTCCGGTTGTCTGGTCGCAATGTGAACCCGAAGCGGTCATTCGTACGCACTCTGTGTCTATAGGAGTGCGTTTGGTGCATGGCATAGCTATAGTTAGCTTGGTACGTAGCCAGAAATTGCAGGAAGACGCATAGCTATTACACTTGCTATCATTATACACTTCGAAACGTCGAAGTCTAACAGTGCAAGAATCTTGATTATGTTAACGTAAAAGCGTAAATCACTGTGCAATATTGTTAAACTGTTTAAATTTATGTCACTGTTATTACAACGGTAACTTAGCGCGATCTCTCTATGTGCTATTATTGTTTCTCAGCCGTTTAATTTCATAGTCAAACAGATAACATAAGCTACAACTTATAACTTTAAGTTTTTATCATAACACGCTTCTCTAATATAAAAAAAGTAGAAAAATTAAGTTCCTCGTAATAACAAATTCAAAGGTTTATCTTGCGAAAGATGACAATAAACTGGCTTACATCACCGTAATTCTCAATTATTTATTTAGTTCATTATAACGAGTTCGATTAATTCGAGTTATATCAATAATTCTTCGCAAGATTTTTTTATCGCGACAGAAATAAAAAGTCAGACATTAATACCTCCGTGTCTGTAACTTTGTTCGAAACTAAAGCATTGAAACTCTCCCGCGTATAGAAACTTCTCCATGAGTTGTTATTTAAAAAAACCAGTTCTCAACAAACTTATCAATATTCTCTGGCTATTAGCTTTTGTTGAAATTTCTATCAGTATAAGTAACTGTTTTGTATAAAAGTGACTCCGTATTCTATAAATTAGTTTTGCCTTCGATATTAATGTATAAGAGTAACATAAATTGTACCGAACTTGATAATGTAGCTTAAACGACGCTGCTCGTTTTCAATGTGTAGTGTTCTTTCGTCTTCCCTTAAGGGATTGTAGAAGCCCTTAAAGTGTCCCAAGCCAGACAATGACCGCGGCTATCTACTCACCTGGGTGTAAGTCATTAGTTACCATAGTTTTCTTAGAGCGAACCAGCTACTTCCTGTGTCTTAACGTGTAAAGTTGACATAGGTTTGGTCAATTTTGTTCCATATACATACATATATAGATATCCTAAATCGTGCATAACAATATGGTAAAAATTGCTATAATTTTTGTAGGTAGAGTACAGATGTAAGAAGAAATTAAAACAGATAATGGTTTTAATTAAACAGTAGAAATATTTATTCAAGTAAAATACATGACTATAGAGTAGTACTAATCCTTCGTAGTACTCTTAGTCTAATTTTTTTCATATTGCAGATATTTAAAAATTTTGAAAAAATTCAGAGTTACTTTATTATTGATATCTTGACTTCTTTATCTAATAGGTTTTCAAGTTATTAGTTACAGGCTATTTATTATAATAATCGGAATTTGAGTGATGATATTCATATATTGTTGTTATAGTACACAGAATAAACAGAAGAATTGAGATAGAAAGAGGTAGGAAGATAAGATAGTATAATACAACAGAAGCTATATGAGCAATTGAATTTTATCTGAAATAGTTAGCTTTCAAGCTTATTTACGGTGCAGCTTGTTTATCATTGTCTGAGATTCTTTAGAGAAATATGCCTTAATTAACTTTTTAAACCAACTGGCTAGAAAATTCATTAAATATTGACTTTAAATATAACTTCTATCCTTGTTGCTTTCAGAAATTTTTTGTATACATATATGTTAAATGATATGTTGTATTTGACGTCTTCTTTTCACTGTTATTTTCAAAGCAAGCTATGTGGACAATGCACTTCTTCTTGTGCAAACGAAGGTATCCAATCAACGTGGACCTTTTAAGGAGAACTATGTCGAGTCAGTTGCATACACCTGTAAATAGAAACCAACCCTTGTAGTCGTGATAGTTGATTTAAAAAAGGAAAGTAAACTGACAACCGGTACTGTGTATTTCAAGATTAAAAGAAAGTCTTTTTAATATTCATCAGATATTAAATCGTTATTTGTACTATTTGTAATACTTACATATCATGAATATGAATAATATAAAATGCGTTCAGTAACAATTACTCTCTGATGTTATGCTCCGATTTAAATACAGATAATTCTAGTCCTTTATATCGCTGTGATAGATTAAATTGCATTACATAGATACCTGTATCAGTCACATGTTCAAAGTTAATTTATATGAGATGAGATCTCGATACAGATGAAATTACGGTATTTTCCCATTACAAGTAAAATATACTTTTATACAATCTCTCTGAGCATAAAAGTTTTAATAGTATTTTTTGTAAATATTTAACCATATGGCTATAATATTTATCATGAATCTATCCTACTCAGGTAGAATTTAATCATCTTCAACGTGGATCGCAACCCCCAAGGTACTACAAAGTGTTTTCTAAGAGTTATAGAGTATTCCCTCGTGGGTTGCTGCTGCTATCTACATTTACATTTATGTTATACATCTTATAACAGGAAGACATTTCATATCAAATATTATCCTAACTATATCTCGAATATTTATACAAATCTATATTTTTATGGACGCAATTAAAGAAATAGAGCGTCAATAGAAATTCGTTTTATCTATTGAAAATTGTAATGGATACTATGAATATTTTATGTATCTTTCTACATTATATGCAGTCTGTGCGGTTTTGCATGTTTAAATTTCGCATAGATGCATAGAAATCCGCACTTTCATCATTATATTACGATAAATTTTAATATTTACTCACTGCAATATGTCTACGTTGCAATATTTAATCGATACTTCTAATACTGATTTTTGGTAAATTAAAGAATACTATTTAAAATTACATTCTATTAAAAATATCTTTTTGTGTAAATTTGAGGGGATTATTTGACAATTGTAAAACGGGGTCACACACGACTTGGAAATGGTTGGGAAACGTTGATCCACATTAATAATTTACCGACAAGTTTGGATAACGAGCGCCAATTTAAGAATTACGCGAGTCTACGATGAACGTTTCCACGGCAAAGCAAAGAGTAATGAGTGCAGTGACCGGCGTTCGTCTCGGACCTTCGTCGTTGTACCATGGAAGATGCAGCATACCTTGAAAAAAAAAAGGAATGGGATGGGGCAGGTAGTTTAAGACAGTGAAAGAAGACGGGAGAGACAGACATAGAAGGGACTATCCACGTGTCGGAGTAACGGTTCGCTGAATTATTTAAAGCATGACGGAGGACTTTGCAAGCGCAGGAGGTTCTTTACACCCGACTTGCATACAAGATACCGGTTGATTTAAGTACACTGTAGATCTGTCACGAGATATAAGTACATATGCATATCGAGAAATTACATGCATTCGTAATGCAATTTAAATGTCCTCGAATATTTGACCACTTTACATACAGGCCCGAATTACCAGGTTTATGAACAAATTCCAAGATATTCGGGCTTAAAGATTAACATAAATCAAGGTGTTTCTCCATATTCGATGCATTAAAATATAAATATTTTATTCTTTTGATGGAATTTTGTATTTTATTTCGATAGTGCGAATCTTTTTTTATAAAATCTGAGACAATGTTAGCTCATAGAAAATCAATGAATAAAAATATAGGACGTGTAAATACCAAAGTGAAGATAATAATGTACAAACACTTTATACACACGTTGCTTATGCGTTACGTATTATTGAGTAAGAATAATAATAACAAAATATTGTGTTATAGATATTTTAAATAATACTTTAATTGAAATTTGTAGAATATATTCGAGTAAGATAAACAGTATAATATCTTATAAATTTCTTTTAGCATTATCAACACAGTCTTTTTTTAATATTAGCATAAATTAATTCGACGTTAAATTTGTAACATTTAAATCGTTTATATAATTCTATTGATTAATTTCGGCTGTTGATTCTGGACTTATAAGTAACAACGGTACCTATGTTTCTGCGTTCGTAAATTAAAGACTGTCTGAAAATTTACTCGTCACATTTATTTAAATACACGAAGAAATACGCTGGAGACAGCTGAATCTGAAAAAAATCCTTGTCTCGCGTTCCCTTGAACTGCAACAATATCCCTAGCCAGACGTATTTATTCTGCTGGTTCGTGCGTAGGCCGAAGAAGAAGCGATATATTGCAACTTATAAAACCAGTTGCAAGTCGTGAGTCGTGAACGAGGCGCGTTCGTCCCCGACGAAGAATCAAATGGGCCAAGCATGACGATGGAAGGAGAGAGAAAGATTGAACGAAAAATAGGGTGAAGGCGAACGCAGTAAAAAGAGGGAAAAGGAGACAGTTGTCGTATCTCGTTCGCGCAGACAGCACGGCGCGGACACCCCACGTTCTACATTAATTACTTATCCGCAATATGATTCGGGATAAACGGCGTAATATGGCGCACCTACTTTGTCAGCCTCTTACTAATTACGATAAGTTGAAACGCGTATGGATTTAATAGATTAATAGCGACTATATGGTACTTGCTATTACTATATTTCCTTCCTTTTTTCTATGAATCAAATTTCGTCACTTTAGAAGTAATTTTCCTAAATTTGGTGAAATATTTAATCAAGGTGTTTTATATATGGTTACCCATTTTTAATTAGTAGACCGTCGATGTTTATGCAAATTCCAGTATCTAATATAATAGTATGTAATATTTTCATGAATATAATTAAAAAAAAGAATGCAAATAAAAATTTGTTTCGTTTACTGTGTAAATATTGAAACGAATATTTTACTTTAAATATTTTATATAGTTTCGCATGTGCGGTGGCTACGAAAAGTATTTGCATGTACTACATACTTTCATCGGCTATGTAAAACCTGATAAAACGGCTTTTTATCAGGTTTTACATTCCATTCACTTATTCGTTCTAATATGGCTACGTTGCGTTATTCTGTTAGCAGTTGTATCCGATGATACTTAACTATTTTGCGCAACTGTGAGAAAGAGTTTGTAGGATATTCTATAATTTATAAAAAAGAAGGTTGCGACTTGTAAAAGATTTGAGAATGCTATTTCACCTATTTCAGCTATATATGAAAAATGATATCTAGTTGGCCAATTATCTGTTCAGCGATACGTTAAGAGATCTGTAACAAGTGTCCACTTACATTCATGTACTTTTTGCTCGGTTGAGCATATCTGATTGGTGTAGGACAAAACAACCGCAAAGAAGAACGTGACGAATGATTAAACACGCGCGTAATACTTGACCGCGAAAGAAAGTATCCAAACAATCCAAGCAGAGTTACGTTATTAATTATTCAGTAGTCGGCGTGTTCGTATTCCAACGTATTCCTTGCTATTTTACTCACGATGCAGTTTTTTATTACTACAACGTTTTCTTCTTTTGGTATTTCAGAGCGACCCTAGTACGGCATTTCTTCGTGCGGCTCGCGCAGGGCAGCTGGAAAAGGTTTTGGAGTACTTGGAATCGGGAGTGGACATTAATGCATCAAATGCTGTAAGCACTGTTTCCTCTTATTATTTTACGTGATTCTCCGATTTATGAAAATCGCCAAATACGAATAAAATATTGGCAGTACCGCGGTCCACGAATTTTTCATTTTTTTTTTCTTTTGTCTTCAGTTTTAACAGAAGAAAAGGCTTTTAACCCTTAGAGAGTACCATGACTGAAAACGTCTTGTGAATTTTGTTTCAATTTTATCGCTCCATGACAATACTGTCGTCATCTGTAAGCTTTGCAAACGATAACTTTTTTTTTATTTAACATTGAATAATAATAAAACATTTATGAAAATAATAAAAAACAAAGCATTTATGTACAATAATAAAACATTTCTTGGACTCTATTGATATTTAGTAAATGAAAAAGTATATTTATATCGGTGTGCATTCATGATAACGTAAACGTGATTGATTTTCTTTAATGATAGCTTTTAGGGATTAATATTTTATGAAAATATTTAGCATAAAATTCATATTTTTCTTAAATTCAAAGGAAACTTTTACGTTTAGAAGCATATGATTTGGTTGAAAATGGTCCAAACGATGCAGGAGGATTTTTATTGTTAAAAGATAGATTTAATATAGAGAATTTAACGGGCTGAAAATGTACAAGGACCTATTAATTACAGAATGGCTTAAACGCTTTACATCTGGCAGCTAAAGATGGACATTTGGAAATCGTCAGAGAACTTCTTAACCGTGGAGCAGTGGTCGATGCTGCTACCAAAAAGGGAAATACGGCATTACATATCGCTTCTCTTGGTAAGTAGAAGCATTACCATTCTTATCATTTACGTATTTTTTAAGGACGAAGGAGTTATTGCAATCGAATTTAATACTTTCACTATTGGTTTCTTTAGTGTAACATTAGCTTTCCAGTATAACTTTATAACATAACTTTAATTGCTTAGTATTCAGCGTATATTCTATCTTTTACTATTACTTATGAGAAATATATAATCTATTTCTATATATAGTTAGTAAAATAAGTCCAATTAAAAAAATTTTTATGTTACCTGATGGTTAAAACAGGTTTACTGCAATATGACATAATTGAAAAAGAGACAAACCGGTTAAGTTCGAAGATATAAGCCTTTCGAAAGCACGTCGAAAAATTCAAAGATTTCATTCGTTCGTATAATTATAATAATATTATGATAATCAACATATTTAAGAAAATGGTAAACATTTTTTTACTAAAGATACATATTCAATACCAAAATCAATAAGAGAATTTTGTTGTAAAGTAAGATCGGCTGACAGCACGATATTTTATTTTACAAATAAAATTGCTACGAAAAGCGAAAATTGTGACTAATCAATGATCTTCATTAATATTAGTATTAAATATTAATTATGCTAAAATTGGCAAATATATATTTTTCTCTTTTCCTTGTTACAAAGTGTTCCAAGCTTTTTTTTTGTAAAAAGTAATGTATTCAACATAATATGCGTGGGATGAGCATTCCGAATTAAAATTAATATCTCTTTACATAGCTGGACAGGAGGAGGTGGTACAATTGCTGGTACAACGAGGTGCTTCTGTGAATGCACAATCGCAAAATGGGTTCACACCACTGTATATGGCCGCACAGGAAAATCATGATTCTGTAGTCAAGTTCCTTCTGAGTAAAGGTGCCAATCAAACATTGGCTACTGAGGTACGTAAACAAGTCAGATTTTGTTAATTAAACATTTAATGAATTGAGATTTGACTGTAGATCTTTATGCATTTTTGAAAAATTTAAATATGCAGAAATGAGGGGAATGTGCAAGGAAAAGTGTTTCTATTTGTTTTACACATTTTTCACGTTTTTCCTTTCCTTACAATATTTCTATTTCTTAACCAACCACATTCATAGAATAGCTTTACATATTCGCATAATTCAGTTGCACTGTAGGATTATCCTTCAACGTCTCAACTATTTTCCTCTTCGGATCTGACTTCCTATTATATTATTGCAATAAAACATAAATTTGTATTTTAATTCTGCTGATACGTCACACTATCACAATATATTCTGATACATTATATATGTACATATTCAAGAATTTTTTTGTATCGTATTTAATGGAATGTAAAAATTATGTAGATTTTTAATTAATACGCATAACATGAATTTAATATACTCTTTGTGTTCATAGGATGGCTTCACCCCATTAGCAGTAGCGATGCAACAGGGTCACGATAAGGTAGTAGCAGTTCTGTTGGAAAATGACACTCGTGGTAAAGTTCGATTGCCTGCCCTCCACATTGCTGCCAAGAAAGACGATTGCAAGGCAGCTGCCCTACTTTTACAAGTATGTTGCAATAGTTTGTCGTTGAAGCCCTATATCCCTGTATATATATTCAATCAGATGTGATCGGTATGCGAAAAGGAATCGATTCAATGACCATAAATTTGTAATTCTTTATTTTTATTTCAGAACGATCACAATCCCGACGTAACATCGAAGAGCGGTTTTACACCGCTTCACATTGCTGCTCATTATGGTAACGATCGAATTGCCTCCTTGCTTTACGACAGAGGAGCAAACGTAAATTTTGCGGCGAAGGTGAGGAATTTCTAAGTAACTTGGACTGTAATTTTGTATACGATAAATGTAGACCGGATTATATAGTACGACTTTGATGAGTAATTTACGGATATGGCCATGTGATTGAGGACTGTGCGGAAGATATCAAATATTTATGTTAGAGTATCAATTACGAGTGAGATATGATTGTAAAAATATATATGGTATTTGCGATAATGGGTCCACGTACGGTGATTTAGCTGCACGTGATAGAAATATATGTGATATTGTTAACAGTGCGATATGATTGAAAATATAAAAAGGTTGTAGAAACGTGACAACGTTCTGCGAACATAGTAGTTGTAAACAAGGAAATATATGTACATCTGTTTATTTACCTATTTATAACTACCTATTTATAATCGCTAAGTATATACGATCATTTTTCTATCTTGCAGCATAATATTACGCCGATGCACGTTGCAGCAAAATGGGGAAAAATAAAAATGGTAAATCTTCTGATGAGCAAGGGAGCAAATATCGAAGCGAAAACGAGAGATGGCCTTACGCCGCTTCATTGCGCCGCACGATCTGGTCATCACGAAGTTGTTGACATTTTAATCGAGAAAGGGGCACCGATTGGTTCAAAGACGAAGGTAAGCGTTTTCTTGAAGAGTACTTTTGGTACAAGGTAAGAGGTTTTTTGACTGAATTAGTTGCGGCTTGTTTTCTGTTGACAGAATGGTCTTGCGCCGTTGCACATGGCTTCTCAAGGAGACCACGTTGACGCTGCGAGGATATTATTGTATCATCGAGCACCCGTGGATGAAGTGACGGTAGATTATTTGACGGCGCTACACGTGGCAGCTCATTGCGGACACGTACGAGTGGCTAAGCTTCTACTCGATAGAAATGCTGATCCAAACGCACGAGCTCTAAACGGCTTTACTCCACTCCATATTGCTTGCAAGAAGAACAGACTGAAGGTCGTTGAGCTCCTCTTAAAGCACAAAGCTAGCATCGAAGCCACTACAGAGGTATTATTTCCATTTGCATATCAGTTCAATAGTTTAACTTTTTTAGTTTAATACCTTATACCATAGGTATACATCATAGTTACTATAGTATCAATTATATTTACCTCTAATTAGGAACAGAAATTATTAGAGACAATCGATACGTTATACCGATATGATAATAAAAAAAGATTATTATTATGATTTTTTAGTAATAATAGATTCATTTTATTGCTTAGTCTGGATTGACGCCTCTACATGTAGCAAGCTTCATGGGATGCATGAATATAGTGATTTATTTACTGCAACACGCAGCTAGTCCCGATATACCGACAGTAAGAGGCGAAACGCCTTTGCATTTAGCTGCCAGAGCGAATCAGACTGATATTATCAGGATACTTCTTAGAAATGGTGCCCAAGTTGACGCCAGAGCAAGGGTAAAGAAAAAGAATTCAGTATTAGTAAATTTTGATTTTAGTATTCATGTTATAGTGACAAAAATATTAATTCTACGTCAATTTTTTTATTTCATTCTATAATTGTTTTCTTATTTGAATATTAGAAATTTGTAAATACTTAGTAACTTTAATTGTGTCATAATAGATTTGAAAGATATTGATAAGATAAATATTGCAGGAAGAACAAACTCCGCTTCATGTTGCTTCTCGATTGGGCAATGTTGATATCGTGATGTTATTACTTCAACACGGTGCCGACGTAGATGCTACTACAAAAGATTTATATACACCACTTCATATTGCTGCTAAAGAAGGTCAAGAAGAGGTAAAATTTTAAATATATGTATATCATATTTAATTATTTATCAATAATTATAACTAAGTTTAATTTATATACTTATTGTTCCATTACAGGTTGCATCCGTTTTGTTAGAAAACAGTGCATCGCTCACCGCGACGACCAAAAAGGGATTCACTCCTTTACATTTGGCAGCTAAGTATGGTAACATGAATGTAGCGAGATTATTGTTGCAGAAGAATGCACCAGTTGATGCTCAAGGAAAGGTTAGAACAGTTATAAAAGTTATTACCTCTATTGCCATCTATTTATTTTTTCAAATAAAATATCGTTATCAATGTTAAGTATGATTTTTATGTCAAACACTAATTTCTTTGTTTAATTGTAGAATGGAGTGACTCCACTTCATGTGGCATCTCACTATGATCACCAAAATGTAGCATTACTTCTACTTGATAAGGGTGCATCACCTCACGCTATGGCTAAAAATGGCCATACACCATTACATATTGCTGCACGTAAGAATCAGGTAAATAAATTAAAAGATACGAATAAGTTAAATTTTGTAATAATCTTTTATAATAATCTAAACATAATTTTTGGGCTTGATGTAGATGGATATTGCAACTACTTTATTGGAATACGGAGCAAAAGCAAATGCAGAATCAAAAGCAGGATTTACGCCGCTACATTTGAGTGCACAAGAAGGCCACACCGATATGTCAACGCTGCTTATTGAGCACAAAGCAGATACAAATCACAAGGCAAAGGTAGTACAAATTTCGATAATTTATTATATTTAAGACATCTGATTTCATTGTTTAATAATTATTTCTCTATCTAGAATGGTCTCACGCCGCTTCACTTGTGCGCACAAGAAGACAAAGTTAATGTTGCCTCCATTCTCGTTAAAAATGGTGCTCAAATTGATGCTAAAACAAAGGTATGATATATTATGGAAATTTTAATATTCTGTTTTGTTTAGAAATATTATTAATTAAATATGCGTATTACAAAAAATTAAAAATATAAAAAATAAATTTTAGTGCGACAACATTTTTAAATTATCTACAATTTATTAGCTACACATTAGATATAATCTGAGAAGTAAATTCAATTTATACGTTTATATGAACTTTATAATTTTATTTATGTTTGACTCACATTTAACAATTTTTTGTTTTGGAATAACGAAATATAATAATCCGAAAATTCTCATTATAGAGACTCTTTAAAAATATTTTGTGATTAAGAAAAATGTTTGTTTGTGTTACAGGCTGGTTATACTCCGCTACACGTGGCAGCTCATTTTGGTCAAGCAGCGATGGTACGATTCCTTTTACGATCTGGAGCAGTTGTTGACAGTAGCACGAATGCTGGTTATACTCCATTGCATCAAGCTGCCCAACAGGGTCATACGTTAGTGATTAATTTACTGCTGGAGGGTAAAGCAAAACCGAACACTACTACTAATGTATGTCAAGTTCATGAAAAACTTGTTTTCGTATTTTATTTAATTGTTCTAATTATATAACGTTCTATCTCCTACAGAATGGACAAACAGCTTTAGATATTGCACAAAAACTTGGTTATATTAGCGTCATCGAGACATTGAAGGTAGTTACAGAAACCGTCATTACAACGACTCATACAGTTACTATTGAAGAAAAATACAGAGTACAAGCTCCCGAATCAATGCAAGAGACGTTTATGAGCGATAGCGAAGACGAAGGGGGTAAGTGTTTGTGTTTAATATTTCCTATTCTATAATATCTCAGATATTGTTCTAATGATAAATATATTTTGTATAGTTTTGCAAAATTTATTAAATATCTAAATACGAACACAAAAGATATTGAAGTAACATTAACTAACAAACTACATCTTTAAATTGGCTAAATCAACATATTTTTGTATTATATAACAATAAGATAAATTTTAATATATCATTCTAATTTGTTTGTTTCAAATTTGATCTGCTATCATTTCCTAGAATATTATTTTACTAGAATATCGCGTAGTAATTGATAGTACAATAATCAGTAGGTATTTGCTAATATGTTTGTAATATATGTAGGTCTGCTTCTGTAATCTTGCTTTTTTATAGATGTGACAGCTTATATAGTGTGGCTTATATATAGCAAAATATTACATACATCCTCGTTTTAGTAATTATTGCACAACATATGTGCAAATTTATTGCATGAAACTATGCTTTTAAGCATTAAATATTTACTTAAAATAATAGACATATAATTAATTAAACTGTTTTTATTAGGGAAAGATTATAATAATCTGTATTATATTATTTCACAAATTTGAAATTTTAGGTCAGATTAACGTAAGGTGATTTATAATGATATACAAGAATAAGTTTCTTCTACTATTATATTTTTTTATACAGTACGTTTGGTATATAACAATAACAAATTTTGTGATACAACTTTATCGTGAACTTATATACATATTTCGATAGCATTTTATGGTAGATCTGTTCTTCCATATATGTTATACTGGCTGTAAACTGCAGTTCATCATGCATAATTAAAAAATAATTTGCACTAGGAGATATAAAATGTTAAAAAGATACATACACGCAGAGGGCGTATTGAAATAGCACTTTTCGTTTTTGTTTAATTATATTACAACAATAGTTTACTCTAAAAATGCATGTAATTATTTAATGCATGATAATATACAAATGTATGAACTTTAGCATGTATACTATGAATCCTACAATAATTTTCCTTAATACAAATTAGCAAGATTCTATTTAGGAATCACAAATACACAACCATTTTAGATTAGTAAAGACATTGATAACCGTATTACATATATATTAGACACTTATGGATTGGATGATAAATATGTACCATTTACAATGAATTTTCTTTAATAGAAAAGAAAGAAATGTTTATAAGAAGCTATAATTATTGACTTTATATTTCTGAAATAAAGTCAGGGAGCTATATGAAAATATTATTTGCTTTTTCTGTTGCGTTTATGTTACATTCAGTTTCGCAAGAGCATGTATTTAGCATATGTTCACTGGGTTGTTGCTATCTTTGAAGAAAATATTTAACTTCCTTAAATAGACGCGTAGTCTTTAGACGTATAAATAAAGGTTAGTAATTAATTAAATACCTGTCGAGTATTTGTTATGAAATCTCATAGATTGTAAATATTTTCAATTCTAGTAAAATTTTCACGGTAATGTCGTATTTGCCTTACACAGGTAATACTATTTTTATTAGAATCCGTGAGTACTAATTTGGAATCTATTCTACGATAAAATATTATTGTTCGGAAATAGTAGTATCATCATACATAGTCTATTCTCGGCTAAATTATATTAAACAAAGCTATAGTTATCTGTGTAAGATTTAATATACATAGTAAGTAGTTAACAGCAACATGCTTTAGACTAAATTCTCATCTTTCTTAACAATTTATGTAAACTTAATCATAACAAACAATAGATCTAACAGGTTTGCTTGTTTGCTTAATTAAAATTTACAATTACGTATCTGTTTTACACTAATAAACATGAAGTACAAATATAGAATAAAAATTGCTATTCGCTATTCTCTATCAAATTCTAATTAGAAATTATATCAAATTATTTTCAATTGTATTATTTCTTATTTAATATTTAATTAAATTTTTATTTTATTACATATAAAAAGAGTAGAAAAAAAATGTATATGCATTTTTTTTTAAATAGCTGAAACGTTGAACGTTGAATATCTTATCAAATACGTGAGTTAATAAAAATTTTGAAGTCGAAGCAAACGAACAAACTACGCTCGCGGTAGGTCTATCTCCTGCTACGTAAAGTCAGCTATTTAACAACCCAGTGATAGCGAAATTTAGAAACAGTGTTTATGGTGCGAAATTAGCGTTTTGATAAAAAATGACCTTACTCGACGGCGTACAATGTAGGTGGTGATGAAATCGGCATGGCAGCCATGAATGTGTACGGGCAGCCTCCACACGCGCAACACGTGTACCTTCCTTCTTACTACCGGGGCCAAATGACCTATACCCGTAAGTTGTCTGTACTCTGTTTCTGTCACTCTTTCACATATCACACGTGCGCGCAACATACTGTATTTATACATACATATATACATACATACATATATTAGCACATGGGTATGTAAATTAATCTCGCGTAGTACGCGCGCATTGGATCATTCATATTTTATCGATTTCACTTACGTAATCGTAACAGGATTTTTTACTTTCATGCCAACTATTAAATGACCCATGCATTTACATTTTAAATATTCACTAATTCTTGGTCAAGACTGCTTAATATTGAACTCTTAACTCTTTTTTTTCTTACTTTGATACATATGCATACTCGATTCTCTTTTCTGTATATCGTACAATTCCTGTTGCAACAGTTACAAAATTTTCGATCTATTGCGATACCATTGATTTTTATGAACGGAAAAAAGCTGAACGAGAGATTCGCATATTTTCTACTTTCAGTTCGTTCTATCGTAATTCTTCTTTTTTATTTTCATTCGTGGAAACATAAATACAGAGACATGCACAGACATATACCTATCCTTAAACCGTTATTTGTTCACACTCTGTTTCGTTTACCTTCCTTGTCGGTCCATTTCTCCTGTATAAAGTTGCAACCCTCCGTATCTTGGATACACCTGTAGTAGCCGTACAACCTTGTTAATGAGATTTATATTTTGAGTTTTAAATGTTATAATCGATTTTTGTTGTGCTGCAATAATTTTAAATGCTATCGAAATTCAATGATATTATGTACGTCGGGAATGTCAGTCGCGTTAATTCCAATAAATATTCGATTCGTATAGAAGATACGATGATACTTTCACTTTTACTAATTCCATGTTGTTTGATTATTAAATATTAATTGAAATTAATATCTGGATATTATAAACGAGGGCAAGAAAGTTTTCAAGAAAACACGTTGAGTGAAATGTTATTTATTTTTCTAAATATCTATATCCCCATCTTTAACTTCGTACTACATTTGTCGCGGAATCCTCAGCAAATATATAGAAACTATTCTTGCTACTTGCAGTTCAGCAAGATCATTATCATCTATTCATTACTTGTCGCATCTAAATGTCTTACACGGACTCTACATATATTATAGCGTATACAAGCAAGAGTTTAATTCTGTCTCTACGGTGCATTAAATGCCATCAATATTCAAGGCTTAATATCAACCAACTAGAATATAATGAATTTATCGATGCAATATATTTATAACAACATAATGAATATCCATTCATACGATACATTTAACATTATTCTAATTTATGAAAAAAGAAGAAGAAAATTCTTCTTAAATTATTCAAGAGAAACTTCCAAACTCTGAAAAATATTAAAATTTTTCTCGAGATTATCGAAATGAAATTAATCACAATTTTAAATAAGTGAAGTTGAATTTAACGATGCCGCGTTAAAGTCGGTCATGCGTTCGCATTTTCGAATCTAAAATTCAGAAAACGGTACGTTAACGAAGTAGGGCGCGTTACTACTGTTAATGCAATTTGCATAATAACGAGTTGTGCGATCATTATGCCAGTCGACAGGAACAGAAGTAGGCTTGTATGGTCTGTTTTGACGTATCATCCTCGTACCTATACGCATTCTGCTTCAGCTGTTATGCAACAGCCGGTGTGCATCTTGTAGCATATTATTCGTGCAGTTAGTCGAACCCCTGTTAGCTGGCAAGTCGCCAAATACGATTCACGACCAAAATATCAGAATTTATATAACGAATTTGTTTCTTTTTTTTTTTTTTAAATTGGTGCGCAATTTGTTTTCGCGACGTTCGCGACGCGTGGAATGCAGGAAAGTGATCCAGAAATTCTAATTGCGATAGTTAGCATTCACGTTACATCTTAAATGGGGCAGTGCGTACTTCGCGAAGCACAAAGAACTTTATACGTTCATCGTTGTCTACATTAAGACTACGTTCGACTTGTTTGAAGAGCGATCATATGTCTTAAAATTTCTATCGTTAGAGAACTAGGAAATGGGAGCGTCATATATTTCATGTTATTGAGAAAACTAAAGAAAAACCTCATTGCAAGGTGTTTCTCGATGAATTATACATCAGATTCTCTTTAACGTTCGCAAATATGCTTCACAGAAGATCAGTAGTCCTTAACCACAACATCATGATCCTGTATTCACGTTACGCGGTTGTTTCTGTTCGTACGATGTCTTGATAAAGCCCATTCAGTGCCAACAGTTGCATATGGCCATGCTTCCTTAGCGTTCAAGAAAAGAGTTGCAAATACTTCGAGATGTAAATAAAGTAGCGGAAAAGCTCAGAGGCAGCTACTATTATAAAATTGGTGATTCATGAAATGAGGTCACGTTTCTGTTAGGTAGTCTTGCGTCGAACTTGTATTAATCTTAAAGCAGTCGCTGTTCCTGACCCCGCCGGTGCTAGCACGCGACGAAATACCGCGAAAGAAAGGAAGCATCCAGGTCGTGCGCGGTTAATGCAATTTAACAAATCAAATCTAATCAGGTGATTACACGTATTGTGTTTTGCATAACGTGGGCTTTCAGTAATAACGACACCTTGGAACGGTGCATATTATATCGGTCCACGTCATTTTGTTGATTTTCGGTGCCTGTATGGTGCACAGAACGACAAAACAAACAGTAAGAAGGAATTGATAGTGAAGTGAGTCGGTCACAATTGGTGGACGTCATCAATGGATGCGTAGCGATAACGTGCGCTAATTGTAATTCGTGTAACCTAACTCGCATATCGTCGACGGCTAGTTGAGTCGGTGATGTAATTAGTCCTGTACGGAGCGTACACCGTCAGTACATCGTGTTCACTGGGCTGAGTACAGAGTTCCGGCGATGTACTAAACTTTTATCCACGGAGGAGTGTGATCGTTACAATTTCACTCCGTGTTTTCGATATACCGTGAGTTTCCTAGCCCACGCGTTTCATTGAAACTCTGTTTAATAAATATTTCGCGGGTTTTTTCCCTCGTCGTGGTGCAAAAGAAAAATAATCGTCAAAATGGCCAAAGGAGGACGATCGAAGCAGAAGCAATCGAAGAAGATAACGTGTTGCGGGTGTACAAGCAACAGGAGCAGCGACAGCGCATGTAAATATGTTCATCTATTCTTTTACGATCGTCTTTAGCTTAATGTAATTTTAGCACGGTTATTATTCGCTTTAATGGCGTGAGTGATCAAGGTTTTTTTAAATTACTGGTTGGGCGTGTTCTTCGTTTGGTTCGTTAAATCGACGTTTCGCGTGCTCTCTTCGATTATTATTTAGAAAAATTAATAAACAGAAAAGCCGACATGTCTGCAGGTGCGGACGAAGTATATGATGTTTTAAAATGTTGCTTACATGCACAAAATTTTGGCAAAGATGTTATGTCAGTCACATGGTTCGGATATGTACAATATCATAGTAAATTCCGAAGTTGTCTTAGTTTCGTAACATGACATACATATAGAACATTTTGTATATTTACATTCTTTATTTAAAACAGAGTTCTTGGTTTCGGTAATTCTGTGTTGAAATTGAGATATTTACTGAAAGTATCATAAGTGAATGAAATTTTACATTGTGCTGGTGTACTGACAGGTAATTTGTCTTCATTCTTTAATTAAATTGAATTTTTTCGTTGTTCTTGTTTTCAATTTTTTCCGTTAAGATATGTATTGAAAAATATTTTGATTATAAAAATGATTAAATATCGAAAAAACAGTGTTTAATATAGTACTCTTAACGCGATAACCAGTGCTTGCGAAGTGATAATGGAAGACTCCGGCACGCGACTTTGTTTTTCCAGACATGACTGTGTTAACAAAAGTTAAATATTCATAGTCAGGAGCAAAGAAATTTGAAATATCGAAACAGTTGGTTTTTTTAGAAATACATAATCTATTAGTTTATGATTATATATTCAACTAAAAATACACTGAATAGGACTCTACTATATGTCATTACACGCTATAGATTATCATATTGTATGTCATACCAATCATTTTGACATTTTATTTGCTCTATAATGAGATACCACTGTCCTAATCACGTTAGTAATATGTGAAATCAATCTGGAAATGTATACAGAAATTAGATATTTATTGTAATCGTGTATTTGATAAAAAATTAATAATGAATCATATTAAGCACATAATAAGTATTAAAAATAGTCTTGTTAAATATTTATTAATTGAACCAATAATCGAATGTTTAAACTTGTGATATACTTTTGTACTGCATATTTTGCAATTTTTCTATATATTTCAAATTTGTTTTAAACTTCTACTAATATAATCACAGTCGTACCGATAAAATTTCAAAATGTTTCGTACACACGGTATATTGATAAAAGATACTTAGAAGCGTTAGAATACTTGCACAAGCCTGAGTATTTAGAGAACCAATATTTTAATCGTTTAATATTATCACACGTTACAAATGTATCTTCATTCAAAACGATTCGTAGGATATACGCGTGTAAACGCGTGATATGTACGAATGGAATAAACCATCTATTTTCAGTATATAGATAAATTTATTTATATAAAAAGTGTATATATAATAGATAATATATATAGATAAGATATGTGAATAACATCACCACGTTTGTGCAACAAAACATTTAAATGGTGCCACAAACTTCGTTCACTCGCGCAATAATTTCAAAGAAATGTTTACATTTCCGTCCGTGAAAATAATATTAGCGGGAAAATAGATAGGGAAAAGTGAAGGTTCTATAAATTTCCACGTCTTTTTCGCCGTATAAACCTAAATACCAGGACAAAATTAGACGCATATTTACACGCAGACTACCGTACGTGCTTCGAAAACGATATTCGGAGATACGTGGGATACTGTAACCATGGAATTGTATCACGAGACGCTTGTGTAGCATCCGTTTGGAGAACGTGTACCGTTCGGAACGTGATTGTTCCGGTTTGGAAGTAAGTTCTCAAGTTCCGCCGGTGTATGGTCATAGGAAGCGTATTCGTATTCGTCGCATGGGATCGACCGATCGCATCCAAACGATTATCTATCAAACGAGACCAAATACGGTGGCGGAACGTGTTAAAACTATCAGGCCATAAACGACAGAGAGGAATGGATTGGCTACAGCTAGGCAACATAATTGAGCGGCATGAAGATCGTGACTGTGATCCTCGTTTATGACATAACAATGAGACGGACATAAGTTGGTGACATAAGTCGCGAACGATGATATTGTGAACGCTAACTGGAGGGGCAATGATCAAGGCCAACCAGTTCTCTTTACCGTAGAAAAAGAAAATAAATGATTTGATGGTTTCGTATTCTTTTCGTAGGTCTTTGATGTTCCACGATTTATTCTGTCGAGGCCAACGGGCTCGGTCGTACCACGGCGATATTAATGCGATTAGAGCTGGCGGTAAATGTTTATTACAATTGTAAATCGAGCGCTGCTGACGTGCGTGACGCGAATCAACGGAATCGCGTAACGTCACGATCGCGCGAAACTTCAGTATCTGGTTTAAAAGTGTCAAAGCCGCGAACGGCGATACCCAGCCATTGCGATCACCGACGGATATACTGAGATTTGAGAGAGTTTTCTCGTAGTGAGTGATACTATTTTTGAAGTTACTTGGTGTTTCTCGGTGGCGATGATCGATCGACGAAAACAGACGGTGCTCACGATACGTGGAATCGAGAATTCGATTAACACCGATGCAACGTGACATAAACTAAGTGTCTCGTTGATTACGATTAGGACTATTCTGGTCTATGACGGAGCCGGTCTAACTGCATTCAAGAAGATTCGACATGATTACATAGTTAGTTTTCACAGGCGCGCGTGTATTCAGGAGGATATAGGTCACTGCCTATGAGGTCAACTATTCGTAGATAGAAGCTTAGAGGCTTAGAATGTTTTAGAATTACTTCGGTAGGCTGTCCTTGAACAATTCTAAAATTAGAGTTTTCGCGGTATAGTTTCTCCATGTGCCTAACGGTTGTGGACCAGTTGCTTCGTGTTTCTATTAATTTTAGATGTTATCGATTCCACAGTCACGGGTTTCAGGCAGCTCTCGAGATAACGAGTGACATCATTTCCATGCGTACGGCTAGACCCTGAAACGTCATCGAGCGAGAAATGGAAAACTTAAAATTGATCACTAGCATTGTCATATACAAAGGAACGAACCACGTTGGCGTTCTCGTTACTAATATTTTTTCGCTATACTATGATCTTCTTCGAACAGTGTCGCAATGTTTGTAATTAATTTGCGTACATTTATTTTCGAAGTTGACAACACTACGTTCTTAAGATGGAGTAGGAAACGATGTATAATTTCGTTTGTGCCAGATTAATTTAGTCTTTACAGTGGCATTATTCAACGTGGGTTGTAAATTTGTAGGTTGACCATTTATTAGATAATTGTGTTCCATATTCTTGGCATATCTGATAAGGCATGTTTAAAGTTGTATGAAATGATTGGATAAGCGAGTAGATCTCAGTCTTGTGAAAAATACGATACTATTTGTACGCGTTCATTTATACGCTCAAGTTTCTTTCTAGTTCTTTTCTGAAGTATTTTTATCGCACGTTTACGGCGTTTTACGATCGAACCATAGAACAAAGGTAGAAATTGAATAGTATCTGCAAACACGTTCGACGATTCTCAACGAATCGTTTGTGATTATATACATATGCGAATGTGTGCGATAAGCAAACAGGAAACGATACGTGAAAAATTATTCAAATTCCATTTTAATCGAATTAACTACGAATGAATTGATTATGGAGAATCGTCGTAGAGAATTACTCAAATATTTGTATGAGTTATATGTTTCGTGTAACTGAGATTACAAGCGTTATCTCCCTAACGTGAAAAACTCAAAGTCTCTTGATACGACTTAAGCAGCGTTTTTTAAAAGTATTTTTTCTGCATATATGCAGTGGAAACCATATTTAATATCTGTTATTTTCGACTCATATATTCAGGTATGAAAAGTGTTCGCACGAATATAAACTTCTGGACGGTCATTGACACATCGTGCACAGTCTCATTTGTTTGTCGTTAATATTCTAAGGCTCCGAGTAAGGCCAAAATAACGAACACTCTTGAGTACATAATGACACGATATTTCATTTTGCTTCTTTAAGCTTGACTGGGATAATTTTTATGGCAATGATTTTTCGTTTATTTGCAGGCTCTCATATTCATTTGTTTACGTTGGTGCATAATATTTCACCACGTTTTCATATTGTTTTCATGCAAGTTCGACAGTACTTTAGATTTTTTACGAACCTCTTTTTGGCTCTTGCAAACACGCTCGCGTCATTTTTACCGATGATTATAATTCGCACTTTACGTTTATCATAGGTGAAGATCCGATGCTTAGCGACCAACAGCAATATCGATACATGACTGTTGACGATATGAAATCCATGGGGGATGACTCGATGCGCGTCAACGTGACAGATGACGAGAGAGACAATCGACATTCCGGAGGTAAGAATTACGTGAAATTCATGTTTCCTGTTGCAAATTCATTATTCTTATAACGTACAATTACTTATGTAGATTTTTGCGCAAGGTTTTCGCGAATACGTCCGTTATTCAGCTGATAATAGTATCTCATTTACTCAAACTCTAAAGAATATCGTCAAAATCGAGACTTCCAAATGTTAACCGTGTCGTTTTGGAAAAAATATTCCAAAAGTATGAGGCTTACATCCGGATGTATCAATTTTGATGATTGCGTGATTCAAAGGTAGAATAGCCTCAAACCTTTGTCAAAACGATATCAGATATTTAATTATCACATCGTACTTTATTATTAATTAATCCTTTCTACTCCACTAATGCTCCTACAGCAATAATGATAATATAAATATTGTTTCTTGTATTGTTATCATCGATAAAAGATGAGAAATGTGACAAGTTCTGCATTCTTTTTTTTTTAACAAAAGTTTTGATTGAAAAAGATTTTACTATGGAATGCTGATAAAATTTCTAGAGTTCAAACCTTTACATTTTGTCCTATAAGAGTATAAAGAATAAAATAACACAAGAATAGTAAACAGGTAATATTTGATTTCATATAACGCAAAAATATTATTTAATAATAATGTTTCATTATACTTTAATGCTATTTTCTGTATTTTATAGTTGGAAATTAATTGAATATTATTTTGCTTATTTTGTCTACCTTATATAGAGATATATTGCGTTCATTCGTTTTTCTCTTATATTACGACACAGTATCTAGTTAAATCAATAGTACAGTTTATTGACGGAAAATGCAAAACGAGAATTAATTTTGCGCTCCTAGAAACGGAAGAGGTTTCAAGGGCAATTTAATTTCTTTTAAGTGGAGTGCTGTGTTTTTTATCCTTTGCGCGGTAGCGATTGTACAGTTCAACAAGGTATAATGAAAGGTCATTCGAGACGATGGAGGGTCATAAATTAATGAGTCTTGCTTTGCAAAAGATGCTCGAAGTGTTGGTTGTTTGTATTGGTGCAGTAATAATAGATAGTGTCTTGAAAATTGCACAAAGACGTGTATTTATCATTTCCGGATTTATTTAATCGTACGTCAGAACTATTGTTTATTTAACGTATATGGATTTCCCTTTTATTTGTAACATTTTTATATACAAAAAAAATATATGTACAAGGAGTAAACTCGAACGAGCTAAATTTTTGTTGTACGATCAAAAGATTCGGGAAACTATTTGAAAAATTATTTGGTAACTATAATTATTATCTATAACATTTATGTACAAAGATGTTAAAGTGGCACATCATGACTTAGAATATGATGCAAGGATACGATTTATTTACGTATTACAACTCTTCGTCATTTCCGATAATTTTTTTCGATAATGTATGTAATAAGTAACACGCAATTGTTCTAATAATAGGACGACTAAAGAAATGGTATACATAAGCAGTACTTTGTCCAAGACAGTTGACTTCGACCTGTCATTTTTCGTCACGCAATAAAATTTATTTCATATTGCATCCGTCTATCTCTAAAAGAAATTTAGTTTCTTCATTTTCGAACGAATGCCTTTTATTACGCGTCACACGATGCATTTTATGTGTTCTTACGCAAAAGATGCGGTATTGAAGTATATAGATTATTAGCACTATTTTCGCTTCAGATCTTGTTTTTTATTCTTTATTCATTAACGTTATATCTCCCACATAACATATTTCTAAACTTCATTTATAAATAGTTTTTACGAAAACTATTTACAATGGTCACACCTAGCGTTTATATTATTAATTTTCGAATTTTTTGAATTAATACAATACGTTTCATTTTCTTCTGTCTTCAAAAATCTTGTAGCTAATAGTAGATATTAAAATCTTTACGTGAACGATTTGAACTTTCCACAAGTTTCTTGTATGTACGAGTAGAATATGCAATTACGAATAATACGGCCAAAGTTATGGTGGGCGTCGTATTCCGAATGATTAAACAGGAAAACACTTAAAAGAACAATAAAATCATATCCATACTTGATAAATTTTTCATTAAAGATATCTAAAATGCATCCACGTGATAGCTCGCGTTAATCATTTCCATATTACGTATTTAATACAAGGGAAGCATTACATGTTTAATAATAAATTTGATTTATAGCACCAATGATAACCGAGATGATCACAAAAGAAAATTATCAACGTACAAACGCTGCCAATCTCAAACTAGACAATGTTGATATTAATAGGCACCCAGTACACGTCGGGTATGTATTAATTTATTCATCCTCTTATTCTATAAACACCACTCATCTAACACTAGTCAAACAATTGTACAATTTAGGGTAGGTTGTATTATTCATTCATAATTGTATAATACTGCTCTAAGCAACTCTTTTGTATCATAAAGTGCTTGACAAAATTTGTATATTTATATTCATGCTATAATCTATTTAATTTGTAAATTCTTTGGAATTATCTTCATATACCGTGGTATCTGATAAAAATTTTTTAACTATTATACAACTTACCCCATTGGCATATTTAAGAATATATCTAAACTACTTGCGTTTTTAAGTATTTTATCGGGCAAAGACATATCTGTAAGATCTGTCTATAACATATTGGAATACGTTTCAATTGGTTCTAATTTGCAGAGTTTGCGAAGGTGTTCGAAATTTTTCCAAATTCTCTTCGATTATTCTCAGATCGATCTTTCTTGTTTATGAAAATTTTCCCAGTTGAAAATTTGCATCGTCATCTATTGAATTGGAAATTGTTTGCGAAGTATACATATTATACATGCACGACGAATTAAAGAGGATGTTCAATCCGACTTCTACTAACTAAATTACCGAGATAGAAAGTCAACGAAGCCGATCTCTATATATGCATGGTTTGTTTTAATACTTAATAATTGCGCAACGTAAATAAGATACAAATCAAATATGTACAGATTAACACGAACTTCAAGCTGTAGTCGAAATTCAATATAATATATAAAAAATGTATGTTGAATCTTTAAGTTCTCATGCTTGTAAAAAAAAAGCTCGTTGCTACATATAACTGAATTTATAACACAGATTATTTTGATAATCTAAGATAATTACACAAAAGCTTTGTTGTGTTATTGAAATACGTTCTTCGTTAATGTTGGCGTAATGCATTTCATTGGGCAAGAATCGCAGTATCGGAAAACTGTTTCTCTCAAAAGGCTATAATTGGCGTTTGTCGTATTGGATTGGAAAAAGTTGTCGGAACTCTATTTATACACACCTATAGGAAATAACGTCTATTGTAATTTTGATACAGTTCGAAATTGTATATAGAACGTAGAAGCATATAGTACGCAAGCAGTAGCGTACATAAAAAAGAGAACAATAAGAATGTTCATATCATGAAACAATAATATTGTGTATTATAGTGTGATACGGTGTGCATTGGTGAAAGACTCCTGCTCTAATTAACCTAGATCATTGGCTGATATATAATAACAAAATGTGGTACAGGATTGTAAGAATTTATATTTACGAGAGCCGCATAAAATGAGCTTGAACTTTCTATTTTCACAGAATTCTTCCAAATTAATTTTTAGTTGGCTTCACGTATTTTTTAGCGTAGACAAACTAACGAAGTACGGCGTATAAAATTACCTTTTTACCATATAACGACGTACATATAGCAAAATTGACATGTTCATACATTGACAGCATCAAACTAATAAATAATAAAATAAAAAGGTTAAAATTGAGTGGATCGTAAAAGGATACTACGCGACAATCGGAAATTTACATTTCAAAGTTTTCCATAACGTTGTTTTACGTTAAATTTTCTTTACGTAGAAAGTAAAGAGGCTATTAATGGACATACGTAATAATTGACATAATTCATTGTTACATAATCGCGAACATAATGAAAACATAACAGCGTAACTGTCATCGCGGGGACTGTCACGGAATGTTTCAAATGGAGCCAACGAGAATCAAACCAGTAACTGAACTCTAATCAGTTTTCTGTTACACATCATATCTCTCACAGCAAGCTATTTTTTACCTACTTTCTTTTTAATTCTATTCAGAATGTTCAGTTCAATGTTTATGTAATCGGCCAACCAGCTAAACAAGAGCCAACCGCTTGGTGCCCTCGTTTACATCCTGTCTTGCTCGTAGCAATATTAGATTATCTAGTTAATAAGCATGTTGTTCTTGAAATATCTTTGGGATGAACGATTCTTTGATGGTGTAATTTAATTGGATACCATGTTCCTTACTAATAACAGGCGGGTTGTTACAATTTCAGAGGTCTCGTACTTAATCGAGGAATAGACAAGTACATAGTATAAGGTTCTACTAAACACGAAGTAAACTAATCACACATTTTTATATTTTATTCTAAATATTATTAGAAATATGCGATGATGCTAAATATTATACAAGTATTGTCAAATGAAACATTACGATGTAAAATTAATATTTTTGTTCTTTATATCGATATTGATATTAATTTTTACATTGATATTATCTAAATATTTTTAAATTAATAACAAATCGAATATATCTTAGAAACTAATTTTTTCTCTGTTACTAAGAAATTAAGAAAGAGTAGTATGTTTAATACAATGGTACTTTTGTATTTTACATTTTCAATGGTTTCTCTCTTTGCGTTTAGTAGGACAGGATACTTATCGTATCGGACAAATAACGTTTTGTTCGAGTTACCTTCTTATATCTTCAGAATGTTTTCCTTATACATTTAACCATATACAAGAGCACATGTGTTTGCACGTACTTGTTTCTGAAAATGTAGAATGGTTTTTCCAAGTGCACAGATTTCCTAAAGCAAACAGCAGAGAAAAGTGCAACGTGCACGGCAAACAAAGAAAAACAAAAATAGTAAGCATGCGCATGAAACGAATTTTTTATCCATAATCATACTAGATTTTGTTCTGAGATCAGAGCGTCCCTAGAGTCCCTAAATACATCGCTGGCAGCTCTTGGTACCATGTCGAAAGGACAAGGAATGTGGAGGGACAGGTACACCATGCCCTTTTTATTACTCTCCTTTCTGTGTTTAGGCGTTTTTATATACAATATATTTAGATATAGAAAAAGAATCGTACGTATAAAACGAACACATGACGGAAAACACATTACATTCGCGTACACAAAGTACTATGCTTCTGTGTCTATTACAATATAATATGTCCAAACGTCATGTTGATTCGAAGTGGCTTGTGATCTTTTAGCAAAGCAAATTACAATTTTAAAACGTGTATATAAATTCTATAGATAATCGTATTTTTTGTTCAATTGTAAATTTTATAATTACGTAAATGTATCTATTGTTGATGATTTGTATTTATTTCATATATTCTTTTCATACGATAAATTATATATATATAATATGGATCATGGTCAAAGACAGTAGTCCAATCAAAATTAATAATTTCTTAAGGAAATGCACAAGAATATATAATATATCATAATGTTAATATGGGATTTAAATATTACATTTAGAATCTCATATTTTACCATCAAATGATACATGTATGTTGTACGAATGAAAGCAAGAAAATGATTTATATAAAGGTAGTTTTGCATAAATGTATTATTAAAAATTATAATAGAAATACGAAGTTATAATGAGCTGGTTTTTCGTTCGATATAAATTAACGATAATTAAACTTCAATTCCCATACTTTACTTCTATTGTTCACATTTATGGACATGTTTTATTAATAAAAAATTGCATTTATCGCAATATGAATTTCTTATTCGTTTCACGACACAAATTCTTTGTATTTTTTATATTAGTACACTGATATCTCTTCTTTAGCGTGTCTAAATATACATATGAAATGTTTATTCCAATAGCGTGGCATTTCATATTAAGCACCGATCGATGGTTTTCAAGCTATTGATAATACTTGTTGAACTATTGTATTGAAAAGCCGATTCGTCGATATCTTGTTTCTCTTAAGTGAAATTACTACGAGTCTATGTTTGTATTTGTTATTTCTTGTTTTCATTCGTAAAACATATTGACGTTATTTTGCGAAAAAGACCTGGATTATAATAAATTCGACACGCATAACACTGAACAATTAACCTAGTGGAACATAAATATAGTTGAAAGGAACATATTAGCTAAATTATGAATAACTGAATATAAAAATAATAATTGTTTAGTAAATAATGGAATATTGTGATAAAGATTAAAAGTGCTCTTGTAGATATAGGAAGAGAATCGTTCGTCCTCTAGTTTAATGATAGTTTAACCATTTTGGACACATTTTTATGATATAGTGGCTGCTGCTCGTATCAGTGTTCTCCCTTCTCCCTTTATGACAAGTTTGAGCTATTTTTTGCATATGTAACGAAATCTGTTGACGATATATTTATAATACTATGAGCAACGTAGAAAGAATTATTTTTATGTGCTTCGCGCGATGAAGGAAAAATCATTTGATCGAATTGAAAAGAAGATATTACAGATTTCGGAACAATCGATTTTACGTTGCCACCCTAACGTATACCTATTTTCCGCAGAGTGTGAATGATGTGACCTCGTTGCGTCTCCACTATAATACATAATTATTATTGTTGCTCCCCATTTTTGTAGTTTTGTATAATAGAAAAGTGGCTTGCGTGTGATGATTGCGGGTTTTCGAAAATTGAATGAGAAACAATCATCATGATAAGCACGGAGGCAGTTTAAGAACGTCCAAGAGAACGAAGTTATGCGAACGTGCTGGAAAGAAATGACAACAGAAATATTCGAAAATCTGTAAAGTTGCGCTAGTTTAGAATCTCGACTCCATCTATGTCGTCATCTTCTCACCACCATTTTTATGAACGAATGGATACTAACGCGTTTTTTATTTTGTTCCCGATCCTCTCTGTTATTTTATTTGCGCTACTCGCAGAATTCCACAGTGGAGAAAGTAAGTGATCTTCTCTTGAATCTTAGCTTCTGCTACTTGCCATATCGCTCTTCAATTTGATTTATGTTCTTGATACGTTTCCTTTGAACGCACAATGCCCGTAGTCGCTCAAGTTTTAGTATTCTTAGACAGAATATTTTAGTGCACAATGAATATACGTAAATCGAAAAGATCAAATTTATGCGATAAAATAACAGGAAATTGAAATAATAACATATCTCAAGGGAAATATGTTGATGATATGATAATATGAATTACAACAAAAATTATGTTTCATTATAAATAAATGTTGCCAAAAATCTCAATTTTAGAATTAATAATAATTGTTCCTAGAATTTGAAATCTACGTAAATACAACGCTTAATATGTATTAAGCATCATCTGTTTGTCATAGCTAAAAGCTGTAATATATTCCAGAAACATGATGTATATTGAGGAGTTCTATTACATCATCTCACTTGAGCAACCTTCGTAGAATTTATGTATGATCGATATTTTTAGACTATTTAATATACGAGAAAAGAAGAATGTTATTCGTGAAGACGTTTCATTACGTTGGATGTAAATGAAATATTGAATTATTTACACCAATTATATTCACTGTGCACACGTTGTATGCAACATCTCTGTGAATAATTCTCAGGTTCATTATGGAACTCGTCCTCCAGCACAGTCATCAATCAGCAATCAATAGGAAGCAATCGAATGGATCTTTGAATTTCAATTAAACCAATTTTTATGATTCCTTTTCTTTTTTCTTTTTTTATGATAGTATTCAGTGTTAATTAGCGTTACGCTTGCAGACATAGAATATTCATACAGCAAATCCTTCACACAAGCTCACAAGCCGTATTATTTCTATTTTAGTTATCTGATTTAAAACTTAATTTGCTCCATTTCTCATGTAACTTATCTTTGCACACTGTTGTCTTGTAATTAATTTATTTCTCTTTTTTTTTTACAGTTACCCCTCATACGCAGCAATAAATCATATCCAAAGCATATATAATTTTTTTGTAACGTTTACGGAACAAATTGAAACATTTAATAACTACGCCGTATACATAAAACCGCCTTCAAAATGACCTGACACGATTAAGAATAATTTCTGTATTTAACTTTATGCTTTTAGTAAAAATTTATCGTGAACGTTGCTTTTCGGCTTGGCGTGCTTATGTGATAACTCAATCGTTTGTTTTAATTGGCCTTCTAAAATATTTTTACTACGAATCATTAAAAACAGACTAATTATAAAATACTTATTCGTTCGTTTAGAAATGATATAGATATTATAATAAAGTATTCGATCAATTAGCACTATTTTTATACGTAACGTTATCTTGATATGTACATAAAATTTCAAATATGTGCCAAAAAAGCCGTATTAATTCTTTGAAGGATCTAGATTAGTGTAAATATTATGTATACACATTAGTAAAAATATTTTTTTTTTCTTTAATTATAATTGGTTTGACTTAAGCGAAGCAGTTAGCATGATCGTATTATTTATCGAACGGCCAAATGTTCGCACAATATTCGTATGTAATAGTGTTGAATAATGATTTATGAGTACGTGTCCAAATAATGATTAGCCCCCATGCAATGATTGCTCTTATTTTCAAGTCTTTTTCTCTGTCGACATATCGTAATGCTATAAGCTAAGGCGATATGTACCTTTCTGTTTCTGCGATCGACACGTGAATTTTCTTTATAACTATGTTTATTGTATAAATGATAGCTTCCTGGTTTCCTTTCTGGTGGATGCACGAGGTGGTGCGATGCGTGGCTGCAGACATAGTGGTGTACGTGTAATCGTTCCTCCTAGAAAAGCCGCAATGCCTATGCGCGTTACGTGCAGGTATTTAAGAAGGGACAAATTGACGAACCCACCGCCTTTGATGGAAGGGGAGGCTCTTGCCAGCCGTATCCTTGAACTAGGACCCGTGGGTGCCAAATTCTTAGGGTAAGTACATAATATGCAAAGTATATGATATACAGAAGTGTCTCTTATATTTGCTTTTGATATATCGTATTTAAAGTAACATTTTAATATTAGTTCAGATAATCATCGTCGAATCGATTTTTCGGACGTAAATGAAGAATTTTCAGTTTCTGAATTTTTTCCAGTCGCTGTAAAAAAATAATTTTTGGAATATAGGTAACATTATTAAATGAAAAATGTACAATTTTTAAATTTGTCTTCAATTTGTTTGAGGAAACAATTGCGACGTATTAATTAATTCATTAATTATTAGTACTTAAATAGTATTGATATCGCGATGATTGAGGAACATTATTGACAGCAATAACTTCTTTATAGGTTTAAGTATCTTCAAGATATAACGTCTTCGTTGATTTAAATAGGACCATATATTTTTCTCTTCTTATCAAACGATAATTGTTCTTTTTTCTTTCTCGATATCTCCAGATTGTTCTAAATTCTATAAATTATCGTATGATTCATCGTAAAGTATAACGTTGGCATGTAACAAAGAGATTTGAGATTATCCCATTGGTGACCTAAATTCGTTTGCTATTGTACTCGATTAAGGAGTGCAGCTTAATGTGTAATGCAATTTTCATGTCCTGAGAAGCGTAAGTCGTGCTTCGATAAATTATTACAATTGAAGAGTTCTGTTCAAACTATTTGTACACAAATTTTCTCTAATTCTTATAAAAAATGTTAATCTTTAAATTGTAAAAAGTGATATAAAATTCAAACGTATATTACGTTCGTAGATAAGACAAATTTGTTATTGAACGTAAGATGCAATGTACGAATACCGAATCTTACAAATGAGTATATTATTAAATTTTGCAATAATAATAATTTTTTCGAATAGACCTGTCATCATAGAAGTACCACACTTTGCTTCGTTGCGGGGCAAGGAACGAGAAATAGTAATACTTCGATCGGATAATGGAGAAACTTGGCGCGAGCATACCTTGGAAGCCAGCGAGGAGGCTGTCCAAGATGTGCTTAACGAGAGCTTTGAAGGAGAAGGTACGACTATTTCCTCATCTTTTCTCAATTTAGCTTTTGTTTATCATAAATCCTGTAACTATTTGCTTCGTATTAAAATAAATCGTACTGAATAATATGTTCATTGTTACATTTCTTAAGTATATCCATATGGATAGATATACATATTTAATCTTGTATAATTTATCTTACATGACATCTACCTCACAAAGTGCTACTACAGTACTGTCTTATCTATTAATCGTCATTTCCATTTATTTGTACTAGCGTAACCATCTAAAAAGTAGAAGGAAGATTTTAGGTATCAAATGATAACATCTTGAGAGTGAGATAATATTAATAGTATTCACATGTTATACTCTTTCGTATATCAGGAAATGACTTGAGTATAAACGCTAATATGCAATTGAGATCTTGAGAGTCTTGAACAAGAACCAATACTTAGAAGTATAGCATATAATCAATGTTTGCCAATGTTTGTTGATGTAAACAATTATTAAGTGTTTTAACGACTAGTTATTTGCTCTATATCCGTTATAAATAGCTTACAGTTTATAAACAAGAGTATATAATGCATTTCGCAAATGTTTTGAATAACAGTAGTTAGTAAGATATATGTTTGAAAAATATTTAAATTCCTCGCATTACCTGTATAAGTAACTTAACGAAATATGTATAAATATTTTCGCAGAATTAAGCCAGCTCGAGGATCTCCAAACTTCCCGAATCGTAAGGATACTCACTGCAGACTTCCCACATTACTTCGCAGTAGTGTCTCGCATCAGGCAAGAGGTTCATGCAGTTGGGCCAGAAGGTGGTACAGTTTCTTCATCGGCTGTTCCACAAGTTCAGGCTGTTTTCCCACCAGCAGCTCTTACTAAAAAGATTAGAGTTGGACTCCAGGTGGTTATTTTCTTCTCGATGCGTTTCATTATTTTTTGAAAACTAAAATTAACGAGAAATCGTTAAATACCGATATTACAATTTTGAAAATAATTATTTATGTATATGATAGCAACGAGCAAACAGTGAGATATCTAATTGGCGTTTAAATTTAATTTACTAAATAGAATGGTTAAGTTATACCAACGTACAGTATATTGAAACACTTGCAAAAATCTTTTATAAATATATTATGTGTTATGCGGTTATAATATATGATTATAGTAGTCGTAAAGATTACGCATAGAAGCTACATAGAATCTGTAATAAGTATCTATATACATTCATGCGTCATTGAACAATTTGATATAAGCAGATGAACGTCATGTAGTACATAATAGAATATTTGAAAAATCAATTACATCAAATACAATCTGTGACATAATTTAGAATAAATTAAAAAAAAATGATATTGTTATTTAGGCACATCCAATACCAGCAGATCTTGTAGCCAAGTTGCTTGGTAACAGAGTGGCGGTATCACCAATCGTAACCGTTGAGCCAAGGCGAAGAAAATTCCACAAACCGATAACCTTAACTATACCGGTGCCGCAAGCAGCCAACAAAGGCATGATCAATCAATATTCAGGAGACGCACCGACGTTGAGACTTCTGTGCAGCATAACTGGTAATATATGCTTGCACGTAATATTGTAGAGCAGCGTACCGTCTTACTGGAAAATCTCTTACCGATAAGTGCTGAAACTGTTACGCCGCAACACCTTTGGTGTATATATGCTCTTATCAGACTTCTTACGCATTCGAAGATCAATTTGTAGTTTAGTAGGCATGGCGCGGGCGGTAGGCATCTTCGTCTGTTCTCAGGTCATCGGGACTACGTTGACGATATTTCTGTATCTCGTTAGAATAATTATTCTGTTATTGATCTCGTAGGTATGCAATGTAAGAAGTAGGTTTGGAGTGTTTTATTTAATACTTAGCAGGTTGTATATGTTATCTAGGAGATTAATTTAAGTACGATTATAATTAATACGTCCCGGAGACCTTCGGATAGAGATTTAAAAGGGAGATGGTAGCTGCATGTTTCATAGAAACATTTCGTTGAGTACCATTGTTGTATACATATCTTGTTGTGATTCATTGTTAATGCTTGCATATTGTTAGGATTGAGTCATTTAGGTATGGATTATTAATTAACGTAGATAAAATTTTACTACCTAGCTCATTGTAAGCGTTAACTTCAAAAGTTTTTGTTTCAGCACATTCGTTTGACTGGTAACCGCTTCGATATTAGGCTTGTAATTTATAACTTCTATAAAAATTGTGTTCCCAAATTATATGTACTTTTAGATCATTATAATATGTATCATACGACACGTTACCGATACAAAGACTGACAATGTTGTCTACTTAATCTTACCGTTTGTTACAGTCACGCTGTACTTATTTTATTTACAAGTTTTACATATGTATAACGAAGCTTCTCCGAGTATATAAAACTCAATTTTGATTTTTCCTCCTGTTATTACAAAAATATTTTGACGAGATTCTCGTTTCTGTTTGGTTGACAAATTATCAAACATTTTAAAAACATTTTATACATTTTATACGACCAAAGGAAAAAAAAAAAAAGAAAAAAGCAGGAAGATATGTTTTCGACATGCATTGCGCCGCGATTTTTATTACGATTATTTTACACCCTTTTGTTTTCTTTTATCGCTTATTTACTATTTAAAGGCATATTCACACGAGTCGCGTTTGCTTTCTGCGCGGTTTTCAATGTATGACGCTTTGTTTTCATTTGGCAAGCATTATCATTCGGTCAGCGTGTATTTGGTTCTTACATTACCCACACACACGATACAGCACGTACATCAACGCACTTATGGTGACCGATATTAAATACAAATTTTACTGGTTCTCTTTTACTGTCCTCGTATGACAAAAGAGAACTATCCTGTTTTAATGTTTCTCTTCCTGTTCGTGTCGTCACGCAAGGACATTGATTGTTCAAATATGTAAATTTTTCCTGTTTTTAAAAGTGAAAAAATTCATTTGGATATCATTGAATCAACATGAAATGACGTAATCTTCGTCGTATTAATTACTTTACATCTTACTATAAAAGAAAATTATATTTACATATTTATTATACGATTATATTTTTTTACACAATATCTTCCGATAATTAAAAGTTTCTTATTATAACAATATTAATAAGTATTCGCATTTCTTGATACTTTAAGCCCGGTATTAGTGTCACGTTAATTTGATTTATGAGAGGAATTTAAGATTATTGCTTGTCCTAATTACGACTTAAACGAACATTGACACAGAATGCAAGATTAACTCCTCCCACTCCAATGTATTAGAATTCCAATGTAACTGTACGAGCCCTTCGATTGTTTTCTCAAACAATATTTTCTCTATAACGGCTTCTGCAGATTTATTCAATTTCATTTACCTAAGTTTCTTTTCAATATTTCAATCTTTAATTATTCTTTACTCCATTACGAAACTAGAGAACGTAGAAGACGTAGTGTACAAAATACTCGACAATCAAAGGGCAGACGCGAATATCCCGGGCTAAAAGCGTCGTATTGTAATTAATCTCGGTCGCATCGGATTTGATATCCCACACATATCACTTCTGCCGATTCTCCATTCGCAGCACGGACATATTTTAATAATGTTATTGGACTTGGTATGTATGTCGTTCAGGGGGTCAGTCTCGGGCAGTCTGGGAGGATGTCACCGGTTCGACGCCATTGACGTTCGTGAAAGATTGCGTTTCCTTTACTACCACGGTATCTGCTCGCTTCTGGTTAATGGATTGTCGGAATATCTCCGAAGCCACGAAAATGGCTACGGAGTTATACACACACGCGACACATGTACCTTTTATGGCTAAGTACGTTTTTGATGTACCTAAGATTAATCGTGTAAAAGACAAATAATCCGTACTGTAATCGCAGGTAGAACATTTCTTCTAAAAATCGGATATCGTTTCTATGTCGGGGTAAGACGAGTAAGGAGAGAGCTCGCTTAGCTTGCGTAGTGCATCACTTAGTGACGATTATTCATAGAAATATTCATTTCATTCCATGTATCTGTTCCTTCGAACATCAATTTTCTATTATAGAAAGAGAATTCCGATTTTTATAATATATATCGGTATACCGTAGAACGAGATAGTGTTTTTGATCAGCGCAGACTCTGTTTCGCAATATCAAATCGATTACGTTTTACCTGCATGATTACAATCACGTTTAGACAGGAAATGTTACCGATACCTGTTTCGTCTTCAGATTTGTAGTATTTGCAAAGCGAGTAGATCCACTGGAGGCAAGGCTGCGCGTATTTTGTATGACCGACGATAAAGAAGATAAGACTTTAGAAAATCAAGAGCACTTCACGGAAGTTGCGAAGAGCCGAGACGTCGAGGTAAATACACATATGTACATAAGAAATTACGTGAATCGCTCGTTGTAATTACTGCATTGTTAACACGCATTAATCGCCATGGAAACGTTCCCATAGGTACTGGAAGGTAAAACACAGTATATGGAATTTTCGGGTAACCTTGTGCCAGTATTGAAGAGCGGCGAGCAGCTTCAGTTACCGTTCAGAGCATTCAAAGAGAATAGAGTTCCGTTCACGGCGAGAATAAAGGATCCGGACGCTGCGGATATGATGGGTCGCATAATGTTCATGAGCGAGCCGAAGGTTCCTAAGGGCGAGTTACCGCAGACGCCGATTTGCACGTTAAATATTTTATTGCCAGAGAAAATTTCTTCGGAACCAGCTGTCTCGGAGGTGGATTTGTTAGAGCTGTCGAAGAATTATAGTTTTCTACGCGACGGCGGCATAAGTACGTGAATTTCTCACGCTGATTACGAAAGAAATCCGAGCTTGTATGAATCACTGACGTTAATTGTGTCTGTAGGTCGTCCAGATGCTATTCACAGAGCAACCATTCGGTTGACTGATATCGCAAATCTGTTGGATAAAGACTGGGAAAAACTCGCGGAAGAGTTAAATATTCCGCCAAACGAGGTATCAACGATTAAACAAGAGTATGCGAATAAACCAGCCCAGCAAGCGGCAGCGATGCTTAAAGTTTGGCAGAGCAATGGAAACAAAGCTACAGGTAAGTTTCATAAGCGTTATACAATATTATTTTCGATCGATCTTGTTTTTGAATATTTAAAATCTAAAATTTCATTTAGCATATTGAATCCGATTTCTTCATATCGTCTGATGCTCCTTATATAACGTCGACATAAGTTTTCATAACATCGTGTACCTTGCAATTAATTTCCGTAATTAACTCGAATGCCAAGATTTTTATCATATGAAGCACTGTTTTCGTAAATACTTAAGACGATTAAGAATATTACAAACTTATATACTGGCAATCTAAATATGTTTTTTAGAATTGTATATTAATAAGACCGTCGTGTCTTTATTTTCGAAAATATTATCGATGAATAGTCGATTATATTTACGCAAGTAACATATTCATTTGGACGTCCCAATAGACTTTGAACATCTGAATACTTGGTGACCAAAGAGAAATTTTAAATATACGATAAGACTCATAACTTAAGATGATCATTTATATTTTTAGTCATTATTTGACGAGTTTCATTAATTGAGCGATAACGAAGCAAGTATTGTCGATGTCGAAACACGCACTGTTGCTGATTTCCATTATTTCATCTTTATAAATACACTTACAGTTCGATTCGGTTCGATATGATTCAGTTCTTGGAGTTCTAATAATTCTACCATTCGCTCGCTTTCATTTCGAAATTTTCATTAAGCTATATTTACAATCTCGTTACGATTAATTCGGTTATCTCAGTTTCAGTTACTTCAGATTTTCTTCGTAAATAATTTTATTTTCAACATTTTTGCGCATCAGGATAAATCTTAATAGAATAGCTTGAATTCTTAATAAAATAGAATTCTTGAAGCCACGTCCGTTGGTAAACATTAGATATAGTAATATATAGTAAAATTTAAACAGAACCTGTTTCTTGGCAAGGTCGATTAATCAGGCAGGCACGTTTGACTAAGACGCGTGGAATCTGAGGAGCAACGTAGTTGGTGATCTCATCCGGCATTATTATGCCTGACATAAACCTATGGACTGCTTTCCCCCTCTTTTTTTACCAGTATTAATGACGCTGATATACAGCAGAAATGCACGTAGCACATCGTTTCTGTTCTGCAATCGGTTAAAACAAACAGAAGTACGCGACATCTCAAGAAGAATACAGTGAAAGTGATAGTGTATTCGGTCGTTTCCCAAGTTCCGTGTTCCTATAATAATCTGTTCGAACGTTTTTATTTATTTTATTCTTGCGAGGGCATAAACGCAAAAATGTTTATATCTTTATATCAAGAATATCAAAAAGAAGCGACTAACAAGTACGTCAGTGAACTGTTGTTATTGTTTAGGCGGCCACGTTATCCAAGACGTCAGATTACTATAACTTCAGGTCTGTATTAGGTCAAGGACAATCATTAGCAAGGAAAATAAATCCTTAAGGTTCTTCCGAAGTGACGTGAATATAAATAAACTTTCTTTAATGTGTGAGATTGACCAATTATTTTTAAAAAGTTATTATTGATGCGAAAATAATACGTTTGGGATGGTAAAAGAATTTCTGTTACACCTGAAGAAAAAAAAAAAGAATTCGTTAGGTATCTGATTCCACGAGCAGCATAAATACATATTTAATATTTCTGTTACGTCAGCGTTATTTTGTACTCACTAAGTGTGACGAGATTGACAAAAATATTTTATCAGTTGTACGGCGATCTTTTACGACAATATAATTTCGATAATTTCTTGTATCAAGGTTCAATCTTTTTATATCTATTTTTCTGTGTTTAGAGCGAATACACAAATAAAACCGCGATTATATCGTCCAAGTATTTAAATTCTAATGTAATTTCAACGATATATCTAATAAGTAAAAATTCCTAGTTTTCAGATTAATAATATAACTATTATTTTTATTCCTTTATTATTGCAGAAAAATGTGTGTACTTCTGTTTAATAAAAACAAAGAAATATTAAAACCTTTAATTAAAATAATAAAAACTTAATCGGAGAATTAAGTTTGCAACATAACTTCCGCTCAAAAGATTGGGCCACCTTTTGCTGTTTGGACGATACAATCTTTTTCATGTAGTTTTCTCAGCAATAAGAATTCTACATTTATAATAATAATATAATAATTCTACATTTTAAAGCTAAACTATAGTTTAGCGATGATGAATAATAAAATAAAATAATAAAAGTATTATAATTCTAACTGTCATTTTTAAATAGTATTACTGTAGGAGAATAATATTATAAAAAAAATATTTATGTATTTACTTAAAATGTCATTATTTCTTTTGATATCGTAACACGCTCCAAACTTATGAGCGGAAGCATATATGTTATTATTTATTGCTTTATTTAACAATTATATTTGTATTTGTAGGCAATACTTTGGAAAAAGCATTGAACAAAATTGGCCGCGAAGATATTGTGAGAAAGTGTATATTCAATGTCGAATTGGTCACTGATGACGTAGAAAAGGCCGTCGCGAGAGTTCGATTAGATCAACCTGGATTTGATTCCTTAAAAGAAGAATTGGGTCCTTCAAGGGACACTTCTCTTCGCCGTGATGCAACGATGGATCCAAAAATGAATCCTGACTATGATGATTATAACAAAAGCAAGGTATGTTTTTTTTTTAGAAACAATTAGTATCTTGATGTAATTTATATTTTACATCGATGTTCTATTTTTAAAGTTATGTATTTCATTATTTTATTCGAAAGTGCATCTTGATCAAAGATCATTTATTTTCCTTTTAGGAATCTGGATCCATAGAAGACCTCAATATCAGTGATACTAAACACGATACATGTATGTACTTTATATTATGTGATTTAAGTAATTACACTTCCTAAGTTAAACTCTTTCTGATATGATTAAGAAAGTAGTCTTGAAATTGAATGACGTTTAACGTTGTCCGATTACAATTCCAGAAAGGATATGACATCACTGCCTGTATTATTTCTATGAATAACACGCCGGCTCCTTTTTCGTGTCATTGCTAAGAAAAAATATGTGAAATCATAAGTTTCGCCTTACACTTCTTAGAAAGCACATTAATGATATTGCTATTTGTAACATCTGTTTACATAGCGCCATACTTGCTGCAGTTGCACATTCATAAGTTTCGTTTCAGAAACTTCAGCGATATTTTATGGAACACATATTGTTTCTTTTCTCAATAACGATTTATGAAATTAAAAATCGGTTTCTATAGTTATTAAGTTGTTGTCTATTCAGGGTATGTGATAATACTCTCTAACAGATCCCCTTCTTCTCCTGTATATATTGCTCTGGAGCTTTAATAAAGCCTGAATTTTTCACGGCATTTAAATCACGTTTTTTTTTTCGCACTTAACAGCGATACAGCATGTCACGATCACAAACGGCACTGTATTCAATGGAACCTCGACCCCCATCAAAGATAAATACGCAAGCGAAGAGAAAGAATTAGGGGAAACAATGGCCGAATTTCTCGAGCACAAATGTCACGTTGCCGATACGATGAGCAAAAAGTCACGCGATGAAGTTGACGACAAAGACAAAAAACGACAGAGGGTGATCGCAGACGCCAACAAAATAGTTTCTGGTAAGTAATTTGAGCTTTTCTTGAAGAAAATGGTGGGTTGAGGGGCCGTGCTTCGATTAGCTACTTCAGAAAATAATAATAAAAAAAAATTACATTCATTACGCGACTTATGGAAATCATCATTTATGATAATACTTCTTTACAAAAGGAAAAAAGAATCTCTAGCAGCATGATTAATTTAACGCGATAATGTCACGCTTTGTTACAGAACAACTTATATTAACCACTTATTGATAAAATTTCAGTCGCTAGTGCTAAATAGTTCTCAAGAATTCGCTTTTTAGTGATATCGTGTTCCTAGCTATAGTCTATCTCGATATGCAAATAGACGTAATGATTTTTCAATATACTTTTATGTATTATCTGTATATAAATGTATATTCTCTCCATTATATTAATTAAACGTATAACTTGTAGAATTTAAATAAGGGAATTATGATCCTTTATTAGTGTTTCAACTGTTGCATATTATATGTAAATTAAACTAATGAAAAATAGATACACTTTAATTTGTTAGTGATTAAAGTAGTTAAACATTAAGATGCTAATAGCTGTATATGGCTTTTAGTATTTGCAAAACTGTGTGTTATTTATATAATTTAAACAAATTATATTATTATTATAATTTAATATATAATAATTATTTTGCTTGATCAAATTAATTTCTTTATTTGTTCCGTTGATATAACGAACATAAGCCGAAAATCGAAAATAAATAAAAGATGTGATATAGAATATTAATGTTGTTTCATGTGCGATTTAAAGAATATAACTTTGAAAATAATTGTACACTTTTGCAAGATTGTACTTTATTCTTTATTATTATTTCATATTTATACCAATGTTCATTATAAATTTGAATCAGTTAATTATAAGATTAAAATTTTGCAGTTATTCAAAAATGTAAAACATCAATGTCTTTCTATGTTATATCATTTTCAATATTTCACACATGATCTTTCAATTTGTATTTCTTTCAATAAATTGAAAATATCATCTGTTTTTCATAAAAGTTTCGCTCTATTCTTAGTTTTATTATGATTTTCGCTATGTACTATACACCGCTACAAATAAATTCTTACCTACTCGCTTGTTATTTTCAAAACAATAATTTAAACCATAAAGTCGAGAGCAATAATTATTGTTTTGGAAATATTTTTTATCAGGAATCATTACTTACAATGTTATTATTGATCAGATATATTTTTTGATATTAGAGTTTAGGTGATTTTTGAAAGTATAGCACTGCATTGACTCTGGACACGATTCACGTCTGTGAAAGTTGTTAACTCTATGAAACATTGTTGGCACTAGAACATTTACTTCTTTTACTTTGTCATCTTTTTACTTTATCATCTTTTACTTTCACTCACAGGTTCTGGAGGGCTGATGCGGATTCCTTCAAATTTATCAGCTTGCTTTTATTTTAATTACGTAATGAATTATTTATTTTATCGCCTCTCAATTACATCTCATATCTACTGTATTATAATGCGAACTCTCAGTGTCTTCACTTAATGATCCACTAATAGTCTTCTATTTCTTCGACACATCCCATTAATTTGTTTCAGCAAGGTTTTGCTGCAATTTTTTAGCGTTGCATGAGTGGCCAAATTTGTGTGGCCTAATTGTGCGGACGCACAGAGCAGCTGTCGTTGTCGCATACACTTATTCCGACATTCTTATCTGAAAAATAACACATTTTCATAAAAAATTTATGGTGAAAATTCACACTAAAAATTTATATGGACAATGGTGAAACTTGTTATTCCAAAAATACAAACAAGATAAACTCACGCCATTTGATAGTTCTTTTTTCATTACGATTCAATTCATTATTCGTAAATATCAATAATATTGTAAATTATAAATATTTTATAAATTATAAAATATAATTATAAATCATGAAATAATTATTATTAAAGTTATGTACCACCATCGATTTGACGCGATTGATATGTATTCATAAATTAAAATTGAGTTTTCTAAAGGATACATAATTCGTTTCTTGCAGCATTTTAATGCTTATTATTTTTATTTTTTATTAGATTGTTATTTGTTTAAATATAAGTGTAATCATTCGATGGAAAGATGGCTGCTCTATAGCACACACGTACCACGCACAAAACCACACGAGAGTCTAACCGCTGTTCTCAAAGAGCAATATCGAGCGAGCCGGCTTACACTAATGATGACGAAATGAAATAAAACAAACAAATGTGTTCTTCCTATTTTGCAACGTTTACAGATGCCTAAAATATGTAATACTTAATTAACAGGTGTAATAGCAGACGCAGAGAAAAAGAAGGAGAAGTTAGCGAAGGAAGGGTGGTCGGTGGTTTGTGATGATGATGCGCGGGACAATAAAGAGGCAAGAGGTGCTATAGTTGAAAGTTTTGTTAGGGATCAATTCGTTGACAAAGAGCCTAAGGATAAGGTCGTTAAGTCCGATGAAAAACTAATTGTCGATCGAACGCCAGTTATCGAACCACCGATAATTAAACAACGTTACATTCGCGATGGGAAGGGAGATGCGATTATTGCATCGAAAACTATAATTTCAGCCATCGACGATAAGACTCAATTACCAGTGATTACTCAGACTATCACGATTAAAGAGATAGATCAAACGATACCCACAGACACAACGACGATCTCCAATGGTAAACAGATTATCATAAGCAAAAAGGAAATGCTGTCTAAAGAAGGTAAGGAAATTGATGAAAAACTAACAACTCCTAGCATAAGTATTAAAAAACAAGATATAAAATTGCCAGAAAAAGCTAAAGAAGTTCCACGAGACGAACAGAAGCATGAATTGCCGAAAGAGGCTGTTGTCAAGACTAACATTCCAAAAGAAACGAAACCTGCGATTGATAAGCAAGTATCTGCTTATGAGACCGTTTACAGTGTTCAGTATCCATCTACACAGCCAGACGAGAAGCAAGAGGATGAATCGAAGAAATCGAAGGATAAGAGCGGAGGCATACTCTCGGGCATTTTTAAGGGATCCAAACTTAAGAAGAGTAAGTCGAAAGGATCGAAGGACACGTCCTTCGACAGTGGCGACGAAGAAATAAAAGTACCAGTGCCTACGGAACATCAAACGCAGCAACCTACTTTCGTTTCGTATGATACTCACGTAGATTACAAACCTACTGAAACGAGAGCGTTACCTGACGTTAAATTGGCCACCATGCAATTCTTAGATGACTCCAGGCGCAGTGATTTAAACGTACACGTACCTGATATCGCAGTGAGCTCGATTCAAATCGAGAGAAGGGAGGTGAAAGAGGAACCGAAAGTAACGGTTAAAGAATCAGATGATCGTACTGGAACCATGGCAAGTGATGCAAGCGACCAAGAGAAAGAGAAGGGTGGTGGTTTCTTTGGTATATTTAAGAGTCCTAAATCGAAAGAGAAAAAGCTAAAGAAAAGCAAGGAAGCATCTTTCGACAGCGGTGACGAAGAACTTCGAATCGCCACAGAGAAATTCTTGGACGATACACGAAAGATTGCTGAAACTACCATTGTTCCTTCTGCTCCTAAAGTTGACACAAAACAAGACCTGCATACGTTTTCGTCGTCGGTTCATTATGAGGAAGATACACCTAAAGATAAAATAAACGGACACTCATATGATATCTCGGAAGTAAAAAAGAAATTAGACACAGATAGAAGTACTCCTCATAAAGAAATCAATGGAAAATCAGATATTAAGAAACATAAAGACCAGAAAGAACACAGCGTGGAAAGGTATACCACTAAGCCAGAAGCAAAGCTAGAATCACCGGATAAACAAAAAGAAGATGAAAAGGAAGTAGACGAGGAAGGTAAAGATAAGAGCGGTGGATTCTTCGGCATGTTCAAGAGTCCAAAACTGAAAAGTAAAAAGAGAAGTTCATCCAGAGAGAAGAATTCATCTAAAGAAACGTCCTTCGACAGTGGAGATGAAGAAACACGACAATTGACAGCCAGTTTCTTGGACGACACGAAAAAGATTGCAGACAGTCTGCATCATGAAGATTGGAAACCAATTCCTGAAAAAGTAACAACTGATACGGCCCCTGATGAATCTGCAGACTCTGCGGATAAAGACAAGGGAAGTGGAATCTTCAGCAAATTCCGAAGTCCAAAATTGACTAGAGCATCGCGAAGCAGGTCCCGGGAAAAGAGCACTCCACCACAAGAACCAGTAACAAGTCCAGATAGTTCACTCCGAGAAGCTACTGCGAAATTCCTAGAAGATACAAGAAACCTTGCAAATCTATCATTCGATGTACCAGACAAAGTAGACGATGCGAAGAAAGCGAAAGAGAAAATAACAATAGAAATCACGGAAGATGTTGATGATACCAAGAAGAAAATATTATCAGGAATAGATGTAGTTGTAGATAGCACAGAGACAGCAAAAGATAAAACTGCGAAAGAAGCTAAGAAAGCCAAGGAAAAGACAGGTGGATTTTTATCTGGATTATTCAAAGGTACAAAACACGCTGCGGATGAAGCTACTGAAGAATTCAAGGATGCTCTTGATGAAACAAAGAAAGAAATCGTTGAAGGAAAAGATCGTGCACGGGAAGTTGTAGAGGAGAAATTGAAAGATCTCGACGCAACAAAAGACAAAGCAGTTTCAGAAGCAAAGCACGGACAGGAAAAGATCACCATTGTTGTAAAAGACACTAAAGATGCGATTAGTGGAAAGGTATCGGAGGCTGCGCAGCAAGTTTCGGATACCGGTAAAGCTGTTGGTGAAAAGGTAGCTGATGGAGGAAAGCGAGTAACAGAAAAGGTAGATACTATCATATATGGTGTGACTGACAGCGTGGAAGCTGCAAAGGACAAGACAGCTGCATATTCAAAAGATGTTAAAGACGCAATTGTAACAGGTGCTAAAGACGCGAAAGATACGGTTATAACGGGTGCAAGAGAAGCGGAGCATAAAGTAAGTGAAAAAGTAGCTGAAGGAACGCAGAAAGTAACTGACACTGGTAAAGCAGTTTCCGGTAAAGTAGTCGAAGGAGTAAAGGATGTTGAGATAAAAGCAGAATCAGCTACACGAAGCGCGATTGATGGCGCAAAGGCAACGAAAGATAAAGTAACTAAAGAGATTAAAGAAGATACTGAAATAGCGAAAGGAAAGATATCATCTGGAATAGACACAGTGGTAGACGGTGCAGCAGCAACAAAGGATAAGGCTGCAAAAGAAGCTAAAAAGGCCAAGGAAAAGACCGGTGGTTTCCTCTCAGGATTTTTCAGAAGTGCAAAGCACGCGGCAGATGAAGTTTCTGAAGACGTCAAAGACTTCGTCGATGAAAGGAAGAAAGAGGCTGCAGAAGAGACAGCTCGTGCTCGTGAGAAAGCGGCAGGAAAGTTAAAGGACGCTGATGCAGCAAAGGATAAAGCTGTTGCAGAAGCAAAGGCCGCGAAGGATAAAGCTATTGCAGAAGCAAAGGCCGCAAAGGACAAAGTAGCAGCTACTGTAAAGGATGCTAAAGATGCAGTAGATGAAAAAGTATCGGTAGCTGCAGAAAAAATGTCTGATGCTGAGAAAGTGTTTGGCAAAAAGACATCTGATGAAGTGACGCGTATTCAAGAAAAAATGGATGGTGCGATCCATGTTGTAGTTGATGGCGTAGTAACAACGAAGGAAAAGGCAGCTGCGACAGCAAAGGATGCTAAAGACACAGTTGCAGCAGGTGCAAAAGATGCAAAAATTAAAGTAATAACAGTTGCCACACATACGAAGGACACAGTAAGTGAAGAAGTTGCAGGTGGTGTTGAAAAGGTGAAAGATACAGGCAAAGCTGTCACTGATAAAATTGTTCAGCAAGCAAAGGATACGGAGGCAAAAGCTGAAGCTGCTGCACGAAGTGTGGCTGAAGATGCTAAAGCAGCAAAAGATAAAGTAGCGAAAGAAGTTAAAGAAGATACTGAAGCAGTAAAACATAAGATATCAACCGGAATAGACTCAGCAGCAGATACTGCAGAGGCAGCGAAAGATAAGGCTGCTAAAGAAGCTAAAAAAGCTAAAGAAAAGGCCGGTGGCTTTTTGTCTGGTTTATTCAAAGGTGCAAAACATTCTGTAGATGACGTTTCAGACGACGTTAAAGAGTTCCTTGAGGAAACGAAGAGGGAAGCATCAGAAGAGAAAGACCGTCTACGTGCCGCTGCAGACGCAAAATTAAAAGATATAGAAGCAGCGAAAGATAAAGCATCTGCAGACGCCAGAGATGCAAAAGCCAAGCTTGCAACCGCTGCGAAAGATACTAAAGACACAGTATTCACAAAAGTGTCTGATGCTACGCACAAGGTATCAGATGCAGGTAAAGCTGTTGGTGAAAAAGTAAGTGATGAACTGAAAAAAGCTGGAGAGAAAACTGAAAGTGCAGCTCGGGGAGTAGTCGATGGAGCAAAGGAGGTGAAAGACAAAGCCGCTACAGATGTGAAAGACGCAAAAGGAAAAGTTCTAACTGCTGCGAAGGACATCAAGGATGAAGTCAGCGATAAAGTAGTTGAAGGTGCACAGAAAGTAGCCGACACCAGTAAAACAGTTGGTGACAAAGTAGCTGAAGGAGTGAAAGGTGCAGAAGCGAAGATTGAGACAGCACTGAAGGGAGTAAGTGATGGTGCAAAGGAAACAAAAGACAAGGTTGCAAAAGAAATTAAAGGAGATGCCGACGCTGTAAAGCAGAAGGTATCTTCTGCTATGGATGGGGTTGCAGATAGCGCCGCAGCTGCGAAGGATAAAGCTAGCAAGGACGCAAAGAAAGCAAAAGAGAAGACAGGTGGTTTCTTCTCGGGTATCTTCAAGAGCGCAAAACACGCGGCAGATGAAGTTTCTGAAGATGTCAAAGACTTCGTCGATGAAAGGAAGAAGGAGGCTGCAGAAGAGACAGCTCGTGCTCGTGAGAAAGCGGCAGGAAAGTTAAAGGACGCTGATGCAGCGAAGGATAAAGTTGTTGCAGAAGCAAAGGCCGCGAAGGACAAAGTAACAGCTACTGTGAAGGATGCTAAAGATGCAGTAGATGAAAAAGTATCGGTAGCTGCAGAAAAAATGTCTGATGCTGAGAAAGTGTTTGGCAAAAAGACAGCTGATGAAGTGACGCGTATTGAAGAAAAAGTGGATGGCGCGATCCATGTTGTTGTTGATGGCGTAGTAACAACGAAGGAAAAGGCAGCTGCGACAGCGAAGGATGCTAAAGACACAATTGCAGCAGGTGCAGAAGATGCAAAAATTAAAGTAATAACAGTTGCCAAACAAACGAAAGACACAGTAAGTGAAGAAGTTACAGGTGGTGTTGAAAAGGTGAAAGATACAGGCAAAGCTGTCACTGATAAAATTGTTCAGCAAGCAAAGGATGCGGAGGCAAAAGCTGAAGCTTCTGCAAGAAGTGTGGCTGAAGATGCTAAAGCAGCAAAAGATAAAGTAGCGAAAGAAGTTAAAGAAGATACTGAAGCAGTAAAACATAAGATAGCAACCGCAATAGAATCAGCAACAGATACTGCAGAGGCAGCGAAAGATAAGGCTGCTAAAGAAGCTAAAAAAGCTAAAGAAAAGGCCGGTGGCTTTTTGTCTGGTTTATTCAAAGGTGCAAAACATTCTGTAGATGACGTTTCAGACGATGTTAAAGAGTTCCTTGAGGAAACGAAGAGGGAAGCATCAGAAGAGAAAGACCGTCTACGTGCCGCTGCAGACGCAAAATTAAAAGATATAGAAGCAGCGAAAGATAAAGCATCTGCAGACGCCAGAGATGCAAAAGACAAGCTTGCAACCGCTGCGAAAGATACTAAAGACACAGTATTCACGAAAGTGTCTGATGCTACGCACAAGGTATCAGATGCAGGTAAAGCTGTTGGTGAAAAAGTAAGTGATGAACTGAAAAAAGCTGGAGAGAAAACTGAAAGTGCAGCTCGGGGAGTAGTCGATGGAGCAAAGGAGGTGAAAGACAAAGCCGCTACAGATGTGAAAGACGCAAAAGGAAAAGTTCTAACTGCTGCAAAGGACATCAAGGATGAAGTCAGCGACAAAGTAGTTGAAGGTGTACAGAAAGTAGCCGACACCAGTAAAACAATTGGTGACAAAGTAGCTGAAGACGTGAAAGGTGCAGAAGCGAAGGTTGAGACAGCACTGAAGGGAGTAAGTGATGATGCAAAGGAAACAAAAGACAAGGTTGCAAAAGAAATTAAAGGAGATGCCGACGCTGTAAAGCAGAAGGTATCTTCTGCTATGGATGGAGTTGCAGATAGCGTCGCAGCTGCGAAGGATAAAGCTAGCAAGGATGCAAAGAAAGCAAAAGAAAAGGCAGGTGGTTTCTTCTCGGGTATCTTCAAGAGCGCAAAACACGCGGCAGATGAAGTTTCTGAAGATGTCAAAGACTTCGTCGATGAAAGGAAGAAGGAGGCTGCAGAAGAGACAGCTCATGCTCGTGAGAAAGCGGCAGGAAAGTTAAAGGACGCTGATGCAGCGAAGGATAAAGTTGTTGCAGAAGCAAAGGCCGCGAAGGACAAAGTAACAGCTACTGTGAAGGATGCTAAAGATGCAGTAGATGAAAAAGTATCGGTAGCTGCAGAAAAAATGTCTGATGCTGAGAAAGTGTTTGGCAAAAAGACAGCTGATGAAGTGACGCGTATTGAAGAAAAAGTGGATGGCGCGATCCATGTTGTTGTTGATGGCGTAGTAACAACGAAGGAAAAGGCAGCTGCGACCGCGAAGGATGCTAAAGACACAATTGCAGCAGGTGCAAAAGATGCAAAAATTAAAGTAATAACAGTTGCCACACATACGAAGGACACAGTAAGTGAGGAAGTTGCAGGTGGTGTTGAAAAGGTGAAAGATACAGGCAAAGCTGTCACTGATAAAATTGTTCAGCAAGCAAAGGATACGGAGGCAAAAGCTGAAGCTGCTGCACGAAGTGTGGCTGAAGATGCTAAAGCAGCAAAAGATAAAGTAGCGAAAGAAGTTAAAGAAGATACTGATGCAGTAAAACATAAGATAGCATCTGGAATAGACTCAGCAGCAGATACTGCAGCTGCAGCGAAAGATAAGGCTGCTAAAGAAGCTAAAAAAGCTAAAGAAAAGGCCGGCGGTTTTCTCTCTGGTCTATTCAAGGGTGCAAAACATACAACAGGTGAAGTTGCAGACCATGTTACAGAGTTCCTTGAGGAAAGAAAGAGAGAATCTTCAGAAGAAAAAGCTCTTGCGCATGCAGCAATGGAAAAGAAGATCGAAGATGTGGCTGAAGCGACAGATAAAGACAGAACAGGTAAGATCATAGCCTCCACGAAAGGCACGAAGGATAAAGTTGCCAGAGAAATAAAATATACGGAAGAAAAGGTAGAATCTGCATCTCGAGAAATAGGCGATAGTGCAAACGCAGCTAAAGACAAGGCGGTTACTGATATGAAAGACATGAAAGATAAAACGGCAGTAGCTGTAAAGGATATTAAGGATAAAGTCAGCGAAAAAGTAGCTGACAGCTCACAGAAGGTAATAGACACCGGCAAGAAGGTGGAAGAAAAGATCGCAACTGGTGCAAAAACAGCCGGTGATAAAGCAAAAGCATCAGCTCGCGAACTAGCTGAAAATGCAAAATTAGCGAAAGAAAAACTGGAAACAGAAGTTAGAGAAGATACAGCTGCAGTGAAACAAAAGATTTCATCAGGTATAGATACGGTTGCAGATGGTGCAGACACAGCAAAGGAAAAGATCACGAAAGAAGCAAAGAAAACTAAGGAAAAAGGTGGAGGTTTCCTCTCGGGCCTGTTCAAAGGAGCAAAACACGCAGCTGAAGAGGTCTCCGAAGAGGTGAAGGAATTCTATGATGAAACAAAGAAAGACGCAACTGAAGAAGAAGCACGTGCTCGTGCTTCTATGGAAAAAACTCTGAAGGATGTCGATCTCGCAAAAGATAAAGCAGTTGCAGAAGTGAAAGATACAAAAGCTAAGATGACAACAGCTGTAAAAGACACCAGAGGTAGGGCCAGTGACACTGTATCTGATGGCGTCCAAGCAGTAAAAGATATTGGTAAAACTGTGGGTGATAAGATAGTAGATAGTACAAAACAGGCAGAAGCTAAAGCAGAAGCTGCTGCTTACAAGGTAGCTGATGATGCTAAAGCAGTGAAAGACAAAGTTGTTGCAGACGTAAAGGATACTACAGAGACGATAACAACTGCAGCAAAGGACATGAAAGATAAAATCTCAGAGAAAGAAAAGGAAGGAGCAGAGAAAGTATCAACCATTACCAAAACTATTGGTGAGAAAGTTGTGGATGGTGTGGAGAAAGCTAAAAGCAAAACAGACACAGTTGTTCATGGATTAGCAGAGGACGCAAAAGTAATGAAAGATAAAGGAACCAAGGAAATCAAAGATGACGCCAATGCCGTGAAACAGACAGTTTCTTCTGGAATAGACGTTGTAACAGACAGTGTTGCTGTAGCTAAAGACAAAGCAGCCAAAGATGCTAAGAAAGCTAAAGAGAAGGGTAGCGGCTTCCTAAACGGGTTGTTTAAAAGTGCGAAGCAGGCAGCTGATGACGTTTCAGGAGACGTTAAAGACTTTCTCGAAGAAGCAAAGAGAGAAGCCTCTGAAGAAAAAGCTCGCGCACATGAAGCAATGGAAAAGAAGGTTGAAGATATAGCTGCAGCAAAACACAAGACAGCTACAGAAATACAGGATGCAAAGGACAAAGTAGCAACTGCTGTAAAAGATGCTAAGGTTACAGTTGGTGAAAAAGTATCTGAAGCTGCGCAAAAGGTGTCAGATGCTGGCAAAGCTGCTGGCGAGAAAGTAATCGATGGCGTGAAACGAGTTGAAGAACAAGTAGATACTAAAGTTCATGATGTGGCTGACAGCGTAGTATTAGCAAAGGATAAGACCGCTGCTGAGATCAAGGACGCTAAAGATAAAATGACGACGGTTGCTAAGGACAAAGTGGACAAAGTTAGCGAAAAAGTGACAGATACTGGTAAAGCATTAAAAGAAGGCATCATGGATGGTGTTAAAAAGGCTGACGATAAAGTGGAGGCAGTTGCAGAAGACGTAGCGAGTGGCGCAAAAGCAGCAAAAGATAAAGTAGTCACGGATGTCAAGAAAGATGCTGAAGCTGTAAAGCAGAAAGTATCTTCAGGAGTAGATACAGTTGCAGATAGTGTAACATCTGCTAAGGACAAGGCTACGAAAGAAGCTAAAAAAGCCAAGGAGAAGACTGGCGGTTTCTTTTCTGGTTTATTTAAGGGTGTAAAACATGCGGCAGATGAAATGTCCGAAGACGTCAAAGACTTTGTGGATGAAACGAAGAAAGAAGCTGTCGAGGAAGAAGCTCGTGCTCGTGAAGCAGCAGCAGAGAAATTAAAAGACATCGAGACAGCAAAAGATAAGGGAATCGCAGTTGTGAAGGATACGAAGGACAAAGTGGTAACAGGAGTAAAAGACACCAAGGATAAAGTTGGCGATAAAGTTTCTGAAGCTGCACAAAAAGTATCCGATACTAGCAAAACTGTCGGCGAAAAAGTAACAGACAGTATCAAACAAATTGGAACAGTTGCAGGTGCTACTGTTCACCAAGTAGCAGATGATGCAAAAGCAGCGAAGGATAAAGTAACAACCGATGTAAAGGATGTTAAAGATAAAGTGGCAGCTGATGTAAAGGATATTAAAGACAAAACTGCTGCGACTGCAAAGGATACTAAAGACAAAATTGCTGAGAAAGTAGTTGAGAGTGCGCAAAAGGTCTCAGACGCTGGTAAAGCTGTCGGATATAAAGTTGCAGATGACGCAGAAAAAGCTAAGGATAAAGTTGAAGCAGTTGCTCATGAAATCGCAACTGAGACGAAAGAAGTAAAAGGGAAAGTGTCTAAAGAAGTTCGCGATGACGCTGAAACTGTGAAACAGAAAGTATCAGGAGCAGTAGATACAGTAGCAGATACTATACCAGCTGCCAAAGACAAAGTTGTTAAGGAAGCAAAGAAAGCTAAAGATAAAGGTAGCGGTTTCCTTTCTGGATTGTTTAAGGGAACAAAACACACTGCGGATGAAATTTCTGGAGACGTTAAAGACTTCCTCGAAGAAACGAAGAGGGAATCCTCTGAAGAAAAAGCTCTTGCACACGCAGCAATGGAAAAGAAGATCGAAGATATGGCTGGAACGAAAGATAAAGCAGTTACTGGAATTAAACACACAACAGACAAAATCGTGGCGTCCGTCAAAGACACAAAGGATGATGTTGGAGCGAAAATTTCTGGTGGCTTGCAAAAAGTATCAGATGCTGGTGCAGCTATTGGTGATAAAACAGCAGCAGCAACTCACGAAGTAACGGATGAAGCTAAATTAGTGAAAGACAAAGTAGCTTCAGACCTGAAGGATGCTAAGGAGACAGTAGCAACCACTGCGAAGGACACAAAAGATAAAATCACAGACAAAGTATCAGAAGGAATACGAAAAGCATCAGACACTACTAAGGTCATTGGCGAGAAGATCGTTGATGGGGTACAAAAAGTTGAAGATAAAACGGCCACTGTTGCTCATGGTATTACTGATGGCGCAAAGGCAGCAAAAGACAAAGCTGCTAAAGAAGTCAAGGAAGACGTTGAAGCAGTAAAGCAAAAGGCATCATCTGGTATAGATGCAGTCGTAGAAGGTGCAGAGGCAGCAAAAGACAAGACTGCGAAAGAAGCTAAGAAAGCTAAGGAGAAGACTGGTGGTTTCTTTTCTGGTTTATTTAAGGGTGTAAAACATGCAGCAGATGAAATGTCCGAAGACGTCAAAGAATTCGTAGATGAAACGAAGAAAGAAGCTGTCGAGGAGGAAACTCGTGCTCGTGAAGCAGCAGCAGAGAAATTAAAAGATATTGACGCAGCGAAAGATAAAGCAGCTGCAGGATTAAGAGACGCAAAAGATAAAGTTACAACTGCTGCGAAGGATACCAAGGACACAGTGTTTGCTAAAGTATCATATACCAAGCAAAAGGTATCAGACATAGGCCACGCTACAGGTGAAAAGGTAGCTGATGGAGTGAAACAGGCTGAGGAGAAAACCGAAAGTGCAGCTCGAGAAATAGTCGATGTCTCAAAGGAGGTGAAGGATAAAATAGCAGCTGATGTGAAAGATACTAAAGATAAAACTGCTGCAGCCGCAAAGGACGCTAAAGATAAAATTTCTGAGAAGGTAATTGGGGGTGCACAAATGGTAGCGGACACCGGTAAAGCTGTTGGAGACAAAGTTATAGGTGGAGCAGAAAAAGCCAAGGATAAAGTTGAAATAGTCGGTCATGAAATAGCAACTGAGACGAAACAAATGAAAGACAAAGTATCTAAGGAAATTCAAGACGACGCTGAAGCAGTAAAACAGAAAGTTTCATCAGGAGCAGCTGCAATTGTAGATGGAGCTTCCGCGGCAAAAGACAAAGCAACCAAAGAAGCTAAGAAAGCTAAAGAAAAGGGTAGCGGTTTTCTAACTGGATTGTTTAAGAGTACGAAGCAGGCAGCTGATGACGTCTCAGGAGACGTTAAAGACTTTCTCGAAGAAGCAAAGAGAGAAGCCTCTGAAGAAAAAGCTCGTGCCCATGATGCAATGGAAAAGAAGATTGAAGAAATGGCTGCAGCAAAAGACAAGATAGCTACAGAAATACACGATACAAAGGACAAAGTAGCAACTGCTGTAAAAGATGCTAAGGTTACAGTTGATGAAAAAGTATCTGAAGCTACGCAAAAGGTGTCAGATGCTGGCAAAGCTGCTGGCGAGAAAGTAATCGATGGTGTGAAACGAGTTGAAGAACAAGTAGATACTAAAGTTCATGATGTGGCTGACAGCGCACAAGCAGCGAAGGACAAAGTAGTAACGGATGTGAAAGATGCTGCAGACAAAGCTGCATCTGCTGCCAAAGGTACAAAGGATAAAATCAGCGAAAAAGTAACTGAAGGTACGCAAAAAATCTCAGACAGTGGTAAAATGGTAGGAGAGAAAATAGTGGATGGTGTTAAAATAACTGAACATAAAACAGAGGCAGTAGCGCGCGATATAGCTAGTGGTGTAAAAACAGCTAAGGACAAAGTAGCGACAGACGTTAAAAAAGATGCTGAAGCCATAAAACAAAAAGTTTCTTCCGGAGTAGACACAGCTGCGGACACTGCTGCATCAGCAAAAGACAAGGCTGCGAAAGAAGCTAAGAAAGCTAAGGAAAAAACTGGCGGTTTTCTCTCGAGTTTATTTAAGGGTGTAAAACACGCAGCAGATGAAATGACGGAAGATGTCAAAGAATTCGTTGATGATACCAAGAAAGAAGCTGCTGAAGAAGAAGCTCGCGCACGCGAAGCGCTAGCAGAAAAGGCGAGAGACATCGACGCAGCTAAAGATAAAGCAACTGCGGAATTAAAGTCAGTAAAAGATAATGTGAAAACTACTGTAAAAGAGACGAAGGATTCAGTTTCCGAGAAAATATCTGAAGGCGTACATAAAGCATCAGACGTAGGCAAAACTGTAGGTGGAAAAGTTATCGACGGAGTGAAAATAGTAGAAGCAAAAACAGAAGCAACCGCACGAGACATTGCAGAAGGTGCTAAAACAGCTAAGGATAAAGTAGTTACTGACGCGAAGGATGCTAAAGATGCAGTTACAACCGCCGCCAAAGACACCAAAGACAAGGTTAGCAAGAAAGTATCCGAAGATGCACAAGAGCTTACTAGCATTGGTAAAGCTGTTACTGATAAAATAGTTGAGGGAGCCAGAGACACCGAAGCAAAAGTAGAATCAGCTGCGCGAAGCGCGGCTGATGACGCGAAAGCCGCAAAAGATAAGGTTGCTGAAGAGATCAAGGAAGAGACTGAAATGGCAAAACAAAAGATAACATCTGGAATAGACACAGTGGTGGATAGCACAACAGCTGCAAAGGATAAGGCTGGAAAAGAAGTTAAAAAATCTAAAGAAAAGGCCGGTGGTTTTCTGTCAGGATTGATCAAAGGCGTCAAACACACAGCAGATGAGGTTTCAGAAGATGTCAAAGAATTCGTTGATGAGACGAAGAAAAAAGCCACTGAAGAGGAGATGCGTGCTCGTGAAGCACTTGCTAGCAAAGCAAAAGAAGTTGACACGGTAAAACAACAAGCTGTTGCTGGTATGGAAGTTACCAAAGACAAAGTTACAGCTGGTGTAAAGGACACTAAGGATAAAGTTAGTGAAAAAGTAACTGGTGCTATGCAAAAGGTATCTGATGCTGCTAGAATTGGCGGCGATAAAGTTATCGAAGGAGCGAAAAGCGTAGAAGCAAAAGCAGAAACTGCTGTGCGAGTAGTCACTGATGGTGGCAAGGCAACTAAGGATAAAGTAGTTACGGATGTAAAAGACGTTGGAGAGAAAGTTTCAACTACTGCAAGAGATGCGAAAGACAAAATCAGTCAAAATGTACTTGGTGCTGCATATGCTATATCGGATGCTGGCAAAGCTGTAAGCGTTCAAGCTACTGATGCGATTAAGAAAACGGAAGAAAAAGTAGGAACAGCTGTTCAGGGTACGGCCGATGGAGCGAAAGCAGCGAAAGAAAAATTGGTCACAGAAGTTAAGGAGGACACTTCTATCGTAAAACAAAAAGTCTCATCTGGAGTGGACACGATCGTGAATGAAGCAAAAACAGCGAAAGACAAAGCTTCGAAGGAGGGTAAAAAGGCCAAGGAAAAAAGTGGAGGCTTCCTTTCTGGTCTCATTAAAAGCGCAAAACACGCTGCGGATGAAGTATCTGGCGATGTGAAAGAGTTCGTTGATGGAACGAAAAAGGAGGCCGTAGAGGAAGAAGCTCGTGCCCGAGAGATTGCGTCTGGAAAAATAAAAGATGTTGATGCTGCTGTGGATAAATCCGTTGCAGATGCGAGAGCTACCAAAGACAAATTTCAAACTGGCGTAAAAGAAACTAAAACCATAGTCAGCACGAAAGTGTCTGAGGGTGTACAAAAGGTATCGGATACTGGCAGGACTATTAGCGAAAATGTGTATGATACTGAAAGATCTCTCGAAGAAATGTTACCGAGTCAAACAGAACAAAGGTACGTCGTAGATAGCGGCCAACAAAAAAGCAGCGTAACTGCATTTTTAGAAGAAATGAAGCGCGATGCAGCATGGGATAAAGTACAGTTTCAAGACGTTCATTTGTACGAAAACGTCGACACCATGTACGCCAAGCAAGCGAAGCCCGAATCAAGAACTTCGAAACGTGGAAGAGACGTGAAATCTACGACAGAAATTGTTACCCCTTTAGTTTTCGGTACACACGATCCTATTTTTGGCGTAGGTTCCCAGGCACAGATCAGACTGTCCGATGTAAGCACTAGAGACGATGATCGTGTCAGCGAATCGATATCCAAGAAAGTATCTCGCATTCCACAAAAAGTTAGTTCCTCGAGAGACCGATTAACTAGCTCCAGTAGTTCGTCGGATAGTTCCAGTAGTACGGTTAGAATAGTAAACGTGATTAGCGAAGTAGAGCACCTCGAGCCTCACACACGACAGACCGTCACCACAGTCGTAAGAAAGTCTGTGCGGACGGCAGCGACCCCACCACCCAGTCCCGCCGAGTACACTGACAGTAGAATCGAAGGTATCTTGCAATAATTGCGTTATCCATATTACATACCAGCTGTGTGTAACATGATTAATTAAGTTGACGCTTTTCTATAACTTATGTTTTGGTAGTCATACCAAAATGGCCAAAGAGGCCATTGCACTCTGTCATTCATAATGAACTCTAACACTTCTGATCTCAATCACTTTTAGTGTACTAATGTTTATATGATCTTTTATAAAGCAAGAACGTCGAACATACTATAAAGTGAAACAACGTGTTCTTTATCGTCATTGCAAAAATAAAAGAATAATGTTTATCACGAATACGTGATTTAGTAATAACATAAGAATACTATGACTTCTAGTTTTGTTTAAAATCTGTTTCGCATACATTTTGATACTTTTAGTATACACATGTATAGACAGTTTATGTAATTATCGATTTAATACATGCACTTTATAGTATGAGAAATCTAAACGAAAAGAAAATACGTGATCGACCGTAGTAAAAGACATATGCAAAACAACGTGTTTACATTATTTCTATTTATTTGCTGTTATTATTTTCAGTTTGTGCGTTTTAACTTTTTTAACATTTCTTTAATGCATGTTTCCAGGTTTTTTATGCTATATTTTAATATTATCCACGATCAAATGTTTTATTATCCATCGATAATGAGATTATCGGTCCAAAGCAACAAAAACCATATTTCTCACTATTCATTTCTTTATTGTTATAGCATAACATAAATACGTATCATACTTTATATTTATTATATAGTAATATATCTCATTGAATTAACAGGAAACCACAACTAGCGAAGCATGAACCGAGGTATGCCATGCAGGGAAAACATCATTCATCTAATCTTTGTCAAATCATTGCTTTCAATGTTTAAATTGTCATTATCCGTTTTCTTACATCACGTTTATCTACTTTTTCAGATGTTACCGAAGAGGCTGCAAAACGAGCACAGAGTCTAGCCGATCAAGCACGATCACCGACAAAATCAGGTAACGTATGGCCAAAGAAAGTATAAAAAGTCACGAACACAGATCGCAGGCCCAAGATCAATACGTTAGCAGAATCTATTTTGGTGCCCTCATTTATATTTAGCTTTATCTTCCATAGTTAGCACCTGCCGACGCTTTCACACTAATATTGTGCGCACGTTTCTTACTAAATAGATACCTCTTTGCGGCATAATAGATTAAATGTCATCGAGTAACGATAAAAGTTCTGTTCTTTGTACGACAATTTGAATACTTGGGACACCTTCGATCTATCTTCTATATAGCAATGTCGAATAAATAAATGTTTAGTTGAGACGAAGTAGCTTAGAGAATTTTTCTTTTATATTTACTTAGTTTGGTAAGTAAAGATTATTATTTTTATTACACTGATTCTCTTCATTGTTACAAGAAGTAATCGCTTTTTAGTCAGTTCACAAGAATCACGCTTCTTAAGTTGGATTCCCCGCAAACTCTAAAGATTGAAAAGAAACAGAGAAATAAGAAGTAATCCTTTTTAATTTTTTGTTCTGATACTATGAAACGTAGTTGTTTTGCAGGGTACGTTTTAGTAAGATTCAGGCGCCACGACTAGACACTATTTATATATGATGAGTGTTTTTTTATAAACATACTAATCCTGTTGCAGTATTGATACTAACTAAATTAAAAACTAAATGTAGACGTGTGCTGCACACACACACACAGGCATATAATGCGGTAAAATATGCATGCGTGTGTGGGCACACGAGTTTCGTGTGTATGCGCGTACACACAAGTACGTTTGTGAGACCAGAACACGCTGAATCTTTCAGTCCAACTGTCGCAGCTGGGCTAGACTTGAAATTCTTAGTGTGTATCAATGTGCTTTATGTCCTTGTTCCTGTTCTTGTCCATGTCCTTTTGGATGGGTCAGGGCATGATTCGGCTGAGATTGATGGGACTGTAGAGAGGCATGCTACTTCTGCTCCAACAAAGCAACCTGTTCCCGCCCCGCGACACTCTACCAGGTCGTCCATCGAAACAGATCTAGAGTTCGGAGAAGCTTCCGAAGTCTACTGCAGGCCGTACAGTCTCAAATATAAAACAAACGAGCAATCGAAGCCGCTCCGAGAAGGGCACTCCCCGGAGAAAAGCAGCCCAAAAAGTAAAATACCGGTGAAAGTAAAGAAATCTATGGATAACGAAACGACGGTGAGCAAAACAGTAACAAGTATCGAGTCGAAGGAACGTAAAACATTAAAGTCAGACGACTATCAGCCAAAAGTGACGATAGATTCACTCGCCACACAGTCGATAGATTTAGTAGAACGTACTGACAAGTTGCTCGAGGAGTTGTCAGAGGAGCCGCTCGGTGAGAAAGAAGCGCGACAACTGGAAGAAGATAAGGAGAAGAGCGATTCGATAAAACCCGAAGTATCGGACGAAACAAGACCTACGACAGTAACAGCAGATACGCGTGACAATTTATTCGATTCTGAGAAGTTTGAACAGATAGGTGAAACCGTAAAGAAAGTAGAAACAGTGACAGTCACGATTAAAGAAGATAACGAAACAGATTTATCCAGACCGGATAAATTTGTGACGACAGAGACGACGATTGTAGAGAATTTACCAAGCAGTTACGATAGCGCGACTCGTACAACGATATCCAAGGTTCAGAGAAGCGTCACAGACGAAGTGGTCTCGAGGGAGATCGTGACGAAGACGGTGACGACTGTACGGTGTTTCGCGACCGAATCCATCGACACGGAACAAACCGAACGAATCGTACGAGCGATGGCGGCTAGTGGCGATTACGGTGATATACCGGTACCAGTTGTAAAAGGCCGTGATAGTTTGCCGTTCAATATCGAACAGCTATCGGCAAAGATCATAAAGAGCACTAGCGAGATGTCTGAGCCGTGGGCCCATGTCAGTCTGACAGATCGTTCGTTCCTGAACGACGAGAAAGTAGAGCAATGGGAGAGCCAACTCTCTCAAGACACGTCGCCTAGTTCCGGTAACGGCGATATGTATACTAAAAATGGTAGCTCGCGACATGATTTAAACAGCGATACTGAAAGTGACGATTCACCACGATCGAGGAGAAGATCTCCAAGCAAGAGGTGTACATTGGGCAGTTCCAGCGGGTCTGATGTAGCACTGCACGAAGGTGCGGAACTGTCCCCGTTGGAGGACGACCAAGGTACCGCACTCACAGCTAACCTTCTAAGTAAGCAATGTACATATCCCGCTAACCAAGTTACCTGAGAGACAGTCAGATCCGAGAACGTGAATTTTGCGGTCTTCTGTATGCTTTTATTTGTGGCACGCTTTGTTTGCATGCAACTGCACCTGTTTATCGTTTTTGTTCCAATCTCGGTTTAGCTTGCAAAGTTCGTATTTACTAATTCAGGCCTTCTAGACGGCATACGTACGACGTTCGTACGATTTTCTTCGAATTAAGAATAAGTGTTAACATTTAGAAAAGAAATAGATTAGGATGTACTAACTAAGAAGAAAATGTTAGGACGAGCTATAGAAAACTGTATATTTGAAAAACTTTGGAAACTTAAGGATATTCAGTAAAAAATACAATCATTCGAAATTTATATAAATGATAGATACATTATAATTACTTTTAAAAGAAATTAAGTCAATTCTAAATGGAAAAATGGATTTTTAGACAAAGAAGATAATTGAATATGGTTTTCTTGCTGATAAATTGCGAAAAAATTGTGTCAATGGCTAATTTAATATATATATATATATTTTCTTTATTTGCACACGATGTTGCATGATATTAAGCTTGCATAACATTTGTAACTCGAGGTGTATTTGCACAAGGTGGAAGAATATTGACCGTATAAAACGATGATAACCATTCGCAAGGAAAAACAAAGCTTGTGAAATGCAGTCGTAAAATCTGCATACGTGTGTGGTTTTTTTATTCTTCGTGAAGTTATCATGGGCGAGTATTACATCATAGGGTTGTTGGTGATCGATTCAATGTGCTTCGTTGAAAAAGAAGTTTTATCCTATTTTTCCCCCCCTATCGTTGGTTTTGGTTGAACGGATAAAGTTGCAATCAGGTGCTTCTGGGACTAGCATACTTTTCACATTGATGGTCATTCGTGGTCAATAATTGTACCCGACGAATTTTTAAAATTGCACATATATAAAAAGAAATATCGTATTCTAATTTATTTGTAGAGAAAGAGAGAAACGAATTAAAAAGTTGAAAGTATTTATGCATATTGGAAACTTTATCTTATATTATCTTTAGTTACTATAGAGAAATATATATCTTTAAGGCAAAAGTTATTACATATCACTTTCGAAAATTTAAAACTGAATATCTAAATAAAAATGTTTCAAAATTGTAAAATATAAGTTTCTTGATAAATGTAATTAAATATACTAAATTTTGAAAATATCTTCATACGTACTAATACAAAGATATGATATTACTTTTTAGATTGAATCAGTCCGATATCTTTTACGAAATTCCACATCGATAATATAATACATCTATACCAATCCATTAATACAAAACGAAATAGCGATGGTACACGTACTAAAGATCACATATACAGGATTTTCCATTTAATCCCAAAATTTTTCAACATATCAAGAATTACACGACGAATATTAATCATTTCACGCGATAAAAATCTACAAGATCTTTTACTATCAGCCTTGAAGTCGCATTAATTGGGTGATCCTATAACGCATTGGCTATATCGTACCTCATATATGTGAAATATCTGTAACAATCCACTAAAAAAATTCAGTGGCAAATCTTTAAAAAAATTCGTTTTGGCTTCGCAAAGTCATCAACAAAAGCTTTACGTTTGGGGTAAATTTAACCCGGAGTCTACAATAATTAATCCTCAAAAGGACATAATTATCGTCAATAACAAGAGGTATAACGCACGCGAAAGTTTCTCAGCTTTCGGGTCATCGATGTTTAAAAATATCCTTGTCATGTGACAAAAACAAAAAATCAAAAGCATCGATCGAACACATCGACGCGATGATCGCTGCTATTCTCTTCGCATACTTCGCCCGCTGTTTCTTCATACTAATCACGGCGTGGGATCGCAGAATTCAGTCGAATCAATTTATCAAAAGAGTATACATGCAAATCGGATAGCAAAAAATTCATAGGAGGACGTAATGTTTAAGTGACAGAAACAGACAGTTCGATACAGTCGGTTTGCTCGAGCACACGGCGAAGTACAGTTGAGGGAACACCTAGGACGAAGACTTCCGGTAGAGCGGGCTGCGCATGTTGGATGAGCGTAGCTGCCGCTACATTGGTGGTCCTACTAGCAATAATTCTTGTCTTGGAGCCACGAACGTTCCAACGTGCCATCTACACCCTCTCTAACAATGACCCGAGGCAAACTGGGTACGATTTACCCTTCATTTTATTTATTTCTATTATGAGGAATTTGAATTGGGAAAGATTTAAAATATATAAATTTCTAGATACACCATAAATTGCTATGAAATTTAAGTTTTACAAAGTTGATACCTCCGTATCAGTTTATTATTAATTTATTAATATTTTCAAGTAGGTTGTTTAGAATTCATAAATGTTTGATTAAACATTAAATACTTATTCTGTTAATAGTAAGAGTGAAACTATTTTAAAGACGCATAACATTTCAAATGCTGTCACGTTATAGTATTTCGATGTTAGTACTTGTCTAACAAATATGTGGAATTAAAATTCTTTGTTTGTATGTTATACCTATTCTTAAATTTATTCAAATATTCTAAGTAATAATATGATAATAATGATATGATAACTGAAAGTCGCTGTAAATTAAACATTGATTCTCGAATGAAAAGAAATAAATAATTATAGTAATATAACGTTTTGTCCCGTGATATAAAATTTAGAAAATTCGTTTTCATTTGTCTATAATTTTACCATAATTAACAGAATATGATATTAGTGTTTGATAAAGATTTATAAAGCATTTCATATATATGTATAGGTTTAGGATTAAAAAGAAACCCTCCAACTACACATTTCTAGACACAATGTTTTAAGAAACAAATGATATTTTTACAGTATGCACAGTCCCAGAGAAGTTGAATATTGACGATTTACATATATGTTTATTCAATATACCGTATAGTAATATTGAAAGCAACAATGGGATAAATACAGGCACACGATTTAATGCTAATTTTAGAGAAACCGTAGATAAATAATAACTGCAGTTATTAAAACTAATTTTCTACTACGTTGGTTTAGCTTTTAATATCTAGAGCATGTAATTGCAAGAATGATAATCATCACGTAGGTATGATATTCAAGAGAAATATAGCATCGTACATGTACTTACGAAACAGGTAATAGAGAAAGTATAAATTTTCAAAAAGATTCGTATGCAAGCTTTTTTTTTTCTCACACGTTTGATTGATCCTATCGACGCGACATATCGAATACTGCATGATTTAAAATATAATCGACACCTCGCATGATACTTTATCGCATTTTATACCAATCTTTAAGTTTGTCTCTTGCAGCGTTTTACAAGGCAATAATTCCACTTTTTCATCCCTCCACGTAATAGCGTTTCTCTACGCCTGATGCACGTACCCAAGAAAAACTAAAATAATAGAGCTCGAATTCTCACATTAATTTCATGCGTCCTATAGTTTTCACTATTTACCCTTTCTAGCTCTTCTGACAATAAGCAACTCAAGATAAAGCTAAAGTGTAGAGGGACCAACAAATCGTATATTTTAGTCACGTTAGGATTGTTAGGCGAATCGTCATGTAAGTAACCTTTATCTATGTACACGTGCGTCTGAACACGAAACCATTTTACACCATACAAGATCGCTCGACAGATTGAGTTCCAAATGAACGTTCCACCGCTTCGAAAGGTACTTTTCGTACGGTTCGATGCAGCTTGTCAATGCAGAATGTTTATCTTAGAGTTAGATTCTTACCTGTGTGAAACTGGAAACGCTCCAACCTTTATGTTTAGAGTTTGCAAAAATGTTATTATGCTAATGGCTGAACGACCGCACTAATCGTGTTCGTTCGTCAAATGCACTTCCGACGTGACTATGTGCAAGTTTACACGGCACTTGTGATGATCCTGTACTTTTCTTCTGATCAAATAATTTCGCCTGTTTTTAAAGATTAATCTTCGATAATTAACGATAGAAGCGCGACTAATTTTAGTAAGAAAGTAAGATGCGAAATAAATTTCCTTTACTTCTTTACATTCGTAATGGAGCAATCAAATTTTTTGAAAAAAGTCAAGCAGTCGTTTGCAAGTGAGATACGAATTTTATGCAATATAAATATTTTTGTAATTTTGTAAAAGCGTAATGTGTTTACTGATCAACCGGATTATATCTTAATCAGAAACTTTTATTTGAAATTAATAAAAACAAATTAATTTTCAGTTTTGCAAATATAGATATATGATTTATTCTTAATAGAAATCAAAAATAGGGGATCTATAAATTACAAAATTACTTATGTCCAAGAGATTTTTTAATCGTCGAATTAATTAGTTTTCTTCGACTAGCATATTAAATAAAAGATCCATATTTGTCAAATTCGAAGAAGTTACTTTAGAAGAGATATTCATCCGTTTAAACGTTCAAATAAATATTCGAACCCGCGTATTTTAAATATTTAAAAGGACGTACAAATATAATAACTTTATAAATCTTCCTATTCGTAAAATATGTCTTTGAAAGGAAGAGAAATGTTTGGAAGAAAAGTGCTGGAGGAACGCAAATATATGAGAATGCACAAAATTGCTTCTCTCTTTCAAAGGAAAGCTATAAATCCAAAACCGTAATAATAATTGCAGTAACACTTGACCGTTCGTCTAACAATACTAACTGATGTAGTTAGTACGCGCCCCTTTAAACTTATTGCCACTATATACAGGGTGTTTCAAAGAGCTACGGTCAAAACAAGAGAGCGTTTTCCTCGGTCGAAAATTGTAAGTACGATACTGTTGATACAATGATAAAGCTCGAACTGTCGACGAGTGTACAATTTGCAAATACTTTTTTCTATTTTAGTCGTTGGAATTTCGAATATACTTTGATATTGATTCTTTATTCATTGGAAATGATTTTTTTAGAGAAATGTTTACAGTACGAACGTGTAATATATCGTTTTCGTCTAAAAATTTGTTCGACATAGCGTGTATTGACGTAGCGTTTCTGTATCTCCATAGTTTCATGACGATTAAATTAGTATCCTTTTACGTAGGGTAGCGTTTGGTCAAGACTCGATAGACTCGATTTTTAGAATATACGACTTGTAGACTTATCCTTACAAACGTAATCTTACTTATTTTCCACCGAAGAAATCCCCATTTCAGTTTTTACCGTAGTGAATACTCTTCTGTTGTATCGGAAAGTTTTAGTACTTATATATCTTATGACTAACTGCTAAACGCTTTATTATTCAGTAGCTTTTATCAGCGCTTCACACGAGCTCGCTGCGTGCAGCACAGTCCTGCTTACAAGGAAGGTTTCTTTTCATTTTGCTTTATCAGTGAAACTCCAAGGGATTCTGAAGTAATTGAATCGAAGTAATGTGTGTGCTTTATTTGAATAGTCTGTCTTTTTTCTTTTTTTTTTTTTTTTTTTTCTTTTTTACAACACAGCGTTTATCTCAAAAATATGTGTTTATGTAGTAGAATCGATGCACAGTATCCTATGAAATATCCCCGAGTAAAGTAAACCATTAATTAAATCATATTTTGTTGCATTCTATATAATAGGATGTGTTTAATACATATAAATGTTCTAGTTATTAATTTATAAATGTTATATTTTGTTACGTAACGTTACGTAAAAATATAACACAATTGTCTTCCTTCTATTACTCTCAGAACACGAGGATTTTCACCAATGAAAAATTCAAAGAATCGAAACCTATCTTGTGAGAAATATTTTAAACGTGCCTCAGTAATTATGTCATACTTAATGATTACAAATTAATCTATATAGACTCTCGAGCGCTGCTATTAGTGCCATAGTACTTGTACTACATGTGACGAAATGGAAATTCGAAGAAGGAGAATTGAAATCAAGATTATTCTGATAATCGTAGATCGCATGCGTAAAGTATTTCATAATCGAGCATATAGGGAGTCGAATATTATATTTCATCAAAGTATAATTTCATTGATATATTATTCACTTCCTGTGGCAGACATTATGAACTGAAACATCGTTAAACACGACCATTAAATGAATACGTAAAATATTTATAACGAATTGAGATAATGTACGTGAAATGTAAGAAAAGCGGTTGCATAGTTGGCTGAGTGAAAATGCGTATTATATATTATGTATCGTCAAATGTATAGCGATGTTGTTACTTTTTTTATATGTGTCTAGTATTACCCCTTGTTTTGGGCATGATGTAACATTGAAAGATATATACGATTGGTACTTGTATCTATGTGAACCGCTAAAATAGTAAGATATTGTATCCCACACGCAGGGACATGTCTTTTCATAAATTCTCATTTGTTACGCAGAATCTGACTTTTTGCAACTTAGCGAGCCATCCTACATGGAAACGACAACGACAGAGGAGGACCCTGAAACTCAGGAAAGGTATTTATAAAAAGGAATCATTATCAACAAATTTTCAGTCAAACTGGGCCAAATTCACTGTATTTGAAAGTGTTATTAATATTTATATTTAAAATCTAAAGAATTAGGTCTTCTTAAAAAAAAAAAATTATTAATACAAGATTCGAAATAAAATAGAATAGAAGTAAAACTCATTATTTGAGTTTAAACATTTTTATTCGTTGTTACATAACTTAAATTAGTTCAATACCTATAATTGAATAAGTTTAATATATTGTATTTTCGTCCAGTCGCGGGGAGACGCGTCAACGGGAGTCGTAAATTCCCGTTACGATTATACGAATCGACACCGCGAGCAGGACGATCCCCTTATTTCCCCTTATTTCTTTTGGGATAATAGGGGTGTTTGTTGTTGAATAACTGTAGTCTACAGTTATATAATATAAGTATATTCACCAAACTTACAACACTTAGAAAATATTTTGAGGTCGTCGGAAAATACAATGTTTGACCCGAGGGTTGATAATGTTAGCGCGTTATATGCCAAGATCGTGACTGAATAGTAGACTTAACTGCCCGATGAGCGAAAGAACAATAGAGTTGACTACCCGAGGTATGTTAGAGCAAAGTACTTGATTGTCCGAGGGGTAGAAGAACAGTGGCTTGACTCTCCGAGGAGTAGAAGAGAAGTGATTAACGCATCTCGTACTATTTAGGAAGAAAGCTCGATGTGAACTAAGGACGCGGATTAGTTGTGCAATAAACCCAAGGATTGTTCAAAGGATCATCCATAAACCGAAAATACTTGTGTGAATAATAATAATAATTAAGCTGGAAAGATTCGGTTTATGGTGATTCCTTGGGTTTCTTGCAGGTCAGTGTAACGAGGGGTAGGCCTTGGCGGTCAGACGGAAAGGGTCGTCGAACGGACCATCTAACGGGATGTAACATATATCCTTCTTAAAATATAATTAAAGAACGTCGAAAACATTTTAAAACCACATTCAATTTCCTATGAAGTAGAAAAATATTCTCTACGTTTATTTTATATGGCAATATTTAACGTCATACGAATTGAATAGAAATTTATAAATATTTCTATATAACTTTTACTTGTACGTGGTAGATTTAGAAAATTTTAATTAGGAGTACATGATCGAGACAATAATAATATCTGCGATAATTATTTTTCGTTTTCATGTTATTAATTTGACTTTGTGTTTAAGATAAACAATACTAAAATTTACTCCTTTGCAGAATAACGAGAACTGTACACGTAATCACAACGACCAGCGGAACCGCCAGTGGTCCAGACGAATTGCGAGAGTCCATGCAGAAGATTGTCGATCGATTCATGATGGAAGAAAGGCGAGAACAGTGAAGCAATAAGGGTCTCGTGGGCGATTATTGGAACAAGAAGAAATTCTTCGTCATCTGCTAATCGTGCATAATAAAACAAGAAAAAAATTAATTATAAAAAAATTATGAAAATTCTCTAGCACTAATCGAAGGAAGCACCTATCTTGTCTGATTTAACGTATCCTCGAACGTTAAACGAGACAATTCTATAAATAAAATAAAACTAAAATCAAAAAATGAAGAGTATCTATCTATCGATATAGATCCTGTTCGCGTCTATATCAAATAATATAGCGAATTATTCTATCGGTGCTTGGTGAAAACACATGAAAAATATGCACGACAATTTACTCTCACACTCATGGCCTACGCTTCGGATTTGCTTGCCTTTCGGTTGCATTAAGTTGCCTTATATATTTACGTTTAATCTTGCGATTAAATAACGTATGTCGTCGCTAGTCCGACTAGCTGACTTCGCTAGTCTTCACTAAGCCAACCCGTCCATGTACAACGCCTTTCTCGTGTTGTTCAAAGCGAAAAAAGAAACAGAAAGAGAAAACTAACGAAGGAGCAAACGCTTACAGGAACAATATGGACAAAAGCAATGAAACAGAAAAAAAAAGAAAAGATGAAATCGTAAAAGAAAATATTCGTCTGAGATGCAGGCCCGACCAAACATTACGGCGATATATATTTGATAGACACTTTTGAAATATGGAACAGATACGCGAGATGGAATCGAAAAAGAGCAGATATTCGGTGACTTTGCATAACTCGCCACTTGGCAGTTCGTTTTAGCTTTAGGATGATTGTATATCTATCCGCGCAATATACCGCTTGATAGGTCAGCAACACTCGTGTCACGTTTTTTGATGATGAACTGCACACATACACACACATACACAGATTCTAAAAGAAGAAACAAATTCTTGTTGTTATTCGAATCATTGGAAATTCGGACAAGGTGCAAAATTGGGGTACTTGTTTGGGAAAATGCAAACTATGCCCGTCTATCTGCCGATTTGAATAGCTACAAGAAATACATGTTTTCATGGATCGTAATACAATGTAAATTTAACTTATTTAAAAGAATATTTCCTAACAATTTTTAATTGTATATATAATAATTTCTTAGCGTAACTTATATAAATGTACTATTATACGATTGTAATAATTGCAAGATTAAAACATGAATATTTTATTTATATAGCGGAATCATTGGACAAATGTTACATGCATAAATCTCGAGATTGGAGGGAATGTTAATCGACGATCTATCCTTTGTATCGCGATCGTGTAAATTATTAAAATTATTATAAAAGAAAAAAGAAAAACGAAAGAGATGGCAGATGACATCATGACTATAGAGAAAAATGTGTTGTTTAAACTCTTACGACTCGAAACACGTCTTAATATTTAAGCAGCGTTAGCTTTCAATGTATAACACAGTTTTAAAAGGCACAGAAAGGAATCGTATATAGTATGTATTTAAAAGAAAAAATATATATATACACATATACATAAATATACATACTTTAAATAAGCTATTCTATTAATGTACAATATATTGAGAAGATATAATTATGCATCTGAAGTTTATAAATTATTATCTATAATGACTGTTATTCTATGTTTAATAGACTTGCCTAGAGCCTATTTGACCTAAGGACCAAAGGCACAATCACACACGCATCAAAATAAAACATTATGCTCCTATGTACTGTCGTAACATTTATTATATAACTCATTACGGACGTTGCGATACTGGCATTTAAATATTCTGACTGTTACGATACATTATTTGTATTACAAAACAAAAAACTATTTTCCCTTTTACACGAGACGCAAGAAACCGATGTAACACGACGAACTATTGCAGTCCATTGACGACAGAATCTTTTTATTCACTGTCATTTTTCTGCAGTATATCAGTACATTTTTTACTAATAACTACTATCTATACTCTATTGAGTACGTTGATAAAAGATATGCAAATACAGTGTCGACCACGTAACTTCACTGGCTAGTTTATGTTTTCTTAGTTTTTTCTACTTAAAATGCAAGTAAATCAGATTTGCTTATTTACATATAACGAATTTCGTATAAGTCTATTTCTATTTCATTTCACTTTATTAAAAAAAGATTGGTTTTAATTAAACACAAATGTCAATATAATATATACATATAATTCTAATGATATATATTTATTAAACATAACATATGCTTATAAGGCAATAATTAAATTCTTAATTCTTAATTGAGAAAAAGTTCAAATTATTTATTCTATATGCTACTTATTTGTCTACAGTATACAGGTATAATGTATGTATCTTCATAAACTATAAAATCATAATTATAAATCTTTCTCATAAATATTTTCTATAAGCCAGTAATGTTACGCTATAAAAAATACGTACACATTTTGTAATTGCCTAAGCTTATCACCCACTACATACATTTTTAAATCAAGAACATGGTAAAACAAACCTATTTCATTCCTCAATCCGAACAACTTTAATATGAAGTTATACACGAAATTAAATGTCTAAAACGTTAATTCGTTTGTTTAATTCTAATTTTTACTAATAGTACTTCAGTGAAATGTTGTAACTAATTCTTCTAACGAAATGTATAGGACGATCATAGAAATTGATTTAAATTTATAAGGTAAACGTTGGCACTCTGACTAAAGTTTATAATAGAGTCGCTTTAATATCTTATGATTGTTCTGTTACTGCGATTTCACGTAAAAGCGATTATCAACGTAAATAAAATATGTAGAGATTTGACGTCCTCCCATACCTGCGTTCAAATAAAAATGTATTTAACATTCAGTATCGCATCAGTGCGCTTCTAGCTCTGACGTAATTTTGTATATCTCATGGTTTTGGTTTTATGAATAACACGTATACACTATGCGGCTACTCTAATTTTCCTCCGCTTTACTCCTACGTAACTAATACAATGTTATATTAAAATTATAAAGCCATTGTACACACGTACGATATCAAAAAGTAACAGAAATGGAAAAAAGGTATGATTTTATCATATACTATTGTGTGATAGAGTTATCAACGACAATGTAATAAATAAACTGTTGCATCACAATCCTTGATGTACTTGTAACAAAAAAGGATGATACATCAAGAATATGAAATTATACCCAACCCTACTTATTATACTTTAGTAATTTTTGTTGTATATCATGATCAATTTTTAAACATGCAAAAGTTAGAAAGTACATGGAGAAGACATTATTGAAATTTCATTGATGCTTAAGCATGAAACAATATTAGCTACTCAATATTTATGGTATATAGGAATAATTTATTAAATTCCTACTAAATTCTTATTAAATAAGCAAACTTTAATTTCATATTAGTTTTTTGAGGAGAACTGTAATCTTTACATAAATAAGTCTTTTTACAGTTAAATGGACTTGAAGGAATTGAATGAATATAGGAAACTTAGTATTTTATATATTTTTATTCGTTGTTAACAGTTGACATTAATTTCATCTAATACATGTTCATGGAATTAATGTTTTATACAGCAGTTAACATGATTTGATTTGTTTTGACAATTTTTTTAATACAAAGTACAGAAGAATGAAATAATAGTATTTATAAGAAATCTCATATAACGAATAATTTGTTTCTTGAAATAAATATGTGTGATTCTCAGATATCTAGTTCACCTTTTATGGAAATTACAGTTTCATTTACGATGAAAACATTTGAATTCAGTATTACATTATTCAAATATTACACTGACCTATTTGAAAATACAATCGCATAATTAACTTTTTTGGGAAATTGTACATGTTATGTAACAAATGAGTCAATGAAACGCTTTGATACATATGGAAATATAATTGCAGTGATGTATGGTGCTCACTACTTCCCCTGTTCAAAATTGCAACGACAGTGCATGTATATCATTTTAGTTAGTTATTAAAGAATATACAAAAGAAATTTACTACAAGAACAATGTACTGATATTATACATAAATACATAACTATTTGTATTCGTAACTCAATTTGGGCAAACAGCACACTTAAAACCTTACTCTTTCTAACATTGAACTTTGTTTAATACACATTTTTAGGTTAATTTTAAAAAATTGACATATTTGATACCCATTCAACATGGAATATTATCCCTAACTAAAATCATATGAAAGTAAAAGACAGGCTATATAGTGAATACCATATGTCTAATGATACGAATCCTGAAAATTCAGGATTTAACAATTTTAGATTGCAACACAATGTTACACAGGTAAGTGAAAATTTATTTATAGATACAAGAAATTGACTACTTATTTCAAAAAAATTTTAATTATCTTAATCGCGCAACAAATAATAGCATCTTGTGAAACAAATAGGTATCTTCATGCACTCTTGTACCATACCTTTTAAATATAGTTATATTGAAGGTCATCAGATCTATAAAGCCAAAAATATTTTACTTACAAATAGAATTAAAGTTATACAACAAGAAACAAGGTAACGGTATATTAAAATTTAAAATTTCATATAATTATATTTTATAGATGTTACTGAAGATATTGGATACTTACGTTGTCAACATCATCTTCATCATCATCGCTAATTTCATCACCAAATTCAATATCTTCATCAAAACCATCTTCCACAAAGGTAACAGTATCGTTGATACGCACTGTAAAAATATCAAAAACAAAGGTAGAACACGATTTTTAAGTAAATTTCATGAATTTAGCTTATATACTTTCACGGTTTGAACATACATTCATATTTCGAGTGTTTTATATTAATTACTTACCAGTTTCAGGGAATTCACCATAAGTTTTCAAATTCCTTGCTTCATCTGATGTGTATTTTAATATGACATCTGCCTTTGCATCCTGATAATCTCGCAGGCCAATTAATATAATGTCGCCTTGATTTATCCATACCTTTTTTCGCAATTTTCCACGAATGTGACACAATCGTTTTACTCCATCAAAGCACATTGCTTCTAACCTCCCATTGCCAAGCATTTTTGTGACTTGTGCATATTCTACATGAAACAGTAATATAAAAATTTAGTTGTTCAAAATATGTTTCCTAATTATATGTAATAATTTTTTTAAAGTTATAAAACTATTTTATCAATTTAAAGTATTGTCTACTTAATATTATTAACACATGGTATCATTTTGAAAACATAAACACAATTCAAAGGATTTAAATAATAAAACACAGATATATATCATAATGTCATTTCTAAGATTTTTACCTTGACCATCTTCTTTAAAAACCAATTCTCTTTTTTCTGTTTCATTTTCATTTTTACCTCTTCTCCTATTTTTACCTCCCTTTCCTAAAAAAATAAGTTTAAAAATTACTATTCCGATTTCTCGTAAATTTTCCAAAAAAGAATATTCAACTTCTGTCTATCAACGATACATTCAACGATTCCAAAGAAATACTTGACATTAACAGGTTAGAAGAAACTAACCACATTGTATAGAAAGTCCACGAATTTTGCACATAATTCTATACAAGTTCTACAAAAGAAGAAAATATAAAGAAAATATAAAACACAATTATTTACGTACCCTTATTTTTAGGCATGTTGATTTGTTGAAAGATGTGTATTTGATAAATATATGAGAAACTTGTACACTACGTCCGATCAGGAGAGCGGATAGAATGGTAATGAGTGTTGCTCCACTAAACACCTCATGGGATGACGAAGACTACCGCAAGTGTCAAGTACACGAAACAAAATTATTTTCTTGCACTAATTCTTTAAATGAGTTAATTTTCCGTTATAAAAATTACTTTAAAAATTTTTAAAATACATTATTATACCATTAAGTCCGAAGTTTGTCAAAATTTAGATATAAATTTGACTAATTGTCGGTGAAAAGTACAAAGGAAAATATTCAGTCACCTTCTAGTGACAATATAGGGAATGTAGCTTTCTTAAGTTGGTAACATATCTGTATATATAGGAATATATATTCCGACGTCCATGATATAGAATCCAGGCGTACATATTTTATGAATTTCGATCGTGATTTCGACATTCATGAAAGTGAAATGCCAGTAGAAATAATCATCGACCTATATACTAGAAATAACGAATATAATCTTTATAACTTTCTTAATATATTAAATATTTTATTTTTTGCTACTTTTCTTGTTATTTTTTATAATTTTATACAACTGATTTCAATATATTATATGATAAATTAAAAATAAATGTCTTTTTTTTATATTTTATATATGTATACATAATGAATTTGTTTCCAATACAAATTACATTTTGTTCATTTTCCTTCCATTAAAATATATTATGAAAATTAAAATTTATTTGAAGAAGTTATTTTATAATTTAATAAATGATATAATCATCATTTTACTGTTGCAAATACGTAGCAAATAATTTAGAAAAGTACAATAATATTGTAACAATATTATAGATATTTTTTTATGGCTTAGATAATAATTGTTATAATAAAACAGAATTTTACTTGATATATTTTAATATAATTTATTGTTGTGTTACATTAAAAAGTTAATTATTTATTGAAATTAGTAAAAAAATAAATAATAAACAATATAATTTTAGGCAACGATTTTATTTAACAGTTGGAAATAATAACATTCTATTACAATTATATTTTGTTAGAATACGTAATTCTTACTTCAGTTAAAATCATATAAAAAATTGATAAAAGTATAATTATTTAAACTACTTTGTTTATAGATACAGAATGGACATTCGTAATTTTCTTTGATATGTATTGATGAAATCTAAGCTATATTATTATTGCCATTATACAAGTAACAAGGTATAATTTTTTATATGATGTTTGAAAACAGGATTTAAATAATTTTTATATAATAATTGTTACGGGGCGCAAGACGGTCCGTGCGACGCCCCTTTCGGTTTGACCGCCAAGGCCTACCCCTCGTTAAACTGACCTGCAGGAAACCCAAGGAACCACCATAAACCGAATCTTTTCAGCTTAACTTCAATTCATACAAATATTTTCGGTTTATGGATGGTCCTTTGAACAGTCATTAGGTTTATTGCACACTCTTGCTAATTACGGGGAAAGCAGATGTGCCCTGCTTTTTTTTTTTCCCAAGATCAAAGACACCCATGAGTCATGGTCAGGAGCCTTTCTCCTCGGATTTGTTTATTAACTTTGGCTATAACCAATGGGCATAGCGGATCGTGTGAACAACGAATCCTTGTGTCCTTGATTCAGTAAGGGCACCCTCACACCGAGCTTTCCTCCTAAATAGTACGAGATGAGTCAGTGACTTCACTTCTCTTTAACTCCTCGGACAGTCAACATACCTCGGACGGTTCTTTCGCTCATCGGGCAGTCACGTTTACTAATTTAACACGGGATCGACATTCAACGCGCTAACGATATCAACGCTCGGGTTAAACATTGTAAGGTCCGACGAAATCCAATCTTATCTGTATACGTTCCACGTGTTGTAATCGGGTGTAAATATATTTATAGTAGCTAACTATAGACTACAGTTATTCAACCACAAACACCCCTATTGTCTTAACCGAAATCAGGGGATCGCCCTGCTCGCGGTGTCGATTCGTATAATCGTAACGGGAATTTACGACTCCCGTTGACGCGTCTCCCCGCGACTGGACGAAATAACAATAATCAAGTATCTTTTATATAGCAAAACGTTCAAATTTATAACTAAATTTTTTCTTATTTCCTTTTTTGTACAAAACTTTCGCATTTATCTCATTTACAACTCTTTATTTACAAGTTTTCAGGCACTGTTCAAATCAATGTGTATACTTTACTATATTACTTTTATCTTACTATCATACAATGCAATTTTTACAAATGTTATTTAATAACATACAACTGCAGAAGTAGTTCTTTCAATTTCTTTACGTTCTTCCAATGTTATTTCATTAAATAATAAATATCTATTGCGTCAATTATGTACAAACTTAGAAACTTTTGCTACCTGCGGATAAATTTCCAATTGCAATTACAAAATACTTTTGGTCATTGCGTTGTGTCTTTATGAGTTACTTGCTTTTTATTGTAAATTATAATTATTGCGATAAAAGCATTGCGCAAGCATGTTTCTCACACGGGAATAAAATAAATGTCTAAGAAAGATGTCTGTTATAAAAATTGAAATAATAAAAAGAAAATGCAGTACATCTATTTAAAATTTATAAATACAACATAAATAAAAATGACTAACATTAGAACGTTTCAGATACTTTGAAAGGACCCGTGTTAACGTTGTTTTAACTAAATTCTACAGATTTCATACACTGCAACATCAGAACCCCTGTCGATGAAGGTATGCTTGCAATGGATTCACGATTACGCAAGTTGTCTTTCTCTCAATAGCGTAAAACGGTAGTTTGTTGTAATACTCTGACGACCAAACATTGAATTCCATAGCGCAAGCACATTCCATAAGAAAACCATGGCCTGAAATAAATACGTATACATATTACATCATCATTACAATTTACAATCATATAAACGTGGTTAAATAAAACAAGGAAAAGGAGCAATCAGCTTGAAACTTAAAAATTGCAAATGAAGGCTACCAGAAAAGAAACTTGATAAGTCATGCGTTTTGTTCATTATGAAGAAGTGATATTAACATTCAATACAACGTCGACCAGTTCTATATTATCTAAATCGTTTTTTTCATTCGATTTGGTTATAAAACATGAACTCTTGCCATCTCTCTATTCTTGAGTATTTTAAAAATATTGATTGCCACAACATTAGTTATTCTACTGGTTGTATATAAAAATTGTTGGATTTAATATTAAGAGACAATATATTTTTGCGCGACGTAGTTTTTTGAACTAAATATACTTTTTTGAAAACAAAAAAGTTAACAAATATAGACTTATCATGTATCTTCCATGTGATCTTGAAAAGTAGTTAATTTTTTGGAAAATTTATAAAAAATTTAAGATTATATTTGGAAAACATATAATTATAGTTTAAGTATATATAACATATTTTTTGGGCAAATGAAATATATAATTATAGTTTAAGTAAGCAAGAAACTTAATTTTTTTTTAAATTGGTTATTATTCTTATATGAAATATGTATTTTATACCTGAATGATCGTCAGTATCTGTCTGTCATAATAATCTTATATTACTTGGACAGCCGTGGTTCATTCTGTATTCCACGTATAGCATTCCAGTATTGTGCCAATAATAAAGAGCCAATACTACTAATGCATGCCACCACTGATGAGATGAACCAATATAATCTACCCACCCTTTAACAAAATAAAACTCTAATAATATATCAATCACGCAATAATAATAACAAATTTCGCTATTTATACACGTATCGTTTTATATTTAATTATATCTGTGAAAGTTTCTTTTGTGTCCAACAGAAAGAAATACGTACAAATGCTACTCATATAATGGTTCGCGAAAATAGTAGTGTAGTATTTGTTGCACCATCCGTACGTTGTTCAATATTTTCGGATATAATACATAATATAACATTCCTATAATATTCCAGCGGGTGCATTGATACACGAAAGTATTTGAATATTTATAGAAACATTTCCTCAATATACTATGTATGTTATACGAGATATTTTGAAAATTCCATTAGTATTGTAATGAAACATAATTATATGATTATATTAGAAAATTTAGAAACGAATCTGAAAATGTATATAAGAATTAGGATATATTTATAGCAAGCATACACTTCAAAAAGATCATTAAAGTATTTGAACAGTCACTTACTCATTATTAGTAAACCAGAATATTTAATGAGATTATATTTAATGTTAATTATATATTTAGTACCACTACTCATGCTGTATGGAATATGTTTGCGATAAATTGCCTGCTAACTTCTATATAGATTTTCGGATTAGTTTTCAATATAATTACCATAATCATGTCTCGTTACATCGCTAATGAAGTTTGGAAAATTTCAACAAACCTAATATATTCATACAAATTTCACTCTAGTATTTTGACACCTATTGCTTACATTTATTGGAAAACTCTAACACATTTTATTTTAATTAGTATTTTATATTATCAGATATATATATGATGTGAGAATGAAATAACAGTTTTATAATAAAGTAATTTGAAAGTAAAAGCACTGAAAAACATTCGATTCGTATTAAACACTAGCAACTGCTGCATGTAGTAGCATGTACTTAAGGTTTATGATCGACAGTGAATGTAATGAAAATAAAATTATAGATTGGATGGAAAATGTACTCCGTATCATGTTTATTCAATTTAACGCTCTCCATTTCAAATTATCCGTCGATTGACGTCAGATAAATTGTATTAAATATTCATACGATCAAACTAACGTTACTAGCAAAATGTGAATTTCGGATTTTTGTTAATTATGTTATATTTTATTGATTGAATACTTAATAAAACAATGGTTAATTAAAGTTAGTGAAATAATCTATATTATTAAAAATAAATAAATAAAATATATTATTAAAGTTATAATGTTACATAACTTAAGGCGGATCTTTTATTATAAGTATTTCATTATTTTTATGAGAAGTTCTTTTATAACAAAAAATTAGGCATCTAATTTGATTTCAGTATTTTGATTAGAAAATGAAAAATGACTGATTACCTGGACAAAATCGTTCCGGGATTTTGCTTAAATAAATAACGAACGCTACACCGCTAATAACATACATTCCTAGCACCCTTGGAAGCAACATTCTAACGATCGGGTTGTCCATGCCACCCATAGCAATACTCCAATGCAGCGTTGGCAGCACTCCATAAGCTGCCCAAGCGACAAAAACGACTAGCTTGACATTTCCATTGACATTCAATTTTGGTATTTGCAGAATCATTGCAAATATAAAAATTGCCAACACCGTTATCAAATAAAATCTCTGCAACTCCTGCATGAAACAATAAATATTTACGGCTGTTTACTAATTATAAATAATTTCTTCTGCATGAAAGATACCTTTATTCTTTAATTTAATTTGTATTTTAATATTAACAACTTCTAGTATAAATGTTATATGAGGATATTCAATTAAATAAAAATAGCCATTATATTTATTTAATCACATTCTTAGTACTTTGATTACTATATTTACTTTATGCATGTTTGCTTTGTTTAGATAGTATATCAAATAATATTTTTTTTCGTTCAAAGAAGATTTTACTTTCACCGGTTGTTATAAATAATCGATAATACACGTAGCACGAAACTTCTCAAACACAAGTCAGTTATATCGATTACCTTATCGATCGTCTAAGTAGAGAAGAAGTTAACGTGCGCAATATTTGATTAAAATCTAGATTTGAATTTAAACTTTTAAATACTACCTTTGACGATACATAATTTAGAAGTTGTATAATAATAGCATAGTTTATTTACCTTGTGACACCAAAAAGCGTAGTAAACTCCAGACATGTATATGGATAAAAGGCTCAAAGCAATGCCAAATAGATCAAATGATAGAAAACACCAATAATCTTTTTCACTTCGGCAGGAAAACGTGTGATACACCGAAGATAATATCATACACGCCTGAAACAATTAATTTTGCTCTCTTTCTTAATTTGTCATATGTTAAACAATTTATTTTTGTAAATTTCTAATAGTGAATACACGAATTGTTACGATTGAAAAAGACATTTTCTGAATATTACCTGGAAACAGATCAGTAGAAGTGCTACTATCAGTTTGTCACCAAAGGGTGCGTGAATATTTAGTAGACAAAGATCGTATAGAGTCAGACCGAAAAATAACATCCATCCGAATATGTGACTCCATATGTTTACTGTTTCATTTGTCCACCAGAATATACTGAAATAAATATTCCCCTTTTCGAAATTGCTTTTGTGCATTCAAGACATAAGTAATAATTTATTTTTTATTTACAACACGGATTAACTGTGGATTAAAATTATCAAACGAATTTTATAAGCAACCATTAGAAAAAGACTTTTATTATTGGAAAAGATTTAGAAATCCTTTCAAATTATTTATTATGTATTCTTATACAATGTATAATTCGAGTTTTTAACCTTTCGTTTTATATATTACATATATACCTACAAATAATAGTTATATATCATTTAAAAAATGTATGTACGACTGAACGTGAGATTTTGTCGAAAATATATATGGTTCTCTTGTATTATCGGAAGTGTTTCTGACGTTTGATATGTATCAAGAAATCATATTGATATCGAGTAATGTTAAGTACGAACCTCTCGATACATAATTTTGTTGTAAGATATCCTCGATATCCGTGAAGAATATAAGGATTATGTTGAAGATATTCAGGAGCTTCTTCATAATTAAGAAGACGTCTCATTTTCTCTTCATCGTCAAGCGTAATCTTTTTATCTTTTATAGGTGACTCGTCCAGCTTTCTGGAAAGCCTACGGTATACCTGAAAGGAATTACAACTACATCTAAGTACTTCTATTAACAATTGTATTTGTGTTGGAATATTTTTTCACAAGAATTTGACAAAGCAAAGTTTTTTTATTAGTAATGTTAAAAGATCTTGTTCTTTTAGATACTCTTATTTTTAAATATTAAGTTAGGCTAACTAAAATGTGGACGATGAAAGTAACGTTGTAGCTTTTTAATTGAATAATTAATTTGGTAAAACGGTAAAAAATTCTAAAGAGAATTCAGTGCAAAATGTACAACATTTTTCAATCTTAAAAAATTAATTTCAATCTTAGAAAATGTTATATCATTTATTATACTTGTATATTGTATACTTTACGCAATGGTAATTAATAATAGTAATAAGATTATAGCATTTTAATTACGAGTGAGTTATTCCTATCAATTTAATACTTCACTAGTTTGTAACGATAATAAATTCATATGTGTTTTCGATATCAACAGAATATTATGTAACGTCAGTACTGTAGATGGAGGTTTTTACAACAGATACATCTATGTAAACTAATAAGAAGGAACGTACTTTGACGTAAATATAAATATATACGTGGCGTCAATATATATGTAGATATTTATATGTACATGAAAATTCATATATACGATTTATAGTAATCACCGTTGTTAGGACCAAACTAGAGTGAAAGTTTATCTCTGGACTTAGGTAATATTTTACATAATTTTGTAGATAAATTGTGTGTAATGTTTAGATTTATTATTATTTCCAGGTTACATCAGGGTAGTAAAAACTTCTATGTTATATCAGTTTATGTTTTATAGCTGCAATTTACGATGAAGCTTTTTGTATGATCATATAATAATGAAAACATGTTCCATAAGAATCTACAAATATCTACATTTATAAACAAATACTACTTTATGAACACATTATAAATAAACAGAAGATATTTTTATGCCTCTGAAATTCATAGAGAACTGGAATAATACTAGCATATACATTATGCAATCAGTATCTGTTATTTCGTTATTAAATACCCTTTAATCTGAGTCATTTTTATTATATAACATAGTAAACTAAAAACTAGTTAAAAAGAGCCATATTACATAAAATATTTACATTATATCTAAGCAAAATATCAAATGTTTGCATTATAACCGCGCCGAAGACACGAGATAATTCATTGATAAATGTTTGTCTTTGTATATCATCAGTAGCTGATTTAACCAGATCGTTTGATGATTTATGAATATTTGATTTAACCAACTTAAAAATGCAGATGAATGACAGAATTTCTTCTATAATATAGAAACTTCTAATAATTCGTTTATAATATTTGCATTTGTGCATCATTAATAGTTAATTCAACCGGATAGCTTATACAACATCAATAGCTAATTTAAACAGAATGAAAAGGCAATTGAATGTCAGAATTTCTCTTACAACTTAAAAATTTAATCACATGAGTTCTCTGCGAATTATTTGTGTTTCTTTGTAAACAACCTATTTCTAGACCTACCAACCTATTTCATTGCAATTAAGCACATCACATACAATAGATCATAGGCAATGTCAGCATATAAGAGCAAAAATTTGGTCGCTATCTTGAGATACGAAAGCTGTAAAGTAGGCCACAACGGGACTTGCCTTTCATCTCAGTGTGTCAAGTTTATACTACGGGCTTTCTTCTCTATCTTTCCTGTATCTTTCACTAGCGAAATCGATTTTTCACTTCGGCATAGCAGCTCTAGTACTACTTGGTACCAGCCTTGCTATTTTCTTCATCCGCAGCTAGTATAGTTATGTATGTATTATGTCTGTTTACAACGATGATTACAACGTGTCGCGAAACTTTCAAACAATCTTAAGCCTTCACTATAATAAACACATTAATAAACGCAAAAAAAAAAAAAAAAAGAAACAGTTCAAATCGTCAATATCCTGTGATCATTTCGTAATTAAGATATTTAAAAATCGATGTTTCTTTCATTTTTTCATGGAATTACTGATCTTCTAATTGCAATTGAAGCGAAAGCTCTTTCCATGAAAACAAACATTTTCAGTCAAATTAATCACAGTAGATTTTTCATTCTTCGAACTCGTATTACCAGAACGTGATTTCACAGCAAAAGAGATCCATAAATATCTAAAGAAGTATTATATACAGGTATAACGTCTCACTTTCTACTGTTATTACTGATCTTTTCATTTCTGCGATATAAAACAATCGCTAGACTGTGGATATTCATGCAGTTTCATGTTTTTATAAACATAGACGGAAGAATTAAACCTAAAAAAGATTCGTTTAATTTATTAAATATTACCTAATGAACGATTTATTTTGAATAAATTATTGAATAATTACCAGTGGAGTATAAAGAGGGATAATTGGAACAAATGTTCCTAAAAATCTTTTTATTCAAAGACTTGTCTCTCTTGTAACAATAAGCTTACTCATATTTCATTATTATTTTCTAGGATCTTTGTTCTAATGATCAATACCAGAATATTCATAGATACTAATTTCTTTGCAAGATTTCTTTAGCGACAAAATTTCAATCGTCCGTTTTATTCCCAAACCTCGAATTTTTATTTTTTGATAACAATCTTAACCAAAATCATGCAGAGAAAAAGTGTTAATACTGCCCGATGATTCGTCGTTTGTATTAGAAGTCCATCGTTAACCTTGATAGGTATGGAATCACGTTAAAGGAGAATCATACACGTCGGTGAACAACCTATATGCTCGGAAATGCATATCGACGTTTTGCAAAGCTGAAGGTTTTGTACGTCGAACAGAAATAGAGCATACCAGGCACAACACAATTGTAGAATACACTACTGTGTGATCTAACAGTAATTACGGACCAGTCAAAGTGAAAGTTGTGGCTGGAATACGCGCGATGTTTTTTCGCAAAAAGTCTCGGCCATTTTCGTTTCGATGACTATTCTATTCTATTTCCAATAAAAATAACTGACATTATACAAAATTGTTATCTTCATCTCACGTTAAACAACGTTCTGCTTCGAGCTTAAACTTAAAACATATAATAATAAAACTCCTTTCCTTTCGACTGATTATCTACTTAGTTGCAGAAGATTTTGCCAAGAAAGAAAAGATATCGTCTCTCGGTGGAACTTCTTGTCGGAATCTATTATCTTATTTCGAAGAACGAAACATATATTTGCCATGAATAAATATAAATGATAAATAAATACAAGTAGTAATATTATAATAACGTGCGCTTACCTCGCCGTTAATCAGCTTCATCGTTTCTTGCGTAACATCTGTTTTTTGTTGCTTTTCATGGTTGTTATTGTGCAGTTCCTCATTGTTCGACTGCTTCTCGCTTTGGTCGCTCACCTCTTCCACGCCTGCTAATAATTTCATCATTGAACAAATTCGGCTATCTTCTAGTCTGTAAATAGAGAAGAAGATTAAGCGACAATTTTAACCAAACATGATGCATTGATACCGTAAGATACATAAGCTTTATTTTATAAAGCATGTTCATGAATACAGTCACATTACAAATTAAAACGTGTATAGCTGTGATGATATAGATTTGTTCGCGTTAGCCTTGACTTGGGTTAATAAGTTAAATTACTAGCAGATTTCAATAAGTTGATCTTTTCTTCGTTGTTAATGGCATAATTGTTAAAACGCAAATAATATAGCCTAATCTACTTCGTTTATCTTGAAACGAGAATTGACGACTTTCATAGCACTGGTTTATTTTTTTAATTTATTCCGAAGGTTTATTATACGTTTGAAACATTTTTTAACTGCTGTGAAGATTTCTAAATTAGTTAGAAAATTATCACTCTGACACGTCAGACACTGAAGAACGTTATTTACGTTAATTAAATTTCAAATATGTACATGATGCTTCACGTGCTGATAGGATAAATTACATGCATGTACACGTGTAATGCAAATATGTTGAATCTAGTTTAATGTGGATATCATCATAAAACACTGAATACAAAATTGTAGTATATTCAACCGGCTTTCTCAACACGAAAATGCAATTGGAACGTATGGATAAAAAATCCAATTGGATGGTGCAGTGTAAAATTCTCGTTAAGGAGTCATTCGAGGTACTTTTTAAGTCGAATAGAAGTGCCATCAAAATATAACGTTTATTTCATTATGCTCGTTACTGTATTCGTGTTTCATTGCATTCACTCGTGATTTTCAATGCTTCTTTATCAGTCACGATGATCCGTGTGGCTTTAATATCAACCATACGACACAGGAGGAAGGTTTCCAACCGGTCTCGAGGTGGTTTTGAAATCTTCATCGAACAAAATCTCGTGCATGTGATTATCTTTTTACGCGCGAATTTCTTGTAAAAAATAAGATTCTACAAAACCGGCACGAGATGTCAAGGAAAAAGATGTCGTAAAAGTCCAAAGTTTTTAAGTTTTTAAGTATCTGTACCTGTCACTACTACGGATATAGCTAGAAATTTGTGTCATCAGGAAGGAAGCTATCAAACGCCAGATGGAAACAATGTAACAAGAAAATTACAAACCACGGTAAACGAGCTGTATTTTTAATGTCTCATTTTTTGCCGAACCGTTCTCAATGAACACGTATATTATGCATGAAAGTGACCGCGATTCGACCGAATTTTTTTTTCTCCGACATAAATGCCGATTCTCTTAAATCGTAAACTTTCGAAACATGTTTGGTAAAGAATATCCGGGAAGCTATGGTTTACAATAGTCTGGTCATTTTGTGTGTTATAAGACATCTGTTCACTCTCTCTTGCGTACCGAACAATCTTTCGTGTTTAATCTATGAGAAAGTTAAATGCGCTCTGTGGAACCTGTTAATAATGTCTATTCTGCACTTCCGTTTTCAGATGAGTGCTATAATTGGTAATTCTGTATTAAGATATTTTCTTGCATAGATTTTATTATATACCATACTCGTTATTTTATTTATATTCTTTGTTTTTTTATTAATTTTCTTTATTTATCGTGGAATATATGTAACAATGAAAAAATGTTTGAAATACATTAGAGTGCGTGGAAATTAATAAAGTAAAGTTTAACGATATATTTATTAATTTAATATTATACGCAATAGTACTTTGTATTTTATTCGATTTAGGTAAACTTTTACATTCTCTGACAATCTTTCAAATAGCTTGTTCTTCCTAATATACTTTCTCTCTATGTACTTTATATCGTATTGCCATATGATATGTTAATAAATAAACGATAGATTTAGTATGTCACACGAATAAAGTTAGATTTAGAAGTACAAAATATATATCTAAAACAAGCTTACCTAAAAGTTCTGGTATTTAAAAATGGAATTTAAACGAACGGACATGATAAATCGTAGTTTCTTATTCAGCACTTAAACCACTTAGACAAAAGTAACCATCAAGCATATTTAATTTCATGTTAGATACACACATCAATATCTTCAAACATTATCTTCATACTTCAATAAAAACCAGAATGTATAAGGTGCAAAAGGTCAAGTAGTTTTCCGTTAGTATTCATAGTTATCATAGTTAAAATTAATATACGCCCAAGGAATTAAGATTTTTGTATCGTAATCTTAATTTCGTTCATCTACATTGATAACAATCAACCAACCGCTACGTGTATGTATTCTAACTGAAACTAAAATATTTATTTATCGTTACTTTATAATGAACAACATATAAAAACGTTTTCATTAAAAGACAAAGAATATATCTATATCCAATTAATGCAAAGTTTGTTAAATAATTGCTTTCGAAGAGAATAAAATATTTTATAAAAGAGAAAAAATACACGTAGCGATATTTATGATTTTTATCAATATTTCAAATATTCCTTTCGGTATTCATCACTTGTTGGCTCGAAAGTATAGTGTTCTTTGCAAAGCTGGCAACGAATACGACGACGACGTAGAAAATATGGCTCGTTTACGTTGTCACATTACGCCCGGTCATGTAACACAATGTAATTTGTTAGTGAAAACTCTCAGTGAAGAATCAGTCGTTGGATGAATGCACGCGTTTGTTCGTAAACATAAAGCGTGTTCTCGACGAGTGAACGCGACACCGCAGCTCGAATATGTACGCTAATTGCAATACCAGTGTGATATATACCACTTTGAAATGATTTAAAACGTCCTCTCTTTGTTAAGCTCTGGCAATGATCGCGAACAACGTGTCTGACTATCGTTACTTTTAATGCTACGTACCACTTGGCTGCGGCTTGTCGTCTGATTGTGAAGCCCTCGCGATATGCGTTTATTGAGCGATCGCAATCAACGTTTTGAAAAGGTCGCGGCGGGTGCAGGAAGTCGGCCGATTGTCGATCTATCGGCACATTCTTCTCACAGTCGTGTATCCACCAGCAGCGAAGTCACCTTATTCTCAACCTCGATCGCCGAGCGTGCCGAGAACAGCACTGACACTGAACAAACCGTACCGTAACCAGACGGTCCAAAGCGCCGCTCGATAGATCGAAACACGTTCTCGTACTACGGACTAGCGATGGATTCGAGTTTTTATTTTCACTTCGTCTCTTCGTGCCAATCTTACTTTTCTGCTTACGCATACAGTAACACGCATGAACATTCGAATACCACGGTATTCGCAAGATTATTGTCTTATATATATATATATATATATTTTTACAACAACGTTATTCAATTAATTATTTTTTAATATATTAAAAGACTTATTGTAATTAGTAGAAACCTAAATTTTATTTATTTAACGCAACTTTTTACATATTGAGCAGCAAATTAAATAACGTCAGAATTTAAATATGCATATATTAATTATACATATTTTAAATATGTAGATTGTATAGTATAGACATATGTTTTATGTAGAATTAATGTAACTTGCTTCTTATTTGATTTGATGTAAAATCAGATATTGATTAACGTGAAGTTAATCAGTAGTTTTATATATTTCATGTTAAATTTCGACGTTACTTGATTTATCGCTTGTGATGCAAGAAACTGTGCGCAATAGATAAAATGTGTGTTTCTATTAGCTGAAATAAATATTTCGATATAATAAAAAGAAATTTTTTAGAATTTAGCAACGCTGTTATAAACAAATATATGAATCCCAGATACCTAAATATTGATAAGAGTCATTTTATACTCAATTATATTATCGTTGGTATTTTTAACATTATACGTATTAGTATTTAACTTTGCTACGTTCTTTTCGTCATTTTCGTCTCAATTATATTTTTCTTATGAGAAAGGACATCTTCACAGTCTGACCAAACTATGAAAAATGTCTCATGTGTACTTCCTCCTTTCAACTGTATGTTAAACATCTTCTTGAAACATTACAAATTCTTTTTTTGACTAATATGAGAGCAAGATTGAAGTATAAAAATTCGAAGATCGTAGCAAAGTTAAAGACAACATAGAAGAATATTTTAAAATATAACTGGCCCATATTTTGATTTTCTGCTTGTTGTGTCACTTGATGACTAAAAACGAAGTGTTAAATTATAAAACCAACATTCTTAATTCAAATATATATTATTACATTATTTCAACTTTCTCAAAATATTTCTGCCTTCCAATTGCTATTGTTTGTTGTATATATTTCAAAATTTTTGCGGATTTTATTTAAACATTGAAGTCTTTTTACATTTTTTACATAAAATTGTTAAATTAAAATTAATAGTTGAGAGATATGTGTTATTGAACATAGCCGTGCCATGAATATTTTTAAAGGTCATGTGCGTGAGAAAAACATTTTGAAAGAATAGAAACTGATTAACAACAGGTGTAAATCTATTAACATTACACATACATATCTTAACAGAATACTTAGATATGAATATTATTGGATCAGGTATAAGTTCGTTTTCTCAAACTTTCTATTCTTCTTAATGTACGATCTAAGATAAGGAGTACATTCTCCATGCATCAAGAAGATACCTATTATATTATTGTTATAATGTAAATATTAAAATTCAGAGATTTATTGACATTTATTGATAAAATTCAAGACTTTGGAAAAATCAAACAGATGACTGTGTTTCGGTGACTAAATAATGTAAGTAGGTTACATTGCTATTGATGACCTACATACATATGTACAGAACATTTTATTTCGTGCAAACGAGAGAATTAATTGTATAGAAGATGCGTTCCATAAATTCTTTATATATTATAATGGTGCTAAAAATATAATTATAATTATAATAAATAAAAAGCATTATGCGTCAGTAACGAATATACAAATATTAATACGGAAATTTTGATTATCAATCGATTTTTTATTTGCTGAAATTACTTGTCACTAATTCATAAATCCACATTCTACGTGACTGAAGAAAAAATATGTATAGCATACATTGAAATTATAGGATGATGTTTGATAACAGATTTATAAATCGTTGAAATTTTCATTCTTAAATTTGAACTGCGATGTATGCATTTTGGCAATGCATATACTGCACAATAAATATTATTTTTGCAATGATCATATATCTGCAAAATGTTTTTCGAAGCTTCTTTAAATATTTTCTATAAATATTCCTATGTATATTATTTAACTTTCGCGATAAAAACTAAATTTCTTCCATTTCTTTTGAACTTTCAATTTCTTGAATGCATTGTATATTTTCAAAAATAATCACAGGAATAGCTTTCGATCGAATTAATTTTCAATAACTAAAAATAAAATGAAATCAAATGATTAAATTAGATCAAATAAAAGAAGTGAATTCACATTCGACTTATTTCGTTTATTAATGAACTGATATTATCGTTTGATATTATTAATTCTATTATCTATTTGATTTTTAATCATTGTAACTGGCATTGTAGCTGAATTAATTTCAAAATTCTTCAAAACATTCGTACTGGAACATTAACTAGACTACTAACTGGAAGAAAGTGATTAAACATGATTTGAAATGGCTGAATTTTAGCTGAATTTTTGTTTCTATCGAGTTTTTTTTCAAAGAATCTTGTTGATCGGGAAAATATATTCTTATATTTATCATTAACTACATTGCTTTAGCAAGTTTCTGCTAACATTGTGGTAAAATAAACATACTGCGGTCAAGAGCAGCCAGGGCAAAAGGGGAAAAGCATTGCCACTTTCACCGTTTCATAGCTTTTTCAGCATATCTAAAGATCCTACAACGTATACGAACGGAGCCCGTTCATTGTGAAAGTCTGACAAAGACATCTGCTACCTCCAAGTCTGATTATACAAAGGTCCTTTATTTGTTCCAATTTTGTCACACATTGATCCTGTATCCTATACAGTGGCGAAACTTTGGATCAATCAGCTACACCAGTTCTATTTCTGAAAATTCTTTTTATCCTGGGAGTTCGAAAACTAAGAAAGATAATTCCCAAATATTTACAATATACCTTCTTTTCTTTTTAAATGCGTAATGGATTTTATTTCAAATTAACAAGGAACTCTTATTTGAGAAGCATTAAATCGTTGGTTTTGTTAAATCTAAATTAGATCATTGAGTATATTGCAGATTTTAAATATGCAGAGAAAAAAACAATAATATCAGTAATATGTAGAATGTAGGTTTACATAGAATTTGGAACAAAACGAAAATACAACCAAAGCAATTTTTTTATAGCCGATAATTATGGTTATAAGTGATTAGAATGATTATACCTTATCATCATGTGAAATTTATTATATAAAGGGCTAATGCTAAAATAATAATAATTAATTATATGTATAATAATAATTACACATGAGCTGTGATAATAATAATTAATTACACATGAGTAGTTTTCCTTCTAATAGAGATGAACGATGATCCACTTTCCGAGGCAAATATTTAAATACCTGATTTGCCGCGCATTTTTAGTTGTAATTAAATTACAGTAGTAGATGTTCGTATGAGACAAAATCGAGATTAACAAGTGATATACCATATTACATACTAATCGATTTGTCTTTTCTAGGCTTCGTACTTGCTCCGTGAGCTTGCCATATTTTAAGCACCGATTACATTCAAGACTTGCTCGTTAACGCACTTTACACTGTTCGCAAGACAAAATCGTTTACTTACTTTCTAATTAAGTGACCATCTTTACGATATTTCGGATTGTATTCGTTTTCTATTATTAAAAGCCGAAACACTGGTAGCACCAACGAAAGGTGCATTGTTCCTAGATTAATTTGAACAAACTAACAATAAACATGTTGAATGACAACACGTCCTTTTCTTCTTGTAAAAATTGAGTTAAATGGATTTTAGAAACAATTTGATATCTCATTGGAATCCTTTGCAGCCACAATATATAGGAAAATATGTAACTATCGAAAACATATCGTGAGTACTTGAGGGAACTAAGATCTATTTGACGATTATTTTTCTCGTACAGTATAAGAGTTTGTAATATAATAATAGGACGTGAGATAGTGAAAAGAGAGAGAAAGAAAAAGTGAGAGAGAGAAGGTACGTATACTTATATTGTGGATGAAAAGGAAGCTTAAGACAAATACTAAATAATAATAAAAAATTATCGCTTAAAGAAAAATTTACACGCAAAACAATAATAAACGCATTGATTCGAGAGTAAAACATAGCGACGGGCGAATTAAGAATTCGCAAGGTACGACGCATGACTTTACTGATAATTATAATGACGCACTATTGTGAAATGAATTCATAGGATTTTACAAATCCATTGTTAAGCTCTAGGGCTCATTAAAACATTTCTTAATTATTTCGTAATATGTTTTAGTAAGAATTCAAATAAAACGTATTTCGCTTTCATCATTTATCGATAAATAGTGACATCGATAACTACATTTTTTATACCTAAATAAAGCCAAACGATGTCGATTTCACGTCATAAGAAATAGTGAATGCCTTTGATTGATATTAATATCGCACGGGCCCACGAACGGCAGGTACTTATGTCGCGGTCAGTTAAGTCACCAAAACTTTTTTATTTTGCATATGTTGAATTACTTCAAAATGTATAGTCCAATTTATCGATTAACGATATGCATAATTAAATTGCTACACACACACAGGAACCAAACCATAAATTTCGAGTTACTCGTAGAATTTGTTAGATAGGTAAGGAATTTTAATAATTGAACAAAACATACAGGTATAGTTTCAGTAGTATTTATATATAGCCCAGTCTTACAAAAAAGTGACCGTATCGTTCCAAGGGACGGGCAAACATTGCTCACCTGCGTTAAAACTAACAATAGATGTACTGTCAGTTCAAAGTTTTCATTTCACTGAGAAAGTAGGTATATAATATTACGATATTATAAGCACAATAATTAAAAATTAAACTATTAAATTCAAATACAAATCCTACTTTCACTCTCCTATATTTTACTTCCATTTTTATTTATGAAAATCAAAGCGGACATGTTTCTGTTTTTCCTGATTTATATATATATATATATATAATGTTATGTGACCACCTTTTAAATTGCCTCAATTGCCATTGTGGCAACGTCTCAATATTCGCAGGCCTCTCGGGACGAAGGGAACTTCAGTTTGATCACGTTTGTCTGAGCATTCTTCGAGCCCGAGTATTGGCTTAAGTTTTAAAGTAGACGAGCCATAGCTAATTTCAATCGGTGCTGATGCATAAGTGGCAATAGGCTGGGGCTGCTTGTTGGTGGCTTTTGGATGTTGAAGTCAACGGAGATTGGCGCATCACATGGCATACTTGCGCGTCCATTCACGTGCCAATTCATTATACTTCTCCCTGTCAGTTTTATATAACCTTGCTATCTCTGGTACCAGCGGGTCATCTGGATTTGGATCGCAGAGCAAGGAGCATATTGATAGTAAGACTAAAAAAGCAACAAAGAATTTTCTCTCTTAAAGACTATCTTAAAACTTTAGGTTTCATGAAAATTTTATTTCATTAGTTTTATGTTCACATTGTGTTCAAAAGTTTGTACATACCCTTTGATATGGTAAGTGCTGGGGACCATTGCGATCTTAAAATGTCCAAACAAATACTTCCATTACTGTTGATATTTGGATGATAAATTCTGGTTGTAAAAGCAACCTGCATATATACATAAAGAATTAATATGCCTCTTGTATATTGTTATGGAAGAAGTTATTGAAAAAGTAATTAACATACCTTGGGTGGTTTGAATGGATAATCTGTGGGGAAATGAATTGTAAGGAAAAACACTCCTCCTTGGTATGGACTGTCAGGCTGAAAATAACATTAAAAATAACTCCTAATTATGTGATAGTATTTAATTGTAAATAATTTGAACATATATAGTGTAGCTTTTATTTATATTCATAATAAAAGATTTTATTTAAATTATATTTAATAAAGTTAAATTATGAATTAGTTTGCAATATTAATATTAATAAAAAGTAGTAAACATAATTATTCTAAATGCAAAAACCAAATAATAAGTATATTATACAACTATCATATTATAATAGGATGATATGACTTAACAGAATTAGAGGTGATTCATAAAATCTTGTTGGATCATCATAGTAAAGATAACATGCATTAAGTTTTATATTTTTAAGTAGAATTGTTAGTCATAAGTAGCATAATATGGGTTTCATTATTTTAGAAGTTACCTTTAAGTATCAGAGTGAAAGCGAAGATACTTGAAAATAATACTCACAAATTATATTTATATGTTCATTAATAATTCTAAGAGAGTATGTATTTTTAAGTTAATAAATATTAATCTAATTAATTCAGAAATAGTATTAAGATCATTATATACTTACTGGTCCCATAATAGTTGCTTGCCAATGGAATACTGAAATCAATTACACGATTAGATGTATAAATTACAGTTCACTACAAATCATAATTGATCATCATAAAAATTAAAGAACAATTAATATATAATTATAGCAACATCAAAAAATTATATAGTTTGTAAAAATGAGCAAAAGTAATGAAAAAATAACTCCAGTTACCTTTGATAATAATTAATATATATCTTTTAGAAAAACAAATGCAACAATGTGCTTTCAGATAAAGTATGATAACATTTATACTAGTGATGCAGGCAAATTATTATTTGCCAATTTCTAGTTGAAGCACATGCAGAAACAAATACTATCAAAGAACTTACAATCGTCTCCCACAGGACCAGCGGAGCATTGCGCAGGTGGATCTCTACCAAGGTCCTGAAGTTCCTAAATATACCAATAAATTTTAATAACATAAATAAAGAGTTTCTCTGAGGAATATGCGTATAAAATATAAATAAAGTTATAATTACAAATAATTCGTATTTTATATATAATAATTCATATTTCTAATATATAACTTATTCTACTTATTCTTTGTTTTCATGTTGAAGAATTTTTTATTTTTTAAACTAATTATTTTCGGAAAATAATACATTCTACTAATAACATAATCTTCATACAGTGCATGATGAAATTTTGAGTTCTACGATGTATATATCTATAGATGTATAGATTATATGTGAAACATGTGTAAACAAAGTATTCTAGAACATTCTTACATACATGTATACAGGATGTTTCATTTTTATGCTGCCAAATGGTGTCAGCACGTTCTATGATTAAAAATAAGACAAAAATGTTATATAAACATAGTTATAAATGCTCAATTACAAAGTTATAACAAAGATACCAAAATTATAAATAACTGGTTTCTTGTTTGATTTTGTATGGAACAACCTCATAGGTCAATTTAGTATTTACAAGAACAGACAAAACTTTGAACAAGAACTTTAGTAAACATGGTTAACCATGAGAATTCAGATCAACCAACAAAGAAAATTCAGTCATTTATAAATTTGGCATCTTTATTCTAACTTTGTAATAAGACATGTACAATCCTATGTTTATATAACATCTTTTTTCTTATTTTTAATCATAGAATATAGTGACATTACTTGATGGGATAAAAGTGAAACAGCCTGTATACCTGTACATATTATAAGAATCAAATAAATTAGAAGATTTTATATAATATACAATCCATAAATATACAATATAATTTAATCATTTATATCATATACTTTGAAAAACTTGAACTTCTTTATACACAAGATTATCATCCAAAGATACTATAATAGTAGTATTATAATATAAGATAAAATAATGTAAAGTATCAATACAGATATTAAAATATAGCCATAAAGTTATAGTGAAGTTATAACAATTAGGAGGATTAATTCAAATGAATACTACCTAATGATATGATAAAACAAAGTACGACTACGGATTTAAATACCTGAAGAACTTGTTACACAAATAATCGTAATAAGCATATGGTTACAGAATCAAAGCTAAGGAAATAAATGACATATCACTTTGTACTCAATATGATTACTCATTATGATTACAATATATTATATGATTACTCATAGAACAATGCATCCAGAACTTTCTATTTTTTGTCCTGCCACAGTGAATAATGGTTCGGTTAAAAAATATTATAACAACTGAGAGGTCAAATTGTTGGTAGGCATTACAAAAAGTATATCAATCTCTAAATGATTCACTTTATCCAACTAATGTGTGCTACAGTCACATGGTGAAAATTATATTGAGCTATGGTACAAATAAGTGATGGATCACTTAGAAAATTTCTAATGCTATTTCTATCCACAAATGGAATATGAATGCTCTAATGAAATTTTCATAATTTCTATGTTATCTATAGTTTCATGCATATATGTATATATGAGTAAACATATATGTATACATAGATGTATGTAATGCACGGTTTTACGTTACTTCCGGCAATTTATCGGCTAGCCACTTAAAATTTTTTCAGATTTTCACTGTCACCGTAGCTACGTCCACTGGCACAAAGTGGCACTGTGCAACGTGCGTAATGCACTATGTCGACATAAACGGGTACGCAAGTAAATCAAAGCACAACCGAAGAATGCAAAAAAAGGGGAAAAGCCAACATGATTTTCAATGCTGGCTCACATTGCTTCACTCCAAAATCGTTAAGGGCGTTCAACCGCATTCGACACACATCACATCAACAACCGATTGTCTTTGTACAATATGAACACCTCTGATCATTCACGTACCTTATTAATTCGTTTTAAAGCCATTTGTCGAACTGTATATTGATATTAACCGGCTGAAAATCAGACAGCGATAGCCGCTAGCCGAAGATCTTTGATTAGGGATTGCAAGATGGCTGCCTTCTAAACGTAGCCTTACCACGTTGGTCAAATCAGTATCCGTCAGCTATTTTTGCACCTTCTCCTCCATATTTAACCAAAGTATTTGTGATTGTACTTATGATTATTTTAACAGATAAATTTTATAGTGGAAACATTTTAATACAAAATAATATTATTATGTTTTCTTTTACACCTTTTATTGTGAAATTAAGCCAGAGACTTCACGGATTTCCTTTTATCGGCAACTAGTGGATTTTTAACATTATACTATCATTTCTCGGTAGATGTCGTGATGAGAGGTACAAATGATTGGCCAATACGCGTGATTAAACGAATTCTGCTTTTAGTATTTATGTACTGTATATATTGTACTATATATGTGTATATATACATTGCCTTTGATACTAATTCTAAGTATTTACATCAGTTTAACAATGATCATATAAATTTGAAATATATCCTATTCAGTTATCAAGTTAGGCCGTTTCCTTTCTTAAGAGGTATAGTAACTAACCTAAAATAATTAAATCTATATTTCGGAACAATTAAACCGAAATACAAAGAAGATAAATGGGGGAAAAATTGTTAATTACTATATAAATTATACACTTCGTGTGTTTATCTAAGTATGACATCACCTGTTCCAAGAAAATATTTTTCTCACTACATACATATATATACCTGATTAATAATGATGTATATGGCAAAACAAAACAAACTACGTTGATCCCAATTATAACACTAGGTTAGATAAGATAGATAAAATTAACAAGTCATATTGAAATATCAATACACATCTTAATATTATTGAATGTGAAATACATATATTTCACAATATCCTATCATTATGACTGACAATAAAAGAAAAATAGCAGGTTGTACATGCATTCAACAAAAGTTGCACAGGCAACAACGGAGAGATCAATGCAAAAGGAAGAGACAAACATTCGTATATAATCCAGAGGAGGAAATGTGGCATGAACCGTATTTAAGGGACTTACGCAAAGAATTTTCAGATGTGTCTATATTGTGCGATTCGAAGATTGAATTGCCATGGAAGGATATCGCGTTACCAGCAGCCGGCATGAAAATTCGTCAAGAAGTTTCGTTAACTCCTTTGAACGATCGTAATGGACAAACAGATGACACAGATGTTGACAAAGAACCAGTGGAAAAAGAATCTCTGGGAACTATGCTTTTACCATGGAAAGATTTGATTATTACGGAAACCTTACCATCAAAACAAGACAGCCCCGATAGTTGTGATTCTACATTAGAAATACCATGGAGTGATCTTGTACTCGAGAAGCCAATGGATATACAGCCAGTGCAGGAAGAAGCTTGCGTTACTGACGATGTCGAAATTCCATGGAATGACATTTTAATACCGCGAAATATAGTGATCGAATCACAAAAGAAGAAACATCCATCTTCAAAGTATCCACCTCGCTCATTAGTAGGCACGAAGGGTATTAAATGCTGTTGTGTCAGTGTTGGATGCAAATTGTAGAATGAATTTTACAAGTTGTAAATAATTTATACATTTCCGATAAAATACTGAAATATAAACTTTTATTAGGTTATATTTTTTAAATACTTTGGTTTTATTTACTTTTAATGTTCCATATTTTCTTTAAAAATACATCAAATTTGTCGAATTTCGGTAGAAATTTTTATATTATGAAAAATTTATCTAGTTTCAAGAAGTACAATGAAATTATTTCATATTATAAATTACGCTATATATTTTATAGGATTCTAAAAATTAATACACATACATATAAATCAAAAACTCGGAGATTAACTTCTAGGAATTATCCCATATTTAGAAATTTATATACGTACAATATACGTATACGTATAAAAAGTATATATCAGATTGCGCAAGTCCTTACAACTACAAGGTCGTTCGGAATCTTTCTCATTAGGTTTATTTTTAACTGATCGAAGACGTTTAACACGTGGTTTATATCACCATACGGAAATACATATAATGTATTGATACAGAATAAAAATAATATTTTTATCAAATATGTGTACATTTTTTCTTGCTTTGTTTATATATGTTGATAAATACAAAATAGTATACACATAAAGACTGTTAACAAAGGTAAAAAAATTTGTCGTCATTTACATTACCGACATACATACATTACCGACGGAAGTCAAGTTGCGATTCAAATACATAAGTTGCCTGATGGCGCTAGTGTAACGAAACGTTGGATAGCCATGATTATTATTTGCTTGATGTTCGTGATTGGCGGCAGTCGGCACTTGCCAGTGGACGCGAACGGTGGTTTGTTCGTATTGTAGTTAAGTCGACAGCTGCACATGAAAATGGCGTAGTAAGGTGGTATAATGCCGTAATTCTGATCGCATAAATGTACCGCGAGAAGTTTTGAACAGCGAACAGGGATTTACCACTTGACTTTTCAAGCATCTGTAACGATACCGTCCAGTCGAGAGCATTGTGATGAATTTAATAGCTCCGCTTATTCTAATAGCAGCGTGAAATGTGTATTGTGTGTTGGTGACTTGTACTGTGATTTGACAACGCATGTGATCGAGTTCCTCGTAACGTTTTGAAGTTCGCATGGAAGTGTACAGGCTCGATTAAGCTAACGTGATTAGATCTTCACGAGGAAAACACAAAAATGGCACTTATACTTGAGAGAAATCGTGAATTTTTCCTCGTGACAGCTTGACGACCTCGACTCCAGACGAGTTCAAGATGGCGCCACCGGCATTTTGACACTTGCACAAGATTCGTCAGCTGGATTTTACAACCGTTCCGAGCTTCGATTATTATGAGCAGAGAATTTTACGTTCCTTGTACACCTTACACTTATCAGGTAGGTGAATTATCGCTTGTCATTTTTCGTGATAATTGCACGGTGACACAATGTGTCCGGTAACCACTGCTTCCTGCATCGCCATGTCCTCCCAATCGAGTATGTATGTACTCCAAATTGTTAATTTCTTTCGATAACCTGAAGCATTTTCTTTTTCATTTTTCCTAAATAATATTCTGTACTGAAAAATTTATCTACCGTAGATGTTTTGGAAATGAATGCGTTTGATACAATTCGACAGAAATTATACTCTGTTGCTGATATAGATAATAGTGATAGTTACTTCTTGGTAATGTCGTATAGGCTCGTTTGATACAAACTGTCATAATCACGTGAAATTTAGGCGAAACAGTGCATAATAAGATATCACTCGTGTATAATATACGTAACTCGATGTACCACGACTTTTTTTTTTGGTTAGTTTCGTTTGAAAGTACATACATGAGATAGTGTCTTGTAACATAGCAATTCACCGATTGCTATTTAAATGTTGAAGTTGTAATCAGAGCGAAGGAAAACATCGAAGGTGATGTCAACGAAAAAGTGACGGTCGATAAAAACCGACGGGTAATGTCAAATCGCACGATGTGAAAATTGACAAGTAACAAGGTCTACGCCTAGTTTTCGTGTACCTCTTCGTGGATTTTTTGACTTTCACTATGAGTGATGGGCCATCATCGGAAAACGTGGCGGAAAATAACGCCTCCATGGCGAACAACGGGGGGGAATTATGCTCGCAGAGTTCCATTGACAAACGTATTAAAGATATGAGTCTGTCTATCGTGAGTAACATAACCAAGAAGGTGAGTGAGACCTTAAACTTGGATGCTTGACACTCAGAAAATTCTATGTTTACTTTTAATAAATTTGATATTCTTATAAATAAATAATTCTCCTTTTTGCGAATGTACTTTAACCTTGTTTGCATTAGTCGTAATCTTTTATGAATTTATTATAATATCGTTTGTAGTTCGGTTACTTAAGTACAAAGCTATTATTTATCTTTAAGAATGTTTCCAGTTTATATGTTTTACTTTTGTATTATTTTATTTTATTATAAATGTACGATATCTTTAAATTATTTTATTAATTATACATATGTGTATGTGATTTTCTTAATTTGCTGCCTTATATTTGTTATACTGTATTGTGAGTATTTTTAAAGAGAAATTTAATATAATCGGTCTGTAATAATTTATTTACAAATTCGAATGCCGTTTAGATTAACTAGCAAAGAAAGTGTTATTTATTCAAGTTATTAGTCTTATTTATTTTTATCATTAAATAATTCCATATCTAAGGTCGCATCGAAAAATGTATTTAATAATTTTATTTCAATATTAACGTTACTACTTGGTTAAGTTTATGAAAAATAATTATCTCTATGCAAGATTCTATTAGAAAGTAAAATATCCATATAAGTTATATTAATGTACAAAGCAGCAAATGTAGAAATATCATCCGTATCCAAATGTTAAATCAGTAATCACTAATAACATTCGCATAATAAAAAAATTGCGAACGAACTGTTCTGTTGCATGCACTTGTTAATTTGGTTTAATTTAATTTCTCGTTCCGGCTTGTATAATTTTCGGGTAAACAAAATGTTTTTGAGCATTTATATTTATTTAACAATTTGAATGTCTCACGTGCCGCGACATTTCGTTTTGCTTTTCAACGAAACCTCGTTTAGCGATCATAACGAACAGATCAGATTGAAGCTACCGAATGCCGCTTCCTACCTGAAACGTTTGATAAGATTGAAAAATGGAGGAAAACTCGAATCTGAGAGGGAAATGATCGATGGCGCTTCTGAAGTATCCGAAATCACGGAAAGTATGTTAACTCACGTGATGCTAGAAGTCTCGAGTGGTAAATTATTATTATATTTGGTCGTTAACCTAAGCGTATTCCATAAAAGAATTTATCTTCCATGGACGGCAAAGCTTTCGTTCCTCTTCTTCGTAAAGCATTTAATCTTTAGTTTAAATTAACAATCAAACAAAATTTTATGATAAGTTAAATGTTGTCTTCTTGCAGGCGGCCTGTTTTTATATTTCTTAAAATATAAAACTTATATTTTCTTTTCTAGACTTTAATATCCTTTGCATGGAACTTAAGTTTACACAAGTAGGTAGAAAGTTTTAGTTAAACTCTTTCTTGTTATGCGTGTGAAGACAACGAAGATCTTGTGGAAAATGTCCTCAACTAGTTTCTTTATTTTTATTTTTACATCATTTAAACGTCATATTAAAATTGCATAGGATCTTATCTTTGATATCTATCTTCAGGTAAATTGAAACGTTTTCGGATTATCATTAGGGGTTGCTTTATTTGTTATCGTTATAGATATGTGGAGAACTTTTCCCGTAAGAAATATTTTATTCGTCATATAAATAGATACTCTATTACAGTATCAAAAATACATTAAAGGCGATACTGTCACAATTTTTACAATTTTTACCATAAAATAATTCATTCGGAATAATTCACGTTAATTTATAGGACACACCCAGCGTACAGTTTTAATAAACACGATTTAACAATATCAAAATAATATGTCTATAGTAACAAACTAATACTATTGAAATTAATCACTAAATAGCGTGCGTTAATAAAGCAACGACTATTATTCAATTTCTCTTTCTCCACATCCTATAGTCATTCAATTTATTAATGATAACTGTGTGTTCCGCATATAAGCGAGTACTTTCACGATCTTTGCTACTCAGTGTCATTTCAAAATTGAAAATTTCTGTCTGGAAATTCATTTATCGATATAAAATTAAATATTGATAGTTGTCGTGTTTATATCTACCTGTATAAAACTGTTGACGAGTTGCAATTTGTTAGTGTCGATCAATGAACAGGATATACCGGCAGACAGGGATTCGGTCGACTGGCCGGAAAGTCATGTGGTCGAAACAAGGTGGTACGAAACTCCCAGTGACCCTTCGAATCCTGAAGGACCTTCCACCTCCACCGTGCACACGGACGACAATACAAGTATTTTCAATCGTTGATTACGATGGTAGAGTAGGGTTGACCCCCTCATGCGGGTTTATTGATTCTCCTATAGAGATTTTTGTGTTTAATGATTCATACATTAGCTCCCTTATGGCTTTTATTCTTTTGTTATTCTGCTTTTATTAGGTTACTACGGAAATATATTGTAGATGTTTTCTATATTCGAGAAGAAAGCAACCATAATGAATTTATTGAAAGATCGTCGATGTATTGATTTATTTTCAATAAAACATTCTCGGAAGAATTCATCGTCAAATTACATTGTTCGATATTTATTCTGTATAACACGTAGATATTCTAGAATTTATTGGATAAATTTCAGTTAAATTCATAAGATTACAAAATATACTGAATGAGCTGTTGTACAAATGCGTCTATATAAAATATATAAAATTATAACACACATTTTTACATACATCGCACGTAAATACAATTTCAATTGCGTTTCGCGTTTATTTAACAAATTATCATTCTTCATTTTTTAAGCAAAACAAAAATTGACACGGCATACATAAACGCATTAATCCATACATATATGTTTTCTTTTCAATGTTCGTTTGTCTCGTAATCTTTTTACATTTCGAGATTAGTGACCATCATTTCCACTTAAATGAATTTCTCTCATGTTTCCTTCTTTTCTAATTCTCTTTCCATCACGGCTTATACGACTTGGAAATCGAGTACGATATAAAGTTCATCGATTCGTGCGTCATGAAATTTAGTCGGGCTTCCTTGCAGGCGAATACCCGGCGGTCGCTACAGTAGCACAAACTCAACCTGTTCAAACGATTTCAAATTCTGTGACCACCACCGAAGCGATGACTACAAATGGAGTTTTTGTGAGTGTACTGAACCGCGACGCTGCCGCGGCGAGGAACATTTTGCAGTTTAGGGAAGCCTTGTCTTCGCAGATCGGGTAAATTCGATAATCATTAACCAACGATAAAACTGCAACCAAACTTTAATGTCCTATATGTTTTTCACAAAAGCATTCGAAAAAGAATAGTATTTCTATTAACAATAATTAATTAGAGAAATGTTCCCTCTGAAGACTGAGAAAAATTCTGCCCCGAAATGCTCAATTCTCGAACAGTTCAATTTGACTAAAAGGGGTTTTGAACAGTGTACTTATATTTTGTTTTTTATTTCAAAGAAAAGTAGTTCAGGTTTTCGAGTATTCTGCGAATTGCCATAAAGTTTGAGATGCCACTGAACCGTGTAAACATCGCGTTCAGAAGGACTACAATATTTGTATTCTTTAGATCGCAAGCGGAAAGGCTTAGAGATCAAGAGACTCGAAGCGTTCCGTTGGTCTATATTCAGAGTGAAGATCGTCACGAGCTTTATCTGCAGAGCACCGTAAACGGTGAAAGTGGATTTAGTGGATCGAGTACGATCGGGTAAGCGTTTTGTGAACTCGAAAATTACAGTGTGATTTAAACGATAGTCCGAGTTCGATCGATTATTTAATCCGCGTCGTGAGGTTCCAAACGCGAGCTTCCTTCGTTTCTTGAACCTATGCCATTAGCATTTCTGACCTCGACATAAAATAATACCAACGTTTAATCGTTTCTCATTATAAACAGATATTATAATCTACAAACAATAAAGACACAAATCGTGTAATTAAATTGGCCGGAAACATGTTATCTTATCAGTGTCTTAATTGCTTTAGCCAGAAATTGTAATAAGAATCATTTGTTTTCTACGTTACATGTTACAATTGCAGACATTTTTATCCAGAATGTTAATTTCTACACTATCATTTCTCTTTGTTGCAAGAAATTTGCAAAATGTTAGATTTGCATCGTCCTTTTATAGATTTCACATTTGTATCTGTATTGTTGAATAATGATTTATTGTATATAAGCTATTATGTGTTTAAGACGATAATAATTACAAAGACGAAGCTATTTTGAAGGAAATTAGTAGGATTAGAAATTGTTAATTTTATCTACTTTTCTCTTAAAACTTCTAAGAAATTTCATTTTCCTTTGGAATATAATTACAGGTAGATTTTGTCGAAGTTAACGTTCCAACATCTCGATACACTGAAACTGCACGCGAAACGCATTAATTAGTTGCGGGTGCCGTTTCGAGGTTGTGTTGTAACTCGGTGACTCGTGTCGCGTTGCTTAACGTCGAATGGCCTCACGAATTTCCGATGCGCTCGAGACTACTTACTTGATAGCGTGAGAGCGTGTTATAATCGAACGTGGTGTGTTGAAAATTAAATGAATTATTTAGGTATTAACTTCGTTATATCTACTATATATATGTGTGTATGTGCGCGTGTAGCATTATTTATTAACTATAGATAACAAATTCCATGTATTTGAATGTTGATGTATAATATATGCAGATAATATATAGCTAAGAAGCATAATGGTGTAGGTCAGTTCACTGCTTAGTTTCCATAAAATAGCGTTCTGCGTTTATTATCACAAAACGTTGATTATATTTCTTCAAGTTATAAAGATGTATAGTGGCAGAGAATAATTTAATTGATCATAAAACCAACGATAAACTTTGAAGTTAAAATACGTAACTGTATTCAGGTTCTGAAATTCTTGACTTGCGCTATTATGATTTTCAATCTACCATGAGTTCTGTATAGCGACTGGTTCGATACTGAGGCAGGCAGTAAGCGATGAATAGGGTGACTCCGAAATTGTGGTGCACACGTGCAACACGTGAAAACGAATCGAATATTTTTCACATAAATTTATTTTTATTTCCTTTCACATAAACATACAATAACATTTCAAGCCTCGAATCACTTTATCTAACTATCATTAATTATCGCTGATCATCAACAGCACATCTGGTGTGCGAAACGCGCGCGTCCCTTTAAAATTGATCCGAGCTCGTTACTCGATCTAATATTTGCGGTGAAACACGTTGCACGCGCAATATTTTCTTGTTTTGCTTTGGTTTTCGCGTGCGCATGTTTCGTAGCGCACTCGCAAGCCGCAGGGCACGCCGAAGCGCAAGGATATCGAGTGTATAACTACGCGGAGTGGCATGACTATCGAGTGGAAGATTGTGGCGCATCGTGCGGCTCTCCTCGGTAAACCTATTCGCGTGCTAACCGCGCTAAAAAATTGGTAACGGTATCGTTATTGTGGTCGGTTTGCATTCGTTGAACGTTGCCGATACTCTCGGTAGAACGTCGCATCGTCGGAAACAGTTTCAACCGGTAGATCGTCTTTACTCTTATTAACCGAGCCGAACGACACAGACGAGTGAACTTTAAGAGGCGATTGGTCTGTGACGCGAATTTTTTTCGTTCGAAATTGGTTAGCGGTATATTTGGGATTAGAAAATAAAAGTTCGTAGAAAAAAATTGTGCAAATGAAAGTTGATCTGTAGTGAAAATTATTTCCTTAATTTTTCACTGATTTTTGAATACTGGAACAGCCAGTCGCTAACGTGTACCTATAGTGGCTCACGAAAGTATTCGAATATCTTTAGAAGGCTTTTGCGAATATATTGCGTATTTTATACGAAACATTTTGAAGTTCGAATAGCGCTGTAACGAGGCTCGATAATCATGATTGTATCGGTACAGTTGGAGAAAAATCTAAGAGTGTACATAGAAACTACGAGATATTTAGTGCAAGTATCGTATAGATCACAAAGATGCTGTTTAAACACCATTGTATTAATAGGCCGTAATATTCAGTAGAAGCATTTTTAACATTTAATATATTCTTATGATATCTGTTCTTGCTGTATCCTAATTTTTTATCGAACGTATGTTCACAGTAAATATTCTGTAATTTCTATATTCATTTTCCGATTGATTTCAAGTGTTGCCAATATCTTCGTTACAACACTACTGAAATTTCAAGATGTTTTATATAACACACAATAGGAACACGATATTCTACAAACTTCTACATGCATCTTCAGTAATAAATAAAGACTGCCACTTTGTACTTGATTCTGGTCGTTTATCTTTATTGTTTCATTGTATTTTAATGACGTTGATATACGTGATTCATTCCTCCTTTTAAGTAATAATTCAGGCTAGAAATAATTTATATTTATATGCATCGAATCAACAAAAGAATAAGCATATATTTTCTGTTCTTAAAAGACCCATTATCCTACATTTCCTGGTATTTTTTCGATTTTCCTCAAGTAACAGCGCACGGTTCCGTAAACCAGATTAACCCTATTCGAGGTGCAATTCATTGTTAGTTCCAGTTATGCTTTCGTAGGTCCGATTAACATAATGTCATCAAATTCTGCGAACCACTCGGATCATTCTAACGGTGGCACACTTGCTATTCTCTTAAATTTTTAAGTCTGTCGTTCTAAAAAAAAAAAAGAAAAAAAAAGAAAAAAGGGGAAAAAGGAACAGTTTACAATGCATATGCTATTTACTCTGCTTTCGATCTCTACATTTCTTATCTAATCTTCACATAATTTAAAAGTAGAGCAGTTAAACGTGTAGTGTTTTGCACAAGTTCTAGCGCGTATTGCAGTAAGAATATATATTTTTTCAATAACTGAAAACTAATAGAATTTGTACATATTTGTCTAGCCGAGCCACTATCGGATCGGTTTAAACGAGAAAGATAATAAGGGAACAGATGTAAAACGTATAATTAATTTTTTTTGTAGAAGTTATTTCTAATTTTGAATATAGAGAAAAAATACATAGATTAAACCGTATTGTGGTGGAACGTCAATTATAATACATAGAAAGAACTGTGTTAGAGGATCAGTCGTTTGTTCAAGAGATTTAGCATACTACGTATCAAGTATTAATTATAAATACCGGTTAAGTACTAATTGTAGATGTTACATGTCCATTTGGCGTTTAATTAAAACTGTACATTTCTAGTTATTTTGATCAATCTGTACAATCTATAAGGAACAAATTGTCCAGACGTTTCTAGTTGAGGATAGAATAAAAGTAGGAGAAGTCAAAAGCACGTCTGGCGTATGAAAGGCAATGGAAAGGAAATCTAAGATCCTTGCACGAAGTGAAATGATTTGTCGAGGTGATTTCACGAAGGAAACATTGCATCTATTCTACCATCGTTACGCCGCGGTATGGAGCCGAGCCAATCGATTTTCATGTAGCGTACCATTTCTCCTTTGGTTTCCTGATTTACAATTTGACTGATCGAATCAACCGTGTAACGCGTAATGAAAATATGAAATTACAATTAATCTGCTTCCGAATGCAATAAGGAAGGAGTTACAGGATCATTAGAAACTTGACATCCTGGATGGAGCATCGTTCGTTTCATACATTCGCTATTATTCTGCATTGCAACAAAATCTCAACTACGTATCGTGTTTTATTTCTTCTATTTCTCCACTGCAAAACTACTTCTTATATCGCAACATCTGTATGAGATTCATATTTTTACAACCGACCACGTCAATTATATATATATTTGTCTACCTTGCAATTTAAAATTAAATAAATTAAACTAAAATTAAATTACTATCAAAGTATCGAATAATAAGTATCGCGGATAAGTGTCGAAATACTTTCATGAGCATTTTCACACGTACGTGTATGTACACACTTGAAGTAACGAAATATAGTATAAAATGAAAGATACAAAACCTTTTCCTGTACTTAATGACGATCTATTTAATAAGGAACTTTGTCGGTTGTTATTGTACGAATCGATACCCGTTTCTGTTTCCATACAATGCATCTTTTATTCGGATCGTACAGATCATTGGGCCGAATTCTTTCTTTTCACCGGTCGAAGGAGCAATTAACGGAGAGAATGATTCACGATGTATGCACGTGAACTCGTTTCCTCGTGTTTTCGATTTTGCAACGCGCAAACCGATCGACAGTATGGACGAATTCAGTTTCTATCGAAACGCATTGGCTTTATTATATTCAGACAGTGAAGTGTAACTGAACGAGTTTTGCTAGTAACGCGAGGTGCCAGACTTTCACGAGTATGCGTTTTGCTCACTGGATCGTACGGAGATCCTATTTGATTACAGGCTGCGTTCGACCGAGCCGTGGTTACGTCTGATCGTGACTCATTCGTTTCGTACGCTTGTGTACACCAAGTACATTTGTATCTATCGGTCACCTCATTTGAGAAAGTCGTGTGGGGTAATGCATATTGAAATATTAATTTCATCTGTTATTTATAGAGTTCTTTGTCTCTGGTCACGGGGAAGAACGTGTATTGTGTGTTTCGTGAAACATTGTACGAGCACGAATGAGGGGAAAGAAAGAATATCAGCTTTGCCTTATTTTGTGTTATCTAGGATTTTACGATTTAATTTGTTAACACGTTGAGTACGCAAAGCTTATCGACAGTGAGACTGAATAAATCGGAGAAAATCAAATATAGGAGCAGTAGGAGCAGCTGTCGAAATCGTATGACGTGTAATTGCTTTTACGTACACTTGCGAAGATAAAGTAATCAGACAGATAATGTAGTGAGGCTAAACCGACTATTAAAACTAGGTCTATGCTAGAGTTCCTAGTCGCGCGTAAATCTATAATTTTCGTGTTATCGTTGCTAAGAGGGTTACTGATAATACCATGGTACAAAGTATTATGCAAAACTTGTTATACAACGGGTGAATGATATTTCTCTCTCGAAGAAAGTCAAAAACTCAGTACAAATTGTATATTTTGCAAACAAATCATTCGAACTCCACAAACTGTTCCACAGCAAATCTACGAACATTCTGATATAAAATAACATAATATTATGATATACCATAATTCTTACAAAATATTACGCGTTATTCATTTCGGCTATCTTTGCAGTCTTAGTGTCAAATAACCCGAAATAACAAAGTATCAAAGCTATCACGCTTCGCCAGTGCTAGACGTATCTGTATATGAAAAATGCCGTATAAGGGCAACAAATGACAAAACGCTGACATTCTCCGGGCACCAGTCTCCCGATAAAGAACCTCACTTTCTCCGTGTAGGTACTGATTATGCAAGCAGAAATTCGAGCAACGGAGAAATTTCTCTCGTTTAAAACTGCGTGCTTGCGGTTACACGAGCCGAGTTCGCTTCTCCTTCCGACCACCTACTTCTCGTTACAGATTCTTCGACTCTAATGAAGGGGTAAATCGTGCTTTGCCGTTGGAATAACTTTGGCGATTTGTCAGGGAGGCAGGTGCATCCTGGCACGGAATATGGATTCGTTGGTCGGTCGATTGTGTGGTACGGTTATAGAGAACCAGGGTAGTTATATAGTCGTGTACGGGCGACTGTGGCGTGCCGATAAGCTTTGCAAAATTTTCGATTACGGAAGAACGAACGGCTAACCGCTGTCTCGTGATCCTGGCTCGCGTATTCTAGTTAAGAATTTTGCCGACTGCAACCAATGCGGAACTCGCGACCGGGGTTCTGCGCCGAATCGTGATGGCAAGTATCTGGATGGAACTGTGGTTATAGCGAGATGATGAATTGGCAAGATACGTTGATGGTCTAGGAAGTCATTAAGCAGGAGGTTAACGCGTTCATTGGCGATCTGGTTTTCATTAATGTCTGTGTTATTAGGTTGTAACACGTGAAAATGTAACCGATGTTGGAAACAGTTGATCGATGATTACCAGATTTTAAATGATTTAGAAAAGAGTGTTATTTCAATGTTCTGTTCTGTACTATGTGCCTGCTTTTAAAATCTTCGTGGCTGTTTGTTGTAGTTGTTTGATGTTGGTTTAGGCGAGTGGAAGATATGGGTGACTTTAATGAAATTTAGAATAATTATTCTGTGTGAATTTAAACTGTATCACAATGCGTGTGTGCAGTGAAAATATGTCGAGAAATACTTCGGTTTCTGGAAAAGGTTCTATTCGCGAAAGAATCATTTAATGGGTTTTTAAAAAATTTAAATAGATTTGTAAAACAAAAAGTAGGACATTTGAAAAAGTTCCGGTAATTGCAGGGCGATTTGTGGAAAGTTTTTATTGTTTCTTTTTATATCTAAAGAAAACAATAGCAGCAGCATCAGATTGTCAGGAAATGGAGAACATATATCAAGAAAACAAGCTTAATCGATTAATAGTTATGTTTTTATACTTGTGTGTGCCAACGTTATAAATCGCAGAAAATTAGCTCAATTACAATATGCAGTTCTATTAAATTCACCATATTTATAGCGCCGACTCAGATTCAAGACGTATACAGTGAACGTGTTACAAGACAGTGTTACTATCGACGAAGTTGAAGTTTATTAACGTGAAATGTTTGTCATTTGGTATTATAGAATTAATTATTGGCCATAAACCCTTGATGCGATGAATCTAACTTTTTAAGATGAGATCGCTAAAGATTAATAGATGTAGTTAGACGAGTTCCGAATTGGTACACGAAATTAACATTCTCGAGTTGCGTGATTCGTTGTTTCGCTACTGGAATTTTCTCGTCACATTATGTATACACACGTACGGTGTGTCTTACAAACTTTAATCGCGTGTTTCATAGTACGCCATGAAGCGTACACGTGTGTTTGATTTATGATCAATCGTTAACTGAGAATAAAGGAGCATTTTATTTCTAATTATGTCAAGTTTACGTAAGCTTCGAGAAATGGCTAATTATCAGCGCATCGATATTGCATTTACTGCAAAATATTTTAGTCTATATTTATAGCCTGTATATATAGATTAAAATTCTTGTTTATTATGGACTTATAATTATATTTATGATTCGATATAAATTAGCGTATTGTACTGCATAGAAGGATTTATTATTCAATTTATCGGATAATTAAAAAATGTATTCTTCATTAAGTGGACATTCTTTAGTCGATTAAGGGAGTGATGCTGTAATTTAATGCTACTATAATTTATACGTTGCAAATTGATAGGGGCTATATGTTACCCCGATGAGTTATGTTCATTTTTTTTTTAGAAATCAACGTATATTATGTTAGCGTTGTTTATGGGAGACACTGCTGTGTAATTTTATATTTCGTATGTACATGTAATAGATGTGAGGATCGTACGCTAATAACGAAGTGTAGCGTGCAATTCTTTTATTCATTCATTGATTAAATACATGTCATATTTTATACGAAGACGCGTATAAATATATGTTAATATATTTTCCAATCTCGGGAGAGGTCATCAGCAAAACGGTTGATTCACCCTTTCATCATTTATTTAGGATTTTTTTTTTTATCTGTTTCATGATAAACGAGTAATTCGTACAAATATTTCGACATTTAGAAATGTCTAAGAACGGCTTACAAATAGAATAAAACTTATTCTCAATCCTATGATTAGTTTCCGAGACGAAAGTAATATTCTACTTTAGAATTCTAAATATGTAGCCATACGATCAGCGTGGAAACGAGGAGGTTAATCTCATGCATTCTCGGAAGTTCTAGGTACGATTAGCCAGAAATTCCAGCATTCTTTTACAGCGGAGATTTTTGAAATTCAAAAGTTACATTTCGAAAAGAGAAAAATTCTAAATGTCTATGAATTTTTATTTATACGGTAACTTTCTTCGTTTCTTCCATTTCATATCAGTGAAAATAAAATTAAATGAGAATTCGCATACGACATAGCGGCATCAGTGGAATACCAAGGTTTAACAATTTATGCCTTCGATACCAATCAAACACATAATTCGTTATTCCAATATATTACCTTGTTTTTTAATCACTACATTAACATATTACGTATATATTTTAATTATATCAATAGAACGTTACTAAGTAGGCAAGTACATACGTACGTGGTCATTGAAAAATTCGATTTTAGGTTACTAAGAACAGAAATTTCCTTTAATTAATTTACATCGTTGAATTCTATCAAATTCGCATCGTATTTACGAAAAAGGAATATCCAGAATTCGTTTGATAATTTTTCGTTACTATTTTTCCACTCATCTAAATTCCATAATTCTATGAAATTGTAAAAATTCTACGTAATTTTACACAGCGAATCGCGAGTTGATTCCAAATGTGTCGCGTTAAATGTTAAAATAGGAGGGTTTACACGTTCGTCAGGAATTCGATTGTCATCGGATCACATGAGAATTACTATGCTAGTTCTCTCTTATATCGAAGTATATCGAAGTATATCAATTTATCTACTGCTTCTTAATCAACTTTCGAGATTACACTTCGTACGATCTTTTAGCGAGTTGCAAAAAATGATCTTTCTCGAAAATATGGCTCTCGATTCATAAAACTTTGAGAATGCGGTCTGCCTCTTTGATACATAATTTTACGAATCTTATAAGGTGTGAACGTTATTCTTAGTCACGTTCACGTTCACTTTTTTGACACGTCTTTTTTTCGGGCTTATTAAACAGCTTCTATTCCGATTTTCTTAATATGTACGTGCTACAAGGTGATGTAGGTGAGCACACGATACGTCGATGATTAGGTGGGTGGGCATGCGTGCATGCGCATCGAGGGATTTTTTAGTGAGAACCCACGTTGTTCGTTCGTTTCGTAGTTCGTAGGCGTTCATCCGACTCTGTTTTCCGTGGTGTGCGAAGATGTTCGTATGTGACGCGCGTCACGCACGGTTTTACTTATCGCTTTGGAAAGTAAAAGTGCTCGTCCTACGGGTCTTCCACGTATCCGCACGCAACGCACCGCGTCGTAAAGTCCAGACAAAACCACGACGAACGTCTTTCCTTCCGGCCAGTCTGTTCAATCGTCGTCCACGAACGCTAATCTCGCTTATGGAAATGCCCACGCTATCGTATTACGCGATGACGAACGTTTCTCGCTGTGGAATATCGTCGTCGTAATTAATTCGTTGGTAAATCCCACGTTTCAGGCGCTTTGCGTTGGAAGATCCTTTTCTTAGCTTTCTGAGATTTCCTATTTGGTTTATAGATGCTGGCCACAGATGCTGGAGAGTTAAGTAGGATAAAACCAGCGTTTCTGAGTAATTTAACGGAATTACTGATTTAAGAAGCCTATAAGACATGGCGTGTATAGAGGCCGTTAAAATATAACAGTTTAATGCTTCTTATGAAAATATATTTTTATGAGAAATAGCTTATAATAAAGTTTAGAATAAAATGCGTTTATACAAAGTTTATGATAAGAACGAATAAAAAATGTTTAAATTAGCGTAGCTTCCAAAATCGGTAATTTCAGTGTAAAATGTAATTTTGTATCTTTTTGTCGAGATTCTTTGTGAATAATTTTATTTGACAAAGTTCTATAATACATGAAAACTCTGAAATTTTTAAAGAATGATAGAGCTGCAAGGATGGATAATTTAATTACATTGGAACATGTAATTTTGTTATTTGAAAGTTAAAAATAGGAATAATACATATTAAATTATTTCTAATAATTAAATAAATATCGGTTATTGATTTTTCTTTATTTTTGAATTTATCGATTTTTCTACCAAAGCGTAAAACAGTAATGAAATAATGTGAGCGCAAATTTTCTAATATTTATGGCAATATGAGCGACAAATAAACCGTAAAATATGCTTTATTGTTAGATATGCACGTACGATAAAACCGATACAGGAAGAGGTACATAGACACCTATGCGAACCTCCCTATATCCTCCATTGCAGTCATGCGAAATTTATTGTACGATTTATAAGGTTAACTATAAATTTCGCATATGCGATAGCTTCGGGACATTTCTGCTTTCCGTTCCATTGAAATTCTTGGAGGATATAGCTTCACGTTTCTCCCATTATTCATTAAAAGGGGACACTTCTCAGCTGAGAAATTCAAATTGGCAAACATTCAAGTTTTCAACGTGTATTCATAATTAATCATTCTATACATTGAACAGTTCATATCGATCTCCTCATAAAATGAAATACGATTATAATATCTGTTTATCTATTGATTCGTAACACAGTGGGAAGTTCGTACAAATTTCAAACAACTTGTATACTATGCTATCAAAATTGGAGTTGTAGTTAAATTGCAAAAGCTACAGCAAGAAGTCAAAAGAGTAAACATAAATATCAGTGAAAATTTTTTCAGTAAACGAACCGTGCAAAACGGTGGCGTGTAATAAAAGAAATATGAATTTATATTATAGAATTTCTTAAAAGTTAAATATGTACATCTATATTCTTCTATATTTTTAAATATTTTTATTAAAAGGAACTCCACATCTTTAAAATCTTATTTCTAGAATTATTTATGTATTTAAATCTTGTTCCAATCTTTCCATTTATTTTAATTTATTTCTTGAATTTTTCGAATCTATCGTCTGAATAGAGTTTCTTCTTTCTTTTTTTACACTCGATGAGCAATGGTAATAATACATTTTTATCGAATCTTAGGAGTGAAATTAGTAGCATGTCGGGAAACGATCATCTGGAAGTACGTAATCAGAGAATAGGACAGGACGTAACGCCGCAGTTTTTCAGCGGCATGTTAAGTGTAGACAGGGTAATACGCAAGCCAATTTGCCGCAACGATGATGAACCAACTATATACTAACATTTGCTGTTGAAACCGTAATTCTCAATTTGATAGACTTAATAAAGAAACAATCTTTTCTTTTTTTAGTATACGTGTTTTTATTATCTAATATATTTCTTAAAATTTCTTTCTTTTATTAATGATTTATGTTATGTATATCACATTCCTACAATATCCTGATAACACGCAATGCATTAAAAAAGATTTTATATTGCTGGTTATCGAAATAGCATATTTTCTATTATTCCTTATATAATTGCAGGCAATAATTAAGTAAACGAACGTAAATATTTGAACGATTAATTTCCGAATATATAAATGTTCCACGGGATCAGATTATAGTTCTGAATATTGTAGCCTATAGCAAAATATCATTAGAAAGATTAAACAGTTTTACACGTTCATCTATATTTCCCTATATGGAATTACCTATACATTTTTTATTTTTAAAGTTTTTTTTTTTTTTAGTTTATTTTGGTTTTTACAATTTGTCCTGAAGGACATTCGGTAAAGTATTATATCTTATTGGTAAAAAAAATAAAAATAAAATATAGCATGTGGGTGGCTACCCCCAGCGAGGTGCCATATTCGTGTTTGCTAGGTTATATCTTTTATGTTTTATTTTTAAAGTATGCTGTATTTGATAATAAATTGCATTATTCAATAATATTATTAGCAAGATATATCACATATCAAGAATGGCAGACAAAGTTTTATCCGAATTAAACCAGTAACATTGAACCGGTTAACCGAACCAGTATTTTAGTGTAAAGATGTAATTTTTCTGTTTAGTCTGGATAGATTTGCGCATTTTCTGCGCGAATCCTTCCTGTTTATTGTTTCTGCTGTTCTTTGCACAAGTTATTTCCGCCGGTGAGACGTAAAATCTTGCGTGTAACTCATATATGATCGCAGACATATATAAATTCTCCACGGTAATTATGTTGCTTGTAACGAACTTTTTATGAAGTTGAAGATACGTGGAGACAAATATACTTAGATTTCTCTTAAAGGTAGTAAAGTAACAATTGTGTGTCTTTTCAAATAAATTAAGAAGTCAGAATAATAAATATTAATATAATAATCATAATAGTAAATTTTCTATACGATTTATTAACGTATTATATTTTTTGCATTTGTCAAAAAATGGAAAATAGTCAAACAGCTTCGTGAAAAGTAATTTATTGCGTAGCATGTTGTATATTATTGATTTCAGAGACTGATAATATATATTTAAAGCGGAGTCACGTATGTATGTCGAAGTTAATGCCTCGATGTTATTTAAATAATGAATGACAGGAGAGTGTCATTACGATATCGGATCATAATTTGTGACACAGGTTTGATCATTAGTTTTTTACCTTTTATGTTACATTCTACAGGAAGTAGCTGTTACACGTTAAGGTAAAGGTATCGGTGAATAATCCTAAAAAATGTACGCATATATATGTAGGAGATGAAAGAACACCGGAGCCTGTTTTTCGGAATGTTTGAGAAAGTCCCCAATACATTAGTCCAAACTTTTTATTATAGCCGTATTTAAACAATAAAACTGATAAATAGCTGTTCATGAGTTAAGTCAATTATGATTATCCGAGATTTATGACAGTAGGCGTGGGCTCGAAGTGACATAATGGGTCACTGGACGTAGCCACGGTCACAGGAGGCACGTGTACATAACAGAGGTATAAAGTAATTAAATAATTCTCCTTAAAAACAGGGATTGACCTGAGGAATACGGAGAGGAGTATATAAGGCAGTTCCACTTGGACTGAGAGGCAATTCGATAAGTTCGACTAGTACAGGGAACACGTGCGTCTAGTTCAAAATCACACTTGTTATCCCGTTGACCGTGTATTCGTTATCGAACCTAAATTCATCGTCATCGACATCTCGATCACTCAATCATCGATATCACTTGTTAACTTTTGTAATACATTCCCATAAACAAACATCATCTGGTATAAGACAACTATGGACAACTCGCAGCAACACTCATTACACGCCCCGTTTTCCGAGGACCCGACGTATATGTATGTGAAAATTTTAGTACAACAGATACATGTGATTAATGTTTGTACTCGTGACGTAAACTAGCTGTTAATGTTTTTATTCATCAATCTCTTTTTACAAACGTAAATTCGTCGATGTAGGTTTCACTAACTCGCTTCGTCAATTGATTTCGTCTTATATAAATTGCGCAATTTTATCGACAAAAGAAGAATATTAGTTTTAACTTCTTTTAATATGTGACAGTAACGTGATATCAAACAATGAGATTATAGAAGAATTAAAAAAAGGTTTTTCCTTAACCTAATAATTTTTTAATTTAAGTAATTCTTTAAATTCTTTCCTAACGCTTATCTAAAAGTAATATCAAACGAAGAAACTTTTGAAATATATTTTAACAGAATCTTCCAGGATTCCGTATTATGTACGCGTATTTGTTTTATTTCATAATCCTCTGTTCTGGTTAGTTGATAAAATATGTGTTGCAGTGCGGCTGTAATTATTGAACGTGTCGGCAGAATAGAATTTCGCACAAAAGAATGAGTTCGATAAGAGTTGTCTAGAGAACAGATTTAATGTAATCTGATACAAGTTATCAAATATTCTGTTGCCCACAATCGTATCTTTTGCGAACAATCTGAGGAATTTTACATCAAAGGAGCGAAAAAAGCACCGTGTCTTAATTTTCAGATTAAATTAAGGAGCAGGCTACATTTTTTGTTTCCTGGAACGCATAATTTTGCACTTGGTACTAATTGTAACGTAGTTAGCGTTTATTAATTGCCACCATTTGTACGAGTTTACAATTTTAATTAATTCTCGCATGTAATTGTTAAACCTAATTGGAATTTTTTTAATTTATTACGAATATTTAGAATAGAGTTAGAGGATGTCTCATAGCTACGATCTGCTCAAATATTTATTTCGTTGTCACAATCCAGAGAAATTTTTGATGCATCAGTATTTCAGTATCTCCATAGATCTGTTACATGCGAATACGTACATGAATGCATCTGTCGGACTTATCTAGTATTCATGTTTGTAATTAATTCGTAATGAATGGTATTCACGTATGAATAGTACAATCAGGAACTGAAAGAGGAAGTCACTGTGTATTCAGTAGCAGGAAGAGAGATGCGTTTCGTCGTTGCACGAGTCTAGAAAAGTAACAGTATGATTTCGTACGACGTGAAACGTTAATATTTTATATTTTTTTAGTATATAATAGTCTAAAATAATGATAGATACATTTTTAAGATATTGGTACATATTCTTAATAAATGCAGCGACTTCCAAAACTGTCGCAACACCTCTTGGAATTGAACAACTTTTCTAAAATTAGACCAAACGATTTGGGTTGTTTTGAGAAGTTAGGAGAATTAGTTTGTTAAGGGACTTAGAACAACAATTTTCTAAAAATGACAATTGGTCAGAGTCGTCAAGAAGAAAGTAATCGCATTTTTCAATCTTTTTATCCGAGCGTGTAATAAAAATTTAAATAACACGTTTAATAATAACGCATCTAACATTCCTACAAAAAAAATCGTTTGATCTAATTTTGAAAAAAAGTTAATCAGTTTGAAAAGATGTTGTAACAGTTTTGGAAGTCACTGTACATTCTAAGTTATTGCGCAAGAGTACTAGTACCGCTAAAATTTATAACTTTTGTATCGTAAAAAGTTTCGTTACTAATATCGATTCAATTATGCAAGAGGATTCTGAAATGTGTAGAAATAATTGTAAATCGTGTAAAAGTTTCTACAAGTGTTCCAATATAACACTTTCGTGAGATACTGTATTTTAAGATCTCGGAAGTAAAAGAAGAAAACGCGTTTACCGTAGTATTATTCTGTTATAAGAAGGAAAGATTGCCATTTAAAATACCTTTCTTCATTTCCTACTTGATTTTTATTGCACATCGTGGTTTTCCAGCGCAGAATTTTCCTTGCATTTTCACACGGAATTGTGTGTTCGATCTCTCCTTAAAGCGCTTGTACTACCTAGCCACTGAAATACAAGGATAAATGTAATTAGTAACGCGCTCTTAATAGCGCATTGTCTGTTTAAGAAATCGCGAGTGGGAGGCATTCATCCCGCATAAATTACGCGAACAGCAGATTTTCTAATTTATGTTAATTTCATGGTTATTCATACCATCTGAGTATTTCGAACGTTAGCCTATGTGCAAAAATTTACATACGGTAAGTTTACGTTCGCATTATTAATTTGTTTGATTCATCGAAGTGAAAAGTTGTATTACGAGTTAATGATTGAAATGTTTCAATGAAATTTAATCTTAGAAAATACTTATCAATTTTTTCAAATATTTACTTTAATATAAAGAGTGAAAGAAATATTGGTTTAATGCTGAGGAATATAAATGTATGTAATTATTTCAATTTAATTTAATTCTTACATGGGTGAACCAAATGCTGCTCTTTGTAAGTAAGTTTCAAGTTTAAATATTGAAAATTTTTGTATAAATTTCGATGTAAAGATATCAAGAGAGTGAAGAATGATTTTAGCTTGAAAGCAAAGAATACACGGTTGCCCACATTATGATAATATTGCCAATTAGAAAGAATATTGAATTGACCAATAAAGTATTATATTTCGTACTTGTCTTTTTATTGCACTAATGATTATGGGATTTATTCTCAGCTTCTAAAATATATCTAGTTGTCTTCGATGTTATAATTTGTGTGTAAATGATTAGAGTGAAAATGTTTTATAATACGTGGGATATTTAATTTCAATGGCTTATACAATTCGGTAATCAATTATCGGCGAATAGAAATTACATAGGTGAGGCTTTGAAAGCCTTGCACAGTTCGTTTAATGAGATTCTTGCTAAATGAAAAAGATAATATATTAGGAGATTACTATATCAAGTGCTTTAATAATTAACGATAAAATACTCGATAAAAGCATCAAGAAATAAGGTATAATAAAATTTTGCAACTTTTGAATATCGAAGTAACAATCAATTATATAAATAAATTTTTATAGACAACATGCACAATACAATTCCTATTCAACTAATATCATATAGGAGCAATATGAGATTAACGAGTAATTGAAGGTTAATTCGTTTTTAATGACCATATTTTTTTCGTTATTACGTCGAGCAGATTATCTTCTAGATTCATTATTCAACTTAATTTGCTTATAATTATTGAAAACAGTATATAACGTCGAAGGAAGGTGCAGCAAAAATGTAATTTTTATTAGAGAAAAATTTTAATGGGTCCAGCAGCATTTTCTGCGCACCGATGTAAAACTACATGATGCATAAAAAAATACACGCAAAGGATGTAATAAACCAACTTGGATCTTAGCTTCTAAAAGCATTAGTCAAACTTGTCCTACTTTTAACGTGTTCTTATATGTCCTAGCATCGATGTTACAAAACGTATTACGCGATTATAGACTTTCGTTTATCCCTCATTATCTAGCCGAGTATAATGATTGGTTCACAATTAAATTTTTTTTTTAACAAATCTTTTACATAATTCCTATTTCTGGACATACGTGCATTGTTGTCGTCTCTGATTCATCGTGCATTTCACATAGAATGTAAAAGTGTATCCTTATCGGTTTCTCGCGAACTGTTTATAACAGTGAGGTGGTTGCAGTTCATTTGTATGCTTTGATCTGTGATTAATAAGATCTTAGGAATATGATATAAATTATTTTTCTTTGGAACAGAGACGGTAGATAAATGTCAATTTTATTTGCAATTAAAACGTTCGTTTTATTTATATTATTATTTTCAAATATTACATTTTGTAGTGATCTTTGTACAGTAGCGCAATTTATAAGGATCCTTGTTTTTGAACGCTCTGTATTTATGAAATAGGAAGAGGGCCTCAAATTAATTGAGAGATATTAAAGAATACTTAAGCTATTATTCACGAAGCTTAATTAAGTGGAAGAAATGGTTCTTCACAATGCAATAATACAATAATTAAAAGTGAACGCATATGTATAATGTGAAATTCACAGCATTGATGAAATAAAGAGCATTGTGTAGCTATGAATTTATCAACTTCTATAATTTATGATATATAGTATCATTACATAGTATTATTTATTGAAATTCTTATTTAGCGATGTTTCATTAACTCGTAAAATTAAAATTAGCATTTTGCAATGGGATAGATTAAATGTATTTTACAATTTTGCAAGTGTAGAATTGAACAGTATTTATATTAATATTTTACCAGAATTTCCTGTAAATGTAAATGTATGTTAAATTTTACATGTATGTATGTATATAGAACATATACGTATATCACAATTGTTTGTTAACTATCGAATAATAATGTTTAGCAGACCTTTTTTAAACGTGGAGTTCGAATCGGACACGAGCTTTCTCTCACGTACGGTCACGCGATTTCAATTAAATGACACGAATGCAAGTACGCGAGATTGCCAAATAGGAATGGAATTTAACGTAACTGGTGGAAACTTTTAATTAAAAAACCTTCGGATGGTTGTTGTAACGATAGCGTGGATTCAAAATTTTTTTACTTTGCAAACAACTGATGTAAAGTTTGTTCGAATTGGTTACGTATTCATGTGATCAATTTATGAACTTTTCACAACCAGTATCGATACTTTCTATTGTTGCGATGTACTTGCTTGAAGGCAGCGAGCAGTCGTTACTAATAAAAAGAACAAGTGTGGAGAAAATTAGCGATAATTATTACGTTAATAATAATATTATGTAATAACACATAATGATGGTATATAATACATAATTATTATATTATGTATAATATAATACAGTATTATGATATAATATAATATAATATAATAATTATATAATATAAACTATTTATAATATAATACAATAATTATCGCTAATTTTCTCCATACTTGCTTCTTTTATTAATAACGAGCCTTTGCTATTTTACAACGCTATTAATTAGATATTAATTGCTTCCATTTTTGTAATGTCTGACACAGATGTTTGCGAGAAAAAAGTGTCCTTTCGCGCGAATGCACACAAATTATGAACGCAGTGTCCGCGTTCAAAATAGCATAGCGGCGAAGCGTGACGTAAAGATAAAATGGAATCGCGTAAACCGCTACACGATCGTTTAAAGTATTATATGCGCGAAGGGAACGTGTTTGTTCGTATTAATGCCGAGTTATCATCGCGCCGCGTCGGTCTGATGTCGCATTCAAACTCGGACAACGTTCACCACGGCATGACAATACCCGCCTACATTCTACTTGTGCAAAGCTGGAAAGCATCCGCAACCTTGAGTTTCTACGTTCAATTTCCAACCCTCGCCTAACAGCTTCGAATCATCGTTTATTCACGATCTCTTTAAGGACATGCGCGTCGACCTTACAATCGAGTTTCTTTCTGTTCGCGACTTCGCTTTGAATCGACTTGAAAAATTCACCGCCGATTTACATTTCGCACGATCGTCCTTTATCTTCCTTCTTTTTTCTTTTTATACATGAGTATGTTTGAATCATTGTTCCTCTCGTTCATAACTATTTGGGACGCACGTGTTTCTTTTCGGATATTGTGAATTCGTGCCGGATTGGGTCTCATTCTTAGTGGAGACGTATTAGCCAGACTAATAAGTAATTTCTGGTCTTGTCGCGGTCCATTTTTGTCCGGTTTCTTGATCAGCGAAGCGTTTCGAGGTGCTCAGTTACTCTTTAGCGTTGCGGCACCTTTGCGATTCGTTGAAGTTTCTACGAAGTTTTTCGAGCAAAAATGTGTACTGTTCTTGATCGAGTATGTATCGCTTTTTTTCTTTTCTTTTTTCGTGAATGGACACAGACATGTTTTATGTTTTACAGTCGGATGATTTGATTTATATGAGCACAGTGTCTTAGAGCTTTAATTATTCAGAGTAATTGTTGTACAAACGAGTCTAGTTGGTAGATATATCAAAGGTTGCGTTTCATTTCATTGCGATTTAATGCAGGAGAAAGGAAAGAGGAAATTACAAAAAAATACATCGGGCAGAAAAAGTTTGACGAAGTAACGTGACAGAAGAGATTAGGTTTTTACGTTTCGATGAAATTTATTATTATCATGACGTTGCTTCTCTACATTATCTACGCCTAGCACGCGAATTTTTTGAAAGAGGATTTAATGGATAAATTATGGGGAGGTATGGGCTGATCGAGCGGTTAGCCTATCTTTCTGATAAACATGGATTTTTATTGACGATAAGTCTGGAGTATACAAGAGATTTATGGTTCCAAAAAAGGAGCGTGCAATTTTGAGAGTGTAAACGAAAATATTTTGGAGCATCACCAAGTATTCGTAAATTGTGAGGGCAAAGAATTGTTCCCTCTTATTTCTGAATATTTATGGCGTATTTATAATTAGAATTATTGTTGGGGATTTTTTAAGTTGGAATACTTTTTTAAAAATACTTTTTATGTTGAAATATACATAAAAATAAGAATTTAAAGTATTTGTAAGAATTTCTTTTATCGAAGTAGTGAAAACGTGTAGAAATTCTAGTTATAGAATAATATTTTAGTTTTGTAGTGAATCTCTTAAATTTAGTTTTGAGTAATTTAGTAATAGTTATATTTTATGCGTTTGAAGTTTCGTTCTTTCAGAAAGAAATGCATACTTAAATGTGCTATATGACAATTAATAATAATATAATAATAAAAAGTTAGATATTAATAATATAATAATAAGAGAATTTTACTACTCTAAAATTGACATTAAACTCCAATTAAAAATAAATAGTGTAAAAATAATTTGTTTAAATTAAATGTAATTATTTCTTTTTCCTGATATTGAGTAAAAATGATTGTATCGTAATAAGTTGGTAGAAAATTGAATAAATATTCCTCGTAACATTTTGCTCTAATTTTGAAATAAAAGATAAAGACTCGTGATATAGAATTTACCATGTATCCTAACCTATCACGATTTTGATCAATTTTCTAATTAGTACCTAGATTTAATATTTAATTAAGAAGCATGATAATCGTAGATACCATTTATTCGACCTTTTCTCGTATTTTCCTAGAGGTATTGTTTCATAATTAATGCAAGTGACTCATACGTATTTCTATTCTCTATGCCTTTCTTTAGCCCTATCTTATTACCATGAGGAGATAATGAGGATTATTTGTGAATCATAGTTATTGATTGAAGGTGAGAATAAGGCTAGTTACCTTTCGATCATTCCGATATAATTGAACCTACACCTTCCTTTCATTCACATTACACGTAAAAGAATTTGAAATACGCGAAAGTGCGGAAAGTGTGAATTGATCACGATATCTGTATTTAGAAAATTGGGGATAATTAATGGTTTTTTGTAAAATATTAGACTTAATAAAAAGTATATATCGACTTATTATTCAAGTCAACATTGAAAGAAAAACAGATATTTTTGAAACGCAATGAATTAACATTCAAGTAATGCAATGCTTAAAGTATTTTCCTCTTTAATATTTTTGTAATATTGTGACTATTTAATTCCTCCATTGATTTAAGTATTTTTTCAAACGGTTTTATCTGTATTGCCAATTTGTCCTTTTCCCATGAATTTAATAAACTTTTTTAAATATTTCCATCCACATTGTCTATTTATCCATTTCCTATTTAAATACTTTTTTTGAAATATTCCTATCCATATAGACTATAATTTACTTCTTCTATATTATCGATTTACGCTTCTCTCATTAATTTTATATTATTAATTAAATATACTTCCCTCACCAACTGAAATATTTCTGCTTATATTTATTCTTCGCCCACCAACCTAAATAGCTTTTAAAAATAGTTCTCTCTATCGCATTATCCATTTATCTTTTCTCTATATATTATAAATATTCCTTTTATCCATTTCGCCTATCTATCCTTCACCCGTTACTCTAAAATCAGAAAAATTGTTCTCGGATAACGTTTATAGTTTTACACAATGCCACCAATTTACGAACTCGAACAAAGTGACATTAAACGGAGAGAGATACGGTGTACGTTACGTTGTCGCGTCCATTGTTCACGAAGGAAATGAGTCGCTGGCATTGAAAACTGTTCACGTGTTACATCGTGGCATGGTTCACGATCAGAACATCGTCTGAAAGAATCGAACGTCTATTTTCCAAGACTTGGGACAATGCACGGACTGTACGCGTCTGTAAACGTTTAATGATTCTTTTATATCCGAGCCACAATAACCGTTTCCATACATTGTCCGCTTCACAGTTGTAAACATAGGTTGGTGTAAGTAGTTATTTGATATTCAAGATGTTTGTTATAAAATTCCTATAGACACCGTAGACCGCGCAAATCGACGCAGATGTTTGTACAGGTGCTTTATAGTAACCAGATTGTTGGGCAACTTAAATAGATGCGCGGCACGAGATAGTATCCCAAGGTGGTTATTTTATACGCTGATCCTTTAATACATCTGTGTTAGGTTCTGGGAGTACTTTACCTCGTAAATAGCAATCTATTTACACAGTGTGCTTTCGTGGATTTCAATATTTCAGCAACGTTGTTGTTTGAGGCAGTAATAAAAGTTAAACGAAGGGATAAAATGAATACTTCGGCGTGGCTATAAAATCGAAGAAAAAATATTAAGAAATTCTAACGTAAGCAATTGTATCATACTCCTATGATACATTATTACGTTAAACAATTTGCTACATTTTCAAAAGCACAATGCCGTCAACTACGTACGAAGATCGAAGTTCAAAACTGCTTTGGTACTTGTACCTTTCAATCATCTGTAATTGCCTCGGTCCGTCATAAAAATTGCGCTTCGCTCTTCCTGCACGTAAACACAGTGCTCGAAACTTTTTCAAAGTAGCTTCCTGGAAACGGTGCGTGCCTTTGAAACTCTAAATTCTAGCTCGAAAAGCAATTTACCCGATATCCTTGACTACCATCCGCGTTGCTGATCCATCGGACTCCTCGTTACCGATACCGGTTTCGACATCGATCCCGCTGTAAACCAACCGATATTTTATTTTATTGTTTTGCTCCGACAAACCAGCTCTCTGTCCGAACGAGATCCAGAAGTTTAAAAACGAAAGTTCCGTTGCGGGAGGAGAATGTATAACAGGAAAAGCAGACATCCTGTCCGGAGACGAACCCTTTGACACACATCTGTTCGGTTGGCGGACGAAGACGCCCAGTGAACGTATCGTAAATCGTAAATATACACGCAAGTGTTTATTAGTGGAAGCTAGATGGTTTCACCGACACTTTCAGTAGCTGGCCGCGTAAGAATGGTTTGCATTTCACTGGTGAAACTAGCACGGAGCGTTTGGTCGACGCGGTCAGACGAAATATTACCGACGTGCATTCGCTTTCCATCATCCTCGACACGTTCCTTTGTCCTTGCTGAACTTGCATGCGCGTGAACGCATCTCTATCTCTGGATACACGTTCGTGCTAACCTTTTACTTTCCCCATAGGTTTTCCGGAGAGAAAATGTATGTCGACTAATTGTCGCCTTATGTTCGTTTATTTTGTAATTAGCGATTCGCGAATGTATTTTATTATTAAAATGTCCCGACGATCAGATTGCCGATATTCGAGCAAATGAATATTTCTATAAATACTATTGAAGAAATGGAACCCAAGTAGAAATAGTATTTTATTTATTAAGTATTATAATATATATTTGCGTTTTATGTATATATCGTGCATCTTCTTACTTTTAAATCTCCCATAAATGTATAAAAATCCGCAGTCTATCGATGATCGTTCGTTGGCACAATTTTATAATGTTACGAAGCTATCTAAATTGTGAGAATTTCTGTAAAATGATAAATATAGAAACTTGTATAACACCAGTAAGTAACATTAATAGTATAAATTCATATTAAGAGATTATAATAAAAAATGTAATGTACATATATATATATATATTGTCAATGAAAACAGGCAAAGAGTATTAAAAATATCAAGGGTGTACATATATTAGTGATCAAAGTGAATGATCTTCATCTAGCTAAATATATATTGTTATCCATATACTTACACACATACGTAGAATTTAATTTCCTGCACGTGCGCTCGCATTATAATAGCGCTTTTTGTATATTACACCGAAGGGTCGAAGCCCTTTGAATGATCTTTATGAGTTTCGTTATTACGAATATACCATTTAGACTGAAGTTCTAAGTACTCGTAAATGTTCGTATACCACAGGGATATTTCATTTCGTTTGCCATTGTGTCGCTCCATAATGAATCCAATAACACAGCGTTTCGACAGAATCCGTATTTCCATGTATTTTTAAATTATTCCATTTCTCACGGAATGCAACGATAAAACGACAATTCTCCCAGAATATAGAATTTTAGCGAAATGCTGGAAAAGCAAGAACAAAGCTGTTAGCGTGAAATGAACGCAGATGATTCTACCTCGGAAACTGAGATTGTATTACGTTGAACATTTTATGGGTACCCATTCTTATGTCTTTGCAATCTCGTTAAAATGTGCGTTGCGAAACTTATTTTTCGAAAGTATGCCAGTCATCAACTGTCATTAGCTTCCGCAATTAAATAGACTCGCGTCCTCCAAGAGATTTACGAAGTCACGCGTTAATGCTTTTGACGAGCCATTCTTAACTTTGATTCTTTTCTCGTACGTAGTTAGCGACAGAAACGAGGAAGCAGAAATTCGCGGTCCATCTGAGACGAACATATCGCGAATCAATTTGCACAGTTTCGCAATAAATGAGATACGGCAATTGTAACGAGCGAGATAAAATAGCTTTTTAAAGAAATATTTACTCAAATGACTTCATCGTTCAGTAAGTCACTTAACTTTTTCTTATCGTGATTATTCCAAATAGAACTTTTAAACAATTGATTTTTTCAGATATTCTTCTCTGGAATGTTTGAAATAAATTGAATAATTTTAAGATATTCGAATGAGAAATTTAACTTTTTCTGGTCCTAAAAATAATAATTATATTGCAGTTTTTACACAAAGCTTTTTGATAGTTCAATTTTTCAGAGATTATTCTCCTAAATATTTCAGATGAATAATTTGAAGATGTCCGAATGGAAAGCTGATACTTCGATAAATGTGAAAACTAGAATTCGACGAACCTATACTTTAATATACGTAAATCAATCATTAACGAAATATAATTGTTGCGAATTCTCAATTAAATCGGTTGATATCGCGAACCTTGAATGAGATCAACGCTCAAGGAGGAGGTAAATTAAATATATCGGGTATTAGTATGGTTTGATAATTTATTTGCACTTTTAGTATACAAGAAGAGTTTGACGTTTTGATCACGACGGTTGTACGATCTTGTTGAGACTGAATACGGTGTAGTATAACACGCACAGTACGACACTGATGAAGACTGATGAGATGGTAGGACATTGTTGCTACTGTCACCCGAAGCTTCGTCTCGTCTTTATATTCTGACTTTCCGTCCTCGGCTTTTTCATGATTTAATTGTACTCTCGTGGGTATATATCCTCTGGTATTGCCAACTGTTTACTTTTGCCCTGACCCATTGGGCACTTAAGGTGTTTCTTAGCATCTTAATAACGTCCGCATCGTAAGGTTTACAGCTTAGGGAGGTAGACAATTCGGAGTTCCCCCAAAAAGCTAGATGTGTTGTTCGAGGCATAAACTGAAGCCAGTCTAAATCCCCAACAATTTCTTCCTATATTTCTCTCTATTTTGACAAAGATTTTCCAATCTGTTTTTCGTGTACCAACGTACAAGTAAATATTTAGCGTTTCCTTCTTTAAATTCAAATATTTCGAAAGTATAATATTGCTATGCATGTAAAACGAATATAATGCAACTAAGGAAATAATTAGATCACGTGTTCTTTATTTTAAAGAGATAAAGAATGGTTGCTTTCAATTTGATTGTCTAACTTTTACACACCCGGAGGTTAACTTTATTTCATACTTCGTGCATTCTATAATTATATATAAGGATTCATATCTTTTCTACAGAAAAAACATTGATGAACAGATTTCTCTTTCCATTTCCGCCGCGTATGACTGTTTCGCCACCGAGTCGCTTATTTCGCTTTTAATTTTATTGTTACCCTTGTTTATTACTATCTATTCTTCCATCGGCTGTTCGTCACGCTAATCTAGAACTTTTTCGAACGTTAAAACATTTTCAATGATCATCGCGCTGTTCCCTATATAATTATGTCCAATATTCGAGTTTTATATTTCATATTAAATTGAGAAATCTTTACCGTTTTGCTGTGTATTCATTTCGAAACCTCTAATGCATTTGGTGGAAGAGTCTTTTTTTTCATTTTCATTAAATAGAATAAAATATTTAATTCGTAGAAATCTCGCTTTTATATGTCCCGATTAAACGTAATAGTTAAGGCAAAATTGAAAGGGTTATATTTGGAATTTGTTAACAGAAACCTGACAACCAAGTCTCGTGTGTATTATCGTTAAAGTTACGTGTTTTAATAAGTAAATTTAATTATTATTATAGTTATACCATATTGTACAACATTGCGACATGATTTTATAAAAATGAAAATGCAATAAAATAGCTAGTTGTCAGTGTAAAACACTGTGAAATAGTTTTCTTATTTTAGAACTTTCTGAATAATCTAACGGGTCAATAAAATGTCAATAAAAGGAAAGACGATTGAAGACATCGATGATATGAAAACAAGATGCTATGATTAAACCCAAATGTTTGCTATGCAACTACGTTATACTTCTACATTTGTCCCGCGTTCTGTTTCTGTATTTGGCTGCTGAATATAGGGCATCGCGCTGGCGTATTTAGTCCGCAGACATTTTCATCTGGTTTAAAAGTCTATTTCTGTCTTACAAAGTACCATGAATTTGCAATTCATCTTGGTAGGTCATCGTAATGCGTGCACATACGCGTAGACATAGCATACCGTTTCTCCTTGTAAAGTTCTTGTATAATGATCCTTTACACGTAGCGGAACAAGTTAACGACCTATCTTTTCCTAAATTCTTGCTTTGGATGTACGTAGTTTGCAACATGCGTGGCTTCTTTCGGTGTTTACGATGTACTTTGGAGCGTAAATGCGTCAAGTAGATGTAGCTGCAAGTATGCGAGCGAATGCTTTGTACATGCGCCTGTGATTTTATTTAATTATGTACGAATAAAGAAAGAGAAAGAAAAGGTGTTGCGTGAATTGCTTAAAATATTAGACGTGAAACACCGTTAAATATATATTTTATATTATATACTTATGCGGCGTAGGATTACATATTTTTTATCTAACATCTGTACGATTCGAAATAAAATTAAATTTACATTACCTGTTTCATGTTTTATATCGGTATTTTACGATTTCGTGAACGTAATCGCCAAGTTCCTGATCAAATTACATCACTGAAACTTACATGTTATAATCATGATTTCGTGCGCAATGTTGCTGTATAATTTTATACTTAGCGAGTACTTATTTATTTTAATTCCAGGCTACTTTCTACAGAAGTGAATATAATTCTCTACAAAAACGTATTTAACTACCATCTTTTATTCATATTGTTATTTTAAGTGCGCGTGAAAGTATCTCTAGCGAGGGTAAACTGAATAAATTAGAGTAATGTTGTCAACGTTAATTGATAACTGTTTGAATGAAAGAGACAAATAATCTCCATATTATCTTACATTGAATTTATGCTCTTCGATTCAAGTCACTTAATTTTTCAAGGAATCTACCGCTATTTCACGCCTCATTGAACGTCCTTCATTTCATTCTGCAGTCAATTCCATAGGAAAAAGTGTAATTTTTAACGATAACCTTCGTCCGATATCTCACCAACTCAGTGTCCTGTTCACTCGCTTACCTGTCGAATCAAATGTCAGGTGTTCTTTCTTCGACAGACTTACATTTCTCTTTCATGCAGCGAAAATACGGCTGAGGAATGAAGATGGAAAAGGCTATTGCAAGAATACCTTCGCTCTTGCCTATTAAATAACGAGGAATTTATAAGTATGTGGTAATAAATATTAAATAAAAAATAATATTCCTGCTATAGTTTCATTTTTATCTGAAGATATAATATAAAATTATATATATATATAATATGTTAGAATACAATAATTTCAAATTATTATTAAACTTGAAAATGGAGGAATAAAAACGAGAGAATTTAAATTAATAAAAGAATTCATTTCATATAAAGAATGCATTTTTTTAAATATGCAGTAAACAGTGGACTCATTAGCGTTCGGATTCGTTCTGTTCGTTTTATCGTATCTCAAATTTGCTTTGTAAAGTAAAATTGTATTTGCATAAGAATGTTATGCGGTTTTAAGTTAGGTTAAATCTTCTACGTTAAGATTTCTTAAGAGAATTTAAAGTACGTATATATATATATATATATATATATATATATATATATATATATATATATATATTATTTACTTTAAATACAAATGATTTATAAGCAAAAATAAATTAAATTAAATTTTTGTCGTTTGTATATTTTTACAGTTCTTTTTTAAAATGTAATTGTAAGATCCGTGTGAATACAATAGAAATTGGAATAATTCATTCTATATAAATATAACGAAGGCAAGGTATGCGAATCTGAGTAATTATACGAATATTTTATCCTTTTTTTCTCTTAAGTATACAATAGTTTCGTTAATATACTGTAAAATGAAGAAGTCTTCCAACTGTAAATTAAATTTACTGCTTTCTCAAGTCTCGAGGATGCTCGTGTAGCAAAGTGTTAGGAATTAATTGAAAAGAAAGAAAGACGTACAAAAATGTACGAATATAATACTTTTCATAGAAAAATAACGGTATCTAAATCGATCGAATCTGCACGCCGTTACGCATCGCATTATTTTTCAACAATACATGTCTACGATTCCGTGAGGAATGTCGAGTAATTACAATTCGAGTCTGACCGGAAATTAATACAAGACGCGTGAAAATTTTCGCAGACTGTGCTCGTACATGGATCAAGGGACAGGATATGACAGTTCGCGAAATATGACACGTTTATTTTTGACTTCCTGAGTAAAATTTCAATTTCAATTCTTTGTATTTCTATGAAGGAATATTTCCAGAATATTTTGAATATTTCTATCTAATAGATTAAATTGTATCTACCGAAGGGTGTTGTTCGTAAGTATTCGTATACTTTGGTCAAATTATAACGACGGTATGTGAATTGTATTAGAGAGAACAAATTAATGAAGGAATGATGAATTAATAATTAAGAGGACAAATTACTATCTTTTTATAGAGCTAGTAGACTCTAAACTTAAATTATCTATTAAAAAATAAAGCAATATACTATACATATATAATGATATAAATATATTTTTTTTAACATGAGCAGTTGCTCAAACTGAAGGAATTTTTCCAATCTGATTTATGATTAAGAAAGTGAAGAACCTGAAGATAAGAAGCTCGTCAGGTAACAAAATAATTGTACAACACTTGTCGACGAAAACACTTGTTTACGAAAAGTTATTTACTATATACAAGTAGTTATTCATTAGGTTGCTAGCGTTTGTAAAGTCAGTCTTCATAAAAATACCATTTCTTAAATTAAATACATCAGATGTATCTTAAATAACGTTTTGTAGAAACTTTTCTTTTCTCAGTCTTCATTAATTTCTATTATAGAACATCTCTCATTAACCAGTGAAAAATAATGTTATCATTCTTCACAGCTCGTCGATCGAGGAGCGTAATCTCATTTAGAAGATCGTTGAAACGATGGAAAAAGCGCTATAATACTCTTAGAAACTCTAATGATTGATCAGAATCGTTTTCATTCTTATCTCAGTTACGATCGAATCAATCAAACACGTAATACTACCGATACAAAGAAGAACGTAGAGCGCTGATTCACTCATATTTCAAATGATCCATTAAACTGCAGTTATTTATTTTTCCATCACGTCTCAAAACTGTTCTTTCCCTCTCCTAAAGTAACTTGTTAAATGTATAAAATTCCGCGATCCTCCACAGGTAACACACGTAGCGATCGCGATGGATCTCTATCGAACGATCGCCTATTGCTTCCGCAATTATTCTATTTTTTTTCTCGTCAAGTAAATTATACACGTGTCGTTAGGCACAAGTGTCCGTTGCTACTTGATTGGGTGAAAGAATACGCCGTTGCTGACTAACACCTAATCTGCATCAGAAATCCGGAAGCGCGAAGGCGTGACTGCTCCGCAGTTCTTGCGAAACTAGTTTTCACTCGGCAAGATCAAGGCTCCCGCCGCGATCGATCGACAATTTCGAGGTTACATAGCCGATATTGATAATCGGGTTTCATTATGATACTGAAAATCTATAAGAAGTCTTTTAAGGCTTGTATCTAATTAGAAATCATTGCAGTATCGACCAGCAAAACATTCTCAAAACTATCGAATGAAGAACCTGAATGAGCAAAAGAACAATAATTTTATGTTGAAAGAATGTAGGAGGAAAGAAGTTCAAGAATGTTGGCCGAATAAGAAAAGGAAAAATGATTTTATTCAATCATTATCGAGTTATCGTATATCTACGATGCAAATTTCATTTAACCTTCGAAGCTCGCCGAATAGTTTCTATTTTTCTAATTATCAGCTTAATCGGCTTTGGTCGAGCGCGTTTTCCACAGTGCCTGATTCACACAAATTCCATTGCGTTCCAGCTGGATTGAATGTGTAATAAAACGTTACAGGTCGTTTGCACTACGTTTCCACGGAAATAAACTTCTGTTTCGATCCCCCGCATTGCAAGGCTGGCCGACTATCAAGCGTGGTATTTGTACGCGGAAAGCAGTAGGACTTCTTGCATGCTCGATCCAACGTGTTATTTTAGTAAATCACGGTGATATCGATGCGCGTGTTCGCTTGCCAAAGAAAATATTTTTCATACTTTAATGATCGTGGATCGACCTATTATTCTGATAACTGTTGATTATCCTTTGCCTTTTTAATTCACCGTAGAATTCGGTTTATTACTTTTTTCGAGAATTAATGACCAACTTTATTAGATAAAAATCTGCCAATAAAAATATGTCGAGTATAATCACTATTAAAATTTTTTCTAGAATTTTTTTATAGGGATACATTCTTCCTTAAAAAGAGCACGAGTTATCTTTTTAACAAACCAAGTAATTTTATTCATATTTTGTCATTTGACTAAAATATTTTTAAACAATTCTTAATATGTACGTAATACGTAATGTGAATTTTGAACGAAAATTCCAACTGAGAAAAACGAAAGAGGACAAGGACTCGTGTTACGTCACTAACTCTTTTATAATATACTTTCTTATACTTACAATGATATATAGACACAAGATCGTGTAAATTTTTCTTGTTATGCCAAATAGGTTCCAGCGTGTGCATTAAAATCGTACTTTCTTAACTTGAAATATACGTACATACTCTAATTCAAAAAAGGTATTTTATGGACTGTTAAATAAATACTAAGTTACATAAATATTTTATCTCTTAAGTTTTCAGGCATAAAAGATATAAAGAAAGTCGCTATTGATATTTGTTAACATCCATTTGGTCAGGATTGTATCTGTTTTACATTTATGACTAGGTTTCATCCAATTTAATGCTTTTGTACCTGTACGCTGTATTCAATTAAAGAAATTAATTTCCCATAAACGTGTATAACAAGCCTTTTATATATTTTTTACAAAGGCAACGTAACGTTTAAGCTGTTCAAATATATTTATTTTAACGATATGAATTGCATAATACATAACTAGAATAACAAGGAATTTTATGTTTTATCGTGTAAAGACGGATGTAATTAATATTAAGAAAGTAGAGGATTAACTGATATATTTCAAAGTTATGTTACTTTCACCGGTAGATTACGATATATTGCAATTTAATAAAACGCATCAATACAAGAAGCAGATCGTACGACCTACTTCTGTCGAACCTTGTTAGTAAAGAGGACGTGTTTGACTTATGTGTACTGTCATATGGTGCGTTGCATTTTAATTTATATCAGTCATAAAAGATCGTGGCCCAGTGAAGAAGAAACATCAATGTCAGTCGATTTCTTATGTCAGTACTTCCGTTACAATAAATCGCATCAAAGGTATAGAACGAAATATCTTGAAGTAAGATTTTAAAATAAGACTGTAAGAGTAATATCACGATATGTGTATTGTTTTATTTTATGCTTTTTCGTTATTGGAAAAAATAATAAGCAGAGTGAATGATTAAAAACTTAAGCAGCGAGTAAAGTTAAAATGTAGAAGGAGGAGAGCGTATTTTAAGAAGCGAAAATAAATGCTTATTGATTAATGAGAGACTTGAAACTTCTCAATTTGTCTAATTGAGATCAGACTAGTTTGTATGCATATGTTGAGCAATAAATTATAAAATTAAATAACAATAAATTATAGTTTCAAATTAACTAATTTAATGTCTAAAATTCATCATATTATATTTTTATATATGTATATAATTTGCAAAAAGACTTCAAACAACCAAATACAACATTTTTTTAATTATGAATGAACAGTACTTTCTTGTGGGCTTATTTCTTATAAATGTTTTAAATTCACAGTATTTTTCGTGAAAGTTTTTACATAATCAAAAGCTGAAAACGCTCTTCAATAAAAATTTACTATAAGAAGTTGACACAGCTTTTTAAATCTGTTTTCTTTGTTGAACAGACGTGGATAAATATTTTTACTTTTATCTTAATGTTTGCTTTACGTGGGCATACATCAAATAAACGGTATAACCCTATGATGTATCACAATTTGTCTTCTTAGAAAGTACGCTTTTAAATTCTTAGCATTAATTAGAGTTTTTTTAATGACACGATGTTCTATTCATAATATTCTAAACGTATGATTCCTATTAAAAGAATTCTATGGAAATGTTAATAAAAAGAGTAGCGTAGCATTTCATTTCATGAAATGTGAATTGGTTCATATGAATTTTACAATTTCTACTTTTTTTTTAATATATCGCTACAAATGTTAATTTAATTATATACTCTTCTTTTATGCTTGGCGTAATTAAAGGAATGTATGAAAACATTTTTAAATTCAAAAGTTTTATAGATGTAGGTCCTTTCAAATTAAGCAGTCGCTATAAATCCTGAATCTTTTATCCATTTTATATTATTCGAAGCTGCAAAGACGCACGTAATACACGTAATATATAAAAATACACGATGCAAAATAAAGTATCTATTTAATATAAAACTTAATATAAACCTAATATAATATAAACTTAATATAATAAATACAAATCTCCGGCTAGATTTCACTTGTTTTAATTCTATTCCTAAAAATATGATACATACGCATACTCTTAATATGGTTGTCTCATAAAATATTTGATTAAATTCTAAACAAATAAAAAACGAATAACGTATACGCGTATAAATTTTCAGATCATTTAATTGAAGTTATTATAGCAAGTTTGCAACATTAGCGATTACAAGATTGAACCCATTAAAGATTATAAGAACAAAACAGGCTTTTTTGTCGTGATCAGATTGATGGATCGAATAGTTGCTATAGTTCTGCATAATAGCGTTCGATCGATGCTGATTGATGGTCTCGTGGTGCCGGCAGGCTGAAATTAACGACGGATATCGTAGGACACGGTTCGTTAATCGTACAACCACGATGCTCAGGTCCGTAAGAACCGTGGGTGTTCACGTGTCAGTGATGAGTTTCTTGCGATTCCCATACGTTTTTGTTTTATTCTATACACACAATTTCTCAAACCGAAATCGTTAGATATGTGTTAACTATCTGTAACTAAAATTTTGTTTGATTATCAGAGAAAAACATGTAATTTATTACAACTTTTTGCACCTTAACGTTATGGTTATGAACTAATCGATTTAATCGTAAATCGAAGATAACTGTTCGGAGATGATATACATGTTAGGAAGAAGCTTCTAGAATGTTAGACGTAAATTAATTAGTTGAGAGGAAATTACGACGATGTTATATCATCGTCTCCTTCGGTTACGTTCACTAATTCTTTTCATCAGCTTCATAATCAATTAACTATTTTTTAATTCAAGTATCAAATGTGCTATAGGAATATTGAAAATAACGAACCAGTTACATAATTCTACATATATTCCGTTGGTACTAAACTAACAAAATATCGAATTACATCGAAACAGTGATTTTAAATTATGAAGACAAGAGAAATCTACAATTATAAAAATATGTATAATGTCTTTCTGTTATTTATGTTCTACGATATTTTGCTCAAATTAGCATTTATATATATAGTCACTATCCATAATGTCATAAATACAGATATGACAACGATAAGGTAAATCCACGAACTGTATACCTACACAAAGTATCAACAAAAACATAAAACGTAATCAAGCATCACGTTCCCAGGCCTAGGACTACCAAAATAGTGAGAAAGGAAAAAGTAAGAAAAAAGTTACCTCATTCGAGGGTCTAGTGTTAACTATCTACACGTAGAACGATCTGTTGTTAGCTTGTATTTGGAAACCGGATTCCGTGCCGCAGAGGTTTGCATAATCCGGACAAATATTGGAGCTCGCCTGCATTATCTGCCGTATGAAGCGTCAGGGTTCAAGGGTTAGCTCAGTTTAATTGTACGCCGAGAAATCGTGCTCCGTGTTCCTCGCGCTCAGTGCGTCCTCGTCCCTCTAACTATGAAAGAAACGTACGAGATTATGGACAACGATACGGTGTATGCGTGAAAGACGATAATGTATGCAAGTCAGGCACTAAAGTTCCCGGCGACGCCCGTTATATACGTACTCGACCATGCATCAGGCTCGCACGTGGCTCTAAAGGTAAATTCACGTCGGCCGGGCGTCACGAAAATCGGAGGGCAACCTACACCGGTGAATGTAATTATGGTGCAACGCGTTTCGATTATCGTGGCAGAACGTTCAAGTTCGTGAGATTGTGCTTGCCTCTTTTCAGGCCATTTCATATGATCGTACAAATTTCAGTATTGCTCGTAATTTGAAGAGCAAAATGATGAGCGATGTCGTGTGAAATTGGAAAAGATATATAAGGTTCTTGTATTGAGGTATTATTCTGTTGCGTTCGATTATTATTTTACGACGATATTTAAGAAAGCATAAGATAAGTTTCGAATAGTTTGTAAATTCAGAAAAGAACTATTTACAATACTTATTATATTTATCAAATATTACCAAATTTCTAAAACTTATTACTAAAAAATATTTATTTAAAATACATAAATCTTTCATAGATCTTTCTCTGCCATAATTTCAAATGGAATTTATTTTGCTTTGAGGTCGTATTATATAATATGTTATATTTTACAATGATGTATTATTCTTATTGATATAATATTATATTGTATATGTATTATTATTATTATTAAATTACAGTATAAGATAATAAATATTTATATTTATACAAATATACATATAGCTATAAAAGTAGGAGTTCTCTGTACAACTCTTAATCTGTTCTCGGATATTCGTTATTGTATAAAATAGAAAAATTAATTTCATTTCTTTCAATCATTTTATGATATTCGCATTACTCGCTTACAAAACTCGCTTTTGCCTTGTCCGGAATGGTATTGGCACGTTTGAATAATTCTTGTAGCCGTGCACGTAGCATTAAAGATAAAGATACATTCACACTGATGGATTGTGGGCGTCGCGGAAATAAATGGAGTGTCGACACTTTTAGTAACGACGATAAAGTATCACCGTTCAATTCGCGCGATCATTGTTTCGCTTTCCGTGATTTGTGTACTTAGATGCATATCTATCGTACTGGTATTAAAATTGCATTTAATGTCTTTTCTGTTTCTCGAGAGCTAACTTCTGTCCTGTAAGCTGTTGAGTAATCGTGAGAACGTTTCTTTCCCGTTTGGATTTCTTTGAGACATCTTTATTACAAATTGTAGTCCCGTATCATACAATGATAATAAATTTCGTGTACCTCGCGGCGCTAAAAATAAATTGGCTAATCAGTGATAAATATCACCGCGACGTTGTTTTCGTTTATTTTTTGTTAAAGACTTCTAAAATTTAAGAAAAGATGGAAAATTTGAATTTATACAATTTTTACAATTTTACAATTGAATTTATACAATTGGCTTTATACAATTATTATGTACTCTGTACATATCAACTTCAATTTTTGTCGTTTACAAATTCCACTAACATCTTTTAATTAACATCTCATACAATTGTTTATTATTTTGGAAAATGTGACTTACAGTGTTTCTGTAGTTCCTTTTCCTTTTATTTAATCTATCAGACCTTGGCCCTTGTTTCTTTTACCACGAATTTCATGTTAAATCGCTTCTACGAAGCTTCTGACGATCTTTAGTTGCCGGTGAAATCGTTGCTCGTTGATTTCACAACCGTTCTATGGTTGAGTCAGGCACAGGTTTCGAAGTTTCTATCGGCTGCGTCCTAAGGCTGTCGATAAAATCGATCGCAATTATATATATCCACGGTGACGGTAATGCGATGTTGCTATTTGGATGATTTGCATGGGCAAAGGGTTACATTCGTAGCATTGCAACGTGTTGTGTAACTTTGCATGACGTGGAAACATCTTTGCATAGTTCAGTACTACAAACCACATGTTTAGGTGTATGACGTAATCGAATAGAATTTTTAATAGAGTTTTTAAAAATTAGTATTTTTAAGTTAGAAAAACCTAATCTAATTATTTATTTTAATAAATCCAAATTTGCAGTGCCTACCTATCTGAACGAAAAAAAGGTGAAAGAATCTTAAAGATACATAGAAACAGCGTGTTTAATTATTATTAAGTGACTAGTGGGCGAGAAAAAAAAATGGTAACTCTATATATAACATTACAGTTAAGTATAGTTAAACATAATATCCTAATATAAAAAGCACACGTAATAAAATACACCATATATCGTACGTGAGTAAATACAACAAGAAATTTATATCATATATAAAAATCATAAAAGATATAACCTAGCAAACACGAAGATGGCACCCCGCTGGGGGTAGCCACCCATATGCTATATTTATTTTTATTTTTTTTTTTACCAATGAGATATAACACTTTACCAAATGTCCTTCAGGACAAATTGTAAAAAAACCAAAATAAACTAAAAAAATATATATATATATAAAAATCCTTAAAATTCCAAAAAAGTCCTCAGATCAGTAAAATAATATAATCTCATTTGAGCCAAACAAATCATATGACGTGATCTATAATAAGGGGCATCAAAACCAAACCTTTCTAATATTAGCTCATACTTAACTCAACCTAATTTTTTACCTTATGAAACTCTACACGTATAAGTAGGAAATTAGCGAAAATGGGATCTACTGTTAAAGAATTTTGTTATTCGACATTTCGAAAGGAACTGAAGGTTTAATAAGAAAGTTTAAGAATTTTTATTATTTACGATGAATGGTGTCTTTTTCTGGATTCCGGAGTATAATTGCCTTCTTTGAATCACGTCATCAGCACGTAGAGAAGAAATTCGAGCAACACGGTGGTCAGCCACTAGCTATTGCGCCACGTAATTAAAGACAACCGTAAAGGTACCTAAACCGGTCTGAGTAACGAAGTTTCGGTTACGGGCTACTTTCTCGTTTGCTTTTTTCGCTTATTCCTATTACGATGCCGAAAATATCGATGGACGCCTCCGACACACTGGCTTACATAAGGTCACGAGACGCATACGTGTGCAGCAGGAAGGAAAAGAGCGTGCGTGCGTCTACGCACGCAGACTGGTCTCTGAAAGAGGGCGATCTGTGCCTCCAGTCGGATATAATTCTCGGCATTGCAGGGCTTTTGTAAATTTGTCCGTATAAGCCAGATACAGTGATACACGACAGTATTTGATTTACCACAATTCTTATTACATAAAGCTTGGGTGTATAATACGATATTTTATAGTATATGTTGTATGAAACTTTTTGGAATTTTACTAGTATAAAACACGATTGAATAAAACATATACGTGTATATATTACTAATATGTATATTATCATTAATTCTTATTTAATATATTTTTTAAATCTAAAACGTTAATACGAAATTTAAAGAGAAACTGTGTATCTTTGAAATTTATTTGTAGCTACATATTTTTAAATTCATTGAACTTTTTCAGTTACAGTTTAGGATCTTCTTCGTTTTCCTCTATCAACTGTTTTTAACTGACACGAACTCCGCTACAAACTTTTTTAATCAAATGTATTTATTTGATTAAAATTTGATTGACGTTAGTATTGTCGTCATTTGCATGGAAATATTTTTGGTTTCGATGTCTTTTTGGTATCTGTTGCGGCTTCTATATACTTCTAGGATGTTACGTGTCAATTTGAATCATATATCAAATCTATTTGATGCCTAGATTAGACCTGCCTCTAGAATGCTGATGATCGATTAGAATCATTACGTTGTCGAGTTTCGTTGAAGGTAATATACATATTAGTATGTCCTCTATTCGATGTTTTGATTCAGTCGTATTGTGACGTAAGATATATTGGAGAAATTACGATCATTGTTTTGCTTTGACAAGGAAAATCTTAATTAACGATAACTGTAATAGCTGGTAAGTTAGTACATTTGAATATAAATATTTATTTTATTAAGATATATTTTTTATCATAATTGTATAATTTATAACAATAATGTATAATAGTTATAAAATATCTTAATCGTAATAATCAGTTAACTAATGTAGGGAACTATTGTAGCTTTCTTTAGTTTACATGATTAAAATTATATAATTTAAAGAGCATTATCGTAACTTCTTAATATACTACTGTGTTTGTTAATTTTTTATATAATATTTAATTGAAATATAAGAATACTAACACTGTTTATAATACACCTGACCAAAATATAGTTTTGTAATTTTTAAACTTCAATTTCATTTTTTAAATTGTGAACACACACACGCATATAATTTTTACTTGTTCACTATACAATACTCGTCATATATTTTATTTTCTTTGTTTTCATTTCTTAACAGAATTATTGCCAAATGTTATCCATACACTGTCGAATTCGCATTTCAAAACAAAAGAAAGGAAGTGGGTCACAAAAGGACGGTGCAAGTTTTTACGGCTGGTCGTTAGATGATTAACGCTCATTTTTTACCAAACAGAAATGTGTCGACACCAGATCTGATCTATAACTGTGTTTAGTCTTTGTGCCTGACGAGTATGCACGTGTATGTCATGAATAAGTATGCCAGAAGATAATAATAGCTTCATTTTCCACAGAAATCATAAAATAAAAAGCATGTTCTAAAAAGCACAAATACGTATGTACAGGATATCCAATTTTATATCTAGTAAAATCTGTTAATATTTATTATAAAATATTTCCAATATCTTTAAAATCTTCGATATCGAAGATCCATGAGTTTAGCAGATATATTAACTTTTATTTTGTAGAACTTATCGTATAAGACAGATTTCTCGTCTTTTATACGATAAGTTCTTCAAGATATAAATTAAAATATCTGCTAAGCTAAAAATGGTTTTTCAATATAAATAGCCTGATGCTTCTTTATAGAAAATAACGAGCTACATTGATTAATATATTAAATACTATCTTACTTCATTTAGAAAAACGATTATATATACTGATAGTACATATTTGTTCTACATATAACTTTTACGTAACAAAAAATTAATTACATTGAATTATGTTCCCCTTTCAATTCTTCACTGAACCATTTTTTGTACAGCAAGTAATTTACGGATAATTTGTAATTAGGAATTAAAGTCGGACACTCTATACACTTTATTAATAAAAAGTGTTAATCTAGTATTACGTAATTAAATGAAAGTAAGAAAATTGCAATTTAATCGTGACTTAATCTTGTGCGATTTATTTATCTTAAAGTACTGTGCTATCCTTTTTCGAAAAAAGGAAGAGTATCGACAAAACATGTTGTCAGCTTAATGACTTATACAGAGTTTCCTTTTATTGTCAGGCGTATAAGGAAACATTCTTTAATGAAAAATTTCACGTTAACTCCTTTTACTTTTCTCTTGATGAGTTACTGCTTTCTTTTCCGTGAGCAGTGCCTTCTTATCTAATCTCTCTCGACAATTAATTACCGCAACGATATCCATAATCAGATGACTATTCTTCGAACGAATATCAAGTTTTTCCTTTTTCTCGTTCAGCTTCAGCCCCGTTCAGTATGAATTAATTACCGAGCTACAGGTTTTGCAAACTACAGGATTAGCCAGTCGATCGGTATCTACCGTATGCACCCCGACGTTTATCTCACGATAAAGACATTATGAAATAAATTTTAACGAATCACCGCGACAAACTTCGCTTACCCAGAATAACGGTGCATTTTTATTACCTTGCTGACCTGAAACAATCAACATATGGCAACAGTACGCGTGTCCAATCAGCTTGTTTAACTGCGTACTGGTTTCGTACTCTGTATTAAAATTAGGAATCTCAAGGTTTAACAGTTTATAACAATCGCTAAAAACAATTGAAAATTTGTAATCAACGTAGAACTTACATTCATTGTTCTAAAGTAAAATGTAAATTAATAACGCGAATATTTAAATAAAGGAAAATATTTGGAAATATATGAATTGATTGAAGAGCATATTCGATCGAATTCGAACAATTCTAAGGATAAAAGGTGAGAAAGTAAAATGATTAAAATGCGATTTATGTACGATAATACAAAAATATCTCATCAAATTAAATGTTTGACGTGGAAACAATTTCTAAGTAGGGAAAAGTCATAAATAACCTAGGAATAATATTCGTTTCAACCTCGAAAAATATTTATCTCGCTGGTAGATATAGATAATTGGCGATAAAATGTTTTGTCTGTGATAGGTTAAAATTTTAAACGTTATATCTCAGTAACGTGCATATTTGCATTTTTCGCGTTTCGATTCTAATTTTACGGTCTCGAACGATGATTATTTAGTGTGCACTCGCTGCTTTCGGAGAGAGTCGTATCAAGATCAAGAGCTGTAGCTTACTTTAACTTAACACCTAATTAAAATGAATGTAAAAGTTGGAAATCCATAAAATTAAAACGCGTTCGAGGAAACGAGCGTTCGCGGCTACGGATGCAAATTGATACGAGGAATATAAATTCTCATTGATGATACAGCTATGTTGGATTGAATTGGGGGAAAAATGTCATTACCAATGCTTTATGACGTCGTTTTCTGACGTCTTAATTGGCAATACATCTGGTAACAAGACTATATTTTTGTTGCCTTTAAATTCTTCACACGAACAAACGGAATGTTATAACGAGATAAGATGCGCTTTAACAAAACATTTATTTCCTCTTACACCGGTAAGAGGTGACAGGAATGTTCTGATTTGTGTTTTTATTGGCAATATTCGCTTACTTGCATGTCTGTATGTGACAGCACAATTAAACTGCAACACTGAACTCTGAGAATAATTCCAAATACTCAAATCTCGTTTCATCCCCATTATTATCATTCCCATTATTCGATGTGATTTTCGCTATACGATGGGCGATTTCATTAAAATTTGATGTTAATAAAAAATTAATTTAATCGGCTGAGATTCGTTGCCCAGAATTGGAATTGAATTTACGATCGAATATTCGTAATCTTATGGTAGTATCACGTAACTTTCCCACGAGTTCTTTCCGTTATCGATCATAGACACAAAGTTGGAATAGCGACGAGACAACGAGGCAATGGTTGTTTTACATACGTGTTCGTGATTCTTATGTAAGCAAGATAAATCTATCTGCTGTGAACTTTTATTTCTGCGAGCTCTTTCGAATGTTCTCGCCAAGGAGACATCATAATAAAGGGTGGCGTAATACAGATTATTTAGGAATAATGTCGACGTTTATCGCGAAAGGTCGTTCAACTTTCGTGTCTTCGATTTTTCAATATTCATATTATACAATATAATAACTCGATTAATCTTACTGTTACATAGTTTCTATCGTGTAAACAAGAATATAAAAAATAATGAAGATTAATTATACATCGATGCAAAGGGGAACAGTAACTAGAAACAATGACATTAATTATTGAAAAATATTTTTAAATACCCACGCTTGATGCTTGTACAATATAAACGTATCGGATGAGTGTCATTTAAAAAACTATTCTTAATCATCTTTTTCTTTCTCTAATTTTCAGTACCTTACATTCCGTGTTATTATTATTTTCTTTTTTTTTTTATTATTAAACGGAAAGCCTGTACCGAAAGGAACGAATTACTTCGTCAAATAATTTTATTCGCTCGTTGCAAAAGGAAAGCACAGATTAGTCTTACAAATAAAGTAATTCTAATCAGACACGCGATACAGAACACGCGTGCAATTTCGTTTCAGGAACTTACCGGATGTACTTTATAATCGCAATACCATCGTTGCCAATGTTCTATTTATTACATACGTTCACATTTATAATATGGATAAGTTCTATTCTTAGTAGAACTTAATAATATTAATTTCACGTTTGAAATTAACATAATTAGAAACGATACGTATCGTCGAATATGTTTAAGCAAAAATCTACGAATTCGAAAGTTTTAAGTAGGGAAGAGGCATCGATATTGAACGCATGGAATGCGGCACTTGTCTTCCGCGATAGATAACTATCCCTGGCTCGTAATAATCGACTTTCATTCATTGTTCTACCATGTTTGTTATGAGTTAGTCTTTTTATGTGACGGTATATGTAGTTGTTTGTACATATTGTCATCCGGTGCACGCACTTGCATTCCACGTTATCGTTCTGAATCGCGAATTACTCGGCGAATGTGCACGGTAATGAAGATCGCTCGGATTAAAGATAATTATAATATTCTGTTGCTTTTGAGATATCAGATTTGAAATGGCGCTCGCGGTGATTAGATATACGCGTACGTGGAATTTGGTATGAGAATGTCTTGTAGGTGTAACGACCATGTATGTATTTAATTTTTAAATTGGTAAATGGATAACAGGAAATTTGTAGGTACCAAGTGGGTGTAACAGATTTAGATAAGTTTCGCAAATCTGATAAAAATTGTGCTTCTATTGACGTACTTACAACTGAGGTAATCATAAAGTGAAGTTAAAATCGTTAAATGAAGTATCATGCTATGACTCTAGTTTCATATTGATTTTTAATTCGAGTTTTTCTCCTACCGTGTCCACGAACTCTTTCGATTCTGTGACATATTTATTATTCAAAAGCCTGTTTTCGGCTCATGATGTTTCCGGGCCCTGCGTGAAATAATATATTTCTCCTGTATTTTAGCTCCAATTACTGTACAGATACAAATTAGTATACATTGATAATAATTATGATTATGCCATAGTAATGAAAAGAAATGTTATTACTATATATGCAAAGTCACATTTTTCTGAATGGGATTAAACAAATGAAACTTAATCAGAAGCGTGTATATTTGTGTATTTTGCGCACGTACATTTTTGTGCGTGTGTTTTGTGTTACCTTCAAACTCATAAATCTATGAACAGCCGCAATCTATTAATCACTATTATTTTATCAATTTTTAGAATTCTTCTCCCTTCAAGATATCACATAAAGTTGAAAAATACGTACTCGTGCATCGGTACTTTCTTATTGCGTAAATCATTTTGTGCACAAGAATGTGCTACAAGTATGACACAAATTATGTTCGCATGATGGATCATGTTGTCGTTTTGTTCACTTGCGACAGAATTATCTAACAGTCATTATAAGAGAATTCCTATCGTACAATTCTCTACGAACATCACGACGTTAAGATTTAAACGAGCGTTCGATCCGAACATGTCTCGCAATAATCCGCTATGAAGCAAAGAGAAGAGTTGTCCTATCCTGTCTACCTGTAAGTGTATCATTGGTTACTACGTAACAGCCTCGAGAATTATATCGATCTTCCTTGATAGATGATATCTCTGACGTTTAATGATTTTCTCCTTCCTGTCGTCCTTCCATATCTTTTTTTCCTTTGCCACGAGTTCGCTTTCCATCGCCGTTGTTTTACCTGCTCTTCCCGTATGCTTTTAATTTTCCCTTTTTTCCATTTAATTCCTTTTATCTTTTATTTCACGGTTTTCTATTCTTTCGGTTCTATTTTGCTATTATTCTTGTTCCTTTTTCTGAGAAGGAGTATCAATTTTTGTATTTCTTTTGAATCATTATGTTCTTCCATTTCTCTTGTTTTAAAATTGGCGATTTATTAGTTATGATCACCAGGTTTGTGCATCAAATAGCAGATTATTGACGTCTTTGTAAGAAGTATTCTACTAGGATGAACGTTTTTATTATTCTTCTTTATTATACTAAACGGCTGAGTAGTTTTCTTCCATCTACGAATTCCAACAAATTATGAAGTTGTTTCATCTGTCACTTCTTTTTCTTTGATTTTTGTAATTGACTGTTTGCGTCTTATTTAATTCCTAGTTATTAGCTATAGCTTTACTTAGGAAAACTCTTGTTTTATTAACTTCGTAGCGCAATTCAACAGCATATAATTAGCACAAAAATACTTCGACGTGCAATTCGATCTTTGCACGAATTCTTCACAGAATCTTGATATAATACAATCTAGGGAAAAGTCCAATCTTCTTTTTATACGATTTATATACAGTAAAAAATCTGTTCAATTTGTAATGAACAAAAAATAAATAAACATTTTGATAACAATTTGCTCGAAAACGGAATATTATTTGTATTAAGAATAACAATTTGGAACTAATCTTCTATTTTCTATCGTCCTATAAAAAGTCATCGATAATAGCAAGATATCCAATTTTATATTGCAAAAGACCATATTCAAATCTCTATCGACTCTAGGTATCTACTTCCTCTAGCAGCAACACGTCCCTAAGCTTTCACGTTCCTTTTTCTTTAACACTCTGTTCCACACAAACTTTCTACTCTTCCCATTCTCTTTCCGCATTCTTCGTCCTCCTTTTCGTTGTTCTTGTCTCCGCAGATGCGCCCTCTTTCTACTCTCTTCCTACTCCTTATCCTTGTTTCTTTCTTTCGGCCTCGTGCATCGTATTTATTGCTAGCCCACACGCGTCACGTGAACGAGAATAAGAACAAGCCACGTGCACGTGTGTACGACTTGGTTGTTGTTATCAGCGACAATCGTGAACATCGCCAGGACCAGAGGATTCATAAAGGCGAAGAAACGTGAGTGGGATCTAGGAAGTGCCGCTCTATTGGACCAGCGACTCGTCAAGATCGCGTGAGGGATCGATGTTCGTTTCTGGATCGTTGACCCGTGTACCGGTGGAAATCGTTGCATCGTGCTCGCTCGACGCCCACCCCCGGAATGATTTATTCGGATTATAAATTGGCGTGAAACTCCTATATCATCCTGCCGCGGTCGGAACATTGCGATGCCACGGCGCGAGTCGAACTCGTCAATTTTCGACCCACGCCACGCTGTGTTCTTACGGACAGCACCGCGAAAAAAATATTTCGATACTTGGTTATTATTGGCAGGATGTGATTTAATTAGAAAATTATGGATAATAGAAGATGTAATTATTTTATTCTCTATTATTATTGTAGTCCTGTGTTGGTGAATATTACGGGTAATATTCTTAGAATATGATAGTGTGTAACGTGTTGCATTGGGAGCGTCCTATATGAGAATAAAGTATTGTTATTGGATAAATAATGAATAATAACATCGCTGGCCATAAGTATATCAGCACAGTTCCTTCTAATATTTAATATAAATCGAATCTCTTATAATATATTTATTGTATATTATAAATCTATTGTGTTATTTGCATCTTATGTGTCGTATGATGTAAAATACCGACTAATAAATAGAAGTAATAAAATTTGGCTCAGTTAAATGTAACGAGTATACGTCCTGATACTTATAGCTGATAGTGTAAATGGATATAAAATTCGACAATTTTTCCATTTCGAAAGATATGAAAGAAAAACTCTAGTTTCAAAGAAGAATAATTCGTTTAAAGTTTATCGTCTTTAATCCTCAATTATCGTAGAAAAATGTTCTTAGATGAGCGAAAAGAATTGTTACGTATATAGATTTCATTCATAAGAATGCTAAGCTGCATGTATGTAGAACTGGGATTAATTAATGTCAAGTTTTATGGAATTGCTTGCAATTAGACCGAAATGAGAAAAAATGTTGATGTAGTTCGAATATTGTCTAAAAGTATTAAATTGGATGGTTTTTAGTTGAACAGTGCGCGTACTTTCTACGTATATATCTTCCTGCCCGCACCTCATGGGACGTAAATTCTCATTTGTAGTTGATGAATCTACAATTTCGCAACCACGAACTGAAACTCTGTTCGAGTCTTCTAACGAGCCGGCTGCCGCAATCGAGAAAATAACGCTTCTCGTTTGGTTCTTTTTATTTGTTTTATTAGAGAGCAGGAAAATTGGGATCCCGGTGCGGTTCGTTGTGTAGGCGTGGGTAAATTGGCAAACCGAATTGTTCGTTATGCCCATAATGGACTGTGAGAAACATTTTAGAACCTACGCGATTGAGTGTTTATTGAAATAAATTCTCTTGATTGATAACTTTATTGCAAATTGTTATTTTCTACCAATTATTTGAAGTAATTCATTACTAAAAATAAAATTTTGAGCAGAATTTTAAAACTAATTACGCGTACACACAGATATCTATAGTATAAGATATTTCAGTTTTATCTTTTCATGTTTCAAAATTCTTTTGTATTATTTTGCTTGCCCTTTATACATACAATATATTACACAGTCCTTTGTAAAATTTCTAAATGGTGCGTATCATTTGAAGCAATGACTTACGGAAAAAATTATAGGCCTGAGAAAGTGAAGAAGGGAGGAATGATTTTACTGTAATAAAACTTTTTTTCACTTCCTTAATACTTCGATTATAACGATGGTTAATTCCAAGGAACATAGTATTTGGATTCTCTCTTTCTCTCTCCGACCACAATTCCTTGAAACTAATGCTGCGCTTCCTAAAGTAACAAATGTAATGTTGTAGGTTCATGATTGGAAAACTTTCTCTGTAATAGTCTTCCTTAGAAGCATTGTTCACTGAACAAGTTAATTCCGTTCCTGTGTTCTTCCAAACCACGCTAAAAGTATCAAACTTGTATTAAATTGTAAACGAAATGAACTTAAGAAAAGAAGCACAAGTACTTGTAAAATATATTAGAAATGATGAATTGAGAATGATTTCATATTTTTGAGAAAATTATACATCAGTGTTATTTATTTTTAAGTTCCATTAAATAATCGTAGATTAATTTTTACCAAATGTCGAAAACAATTGTTATGTTTTCAGCATGGAATATTAGAAATAAAATAACACTTTTGTTTTTGTTGTTGAAATTTTATGTTTCTCTAATCGTATGCTTTATTTTCTGTTTCAGGTAAGACAATACCTTCCCATAAATTAGTGAGTATAAATTATATTTAATATATTCCGTAGATACATTATACACTTGTTTAAGATAATCTTGGTAGCCCGTTTCGAGTCATTAAGTGCTGTTCCGACTATTTTAAATGCACTCATGCTCTAATGCACAGTATTTTTAGTACCTGTTAATAAATTCCAACAGAGACACAAACTTTCAACATAGTTAAACTTAATGTTGTGTTTATGAAACTTTCCAAGCATAAATCTTGGTTATTGTAGACCGCATAATTTAAAATCCTCAACCCACCGTTTTTCAGTTCTACATCGACAATAATCCTTTTAAGCGGTGAAAATATAGCAGCGAAATTGTACGAAATTATTCTTATTATTTTCGCCAATAGCTTCTTCTTGTAATACTTTTACTGGCGAATAGTGCAGCTTTTTGTTAAAGTCGAATAAAGAACGATCCTAGAAAGCTATCTCCGTTTCACCTAGATGCAGTTTCATTATGTTTGGCATCTTCTATGCGACGTTTGTCATCTTAGCAAATTTTCGAAAACCGTTTAAATGCATTAAGAGCTTGTTACGTCAGGAAGTTGTTAATTTTCTTGCAGTGTTCGAGAATAAAGCTTGAATGACACGTAAAATGTTCAAAGTGATAATCCAGTAACTGCCGGGTATTTTTTCTCGTTAACAGATGCGAGCGAAATGCAAGCAATCGCGGAACTAATTCTCAGAGTAAAATGAATTTTTTAACACACTTTCAGCTATTGTAACGAAGGCAGAAGACTTAATGCTTCGTTTAGTACCATTTGATCATGCTAGAACGCAGTTCGTACGAATTTTATGCATTTCGACTCTATAATTTTGTCAGAATATTACTTTCCTCGTAAAGCGTTGGTCTTCTTGAGATTTGAATTATTCTTCCCGTTTTGAAAACGAGCGTATTAGAAACAGTACATAAACTTTGTGAAACTATGAGAGATGTTACGAATCACATCCGACTTTTCTTATTTGTAATCGATTTATATCCAGTCAGGCGTTTTCAAAGGTATTTTATATAAATAATAATTAAATACATCAGTATCGCACAGTCTGCTTATATTACATTGACTGTAACAAATCTTGCTTTAGTTGGCATTTGAAACAATAAATTCGTAATCAAATAATTGGAAAATAAAGTGAGAAATATTTAATTTAATCTAAATATCAGCAATATCAGGACTCCTAATACTTACGGTGAAACATTATCTGTTCGTCGCTCTATGTGTTCTATCTAATTTATCGAAATCTAATCAACATGATCTAACCAATATTTCTGTACGTACACGCTTGAAGTAAAAAATCACGCACTGTTTACTTTACCTGATTTTACATGGTAAAGAATCAGACTAACAATTTCGATACATATGCATGGCAACAGCAAAAACTTTTTAGTCAAATGGTTTTCCAGTTAATCTGGCCCGAATGGTATCGTAAAAGCACTGGGTCTGTTGCCTCTCGTACGCAACGTTCTTTTGGCGTCAAGTGTATCGTCTCGTTTCGTTTCCTTCCCTCTTGGTTCCCTTTATTTTCCCTCTTATTTCTCCCCGAGCGAAGATAACCGCGAGCGTGTTATAGCCCGGGGAACGAGTTTTGCAACTAGGCGACCTCAGCAAGGCGAACGAAGAAGCGGCCACACACGTTCAAACTCCCGATAGAACGAACGAAGACGCGAAAGGTTGGCCGTACAAACGGAGGAATGAAAGAAATGCTGAAGAGTAAAGAAAGAAGAAGATAGGAGGCTCGTTTGCATGCCATGTACGCGATACCGTGTACATACCAGTAGATCGGTGATCGCCTAATAAAGCGAGGCGAACAGACATTCCGCTAAGCTTTGACCGCACTTTTACGCGTCGTACGATCTTCGCGAGTAATTTGAGCGTTAATGAGAGAGATGAAACGAGAGGACTCGAACGATCGAAAGGAACGGTATACGCGTATCTAAATGAAACATAGGTGTATCGTATCGAGCAGCATGTTTAACTCTTTAACTACGAGAACCGGCTGGAAAACTAAAGAAATTCTTCGCGTTATATTTCAGGGATTTTAATCATGCGTTGATAGCACACGCGGGAAGACCCTACATAGCGCCGACGCAAGATTTCGTTGCGAGCAATCGAAATTCTATTCGAACGCTTGCGAGGTTCGTTCGTTTTTTAATAGTGAAGTATCGAAGAAAGCTAAATGCAGGGGATTTTCTTTAATAAGATAAAGCAATAATCTTGTACGACAAATACGCAGAATGCGCACTTTTAGTTCCTGAAAAACGAAAATTATGGTTGTGTTTAATTTTTCAACACTTGTGTTGAACTCTTGTGAAACACATTTGTTCTCAAAATATACTCTTGACTTAATAAAATTCCGCAAACAGAAGTCTGTCAGGTCGAAATGTACAGTTAGCATTTAGTACACGCGTACTGGACAGATTTTCAAAGTCGTTTTTCTCGAAAACCAAGATCGCGTAAAAAAAGCTTTATTCTACATTTTTCGACCTACTTCTCTATGAGGACTCATCCCTTCCTCTGTGGTATCACCAGTTATTACAAATAGTATTACAAAGACTATGATATATGCACAGCGAAAATCTATTTATTTAAACTCCACTTAGTGGAAATTTTAGTTAAGATCCGATTAATTCAGCTTTCGCTGGCTGAGTTCACTTAACGAACTGTGAACGAAAAATCGAAATATGTAGCGAGGAAAAATGGTGAGCTCGTATTATATGAACTCCGATTGTGTAAACTGTTTGTTCCCTGACAAGTTCAGGCAAACAAAAAAGTCCTGCTATATAATGTTACGTAATATCGTAATGTATTTTTTAAAATACTTGATCCAAAAGTGATATATATTTTTAGAAAAATATAATGCAGGAAAAATTGTTCAATATTACCACGACCATCTTGTCGTGATTTTTCCCGAAGCTTCTAATTTACTCAATCGAAGCGCTGATTTGCATTTGTAGACGCGCAAACAAGGTGTAGATCCGCGCGTAATGTCGAGTGTTTGGTTACCTGTTTGATTAGACGGTATACATCTAGGGTTACGTCGATAAGTACACATCGTGTATTCCTAATGAAATTCGATCGCATGTATCGTTTTTGTAATCTTTGCAATGACATTTATTGTCCTTCTTCAAAGGCAAAGGTGTTAGTTTCGTTTCAAAATTATTATTTTAACCAGTTCTATCTTTTCTATCTACAGGTCTGACGACGTGTTCTATTTCCTGGTTCTTCGAAACCGAATCGATAATAACTGGTATTTTTTCTTTCATTTGCAAAGAATGACTCTTTAACATTATCTAAATTCACATTTCAATTGTTACGAATTTCAAATCTTATACATATGCACGTACGATACGCGATACGATTATTAATATTCTGTTTCTATTATTATTTCCTATAGAAAATTCAAAATATATTTTTTCTATTTGATATCAAAAATGCAAATGATGTTGACGATACAGAAATATGTAATTATTCTCTAAATTGCTCGTCTTAAATTGTTAATTATTTTATTACATTGTCAAATAATTAATCGAGAACCGCATGTGTACAAGGATGAACGTAAATTATTTTCTATTTTTTATTATCAAGTATTATACATTTAACTTATACATTTCGACAGAATATTTTATAGCTTTGATTTTTGGTGACACGTTCGTTTCCTTTCGATTAGGGGAAATTAGTTTTCAATGAATTGCCGTGGTTAGGACAGTCGAAGCCTAAAAAAGAAAATGACAATCGTACATCCTGCGGAAGCGGATGTTCGCCGGCACGCTTGGCTGACTTCTCCAACCTTCCACTCGTCTGGTCTCTCGTTTCCTACCTGCGCATTGGTGCATCATTGTTAAAAATGCCAGTTTGTTGCAGTATTACATAAATGCGCGTAAACGCGAGCGTTCCAATGATACATTGTTGAACTTGAAGGTGTCTTTTTTACAAGAGAACAATTTCCGTTGACCTTTCGTTGTGTAGCTCGATGTTATGTATCTGGCACGCTGTTCTATTTCCAATTGAAAATTAAATTCATTCGATTACACATCGAACGTGTAAATTCATTACAACGTAAAGTCATCTACGTGGATAACTTGGTCTTCTTAAGTACATCCTGTTCGCCTATTTTTAGCCAAGTATTGCGAGTTGTATATCGTGAATTAGTATATAGACGTATTTATCGTTGGAACAATCGCGAAGCGTATCGGCGATAGAAATAAAACCAATCATTTTAGGGAATAATATAAAAAATTGTTAGATTTTATTTATTTTAAAAAGATATTGTAGATTTACATTAAAATGAAAGAAAGTGGATATTAGCCGATAGATAAAATACCTACAATCCCCTTGTAAATTTTATAATTTACGATTCAAATATTTATTTATTGTTACATATTAGCAAATGGTAAATACGTGAGAATAAATTATGAACAAATTCTTTTAAATATGCAGAATAATAGATGAAACTTCCCAGAGAAAAAATCAATGGCTCACGCAGTTGTACTGCTTCGTAGCTTGCACATGCCACGCGCATTGAATTTTTGCTCGCCATATGCGTCGATTTCGATTCTAGTGGCTCATTTACCGCACTCGCTGCACAAGTTCGTTTACGCACGCACATTGAACTTCGAGGTGCATTGTGCATGATACCCTTGAGGGGTTTGAAATGCATTCGTCTGCGTTGCCTGCAACGTGTCAGCGTCGTAACATTTTATCGGACATGAGTCTACACGATAGACATCGGACATTGCCACCCCAGGAAAAATAATACAACGGTTGAATTGTAATCAAAAGCGAGCAAGGCGTTTGAACCGCAGTAACCTCTCGATATGTGTCTTCCGGTTTGAGCTGGCCGCTTTGCAGCGGCTTCTTTGCGTGCTCTCCGATATTATTCGTGGCCAAGCATTTTGATGCTTAGCAAGTATGCTAGTTGGTGATTGTGAATGAAATGTTAAAAGAAAAATTTTCTCCAAGAGTAAGGAAGAATTTTCAGCGAAAGAATTGTTTAATTGAATGAATCGAATGTATCTGATGGACTTATTATGAATTGTATTTGTAATAATTAGAATTACAGCGTTCTAATTAAACTGCAGATTTTTATGTACGTTATGAAAAATATACAAAATATGTATAATATTGAGAAACGTAAGAAATATTTAAAGTGAAATACATATTTGTTATAATATTTAATCGATGAAACAAATCTTTATGTATAATTTCCATTTGAAAGTTATATTGATAGAAGTATGAAAATCCACGGTCTAATTGTGATGTAATGTATAGTATTGTGTTATTATGTTATATGTTTGCACTTTTTCAGTCAGTTTGAAATTCATTATATATATTTATTGTGTTTTGGATAGGCAAATGTTAGAGATAGACACATTCTAAGATAGAAGAAAACAAACCCAAAGTTTTGAAATTTCGTTAGATCTGTAATAAGATGCGATCTTTGTGATTATATTAGTCAAATTAGAAACAACTCTGAAAATGTAGAGATAAAGAAATACAAAATATTTGTTACAAACATATATTTAGTAGAAAAATAATACTATATTACGAATGATGATTTTATGTATATAATAAATACTAAATATAATTCCACTGAATATTATGGCTTATTAATTTACTAAATAAACTGTTTAAATTCTGTTTTGATTTCTGGGAAATATATATACTTGTATTAAATATCTTGTAACTTTATATACATTTTCAGATTCATTTCAAATTTTACCAATATAATGTCGATTCATAGTGGAATAATATGATAGTCGGAATCTAGTAACAGTGGAAATGAAATTTTATAATGTTTCGTGTAACACACATAATACATATATTCATACAACGTGCCTACGAGTAATCTTACTTTCATATTTCTTTTATGTATGAGTGTAATAAATAATACGACATTAGTGACACAGCTTTATTTAAAAATTTGCATCGCTCCGATATTAATTCATCGTTCTACAACCGTGTCGCACAGTGATATCGCAAAAGATCGGCATACAATGTCTGGCCGCGAATGGAACGGAATTAGTAGAATGGGAATGACACGCAACATGCAGCCAGCAATTCGATTCCCGTTACAACGAAAGAATAACGCGTTACACGGTAATCTCCAGCCATCTTACAATTTACTATATTTTCGCCGTTATTAAGAGCGAAGTATCTAGCTGGATACCGTTCCATGTTAAACAAGAAACCTATATTTCTGCGCGATTCGTGGCATTATTTCACGCGGTAATGAAAGCACGAAATGGACGATGTTGTATGCTCTGTCATCTTAGATCGAACAGGTTATATTCGTAATTTGCGAAGAACGTTTCGTCAGCCAGCTGTGAACAGACAGTGTGTCTTAAGTCTGTCTGTATTAAGTGTCGATGCAAATCTATAATTTTCGATGTTAATGTTTCGCAATTCGTTTCTCTGTTTCGTATCGTAAATTGATTCTAATACGTAGCGAAGGAATGAACTAAACAAGCTTGTTGAACAACTTCGAAGTATGTAGTTTTATAACGGTAGATTTGTAATTAAGTATTGAAAGATTATTCGTAGATTATACGTAGGGAATTGCTTGTTTATTAATTGTTATTTATTTTATTAGAAAGTAGATAGAGTTTTGATTTAAGTGTTGTTATTTGAGTAAAAGTAGATACGATCAGGTATGTACGTAAATGTTATCGATTTGTATCTTTTTATTTTAGTCAATTCTGGGAGAAGTGGAATGTATGAATCAAAGAATTAACATGTTGGAAATAATGAACCTAATTCATAATAAGTCGATTTGAATTTGAGAGTAACAAGAGAGTAATAAGAGGATCTAACCTTGAATTTTTAAGCTCTACTTATTCCCGCAATGTAGGATAAAGGAGAGAAGATAGACAAGAATGCTGTAATCGGTGTAACTAGATTTGATGTAATCGGCTAGAATCAGCTGAGCTTGTATCCGACAGACATATACGTTTCAGTGATTATGTATGACTTTTACCAGTTGTAGTTTTATACAATTTTAATTTGCGATTTTACGTACTTTCAAGTAGGTAAAAGAGATATTTCAAAACTTGACAGCAAGCAAAACTTTAATATAGGAAACCAATTTTATATAGAAGTAGGAAATTATGAAAATTTGTGTGATAATAATATTTTTATAATATAATATTTCTAACCAAGTGAGGATGAAGAATACTATACATACTTTTGACGCTCATAAATTTTAAGTTTCAAGATATTCGTTAGTTGTTGCTTTTAATTGTAATAAAACTTTAAAAATAACTTTAGTTTATAAAATTCAGACGTGAGAGTACCTAAGATGAACGTTTGCAAGATTTCTCAAATATTGTATAAAGTACGTTATAAATTATAAATCCTTCGTTTCACTAACGATAATGAATAATTCCAAAACTAATTGTCAAATTATTAATTAAATTATTGCCAGTCCTCTATTTATCCCAGAGCAAGCTCTCTTAGAATCTTCAGTTTTCCTGAGATCAGTCTCGCGCGTGTATCCTATTTACATCTCTTCCTGTTTCCAACACTTAGCAGAAGCGCGGAAAGAAGAGTTCAGTCGGGAAAATATCGGTCAAGATGCTTCAAGCTTTCTGAAAGTTGAACACAAGCAGCACTTACCGCATAATTGTACTTCTCGGTATTGCTTGTTGATTTATCGAGTCTTATCGTCTTTTCGATTAAATACAGTCGATTTTTATCGCAGATTATGATATCGAATATCTGTTATCGGTTAAAAAAATATTCCTTGAAGGTTAAAACAGAAGCTTTATTAGAGATAAATCATCGCTTTGTTCCAACGTTTCAGGAACAATATTGCAGTTCACTTGTACAGTTGACCCGAAATGTTGGAACAAAGTGCGTCGCGCTATTAGAAACACGATCGAAGCTCGAAGAACCACTAATATATCAAGTAAAACAATTGTTTACTTACAGCAGGTAAAAGTGTAAATTTGCACAGCATAACTGCGATAACCAAATCGAAATGTATTATAAAGGGAACTCTTCATCCGGCATAGTGAAACCTTACGTTTTCCATGGCATAATTATGTTGTCTCCATAGAGACTCCCAAGAGCCTTCCCACTTTTTATCACGTGTGCGGAGCGTGTGTTTGCAACCCTCACCCTGTTCGAGCCACGTCGCTTGTCCAGGATTAAAAACAGGCGGTTTTCGACGAGATTAAGATGACTATCTACGAAACTACATAATCGTTACTTCGACATAGTAATGATCGAGCAATTTGCAGTATCGATCTTCGGAAAAATACAGATCTCGAGTCCTGAAAGTTCGCTTGAAAAAGTGTCGAGAATGATAGCTACAGGTAGGAAACAGGTATTGATATGGGTTCTGTTCTGGGTAACAGGATAGTTTAGTAAGCTATAAATTTTTTATCATGGGTGTGAAATTTTCTTTCCGCGTTTGAACAGAGATAAGGGAAATTTTCGAGTTCAAGTAAAATGTTGTGGTCGGTGTAAAGTGTCAAGTTAATGATACCTGTATAAGAATAATGTAGCAGAATATAATTTAGCTACATTACGTGGTTAGGGGACAGACAGTTAAGATAATCCAAGAATGAAGTTCCTCGAGATATCGGATTCAGATTATACATTCGCGCGTTTTATTGTTCCATTGCCAATCTTCCTACAATTTTTATTATATAAATGTTGCATTTATTAGAAAAATACCTTTAAATAGTCCAAACATATTTAAAAGTAATACCTATGTATTTCATCGTATAAAACATTTATCGCCGTAAAAACATGAAAGTTTAGGTTTACTGGAACTTCTTTGTATTTTTAACTCGTATACGTATCTCGATTTTCTTCAGAGAAAATAACTTTCTCGAGAGCGTAAAAATCTGTATGTGTTGACTTCATCTTGAAGTTAAATATTATATGGTTAATGTTCTTTCAATACTGTGACGAAACTCTCACGAAACTTTCGATTTGTCATTAACTTGCGGATCTACGAACCAGAAATAAGGTAAACATGAAAAACACGATATCTAATATGGACAGGTAACTTCCTGTTACGTCGGAACAAACGTCGAGTAAAGAGTTTATTTGAATCTAAATTTGAAAGGACGTATATCCATACGTGCAATAACAGACAAACATAGCATAATTGATAATGAACGTAGTAAATATATTTCACATATGATTTTTTAAAAAGGAACAAACAATATCACGGGCACATGACAATCGAAGCTCTCATCCTGGATCCTCAGAAAGATCGGTTTCGCGGTGATCGGTAGAAAATCGCGTCGATAGTCGATAGGTTGTAGTCCGTGGCATTCCTCTCAAAGACGGTTGAACGGCCTCGTAACGCCTCAGAGAAGGAATGATTGAGCCGCAGTTGAAGAAGCAGCCGCAGAGCTGCCTCTCTACCATCATTTAACCGGATTAGGAAGCCAGTCTGAGAAACGGCCCTGTCTTTGCTGTACTTCGGATGCAATGTCAACACGTGTATATACGTCGTTGTATCGCCAACCACGTGTGCGTCGAAACTCTTTCGCATCGCGAACGTGCGTGCATTATCGTTTCGAACATCATCAACTGTCTTTGAACACGTTGATCGCCATGGTGATCATCGCTGATCAACGTTATTGAATCTTTTGAATGGATAAAATAAGATAAATTTCACGGAGTGAATAAACAATTCTCGCAGTGACAGTCAACGTGTTAAACAGTCGTTTCACGGTGTGTGTGTACACGTGACTGCACAGCACACGCTTGTAAGCAATGCGTTTGAAGTTCTCTTCCGCTTCCTGTGCGTTCACGAATAATCTAAAATAGATATCTCCAGATGATTAATCATAATTCTATGTAGTATCTTGCGAAAGGATTTGTGAAACGAATCGATCAATTTCCTTTTCTATTTTTTAATTTCTAAATTTCAAGAGAGATTTACGCATTGTAAAGTACAAGCTATAAATATCGAAGCACTAACTCGTTACAGTTGTTGTGTAATTCGAATAAAATTTAGTTTATTTAGTAATTTATATTATAGCATAGCTAACGTATGTAGCTGTATTCTATTTGGCGAGTATAGTGCAGTTATATTATGTAGTGCTTTGTAGTTTAAGTCGTACACAGTTGTTCGTTTAATCTTGGTCTTTGTGTCGCGTAGAAAGAGCGTTGCCATATAATGTTATCAATGTCTTGACCGTTATTATTACATGAACGCGTTGCATCATTATTGAAGTCAACTCGAAAGATCGTTGGAAGAATTGACCGATGGGCGAGGACATTTTTACGTTCCATTGTGATGTGATTTTAGGTTTTTCTAGATTTCGGGGAATTTTTGGATCTTTATATAAGGTGATAAGTTTTTTCGTTTGACAGGGTTCAATGATTTTCATTGTAATTCAATTCGATATGACTGTTTCTTGCTTTGGTATGGTACTTCATTGGGAGAAAGTAATTCCTTGCGGTTTAGTAAAATTTGTTCTCGTTGCGTAATATTTTTGACGTTTCTCGAAAATTTGTTATATCGTGAAATATCGATATTCTGGTTGGTTGATTCGCAAAATATAAAATTCGCAAAATATAAAATTTACAATTACTCGCAGTTCTATTTCACATTGGAGCTGCGAATTGTCATGGAAGTAAGCTTATGTGTTCCGCATAGCGCGCGACAATTCTTCTAAATAAGCCTGCCTAGGGCAGTATGAATTTCATGCTTCAGCCGCGTTTGACGGTTCGTTAAACAGACCACCGTGTATTTTGTAATTGTTCTCGAAAAATACATGGTATATAGCTTATTTGCCAAACAAACCAGAAACTTCCACGAATTAAAGTTTCTCTTAAGCTCCGTTCACACGTTCGATATCGAATAATGAATATCTCTAATTTATTAAATTATGTGTCTATATAATGATGTATTTACGATGCTCGAGTGTTTCCCATCGGGTGTGGGTAAATATAGCAATGTGTAAAAATTAGAAATTATCAAAATCATTCATTATTAAATTCATTTGAATTTAATCTTCTGCCTTTGAAGTTTATCTTGATATCTCTTTGAATTTACATTTTAATTTTGTTTTATGATTTTCCTGGATTTTAATGCGTCGGATAAAACAAATATGTAATTTAATTTTGTCTCGTGTATATTTCTATCGCCTGGAAATTGGATTATTCGTGATTCGTTGGATTATTGAATATCGGATTATCGGAATACTATCGTATTACAAAAATTCAAAACTCAGTGCACAATTTCAAGATTATCAATCTGTTCGTAGAATTTTCCTTCTTCTTTAATAATAATAATTTATTCACATCGCTCTGTATACCTACACGTGATCTAAACGAATATTTGTTTCTGATTATGACTAACATTTGTCGTTAAATAGTAGTTTCGTTAATACTGTGTAAATATACCTAAGTTTGTTAATGCTGTGTAAATAGAACGCGAATATTTCGGTGAACAGTTCATGGATTGCGTAGATTTTAACTTGAACGAAGAGTTCTCCGAATTCAAGGGAAATAATGCAAAAACGTTGCGTGCAAAACCGATAATAACTCACTCTTGAGAGTACAAGAGTCCTGGATTTCGTATCGAGAAATTCACGTAATGTATCAAATAAATTTGTATGTTTTCAATCTTCACTGTTGGCGTGTTCGTACTGAATAATTAAAGATTGTAATTATGTAATCAACTTTGATTACGCGAAAGCGCTCAAATGTCTCGTGCTTCAAATTTATGTCCCGTAAATACGGTCCAAGGCCATTATTCTTAGCTGCAAATATCGTATCATTAACCTTTACATGAATGTATTGCAAAATCGTTATGTGACTAACTTCTGTTATACATATGTATATCGTGCATTTGTACTAATGTGTGCGTGTGTGAAAAACACTTTCGAATTTGTAACTTGAGTACTTATTATTATACAGAGAATAATTGCTTTTATTGTGAGTTTCTTTAAAAGTATGTATATCTCTTAAAACACCCTCTTATAAAGTACAGTACTACTCTTGAAAAAGAGATATTATTTCGCATACATATTATTGTTTTATATTTTATTCGTACTCTACAACAAATGAACGAATACATATGCCTATATTTAACTTAATAAAAATTTGAAAATATGAAAAAATATAATAGAATTCTATTAATGATTCTTTTTTACTTCTTACTAAAACGAAATTTTATAATCATTATCTTTTTAACTCGACGAAGATAAAGTATCGAAGTTTCATTCTTGGAAAGTTATCATATTTCATTTATTACAAGCATTTAATCAATACGTGTTATAATGAAGAACAAAGGACGCACGTATATGCACTCGATTCAAATGAAAAATATGTTCATATTTAACTGAATGAAATTTTAGTTTGGTAGTTCAAACTTTTCATGTACACTTCTTGTCTTAAGTCTGAACGATAAGACATTCTATAATTATTATTCAACAGTTAGTGTCAATCTCGAAAAAGAAGGATCGTATTTCCTACTACAAACAATAAGCAATATGCGGTACAATAAGAATTGCTACCACTAAAATGCAAAACACGATTCTTCAATTTTAGTAAATCCGTGTAACTATGGTCGCTAGTTAAATACTGTTAAATTACTTTCCTTCTGAGCAATTCCAGAACTGATCGTAAATATCCCTCTCAATTTGTAATGCATTTTTGTAACCATCAGCGACGGTAGCGAGCACGGTTCGTGTTTGATAAGATTTTAACACACAACGCTATTCCATTCCGTTACGATAGTCTTGATACACGTGCAAATATTACAGTAATTGCGCTCACATACTCATACGTTTCCGTCAAGTAACCATCAGTTGCCCTTCTCTTTTCTCGGGTTAATGCGTGTTTGTTGTTCACGCATTATGCGGTTCTTCCTTCCCTCTTTGCGATCAGTTCGATAGTCTCGAGAGAGCACTTTTACTTTTGGCTGGTTTCCCTTGCGCGAACAATCGACAGAGTACTTACATGGTGGACAATTTTTCAGTCGTTGATTGCGCCGCAATTATCGTACACGGTTTAGAAGATCCTCGGTGTCTAGAAGGTAGGAGTTTCCGGTCCTGCGGCTACTACAACCGGCAGCAAGCACTTAATTACAAGTAGTCAGATACCGTATCGCATCTCGATGCGCTTTTGCGTATCGTTCTTATAAGTTATTTAAGATGTGCTCTGGATGCGACTAATTTGACTCAGGCTCGGATCTTCGATGGCCATTTTTGTGCACGAGGAGGTACTTGATGTTTAAAAATAGATACATTATAGGTTATTAATAGACTAGAGGTTTTTGTGAGTTTATGAGGATGGAAGATTCGAAGATGTAAAAATACATATCATAGAATTCATATAAAATGCAAAGATATATAGTATATTCAAAACATAGTACTCGTTGGGATATTTGATAGGTGATACAAATCTTTGCTTAAGCTGCACTTTTTTATTTGTGTTTATAAAAATATTAATTTGCATAAAAATCCACTGTATAGTTATTAAATTAGTTTCGTGTAATAGTTGCACCTTGAGCAATGATTCATCTTGAATTATCTATTCTTTTGTTGTTCTAATGTGATAATATTTCCTTGTCAATGCAGATTTTTCTAAGGATTTGCCAACCTCTAGTCCCTGTACTCTGTCTGAGTACTTGTCAATGGTCAATTGCTGCTAGCAGCTGATTAATTATATCCGGTTTGTGTATTTTATCTCTGGTTTAAGTATATCGGGGAAGTACTGATTATCGTTGTTTTTAATCATTTTGATAAATTGATGCTCCTATTTTTGTTATAGTAGGAAGGAAATATGAATGCGATCTTCTTAGAACGACTATATCGTGGCATGATTGATCTTTTTTCTTTTTCATCTGCTTAGTAAAGGCTACCCTGTTGAATAATGAATCATCTTTCTAAATTGGTAACGCTACTCGACTTATCTTTATTTGTCGAATAGTCTGTTAGATGGAGATAGATAAAATAAATGAGACATCTGTCAAGTAGCATTACTTATAAGAATAAAAAGTATACAGTTGCAAATTGACAGACATATATTCGCATGTTCTGCATCGATATCGTTGTGAAATTTTCGTTTTATAAAAGGCAGTTGTCTGATAATGAAAATTGATGAAATTCCTTTTTATTCTTGTTCTTCGTTTATAAATACTTACAACGTAAAAATAAAAATGTTACAATATCTACAATAAAATCGAATTAATTTGAAGCACGAGTTAGCTAACTTTCATATGGAAAATGTTCTTGCATTTTCAAAGGGAGGAGGTAATGTGTATGGTGATATCTAAACCGGACATAGATATAGTGCTCAACGATGTTAATTGCCTTATAATATCAAGTTACATTCGTGGCACGAATTATGGTTTTGATTTAATAGAGACGACGCGTATATGGTTTTGTAACACATTTTGCTTTGAACTCTAACATTAATTTCAGTTTTTTTCGCACTGGGAATTACGACATACAAATTATATGCAGTAAAATTTCGATAATTTTGTATGCTTGGAAAAAGCATATTATCAAATATAATAATGCCAAATTATAAGATATGCCGGATTCTCATACAAATACTGAATCATTAAGAATTTAGTACCATAGAGCATTTCCATATTTTGCATCTGATACGATATCATAGGAATCAAACATGAAGATTGTCCTGCGATTTATTCATCCAAATTATTTAACAATGATAATCAGTTAGAGAGATTTAGTTTTAAAGTAACACATTAGAAATATGAATTACAATGTTTATAAATTTTTATTCTTCATTGTTCATTTTTGCATTAGTGTTACATTATCCTTCGAGTCTTAGTATTCAGGATATTAATTCATCAGGATTAATAGATTCTATTATAAACAAGATTTATTTAGGATTTATCTTATTTAATATTATTATATATACACCACTATTAACCCATTTGCATCATGGCCCTACTTAAGAGGATTGTCGGTCGTAGGTGCAGTAAATGACATCCGAATTCTTCATGGAGTTTACCGAAAATTTACTGTTCAAAACGATTGGTAGACGACGTTACTTCGCAAACATCGCATCTTATATTCTTTATAACAGAGGAAAAAAGCAAAAATTATTTATTTAAAAAAAAATTATTTAGATTAAAATGGAAATTAAAAAAAGCAGTCGCAGCGGGGGTTAAGATGGGTTAAGATAAAGTCATTTAAATAAAAATTACTCTCTTCAAACACTTACAATATTTTATACTCTATACGAGAAAATACGCTATAAGATAATAGTCGATAATTGTACGCATTTTGTTTAAAAATTGCTACATCCATCGGTACCCTTCGACATGCGTCAATTGTCGTTTCAAGCGAAAATTCCTTCTACGCAGGATCATTTTGTTGCAAAAAGTCGCGTCTCGAGTCTGCGTACCGTGAAATCCACGAACGAGTATCCTGTACAAATAAAAGAATGAAATGGCACCGCGCTCATGTATTTTCTCTGTTGATTTGTAGAGCGTGGCCGCTGTTTTATCCATGGTCAAGCTAGCCGGTTGGTAGCTACTTAGCCATAATGGCACGTTATCAACACTTTACATCGCTTTATGTTACGGTGAATCTCAAACACTTGCGGTTCTACGCGAAAAAAGATTTCTTAAAGTTTCGTGAACACGTGTGTACATATAATAAACGTGACGATAGAAACTATTTGAGGAACAAAGTCTCCGACGATAACGATTTACATTTACTTGCCATTGAATGTTCGTCGCGTTGTTTACCAGATTCGTAATACTCGCCTTCCACCCTCAGACGACAAAGGTTGAGTTAATTTCTACCTACATATATTTTGTTATTTTCTTAATTACGTGTTGTTATCCTATCAAACTTTAAAAGCGATTTTATCTTTTAAGTAAATTTAGTTACGAACGAATGGAATTTCAAAATATTTCTTAAAATAAATACAATATGGGCATAATTTCTATTGGAAGTGTTCACAATATCTTGTGTGTCAATGTATGTTAAAACGAACAGATGCTATAATAAAGTAGGTTTTAGAAGAAATTACGTTCGTTCTAGCGTGCCCCGATATATGTACAGAGATATTCTAGAAGAAACAATCGTGCCAGGATAAAGCAAGATCTCCTTCTCGAGCACAAGATATTCGTGTTACCGATGAGTTTCAACGCGATTTCACTTGCTCTGTCTTGATTCCCATCATCCGCCATCTGCTACATTTTCAGAACACCTGTTTGCCGAGAGTTCGTCCATGCTAACCAACGTTAGTTGGTGCACTTCCTCATTGTATCGTTGGTAGTTCGAAAATAAAATAAAATAGGAAAATAGCCGCGTGTGATTCATACGGAGCTTATTCCCGAGACGTATGAATATTAGCCATTTTGTCTAGTATTATGTAATCACGATTTCACTCGATATATTTTTCTCTTCTTTTTTATTGCATTTCCCCTTTTCCCTTTTTGCTTATTGTTTTTTCTCTGGCGTAGACGTGCATCATGTTATAAGTGCATACGCGCGTAGAATGAAAGGCAGAATTGTGATATGTTTCTCTCATAATTGTTCGTTTTTGTACGTACAAAGTTTGGAGCTTTGATATCACATTTAAGATTAAAGTGGAAGATAAAAAGACACTCTTGTGGAGTAAAAAAAAAAAAAAAAAAAAAAAAAAAAAAAAAAAAAAAAAAAATAGAAAATATCCTTTTAACTTTGACGTGGAAGTACTATTTTTATCTTGTTTGGAATTATACTTATTGTAGTGAACTTTTATATAATCTAGTTTTATTCGATTGAAGGATAAATTGCATCAGATATTCTTGAATAAAGAGGGATATTTTAACCGTTTGTCAATTATGGACATGTAACGTATTGGGTAACAGCGTTCAGCATATAGTGCGATTAGTCTTTAACTACCCAAATAGTTCTCAAATATTTTGCACAAGTAGTTGAGATACATAAAATAGTTAAAAAATTCGGATAAATTGCATCAGATATTCTTGAATAAAGAGGGATATTTTAACCGTTTGTCAATTATGGACATGTAACGTATTGGGTAACAGCGTTCAGCATATAGTGCGATTAGTCTTTAACTACCCAAATAGTTCTCAAATATTTTGCACAAGTAGTTGAGATACATAAAATAGTTAAAAAATTCTGAGATTAGTTGTAAATTCGTTTGACTACTGGAATAATGATTCAATTTTCGGTACAGTTATTTGTAATTACTAGTATCTGGAGGCAACGTTAATTTTTACGGCTAGGTAATTCTATTTAGAATGCAGAATATACGGTATCCAAGCAATTTAGCAGTCATTTCTTCTAGCGGTGAAAGAACTACATATATTAATTTAAACGAAGAATGAATGCTTCTTTGCTTCAAAATGCATATGTATACATCGTGCAGCGAATATTTACGAATTTGGATCGATATTCCCAAGGAAGATGGTTAATAGTGTGTTTTGTTCAGATAAATGAATTTTCTTCGAAATAAATCTTTTTTAAATATTGTACAAATATAAAAAAAGTATTCGACTATATAGCAGTAATATGTAATAGGATACTAGCACGATTACATAAAATGTACAACAAAAACGTAGTGTTGATGATTCTTTTTCCTTTTTTTTTTAAATGAACATAGTTTCTCTGTATGAAGCTACGTATTACAGTTATTAGTCAGAATGGCACAATGCACGCTTGATTAAATGTTATTTTCAGCGAAGGTTTGCATCATTTCTTGCAAGTTTTTCGTTACTAGAAAAACATACCTACAATTTATGTTGCATGGAAATTATTTCTCGTAGTAATATGTTATTGTAAGTACTGGCAGCAGGGGTCAAAGTGACTTTCAGATTATATCGACGATTTTTGTAACTTGCAATTTGTCTCTTTATCTGAAAACCACGATTCATCTATCTGAGTCGAAAATATACTCTGAATAATGAATAGTGATAAGTATTATACAACGTATCGTATCATTTTCATTTTTGTAATTTCATTTTCTCAGATTGGTTGATACGCGAACATATCTAAATCATTGGTCGATCATAAGGAGTTAAATAAAAACTTAAATAATTATTGGATTATTAATTATTAATTATTGGACTATTGGATTTCATAAATCCCAATGTTCGAAATTGTTATTCAAGCTTCTAATTTGTTCTTACTATTTTAAAAGTAACCTATCTCAAGCAAGTTGTTCGGGAAGAACAGGATATTATCTGGAAGTTTACAAAAGAAATCATCTATTTACTAAACGCATAACGCTGGCGCAAACAAGAGACTGCAAGAAGCAACGGAGTTAGAAAAATATTATTTTTCTAATTTTCCATCCTTAGTCCTGAAGATTATTTTTTAACAGTTTTGATGTTCTCCTAATACAATGTTGACTTACTGTATAATGTATAAATGTATAAATAAATATGTATGTAAAAATGTAGATATGTATGCATGAACATATATGATACGATCTTATTTGTAGATGTGAAACTTTCAACACGCATTTCTATTTTTCTAATTGTATTAGATCCATCAAAAGTAACCTATCGGAGCCACGTTCCTTTATCTATCCATCTTCTCATCTTCCCTCGGAACATACATCTCTGCTTATATTGTCAATTTCTAAAAGAAAGAAGAGTACAAGTCAAAAAGGTTAAATCTCAGTCTTTAAGTTTTAACATCGTTCCCATTCACTATATACACGTTTAAAGCACCTGTCTTCTTGAATACAAAATACGTGTCGCGAATTAGCGAACTGAAGAAGACGTAGTCGTGGTCAATTAGCTTACATAACTGTGCAAACACGGGAAGCGATAAAAGTAGGTAGCTTCATTGTTCGTTCATTTGTCAGCAACTGCATCATCGTCGCTATCAGAGTGCAAGCTACCTGCTTATTAACCATGTGAAAATATGGTGACTCGCAGAACCATCGCAGAGTTCCGACTATTCATGCTTTTCCATCTAGAAAGCGCTCGGTTGGAGTCGAACGCATTTAGGATATCGGTTTCTTACGCGGATAATACGTTATCATTCTGTTGAGCGATTCCTTTCTTTCTTTTCGATTCACGGATATAGCGTATCGAAATTTTGCCTAGTTATACTGTTATACTTTCCCTCGTTCATCTGCGGAAATATTATATATGGTGAGAGCTGGTAGAAACTTATCACGAAATAACCGCGTTCTGATCTTAATCTGATTAGTCGTATTTATTCCAGATTCGTAGTTCATTAAGCTGATGCCTTATTCGTAAAGAGTACCAGAATTTCTAGAAATTTTGTCGATCCTTTTTCAGATTTTTGTTGTAGCATATTAGATTCTATCTTAAATTCTTATGTTAGATTATCCTGAAAGTCTGGTCGGTTTTAAGTCTTTAATTTTGTAAGAACATAACTCCTTCGAAATTGAACATTTTTATTTAAAACAATTATCGTTATGTTCGATACGCTAATGAATTCTTGTGGAAGTCTTTGGTAAATCGAGAAATATCTATAACATAAGGAATTATTATTTGTTAGAGAGTATGATATGTGAAAATGATGAAAAGTTCAGGGGAAAATGGTGCAACTACATCTTCCTTAAAAAACAAGAGAACGATTTGTAACAACTGTATTTATATGAAGAATTTTTTAATGAATTCAGACATACATACATTGAAGATAATAACGTCATACTAAATATATTTTCACTTACATCATTCTGAAATTCTCATGACTTTCTCATATTTCATACCTCGTATTTCTCATATGATAGCACCATTTTGCATGTTTCTTCTGTAAATATACTTTTTTACACCTTGTAGGCAAACTGAGTCGTTCAAATTTCTGAAAACATTTATGCAAATTACAGGATTTTATTACATCACATACAATGGAGACTATTTTCCACTTAACATAAAAATTCTAGTATTTAAGTTTTGTGATAATTCCGAGAATAATTCAAACCTGGTATTTTTAAAAGCAGCTCAATAAAATTAAACGAACTTTTAATTCATTCCTATTAATTCCTACAAAGTTTAGTGCACTTTTATACAAATCTAAGAAAAGTATGCAGTGAAATATCGCTCAAGATGGTAGGTAATAATGTTTAGGTTTCCTTTTGAGAAAAATTCGATTAATTAAAAAAACATCCACCAACAGAGAAAAGATTTCGAAAAAATTCTGAAAATTAAACAAGAGGGTTGAAAAATCATCAAGAATTATTGCGGACTCGGTATGTATTTAAAAAATGTACTGTACCAATAACCTAGAAAATTGATTGTATCTGATCGGAGAAAGGCAGCAACAGTAAAAGTAACAGTCGTCTAAAATAGAACGATATTAGGTACTTTTTTGTTACATTGTGCGTACTCCATAATTTTCTATATCTATTTCGAGTAGCATGCATTTTCTCTTGTAACACTTTAAACTGTGAGTTTCTTTTCACTACGCTTCTAGGCTTCGATATCTACGGGAAGTAGATAATTACATAATAACCACGATTCAATATTGCTTATGTCTGAGTTTATTCGTAAGAGATATCTGTTTTATCATCGATTCAATTGAAACGTTAGCTTCCTACCGAAAACTATTTCTTATCACCGTTGACGTGACGTTATCAATTATTATCACTTTCTACGCGTGAAATTTTTATTCTGATACAAAAATACATACAGTTATCTTTCAAACTGTATAATATGATATATATTTTCCATTTTTTATTAGCTTTTTAATAGTAAGTATGCGTAGGTTCTTAATAATTCGATAAGAATGCGAATGTTTATGCAAATTTATATTTTTGTGAATAGAGTTAAGGATATGTGAGCTAAGCAGAAATTTATTTCGTCTACTAATTTGTCATACGACTTCAATGCACGTACAGAGTCACGTACTGTGAATGGCGATCCTGTGTTCGATAAGCATGAAGCAAAGAACGGTGCACGATGGTATGAGTTCCTGAATTGCGTTAATGTTAATGAATATCTCATAAATTTGATTTTCTTTACTCTTTTTAATTTAATTTTTGTATGCGAATTCAAGTGTCTTAATATAGTTGTCGTGTTACTGAAATTTTATGAGCGAGTCTAACTAAACATTTAATTAAAAGAAAAAACAGCTAGAATATAAAAACGCAGGTTTAAACGTTCCTTATCGTTGCATAAAGAAATCGTTTACTAATTGATTTTATAGTATGTGCGCTTTAAGTAGACTAGCTCGCCGCCAAAGAACGTTCGTTTGTTTGATCGTCAATGGTTCTCCTTCCATGTAGCGAGTAATGAAACGGAGAAATCTTAAATAACATTTCTAATTATTCTAAATATTGTAATAGCTAATTGAAGGTGACGAGAAAATTAAAATTCCTACTAATTAAATTGTTAAAATTGTTAAATTGTTTAAAATATCTATCCACCTTAAAATAGACTAGATAGGCTGAACAATGTTACAGAAATCCCAAGATTTGATTGTGTAAATAATCCTGTAATTCGCTGTATGCATAATTCATTTTGCAAAATTATGCATACTTATCTTGTAAATGTAGGTCATTCGTGAAAAGTCACTAAAATGGCATCGGTTTTCCTAATTCAGTTTACTTAGGATTTTTCATTGTATTTATTTCCATAACGAACGCAATATCGGCTGAACTAACTGCACGCTCACGAATGGAATTCAGCAACGGTTCGTTGTCACGGCATTTTCGAACGGGGGTCTATTGTATGTACAGTAGAGGACCTACAGTTAAGCTGGGTGACTGAACGCCAAATAAAAATAGGTCGACGTTGATGACAATAAGGATGGTACGTACCAACACCGTGTCATAAACGTCATCTTTTTGATATTTATTAAATTACCTGGAACCTACGACTCTATTTTTCCCTTCTATTCGAAAGATTTTCTATCACGTGATTCCGCCACAGCAGGTGCTTAAATTTATTTTGGTCGGATATTATTCAACGACTAATAAAAGCAAACGTGGAGATAAAAGACGGCTTTGTATACTGCTTGATGATCGTTCTTTCGACGTTATTAAGAATGTTGCAAACGCTTCTAACGCGGGAGAAAACGATGCTGAATGGTTGTTATTAATGATCGGAGCAATTGCATATTAAACTTTCAACTTCAAAGCCGTGTGATGAGTCGTGGTGAAACTACGGTAGGAATGGTAACGGACGTTATTTTATTTTAAAAAACAAGTAAGTCAGCGAGGAAGCGAGATAGAAATTCATTTGTGAATATGGAAAAATTCATAGCATTTTCGACGATTCATATAAGCAATTCTATAGTTCTGAAATAAAATTGCATTTATCTCGTTTCGCTGTCTACATCGATTATCATAAATATTTTAGTGATTAAGCTTAATAGTTTTTCGTTTCGTGACTACGTATAATCAATTTTAAGATTCGACATTGTGAAACTTAAAATTGAAACACGCCATTGTATTCAAATGTATATCGTCCTCGAAACGTGAATTTTCGTTTGGGCAGACGGTCCGTCAACCTCGAATACTTAGGGCAGCATCGCGATGATTGATTTTGCATGTGTCTAACACGCGCTACTACGCAATTGCGTGTATACTCTCGTATGCACCTATTGAACCGCCGATGCCAGTACAGTGCTGCGCAAATACAAGGGGCTGAAAGAGTATCGTAAATTGCACTCTGCTATGTATCTCCTTGTTGACAAGTGTCTACAAGTGGAAAATTCCGTAGAAAAAATAGAAGTGATTTAAGATTTAAGATTTAAGTGTTTAATATTTAATTCTGTATGATATCTGCCATTATCAATGGTTACATTAACTGTTTGCGTGGGTTATTAGCGATAGAACGAAAGGATTACGCGGAATTGTAAATTACTATGTTTCAAATACTCTAAGAGAGCTTAATTGATTAGATTATACGTAGCTTGTATTGCTTTGTGTTCTTTTAAATTGTCTGTGTTAGTTTTGTGTAAATTTCCAGGCATCTGTACTTATTTTTATTCAATTATATCCAGTTATTTCGTTTTACAACCGATTAAACATCCAAAGGAATCGTTCTTGTTATATATGTGCGTTTATTTTAATTCAACTCTACACTTTATTATTTTGTTATTTTAGAAATGATAAAAAAAACGTATATATTTCTATAACTTGATCGGAAAGGATTCGAAACATTGAAATGACAGTCAAAATTGAAAGAGAAGCCAAAGGTAAAATCGAAGCAAGAGAAAAAGTTCATTACGAAACAAGAAATCAGATGTAGTACATAAAGCGAGACATAATCAAGCAAACATGATTCAAACGATTAATCACCTATTTCACTCTAATCAACCGTAAAAACACATTTTACAATTTTTTCTCTATCCTCTTCGAAAATGACGAAAGCAACAGAATTAACATTAAATAAACGATGCATTTTGCAATACAGGACATTTTTATGTCAAACACGTTGCATTTGTATAACGTTACGCATCATGGTATACTGCTACGGGATACTTTCTGTAGCAAAGTGTAAATTATTTTATTACGAAGTGGCACTCGGCTGCATCCTGCGACCTCATTCGTTTCTTTTAACACGTCTAGTTCTCTTTCTCTTCCTAACAAGTTTCTCTATGTTGCACGTACTACGTTCGAAATCGATAAAACCGACGATAGACATATGTTTTGATTGAATCTACTTCAATCGAACGGGATCGAACTACTTATTAGCACTTATTGCGCGCAGTTTCATCCTATGTTCTTATTAAACCTGATTAACTGCTTTAAATGGGTCAACTCGTCTTCTTGATACTTTTGCATTAACGGTATCATCGTCGTTGAGCATGAATAATACGCAGGCTAATGATTTTCAAACATGATAGTCCCCTCATTGAAATGTAGATTTACATAATTGGGAACATGTACGTATGAAATTTTCAAACAAGTGTTTTTATTGTACGACGAAAGAGAAAGATATTCTAAATTGGATATAATATAGTCGTCTTTATTCTTTTTTATTCTTTTTTGATGAATGTTTAGAAAAATATATATATATATTTAGCGTAAATATATGTATATATACCGAAAGGAATATTTTACAATTAAATATTATTTTAACCGAGTAAATTACTTAACTTTACACAACTTGACTGGTGAATTAACATATTTGATAATTAGAATTTTATACGTAACTGTTCAGTAGGTATAGTGTATCGTATTTTGGGGATGTAATTATGTACGTAACTTAGAATTAATATCAATTATCGTAAGAATGAAAAATAAGGAAAAGAATTTTTTCCCAAACAAATAGTTGATTTATTTCATAGACGATACTCATGAAATACGTTTGCTTTTGATATCTATTTTAAAATTTATGCTTTGGAGAAACAATAGGTATATCAGTTTTTAATTTTTATAAAATTATATAGTTACAATTTTCAAACATGAAATTTCAAATTATGGAAAAATTGCAGATAATGTATTCTTGATGCGAATATTATTTTTACGCGAATTTGTCGTTCAAATGTCATTGATGATTCTGTCTTATTTAAAACAAAATGACGTAACGAGGTCGTTATGACTGTTTAACCAATATGGCATCCTTTGTTTCAATATTGGCCTACATTGCTTTCACTTTTTACATATCCTTACTTTCTCATGGTCACGCTGTGAGGATTATCCGAGTTCCATTGAAACCGCGTCTGACTAGTTTGCGAAAGAATTAGAAAATCGCAATACCAGTAAACCGCGTGTTAATTATGTAAAAACATGCCAGCGGATGAAATTACTTGCTTACTTCGACCGAATACTTTTAGCAAATAGTTCATATCTTATTATGTATTTCAAGAAGTTTGGGGGAAACCAGGAAGCGATATAATATATTAAATCATCCTACGCGTTAATAATGATGGTTTTATATAGAAAGCTTATTACTTATTCCTGCGATAAAACAAGTGCACATTTCATAAAAGAGAATTTCCAGTTCTGTTAAAATTTCTCATTAATACGACTATTACTGCATATGTGGTCAAGTTTCATCAATTTATAATTTTTGATAACATGTTTTACAATGCAAATGATATTTATTATAGATATAAATCCCAAAAGCAAGATACTTTTTTACTATTTCAATTATTTAATTATTTAACAATTAAAGAAAGATAATGTATTTCATGAAAGTTTCAAGAATTTATATAAGATGGTATAACGTATATTCTAGTTTTTAAGAGAGAGAGTTGAGAAGATTTCTAAACACGGAGGTTAATTGCGCTGACCGTTTCGTTTCATTTTCACTCCATGCAGTCTGTTAAGAATAGATCGATATTAAGTAGTAAAAGCTGATCAAATAATATCGACGAAACAAAATCGTGGCAATGTAAGAGTGAACGTTGTAAGACGGTGTAATATTACACGATGCAGTCGTCCATTCAGGAGAGTCGTGAAAGCGAAATTGTAACTGTCGGAAGAAAACTACGGTTGCGCTACTTTTCACCGTAATTGTCCAAATGATCAAACAGTACTCGTTTCTTGGTCAAATATGGTGCAGAAGGTAACGAGCGAAAGTAAGAATTCAATCGATGATGTAAATTCCATTATCGATTATCCTTCAACCGATTATTATTCCAGTTCTTTTCATTTTGTTACTATTCCGGATGTGATATCATAAAATTTGCTTAATCTTGCTGCGGTTTTTGAATTTTTATATCTCAACCTCGCTTTTATCTCGATAAGCAAAAGGACGTTTAATAATATTTTAGTGGTAATGTATTTTTTAATGCTAGACAAGTATAACTGGATTGAAAATGGCTGAAAGATCAGCAGGGAGAGTATTTCTCATCTAGTACCGTAGAATGATGACCTTTAATTTAATTTTATTTAACTTTTACTATATTTTATTTTCTTGCGTTCTGTAGTTTATGTAATGAAAAATAATTCAAATTAAAAATTAATATCCTAAAATGTCAAAGTGTCCAACTAAACTGAGCTATGACGTAAAGTGAATTTATAATCTAATCACATGAATTATGAATTATCAGCAGCGGTTAAAAGATATACTTAAAAACACGCTCGTTTGATATTTTCTGAAAATTGCAGAAGAATTCCTGATAAGTAATGTATCCTTAAAATTTTTCATGCAACCGTGATAGAAAGCTCCTTGCTCTGACCAAATAAGTGCACTGCGTGTATAAAGCGAATAAAAGTCAGTGATTGTCGAAGAGCTCAATTATTTAACGTTCACGGTCACGCCTCAGGATGGGCACGAAAACGAAAACGATTTTTAGTGTTCATCAGAACACCGGCTGTGCTCGTGATTCTGTGTAAATTTTCGCATCGTATGTTTTTCATGGCGTGAACAAAATATCCGGCGGGAAAAACTCGAGTGAAAAGTGGACGCTAATGAACAGCTTGCGGAGAAGCGGTAATAACGACGCGAGTCGAACGCTTTAGCTTGGCAAAGGGCAATAAAGGTATAATTTAAGAGATCTGTGCTTTTTTTTTTTGGTGCACTGAGAGAGCAACGAGCAACTGTGAGAGCTCATCCAATTCCTTCGGTATTGCCAGTCGTAGATACGTATCTTAATGGGTGAGAATCAGCGCGGTGAACACGAGTTATGAACGTTTAGCTTTCGAACTTTTCCAATGCAGCGTAATAAGTCTTGACATTTTCAGAATTTATCGATATTTTTATCACGGTGAGCGTAAAAGAGATTGCGCGATAAAATTGAAATAATTCGACACCGTTCTATGTTGCAGAGCTGTATTATTTTCTATTTACATTTAAAGTCATTGAATTATTATTATATTTCGTTAATTTCCAAAGATAAAATGATCTTGCTTATAATTTTCTTATACATGGAGTTAATATGCTCAAGTTGATATAATAACATGTGTCTGTTTAATTTTATTACAAGAAAGATTAAAATTTCTCTTCATATTACATTTACTTACTACATACATACATAATAATTCTTATGTTTCTTTTGTAACTTAACGTTATTGCATAAACAATTAAAATTTTTTATCTATAATTATCTGCTTTCCGATAAAAGAAGACATTATCTTTTATTACTGCAAATTTATCTTGGATCCAATTCCCACACCTGTGTAAATAGTCAACCAGGACTTGTATTTTGTTTATCTGATCTTTCTATACATATACATATAGTCAAATTTCTAGGATCATCTCGGTTTACGTTAGATAGTATTTACATACATACATATTCTGCTATTATGGCTCTACCTGAACTTTTTCTATATCTTCCAACTTTTTTCCGTTTCATGTTCCACTCCACTTCGTAAAAATGAAACGATGTCATCTTCAATCATATTGTGTTTGCTTACAGGTGATCAGCATCGTTGTTTGAACTGGTGTAATTTCTATTGAGGTGGGGTTAGCCTATTTGAAATATCGCCCACTTTGTCGTGCTGAAATTGGCTATACGGAATACGGCTATTTTGAAATGGAGACACTGTGTAGGATTGACGTAGGATTTTACTTTCGCCGGTAAAACAATAAAATTGGAGGTGTACAAATATAGTTTGATTAGGACGAGGTGAAACGAAATAACGACGACAAATTTGTCCAGATGTATTTAGATTTCGACGCTTTCCAATCGTTTACCGTTGTAAAACATGGGATGTAAACATCTGATAAATCCGTAGAAATATAGTAATGCCTTCAAAGGTAGTAAACAAATTTGTAATCAAAATATCTCAACTAGAAATTTCACTTAATTGCGGAGAGAAACTTGGGAGAAAGAAACTTCTTTAACTTCTGTGCTTCTTACTAATAATAATAATGTTGAGAATAATTCAATAACGAACATATTTAAATATTTAAATTAATTTGCTAATTTAAAACTAATGTAAACATTCCCTTACGGCCTATTAGTGAGACTATTATTAGGTTGTTAAAACTTAATTGACATTCCTATTAGAGGGAAAATTAGCAAATAATACGTAGGTCCCGGTGGGCGCTGCTCGGGAATAAATTAGGTAAATGCGAGACAAACCCAGTTTAATTACAGATTAAGCGTTTGTGGGCCAGTAGACCTATTGTCGTTTAGGTGTGGCTATGTCGCCGTGGCTGCACCTAGAACCTTCGTGCTGTTCGATAATTAGAAGACGCGAATTCGTGTCTCGACTTCCTTTTTCTTTCATCGAACCAGCCGAGAATCGGCCGTAAGGTAACGTCGTTTGAACAATTGGAAATACACCCTCGTTCGTAAATATCTGTTAGGACAAAAAATAAGACTGTAGATTTTAGAAATGAATAGAAATTTACCAAAGTCTTTAAGAATTATTGATTTGAAGCTCGTGTAACGACAAATAGAAATTATAGAATCTTAATTTAATCCGTTAACTGTGGTGTTTAGTCTCAAAAATCTGTTACGGGATTGGCAGGTGTAAGCAATGACGAGCATACACGTCTACCGCATGGTAAATACTCCTATTATAAATCCTACAAAAAAGGTAAAGCAAAATAAGGAAGAAATACATTTTTATTCGATAAAAAATTAGCAATCTATTGTTGACAAAAGGTGTTGTTATTAAGGACTGAAAAATTACCAAAAAATAATAAAGTAAAATAAATAAAACAGAAAATAATTTGAGGAATAGACGATACATTGGGGAAAATATTCAACTCAATTTATAAAAAGCGATACATTATACGAACCATAAACGATATACCAAAGGGAATAATCAAATAACCAAACTTTTGTTTTCAAACTTTTTTTTTTTATAAAAGACATAATAGTTTTACTGTAAGTGTAAAGGAGACATACCACTAAATGTAATTTATATTACTTTTTACTAAAATTTTGAGTTTCTATAGTAAATGGTAATTTTTTTTTACACGACGTGTATACACGTCAACTGCACCGAAATGAAGTTTTGGATTGACGTGTATACACGTCGAACGCATTTAACTGGTTAAAGAGAGAATTCATATTCTTCGATGTTATAATATAAATCTTATCCTCACGTATAATTACGTTCAATGTCAAAATAAATCCGAGTTCTCAAGATCTTCATTTGCTGTTATTTCCGGTCTGTCATACCTTCGTTCGAAATTGCCGAGAGAGATCCAGTTCGCTGTACGCGTGCAGATGAACTGAGCGAGTCGTTTAGTCAAATCTAATTGACGAACCCGTAATTTTGTCTTGAAAATGCATCACGAAACATGCGTCCGTTACGTAAACATGTGGCCTGTCATATACAAATGAATGGCGAACGGAAATGTTCCTTCCCACGTGGCATGATCGAAACTCTGATTATTTCCCGTTAGCTGTTCCTTCCGCGGCGTGGAATTTAATTTATCGATTAATCGGATACCGTTCTGCTCCGGAAAGGAAGGAAACCATGGAACTAGTTGGATAATTAGGTTTAATTGAACCGCAGTTTCTTAGAAATTCAGCCACTGTTACCGACCACGGACAGCAGAGCTCCGTAAGAAGACTCGTTTTTTCCATTTGTCTCTCCGGTTGTTTCATGAAACATTTTTCATCCGCTTCCTGATTAATTACAAACGAGATTTATGCAACGAGCCGCTATGTTGATTAACGTTTTCGAACGTTTGCTCCAAACAATTAATATATCGGTCTCGTTAGGAAGATTGCTTAAACTCTTGTGTAACGTATATATTTCTTTTTTTTGAAAACGAATAAATAGGATAATAAAATATGACGTAAGAGAAGAAAAGAAAGAAGGAGAGAAGGATTATATTTGCTAATTAGATTTCATGGTGAAGGCTGTGTTCTATCTTAATGTACATACAATGTGTGTGTGTGCGTATTTTTCGCCATGTTTGCGAGTTGAAATGGATTGGAGAGACAAGATGGAAAATTAAAACGATAGGCAAGTGGAAGAGATATTAATTAATTAATTAGTTCCTCTAGAAAGTAACTCATTTAGATATTCTAATAAATACACATGAGTCTGGCCCGACTGTTCGGTAGTAAAAATACGAAATTGTAAAGAAAAAGGCATTACAGTTAATGATTGAACGTTCTATAATATCAACCTTTCGCTTTTACTTTATCACTGAACATCTATCAATTTCATAAAATTTTTGACGTTAGAAAATTATCTGTTCAACTGTGTATAATTTTATAGAAGTTGTTATGGATATTATCAATTCATATTTCTCAACAGATACATTGAATTATATGTGTGTGAATATATTCTACGGTCAATACTAATTCAAACGTTATACATTAAAATAATTGCTTCTCACAATTAAACTTTTAATTTGTAGAAATTAACAATGTACCCGGAGATAAATTCTGGCAAAACGTTAATAGTATTATAAATTTCATATCTTGAATTCCTATATGTTAAATTATTGACATTTATTACCTATAAAAGGTTGAAAGTACATATTTTTTGTACCTAATACCAAAAGTGCAAAAAATCTTAAGGATAAGGAAATAAGTGCCTACATATTCTCTAAATCGTTTACTCTAAAACTTCTACAAACTCTTTAACGGTTCTGTATATATTATGAAAGTTTACAAAATAGATGCTTCGTATGAATGCAAATGAACTACTCTACATTGAGCAATGAAATCACTGGACCAGAGAACAATAGAGGATCTTTGGGAATATTTTATCCAAACGAGCTATTGATGTACTAGGTGATTTAACTTTGCAAATCAGTAGAAAGTAACAGTTGTACAAGGAGAGGAGATAATTAATAAAAGAATATATGAAAGTTTTATATAAATCTTTTGAATAAAATGAATAAACATTGGAGACTACGAAAGAAAATATCTGTATTTATATAAACATGAGATTTAATTTTCTTCGGTAACCTTAAAAAACATATTGTATCATTTTGTTTTTCGTTTCTCATAGAAATTTCTCATTGAATTTAGTGGTACAGCAAGAATTTCAAAATCCTTAGATATGGATTTTATGCGTGACATATTATTACGATACAAATCTAGTCAAGTCTATAAAATTATTATAATTTTCGTAACATTGGATGATAAATATAATTTTAATTAAGTTTAAATAGTTTGTATAAACGTATTCTTGTATAAACATTCTACGAAAGGATATTATTTTCTATAAAAGAATACAATTTTTACTTGTCTTTTCAAAATTATCACTTCAGATATAATTTTAAATACAAATATGCTACCTACGTAAATACAAATATACATTTAAAGATATCCTAAAATGACTGTTAATTGAACAAAACTGACAAATTATTTCAATATTCCTAATAATTGAGGAAATATTTTCCTAGTTATAGGTATACGTGTATATAATTTGAATGCAAAATTTTTTTAAAGAATTAACCTGACGCATTAATCTCTCTGTTCCAGCAAACGATGCAATATAAGAGGTTTTCAGGATACAATTAGCAAGATATTATCTAGAAATAATATTTTATATTTTGTAATAGTGTACAAGTAGCGTAGTAAACTTTGTTCACAGGTAGTCAGAGAAGTCAAAATCTTTCAGAGAATTTCAGTATGGTACTTACATTACATGCGCGTAACGTGATTATTATGTAATACATTTTTATGCAATTTTTCTGTTGTATAATACAGTTTTTACATATGTGTATCGCACCTGATTCATAATAAATATTCTACAACTTTAAAATATAGATGGTGATGTAATGCATATAAGTTTCTTTAAATAATTTATTATTACCTTTTTTTGGCTATGATTATAAGTTTATTTTGAAAAATAGCCAATATGACATTGGCAATATCTCGTCAATAAAAGAGAAATCGTATTCCATCAGAAGAACAATCGAGTGAACGTAAGTTTCGTGATGCAGAAAAAGGAAAATTAACGAATATAATTGAAGAACTATGTAGCATGCTTCATATTCACTTGACTTAACACGATCTGATCACCATTTATTCAGATCGTTTCAGCACAATCTGAGTGGAAAAATGGAAAACCTATGAAAACGTTAACAACGTAGTTCAAAACTATTTTGTGTCTACCCAATAAAGTTTCTGCAAAAAGAAAAGATCGGAAAATAAGTTATACGTTGGGAGATAATAATAAAGATTAACAAAGATCATATTATTGATTGTGATATATTTTTTACGTAAGTATAATATAATGGGGCGTTTTGTAATTGATATCGTCTCGAGATAAACGACATCGATAAGTGTAATTTGTTTTAAAATGAATAGATCCAACCGAGTCTAAATAGATAAACTCTCTTTTCTTTTGTAATTCTATTAGGTTATTGTATGCATAACTATTTCGAGATAAACACAGATATTTATCTCAATAAGTAAGAACTGTTTGAACCAATACACTTTTTTGAGCACTGTATTTTGCTAATTTCAGTTTTGTAAAGATTTAATGTTCTTGCTGTTTTGGTGCAATTTAGCCAAGTTTTAAACGAATATATGCAATTGATTTAAAAATATTATCAAATCAAATTAAACATCTAATAAATCCAATTACACGTTTCTGCAAATTTAAGCTTTCCATAAATACATAAATATCGGCGTAGTCTAAATGTAATAAAGACTTTACAAATTTACAGACAATCTGATAGTATGAAAGGACATTTGAATCCGGCATAGATTTCGAATACCCGCAGTCAGTGAAAATATAAATTTTCATTAGCTCGCGTTGTTACTCGCGTAATTGCCCGGCAAAAAACCGTACGATATCTTATATTTTTCGTTCATCAAAGACGCGTAACGCAAGAATTTCCTGTACGCTCTGCCGGAACGAGTTCTGAAACCTTAAAAACCCATGGCTAACGACTTGTCGGCGAACTATAATTTTAGTCGAAGACTCTGGCTGTCTTCGATAAAAAGCTTAATCCGTCTCGCTCGTTAAAGTCGACATGCCCACTTTCGTGCTTTCACCCTTATTGCGGCTCACGTGCAACGCGAGCGAATATTAATTATGCTAGAAAATAAACTAAATTCGTCGAATAGACTCGCGTTCCTATCAGAGCCGCCGGCGACACGCGTGTTACAGAATTACGTGGACGTTCTTTCGTCCTCAGCATGTTAAGTTGCTTCTTCAGTGAAGCTACAACGGAAAATCTATTTGTTGGCTGTTTGTCGCCTTACTTTTTATACAACAGTTTTATCTTTGTTCTTCAAAAAAGATAGTTAGCTAGACCACGTGTGAATAAGTAGTTAATACGTAACTATTCATTAGACAGGACAATTTATAGCGTGTCTGGTTATTTCGCTATTTTCCTGTTACTGTAATATTAGACTTTATAAAGCTTCAGTCGAGTTTTCTCAGTTCATAAAGTAACGGGGAAGGGAAGATCTAGACGCTAGTGTCGTTGCTGTTTGTTGCAAATAGTAGCCAACAAGTACCAACTTGTATAAACATTCTATTCACACTGGACCATTGTAATCAGTAAAACATTTGGTTTTTCTTCGGGTTCTAAACTTTCCAAATCGAAATAAGAACATTCGTTCCTAGCAGAAAGTATACATTGAAGGAATGCTTGTTTATTTGCCTGTGTGTTTATTTTTCTTTGGTCCTTGTCTCTTCAAATAGGAAGAGACAACGAGTATTAACTGACAATAGAAACATAAGGAAAGCTGAAGGAACATTGGACAACAACCGGCAACATTTTCAAGAAACAAGGAACATCAACAGAAGGTTCCTTGTTGTTGCTGTAGCGAAGATTTAGCTTAAGCTTCGAACAGGGACAGATAACAAGACAACAAGTAGTAACTTTTGTTACAGACAACGGAAACGTGAAGAAACATGAAGAAACATTGAAATACCAGTAAAAAGTTCCTCGTTGTTGCTTGAGTCAGGACGCAGCTTTAATCATATCGTGCTTCTCTCGCGTCGTGACCGTTACATGAAGAAGATATCCGAGCGGATGAAATTCAAAAAGTTGATGACTCGACTTTTAAAAGAGGAACAGCGAAGCTCGAATTAATTTCATGTAAGAGGGTTGTGAATCGGGTTCATGGTTGAATAACGGGTCCATGGCCAGAACAGGGACAGGATCAGAGACGAGATGACAGCTGGTCCTCGTATCGCCTTATATCGATGCAGCGATCGATAGATTCCATAACAGGACACGTTCGAGCGTATTATGTAAACCCTCGGGGACTGGACAATCGGGTCACCGAATGAGTGAGCCTCTAGTTTTGCGAACACTGGCTTGCTCGCTTTCGATTTTCATTTTTGACTGAGATTCCAATGGCCCTCTTGTACACAGACACAGGCTGAACCAATAAAAACCTGCGCTCGAATAACTTGGTCGCTCGTAAGGGTAAGTCAGTGTGATATTTGACAAGTTTAATGATGTAGTCTGTGGTTTTGGTGTAGTAATTACGATTGTTTGAAAGTCTATATTTAAGTTTATAAGTGCTAGGATAGTTCTAGGGAAACGAAGTAATCCAGTAAGATCATTAGGGAATTATTAAAATCTTCGAAAGTTATTATCTCGTTAGGAAACTTACATTGTAATTAACATTATTGGGCATATATATGCATATTAGTGTATACCGTAGACTATGGATGATTACATATTCATGAGAAATTTAAATATGCAAACATGAACAGAATATGTGTAATACAGAAACATATAAAAAGATGTTCAAACTCAAATATCGATTATAATATTAAAAGGATAAAACGTACCTCTATTTAGGTACTGTTTCTTTGCTTACGTTGGTAAAAGTATGAATTTGTATCTGTGCAAATCCATCGTGTAATCATAATAGAAATCTCATTGTGTATAATAAAATTAAATTTCTCGTCCACATTCTTTGCGTCTCTTGATCATCATTATAATTAACATCGATATTCTTATTACTAGACTCACTCAAAAGAAAACCATCCAAGTGCATTTCAATATCACGTTAAATATCAAAGTTCAGTACATCATGTAATTTTTGTAAAATTAGAACGTACTTCATTAAAAATAATTCGACCCTTCTGCTATGATCTATTTAGGAGTGGTTACGTATTGAACAGAAACTCTCCTCTTACGAAGCAGATATCAAGCGATTCGCTTGATCTAGTCGTCTAATTAGTACGCGCCGAAACTGAAAGCTACAGTAAAAAGTAATATTGACCTAAAATTGAAGCGTTAGAATCTAACCACCGATCGAACTGTCAGGTGAAAGTCATATCTACGATATGTTTGTTCCAATTTCAAGTAACTATTTATTTATTTATTTTACATGACACGAATTACTTATGCTCGAATGTAGAAGCAAAACCGAGATCGAAAGTCGGAGAAGCAGATCCGATCTGTTTTGCTCTAGTTCTCAGCGGTCATTTAAAAATTTAGTTCTTTCTTATTACTTTTTGACAATCCTCGTGTTTGATCAGTGAACCGTATAGAAACATAATAGGACATCGGTTCGAACATAAAATTATCCGTAGTTCTATTTCTTGCAGCGTCAGCATTTACCGCTATCATAAACTTTCGACGCCTTCAAAAGATTTCAAGTAAGTACACTATACGCGTTTCTTGTTCTTGAATCTTTGTAGAGATATCGATATTTAGATTCGTATTTATCGCTTTTATCGAGATAATGTGTGTAGATATTTTCACAATCTTTCCGCGGCATAAATCATGATTGGTTAATTAATGTTTCACTAATGGTGATTAGATGATTGATACATCGTTAGTAAGTACTATACGAGGCAAAAAATTTAATTCTTGTATACTCTTGCGTTAATGAATTTTATGGTATGGTCTTGCTACTGTTTATTGTAGCTATAAGTGCAACGTGAATGTAAAGTGTAGGCTATAGAAGTAAGTTGTTTTTTCAAATAAAAATTAGAAATCTCGTTCCGTTTTATGCAATAAAAAAGCTTACTCAATATCATTTTCGATGAACATCGATGAACATTGATCTTAATTAATTTAAATAATTTTTTATCATAGACATTTGGTACATTTATATGTAGTAAATCATTTTTCTAAATGTTTTATGTTGTTTCGTTTGTAACAATATTGTTATAAATTTAAATTGGATAACTTTTGAAGAAATGAAAAGGAATTACAATGGCAGAAATACTTTTGAAAGCACACTTTGATCGAAGCTTTCATTTAATTTTCTGTTTAACACTTCTTACTTCGTTTCGTTCTGCTTTGTCGTAAGAAAACGCACCTGGAACTGGTCCAAGACTTCGGTCACCAAATTCTCTTGCACGACGTACCACTATTGTTTGGTATATTGCACAAATAGCCTGTCGAGCAAAGACTAATGAAAGATATTTTTATGCTTCTGTTTTCACGGGAAAGTACAACTTCTTTCTCCTCTTTTCTTTTTCTTTTTAAAGAAATATTTCCGTTACGCTTTATAAATTGTTTCGACATGAATTATATCTGCGTACATATTAAAAAGAAGATTGCAATTAGGAGAAAATAAGAAGTAAATAGATTGCTATATTAAGTTTGAAGTTTCTGGCGATACAAATTCATCAGTCAATGATCTTCGCCTATAGTCTATATTAGTCTATATTATTAATGTCCGAGGTTAAAGCAGACAGTTTAGTAATTTCGCACGAAATGAAAAATGTGATTGTATTAATAATCACTTACATGTTCTCTGTTATGGAAACTGACATCGTTTCTAGATCGAAACTTGTCACTAGAGAACTAGTTAAAATTCAAAATAAAGCAATTTCAAAAAGAGCACTTTCACAAAACCGATAAATTTCATATAATGGCAGTTTCACTTTACTTAATTATAGTAATATTTCATATCAATATTAAGTTTATTTTCTGAATTTTTCCAATTACGATGGAAAGTTTCTCTTAAATTTCATATACTCACACTAGAAGAACAAAAATACAGATATTTCAGGATAGGTTTTCATATATTTCTCGAAAGATTTCTCCAAATAAAAATTACACATTATACAGGCTGTTTTTTATTTTGCATTTTGCAGTAATTTCTTAGCAAACTTCATTATCTTATTTTGCAGAACCGCGCAGCTACGTTTGCATAGAACAATTACGTATCTTTTTGACGAAATTATACGCCTCGTAATGTATAAATTCTTTCTCAAATTATTATATATCATTCTATGGATGAAAGCAAATACTTTATAAGATACACGTATCTCGTAATGTATCTCAATTATTTATAATAAATATTTAAACTACAATAGGAAGGTTGCGATGATCGATGCGACGATTCCTTCTAGCGATATTGAATAACCAATTTGAGTTTATCTTATCATCAATATGCAAAATCAAGCAGTCGATCAACCCAGTATCTATTATTTTCAGCTTTCTACGCAACCTCATAAATTTGACGTGTCTGCAAGTAATAAATAATTGGTTTTACTTGCGGACTTTCTAGTTGATTCGTTCGATTTGATTTTCCTCAATATACAATAACTGAAATTATTAACATTCATATATAACTTTAATGTATCCTTTTGATATCAATTATAAAATACGGATGTGCGGGTGATTTTTTACGAACATAAATAATGAAATGGAACTTGAGCAGTGATTAATTTTATTTGTTAAATATTACAATTAATATCCTATTTTTTAGTTAGTATTAACATGCTGTGTGTTTTTACACATTTAAAGTTGTTACGAATTAACATTCGCAGCGTAATTATGAAAAACGAATAAGCTATTTCGATAATTAAGCATTTCAAATTTAATTATAGATTTAATGAAATAGTACTATTAGGAAGTAGGTAAATGAATAATAATATATTAAATTCATAATTCTGTTGTAAATACAACAATATTCAGTTCCATCTATATTTTTTAAAGCTTTTTATTTAAATCATGGAATTTTTAATTAATATTAAGATTCAATCGTAATTTAGCATATTTGTGCTATTTATTCTAAAAGTTCGTATATGCACGAATTACTACTAAATTTAGGGAATTTTATATTTAACTATGAGTTTAAATATCTTCGTCTATCTAATTCTTAAATGACAATTTTCGTCACAAATTTATATTTCTATGGCCATAATTAAAAAACGGAACTTCAACAAAGATTTGTCTTTTCCTTATTAAAGACTATAACAAATATTCTTTTCGAATATTTTATACATTTTTGTATATATTACATGCATTTTGTATATTTTTAAATTTTCGAGTTTCGTCTAAATGTATGACAATCCGCGGTCTTCTACCGATCAGTATTCCTTCGATTATTCTCCTGTCGCACCTTACTTGATCCTTTAGTGTGGATAGTGAAAATAAAGGAACTATGTAATCTAACAATCTTGGAAAATGGAGTACCAGCCGTTTATCAGAAACCCGATGAAACGGCGCGCGAAGTCGGATAGCTCGGGTCAAGGTCTGCGCGTTTCAGGATCATCGTCCTCCTCGGGCAAGAGCATTCCATTGAATGTCGAAGGTCAAGAGCTTCGAGGTGAAATAACTTAATGGGCTGCATTTGTCTCGATCTGCTTACGCTTATTATTCCAGCATTGGTGCATAATTGGAAAATAGAGAATAGTAACGTATCGACATAGATTTCACGTGTCGACCTTACGCAACGTGGGTGTGATTAATGTGCTGGTGTAATTAAATGCCGGAGGCGGTTTTCCTTTCCTTTTAAGAAGGAGGCGGTTCTACCTTCGAAGAAAGTGATCCTGTTTGTTGGATAGTAGGTACGAATAGCGCGAAGCGGGAATAAAGAAACAGGATAATAACTCGTGGACTGGTAATTGGTTTTATTTATATTATAAAGCAAATATATTTGCATTATTACAGATAGGATATTATTACGCGATATAGTATTACAATATCTTTTTACTAACGAAACATGACATGAAATTTTATTATGCATTGCTGAGAAAAATAGAACGCCCTACATGATAACTGTAATGAAACGAACATTAATGTAAGTTTCATAAAGAAAGGTGCGAGTTATAAAAATAGAATCGTTACAAATACCTTACATACATAATATGATGTATGAATAGCAACAAAGCAACGTACAATGACAGTAACTTTAAATCCTACAAAATGTAAGATTACACCCACAATAGCAGCATTAAATCATCAGAGAGTTCGTAGAAAGTAGAAAACACATTTTTCATTTCGTTTCGTTTATTTCATTTATCTGTGATATTTCGTTGGAAAGATCGGTATAAGTTCAATGAAAGTAGTAATCCATTAAGATTGTTTCAAATATGAGAGCTAGGAAAAAGAAACAATAGTAGTTTACATAAATTAACAGTGCATAAATCAACAATGTGGATGAAGAACGTCAATCTTATTCGCATCTAAATAGCGAAAGCTATTAATACTCACTCGGCATATGTTGTATGTTAATTTATGCACGCCCAATTATTGCCATTCGCGAGCTTTCTGCCGTAGATAATTATCCGTTTCTTAAATCTTTCTTCTCTGATATACAAAAAATTGACATCTTTTCAATCGAATTTAGAAATTATTCTTCCGAGGGTCACAATTTATGTGATTATGATAAATACGTGGGAATAAATCGCGTGAGAAAGTTTGGTGAAATTTTCGCATATCGCGCGTAGAAACCGTTTCCTCATCAATGATCATTTCATGTATCGAATACCCCATCATTCTTCGTCTTGATCCTCGTGTGTGCTGTACTTTTTGTTTCATTTTAATCCCTTAATAGTATGATTGCTGACAGATATTAATCATTTATTTATGCTACATGTGTATATGTACACATGTTAGATTGAGTCATAAGCAATTGCTGATTCACGTATTGCAAATTCCAAATTATCTACAGTTGCCTATCACTATCTTGGTTACGTTGTGTTTAAGGATAAAAGGACTACCTAATGAGATATAGATATCATCAGTAACATCTTGTTGAATGAACAAATATTAGCTCTATGTGACTCGTCTCCTATCTTTAATAAGGGAGACTTGTAATTTTCCGGAAAGTACACTTTCTTTAATCAATGATTCATTTTACGTTCTGGAAACGATTCGTCGTAACAAAATTGTTAAGCGTTTCTCAATATGCGAAATATCTTTTGATAAGTCATAAATTCTTAAATATACGTAATTTATATAAATAACAATATTCGTTGTAAAAACGAGTCGACAGCATGGATAACACAATAAAATTTAAGTAAACCAAAACACAACAACATATTATGTACGATTTATCGATGAGATGAATCACCCGTGACAGCACAACACACATGAATTGAAAAAGAGGATAAGCACCATGTAACGTTTAACACGAGTGTTACTTGCAACAAGTATTTGTACGCGTCAAAATGAAGTGTGGAGGCATAAAAAAGATTGTGTAAAAAGAACAACAAAGTAGCATACATGGCACGTGAAAATGGTTAAAATGGCCAGCCATATTTGGCCCATGATGTTGTGTAAGAAACGTATTTTATGGCTCTTTGGTTACTTGGTAACAAGTTCATCAAGGTGATCCTTGCGTGAACTTTAACATGGCCTTTCTCTTGCTTCATCATGCTGGCACCCACATATTGTTAACTGTAGATGGTCTGGCTGATAATTTCTTCAAAGAGCCATGAACTTGAAGTGGTACGTGTAGACTCACGCGTAGGATCATTCCCGTGCGATTATCGGAATACTAACCATATTTAATCATTTCAGCCGATAAATTTAGCGTACGTTAATTCATTATAAAATCGACTAAGAGGATCTTCTTTCGCAAATTAACGATATTTTATTTATAATAGTTACGCAATAACTGCTGATTTGAATTTAAAATGACGAATGATCTCCATTTAAATCTAAAAGATAATAATGAATTTTGTTGTTAAAAAAGTTGTACAACGTTTCCTTTGCATAATTTAGCATAGTCGAGGGGATAGTTTTCAGGAGATAGAATTGCAAATGAAACCCACGATGTTCGATCTAAAGAATTAGAAATGTAAACGTTAGTATCTTAATTATAAATTTGTTGTTTAGAAAGCAATGAAAATTGAAGATGTTAATGCCACTTCTTCCTGAGATGTTTTGGTTTGGGAAAGTTTCGACACACTACATAGATGAACTAGTTTCGTAACATGAAAATTTCTACTACAGACGTTCGGGATTATCAGGATTACATAGAAAAGACTCTTAGCAACTTTAATAATCCTTTCACGGTTAAGAAGAGGGGAAACAGCAGCACAATGTACAGCAAACGTTCTTCATTTTAAATAAAAGTTATTCGCGATTATTAGAATTAAAGGCAGAAGGCTGCTTAACAACTTTGATAATCCTTTCAACCGTGCAAAGAAAGAAAAGAAGAGAAAGAAACACCAAATTGGAATACCATTCTACATTCTATCGTAAAGAACGAAGAGCACCAAACGCTTATTCCGCTTAAATAGGTATACAGTAGAACTCAGAACAGTTTACATAAATGGAATTCATAAAAGATCTCCAATTCTCCCAACTAGCTATTACTTTTTGATCGCATAATAGGAACTCAGATCCAGATAAGTGGATTGAATCGGTAAAAGTTCAGATAATCCGACATTACTTACGTTCCAATAAACGAAGTTCCCATAAATGGAGTGTACTACCGTAAAAGAAAAGTCGTAATACGTAAACGAAATAAATGACGGTTAATGAAATTTCATTGACGCGGGTACAAAAGCGATCTGTGATTCACCGTGAAAACCTCGCCGGGGCCGATCTCGAGTAAACGTCTTTTTTTCTTCGTCGATATCATAATGGGTTGAGGAACGGCTACCGTTCGACTCGAAAGGGAACTTGCTGGAACGAGACGTGCCGCTGATCGTGCGTGTTTGCATGTCTGCCACCGCATCACCGTGACAACAGTTACACATTAGCGATGGAATCAAGTTTAATATGTACTTATAAATCTAAGTCATATTCAATATCCAAGATTCTCTTCGTAAGGTTCGAGTATTACTCATAACGTAAACGGTTCGTTCATTGTCCTGGCAAAGTATTCGATCTTCACGAGATGTGTTCGAGCCGTGGAATGAGTACTTACAAGTTTTGAAAATCTAGTTATAATTACTTTGATATTAAAACGAGTAGATATTTCTTCAAATAAGAAGAAGACTCGCGTGACGAATCAGTATTGTATTTTCGTCCAGTCGCGGGGAGACACGATCGCGTTGAAGCGCGTCAACGGGAGTTGTAAATTCCCGTTGCGATTATGCGAATCGACACCACGAGCAGGGCGATCCCCTTATTTCTTTTGGGATAATAGGGGTGTTTGTTGTTGAATACAATTGTAGTCTACAGTTATATAATATAAATATATTTACACCAAATTACAACACTCAGAACGTAGACGGAAATGATTTGACTTCGTCGTGTCGGAAAGTATATTGATTGACCCGAGGGTTGATAGAGTTGGCGCGTTGAATGCCGAGAACTTGTTAGAATAGTAGACTTGATTGATCGATGAGCGAAAGAACAGTGGAGTTGACCGTCTGAGGAGTGTCAGAGCAGTAACAGACCCATCTCGTACTATTTAGGAGGAAAGCTCGATGTGGGTGTACCCTTCTTGAACTAAGAAAGCGGATTCGTTGTTCACATTTTTCGGTAGAAAAGTGAGGGTAACGATCCGCGATGCCCATTGGTTATAGCCAAGTCTCCTGCAGATGTGGCTCATGGGTGTCCTTGTTCCTGGGAAAAACCAGCTATTTTGCGGAGCATATCTGCTTTCTCCGTAATTAGCAAGAGCGTGCAACAAACCCAAGGACCGTTCAAAGGACCATCCATGAACCGAAAATACTTGTGTGAATAGAAGTTAAGCTAAACAGATTCGGTTTGTGGTGGCTCCTTGGGTTTATTGCGGGTCAGTGTAACGAGGGGTAGGCCTTGGCGGTCAGACCGAGAGGTAACAAGTATTAACATAAAATTATGTAGATCATGCATGAAAATTACAATAGTGGAATTCAATAATGATCGAGAAAAATGATCGTAGGAGAGGAGACTCATAAAGTTTCGAACCTATTCCATCAGTGTTTGATTCTACTTGCAGCTACTCTTTTAATTTCTCAAAGTACTCATACAAAACACGAATCTGTCGTGTTCGCGTTCGAATTTGCTTGAAAATACTGCCTCTTTTCTTTTCTTTCTTTTTTCTCAAAATACTTATAAAGGATTTGGGATCTGGTTAGCCAATGTTCGAACATACTTGCAACATACTTAAGTCCATCACTACTACACATTCGTATATACGATAGTATATACAAACGCAAACCTTGATGCATTAACCAGTGTCCTTGAGACGGGAGGCCACCACCTCTCTTCTGCAAGCGGGCGCTTTGCCGCGGGCACAAATCGGACTGTGTAGCCTTGTCCGGGTGCGAATCGGCGTATCGTTTGCTAGAGGCAAGCCGCTCTTCGCTCGATTGGCGTCTTCTCTCTTATCAACGTTCCTACGGCTTCACGGTTTGGCCCCTAAGGCGTTCCATCGGCCAAAGACATTTAGAATTACCTGTAACTAAGTGTAATGTTGCTTTAATTAATGTGGCTGCCTACGAGTCCGTAGTAGGTGGTCTGAGGGATACCGCTAGTAAAGAAAGCAGTGGGTATCGCGGCCATTCTTGGTATGAACATGAAACGCTCTCTAGGGATTTGGCACGACTGGTGAAGGTTTTTGTCGTTTTGGAACCCGCGTTAGTTTTTTACGAGTAATTAGATAGTGGTAGAAGAAATTACACATTCGTTGAATGGATAAACTCATTGTTATTTGTAGCATTTATAATTAATCCTTTCGAGAGAGTGTAAATAAATTTGATGATATCGCGATGTTAAAGATTTCAAAGCGCTCCCATAGGAGGAAGATAAATTTTTATTGCTTTCGGGTGTCATTTCATTCTTATAACAAGAATTTAAATTTTTGTAACGGGAAAGAGTTGCGATTTTGTTAATTCTTTTTTTTTTTCTTTTTTTTTAGCATTTAAAATTAATTCCTTCGTGAAAATTACGAGTGACTGAGTAGAAGTTGTCTAATGGCACGAAGAGTATCTTTCTTAGTTTCTTAATTGAAGAGAAAAAGATAGCTGCTTAAAATGTAAGTAATTTTTAATATACAAATTTATGTGTATAAATAGAATGTTTACTCGTAAAAATTTAATTAACTATATTACGAGAAGTTTTGTGTTTTGTTAAAAATATACGTTCTGTACTCGTGTATAATATATGTCTAGAAATATACTTTTCGCATTCTCAAGCTCTACAACATAAACTAGCTTCGCAATTTTTACCTCAGGTAGGTAATAAGTACAAATTCAATTCAATTGCTTTTGGACTTTCCCTATTTACATGCTTGTCACTGTATATCGTATATGCCTCGCTTAGCAAACGAAGAGTTTGCAGCACGTGGAGGCGGACAGGATCTTCTTCTCTTTCCTTTCCTTGTTGCTAGCAGGCCATACGGGAAATAGGCACAAAGGATCGAGCAGAAAAGGCGGCGGAACGACCGCGTAGGCACCGGTTCGCTCCTTATACGAGTGACACAGAGGAGCGCACAAGCCGCGCCCGGCTAGGGCATTATTATGCGGATGATTACCGTGCTTCGAGGCTAGGGAGAATCGCTTTGCCTTGTTCAGGGACTTATTTCCTAGGGTGAAAAGAAAAGCCACGTGATAAGCATCGGCGACTCGTGAATCACACCGCGTGATCCACGGGTTCTCTTTCGCGATAGAGTCGCTTTCTTTCTTGGCTACGATCGCGTGTTTCATCTCTTTTCGTGTTGCCTTCTTAAGAGCTGCATTTAATGGTATTAAGATGTTTGCTCTGGGCGCGGTGTAAGTCGGCCTGCAACCGGAAAGAAGCTGGCTCGCCGGTAAAAAGCTGGGAGAAAGTGTGCCGTGAATATACTGGTATAAACGTTCATGCGGAACGGCTGTAAAGCTCCTTCGTTCTTGAAATTCGAAACCTTGTTGTTGGATGTTGTATCTAACGATAAGCATTGCTTGTTAGATGAGCAATACGCACCACATACGTACTTCGTTGCTCCAAGGTGTTAAATTTCATTCTGATTTTCTTAACTAGACGTTCGTGATGATCGTCATACAATCATAAACGATTCTTAAGACGAGAATACTGGAAACTAGAGTTTGTTTTTTATGAATATGAGTTTGTTTTTTTTTGTTTGTGTGTTGTGCGACATCGTCTTCGGTTTGTTAAATGGCTACTTAAAGTTTTGTTAATGTTTAGGCATGACATTTTTGTAAGTGTGTGTTAAGAAAGATGACATGATTTGAAAAGGGGTTTTATTTTAGAATAAGGTGAAGTATTGAAGTATTGTAATTTTTAGTGTTTGGAAAGTAAAAGAATTGTTCTGTATGAAGCAATTTCTTTTTAGAAGACTAAAATAGTTTCTTTTTAAATAGATAAAATTTTAAATTTATTCAACACGTTTTACGGGTTTTAATTACCTTCTTATCTTGCTTTGCAACTTATCCTCCACGACGACATCCGCGAAGTAGTTTAAAGTAACTGATCGGCATTTATATAATTATATATAACATAATAGGATATTTCAAAAAGAGTTAACAAAATTGTGAGAAAGAATTTACATCATTATATATGTATGTGCTTATTTTAATTAATAATTTATACATATTAGTATCTCGTTCATAATCATATTGTATTTATATAGCAATTTTTTCTTGTTTTGATACAATACAATTTTTACTAAATTCTCTGATAAATAAAATATTTTATCAATGCATACTGATAAGTCTATTTCATTATTTATATCACACTAATATTTGTGAACATATTTCCAATCGTTAGGTCGTTTGAAAGAAACATTCAGAAATTCATTTTCCTATGAAAAACGAACGAAAGAATTGACCAACCACTTTAACCTAATAATTTCATCTATCGGGCAGTTTCTTTGAACAAATCAAGGCTGCTAGTATCGAATCCGCAATTAAAACTGCTAAAAATTGCTTTCTGCCCAAATATAAGATTCCAAGACGAATATTATCAGCGCTATTTCTGGTATTCAATGACCTATGTACAATTGTACGACATAGAGAACCTGCTCTTGAGCTCTTTATTATTTCATTAAAATCCATGACGCCTGAAAAGGCGTTGCTCGTTAATACACCCTCTGAGCGCACGTGCTGAAAATAAACCGTCCTTAAGTGGAACAATAGATTCCTCGCACCTGAAGCTGGACGATAGAGCAAATCGTCGCTGGTGAAAACGATAATGGCAAGTTTATCCAAAGATCATTCGGGAAGATCGCGTTGTCTGTGGGTTGCTCGTAAATTCCGGCGAATCGATCGGATATCTCGATCAGTAATGGCCTTCTTTGCCGCGTGACTCGTCGAGGAAGAGGTCACTTTGTTCCTTTAAAGTTTAAAGTTTAAAGCATCCGCTACATTACGACCTAACTTCACATCGTTTTATTCGTTCCTGATCGCCGTTTTCAAGACAAAAATCGCTTAAAAAGAACGGTTTAGGAAATGGTGCGATTTTTGTTAAATTTTGCATTTCTATACGTTATAAAATATGCAATTAAAGCGCGTGTAATATTCAAACTTGCGTAAATTTCATATGTAATAAAGGTAAAAGATAATTTTTATTATACACACATACACACGCCACTAAGCTACTTCATTGTTTATATCTGAAATATAACATAGAGGAATTAATTTTATTCTATGTCCAGATCAAGTAAATTGTTTTCAAATATAATCCGAATTATCAATATTGCGCTTGAGTCATAAACAATATGGAATTATTTTACAATATAACAACATTTTCTTTTAGAATTACTTTAATTTTATTCACCTTAGAATAATATGTGTAATAATAATATGTCTGCATTTTTAATGTAATTGAGTGTGTGAGAGAAGCATTCTAATAGACATATAAATAACACGTCACTTTTAATCCTTAAATTTCATTCTAAAACCATAGGAATATACGGTATAAAAAATATAGTAGAAAAAGATCGATAATATAAAAAACGACCAACACGAAGATACCTGCAGTAACTGTAAATGATATAATTTAGTAATTGATCATTAACAATACGGATACCTTATTCCATTAACATTGAATAGATTTCTAAATTTTAGACAACGTAGGCAAATGAAAAATGTATAAATTGAAAATTGTTATATTCGTGCAATTTACAAAGCGACATTAGTTCCTCGAACCATAACTCTAGATTGGCAAGGCAAATAGAGCCGTTGGGTTTATTGATGAGTTTAATAACGGCAAAAGGAAGCGGCACTGTCTGCCAGGCCTGGAATGAATCATCGTTGACGAGTAAAGGTGGGATTCGTTTCCTCAACTGGGACGCATTATGCTTCCAGGAAAATTACAACATACACTAAAGGCTATTAAATGCTGCAATCAGTTGCCCGTACTGGGAAAAGTCTGATGTTGTGCAACCGTTGATATCTCGCTGCCCACAAATTTTCTCACAAAATTCAGGAAACTGCAAAATTAATGATTTCCTCCGCTCTCTTGTACGATAAGTTACTAATAATAGTGATGAATTTCCAAAATATAGGATTGCAACTTGTAGAATTCTATTGTTTTGACAAGTAGCGTTTGCAATAGTTTTATAAATTATAAGTACTGATGACGTTGGTGATTTAATTCGTAACTCGTAAAATTTGTTTCTGCAACAGAATTATCTGTCATTTATTTTCCATATATACGTGAGCAGCATATATTCAGTTTATTAATAAATATGGAAATTATTACAAATTCGAAAACAACTTTTATGGAACTTAAAATACATTTTACATACAGCTCCCATCTCATTTGGTATGAATAATAAAATATAATACGATCGTGCAAATTTTATTGTAGATTGCTAAATGTTAACGCGGAGATATTATTAATGCTTATAGAACATGCACGCACATTTAATTCTTGGTAATCTACGACTACGTTTCAGATTATGGGAAAAATGCGGCGTTATTAAAAATTGAATGAAAATATGAAAGTTAAATATAATATTCAATTAAAATATAAAGGTAAATGATTTAATCTTATAAATATCGATATGGTGATAGAATGCAAAATTGGATAATATATTAAAATCGTTTCATACTGTTACTTCTAAATTAACACATTGGATTAACTTCAGAAAATTAATCTAACATTCGTTATTTAGAAAGTCATCGAAAATTAATCTGACAGTTTTATTCCTAGTGAATAAAACATCAAGTTTGAAGAAACTTTACATATATACGTTTCACCCCGGATGCGGGCAATCGTTGTATGTTTTTTGTCGCAATAAAAATTAGAGGAATTTCACAGTGTGGAATAGCTTCTGTACCGAACAGTAGAACGATTTTCTAATGTTTCTTTCATGGGTTGTGGAAGAGTTACGGTATAGAGGAACGGGAATGCAACGTAAAAATATAACCGGTATAAATCATGACTTCCGAGATTTCTCGTCGGTGCTCTTCCTCTTTGTTGAGACGTGGATCGAATGCAAAATCGCTGACCATTTATTGTCCATATTTCTCCCTAAGAGAGTGCAACGATGATAGTATGTCTTCACGTGCGTTATTCGTTTAGAATGTCGCATCGTTTATTTGAGTCCACAACCCGTTTTCAACATGAACAATTTAATTATTGAACTATAACATTTCAAGAGTCCACAACCCGTTTTCAACATGAACAATTTAATTATTGAACTATAACATTTCAAGAGTGACGTTAAATGATCTTATTCTACGTTTGGTAATTACATAAAACTTCTAAGCATGTTGTAATTGGTTAAATGTCAATTGACGTACACTTATCGAACGTCAATGAAACATTTGAATATTGGTAATTTGGAGTTTTATTTTCTTGTTGCCAATTATTGAAGTGTAATATTTCAAGAGAAACGTTAAAATGATTTTTCCTTTGTAGTATGAATATAATTAACAGCAATATGGCATTCCTACCTTAATGGGTTACAAGTTTATTGACTTACTTATGCATCGTAACTATAATTAAATCATATATATTGTATTTGAAACTGAAAATTACAATAGATAATTACAGGAATCCAGACAGGAACTTCTCGTTCCAACAATATAACGATTCTCGATTACAGCTAAATTACTAGTTTCGAGTTAATAAAATTTGAAGCATTGTGTTAACTGTTTTAATGTGTCGATCAAAGTTAAATTTGAGATATTATTTCCGCATTTCGCTATTAAAATCTGATGTTTGAAGCTAGCACTGTAATATAAAGCTCATTAGAAATGTAATTTGTATGTAAATACACGTTAAAGAAATTATCGGAAATAATTGTGAATATCAGTAGAAATCTGTGAATGTTCATTTGAACAGAAATTAAATCTTTTTGCTATCAAAGATTCGATCAATTGATAAATCGTTCAAATATCTATCAGTGAAACATTACAAATTAATTTATTTTCTATTTTTTAATTCCTTTTGTTTTCTCTGTACAACATAAAAATCTAGTACTATCTCTAAACGAAATTAGAAGCCATAATAGTTGAAATTTACTGTATTCAGAAGATTAGAACGATGAAATTGATGGAACATTACGGTGCTGAATTTCAAGGAGACGAGCAAAACGATTATGCATTTAATTGGGTCAATTATCTGTAATTAATGCAGAAATAATCCGAGGAATCTTCACAGATTATGCAACCTGTCTACTACTATAGTCCGATACTAATTTCAAACTATCAGTTTCATGTGCAACGCATCACAAACATATTGTGTAATTTTATTTTATTTTACGACTGTAATACTGATTTTGCTTGATGTTATGTTTTAATAGATTGACAAATGATTATGTTGTCCACAGGTAGAAATATAAGATAATTAAATGCGAAAAAACTGCGGAGATCAAATCAAATTGTTAATACGTATATATTTATCCATGATCTATTTCAGAATACGTAGGTACACAAATTGACTAAAAATTATGTAATATAAGTAATTAAGCGACAAGAAAAGATTTTCAGATATACTTGTATTAAATATTTTGTAACTTTCATACTTCGGATTTGTTTCAGGCTTTACCAATCCAATTATGATAGTCGAATATCATGAAAATGTTAATGAAATTTCAAAATGTTTCACATAACGTATCTAATATATTCATAAGAGGCGTCTACGAGTATTCGAGTAGTTTCGTGACCCTGTGTAATTTTATGGAAGTTTAATGCGAGATCGTGACAATTATTTCAATTGCCTGTTCAGGGTTGTCGTTAGTAACAATCGAGCGAAACAAAAGAGCGTAGCACGAATTTGCAGGAAAATTGCTAGGGAGATTAATGAGCGGCGCGCGTTGCCATGTGAAGGCAGACAGAAACAGGAGATCAGGAAATCCTTGCTTTTGCAGGCCAGACTAAGCAGCTATACTCTCATTTCGAGGCGCGCGTGACAGGTTAGAGTAGACGATGTCCGTCTCTACTCTCCTCTCGACCCACCCCGTTTTCCTTTTCCAGCGATCTGACACTGAACTCGATCGTTGATCTCATTCAGGGTCGAGTGTTCCTCAAGTTCCTTGAGTTACGTTCCGTTTTCTTGTTGCTCATCGTTTCTCTCCACCATCTAGCGCCTGCTATTGTCCGGGAACATTCTTCTTGATCGAATGCCTATTTCTGATACGGCCCAGCATCGATCCAAGCAATTTCAAGAAAATAGATTTTATAATATTGTTCCCAGAACGAGTACCTTCTCTCATTCTTTATTTGTTCACAATATTCTGTACAATTATTCTTTAGATGATCGTATTCTACTCTGTTATTCTACTTCTTGTTTAAGGAAATGTTGTACTCTACTCTAATTTTAGTATCCGCGAAACGTGTTTGATTATGTGTTTATTTTCCAATTAGGCACTTTTTTTATAACCTTCTACGTTCCATTTTCATAGTATTTATTATTTTTTTTTATTACTTCGAATAGGATTTACATCTTTATCGCGTGAGAATAGATTGATAGATTGATTATTAAATTTATTTTAAATGATATAGGTAAAATACCCATAAGAATAAAAATAATAATATGTATTCTCTGATTCCATTAAATATCAAGGTAAGGAAATTATTACGTTATATAAATCTGAATAAAATAGAAGCAGTGATGTCACAAATTCATTCCCATCAGACGATTCACACCATTATTGACATTTCAAACCTTTCCAATGGTTCACCCCCTAATGCTCGGAGTGTATCTTATTTTACAAGATACACAAAAGCATGTGATAAAACAGGAAACGAAGGAAGATAAAAGAAATAAGAGCATAAAGAGTGAAAGTAAATATACTACCGTTGAAAGTAGACTTGATCTTTATAGCTCGTAAAACTAAACTCTTTATGTTAAACCTTTGGGATCGATTTTCTTGGAATATTCTTGGAATATATATAAATATATGGGTTAATATGTTTTTACAATATATTAATAAATCATTATACAATCTGATTTTACTTGAATTATATATATAAATAGTAAGTTATATATACTTTTTTTAAAACTAATTTCTTACTTTTATTTAAAAAATAACTTTCAATACTAAGTTTACTTCATATTAAGACGAAATAAAATTATTTTAGTTTCCAAATAAATAATAAATAAATATACAGAATACAAGTATAATATTTTACTTGCTATACGATTTATCGATGTTAAATGATATCGAATATATGTTAGAGAAAGCTAACGAATAATAACTTTGTAGCAATATAAAATAGCTGTAATTTCTTCTGAACAAAACCAATAACTCAAGTTACTCAATGATTTAAAGTTCAAATGTTTTAAAAAATTTAAGGATTGATTAATTAACATATTACATGGAAAGCCAATGGAAATGTCGTTAGAGCGGAAGTTGCACATCACTTGCCTACCATCAATGTTGCCGTCCTACTGCCTTTTCGAACCTTATGAGATTCACAATAGTACAGTGATCCTCAATCATTTCCTCATCGATACTTTCCAATCATTCAAGAAACCTGTTTATGAAAATTATAGTTTTCTGCATCGTGTGATTCTACACCTGACTTTCAATTCGTAAATTAATTTTAAATCCTATTGCTTTTCTCTAAACGTACCAATTTATGCCGTATTATCGAGTCAATTTAATAATCCATTTATAAATCACAGTTATTGAAACTAATTTATATATCAAATTATGTACATGGTTCGATTAATCTCATAAGTGGAAGGATCGTTATTCTCACTTTAATCGTTTTGATATCATATGGTAGTAAAAATTCATAATTATCGAATACGTATGTATATAAATACAGTTTTGATTCCTGTATTATAGATATTATATTAATACGCGCTGAAGCATTCCCACGTTTCTCTTTATCGCTTTATATCTACTCGTGCAGAATATAACATTTTCTATGACTATCAATTAACTTTGCTCTTATTATGCTTGGAATTGTCTTTTAGTTAAACATGAGAACTTTCATAGGATTTCCTGTAATATACAAAAATTATAATAATATTTATAACGATAGTAAGCTTTTTATGGCAATATTGCACGACGTATAATCGTTATACGATAATTATGAACGATAATAATAATATTAGAATTTAATCTTATTCACAGTTATCTTAAATTAAAAATATTGTATGTAATATGTAATATGTATTGTCTCTTATACCATTTTTCCTTTAATCGTTATTGTACGAGAACTATTTTTGGACATATAAATAAAATATATATAGAATTTATTTTTAAAAGTGTTTTTGAAGAGCCATATAATATCTGGAAGCTATAATATGATTAAAAAGAGAATTATAGCGAGATACAAGCAGTTATGTAATAAAATTCATTAGATTCTACATTTTCTCATATGATTCCTTTTATTATTTCTTCTCACGTATTAATATATCTTAAATCGAAGTAATTTAAAGAAAAGTTCCGACGATACCGGATCAGATTGTTGTTAGTTTATTATTTCAGCAAATATCGTAAAATCCCATGGCCTTTTCACACAATGAAATTATTAACTATCACTTACTAGAGTTGTATAAGATCGCGAGTAAAAAAATCTCCGTTAGCAACAGAAATATTTGGCTACACCTCCGTAGCCGGCTCACTCTATAATATAATTCTATCTGTGATACAATCTCGGAATTACTGCAACGCTCTTATTAAACGCAGTTGCGCTCGCTCGCGATATTAGTAATACTTCAGTGCTGTCTGATACTAATTAGCAAGCGGTGCATTTATTTCTCAAGACGAGTTAACGCGTTTCATGTGGGAGATATTTCCTCGATATTGAATCCGTTGAACAAATCTGGGCAAACGTTTACATTACGGGAAAACAATAAAATAGTGTACTTAATTATATTGGATGATCCTCTGTATAGTAGCAATTTAGTTTGAGATGCAGTAGGATTATATTTACTTGGACTAGCTGAGATAAATAATACTACAAATTATATACATATAATTATAAATATATTGACATAATTATACAGTAACTATAAATATATTTTAATCGCTAAAAATTATCGTTTTCGTCAACAAATACATTTATTGCGAAAACTTATCAATGAAAAATTCGAGTTCCTTTATTTAATTAGTTAACAGCGTTTGACATATATACTCGTCGTCGTTTGTATTTATTTACGCACTCCATGATCTAATCCCATGTGAGTTATTTAAAACTAAATCTCGCAGTTAACTAGTTAAAGAAATAATAAATTGTCTTTAAGGTAAATTATTAGTAATAAAAAGAATATATTCGAACGGAATATGAGAGACAAAAAATTTTTGCACTTTTAGTGTTAGACTCTGATAGATAGCAATCTCTCGGATAAAATAAATTTCGAATCATACAACGAAAAAAAAAATTATGAGAAAGTATAAGATGCTGTTGCGAAACTGTGTTATACATTTAGCAATATGATTATACGGTAGAGTAAAACGGTATTTCCAGTAGTAATTTATCTATCCCCAATATGTGGACGTGAAACAATTGTACAGGCAGTTTCTTTAATGAATAGTCCGCGTGTCTATTACACGGTAATTGGCCGAGTAGTAATGCAATAATAGTTTAATCACAGCCCTTCAATGTTTACTTAAAATAAGGTTTCACTTCAGTGAAAGTTTGCTGACCTTTTCTCTGTCATACTAGACAACGTACAACGTGTAATCGAACAATTATTTCGAGTATTTTATCTCGTTTCGAGATTCAACTGTGTAATGATCGGTTAGCCGAGACATGCTTTGCTTTTATTCGCTTAAACAGGAGAAAAAGTTTTCCCTCGGATAGTGTGATCCTGATCGGTTTCTTCTGGTCTGATTTTTCAGTCTTCCGGTTGAAAATCGCAGTTTAGTTTAAATAGTTTCTCTTCTCTTTAATCTGCGCTTGATGATTTGGTGCATGTAGGTATTTGTTGGTTTGCAAGTAAAATAAGTAGCTATGTTTAGTAATGCACGGTAATGCATGCGTATATTGTGTTGTGTAACGTTTCTACGTTTAAACAGCTACCTACTTGATTGTTCGTAAGCGAAACGGAAAAAGAATCGTAACGCGTTGAGTACGATGAAGAAAATAATTAATTACTTCTCGATAAGATGGATTTTGTTTTAACAATTTTTCGTTCCCATTTGAAAATTGCCAATTAATAATGTTTACTAATTAAAAATAATTTATCAAGAAACAGATAAAACATAGAACTTTTTCTGTGAAAGCTTTATATATCATTTAATGTATACTTCCACAGAACTGCTTATATGATACTGCTGATGTGTATAATATTAAAAGATATTAATCTACATTTATGATTGGTGTCGTATGCTATAATTTATATTAACATTACAGTTTATGTTATGTAATTACACGGTAATATTTATTATGTAGGCACTAAAATAATCTAGACTCGTTCTAAATTATCCTGATCCATAAAAAGATAATATTTAGAAGATTTAACAGAACCAGTTAATTTTTCTATGAAAGATATCAATTAATTATTAATAACGATTGTAAATAAATTACTGTTGCACATATATGAAACAATTATATAAAAAGAAAATTCAGATCAAATCAACAAAATCTTTATTTTCTATTAAATCTAACAATTTTATCTACTGAAGTCAAAAGATAAATTGCAACACAAGTGGATCACTTTATTTTCCCATAACAAAGAGAAAACTACAAAGTTGAAAATAAACTGATCAAAACTAACAATTCTATGTACTCAAATCAAACGATAAATTGCAACACAAGTGGATCACTTTATTTTCCCATAACAAAGAGAAAACTACAAAGTTGAAAAAAAAATTGATCAAAACGCTACTTTCTAGCCTTACTTTCCAATTCGACTATGCACAGCAACTTCTCTTCAAAGGTCCGGCAGTTGAATGACATTTTGAATCTCCATTAATCGAGGCACACTTCGTGAAAGAGGATACACCGTGTGTTTTCCATGGCTACCGAAAAGGAGCGCGCTCAACGAGCATTGTACCTCCACGTTTCTTCTCGGTTGTTCCCCGCTCATTACGGGAATTATTACAAGGGGCACTTTGACACAAAAGCCCCGTTTTCTCTTACTTTCCTGCTTTACCGCTTGACTAGTCGTGTCATGCATTACGATGCTCGAACATCGGCGGAAACGCTTGGCACGCACACTTCGGCGGCTCTTTTAGAAAGAGCAGATGACACGGAAGGGATTTGTCGTATTCGCGCGACATTCACGTTTTATACAGTGCCGCACAAAATGATAGGACACCTTGTACAGGCTATCCGGTAAATCATAGAACGAGAAATCTGTGCAACACCGTATATTTAAGATTCTAGGTTTACAGCTTTTTAATTTATTAGTGGTAGGAAGTTTTATACTTAATCATGTTACGTTCTTTTAGTCACTTTTAGCCTGTTTAATATTAAAATGTAAAAATGCCTCAAGTATTAGCACAATATGATAGAACCGTTATTGATACGTGGGATTTTGTTTTAATTTGTTTTAATTTTATATTGAAGATTTCCTTAAGACATTAAAAGTCTTCTTATTCGTAGAAAGAAGAGAAAGATTTTTTAATTTACTAACGACAAGAAGTTTTATACAGTACGACAAGTATTCGCTTAAAATCATATACTTCGGAATTCTATGTCTAGAACTTCTTAATTTATGAAATAAATAGTGCAATAAAAATTACATTCATGGAATGCCTTCATAAAGAACATGAAATAACAAAAGTAGAATTCGAAATTCAAACAGAATACTCAATTTAACAACGAAACAAAATCTCTTTTTCTTTCGATTATGGCCCATGGATTAGGTAAAATCACATGCCTACATACACTGTTTCCCGTATCACGATTTTTAATCCGCATACAGGTGCATCGCAAGAATTTTTGAAACGTGCAATACCTATTTAGTTAGGAGCATTAACCTCTTTTCCCTTAGACTGTCGCATAAAAGCAACATTAGCCATCCGGTGTGAATATCCTGTCTTGAACAGAATATATTTTTTGTTGTGTCGCAGAACTTGAATAATTATTTTGTTACTTCTATTATACGCGAAAGGTTGAAAATCGTTGCAATAGCCGTATTGCTGTTGATCTAAATTAACAAGGGCAATATCGAACATCATGAAATTCTTCGGCTCTACAGTTATTAATCAAAAGCATTAACCGCTTATCTTAAATCACAATCTACTGCTCCAACATTTGTATGTTCATAGATAAAAAGCTGGACGCTAACTTCTTCATATTTCAAACTGTATAACGACCACGATAAAACTTACATTGGAAATCAGGCTCGCTTCATTCCCACCATTCAACCTTATCTGTGCTTCTGAGTCATCGTCCCGATCGAATCCACGAAGGCACCATCAATTTTAATCATGCTTTGCAACGAGAATCGATAACAAAATCACCAATACCATGGTGCAATTTCTGCTCTCGATTCATAATTCGTATCCATTCGAATGAGAATTCTTCGAACGCGTAAACCTCATGCGTTTTCATTCATCGCGTTGAATCCGCGTTCGAAAATTGCTCGGCTCGACTCGCAGCGGAGAAACGGACGGATATTAGGCCCCAATAACCTGATTCTCGTCGCTTTATTCTCATCGCGCGTACTCGGACACGTTATTTTTCAGCTCTCCCCAGATTCCCTTGGAAAGCATACCGATCACATGTTGCGCGTCGAGTTGACACGAGTATACTCGCGGTGTTCGTGATCTTTATCGACGAATAACGAAAGTAACGAGTAATACCAATAACGAATAGAAAGACGTTGTGAAAATAAAACAATTACAACGAAATTATAGAAATCGTGGAAGCATTCCAAAGATGACTATAGACACTTTGTACTTCATTGGGTTTCTCGAGTGTCTAATTAAAATTTAAAAAAGGATTACTGAATAGTTCGATCCATTCTAAATGCCATTGACCGTACAAGTACATCGTATTGAGATCTAAGAAACTAAACAAAACGAGTGTATAAAATCTCGCATCGTGATACCTTATTGTTTTACTTCATTGATTACCTGCTTTCCACGTCAGTGAAAAGTAGGAAAAAATGCATGAAAACGTAGCAGAGCGAGAGCGCGAATCAAACAATAAGGATATTAATTAATTCTTCAACGAGTTTCGGAGAAATTTCTGCTAGAATCTTCGCTTCGACCTTTGAAACTGGTATAGAACATGTTCCGCAGTGATCAGAGTTAATTAGGCAACTTCAAAGAAGTAAATGTTACTTGCCATTATTTATAAAAATTATGATTGCTCAATCAGATATATTACAAGTTTTTAAGAAATTGCAATCTAAAAATTTAGAACGCTATCGGAAATATTTCTTTTATGCACTCTTTATTGATATGTAGATATCTACTTGTGTAATTGAAATAAATCTTGCATAATATTTCATACACTTTATAGGAAGAAACATGTTTCGAAACATGAGCGAAGCATCAAAGACGATCAGTTGCGATCGTTGAATATGACAAATCGACGCGATAATGGATTATAAAGAAAGGAATAGCGTACTGTAAAGGTCTGTACAGATAAGTAGATTTGCAATTTATCAATTTATTTCGATCAGATAAAAGGAATTGGATCGAACTATTAGTTTCTTGTGGAAGGTTGATGCTTTTTACTTTTTGAAGTTGTTACAATAAAATGTTGTAAATAAACGGCGCATGTTTGTATAAATTCATATTTTTATTTATCTTTATATCTTATATTTTTATACTGTTATATAAAAAAAGAATTTAACTGTCGAAACAACTTTGTAATATGTGTTGCAATATTGTTTCTGAAATATACAATGAAAAATCTAGCTGCCCAGAGATTGAAAACTTTTGTACACCACAGTATATCATTTATATGAAAATCAACGTTAACTCTTAACTAATATCATTAGGCTATTAGGCTATTAGGACCAGATATAATCTAAAATTAGAATTTTATTTCATTTTATTACTAACCTCTGTCATCAAAAATGTAGAATGCGAAGTAAAATTAAAAATTCTAAATTTTGTTGATCCAGCATAAGCAGTCTATAACCTATCAATACTGTGAAGGCTAGTGATGTATCTGAGGATAGATTAATCAGTCTACGAGGGCCTTAAGAAACCTAACCCAAACCAAAGGTAGAAATTGTACTTTCGAATGCAATAAATTACCCAGATTACCAGGACGATTTCGCGTGCTCGCGGTGTCGCAGAGCCGTGGCATGTAAGAGATGACAACCGAGTGAAACAGACAGAACACTGAGACACGTCTCACACGCGACAACACCTGTCACGCGTTTTGCGTTTCGTGAGCATGTACGCGATTAACTTCCATCTCTGCTCACGTGTTATTTTCGCTCAGGAAAGTTGACGTTTCTCCTGCGTTTGTGTCGTTCCTAGATACAACTCGTACCCTCGTCCTCACCTGTAGTCATATTGCATCGTCGCAACGTGATTATAATGTCTTCGGAACTCTAACACCTTGGATTTACTCCTATGTCTCTTAATCCTGCTGCAATCCTTCAATTTATTGTATTCCAATCTCGCTTTCGTTTCAACGAAGCAAAAACTCGAGACCGGACTTTTAATGTTTTAAGAAAATCTTTGATTCTCCGTAACAATTCGTTTTTATTCTTATTAAACTTAAACAAATTTTCGAAGAGTTTCGCAAAGATCGGAAAAAAGTTAATGTTGGTTTATTTTATTCGTAATGTAATATGCACTAATACAGTTTCTTGTATAAAATATTTACATATATTATTATTCATTTGCGGCTTCATTGTTGCATTAATGAGAACCCTAATTGAAGAACTTGAATTATGCAAGCACCAGTTATCGAGAAACTCATTTCCGTTGTATTAAATTCTCATTGCTTGGTTCTTCGCTGTTACAGCGGATAACTGGTAGTAATTATTGTTCGAAAGTTTTATATATATATAGGGTGCGCCTGCAATCACGACGCTATAGCCGGAAAGGGAGTGATTCTGTGTGGAAAAGTAATCAAAAACGTAGAATAGAACCTTTTCGTGTGATACCTTGTATTCGAAATGACCATGGTAATCGAGACGACTTTAAATAGAATGAAAAAAGAGATTGAGTTTGATTATGACATAGTTAGGTGCACGCAAGAATATCCAAGGTAAATTCTCTTAAACAATAAGATACATACGAAACAACTTTATTTTATATTTTCGACCTATTTTTTGGCGTAGAGTTTCTTTCCAGTTGTATAGTGAATTTTGAAACCTGTTTCCCAATTTTGAGATTAAAAATATTACTACAAAATAAGTATACTTTTTAAAGTCTGTATTTTACCTATTTATCACTGCACTAGTGTGTTTTATTCTCGAATCATTGTACCGACACAGAAAAGCTTATTTAGAGCAATTATTCTTCCTTTCGTATCAAACAAGAAACTGTAATCAAGTATAATCTTTTCTCCAAAGTAAATAATGTTCCTATTATAGCAGATTAAATGAGTATGATCTTAATGTCCTTCAAAGACGTTTTCGAGCAAGTTTTCCTTTTTCGGAACATTATCTTGGAAAACATGTATGAAATTTATAATTTAGTAGCAATTTCTCATTGTTAGAAAAATTAGAAACTTAAAGTTATTACAGCTCGTGCGTCTTAGCTATGGAAGTTAAACACGAGACGAATACCGCCTACTTTATAAGAAAAATTTAATAAAAGCATGCAATATCATCTACCAACTAATTTGTTTAAACACATTTATATCTAATGCCATGGTCATTAAATTTACGGTATTAAAGAGAGGAAAGTTTAAAAGGTAGGCGGTACGAAAATACAGCATAATTTTATAAAATAAAATTATAATTGACAAAAGCATTGAATAGATATTATATATATATTTCAAAATATTCGGTTGCCACAAAGTTCATAGTAAAGACATGATAAATAAATATTCCACGTTATTTGCATTATTTGCTATAGCGCGCCTTTAATATTTTTAGAATTTTCATTGCAATCGATTCGCAATTAAATTCATTCTCTAAAAACAGAATACACTAAAATAAGGCAGAAGATCTGCGAAATGTTTGATTATTATAAAAAGATATTGCAACTCGAAAAAATCGAAACACGTTGCTCAGTGCATAGAATCACATGGATTGATTAAATCACTCACCCTTAAAACATCATCTAACGATAATAATTAATCACAAACTTCTAAACTTTGCATCGTCGAACCCAAACAAAGAAATGTATTAGGTTGTCCGAAAAGTTTCTGTCGTTTCATAAGGTGATAACAGATGAACAACAATTTCTGTTCGTGCATAATTCAATAAACTAATATAAAACAAAAAACAATGTGCGTCTATTATTTTCTTATAAAACAAAAAAAACTTTTCGGACAACCTTATAAAAAGATAAACGAAATACATATATATATATATATATATCAACATTTAATCTTTGCATCTGTTTGCATAGTGTGGCATTGGCACTGGCTTAACAGGCAGCGTCGTCGGAAGCGGTGGAAACAGCAGCAGTGGCGGTGGAAACAGCAGCAGTGGCGGTGGCATGGATTGCATGCCCCTACGACCAGGACCTTTTCACTACCTGATAAACGAGCAGGCGAAGTCCTTGATCGCCCTGCAGGAGCTCCAGAATGAGGTCGGCGCCCTTCTCGAGTTCCGGGACCTCGTCATCGAGACGTTCCCAAACCTCCGGCACAAGATGGCCGCGACGGCATCCGCGGGAGCGTCTGTGACATCATCGTCCTGCACCCAAAATTCTCACATCCCTTTACCGCTATCCAGTCCATCATCGAGACGAATCAACGAATGGGAGCCTGGGAAGGTTAGAAGACGAATTCCGCGCGAAGGTGCTGAGTCTTCGTCGTCTTCATTACCAAGGAGTCGTAGTAACTCGCACAGTGGCGGTACAAAGAACAACTGTAGCGCCACGGTCCAGGATTCTGGCTTTAGCACGGAAACATCTTCCAAGGACAGTGCTTCAACAGCGATAGCACCAAGACCGAATAGTCCTAGACCTACTGTTCTCGACGAGGCGGAGGACGAGCTGTGGAATCTTCTGGACGTGATCCATCGTAAGGGAATCAGACTTAGAGAAGAGGTAGAATGTTTGCAAGGTCGATTGGAGAGCGTAGCGTCTGAAGATCTAGCATCTACCGATATCTTGGATGCTGTGAGAAAGGTTACGAGTCTGGAGAATGAAAAGACAACGACAATACCGACCGAAAAGAATGAACAGGACAAAGACCAAGATTCTCAAGTAGTAACGCTGAGGAAGGAGAAGGAACAACTTCTGGACAAGGTGGCAGAGCTCGAGGCAGAGACGATATCCAGTCGAGCTAGAGCGCAGGAACTTCAATCCGAGTTGGCTGCGTTGTCTGCGTTGAAAACTGGTCTCGAGGATCGACTCCGGGCTGGACTGGGCGAAGCATCTGCGGATTTTCTTGCGCCAGGTGCTCAGAGGTTGCAACCTATCGCATCTGCGGCGCCTGTCGTCTCGCCGTCGAAAAGCAATAACGTTAGCAATATTAAAAGCAAGTCTTCGGCGTTTGCGTCGGTTGCGACGTCTACAAAGGCTCATAAAAGTCGCTTCCGGACAAGGACCATAGAGAAGAACGTTTTGTTGGACGTCACCGCCCATAATGAGGAGCTACGCGACATCGATGTCGAGGCGAGTGTAAATGAAAGGAGAGCACGTCTGGGTGCGTTGGATTCCGTCCTTGTGTCACCTACCAGAGTTGCGCACGTTAAGGACGTCGACTCGAAGAAGATAGCTGCCATTCTACGAGAAAACTCACCTCTTGAGCTGCAGCGGCATTTAATCACTACTACCGTCCATAATCAGGTAAATAGCTGAGATTTATAAAATTTCATTCTTCCTTCAAAATCTAATTTTCTAGGATTTTAATATAATTTATAAAGTAAAGGCATTATGATCGATTTTGATGTTAACTTTTCCTAGTGGTTGGTTATTTCCATCAAGAATTAACAACATATGAAAAATTCATTAACTTTGTGTTTGAGTGGTAGGCTATGAAATATAAGATATCGTTGTATTGGGAGTAGTTCTTCCAGTATGACAAATCTTACATATATTTAAATGAAAATGTTATAAGGTAAATCGATATTTTGCAGGTCCTACAAAAAAGGTTAGATGAAGTACAAAAAAGTACAGAAACTCTTTCCGAACGATTAGACAAGGCACGGGAGGAAAACGACGACTTACGTTTCCAGGTAATTTATATAATTACATCATTTTAATTACGTTTATACGATAAATGATTAATTATGAAAATTCGTAAATATTCATACGTATAGACATTAGATAAATGAATACTAAGTACATAATATGTGTTCAATATAACACATTAATATATTACATAATAGTATAACACTTTAATTATAGATAATCGAATATATTTTCCGAAATTCTAGATCGCTCGTTTAACTATCTCTACTTGTACCTATCGAAATTTTGACATCTTAATATATATTCCAGCTGGAGGAGAGAAACATCGAATTGGAAGGTACACGAGCGCGCGTTCGCGTACTAGAAAGACTTCAGCAGCGACCACCAACGGAAATAGATCCGGAGGCGGACGGTGATCAGCCAAGGTGTGAACAGAATGGTCTCGAGCCAGGAAGTAGCACAGAATCGGCTCGTGATCATCATCAAGCCGTCGAGGTGAAACCTTCGCCCCGGCGACGTCCTAGCCGTATACCTTTACCCGGTACTACGACGAAGGCAGCAGCACCCAGACCACCTAGCCACGGAAGAAACGACAGCAAGGAGTCGTTGAAGTCGTTAACAAGGCCACCGCGTGATTCTAGTCGCGACAGTCATGGTGGCAAGTCTTTGTCGAAGGCTCGTGACTCAAATCGAGATTCCCTCGGGAACAAAAGCCTGACCAAGAATAGTAACAACAACAACGGCACCGGCGGTGGAAATAATAACGGGACTGGAAACAGCAAGGAGACAAACAGGGAGTCCCTGAACAGGTCCCTGCCGCGTAACAATTCCAGCCGAGACTCCTTAAACAAATCCTCCTCGCTGTCCCGCGCCCGAGACTCGCTGGAGTCTAACAACCTCGGCACGTCCTCATCCCCGGGGACGACTCCTCCTCGAAGACCGCCCGCCCCTGCACGCCGTTCCTACAGCCTGGCCCGCGCGTCAACATCTGTTGATACCGAAAACGGCAAGGTACGATCCGTAAAGCAATTTTTTTGGAGCAACTGGCTGAAGTCATCATTGTCCAACGGCCCGATGTAGTAGAGAGTCCACCAGTATCCTCTTCTCCAGGACGGCCAGTAGTCACTGTTAGGGATATCTGCTGCTTCTAATTGCGGCCCCCTTCGAACCGAGTCCGTCTCCTACGCCTCTCGGACCTTCTAATTTTCTCCCGTCTCGACACGCTGACTTGTGCTCACCGTAAACCAACAAAAAGACAGCCCGGTTAACCAACGACCAAGGGTCATCCACTGTAGCTACTTATAGTCGATCGAATTTATTTGTTTCATCGGTTATACAGCTGACTCGCTAATCTTTACTATTCTCTATTCACCCCTTGCGCCATCCGTGTACCATTGTATAACCATTCTTTCTCAGTCAAACGCTGGTTCTACTTCTAATCGTCGCGTCACACTCACAAAACGTTCTTTAATCTCACTATCGGTCCTGTCTTTCGTCGTTCTCTTCGCCGCGGTCCACGCTTTCCTCCGCGACAGCACTCGTCCTTAACGTGCGTTAACTCTTATCTATCGAAATGTGGAATCGTTTCCGATCTAATCATCCTCTATGACACACTCGATCATTCCTGAAAACGTTATTGAAACTCTGACGTATACAGAGACTCTCGACCGAAACTTGTCTTAATTACGACGAATCGCCCGACGATCCACAACCAAAATGTCTGATCTGGAGCGCAGGCGAGCGTGCGTTCGAGCCCGTCCCCGGCGGTCCAATACAGAAAATGGCCCCTTCTCGCGTGCCGCCGGTTTTTCTCGTAAGTTATGCTTCTTTTATTATCATTTGCTTCGATGCTTCTTCCTGGATGTGGTGAGCTATGAGCCTGTTTTTATCCTCATCTTCCTGTTTTCTCGTCTCGTCAAGTAGTACACACATTTGTAGTTGTCCTCTCTTTTTTTTTTTTATTTTTTATTATTTTCACTTTAGTTTTTGGCATGCGCACGCACCCGTAGTAAGCCTCCCTTCAACCTCCATCTAAATTAGTTGAATTGGTTCTCACAGTATTAGCCATACATTATATTATTTTCCTTGTTTTATTTCAGCGAAGAAAAAGTAGCAGCACTTACGACGCGCGACCTTAACATACATTCATACTTAAAAGACTTCATTAGTTGCATTTCTACATATGGGAGGATTTGAGTAATCGAATATTATGAGATTGCATAAGGTATTATAACTTGATGATAACTCAGATTGGGAATACCCATATAATTAAACTTTAATCTGTAATCTTAGCTCTTATGTCACTTGACGTCTCAGTTTCTTACACATTTCATTTGGGGATTTATTTGATTTGTTATACTTTCAATATACTGACTCATTGAATACTTAAATACCATCCCATTGAACACATCTTCCTACATAAAATATTGATTATGACCTGATTTCCTTTTTCTTATTGACCCCATGGTAGTATTAGTTATCTTTTGCAACAAAAAGATGCATGCAAATTGATATAATGTACTTTGTCGAATTTTGTGACTCGAATAATTGAAAACAAATTAAGGTGAAACGATTAATGTTTAATATAAGTAGAATCTATAATATACTTATAGTAATAAATCATAAAATTCGACAGATAATTTTATCGGAAAGCGAATGTCGGGGATAATTTGGCTGTTCGACCATCCTGACGTCGATATCTCCGTCTCTCCACCACTTTGTCGTAAGATTACATTTATTGCAGTTATGAATTCAAAAAGAAACGGGCAATTTATTTCAGCACGCACGTCGAACACGATATTACCGTAAATTTTCACGCCGCGCTAGCGAAGATTCCCTCGTTTTGAATGTCCATTAATCTTTCAGTTTGTTTGCTCTTTCATTTGCTCAAGTTTGATCTTATTTGCTAGCGTTGCTTGTATGCGGATATAGCCTCGAGAGCCATGACGTGGCTCGCAGATTCGTACTTATAATGATTGATGTAAAGGAAAATGAATCGACCACACGCTTACCTGCTTGGCCTTGCGGTTCATTGTCCACCTCACGTCCAGTGCTACGTGATACTACGAATTAAATACTAATTTACAGTCTCGTCGTTTTTCATTGCACTCTTTAAAGTGCGTTCGGTCTTCACGATATTTGCAGTGACGATCGGATGTTCGATTCAATTGTGCATTGGTAAGTTACTCATGCGGACAAAGTTAATTGAAGAACAGTTTAGATTAGAGTAAAAATATTTTTAATTCTAATATATATTGCCTTTCTTTTTTATCAGGAGATTTTGAAAAGAAATTTTAGGAGACAAATATTTATAAGATCTATTATTATTTGATGCAATAATTCAATATTATAAGAGAAAGTAAGAATTTGCACAGTATTCTATGCTTTATGTATTTTTCATGTTTTTTATTTTTATACTGTTTTATGCTTTTTACACTTCCTTTAAATTGAATTTCTGCACATCAAATTTATATTTACCTTATTATGCTTTATACAGTGAGATTTTAAATATATTTTTTCTCCTTTTCATATTTAACAAGACAAAGTATTCTGACTTTTATTTCCTTGTTATTAGAAATTGAACAGAGCTAATCTCATAAAAAATTTAAATTTTATTTGCGCTATAATCGCGAATTAGGCATAGACTTAATTATTAAAACAGTTTCTTTAATTATTCTAATTAAATCATGTGAAATTACATATACTCATACAGAATTTCTCAAGACTCTTTCTCAATAATAATTAGAAAGTGGTAAATCTGAAACCACTCATTATTAGTTTATATTAAAATTATTAATAACGTGTTGCAATTATCAGTTACATTTTATAGAAGCATATAGGTATACAAACTATATCAAATCTTTTCATCGAACTTTCTCAAACGTATAATCTAAAAAATATGTAGTATATCTCTGAGAGATACCTTCCGAACTTTCGATCGTCACTGCAGATATCTGTGTCGGACTTCAGACATTCAGAAACATTCAAAAGTGGTTCAGAAAACTTCCGTTTATCTCGTACGCACACCGCATTCTCATATATTAGCGACACTTTCGATAGTCATCATTAGTATGTATCATGTAAAATACCAGAGACGGTATAAGAGCACTGATCATTGTGGGATTTTGTTGTGTATTTTGCCTCAGAGGAATTGAAACGCAGTGAAATACAAGCTACGTGCAAATCTTGAAAAATCGAGTTCTCGTTCGCAGGTGGAATCAAGTAGAACAAAAATCAGTAATAAGCAATGATGTTTTTCAGAGTTGCACCGAACCACCGAGTTCTTGGTGTTCAACGAACGGCAGCTTCCGACACAGCGATTCCTCTTTGTATCCGGACTCCTTGAATCAAGAGACTTCGTCGGTGACCGGTACGACCAAAGTGGAATTTATCATTGGTTCGCCAATCAGACGTTTTCGACAGAGTTCTGTCTGGCCCCATCGTTATTTCGATAGCATTGATTCAGCGGCTATGTTGCCAGAAAGCCTGTTATCGGACGAGTTTTCTTTGCGTCGTGGCGAAGGACTTGCTGAATGCGATTCCCTCGAGTGTCATCCGATTTCAAATGACAGCTAAGTCGGGAAGTTCGTCGTTTGTCAACTTGTCAATGAATATACTTAAAGAATCTTGGTGGGCTGACTCGTTTAATTGATAGGAAGAAAGACATTTGAAGATGAAGAAAGATATATTCTGCGCTTAAATAAGAAACGAGTTTAAATTAATCTGAGTGTTATGTAGTTTAACGATTAAGGAAGTTCATATTAGGCTTCAAGCCCTGAAGATTATTTCGATTATTACGAATCTATAACATTGATTTTATCTTACAAGTATATATTTCTATTTTTTACATCTATTGTGACTAGCAAAGTTTCTGAAGTATTGTTTAATTTGTATATAGAATTTTATATAATTTCTTGTCAAATTTGCGGTTTATTATATTCCATTACCTTTGTTTTGAGCGAAAGACAAATCTGACAAGAAAAAAAAATTTTTTTTGCCAAGGAAATAATGTTGTAGATTATGAACTGCGAGCTTAAAGCATCAAGATTCTTTAATATATAGTGAGATTGACGACCATAGACTATTTTTATAGAAGCTGATTGCTCCATTGATCATCTCATTCTATTCACTGTTCCACTTTCACTTCACATTTTCGGCACGTTTTCGTGATTTTCATGTGCAGTTTATGAATCAGACTTTATTTCAGACACTATGGAATTCTATTAATAACTGACATGAAATTCTACTTAATTTCTAATTCGAGTATGAAAATTATATACGTTTACACAAACAGATTGAGAATCACGTATGGCATATACACCGATGTGTGTTCATTTGCAGTGTCGAATGGAAGATATATTGATATATCAAATTTTCGGTCCAAATTTTCTTATTTGTTGAAAGTGCAACATTCTAAATATGTATGTATTTTTTAATAGTCCTATGAAGAGAATCATGGCGACAGACGATAATGATTGCGAGAACTATCGTTAATTTAATTTCTTATTTTATACATGCGAGCAACTTTATGAAATCAATTTAAACATTTGAAGAGACTAATTGGAGAATGTAGACCAAAATAATTTTATCAATCGATAATCGATCGAATAATATGAAATAATATAATTTAACAAAGTGACATTTTTTCTATGAACTTTGGTCAAATTAAACCAAAGTTACCTTTTTCACATTTTAAAAATTAATACATACATTTATACATTTTCATCGTTTACCAACTTTGAATTACATGTAACATATTATAACAAGTTGTTAGAATATACAAATTAATGCGAAATGTACGACACATTCAACGGAGGATATGGTTGTCCTTGAGTACCGTTAGACAACGAGTGAAAATCTTGAAATATATTATAAATGGATTTTCACTATATCCATGATATATTTAAAAGATATCTTCAGTTTCAAATACTGCAACATCGTTAATTGTGACGCAAAAAAGAAAGAATTATTTTTATTATTGCGTTTGTTAACTGTCCAATAAGTATTCAATTAATTCTGACATTTTTTTATTGATAGGTTTGAAGTATTTTGAGAAATATAATTTGTATTTTAATAGGGTCCACTTCAAAAGATTTTTATAAATCGGTGAATTGCATTTTTTCATATTTTCATCATATACTGCACCAAGCAGTTATGCATACTTAGACAACCAACTTCAAGAATAAGTTTGTTCGACAAACTTTTAATTACTTGATAGACCAGTCCAATAGAGAACAAGTTTTTTGTTATTTTCATGTAATCATTGGTGGACTTTTTGAAATGTATACATCAGTGCATTTTAGATTTGTATCTTTATACCTTAAGACTGTATCCTTATCTGCTGCTACAAAATTGCTCTTGTTATTGTCGAATCATCTTTTGTATAGAATTATAAATAACGTGATGGAAATGTTATCGATATTTATATACTTTCTATTTACACCGAATTGATTCTATTAGTCTTTTCATGCGAGACATTACTTTCCTTTTTTATCAAAATTATCCTTGTAAATTTATCAAAAAATATTCTATTTTTTTCAAAATAACAGTTATAATATTTTTACTTGCTGTATTTCAATTTTTGCAATATAATATGTTTAAACTTTTGATAGAGAAAATAAATAAAACCAAAGTTTTCGTAAAATAATAGAACAATGAATAGAAGTATTTGTCGTTTGCCATTTTACTAAAAATTTTGTTTTAAATAATTTTCTCCATCATGAGTCTAAAATTACAAAATACATTTGCCATTCATTTGTAAATATTCAATTCTTTTTATTGATGAACATTTTGTATCATTTTATGAAACATATTATAATATTAATTATAAGATAGAGGTAAAAATATCACTCTGTTATCTTATCAGTTCAAAGTCATAATAATTTGTTGATAAAATATTGTTTACTTCAACATTTGACATAATAGAAAATTATAAATTAGCTATTTCTCTCTTTGTATGTAAATAGTCATGAAAAGATTAATAATAGTCAAACACAAATGATATTACGATCACTAACACATTCCATGCTGCAAATTCGACAGTTTCGTATTCCATATAGCATTTGTACCTTTCATTTAAACTTGCGTTGTGATTAATATAATTTATTTATTGTGTGCGTGTGAAATGTCGTACAATCGCGCAGATTTTCATATACATAGAGAAGAGAATATCTTCATATGTAAAGGAGAAAATTCATAAGGACACCCTTCCAAAAACCGCGATTCTTGAGTCTCTAGAAATTCTTCCTTGGAAATTCTGGAAGGGAAAAAAAAAAGAAACACAGGAAGAAGCCTGGTCGAGTGTACGAATTGATTGTATAGAAGCTTTTCGTAGAAACACACATATCGGGTGAGATAGTGTGAAAATGTATCTTTGACAATATCCTTGGTCACCGCAATATGAATATTCATAAATTTTAGGACTTAACTAATTGTCAAACTTTCCTCTAATCGAGTCGTGTAGAAATTTTTCAATGATTGTTGCGATTAAGTGTTTGTTTGGGGCATTTTTCAATATTCGAAGAATTCTTATCCTTTGCTCAAATGACCTTTTTTTATTCAAAATTATTATAATTATTCAAGTTTAACAATATTTAAAAATACTCTTATATTATTTTTATGTATCTAAAGTGCTACAAAAATGGACATGTTACTTTTTTCCTGGACCGAACTGTTAATTATATTGGATATTTAAATTATATCTAGAATTATCCAAACTATATTCAATGTCGCTATCGTATTTAATTTTTCTCAAATTATACTAGTAATTAGATTTACTTCATGCCCTTCAAACTCAAGATGAGGCGTTGTATTTATTCTTTGTGTGGGTGTGTGTATTGAGTGTGGAATCTAGTTTCAAGAGTATTCTTGAATTATCTTTTCTTTGAATTGTCCTTCCTTGATTCTCCGTTTTTCCAGCAGTAAACGCATTCATTCCGCTTCTTTTTTCTCTCCCTGTTTTAGTATTTCTTTTACTGTTTCTTTAACTGTGTTACTTTCACCTTTTTACATTCATGCAGCATATGTTCCAGTGACTTCTTCCTTCTTCACTACATACATATTTCCTCTTTCTTCGTTTGCACATCTGAACCTGGCAGTATACTTTGATCTCTGCCTTCGTAATGCTCATTTAAATATTTCATTCTTTAATTATCTCTAATTTCCTTATAATGCGTGTTATATCTGCTTTCTAGTATTCCACTATATTACCATTGTAACTGCTCTGTCCTGTTCATTTGCGCTGGGGCTTCAGCAAGGTCTTTCTCTCTTCTTTTTTCCATTTGCACTTCTTTAATACCTGTCATTTTCTGTCTGTGGTATGTCTCTCTAATTTCTTCCCAGTTCGACTTCTTATCTTCTTCCTTCGTATCTATTTCCCTTCAAGATTCTTGTATTATTTTATACTTATTTAACCGTTTGGTTTTCTCTTCGCATCTTATTGCTCTTTTCCCTGCCTCTACCCCTACTTTATTCTATCCATTCGTTTTGGTTTCCTCGAGGACTAAACATTAGAAACGATGGGATGAAGTCCAGAGCCATTATCCACCTAATATATTTCTCTCGTATATTCTGTATTCATGCATTGCTTCCTTCCAGGCTTATATTTCTGCAGCGTACAACAAAATACTTTTAATCATACTTCTAAAAGTTCTCATTCTCCTTTCAATTTCCTCAAAATATGATTACATCAAAAAGAGAATACTTTTTCTTCGAAATTTTTCGAATCTTCAAATGTCCCAGATATTCTCACTTAAAAATATACACGTTTAATAAAAACAAGAAAAGAAGAAATAAACGAATAACTGCGTGTTGAAAAAGCGAGAAAAGAGAACGTCAAAGAGAAGCATGTCGTTTTTACTATAAAAAGAGAAGCATATTCGCTGTCGTGAGGTAGACTGATAGGTCAACGGACCTAGAATTAGTCAGATCGTATGACTTGAATGTAACGACTCGGTAAGAAACACTACGTACCACACAGTTCCTTGCTTCAACCAATTTCGTTATTTATAAAAAGTAAGGGAAAAAGGGTTAGCGACCGTCAAGACATCGAGCATTCGTGCGTTTAATCACAGTGATCCTAGTTATTACAACGGACGTTAACTGTACGAAGAAAGAGAGAGTGAAAGAGAGAGAGAGAAGAAAAAATGATTGAAAGAAGAAACATGTGATTAACTTTTAGCTGAACTCACATAGGACTGACGGATTTTACTTATATTATTGTTTTAGTGCCTAACTATTTTTACGTGAATAGTAAAGGAGAGATTGTGCGAATGTGCGAGCGCGTAACAAAGAGTAAAAGAGAGAATGAAAGGCAGAATGAAAAACCAAAACCGAAGCCGTGTGACTTGCGAATGAGTTTCCGTTTTTTAGCCGCTACCTTTGTGTCGCGAGACGAAAACGCATAAAGAATTGCGAATAAAGAAAGAGAAACGAAGGACGATAAATGCTCAGATATCAATTCTGCACATTCGTATATGTACAGTTGGCGGACTAATTTAGTGTGCCAACTGGAGGCTATTATTTTTATACCTTAATTGACGACTGTGAGAACGAGAGCGATGAGAGTGTCGAGCGGACTGCGCCGACCTTAGCAGCTTCCTTTTTTCTCGATGATAGTACCTTCATCGTCGTTGTATTATAATTAATTATTAGACTTATTATCGGGTTCGTGCCACCGTGCTTCGGCTCACTGACTAAACGATGGTTTTATTATTGATACCACACCCGACACAATTTGTATATGTATATACGTATTACGGCATCGTGAATTATTTAAAGAAAGTTAGTTTAAATGTACAGATGAATCTGTGTAATGATATCTGCGATAATGTGATCCGATTAATAAATACGATATTACGTAGCGAATGTAGTTTTTCGTTACCTGGTCTAGAAAAGATATATCTCTTGTTATATATATCCATTGATTTGTTTCTGATAATTTTACTTCGCGATGGTCTTTCTTAATGACTTTAATAACATTATCGTTATTTATTTCCAAGCCCTTCAAGTAATCTGTTACTATCGCAAAGTAATTATGCGGTATTTCGTCGATTATAAATTTCTTAATTCTTCTGTTTTGTTCGTCCAGTCGCGGGGAGACGAGTCTCCGTTAGGAGCGTCAACGGGAGTCGTAAATTCCCGTTACGATCTGATGATCGACACCACGAGCAGGGCGATCCCCTGATTTCAGTTACGACAATAGGGGTGGTTTATTGAAATAACTGTAGTCTCCAGTTATCTATTTATATTTATTTTGCCACTTTTCACAACACTTGGAACGTATATACAAATATGTTGAGATGGATATCGGTTAACGCGATGAATCCCGATATCGTATGAAATTATTAAACTAGCTTGCCGAATGATTGCAAGAACCGTCCGAAGTATGTTGATGCGAAGAATCGAATATCTCGTTCGCGTGAATTGAAGTAATGCCTCGGTGGCTATAATTGTACTTGAATGACTTGCCGATTGATGAGCAGAGACTTGACTGTCTGCTTGAATGATGAGCAGTAACTTGACTGACTGCTTTGTATAAGAGCAGAGACTTACTTGACTGTCTGCTTGAATGATGAGCAGTAACTTGACTGACTGCTTAATGGAAGAGCAGAAACTTGACTGTCTGCTTGAATGATGAGCAGTGACTTGACTGACTGCTTGACTGTCTTCTTGAATGATGAGCGCCGAGTGACTGATTGCCGAACAGTCTACTTGCTTGTTTGAGGAGTAGAAGAGCCCCGAGTGGCTGATTGCAGAACAGTGAACTAAACTGTTTGAGGAGTAGAAGAGCAGTGACTGACCCATCTCGTCTTGTTTAGGAGGAAAGCTCGGTGTGGGTGTACCCTTGCTGAACTAAGAACGCGGATTCGTTGTTCACACATTTAGGTAGAATAGTGAGGGTAACGATCCGCGATGCCCATTGGTTTTTAGCCAATATTAATACATATAATGCAGGAGAAAGTCTCCTGCATATTTGGCTCATGGGTGTCCTTGTTCTTGGGAAAAACCCGCCATTAAATGGACACATCTGTTTTTTGGGAAAAACCCGCCATTTAACGGGACACATCTGCTTTCTCCGTAATTAACAAGAGAGTGCAATAAACCTAATGACTGTTCGAATGACCATCCATAAACCGAATAATATTTGTATGAATCGAAAGTAAGTTGAAAAGATTCGGTTTATGGTGGTTCCCTAATTTACTGCAGGTCAGTTTGATGAGAGATAGGCGTCGGCGGTCAGACCGAAAGGTACGTCGCACTGACCGTCTAGCGCGCCGTAACATACTCCCCCCGTTGAGAGGGTACCGATCAAAAAGATGTGTTTTGTTTGGTGAGGTGGCTCTCGAATTAGACCGCGTTGCTGCTGATTAGGTCGGAGTCATCTGGTATCGATCTGCTCGGTAGTGGTACCATCCGCTTGATGCTCCGATCTATGGAATTCGTTGCTGTTCGAACGGTAGCCATCCTGATGATGCCGTCTGCGCCGGGATGGACCTTGATGAGTCTGCCCAGTGGCCATTGCATTGGGGGAGCGTTATCGTCTCTGAGGAGGACGATGGTCCCTTCTCGAATGTCGTGACTCCCCTTGCTCCATTTGTTGCGTAGAAACTTGCGGTTGTGATTATCGACTCATGAAGTGTCGATATATGCCTTGATCCTGGAGGTGTCGTGCAGCACCTCGGCCCAGGAAGTGTCATGGAACACTTCTGCCCATGAAGTGTCATTAAACGTGCCGATCCTTGGATGATCGTGGAGCTGATTATTCTCTTCGTAATGCGAGAAGTGAGGGGATTGGTTTTGACGAAATACAGGATCGAATCATCAGATGAATCCCAGACCACACCTAGAGTTTTTAGAGGTTGATACTTGTCCAGAAGAAGCTTCTCGCTCATGTCCTGTTCGGGAAGTCCGTTCAGCAGTGCTCGATCATTTGAAGCCCATTTTCGAATGGTCAAACCGGCTAATTTGAGCAATTCCGTGAGATCTGTTCTCAATGATAGTGCCTCGTTTCTTGTGTCTGATCCTGTGAGAACATCGTCGACGTAGAAATCTCGTTGTAGGATCTTTGCTGCTTGTGGATATCGATGTCCCTCGTCGTCCGCTAATTGTCTGAGGCACCGAATGGCGAGATATGGAGCCGCTGTAAGAACGTATTGATGCGAATGGAATCTTAGGAGAATGTCGAACAGGTCCTCTTGTAGCTTAGGTCCCGTATGAAGTCGATCGTTTAATGAAACTCCGGTGGTGGACGGTGAAGATCCGTCAAACCCGACTCTGAGCTTTGTGGTTTGACTGGACTCCTTGATAACACCGTGACGTGGGAGAAAATATCCTTCGTCAGTTGAATGATCCGTGGCGATTTTTGTCATATGTCCCAAATCCAAATATTCATTGATTACGGCGCGATAGTCGGCTTCGAATTGTCTCGTTGAAACCGGCGGCCGAGAGATGTGGGACGCTTCATCGCCAAGGCTTTAGAGGATCCAAGCGGCGGGGTCGTTTCGTTGAATGGGAGAGCGACAATGTATCGTCCTTCATTGGTGCGTTGGACGTGACCTTGGAAATGTTCTTCGCATTGTCGATCTGCCTCTGAAATATGTGAAATTGGTGGTCCTTCGTCGATTTCCCAAAATCGAGCGAGGTCCGTTTGTCAGTCCGCCGTGGAGGTGTGAAACGCCTGTGCTGAAGCTTGCGAGGTTGGACTCCCCCCGATGCCCCATCCGATTGGATGATCGTGGACCGTCACGGTCCTGGAAATGTAGTGGACTAGCTTGATCCAAGAGGTAGCGTTGAATGGAACTCCAATGTTGCTTGATTCGTCTGACACGACGCGGGATTTTGTAGTTGATTGGGAGGCTGGGCTCCCCCCGATGAGCCGCTCGAATCGCGTTCTCACAGTGATGATCCTTGTTAGATAACGAGCGTTGGATGTCGCGGCGTTGGGCGTCGCGGCGTTGGACGTTGTGACTGTGACTTGCCTTGGATCCAAAAAGCTTGCTGCCGTAGAAATGTTGGCTGGTTCGATGATGATGTCGTCATCAGGGCGAATTCGATTGTAAGATGATGGGGTGTTTCTGGCTGAAAGGTAGTGTTGAGTGACTGAGTCGGCCTACAACTCGTAGCACCCCATCCTTGTCCAAAAAGGGATTGAGTCGCTATAGCTTCCCTTTCAATGTGGACCTTTGATTGATTTGGAGTTGTCGAAGCGAATTCGGTAGTACTGCCGAAGGACCGTTGCGTTGAAGGTGCCTGGCCAGCCTTGGATTTGGGATCGTTGTGATCCTCGGTATTGCCAGGATCTTTGCCGTTGAAGTTCACGATCCATGAAGTGTCGTGATATAGCTCGGCCCCTGAATTATCGTGGAACACCTCGGCCCAGGAGGTGTCGTCGTACATTTCACCGTTTTCATCGCGGCAAATGCGATTGACATGTAGCTGATTTGGAGACGCTGGAAGGAGATCTACAAATGACTGGGTGGCAGGGCTCCCCCCGATGAGCCGCCCGTAGCGCGTCTTCTTGATGATATTTGATGGTTGTGCCGGCGTGGCCCCACGATCTATAAAAGACAACATAAGTGACGACTTACCGTCTTTTTGGTTCAACTCCTTCCACCTGATTGGATACAGTGAGTTTGAATGAACAGTTGCAGACATCTGTAGCCACCCTGCTTTATTGCGTTGATGATTAATCAGTTCTGTATCCTTCTGGAGTTGTCCGTTTGGCATCGTAGTATTGTGAGGTAGAGCGCCCGATGGTTCCGCATAACCCGGGATATGCCTAAATCTCAGTGTCTGAGGGCAGTGATTAGGCAGGAAATGCGATGATGCGACCTTACTGTTGAGTTCATTAGAGGTAGGCCAGATGAACCATTTTGATTGCTTTAAAGGTTTTTCGTATTCTGATGGTTTGGGCATTGGAGACCGTCCTGGTTTCGTTGGAGCCAGGGTCGACGCCCGATTGAACGTGGTGTACAACGAGTTGCCCGATGTAGCGATGTAGGCAATAAGGTAGTGATCATTCCGATTCGGATCATTCGCGCGTGTGGACTCTTTCGGCCGTGGCGAAGGCGGAGTCCTCAGGTTATTTTTTGGAGATTGAGTTTCCGGCATGATATTTGTTTCATGTGTTGCAAATGCCGTGATGCAGGACAGGTTGTTAGCCGTCGAAGTGATGATCGAGGAGAACCTGTTCCTGGATAAATCGAACGTCATGGATTCCGGAGAGTTTGTCGTTGATTTCGACTTCGGATAGACCTCGGTGCCATTGACGGAGTTTAACACGTTGTTCTCTACTTTATGAATTACCGTGATAGGGCATGAGACATCTTGTAACGAATTCGTAGAGATCAATGGCGGAGCCGAATTGTCGTCTGATGAGATTCTCTCTTCCTCGCGATCTCGCCGATCGTGAAGGATTGTCTGATTCAATGCGCCTGGTGACGTTGAATCAGATTGTTGTGATGCTGACGATGCGAACGTGGTTGTCGTCAGGTCGCGTGTCGGCGACGAGTTGCGAGTATTAGAAGTTGTCTGATTCAAGGAGTTTGCTAGCGTTGAATCAGATTGTTGTGATGATGACGATGCGAACGTGATTGTCGTCAGGTCGCGTGTCGGTGACGAGTTGCGAGTGTCGTGCGACGGAATCGGCGCTAGATTCGATACGACTTTCTCCATCGGCGGAGTATGAACATAGTTGTCCTGGACGGGATTCAGTTCCTTCTGATCCAGAGACTCGTGAGAGTTAGTCTTCAAATCGCGTGTAGGTGACGAACGACGAACGTTAGAAGTTATCTGATTCAAGGCGATCGGTAGCGTTGAATCAGATCGTTCAGATAATGATGACGCAAACTTGGTTGTCGTCAAATCGCGTGTAGGCGATGAGCTGCGGACTTGAGTAGTTGTCTGATTCAAACCGATTGGTAGCGTTGAATCAGATCGTTCAGGTAGCGACGATGCGAGCTTGGTTGTCAAGTCGCGTGTTGGCGAGCTGCGCGTATTATTATTATTATTATGCAATGAACTTCGCTTGTCATGCGACGGAATCGACGCTAGATTCGATACGACTTTCTCCATCGGCGGAGTATGAACATTGTTACTGTTATTATTGAAATCATTCTTACGTCTCTGGACACTGCTGGAAGTGTTGCTGCAGCGTTCCGATGGTTTTGGATTCGCCATTGTGTTGGAGGCATCCGTTGAGGAAGAATTAATTTCGTTGAGGTTGTTCAATCGTGTTACCAGCTCTATATAAACATCCCGTAAGTCCTCAGGTTCGTTGTCGTCGATCTCAAGCAATTCGTCAAAGACAATGTTGAATCGTCTCCAAATGTCGTCAACTAGTTTTCGGTAAGTTATTAAGACGTCCTTGTTGTGCTGACCGGACAGTTCGTATTGGTTGAGTAGTCTCCTTATGCTCTTGAAGTCGTCGCTTAGATCGTTCCACTCCTCATGCAAGGCGGTGATTCTTGTTTCGTTTGCCATTATACCGTCGAATGTGGGTATGTGAATTTCTGGCAGCTTAGTCGTTACCGGCGTGGCGGTAATGGATGACTTGTTATCTAATTCATGATTAGATGGCATCCGACATATTGATTGTTGCTTTTTGCTTGCGATGTTGTGGATTCGCGAGCTCAGCTCAGCATAATCCTTCCAGGCTTGCTTTTCCTGTGCGAGGTCCTCGTCATCTAAATCGTCTAATTCTTTTTGGCAGGATTGAAATCTCTGCCACGCATACTCAAGCTGGGATTGAAGTGCACTCACAGACTTGATGTGTGATGCGACGGGTTGATCGGACTCTTCGATGCTTTCCCTTAGATGCTTGATGGCAGCTTTAAACTGCTTATCGCGCCTTCTTTTGACTTTATTGGCTTTGGCGCTGATCGACATTATTATTGACTGAGTTGAAATAGAAACTCCTCAAGTTTTGTTTTATGACGTCCAAGCGTGGAATGGCTGTGGGATCACGTGGCACTGTATGTTCACCGTTTGGAACACCTTTCGCTGGCACGTGAATCCGGCTCGAAGGACCAATGTTTTGTTCGTCCAGTCGCGGGGAGACGAGTCTCCGTTAGGAGCGTCAACGGGAGTCGTAAATTCCCGTTACGATCTGATGATCGACACCACGAGCAGGGCGATCCCCTGATTTCAGTTACGACAATAGGGGTGGTTTATTGAAATAACTGTAGTCTCCAGTTATCTATTTATATTTATTTTGCCACTTTTCACAACACTTGGAACGTATATACAAATATGTTGAGATGGATATCGGTTAACGCGATGAATCCCGATATCGTATGAAATTATTAAACTAGCTTGCCGAATGATTGCAAGAACCGTCCGAAGTATGTTGATGCGAAGAATCGAATATCTCGTTCGCGTGAATTGAAGTAATGCCTCGGTGGCTATAATTGTACTTGAATGACTTGCCGATTGATGAGCAGAGACTTGACTGTCTGCTTGAATGATGAGCAGTAACTTGACTGACTGCTTTGTATAAGAGCAGAGACTTACTTGACTGTCTGCTTGAATGATGAGCAGTAACTTGACTGACTGCTTAATGGAAGAGCAGAAACTTGACTGTCTGCTTGAATGATGAGCAGTGACTTGACTGACTGCTTGACTGTCTTCTTGAATGATGAGCGCCGAGTGACTGATTGCCGAACAGTCTACTTGCTTGTTTGAGGAGTAGAAGAGCCCCGAGTGGCTGATTGCAGAACAGTGAACTAAACTGTTTGAGGAGTAGAAGAGCAGTGACTGACCCATCTCGTCTTGTTTAGGAGGAAAGCTCGGTGTGGGTGTACCCTTGCTGAACTAAGAACGCGGATTCGTTGTTCACACATTTAGGTAGAATAGTGAGGGTAACGATCCGCGATGCCCATTGGTTTTTAGCCAATATTAATACATATAATGCAGGAGAAAGTCTCCTGCATATTTGGCTCATGGGTGTCCTTGTTCTTGGGAAAAACCCGCCATTAAATGGACACATCTGTTTTTTGGGAAAAACCCGCCATTTAACGGGACACATCTGCTTTCTCCGTAATTAACAAGAGAGTGCAATAAACCTAATGACTGTTCGAATGACCATCCATAAACCGAATAATATTTGTATGAATCGAAAGTAAGTTGAAAAGATTCGGTTTATGGTGGTTCCCTAATTTACTGCAGGTCAGTTTGATGAGAGATAGGCGTCGGCGGTCAGACCGAAAGGTACGTCGCACTGACCGTCTAGCGCGCCGTAACATCTTCTTTGGTGGAAAATTCTTCTTTTTCAGCCAAATACTGCGCTTTTTAGTTATTTGTTATTTTTTAACGCTGACAAAACACTCCTAATTTTTCAAATTTTATTTTCTTCAAGGAAATTAAATGTATAAGTGTATATTTATTTATTATCATAAACTCGAATAGCGAATTTTTTAATCACACATTTAGTTTTCTATAAAGTTTCTGCAAGTTGCAGAAGTTTTAACTTTGTTCGAATAGTCATCGATGTTTATTTACAGCGAAGTAATGTTAACTATATTCAGGTTGTCAACGCATAGTTATCTTATTCCGTCGTTCCATGTATAAGTATTACATATGAATATTTATTGAGGACGCTGTAATTATTGTTCGTCAAGTAATTAGGTAAGTTGTTCTAAAAATTGAACAAAATTAAAATTTCTATAATGCGTACAATATTTCATACGCGCGTTTACATATTTTATCTCACTTAATAATTTAATTTCAATTTTATTCAAACCTACGATCTATGATAGGTTAAAAAACATTTATCCTTAGCCAATTGTATTTTCTGCGAAAGAAAGGAGCAACAGTAATTTAAAGAGAAACATGTTAGTCACAATTGTATTTCGAAGTATGCAATTAACATTACTTTCAAAACGACAGAAATATCTATCTCACGTATGCCCCTTGCCCTCCTCTAAGACGTTTTGTCTTATCTAAATCCTTTGTACGGTACAGAAATTTACAAAAACAGAAGAGGATAAATTTGCTTCGCACGGAAATCAAGTTAACAGTACACAGGAATTTCTCGTAAGGAAATCTTTTCCGCCTTACAACTGGTGAACGAAGGACGCGACAATTACTGTACTGCAGACGTTTTATACTTTATAGGCAATTTAAAGCTATTGTGCGAGAAGATATAGACGGTTAATTAGAAATATTGATATTCCACGGTTAGCAAGGAAACAGACAAAATGCTTTCACGTTCAAGAAGAGATATTGCGCAATATATGCTACATTATACATTTTCATATTGCGATAAAGAAGCTAGTTAGAAGATCGTGATGGGTCAAGAAACAGAAGTCAGTTATTGTCTGGTAGTGTACGAGGTCGTCGATTGAAATTCAACTGCCTTCGCGTATCATCGTTGGAAGTCCAACAACGAAACTTCCGGATATTTCAACGAAGAAAAAAGAAGGGGAAGGACCTTGCAGAGTTCTACGGAACTCGTGATATGGCCGACAAGTGAGGTTAACCCAGACCCGCTTTGAAATGTTCTTTATTTGTCCTCCTCGTTGCTTGTCGATGACACAGGTTTGCAGAAGCGAAACGCGTGGACAATGCGAATCAGGACGAACACCAGGGAGAAGATTACGATCCTTTCGCGCATCGTCCGCCGGGACCGCTGACTTCGTAGGAATTGTTACTTTATTTACTTCTTTATTCCTTTTCTTTAAAAATTTAAAGTTCCAAATTTAATTCTGATGTTATCTTAATGGTAATATTCGCGATTTATAAGAAAAATGGAATAAAAATATATGTGGTGTAGATTAATATTTTTGATCTTTATTAGGTTTATCGGAAGATTCTTCCATTTTGTATTGTCGCGTTTGTCTTTTATTTTTTTCAAACAAAAGTGATGTTTCATAGAAGTTTTATTGAATTTATAGATTCCCAGTAATCCAATGGATCATAGAATCTTTCGGTTTGCGATTATTTAAATGCAGCGTAGAAGCTATAATTTTCACTTCGTTTTTTTACTTGATCATTAATCTTTCACGATAGTCGTAATTTTTAATTATGCGACACGAAACATGAAGTCAAAGATTTTTTTTTCTAATTTAAAAATTGAAGTGTCAAAACATTTTAGACAAATATAGACTAATAATTGGGATTTAGTAGATCTTCTATATTATAGTTGAACGTAGTGTTTAAAAATATATAAACGATCGATAATATATATCATTATATCGAATCTTTCCTAATAAAAAGTTCAAGTTCTTTTTATTACATAACTTATCTTCAACTTTTTTACAGTAGAGTAGATATTTTAACTTACTTAAAGAATAATTCTAATAAGAGACGAAAAATTGAAGTTACTGCTGTAGTTGAGTTTACACAAACGAAATGGAATTATAGTCCGAGTAGAGATTGACAAGAAAAAGTCCATTTCTTTTCCTACTAACTTCTTGCCGTTCCAAGAACGAGCTGCATATTGTAAAATGAAAAATGCGTTCACGTTATAAACAAAAACGTGCATAACGGATAAATGAATTAAATCGGTGAATTGCAGAACATTACAAATTCAAAAACTATATCCTTCAGATATTTTACGAAATAGCTTTATCCTCGATATCAGTGATTTCGTAATTTAACAAAATTAGTTTTGTTGATCCAATTTAAACATAATTGTATTAACTCCGACGAACATTCATTCACGACTATGGTTGAAATCATCTCATAAATTTTAGATAATCGAAATAAAATTATTTTGGATTTGTACCGTTTTTCAATTCGTTGATTTAATTAATTTCAAATAATTCGATTGAAATTTTAAAAACTCTTTCAGAGATTTTGCCACATTCATGCATCTGTGTAAAGGTTCGATTGGCAACGGCGTGCTTTTCTTGCCAAATGGGTTCCGAAGAGCTGGCTACGCGATGTCAGTGATTTGCAGCGTCGTTATTGGCCTATTGTGCACTCATACCGTGGTGGTACTGGTAAGTACTTAACTTGGATATAACAGGACAAGCTAGCAAAGAGAAGGAAAGTAGAGAGACTTTTGTAATAATTAACTAACCGAAACGATCACGTAAGGCGTTGTATAATCATATGAAAATGATTAAAGGCGCGATGAAGCAGGCAAAATTAGAAGTAGGACAGAATTATTCTTATTATTTGGTTAAATGTTTTCTGGTGAAAGTTGAGTATAGAGAACATATGCAGAACAAATCACTTTCCCTTTAATTTAGCGTTTTTAAATCTATTACAATCAGACGTGAATGAATTTTTTAATCAATTTCTTATTTTTATTGAAGAAAGCAATTGCATATTATATCAAGATTAAATAAATCATTTTCAAGTAATTTTTCATACTAATTGATATATTCAAATATAATAATAAATAGTAAACAATAGTTGAGTAAACAATTTATGTTATATTACAATATGGCAGTTCTTAGAATTATTCTCATTTCAATTATCCTCGAATACATGTGAAAATTTTTCACATAGTTAACATAGAATTACAAATTGTTTAAGAAATGATCTAAAAAAAAAAAAAATGTTTTATGCAAACAACAAATGAAATAAACAATTGTTTTTTATTTGATAACCAACTAACGAATTAATTAAGAGAAAAGTCACGTAACATATAATTATTTCAAGATAATTATTGACCAAATAAGATGACATGTTATTTAAATCATTTTCCATAACTTTAAATAATAAAAAGTCAATGATTACAATTCTAGAATATTACATATATTTTATGATGGAGGAAATATTAATGATGTCATAAACGTTTGTATTTATCTATGATATACAATGAGATATTTAATTCGGGAATATTTGGTCTTAATCGTAGATAAACAATATTAATAGTACTGATGAAAAAGAGGTGGACAGTTTTCAATACACATATTTATATGTATAAAGAACTTAATTACTTAATGCATTATTGATTCCATCTTATACCTTTTAAAAGATGCTTATTAAGTTAATAGAATTAATAATCTTCAAATCGAACTAATTTTCTATCTAAGGAAATATTACAAGAATAAGCAGTTTCTAATATATCGTATCGTTTTGAACAAATACGTCATCGATATATTTTTTTTCGTAGAATCATTTGTAAATTTCCTAAATATCAATAACCATACCCTATGAGCACTTTATTTCCGCTTATAATCTATGAAGTATATCTGTTAATTTAAATCTAATGTGTAAAATGTTTCGTTTATTGTAAACATCTTAATCTGCTGTAATTGTCGAATTTTTATGACCGGTCTTACCATTTGTTTTGATGAGCAAATTGATTTTTAATGTTCCGAGAAACACTCTACCATATATTTATAACCACGCATATCAATAAAACAATTCTCCTATACTTTCCTCCAATTCAAGAAACTTGATAAGAATAACAAGTATAATTGGATCTAAAGTGATTAAAAGAATGCCGCGAAGTCAAGTATCTTAATAATCCTCACCGATATAAAACAATGTACCAAATCAGAGTTGTTTGGTTCGAAAGGACGTTACGATTCATTCATTTCTATTTCAGAATATTTTTTTATTATTCTGTTACTATAGTTAACAAATAATTAATAGATCTTATAGATACGTATAATATTCGACTTTCAAATAACGTAGGATGAAAAAATCACAGGAGTTATTCTATTTTTACCCAAAATATTTGTTCTAAAGGAAATATGCAAATTTTTTGCAAAGGGACAAAAATATTAGGATACGTACAAAATAAATGAAACGCAAGTATAAACAAATTCCAAAGGAAGAAACAAATCTTGAAGAAACATAGTGTCCACTGTACCAAACCAATCTTTAAAGTAATAACTGTGGAACACAAACGTTCGTAATTTTTACGACTGACAAGGTCTTCATTTATTGCAAATGATATGTTATTACCGATTATTATAGCCACGGATGTAACATTTCGTTTTCTTCGTGATCAAAGCCCTGTTACGCAATAATTTACCAATAATGATATTAGTTAATCGATAAGTTAGAGTTTGTCGGTCACACACAGACTTATTTCTATATCTACTTTACAATTTTAAATTTAAATTTAAATTTAAATTTTCGCTATCAAGTAGGATAATGAAATTGCTCGTAATTTCGAAAATTTATTTCTTATGCTTTCGTTGTTCTTTCATTGTCAATCTTGTTTCGATTGTAAAACAGAATATTAGTATTAATTATTCCCATTTACTTAAAACTTACGTTCCATTAATAATATCAGTTAAATTGTGCAAGAAAATCTTGGTAAATCATTGAAATTGAACAATTGAAAAGTAAAAAAGACTGGTACCGTTACAAAATTACAAGTATTACAAAATTGATAGAAATAAACGTATAGACAATTGACAAATAAACTTCTAGAGATAAGTAATTATTTTTTGGGAAGTTGATTATATATATTAATTAATTATATATATTATAATATAATCGAGAAATTTATAAGAACTAGATGCAGCTTTTAAAAACTTAATTAATGCGTTCTATCACTAAAGTATTCAAAAATATATTGTTTCATCTACAAAGACACCGAAATTAGTTTTCAAAATATCAGATCCAATTACCGCCGAGTACACGTTGAAACATCACGCGAAAAGGGACAATATTTGGAAAGTGGTATCGTGAAAAATTACACGGTTTCCCGTATTCAAATATTTCCCCTTGGAAAGATCGTGCCTTGTTTACAAAGCGTCGGTCGCCATGGAAATCGCTGCACGACGCGGAATCGCAACTGAAAACGAGTTCTCTGAACGCAGGTGCGATGCGCTCAGGTGTTGTGCAGACGCAATCGCATACCGATGTTGGATTTCGCGAAAACGGCGGAGGTGTCCTTTCAAACTGGTCCAGAAGAGATTCGAAAGTACGGGAAAACGTTTGGCATCGTGACCAACGTGATCGTCTGTTTCGTGCATTTTCAGGCCGCAGTGATATACATCCTTTATGTCTCCACTTCGTTTCAGCAAGTGAGGATCGAGTCGTAAGGAGCATTTCCATTTACGAAGATTGAGGTCGAGGGGTCGTTTCTTTTCATCATCGACGAATCGAATATACTGTTTCTTTCCTGCGTCGTTGAATTTGATCGTTGATATTCGATTTAACAAATTTTCCTGTGACATATTCAGACACGAAAGTCTATGTACACTCTTAGAGTTTTGTGCATCTGACTTATCCGAAGAAACAAACTAAAGATGCACTTTATGTATACATACATACAGTTACAGTATGTATCATCGAAAAATGACTTTGTATTCGCTTAATGTATTAATATATTTCACAGGAGGAATTTAAAATATTACGAGCATTTAGCTTTAGTCAAGACAATAGTCTTGGAAAAATTTTACATCAGAAATTATGTAATCTTCGATTTTATCGTCAATTATGTTAAAAATAAGAGGTATAAACGTGTAGACTTTTGCGATTGAATGCAAATTTTAGTGACTAACAAAATTATTTAAACACTCATAAAAATTTCTTATAGATAGATATATTTGTCAAATGAAGTCTTTTGGAATTTCATTGGAGCTGTAACGAAACACTATTACCATAATTGTATTACTAATGTTTGAAAAAATCTGACATCCATATGAATGGTAGAAAATATTTATTATGATTATAAACTTCGCGCAAGTCACAAAATATTTAAATAATTCTGCATTACATTAATGAACCAGAATATTTACTGGGACTGTCTCTAGCAGTAATTATGTGCATGATCTGTTGTGTTTCTAGTAAATAACTTGCAAATTCTGTATGCAGTTTCATTAGTAATTTCTGTATTATTCATTCTCCATTTATTATCTTCAAATGTTACAGTACAAAGAAATGACCAAAATTTGAAGAATATCGGACAGAATTCCTTGCTTCAACTAACTTAGCCTTGTTTTATCATTGGATGTTTCTTATTTCTTTCGATTCGCCGATGCATATCGAAAGAGCGACCCTGCGATCACAGTCATTTTTATTAGATTTACAGAATCATAAAATGTTTTTCGAATACATAAAAATTTTCACTTAATACTTTTAGCTATACATTTTCTTCTCGTAAATCATCCATTTGAATTCTATCATTCAAACAGTTTAATGTGTTATATGATTAAAGTTCGTAGCGATGACACAGTTGTTAGTTGTGATTCTTCTTTTCAAAATTTATAGCATTGGGAAATTAGAGAAAATTAAATTATTACGAAATTACGAAAGATTAAGTTATTATCAAAATAAATATTACTTTTTGTAATGTACAATTAAAATTGGAGAAGTATAGAAAACTGTTACTTCTTTTCTGATTAATCCTCACAAATATTAAGACACTTACTGCAAAATAAGGCAAACCAAAATAAGATAAGTTATTAGCAAATCACTAAACCTCGTTTGAAGCTGCTGCAGAGCACTCACATGTTCAATATAATATCAGACAGAATTGCACGGTAGAATCAAACGATATTTTTGTTTAGTTTATTACATCACTTACTCTATTATTGTTTGAATCAATTTTGACATTCGTGTTATTAAGTTTTTAATTACGTTTATATCAGATATTCTATTATGCTTTACATGCCGTTATTTGATCACATATTCTGTAAACGATTCCATAAATCAAATGTTTGAGTTATGTATGTAATTTATCTTAAATTCTCTCAGTGAAGTTTAGATTAGAGAATTGTATAAGCATCATCGTATAATTATCAAATTTATTTCCTCTTGAGAATTTTTATAAATAGCTTTCGCAATTTTCTATTACGTACCTTAAACTCTTATCTTATACAAGTACGGAGTTCTATTGGACTAATTAGTTTTTCAATTGTCTAGATCAATTATCATGTGCTGTGTGAGATCCTCAGGTGTCGTAATATTTATGAGCAAATAGGCGATTAGATTTCGTCATAATTTTTTATCTTCGAAAATATAATGTAAGTAACACTTACAATGACTCTTTGAAGTAATTTTAGTCAATGACCTATTGAAATCAAAATATAGAGACTCATCTGTATGGCAATTTGTTTTAGGATTAGATTATCATTATAATGTCTAATGTGTAATATATAAATCAATATAATATATACAATTTCCTGTAAAAATATTGCTTTACATTCTCGACATGATTTTCACGTAGATTTACTTTCTTTCATCTTGTATCACCAGTTGGCAATACTCTATGTTATTAAATTTCAAATGAGATTTATATAAAAAATTGAACTCTGCTTATATAACTTAATGACTAATAACTACTATTGTTATTAACTATTTATATTTTAAAAGTACTTCAAAAATTCTCAACTCGCCATTAATTTATTTCAGTACTGAGATTTCTGCTTGGCGATATTAAATTTAATATTTACCTTCGACGTTTTCACTCTATCATTATGCACAAGCTTGTAAAAATAAATGCTTTACACACACCTTAAGTCCTTTTGTGCAAATAGAGTTTTTATGTGGAAGATAACTGTGATATTTTAGTGTGATCTTTTGTTTTTCACCAGTTATATGAACATTAACATGCCTCGTATTTCTTGTATTGTAATTATTCGCGAATCAGAAGTTCACTACGTAATAAGATTTTTCTATACCGAAAAATCTTATTAAAATTAATTGATCACCCAAGGCACATATCTGTGATATAAATATAAAAACGATCTGATTGCTTTAGTCATTGATCTTTATGGATTCAAACACTAAATCATCATTGCCCTAGACCATTTATATTAGAAAAGATATATGAAAGATGTGCATCTTCATTCGTTAGTCGTCTTTTAATGTAAAAGGTCCATTCATTTTTCATTACTAAATAAAAAGAAAGATTTATACATTAAGAGCTTAAGCAATTCGTATGATATACCCGAACAATTCATCTCTCGAAGATGATCACATACTCTGAACCTATTCATCATATGTTGCATATTTTATCTGATCGATCATTCATATTATCTTACATTCGTACAACGTATATACGCGCATATCCCTCAGAAAAGTACAAACTACCATCCTTTCTCCATTCGTTTAGATGTTCTTACAACGTATCGTAACGTATGCACGTTATTTATCATACCATTGCGATTACATTCGTACGAGTTTAACAACCACACGAAATTCATTATAAGTTACGTTTTATACAATTGCAAAGTTATCCATTACCAAAGAGACTATTAATTACTAAAAAAATTATTCATTTTCAGCTAATTGAATTTTTCTTCGACGTTAAAATGGATGATCGGATCTACATATTAGCATTGTTTCCCTTCGTCTGTCTATTGAGTTTCATTCCGAATTTGAAGTATCTGACACCATTTTCCGTGGTCGGTGCTCTGTTTATGTTAACTGGCATTTCGGTTACCCTGTACTATCTCTTCGAAGATTTCCCCGATCCTGCAAGATTGGAAGCTTTTACGCAAGCTTTGCCAGTTCCGATGTATTGCAGTCTGTTCCTGTACGCTCTTCATAATGTGACCTTGTGCCTACCACTGGAGAACTCGATGAAGAATCCGGAACATTTGCCACGATTGATAACATGCAACATGTTGCTTAATACATGTTTATACACGATGTTTGGCTTCCTTGGTTACAACAAGTATATGAAGAATACCTGCGACACGGTAATTAAAAATTTACCGCTGGAGAAAACGTAAGTGATATTTTTCAATAATCCTTTCAACTTAAAAAGAACAAAAAAAGGCAATGTCAAATATAGTACATCGCCGTTCGTAGTTAAAATGTCCTGTTTAGTATTTCTCGCTTTTCAAGATACGTTAAAGTATCTAAAGTCCGAAAACATTGAAACATAAAGTACAAAAATTGAACGAAGATAAACAAACACGCCATAAAAAAATGATAAAACTTGTTTATTTTCGGATATTCTGAGGCGATAGATAGGAAATATTAACAAACGAAGGCAGTCTCGATTATTACAATACTGATTAGGCGAATGAGTATCGGAAAATTGACTAAGAAAGATGTAAGAGAGATTGTGGAAATCAGAATAAGAATTGGAAAGGAATTATTACACTTTTTTTTCGAAATTTGAATTCTGTTTAATAATATAGGTAATACAAAATCGAAAATATTACTAACACTATATTAACTATGAAATATTACTAAAATAACTAGATTCATCACTAACTCACGTCAATAGTCAAGTTAGTCTAAGATCTTAATCTTCAGATCATCTAATGGTATCATAGCTTCTTGAAAACTGATGATTAAGTGACATTGATAAACTAGTATGTAGTGTACAATATACATACAGTGTTGATAAATTTAATCGAGATTAAATTCCACTGCATTCGCTATGTTTTGTCTTCTCTTGAGATTCGATTTTTCACCTAATGTATTGATAACACATAACCATATACATCAAGTAAATAATCAAAGGAAAGATTTTTTCGGAGAAACGTATTCCACGCGTATATTATTCGAGTACAACACTATTTTGTACATCAGTGCACATACTCTTAATATTTAATCATACTGATAGATAAGTAAATTTTTTCGTAATATATATTTGCTAGAGATCGTAGGCTAGGGATGATAAGAATAATGTAAATGAGACGAATTTAATTTTATAAAATTATTAAATGTGAAAGAGGTTTAATTTGGTAAAGTGTGATATAGTTTTATAAGATATTTTAATGTGGATAAAACAGAGATCCTGTTGACAAGTAATAAACAAATTATAATTGCTACGAATGTAATTAATGAAACGAAACTTATGAATGCTCTTAATAGCAAAAACGTTTATCAAATACGCTCAAATACTACGAACAATGTCATCGAGATAAAATTTCACAACATGAAATATATTTTACCTCCAATAATATTCTAAACCGTATTTGATCTACGCACGATATGTACTTGTTCAAAGTGTTTGTACGCTACACGTGTTGAAGATACTTGACTTTTGTAAAGAGAGGAGTTATGATAATATTGATATGTTCTGTGCATAGTAAAAATAGCGTTTCTGTATATCACATGTTGTGTATTATCATTGAAAGAGTACTTCTTTTTCGTAGAAATATGTAGAAGACAGTGAAGGTACATGATTTGCAATAAAATAGATCGTGACCGATAACTCAAATGACTTACAGAAACCCAAATAATTTCAATAACGATGAAAGAAAATATATACACATACAAGAATATTAATCAAAAAATATCCAAAAGTAAATAAACTTCAAATGTTATTTGCTAAAACATTCTTCATCATCATCTATCAATCATGAAAGGCTACGTTTTTTCCTTTTTTTTTTTTTTTTTGCATGTTTTCAAACAGACGACAAATGTAATTATGTTTCTATAATTTGTGGCTTCAACAACTCCTTTGTTGCAATGTTCCTCGTTGCCATTTCGGTACATCGTCAGGATATTCATATTATTTTCTCGAAAAACTATCGGTGCCTTTTGCGAGTCGCATGTTTACCGAAATTTCTCCGTGAAATAATAAGTAGCTTGTGTTTGTGAATGAAACACAACATACATAATTCATACGCGTTAAGAAAGTGGCACGTAAGGACGTGTTTTGACGACGGAAGTAGCATGCAGATCGTTTTATTTGCAAATACGCGCTGCAACACGTTGCATCCTCAAACGAGTAGTGTTTGGTCATTGCAATAACCTGCGAATATATTCGTAGTCGAGTATAGGTTTGGAGAGAATCATTTAAAGACCTAACGTGTTAATTGAATCTTTCCTTAAACAAAAATCTCAATAATTAGACTGTGAATTATTATTATTATTATGCAGAATACAACTCTTTGCGTAATGTTATATCTATAAAAAAAAAGAAAACAGTGGAACAACAGCGCGTACAGAAATTTAAGTATTCTTCAAGTTTCACTAATGAGATTTCATCTTTAAATGCTCCTTGAAATTATTGTCAAAATTATAAATCAACAGATTAACAAATTAAATTTCAAGTCTTAACTATATCTATTTCGAGATTTCGTGCTAATTTAGAGTTAACGGGATGAAATATTTCAAAATAAACGATAAAGAAAGAAGAAAAAATTCATGAACGCTTTAATTTCTTACAAAGTGATAACTTGATAGTCATGAGGAAACATGAAGAGATAAACGATATCGCTTCGATTAATATATTAATCCAGGCCAAGTTATATCTACCTGAAATTATCTACTTCGTATATCAAGCGAAAAATTCGCAGATATTAGTCGATGTAGTGAAACAAAGTAGATACTTATTTAATGTATATTTTTTAATACAATGTCATCGTATACCTTCTCTTAACAACTTATGACATATAATACAAACGAAATAGAGCTCGATGCGTACTAAAAATGTCAATTAATACAGCTCAACGTAAAATTATGCACAATTCTTGGCATATCGGAGACATCAACATCTAAAATGACATACGAAAAAATTGACGTCTCCCAGACGTCTTTGTGTGTTAAGAGGTGATATATCGCTAACCAAATACATATTTCCATACAAAACTTCATCGTTTACTGTTTTTGCGTTTTATCGCTAAAAATAAAACTTTTATAAGAATATAATCTGAATAAAACTTTTGATAAGAATTTATCGTTACAAATAGTTTCGTCCAATTTACAATCGAAGAGATAGGAGCAAGAACAGAACGTGAAGATTTCTAATTGAAACAAAAATCGCATTTCTGTTAATTTTGACACTTAATTTTGACATCGTTTAACACTTGCATGCCATTAACTTTCAGTTTTTATCACCTATGTGGAGAGAATATATACATTTAGAGGCAGGATGAATTGTAAAAATTGTATCGGATTAATTTTAAATTTATCTATCACGTTATAGTTTTAACTATTATGATTATAAGTGTTAATGCTCTATTTTGCAATAGCTCTGAAAGTAAGAATAGATCATCTTAGCACTTTTATATAATCTATGTTTATTATATTTATACGTATCTCATTTGCAACTTTTTCGTGTTAAAAATCATTTCTTACATATACTTACTTTACTTATGTACTTTATGTGTGCTTATATCGTTTATGATATTTATTCCGTAATTATTAGCACGTGCAGATATCTGTCTAGACAGAGCACATAATAATGTTTTATTTCGTACTATGTTTCCCGTTATTAAACATTTCGCATTCCACCTAGCCAAAACATGGTTTGCGTAACATTCGCAATATATCTTATCGATGTTAATAGTCACCTGTATTTAATGAAAATGAATGTGTGCGAATTCTCTGGTATGTGATTGTTATTGATCTTAAAACCGGAAGATTGAGAATAAATAGAAGAGTATTAATTTCAAGGAAGTATGGCATCGAGTACGTATTTCTATCAACAACTTTCCTCTTTTATTGATAGAAATTAGGATAACGAAACGATGCATCGTATTTGGTAAACAGAACGTACTGATACATACTTGTTATTTGATTCATCTACGTAGGAGAATGAATTATCCGGGCTCTATGAGTGTTTAATCGAAAGTACTTATTTGCATTAAGTTACGGTAATTTTCCATAGTCCAGTGTAACATCGCGTTCTTGGAACATCATTGACGTCTTTTCTGGCATGCTGTTTTCTGTTCTGTGATGTTTAATGTATATAGAATAACGCATTGAATAGAAATGATGAAATGATGGAAGAAAAGGGACTAAGAGTTATCGCAATATGATTGCGGTAATTTTACCGCATTTTGACAGTGACTAATTGTAGGATAATACCATTCGAATTCGTTGTAACTTATAATTTATCAGAAGAACTGTTAGTGGAATAGTACGAACAAGTAAAGATGCAAAGTGTTGTTTCGAATGAAACAAGAATCGTGTTATTTCTTGCAAATTAAATTTTTCTGTTATATTTAAAAAATACATATAAAGATAAAAATTTATATATTTATCAAGTACCTGTTCTATATGATTAAACTTTACTATGAATCAAAAGTTTTCGTGATATCTAATTTCAATGATTAAATATTCAAATATCAATCACTAGACTGCGGATTTTTATGTAATTTCATACTTTTATTAACATATCTATGGCAATAAGATCTACATGAAGATTTATTTCACCTATTGAACATTATAACATCTATTTCATTTTGAATATTTTTCATATTTTTGTATATTGCATTTCATATGTACATTTTTGTACTTCTCAATCCCTATTTTTAAATAAGATATTTAACGTTTTTCACGACACTTCAATATCGAAGTTAGAGGATTAAGCACAACTGTATAAAAATCCTCGCGATTTTCCACAAAACATTTGTACCCCTATTAATCATTTTTCGAGACATAATATTATTCGCACACTACATAGCAAGCAATTTCCAATCAGTAATTATTAAAACACAATTGTACAAGCACGTTTCTTCCACAAGGTCAACTGCGATAACGATAACAGTAATTCATATTCGTTTTCTACATAATAATTGCAAATATAAGAAAAATGGAAATATTTTTCGAAGGCTTCGTAGTCATTCAACTCTTTAATTTTGAAACGTGTTATAAAATTCGATCGACTTGTTTGTGATAAATCCCTGAAGTCTTTCGGTATGTGGGCCGTATGTGTGCCCTCGGGAATCTCACAATCAGTACCATAATTTCCACGTGTTCCATGGCATTCCTTATCATGCAAACTTCGTTATCTATCTTCGCTTTGTTATTTGTACAATGGCTACAAAAAGTATATTTGTATGCCTATATTACTGCATTTATTACTGCGTTTACAGTCACGTATAAAAATAGAAATAGATGTCATTGAAATTTAGTTAAACAAGGCTTACATAAAAATATAAATATTAATTTCAATTGTTTACTAAATAATCCTTGTACTATAAGAGTATAAGAGTATAATAAATATGACTTAAGTATAAAACACTAGTACTAGTTCGATTAAACTTCGTTGATACTCACTTCTACTACTTAATTTTTATTCTTCTATTTTTCATTATTTTATATATTATTCTTGTACACAATTATGTGTATATATTGATTAACTAGATACAATTATGATATAGTTCGTATTATTCTTATGATAGTACTTTACCTTTGGTAATATTTTCATAAATTTACAAAAATTTGATATTATGGAAATGAAACGTAAATAATGGAAAAATAAAAAAATAATTAAAAAAATACTGCATTGGAAAATAAAGATATTCGCAAATACTTTTTGTAGCCACTGTATACGCGTGCAAGTACTACATTTCATCGAATACTTTCCTTATCAGTGATGAATTTTTCCTATCTGTTCGTGTTCAAGAAACGTTTCGTACTCGAGACAAGCACGATGATGCGTTTTCTGCGTAAAAACGAGTGTAATTTCGAGACGAAACTTTTAGTTATTTGCTTTCCTTTGTTTCTTTGTGAACTTTCCTTAATTTTATCAAAAACGTAGTTATCTTAAACGTCGTTCACTGTATACTTTGAAATAAATTTTACCTCAGTTTCTGTATATTTTTGGGGGATACGAGAAATAAAATAAAATGGAAAACGTGATTAACTTTGTGCACTTTGTTCTTGATATCTAAAAAATGGGAAACGTTAATTTACACGTTTTCAATGTATTAATTATAAGAAAGATCATGATGATGACATTTAATTTCAACCATGCAACTGGTATTAAAAATGTATCGATCAATTGTGTTTTGAAAGGATATTAAGTCTAATTTATTTGTTCGTTAATAAGATTGCTGTTTTATAATAATCATGTTGATTATCGATCATATTTGTCGCAAATAAAGGTTTTATTGCGAAATTAATTGTTAGTCTTCCGCTTGGTATACGGATAAAATAGAGAATGGACAAAGAAGAGTAATCGATCGTTCTTTATAAGAAAATGCTATAAATATTTCAATAAAACGAATAGTCCCGTTCATAAATTACCAGACACTTGTTAACTTCAAATATGATACTTATTGAGCAAGTTTTGTATTAAGATCTCGAAAACATGGCGTTCTGTTTTCTTTCATATTAAGCTTTTAAATATGATCCCGTTTATATGTCATCTGTTACAAGGTGATAATAAACAAATATTTTAGCATTATGATATCTGAATTGAAGATAATTTTCCTCGTATCAATCAACTCGTATCTTAATGAATAATGTGACATCGTCTACAGCTTTATGCTAAGTATCCACTTCCGATAGTTTCTCGCGAGATTACTGTCAAATTAAGAGTCCATTTGAGAGTAACTTTTGGAATTTATACCCTCAGGTAAGCGATAGAAAACTCCCGAGAACTTCCTGTCAGACAGAGCTCTCAGAATCGCGTTCATTTGAGATTCAAAACCCATCCTGAGATGGCATCATGCAGGCGATTGTTATCCACGGGCTACGTAAACCAACCTAGCGTATAAGAATTTGCTTAATATTTACTGGACAAATCGTAAAGTTATAATAAATTATTAAAAAAGAGATTTGAGACTCGTCTAGTACCTATTCGAGTCATATGTTCTTTTTATTTTGATATAAATTTTATTAATTGGAGTTATTTTGGGAGGTAGCACCAAAAAAATTCGAAATCCGAAAATAATAACCACTCTATTGGCCACAATTTACAAGATGTCTTTACATTAGCTATTGATTATTGATCTATTGATATTGATTCCCGTTGTTTTGACTGAGAACAAGAGAGATTCGAGCGACAGCTCGCACGAGAATTCTCTCAAGAATTCGAAACTGCTGCGAGTAACTGTCCGATAGTAATGTGATTCGTATCTATTCGAGGAAAAATCGCAACTATCAGTCGTAAATATCAACATGTAACTAAACATTAAATGCAATGTCCACATGAAAGAAACGCTCTCGAGAGCAACACGCGATAATTTTACTCTCAAGTCGACACTTAGCATTAGACAAACGCTTCAGTTTATTCTTTCAGATAATACGCGATTTTTATATCACTTTTATCTTACTATCCTTGCACGATAAATAAGAGTATTGTCAGTGTAAATTTGATAAATATTACTAAATACACATAAGCATTATATTTTATTCATTCGTTAAAAAGACTCATTTATCACGATCGTTACAGTTTGTGGGAAATTTCTGTTGACTATTAACGTTACTATTGCATTCCTATTTTATATTTTATTCTCTACCAACATTCTGTCAAAATGTTTTTTATTTTATTGAGATAGATACTGCTCGACTGTTCTTTATTTAATCTGTCACATTCACGAGTTATGTATAAGTGATTCGAAGAAAGTACTCTTCTTATTCGCAATGGAAGAATGCACGTTATTGTAACATGAATAAATAAATTCCATTCTCGTAGTATCGAGAGCTTAAAGGTACATGCATACTCGATAATAAATTATCCTTATCATATTTCAATCGTAGTTCCATCAATTTAGAACGGATATTTTTAAACAGACGTGAGAATAGGATGAATAAAATATATCTATAAATTTTAATTGTTCGCTTCATATTTTTTGTTCCGATTATTTTATATAAAAATCAAACTCTTCTTGTTAATTCATTTTTATGTGAATTTGTATTTAAACCGAATATTTCACATGAAATTACTTTATTTAAAAATGATTTCATTGTTATTATTTCAGACTCGCGAAATCAATTAAAATAACCATTTCTTTGTCTGTTCTGTTCTCATTTGGACTGGTCTTTTATGTTCCAATTTCAATATTGTGGCCGATGATTCGGTCCAAATTTAACAAAATGTTCTGTTATGGAGAAGCGGTATTCCGTTTTTGCGGCGTAATTGCAACGAGTAAGCTAAATCAATCAATAAAGTAACATATATGAATCGTGAATTTATTTCATATTAATTACTACAACTTGTTTATATTTTAATCTTGGTCTTGCTGTTCCTTCCTGCCTCTCTTTCTTTTTGCTTCATACTTATTGTTAGTACATAATTTTAAAGTATTCTTTCCAGGACTGACTTATAAGACGAAATATTTTACAGCTATTAGATCACACTATAACAATTTATTTTATACTGTATATTCTTATTTTATTTTAAAATATCTATTAATAAAACGAATATTACATTATGGTAGTAAAATATTATTATAGCTCCTTTGAAATTTTTTATATCAACCTCAAAACTTTCGCATATCATCAACTTTCACATATATTTCTTACATTATAAATTTATTATTTCTAAAATTTCTCGAATCTCACAATATTATTCGACATTTTATTTGATGTTACCAACTCTTTGTTTTTTTAAACATTCGCAGCAATACTGGCAGTTTCGATTCCGGAAATGGTTCCACTACTTAGTCTTCTCGCAGCATTAAGCATGACCACAATTATGCTATTGATTCCTGTAGTGATAGAAACTGCAACAAAATGGGAACAGCCTACTCGATTTCTTCTCGTAAAAAACATCGGAATTACTCTGATCTGGATTCTTTTATTGGTAAGTATCGAAAGTGAATGTCATAATTCGCTCGTTCAACATACTTTACGCAATCCCTGAGCATTTTACATAATTTCTGGGAGTTGTGTACAATCATCGATGTTACGTAATACGGATTCTTCATTGGACGAGTTAAAAGTTTGCGAATTAACGATGCCGATGATGCGTGTATCCAGTGATAAACATGGTGAACATAATTAGCATACTATGCTTGACGCGAAACATTATTCACTAGTTCATTACCATTTAATAATGTGATTTGTTGTGTTAGATTGCTTCCTTTTTACTCATGTCCATACGATAATTCTAAAATTAATTGTAATTAGACTGCTGGTCTTTTTTTGCATTTATAGGAAATTTGAAAATGCAAAAATTTATAGAATATACATTGCGTATAAAAATATATAAAATACACAGAATAAAGTATTCTTTATAATATTTAATAGAAGAAACAAATTTCTATTCACCTCTTATTTTTCAGTTTATAGACATACAAAATTGCATAAGCATCCACAGCCTAATTATACCATTATTTAAATAGATATAGCACTACGTTTTATTTCATAATTCTTATGTACATAATTAAGTAATTATTATCGTCGAGAATAATAGTATAGTAACCAAATTATTATTATTTAATTAATTGTATTTAATACTAATCGTTATAATAAAGTAACAAACTTATGAAGTAATATATTAATTCTAACATTAAGAATGTCTTAATTAACTAACTAATTAATTAATCACAATATTTCTTTAAATATTTTAAAATTCATATCTACATAAAATAAATTGTCCTTTAACGATGGAGTTCTAACAACTTTAAGATTAGTATTGTAATAAAAATTATTGGCGTCGAAGTGACGCTTTATCAATTACAAACAATCATGAGAAGATATCTATAATTGCTTCTTATTTTCAACGTAAATTTTTATAAGAAAACCATTCAGGAAGATAAGGAATTTAATTTAATTAATACATACTCTGTAAAACTATAGAACTTTAACAGTTTAAGGAATTCCCCTAATAAGCAGGAAAAATTAGCGGCTGGACAATTATGTAATTTCAGTGAGTAATAGAAATGACGAACTTTGAGTTCAAACATTTATATAAACGCTATCATTTATTTTTTTACGTCAATTTTAAAGCCTATTTGTTTGATTCTTCATCATGCGATAGTTAATTCCTTACATTTTATGTTACTTGCTGTGCCTATTTTTCTTATGTTTTATTTCATTTCGAATGAAGATATTTTAAAGCATACAAAATGTACAAATATAAAACGTACAAAATACAGAATATATATTTCGCTAGCCGCGTTTCAACTGCTTACATACTTCTCTGCTGGATTACAAAACAAAATACAAAATCTAATCTATAATTTAACAGTAGATTCTTGCTTAGGTTCCCATTTCATACATAACCAATTCAATATTACTTGGAAATCGTGTACACTCTAATTTTTTTAGTCCTATTTGTTTTTCCAGTTGGATTCTATTCCAGTCGAGTTTCTACAGTTTGAAGTAAAAGTTAAAATATATCCATTAAAACGTTTCAATGGTTTAATGTTCCGCATTTTTAGTTCATTTACTTGAATTAAGTAACTTGACTGAACACTCATAGATTTAATATGACAGATTTTATAGATGAAAATTTGCTGCACTCTACAATTTAAATTGTTTTAAATATTTATTTTTTTCTTTTTTTCGTTACGAAACAAAATAAAAATATTTTGATCTTTCCGTACCAAAAGGAATAAATAGATTTTGGATGATAGAACATTTCTGTTTATTGACTTTTATGAGTAAATGGATGAAATGATATTGGGCTAAAAGATCTGTGTTTCATATCGAATAATTTTCCAACTTTTTATCTTTTATCAGATTTTTGGAACAATCGAAAGTATATTGTCTATCATCAAAGAATATGGTGGTGTGAAAGAGGAAGGATGCTGATTATTGAAGTTAATTAGTGAAAACGGCGAATCAGTTTGTTCTATTGCTTCTCTGTCAAAACTTGAAGGAATCTCAAACAGTTTTACAAGTCAATGGATTTGTATCTCATAAAAACTAGTTATATTTACATACATATAAATGTATCTTACATGATAGTTTAAACTTCCGTAAACTTTTCTGATATTTGCTTTTTATTAATTACTTATTTTATAGAGCTTAATATAACCCCACAGAAAAGAATTAGAAATATTCAAAATGACAATATGAGAATAATACAAAGACGAGTATTCGAATAAAATCTTACGTAGACTCTTAAGTTCCTCTGTATTTTTCACTCTTACAGCAATAAATCGAAACCAATTATTCAATTGCAAAGTTGATAGCATCATCAGAAAGATATGATGTTTAAATTCCGGAAATATTAACTCTTATGTAAGCATGCTGCTAACGAGGAAATTCTATAAATAATTATGTATTGAAATGTAGTTTGCATGATATATGCTGCTATAGCGCAATAGTGAGATCATAAAATCGAGTCTTTAGAAATAACTTAAGTGATCAACAACTGATGACGACCTTTTACGAACAGGAAAAACCCAACGATGATCGGATTTTTTTTAATCAAAATACCATTTCTTCATTTCCTTAAACTCAGTGCGATTCGTTATTTTATTACCTGCGAATCGCTAATCGGACTTTCAAACGTCAGCAACGTGCTTAACTTTAATTATTTTTCTACTAGTTTGTAATAAAATTTCGGCAACTAAATACGAATTCTTAAACAAATCTAAGTGCGCTCCTAGTTCGTTTGTTTTTTTTTACGAAGCGTCGTTATATTTCGAAGAAGTTTGCTTGCTACATTAAGTAGAGCTCGAGAGTTAATCGATAGCGAGCGTGAACGATCGCACTGACACGAGTGTGTATTGAATCAGCATGAATAATTTAATATGTAAAGCGTAGAGATTTGAATATTTATGCAGACAATTATTGGTATACAAATGCACTCGTGCTAATCGTCTTTACGTTCGTGTTCTTGTTCAAAAACTAAATGTAGATTTTCCAATTTTATCCATTAACGCTCTCTTATCCGAAAAAGCATGATTCTCCGCTTTGAATTCTTTTATATTTTTTTTGATACCTACAAAATACATTATAAAAATTATATTGTATGTAATATATATATAATAATATATTATATATATATATATATATATATATATGTAAAATTATATTACCGCTCGAAAGTACGCAGAAAAATGTAATTAATATCGTTACTTTTTAAAAGACATATTTTAATTATAAAACTACGGATAAATCCAACTGCAATAATTCCATTCTTTGTAACCATCACAGTTACACACGATAACATGTTATGATCCGATTAAATTGTTTTTTAAAACTCAGTGTGCTGTAATAAAACTATAGTTTGTAATCGTCAAAGCTCGTAGAAATATTTTATTGCTTGATAAATCTTTTATCTTTAGCTTTTGATTTTCGACTTATAAATCAAAATTGCAGAATCTTTTAAACCGATAAAAAGATTTCTACGACTTAAAAAGGTCTTTGATATTAATACAATCACTGATTTAAATAGTAAATAAATGTATATGTAACAGTACACATAATAAATAGTAAAATATGTTATTGTTATGCTATTTCATGGATAATATAGGATTATAATTCATAGAGCCAATAAATTAGTAGCAAATTTATCTAACAAGAGTTCTTATTTACTTACTACAAGATACATACAAATCTTATTTTCTTCATGCCTGAATAATGAAAACGAAGTTCAGTGTCATCATTTTATCTAAATGTATAGATCGTGCGTCTGCTTAAAATGAATTTTATCTTTGTAATTTCATTATCTTCATTTTGTTTCAACATTCAAAATTACGATTATAATTTCACCTGAAAATATCTTAAGTAGAAAGAGAATTAATACCGTCTATGTGAAATCATTATTGATTCTCGCAAACATACCTGATTGCTCCATTTGTTAGACTTTTTTATTAGTCAGAACCTTAACTAACATACGAGTAAGCGATAAAACAATTTATTCATTCGAAAAATATTGTATCTATCACACATGTAAGAGGGATTCTATTACTGATAGAAAATATTTTCGAAAGGATTCATTGGTTGATTATAAAAAAAATGTAATTTAACTCGTAAGACAGTGGAAAAGTTCACTTCTAAACTTCACGATATAGAAATAAATATATTTAATTGTGAGGCAAGAATAATTATCATTAATTAAAATTTACTGTAATTTAAATTATATTAATCACTGTTAATAGTACGCATACGATAAACATTTCTTTGTTTGAAATTTTGTTTCATTTAAAGTTGTTGTTTCGAAAAGATCGTGTTTAAACATACGTATTTATTTAAGAATTAGTCGAATTATTCGCATTCCACGAATTTTCATATTCGTCTTTAGGCCTTGAACGAAAAATCCTATTCTACATCTTCTTACATATCTTTACACGTAGAATAACATCTCCTTCCATTTTATCATTCTCTGTATAACCTTATTAATCACTTATCATTAGTGTTAGCAACTAATTTATTTAGTCTTAATGATTAAAAATAGTCAAAATTCCTTTCGTTTCAAAATGTAAATCAGCCTGTTAATGTAGTTATGTAAACACGATTATCGAGAGGCAAAAATCTGAAGACAAATTTCTAGTAGTACCCATTTATGATATTATTGTCAATACGTACAGTTATTTACGAATAACCATATAAATATTTAAACATTAACGAAGTCTATCTTTGATGAGGTGTTAGATTGCGGAAACTTTTGTCTGTAACTCGTAAATTAAAGTATATGGGGAAATTATTAAGTATATTGACGTTGACAAAATATTTCAACCTCATTAAAATCGGTGAGGTGTTCCCTATTCTAAATAATTACTAGACTGCAAATATCTGATGTTCATATAAATCTGAATTTTTGTGACCATAGTCAAAGAAATAGAATCTAAGTAGAAGGGGTTTATTTAATCCAATAAACATTGTGATAAGTGTATTACTTTAGAAATTTTGGGCATTTCTGCACATTATGTTGCATTGTATATACTTTTACACTTATAAATTAAATTATCTATAAATACATCAAAATTCGCAGTTTAGTAATTCCCAATTTTCCCTTTTCTAAGTAATTCCAAGACTATGAATATTTATTGAAATTCATGTTTCTATAAATATAATGTACAAAGTGGAACTTACGTGGAAAATTGTATTGTTTATTAAATATTGCAAAGGTTACTGTACTTCGTATATTTTATATATCTTCGCATGTTACGTGCATTCTGTGCATTTCTCTATCTTCAAATTTCCCATAAGTTCATAAAAATCCGCAGTCTAATAATGGGCAATCTTCTTCTCGCGAACTATCACTAATTACCCCATTTCCCCCATAAACCAAATTCTTTGACATTCTCGTACGTCGAAACTGTATCAGCGCGGCGTGATTCATCCGCTTGCGCCACTTACGCAACGTTCGAAATCGCGAAGTGGGTCGGCGAAGAGGTGACAGGAGGAAAAAGAGCGTCGCCAGGGAAAAGAGTTCAGGAGATCAGTGACATTAGAGAGGGTAGGTCGGTGGAGGGAATGGTCGTTTCAATTGGGCGAAAAGACGAAGCTGATTTGAACGGAAGGAGATAGAAGGAAGGTGAAAGGGAAGAGGCGAAATACAGACGATACAGGATCGGCTCGGTAGAGCAAGAGTCGATTCGCGTGGTTCCAGTGGCCCTCGGTACGCGCGATCGTCACGATGCTAAGGACGACTCGCTCGAACGACGACCGTCTTTTCGCGAGCACGTTCGATAGAACATATTAGGAGGACGGCCTCTATCTCCCCTCCCACGAGTTACGACGTCAATTCTAGCGGGACACTAGCGAGCTGAATCGCGCGTCTCTGTCTCTATACACACCGGCTCGTATATATACCTGCGTAACGCCGAAAAAACCTGGCCAGTCGTGTACGACGCCTGTCACCGTTCCACGCGCGAGTTTTCCTGCGCCGCGTTTCCTCCTGCTAATACGTTGACACTTTTTCAACGTACGTGGACGATATCCTTCATTCTTCCTGCGAGAACCTCTCCAGCCAGATCATTGGAAAGAAGACGCTGATTAAAGAAAAATCGAGGATTTCCTGTAATTTAGCAGGAATTTTGACAAATTCAAAGGAAAAAGATTTTTAGGGAGTCCCCAGTTTACTAACAGCATTAGTAAAAGTGGAATAGTTAGAAAGATTTTTTAAACGTAAGAATCAGAAAATAAATTAAACTACGCTCGAAGAATTAGGGAATATAGAAAAAGTTGAAGGTTATGGAATTGAGAGTTCCTGCGAGACGCATAAAAGGAAACGATAGAACAGATCGTTCACTGACAGTGACGAAGTAAGTACAATGTCAGGACAACGTCTCGACGTTAACATCAACGTGGTCGCTTGAAAAGCCCAAATTCATCAAGTTTAACACTTTCACGTTTCAATATTTTCATCGAGCTGTACACATCAACAACGTTATCTTCTTCGCAGAAGCGACAAATTTTCGTAGTTTCCTGTATACGTTTAACGCACGTTTCCTCGCAACGGTGACAGAGCGACTCCCGTGTGAATTTTATTGTCCTTAAATCAACTTAAACCTAGTACAAACAAGTAATTAGCGGTGATAATAAAATATCAATCATCGGAAGACGATCGAGGAGCTGGGTTGTGGAAACAGAAGCACACTTACAGTCAAGTTTCGTGTGTGTGAGGATCATCTAGCGCTGCATCAATGAATCAATAAATCAATAAATCATACCACACGACAGTAGCCAAGACTCATCTAAGAATCACCGATAAATCATTATCACCTGCGAGATTACTGTTGCCTGCAGAAAGGTAAATAAGATACGGCAAGGAGACCGAAATAATTCAAGTTTTCATCGGTGAAAAAGCGATTCGAGGAAGAAGGATCTTTTCCAAGAGGCTCGTTCGAGAATGTGAATTGCAAGTTGATCAAAGATCGAACTTTTTCATTTATGTCCTTCACAGAAAAATCGGAAGGCGTCAGCAATTTCTCAAGAGAATTTGGAATTAACGATAGAGAATACAGGTAAGTAAATTTATGCAGAAACCGTTAGTAATATATTTCAAGGTAAGAAGAATCGTTTAAAGCAATATGTAAGCGGCTGTTGATAATTCGCGTTATGCGACGAAACAATCTTTCAACAAGCAATATTCGTTTCGCGTTTATCGGGAACGTTTATTGATAATTATTACGTTCCGATGGGCTGGATATCGCTAAATCGAGTCAGACTTTTAAGCGTCACAATTTCGATAAGATTCGCCCCACACGAACGATTCGTTGTGCTTCGTATTTAAATCGTTTTTAAATCATTACCTGAAGAGATTTAATGTAGAGATTACGACGAACGTATGTTAATTAATTTTCTATCGGTAGATCTCGAGATATTTTTAATTTGTTTGTTTAAAGAGCTCAAGGTATATGAGATTGATCGAGGAAATGATTGAATCCGTAGAGCTGAAGTACAATTATGTTTCTTTAAGTGTAATTGTTAGATGAGTTAGAAAGAATAGGTTGTAAAGATAATATGTCTGTTCATTTGCCATTTGAAAAGACAAGCAATTTTAGAGGGACATATTTAAAGCTCTGAATTCATTTTTATGGATTTTGAAATGAATGCACGTTACGTAAATATTGCAACGTGTAGCCGTGAAATACTTTTTCGCAATCGTTTGATATGGATTCTGAAGTGGTTTTCTTTATTTCCATACATTAGTATTCTTGTACATGTTTGAAATTTAACGAGAAAGATTAATTAAAATTGTTAAAAACTGGATTAGAAGGCATTTCTACCTTTTCAATTATTTTCTAAAGTCTATATATAATATATTTATCACAAAAATTAGAATTTAAAATGAAATTATACGTCCATTAATCTTTATCTGGTGCAACTATTTTTAATGTATTAGAATTTAGAAAACCTCCAAATTATTGTAATTCTATTGAATATAAATATTAATTTATTTTTTAGTAGAACGTACAGCTGCAATCGCTATTCAACATTTCGCCTATTGAAATCAAAGTAAAATCGCTAATTATAAACTTATATTTTATTAGCTATTTTTAAATGATAATTTGGAGAAAATGTTACAAATTTTTATTATTTCTTAAAAAATAGAAATATATATTATTATTATTATAAAATGCTAAAATACTTTTCTTTTATTAAAAATGCTAATATACTTATGCAAATATTCAGTTATTGTAAAGTTATTAGTTATTATATATAAGGTAAATTGCCTAAAAATCAAAGTATCTTTCTTTCTAGAGACTATCATTTTAGAGTATTTGTTATAGGAAATGTCTGTTTTCCACCACAATGTGCGATAAAATATGTATCGCTGGAAGGCACATTTTTGTGTTGATGTTAATTACCGTAACAGAAATCTCGACGTTAACATGTTTTTCGCAATAATGTATGTAATTCAAAGTTTACCACTACGATTTTCTTAAACCACGAATCTTTTTCTTCGCAATATACATGTATATGTTTCCTGGAAACTGCGCACCACATAAAATCGGGCAATTTCAGCACTCGATACAAACGGCATTTAAATTATGTAAAATTGTCGATAGTACCAACGTATGAATTATTCGTGAATTCTTGCAAATAATACACTACATCAAATGATATCTTGAATAATTGATGGTTTAATATGAAAGAAAATTTGAATGAATAATTCAACATAAATTCTATAACAACAAATAGAAATTTGATTAATTAATATAAACTATTTTTAATGACTTACAGTCTTCTTGCGGACTTATACATATGATTATTCTAACGTAACTAACTACAACTAACATAAATGAAATTTATGTTTTCCATAAGAAATGGTTAAGAATATTTGAAAAAAAAATCTACTTTCTTCAAAAATAAGAAGAAGGTTGAAAGGACATAGTTTTCAATATATGTATAAAATGGTAAAAGAATGACCATATTGCTTGATTATAGATTTATAAATTTTCGATTTGAGATACGAGTCGCGTGCCCGCCGCGTGTACCGGAAGTCAACTATCATTGCTTTCGTGCAACAGTGTATTAGGTGGACACTAAAATGTGATTTTATCGTGGAATGTGGTTAACAGGTGGGAAAATAGGAAGCGGCGTGCTTTAGGATAATTGAGATCTGCGCAATTACATATGTATATGCACGTGATAAGGACTTATGACGAGCGACTTTTAAATTTTATTATTACGCTGTGAGTTAACTCTTTCGCATAAGTGGACGAAATATCTTAACAGGCTATGTCGTTCACGTAACACTTAGGACGAGATATCTCGGGGCCATACAATGTCGTCTATATCATCGTACTGGCGGAAAATGATGGAATTTCATAAAAATGTTCAGAAATTTATAGATAATAAAAAAGAATAAGAAAAGGTAACAATATTTTCTAAGTAGAACATTGTTACCTATTAATGTTTTAACGGAAGGAAACGATTTAACTCGTTATTTCGATTACCAATCGCTTGGTTTAATAACGGCAATTAACTATTTCTTTTGTATCGATTTCCTTGCTTATAGATTTTCGCAAGCGTACACTTGCACTTTCTATCATAAATCTGTAAGTGAGACTGTCCGTCTATAAATTTGCAATAAATAACGGAATATTCGTATGTAACGGTGTTACTAAAATATAATGAAAGTACTTTCGTACGAAATAGAACAGCTCTAAGCACAATAATAGCGCATTATGCAACCTTTTACGACAAGAGGAAATCAATTCTAATGTGACCTTTCGTAAATCACGCTTGTGCGAATTTGCACAAAGCGGCCACGACAATTCGTGCAGACATTATCCTGAGATATCGACATTTTCAGTCCAAGATTCTAGATCTCGTCGGATTAACCATACTCGTCGAGCTCGATATACCTAGAGCCTAATCGTAAGCATAATTTACATTTAAAAAGCATTATGGTTATTCGTGACTCCTTTCTGTCTCTTGCTTACATCGGAATATTTATTAGCTACATCGTGAGCTGTTTTTGCATCCCTATGTTAGAAAATCCCACGTAGATTGTGTACCATGGAAGCATTCAAGGATATGGCTGAGCTAGAACGTTGTAATCGTACGTAGGATCGGTCGATTACTTAACGAGTCTTGTCGATACCTCGATCTTGCGGGTTTAACGGATCACATCATTATGATCACGGAAAAATAAATAGAAATAAATAGAGAAATCGATATTGTGAAATTCTTATTACATTCGATTCGTACCATCGTGACATTAAAAAAGTGACCAGACAGATAAAAACGAAATAATTGCAAGGACTTGCGAAGTTTATGCTTCTTGTGCCTCGATTTCTCAACAACTGTCCTTCGTCGTAAAATTCTCTTTTCTTTCTTTACTTTATTCAACCGATGATAATAATCATTTACTAACCTTGCACAAAGTAGGAAAAATGTTATCACAAATACTCTGAAATACGTAAATTCTGACATTAAGCTCTATTTTGTATGGAATGATCGAATTAAACCTTGCGTCGTAGCATCGAATGTTATGCAACGCAATTCTGATCCATCTTATCCATTCCATGACGAATGTTTGCAAGCCATTTGCACCTGCTATTAACGCATATTAGTATGAGAAAAACATGTATCTTTTTCTATAATACAATGACAATAAAAGCCGTTTTGTGAATGAATTATCTGGTACAATGCGACAATAAATGTTGAATCATGTGCTGTATTCGCAATTCGTTTATGTTAATTGTTGTCATTGTTAATAATGTAAATATACGTTCTACGATATTCAGATGCAAGTATAATTATTGTGGAGCTGAGATATTGCGTCTAAAACATTTTGAAAAATTTTTTTACATTCTTTTTATATTCAATGAAATTCTTTTTATATAATATCGATTCGAAATGGATAGCATAAAATTTTCTTTCATTTAACCTTTAATCTATTTTCTGTCCTTTTTCAGATTTATTTTGTAGCTAATCGTTGTTGATAATTTAACATTATATGCAATTTCGTGTTTGTTGATACCGGTTCCTGAAACCAAATCAAATTAATTTGTACTTTTGAATCATGTCTATAATTATAATTAACATTTGTATATATTATACGTAATCGCATTTTTCAATGCCACTTCAAATGTGCATTTTAAATTTGGTATCCACTTGAAGTCGTGTTACTTGAAACAATATAATTTCGTCGAGTAACTTGACTGATATGAACACAATTTTGAACAATTTTGAACAATCTAAGTAATTCGACTAATCTGAACAAACTATATATTCACTTTCAAATTACATGAATTCTAGTAACATTGAAATATATTATATTATTATTATTAAAACATTAAATAAATAAATAAATTTATTGTAATGCATTATGATATATCATAATAATGAATTCTTAATAAATATAGTAGTGAATTCAAATATAAAAGTGAATAGTGAATCAGTAATGCAAAGTGAAATTCATATCAATAAAATTACTTGAAACCATATGGGTTCAAGCAACAACGCACTATGTGATATAAACGAGGCTTAACGTTTTTTAAGATAATCGATCACAGAATTAACAGACATAAATTCTTTTAAGTCATGGAAATAATCTAGATGATAAGTAAGAAATGGCGATCCATATCCGTATGGAAAATTTTCATCGATAAAAGTAAGACCTTCGCTGATTGTTACATTGGTGCCGTGCTTAAGTCTAACATAAGTACCTATGTACCATCTTAAAAATCGTTTTGTTTTCAAACATCCTCGTTATCAATGGCAATCAAATTAAACTTGAAACATTGTCATTGAGATCGTCATCATTATTGAAGTTGACATTCGTGACGTTATATGATAGGCAATCGTATAGATTTTAATCATTACTGGTTAGATTATCTATTTTAACGATATAAATATTGCTACCACGAAATTCAACTCACAAAGATTCTATCTTAATCACTCCTGTAGTAGATGATCGATAAAACATCGAACATTAGTTGTAAGTGTATTAATTGTGATTCTAGAAAATATTTTTGGAAATCTGATGTGCTTTTTAATTATGACAAATACAGTAATGAACGTAGATACATAAATATCGAAGCTAATTAATATACAAAGTTTTAATATATTTTATCGAAAGTATTATTTGTATAGTACTATGACGTACAATATATACATGTTAAGATTTTTAGATATCAGCACTAATATACTATGTATTATATAATGTTACTATTTAATATTATGTAATGTAACATATTTAATATTACATAGTATATAATGTTAAATATTTAATTTATCTTTTTTTACGAGTCATGTGTGAACGCACTCCTAATCTTTTCGTGAAAGTTTTAGATAAAAATTGGCATAGAATTGAGGAAGTGTTCTTTCTCTTGTTTTAATCATGTTCGTTTTGGTTTTATAAGTATCTACAATATTTCTATACAAAAGGGGCACATATTTATACTATATAAGGAGTTGAACCTTGTTTTATGTCATACGAGATTTGTGGCATTTTTATAACATATAGTTTTTGACGAATAGAATTCAAAAGTAGCAGTCTTAAAGTGCGGAGATCATTATTTTAAAAATTATGCGTGTATGTAGCTATAGTCTAGTAAAATTATATTGCGATATTAATCAGATAATTGTGTACATGTTGTTTTAGATTCACCATGGGGAAATGTACAAAGTCACAACCTACAGAAAGTCCCATGCAGGAATTTAATAGCAGGTATGAATTATTAACTTGTGTTTTATTCGCAATGTCATTCACGTTATTTAAATGTGCAATATCAAATTAAATTTATCTCAAATTGACAATTTTGTAAATTTTATTAATTTTATCATTCCTATCGATAAATTATTCTGACGTAGAACCTCTTTGATAATGTCATTAGTATTAATTTTCGTTAACTTCATTAATTTCATAAGTGAACTTGAATTTTTATTGATAATTCTAATTTAATTAATTAATAATTAATATTGATAATTCTAAAATAAAATTTTCGTTCTGTTATCAATCATTATTAACGTAAGTCACTGTATAGTGTGTATGTTGCTACACGTTTATTTCTATATTTATGTCAATTATTTGTTAAAATTTAATGAAACCCTATTCTCCAATGATAAATTAACATTAATCACCTATGGGGAACTGACATAATAACTAGAATTAATTATAGAATCTTCATATTTTTCATTATATGATACGATACTTTTACGATATTTCTTGCGTATGACTGATGGTACTTGAAAAAAGAATTTACATTTAGTTTCTTCTAATATATATAACCAAATATAAATAAATATAATCAAATTGAAAAATATAAAATCTTCCAAGCAGATTATAAATTAGTAATGTACTCCAATTAGAAGAAAAGGTTTTATTTGATAAGTTTCTACGTCGTAAAATATTATACAATTATCCACTTTAACCTCCCATTTTCTGAATTACTTTGAAAAATATATGATAGTATCAAGAGGCACGAGACTAGATAGTATCTTCGACACATAATGTAATGACGTATTTCTTTTTCTGTGATCAGTACGAAAATAGCTACTGTCATGATTGGAGAATACAATGAGAAGGATGAACTATACAATCCCTTTGAACACCGTGATAAGAAAAATACCAATTCGTAAGTTATTTTTTCTTTATATCAGTACATAAAATCTAGTCATACTACTGATCAGTGAATTTTAAGATCGTTTATACTTCATTGTTACGATATAGGTAAATTCAATATATTTTATTTTAATTTAATTACAGTATCTGATACTAAACGAAATAGTACAAAATAACTGAAAAGATAATTTTATTAATTACCGTCTTGTTTGACTTTTTTTATAATATCACTGATTATTATTACTCTGAACCGGCAGTATACCGTTTAAGAAAAGAACTACCATTACAAAAAGAAATCGTGAGAAATGTTCAACATAATAAATACACAAATTGTTCTTGTTACAGAGACTTCGGTGCTCTAACTCACCTATTAAAATCGTCTCTTGGTACCGGAATCCTTGCTATGCCAAATGCGATTAAGAATGGCGGAGTGTTATTCGGTGGAATCGGTACTATAATAATCGGTATAATATGCGCGCATTGTGTCCACATACTGGTTCGTTCGTCCCACGTGCTATGCAAGAAAACGAAAACACCACAGATGACATACGCCGAAACAGCGGAGGCTGCGTTTTTTAATGGACCAAAAACATTAAGGCCATTCGCGAACGCAAGTCGAATATTAGTAAATATTGCATTGTGTGCAACTTACGTGGGCGGTACGTGCGTCTATGTGGTATTCGTATCGACCTCGATCAAACAGGTAAGTCTTACACGCTGGTTTCCAACAGTTATTATAATAGCAGTCTGTTATATTGTTCAGTCGTGGAAAAAAACAATGGCAGTAGAAAAATGTAAAACGAGTTTCCTTGTGCTCACTTGTCATTCGTGATAGTTAAAGAAGCAATAAGTACATAATACCCTGCTAACAAAGTAAATAATATACTTTGACCAAAGAGTCATTCGATAAAAGATAGCCAGTTGTAGAAGTTCAGACAAATTTAAAACGCAAAAAGACACTGAAATATAATATTCCGCTAAAAATATTAATATGCTTCGATTGTATTTCCTATATACAAACAGCTGAAGTGCTGGTGGAGCATTGATATCAATAAATTATATTTAAAATATGCGACAGTTCAATCGAGTGTTGAAATAGCGTGTCGGTGCTCGAAAGATACCGATAATTTGAATATCAGTTCGATAACGTTATTTCAGCATTGAAACACTCGTTATCCACAATTTTAACTAACGAATGGAAAGTTCGCAACCGAACAATTTTATCTATCTACATAAATTTGCCGCTGCGATCAATAGGATCTTCCTTTTTACTACTCCTCCTTGACAAATTAATAAACGTGAAATTGTTCGTTCTTTTAATGAAAAATGTTCATATTGGAGGATTTATTTATTAGCTTTGGCTATTATCATTTTGTCGTTTATTTCCCTAATTTGGAGAAATTTAAAATGATTTATCATGTTGGTATCGGCTATTGGCAACATATACTATAAATAATTGGTTGTATCGTAAAATAGTGTTATATTAATACGTTTCGTGCTGATCTTGCGAGAATATCTTTCCCACGTTACCATTTTCGCATTGATATATTAATATTATAGCAACTTTTTTTGCAATGTAATTTTACATTAAAATATAGGCATTTGTTTGTAAGAAAGGCGATACTAGCAGTTGAATACTAACATGAAAAATTTTTTCGTGAATGCTGAGTTTCTGTTCTTAAGATTCGATATATCTGAAAATTATACATGTATAGACATTATGAATTCCCTGTAAAAAGTATGAAATGCGACTTATCACGTTTTTTCCTTATAATTTTCATATAGTTGATAGATATTTATTAAAAGTTTTCCATTCTATTTCCACATGTTCTGTGAGTCACTTCATCAGTTACATTTATGAGCCATTCACGTGGAAGTTTACTTAAATATCCAGACAGCTAGTCATATTTCATTATTCATTGCCTAATAATTATTCATTGTGCCGTTTGTGAATATCTATATACAAAAGCAATTCAAATTTTTGGTTTCAAAATATAATAGCAAAGATATTGCTATAATATATTGCTATAATGGTTACTAAACATTACATTTTAGAATTAGAATTAATAAACATTATTTTTAACAATATAACATAGTAAGTACGATATTATGATTTAGTTATATATCAAATTAATAATCTACTATTCTCTCTCTATGTTTACTGTTCTATAATCTACAAACGAATAGAATCTGTAAATAATATTCATCTTCTTAACTACATCAAGATGTAGATTGTAAAACCACTCTAATCTGCGATCGTCTCAGTTCCTTTGTCCTCGTTCATCGTCGCACGTGCATCTTTCTCCTTTTTTCCTTGATCACAATTGAAAATCTGTGCCAACGCGTAGCCTCCAGACTTGTTCTGACTCGTTTAACCTGCAGGGTCCACCTTGTTTGCTTGTCCGTGAACAAAAATTACAGTCTGAATGGATTGTAACTAACTAATCGGATGATTCAACGCTAAATAAGACAAGACGTCCCATCAATTCTGTTGTATCTGCAATGTTTCATTTCTTTTTAGTTCAAACATCGTGATTTACTTGTAAAATATGAAATAAAAAACGAAAAGATTAATTACGAAAGCTCCATACGACCGTATCAAATAATGACAATAGTTTATGTGAGTTAAATATTTTCCCTCAAACGACATGTAAATTTTTTATGGTAAAATTTGGACGAACAGCGAATTTTGAATAAAAAATTTCTAGGATACAATTATCATAAAACTCAGTTTCTATTGAATTTTCGTATTTTCTAAATTTTATTACTTTTATAAGCTTTACATACATTTTAATTTAAATTTTCTATTTTAAATCATTTTAATTTTTATGAATGAATTTATTAAGATTTTACTGCCTGACAAAATAGATGCTTCCTAGGAAAAATAAGTATTCTGAGCTCCAAGAGTTTCGATACCTCACGAGGTTTCAAATTCGATTTTGACGAATTTGAAAATTCAATTTAAAATGAATCGTTTCTAATGTTTGCTCTTTGTAATAAAAGTTCTCTTACGAAATTATTGGTGATTTTGTTTTAGGTTGTGGACCACCACACCGGCATGGACATACCTCTTCGCATGTACATGCTCACGTTGATTCCTGCGGTGTTGCTGCTGGGACAAATTCGAAATTTGAAATATTTGGTACCATTCTCCATTCTGGCCAATCTTTCCATGATGGTCGGTTTTGCGATAACTCTGTACTACATCTTCAATGGAATTGAACCATCAAAGGACGTAAAGTTGATAGCGTCGGTCGAACACTTGCCTGTGTTCTTTGCTACTGTGTTATTCGCCATCGAGGGCATCGGCGTTGTAAGTTTGAAACGATAACTAAACTCTACTTGTTTGTTAAAAAAGTCATAGCTGTAAATTATAGCATAAATATGAGACAGTATCGTTCGGAAAAATAAGTCTTTTCTTATTATTATTATGTACAAAGGTTTTATGAATTAATTTCTAATTATACAAAATTTTAAAGATCCCATAGTTTAAACATTGTTATATAATGAATAAAATATTTCAGAAATCATTTTTGCACGTTCTGCAACATTCTGGATATAATAATGTTATTCTTATATGATACATGCTCCTTTTGCTTTTAATACAGTTCAGAAATCTTAATACAGATTCGAAGTCCAGGACATTTAATTAAAATATGCAGGAAAATTTTTTATCGTGATAAGTTAATTGAGATTGAAAGCCTTCAAATTTATTCACTTCATTTATAGTGGTATGAATTTTATAAATATAGAATTTTACAGATTTCGTAATAGTATAATTAAAAAATTAATTTCTTAGGTGATGCCTGTTGAAAATAGCATGCGGAATCCGCAACATTTTCTTGGTTGCCCGAGTGTCCTGAATATAACGATGACTATAGTGGTATCTTTATATGCTATACTGGGTGTATTCGGTTATTTGAAATACGGGGAAGCAGTTGACGCAACTATCACGTTGAACATACCAATAACAGAAATGTAAGATTGCGAATCAAATACTTATTAAATTGCTTGTAATTGAATTCAAAGAGTAGATGGTTTATTGTGTATACTATATATGTATATGAAACATTACTATTTGTTATTTATCTTCAATTCAATAAAGATTTACGAATTAAAGTAAAATATTTAATTCTTAATAAAATAATCACGATTTTTTAAATTCAATTTAAAATTCACTTAATTAAATTTCTAAATAAATTTCAATTTATAAATGATTTATAACTGTTGCATGAAACATACGTAGTTATCCAAGAATTTATGATTGTATTCATGGAGTTTAAAATTACACATATGGATAGCTTTCGAGGTATCTACAAATCGCAGGATTTTTCATAGAGGATACCTTATCATAGTTTTATACACAATATTTAAATGTTCTTAAATGCTCTTAAATGGAGATAAAATTTGTATAAGCCAATATATTGTTTTACAGCCCAGGACAGATGGTGAAACTACTTATCGCTCTAGCGGTTTTGTTTAGCTACGGATTGCAGTTTACCGTGCCAATCGATATAATATGGGGATTAATGAAAGAGAAATTCAGTCATAAATATGAAGGAATATCTGAAACAGCGCTAAGAATGTTCATAGCTTTGTTTACAAGTAAGTTGCTTTAATTTCCAAACAATTATAATCTGAGAAAACTTGAACTAATTTCCTACAAAATGACTGAGGAAGATGACGGAAACGATAATAAATTCTAAGGCCAATTGTTAAGAAAGAATATTTGTAACATTACTTTCCTCTACTTTTCAATTTATTACGATACATATGTACAAGATTTTTTACTAGTTATATAGTTACAAGAAGATTATTCTTTCTTCTCTTACTTACTTTCTTCTTTTACTCGTAGAACATGTCGACACTGTTTGACAGGAAGAACCTAAGACGCAATTAAATCACAAATTGCTGTCATTTGCCATGTGGTTTTTTTTTCGCAACAAATTGCTCTTATTAAGCAAAGGATTAACGTTTTGATATTCCCGAGATAACAAGCTGTGATTACCCTTCTGGTTATTACCGGTTTACGCCACTGAGTGTGTACCAGACATGTGTGTTATTTTTCTAAGGAAGTAAGAGAGGAACGTGAATTGCAATAGAAAGACGTAGACCGGGTTAGGGGAATACTTGTTGGCTTCGTAACCGCATGACTCACTGTTAACCGTTCAATGACTCGTTCGCATTTAATTCATTGAGGATTTACCACTTTGATATTCACGTCCTTGTTGTTTACGTTGTTGATGTTTCGACTTTTCGACGCGATAACTCTGTCTCTTTATAATGCAAGCTGTGATTTCCCTCGGCTGTGATGTTACTTAATAAGCTTGTCAAACAACTGAATTTAAATACACTAGTTCACTGATTTATACGTAGTATTCGCTACACGCAACTTTCTCGCAGCTTTTTTAAATTCCGATATATCCCAATTTTTTCATAACACTTTATAATATATTATCTAAAATCTTCTCTATATTCGATATTTAAATTGAATACATAGAATTTTCACACATATTAATTTGAATTTTTTAACGAATCATTAAATTTTTGTATTTTTGTTAGCTAATTTTTCTGCGATGACTATCATGTAAGAATTGCAAAATATAGAATGTTGTCTCCCTTCATAAATTTTTGTTTATAGAATTTTATTTAATAATTTCTTTTTCTTTCAGTTGCTGTGGCATGTCTGGTTCCAAAACTCGAACCCTTTATTTCCCTAGTCGGTTCAATATTTTTCTCCATCCTTGGTGTCACAATCCCAGCAATCGTGGAAACAGTTTCGTGCTGGGATGGTCACTTGGGTAAGTATAACTGGAGACTTTGGAAGAACAGTGTACTTTTAATATTTTCTCTCTTAGCGCTAGTATTCGGTTCATGGATTTCCATCACAGATATAATCAAATTGTATCGATAAAGTAATGACTTAAATCTATTTATAATTGCGTATACAAAAAGGACTTAATGTAAAATTAACACGTTCACTATGTACGTCTCGTATCCGAGTCAACATATATACCCCCGTTCATAAGTATCAGAATACTGCTCGTTTCGTACGAAAATTAATATTTCATCTAGATTATCGAAAAAACGATTACTTCATCTTTTTCAAATTCAAAGAACCGATTTTGTATTCACGCAAGATAATGATCCAAGACACATAATGGGGTTGACAAAAATTTAGAATCTTAATGACTAAACTAACTAAAAGCTCATTGGAAAATATTGAAATGAAATCATTATAAGTAGGAAACTCTGGCTAAAATTTGATTTTAAGAACTATTTTAAGAACTTATTTTAAGAATATATAGTATTCATAGAATCAGATAACATTGAATGTAACAGAAAAGATGATGACACGAAAGAAATTTTTGAGATAATTGTCGAGGATATTATTTTAATGTTTCACACACGAGTTCCTTACGGTGTAAGATTTTTAATGAGATAGTAATTCTTAACAATTCTAATAATTTCTTCATAATTATTTAACTTCTAGTTTTTCGTTAATGTTCTAATACTTATGAACTGTGATATAGTCTTACGATATACAATGTATGTGATACTTACTTATCAGACGTAGAATACAAATTGAAGATCGCGAAATTTGTAAAAGAAACTTTTATAATAGTTTATGTAAAAAACGTGTATGTATAAGTGTATACGATATAAAAACCGATTTTGTACGAAAATTATTTGTTAGCATAGATTATTAATAATAGAAATTCGATGAGAAGCGAATGTATTGAAATTATTAAGACTAGATCTTTTTTAAAACGCTATCGAATATCTGTACAGTCATCGTGACATATTAACTATCATTATTTATCATTAACGTAATTCACATTCCCATGAAGTATTTATTTTTAAGACTATTCGTGTACATTGTGTATTTATCTCTGCGTTATACTTAAGCATTTTTGTAATTTACGGATTTCTTGTAATTCAAAGAATGTTGTAAAATCGTGAAGTATTATAATTAATTTGGTGATTATAAGAGTAGATCGTAATGGAAGAAAAATCGAGAAAGCGTATCTAATTTTAAAAAGGATAAATAGATAGGTGTATTATATTTATTGTAAATATTCAAACTAGGATACAATATTTTTTAAACTATGTAGTATGCTTTGATATAAGTTTAGCAATAAAATAGATTAGCGTTCGTGGACTTATTGTTAATGTAGTAGTGGTCGCATTTTAAAGTTGTAGTAAATTTCTAAAAAAGAAGGTAATATACTGTTATTTATTTACTTGTATCAACGAAAAAGTAATTTTCTTGCCTATGTGTATAAATTTTAATAAATAATCTAATATTTTTAGTTTAAGCGAACGGATACGACTGTTACTACATTAAATTTGTAAGAGTAAATAGTATGCAACATCGTAAATTGTAAATTTATCACTGTACAAAACATTAAATCTATATGCATTTTTTAGAAATAACCAATCATTTTTAAGCACTCTTAAGCTGTAACTATCTTCGTTAGCATCGTGTCTACTGTTCAAAAACATCCGAACACTTGTTCAACATTGACAACACATATTTTAATCATAAAATTCCGGATAAATCAAACTGTAATGATTTTATTTTGTATAATCGACATGGCTGTGTATAATAGAATATGATGATGCGATTAAATTTGCTTGTAAATGGTAATACACAATAACAAAGCTAACATTTGTAATTGTCAAACCTTTTAGAATTATTTTATTACTTGAAAAACTTTCTATTTTCAAATCAATTTCTGACTTATAAGTCGGAGTAACATGATTTTTCTAACTTGATAAAAAGCCTTTGGATGTTACAAATAATGATTACATACTAAACATGTAGTAAATAACCAAATGAACGTAGTATTGCTACGTTTGTTAATGGTTAAGCCGTAAAAAGAACTAAACTAAATGAAACTAAATTTAAACTTTAAAATTTAAATTTAATAAAATTAAACTAAACTGAACTAAACTAAATTTTCAGAATACTTATAAATTGTAGTGTACATTTATTGAAATGCCTCAAATGCTTGTGCACGTGAGGGTCTATTGGATTCTGAATTTGATGATATTAGTAACGACTCTGCAAATGTTGGTTGTGTTTTGCGTTTTGTACAATTACAATATATTACAGCGACGAAAGTCAAATAAATTCCAATCATCAAAGGAATTATGTTCATATATCGAAAAATTTTTATTAGACGAAGCGTTTGATATGTGAATCCTATAATCGCCAACGTTGGCGTGTTTCCCTGTAAAATATTTGTTAGACAATTAGTCTATCGATATCTGAGAAAAATTGTGATTATATTTTGTACATTTTGATGTGATCTGTATCATGATGTAATGAAAGATTGTATTCATAAATTAACATCTGTTTGTAAAAATGTATAACGTTATTCAATTTCTTTGTCAGAATTTCCCAATGACAACGAAAGATCAGACTTTCTTAAGAATGAAAAGTGAATAAAATATATTGAATCAAATCAACTTCGTTGCTTTGAAATTAAATTCCCTGCCTACTGACGGATAAATGTTAATTCAATATTATTCTATTGCACAATATAATGATTGAACAAGTATCAATCACAACTATGAATCCGTTCAGGAGAATTATTTTTTTGGCCTCTAAGATTCCCGAATATTATTCCATTATATTTTTACTCTTGTTTATTATACTTCTATTTTTAAAGAAAACGAACAAATACATACATAACATAATAAACTCAGTTTTTAGTAAAGTTATTTTCTTATTATCATTCGTGAAATACTCTGGTGCCAACTTTGATCACATCACATGTCTTGAGAATTGAACCGTATAATTTTAATCAATTGCATTTCGTAAGTGAAATCATATGTTTAGTAAACAAGATGAAATGATAGGAACTGTCTTGAAGGATCTTACATTTTCGCACCACATAAGCGGAAAATATCCCTCGCTGACATTTGAAAGCAATTCGACCGACTGTTTTTCCAAATATAAATTTATTTGTGTCCTTTTCTGTCCAGAAAGAGGCGTTCCAGTATATGGTTCGATAATGATGTAAGTTTCATGCAGGTTTTCATCAGGGTTTAAACCACGTGCGTACTTTAACAGCTGTGGGTCACCGTGTAAAAAGTGTGGCTCTGATAAGATTACCGGCAGTTTCTGTAATAATATTAAATCTTGAATTAAGGGAAGATATTTTTATTTTGTTATAATGTTACCTGACATTCCGAGACATCGATTAAGCCTTGTGGTAAACATTTTGGTATTTTATTTTCTAATAAACAATAGCACTGCGATGTGTTTAAAAACCATGTCCTTTCCTTCATGGCGAATCGTGAGCCGATTAAACCTCGTATCGAAACTTCATCTTTATAATCCGTTTCGATAGTTCTACACATATATCTTGATAACTGATACGATATATTAACTTAAATAAAGTTATTTTTATTTAACATTTTGCCAGTATAATAAAGTAACAACAAATTTCAAGATAAACGATTTAAATAATAATTATTTCTTTATTCTCAAGATTTCTTTCTTCCTGATATCAGATACAAAAAATACATGGTTTAAACATTTTGTAAAAAATAATATTTCGTATTACATGAAAATGTACATAAAATTTTTAGTAATACTTTAAAAAGTAATGTCGTACCTGCATAAATCTGGTGTAAACGTTGAAACATAAGGCAATGGTTTTACTAATGGTGCCCAAATGATTGAGTCAGTTCCTCTTACTGTATTACAATCTTCAGAGTTCCACATTGTTTGTATTCTTTTTCCCATATAAGATGTAATATCTCCTAACCTCGTTATATCATTAACACCTCTGTTAACAGAAAATGGCCCACGAAAAGTAGCGTTCATCTACCAATTGGGAAAATTAGTATTATTTATATACGCATTTACTTAAGTATTATTATGAATATTTTTCGAACACCTTAGAAACATGAAACATTTTGTTAGCTGGCACGAAAATATCTGAAAAATTCCTGCATTGTTTGACATTATTGTCTAAATTTGAAAATAGAAAACGTTGGAAACTTATTGTTAAAATATGTTAAGAATTTTTAATAACAATTTTTATGACAAAGTATTAAAAATACAAAAATATGTTGCATGTTTTGTTTTACAAACAATTTTTACCCTCTGAAAGATACTGAGTAGATAAACATCTTGCTTGTCGGTTTCTCTCAACACAACTGGTGGACTACTGCTTAATGTTTTGCATATCAGATCCAATTCAGGGAATTTTTTTAAATTGCACGAAACTTTAATTCCATTGAAAAGCAGATCGTTAGGATTAGCTTTTAGAAAAATGGTACTACGGTTTGGAAATAGTTTCGGTATGTTATTACCATATTTTTTCATAAATTCAGGAGGTAAGCCAGAGAGCTATACAAACATAATTAATTAAAATTATACATACCGTTTACAGTTAAGGGTAATTAAATAATTAAGTATGCGGAAGGATAAAGGGTTTAAATAAATCGTATGGACAATATTTTACATATTAGATTACTATAGATATTCTGTGTTGATATAATAATATTAAACTAGTGAATAATTACGTAATCGATCATTGTCGAACTAAGAAGTTATTTTTTAAATTAACAGAGAAGATGTCTAAAAAACGAGTTATAGAACTTTCATCTTCATGTAATTGCAATTATACTTGCCATCGATATGGTACCAATGTATGCAGGATTTAATATAGTGAGTTTGTCATGTTTAGATAATTTCACACTCAAGTCTTTGTTAAAACTGTACGTAGATCTTGTTTTATATATAATTTCATCCATCGCATCGTCCACGTCTATAATTTCTTTCTCGAGTATTTCACTAAATGTATTATAATATACACGTTAAAAGACGAATTAACAAGGATTGATAAATGTTTACAAACTTATTAAGTCCAAGTATTTACGGTATATATGTATTCAAATAATTAACTAAAATTCAACGATAAGCACATTTTTTAAAATATTACGTGTCTAAAATATTCCAAGATATAATACCTTTACGATACTATAATGTTTCTTAATTACATACACTAACTAGCAAACATAAATTAGAAATATATGGCATGATAAAATAACGTATTCGAAACAATATGTTAAAAATAATACAATTGCATTGCTAGATAAATATAAATTTCATTAAAATTTAATACACGAGACGTACAACGTAAGTACTTTCGTTCAATTTAATCTCTTACTCGTAAGTAAATGGACCAATTTCATTGAAATATGGATAACTTCCACTCATCACTTCATCGGGATTGGTAACATTGAAGAAATAACACGTAAAAGTTAAATGTATAGGTGACATCCATACTTTGTATACTTCTGAACCTTCACGCAGTGGTAAAACCTGTAAATTGTTATTTTACAGGAGTAAATTCTGTGAAACTTATACACATTATACACATTTTTAATTTGAGCGAATTATATCATATCTTAAGAGAGTAATGTTTGAACTTTTATTATACTGAATTCAAATGTATCATCGTTTTAAAAGGATGATTGAAAGGTAATTTTATTATAATTTGCAACTTTTCCAACGGTGCTCATACTATTCAATTTTCATTAAAACAAAGAACCATTTTTTGTAAAATACGAAAATTTATTTTACATAGTAAATTCAGTCTCCAAAAAAAAAAAAAAAAAAAAGAAAAATAACATTATCTCGAAAGAAACATTATACAAAAATTTAAATATCTACATTGAGATTAAGATATTGATATAATGTATGGTTTCATAACAAAGAAAAAGTTAATATTCTAATATCATGAATATAAATATTTCAATTAATATAACAGTGTATCTTACCTCGATTATTTTACTAATCAATTTGTTCGAGAATATCTCGGTTTGAGACGCGTATAAACCAAAAATAATCCATATAATTCCACAGACGTAATAACACCGCATTTTACAAAAATTGCTGCGAACTTTTTCTTTAAAATTATCAGTTTGTCTAATATTAGGGCACATAATGCACGTATTTTATTTCTGTATATGATATTCTAATATTTATTTCAGTATTCTCAATGTTGTGCACAAACCAAATCTCTTTACAGAAATTAGTAGGAAAACTCACATATATTCGGTTTTTATACTGAACTTTGCAATGCTTGCAGCTTTCGTTATTAATAAATAATACATTCGTGCTATTATGGAATATGAATTCATGTTATGAACATAAACGATTACATAAATTATTTATATATCATCTACTAAAATCTCAGATCAATATTCTTGTTTCAGATTATTTTATACTTATGATCGATGTTATTTGTACTCATTTTTTAGTAATATTATTTTTACAATTATGTACAAATACTTTTTAAATAGGCATTGTTTAATATGTCTTTATATAAAAAAAGTATTTGTGTAAATAAAAGTATATCAGTAAAAAATAATTGATTACATGAATTAATCATAGTAATATTATGAATCATTTGACAACTTGGAATTTATACATAGAGACAAGATAAACTATATCGTGTGCGTAATTATATATATATAGAAAATATCAAATTACATACAGAACGGTTAATTAGCAGTTCTCAATTCATAGTTAAAAATATTCGGGTGAAAATATCTTTTCTACGATTAGAAACTTTATTTTCTCACATAGCAATTATATTACTATTTTACCTATTTTAATAGAAACATTTGTAAAAGCTATTAAATGATATTTCGCTAAAATAAGTACTGTTTTATTCATTTTTAACTATATTATGTGTATATGTGTATCAGTTTTAGTCCAAGCAATTACGTCTCATTCAATGAATTAAAGACTTTCTAATAGTAACTTACTACAATATCATTGAACCATTATAGTAGATTTAATTTTGTATTAAATACCAAATAAAAATGTATAATATTAAGTTGTAAATATTTTTTCTGCATTTCAGAGTACTCTCTATAGAATTACTCCATAATTCTCAGTCATTATATATAATTTGTAACAAAAATATAAAATAAACAATCGCATTTTTAAATTTTTTAAATTTTAGTCAAATAATTTATTTAAAAACTTTTGCTGCTCTCGTTGCTGTATTTATCTGTTTTACCATCATACGCAACCCTTTGTTGTTACCTCCTCCACCCACCAGATGGTTAAGCGTCGCGCAATGTGGGGTCTGGCATTCTGCACGCTGAACAACAGTGAAACGAGAAGAAAGAAATGGTGGCGTTACTTTAATTTTGTTAGAAACTTCTAGTTTTTTAATATTTAAAAATTTAAGCAACTTTCATTTCTTGATACGTTCACAAATAATAATTCTGTGCCACTTTCTCGCTAACCTTCGTTGTCTCGAAAAAGTGCGTGGAAATACACCTCACAGACATTATAACCTAACAATTGTTCAGCGTTTGTGTTTAATCTTGAATCGTAAGAATGGCAATGAACGAAGATTTCAGTTTCACTGAATTGTGTAGATTATGTTCATTGAAGAGCAATCACCAGCTTCAAATTTTCGACAAGGAAGGCGAACAGAGACAATTACTTTTTAAAATACGTTCCTGCATTCCTGCTGTAGTAAGTCATATTTCTCGTTGTATTTGTAGAATTAGTTAACATTTACTGTCTTTATTGTTAAATTTAACTAATATTTGTCTCTTTGGTAAACATTATGTTACAACATCGTGTTAGGACAAGTGCGTATAGGATATTGGAAATAGGGAACTGTAGAAACCTGCTACAATGTGCTTTATCAGTGTTCTAATTAGAAGTTTATGTCGTAAAAATATTGAATGAAATAGGAAGCAAAAGTGTTCACAAAATAATACGAAATTTCATTGATTATTTTGGAAAGAAGAATCGCAAACTAATTTTTAAGTGGTCTGTCATAATAATTCTGTTTTTTAGTTTACAAATACAAAAATTTTCAACAACTACAACTTAGGCTACGTATCGATTTAATCATTTTACATTTTAACATTTATATTTATTACTCGGTTTTCTTACATATAATAATCAATATAAGTCACTTTTTAAGTTATTGTAATATTTCTTAATTGTAATATTAATTAATACAATTAAGAAGTAAAAGTTGATTATTTACAAAAAAGAGAAATATATAGTAACTCCGAAAACCTTTCAACAATTTAAAATTATTATTTATTTAAAAAATGTTAATTATGACAAGTCATACATGTTAGCTTATATATGCTTAAATTAGGTACTCATACGCTTTATAATATTTTGTCAAAGAAATGGAAATATACTGTTGTAATTTTATTTCCTGAATTTCACTTCAGTTAATATATATATATGTGTATATATATAATATATATATATAATATATATATATGTGTATATATATAATATATATATATAATATATATATGTGTATATATTTATTTATTTACATTTATATTTATATTTTTGTAACAAAATATTATAAAGCGTATAGATATCTAATTCAAACATATATAACCTAAAATGTTTATATATATATATTGGAAGTTATATTTTCTAAAAACAAAATATTCAACCAATAATATTATTACAGATAACGAAAGAGGACGCATTGCCCAAAAATATTTGTCAAAGATGTGTATACAAATTGGATATGTTTTACGAGTTTCGGGTGAGCTGCATGACGACCGATACAGTGTTAAAAAATTACGCGGACAGTTTGAAGCACCTCGCTGCATCGGTAAACCAGGTAAGTCTAAATATTTAAATTAATTTATAATTCATTTAATTAACAATTAATAATTTAAGTAATTCGTGAATGTAAAGCGACAAATAAAATTTCTCTCGTTATGTAATGTGAGAAAAGCATGAACGAACTTTAATTCTAATTTTGTTGAAATAATTTTAATTTTACATAAATCAGATTATTTAATATATGCATAAACGAGTTAAGCTAAACATGGGTGTTAATTCTTTACTTACGAAATTTTTATTTTGATTTATAATGTTAGAAGCTAAGTAAATATAAATTTAGAATATAATATTTATTATGGAAATATTATAAACATATTTAGAAATATGCAGCATAATTATTTAAATCTTTATATAATAATTTAGATATTTTATAAAATGAATAATAAATATAAGGTTTTTATATTACGTAGAAAATGAATAGATAATAATCTATGTATGCTTTTATTTGTTTTACTGACAAAGGTTCAACAGGAATCTAAATTTATTTTATACATAAATTTATGGATGCATATAATAGTGCATGGCTCAAAAATGTTCTCAAAAATTAATTTCTCCAAAAACAAACATTCACCAATTTCTTAAAAGTTATAAATTAAAACACATGTTACTGTGTTATAATACGTTTCTTCAATATCTTTAATACCGAAACAATATTTATACATTCCATTATTATTTTCACATCATTCAACGACCAATGCTTATTATTATCTACGACATTAAACTATATAGTTAGAAATAACAGATTAAATTATATGTATAATATGACCCTTTTTTAATCTATAAAGAGAAAAATGTATATTCTGCTCGCATGAATGGAACGTCTGTATATTCACTTAAACACAAGAAGTCTGGTTAAAAGTATATTTATAACGTTACCACTAAATATAGCAACAAACGAGCAACTCGTAGGAATACTTGTTTATGGGGCACCAGTTTATTTGCTCTTAATTGATTTCATGAGACACATCAGGCGCGTTTAATATCCTCGCGAGAGCACGTGGTTTACGACTGGGAGCAAGTGCCTTACAAATGGAGGAGACAGCGCGCTTAATAAAGGTAGATTAAAGGTCTGACATAAAGCTCACGGTATCTCGTGGAGGCAACGAGTAAGAGAAAAGAGGGAGAGAGAGCAAGAATTTTTTCCAGGGCAACATTGGAAAATTTATCGTTGTACGAGCCGGACACGAATAGCCAGAAGGAATCAGGCTATCCCCGTACGATGGGGGTCGTACGTATTCTAGGAAGTACCAGAGACTCTTTACAAGCTCGTAAACTCGGGTGGCAATTTCCGACATGACGCGTTAAAGTGACTTTATGCGTCGAATGGGTGGCCGACACGAGTTCCACATTTCGAGCGGCGTAAAAAGCCCTTTACGCGACACGCGCTCGCGTTCTACCACCTCTGCCCAGTGTTGTCTCTCCGTTCCACCTTCTTTCGTGCCGATTTCGCCTCTGTACTATGCTCGATAAGCGTACGAACGCGCGCGCGAGAAGAGACCACAGCAGATGAAGAGGGTGAGAGAGGGCCATGCGAAACCGTGCAACCGACTAAAAGGAAGGAGAGGGAACGAGGGGCGTCGCTGATCGGTAGCTCGAGGTCCTTGATTCTCTCTCTGTTCCTCCTTCGCACCCCTTGCTTACCGAACGAAGCATGATCCCAATAATTCCACCCTCACACACGCGACTCCTCGTGCAGAGAATCCAGCTGGAGGGGATAATATACAGATAAGCAGACACGGATGAACAGATAGGGCAAAAGAGAGACAGATCACGCGACCAGTCGGGATAGAGGGTTTGTAAAAGGCACGCATGTGTGTGCCTGTATGTGTATACGTGTGTGCAACCGTCGCGGCGCTATTGATCGACTCTCCATGGCTAGGCTGCGTCGCGCACAGAAAGCGAAAGTCAGTTCTCCTTTTCTTCGACGTCTCGCCTAGTTCCTTCTTTCTCACTCTTTTCCGTTCACGGGTACAACGTCTCCGTTCCCTTCTCTCCTTTACCTTCGTCTTCTTTTCTACCCTTCCCCTGTCCTTCTTTCACCAGCTCCCCTCTGTCTCTATTCCACTACGCGTCTCGTCGCTCCCCAATCCAAGATTGTTCGATCCCCTTCCCTTGCTAGTTGGCCCGTTGGATCTCCTTGTCCCGGGCACAGGTGCAACGAGGAGCAGACCTGTACACCTCTGAAAACCTGTTTCGAGGTCTGGAATACCCCGTCGTAAACGGCCGACGAAGTCTCGTTACCCGGTTGATCGTTGATGCGGTCAACCGAGGAGAGCTAGGGAGCAAAGAAAGCAGAGGAAGCGAACGGTACTTGGATACTACTAGGTGGCTGCTCGCGTTTATGTATCGTGTTTAGTTTCGCCTAATCGCGCATATATGCCATCCAATGATACGTCAGTCCTTCTAGTCTCTCTCTGTCTCCTTATCTGTCTGTTTCTATTTGACTCTGTCCTCTCCTACTCTCTTTCAGTCGCTCGCTTAGTCAATGTCAGTGTCAAGGTCAGCGGGCCGACGCACTGCAGAGCGCCGCCGCCGACGCCGCCGTCGACTGGTGCTACGCTACTCTCTTCCGTCATTGTGTGTATCCGGCAAGCGAGTGACTCGGTAGTCTGTGTATACGACACAAGGTATACACGAAGGTCTCTTCGCGCGCATACTTGCCTCTCTAGGGCGTCCCTGCCTTTCTCTTTCTCTTTCTCTTTCCCTTCTTTCTTTCTCTCGTTCTCGCTCTCCGAATCTCCCCTTCTTTTTCGCTCTGTTTCTTTCTCTCTCTTTGTCTCTCTCTCTTGCGCGTGTTCTCGTCGTCGCGCCAGCCACGATGCATTCCGCGGGGATCTCCACTCGATATCGTTGCACCGCGCCGTCTCGTCCGCATATCGCTTCTCCCGTACCTATTCTTCTTTCCCTTCTACCGGTTCAGTATCGCTCGGTGCTTGTTCCCGCACCTAGTCGCGCCAATTTCGCTTGCTCACCGGGACGCGCTTAGTCTCACCGATCGAATAGAACCGTTTATACCAAGTTCGCGCATACTTGGCTCCATAACCCGAGTGTCGCCGTTCCATTTCCCTCCGTCTCTTCCTCCTCGTTTTGTCTTTGTCCGATCGGTGCACCCTGTGTGGTCTTGCTCTCCACAGCACATCGCCACGGTGCATTCCGTGGAGACCTCCACTCGATATCGTTACGCCGCGCTGCATCCGTGTGTCACCGGCTATCTCATCTCTCCCTTTCTCTCCCCCCCCCTCTCTCACACACACATACAAACATACACATTCTGTCCCTCTTTCTCTCCGGTTTTTTCTTTAGTCGTCTTCGTTTCCCTCGTTCCCTCTGAATATAGCTCGTTCTTTCTCCAGTCGACTGGTCGTTGCTCTCTTTCCTTCTTACCCTCTGTTCTCCTTCCCTCCCTCTCTCTCGCTAGAGGGCTATCCCCTCTGCTTCGACCAGACGTTTTTTCGTCTCTTTGTCCTTGCATCCTCCCGCGCCGGGAATCGGCGGCTAGCTCCGCGGGACACACTCTGGTTGCCCCGTAAAACGCGAGATTCTTTCGTGGCGTCGCGAAAAGAAGGAACGCGCGTGGTCATAGAGTTTCCGTTGTTCTTTTTATCGTCATTGTCGCGTTAAAAATTCTTTGTTATCGGAGTCTAAGGCTAACGTGTTCTGGTCTCTACCAGCCACCTCCGGTCTGGACGACGAGCCTCGTGGTCGCTCAATTTTTTTCACCCAGTTCGGAAACTCCCAGCAGAACGGGCGGCATGACGACGCGTGATGGACACTGATGTGATGTGCCGTTGAGTTGCTCGCCTTGTGACGGTGTCAGTGATATCTTTCCTCGAGGACATCCGACCCAGTGAGTCGATTGGGACCGTGCGGTTTTCCTCGACCTCTGCAGGGGAACAAAGTGTGTGTAGGTACGTGAGCCGGGAGATCGGCCCGATAGCGTTTGCTCGTCTTTTGTGGGAACCTTCGTGTCTGCCTTTCTGTAAGCTAACTTCTTTCTCCGTCTCTCTTTTTCTTTCTTTCTTTCCCTTCTTTCGTCTTCCCGGTCGTTCTTCCCTCACTCTCGTTTCCTGTCTCTCTCGTTTCGGTCATCGTTCTTTCCCGGAGGACCTTGACGGAGCAGGCTACGCGAACAGATCTTTTCGGTTCCTTCGAAAGTCCCTGTCTTTTATGTATTCGATGTCGTTTCTGGGGGATACAGGCTTCTGTGATGCTTCTCGGCGATACGACCATTCTCTCCAGCTTGTTCCGATACCTTCGTGTCCCGAACCAACGTCACGTGGACGAAATTTTGATTTCTCGGCAGCTTTTTTTTATAGTATATTAGAGTTTTCCCCGGTTTTTATCCAATTTCTTAATCATCAGCAATTTATACTAAATATTCAATGTTTTTGTATTCCTACGAGTGGCTTTTAGAGATTATTGTACGATTTTCACTTTTTAATCAGCTTGTTGAATATCTACGACTTTTCCTTAGAATTCCTTTTACAAAATGTTTCAATTTTTGGATCAAGATCGATCTCAATAATTATTTCGGATAATTTTTGAACATTTTTATGTAATTTGAATTTTCTTATCAGTTCGAGGAATATTTTTGAACTTTGTCTGTAAAATTCTCCTTAAAAAATTTTTGCTTTTGAAAAACTTAATGCTTCGTTATTAGGAGAATTTCATCAATTATCATAAACAATTAGTGTCCTTTTATAGAAAATTGCATGACTAATTTTTCCATCATTTTTTTCTTTTTTTTACTTGAAAAATATTCCTCCGAAGTTTTCATTTCTGGAAAGCGTTAATTACGTTTCACATCAGTTCACAAGGAATCGAATACGTTCCATTTAGCTGAAGAATTATTTGAAACTCAGTTTCTGGTAAATATCGATTATCGTTAATAGATATTTGGCACCGAGTGCGGCTTCGTGCATGCTCCGCTCAGCTCAGTTCCCGTGATTAATCGTTTTCCCATATCGGTTTCGAAGCTGTTACGCTTTTGTGCTCGAATTGATAGAAATGTCGCAAAATGCTGTTCATTCCTACAGATTTCCTTCAATTTTACAATCAAATAAACGCATTGTGTCGATAATTGTATTTTGCAAATATATTTTACTAATACAATGACCATTATGCCAAACATTGTGACAAGTATCAGTTATTGAAAATCGTAATACATTTGTCCATTTTCTCCATTTACGTAGTTTCTCCAGCGTTTATGATGAATTTAACTACAATCTCATTTTTTATGATTTTACATAATCTTATATTTTATTTTAATATTTTGTTTTAATACGAATCGAGTTTATTAACCTAATTAATCTGGTATTTTTATACAACCAAGATATCTCTGGAAGCATGATCCTCATGTTGCTCAACTAAATTGATAATTCTTGATAGTAACATTTCTGAGAAAGTCCAGTTCGAAATTTGAAATAAATCGATCTCTTTGCATCAGTTCTTTTTAATCGCTTTAAGTTTTTAACAAGAAGCTTTATATATCTTATCTTGTAGCTGGTATGATAGTTAATGATCCTTTTATCACGTGGCCACCATAACGGGATCTGCAAGTCGTAGAAATATTTAAAAAATAAAAATTTTATAAATTTAAGAAGTTACTATTGTAGGTTATACTGTTAATTGTTGAAAAAAATAGTTAAATTATATACATATGCCTGTTAAGAGCTACTAATATGTAGAATACCTGATAGTGAACATTTTTCAAATTAACACAAAAGTAAAAATTGCTAAGGTCAGTTAATCTCTTATCATCTACGAATTAACATCTAATGCTCGGTTTCAATGACTAATCAAAGAAAAAATTTGATCGAAACTTAAGAAGGCGCTTATCCTTCTCAAAAACGACTTATGCTGGTATAAAACATAATGCAACAATAAAAAAACAATTAATAGGGCGCTGATAAGGACAAGATGTCTAATGGTAGCCAGCAACAACAGCGATCGGCGTATGTGGAAGCGCATGCTGTGGCTCATGCTGCAGTGCAGCAACACATGGCACAACAAGCTGCCCAAGCGAGGCTTGCTGGCCCTGGTCCACCTGCGACACCTCAGACACCTAATCCAACCTTTACCTTACCCGACGATGGTTTGGGTTATGACGACGGTGTACGCGTACTCCGTTCTATCGGAACATGGTAAGTTTTCTTTTTATGCTAGTGTCAAATTTTACAAGAAATGAGATTGTTATGCTATTCGTTGGAATGATTTTTTTTTATAATAAAAAGCATAGTAATTATTATCTGTCAGAATAGAAATGTTAAAATATTGATTGAAAAATTCGAAATAGGTCTCCAGATTACTCAGCAGCAATGCGTCCTGGTGGTGTAATGCCTCCGTTTCCTGGTACAATGGATCAGCAGTTTGGGAGTAGGGCCCCTACAGTAAATCAGCCATTAAGAACTACAAACAATGTAACATCTCGTCCGGGATTTGCATCAAAGGCCACAAATACAGGTGAACCGGCGACAAAGGCTTTCGCCTGTACCGTTTGTGGCAAAGGTCTTGCTCGTAAAGACAAACTCGTTATTCACATGCGTATTCATACAGGGGAGAAGCCGTATTCCTGCGAAGTTTGTGGTAAGTGTGTCTAAACTGTTGCTTTGCATTGTACGATAATTCATGTATTTGTTTGAGTTTAACTGATGTTACGGCTTTTGCTTCTAGGTAAAGCATTTGCCCGCAGAGATAAACTAGTTATTCACATGAACAAGTTGAGACACAGACCGGGAGTGGCGCCACTTTCTACACCTACAGCTCCGAATTCGGATCAACAGCAGCAACAACAGCAGCAACAGCAACAAGCTCAGCAACAACAGCAACAGGCACAACAACCGCAGCAGCAACAACAATCTCGGCAGGATACTATACACAAGTTGAAAGAAGAACCAGTTAGTTGGGCGTGTGAATTATGCGGTCGAGCATTAGCCACAAGAGAGGAGTGGATGCAGCATGCTCGGTAATTTCTGTTTATATTTACATCTGTAGTAGTAAATATTTAAAATTTTATTCTAAAATAATATTTTCATTTGGAAAGAAGATAAGAGAAATAATATTTATTAATAGAAGATACTTTTATTAAATACAATATTCATTAGCGTATGAGAAATTTCGAAAAATTTTTGTACGCAATTATTATAATAGTTTCAATATAGAAATTCATGGAATATATAAGTAACATAATTATATTATTTAGCAATATTTAATTCTCGATATGTTGGGGAAAATGTTGCAAACAACTGAAAAGAAAATAGAAAGGAAATATTTCTAACTGTTAGTAATGAACATATTTATCTTAAAATACATACATCATTAAAATTTTCAGTAACTTATAAGTTACTAAGAAAAAACAATTTGCAAATTACGATTGAGTTTTAAAGTATTAATATTAGCTTATAATATAATTTATAAATGTACACTTGATTTTGTGGGCATATGATGATACGACAAAAATATTTATCTAACTATTCATTCATTTGATTATAATTTAATAGTAGAAGTATATACGTTTGTCGCTATTATATAGTTACAGAGATACGCATATATGAAAACGATACATAATAATAATAATTGTGAATATAATAAAACCTCTATTAATATCATTCTTTATGACATTGATACTAATTGTTTGATAATTTATTGTTGTGTAATTGAACATCTTCTGTTACAGTTCTCACTTGGAAGCATCGGCTCCGCCACAACATGCAGCACCGTATTTCCCGGGATCTACAGCTCCTCCGCAGGCGTACGCATCTGAGAGGCATTTCTGTCTTATGTGCCGTACAGATTTTACAGATAAGGCTGAATTTATGTTCCACGTACGTTCCCATTTCGAACCTCACGCGCAGCAAACGCCATCTCAGCATTCGAGTGGTAAACAAGGAAGCGATCCTGCAACGGCCGAATTGATCGCGCGTGGACTGGTCGATCCTTCAGGATTATGCAGCTAGAATTATCCTTCCTGTCATTATGCGCCATCAATTCGTGTCTTACCATAGTACAAGTTCTCTACTCCATTTTGACCAGAACTTCTACCTAGAATGTCATGCGTATTGTGATTGTAATGAATATGTACTGATTTATATCGAGAGATACACAGTAGTATATTTCTCTATAAATATTAACAGATACACACAGTTTATCGCTTGTTTCACGCTGCAAAGAAAACTAAATACAGCTTTTAAAAATTGTTGAACGAATTCTTTGAATATCGCATAATTCGTTCGTCCGATAGTTGATTACAAGTTAATAAACATAAAGTGCATTGCTTTCAGGAAATAACAGAGAACAATATTTTTTGCATTGCACATATCACTGCAATTAAAGATCTTGAATTAACATAGGAGTACTACTGTGTATCCCGAATATTATATATAATAAATTGGGACATACGTTATATTCGTCAGGTATTTAGGTATTGACGCGATACTGATTTATATGGTAAGAGATTATACTATTGCGCCAATATTTAAGTATGATTACTTAATAGTATACGTTCCTACATAGCTAGCTTCCCGCTATCTTTAGCCATTAGCAGTATCTGCCATGTAATGTACAGGTTTGTTCTCAATGCTATTATAGTTCTTTTTACACATTTTACGATCAACGACTTGTTTTATATGTTTCACAATATGGAGATTTTATTGTTTCGAAGTAATTCTTTTTCTAATTATATGTTTCGGCGCTTCAAACCGTGACGTATGTTATGTTACGTATGTTATGTTACGTATTAGTTTTGATTAAGAAATTCCTTTTAAATAGAAAGTTTTTGTCTAGTTTAAAGATCATTTATTCGACTATCTGTTAAGATTATTCTAATTATATGATTATTTTTATTCTTTTTTAAATGAAACTCAATGATCTTCCAAAGGCGATATATTATTAGCCACATTATCGATTTATAATACCAAACGTGTAGTTTTTATTGTTGTGTAGCGTAAGTGTTGACACACAAAAATACCGAATACGACAAAACATCCGCAGATGTTTATATTTTATAATCTATTCTAGATCAAGATTTTTTTTACTGTTTGCTTAAAAACTTGTTTATTGTTACGATTATCCTTGGTACCTGAAGTATGAATATGTACTTAACCAGGGAAGGGTTTACATTACATATATGACAGATTTCTGCTTTATTACAGTTAATGAGAACATGAAAGAACAAAAGTGTACTTATAAGTACGTGTACTTATAAGCTTGAGTATCCAATGCCTTTTAATCTTTTAACATTCTTTTATTGCGTTTTATCGATTTCCAATTCAATTTTAATCAAACCTCGTATGCACTTTTTTTATTATTCAATGTAAAAATTAGCAACAATATCGTTTCACAATATTAGTTCGTCGAGTGCCCGCGAGAGACATGCATTGTGAACAAACTGTCTCCTCCAATAACTTCATAGGATTCGCTTCTACAGCGCTTTCTTCCTCTCGTCTTTAGAATAGAACATTATATAGTCAGCGCGAGAACATAATGTTGCTAAAACTGCCGTGCCTCCTGCCTCACGTACGACTCATTTCCGGCTTATTTTCGATCCAAATTACTTCCAGGATAACGGTGCCTAAAATGGTATACTTCAAAAAGAAAGAAAAAGAAAAAAAGCTATACCTACCGTTAGGTATATATTTTGTATAATTCTAACTAGTGCAATATAGTGTTAATCGTATCGACAATAGTTGCGATTGTTACGAAGAAAATGAAGGACAAAGACGAAAAATGAAGACAAAATATGAATGAAAAGACAGAAAAGGAGGTTTTGCGAGTAATTTTGATAGAAAGCGTTCGCTGACATTCGCGCGATAAATATGCATAAACAATAATCGTTTATAGCGGCTTAATTAGTAACGATGTAAAGGAAATGGAGAAAAATAAGACAAAAATGCCGGCCTTTCTTCTAATGCAGTTAACGAGAAACATCTTTTACATAGTTTGTATGAATTTAGAATAGTTGGAACGATGAGCAAGAAAGTTACTCGCTCTATGGTTTACTCTTAACTGGCACGCAAGCGCTGATTTTTATCGTCGTTGAAAATTTGATACAAAGACGAACGATTCGTGTAAGCGGATTTCCACTTTTCCCATGTCCGTCTATTGTGTCTGATGTTACAATGAATCAGTGATAAAAAATCGAAGAATTAAAAGAAGGTGATTAAAGGGATTAAAAGGAGCGATTAAACGGAGTGTAACAACGACTGATATGAAGGTGCAAATATGAAAACTAATTTACGGTCTTGATTTTTACGAACGAAGAGTACCAGGAATCAGCATGACGTAGTTCGAAAAATTATGCCTGCCATTTGCACGCCGTCGATGAAAATGTAAATTTGTAGAGATTGCAATAATATGTCTATCGAGGATCTAACGCAATTCAGCGTTCCTTCTAAAGTTTTTCTTTTTCTTGTTTCGAGGAGAATTGCAAAAAGAAACGTTTATGCGATGTAAAGCGTAATGATTTATAATCGTGGTACTTTGTACGATCGAGAGTGGGATATTATATTTAATAGACGTATAGTGCCTTTTCTCTGGGATTTATCCGATTTTGTTTTGATTATTTGAAATTGAAACGTGTTAAGGAGGCACACTGGCATATGAATTTTTAAATAAGTATAAGTTTAATATAGATAAGATGAGAGTTGTTCTTCTCGTTCTTTTATATTTTTTTTTTTTTTAATTTCCTCTTTTATTACTATTATTTTCTATCTCTTTATGTTGTGAGGAGTGAATGATTGATGCCACTGCCTCTAGCAGCTGTTTCTAGATTACTTTTATACTGTTGATGTCACGCGCAGCTAATCAGAGTCAGTATATTACTGCCATAATCATGAAACAAAATGTATAACCAATATACCTTTATAAATAAAAGACAACTAAAAAAGTAAAACATTGCCTTTCGCATTACTGAAATATATTCGAATGATTTTGAATTAATATTGGAGAAACGTGTAATACATGGCATAGTAGTTTTCCTATCTTGTTTATTTTGTATAGCGTAAGAATTTTAAAAACATTATTCATATTATAAATATTCAACAATATTTTTTTCGTTTCATTAAATTAATTGAGCTTCAGAAATTGATATTTGTTATAAATAAGCTATTTGATAACTAGATTGGGAATGTTTATGTATTTATAGAAAATTTACAAGACGCGCATGGTATACAAACATTTTCGAAGTAAATCACTTATTACGATATTCAGAGAATAAGGCAAATTTCTTATACAAATTGTCTCCATAAAAATACCTACGAGTTTAAATAAAAATTCAGTATACGAGCGACTAATTTCTCTACATTGAAACATACTAAAAGTTTAAAAGCTTATAATTCTATCTATCAACTTATGAATGCAAAAAGAAAAAAATGGATAAAGTGACCAAATGTAACACGGATGCAGGGCATTCAAGTGGCTCGACAAGTATATAACCGGTACTCGCATGCTGCATCCAGTGTGAACTGCACCCGTTTGGCCATAAATTAACTCCGTGATCGACTTTCTTAAAGGACATCGACGTGACACGAAACGTTACGGTATGCGTTTCTTTCGGTCCACTACTAAGGATATCGAGTTCCTGCTTCGATACAGCCGGTTTGCCTTGCCGCACCCGTATTACGAATACTGATAAACGGACGCCCTGTTCAACTACATTTTTATTTTCGTTCCAACTACACGGGAATTATTCGCGAGCCAGCATAATAAGATAATTGTCCCTTTGTCTAAGTTTTCTTTGTCTTTGCCTAACTCTCCTTCCGTTCCGAACTGGGCGTAGTTGACATGACGTGCCAGTTGCATTCGATGACGTATAGATGAGACAGCAGGAGTATGGTGTTTCGGGAGATGACTATTAAGAGACTAATATTGTACAAATTTCATGAGATAAATTTGAACGGTTAGGGTCTAAATATGTTTTTTGGAATAAGTATTTCTAAGTTTTGTTTCCATTTGTACATGTACTTAGGTATGTTCCATTCGAAATGCACACTATTTTATGTGCTTATACTTATTTTGCTTATAAGCTTTCATTTACGTGATACGCAACTATAATATTTCGATTGAATTTTAAATTATTAATTATTGTTTAATAATATTTATCCGATATTTAATTGTCTTAATTGTTCATTTGTTCAACTACTGCCGTCTTTTATTAGAATTTCGCACATATTATTTCAGTATATTTTATTTATTACAATATTTTAATTATAACGAGCTGGAGATAATACCAGAGACGAAAAATATAGTAATACAAGAACAATACAAATAAGACATTATAACGAGGAAATGAGATCATATACATTTTTATTTCAGTTTATTCGATGTAGAAATTAGTTCGATCACTTCTATCCTATCTTAGTCTTCTATTCCAATTACAGAAATAGATATAATACAATATGGTAGGATATGAAGGATAATTGAAATTATTGTAACTTACTGAAACCTGTTTCAAGAGGCGATGCCTTACACGTTCAACCTATATTTACAATAAGGTATGAATCACGCCTAAAAGATCACGTATCCTCCCTCATGGATCGTGGGATCCCTCATAGATCGTTGCAATAGCATGGGATACGTCAAAGGTTGTTCAATGAAAGTAACGTGACCCCAAAGTGCGCGGGATAGTGCTCGCATTTGCAAAGGGAATTGCTATGCGAAACGCAGGGCGTCGTCCAATCGAAGCGATTAAGAAAATTCGATTGAATGTAGTTTGTAAAATGCTGAATAGTTTACATGACGCCACTGCTAATTTCACGCGAACCGTCCGATCTGTCGGAAATTCCTATCGACATTTCTTATTTAATGCTTCTCCTTTCTCTCCATTTAAATTCATTCCAACACTTCAGTGAGAAATTTTAATTGGTACTCTTCGCCTTACGCTGCTGAAACGCTACTTAAACTTATCATCTACATTTTTCCCTCTAAGGTATAGAATTTATAATTTCTTCGCTTTTTTAGGAGTTCTTCTAGGAGCCATAATGAAATGACACATCGATACACGAAGCATACTTTCTCCATTTCATGGTACACTTTGCGAATGTTATGAGGAAAATGGAATGCTTCCTTGTAATTGGAAATTTTTATTCTGGCTAATAGAATATTTGCAGATATAAATTATCGAACTAAAAGAAACTTTAAGTGAAAGAAGTCGATAGAACTTTCCAACTAATCTAATCTATTCGATCGCGAATATTTGCCTGACACTATACCCATAATTAGCGATAATGTAAGTGGACGAAGGAATCCTCCCTAATTGGCAAAATAAATATTGTATTCGTTTCCTCAAGAATTTATATAGATTGTATGCAGTGTTTCAGAGGAAGTTCAACTTGTTTCACGCGAGGTACCTTGTAGTAAGATCATGGACAAGGCTCTGGCTACCTACAATCTCCTAATTATAAATGCATGCTCGCGCATTTAATTTATTGTTTGTTAATTTCCGCCTATGATATTTACGGATAGTAGATTTCTTAGAATTTTTCGAAAATTTTTTGATACGCTTGGTTTAATAGATTTTAGATAAGCTATCATTGAAAAACATTATGTTAACTATTAAACTACGATATACAAAATAAAACGTGGAAATTCCTGAAAATGTAGCTCTCTAAATTTAGAATAAATGATATATGAGCAAATTAGCAAATATTCTAAGGTTAGTTCTACTCTAATAAATTACAAAAAGTACACAATATATTACACAATACACAGCGAAAATCTATATTATAATACACAGAAATCTCTTGCGTCATATAATTTCTATAATAGGATTCCAGAGACTTATTCACAAATTAATAGAATTATTCTAATTATTCTTTCCATTTTTCCTTTCCTCTTTAAGTTCAATTTACACGATATTCAATTTTATCCTAATTTATAAGTACATTCTATTTCTGAACCCAGTAAGTTTTAAATATTAACCATACACCTCAAAGAAAATCGACAAAATGATAGATGTATACAAACTAACACATAATAATCAATTAATAAATTCTCTCTCGAGTTTAAAATAGATCGTTAAAAAAGATTTTCCTTAAAATTTTAATATGAACGAATTTCATCAGATGAAAGATCTTTATCTTTCTAAATTTGCCATATAAAATGACAACTTGCGCCTTCTTGTATATTACTCTATTCTTCCATATTATTGGCCAAATTTTACGAGTGACAAATTACAAATTAGAAGTTACTCCCATTCCTAGTTACCTTTTTCTTAACTTTTATTAAAAGTGTAAGAGTAGCCATCTGGAGTCCTATTGAAGTTCAACTTTCCAGGTGGGTAAAACCTTCGAGGTGGTGGCGTCGTTATAGCGTTGTACTGTGGTAATGGTCTAGCCGGAGGTTGATACTGTGGCGGTGGGTTGTAGGAAGGAATGGATTGAATTTCAGGTGGTGGTTGAGGTCTAGGTTGGTATTGTGGTTGAGATTGATACACTGGTTGAGGTGGAAGGTGAGGTTGAGGTTGAGGTTGGGGCTGAGGCGCTGGTTGTGCTTCATAAACTGGTTGACTCTGACGTTGATACGATTGCAAGGATGGGTTGTATCGCGGTGGTTGATAATCGGGTGGGTTGTATTGCGGTAGAGGTACGTACTCTGGCTGAGGTGGAACTTGCGGGGGTGGAACGGGAATGCCGTCGCCTGTAGCCTGTTCAAATAAAAGAGGAAAAGTGAATCGGAAAAATATTTAAATATTAAATAGTAAATATCAAAGTAACGTTTACTATTTACTATTTAATGTCATAAACTAATCATTTCGCTAGTAACGAGGGAGTTTTGCTATATGAGTGTGATATTCAAATAGTTATTAATAAAGTAGATCATCGTGAGAAAAGTTATTCAAATTGTGTACTATTGTTAGAAGATATTTTGTTTTAATTGTGCTTCAATAAATTATCACATCTTTGTAAACAAGTATGTAAGAGTTCCTAAATGTACGGAGGGTAGACGATGAATTGTAGTAGCGGAGTAGTGAATAGATTTACGAAAAATATAGAAAGGTACAATTTTATTATTAATAACTATCAATCAATTAAAAAATTTCTTATACAATATTTGGTTACAAATTTCTATCTTACTAACTTCGAAATTTATGTAAATTTCCATATTACTGTAATAGCTTAGCTCTTGTCAATATTGATATTCTATTTTTCATATGTAATAAAAGGAACATGTGTTAAATCGAAAAAGAACTAGGATTTTCTGCCACATTCTAACGTACCTGAAAGCCATTTTTCCCAGCCGTATATGTCACTGTGCGTCTTTGACCCGTAGGATCGACGTAGGAGTAAGACCCACGGCGATTCCCGTAAACGTCGCTTTCCTCTTTGAATTCCACGCCATCCTCTTGTGAATAAGCGGCGCCAAAAGTTCCATCTCCAGCCAGATATCTTGCATCACTCAAAATTGCTGCCTGTTGAGGTGACTGGTATTGTCTATTCGTCGATTGACACGAGACCAATGCAACCGTATAGCATAGTAACGTCTGGAAATTTAAGTTCATGACTTTAGAAACGACAAAATAAAGAAGAACAAGATATGTAATTATTGTTACAATGAATTATGAAGCTCGATTAATTTGTGAAACTTTGTATTCGATACTTTATTTTATTTTTTAAATTATACTAAATACATTATATTTGCTACATGGTAGCAAGATGTCTAATATCAAATAGTTAGCAATACTTTAAGATAGGAAATAATTATAGAAACTTAAATAATAGTTTTTAAATATTTAATAAAACAAAATGTTCATATGGAAATCATTTAATACAACGTTCTGTAGAACAAATAAGTATCTCCCAAAGAAAATTACCTATTCTTTGTATTTTCTTCGAATTAACGCCCGAAGAGATATAAATGAACTGCTACAAAAGCGGGGCGAGTTAAAAAAGTAAGAACGATGAAACGAGTGGTATTACAAGTACACCACAGATGCGACGAAGAAGTAATGGATTTTGTTGGATTTTGACAATGCGTGGTGAAAAGTTTCGAAGTAAACTTGAAAGCGAGTACTTACGAATATCGCATACATAATGGAGAAATAACGACAACGGGGCGACGAGAAGTACAACAGTGCTCGAAGGACCGTCGAGAGGGGCGTTTTATACGGCAGATTGGATCACGTTGACCTGAAGAGTCCTTGATGGCCGCCCGCGCGCCTCAGCTACAGAATAATGCAGATTGCACTCTGATCTTCTACCACGCCTTTCCACCGCCACTCGGCTTTCCTCTTTCTAACTCACTCTGACATTTCTTGAATCAGCATTTTCACTGTTACACTATAATATTCGATGTGTAATAAATAATTGTGGTTATAGATCGTAGATTTGAGTGAAAATTGAATTGAGAATCTTGTTGTAGAAAAATCGGATGTCCTGTGGATGTCCATTAAAATTATAATTATTTTAAGCTTGAGCGTAGCTTTAAATGCAACAATGTTTAAAAAGCAAAAATTTTGAACACTGCTTCCGTTGTATTGGATAATGTACTTTGGTGAAGGAATCGCTTATTTTCATTGATGTTTAATTTACCATAATCAGTTACTACATTGTATTTTGTCTTTCGTTTTATAAATAAATTTTTGTCCATTTGCAATTTTTATTTGTTTCAATGATAAAATTTTTGTAATGTAACCAATTAGTAATGTAGAATATAAAATTCTAAGAATTTAAAACAGATTTGGAAATGGAAACTGCAAGATCATTAGCCCGGTTGATAAAAGATAGATACACTAATTATCATTGTTCATGTATATTGCTAGGACGACAGTCGTGTGTCCAGAGATGGGATAGGCGTAGACGATAAAAGCACAGGCACTGACGAAATATAAGTAAGCACAGATGTTCTATTGTTTGCGACTGTAGGTAGTGCAGTTCCGATTATACCAGAACTCTTACTTATCGACTTGTATATTATCTTATCAGCAGCAAGTAACTTGTACAAAAGGTTTGCGATTCTGCCGCTTTGTGCTAGTGTCGAAAATACAAAACAATTATAAAATAACATTTTAAATCGAACTTATAATAGAAAATTAATTAACGCGATATACGTACATCGATAGAAATCTTTCATTATATTTATCTAAATAAGAGTCAATAACGTAAGATGGATTATCAAGGAAGTATATATATTTAGATTATACATGAGTTATACGTATACATATATACTGTTACTTATTATATATGTATCTATATTAATTTCAAAACAATAGAAGAAATAAATTGCAACTTTCTTTACTTTCACTATAGCAGAACAAATAGTCAACATATTTCTACTGAATTATAAGTAATCGACTTACATTTCTCACGTTTGCTTTGGAACCTGGATATAATGTTTTATGCATTTCTATAAATCAGAGAATTGAAATATGACAATTGTTTCTTGAGAATATAAAACCTTCTTATTAATGTTAGCATACTCTTACAACATCTCACAAAGTCAGTTTCTTCGTTATAACGAAATAGTAGTCAAACTGGGTTACGAAAACTCGATTTATAAAGAATGTTTATTGCAATTCCGCATTACGATTAACTAATCAGTATTTCACAATCAATCTGAGGTCATTCTATCACTACATTTTGTTCCTAAATTCGACATACGCTTCACAAACGTTTCTCTGGATATAACGAAATGTATTTTTACGATAGCCTTCTATAAATTTCTTGCTTTATATTTATGTTTGTTTGAATATCATAAAGAAAAGATTTCAACGAATTTTGTTCATTATTTATTTGAATATAAAAGACGGAGATATATATAGATATGATTTTAACAAAAGGGGAGAGTTTTAAAAAGAAGCGAAGGAATGAGAGAGAATAGAAGGTAATATACTTTCAATTTTAGAATATCATAATGTATAGTTATTATGTTTTTCAATCTCGTTAGATAATTCGCCATGTTATGTATCTTTCTTAAGATGAAAAGTAGCTCCACTAATTTTCATCTTACAGATCTCGTGTTCGATTACGTTTTTCGTAATAATATTTCATCATTTCATATGCATTTTTACATATACTTTCTATACACGCAAAAGAAAACGATTAGTCGTTTTTCTTGTACAATATGAAATGAAATTAGATCATCACTCAGTGGAATAATTTTTAAATTGAAATTAGTTTTTAGTTCTAAAATTTCAATATTGATTAAAGAAGATTAGATATAGATAGTGGTATTAAAATATATAAAATTATTCTAATTCTGATATTTTAATATTCAACTTTTTAAGAACCGTAGCAGGGAAATAAAATGTTTTTCAATTTTCAACATTCATTTCATGAATTTATAAGAATCTCGGGATCCCCAAATCTAGTATGTAATCGGCAAATTTAGCATAATTGCTGGCGAAACGTTTCGCAAGCATTAACTGAAAACACCTGCATACTCGTGATATTGAAATAATTTTAAATTTATAACGTGAAAAACGAAAGAAAAATTGCTTAGCTCCTTGTACTATTAATTAGCTTTCTTACTATTATATAGCACATAACACAGTATCCTGTTACTTTTTCTGGTATTTATGATCAATTGATTGCCAAGATATTCAATATTGCCACATATCTAGTGTACCTTAAATATATCACGAAAGATAAAGATACTAAACTGTACAATAAAGAAATTTGAATTAAAAAAACACGATTTTTCACATTTCATTTAGAAGATAATACACGAAATATTTACAAATTTATTAAATATATAATAATAATATATATAATATTATTATATTAATATTATATATATATAATAATATTATTATGCTATATATTTAATGTATATAATATATTATGTCATGTGTATATTATATATATAATATTATATATTATAATATAATAATATATTATAACGTTATTATATTAAACTAATATATATAATAATAATAATATATATAATATTATAAATCGTTAAATATGTTTACAGAAACCATTCCTTCTTTGTCCTATGAGCATTCGCTTCTAAGGAAGCGCGTGTTTAATGCAGTGTCCAAACGAGCCACTTTCCATTTCCTTATAGGCAATCTTTAAGAGCATTTACCTCGCATCAAACAAAAAGGAGACAAAGAGAGAAACTACAGGAACAAATTATCCTCCCAGAAGTTATCTATTTTGTATACATATTTGTTAATTTATAAAACTGTTGCAACGTGTGATCGATATCATTTTTATTCTATCGTTAATTCTATCGTTTCGCTACGAGCCAATGCCAACGTTTCACAGTAATAACTTCTGATTTCTGCAATTATCAGAATTAACGTTCCTTCGGTTGCCGCGTCATTACTCTCCTTTCTTTCATTTCCATATTACTATACATCTTGGTGAGTCAGCCAGTCAACTTTTACAACATCATCGAATGAGATTTTGTTCGATTTGATCGACGCAATTATACGAAGCGTGATGCTCAAAGTCTAAAAATCATTTAAATAAAATATTTGACAAGTTATTATTTACTCAAATATATACATAATACGAAAATTGAAAATTATAAAAATTTTCTTTAAATTAAATCCATTATCCTATTCGAAAGTACTGACTAAGATAAAAAACAATTTCGAGAAATGATTTAACTAGTCTTTACATAAGCTAAAGTTACTTCTCTTTAATTATTTTCAAAATAGGAAAATAATAACTCCACTGAAATTCTCGTTATTTCAAACAAAATCTTGTGCTTTAATTATTTCTTTTTAATTAAGAAACCTGCTAATGGCGATGTTCCATTGCATAACTCCACTTCGATCAAGTAAAAATGTAATTTCATCATGCACGTGGAATGAAAAGAATCGCCAATTGTTTTAATATCCAGCAGTGAGCATCGAACAACCTTCTATTTTTGAGCAGTTCCGTGGAAACGTTGTTCTTACTTACGATGGACTTTCTCCGCCCATTTCCGCAGAATGTATCCTTTTTTCTCGTCAAGCCTTTCGAATATCATCGAAGAACTTTCCTCGCTGATGGTTCGTGCTGCATTTTTTGGTACGTTGTGGAACAAGGCATGCATGATTAATTAACTTCGCAAGATCAGTCTATCTTCCAACTCGATCATTCTGCTTTGTAGCTCCACTTGTTCCTTGGATCTCCGTATCGTCGATTTTTTCAAACTCTATGGCACACAGAAGATAATCAAACGGAGACGTCGAATAAAATTTTAAAACATGTTTATCACGTTTTAGGAAAAAGTGATTTTTCAGTAACACTGTTCCATAAGTTTCCAACGTTCAACGTGCTACTTGCGTTTAATATTATATACGTTTATTTTTAAAGAAATATCTGCGACTTGTATTTACTAAAACGATCAATGAGGACTGTAGAAGGTTGCCCTTTAAACGTTGAGCAAAGTATGCTATATAGACTGTTTTCGTGGTTTCTATACAACTGGTGAAAAGTTTGGGAAAGTAGCGACATTCACTGTGATAGTTTATTAATACAGCAGTTTGGCAATAAATTTATTGCGCCTAAGATATAATAGCTCTCATTTATATTTTATACGATTTTTGTTTGAACGGTGTATCTATAATTTTTATATTAATATCCGATTTTTAGTGTTCTTATCTTAATAAAGCAAAATCTTCTCAGGACTTACATGCATAGAAAGCTTTTGGTCGTTGGGCTTCTCAGTTTTCTCGGTAGCAACTAATCTCTACTCAATCTCCAGTGAAATTAAGCAATTGAGGGTGAAAATACGTGGAGTATGTAATTTATTTCATTTTTTCTTCCTGGATTGTTTGTTACAAGTGCATTGTGCTGAAGGTTTTTATGTTTTTACGTAATGCATTCTTCCAACCTACGTGTAAGGGAACAGAGATTGTTTTATGATAAAATGGTTATGAATCTGTTATAAAAACTTCATTATATTTCGAAGTTAATATTAGTTAATTCCTGTATTTATATGTTTCTATCAAATGTTATATCTAGATCGCGAAGCATATGCAAATTATGGTCTTAGATAGAGATTACATAAATCCCTATTAAATAGCAATTAACTGCACCAAGTACATTAGTTCGGATATTCTATATATTTTAGCCTGTCGTATAAATTTTGCATACTTTTATCTATACTTTCAAATAAACGTCGAGACATCTGTGCTCTAATTCTAACTATATAAATATTACGAAATCAAATTTATAAATATATATAAGTACCATCTTTCTCAACTGAGTATTGCAAAATGATGTTGCAATCAGTCGACTTTTGTATAATGGATGCAATAACACTTCATTGCCGTTTAAACGAGATACAACTGTTAGTATATTAATTACGAACATGCTTGAAACTGAAATTGATGTAAAGGAAAAAGATTACGTTCTTGGAGTTCTTTGGGTTCAAGCAAAAACTTCCTGCTTTCGTGTTTCTGCTTCTCTTGAGAAGTACGTGTCGTAATGATGGTAACGAGGATCAGGTAATTTCGAAAATTACCGTGATTTTTCTGGTCCGATAAAAAAAGTCGAGGTTGCCTCCTTAGAAGTCTGGTTTATGAGGTTCTTAGAGTTCGTTTAGAACGTATTATGGTTCCCTTCTATAATGTCCACATAATATCCTCTAATTTTGCGCCTTAGCTGACATTTTTTCACACTGATCGATTTAATAAATTTTCGCCTCGAAAACAAGTTCCGCGAATCGTGCTTTCGCAACGAGGGGGCAACGTTTCTGAAAATTGCGTTTAACAAGGTTGTCATCGAATATATTCGAATGCTGATAGGATAAGTACATGGAACGTTCTATACAGTGATTACTAAAAGCAGGAACTTTTTACTAATAATATATACATAATAACATTCCTAATAATAATATCAGTAATTTTACTAATTTGTAATTTTATTTTAATTTAAATTATGCATTAACGTGGTTCTACTAGGTAGTATTTAAAAGATCTTAAAACAAATTGATAAACATGTAATACATGATAGAATGTATACATACGAGGATTTCAGAAGAGACTCGATAAAATCTTGTATCGAATGTAATCAATCGTACACGTATATTTTCATTGAGATACACACGCGTACATGAAAAGTGAGGATACTCCTGTAGATCTTACAAGTCTTACAATTTACGGTCTGTCCTGTTGTATTTTTATAGTTGAAAGTTCAGGGATACAGCAGATGGCATCTACTTCATCCGAGAATGTTTCATCAAAGCTCGATAATTTTATTGCTACTTAGTATTATCGATAGCAAATATAAATTTTTACTTCACTTTAGTAAATATTTTTGCGGTCATTATTGGGCCCCGCCAATAAACGTTGTTCGTACCAATTATGGAAGATCGTTTACACGTTATAAACATAGTTATGCACAATCTATATGCAAAGCAGTCGCTTACAACACGTATGACGGAATGGCTTTTGTTTTTCTCTTGAATCATTACATTCTGATTTGCAGATAACGAGACTTTGAAAGTCTTTGGAACTGTATTCTCTTTTTATTTTATTCCTTATAGAATCTACAATTAGAAACATTAGGTTTGTCGAAGAAAAATACGAATAACTTACATCCAAGTAGCTACATTGTTCGTTTCTTTTTCTAATTCTTATCATATCCTTCCGAAGAGATTTTCTAAAAATAGAAAAATATAACATATATAAATATTATATATAATTTAAAGTGACCAAAAGAATGCAACAGAGGGGTAAATTCTTAAAAATTAAGTTAAATTATTTTGCTGGCGACCATGGTTCTCTACCTTTCTTGGAAGTATCATCAATGACAGACTTTACCGTCGATCGTCGATCCTCCATTATTGTTCCCCCTATTGTTGCAAATCTCGGTAACCTCGGACACCCCAGTGTCCGCAGCTTCTTAGATAGACTTTGTAACGAAGTTGCGCCAGCGACGCATTCTTGCAATCGGCCCAGATAATATCCCGAGGGCCTCGGTGGTTCGCTCGTTACCGGAGGCAGAATTACTTTAAAAGTAGGTAGTCACCGGCCGTCTGCTTAGCCGACCAATTACACCGGCTCGACTCCGAGTATATAGAAGAGCAACGGTAGCTCCGTCGACTGATTTCCGCTCGTAGACCCGCGAACCGAGCATCCACGTTCATCATTTTCTCGCAGCCAGCCATGAGACTTCGAGTGAGTGCATGAAACCCTTCGACTCTGCTCAAAATCGTATCATGGTGATCCTAGTTTTTTAACTTTATCTTCTATTTTCTATCGATGTTACATACAGCATATCAAGTGTCGAATATTTATATTGTTTCTTTACGATAGTCTTTGGTGAGTGACACGTATGAGTTGCAGTGTGTTTGTGCTGCAAAGGGTTGTCAGTGATGGATCGCGATTTTACCGATACGTTGAGTCAATGAGTCGAATGTTTACGAAAAGTGAATACTACTAGTTAGTTTTCAAGAACGATTAGTTTCTTTTCTTGTTGCTTTTTATCGTGATAAGCTTAAGTAGGAAATGTAGCAGTGTTGGTATTATGGTAGAAAACTGTGTTTTGTAGACGCATGGCACAGTCACTTGAATTTTTCATGTTGTTATCGCTTGTGACATTCGAAGAATTTATTTGTATCGAGGAATTTATTTTAATCTAGTATTATATTTGGTAGTTTGTTTTATGTAGAAAAGTTTGTTTGATGTCGACAGTTCGGTTGATTTGTAGATTTTTTGACAATTTTAATTAATTTAATGAAACTAATAAGTAAGCTAAATTAAAATTTTTTAGACATTTTTTTAAGCATATGAATCCTCTCAAGTAAATCAGAATTTGATTTATAGTTTAAAAGCCTTATTACATTATCTGTTTAGGATCTTGTTAATTACAAATCTTCTAATAGTTGTAGGTTATTTGAAATTGAAAATTACAGTAAATTATAGTAGTTTGAATTATATTTATGATACATTTGTTACAACTAATTATTTCTAATTTATTTCTCTAAAAATGTATTCTTCTAATTTCTTCTTGGCGGTTATTCTTTTTCATGCATGTAAACAGAACCGTGAACAGAAATCGTGAATTAATTATGTAGTGGCTTAGCATTACGCTAGTTCAAGGTTCGATTCACTCATGCATGTTTCATATTCTAAACTAGACGAATTCTCTTTTTAGTATTAATAAAAGAAATAAAGATTGATTTTATATAATACTATGATATATATGATATACTATTATAAATATTGTAATTTATTATGCGTGTGTATGAAATATGATCATGTTATTATATATACAAAATCCCCTTAGAAAAACTAATTTTAAAAATTAATAATTTCATACAGAGTGAGATTCAATCTTGAATCACGATGATCTTGAATAGATCGTGGGATCTTCCGAACAGATTTCTTTTCTGAAATTATATAGCAAAATTTGATTTCAACGAAGTTAATTAATTTTAGAAGAAAATAATTATTAGTGAAAATAATTTCTAAAAGAGTAATGAACTTTAGCTTTGAGCAAAATTGTATGTACATATGTATATAATTTATCATGTAAAATTTTAGATATATATGTATATCAATTATTGATAAAAATCTTACATTTTACGTATGATTAAAAATCTGAAAAATTACAATTAACAATGTACATAGCTTTTGAAGCTCTCACAACCAAGAAACATTTAAAATTCCGTAGCAACATCAACTGAATTACTCTAAACCACGGACATGCATAATTCATTCAGGCTAATCGGCGATCCAATATTCAAATTGATATTACGAAAGAAAACGTTTATTCGAGTCTAAACGTAGTCAGCCTTAATTTTCCACAGTTAAAAGTTATTAAATAGTCATTTTGCGCGGTTCATAACGCTGGCGAACATAATCTTAACTTTATGGTAATTTCGAATGATCACAGAAAGAAGTGAAACCGTTTGACTGCAACGACCCTCGCGTGGATCATTCTGTATAGCACAGAGTCGAGTTGATACAAAAGCGATTGCGGGACAAAGGCGGAAACGTTTCTGCTAGTCAAATGTTTTATTGAACAAAACGATCGTACGAATTCGCTTCCGGGTGAGACGTCGTCGGTGGCGTTGATTTCCAACGAGCCGCGGAGAAAGACGACCGTCTAGGAAGACTTTACTTTCTAACGAATCCCATTACCTATTACAGCATCGTTGTGTTCGTCCTTAGAGAAATGGAGAACCTTCGCGAAGGTGGGGAGCCTTCTCATAAGCAGTAATTTATAGGCGATTCAATCTGTTCGCAGATCCTCTTTATCGTTTTGGTTTCGACGACGGTGGCGCAAGAAAAGAACGCGCAGCGTTCTGTTCGTACACCCCAGGCGCAAATTAAGTACCATGATCCAAATGGTGAGTAGAGCTAAGTTGAAAACTTGGACAATTGAATATTTTCTATGAGTGATAGAGATCAGCTAATCAGAATTGGAATTCTTTTTCCTGATTGAAGGTACGAACTGATCGTGATTGAGTTATTTAGACGATTGTCTTTGGTTTTAGAACAACTTAATTGGGTGTTACTAATGTACATATTGTACCGAGATAGAGTAATTGCTAGATAGTTGTGTAACTGTATATTGTTTGTTTGCCGCGTGTATTCTATAATTGATGTAATGATTATGTAATTGTTTTTGTAAGAGGTTTAGAAAATTTTAGATTCAGGAAGTGTCTTTTATTGAAAATGATTTGTGTATAAGGTTTTATTCATTGCTAATGAAGATCTGAACATTAAATATGTATATATTATGTGTGTTAGATGTAGTATTAGATTGATGCGAATGAAATGTTTTTCCGAATAACATCGTAAGTTTTATTATATATAGGTTATTTGTACAATTTATCAATCTATACTGATCGGTCGTGTAATGTAGATTTTGACGTACATAATATGTATACATAGATAATTTCCGATTAATTGTAGCCTGTTGCTAATTATGTAGTTTGTTATTAATTTATTTCTTAGTCGCTATAAGAATATGCATTTGTGCGAATATCTGCAGATTGCTTATCGCACAACCAAAAACCGGTTACTAATTACTACGCGCATCTTCCTTTACAGGCCTGAAGGTTGATTGGAAGTTCTTCGGCGCGCAAAACCAATTTCATTCTCGCCTAGAAAATTCCCAAATCCCTCAACAACAAGAATTAGCTCATCCTCAACAATCAGCTCATCCTCAACAATCAGTTCATCCTCAACAATCAGGTCATCCTCAACACTCAGCTCATCCTCAACAATCAGCTCATCTTCAACACTCAGCTCATCTTCAACAATCAGCTCATCTTCAACAATCACACGTGAGTCAGCAACAATCTCAATCTCAACTCGTGCAAGTCGAACCCGACCAATTGGAACATAGATCGTACTTACAACATCATACTCAACCGGAACCTCAGCAAATTCCCAACCAGATACAATACAAGACATTCGCTCAACCTCAGCCTGTACAAGAACATCCAGATCCAAATCAACTTCAATACAAAGTCTATCCACAACCTCAAGCTCCGGTGGGACCTCAATCTGATCTCAATCAAGTTCAATACAGATACTCAAATGCTCCATCTGAAGCGAAACAAGTAATTCTAGAAGACTTCAAATCACAAAGTATCCACCCTGATTCAGCCTCTTTCGCTTATCCATCCAATTCTCCAATTGCTCAACAATACGATCAGCAACCAGCAAATGCTGGCATTTCTCAATACGAACAAGAGAATTATGAACAAGAGGAGCAACAGAAATCCAGAAGAGACTACGCAGATGGAAGTTTGCAAGGCAAAATAGTGTACAAAGAAGACTACGAGCAACGAGAGCAACAGGAGCCACAAGTGGAACACATATCAGTTCCAGTCGAGAGGCTACCGCCGCCAGTTCCTCAAAAATTGGTTATCGACAAAAACATGCCAATGGAGATCCAACAATTGTTGCAGTACCAGGCACGGTTACCATACGAAGTTATCGCGAATAGTATTTCTTACAAACCAAAGTCGTTGTTCGTACCGAAACCGTTTCCAGCTGAGACCAAAGGGCCATATCGGTATCGAAGCAAGGTTTATTACGTGAATAACGATCAGTACGAAGGCGACTATGGGACGACTAAGCCTGTTGAAGAAAGTCAGAGGCATTGAGAGGGCTGAAATATGAAACAAGTGGAGTTTATTTGGTTTATTTGGTGGATCAACGCGTTGAGATTGGTGGGTGGGGGGGATTGAGGGATTTGAGGAAAAGGGTATCTAGGGATAGAATTTGGGGTTTAGAGTTACTTGTAGTTGGTATGTTGGATTTTGTGACTGTTTAGATTTAGTTTGAATTCAGTGTTAGAGGAAATGAAGCAACAAACATTTTATTTTATTTTCGCATCTATTTAATTATTTTAGTTTTTATTCATTTAAAATCTGGAATAAAATTGGATATTTTGTTGAATTTAGCATGAAACGAAGATTCGGAAATCCTACTTTTCTGTCGGTATACAGTGAATTTGAATAACTTTTCATTTTTGTTACGGTTCTGCTTTGAATTATTTTTTATCGTTACAAATTTTAGTAATAATTATTTATAACTTTTATAAATTTACTTACAGTCTCATTTTAGAATTTTTATGAACATATTCAGAATAAATGTGCGTATTAATGAAACGTTCTGTATTTTTTATATAATCTTTAAATAGAGTTATGAAAAGATATTGTTTAGAAAAGATTACAGAATATCTTTGATTACGCTTGTTTTCAAAGTTATTAGTTATTTCTGATAAAATAAGTTGCTAAATTAAATTAAAATATTTTCCTCAAACCTTCGATTTTCTCCGTCGCACAGAAAAACTGCTGAAGATTAATATTCTTCGTCTTGACGCGTTAAAAAACAAAGAAAGGTTTACACTTTCTGGCTAAATAACGAAGTGTACTCTGGTAATTCTAACTTCAAACTTTAACATCTTTTTTTGTTCTTTTCTATAGCTTTAAATAGATACAATTATTTGTTAATCTTTCAATTTGGATAATATCTGAATTTATAAAATTCAATTTTATAAATTTTACTGTACGTTTAGAACAAGAATCATAACCATAAGTATAGTGTATAAAATGAATTACTTTTAGAAGTAAATACTTTTTCAGACTTTCTTTACATTCCAACTAAAAGAATTAATCTCTACATAATTTATGTCGTTATACAAATCACACTAATTTAACAACTATAATTCATTAATTACAATTGATTGTAAACAGAAAATAACAAGTACAATCTTACTTTTATACAAAAGCTGTATGTTTATTAACCCTACCGTAGTCCTTCAATCTTTTAGTTCTAAAACAATCTCTAATGTACAGTTGAAACAAAAAACCTGAAAACGCACAAATATTTTTTCATATTTTCCTGACATTTAATAAACCATTTAACTATAGAAAAACGGGATTCTATCGAAAGTGATCTAAAAAGGATGTAGCAGGGTTAAAATAAAAGAAAGCAACTTCGCTCGGATACTTTCTATCCCACCAAGTCCTTCGTTTTATCGTGCTAGAACGTTTTCCCATACTGAAGTGGAAATTATTCTTCGTTTCCATGAAAACGTTTCTCGCGTGTCCGCGTGAGCGAATGGACGTGGCGTGAACGGAACTTCCGGCGTAAAAGTAACTCGACCGTGATTACGAAATGGTTATCGATCTCTCGAGAACCGCTTCCGAGCGGAATTTATTAAGATCGTAGCTCAAGGAAGAATATTTTCGCGGGTATTGCCGATCTGCTTGGCTACTCGTTAATAAATCTGCTCTCATTAAGTGTAACATAGAAAGTCAGATGGTTTCCACCTTTCTAATAAAGACGCGTGCTCGAACCACGATTATAGAAAGCGATACGTGATATCGAACGTTGATCGACAGATGGAAAATAAATACAAACGATTTGTTTGCATCGATGATCACAGGATCTATCGTACCGATATTTCTTGAGATATCAGATGATATCTGGATAGAAACTCGGACTTCAAGTTTCTGGAGTTTATGAACAGTGTAAGGAAGTAATGATACGTAATTATTGGCCTCGATGTCGGTTCGTTAATTAGATAAAGAAGTGGAAATATCTGCGCGTAACGAATGTTCTAATTAGAAGACTTTTCTTTTTCCGATTGGAATTTGGTGAAATCACGCAGAATTGCAATAGTTTTTTTTTTTTTTTTTGATTAGGAAAGCAATTGAAATTTTTGTATCGTAGATTCTCTGACGGAATATATTAATTGTTTTCTTAGATTTCTGTATGTTGCGTTTTATGTTATCGCATCTATTTTAAACTTTTTAAAGTGGAGTGTAAATTTTTCCAAACATAAGGAATATGATACTCTGTGGCTTCATACGTGTCGTAATTGAAGTAGTAATCGAAAGCTGAATTTATTTCATTAGATTTCGCAAGTAAAATACAAATGAATTACAGGAGAGATAAGTAACAGAAACGTAACCAATAATGCTGTAATAATATTTCTGAAAGTTTCACGTTTGAACGTTTTCTACTGTTAATAATTGTAATATATCTCAGTGGCTCCTTTTTGATTATCATTCGCAAAATAATACTAGTGCTTTTAATAATGTAATCAAAATTTTGATCATCAAATTCTTGTTAATCAAAGTTTCAATGAATTTCAAATTATTTAAAAGTAAATATGAATCTGAATTTAATTACGACACTTCATGTTCTCCCGAGTTTCAAATAAAGACTAGCTTTAACAGATGTTTTCGTGTAATAAATAATTCTCGATGTGATAATAGAAGAATAAAAAGAAACCATTTCTCTAAATTATAAACATTTGTTGTGCATTGTTGTATAAAAATAAAATGACGATTGAAGATTTGGTGATAGCAATAAGTCAAACAAAATTTTCATGACATGCAAATATAATATACAATAAAGTATAGCATTTCCATTATTGATCAAACATCTCTTAAAAGAAAAACTGCAAACATATAATTAACTTAAAACATATAATGAAGTACATCACATAACCATCGACCTCGATGTTGAATAAATCCTCTCATCACTCAGCAAATTATAATTTATCTATCTGTTACCCTCGTTATTTGTTACACGGACGAAATTATAATGATTATAATTTCATCGACCCTTTCTCAGATCGACGAACTCGAAGACACACTGGTGAATTATGCATTTGTGTCTGTGGTCAGTGGAAAAACGAAAGTTGTAGCGCAGCAGAGTACGGTGAATGCGTGTATGAGTGTAATCGCAATTGTCGAGAGCAACGCGAATCCGTTCACGAAGCGTGAAGGCCACGAGACCGATTTACATGCTCTTCCTTGTTCAGAGAAATGCTGTCACTTTCGTTATGAAACCTAGCAACACAAGTTTCTCGTAAAATTCTCAACGTGCGAGAAAATATATGAACTGAGGAGAATGATATCATGAGTTCGGTTCCGTTTAGTCCAGGCTGCCTGTAATTAAAAAGGTCTCACCTCGTTTGCAAGTGGTGCAATACCGTAAGACCGGAAGTTTTGCAACGGACAAAGACGTGGCAATTAATCCCTTCGCCTAACTGATTCATTCGATGAAGTAGGAAATATGCTTAATAAATTAGAAGTTATCTTAGTGATGCGCGAAAGAATAATCGTTTTCAGTCTTTGCACTTTCTTAGTGCGCGCAATTTGGATTTTTTCCCTGAATGATTTATCAACTAATAATATTGGAGAATTGACAGATCACAAATAATAAATGGTAGATTTCTCTTTTATAACTTTACAACTTCAAATGAAGTAGAGGAATCAACTGATTTGTGACTGATAAAATATAGTTTCAGAATTTCATGTGTTTTATTACCAAGCTGTTTATTGTTGTGTAAGAGAATTTATTGGTACTACAATAACGTGCAACTTGCACGATTTCATTAATAATAATATTTTTTAATAGTCTGCTAATGTTTCAGTATTTTAGTAAAACATTAATCTCAAGTTCTTCAAATAGATGTGCGTTTAATTTACAAGGAACTACAGAGAACTGTAAATCATGAGATATTTGGTTTCATTCTAGACCCTGCGAGAACAGGAAATCGATGGGATCAGCGTGACTTGATACGTGAAACGTGATTGTATTATGCTTTCCTCTTGCTTTTCGTATTTTGTTCGGATCCTTCCATTCTCTTCCGGCAAGATTGAATAAGGAGAATAAAATCTTCGATATGATACGATACACTTTAACAAGATTGCAATACATTGTTCGAAACGTAAAAAACATGCTGCACGGAATATCTTGTACTAGTACGTGATCATGCTGAGTTGGTAATTTGTGACTTTACGACTTCCTTAAGTACTTTCTCATTCATTTTATGCCGTGAAGGTTTATTTATTTCTTATTTAATCTGATGCAAATACGTACACATATACCTTACAATCGTGTTTCAATGAAGTTGATCCGAAGAAGAGTTTTACTATAATTGCATGTTGGTTATTTTCCTGAATATCTAATGAGTAAATTAGAATAGTAGGATAAACGAATTGTTAGAGTTAGTCACAGATTCACTACAGAAGCTAATAGTCAATATAGAGACTGGAATTTATTCTTGAATACGAAGATAAATACCTGCTGTCATGTGTTACGTAAGGTTTTATGGCAATTTCTTGTCGCGACCATCAACTTTTCGGATAATTTGTTCAACGAAGTGTTTAATAAAAAGGGGACTTTACTACATGAAGCAATAATACAGTAAATATAGAATTCTAAATAGAATCCTATTCTTTATGGGTGCTCTATAAGAACACTTATACATATATGAGAACATTATGTGAATATAGAATTTGAGCAGATGTCCTATATCATTAATTGCATAAAAAGATACATGAATTTTAGATTTTAGGATTTTATGTGCTTTGTGATAGCGATTGTGGTAGATGTTTCTAAATAAAAATTCTTTTAGACAATTAACTTGTATTCTACCAGTCTTGCTTAATATTCGTTCTTTATCTTTTTCGATGCGTTGAGATTCCATTTACGACCTTATTCTGCTATTTCTTTTTGCCTTTCGTAGTTTCTAGTATGGAGAGAAGGTAAATTTCTTTTGGGCTGCTGAATGTGAGACACATATGGAGACTATACCGAAAAGGCACGAGTCTGCTTTTGTTGATTTTCCATTTTTTATTTGATGCTTAAAGAAGCGTACTTTAATACGACATAATTGAAATGAGCAATGACTTGTTAGTTTAGCTATTTTAAGAGGTATAAGTCTGTTATAGTAAAAAATAAATGGTAAATTGATAAAGTTATATAGAAAATAGGGTGCTATTTATATTCTAACAATGAATATTTTTGAGATATTTCGGAGGATAACAAAACTACATATTTAATCCTAAAGTTCAGAAAGAAATAGATTTAATTATGTAGAGTTGCTTAATGGTACACTGAATTTTAAGATTGTTCTTCTATAAAGAACAAAAATGATGCGTATTTATCTTATTTTCCTTATTATTGCTTGTTGTCTTATTTTCAATGATTTGTTTGCAATGATTACTTAAGTCACATAGTAACCTTTGAGTGGTCGCTATCTGGGAAACGTGTCTTTAAATTCCATTCCTTGTCGACGGCTTCAGCATTTTCTAACTATGCAATTGAGTACTCCTTCACTAGAAACGAGAAACCATAGCTTGTAAATGTACTTACGGCGACGTGAGCTTCGTAACACTTGTTAGTTGTTGAAGTGCACATGGCTTAGGAATGCAACAGTTCAATGTAATTTCTTAAAGTGTTAGGGAGAAAATAAACATTGATGGAAGATATAATGAAAATGTACAATTTTGTTATCACGTCAAAAGAAATAAGGTAGAATTACAAGGAAGTTAACAGATGAAAGATAAACTTTTAACATGATCGGTAATGACCACATAATCTTCTTTTATATCTTGATGAAGTTTCATGTTATAAAGAACGATGAAAAGAATACAATTACAATTTTAATTAAATTATTTACACGTGTTAAACTAGTATTTTATCTAAATCAGTAGCTAAAATGATTTTAAGAAATAATTAATTATTTATTGTCATTATTAAGCTATTTCAGAGAATTAATGATAATAAAGCAAAATTATATTCTCAATATATCGCATAGAAGTAGCAAAACTCTGTATTTTTACAGATTTTAACATGTATGCGTAATGAGATGGAAGTAAAAGAAATCTCTTCCGTGTTATAATTAATTTTCTAATTTTGCTTTGTTTATCCACATCATCATTATATATATTAATATTATAAATTTTACATTGTAAATTTCATATATTCTATATACTTAAAAATGTATTAAAAAATATTTATTATTGTATTCAACATAAATTCATTATAAATGCAGTTTATAATAATAAATAAATTATAAATCCATTTATAATTGGACTGTATGTTTATGCATTTGTAACAAATTTAAAAATGCACAAATGCTTATTGTTAGTAGGCATCAAATATGCAAAACATTCAAAATATAGTACCTGTTTATTCTAATATTTGACAGCTGGAGCGAATCTCTCCAGAGTAATTAAAACATTTCCTGTTACAATGTTTCCGGTATCACAACAACGTATCAATAGTGAAATATGTAGTAGTCAACTGTTGTCCTGTTTTGCATAGAGGAACCATCGCTGTTAGTAGTGAGATTAGCTGATGGGAACCGCGGGAAAAGGTAGTACGCGAATTGAAAAGCCAGTTCCGTGGAACGGTAATCCAAAGAGGCGATAAAACCAGGGGCTGGTGGAGGTGGCACGAGAAGTCACATCCCCGTCGCCGAAAGGCGCCTTTTACGTAGCCGCATATAAAGTTGTTCCGGTGACCGCGCGGCCGCCTCAGATACACTCCACCCTTGAACGCATCGAGCAGCTTGCTTTCTCGTCATGAATTTGCTCGTAAGTAACTCTTTTCCGTATCTTTTATTCGCTTACTAACCATCTAAACCAATTCCGTTTCATTTCAATTTTCTTTAAAATTGAAAATAATATGAATTTAATTTTTTGATGATAGAATTTTTGCTCCTTGATTAGTGAATTCTCATTCGGACGAAGGGAATTATTTAATGTGTGATTATATTTTATCCCTCTATCTGGCTTTATTTTGTGGTTCATATTCGAAGTATGTAATATGCGAAGGAAAATTTAGACGTACGTGTAATAGGTGTCTAGGGTTTGAAAATTGGAATGTAGCAGAACTAAACGTGTCGCGTGCGGTTAATTACCACGAGATGTCCCACATCGACGCGCGTTTCCGTAACACGTTCGTAAAACGGTATACGAGTTTACGCATCGTGGATTAATTATACTGAGCACGGGTTATTTGTCGAAAGGAAAGTCATCGTGTTTGTGCCGTGAACGTAGCATGAAATTGGTCGTGAAATTATTTCGGGGTGAAATTACCTTTGTATTACGTTTACGTGATGTTGAAGATAAGAATTGAATTTAATGTAGTAATAATAATTTTATGATCATTTTGGGAGAAAAACAGGTAGGATAGAAATTAGATGCAAGAGATGCAGATCTTAATTGTAATTATGGTGTAGATTATGGGTCACTTAGAAATTATAATATAATCTAGAATATAGATAAGCGTATAGTTAATGCTTTAGAGAAGGATTATTTTTATGAATCTAGGGCACTATTGTGTTAAAGACAAGTTTGACTTCAAATTTCATTGACTAAGAACTTTGTAATAATTTACAGTGATATTGATCTTACAGTAATAAATCTAATTTTATTTTATTAAATAACAAGAAACATTAATCATTTCATTTTGCGAAAAGATGTTATCTTACATCTTTATATGATAATTAAAACTATAATTGTGTCATGTAAAACTATGTTATCAAAAATATGACAAACTAAGTTTATATTAAAATACATAATTGGAATTTAAGCTTCTGCGAGAGATTCACAATCTGTCATTATAATTAGATTGTAAGTAATTTCTCAAACAAGAAATGAGTACATCAATTTATTTATCCATGGTTAAGAAGACATGGTTCTCTTCGAAATGTCACGCTTTCCCATTTTACGAGTATAACGGTTGAACGTGACCATAATATTATTTATGTTGCGCCGAGAACAGTTGTAATAATCGGTTTACGATAATCGAGTAAGATAACTATTTTGATGTTTATCGAAAAAATCTGAGATACCTAGAAAAAAATAGATAATGAGAACCTTTTGGAGCATAAATTTCCAATTATAACAAAATTAAAAATGGAATTGTTCATAATATAATGTTGAATTTATGAATAAGCATTTCTTTGTTTATTTACAGCTTGCCGCTGTATATCATATGTTTCTAATTTAATATTTCTTAAATATTATAATATTAAATTAATTGCTTGTCAAAATATAAACAATATATTACATTTATTTGTCTTAGTAATTAAGTAAGTATCGAAGTTAAAAAATTTACATAAAAATTTTAATTCTGTGCAATAAAAGGTATATATGGTTTAGATATTATTTCGTTAACGAAGATTGATTTTATAAATTTCACAGTTAATTTGCTTCGAATGATAGTTCGAAGAAAGCCAAAAAGATAATGATAGTAAACTTGAAAGATAATCTTGTTCATGTTTATACTGTTTTTAGTTTCCCGCTCACAGTCATTATTTAAAACGTGCAGAATGAAAGTTCCATAAGAAGTAACTACAGTTCTGTATCCTATACCATTTATAGTTTTAATTCTTTTGTCTGCTTTACTAGATACCATGTCTTACACTTACATGACAATTAGGACAAAAACAGAGCACATACATATTTTAATGTCATTAGTAAAAGTGAAAAGACTTTCTCCCATTCTAAATTGAAAGTCAAGAAATACCCGATACAACATCTCCCAGTTTATTTAAAATATCATATGCCGATTCTTAGAAAATAAATAGAAGTTTATAAAACATGTGCAATAATCCTCGATAATAATAATAATCCCTTACCTTTGTTTGTTACATATTACATTTATTATTCTATATTTTCTACAATTCTATTATTTTATATTTACTATTCTATCTATTTTTATAATTATATTATAGTATCGATATTTAACTATCCTATTTAAAGTTGAAAATATTCTGCACGATACTGATAATTGATTTTAATAATAATTGATTTTGATTTCGTTTTCTTATAATGGCTTATATAGAACATTAAGGAAGAAACAATAAACTGGAACAAAATCTTGTATCAATTGTTTCAATTAAAATTATACGAGGAAAGTAATAAGCTTGATGAAACCAAATTTTAAAGAAAACGACCTAAACGATTTAAACATACAGAAGAATGTTGACCTGGAAAATTTAATATTCTGTGTCGCGTTCGACTTTTTAATATTGGCTTGACAGGGAGTCGCTTCTAGACTCTAGACAAGTTGAACTCGTAGCGCAGATCCTTTTTTCTTGCACGGATAATCGAAGCAGGCGTGTCCTGCCGGTTAATTTATATTTCACTTTCTACCGGCGAGCGTGTAATTCTTGCAATGCTGTGCTCGATAGTTGCACGCTGTACTGCCTTAGTCCCGGTTTCCAGATAGATTTCGTTCCTTTTTCTTGCGAGTGGAATGCTCGAAGGAAAGGCATAGCAACTCGTCGCCTTTTCCCGATTACGGAAATTGCTGTTGCTAATCGAAGACACGCAAAACTTTCCCCTTTGGAAACTGGCATTTTATCGGGTTCAGATCCAATTAAACTGATAATTACCAAAATTCACCTTTCTCTAGAAATTTTAATTACAGATAGTAGAAATATTGAAAAATTTGCTTTGGTACCGTGTAGACCATTTATGACTGGCGAAGTAAAGTTCTACAAGATAGAAAATTTTATAGAAACGATGCACACGATAATACATGTTTGGAAATTTTCTAAAATCTTGAACATTCGATACTTATTTATTCATCGCGCTTTCAAAATATTAATAAAGTAAATTTTATCGATTATAATTCCTCTAATTACTATTTAATTTTCAGTAGAATTTTATTCTTTTGCCGAATCCCTAAAAAACTAGAATTATTTGAATAAATAGAAAAATTGTAAAATTCTAATTTTAATCGATTTCTTTCTAATTGAACTTAAAATGCAACTGCTGATCGTGCAGATAGTCTGTTTTCTTAAAATAGATTTCAATGATACAAAGCTACTTATCAAAGTCGTTATATATCGTTACTTATAGAATTGTAAAAAAAATTAATTGTTAAGTGTATAAAAAAGAATTTATTGTTAAACACTTTGACAATTTCTATAATTGCTGGAATTACTATCGAAAGGTAATATTTAATCCAAATTTATTTATAATATTTTCTTCAAGTGTTTTTTGTTTATTTAGGAAGTTAGTTATAGAAGAAAATAGGAGAATATTTTTAAGTATCTCTCCAATTGGGGACCGTTAAGACTGTTATACGATTTCTCTGTTAACATAATTGGATGACAATGCGTGTATACATGTATACATTTTCATGTATAAAATATCATTACAGGAGATGCTGTGAAACTAGATAAATCATTCGGCACGTAACTTGACTAATCTTGATTTAGCTCGTTTAATTAACTTAATTGGCTCTAATGAATGTATTAACCTTATCCGATAGTTGTAGGTAAGAGGCAATAGTATGTATATGTACATGTGCAAACATACATTATTGTACGTTTGAGACATTTGCATAGTTTGAATAAGAGTAATCGTTGTTTGAATCATTAAAATATATCAATTTTTGTTATGGTCCTGAAATGTGTTATTATTAGTTTGATCACGAAGAATCTGGTCTTGAAGTTACCACTTTCCCTCACAGTCACGTTGCCTCGCTCTCGAAATGCAATTCCATATAAATGTACACGACACAAATTAGTGCGTAATCGTAGCTGTCACTGAACCAAGCTCCACCATATTAGATAATACTATGATTAGAACTTCGAGTTACACAATCGAATTATTTCAATTTTTTTATTATTATTGCTCCTTTCAATATTACTGCGTCAATGAGAATATTTGTAGAACAAAACACTTCACTGCCAAGGATAATTGTATCTTGCGAATGATCTACGAATTCCTCGAAGTTCTTTTCCGAATCGCTCGAGTTGGAAGTTATCTACGATATTCCTAAAAATGATCGTTAATAATTTTGGCAATAATTATACTCAGTACAAATCATTATCAATAAGGAAATTTATTTATTTCTTCTAATGAATATATCTATTAATAATAATATTATAATTAACTGATCTATACCGGTGAAAGAATGAAAAACTCAATATTGCGTTGGTATGTCGTTTGAACTTTGTTTAGAACACCTTAAACACTGTAATTAGAAAGTATACGGCTCTTGAATCATTGTGTAATACAACCCTTTTTTGGATAGCAGGAAACGCTTAATAAACGTTTAATTAATGGGTTGCTACTGAATACGTTCAATTAGCACTTCCTGATATTTAGAAGTATTTTCATATTACAATAAAATAAAATGAAAAATAGATGAAATTCAATAAAGAAATAAATGCTGACCATACAAAGACGAAATAATTAACTTGTATTTATAATCTTTGTGTAGGTTCTTTTGTTACTAACAGTTCCAGCGTGCTTGGCACAATTCTCGATACAAGGACCCAGTGACGGGAATCGAGTCGCCCAGGGTTTACGAATAGAGGAAGGGAAAGGAATCCAATACACAGATCAAAATGGTAGAAAGCAGATAAGATATCGATACCTACTACTACCACGAGCATAAAAATCTTTCTGCATAATTCATTGCTCTATTTTTCCGGCTGATACAAATTTACGATCAGATTTGCCCAACATCGTTTGTTAAAGCTTTGTCGAAGTACTTTAACATTTGTATTGTAGTTTGGACATATTTCGCAAATTAAACTCTATCGTGTTTCAAATAAGCTGTTTTTTAATGAATATGTTGTTTTAATTTTTAATGAAACAAACATCTTTATATATTTGAATGAATACATATATTTATTGATTCAATTTAATAATTATTATTACTATAAATTTTTCTGGAAAATTCTGAGGACACTTTTGTAATAGACACGAAGTGAACACTTGCAAGAATAATTTGGAAGTATATCTGCAAAAATAATCTGCAAAAATAATTGTCTTACTTTAACATATCAAATATTCTTCTAGATGAAAAATATATTATCTTCTCTTGTTTGGAATTAATCATATAAAAATGTACTGAAATAATTTCATAAAATAATATCTCATTGAATTTTAAAATATTAACTAAAGAATTACTTTATAAGAATACAAATTTTCAAGTTGATAATGAAGACATACACAAGTATTAAATACTTTTCTAATAATATAGTATTACATGTACGAAGCAAGTAATGATCTCTCTAACTTAATAATTTACCATGTTTAACTTTTTTATTTTACAGAATCAAACGAAGGTGGCTTTAGTATTACGGGCGCAACAGACGGTAACGCTCAAATACAAGGTGCTAGCGATGGTCATTCCAATTTTCGAATTCATGGTGCCAGTCGCGGCCCAGCGGAAAGCTACAATGTACAAGGACCTAGTGCAGGGTCATACAACATCCAAGGATCAACGGATGGACATAGTCATTCAATTATTCAAGGCTCCTACGATGGTAATTCAGGGTCTGCGAAATCTCTTCAATATAATGATCCCAGTGGTAAGTGAATTCATAGCGTTCTACCTTCATATTTATACTTGATAATTATTGTATTCATTTCCACTGTCACAATAATTAAAACAATTATAGCTTTTTGTAAAATATAAATTTTATGAAAGTCGTTTTTTATAATGTATTGAAAATCTGTGGAATGCTTTTTCCCGGAATAAGTTAATTTCAATCTAACACACGAAAGCAACAATGCGTAATGTCTTCTGAATAAGTAAAAAATTAAATTCCTTTTCTGCTTGAAAGGACTAAGAGTGAACTGGAGATCATTTGATCGGCAACTACAGCCAAGGGCGCAACAGACAGCACAATACTCGGAAGCTGCAATCGCAAGTGCACCAAGAGCGCCACATCGGCAAAGGGCTCATGCGCCAAGGCAACCGCAACCACCACCACAACCCGAACCATTTGCTGTACAACAATCGAGGCCTTTGGATAATGCACCTACGCAAATCAAGCAGCTTCTCCAATTGCAAGCACAACTTCCATATGTTAATATCATTCCTGAACCATATAGGTAATGTTCGTATTATTGTACATAGCGATACTTTTTAATTTCTCCAACTTCATTTTCGTATTTAGTTGTTTTAAAAGATCTAGAACTAGTACTGTGAATATTAAACACTGTTATATAAAGTATTATCAGTTGCTAGATGACGTAATAAGGATAGCTATCTTACATGTAATGTAATTATGTAATAGTATCTTAATGTGATATAATAGTGTCTCAATGTAATACAATGACATAATATTACTTATCTCAATCCAGTTTGATGATATAATAGAACCTTAACAGTATCTTAGTAGAATGATCTCTAATATTATTTGTTGACGTATTGAATTCTGATATAACTGAAACATTTTATTTAATTCTTTTTGAACACGAAATAAATAAGAAGATGAAATAAACAAAGGAAAGTTGTGATCTATATACATATATAACATTGTAAATTTGTTTGTAGATATGAAAATTTGTTAGCATCACAAGGTAATCAACGACCTGAGTATCAACCTGAGTATCAACCTGAGTATCAACCTCGGTATCAACCCGAAGCCCAAGAAGAACCGGCCCCTCCACCACGACGACCAGCTTATCGTGGGAAACCACGTGGTCCGCCCAGACAGAGGCGACAGGCGCCACAACAGCAGCACCGCAGACTTCCGCAACCACCGGCTGAACCTCAAATTAAATATAATCCCAATCTACCGCCTCAGCTTCAACAACTGTTGAAATACCAGGCCGAAACTCCGTATGTCAACTTAATTCCCGAACAATACAGGTAAATTGAATATTTAACTAGTAAAATTATCCACGTTATTTAATACTAGGATTCGTTGATTACCGTTGTATATCATTGTATTGTATATAGGATAATTATGCAAAGAAATGTCAGTTAGCCTAGTGATATCATATTATCCTACATTTAACTGGACTAGTTGACTAATGTGAAGTTCTAACCGGTGCCTATAGTCAGCCAAATTTTATAGTCAGCAAAATTTCAGTTAATAATTACAAATTAAATTATGTTGAATTTTTATATACTTTCTTATTCTAAATGTTTTCATATACTTGCCACTACACATCTAGTTCTTGATATTGCGTGGCTATAATCACTTTTGAATAATAACTTTGAATTTAGTCACCCTTAAATTAAACCAGTAATAAAGGAATTAATAGTTTTACGAAAGAATTAACTTTTAGATTTAATCCGGAGCCAGCCGCCCAAATGCAGGTAGAGCAGGTCCGTAACTACTACCAAGATCTTTTAAGACAGCAACCAACATCTCCTACCGTACACACAGTACCGCCAGTGGTCGCGCCTGCCCCACAACGAATACGAGGTCCACCACAAGATCCGCAATCAGGTTCGGCATATTCTAGACCAAGAAGACAAGCTCCACATCAACGACAGCTACGACCGCAACAACTACCAGCTGAACCAGTACCACAATATTCCACCAATGTTCCTGGTCAAATTCAGAGTTTATTAAAATATCAAGCACAAATTCCTTATAATATTATCGCTAATCATATCGATTATCGTCTTGACAAGCCATACGTGCCTCAGCCAATTAAACCTACTGGTGCTCCGGAAGTTCAATATCAACCTCCAAATCAGTATCAAAGTCACAGTCAATATCAAGGACAGAGTCAATATCAAGAACAAAATCAATATCAAAGTCAAAATCAGTATCAAGATCAAAACCACTATCAAAGCCAGATTCAATCACCAGACGCGTACCAAGGTCAATCAAGTGGATATAGCCAAGGCTATGAATCGCAGTCACAGTATACTCAGGCTCAATTTGGAGCACAAGAACCTGAGCATGGAGTTCGTCCTGTTACCGAAAGACAATATTGAAGATAATCGTTGGTTCAATTAATTTGTATCTTCTATATTTGCTTTTGTTTCGATATTCCGTTCTATTTTTAATCGATCGTTTCAATTATTTGGATCGATGTCCTTACGTTTCGCACGTTGCAAAAGATTGTCGCCGATGGATTTTAGATTTTCGGTGCGATTACAAAGATAGAGTTAAGGTACTTGATATCAATTTATTTGTTATACCGTTGAAGTTTCATTATTAATTTCGAATTTATGTTGAAAGAATGAAAACGTTTATTCTATTGATTTAAGTGTTAATTGTTTGATAACAGTTATTATAAAAATTGGAATTGGTTGGAATTGATATTTTCGATTGAATCAGAATTGAATTTTAAATTTAATTGCAATTGAACTTCAAATTAAGCGTTTTTAATTCTTTGGTTGTATAAGAAAAGTGTATTTTGCCGCGACAATATTTTTATCAATGTCAGATTCGTTTCACGTGATATGCAATTACAGAGAAATCAACGCTGTCGCTGCGATTGTATTTTATTTTATATACTTAAGTTACTCGTGAACTGAAATACTCAGATAATATTATATTCTACATGTTAAGAAGTAATTCCTTTTTGTTTCAGAAAAGTTTTCTTTTATTCTCATTGAAAATATTATATCTTTAATTATTTTTAATATTCAAAAAGTTACAGTATTTATACTAACATTTTCTGTCAAGTTTTATTTAATTAGACATTTACAACAATAGCAGCGATGAATACATATTTACTCGTCGAAGGAAGGAGCTTTTTGCTTGCTTTTACAGTTTGCTATACTCGAAGTAATATTTATTCCAACATACGATATTGTTTTCTATTTTGTTACTTATGTAATTAGTAGACTGCGCTTGTTTATGCAAATTCATATTTTTATGACCACATCTGAGTAAACGAAACATAAATACAGTTCTGTTCCATCTTTCAAATAATATTTTAAACAATCTTGTGTATTTTTTAAATATTTGTATATTTTTTCGCATAATATTCTCTACATTTTTGGATTTTTAAATTCTCGTAAATGCATAAATATCCGCAGTTAGTAATTGTGGTCGGTGATATGTATTTTTAACATATTCTATTGAAATTTTAGATGTACCTAAATTTCACCTATAGAAATCGAACACTACATCACAAAATATTCGACGTTTCTCTTTCGTGTAACGACGTCAGAACACTCAATAGTAATTTGTAACAACCATGAAATGCAATGAAAGAAAAGTATTGCTATAACGGAAGTCATTTGGTGCTCCATCAATTTTTGCATACGGAAATATAAGCGGAATATACACAGTTCCCTGTTATATGCCATTTCCGGTGAAAGAAGAAAAAATGAAAGTAGAGCGCCACATTGTGAATTCCTTTAAGGAGCTATTGCATTGCGATTTAACGCATAAATACGTGGTCTTCGATTAACGACAATTATTGTGATTAAATTCAACGATCATTATTCAATAAGCTTGCCTGTTTTTATAGTTTTTATATTTCAACGTTTTCTAATAAAACATTTTTCACTCAAATGTATTTCAATTAATTGTTTCAATCGATGTGACTGGCCAATCATTTAGATTATAATTGTACGCGAATGAAACATCATGGCAGAAATGAATTTCGTGGTCAAGTTTACAAACATGAATCCTTGTAAGTTTAATTATACTATAAGACATAAGTTCATATAATTAAAAACATGGACAGATAGTTATGAATGTAGACAGATACTTCTAGATAGACAGATACTTACGAATGTATAATATAACGCATTTTAAAGATTACTTTAAATGATGATGATCAAGTTTACTACAGGAATTATATTTCGATGCGCTAAATCGCTCGAGGTTTCATATATCCGGTTTCGCATATGATCCACTTTCACTCGAAGATTTTCCTTCGAACGTGTAATCTAGTTAACCCAATCATCCTCGCGATTTAATCAAGTTAATCTTTTTGACCTTCAATTTTTAAGAATAAAACAGACACAAAGTAGCACGTTTATTATTCACAAGTACATACTAATGATGTTTAATTATTAGCGAATAAAATTGGAGCGTTTTGCATAGTGTTAGATTAGACAAGAAGTGGAACGGTGAATGTAGAACATTAAGGTCAATTGTTTCCGCGAGCAAGTTGTTCAGTCATCGATTAAATCGTGGCTTTTTTTATCGAATATAAAGTGTCTCCGTAGAAACAGTTCACTTTATGCGAGATATTAATACGGTCGACTTAGGAATACGGAAGTGACCGATGCATATGCTTCCTGCAATCGGTAGCTTTACCGTTACGTGACTAGAAATACGTCTTTTACCTACCATGCACATGTTTTATTCATTTGTGACTTATATTTACGTCGATGTTAACTTTTGGTTTATTGAAAATAGATTTTATTCGATTTCGTCTTAATCCTATGTTTAATGAGATAACTTATACTAAACTATAGAATTATGTGTTATCGTTGAAACAAGAAAAATATAGGAAAGAATAGGTATAAGTTAGAAGTTGGTAAAACACTTAAACAATAATAAATTAAACTCAAACAGAAAACAGTGCATAAAACTTTGTATGTAGTATTTTATTAAATTAAAAGTAGATGCACAATCATATATTCACAATCTTTGCATTAATGTAAATTATATCTGACACTTATGTAGATGAAAAACTTCATTTTTTAAATATCATAATTAATATCTCTTTAATAACTCTATTTTCATCAAAGGGTATCCATGGACAATTTTTGAATGTCTATTTCTGAGCTTCCTTACTATTAATGTTGTAAGTAGGAACTGGAAACTAAAAGTCTTGTATTATTCCATAAATTTTGTACTCTGTTTTGAGTTAGCAATTTAATTCTTATTCCAGTCGATTTGATTTCTTGACTTTTCTGCCAAACCAAGTTTCCTTTGCTATTTTTTCTTTTTATAGTTCGGTTAATCACCGTCAAGTAAATTCCAAAGTACAGCAAAGTCAATCACGTTCGAAGAGAAAAGTCGATCAAACGACTTTTACGTAACTTTAAATTAACCTCTGATATAATACGCACTTAAGAAAAGCAGTTCTGGTTTCCTAGCGGTATAACGAAGGTTTTCCAGGAAAAGTTCATTTAAGGGAGCTGACATTTTGGTAATGTAACTTAAATTGAAACCTTGTATGTAGTTGAGGAATATATATCTATATAGTGGCAGACAAAAGAAAGTTTAAAAAGCAAGTAGTGTGAAAAAACAACGTTATTCTACTTTTGAAAGGGAATGTTGTTTGACAAAATCTAATATTGACGATATTGATACATCAAATTTAAACTTAACGATACCCATAAATACTCACAAGTAACTTTCTTTAGCTTGCCATCGAATCTATTTTAATTCGAGTAATCTACTTTGTTGCTGTTTAATAATCTTGCTTTATCTATAATGTTATAATTAGAACACGGTGTTTATAAATCTCATTTATTAAAGACTAGCTATTCATATTAATATCCATGTACTATCCATAAAAGTACCCATGACATGTCTAAGTAGCACTACAAAATGTGAAAACAACAGCCACACAATTGCTGTTGCGGCTGAAATGCTAATAATAATAATTAACTGTATATGACTTTTACATTTTAATGGCAACAACTTTCTCGTGACTCTAGATTTTTATGAACGAACGACTGATAGATATTACTTTGGATATAACACGATTACGAACATTATTGCTCAGCATAATGGTGCGCAAAATAATAATTAATAGTAAAATTGTTGAAAGCACTACACAAAATACTTTATTAATAGCACACTTTTCTTAAGAAGATCGTACAATAATCTTATACAGTACATATGTATTTAAAAAAAAAATGTTTATAGTTGATACAACACTAATAAGAAAAATCAGAATTCTTGAGAAATAAATACTTTGTACATTGAACCAATATGATTGGAAAAAGTGAGTATTTAATTTCTTCTTTGAAAATATATAATTATCGCGCGAAAAACTTTTCGTAACGCGTTTTAATAATAGTTGGCAGGTATATATTAAGAAAGAGAGATACTAGTTCCTCATCATAAATCATATAGTAAAGTAAACTACATCGTATAATACTAATTAATACTGATTTTAATTACTACTAACAATTCAATCATTCAACACGACAAATACTGCTCTTCCAAGCCTATCTTGCAATTTACTATTATTTATATCACGATATTGCAAAAATGTATAAGAAATGAAATTGTTCACTGTGTCTTCTGAGAAATTTAATTATTTACATTTTGTGGCAAATAAACATTGCAGAAGAAAACAAATGAATTATACACAATCTTCGATTCTTTTACTTTTAATAAAATTTCCAATGACCTTTGACACAGTATCTGTAACATAGTAACAAGTAATTACCCCTCTACCATTACACTTCAATAACTTTAATGAAACACCCAGTGATCCTTGACCAAGTGGAAAATAATCGATTTAAATGGACAATAATCCATCATTAAACGAGACATAATTTCAAATCGAATCGTCACAGTTTCAGGTTTTCTGGTACACCTAGTCGAATTACTTCCTGGGTAACGGCGACAGAAATACTGCATACCGTTCATATGAACCGCGTTTGTTACGTGACGAACGGGCGGGGGACTTGTATGATGGAGAAAAAAATTTCAGTCGAAACCAACCAACCGTGAAAGTTAGTGGTTGGCCGGACCATTTACCCTGGAAACGGTCGCCCATATAGAAGTGCGTCGCGTTGCGGCCGCCAGTTTCGTTCAGCTCCTATCCCGAATTCGCCTACACCTTCGACATGAAGTTCCTTGTGAGTACAAATCGATCTTTTGCATCTTTTCCTTTCTAATTTAAGATATTCTTCTTTATGTTTAGTAAGATTTTATCTTTTCTTAGTAAATACACTTTTTTATACATATTTGTTTTTTGTATTGATAAAAATAAATTGGAAGCTTTTAATGAATTTTAATTGTTTTGTTATGCTTTGTCTGAAAAATTAAACAAATGTTTGTTTTGCTTGGTCAATTTTTTCCTTACATTGATTTATTTCTTTTTAAGTGATAATGAATTAGTAAAAATAAATAAATTATGCTTTGTTGTTATTATCACGTATATGCTATCTGTAAACATTTAAGCAATATTTTTCTTTGTTTACTTTAATTCTATACTTTAATTTCTTCTTACTTTAATTAGTAAAGATAAATTAGGATTGTTTGATAAACGTTAATTATGTTTTGCTGCTGTTTTTATAAATATGCTTTGTGTGGATATTTTAGTCTTACTTCAGTTTAGATAAAGAATGAATAATGTGAAAATTATTTTATATAGTGCGTGTTTCTCCTATTTTTCAATTTCATGTAAAGATACATTTTCCCTCAATGAAGTGGAAGATTAAGAAGATTGATTTATCTATTCCTGTGACAGCTTAGAAATTTATTACTCATTATATACATAGTGGAAGTTAATTCGTAATTAATTTTAGTAAATTCGTATAGAGTAGATCTTAATTCTAAATCTCAGATAATCAATTATAAGTTTGTTGTTTTCTCACATTCTCGTCAGTCAACGAGGAATTGATAAATATCATTTTTATTCATGACAATTTAATTTATTATGTGAGTGAGATAGAACCTAAATTTTCAAGTTGAATAAATTAAAAACAACTAACTAATGATAATATTGACAGAGAATTGATAAATGTCGTTTATCTAAAGTTATTGCATGCATATAAATTCACCTATTGAAATATATAACAGTTAAAAAAAGTTGCTTATTTTCTACCTAATTATTTAGTCAATTAAATTATCACAAAAAGGAAAGACTAAAACATCATTGGTATATAAATTCATACCCGATTATATAGCAGTTCCCGTTGAAAGTTACTTGACCTACATTATCTTCCACAAAAATCTATTATCACAAGCGAGAAATCGCACCACTACATCGTTCGAAAGGTGTGTATCAGGCATTTACTGCTTTCAGCCTTTTCCTTCGTGAAAAGTTACTTTACTCGTATTGTTTAAATTATGTAAATGTCTGCAAGTGTACGATGTGTGCAATGGTGTGTATCGTGAGAAACTGGTAATGCATTGCATTAGCCAGCTTTCTCGATCGTAAACTCAATTTTTTTTTTTATCTTTATCCGCAATTTTCACATATACACGCATTTTTGTGGCATTTAGGAGAAATGATTTATCCTTGTATAATTTTCTATTTTACCGTCAACACGTTCATGTCTTCGCTACAAGATGCGAAGTGAGTCATGTCAAAGAGTAAACTTTTGTTGTTCCATAAATACGTTCAATTTTTATGTTTTGCAGTAAAGCTGTTAAATTATTCATTTTACGCTAATTATAGATAGTTTCGAAAGTAATGATAATAAACAGTATAAAGCAACGAACAAATCTTCGTTTAATTATAAGAGATATTTAATTGATTTCGATATATTTTTTTCTAAAATTGCGAATGAGACCATTTAATTAAGGTAATTCTATGGTTAATTCAAGATGGATATTAACAATTGTTAAAAATTCTAGATTTTAATATTGGCCGTGGTGGTGCCCATTTATGCTACTGGTGATGTGTTTGGTGACCTTTTGGGACAAGAATTTCAATATGCTACCATTGGTAAATTATATACTTTGTTCTTTCAACGATAAATTTACGAATTAAATCATATTTCTGACTACATTTTTGCATCTTCTTAATAAAATTCTAATAATAGTTGTGTATAAATATTCATAGTATTTTAGTAAAAATTCATTGCTTTTAAAACATGTCAATTACAACAAACCTGTACTTTAATAGTCTGATCTTTCAGCTCTCGTTCCCTCAGTACCTATATTGATCTATATCGTTGTAGGAATTTTACTTTCACTCTCAATTCACCTTTACCCAAATCCTCCATTGACTGTACACTCTTATGTCATACCTTAACCTCAAGTATTTAGCTATTCCTTGCTTTTCTAACATTCGAGTATCAGTTACTTGCTAGAAATGTTCATATCAAGTTTCTATTCCAACATTATATTATGTCAATTTGATGTTTTATTATTCGAGCATTATATTATATTATATTAAATCATAAACATTTGTACAAACTCATTATTCTCATAGACACAACGAAGGAAACGAAGCAGAGATTCATTTCATCCACTAAATATTATAGCGGATACTATATTTTGAACATTTTACAAGATTTTGCACATGGTATGCATTGTCTTCATTTCTAGCTTTTAACTTACGAGATAAATTCTTTGTTTAACAATGACTGCAGCCATCTCTTTTGTATTTCGTCCTCTTCTCGTACAATTTCTCGAATCAATCATCGTAATTCTAACTTTGAAAATTGAAAATTTTTAGACCACGTTCGCGACAGAAGGCAAGCTGGTCACTTACGTACAGTGAACCAAGCACCAGCTCAGATCCAGCAACTTTTACACGCACAGCAATTTCGTCCACCCGTAGTGCCAGTTCCGGCGCAACCAATTCCAAAACTGGGACCAGCTCAGCCTAGCCAACCTCAGCAACTATCGCAAGCGCAGGTCTCGCAATACCGGCCGCAAGTGCAATTTGCTTCTGGCGTTCAGCAACCGGACTATAGATCAATTCCATTGGGCGGCAGGCAGAAACCAATTCTTCCGCAGCAACCGCAGTATCGTCCTCTTCCTCAGCAAAATTTTAACGCCGCGCCACAGTACTCGTCTAAATTACCACCACATATTCAACAATTGTTGCAATTCCAAAACAATCTGAGTAACTCAATCCCTCGAAGAGCGTAATCAAACTTGGAAGGTGGTTGCAAGATTGCTGTATAGAACTTTTGTTTGGTCATCAAAAGTGATATTTTTGGTTTTCATTTGAAAGTCTTACTTTTACATGATAACTGATTTTTGTATATTTTTTCTTGTTAAAAGGTTTGAAAGTAAAAATTTGAATGTTCTGTAAAAAATAAAAGAAAGCGAAGTAGAGCGTTTAGCAGATTTGATTAATTATTTTTTGATAGGATTCATGAAATTATTGGTAAATTGAAAATAAGATTTCTTAAGATTCTTGAATGTTTGAATGCTAAATATTACAGATGTTAAGATGTTTTAGGTTGTTATATTGGTATTTGTAAGAGAAAGTAGTACAGAATTGAATAGTAATTCAATGGAAAATAAAGAAGGAATACCGTAAGATAGAAATACGATTAAAGTTAAACATATATGGTGTTATTTTACATATCTCCTTTCAATTTGATCCTTATTACCAATAAATATCATAATGTTTCTTTTTCTGATATAGATCAGAACTATTTAAATTTTTGTATAATTAAAAATATAGTTAAATACTTAGATACACTGATAATACCAAGAAATACAAACTATTTCTTTATAATTTCATTTTCATATCTCATAAACGGACAGATGAAAAGACGTGTTTTTCTCTCGTATAATACTAAGTGTAAACTAAATTGACGTTCGTAAACTAATACATATTGTTCATATTTCAATAGAAAAAAGCCGACATTTATCATTTTAATAAACGTATTTAATGATACCATATATTCCATGGTTAACCGAACAACAATTTACCATCGCGAAAGAACTGGACTTAACCAAGCGAACCGAGGGGGTTCAAGATGGTATGGCATTACGTCAAATTACGTCGTTAAACGCACCGCTTCGCATTAAGCGCACTCAATTCGTCACTCGAGAAATCAAGGTATCATCGCACCGATGGATCCGCACAAGGGGCGGGTTTTCAGCTTTCCGGGACGTGACAGGGTAGACGACAACCCCCTTGTCGTTGCCCTCCGTTCGCGCGACAACCCACACGTTGCAGTCTCCGTTAGAGAACAGCCCTAAACTGTGACCGTACCGCAGTCACACCACCCTGCTCCGATTTTTACCTTCGTACATGCCTTGAATACATCCCCCGGATGGACTCACCGACAAACAGGGAAGAGGATTAGCGAGTCCATTAAAGTCGCGGACTCTATTATCCAAAGGGCACGGCCACGGTGACATCAACCGCCTGGCAGTGGCGTAGGAACGGAGTTTACTTCTCGTATTGATATTTCTTCTCCTATTTTGCTTGTATTATTTCTTTTCTTTTCTTCTTTTCGGGATTTTAGATTCTTTGTACCTTTTAGTACGTTTTGTATCGTTATATATAGAGTTGTTGAAAGTAGTTTTGTTATAGTTTAGTAGTTTAGATATATTTATATAATTATATAACTTATATTATCCAGTTGTATAATTTTTTATAGTGTTATATAGTTTTATCTATTGTCAACGTTTATATGATTATGTACTAGTATAGGTTTTATTTTTGTGGTTTATTTTTGAAAGATGGATTAGATTTTGTTTATATATTAAGTTTGCTATATATTAATTATGTCTTTCCATTTTTAATTGTAGTTTCTTAACGGTAATAATGTAATATTTAAAATGATGATAATGCAACGAAGCAATAAAGTCTTTGAATGTTCGTTAGTTATTTTTGAAAAATATATTGCAGGAAGGAGAATAAATATAATAAATTTATTTCGACATTCGATATGCATATACAAGCCATATAATATGAAGTGTAAAATCTTCGAATTATTCGAACAAATTTTATGAAATATAAGCTTGCACATATATAAATAATATTAATTGTAGTAAAATAATGTTTTAAATATTTAAACTTCATAAGGCTAAAACCAATAGCTATATGAGCGAACTAAAATACATTTATGTGAATGACAGTAACGCTAACAAGATAGGAATCAAAAGTTCGATTAAGTCGCGCACGTACCACACAGTTCAAGCGATGCGTTTCTCATCTCATATTGAAGCGATTCTATTCTTTTTTTTTTTATTTTTTTTTTTAGAAAGAAACCAACGTCGGATCGACGCCATTGGCAAAATGGTGGGGCGAGGGGTCACGGAGGCAAATTACAAAGGGAGGATTACCGGCAGCTGGGCTACCAAGCAACCATCTCTCTTCTGGCTCTCGTTCGCGAGCCATCCACGTCGTTCGAGAGCTCTTTGTCCTTCAACGCATTGGTAACATAATTATCGGAGTTATAGCAAGCCAAAACCCAAGCCGCATCTGAAGGGGTCGCATGTGACGCCCGGTTACGGGCTGACACCGCATGCGCTAGCCACATATGCACGCAAGACATTCTGATTGGTAATTTGCAACACGTTCTAAATGTCCCAGTTTTAAGTTTTCAATCAGGACGAAGTACATTGATTCCGTAAGAAAGTATTTGAATATTTACCGTAGAAAACTTTTATGTTCGTATTGTATGTGTTATACAAAAAATTCCAAAATTTCATTAACACTGTAATGAGACACGATTGTCGTGATAACAAGATATTTACTGTAGCCATATATTTAATACAAAATTAGTATACAGCGTGAGTGGTCATCTTAAGCACATAAGTGTTAAATATGGCTGCCTGAATGTCGAAGTTTAGTAATACAATCGAAAATTGACTATTCAGATAGTTTTTCTAATCTTTATGAAATGTATATTAAATATTTTGTAATTTCTATATATATTTTCTGATTTGTTTGATAAACTTTATCGATATAATCATGATAGTCAAATCTGATAACACAAAATCCAGAAAATTAAAACCAAATGATCTCGAAAACATACATAAAGATAAAATTCTTATGGTAAAGTAACAAGTAACTAGACTAGAAAACGAAACGAACATTGCATGAAGTCATTAGATCGAAAGCGTACTAACTGCAAGATTTATTGATTCACGAACAGAAGCAGCTTTCCCCAAAGCAACATATATTTCTGCACGAAACCAATCCGTTCCTTTCGTAAGTTCAGCGCCACAATTTTAAATTTTCACAGTGAAACTCGTACAAATCGTGAACGCGAGTAGCACGACTCGATTTGCAAAACGAAAATTTCAATTGAGGCAATTAATTCCCAGGCCTTCCACTACCAGCTGGCTCGTTATGCGAGTGTCTTGCATGGAAAGCGAGCAGATCGCATGCACACACTTTGTGTGTGTGCGCGCCTAATTATTGCCAAGTCGATACAACGTAGGTACCTAATACTTGAAATGGACTTTGCATACCGGTGTTTCGCAACAATGCGATTTGCCGCAATCACAGTCACGTTTTTGCAACGTTTATACGCGAGGACACACGCAGACAACGGAACAAGGGTCGACCATTTATTGTTTGACCAGTGAATGTCGATGTGATGAAATGTGAAAGGAAGTATAGACGCGAATTCGCGAATTATCTAGTTGATAGCGATTCTGAGTTGGAATAAAACGGTATAGGAGCCAAAAATATATGAAATACGAGTTCTTTAATGGAAAGATGTAAAAGTTATGATTGCTAGATTAAATTGAACGGCTTACAATAAATATAATTCTTACTCAAATCTTTCTTTTTTGAGGAAAGCAAAAGAGCACTTTAGCATTTTTGCAATAATTTTTGTTGAATACATGTCCATTTATTTTTAGTAAAATATTCATCGTATTACGCAATTACTGTGAGTGTATCCGCAATTATATCGCAGAATTGTATCTAATTAGTTATAAAGTCATAAAGTCATGGAACCGTGACAAAGGTTACTTTTATAGAACCGGTTAATTTCATCGGCAATGAGGCAGGTTATGGATAATTTTTTAGAAGATCGATTCCATCACGTTATTCGTTTCTGACTACTAAACCGATTAAAATCTCGAAAAATTTGACAAGAATTATTTTTGTTATAAGGCCGTTAATTTATTTTATTGATCAGATATTTTAATATTTTGTTGAGTTATATTTCTTATTTATAGTTATATTATTGTTTTTTAAATCTAAAAAAATGTCGCATAATTAGTTATATAAGTAAAGAAACATCAAGTTATAAGTAAATATATGTCAATATCTCGCCTTTTTTGATATACTTATATGTCTATCTTAAAATACATAGATGTATTATATAGAACAAAATATAGAATATTTTAATTATAATATTTTAAACATAATTATTTATAATAATTACTAATCTTTTGATAATAGTCTATGATAAGATGCCTTCGAACGATTGACGTACGAATTATAGGGCGTAAATCCAACTGGATTTACGTAAATCCAGACAGATTTACCGTACTAATGTTGTTGTTCCATTTTTCCATTTGAAAGCGGAGTTAATAACTTTCATAACAAGATATGGAAGGAGCGTGTGAAACGGGTTGCGGTTTGCCAAAGTGTTCCAATAATTGCGCTTAATCCATAGGGTTGCGGCACGCGGCCAGCAATCGCAGGCAAATCTGTCACAACCCTCTTCTCGTTTCAGCTTTTCTCGCTTGAAGCTTTCCTTGTTTCAAGTTCAAGGTTCTGCTGTTCCAAATCCTTTCTATATACACCACGAACGAAACTTGTTTGTAAAGTATCGAAATATTTCAATAAATAAACAATAAATTACATATTCAATTATTTGTAACATTTACTATAAGTAAACACATAGTTATGACCAAAAGAAAGTTTAAAATTGGAACTTGCATGTAAGTATTAATAATTTTTGTTCGTCATTGTACTTTTTAAATTTATCTAATATTAAGAAAACTTGCAGAAAGTAATATGCGTGTTAATTTATTTTTAAGCAATAAAAATTTTCCTCAATTTCAGAATTTGTATGTTCTGCATTTGGAAATGTCTCTTGAAAATTATTTCCTTAATAATCATTTCAATTTCTCTTCAGTCGCCTTCTACGAAAGCAATAGCAATTTTTTGATCGCGTTATACGACCCTGTCACGATGTGGATCTCTATCGTACGTCATCGAACAAAGCTAAAAGGAAAACGTTCATACAAGGTACAAGAAAAAGCACACACGATGCAAGAGAATCTTCGGCTAAACGATACCGATTTCGTCGAGCCCCTGACCCTTTTTCAGTACCGCGAAACCATTGTGAAAAGAAGCTAGACCGGAAAAATCCAGCATGGCTGACGAGTGACGGTGGCCAATCATTGCGTGTTTCACAGCAGCTGCATGTCCCTCGGGGATCCAGATATTTCGACAGTCGTCCCTTTTTCGCTTACGAGACGCCCTAACTTTCTGATTTTTGCCTTACGAAGTCAGCCATTGTGAAGAGACCCGTTTCCTTTGAATATCAGCCAGAGTGCGTGGATCCTTCTTCATGCGGTCTTAAGCCTGGAACCAGCGTGCCGGTCTCGGAATTGTCTACAGTCTACGTTACACGCGAGCTTTTTGTCGTCTTAATCGTGTCTTTGGAACGCGACCATGCTGTTTTCGTATGTTGCCTGTGTGCTAACAGCGACCATGTACGAAAGGAATTGCATTATACAATGGAAGGGAACGCAAATCGAAAGAAACTGGATCGCGATGTTTGCAGAGATATCAAGCTGGAGAATACGTAGTTCTCGTAGATACGATAAAAAGATATGTTTGCACAAGGGTTTTGGGAACGACGCGGAGTCTTTCGGAATGGATGACTTCTTTATGGTTCATTTCTGGGGGATGACTTATGTATTTTAATATTTTTATGTTGATTATTAGGAACTCGAGACTTAAAGACTAGGATATGTATGGAGAGATATCTGATTGACGATACGGTAGATTCTTGTTTGTATGAACAAGATAATGTTCAACTCTGAATATACGAATTCATATTTATTCTGAGTCTCTATTATCCGAACTGCGGTCGTGCACAATTTTAGTTAGATATAAAAAAATGTGTATTTTTTTATAATGAATATATGCAATTATTTGTTTGTACTCAGAACAGATTCTATGTCTCAAAAAAGGAACAAATATGTACGTACTATGAGAATGATAATATATAATATGCACAATATTTAATATACATATTCAGTAATAAATACATTAAATATTATAAATATAATATATTAATTTATATTTTAGGATAATTTATAGTTGTTCATCAATCGTTGTACATGTTACAGATAGTTTGTAGAAGGTTTTATATTTTATAAAAATTATAATAAGTTCTTGATTATAATATGTATAGTCTTCCTATTTAGGCTTCGTAAATTATTTGGAATATTTTTGACGAGTCCCTCTTTCTCAATTGATCACGAGTAAGATCTGACCATAACTATAAACGCCTCAATTTAAAGATAATCAAATTAGCACAATTTTTCACCATTACAAATGCAAAGTTATAAATCATATTTCTTATACCTGCAGGATGTTCAATAGAAAAGAAGGTTCAATAAAGAAGAAAAGAAAGTTCAACAGTCTTTGTTCTTAGTGTTCTTGGTGCACTTGATAAATGATCCAATCCAAAGTCGGCCAATTTCAACAATTAAAGTCGCTAATATCGGAAAACACATTAGAAGGTGGACAATGACCTTAGCTTATTGGAAGAACACAGACTGAGAGCCGCCTAACAGTTCAACAACGCGATCCTCTGTGTGTCTCGTTTCTATCTAATCCGAGAACGTGCTAACACCGCAAAATCCATAATGATCAATACCTGTGACCGAGTTTCTTGGTCGAAGAATACCGAAATAATACCGAAAGGGTAGTTCTTAGCTGCTTTGAACGGTAGCCACGTCAGGTAGAACTAGGCTCGACCCCCTGTTGTCATCCTTTAATGCACTTTCATGTAGTTAGCACGTCCGTATAACTACGCGTGCGCGCTCCTAGCGAAATCTTTAACGTGAAACCTGTTAACCGATTAGAAGGGTTCGTTAAGAAGAAGCTTCGCTTTTCATGTTGACTGAGTTAATTATTACGAACATAGTGACTCATCCCTTAACAAGTGTATCCTGAATATACTGAGGTATTTGCAAATGAATTTCTGAAGCTAATCGATTGTTATAATTATTGTGCCAGTTGTAATAAATCGGGAGCTGGTTGGGGAGATAATACGAGTAGGTATACCATGAGTTAGATCGTGAATGATTGCAACTGGTCATCAACTAAATCGTATTATATTTACATAAGCGATATTATCAATTACATTTAGGTTTGGAGTTGGAAATCTTAAGCTTATGAAAGTTGTTTCCTTTTCTGTGGTTCGTAATTGAAAATATGAAGTAAACATGGTGTCTATTTAATTTCGACTTTTATTAATCTTCACTACATAAATATGTGATAGTGACATAATAGAAAAAACTATATAGATAAAAGAAATATAAGCATGAAGGTTGAATAAATTAACCTCGTGATGCTCACATCCATGACGTATAGAGCACCTAATCAATAAGTAAAATACATTCCCATAGCGGACATAACCGATGCATTCGCCGTTTAACTGTTTTCTTGTTTTAAACATTAATTGTCACGGATAGGAGTTACAATATTCTGCACCATAAATTATCCTTCTTTTAGGACTATTCTTTATCTATTAAATGTCTATATCAACGACAGCCATTTTCTACTTCTAATGTTTAAACTGAAGAAAAACATGACCGTTAAGAGATTAATAAATGAATTTTACATTTCACATGTCAAAACCTAGATAAAAAATCATCCTGTCAAACATCTCATAGAAAATTTACTAATCTTTCCAGGTGGGGGCAAATTTTCCGGAGAAACGTTGTCTCTCAAAGGATTAAGGCGAACGTGGAGAGGAAGTGGCACGTGACGGCGGCCAGAGACGATCGCGAAAATAAAGGAATCAAATCACTCGACAACGGATACCCTATTTTTCGATCCGTGACATTTCACTCAGCAACCGGTAAGGGTAGTCGACGAGGCACGATCAGCGCCCGACATAATTTATTCGGACAATAAGCGTGCGTCCTAGTGCCCTCCCCCTTACGATGCTCGAGGCATCAGTGTCATGGCGGTGATGAGCCCTTCAATGACAACGACCAACATAATCTGTTCCCATCAGCCAAGTAGACATAATGGGCGCGTCGACGGGGGCTAACAATGGAGCGGCATTTTACAGGAGAGCGCCGCTGGAACTCGAAAACCCCCCACGTGAATCGCTACGACTAAAGGAAAAAGTAGAACGGCGTAGAAGTGAAAAGGGGGGGCAGCAAATAAGAGCAGTTTTTTGGATCGACGAAAATTATTGTTTACGTTACGATTTTTTGTTTCTGCGGTCTGAGTTATTAGTATATTAAATTTAATAAATACAAGCATTTATTTACAAATGTTTGCAATATGTCTTTCTGTTTTCTGCAATCTATTACGGATAATCAGAATCACATTTAGAATAGTGTATATATCGATAATGTGGAAATATTTTAATTATTGTGTTAATTTCTGGAAGGTATGCTATATTATATTTATTATCATTGTATTATATTTTATATTATTTATATATTTTATTTCTGGAATAAATAGTAAGGCCAGTAGTAAAGAATAAGAAGTTAGTAAGAGCTGCTTCGAATTATTCATTGAGTTTAAACTTCTTCTTATTAATTTTTAATTACTTATATTCTTCGAGCCCTGTCGTAGCTAATTGTGTTTAAGAAGAAAGTTTTCGCAAATAATAATATTCGTAGCGTATTAGAAATATTAAAAATTGTCCATTTTTAATTATAAATACAATAATGTATTCGCTGTAATCAAGTGTGAAAACATGAAACTAAGAACGATTTCCGAAAAATGTAATTGTGATATTAAAGAAAAGTCAATAAGTAAATATCGTAATAAGCATGCACTTCACATTTTTCTTTGATAATTCACTAATTCTATAACAATGTAAAAATTGTGACCATATTTACAACTATAGATAAATCTAATAAACTTAAGAAATACACAAGCTCGCCTTATATCTTTTACTTATATCACAAACTTAAATACACTGAAAGATGCTATTCCCGGTTTAACGTAGGCCGATGGTATTCCTCCGATGAATTAGCCAAATATTTTGGAGGAGTTAAGAAAAATGCGTTAGCCAGAAAGATCGTCGACGTCGCGAAGGGTGGAGGGCCCAGCTGGCATCTCTTAAGTACTCACATAAACGGGGAGGGAGCGTTATCGTTCGCCTTGCTTCGCTCGAAACCGATGAAAATGTACGTGCAGGCCATCCACGGCTTTGCTTTATTAAATTCCTGACACGAGACGCCCCAGAGCACGTGCAAATATTCATTCACGACGAAAAACCAGGGGTGCTTCGTCACGCGAAGCGCGCGCCTTAACGCTAAATTCAAGACGTTCCGGCGCGTGTGATTTAGCGGCGACGTTCAGCAGTATTCTCTTGCTTTCCCATATTTCGATACATCTATAAGTTCTTTTACTAAATAACTGAACGAAGTCGAAGTACTTTTGCTAATAATTTTAGTCATTTCGAAGAAAATGTGAACAATTTTTGAAAGAAAACAAAAGATTGATTCATTTCTGTAAATTCTACATCGACATTTATACAATTTTCGACGTCGTCCTATAAAATTTTGTAGGAATTTTATACGTGATGTTGCAATTCCGCTGCGATTCTGAATTTTTATATTTCAGTTCCGTTCTTGTTTCACAGAGCAAAAGGGCTTGCAATATTTTACGAAAGATCTTTGCAGAAATGGAAATAAAAGATCATGTGTGTCAGTAACGATTCTCTCGTGTTTCCTTCAAACTTAAGACATTTCTTAACGGCACAGAAAATACTGCTGAATCGAAAATGACAAGCAGCAGAATTAAGCGAATTTACGAGAAAAGAAGTTTAAAAAGAAATACTTCTGACCAACGAAGCTACTACTTATTCGCTTATCAAACAAGTACACATAGGTAAGTATCTTGCAAGTACACAGAACCAACTACGACACCTCAAAAGCACGAAACAGTTGAATAGAGCCAGTCCTCATCCAGTGACGTAACGAGTCTCCCAGCAAAGTTACCAAAATCTAAATCGGTGAAGTGCAGCAATCCCGGTACAGCGGTGCTCCAGTTGCTCGCTAATTGACTACAATGCCGGCCGCGTATGGAGCGCATTTTCTGTTTTGTTACCTCAAAACAAAGCGTACAATGCGGCTAACCTGTGAGAGGCCACTCGACCACCGTCATGGCTCCCACCCCTTACCGATTCCGGATGGCGAAAGCTTCGACAGGACGCGGAGGACGACTAGTCGCTCGAGGATCAGGCGACGAAATCGAGATTGTAACATATAGTCGAGTGCCCTTTGTTAACCCACCGACGGAGAGCGCAATTACATCCTCGCCCCCATTGTGCCTCGACAGCTTTTTGTTACTGTTTCGTCCGGTTACCTTGTTCCGAACGATAGTAACGGGGAGGAATGGCCAACGAGAAAGAGAGAGAACGAGAAAAAAGGTGAAGTAAAATTGCAAAGAAAGCTTGTACGAGGTATTGTAGACTTTGGAATTTTCATTGAGATTTGACTCAGATTCTCTTCTTGTACTGTAATTATAATTTTAGTGATTCGAGAATATGGCTTGTCAAATTCTAAATAAAGACCTAACAATAATATAAAATGAAATGAAAAGAGATAAAGGTGGTATTTTCTATTTTAAATATGATAATAAAAATATGTAGAATTTTATGTTGTTACAAAATTAATATTTTCATTTGTTGATATTCTAACTAAAATATACAAGTAGCAAGTAGAAAGATTAATACAAAATTTAAAAAATAAATTTATTATCATTTTGTCGAACTCTAAAGTTTTTAATTTAGTATTTCTATATAATGAGACAAAATGAAACGAAAGTATTAAGTACAAATATTAAGTGCTTGACAAATTAGAAGCAAACGGCGACAAGAACTTCTATCCAGATCGAAAAATTGCCGCGTAACAAAAAAAAGGAACGCAATGAAGGCAAAAAGACAAGAAACAGTCGATCGAAATAATACATTGAATTAGAAAAGGAGGAGTATAAATCCTACTAACATTGTTGCCGCTATTGTTTTTCGAAATGACCCGCGTGTTACTCACCCCATTGGACGTCTTGCGGCAAGGTGCTGACGTGCTCCACCGGTGGGAACCACTTGTCGACTTCGTGGTCGAATGTACCGAGCATACACACGCGCAATTACGCAATTGTATCGATACGATTGATACAATAACCGCTGGGGAGGTCTCTTTTATTTTAAGCGAAGGAATTCTGGTGTGTTGCCGACGACGACGTCCCGATCGTTCTATTCTGGTCGTCGTCATTGTTACCGTTGTTTTCGTTGTTATTGCCGCTGCTACTAGCTCCGTTGTGATTTCCATTCGTTCTTTTGACGATCTCACCATCGAGATCGGGGATTATTACTCGCTCGGTTGGAAACGTTACAGTATTACATGCTGAAAAGCGCTGCCTTCTCGAATAGAGAAGCACCACTCTTCCGAAGAGTGGCGCACAGGGGTGGCCCTACCGCGGATGCTGAATGTAGAAAATTGTAACATACGGTGTTTCGAGAGTTTCATTAGATCGAGATGTTAATTGCGAGCGGCACGATGCGATTGCGTTCTTCTTGCTTCGATTTCTTGTTACTGCGAATTTTCGACAAATTACAAATAAATTATTCTAATCCATCCTATTTTCAGAACCAAATTCTATTGAAAAAACTTCGATCCCTTTCCTAAATTTCAAAAAAGCAACCGCTTGGGAACTTAGTCTTTCGATGAATCATATCAGTTGTTTTGTTTCCGCATCTTGTTCAAGGAAACTCGATTCGTGGCTAACACACCATTTACTTCTTTTCGTTCCAGAAAATTCTACGAACTGTTAAAGTCCTGTGGCTACAGTTACTTTGTAGGTAACGGCTACCGATACTTTTGGGCGGACTGTTTACCTGAGTAATTTGTCAGAGCATAATGTTTGGATTCGAAATCCTTGAGCCTTTGGGACCTTGGTGGTTATCTTCTAATCCACATCTTATGCCCATGTAAAAGATTGTCTACTTCGCCAACTACATACTGAACAGTAAAAAATAATAATAGTAATAGTAGCTTTTATAATAAAATATTTTTAAAGAAATACTATATCAAAGTGTGTAAAATTCATTTATTCTATTATTTATATTTGGTTAATTCTAAAATTGTAAAATATATGCAACAAAGAAAAAAGTGTACCTTTTGTTACCAAATTTCAAAGTAAGTTCTAATCTGAGATATTTCAATTGTGTATTAGAATATTTAAATTATAAGTATGTTTGGATAAAAACTTTGGATAAACTTTTATGTACATAATTAGACCATTTCTATCTATAAGATCTACACATATAATATTTGTGTTCTGTTTACTTTATCCACTTAATCTGTAATCAAAACCTATATATAGCGTATTCTTATACAGCAGTAGATTATTCGTTATTTGTGCAACGGTGTAACTTTCGAATCATTATTCCGACTACATAACTCCGCTTTCGAAAAATGATTCGAAGTTCGTTACATCACTGAATCCTTCGACTATCTAAGGAACTGGATTGGTAGCTATCGAGGTGCTGAGTATCGATGTAAACAGATTTATGAGCAAAGGAACACAATGATTGTTAAGTGCTAACATTTCAGAGTTCAGTCATGCGAATCAGAAGAGTCACTCGAACACGGTAGGAACTAGCGCCGATACATTTTCCGTCCCGCATCGCTTTCTCATTCATCTCCGCGAAGAAAGACTTCGTGAGAACATTTTTACAACTTTGAAGTATGTTTCTTTTCTTAACTGTTTTGTGTCCTGGGACCAATTATAGCTATAACGTTGTTTTTAACGAAAATAAAACAATTTAACATATAACAGAAAAAGATAATTTCCATTTCCTATTTTATATGTAATAATTAAAAGCTATTATCAACGGAAATTTCGTTTATCCTATTATGAATTAAAGAAATGCGTGGGTAAATTGTAAGGTATTGTAAGTATATATATATTGCGAATATTAAAGTACAAAGTGTGGAAAATGTAAACTGATCCAGATCCGCACGCTAGCAATGTTACCCTGAGACGAAAAGAACCCTGAAGCCAACGTCGCACGTGTATCGCTTATGGTCTGTCATCGACGCATTCTTTTGTCTATGCGCTATCGATGACCTTAGCGCCTGAGAAAACCGAAGACCAGATGTAGAGTTTTCTTAGAAGTGACGATCACTTCAACATGAATTATACATTAATAATAACTATAAACAAACATTACAACTGCTAAAATTTTTCCAATACACCAATCTTCCACAAAACTTATGAAACCTAATCTGTAATTTCAACAGAGAAGCTAATATACAGGGTGTTCGGCTGCAGGTGTAAGGAAATTTAAGGGATGATTCTTGAAGTCGAAATAAGACGAAAATCAAGAATAAAAAAATTACGTTTTTGGTTTTAATATTCTGTATCAATGTTAACAAGAACCTCTACGTAGAAATTTAAATTAAGAAATAATTGAAATTTTCAATAGCAATAAATGTTATAACTTCTCACTTTTTGATAAGGTAAGCAGCTTTTGTAATTGTTGGAAGAATTCGAATATTTCTGAACGAAATTCAATTACACCGTGCAAAGCCTCAATATTTATACATGACGATTCCACGTATATTTGATTGTAACTTGAAATAATCAGCTGTGAAAGGATCATTGATCTCAGATCATCGTTAAAAATAACAGAGCGTTATATTTCTGAAGAGTGCGTGACATTTGCGTACAAAAAGCACGATGCAGACTTTGTCAGCCACCTTCTTTTGAATGTTTCAGATGCCTTTTCACCGGTCAACCAAGACGATTATTTACCCGCCTTAGTGATTACACGTCGGCCTACCATAGTAGGAAATACCTCTAAATATACTGACAGCCTTGAAGAACTGCGATGCGGGAAACTTTTGTGTAGCGATTACCACTCAAATCACCGTAAAATTCTTGTGAAATGCGTTTCATTGTGCCACGAAAAACGCAGGTAAAATTTAGATGTTTCTGTTGTCGGGGAAAGTTTTTTCCTTGTCGGCGGAACCAGGACGTTTCGAAATCTTTCCGTAAAAAAGCATTAACCTTCCGTTTGTGCTTATTTTTCTTTTTCTTCATTAGTTCTTATTAGTGATTTATCAAAACAAATTCCTATTCATTTTTTAACATTCTATATCTTAGATTGGTTTGCAGTTTAAAAGGAAACAATAAAAAGCAGTATTATCACTTTCACGACGTAGCGCGAGAGGGCTTAGGGTAAGTCATCAAACATAACATTATAGATATCATCACATGTAATGTAATTAATATTTATTTTCTATGAAAAGTAGGGAGTGTGTGTATTTTCTTGAAAAGGCAAGAAACCTTGATGACAGAGAATTATTTTCTAAATCGTTCATTTTAAATACTTCGTAATATTATTAAATTATTTAAATAATATATTGTAACACGAATTATAATCCAAAATAGATGTGTTTTTGTACAATTTCAATTGTTTCTTAGATGTCAGTTCATAAGACTAAGAATTATTAAATGCGAATTATAAATTAAAAATTAACGCGGGGGATGAAGAAAAGAAAAATTCGATTTTCTATATTCAACAAGAAAGAACGGGTCAAAGGAATGTATATTTATACAACTAAATAATCTATAACATTTTATTAACATATTTATATATTCCCTATCTATCATTCAAATATACAGTAGCGCTATAGGCGCCTATGGTATTATTTTAGTAAAATTAGGCATTGCCATATAATACTAATTCGTACAGACATAAGTACATATATTTATTTTATACTTGCATGCGTTCATTTTGCTTTATTTTATTAACACATGTAACTTTTTTAATTGCTTGAATGTTTATATAAAATCTTCGATTACTGACAAAATTTCAATAACGTCACTTTACATTTTAAAAAGTTCCATATTGCCACGAACGCAATTGTAATATAATAAATTTTACATGAATTTACTAATTATCATAACTATATATATGTAACTATATACATACACACACATATATATAGTTATGATATATATGTAACTATATACATACACACACACATATAGTTATGATATGTATATAACTATAGTATAGTACATACATACATACATATATATATAGTATATATATAACTATAGTACCATGTACGACATTTGGAATATAATATAAGATATTTCACCTAACTTCAACATCTTAAATGTCCCGTTTATATCTTATGATAGGAAAAAATATCAGAAGAAGAGAATATTCGGTTCGACCTTCACGTGATCTTTATGTTTGTACAACAAGTAGATAAAGGTAAGATTTGTATGCTTCAATGCAAAAGATTTATTTCAGGAGGTGTTCGAAATATGCACCATTCAACCCAATATACTTTTGAAGACAGAAAATGAATAATTTCTTTAGATTTTTAAGCATCAGGAACAATTACACGACACATTGTTCCAATGAAATTAAAATTCCTCCATTTATAAGTTAATTAGCCATTAATCAACATAGTACACATCGTTGAATTTGTTTCTTATGAGCTATAAGACTGCTGTAATGAAAATATGTCATCCCATTTAAAAATACTTCGATGAGCTTGAAATCGCGAAAAAGATGGCCTTGAGAAAATTTTTTTATCTATCACACATCGAACTGAATATTCCTCTGAAATTTTTTTCAATCATAAAAAATAAGCCAGATATCTAAGATGGTCAAGTTAGGTGAAATACACAAAAATATATAATACAAAAATAATGGATATATATTATCATCATGTATTTCTAGTTCATTTCCAGATATGCATTGTCTTTTTGCTTGTTTGATATGTTTTCATCACAGCTTCATATATCCCATTCCTTTACACGATACTATTCAACACATTTAACTCTATCTTTGCGGTTATTGGCATAACTTTATAGAAAATTGTACAAATTTAAAAAAGCAAAATAATGTCTCTATCAATTTTCTATAGAGACATTTCCTAAGTATTTTAAGTATTTTATTGAGATTCGTTGGCCTGGTTATTTTGCTTTTTTAAATTTTAATATAAAATATCGAATTATACAGTGAATGAGTTAAAATCTTGTTGAAGTTGAGAGAAGAATTGAGAGGATTCTTGAAGAAGAAAAGATGTTTAGAATTAGAAAGACCTAAATGGTTTCTGTGTCTCTCTCATTTCTTTCAGCCGACTAAGTATCCAATATGTAGAAGGTGAGTATATTGAAATCATTACAACTATACATGAAATCATACCACTCAAGCAGCTTTGTACATATCGCAGATTATCCTCTCGATAGGAATGATGCCGATAGTCCTCCTGAAGAACAACTCCTCGATGGCATGTGTAGAAACAGAACGGAGCGAAGGGAGCAACAAGAGTAATTTTCCAAACCTCAGAGCACCTAACGATGCTCCACTTAATCTTTGACCAAGTGCAAGTTGCGCTCCATCTCTCAATCTGGCAACTGCTGCCGCGTCCCTGAGTCTACTTCCGACACTAGGAGAGGCTGATCCACTGCTACTTCTACTGCTTGACGTAGGTTCGCTATCCAGTCCAGCTTTGAACAGTACGATCGCTCTGATACACGCGAACTCATGCTGATCGAGATTCATCGCGTGAAAACCAGCCAGTGTCTCTCTAAATCGATTCACTTCAACTGCCAGATTGAGACCATGAGGAGCAGGTGGGAGAAGGATAGTTGGATCTAACGTTGGAAGGATTTGAGCGGCAGCGAGGAGAAATAGTTCTCTCCACGAGAATTCTAATAAAGTCAATTGATCCTCTAGGACCAGGGTTGTTCCTGCTGCTAGTTCTTTGGCCCAATGAACGTTCAGGAAAAGCAATCTGGCTGCCTGTTCGCAGATCGACTCCGCCGTTACCGCCGGGATCAACGGTAGAGATGGCAAACCTGCCATGTTGACTGGGAGCTATAAATTCGAATAAAAACCTCGTGTTCAGTGATTGTATATTTAGTGGATATATTTAGAATAAGATGGTGAGCTGGTCAGCTTTTGCAGAAATAGAAAATATTCTAAAATTTGAGAATCAGAAATTGTTATAAAATTCTATATAGAGTATTTTAGAGCTTGTACCGTTCTATTGTACAATATTTCTACGTGTAAAAATACTCCATAAAATTATCTTAACCGACAGAATAAAATTTATTTATTAGGAATAGATAATTCTTGCCAAAACTTATCTTCCGTTCTATATTTTATATTCCAAATATACGAATTTATAGAAGCCTAAAACGTTATTTTTCAATCCTCTTTTCCACTTCAATGTGACGAGCTCAATTTCACAGATATCAATCATTAGACATACGACGTTTATGCATTTACGGAAAATGCAGACATATACAGAATGCGTACGACATGCAAAAATGTATAAAACATCGGAAGTATTGTACTTGTTAATTAGGTGAAACTAATCTTCTATTCCATTCCATTCTGTTCCATTAAATTACGTCACATTAAATTACAATCTAGTTATTATCTAATTTATTAACGTGTTTCGTGAATTAAACAACATATTATTCGCAAAATTCTTCTTATATATACATATATACCTTTGATATGGCCAAGCTGTTGCAGTAAATAGGATGTGAAAGAAGATGATGAGGAGTTGGTGTAGCTACGGAGATTCGAGATTCTGTCGATGGTTTGGGCAAAGCGAGATCCAAAGCTGTCGTTGGTGGGGGCACCATGCTAGTCATCATTTCTGGTTCTTTAAAATACAAGGCCATCTGCCTCCGAAGAGTTGAGTTTCGTGGCCCCCGTTCGTGCTGCACAGCTTGAAAAATACAAAAATTTACATTAATATATCATTTAACATATATTACGAGGTGTGTTTATTTATCTCATACACGTCAAGATCTTATAGACAAATTTTCCTTATGTTTTACTAAGATTTTTCGCAGTCAATAAACTCTATGCTTCGTTTAATATATAGCAACAATCTTTTAATGTTAAATTATTTGCAAATTATATTACACAAGTTTTGTGTGTCCCCAAGCACCATTTTTTGAAGCAAATTTTTTCTATATAATTTTTTGAATTTTTCAATTACAGCCTGATCCATTGATTGCATTAACGATGTTACGTTTGGTGAACGAAACATAATCTCAAACAGTTCATTTCTTAATGTATTTAATTCTATAACGGAATGGGATATGGGATGGTGCGTTATCTAGTAAAAGCAGAACATTTCCCTTTCTTTCTGTTTCCTGCTTTAACAATGACAACTAATGCGAACCCGAGGCGTTAAAACACACTATAACAATTATCCTTACAAATTTTAAAGCCAGGTGCGGTATTTTTTACACCCGAAACAATCGATATCCGGGGTAGCAACCTCTAATACAAAGCCATCTTATCGGCGACATAAATACAATCTTCAAAAGAATTTTAACTGCGTACAAAACCGTATAAAGCTATCTTGAATGCTTTAGCATTGTCTTCATTCGCAGAAAGCTTTACACCATAAATGTTTAACATATATTCGTGGCTTTCCTTCGTATACACGTGACTTAAGGTAACCCAACAGAAAAAATCACACACTGAAAGTCTCCGTAATTCTTATTTCAAGAAAGTGTTGATCATATTGATACGCCGAGTTGAGTTTACAGTCGTAGTGTTTCCATTGTCCTCAAGAAAGTATGGGCCAATGATACCAAATATTATATTATATTATATATATTACATATATATTATATCGCGACTTGGAATAACGGATGATGTTCTTCCCCATGACGCCTAATATTGAAATGGCGACGAAAGAGTTGTTGAGTTCCGTTAACCGACTCGACGCTCCGATGTCCACAACGACATGATAACAAATGAAATTACATAGCCTGAAGCGTTAAATGCCCTCCTACTCAAGCCTCTATCCCCACTACCTGCTTCCTAACATTCATTGAAAATACCGTAACGCACCCTGTATTATGTTATCGTATTGTTATATTCTACAACCAGGTATAAACGACAAAATATTGAGAAATTATGTTTGTTTTCAAAATATCGGAAGGAATTAGAAATTTGTTTGAATATTGTCTCTAACATTAACATCTTCCTAATGTGGAAAATTTATCGACATTTTACGTTATAGCCGACAGATAAATTTTATAATACATCATGGAACTTACCGTCTTTGTTCATGCCGACTTGAATACACTTGGCTAAGCGGCATGCTCTACATTGATTTCGATGCGTTTTATCCACCATGCAACCCCCTTTAGACTTTGCTTTGCAGACATACTGACGATTTCTTCGTATCGATCTCTTGAAGAAACCCGCACACCCATCGCAAGCAAAAATCCCATAATGCTTTCCTGAAGAATGATCTCGACATACCTTACAAGGAATATCATAAAGAATACGACCTGCAATAATATAAAAATATTTTATATCAGTTTTGTGAACGAATTTAGTTGACTAAATTAATTTAATCAAACGATTCGTATAAATTTATTAGGCGCCGAAAGTATAATAATAAAAAAATAGCTATTAGTAATATAATAGTTTAGGTTCATATGTATCTTTAAATTTGAATACTTTAAATATTTGGGCCAAAAATTGCAAATAATTAAACTAGTAGAAAGAAAGAAAATAAAAGAATTTTACTTTTGCAATATGAGTAATAACCTTTACAGAATAATTCACTTTTTCACTTTAGAAGCCCCAGGATTGAAGGCATTTTTAGTCTAAACAAAGTAAACAATTTTCATTGATAGGAACAATATGTACATGTAGAATAATTACTCTATAATAGTTTATAATATGACACATGTAAATAAAAATAGAAATGATTCTATGTTACACAGAACATATATATATGTTTCCAGCAAGTTATTATCATACATATATATTATGTATACATTACGAAGAATGTATAATATATAATATATATAATGTATAATGTATAATATATATACATTCTTCGTAATGAAAGATTTAATCAAATAAAGCGTAGGTACAGCGTCAAATTAATTCGATAACATTTAAAAGCGATTGAAAATGAAAGCATGACATGAAATTGGCAGGACTACAAAAATAACGCGTGCCACATGCAGTGTTCTCAAAACTTTATTTTCAATGCAAATTTCGTTGAAACAATTTTTCTAAAAATATCAAAAACTTCTATACATATAGCCACAAATACGCAGCCAAATTCCCAAACACGAACACATGCATATTCAGTTATCTAGTACCCTATGCCTCACCAATTCTCTTAAGTTCGACAAGGAGCGAAGAGAACGCACGATAGAAGTCTCTGGTTCTGAATCGATCTTTACCTAAAAGGTGTATTCTTACCCCGTTCCTGATGGTAAAGAAGAAAGGAAAAAGGTGCGTTTAAGTTGGAAGAATGCCAGTATTTTGAATCGGGAACCCATTTACCATCGAAAACATGGATCCCGTGAATGACGTTGCCGATGAATGGATCGATTTGTCGCCAAGTTAGAACGACCTCCTGGACGTACGCGCCTCTATACCTGTTCGTGTTGGCCCTCTATATAAAACAGCAAGGGTGTGGTACGTTTATAATGGGGGTACCAACTCGTTGTCGCGGGCTCCGCCTACGCTATTGAGCTCGACGAGACTAGTGAATGGGGCTGAATGGACCGGATGTGGCTGCTGCATTCACCAGCTCTTAAGTGAGCAGCCAGAAACACGACACTTCGCTCGTATCACCTGATCTCCCTTGATCGGCCTTTCCTCAGTTCCTTTATCTTACTTAACGTGGATCTTATTATAGGAGAAGGTTAAACATTTTCGTAGCACTCTGCCAATGCTCCCCCTCCCCCCTTTCATTTGCACACACCAAGAGAGAAACCCACAAGAAAAGTTTATCGACAATCCAATTCGTTGTTGGGAAAAGGATAATCTGGGGGTGTTTGCTTGAGAGATAAAAAGGGAAAATTTCGGTTAGGTCTGAAAATAATTTTTTAGAGTCGGTTTTTCCTTTAGGTATTATTGGGGGTGGCTATTTCAGAGGTCATTAGTCGAGGACAATGTGTAATAGTTTTTAGTATTGTAGTGAAACGTGTTTTCGTGTTTGGAATTAGTGGCGGAAAAAAGGATATTGTATATTCTTGTAATTTAATAATTTAATGATGTTATTAGCTAAACCATTTATGTTAGACAAGACGTTAACAACAAACTGAAAAATAGATTGCGGATATTTATGCGTTTATAAATAAATAATTTAAATGAGCAAGAATGTATAGAATTGAAGTACATAATATTTCAAAATATCCGAAGTAAATTATTGATTATAGATATTTAGAGGTAAGATAAATTGTTGTTTACGTTCATTTTTATAGTGTTTAGTTTACTTATCCATTTCGTTTTAAAATTATAAAAGAAGAAGCTATCTTGTGTTATACCTACTTTAATTGTAATACAGAGAGTTTAATGCTTTTTAACAACATTCAAATTTACCTAATTTAACATTTCAAATTACTTGATCGTAATAATTGTTTAATTCTCAAATTTCCTAATTTCAATTTTAAGTCACAGCGATATTTGCAATTTAAGTTCCATTAGGAAGAGTCGATATAATTTTATATTTTCAGTGTAATTAAATTTAAAAAAGCTTCAAAATGAATTACGTAAATGGACGCTATCAATTCAACTAGGAACGAGGAACTACCTGTTGATTTCATCCAACAAAATTACTCCAGTTTATCCGATTTCAGTCTAAATTTATTAATTTTTCCCGAAACTTAAAATTTGAAACATAAAAAGAAAGACATACATCAGAGGGTCGAGCATATCTTCGCGTAAAATATCGATGAAAACGTACGCATTATACGAAATATGATGCGCGCGTACTAACTACTGCAACAAGCAGGTTGCAATGACAGGGGTGCACCCTTGCACGACACTAAAGACCCTTTTCTCCCACGATAAAGGGAAAGTTGAATCGCAAACACGTATATTTTTCACGTACAGAAAGAGTTTTACTAAAAGTTCAGCGAATGTCTTTTCAAGAAACCTCTTGACATGATCAGATACATACGTTGGTATTATTTGATAAAAACTTAACAAAATGATGCGAGCACCTACAAGTATATATTATTTAAAATTTGAAACGCTCTTAAAAAATAATTTAATACTTTTATTTAAAGATTTTGGAAATTGCACAATTTCATACTAGCATGCAACAATTGTTTAAAATATATTTTTCCAAGGATTTGTGACACTGTAGTTTCAGCAACCATAGTGTCTTATAAAACTGTCGATAAAGGACTAAGTTCAAAAGAACAGAGTTGTAAGCAATCATCCTAAAGCAGAATAATTTATATTCAAACTTAACTTACTTTTCTTTCCCTTTTCTCCTACATACTAAGTATTGTAGTATTATATATAATTTCAGCGCAAGTTAGATTACAAAAAAAGTTATCACGAGTTTCAAATTCTTTTTTGTAAGACAATCAAACAATAAATAACTCTCTAAAGAATCATTCGCTTCTTCACACATCTAACTGTATTTATCATGATTTAATAAAAATCGTTAAAAAATAAATAGATCAAATCATATCCTCGGAAATGTTCACTTTGCAAAATATAAGAAACGGACGAGCGAGAATAAAGTCAGCGAAATAAAACCATCGGGTTTATCAGCTGACTAAAGCAATAGAAGCCTGTTGTTTCTTGCATAAGAGTGTTTATCTCAATAGCAATTGGAAACTAACTCAGAAAGGACAATGAACGAGTATAGGAAGAGAGGCGTGCACGAAGGAACGCACATGCTCGTGGTAGAATCACGCGATGCACGTTTTACGAGCCGATATTCGAGCGTTGCATCAAATTTGCATTCGACCGGCGTGGCTCGCGAGTCATTCGCGATTGAATTTTTCATCGTTGTGGAATCGAGGTCTATGTTTTACCGAGTGCTGGTCATCTTTCTTCCGTCGCTTTCCTTTTCTCTGGCTTGTAAATCATTCATGGAATTTTTACAGTGATCGAGTTCGCCCCTCGTCTAGAAAGGAGACGGACACCGGCTTAATGCGCAAAAGCGCATGCTTGCTTACCATTAACCACACGCAAATCGCGAATGGAAAGGGGACTGCAAAATTCAATGATTTTCTCTACGTCTCCCTTCGTCTTTTAATTTCATTTTTATTTCGATTAGTCGTCGTCATTCGCTTTAAAATATTTTAATTTGTTACGTTGTTACTATAGGACGATTATTGTCACGAAATTGAACCTACGGTTTTTGTGGATATTGTAAATTTAAATACATTATTAAGAGCAACGGTATTTAAATCCAATATCTGAATTCTGATATTTTAACGTTATGGTTACGGAGAGATTGACTAAATGTTTCGTCACTATTTGTTAATTTATTATAGACTTTATAATATTATGAAGGTTGAAGAAGTTGAAACGCTTATAGTTTTATACACTTCTTTGTAAAGTTTGTTAGAATAATATGTAAAATATAAGTTTTCAAAAACTATCTACGTAAATTGTCAGTCTAATCTAAGTGCATTAATTAAGTAGTTTAAGAAGAGATTGGTAAAATAGTTTAACTCTGCAAAATAAATAAATTGCCAAGAAATTGAATGACAGTAACTTCCCTATATAATTTTGAGCGTGATATAATGCGTTCAAGATATAAAAATCTGCAAATAATTTAATAGTATACTCGTAAGACAACAATTATCATCAGATGATTAATTTCGGAATTGATTCGCACGTTGGATATGATTCACTCTTGCTGAAGCGACATTTTATTTGGATTTTATCATCGTTCAAGTCCATTGGTCGGGTAACTTCGATGTTAGATGTTCGTGACAACTAAATTGAGGGAAAGTTCGTCGCGATTCGGGGTAAAGGGGTGAAAAGGGGTAAATTATCGTGCATTTCGTCGAACGTCGAACGAAAAGTTGAGTATAATTTTAAGTTCTGTCAGAACTTCTTCGTAATAGCTAGATAACTTTTCTTGCACGTAATTGCTGTTCAAGTTCATCTATTTCTTTTTTCGTTTAATAAAAATTAATTATTCGGACTATATAAATTTATATAAAATATTTGAATACTCGAATTTAAAATTTTCTTCACAACTGTATTTGATAACTTTATTTTGCAAAGAAATAGAATTTTATTTCTAGAATTTTTCAGTATTCAACGGAGCAAGTTAAGATATAATCTTTCTTTGAGATAATGCGCGACGAAGAGCTTTGGAAATTTTCGGATAAAACGGCTTTTATCCACAGTATTATGAAAGTAAGACATTTCGTGACATTCAATTATAAGCTACATAAATCATTTGGAATGGCACGAATTTAATTTATCTTTCTCATGTGAAATATTACAAAATGAAATTGAAATCCAACGTAGATGCGTAGGTATCTAACATGCAATGTATATTTAATATCATGTTTCATAAACTGGTTATTAATTTTTACGATTCAGATATTACAATGATTTAAATTCTAACTACTAAGGTAAGAGAAATCCATTAACGATATCATAGTAATAGTACTTCGCTTGAAATATATAATTACGAAGATTTCAAATTATTTTTTTCTTTATCAATAAATAATTTTACATAAAATATACCGAGTACCTAAGCAACCAAAATCTCCTCCTGATTTATTCTACTATGATTTTATTTTTTTACACCAGAGAATTATCGAATCATATTAACTAAAATAACATTTTCATTCTCAACGATATTCAGATAAGACCTAACAGTTTGGGTGACATCATCATCATTCGTGCCGTTATGTCACTGTCCATCAGGTGTTATGCGCATCGTTAGTGGGGTATGGAAATTTCGCGGCATGTGTCAGGAAACAAACGCCTACCACCGATATACACCTATACGCGCGCATAACGCACGCGCGATCATTCGTCATCTGTTCGCCGCGTTACGGTTATAGGGGTTGCAATGTCCGATTCACGCTTCGGCGAAAGATCTGCGCGATTTTCATGTATCTGCTCTTCTGCCTCACTATTCCCTCCATCGTATCGAACGAATTTTATTATTGCGTTATGTTTAACAATTACATATATTGAAATATTAATAAAAAATAACACGTTGGATTATTATACGTTAATATTAATTATTTTGATTATTAAAATGAAGGAAACTTGGATGAAAACTTCCATTGAAGCAGTTTCGAGATATATTCTCTCGAAAAATACTCTCTCAATGTATTAAATCTCGAAATGTTTAATACATCGCTTGAATATATCGTAATAGTTTGTGAAAATATTTCAGTAAATATTTAGATCAGCGTCAAGTCACGTCCATCACGTCTTTTTATAAAATTCTATGCTTTGAAATACAATAAATATAATTTAAAAAAATATTTCAATAAAATGTAAGATTAAAATTCCGTCGAATCAATTACAACCATATTCGTATTCTATAAAATACATTTGCCAATTCAATTATGCAAATAAACTATCCAAGTGGGTCTTAAGATAATTTTCAAGTCAACCAGCAACGAGTTATATGCATTGATTTTTCGACAAATGACGCTCGAATTCAACCACCCACGACAACCTGTTACCTCGTTACGCAGATTCGTGGTTACCGCATTATATGTTGACCATCTGCCATTATTTTCTCATGGCTGAATGCCACCGGAGACGAGTCATTTAAATGCGTGATCATCCGTCTCGTTTAAATACTGCATATGTTATTTGTTTCACACGAGATTAGCCGCGTGATGGCAAGCACCCTTTTTTAATACAGGATAATTATCCCTGCACCCTCCGATGTGATTAATGTTTCGTAAATGACAGAAAGAGAATGGTATTGTTGTATTTGAAACACACATAATTTCGATTACGAAATAAAAAAGAACTAAACGGAAACTATAATAATTAGGAGGACGTAGATTCCTAGAAATACCGAAAGAAAGAATTAGTTCTAATCAAAAAAAGAAGAAAAAGTGCTTTAATTGATCATTTGAGAGATAGAATAATTTTTAATTTTTTTACTGTTGCAATAAAATTGTAACAGAAATGTTAAATATAATAATGATAATTGTAATACAATTTAAAACAATTAAAATGCAAAATAGTGATAATACACGATCACTTTTCAAGCGTTCTATCAAAATTCTCTATAATCGTTTTAAAACATTTCATGGATAGTCGTAAAATAAATAACAATATAGTCAGTTTCATGAGCTAGTCATATGAAATAAAAATTTATATCTTATTTTTACATATATTTTCTTTAGATGAACTGGATTTCCTAAATTAAAGTCTACATTAACACACTGATGTATCGTTATTTAAACAACAATTTAAACAATATATTAGATCAATTAATTTAACATTACTTAATTTTTTATGAAACTTCATAAATATTCATATTATCATTTACTCGAAGTAATTATTCTAAATAATATGTCAAACTACACAAGAATTCCCGCCCAACATGATATGAAATTTTCTTCAAAAGCTCTGAAATTGTAAGAACCTAAATATACCTTATTTAGTAAGAAAAAGGAAGAAGTTGAAATTTATTATGTTGTCAAAGGTTAATTTCTAATTTCATGGATGAGAATAATTAAGTTGTCAAAGTTGATACCTCTTTTCAGGTATTAGGATACATAAAAGAAGTAATTATACAGTTATACAGTAAGATAATAACATAGCGACACCAGGTAAGATTCGGTACCCCAACCTAATCCCTAATGGTATTTACAAAACATATAATTTCAAAACTAACCTGACTAATTCCATTTTATCGTTACTTGAGAGGTAAACATTATGAAAAGTGTTAGCAAACGATGTATTTCTACATCGAAGGTAATGGATTAAAAACAATCTTAAGATCCTGAAATATGTAATAAAATACAAGAGGATAATATAGAATTTTTTCTAGGTATTTCCTTGAATAAGTGAAATAATTTTGCTAGATTGACTATTTTCGAGTTTCGCGTTTAAATACTTCAGAAAATAAAAGATCAACCAAATCATTAACTTATATTGTATTACCATAATTGTAATATTGCATTCGTGTATTGTAATTAATTATAGTTAATTTTATTGAGGATCAGAGAATTATACATATACTAACATTTAGAATATAATTTTTATGCGTGGAAAGTTGAATATTGAACTGTACTGAGAAATTTAGTTTTGTGAGATTATGAGACTATCGCATGTATGATTGCAAGCGAAAGTGCGTGAATATCGTCCATTGTAAAGTGATTTAATATGAATTTATATAGTGTCAGTTACATGGATCATATTTTATGATAATAATCGTAATAGTTTTATAGATACAATAATCTGAAAAAGAGTGCTTTAAGTAATAGTTTGTTAGTATTAAAAATAACTAAAAAGCATTTTCTGTTGAAGTCGATCAAATCTAAAAAATCGTTGTTATATGTGTTATTTTATATGATTTATCCTATTCAGTGTTGTGTATATCATTAAAACAAATTCAATAATGTAACATATATATATATATGTTAATATATATATATATTATAAAATACGTAATATATAATACATAAAGGCGTTTTTCTTTCATAATTTATAGAACACCAGAAAACTATTTTGATACGTAGTCTCTTATTGACTTATAAGTCAAGCAGAAATGTAATTCAGTAATACCTTGCGGTTGAATGTAAACAGTAAACACGGAGATTTCAGTTTTTATTTAAATGTATTCGTAAAATTTTGAACTTGTCAATGTAATGATTGTACCTAATAGCGGGATATTTATAATTATCTATTTACGAATACATTTCTGCAGAATTATGATTTCAAATTGATTAGCTTTTATGTAACGACATATTAATGAAAAGATAACTTTTCATCAAATTTCAATGTTGCAAACGTCGGCATGTAATTCGGATATTTATCACGTGTTAACAAGAAACTAAGTTTATATTTTACATTAATTAATTGAGTTTACATCCAATTACACAGTATTATTGAATTATCTCTGTGTTCGTCCTAGATGTCGGTGAGGGATTTTATTACGCTTTAGAGTAATTTCCTAAATAAGTTGTTAGAGAAAAGGTACTTTTTATAATACCATACAGTAGAATATTACTGGACAGATAAAATTATATGGTACCATTATAAAAGTATAGGTGCCTTCAAATTTTGTTTGAAAAAAATCTTTTTGGCAAGTTTTTAGTTATTATTTAGTTTCGAAAAAGAACCATGACCACTGTTGTATGAAATAGAACATTTTGTATAAAATTTAATTTGACATATGAAATATAGATACATTTAATATTGAGAAATTTTTCATTTTCAGAATTTTGTGATTGAACTTTTAATTGAAAAATATCGTTTAGATACTTCTTTTTATGTGAATCATATTTCTAGATAGCAGATCCTATCTACAATAAACAATGTAGGAACTTCCAATAAAATAGACTTGAAAAATATGAAAGTGACAAAATATAAATAATTACTTCTAAGCTGAAAATAAATTGCTCCAGCAATGATTACGAAAAATAAACTAGCATTTGCACAGTGGATGAAGAACAAAATCTTCTGAAATTTTTCTCTTTCTAGAATATGTATATATATATACTTATATATACTTTTTTTTCAAGATGCCACCAACGAATATAAACAATCAAATAATCAACACCACCAATTTTAAAGAATAACCTCGCTGCTTATTATTCTAAGACATATTATTTACACATACAATTGATTCCAACACTACTTTTCACTTCTCCATAAGCGTCAACAAAAACATGAAATAAATCTTGAAACTTACTGGACGATGCAGACATTTTCGGTTGCACAACGGGTATATGTCCTATTTGTGTTTCCTGAGTTTGCATTTGGATCGCCTCTTCCATAGCACACTGCGATCAACAAACAAGAACAATCCCAATAAGAACAAAGAACCAATCTTGAGTTAATGCACTTTCAATCGCGCGAGATCAGCATACGAATAGTTTGCTTTTAACTGAGAACTGACATCTGACACGTAGGATTTCCGCAATCCAAAAACCGAAAGATTACACGACGTTGTTTCCTGTACCCTCGAAGCGAGAGGGTTGGTGCCGCGATGAAACGTGACTGACAGTCATCGTAGCCAGAACTTCTTAATAGTAAGCACGGCTGGTGAACGTTTTCAAACAAACGGTGGAACGTCGTCGGAACGCTTCATTGGCCAAGAGCTTCCCTACCCTCGAAAAAGGGCGGTTCTTTCGAAAGGAGCTGGGTCCTCCCTGCTTCGACTGGGGTTGAACGTCAGTCGAGCCAGAGGGGAAAGGTGGCGAACGAATAAGGACGTCAGATGTCTCCTACCCTTCTCACCCTTTGTGAAGACACACACTCACGCCGCTATTCAACCGGCAGAGAGGTGAAAACGAAGCCACTTGCACCCCTTTTGCCCGTAATCGTGGACCTCGTGCCACACGATCACCAAAGCAGTGACCCCCTCCGCAACCAAACTAATTTAGCAACAGTTTTGCACTGGGATTACAGATAATCAGTAGCTTAGCGGTTGCTTTGCTGATTCCTTTATTTATATGTTTTTCAAGAATGGAATCTCAAAGGGAATGAAATTTTGAAATTGAATTTGTTTAAAAATCATTGGAATGAATTTGACGGACAGCGATGGATTCTAATAAGATTTTTAGGTAATTAATGAATTTTAGCTTTTCGTTTTTGGAAATGTTAGAGATATTTGTAATGCTGAAGTATGAATATTATCAAATGGTAGTACAATTAGTTCATTCAAGAATTGATATATCTTATATACATATTATGTATACATCCAATGTGTCATTTATCACAGCATTTATTAGAAATTAATAGAGGTTAGGCTAGTTTTTATTCAATAGTTATCGTAACTAATTATACTTCTATAGAAATATTTTCTTGTATCTATTAATAAAGATATACTGTAAAAGACTAATTGTGAAACATTTAATGTTGCAATTTAATCTTGAAACCTGATATCTTCGTATTAAGAATAATGAAATCTATTAAATATAGATGAAATAATATTTTATACGCGGTTTCTAAAATACATTAACAATTATTACGCAGGTACCTTTTTACAAAAGAAATATGAAAGAATTTGTTGTGTATGTAATTTTATATCATTATAAATTTTATATCATAAATACAACTCAAGAAATTATATATATATTATATAATATTATATTATATAAATTATATATAATATATATAATGTATATATATTCTGTAGAGCTGTAATTCTGTATTCTAATGCGCATATTTAATTTTATACCTACTATATGCATTCAATATATCCCTACCTTTTTATACTTCCTACAAACACATAAAAGACTACGGTTCGTTTATTACATTTTTTACCATGTTCGTCATAAAATCAATAAATCGTTAAAAAGTCTTAAACCGACCGCCGTACTGTTTCAATCACTAACATTTACTAAACGTCGTTTTTACTTGAAGCAAAACCACGTATCTGTTACTCTTGAAATCTACTGATGTGTGGATAGAAAACATAAGGTACAAAAAGCCAAGAAAGAAAGAAACAGAGGGCGAAAAATAGACAAAGGAGGGAAGGCGGAAAAAAGTGGGAATATTAGAAAGAATGCATCGTTGTTAAAACGTTGAATGTTGAGAGATACGAGATGGAGAAGGTTAAACAGAACATACACCATGGAATAATGCGAAGGCAGATGCGTCGCTTCCTGACTCCCTGACTCCATCTTGAATTATCTCATGCTGGATCCCTTGTGATGACGAGCGCACCCCTCGCGCGGGAACTCGGCTTAGGGTGGTCTGTATACGTGCACTCGCTGAATGAGTGCACGAATTACGCGAAGAATCCGTCATAACTGATGTAATATTACAGAGATTGGATCTCTCGATCGTGCTCTAGATCACCCTATACATACTAGTTTCAACGATCTCCTCGATACTATCAACCGCGGGGTGGGTTCTCTTTCTTTTTTCTTTTTTTTTTTTTGCTAGGCATAATATTGTATGGAGATTGATATGATAAAATATGTCTGATATAGGGAGAGGGATCCGCGATTAATTTAACGAATAATGAACGAAATAATTGAGAAACAATTATCTGAATGAAATACATACTAACTAGCGAAGAGAAATATGTTTTTGGAGATTAATAAGTGAAATTGATAGGCGATAGTATGTGAATAAAAGACAAGAATTACAATTACATTAATGTTGTAATTAATATTTAGTAGTGGTGATTGATAATAACAGCTGTAAGTAAGATTGAATTATTATTTAAAATTTCTTACCTTATTACTTCATTTATTTACTTTCATTTTATTATTATTGGCTTATCTTATATGCAAATACTATGTAAATAGATATTTCTAGTAGGTGTTTTATATTGTCTTACTATGTGCATGATATAAAAATAAAATAATAGATAGATGAATTATCTGTGCGATCTTTTTCTGCATTGTAACATTCTAATCATATTAACACGTTCATGCCGGCGTGTACAACTGGTAGCTCATGCCCGAGTCTCCCATCGGGCGGCGTGTACCACCGGAAAGACAGTTCGTTTAATAGCTAGAAAAAATTGTTATTTAGTTGAAAATTTTAATAATTGGAAATTTAATATATTAATTAAAAAAACAACATATGCGAATACGAGCGCTGTCCCACGGCGAGAAACACAAATAGCAGTGCCGGCGTGTTAATTATTCCTTAATGATACGAAGTTCAAAATTTTGATTGATGTAACGTGTACCTATAACACAAAAATGAGAACGTAAACTCAAATATCAATTAATCAAACTATTATAAATTTCATAATTTATTTATAATTGATATAATTCTACTTAACATATGTTCCTTTTTTTTTAAATAGTACAACAAATGGAAATTGAACGTTCCAATAAGAAAGAGAGACATTTGTGATGGTGAAATCTGTTCGAGTTCATCTCTAAACCCACGGATTGCTCGGTATTCGAGGCTGAAAGGTTCAACTTTAGCAAATGCTCATCGAACCGTGGTTCGTTTTTGGCTTTGGCGCAATATGTCGGGAGAGGAGATTATCCACGTAACTGTCCCGAGGAGGTTTCACAAAGGTACATCATTCTATTCCCTGTTGCAGTGGTATATGCAATAAAGAAGAAAAAACATGAAGAAGAGATTCGAGTCGCTTTGTCAAGAAGGCAAATACAGCTAAACGGTCTATAATCAAAATACAATTGATCGGGGAACGTTGGGAAGAATATTCACAAAAGAAACGTAATTACACTACAATTACACTACAATTGCACTATCAAAATTTAAAGTAGATAAAGATAGAAACGAAGACCCTAAATTTTTAATAAAATTAAAATTTGCCCCCTTTTCTCATATAAAAAACCTCGAATTATCTTTTGTTGTTCTTAATCGGAGTGTTAGGTGAAATGAGCAAAAAGGTGAAAAGGTAGATAAATCTAAACAGCTGGTCGCGGTCTTGGTATCAAAACACAACTGTCTGGCATCACACGGTGAGCTTACGGAAACTGGTACAGAAACTTAGAGTACTTGTGTTCAGTGAATTGTATGAGGGGACCGTTGCCGTTTCAAGGGGCGGGGGGGGGGACAAATTGGCGGTGGTAACTTACATGGTGGAATATAATGTTATCGATCTTGTTTCATACAAAATGCGAAGGTAACGCGCGATTACTCATTCACTGGAAATGTAATGTTTAACTTAATTGAAGTTAAGAGTTTTATTTCTTCCACTTTTCTACACCATTTTACAATATCCGCATTTTCTTCCCATTATTTCCAATTCGGATATAAAAATAGTATAAAACCAGTTAATTAGTTTATAAAAAAGTTTGGTTCTTTAAGATAGCAGCTATTTAAATTTTAATAAACGTAACTAACAGAAGCTTAGTGAGTTTTATGATAGATACTAAGTATTTGGAAACAATAGGATAAAGATTTCAATAAGAATTAAGAGATATCTAGTGGAAGGTATTTGTGATGTCAAGCGATTGTAAACATGAAAACAAACCTCGTATTTATGTAAATTTTCAAAGCTTACTTTACAATTGCCGCGTAAAATGACTTCATCATAGTATTTACTAATACAATAGACGATGCAGCTTTATATTGATATTATACATTTACCTAAGAAATTATGAGCTCCATTGTTTCTATTGACTTTGTTATAATACTTTGTTTATATTGACATGACTTTTTACTTTCTCAAATTAGTATTATTCACCGATGGAATCTCTTAGATATATCACTTTCTGTAATTTATGGTTACAAAAAATGCACATTCAGAAACAGGTTAACGGATCTATAATATATAATTCTACATTTACTATATAAATCTATAATATATAATATATAATTTCTGTCTTGATCCAATTCTTAAGGTAAAATAGCGTATGCTACAGTAGAGAATTCTTAACTTAGAGAAATCTATTTCAAAATCTAGTTCAACACAAAGGAAGTGTATACCTCGATGACAAACACACTAGAAAGTACAATGGAATACAAATATACACTATAAAACAATAAAATACAAATTACCTGTTGGTTTATTTACGTTTTATTAGGTTGTCACAAAAGGTACTTTCATTGTATAAATAATAGATGCACAACATTTTTTGTTTTATATTATTTTGTTGAATTATGTATAATCCATTTTGTTCCAATAGAAACTTTTTGTATCATAGTTATATTCTTGCAAGATTGGCTTTCCTTTTCTTACATACTTATTTATTTACAATATTCTGAACAATTATTCTTTCCAAGTCTATACGATATACAATCTAAGGGTATTCATTCTAGAATACGTCTGTCGAGAATCCAAAACCGTTTAACTGTTCTTTATTAAATCAGTAATCTGAATATCGATGAAGCTTCGCCATCTTTTTAACAAATTTCCTGTCGCGAAACTTGGTTTTGACATCCCGTACTATGACTGTTAAATCTCAGTAAGTGCATTATAATTATTACAATTACGAATTATTTATGTTCGTGGAAACACCTTTGTTTCGGTGAAAAGGATCCTTCAGTCTTCGAAATCCGCTCTATGTATAGAGGCATTCGCCAAAGGAAGGCCGGGATAGGATACTGATAATAGGGTCAGTTCGTAAGCGGCACAAAGGTACTTGAGCCCAAGCTTCTATCCTCTAAGTGCCATCAATATGTATTGTCCTTATTTCGTATGATCATTAATTCGGACAAAGAGTTATATCAATAACAGGTCGACGGGTGGTCTAGTTCGTAGTTTTTGGTGAAAAAGGACCATGGATTGGCAGAAAACGATAATCAGGAAGCTGGAAGCAAAAAGGAGACGTAAGCAGGACCTAGGTTTGGTCTTGTACTTATCTGTTTAAATATAGAAACTGGTAAGGGCCAGGTAAAGTTTCTAGTCGTTTCTTATGTTGCCGCTATCTCTTCCGACATCTACGGTAGTACTGGAAGACCGTCGCAGGAACGACGATCTTCCGATGAGGCTATTCAATATTTGTGCCTTGTTTTACTGGTATTGCATTTAAGAAGGTTCTGAAAGGCTCGTCTTTTTGGCGAGTACAGCTTATAAACCGCAGAAGGAACACTGGGAGATTCTTTTATGGTGCCTTCCACTCTGTTCTCGTAGGAATCGCTCTTTTACAGAATCACACTTCCGAGTTGGATCTGAAAAAATATAATTTTATTCGTGGAGACTGTGATACCACTGGAAATCGTTTTGTAATTTTAACACGTTTGCTGTAAGCACCATATACATTCGGGATCATAACTATTGGAACACGTACATTTATAAAATTCTAATAAATTTATATTATTTGGTAGTTTACATGGATCATTAGATTTTACTTTAATTTTACATATGTATATTATAGAGTTCTACTTTATTTTATTTAATATTTTACGTATATTATATCATAACGTAGTAGATGACGTGAATGCAATAATACTCTTGTAATAATTAAAAAGCCAAAGCACTAATTCTATACTAAATAGCAGCAGATGCACTTCTTTATGTGTATTTTTCATTTTTTATTTTACTTCAAAAATATGAAAGTAATATGTAAAAGATACGTTCAACAGAATATGTAATGTTCGCCACAATAATGCATACATTCTTCATAAATTAATCTATACTTTCATTAGAAGGACAATAAGATATTAACTCTTTCCGGTCGAAGTACGAGTATTACCCAACATTGTAATTTTGGGGAGACCAATACCCTCAGAATTTACGACCGGAAAAAGTTAAAATATCCACACAATAAATATATAGCTACAGATTACCCTTTTTGAAATTATATGTTTCTTCGAATCATACAATTTTCATTGGTCTCCGAATAAAAAGGAGTATGACAAACAAATTTCAATTGATGAAATTTCAACCAACCAAGTTTAAGGTGTTTCCTTGGGCAGCATCGATACACTAAAATTAACAAATTTGAGAAAGCGAAATTTTCAAAAATCGGAAGTTCCGTCTAATCTCACGACAAAAAGTAACATCGTCCGCTCTCTGCATCGAAGATCAAAGGCGACCTGTATTTAAGCGTGAAAAGAAGCTGGACCCTTCTAAGTTGTAGTCTTCCAGACCGAGGAAGAGATCTTGCAAAATTAGGTTGACATTTTCCTAGTCGAAGCGCCTTCTCGTTCAGGATCATTGGAGCAAGTGATAATCCCATAGCGATCATACGGTTGACTTGACAGACACTATGGCGTACGGTGGACGCCGCCAAAATTTTGAGCGGCTTCAAAATCGAAAATAAGACGGAGGTAAGGCCAGAGAGCGGCAAGCACTGCGTTAATGGAGGATAAGCTCGTGCTTCTGGACTGACTCTGTTTCTGTTCCTTGGATATTCTCAGAGAAGCTGCCTTTTATGGAGTTCACCTGCCTGTCTCTTTAAATCTTTGCAACCCCCTACCGTCTGTCAACAATACTACATTTTTATGATTTGCGAATGGTCGCAAGAGCAGTACATTTTTTCTACGTATTGCATCATGAAAACAAATTATTCTGTAACGAATTATAGTGTATTATCAATGTAATGAAATATTTGAATACGACATTAAATTGTTTATTATAACACAATTAGATGAACTCTGTAATAAAGTAAGTAGATTGTAATTGTAATTTCAACAGACATTTTAGCTTAAACCAAAATTTTATTCGAAATGTTCAAACGTAATTTATTTTACATTGAAACGATAACAATGTAACAAAATAAATAAATGAAAAATTTCTATCAATTATTAAGATTATTATTAAGATACGTTACCTTTGTTCTTCCTCATTATACTAGATACTAAATTTTGCTTCCTCTCAAATAATCGATGGAATACACTCGTTTTAACACATCGTACATCACTCAGAACTATCCCGGACTTTGTTCGCGTGATGCACGAAATCGTTTTATCTGCACCGCGATTAGAACAATGACCTGGCAAAACGACCTGTTGCTTCTTCTTCTAAACAGGGCAAATGTGTACGCATTTCCAACATTATGGGAAACGCGAAGCATATGGTTGGGTCGATACAGTATGGACGCGAACATCATTGATGCCCTGGCGTTTTACCTGAATAACGAGGGTGGAAAGTGGCTGTCCTGTATGATGTAAAATCCGCCATATGCGTGGTTATTGCCTCATGAGAACGATCGCGCATCTCTGGTTAAATGTAATTTGACATGGGAAACGAGGCACTCCCTTGGGACCGCGAAATTATAACTTGTCAAGGGACCTTTAAAGACCACTTGTATTATATCACCTTATCTAGGAAATTATGCGAAAAGTTTGAAGTTTTATCAAAATTGAAAGAGATGTTTGATTTCTGTGAGAACTATAATTTATTGACTGCTTAGTTTTGAAAGAGCAGGTGGAAGTAGAGGAGAGTAAGAGGTTGTATAGATTTTTAAATATTAGGAAGCTAAAACTATGGATCTACTCTGAATGTAATTAAGAAGGCAACAATTTAGTTTTCAAAAAATTAAGGACCAAGCAGGTAGGTATCCACATTATATACGTATTAACTTTTAACTGTTATAAATATTAAAACCTACGGAATTACTCTAGGGGGTCTATAGGATCTCTACAGAGAATCTATAGGAGGTTCATAGAAGTATCAGAAGCTGCTAATGTTTATTGTATTATTACATATATAAAAGTATAGGATAAAAGTTCAATTCTATTGTTTTTGTTTTATACATTAGTAATGAAGAAATCTAAGTCTGATCAAACTATTGTCTGAATAATTATTTGCTATTGCAAATGTATCGAAAACCTTTTTTTTATAACTATTTATTATCATAAATCATACAGAAAGAGGGAATGAAAATTGGAGAAAATCTAAAAGAAGTTCTATAGTAGTTAAGTAATTAAGAATTTTGCAGGATGTAAAATTAACCAGTTTGATTTCTGAGTGGTTCACAGTTCTTTTTTTCTAAATTTCACGAAGAAATTATTTTGCTAGTCCCTCGTACATTTTTCGTTACAAGATAAAATACTAAGATATATTATTAATAATATAACTTCATAATATACTTTATTAATAATATTCCTTAATAATATAAAGGCACAGGTATATTATTTTCCTAACTTTTAAACATCAAGTAGATGTGGGCATCTAAAATCCATTTTTACTAAGATTTCATTGTTTAATGAATAATAGTTGAATGAAAAAATAAAATAGAAACTTTTATTTTTAATTTCGTTAATCATTTTCGTTACATTTAATGCAAAGGAATTTTCAACAAACACATCCATGGTAAATCGGTTCATTTCTAAACATTTTAACTATCCATTCTATCCTTATATAAGCACACGTGTAATATCAAGAAAATTTCCATTTTATCAGTATTTATCCTCAAAAATTTCTCCAAATCTTTTCTCGACAAGTATGATTGATTTTTACCAGAAATATATAGAAAATTGTAATTCTGAAACTATGGTTGAAATTATTAAAAATGATCGATTCTTCGAATGATCAGAATCGGCGACGAAACTGACTATATTCCTCAACCGTGAGAATTCCTACGACGTTAATCCCCTGGAATGACCATTATTATGATTTCTTGCATGATCTTGGTGAAAAAATTCTGTGAACGAGTCACGAATTTGAAAAGGAGAAGACACGACGCGTCCCGATGCCAACGTTCGTTAGTCGGCCGGATGTTCACTGTTATGAAAATCAGTCGTCGGTTAAGATCTCGAAGAAAAACGTAACGAACGAAGATGGTCGTTTACTTTACGAGTTTCTTTCGATGAAAAGTGGGCGTGCACCGGAGTGACAAGTAGCTGCACCGGCTACCAGATCAGAAATCAGAGACGCTACACCTCGAGGGGTTGAAAAGGAAGGCGAAGAAACTCCTTGAGAGTACCTTACAAGACGTAGATCCATCCTGGGCGGGAACATCCGGCCTCTGGTTACGTATTCACCTATCCAAGAACTATGAAAATGCTCCTCGTTATTACCGGTGGAAAAAGAGGACAGTTGGTGGGAATCTTTTGCCTCGAGTATGTTGAATAAACTTCTCTCTCTCCTTTTGTATACGAGTGGTAAAAAGTTGATAATTTTTTTATACCGGTCAAAAATCCTGTATATTTGAATACGCCAAGAGTTTGGACATGTATTAGTATTGATACGTATTATGACTTTTTTAAACTTGAACGATTTTTGATAATTGCGTAGCATTAATTCTGATGTATTTAACGATAATATTTTTTATTAATATACGAAGGATATACACTTGCGAAATACATTTAATAATACACTTTAAAATATGCACTTACAAAACGAACAAGACACAAGAGCTCGGATTTGAAAAAAGATGACGCTCCATTAAAATGTCGCAATATACCTACATCTATAGATCTACTAAAAATTACTCCACGCCAGTTCGTCCTACGTTGTAACAAATTTTCTTGTTGTTCATCTCAGATCATTTTAATAAATCCCTTCCCTATAGATAATATTTTCAAAATTTACTCAATTAAACGTAACATCTATCTATCTCCACCAAAAGTTACAAGACTGAAGGTATAATTTTAATTTCTGTATAGCTTCAATTGGGACTACTATAAACAATCGATTAAAAAAGCGTCAATTCATTACGGCAAAAGTTCTCCATTTTAACCGTCTGTCGCGATCTAATAGAAAATTTCTCAACAGTAATACCCGTTCAAGGCTATGGAGCATTCTCCATCATGTGCAAACGTATTCAATATGGCGGGGTTTCGTTTCGGGGACAACCACTCCCACCTCTTCGATGAAAGGGCAAAAGACGTCTTCTTGTCTCCCGAACGAAAAAGATCCCCTAGCGTTCTTGCCTTCGACTGTAGTTCGCCTACCCGCACTGACTGTGAAGGAACTGTTCAATGGCCGCCCTGAAAAAGCACAACAGCCTAGCCAGTGACGTAACTCGAGCCCGCTGTCAGCCGCTGACAGTGCTGATGCTCGATTCTTTGTAAGCCTATTCGGTGGCCTCACCTACTTCGGCCTTTCCTTTTACTCTGCTCTTCTGCCGTTCCCCATTAGCTTCCCTTCGTCTCTCCCTGACCTGCGCTCTCGTTTGTCGCTTCTCACACGTTTCTACCCTCTTTCTACATTTCGTTGATCGCAACAGATCACGATGGGAACAGGAGGAAGCAAATCGTTTTGTGTAGAACTTTACGGACGTAAAATGTTTGCCTGTAATTCGAGGAAAGCGGATAATGGAAGGCTGGTTTGATTGCGGGGTTAGTACTTCGGTTTATGGATAAGTTTATGGATAGTAGGTACATGTACAGGGTAAGAAAAGGGATGATTCTACTTTATAAAAAATACAAATATTCTAAGACATATTCCAAAAATACTTTACTAAAGTAGAATCATCCCTTTTTGTGTATATTAAATTGAACATAGACAGTTAGGTTTTTATTGTATATATGTTAAAGCTGTTAATTTTAGAATTAAACAATTCTGAGTATAGTTCTCACAGTCTCTTTATTATTTTGTGTATTTATATCCTTTACCATTTCAGTATCTCAAAGTATGAATTTTATAAGTAATCTTTTTTCTTTTATAAAGTAATAACGTACAATATTATAAATTCATCGATGCCTGAATTAATTTTATATATATATATTATATGATATATATTTTTATATAATAATATTAGTATCGAATTACCTAAATAAATAAAACTGTTAAAAAGTAAACTTAGTTCCTTTCAGGTATGTTTGATCCCGCAATACGTAATAGAATTCTCTTCTCCCTCTCCCTTACCCGTCTCCCACCCCGTCCCTGTTTATTATTCTCTCTATCCTATTTTGTTAAGAGAGGCCCGCACTGCTCTCATTTCTCCTCCTTGAGATCTCGAATTTCGCCGTTTCGCCGTTCGCCTCCTCTTTTCATTTGCGTCCTCGCCGGCCGATTCGCCTTTTGACGAAGTGCTTCTTTGGTTTGAAATACGCGCTATTCAATACCCATCCACCCCAAACAAAGCGCTTCCGGAAGCGCCATAAGATTTAACTATATATCGCTGTACCGTCGCAGGTAGATCGTCCTAACGATGATTTCTCGACTTAAAATCGCTGTTTTGCTATGCTGGCCAATTTTTACCTGACATCCAAAATAAAATTTTTTTAATTGATATGAATTATCATTGGTGATTATTTATGTAAATAACTGCGTGTTATTAATTTTTTACCAAATTTTACGTTTCATTTTCATATCCAATTTTTTTAATCATATGAAAGTATCTTACTAAATGATATGAAACCTAATATGTTTCAACCTAATTAATTACTATCCGATATAAATACAAATATAATAAGTACAATGGAATTCAAATACTTTTTGTCACCGTATTGTATAGTTCAAAATAAAATAAAAATGGAGAATAATAAAATTACGTTGAGGTTTTTAAACGTTGAAGTTAAAATTTTGTCGCTTAAAGCTTCCCTTTTGGTGAAAATGTTTGAATGTGTTTGTGAGTTTGAATATGTTAGTGAAGAATTAGCTTGATATACACGTATAGAGAAATTTTTTAATGCGACTTTCTCGAAAATGCTTCAAGACAGCATTAAACTCCTTCTATATTATAAAATTCCTCTCATAAAATAAATTATATGACATTGAAAATTATTTCTTCTCCAATGTTTAATACTTAAACCTACGACTCTACCATACCAATAAATTTCATCCACCTACAAAATGACGAAAGCGAAAGGAAATAAAAAAATTTCTATTTGACCAGAGACCATGGGATTATATATATTCTAAACCCATGGTTTCTCATAATCACCGCAATATCGCCTTTATTTGTCAACGGATTACAAGAGTGGATACGCTTCTCAAAAGGTTAGTAGGGATTATTTTACTGACATTCTTTTCTCAAAATTTCTGTTTGTTTCTTCCCTCAAAGTGCAATTAAAAATCATAGCAAGTCGTAACAAAATGAAAGTTGGAATTTCCAAATTTCTAAAACTACAACCTACGGCCGCTAATAAAACAGATTTTCAACCCTTTTAGTGTTGTCACCTTGTTTGTTTTGGATTATATCAATTTATAAAGCACCCTCGATTTCGACAAAAAGTCAGCAAAACTATAATATTTCATATCTTATTCGACCACGTGCCCCTAAATATTGTTCGTAAACAGTAACAATAATTTTCTACAATGACCATTGTATTTTTAAATACCGTTTTCCTAGAAGATTTGTGAGATATAGTATATTTAAGTCAAAGTGGCAAATTTTACAACAGCTGAGTAATCCTCTTATCGTTACAGACATACCTCGTCACTTTCATTTTTGTAAATATCTTGGTTTTGCTACCATCCCTTATAATACATGTTTTAGTGTGATAAATAATTTCTAATATTTTCGTAACTGTGCTTGTTACTAAAAATACCATAAATAACAGTACATTTTTATACAAATTTAAACAGGTAATATTTATACAATTATTTTTGTGAATGTAGCGATTCTGTTACACTTACTTTTACAAACAAAATCCGATGATAATGAGGATTGGAAGTAAGACAACGTAATGTAAAGAAATATTGATATATTTTATCGAAATACTATTGAAACCTGCTCAAGATTCAGGTTAATTATGTATATCTACAATAATTAAAATTATTGAAACAGGAAGGAAAATACTATTGAAATCTTTTATCGAATCATATTATTGAAATCGTATCGTAGAAATCATTAAACTTTGAATGATGCATATAACGCCCTTAAGCGAAGATTTTAATTCAAAGGGCTATCTCATAAAAACCCACTTGATTATTCCTTCCTAAGCAGCTTCTACGGGTTACGTTGCTGTGTACAGAAACGTGATTGTTATACCTGAGTCTGGACGAAATACTTTCGCGTCGTTTATACTAAATGGTTGCACATTTTCAGTTGGATAATCCAGGAAAATTAGTATAGATAAGATTCATGTAAGAACAAGCTTGAGGTATTCTAGGTGAAAGCTTCTATATTTTTTGCTTAATTTTTTCTTATTTCCGCATAAAGCTTCGAAGTTTTAGTTTAACTTGCGCATTTGGTGTGAACGATGTTTGACCGGTGAAAAATTTTTGTCCTAATGCAAAAAGGAATGCTAAATAAAAAAAATACTAAATAAAAAAAAAAATACAAAATAAAATAAAGATACTGTAACGATATACTGTTATAGTATACTGTTTATCGTTATACCGTCCCTCTACAGATTTATATTTTCCCACGCACTTCTTCCAACCTAGTACCTACACTTAAATCTTTAATGAATTATAATTCCCTGAAGAAACAACGCGCATAGTCAGCAAATGAAAAACAGAGTGATCGACTGTAGTCACATTAATGGAATTGGTAATTTGCAAGTAAACCTAGGTTACCTGGGCAAGTAAAAATTTTATTACTGGGATATCCTGGAGGATCCGGTCAATGTCGTATTATGAGATAAACGGAGGTCGAGCGAGGGTGAAATCTACATGATGGGACGTGATTCATGCGAACAACGCTCAACGTCTGGCGTGATAGGAGAAAAAGATCGAGAGCGAATATCTACAAGGAGAAGGAGGGAAAATGGAGCACGTGTTTCTTCTATGGGAGAGTTCACACGGGGACCGTTCCTCGTCAGCTAATCATTTGGTCGTAAGGTATGGCGTATACAGGGTGTGGCGAAAATCGGACGCGTATCGAAATAGATTTACATGGTACAGTGATATAATGTGAAATGATACTAAGTTTCGAGTAAACGAAGACTTCGATTTTGTAAAAAAATTTGGAAATGTTATGATTCTTTACTTTGACGAAAGAGAGAGAAAGAGGACGAGGGGAGAGAGTGAGTGAGAGTTAATTATTAGCATAGAATTTAAAAAATAAAGATACTGAAGTTTCTTTCTATCGATGATTCTTATACTTTAAACAACTATATCATTTTAAAGAAAAATTTAACCACGATATAATTAAATTAATTGTTTCTATATAAATACTGTATTTAAACACCAACTGGTTGTTAATAAGTTGCCGAATATTGTAATAACTGTTGTTAATTGTTAAATCATTAAAATAGTATCATCTGGTAAAATCAGTTATCATAATTCAAATGCTAGTAAGTAAATATCTTATTTCAAGTTTAATTATAAGGCCAAAATATTATAAAACATAGTTACATTAATCCAACGATTATCAACGATTAAGAAATCAACATCTTCTAAAAGAATTTATTATACTAATATAATAGAATTTAAGAAACTAAATAAATTATCGTTCAAAGTATGCAATCATAAAAATTGGGAACATTTTGCATATCGCTTTAAGCATTTATCCGAGGCGAAGCAAATGTATATCGAAATATTTCGTTGTGGGATCGTTTTAATATATAGACGAATGGGCATCAAACTGAACGAAATCGATTCGCGATACACCTTGTACAAATGGTTGTAACTATAAGTAGGAGGTTACCACCCTCTTGATACACCCGCGTTGGCATCGTCACGACGTCGATCTATTTACCTCTACGGTACGACACTTCGCAGCCGTGTCAATGCGACCCCCGTTGAGAATTCCATTATCACAGCCACGATTTATGCCCGTTCCTCTCCAACCGCGTAGAAATGGAGCTTTCCTATTCCTTTCGTGTAATATTCGTCTCGCGGAAACAGATTTTCACCGATCTTGATTTTCTTCAGGTCAACCAGACGGCAAAATATATTTCCAGCGATAAAAATCGCATGTCTAGCAATATTCGAATAAACGATAGTAAAGCATTTAATTTACAAAGAGTTCCTTAAATTGTTCTAACGAATAATAAAGTAGTAGATTATTTATACGTTCAGTAAAATTTGTTTCAGTAAGTTGGGATAAAATTATGCTAAGTATGAAGTAGAAATATAGAACCTTCTTGTTTTATTATAGTTAATTTTATTTTATTATGTTAAAGTTATAACTTGTATTACCGCGTAAATTACTATCGAAAAAATCATTCAGGCTATAAGGGGATGCTACGCAGCTTGTTTCGTCACCACGCCTCTTCCAACACTCGCCTACAAAACTCTCGCATGCGTGATACATTCATCTCTGTGGTTCTTTCCGACACAAGATAGTTACATTTTAACTACTATTAGCTTATTTGGAAATGATTATACTTTTCGAATTCGTATCATCATCTTCATTTTGTCATTCTTCATCTGCTTCCTTCTTTTCTTTTTTGTGATATAATTATATCTGCACACACGTATATTCGAAATAAAACGAAACATAAAATTCAGAATATAAATAACAATCTTCGTTAAACCTATAAACATTTACCAAATGTGTTACATATTTGGCCATTGTTTATTTTCGAGAATTCCCAGAAATTATTCTTCGTCTAAAAATACCAATTTCAATTTTACACGCAAAACTAGCCCAGGAGAGGTAGATCTTTCTCAGCTACGATACAAACGATTCTATCAAATTCCCCATTTCACTTATACATTTCGATGGACGTAAGAAGCTCTAGAGGCTCTAGTACCAAACGATTTCCCCTCTCCGTAAAATCCCACGTGCAAAATTGCGAGGGTAAGCGACGAGAAGGTGCTCGACACCTTAATAGAAGCAAGAGTTGCCGCGAGATTTCACAATGGCGCAGCGGGCGTTCGCGATATAAATATTTGTCTTCGAGGAGCCGGCAAGATCCCGGAGTGTGAGCAAGTGCGAGTACGGTGGAGCGAACCAAGAGGGTCAAAATAATGGCGACGAAGTGTACGTTGAAACGACGTGTGCGCCGCTTTGTCCGTGAATACCTAAACGCATGTGAGTTGGAAAGCCCTCGGCCACTTGAAAGACAAAAAAGCTACCTTCGCGGAGATCGGCCCGCATGTCTTCGCCCGTCAACTGTTTGTGGGAAAGTTTCCGGGGAATATGAAATGTCAAACCTTGATCGTGTTCCCTTTTGTGCATGGACGAGACGTCGACGATCGGAAATGTTGCGCGATGAAGAATTTAATTATTTGTATATATCGTTGAACGACACACGTACGTTCTAGTTGTTCCTTGGATTTGTAGTAATTTTCGAAGTAGTTACAGGATTAAAAATTGTGAAGTTTGTAAACAGTAATTTGTAATAAATGTTCGACCTTGTAGTTTGGTCTGGTTACAAACATTCCTTCAAGTAATCTTCGTTATTTATTTCTTACTCTGATATGAAGTTATTAATGCTATTCTATGTTAGCATCTAAGTACGTAATCAATTTCAAAGTATGTAATGCCTATTTCAATTAACTATTTCTAATTCATAGAACTATTTCAATTAATATTTCGAAATGTACCTGTATGCAAAGTAAATTATGTAAATATTTTGATAACAAATCAGAGAATGTACATGTACACCCTTGGACAAAAAGATAGCACATGTGTGCTATCATTAATTTCTCATAGATAGAGTCCGAATTTCCCAAGTTTGACGAATGGCATATAAACAGTACCTTGTAGTAATAAGGTATATGAGCTTGAAACTGTATCTTCGCTATTCCTCTTGTATTTATCAACAATGATTGTGAAATCCGGTCGGCGAAATGATAGCACACCAAGCATTTTGTTTCCATTCCTTAGTATTTCTGTGTATTCTGAGTGGTGTAGACGTAGTGAAAAGTAGAAGAATTTCATTAGAAACCTTACAAATTTCGATTCAAACAATGGGACGTGGAAAACAGCTAAATAGTGAAGAGATTCAAACAGTTTTGAAATTAAAGAAAGAAAACTTTACTATTTCTAAAATTGCAAAAGTTCTCAGTAGAAGTCGGAAAGTCATTTATAATTTACTGAAAGATGTAAATAATTATGGAACAAAAAAAAGCAGTGGGAGACCTTCCGCGATTAGTACTCGTGAAAAACGTGCAATTTTACGTGCCGCGTCAAATTCGCTTCTCACGTCACGTGAAATTGCAGAAAAAGTTGGCGTAAAAACTAATCCTCGGAATGTCAGACGTGTACTACAACAATCCGCGCACATAAAGCGGATGAAATTAAAACGAAGACCAGCTCTAAAGCAGATTCACAAGGAGCATCGATTATATTTTGCAAAAGAACATATACGGTGGAACAAGAAGTGGAGGAAAGTTATATTTACAGATAAAAAAAGATTTAATTTAGATGGCCCAGATGGATTCAATTTTTACTATCATGATGTAAGAAAAAAAAAATTGTCACAAATACGGCGTCAAATGGGTGGAGGTAGCATTATGCTTTGGGCAGGTATTGGGTATAACGGAAAGACTGATTTAATATCAATTCGCAGCAAGATGAATGCTATAACCTATCGTAATTTGATACAAAATCAAATTGCAAAGTACGCAACACATATTGCGAGACAAGATTTTATTTTTCAGCAAGATAATGCTGCAGTTCACACCGCTAAGGTTGTGAAAGAATATTTTTCAACAGAAAATATTGCAGTTTTGGACTGGCCTGCATGCTCCCCCGATTTAAACATAATCGAAAACTGTTGGAGTAAATTAAGCAATGCCGTTTATAGAGAAAATAGGCAATTTGAAAGTATTAATCAGTTAAAAAAGTGCCTTGAAGAGGAATGGAGAAATATATCGCTGGATTATATTAGAAAACTATATCGTTCTTTGCCGAAACGAATGCTGGAGGTGGTGGAGAATAAGGGAGGATCCACACATTATTAAATTTTAAAAGGTTTTTTATTTTTGTACAATTTAGTAGATAATAAACACTACAACTTTTGAAAGTGTGCTATCATTTCGCCGACCGGATTTCACAATCATTGTTGATAAATACAAGAGGAATAGCGAAGATACAGTTTCAAGCTCATATACCTTATTACTACAAGGTACTGTTTATATGCCATTCGTCAAACTTGGGAAATTCGGACTCTATCTATGAGAAATTAATGATAGCACACATGTGCTATCTTTTTGTCCAAGGGTGTATATAGAAATTACCAGGTATCTACTGTAAATATAGTACGTAGATATAGTTGATCATATAATTACATATTGCTATTATATTGAGACTTATTAATATGATGGTCAACTGACTTTTTAATCGATCATATAGTTTTACAATTTCTGTAAAATGTATATTTGCAATAAACATCATATAACTTTTACGTATATTTTCTCCATTTGTTTCGAACTTGACCAACACAGTCATAATAATCGTGTTACACTGAATATTAACGAAACTTAAAAATGTTTTGTATAACATGCATAATACATACGTTCGTAATAGATTTTTACAATAAACGTTCAAATACTTTCATGTATAACGACTCCAATCGAAAAGAGATAATTAATCTCGAAGCGAACTGTCTAAAATGCGTACAAAACCGTTTGGATGGACAAGAAGATTCTCTCTTAAGAAACACTCTCAAACAGCAAATGATTGATTCGTCTGCGTGCTCGAGCATGTATAACGTCCTGTTTGACACTAATATTTCGGCGTTGGTTCGCCCTGACAGGGCTAAAAGCCGCCCTCCCCGAAAATCGGGCCATCTACATTCACTCTACAGGATAATGCCGGCTCCTGCAGATGGCAAGGACAAATCACTTAACACGATCTGGTTACTTTTCCTTCGTACTGCGTGAAATGACAAATTATTTTCCATTATCACCACTGATGACGTATACGATCACTCGTAAAATATGAAGACATCCGCTACCCTGAGAGCAGAATTTAATTAACCAACCATCTGACCGGATTTAGCCTGCCGATAATTTATTCGAAAGTATCTAATTAACAGCGAATGTCTCGTGCTACGTGGCGAACGTCGACTACAGTTTTATTGCAGGTGAACTGATTGGAGCTGTCTGTTCCTTAAGATGTCGAATGAAAATTGACACCAGGAAGATTAAATTAATTCAGTTTAAAGTAACCGGTTATGCAAACGTATTGCAAACTGCCAAATTTTTATGTATTATTTCGCAGAATTTTCCGAATCAATTAAAATGTTCAAATAAAAATTAGGCCTGCATAATTTAAAATTAGTAATTTGCAATCGCTGAATTTTATTTTCATTTTTCATACCTCGTTTTTCTATCTTTTTCATAAAAATCCCACTGTGTAATTCAAAAAGATCAACGAAGCTACGATAGAAGGAACCAAATGTCTCTTGACTAAATTTACAAAAACACTTTCTGCATCCCCCCCCCCAAAACAACCTATTTCTCTCCTGTCTCCAGGATTCCATGAAAGAGTCCGATAAATAGAACCAGAATCTCGCCGTCGAAATTCACTGACAGGTTGACAACCTCATATCCTAACATACAAGCAGCATCGTGCGTGCTCTCGTACATCTCTATGATCGAGATGAAACGTCGTTTTCTTCGCTTCTCCTAGGGACAACGACGAGGTCGAAGGGCCACGATAGAACGAAAACGAACGAAAGAAAGAGGCAGAAGGAGAGCAAAGGAAAACGACACACGACATGAATGGACGTAGAGTATTCAATGTTTTATCAAGGATCTATGCAAGCTGAATGCCTTCGAGGACTACCTTTGTGCTTGTTCGCGTCACGAGGCGAGTCCTTTTTAAGAAAGAAGGGCGTGGGAGGGGTGATGACGCGAAGGACGATGGATATGAACGAGTGCCTGTTTCACCGTCGGCCCGAGTACTGTCGGCGGAGGGTAAGGCACAGGTGGCCTCTTCGTACCTTCACGCACCACTAATTTCTTCCTCATTATCCACCGTAGGCGGTCATTCGAGGTTCCGAGCTTCTTGTTCCGTGTTTACCCACCTATTGTTGAACGAAAGGACCCCGTGGATCGCGTCTTCCCTCTCTAACCTGATCTCGGTTTCCTTCGGCTGCTGTGATGTCGCTCGTGCTTGCCCCTTGCTTGCGCTGAAGAAAAACGGAGTCGTTGGATGATTGTAAACAGACTGTGTTGGAAGTTTCGAAAGATCGTTTGATAAATTAAAGGTCTTAAGATTCAATCCTGAATTTTGTACAGAGCTATCAAGCTAGTTGCATTTTTCAAATTTGTTTATTGATATCGATTTTGGCATGAGACGATCTGCAATGAACACAATGTTTATGATGCTATCGTAATAGTATTATGATTTATATTTAAATTTCAAAGACAAATACATAACTCACAAATTTTTTAGTATCTAGTATAATGGGAGGAGTTTATAAAGAAAAAGAAACCTACGTTCGCGGCTTTTTCTTATTCATATTTGGAGCTTTACCCCGAAGAGAAAATTCTTATGAATGACACGGTAATAATAAAATTCTGGTGTAACTTTATTTAAACCATCGTGATATTACCTCTATCGTCGAATTAGCCGAATTCTTCCGATCTAAATCTTCGATTTATCTCATTTTTCTTTCTATTTTCTAAAATCATTAATAAACTGGAAAATCAACGGAGCTGTCAGCAGGACCCTACTAATATAAATTACATTTGCTAATGATATACTACAGCTGAGGTCTATAACACATTTAAGATAATAAGCAGAAAAAAATGAATATATTTACAATATTGGTATATGCCTAACACATACCTTTTTCGTGACACGAAGAGAGAGAATGGAAAGGCAAAGACACAGTCAGGGAGCGTACGCATGCAAAGTCACGTGTACAGCCGCAGGCTGAGTTTGCTTTTCGCTTTTGCGACGTGCATCGTTTCGGGGTTACGCCCTCTCAAGCACGCACTCCTAAATATCGTTCGTCCAACTCGATCGAAGTGACTGTCACTACTTCGAGAAAAGGGGATTAGTATTTCAATTATTTGCACGATGAGATCGTCGCTCTTTCTCCGCCCTCTTCTCATCGTCTCGTTATTTCTATGTTCTTTATTATTCGCGTTCAGTTGATCCCTTTTTGTCCAGTGTGGATAACGTCGAGTGGCAGAGTCACGTGGCAATGTTTACTTGCCGATGATTGCAACTTTTCAAAGGCTTTTGATCATGCCGGCTGCATCGGTAATCCAACCATTTCACGGTAAGTTAATGTTCCACCTTACCGACCTTTACAACCGTGCTCCTCGGGTTGCAGATAGATTAGGCGTGAAGTGCTGGGAAAATATTATGTTTAATTTCTTTTAATACTATTCCCTTAAAAATAATAATTGATCAGGAGGTTATGGGTTAAGAATCGTAAATTATAATTAAATTTCTTTCTCCAGTGTTTCATTTTTGATATATTTGAAAGCTTGTATACTCGAAAACATTACAATTTTATTTCTTTATTAGATTTGTAATATTATATGATATACCATCTTGCAATGATAAATTAAAATATCAATATTTTCAAAAAGCCGGTTTTTTATTTGTATCTTACATTAGTTACTTTTTCATTTTATTTCGTAATTCAAATACATGCTTCTTAATTTTGTTTCCTTTATTTGTTCATTCATTTTTGTTGCGTTTTATTTCATTTGCAAAAGTATTTAAAATCTAATAAGCGGAATAATTAATATACAAAGAATTCTAATCGGAGATATCTTTTTATCATTAGCAATGACAATATTCACAATTATAAGTTTAAAAGTTGTAAATCTAATGTCTAATAAATAGTCGTGTGTCACATATAAAGAATAAGAAACGAGTTGTACTAATTAATACATGAAATCATTCAATTACATGCTATCTTAAATTTGTTAACTACGATAGAAGGAACGCATTGTATCTAAAAATACGTATGATTCAACAAATGTAAGAAAAATTATGTTACAAAAATCGTAACTATAAATTCATAAAATAGTTCTAAATAAATATAATGTAATTTTATTGATATACATATTTGACCATTTAATCTACCAATATTATTATACATATAACATAATTCATAAATTGATATGAAATTGTTAAAATTCTATTAGAAACTTATTGAATGTCCGGTATTACAAACAATTTTTCTAACTACCGCTTATACGTTAACAAAACACAAGTTGCCACCACTTCAATATAAATTACGTCTAAATAATGCATACGAACAAATGAATCCAAACGTATCGAGTAACATGCTTCATTCTAAAATACCACTTTCTTTCCTTCTTCCCAGAAGATCCATATCCAAGTCGAAGCTCCATGAGCATCATAAAAACCCTTCCATCGTGCGCACGTTAAAAATATCCATTCGAGAATCAGAAAATGGACCCCAACATATAAACCTCCTCCTCCAATCCACGAGATATCCAACCGCCTAAAAGAGGAAAAAAAGAACAGGTACGTTTCTACCAAACAGTAAAAGTCTCGAGCAGCAACCGCAGGAAGGCTTGGATTCCCATACAAAACTTCGATATCGAGCATAGAAATCGTCTTACCGCCTGATGCACGATTCCCAGCGGCTTTGGGTGGGCGTCAAAAAGAGTATCGAGGCGGCGCAACGAGCGTACCCTGAGGAGGAAAGACCCCAGAAAGACACCAAGGACGTTCACTGCTCCCGTAGCTAAAACACACACACGAGGGCCTCGGAGTGTCCTGTCTGGCGCCAGGATAATGAAGCAGCGCGGTCGGAGTTCCATACACAGGCGGGGGAAGTTATCGATCTAACCGCGTGAATATTTTAATTCAAACCGGAGTTTCGTTTCTATCGCCTACGGATGAATTTAACGAACTTGGTGGAATCGAGATCGTGGCTTACAGAGAGAGGCTGGAATCGAGAGGAATGAAAAAAGGAGACGGAGTAACCGGCGAGCAACTAGACAAGCGTGAAACGTGTATCGTTCCAAGCGATTCAGACGCTACCGGTTCTGTTCATCGATCCTGTGAATTAATAGGAGCATCGGGAAAAAAGAGTATCGTGGTTTTCGATGTAAATGGTTCGGGTCTAGGAAGCGAAGCTGCCTGGACGGGTAGAAAAATGTGGAGCTAGAGGATCAGGAGAATGAGATATTAATATTCGTTAAATGGCGATGGAACCCGATCGCATAGTATCTTAACTATTATCTTTCTTACTTTAACTATATAATAGTATTATAGTACATTTTAAACAAACAGAATTACATTATCTAACAACCAAATAGGGTAAAATAATTCAGATAAATTGGTTCTTTATGCAACCAAACTAACGCAGAACTATTTCGAAATATATGCAAACTAAATTAAAAAGCGAGCATGAGAAGAGCTTCAGAATCCTAAAGCTTAATTATTTCGAATGGTGTGAATAACATAAATTTCTATATATAATAACAACAAATCATTTTGATTTATTTTAATGCTTTATGAAAACAACAACAGATGACCAGAAAATGCACTAGAAGTCTGATGAAAGCCATCCCAAGTCAGAAATAATAAACAGCATTTCACAGAGCAATATGAAGATGATACGAAACGGGAAAGACAATAAGTTCATAATTGGCTACTAAATAAATTTCAATAATGTTGAAGTCCATTATATAGAGTGACTCACATGTGAATGAGATTATCTGCGAAGATTTTCATTAATCATGACCTTAAGAAAAGATTCATCAAACATCCCAATAATCGTATCAATTGCTGATTTATGGACTTCAATTAAGAACTATTTTTGTCTGCAATTAGTTACCGTAATTGCTACCTTCAAAACCTATTTATCACGGATTTTCAACGGAAACACAAGTATCTCCGCGCGTAATTATTGAATTTGTATCAATCTCGGCTGTCAAGCAACAAGTACGTTGATAACGGTGAACTTCCAATATGATTTATATTTCGAACCGAAATACAATTAATGTCGGAGTTAGGGCATGGGAAAGAGCTGCACTGTTAGCAAGATGGTGCCTTGTTTGCTTGAAATAATTTCTTACGTACTACTTGAATAATCGACCTTTACTGATCATCATGCAGCTGCACTGAATATGAAAATTATTACATCCCCTTCGTTCCTTAGCGTTATATATCGACTCGATCGATCCGAGCATCTCGTTCGTTCCCGTACGTACGTGAACGTTGCGATCGCGATAGCTGTAATTTGCAGCGAACCCACTAAGTTTGAAACTTAATTAATCGAATAATGTAATAGAATTATAGAACTGGAAAATGAAATGAAAGGAGGCATATAGATATTTCGTTATGATAACTTGTCTCTTGTAATTTCTATATATATTTTTAGATTCGTTTTAAGCCTTACTAATATAATTGTGATGCATAAATGTTATAACGATGCTAATGAAATTTCAAAATGTTTCGCATAATATGCTGTAGACATTTAATTTAAGTTATAGTTAGAATTACTTTTGTATTACATTTCCTATTGCATTTAAATTGATTACTAAACCGTAGATACATATTCACGTATTTATGCTAATTATAAATATACAGAAATGAGCAGACATAAAATTCTATAAAAATATCAAAAATAGAATTATGTGTTATAACATTTAGAACATAGAACATATTTTTATATATTGAAGTTTCTCCTTTTTCATCTACGAAGAAACAAATTTGCATAAAGATCCATAGGCTATTTATTATGTTCTTTTTCTTCGATAAAAATTTATGCTAACAAACATGCTTATGAAACATAATACCAGCAATGATCTTTAACTGAACCGTATTTAAACATTTTTATCATATCATAGTCTCTGACAAAAAAGTAAAACTATACAAATGCAACAAAAATGAGGAAAATCAGAATCTTCATTAAAAAATCCGAAAAAATAATGTAAGTCATTGCAGGTCTCGTATATGAATTTATTCATTCGTTTAATGATACGTCTCACAGCTGAATATTTCGTAGCCCCCGGCTAATTCGTAACACTTAAATTAATTTTTCTCCCGTGTCGTGACAAAATTGTGGACCTGCGACTCGACCAAGAGTAAGAATTAAAGCTCATAAGTGTGAATTATCGCCGCATGATTAGGCTTGTATGCGTCTCGCGGGTCAGACGCAGTCCCTTATTTTCGCGAATTGATCGCTCAATATCTGACGACTCTCTCGACCCTACTATTATCGGCTTGCCTTCGTGTCGATAATGATCGCATAAATCGTTTCTTAGCCCAGTAAACTACCAAGTGCGCTTATTGTCCTCAACCTTCCGGCTGGCAGCCTTGAAGAGGAATTATCTCTTGAAAAATCACTATAATAATCGTAGGAAAAATCTTTGATACTGACGAGGTTCATATATCAATTAAAAATGCAGCGTGAAAGTTATATGGTCGAACGTTATAGATTAAATGTTAGAGAATAATGTATTCATGACGGTAAATTATAAGTTTCTTGCTTGACCCGCAGTGTGTATATATTGTAAGATGTTTGTTGAACTTTACTTACAGTCGATAATAATGGTGAGTTCACGAGAACGAGGCGAAGTTAACAATAGGCGTATGAAAATGTAAATTTCTTAGCTGATATTACTTTCGTCCTCTTTTTTTTATGGTTGTTCTTTTATAATATTTCTTCTTTGCGAAGATTGTTGCCGATTTATTGATGTAGTTTCTATTTTTATAAAAGTCATTTAGATACCAGAATTTATTCATGAAGTTTTAAATTCCTGAGATAGAATAGTAATGCTTTTAAATGGTGCAATCTATTTACTACACGTATGTTTAATTGAAAATTTACATACGATGGTATACAATTTGTACTTTTTCTACTTTTAGTTACCGTTAGTTAGGTTCACTATTATTTGGAAATTATTCTAATTATAATAAAAGAGTGTTTATAACTAAAGAAAATAAATGTAAAAACGTGTAAAAATGGAAAAGGAACAAGCTTTCGTATGATATTTAGCATCCTGTATCTCCTTAGTTGTAGATCGTAGTTCTTATAATTTAAAGGTGAAAAGAAATCGTACAAATGAAAATATTATGACAATGGAATTTATTACAAAGTTGCATTCGACGAATGACAATGGTTGCACAGCGCTATGCATAATAATTAATAATAATCATTAGACTACGTACGCCTAACGTAAAAGAGAGACAGAATGTACTTAATCGTAACGGTATCACGTGTATAACATATCGGAATACTTTATCTTTTACATATAAAATAAAGACAATATGAACGCGCACTTAGCCTACGAGGATGAGCAACATTCGAACGAACGAGTTCCATCGATTCGATACGATCCATCAGCACGTATCGCTTCGAGATTCGCTTTTCTTCTTGGCTATCAGAAAAGTATCGAGCGAACGTGCGTGCGAACGATCGAGATCGTGTATATAATTTAAGGTGAGTACGCGCGTGACACGTTATTTAAATGGCAGGAGGAACTATCTCAAAGATTGAGGTAATGAGGAAGAATGAGCTATTTAATCCTAAATAAAATAACGTTATCGTCTTACGCTCTACGGTCTTCTCCACGAATGAGATACTTCCTTGACGTCGAAACGTCTTACAAAACTTAGGGTAAGATAGGATTATTCAAATCAAACTAAGCAATTTGCTTTATGATTTGCTAAATATTGTTATAACAATTTTTGAGCTATTTATTCGTTGTTAGTAACAGCTTGATGCCTATACTTTTCTACGAGGATATAATTCCTACTCATCAAAAGATAAGTTTTTCAATTAATTAATTTAGTTAATAATTCTCGGTTCTAATTATCATAAATAACATAAGATTATTTAAGTTATTCTTCTTGACGCTTATTCTCTTGGACCTAAAGTACGCGATATCTTCTTATTCCTTCGTTGTTACATTAAAAACTAATACGCTGCACCTCATAATTATAAAATTACCCAAAATCTTCCAGTTTTTATATATCGACGTGATAGGAGGACAAAGTAATTGAATAATTTGAAATTGTATCGAGGTTGAGTAATTTATCATTTTCCTTACTGAAAAGAATATATTCACTGAAAAAGGGAAAAACAATGTCTTATACAAAAAATTGAATTTAGATTACAATGGAACGAAGTGGAACAATAACTTTTGTAAATTTAATTGTTCAATTTTACGTATTTCCAATTAGATTTTCTATCGTATCTTGTATCTACATAAGAATTGACAGTTTTTGGATAATTTTATATAATAGTTATGAGATGTAGCGTCTTACAATATGAAATGAGTTTGATTATTCTGTGCAAAATTTTAGTTGAATTTGATGATGCTAAGACTTAGCTGACTCAAATAACGCTACCTTGCTCTATAATAGAAACTTATATCTTAAAAATTGCGCAGAGACGCTGCCGTGACAAGTCAGCAGTTCAGTCGCAGCGGCGGAGCCTTCGAAGGAATTAAGATTTTTAAAGTGATTCGAAATGGAGGCCCTGGCAGCTGCGACTTCTCGATGTGCTTTTTCATCACAGAAGCGTCACAGTGACGAAAGCACGCGACATACATGTTTAGTCGATTCTCTTGGATATCTCGTTGCTTCGTTCGTCGCTATTTTCAAAACTTTAGGTGACGAGGGATTGTCAGATCGATGTCGTTTACTTCATTACTTGTGTCGTGCGAGGTCTTTTCGATTTAGGTTTTTAGTTTCAATACAGTTCAATATAGTTTCAATATATCAAAAAGTATAGAGATACATAATGCAAGATATTAGTTGGAAAATCAATCGATTTGTGTTTTCCATTAATTTTTGTACGATGTACGACTGGTTAGAAAAAAATTATTTGGGATCTTTTGGAATTTGAAGAAAAAGGTGGAACGCAAAAATATACATCATATCCATACAGATGATTCATAAAAAATTTCAAATTAAAAAACTTCGAAATATCCGCTGTGATATCGATTCTGACAGTATCTGTAGGAAAGGATCAATTGAAAAATTTGGAAGGTATTAAAGTTATGGAAAAAAGGAATGAATGGGAAAATTTGAATTGTATTTAAGTTACCAGTAGCATAATTTTATGAAACGTAATAGACGTAACAAAAATTATTTAAACATCATGCATAAATGATAAAATAAAATACCATTTACGAATAACTCAACTGATCATTATTTACATTATAATCCCTCTAAACTCCACCAAATATGAAAATTCACTAACCAAACGAAACTTTTCTTCAGCTTCAAATATTGTACGAACGTACAACGCTGAAACAAGATGCGACGCAGTAAAACCAAAAGAAACAATTAAATAAGAGAAATACAAGCATCCAATCGTAATAAGGGTATCCTTCCCAATAACAATAATTAATATTGCGATATCGTCGACTTAACAACCGAACACCGTGTCGTTACTCCATCACCACCACCACCTTCTAGTTTAATGAATCTCGGAAGAGAGAAACATACGCTTGCGATTAACGCGATCACAAAAGATTTACGCAACTACGTGGCGCCATGATCGAGGACCTCCTGCTCGCGTGGCAGCGGAGAACGTGTTTAATCGCTAGACGAACAAAGGGAAAAGAAATGTTTCTCGGACGACTCGAGACGCGTGACGAGACCGTCAAAGGCCATCGGGTAGCATACAAAAGTTCGTACTTTCGCCACCGAAAGGAGTCACTTTCATCTGTCAAGTTTCGCAACGAAACTGGCCGGGCTTCGAATTCCCTGTGTTTCGCTCCTGATCGAATCGTCCAGCGACCGTTTTCCTGTCTCCGTATGACAGTACGGATATACACGCATGTTGATGCCTAACAGCGAGATCATGGAAGGCCATCCTTAAAAATTAATCGTTGAGGCAGTTGCGTTGGCAAGAGCGAAAGAATCAGTCGTTTTCGTTCCATCGACATTGTCGCGTCGCTTTGGGCGAGTCAGCGATTGCATCGTTGTTTTATCGTTTGTATATTATTGTTTGAAAGTATCCAAGTATTTGTTCATATTTTATCCATAATAAATTGATTATAGAATTACAATGAGAGACAAAAATGTTTGTACAGTTGGAACGTAGAGATAAAACGAGCAATATTTTCTGTATTCTATATCATATATGCAATTAATATATGCAATATATATTATGGTGCAATTAACTTTTATTTCTGTACATTCATTAACGTAAATGTCTGTGAATAGTACATAGTTATATACGTTTGAATATATTTAATAATATGCGAAATATCGCTTTTTAATTTCTACACTGCAGCTGTACGAATATTTTTGTCTCTCAATGTATTTTGATGTGATGTAAGTTAATAAGATTGTAAAATTGTCATTGTGAGTTCAATTTCTATAAATTTTGAAATACAAGTCACGTAATAAAAGAAAAATTCCTGATAAAGTTGCCATTAGAATCTTTCAAACACAAATCATTTTATGCATAAAGGGAAACCATTCAGAATCTATCTTCTCTTTGTACGCTTCAATTTTCCCATAACCATCGATGAATAATCTTTAACTTCGTATTCTTTATAATTTCAAGCTCTCTGACGAAAGAGCCGATCGCGAAGTCAGTGGAGGATCGCTGTGACCTTTTCCAGACCTTAGAAACGACGGAGTGACGACCAACTAAAGATTACTATCCATGCTAACGAGTCCAAGTAGTTTGCTTATTCGTGGAACTTATGTTAGTGTACCATGCATTTATCACAATGGTACTTTTCGCGATGACATTGAATTCTCGATCTTCTGCAATGCGTCTTTGATAATAATATATCAAATACAATGAATCATAAATACACATACTTTAGTTTACCGATTAAAATATTTCTCTTATTTGTAACATTTACGTCACATGCTCTACAGTTATATGTATAATATTATATTAGAAAATAAATAATATTTCTAAATTTTTTTTTCTATTTTGATTGAAGTTACTGGACGGTTGGTGATCCTAAAAATAATTTTTATTGAAACAAGTTGTTAATAGGTTTATTGAAATTATTCTTACTATTAATAAGACTTTTATGAAACATACAGTGGTACTATATTTAGTACAATGAAATTGTGATTAGCGAATTTTTATTATAAGAACAAAAATTCTTATTTTATATGAATTGGTCGTTTCCCGATTGGTTTAGATAAATAGAATTCCACTGTAGTGTAAATACTTTCTTCATGCATAATTGAATAAAATGTATTAATTGCTCTGAAAATTGTGAATAATGTACTATGTACTTGTAGTTGTGATTTATATTCTCGTTTGAGAAGTGTATTTTTAACTATAAAATTGAGACTCACAGTAAATTTATACGTGTATTTCTGCGAAGAAATGATGAACGATTTTACTAATGTATTTTTGAGTCACTCTTCAATTATTTTCTAAGCATAATCTTTATTTAATAACTGTTATTCGTCATCATCCTATTATTCTATCATGTGTTCAACGGACATATATACTTCTATATAACGCTTGGAAACATCATAGTACACATATTCAGAGCATATATGTAGTTCAAATAAGAGAAATATTTTAGGTACCTCTATCTTTGCTTTTTAATACATTTTGCGTCAGTTACGTAAAAATATATTTTTTCATATATGATATTATCATCTAATTGCCGATAACGTAAAAATACGTCTCTTTTTGTAGTTGATGCATTTAGTGAAATATATATAAAAAAATCTGATGAAGTATCTCGCAAAGTTTGTAAGAATTTATGAAACTCGAGATCTTAATTCATTGAAATTTAACACGTTGCTCCTTCGACTCGTCTTTATATGCTCAATCCTTAACACGCCAAAAAAACACCTATCAATCCCATATCACCAGCCATAGACAATCATGAAAGACCCTTAGATTCTAAGAAACCCGATGCTTAAAATTACTCTGAGGCAGTTGAGTTGGGAATAACAGTTTCAAAGATCAGTCATTTCGCTTGGTCTCGCCATTCTTCTAGCAAAGCGACACGATTGAGTCGACTCGCCTCCGTTACACTTCTATCCATCCTTCCATCGCTGATTCATCTCATAAAGCGAGGAATTTCATTAGTGCATCGTATATGAGTCGAGGATTGATGGTGCCATCCGCAGTATAGCGAACACCTCTCAAAGAACCATCATCGTGGCTCACCACTCCGTATTCCCCAACGATAAAACCGTCTGGAGTTCTCTCTTCGACCCTGTATTTCCTGTAGTTCCTACCTTCGACCACGTAACCCACTTTGTGACCATCTTCCACTTCGGAAGCGTTCGAAGGTTCCGTAAGCATAATCTGTGGTCCATGGACGTTTCCATTGCTACTCACACTAACGGATTCATCCACCTCGTAATTCTGCTCGTCTGGTTCTCCGCCACGTTCGCGACTCAATGGTTGACCTTCTGAGTCGTAAAGTTTGCTAGGTTCGCTATAAACTTGGGCAGGTTGCGAATAAACCTTCGCTGGTTCCGAATAAACTTTAGCTGGTTCCGAGTAAACCTTCGATGGCTCCGAGTACACTTTTTCTGGTTCACCATAGACTTTTGCAGGTTCGCTGTAAACCTTGGCTGGTTCACTATATACTTTCGCTGGTTCACTATAAACCTTTGCTGGCTCGCTGTACACCTTGGCTGGTTCTCCATAAATTTTCTCAGGTTCGTTATAGCCCTTCGCTGATTCGCTGTACAATTTAGCTGGCTCGCTGTACGGCCGTGGTGACTTATAGCTCTTCGATGGCTGGCTATACATCTTGGAGCCTGGACGATTGTAGTGGGAAGCGTCGAAGTGTCTGCCTGCCTTTCGACCTTGAGCCTGGTAGCGCTCTGATTGTACTTCCATTGGTTCTTCGCTGAACTCCTTTGATTCGGCGTTCTCTTCCGGCAACTCGTAGTTCTCCTCTGTTGGCAGGGTGATCATGTCCCCTGAAGGATTGTTCGTATTGTTATTATTATTATTTATCTCCTTCTGATGTTCAACGAAAGAAGGAGTGTGCTTGTTCATCGATCTAGGCGTAACTGAACTTTGAACTCGCCAACTGGTGCTCAGCGATCCTTCGTCGACGGAGAATTCGCTCCTGTTCGATTCTGATACGATGTTACTAAGTTCCTCAGTGACGAAGCTGGAAGGCGACGGTGTCGTCATTCTCGGCGATTTAGAAGTGGTTGTCGTCGTCGTTGTAGTAGTCGTGGTCAATGTTCTCGCAGTCGTGGAGCTTATAGTCCTCGTCGTAGGAGGCCTTGTCGTGCCATTCTTCAACTCTTTCGTAACATCTTTAGACGAAATTCCGATGGAGCTTGGCGGTCGAGACACGACTGTCGCATCTGTATTGTCGTAATGTTCCACCCTGACCTTGTACGGCGTAGCTTCGACGGTGGACGTCACACTGACACCTATAACTTTCTGTCGGCTGACTGCTTTGTTCGTCGAATTGCTCGTTGCGTTTGTCCTCGATGGTGATTTCTCTTGAGCTGTCGTCGACGTGACCGTCGTCGTACTTATTGAACTTTGAGAAGCCAGCCGCGTCGAAGATATGTCACTGGTGGTGCTCAATTCGTCGATTAACGATGCTAGGTTCTGTTGCCTATTTTCTAACGTTTTGTGGCTTATGGGGTAAAATCGAACGACCTCTTCTCGGCCACTGGTGTTTCGCGCTCTCGGGACGACTTGTTTATTGCCAGGATTTCGCGATATTCGGTAAATCGAAGCCTCGTGCTGATGCGATTCCGCTGTCGCGCTATCTCCTGCTGACGATGTGTGTCCTCCTCGTCTGAAACCTCTACGTCGCTGTGGCGGCGTGGCCATGGCGCCGTTTATGAAGACTGATAGAAATTCCGTGCCCGCGAGTATGTCGTTTCTCTTCGCTGGAGCACCGTGTACTTCGTCCCACACCAGTGCCGCCTGCAGCAGTACCTGGAAAATGTTTGGCCGGTCAGTGGAATGCGGAAAGGATTTATAATGTTGAATAGCAATTAAAGATCGCTCTTAAAGTAACATTTTATAGCGATGGTTTAGTATTATTGCATTTTGAAGAATGTAAGAGGATCACGAGTGCGTCCGTGATTACTTTGATTTTAATATCTTGTAATGTTGAGTTTTAGAATACTTTTATTTCCTAAATGATGTCCCGTCTTTAAATTTTAGGTAAAAAATTTTTTCATAGCGTCTGTACTCAGACTCGTTTGTACTATGAAGATACAAATGTAATTGTCTTGTTTCAATTTTTAATTTTTAATTGTGATTGTACAAATGTAAATGTATCAAGTTCTGCGATGTATACATCAATCCTCTTCATAAGCAAACAAACTTTCTCATATTTCATAATTCGATCGTCTACATCCAAGCCTAACTTCTTTATTGCCAAACACTATAAATTATACAAAATCTAAGGTACTCATCAATGTTACTATTAATTTACGTCTTATTATACATACCTATAATCATTCGTTGAGTCAAATGTTTGAAATTTTATTTGATAAAAGTAAAAGTTCCCTCCAAAGAAATTCTAGGTTAAAATTTCGCATGAATCTTCAACAACTTATACCGAAGAAGATATAAACCTCTTAATTTTATTACCATAGGAATGAGAATTTCAGATTGTCAATATTAATCTTTATATTGAAAATTTCCATTTTCACAAAATGAATTTATTGAAACATACGGTTGTCACAATGAATTCACATTAAAATGGTAAAGAATTCGTAAAAGAACACAAAGAACCAAATCGTACTCAATCGTAATCGCTACGTATGGAACGGGCGAGAATCCTGAAGACAGAAACACAGAGAACAGTTGAAACAAAAGTACGTTGTTATCGTTGCATGGAGATATATATCGTACGGGCTAACGTGTGGCGTTTCTAGTATCTGTAAAATGCAAAGTGTAAAAGTTGGGCGAACTGTTGCGAGGGCCATTAAAGCCACGTGGAATCGGTGAACAAGTTCGTAAGTACTTTACGATCCGAGGACGCGCGGAGCATGTCGGGTCGCGTTTATTTTTCAATTCGCGCGCGAACGATAAAGCGCCATCGCGTCGGACCATATTGGACACACGAAGGTCACGCCAGGTGCATCCGAGCAATTTATAAATTACGTTATGGCCATGAACGGCCGCAGCTTATTACGCCGGGGAGTTTTAACTCGTGTTTCATAGCTGTCACCTTGTTATCTTTCCAAACATCTCATTTTCTAGCGTATTTAAAACTGGCGGTCTTCGCCATCCCTTAAGAACGCGTTTTTTATAGCACGATGCCTCCATTCCTTGCGATAATAGAAATAAATTAAACAAAGATAATAGGTGTAAATTGTTAAAGTTCAGATAAAATTCAGTGTTTCGAAGTTAGTTTACTTAGTGGTTAAAGTTAGAGCGAGAGAGAAGAATGTAGAGAAAGGAAAGCGTAAAGAGTATTTCGCTCAGGATCTGTTAAAGGACTCACCAGTAAAGCTATATAAACCAGGAGAGGGTGAGATGCTAGGAAGTTTCAGTTAGTTTTTATTATCTCGTTAAATAATTATTGATATGAATGAAGATAGATTCATCACATGAATTATGAAATGAAAGTGAGTACTCACTTCGTTATATTATGTTTTTATGATATAAATTAATTAAACAAATAATTTAGATTCAGTTTCATAACCTTTGTCAAAACTATTAAAATTTCCTTATATAAATCGATAATACAGAAAAAGTATTCTTATATCGAACGATATCGATGCTAATAAATATATTTTATACTAGTATAATATATAAGTATGATATTTATATAATAACCGTATGTAATATGTCTTCATTTTCTTATTTCAAGTTACATACATGTAGCAATGATATGAAAACAAAATATCATGTAAGTAATATCTAATTAACATAATTGGCATATTTTGTATACATATGAAATAAGAGCTTAATAAGAAACTTGAAAATTGTAAATAGTAATTTTCGCATATTTCCAATTTCCTTCTTTCGCGTGCTGAAAACGAGAACACGAGGGTCCTGTATATGTATATATGTATAACAGGTGTGAATGAAATTAAAAGCAGAGCAAAATCATTCAGTGTTTTGATCAATATTCATGCGTTTAAATGTTGTAAATTAAGATAAGTGAGTACATCCACAGCGTGACTTTGACCATGGAATTTCAAAGAACACTTCTCACCGGGATGTGCGTCCGTAAAAACCCAGTCATAACATGCAATTAACAGTTTTGTTTTTGCTGTCAGATTTAAATTACATATTCATTTGAGAATACTGAGCAATATATCTTTTGTACCTTACAAAACATTCGAAAGTTTCTTGAGTTTGAATACTCTCACACACACACATACATATATATACACATACTCATGTGACTACGTGTATGGATATGTTAATCCTTTATACAAGCTAAAAGATTATGAACTATATAATTTTTATACTGTCAAACAGGTAATAGTTCTCTTAAGATAGTGTAATATTTTCTACATTAAAGAATCATACAGATATTTATATAGGAATCTTTTATATAAATTCTATTCATATTTATGTGAGTTCTGTTCATAGATTTTTCTGTTGCTTTCATCATTTTCTTTAAACCTCCTAGGCTTACTATAAAAATTGCGATGGTAAATAACAAAAATTATTCGTATTAATTTTCATATTAACAGTATACGTGTATCTAAAATGTGTTTCGTGGAAATATCTTTGTAAATCCATTTATATTTACAATCGCCCTTTTTATTTCAAGGAACATAAAACGATCACCGTTTTCTATTAACCAATGAATTATAGATGTCAATAAATGTTCAAGCAATACTAATACACTGTTGGCTGTAGTTCTCGGAATCCCTTTGAATTCCTTAATTGTTCTTAAAAGGTCTTAAACGTACGTAAAAGAGCACGGCTGGTCACTGCGGGGTTCTTTTGTCAAGGTTCATTGCGCTACCTCACGGCAAAAGCTCCGTTAAAAGTCATGAAATGAAATTCGTCGCACAATCAGCCAAAACTTCGAAATCCACGAACTGTACGCTTTCTACGAGCATAAAGTCTTAATTTATATCGTTATTACACGACTCCCAGTGAGACAGTCCAACGGCAACGAACAGAAGAAAAGGGACAGAGGGCGAAAAGAAGCGTAAAAATATTTATTTGCCGCACGAAAGCCCGAGATCCGGCGTCGTTAATAATTTTAAAGAGGTCGAGACCTCCTTGGTTTGGATTTGCTCATCGTCGTTTCGCTTTCGATCCGCCGTAAAACGCTCTGAATTGAATTTTTGCAATCCCGCGGAAGGTCATCAGCAACCGTTGCGTCAGCTCGAACAAACGATTCGAAACGGTATTAAGCACGATGGCGATCGAACGTTTGCAACAGATGTTCGCGTATGAAAAAAAAGGATTGTATCTTTGAAGGATCATAAGGCTCGTTTGAATGGAAGGGACACTTTTGGATATGATGAAATTTCATTGGGAATAATGAGACGAATATAACTCATTCTAGCAAACAAAGAGTATTTATAATTGTATTACGAAGATGTCATAAAAAACAGAAATGAAAAATCATGGATATGAGTAAGTAATTTCTTTATATCTTATTTAAAGTTGATATATTTCTCGTTATTCGAACAATATAATTGTTGAAAATGACCGAAAGATATTTTGTTCGCCATGAAAGAGTGTAGAAGAGTTAGGTAAATGTTATAGTAGTTACACAAAGTGTTTTATTTGTATCGATTTCTTCAATATTGTCAGTGATATCGAAAAACGAGTTAAGTAAAAATTGAATATTTCTGAAGAGAACATAATTTGTCTGGCTTTGAGTCTTATAGGTACAAGCATATGTAGAAGCATAAATCACATCGATCAATCAATTTCGCTTTTTTAAATATATAGTAGGTTCTATATATTTTTGAATATATTAGTCGATTCAGTTCGTTTATAAGACGAAGGTATTAACCTATTTATGAAAAAATCGTTAGTACAAAGTAATAGAAGAAGAAACTACCATGAATTTAACTATACCATTCAACTGTTTTTATATAAACTTTTTCTATTTATATCCATAGTTCGAACATATAGAACAAGTTTATTAGGAAAAAACTGGGACATCTTGTATATTAAAATATATTAATATGGATGCCTAATAACTGTCATAAGGAAAAACGTCGAAACCATAAGGAAGAGATCCACGACCGGAAAGGAATTTTTATCGCTACCTCTATAAAAGCTTGTAAAACTACTTTTAGATTGCTGTGTATAAATTCTTTGCCTAATGCTACGTTATTTAATATAGCACCATATTAATTTATTACTACAATGTTATGCCGAAACTCAAAGTGTAAATTGTGAAGTGTTGATAAACGAGCTGAATGAAATAAGTTATGTACGATTAACATGGACGTTTAGTAAGAAATTGAATGTTTCATTACAAACACTCTCGTATAAATAAATCAACAGTTATCAAAATGTCCCGTTATTTTTTTTTTTTTTTTTTTTCAAATTGTGTAAGAAGATTCTGAGAAGGAAGAAGTATCGTACTGTCAGATTCGCCACCCAGCTCGATTTCGAAATTTTTATTAAATTCCATTGATGTAGCTAATTTGTATCTGACGAAATTTTTTTTTGCCCTCACCCATATGATAACGAGAGGTTCGATAAAACGAAGAAAAAGAAAGGAAGAAAATCGAGAAGCTAGTTTTAGGAAATTAACTTTTTTGTTAGGATATTCCAAATTTTACTGGAATTAATAAACTCAACTTTGGCTCGTGCGCGTTACCATAAATCGTATATGTATACCTAATCTGTATAAGCACGAGAAATATCCATTGGATTTATAAAGTGGCCGACAACGTTCAAACGACAACCAGCAAAGATTGGTCTAGAACGGTTTCCTGTTGAAAGGAGAACGCGCATTGTCGTGTGGACACCTCGGATGAGGTCATTCGGTTCGCCCACTTACTCCCTATGCAGATGACTCGCGTTTATGTTACGTTATTTGTATAAAATACGTAAAACGTACCGTGGAATGTGAAGGATCGGTGTACTCATTAATTTTACTAAGAAGAACAGCATGAAATGTAAGGAGAATTTCACAAAACAGCTTCGCTAGGAACAAATACAATTTTAGTGTTTTAGTCTGCTAGAGAAGATGTATTGCTTACAATGTGAAGTTCATACTTTTATTTAAGCATCGGATAAAAGACGAACAAAGAAATCATTATATTTATTTTATAATATGTAAATATACTTTAAATGTATTTGTCAAATTTTTTGACGAAATTATATATTATTGTATAGTATTGGACGAAATATAAATATATTAAATATATTTATTTTTCTTGTCGTGATTGATATTACTATAAAAGAAGAAAGAATTAATGGAAATAAATTCGGTTTAATAAGTTAAATACGATATACTTCAAGTTGAACGTAACGTTCGACCACAAAAGAAAAAGAAAAGCAGGTGTTGTATATGGAGTAACATTCAGTTTGTTTCCTTAATTCTCAACATAGTGGTTTACCAAGAACAGTCCTTAACCCTTTCACAATTGGCCAGACAGGTCTGAAAGACTTTTAAATAGGATTATTATAATTGTATATTTAACGGTCCTCTTTACATTTTACGTTTATTTAATTCTGTCCCTTACTATCTATACATTTATCTATACTTCGTTTTAAAAATTACATTTAGTAATCATTTCTTTTCCAAATTTGAATACCCAACTCATACTATTATGTGTATTGCAGTCATTGTTAGAAAAGAAACTTGGTCTCGAGGCATTAGGGTTTGTATTAGGGTATTTTTGTCATAGCGATTAAACCTGAATACAATACGATATAATTCTCTTTGAAAATCATATAAGCCCAATTATCATAATATATTCTACCTAAGTCCCTGAGTGATCCTACTTTGGTATACTAAGGGTTGGAAACAACACTGTGCCCAGAACCTCGAATTTTCTGTAACTTTCCAAGGAAGTTGATCCAAAGATCTTGTCATTGACTCTTTCACGGTATTTTCAACGAGATCGTCGTTCCAATCAGATTTAATTAACGTCTCCTTACTGACAAGTGTTCGAAGGTGAACGAACTCTTGTCAAGCATTTATTTTATGAATCAATCTGTTTGAGTTATGAGACGAATTTCATTCGATTTGATAATTTGATGATCAACCGTTTCAATTACTATTAATAAAAATAACTTCGTTAAGGGTACACGCGTGTAATGAAGCAGTTAGTCATAAACAGTGGAATTCGCGTGGGTACGAAGGGTACAAAGGCGGACAAACATTGGACCAGATCGAGCAGATATATTCTTGCGTTATAAACAATATGCAGGTGCGGCCATTTTAAAGCCAGGCCTCGTCACCGCCAAAGAATCGTTATTTTTCAAAAGGGTGAGAATGAGCTCAGCCGAGCTGGACATTAGTATTACGTGTATCGATAAGATTAGACTACACCGGTAGCTTTGGCGAACCTTGAGTACATTGATTCAATGTTAAAATGGAACTGTAATTTCCTAATTGTAATTCTTAATTATAATTTGTCCAGAAATTTTGTTTTAAAATTTGTTCTATATAAGTCGAAATATGATTCCTATGAGAACATAATACAACAAAATGTTATTACAATGTTATGTCATGAACTTTATGTCATAAAAACCTATATGAAATTTAGGATCAAATATGAAAAGAAAATACTAATATGAAATATTGGATATTAATATGAATCCTAAAATATAGTATTAAATTGGAATGCAAAAGTAGAAGGAAAGAAAAGAACGGAGATAATGACATAATAATAATAATGTAACGTTTCTTGGTAATTGATATATTTTAATTTCACATCATTTCTTAGAGTAATTAGAATTGTTAGAGGAGTTTGCTTACTCAAACTTTAAAAGAAAATGCCAAAGAAGAATTTGTTTGAAAAGTTTTACAGGAAACGTTGTTAAGCAATATATCTTTGTTTAATCGCTTGTAAAGATAAAAAGACAAAACACTTAAAACACGATTAATGTCACACGTTTGAACATACATAATGTTGCACAAGTTTGGACTCGAGAATCTAGTTTTTAAGAGCTCATTAGGCTTCTCTGAAAGGCGACGTTAAATAATGAGGTACACCGTTTCTACCGCGGTACGCTATTAAGCGGTTGCGACGTCCTAAAATTAATCTACAAAAAGAAAACATCCAACGATATCGATTGATCGCTCTTAGGCATTGTAAGCAAGAGTTCAATATTGACGTAATCGTACGCAATAACGTAATTAAAACGCAACGAATGATACGAATGAAGATATGAATGACGGCGATTCACAGGTGCGGCCGCCGCGCCGTTTCAAAAGCAAACTCATCGTAAAGGAATCACGGATTTGAGAAGTTGCAAGTGGGCGCGAGCCAAGTTGTTGCTGTCGCCCCCGTTTCAATGCTTCTTTTTAATGTCTTTCACGATATATAACTGTCTGACCTACTTAACAATAACTGGTCGAAAAGTGGAAAAAACGTTGTCTAACACACACACACACAGTTATTTCATATCCATCGCTCTGATCTGATCTAAATTTAGAAACGTTAATTAAGTATAGAAGAATTGAGATTTATTCTACTTAACTTAAAAGGTGTAATTCAATGATATAGTAACAGACAAATTTTATCAAACAGAACTTATGAATGGTCTTAACAGTTTCTTCGGTATAATTTTCTCGTCTAACCATGAAAAGTCAATTTCGTTGCAAGTGAATGAAATCACACACCCTCCAGACAACGAGTAACGCTATCATCGAAGTGAAATATCTTAAACGCGTTTAACATTTGCCCCTTGACTATCAACAAAACAGCAAACAACGATTATCATAAACCTACGTTACAAGACTTTGCTCGATACACTTACAAGACACTCTTCTCTAAAGTCGGATGGGCTCAATTACTTTAATTACTCAAGAACTCAGCACAAAGCGTAACAACATGTTTCCATTTTACATTCTGTCAAAACGAGCGACAACTGAATGTACAACTCCATGTAAGTTGAAGTAATTCGTTATCTCGTTCAGTAGGATCGAAAATACTCGTGCAAAATTTTTACTCGAGGCTAACCTAACCAAAAGAGGGCATCAATCGTGTACCCGGGTATTTTTCTCCTATTCATCGCGTCAGCATATGTTTCAACCAAGCGAAATAAATGCATTCCTCTCGGGGCTTATTTATTTTTAGTAGAACTGATGTGTTTGATTTCAGTCGGCCGACGTGTCGGTGTAAAGCATGTGATCGAGGAATCAATGTGCGTACACGCAGCAAGTAAATGACACGAGCGTATCAACTTCTGAGGAATATGCGAAAAGGTTCATATAGGCTCATAATCAAAGTTGCGACTGGGTGTGGCGAGGAGCATGCACACAAGCGTACACTGTCGATTCTGACATTTTAAAATAGAACTTCGTTTATCCGAACAGGTCGGGAGCAAGGCAATTTGGATAACCGAACAGTTCCTCCAGCTTTCCTTATTTATTCAGATATTAGGATTTCAGTGCTACGATTTCGATTGTTCCTTCTATTGACACACAGACTATACATTCTCTATCTTCCAATGAAATGTTTTTTTATCAGATTTTGCATTTCATTTTCACAGCATGAAATTTTTGTAATAATGTGAGAATACTACTAAATGATACAAAATTTAATATATATGGATCTAATTAATCAATATGTAAACGCTATAGAAAATACAGTGGTGTGTAAATGCTTTTCGTAACCACTGTGGAATTTATTTCTTTATAAGAATAAGTGTTTATACGTATTACGAAATTACGTTCGATCGTAGTTCGGGTAATAGAGGCTTGGCATTAACTTGTTCGTATTTTAAAATTGTGCCATAACTTATTTCACTGTTGCAGATTCCAATACTCGCGGATTTACTTTTGTAAACTCGTGATTGAATTACACGTTGTTGAAGAGAAGCAAGTATCCGAATATTTTTAAGCGGCAGCGTGTATAGACACATGATTCGATACCTTTCCTGTAGGTAGCCCGTCCAACCCGTTTGTCCCAATGTAAGCGAGTCTTTTTTCCATTAAGACTAAATTGTCTTTCTTCTGACGACGCACCGTCTGTCAATGAGCGCTTTTGTTCTGACAGCTCCGCTGTTCGATCTCGTTTCATTCCGGTCGTTCCTCCCTTGCGGTGTTGTGCCGATGACAATGTATGTATATCGTCTGTTCAAGGTCGCTGTTTATTTTTTGGACATTCACGTTTTTCGATGGAAAAAGTTTACCTCGTCGGTGGCCCCAAATTGACTAATTTTACGTAACGTACGACGGTTTCTGATTGCCACGTTCCTTCTTCCGAGAAAAAAATTATTTCATTTTTGACGAGTAACCTTGAATATGGTAGGAAGTTACTGGTTTAAGAGATATTGATGTTCAAAGTTAGGAATTTCGACGATCAAAACGTACGATGAAATAGAGAGCGACGTCGATGTTGAGGAGTGCATGAAAGTTACGAGCTTGTTCTACAGGATAATAACCTTGAAGTTCGTAGTTTAGTACGAGTATTAACTTGATTATTGTGTGGTGAGAAAATGTAACATGACCTATGTGGTAAGGTATCGTATACTTTGATTATTTCTTTTGAAAAATTAAAGTTCTATATGTAAGTAGAATGTTTTTTTCATATAAGGTCAAATATGTGTTCTTGTATTCGTAATTCGCATCTATGCGAATAAAAAATTAGAATAAAAGAAGAAGAAGAATAAAAGAATTAGAAATTATTCTTTATTCTTAATTATAATGAAATATTGATAATATTTATAATTATAACAATTAATAATTATAATGAAAAAATACAAATGTTGCTACTTCAGAATTAAAAATTTTTAATTGCTTTCAAAAAAGATAATTTCAGTTAACTGTTCTGTACCTACACGAACTTCCTTCTTCTTTCATCTGGACAAGTTCTTCAGGTAGGTAAGTGCTTTTTCTATATTAAGCTAGTCCTGATTTTTATCATGCTATATTCGAGTAACTATAGCACGGTTTCTAGACACTGTAGGTACCTAATTGAATAACGACCTGAACAGGTTCAGTCGTTTAAGATGACAGGTTGTCTTTTTCTGATTTAAAAGTCGAAGTAACTGTACAACTAAAAGTCTCCTTATTGGATTTATGTATTTTTAACGAAGCTCACTCCTGTTTCTTTCCATTTTGTAAAATACATAAATTCATGTTGATATAATATATAAGACCACGATAAATCTATATTTATTGATTTGTTGATTTTAATATCTATTTTGACGATTAAAAGAAGATATTTTAACATAGCTTATAATAGGTGAAAATGAAAATTAATTGTTACGTATAAACATATATTAAAAATAGATAATAAACCTAAGAAATTTGATATAAAACCAATTAAGGATTAATTCACAATATTAAAACTGTCCCAAATGAAAAATAGAAAATCATGTTCTCCGTCTGTAGTCTTCATACAATATATATAAAAATAATGGAACATTATTACATTTATAGTACTAACTGACTACTAACTGACTAGGTACAAATATATTAACGATATAGTAAAATAGTAGTATAGCATAAGTATATAACGATATAACTATAAAAACCTGACATTATAAATATGAAATATATAGAAGCTAATAAAAAAGCTTCATTAGGAAATAAGGGTACGTAACAATACTTTTTGTAACCACTGTATCTTATATAATATATGGATATCCATTTGATACAAGCCACACCATGACATCAGCGTTTCCAAACAAAAGTCAAAGGAAGACTGCACTATAGCCGTTTCTTCGCATATCTTCCTTATTACTCTTATTTTACTAACTGGAAAATAATAAACCAAAACATTCCATTAACGTGGTATCCAAATAACCTCGTAACAGCTTCGGGCATCTATTTAAAAGATAACTTGTCGCGTCGCGTCGCCAGGAAAGGAAAAGGTCGACGATAAAGGGAAGATCGCCTGTGAGTTTCACACCTTGAACGCTCTTCTAAAGAATGTTACATTCCTACTTCATTCTTGCGCTACGACTTTTTCCACCAACAACAAAGATAATTCGTTTTGCGAGTTATGATTCAGAAATAACTTCGTATCCTTGAAATTTACGAAAGTAATCAGCGAAAGGACGCGTGTGCTTCGCTGAATCCGCGTAGACTCTCGGCAGATGTTCTCCTTTGGCGCGTTAACAACGGTTTAAGAATCAATTAATAAGCGGCGTATCTTGGCGCAACAATGGCAATTTCCTCGGATTTCATGGCGATTGCGCGCCAGTCTCGATCATTCCCACGCCTCTTTCGGAAAAAATCCGCGGAATTATGATCGGGCGAAACTAATCACGCTGCTTTAACACTCCGCTCGACATAACGCTCTTTCATATTCTCGATACCGCTCATGCCAACGTTCTGGCAAATTATCGTGCAGCAAAACAATTCATGACGTTGAGTAAGTTCAAAATTGTTACTGCTGTAAAGTGATGTAAGGAGAGACAGGAAGTTCGTTCTTTAGGTATCCATTTCTTTTTACGAGAAATCGTAATCTTTCGAAATGTATGAGAAAGCGATATCGTAATAAAACTTGTTAATTCTCAATTAATATTATTGGTTTTGAATATTTAGCAGTGAAACTATTGATGGCAGAATAAAATTTATGTCAAAGAAATCAAAGTAGGAGCTATACCTTAGTTCGTAAGTATTAGGATACTTGGAGAATCCTAATTGGAGAATTAGAGATCAAAGTATTGAAAATTACCACCTTGGATCATAGAAAACTATATATTCTATATCATAATAAAAATCTGGTAAATAATAGATAAATATAAATAATTTACTTACAAGGATTTTTGGGAGATTTCTGGACGTCTAACTTGTATGGATACAAGTACAGTTGTATTGTTGTATAATTCTGATCGATTAATTGTTCATCTAATGATGTAAATCGATTGTTACGACCAGTAGATGATGAAACACTAAATGTATGAAATTTCTGTGACGAATTATGACATATATAGCCATTTTAACCATTTTAATAGCTCTAAATAATAAATTGTATTTAGTGATCGACATTTTACACAGTAAAAGTGACTATTTCTTGTCGTATATATGGCACAGGATAGTGAATGCAACCGAATAAATACCAAATATGTTAGTCTAAATTGTTATGGTTACATATGTATAAGTAAACAATACAAGTTAAGGGTTAACGATACAAGAGAACAAAGAAGTGATATAGAGTTTATGATCAAAATAAAGAAGCCAAAGCTTTGAATCGCACCCGGAGAACAGTGTCATGGGGATTTTATTGCGAGATTCCAGCCACTTGTCTAAAACGAAAAGTCTGAAAACGAGCGAAATATCTTACGAAACGTGACTAAAAGGAGTGAATTTAATGATGGCACGTTAAAACATGAAACGAGGATTAGCTGGCACTTATGACACGTTCGGTTTATTATAAAGCTATGAACTTTATTCATCTACTGTTTAATCGCTTTCTAACTATGACTTTACCAACGTCTATTCTTCGTTTTGTAACATGCGAAATGTACGATAATTTCTTGATTGAATTGTTCTCCTCTATGTAGTGTTATTCTAGAAGAACTAGTAGAACTAGTGTTATAGAAGAACTGTAATCATGGTTAACTTTGGAGATAGCAATAAACAAGATTAATGATGTTATTAAACAGCTTGCTAATGTAATTAAGAGGCTTATAAACGCAGATATTTATCTTGTGGCTAGAATGAACACAGAGTAGATGTGTTTTCGTAGTAACATGGCTTGCTTTATAATATAGTTATTCTATTTGCTTTCTGAAAATGCTCTGCACAATTCATTGTTGCCTGTCATTTAAATGATATATTACTTAATCAATTACATATTTCTTTGATAGCATTTATATAAATTAATGTTAGCAGAAGCAACATGAATTACTTATTTACTGCGTTATTGTCTTTCATTTATTGTATATCATATGTTTTCAAATTTAATTATACAAGATGTGACATGTTATATTATTCAGTAAATAATTTTAATCCATTTTAAAAACATATATTCTTATATAGAATTTACATGTATAAAGTGTACTAATGTGAATATAAACTAAAATTAGAAAAATAATAATTTCTATGTATAAGATTACAGATTACAAAACAATATAACATTTTTAAAATAGATGTTTTAAACGATCAGCTTCGTTAAGCACGATTTCAGTCCTATAATAATTTTTTTAGACTAACTTCAAATTACTATTCGCATGCAATTATATAAACGATCATGCACATACAAACTTTTAGTAGGCTTGATAATACACTTAAGGCACATAACATTCACTTATATATACATCCTGCTATGTTAATAACGATAATATATATATTAACAAACGTAATATTAGCGGCGATAACAATGAGCGTATAAGCAATAACGGTAATGATGATAATAATTAGACATTCTCAAGAAGCACAACGAAACATGTTCATTGATAATTATTCATATGTTCGATGCCGACCATGACCAATTAGTTTTCGTTATTATAATTGAATAATCATGGTTCAGACAAGAATCGGTTAATATGCGATCGTATGCATTAATTGCGATATTTAATAACAAGAATTGATGTTGCTTTTGAGTTAACTTTCGAATTCAAGGTCACTATATAGAGCTGTTATTTGAATACATTGAATATTTTACAAATTTTTGTAATATCGTACATAATAATACATACTTGAATATAGATATTCTTGAAATTTGTGAATTCCTGCGAATTTCAGCGAGATACGTGTGTGTTATCGAGTTGCGTGCACGCAGAAACGAGCGTGTGTACTGAGAAAAAGTAAGGGTCAGTTTTCAATGTCTCACCAGCGAAAGTTTAACTAGCATGCGTGTGCCCGGCAATGCTTACACAATGCACAGTGGCGTAATTTCGTACTCGGGGACACCGTAATAAATGTTTCAGTCCTCCCACACTCCAGTTCTATATAATTTACGTAAGGTGTGCAGCCGTGCTTTATATAGTCAAACAGGAAAGCAACTTTTAGCTACGGTCTATTTATTTTTCGGTTGATCCTGGATGAATAAAAGAATTAAATTTTGACTTTGGGCTAGAAAATTCTATTTCTCTGCTGCTTGAAGAACTATTAATATCTAAATATCTAAATGTTAATGTTTCCATATTCTAGCAATAGGTATTAAATTTTTCAAGAATTTTATTACGTTATTTGACAAACTATACCAGATAATTATATTAATCAACCCTATGTGAGTGAACCAAGATTTGGAGCTGACTGTCACACGTTACCCTATGCTTATTTTAATATGCAGAAATAGGAACACAAATTAAGTTTTTCTTCTCTTTCAATTACGAACTATACTTTTGTTTCGCACCGCAGATTGACGATCCTGCTTCTATTGTTCTTTCCTAATGTCATATTTTTCTTTCGATAAGAAACCAACAAAGCTTATAAAATGATCTAATGCTCCGTATATTATGAAATATGGTACCCCCATAAACACCCGCAGTCCACTAACAGACAAAGGTTCCCGTGCAAACAAACCTACTCGAATCTGAACAGCCACTGTCTAACCGAACACCTACGTTCCACGGAACCATCGATCAAAACGAAAACGAAAAACGTCATTGAATCACGCACGGGGTCGCGCGACCTTTTGATGCCGGCATCAAAAGGTCGCGCGAAGTGTGTCGACAAACGAGTGAAGGAACGCGAACATCGTCACCGCGACGAAAGGCGCGTCTCCTCCTGGTTGTCTATTTTCGTTATATACGAAACCAGCTCATGTAGATAAGATCTACCTTTGTCATATATTAAGAACGAGAGAGATGAAAACGTCTACGTATTAAATTCTTTCTTCGGTATTGGATAATCGCGCGAGGTCACGAAACCGAGCGAGCGAGCGAGTGAGCAGGACCGAATGCGAACACGCGAACACCGTTTCTGTAGGAAAGTAACGGACCGTTGGACGAAAAGTATTCGGGTCATTGATTGAACGGCTGAGACGAGGCGCCTTGGTATCGGATACATCATCCTAATGACTTCCTCGTGCGTGGGCAACTGTTTGGATTCTTCGACACAGGGAACCCGACAGCCGTGGTAAAGACCGCCGTTTCGGCGCCCGGCGCCAGGGAATTTGGAATTTCGTTTATGCCCAGTCTGTCGTAATTAAATTTTAATCGATTGGATATCACGGAATGTTTGTCTTTCCTTTTTTTTTTTTATTGATTTAATCTTCTATAAGTAGAGTTTTCTTTGATTAAGGGAAGAATTATATATTCAATAATTAGAACTATTTTCATTAAATACTATAGTGTAGGTTGTGGTATAGTAATGTATGATATTATATAACGATCTGTAAATAAAATGGGATTTAAGAGATAAAAATATGTATCACATAGCCATACTATAAAGCTCATTTAGATCACGTTTTGTTTTAATGAATCAATCTAATATTTGTTCGACATCTTAAATGATCTTAAATGATCCATGTTCATATAATATTTTTTATTAAGATTCAATAAAAAATTCAAATAAATTTTCATTCTACGCAATGCAATTAATGAACGTTTATTATGCCCCACAGACTATTAATCTTTTTCTATCGGTATCGGTCGATATTGGCTTTAATACTAATCTTACTACAAAATATAATTTAGTATATAGCAAGATATGTATATATGTAATAATTACTTACAAGAAGAATAGAGTTTCTTATAAGTTACAAAAAGGGGGTTAATCTAAATCGCAGTTTAAGTTTTTATACTTGAATGGTGAACCTTTTTGTATATACCTGATATCCGTGTAATTATATTTAACTGTGTGAATGTAACGTTGTAACAACTAATAGCAGCTGAACTTTCGAAAAAGTTGCTCTATTAAATTGTAAAGACCCAAAAGAAGTGTTTGTCATCTTCGAATCATGATACAAATGACTGCCAACGAAAATGCAATTATTAGACATAAATATGTATATATATTTTGTCCCCTTCTAAGATGAAAATCTGATTTCATCTTATCTGCTTATTATGTGAATTATGTTATTTTCGATACGTAGTGTAATACTATGTATACCTAATATGTATGTAATACCTATATATGTAATAGCTAGTGTAATATCTATTCTTCGCTAATATAAAAAATAATATTTATCATATTTCCGAATGACTAATTTCTCCAAATGAACCATGATAGAGTAACATATGATTATCAATTTATCTCGCATGTAATTAATATTTTGAAGCTTGTAATGTTAAATTAAAAACATAATGTGCGCAATAATTTTGATGAGAAACTAAAGTTTAATCAACTTTTAAAAAGACTTTTAACCAATTTTGTATGGACATACTACATTCCGTAATTTGAATACTTCGAGAATTCACATTTTTCGGCGAGGTATCGTTTTAAACATGGTATAGATATCAGGTTTAAATTTTTACGATTTTTTAATTTTATAATTGTTAATACTTATTTCGTATAATCCAACAGCTTTCCTTTTCTATAGTCAAAAATTGCCAAAAAAAAAAAAAAAAAAAAAATTAAAATTATATTGGGAGTTATAGGAGAAGATGGACGAAATTTTGAAAGCTTCATTTTGACAGGATTAAATTTACCCATGGCTAGGATTTCGTTTGGTTCAAATTTCATTTGGTGTCTAATTTCCTTCTTTAACCCATTTCTTCTTTGTTTAATCCTTTTCTCCATCGAGGTCACAACATCACGCTACGTGAGAGCCATCGTAATTTAAAGCGGCTATACACATAAGTTGAAGAGCCATGAAAGAAACATTGCTTTTTCCTTATAATGCACCAGTGAATGATCCATAAATCGAACGTTCTCATAAAACAGAAGCTGTCGATTCGTCCCGCGGCGATTCAATGAACGCGACCAACGGAATAATAAAGAAATTCGCAATTAATCAGGTATACGATCGTGTACCCGCGACGGCTTGATTATAAGGCATTATAGACTCATCAAGTAATTACTCGCAATACGGTTTCGCGTTACGCCAGTTCAACGGAGCTCAATAAATCGCTCGGCCTCGATGTATGTGTGCATACGTGTATGACTTCCTCACACGAAATATGGTCGTAATGGAAGCCATTATAACCGGCATCGCTTGTTTATAATCCGCGAAACGCGGGATAAACGATTGCCTCTGCTCTCGAGGACAGCATGGAAAAGTTTCCTCGTATTAAAATGGTTCCACGTGGTTTACAAGGAAGTAAATTAATCCTGCTGCGATCCTCGAACTTCTATATTTCGATCTTGCCTCCACTTCAATAAGCAAGGACTTACAGTGTTATGAGAAGATGTTTAACATGAAACTGAAACGAGAAATGATACTAAGAACATTTTTATATTTTATTCGAACTTAAAGTATCTTTTATCGCTAGAAAAATACAATTGGATCGAAAATGATAAGAAGACTGCGACAGGGTTAAGAGTATCGCTTTTGACTCGAGAATTCGTGATTTTAAAATGACTGAGATTTACAGTAAGAAATTCGTAATATCATCGTCGTAGAAAAGTTATAACGAAAGATGAGGATTTAAATATTAATGTATATCAAAAGTAATCTCGACCTGTTATGGATATACATACAGTGAGTACATATAGACATTTCCATATTATTAAATGTATATAAAAATAGATATAATTACATGTTACATACAGACGCATACATTATATAATAATAAACTTACACAGAAAGAGTTAATTATATATATTACCTACCATAAATATCTGTTACAACCATTTGCAATTGTATAAAATATCGAAAGTAAAGTATTCATTAAAAGTATTATAATATTTCAGATGAAACATATCTTTATTTAGGTCTCATTTTTTTAGTGTTTTTCAAAAAAATCTGAATTTCCATAAACATTTGAAATCCTATTATTCAAAAATATCTCTTCAATCACATAAGACATCATGAATTATCATAAATTATGAATATGATATGATATCATAAATAAAATACTACCTGTACATAAGCACATGACATTATTTCAATAAATATTTACGTATTCCATGCGTGTTCATAAAAGTTCACTGTGACGAATGTCTAAGAGCGATATGCATAATCTGATGCCCATAATTTCTAACAATTATCTGAGCGAAACAATTTTAATCCTATCGACTAATGTATGGTAATTGTTTCCATGAAGCGAAACTTACAGTATTAAAAATGACAAATTATAGAAGAGAATCGTAATAGGTTGAAATTAGGGAAAACGTAACCAACTGAGCTTCGTAGTAAAAACAAAAGAAATAATGTAATGAGGAAATTAACCAGAAGATACTTTCTTTCTTTTTTGATAATTATCTCTAGCAATTTCTTTTTCCGTATAATTATCGCGCACGATTCTTGAAGCAATCGATAAACATTATTCAGACGTATGAGAACATATTATCGATAATTTATATGCTAATAAAAGATACAATGCCAACCAGACTTTTTTTGAATAATAAGCCCGTTGTTATGCTTTACGCCTACAATAGCTCCGCGTGAAACGAAGGAAGTCTACTTTCTTTGTTATTTGTTTTGAACGTAGAGTTGAAAATATGAGAAATATAACTGCAGAGAAAAAGTCTAGATGAAATATAATGATATTAAAATGTTAAGGACGGCGGTTCAGAAGCTCACAAAATTAACTGTGACGTCAGAATAATTAGAAGTTATTTAATATTTTAGACAGTATATGGCGAGTATATTTTTTTGTTTACTTGAAAAATTATTTCATATTTATATAATTTTGAATTTCTAGGAAGCATTAGTTTCCCTTTTTAATAAAAGCTAATTACCTAGATCTAATAAACACAATTTAACATTTAATTTGAAAAGTTTGACTCGTAGAATTATAGAATTTTGTTGCTTATAAGTTTGTACGTTCTTAAACAAGAATTTTCTATATCTTACACATATTTTTCACAAATCTTTGTCTTTATCTTATTAACAGCATGCATATCTCAAAAGTTTGCTTTAACCAATCACCATTAAATTATTTCAAATTTTCTCATTCTCCGAATTCTAATATCGTATGACTGATACTTATTTCATTCCATAAAACAAAATTACGTAAGTACTATAAATGTATTTACATAATTTTACAATTTCTTTGCAGATAGATCACTGATATAATTCTGTCGTACGTTCACCAACGTTGTTACTACAAAAGGTGTGAAAAGTCGTCATAACAAATCATTATGAAATCGATTGCTCTGGGTATTGGAGTGACGAACAGATCGTAATGAACAATTTCTTAGTGCGGCCTTGCTATATTACGTCAGGAAAGCAGAGCAGGAGAACAGTTTAACTGTGTGTTCGAGTCTAGAACTCATACATTAGAAACGTGAACTCTGTCTCCCGTGCCAGTCTGAACGCAATTTCTGATCAAACGCGATCGTGAAAGGCTTAGCATGGCTATTATATAAACTTTGTTTCGATCAACGAGAAAATGATAGAAGGAGGGAAGATATTATGATTTTCTAGAATATAGATTTTAAGTTTAAGTGAATCAAAGATCAAATAATCCAAAGGAGAAAGGAAATAATATTAGATTTGATTAAGATTATTGGAAATTATTCAAATTAGGCATTTTTATCATAAAATGATTATGATTCACAAATATGACCTCTTCTCGTGAATAATCGATATGATTATTGGTAAAGGGTAACAATTTCTAGTGTGTGTTGTGTTGAATATAAAGAAAGAAATATTGTTAGATCTCCATGGTGAATCCAGCAGTACATATTTTCAAATATTAAAAAGTTAAATATTCTATTATAATTTATATAGTCCATTATATTCTAATGTTAATACAAGTTTTTTGTATTAATTACATTAAAGTGTACTCGAAAATTAATCGTTTTTAATCCCAATTTTTCATTATTCTAATTACAGAGAACGATTTACAATTCTATGTTTTAGTTTAAGTAAAAGGTATTTCTAAATTTAGTTCAGCTTTCCATTGTATTAACTAATCTCTAACGAACGATAAACCTATTCTTAAATTTTATAACAGAAACTATTACTTGTATGAATATGCAACTAAAATTACTTTGAAATACACAGGCTGTAACTGAAATAGGTAGCTGAGCAGTAGCATTGAATTTTACTTGTTAAGGACGAAAATAGACTGTACAAATATAGCTCTGCAAACTTGTTCTTTCTGACATATAAATGCTTTTTATCTGAGTTGCGATTTCACAGGAATGACTCTTACACTTGTCAAACATTTAGGTAGAGGATTCACTGTGGCACTCAATGTCAGGGTGACTTGCCCTTGTCAGTTACAAGTACTGTTATCACTTATTTCTGCAAAAAAAAAAAAAAAAAATGATTACAGTACTTGTAGCTCTGCATATGAAAAACGATAACATTACCTGTAACTCTGCATGTTCTGTCATTCTTATAAAATTCCAATACAAACAAAAAGTGTTTTAATCTCGGAAAGGAAACTTCCACGCTTATACAACCTTTCTTTATATTTAAAAAGAACTCTTTCTCTCTTAACATTCAATATAAAAAGTCGCACATTTATTTCGATCACACCCAGTATAACGGATAAAACCATCTCATTAAAAAAACAGCAATCAAATTAATTACCGGTATCATCAACGAAACATTTTCCTTAATAAATTATCCGAGTTCCGCGCGTTCTTTTCGAATGGATCGTTTTAATTAACAAAAATGCAAGGGACAAAGGACAAAAGCCATTTGCTGTAAAACTGCATTACGCTCATTTATCTGTCAAGGTCCTCGAAATTAATCCGCATAACACCGACTTACGACTGCTCGTGAAAGGAGTCAAACAGTCTGTGGCAAGGAAAGCAAACGAAGCCACTGAACATAACCTCCTCTTTATTCTCTCCATCCACGAGCTGCAAAGTGATTCGAATGGCCGTCAGTTTTTAAAGCAACTTTTAATTGAGACGTGAAGGCGTTTTGCACGACCGACACAAGGACGTCTCCGCGATTCTTTCATCGGACAGAGGAGTCTCGTTACAGCGAACGGCACCCCATATTATTCTTTGCGAATATCCTCTACGACTCCCTGTTTCGTCTTATTTTCGACGACCAACTCCTTTTCGAAGGAAAGAATTCTTTCAAGAGAAGAATAGAGAGAAGAATATTGCTACATTATCTTTCTGTAACACAAGTGTAAGAGTGTTTTATAAACTGTATTTGATAAATCAACGAAGAATTATTGCTCTTATCGAAATAATGTACGACCACATGCTGATCTATTCAGCAAGATGTATGCTGGTGTTTCAGAGATTGGTGTAAAATATTGAAATAAAGCTTTTTTTGTATATGTATAATACGTACGTGTACCTATGAGAAATATGTTCATATAAATTAAATTTCTATAAATATTTTTTTGGTTAATTCTCTTTTGTGTTGCTAACAATATCGTTCTAATTATATAAATGAATATAAAAGTCAATATACGTGTGATTGAAATATTTATCATTCTATAGATTAACTAATTCGAGAATTCTGTGTTACAGTTTTACATTTCGAAATACATGCACATATGTGTAAATATGTTCAGTATTTCCAAGCAAACATTTTTCCCAACATTAAACACTTCGTTTGTCGGCATTGCAGAGATGAGTTTTTAATAACAATTATTCAACATACGACGAATGTTACCAACATTTAAGCTTCATTAAGTATAATAAAAGTACAACAGTATATATAACCTTTAATACCTTATGCAAGTGCTAATTACTCAATGTAAACGTATAAATGAAATTTTCCTAGCGTAGCAAACGAGCTATTTATTTTTGCCAAGACCAAACACGTTCAACCACATCGATTTCGTCATCTAACATCGTCTATTTAATTTCGAGGTCTTATACAATTATTCAGAACGGAAACATTTAGATTACAGCGTGCACTTGCAGCGATTTGAAGAATTTTTCTCGTGCCGGATATTTGAAATAACTATACCGGTGCAACGCGAGAAAGATGTGACATTAGTTAGTGACGGGTGTGTAAGAAGGATTGCGAGCTGGCAGTAGAGTCATAGAAAATGAGGTGCATCGTGGTCAGCGATTTATCCTCGAAAATGGGTCAACGTCGTACATTTGATCTTGGCATTTGCAATCTGCAATGTCCATCACGGGAAGCTAGCGTCTTCGATGACGAAGTGAGATTTTATGGAAATTGATTACAATGCCAGTGTCAATTGCATCGAGTGGAGATTTAAGTGTGTTAATTACGTTTTACATGAATGAACATTCTTTTTCAGTGAATCAATATTTTCTAATTCGAACGATTTTAGTATTTTCTTATTATAGGTATGTTTGAGTTGTAATTTGCATATTTGTAATAAATTATAAATTAAATATTATTTAAAATTAAATGTTATGTTAAATTATATTTTATGTTAGGTATATTATATATTACATATGTTTTAATCTATAGTTATAGATTTTATAATGTTTATATATTGTACATTCATATTTATAATATTCATTTAGAAAGTTATATAAAGCGAATGGAAGAATATTACGGTAAATCAATGGGAATCGATACATAAAATATTTTCGGATATAATTCTCACGATATACATATATGCAAATTATTTTAAAAGTCAGGTAAACTTTAAGGAATGCAATTGAATTACTGACTTTCCCCCGATCTAGATAATTATATTCGCACGCTCCGGGTTTCATTTTGATTGTCATGTCTGGGGGGAAAGTTGCGATTGAAAATAAATTTTGTTCCATCCACGTGAACTGTCAGTCAAGTAACTCTTGCCTCTCTCCGTGGGCCAACACGATTTTAATCCGGAATTTCGGAATAGTTCATCTTATTCAATTTCTTTCGTCCTTCTTCCAAATGTAAATTTGAAAATTGTTTCAGAAATTATTTCAGAGGTAATGCAGAGTAAAAAATTTCTCAGTATTTCCACAGTTATAACAATTTGAACTTTCATTATTGATACAGTTAATTCACAAGTTTTCTACGAAGTAATCTTCAAGGAAATGAAATAATAATAACAAGAATCTAATATCATTATAATACTGTCTTTACAGTATTTCGCACTGAAAATTATCTTTCAAACGATTTTTCTTAAATTGTACTAGTTATTGAAAAATAAACATTATTTTCTTAAATCGTGGCTAATATGAGAATCTGTGACAAGATACGCTTCGCATAGCACACAGAATTCTGTCAATCAAATTATTAATTGTTCTTTATTAAACATTCAAATTAAATTAAAATAGTCGGGAACCGTTTAAATAAGCACTTTGATTATTCGGGTCACTTGAACCATTAAGAGCGCTCCATCATGCTCTCCACACACGATTATGCTACCTATTTCCTCGGCTCTATTTATTATTAGTTGATATTTTATAATACTGCCAGAGCGATTCGAGGTTGTTCTCGCATGCGATTAGTTTCTGATATTCCTGCAAAGTTCACCTTACATAATCTAAAATCAATGCTGTGTTCCCACTCACAAGCTGACCACGATTGCGGGCCCGTCCTCTGTAATCGTGATCTGTCTTCTTTCACGATACGTCGCTAATTGCATAATCGATAAGCTAAGACAGAATTTCAATCGGCATTGATAACCCACTATTCGTGATCTCGTAGATCTATTGCACCATTCCTGCATTATGGATTTTCCATGAAGTATTGTTCTTTACAAGTCAAAACCACATTGCTTTTTAATTAATATTTTGTCAGTTTGCTTAATTAACATTTAATCTTTAATAGGTGTAAACTTCAAATAAATTAACAGAGTGATGAAAGAATAGCAAAGACCCAAATGAAGAGCATTTGCGACACTTTGTATCTTATGAACCTTAATAAAAAAGAAAATAGACGAATTTTGGCAATTAAAAATATTAATTTCCCCAACATTCTCTTTATCCCTTAAAATAACAATTTATGTACCAATACAAAATGAATTTGTTTAACGCTATATATTTTAATTTTATTTTGCATGTTTTTATTCTTTTTAATACGTATATAATAAATTATTCTTTTATCTATGTGTCTAAATTCAATTAACTTGAGCTGTTATGTGAAAAATATTACTACATTAATATATTGTTATAATATTTCCTTCATATCATATATTATAATATTTATTTAATATTATAACACACCGTTATTATATTATAATATAATATTTCACATGTTATGACAACGTTCCAGATTTGAGAGGTGTGTGCAGACTTCTGTAACTAGCTGTATTTAGATATCAAACTGAGAAGCAGCTGTCATCTAACGAACGATGGAACGAAAACATTCCGATGATCGACGTCTCTATCCAACGATTCTAACGACCTGTTTCATCGATCGTCACTAAATCAACGGAACCCTATGTCAACCTCGAAACACGAAAACTTCCGTGAATGGTGCGTTTTCGTCATAACTGATCGTCCTGGCAACAAGTTATTACTTGTGCATTGCTCGGTCAGAATAGATAGGATAGGTCTCATCTGGGAGGTGGAGTACGGAGAGCCACGGCCTGGCATTTACTCACAGTTATGTGAAAGGCATATCGGCCGTACCAAGGTACTCCTACATAGTACGCACACTTGCACAATACTTTGTGCACTGGCGTTATTGAGTCCGACCGTCGCGTCGGCGGGACGGTAGAATAATTGTCCAGACTAGAGAAACCAAAAGGTATCTACGTTTGCTGAGCCGTGCTTCTTACATGTGATTGACTGTCTTTCAATTTCTTATCTGTGCGACTTGTCTATTATACTCTGTTTCCTCGTGAAATAGGTCTCAAAGAAATATTTAGCAACTTTGTGATTTTCGTTGGCAATATATATGGGTTGTATGAAAGTGGAGCTTGTGAAGCGATTCGTTGGGAGTTGAAAGTTAGATGATATCATAAGCTATAATTCGTTACATCAAACATGATCTGTAGTCTCTGTTTTATTTCGGTGTATTGTTTGAATTTTCATGAAATGCGGGCATAAATTATATTTGCACAGACTTATGTATGGTTTGGTATTTAGATATATGTTTTTAGATGCTTAGTTGGCTGTAATCATGTTGAATCTTTTATCTACAAGGTAACAGGTACTAATGTAAAACTTCATCATCGTGTGTTTCCTATTATTTAATTAATTAAATAATTAATCAACTCTGTTAACTCATTATCTTGTTTCAGTCATGTTAATTTTCCTTATAAGAATTATAAGTGTGTAAGTTTTTGATAAATGTACTACTACTACTATTTACCTATAGAGGTTGTCAATGTGCTATAATAGAATTCAAAATAATGAAGCTTCATTAATGAAAAGAAATAGTTGAGTCTTTTGAACCAAAACATAATTTTTTATAACAAAAGAATATTAAGAAGAAGGAAATTTCATAAAATTCCTTTACGTACCTAATAAACAAATACTTCAAACAAATCCTAATATTAATAATAATTCTCAATAAATATATACACTTTCAGAAAAATTTGGCACACACATGAATTTGCAACAATTTCAAATTTAGACCAACACTAACTTTCGATAAACACTCCTAATTCATCTTAATAAAAAATACAAAATAACTTGCCATTTAACAGTTTTATCGTCAAAATCTATAATGTACGAAAAAAGGAGCAATGCGAAATCAATTGGAAGACTTTTATCCTCTACATGCAACGTTCGTGGTAAAACGCCGGTGGATATGTTACCTGGCAAGAGTAATCGTGATAATCGGTGTAACGTTTCTTGTTAATCGTTCGTTATAACTCAATCAAGATCGAAAGGCAGTCTCTTATGAATTACAAATAAACGTGGAAATAGAATCGTGGAGTTCTCGTTAGGTGTGCTTGTTCTTTAACAGTAGGGACAGGGAAAAAGTCGACTTCGACGCGGCTAATTTACGGCGTCCATGTTACACGCTGAAGGTAGCTAAAATCTGGCGCCATTCCGTGATCGTTCGTACGTTCATTAATTAGTGACGATATCCATAGCGACGATAAACGGGCGTAGTCGCGAGTCGAAAACCGTTAGGATAGCATGCAATCTATAAACCTTGGAATAATAATTATTTCTCGCTTCGATTCTACCATTTGTACCTGCTTGTGCTCGATACAGCCAACTCAGAATGCTCCACTCAACCAACAGTACAAATGTGATACTTACGGTGTGAATGTAAATATTTCGATTGGTCATGTAATTAATGTTAATCTTCATTTTTGACTAGATTAAAAATACTACTTGACTTTACAAAGTACAGGGTGCGCCGTTAGAATTCGGACAGAATTCAATTTGTAGTTCCCACCATATTAGAATTCAGATGTTTGTGCTGATTGACTCTGAAGTTAGTTAAATATGTCAATAAGTCTTCTATAACCTCAAAATGACAGAACTCGTTAAGCAAAACCCGGAATACGATAGAAGAGCGGCGATTATAGAAAGTCTTCGCGCCGGGAGAATGCCGGTCGAAATTATAAAATTCTTTAGCTACCCAAGATCGACGGTAATTTAATTTTGTTGTGGGCAAAACCAAATTTCCAGCAAGTGTTCACGTTTTGAGCGTTGTCTCAAGTGAGGGCGACGTCATGCCTCCGCACTTCTTCCAAAAAGGCGAAAGAATCACAAAGGAGGTTTATTTGGAGGTCCTGAAGACAGTAATAAAGCCGTGGATGGAAATTACGGCTTCTGGAAGGCCGTATTTATTTCAACAAGATGGCGCACCTGCTCACACAAGTCATCTTGTTCAAAATTGGCTCTCTGACAATGTGGACATGTTTTGGTCGAAAGATTTCTGGCCTCCTAACAGTCCCGACCTAAACCCATTGGACTATTACGTGTGGGGCGTTATCGAGAGACAAACTAATAAATGCAGGCACCCCAACGTCAACTCCCTACGAGCTGCTATCGAGTCAGAATTCGCGACAATTAAACGCGACCAGTTGAAGTCAGCGTGCTCGCGCTTTAGAGCAAGAATAGAGCAGGTCATAGAGGCAGAGGGTGGTTACATAGAATAAAAGTTCTCAGCAAGGACCCTTTAAATGAGATATAACAACATTTTCATGTGTTTTTGTGTATTGACTTAAATAAACAACTTTCTGCACAAAACTTCTTTTGTCCGGATTCTAACGGCGCACCCTGTATGTGGTTATATTGCATGTACAGTGAGTTCACATCACAATATGGTATCGAATGCTATTTATCTTAAATTATCATTTTAAATTTGTCTGAATTTAAACTGAAAATTTAAATCAATGAAAATATTAAGGTATTATATCTAACTTGTAATATATATAATTTAGTAACCTTCAGTCTAAAGAATTGAAACTAGTATTAGAATTCGAACTAAACTTCGTTGGAGATACAATCTGTTTTTGTCAACCATAATTCCTATTACGAGTGAACGTTATATCGGATATTATAGGTCATAGAATATTTTAACGCAGAATGGGTCATAATTCGTGATACGGAAAGGTAGGTAAGACATTATAACTTAAAATAAGTTAAACTGATAAGATAATTTTCAACATATTTTTGTTGGAAAATCATGCTTCGAATAATAAAAAGTCATTATGTCGTTTCGACTTATTTTAGATTGTAGAATCTTCTCTATCCTTGTATCGCGAGTGTAGTATAATAATAAGCGCTTTTTATAAGTACTAGTTTAGTGCTCAATCGAACCGTTTGTACGAACAGTTCAATTGTTAAATATTAATAAATTTCGTTTTCTCGGTTGGAATGTATTACATACGTTGACATAAAAATTTGAAACTCCATATAATTTTCAATAGACCCAAGAGAATATATGTCAGCAATATAATAAATGGAACTTGCGACCGAAACGAAATAATTTCAAGTGCCACGCGTTTCATTTCCCACCACTTGTCAACTAATCGCACCGATTATGCCTTCGTATTTTCTATCGTGATTGAGCACCGTCGACGGAACATTATGACGATTACAGGTAGTAAGTTTAAGTGGGCCGGAGTTGGAATAGCTACGAATGAATGCACGAAGTTGCAGCAGGTCGAGACCTTATCGATACACCCGACCGATGCATCGTGCATCTCCTGCTATTTCCATTCCTCCCCTCTCCACGTAGAGAACCTGAAAACGTTTTCTTCAAGGAACTTCATACTTATGCGTGGGAACAGTCTTTTGTTTCACAGCATTTCAACAACCAATAATCTTTCTTCTTATTCGATATAACGTTTCAAGGGCATGTTCAAAAATTGTTTCCGGCTAGTAAATTGCAGGAAATAATATAATCTTCATTCTATGATATCAATTATTTATAATTAGTAGTCAGATCAGTTTGCAATATTAAGAATAAAGACATTAAAAATATAATTTGATAATTATTAGTGTGAAACTCGTAATTAGCTTAGCATAAAATGCTTTAAAATAGGAGATGTTCTCCCATATGAAAAAGCCATTCCATTACCCGAATAGATTCAAAACTATTGTGAATTTTGAGCGTAACAAAGAATACACCAAAAAATAACACTTTGATTAATTCTACTGATTCAAAACGGTAGCTACAGTGCGTCATGATATCTAAAGAATGAATCTGATAAAATGCATGCTAAGCCATCAGAAATAATAGAGAGTTTTTCAAAGAGCGACATAAAAATGATGCAAACCGGGAGAGACAATAAGTTCGTAATTCTCTAGTAAATAAGCAACAACAAAATTCCTTAAACAACCTTCGTGACGAGTAAGTTCCTCGGCGATCAAGAGACGCGATGATAGAGTGATACGCAGGGGTCACTTTTCACGCGGTTCGTCCGCATGATTTACAACTCATTAGCCAATCATTTGTTTCCATTATGTCGTCTGAACATCCCAGTATAAATCACCGTGACGCGTTGCGAATCGCTCCTGCTCTGGCCGACCGTGACAAATTATGCCAGATGTAAATCGGTTTAATACGCACGAAGATGCAGCGCAACCCAGGCCGGAACCGGCTGATCGATCACGGATCGTTCCGCGTTGCCGAATTCTTTTACGCTCGTGTCAGATACTCTTGGTGAATGATGACAGACCCTCCTGCATCAAATGGACGCTGCTCATCTTCCACTCTGGCCATGACACCATCTCGCGAATTCGCGACGTCGTTTATGAAACGACAAAAACAATGCACCCAATCGAATTCGCCTGAAGTTCGTTAACTTTTCCCTCGTGGAGTATCGTGAGATGCCCGAACAGAGATTGTAAACCAACTTCTGGAAGCTGCGACCGTGGCCTTGTGCTACTTCTTTTTGCTATCGATTTTTTAGCGTCTCAAGGTCCTTGTTTTAGCGATCCCCTTGTTCTATCTTTGTGATGACGCTTATTGCCAGATTTACTATTTATATGTTGGGAGTTAGATTGTATGGTTATAAAAAGCAATTCGAAAAACAGTAAATTCTGTAATCGCGCGGTGATGATAACACGTGCCATTTGTGTGCTTTGTTTTTGTAGCCATGCGAATTTAATACTGCATACTGATCAAATTAGACAATTTAGATAAAAAAGATTATCAAGTGATATTTTCATGGATTATTTCATAATATATCTTCGCATAAATGGTATATGTGTACTGTCAGAACATAATGTTAATTGATATACTTCTGATCGCAGAAACGACACGTGTCGCTTGTGTAGAATATACAATGGTTCTAGAATAGGATTACCTGTGAATATTAAACTCGTGCGTCTCGACTTATGTACATATATATTCGACGCCTTCGGCTAGATGTAGCTTTATAATAAACTCGGTCGTAGTGCATTCACGTCTAGACTGCTGCTGAAGTAGGCGATGCGTAATATTATACATACTTACATATGTACGTCTGACACATATGTCAAGTATCTACTTACGAATGAAACAGTTAAAAATTATAGCTAAACAGAAGTGTGCTCCTGCATCGTCTTAATATACATACCAGAGAAGGTATAATAGTGTGCAAATATCTTCTGTAGTCTTTATATAGTAAAGTATTATATTAAACGGAATTAAAAGATGTATACTAATAAAATAGACAATAATAAAAGTGATGCTTATAGCTACTGTATATGATAAATAATTCATAGTAAACATATTATTAGCAATCTGCTGGTTTCATAAGAAAGTAGTGAATACTCTTCCTGATTGTTAATTCATCATTCATTTACGCACTGTGGTCGAATTTAAATACTGTTACCACAAATCAACCAATCTTTCCAACATTTATAAACATGTTGGTGTATACTTACAAATGTGTGGGACATATTAGAAGCGAGATGTTAAAAACTCTCGTTAGAAAATCCCACTTCTAGAGCATTGATTTGAGCGTATAAAACAAGTGGCGGCATGGATCATTAGTGGAACATGTGACCTGAATGTAAAATCGTGCAAAACCGACGTGTCACGGAACGTGTAAGTGCGACAAAGATTATGTCAAGTTAGTAAAAAACGTGTTACAGTAATCCAAGTTTATTTGGCATACATATACATATACCAACACTGGTAAGTAAGTATCCTGACAATGATCGATTTCCAGGCACAACATTAGAATCTCGTGAAAGAATAGAAATTAATGGTAAATATATATATATAACGGCTATACACAACGTTTATTATCTTTGTTTAAAATCAACAGACTATAGATTTAAGCTGTCTATTAGAATGAACAGTAAGTAGTACATTACAATTAAATACAATTTGTCGATACTTATCAATGCTAAGTATCATCGTTTGTGTTAGATACGATAATCTTTCTTAAACAAGCTAAACATTGAGCCCCTCAACAAACAAGATGGTTTTAAAAAGATTTGACAAATAGGAATACCGATTTTACTTTTGCACGTTAACAATTTAATTTTTCAATCAAATTCAATTTGTCAAATCTTTTATAGTATTGTACTCTGCATAGCTATAATAACTATACAGAATAAAATCATTGCAAATCTCTTTAATTAAACAGGTAATATTACTTCATAATCTGAAGTTTGTAATTAGGTTACATCAAGATATATATATGAAAATATCTTTGAACGATAGTATATACAGGGTGTTCCATAATATGCACGTACGCTCCTATCATCAATGGTGATTTCAATACGTACATAATGTGCAAAAATATATAAAATATTCGAAGCAAACTATTTATCATAATACTTAGCTGGTGACCCAATTTTTCATATAAATTCTATTTTTTTAAATATATTCATAAAAATTTGAACGATTTGAAATCGGAAACGAATTTTTTTTGAAGACAAAACAAAAAATCGTAAACACACTCGTGTACATATAGAAACTATATAAGCGCCGAAGGATATAAAACGGCAATCGAGCTTCGGTCGGTCATAAATCACGGGAAATACGAGGTGACTTTAATGGCTGTTGCGATTTTTATCCTCCAGCCGAGTGCACTGCGAAAAAAGTAATTCGCTGCACGCGAAGTGTTGAAAGTATTAAAACAAGAGGCAAGTATTCGCGACGAATTACGAGAAATTTCGTGATTTATACCGGGCTTGAATCATCCGATGAAAATCTCGTTGCAAAATCGTACACGTGCCTCTACTTCTACCTCGAACAACGTCGTCACGCTTAATGTTTATAAATGAGCAAATAAACGGAATTATTACACGATCGTCAATGAATAAGTAGCAATTCGAATCCGTAATAATATTGTTATTCTTCCGAAGTTAATTCGTGTATTTTGTCGATTTTTCTACGAAAAAAATTTATTTCAAAACTGATTTTATTTTTACATATGTTTTTGCAATTCGTAAATAATAATATCAATATGCCTATGGAGTACTGGAATAAAGTGATTTTCACAGGCGGATGTAAATTTAGTATTGTCGGGTTTGATGAACAATGTACTATTTCAAGAAAAAAATATGAAGGGCTGAAATCAGGAAACTTATACTCTACAGTGAAACATCATGGAGATTCCGTAAGTTTTGGGGCTGCGTGAGTGCAGCTGGTGTTGGCTCATTACAAATCATTTACAAAACATCGAATCAGAGGATTTATATTAACATTTTGAAGTGCAATCTTCTTTCTAGTGCAGCAAGAATGGGCATTAAGTATGATTTCGTTTTTATGCACGATAACAACCCAGGGCATACTGCGTACAATATCAGAATGTGGATACTGCATAATACACCGGCATATCTAAAAACTCCACCGAAATCTCCAGATATCAATCCTATAGAACAGTTGTGGGATTACCTGGTATATCAGTTCAGAAAATATAAAATTTCCTTAAAAGAAGACTTAAAAAATTTTCTGTTGTTGGAGTGGAATAAGGTTTCATCACATATAACATCGAGGTTACTTAATTCAATGCCTGCAAGAAGTGCAGAAATTCTAAAGTTAAAAGGATATCCTACAAAATATTAATTAACTGTTTACTTCAATTTTTAATTCATAAATTCACTTAAGTTGCGTTTTTTATGAATTTTTAAAAACTTAAGGACGAATACCTATAGTATATATATTTCTGACGATCTTTTGCTTTCTCTTGTAAATTTCGCTAGTTATTCAATTTATATAATATATTTCTGACGATTTCTTACTTTCTCTAGTAGATTTCACTAGTTATACAATTTGTTTGGGATTTTGAGTGGCCGTCCGTTTATGGTTCGGACAGGCCCTTCTTTGGGAAATTCTGAATTACCTGCCTGCCCGAGAGAAAACTCCCAGAAAATCTTCGGCTGAGAACGATGGACGGCACGATGAACGGACGAGACCCAACGGCTGGTGGAGAGAATCAGCAACATATTAGGATAGTCATCAACAGAATATCGTACCGTGCGGGTGAAATACTTCAGTCTCAACAAGATCTTACAACCGTCGTGTTCATAACATTACACTTTACTTTTATACAACAAGTGCAAATAAAGTGCTAAATCACACTAACAATCGATTTATTAAACCTCATCCACCTTGAGCGTTAAGTCATTCAAGTGATATTGACTGATCGGTTTGATCTGACCGGTTGCTCCCTAGTTGATAATTCGCAACACAATTTATAAAATATATTTCTGACGATTTTTTTGTTTCTCGTGTAAATTTTGCTAATTATACAGGTAACTAAAACTAAGTAGAAAATTAGTTAACAAATAATAATTTTAGGAAGCCTTGTTTGCAACCTATCTTATGCATAAATACTTTGTACAAAACTTATGTACAAATACTTTCTACACTATGAATGAAACTATCAATATAAAACAGTCAAGTATACTTCTTTCTAAACAAAGTAGAGACAGTGTAGATATTCTCCAAATCATTCATATTCTGTTACACAACTCGTCTCCACATGCTGGGAATCTTTGTGGCCGATTCGAAGCATCTACGAATAATTAAAAGGACCTAATGGCTCAATAAATTTATTAAAAAAACATCCACAATTTATCGGGATACTGTATCGCGTGATTTCCAGAAATACAAACGGATTTTTATGTGATTCCTTCGTCGTATATATGGCCATTAGGAATGATTTTTGTTCTCAAGTAACACCTGCAACATTGGAGAGTGTAATAAAATTAAATAGAACTACTGGAAAATATAATGATGTTGTAATCCTCATGAAATTTTCATACCACCAAAAATATAATTTATGATCCTTGTTCGAGTTCCTGGATATTATGCGAGGCACGCATTCTCGTATATATGTATCAAGCGGTAATTCAGTATCAGAATAATTGCTTTTATTCATTTTTATTGAAAGCTCGTTCTGCAAAAACATTTTGGAGTAATTGTGCATAACTTATATCGACTGGAAGCGACCCTGTTGCTTCTTTTTGGAAATATGAAAGCTATTTCTTAGTAAAATGTTCTCCAAGATGCTTCCCTGCAGCAAAGTTGACAAATTTAACAGGTCTGCATGGGGTAGTTGAATATTAATAGGACTACATTATGAAGGTTTATTTTTTGGGGTCGACTCGAGGGAAAGGTTTCATGAATAAAATTAAGAAACTTAATTTCGTACTTGATATATTATAATACATTCTTTATACTCTTTTACTCAGTTTCTCTTTTTCATCGAAAATATACACTATAGGGGACTGCATGGGTAACAGAATATACACTATAGGGGACTGTATGGGTAACATAGCATCACATACCTTTTCCGACCATATTATTAAAATAATCTTTTTTAGATGGCCTTAAAAAAGAGATATGATTACTTTTACGTACTAAAAACTTATTAGCATTATTACATAAATTTATAGTACATGAATTGGTTAATTTTAAAATTAACATTAGTTCAAGGTATTTCATTAACAGCTAATTTTTCATACGGAATGTTTAACAGAATGCGACTCTTTACATATATGTATGTATGGAAATAATACTGGAATAGGAGGCTATGAAAATGAGTAGAGAAAATGAATAAAAAAGACTAATTATTGTCATTGAAGCATATCCCACAACACATAAAATAGCTAATAGATAGGGTAACTAGTATGAATATTTATTGCTTCTTCTAAATTATTAAAATTAATGGATTCGAAAGAATGGATTTATGCTTCGTTGCATCAGTAAACTCCAGTATATTGTTAACCTGTGACTTGAACTCATGGCAAATGCATTTCTTAGAGCTACTAAGGATATTGAATTCCGACATAATGGTACTTTGTTACATGAAGTTATGAAAGTTAAGGCAACGAATTATACGTATTTGTAAGAGTTGCTTGTAGCTTTGTTTACAATTAGTTTCCATAAATCATAATTCTCACGATTCAATCATTATCGTTCTTTTCCCAGTATTGAGAAGTATTTCAATAGCGAAAAATCTGCGATTAAAGTGAGAAGAAATTGAAAGACTTTTAAACTTTCAATTTCTAGTCCTCATATTCACAATTAAGAATTTACATTTTATTACCTGCATATATCCTATCGTAAAATTTAAATATTTACTTTACAATTTTTTAATGTTAGAAACCTATAAAAAAAAGTACTTTCGATTGTCTTATCACGACTCCAAGCTTGTATAAAAACAACGATTGATGTTTTGCAGATACAGAAACATATCTCACAGATATTTTTTCCCGTTAATTCGTGACTGTTTTATGTTCACGATAATTAATTCATAGAATATTCAAAAGCGAAGAGCTATTATTTTTTTATTCTGCTGCAAACGTTAAAATAAGTAGGCGTATACAATAAAAAATATCCCATTGTAAAGTGAATTTTAAATAACGAAAACTTATAAAAAAAAACTCACGTTACAAAAATGTGAAACAAAAGATCATATCTGACTTACCCACATCAAAGACTCCTGCAGCGCAAAGAACATTTTTACGACAGCGTAGCATTCGTAGTTATACCAGTTTAAAAACTTGATTTTTTAATAGATCTGTTATCACGACCCGGAAGTGAAGTTTAGCTAAATATCTCTTTTTTCATAAATATTAAGAGAACTACTAGTCTCATACAAGACGCGATAATTATTAAAATGAAAAACGAGTCAGAATTATTATTCTATGGCATGAAATATTAGCTAAACTGTAATAGATATCCAAAAATATATATACAGTTCCGGTCAAACTGTTAGAAGAACGTATACCTATTTACATGTATGTTCATCATTGTAGATAAGAAAAGAGAATTTAATTGTCCTATTTATAATTAACGATATTTTTATATCACAATGTACAATATATTATGTCCATAATTCCAAACGAGTTAATAATAGCCAAAGGTTTTAATAAGTTTTTTATGATTCTTAAAATTAACTGCACTTTCTGACGTCTTCTGATACATATTTATGAACGAAGATATATATGTACATCGTTACTTTATTCCTCAACTTTTTTAAGGCTGGTGCAAGATCGCGGCGTGAATGTTGTTTCGTTCAATCTGTGCAAACGCGTTCGATAAACGCGTGGGATAATCTTTGTTCGTTTGCACGTCCATGATCCTTCGCATGGACCAGTGCTACTTAACGAAAAATCTCTTACATCTTGTCTCTGGTGTTTGACCTCTCTCTCTCTCTCTCTCTCTCTCTCTCTCTCTCTCTCTCTAAGTTATTTATTATAAAACAGGAAAACAATACTTAATAAGAACTTGATACAGTGATGTGATACAGCTAATAGAATTCAATTCACAACACTCAATTAACCACTAGTCCCACAATACTTCTTAATTCTGCACTGTCAGCACTGTTCTCTTCGACTCTCGTTACAACTCTTAACACTGCACTCTGCTCCTAACTCTCTCGCAACTGTCTCGCAAATGTCTGGCAACTCTCAAGGGCTGCCCTTTTATACTACGTTTTGGTATACACACAGATGTGGATGACGTATGCACACCTTTCTTAATTACCCCTGTGTAGGAAAGGGCCACAGGTATATGACCTATCCGTCCGCACTTATATTGCTTCTTACCTGGGGTACATTGTTACTACATTTGTAGTTTATTGTCATAAAATATGGGATGATAACATTGTTTGTATAAAGAGGACCGAGGAAATGAATTATCATTGGTAGAATTTAAGATTTCAAGAGTTATTTTTCTTTATAACGAGCCTGATTTATTTCCCTATATATTATATTTCTTATTGACTCATTCATTTCGTTATAGTTTAAGTAATTACACTGTCGTGAGTTAATTCTCATATAGTTACAACGTAAGTTTTTTTTTTCTAATAACATTCATATATCGTCGTCAATTTAAAGTCGTATTAATTACACACACCCTACACATGCATTCATTCATGCGTTCCTATTAAATACTTCGCATACCGCATCGCTATCATTCGTGATGAAGTGTTAGTGTTTATTTTTTGTTGAATACCTTGGTCAGTGTGATGTTTGCGTGCAAGTAATTATACGACTGTGGAATAATTTCTGACGTTTAATTTCAAGGTTTCGATATGAGTGCGCATTTGCTCATAAGAGTCTTCTATCTCTTGTTTCAATCTTTGTACGAACTAATAAAATAATTGACATTTTACTAAATATTTTTACGAAATTACGTTTAGTAGAAGTTTTTAAAACATTTACTTTGGTATTATGGTATATTCCAAAGTTTCTTTAGTTTAGCATAATATTATCGAGCAGGTTAGATTAACGTATACGAAATAACGGTGACTTTCAAAATGAATTCATCAAACCATTACACAATTTTTTTCAGTATTTCCAATACACAAAGCAATGGTCCTAAAGGTACACCTTGTTTCATCACATCTCAGGATAACTGTCAAATTCCGATGATCAACTTGTTGACAATTCAGATATCGTGTTATTAACATTCTTCTTTACTGTAAACTTCTTTACTGCAAACTTTCTAACGTTCCAATGCTATCAATCATCCCATCGTCTTTCGATACACGAAAGAGCTACTTTCGTTTAAATGAAGCATAAATAACGTTATATAATAACATATTCATTTTTTAATACTATATATGAAGCAATACTAAAACAATTTTCAGCCATCGTCTCGGTAGAGAATGCTCCAGTTTCTCAGCGTAATTTTGTAGCATTTTATTTTTATAAAAATGTTCGTTGCATAAAATGTGAAGTCTCTTACAGATGACTGCAACTAACTATGGTAATCAAATAACGATTAACGTCAAGTTAAACGTATCGTAACTTCAACCAAGAAACGATGCTTATAGACATAGAATATATGAAAATAAAAATTAGTTAAGATCGTTAATTAAAAAGATAATTAAGAAATTAAGATGAAAGTAATTAATCGTTTAAATTCAATCTCAAAAGTCAAACTAATACAGATAATAAACACTATTTGAACGTTAGCAATGATCATTAAATGACACAAAAGGTATTCTCGAGCAGATTTAATTGTCGATGTAGCATCGAAAAGCGGTCACGGTGGTAGGTACGGTTTGCGGTTTGTCACCGAATATCCAGTTACGACGGTCGTAGAGGCGAGTGTGTGTGACAGGTAGAACGTAAAAATAGACCCCGGGTGTGTTAATCTGGCAGGTACATGGACCCTGATTCGTGAAGGTCGTTCAATGCCGCCCGGTCCTGCTGACCCTAAATAACGCCTCATACTCCACCATCTGCGGGCATATGCTATATTCTAACGATATACATTTTTATGATAGAACGAATACGAAAAAACGCCGTTGATTTATTAGTCAACCGATGGAAACCAATAAAACGAAGAATTTTATGGTTCGAAGTGATGTTGGCCACTGACACATTCCCTCGAGTGAAACTACCATCCCTTTATAGTGTACATCTTATTTTTAGATCTTTCTTATGCGTGTCAAGCGTGTTCAGCAACATTTCCATTGTATTAGTCAGTTTTATATACAGATTCTTACTTTTATGGGGATGTCTATCGATACGAGGTATTTTCGACGAAAATATAACAACTTTTTCGAGATTCTTAATCTTTTCTTGGATGTTGCAATAAATTTTTGTAGTTATAAGAAAGTTTAGTATAGTGATAGTTATTCGAGCTGCAGATGTTATTGGGTGTTTACTTTGTTTTAATAAATGTTTGTAAGTTGTTTTCTTGTGACATATGAAAGCAACTAATAATTATAAACAATTGTAAATTTACGTTTATTTATTTACATTACATAAAGCGAAATGATTGCAAAGTAGATAATATTTATTGTTTCCAGTACCTAGATATTTCCAAATTTTGACTGATGGTTTATCAACGATACAGTTTTGAAAAAACGATGAAAGTAGATAAAATAATCTCACTATCGAGCCATTTTAATTAGAAACTGAAAATAGTCAAAGGATAATTTAAAAATATTTCAACTTCTTTTCCTAATTTATAACTAAACAAATTTTTCCAACTACTTTGTTTTAAGAAAAATGAATCCATACGATAGTCGAAATGACCAATACTCAAACTTCAAGACTTTAACCAGAAACTTTTCTATAACGATTAAAAAATATTTGAACTTGTAATTCACACAACTTACTTTGTTCTCCCCAACAATCAAAAAGGAGCAATAACTACGATTTTACACTGTACATCAAGAATCACACGGATATACAACTCCTCTTTTTGATTCGACAAAACACATTATTCGTGTTCACGTCGTAACTCTACTGCATATCCAGTGCCATAATCTTCGGCTTCGAGGAACTCCTTGATAGGAGATTTGCACAAATCCGTAAAGAGTTCCCCGCAACGAGAAAAATATATACTGAGCTCTCCTGCGTATGTACGCACGTATATATTAACTTCATACCCGTTGTCGCATTAAGTTCACGGAATTAAACGGGAAATATGTCACATTGTGCGTTCATAAAGAGCGCTTAATTGCTCTTAAGGCTCTGCTGTCGCGGATCTTCGCGTACGTTATCCGGTCGAAATGAAATCGCGCAAGTTCACCTTGGGGATGGGATCAATTTAACTTCCCATTAAATATCATTTCTGACGTCGTTTTCACTTGTTTGCTTCATGTAATTTTATTTCAGCCTTTGTTCTTGAAAGAAACCATAACCCTTCATTGAAGCTGACGTCCGTATTAAGTTGAAGTTTAATTGCGATACTGATCGTGTGGACATGAATACTTCAAACAAAGAAATTCTGTTATGGATTGACTTTGAGTGAGTGATTTTATAAATATAATTTTTGGGATTTCTTCAGGCGAGACATTCATTTTTTAGAGATAGATCCTAATTTGTGATCGTTGTATAGATATACAGGGTAGTCCACCTAACTTTACTAATTGGAATATCTTGCTTGTTTTTGATAATATTAGAAAGTGTTTCAGGCACCAGTTAAATGGTTTCGACGGGAACATAATTTGACATGATTAGTTGTTTTCGCAGGTGAACGCGTAGCGGACATACGAAGGTCACCAATGTTTTTTTAATAGAATTACATATCTTTTAACACATTAGTCAATTCAGCTGGACATTCTCTATAAGAAAATATTCACCTATTTATGTTGAAAACCTATTAGTTTGGCAGATATCTTAATTTTAATTTGTCAAATTTAACGTACGAAAAATAAGGAAAGAGCGGTATTCTCGTGTTTACGTTGCCTTTGTCTCTATGTAGTTATCAAAGTGAAAATTATTTATAAATTTCTTTCATGAATTATTAACTTAGGAAATTTTTAGTAAATAACCAATATTAAAATTTGAATTAATTGAAAACAAAAATTAATCAACATTTAATTGCTTGTTTGCTGAATAAAATAAAATAAAATAAATTTCAATCCAAGAAACAGCAATCCCTAATCTCGTAAGTAAAATTAATTAGATATTAATAATACAGCTGATAATTGATGAACAACAACAGATAACCACTTTCTAACTCTCTAATATGTATTAAATAAAATGAATTGAATTTCGATATGGAAAATAACATCAATAATTATATAAGTGAAATTATCGAATACACATATGTATAGTGTTGCCGCACAAAGATCATTTTTCTGTTCTTTCGAATAAAACCGCAAATCATACCATAGGTAATCAATATCATCTGAACATAGCAGACATCTCTCCTTAGGTCGTTATCCGAAATCAACATATAACAAGCAATGCAAACCAATCATCTCCCAACGATTCGATCTCTCGATGTCAGACCTCCCCCCCATTAATCCTCAATGATTGTGCGGAATGCTTGTGCTCTTCAATTTTCAATCGAGGGCGAGTCGATTGTTCGCTGATGAGAAACGGTCCCGCCTCCAGTAAGAAAGAGATGAACAAAATCGTTTCGTTTCGATTCGAGATACTTCACGGTCGAGGTAACAAAAATTCCACAGAGCAATGTTACACGGCCGACCACCAGGCGCCAAAAATTTAAATTGCCAGGGTAAACAGAAAGCAAACAGTAGTCAGGCATCCGGGCCGAAGGAAGCTCGTGAGGGAAGCACGTCGCGTGCACAAAAGGAAAACAGATACGGTTCACGATGGACCAGGACACGTGGCTGTTTGCTTCAGCCAGCCTGTTTATTCGTCCTTGCGAGGTCTTCCAACCCTGCTGCGACTGGCGTCAACGGCCCAAATATGTATATGACGCAAGGAATGGCAGCGTTTAGATAAACGTACACGGTGAACTGAAAATTGCGGTATACGTGAAGTAAGGTAGGTTTGAAAGCTTGAAATGAAATAAAAGTCAAGGACAGTAATATTCTGTTAGAGATTTCGCTTTCGATAGAATTATATTTGACAATCAATTAGGTACACACGTACCTGCATGATGACATACACTGTGTGTCGTAAATGGTAGACTAAAAACGTTTCGATGACTCAAAATAATAAAAAAAAAAAAAAAAAAAGAGAGAAGAACAGTAAAATTGCGATAAAAGCTTCGATTTTGAGAAAATTACAGTTTGAAAGTTAGCGGAATAATGATAATAAAGTTGAGTCAATCAGTCGAATAATTTTAATTACATCGTTTTTAATCTTATAAATTGAGGAGTTGAAATGATAAATGATGTACACACTGAAAATGTAAAAAATTATTCTTTTAATGAAAAAGAATATAAGTTCCATGTAGAATACTGTGAAAAAAGATTATAAGTTTCAGAATAATCTCTTTCAATTTCTAGGATTATCACAGGATAGTATAGAATATTTATACATTCTTTACATTGTGATACGTAACTGCGTGGTTGTTACGATATAATATAATTGTCTATTTCGTAATTCTTAATCTTCGTCTTATTTTAAATCGTCGAACGCTCCTCGTGCTATTTGCATCATAATTTACAAGCCGTATTGCATGTTCGTACACTAACCACAACTCTAAATTTCTAAAATCGGTACGCATACAGTAAACATAGCGAAACATAACCTCGAGGAAGCTGAAAGGGAGCCATGGATTAACCAGCTACACGGTGAAATTCCGCAAATGCGGACATAACTCTCAGGTGGTTTTAACCAGGCGCGAGGAAAACCACGGAGAATTGGTCTTTTTATCGAATTTGCCATCGAAGCCGTGTGACTCCGCAAGTATAACCGCTTCGGGGCGTATCGGAGCCTGATGGTAAGTAAAACTTGCTGGGAAACGCTTCGACTGTGAGAATCGATTGGTTTTATGCGATGCCCCGGGTACCATGCGGTGCGTTCGAGAAAAAGTCGGTGTCGATTTTGAATGAAATTAATGGTAACCGATGACGGGTTTTAGATAAACACCGTACAAGTAGACGTTCAGCGAAAGTTCCAGCGACCACAAGGGATTCTCGTTTGTACGTGAACTTTAGTATGTTTGTTTGTCGCAGTGTATTTTACATTTAGGATTTAAATTTGCAATTTTATTGTACGAATATTAACAGATAGGGTGTTAGTAGATGCTGAGGTTCTTATCTATATGCATAGTGTATTTGACACATAGTGTTAAAAATGGAATAGATTATTTCGATCGGATTCTAACGGAAAATGAGTGCTTGAAGAACATTAGCTATTTGTTTTTATTTGTTTATATATATGTTAACTTGAACTATATGAAATGTATTCTCTTCGAGAAAAAGTATATTAATTTCACTGAAAGATCATTTTAACAGTATAAGTTAATATTTCTATATAATATTTAATATTTGATATTTAACTTTCCTTTTTAACGAATAATTTCCACCCAAGTTTATGAAAATTCAGTTTCGTTGTGACTTCTATATTGAATATTTAAATCATGCATATCATAATGTGAAAATGTTATGTTATAAGAAAATTATTTTTTCAATTGCAAATTCACAACTGTATGATTATTATATCATCGTCATCCGTTTGATTAATAAATATAATTGTAGATTTAAATCATATATTTTAATATTGTTATCACGGACGTAAATAAGCTTTGTAATTAAAATACGACGAGTAAAGTGATGAGCTAATTACGTTGAATGTCTAGGTAGATTTAAAAAAATTTTTATATGTGGATTCCTTCTGCATTATCCTCGTGTTTACAAGAATCAAGAATTAGTTGCCTTTTCTTACATTTACAATGCTTCATCTGTATTCTGTCGGTATAAAAACGAGACCGACGTAGTAATTGGTACATAAATTTTCTTATTAAGTTTCTTTGTCGCATTCTAAGTCTTCAGTAAAATTGTCAACGAAATTTACGACATAATAAAATTGTATTTTCCTGTTGTTTTATATATTACTTCAAAACAGATAAATTAAGTGTTTTAACGTTCCAAATTGTTGAAACATTTGACTCTATAATTGCTATTTTCTTTTATGTTTCCCTTTTCATGCCATCATCGAACAAGAAACAGCAGAAAAATACTGAGACAAGCTGAATAACAACTAGATTACAAATCGTATATAGGTAAATCTTCTAAAAGGTTGCAAGTTTCGTCCAATTTTACAAAAACAAAAAGAGTTAGAAAATCTAAATTACTTCTTCATTGAATTAATTATACATTCATGAAACAAACAATTATGTTGTCGAATAACAAATTCCACTCTACGTTGAAATTTTGTTTCGGTCATTTTACAATCGTAGAACATTTGACAATTATTTAAGTTTCTGTATTAATCTATTTAACATGCATCAGTTTGTTATTTTCTTCATTAATTTAATAATAACCTTATAGTAATTATATTCTACTTCTTGCAAAATGTAATACATAGAATGTGATTCATATTTCATTATGAGTATAAATCTAGCCAAAGTGTTCCAAGACTGTGATAATGATCCCAAGTTTCTAAAAAACTGAAATTAATTAATTTATAAAATTACATTAGGATAATCCATTAGGGACGAATTGTTTGGAAAAATTGGAAGTTCTACCCTAAACTAGTGTAAAGTAAAAAAAGTATACTTCAGCCGATGTCTACTATCATAACAAAACATGTGAAGGCAAGAAGAAGGAAAGAAGAGATCAGATACAGGTTTCCTCGAAACTTTTCTGAGCTGAACGCAAGGTTGCTCCGGTGAGAAAACTTCTGAACGATTACTAGCAACGATACCTGGTTGGATGGAAGAAATTACACGAGCGATACTTCTCGATTAAAATAATTGGATTAAAAGTCGAAACGGGAGCAACATGTAACGTGGTTCAAACGTGAATGTGACACAATCTTCGATCTACTTTCCTGCCGGCAAGAGGATTTACGAGGTAAACTCCTACGCGACAGCACGAAACCCATCGAGAGTTCGCAGGCTAGCCTGGTATTTTTTTTGCGACCTTCCTATCGGCGAATAAGTAATGGGCGCGATGTCAATGAGTTTGGCGCCATCGTGTTCCACCTATGCGTCTACACGTGTAGGTACACGGCAGATCTACAGCTCGATTCACATAGCCGATGGTCAAGTTTTAAATTGACGACCCTTTGTTTCGTAGTTTTACGACGTCAAGTATAAATGTTATTTCACTTCCATTCTTTCCTTGCATTGTTAAGTAAGCATTGCGCAAAGCTACTGTTTTCTACAGGCTGTGATATAGATTATTTCTTTCATTATATTTCATTGATTGCGTAACTTTTCCAATATCAAGAATTATATTCGTGATTAGAGGAAAGAGCATGATAGGTTACATTTTCTGTTTCTTTATGTGACAGTGATTTTAACGACAATCAATCTCGTACGAGAAAAATGGTCTATTGATTTAATTTTGAGATCACGTATGCATTCAGAAATATTGATTGTCATAAATAAAGTATGTACATTTATGGAAACCCATATTCTTCGAAGTGGAATTTAAGTAGAGAATTGTTATATTTATCAAATATTGTAAGGAGTACTCTGCTTAGAATATTTGATATATGTATCTTCATATATTACATGCATTCTATGCATAAATCTTGTGTATGTTCTACATACATAGAGCTTCAAACTTCCCATAAATGCATAAAAATTCGCAGTCTAGTCACATCATTAATTAAAATTATTTGTTTCACGTTAATTAACTCAGTAAATATTTGTCTAATACAATATGGTAGCTCACAGGAACTGTGACGATTGCATACATAAGATATATAACATCGTTTAAAGTAAAGGTTACAAGAGCCAAAATTTAAATCAATTTAAATATGCATAAAGTAACGTGAATACATTAATATTGAAAGTGCTGCGAGGTTATTACAGTTTCATCCAGACGGAGTCTATAATTTTCCTATAAATCACCTACATTCAATAAACGAGCCGCAGCGTGTTGAATTTAAATCCTTTGAAAATACAATGTAACAAGTACTCTACACCAGGCGGAGTAAATCCAAAGTTGTAATAAAATAATTTATTACCAGGTTGCTGATCGACCTTTCCCCGCGCACTTTAAATTAATCTCTCGATCTCGCTCACGCACTTTGTCACTTCATTAAGAATTTACCTGCCATAAATCGACTTCCCTCCCTCTCCTTTAAGCGGATGCAAATCACATGCGCACAGTAAATTAAGCTACGCCCTAAAAAGGATAACTTAAAATCGAACAAGCCGTGGATCCGCGAAACCGACGATGTTACGAAGAAATTACAACCTCGGTGATGGCAGAACGATGTCATAACAGGCAACACGCTTTTATACCTTCCGCGTGGTCCGTAAGCCAAAGGCTGCCGAAGCAATCTTTACAATTCCCGTGACTTTTCGATGACGATCGCGCAATTAAACGGTTCTAATTGTTTTATTTAGCAGAGCTTCGTTGTATTAGTTTCACAAACAGTCGCCCGAATTCACGCACCGAAATACACAGTACGATCAAGAGTATTATACAAAGAACAATTTCTCGGGAAGTTTTAAAAGAAATCTCGATCTGAAGATATAAATAGAACACATCTTTAATAGCCACGACGAAATATTTCTCTAGGAGATAATATCTTTACGCAAAAATTAATCAAAATAGTCGAATAAAATTGTGTCGAGGCTTGATATTTATGAAAATCAATTTTGTATATATGCATTTAATTGTTTAAGATACTGTTTATTAAATCACATTACTATAGTGATATTTATTCAATTGATTTAGTTAAAGTGCTTGAAACAGAGAACTATAACTATTTAATTAGAGCTTACTGTAGTAATGTGATACAACTGAAACAACTAAATTTGTTCAACTATTTAACTTACAACTTACAACTAACAACTCACAACTCACGAGTAACGACTAACTTTTGGCTGCAACTACTCGTTACAGCAACTAGTCGCAACTCACTCGTAACTAGTCGTAACTTACTTTCTACACCAAACGTCCTTTTATACCACAGTTTTCGGTACTCCCACCACACACATGTATTTTACAGCTGATAATGACCCAAAATGGTCACGTACACTTTTTCCAATTACTCATTGTCTTAAGGGAATTCCCCATCCTTTCCGATCCCTCAGTACTTTCATTGTTTTCTACGTGTAATTCATTTATTTTTCCAATGGTTTTCCACGATACTACGTTATGTTTCCTCGTATCTTCCCTTTTCAGTAAGATGAAACCCAATTATCACAATTCTCCTATAAACATGGTTTCGAATCACACGACACCAATTAATTAACGTTGTTCGAATATTGCACATATATTACTCATTTCACGATGTTTTAAATCATAAAGCTCCAATAAATTCGAATACTCCAGCCATTAACACCTGGAGGCGTGCATCACCTTGGTTCGTTTCCATCTATGCCTTTCGTCGATCAAACCTTCCTTCCCACTCAAAGACCTTTTTTACCGTAACATTACCGCCCAGTAATTTCCACCAATCGGTGTAATCAATCGCCGCTTGAAATATGCCAGTTAATACCTCAACTTAAAGTTTTTAGACTCCCAACACAGGAGTTCCTCGAAAGAAGCCGCGAAATCGCTTATCTGTGTCTCGACGTCTCTTAACCATGTGTTCGATGGATTCATGGTTTCCCTTATCTTCGTTCAATAAATTCCAGTACGCTTCAACACCTGGTTAAGTCCTTGACGTAAATTAGTCATTGACGAAATAACCGGGTTGCATCTGATCGAAGCAGTTAGAGGTTGAAAAGTCGCAACCGGCAGGCAAATATTATCTCGCATTATGTTAATGACCAGTAATCGAGTCGACCAACTCTTATCTCGCTCTGTACCCAGGGAACGTTCTGTGGATTTTTCTAGAACAATATTTAACAACACCTTGTAACGTTCGAGGGAAAATTACTGAAGATAAAATCGATTTGCAGGGTGCCACACGCATCGTACACTTTACAAGGACCACCCTGTATACCGAACGATCCAGAGGCTAGCGCATCGACGATTGACGTACATGACGCACACCATTCCAGAAAACCGGTACGAATAATCTGCCTGCGCAGCACCCTTCGCGAAACTCCACCCTACACTGGCATTCGACTATATGTAGAAGCCTGTCCTCCTCCAGCACCACCCACGTCTCGTTTCTTGACTGAATCTCCCGAGTCTTCTACGAGGAGCTGACCCTCATTCGAGCATCCCCCTTTGACGCTTTGTCTTTGCTGGTCCGGGAACGTGCTCGAGAAAGTATAATAAGAGCTGTGCAACGACTAAATTTTGATATGATAGGTACATGTATGAAGATTTTTGAAGGGTGTTTTATGGAGTTTGTGATTCTATTGCAACGTGAAAAGAATGGGTGACGATTATTTTTATAGATGAAGAAGCTACATGAGGTATTTATTTTAATGTGGCGCACGACTTTTTAGTTCAAACGGGTATACAAGAAGACTTACTTGTACTGAATGCACAGCAAATAGCGACGACAAGAACTTTCAGCTTTTAAATGAGGACCACATAGCAATGATACGATATGTCTATTTTTGTTGACTTTTTTACATTTGTAACATTTGATGATTAAAAAGAAGTATTGTAATGCGAAATCCGCAGCACGTTCCTTGGGTAAACCAATAAAATAGAAATTTGGTTTTCAGAAATATTTTTATTTGTTAAATTGCACGTTTATAGTATCGAGATATTTGTAAAAATAACTAGGAATATAATCATGTTGAAAACGCTTCATTACAGTAATGCTATATTAAGTAGTACATTAAAATTGGTAGTCAAATTAACATTGAAAATAAATGTCTAGTTTGTAATAGTTATAATGGCAACCTATTCTTTTAATCATTAAGAAGCTTTCAAAAATATATTTATGAAGAGGAAAACAATCTATAAAAGTAAGATAAGAAAAATATGCATAGTTCAAGTACAAAGTGCGAAATACAAGATTACTGAAATACAGAAGTCAATGTTGCAAAATTAATAGCAGCTTAAAGGCTGCTTTTAGATATAATTTCTTTACTATCCTAAACACGTCGATTCTGCATAATCTTTAATCCATAAACGTAATAAAATCTCTCGAATAGACGTGCAATTTGTTTTCACTACCGGCAATTTCCATATGACTCATTACAAGAACATTTTCCACTATCTAGAATCGATTTTACCATAGCGACCACGCACATCGACCGATTAATAGTCAGAGCTCGGCATCTGCAAGCGACGATCGAGATTGTTCGTAACTATTTGTGATTAAGATCTAACGCTCGAGCGGGCTTTTCATAGAGATCGCGAGTACGTAGGACAATGCCGCCTATCAATTTCAAAGTGTCGCAATGATTTATCCGATAAATTGCCTAATGACACGGGGCGGATTTTAGTCGAAGCTCGATAGATACATTTGCACAAACAATACTGTTACGGCATTGCCGATCGAAACGGTTATGACAATGCTACGGGGCGGACAGGCAAACTTGTGGTTCGTAGCTCGTATCTGTTGCCACGAAGTGAACGTTTATCTCTTTGTTTGATCGTCAGATTGGCCTGAGCTGGATCTACTGATGATTTCGTTAAAATTCTTTAGTTTTATGTCGATGCTACACGACAGAAGAACGCATATCGATCGATGTTAACGTGAATCACGGTGTGTTTAAAAACAGTGACGTCAATTTGCATTATGTTTTAATAGCTTTTTAACGAGTTCCAATAAAGAATGAAATAAAAAGTGAACGATATTAACGTTACTTTAAACGATTTATGTGGAACCACTTGCATACTTGGTTGATATATGGAAACCATTTTTACGACTTTGGCTTGTAAACGTGTATAACTGTGTGACGGAATTGTATAAATTACAGTGGATGCAAAATCTCTTAAGATAAGAGCCTTAAGAGATCCGCTTAAATAATTTATTTAAATAACTAGAAAATTAAAGTTGAAAATAATATTTTATGTTACAAGATGTGTGGAAGAGATAAATAGATAGAAATGATAGGAGGAAGTAATCTAGTAAAAACATAGATATTGACATAATCCTAATACAGATGGTAAAGAGCCATCTATTTTATAAGTATGTAACATATAACATAACTATATAATATAATTCTTATACAAATACGAAATATGCAAAATGTAGCACAGCAACGTTTAATCCATAAAACTTAGAAAAGTTACTGTTGGAATTTCATTTTAATTCGTCCTGAGTTCCATTTCTCTATATTAGAATATTCTATCACCTTGTTCCTATACTTACAAATAAATTGTAATAGCTCGTTTTTCATTTTTCCAGTTTACATAATCTATCCTTGTTGGAAAACAAGCAAATAAACCTTAGATTCTTAACTTTTTAAAATTAGATTCAATTAAAACGTACGAGTTGTTCCTCGATACTTCGTTACACGCAATGAAACACACATATAAAAACTTTTAGTTTTAGGTGGTTTTACAGCTATGAAACACTCTGTATATTTAACGGTTCGCCTGAGTCCCGCGTCACACTGTTAAAGAGTTAAAACACAGTGAGTTATAGCGAGGCCAGCGAGCTGTAGGCAGACATTTCTCGAGCTTTATATCTCATCGACGCGAAGCGTGGCGAGAAACTTGGACGCGGGGGTGGTTGTAAGCGATGTCGCGTGACGATCTTGGAGCGACAGCGGGATTTTGCAAGGTGGTTCGTTTGCCTGGGACAGTTATTCGCTTGGAATCCGACTGGTCGTTGTTATCGTACGAGTCTAAAAATACCTGGCGCCATCCTATACGGCCGACACGAGCACGTCCGTCGCCCCGAGTGTGGCCCACCATACATTATTTCCAGAATTGTTCGCGCGGCGAAAGTTTCGCACTTTGGAACGCGCGTTTCTGATCCCGCCGACATTCCCCAACACTTTTAATCTTGTGCTTCTCTTCATTTCTAATATTCTATTTTATTCGTTTTTTTGGTTGTTTGCCCTCTTGTGGTACAGGTAACTTGATTGTTGATTCCGCTTGGCTTCTTCTTTTAGCGGTTAGTTATAGGGTGCTCGAATGATTTGGGAGAATTTTTATCTAGTGAGTGTTACTGGTATGCACGAAAGATATTTTTATGCAAGATTGAGAGAGATGAAGCGGTTATCGATCATGTTATCGTGATAGTATAATTATTTTCGAGATAATGTAACTTTTTATTCTTGTAATTTATGGATGCAATGGAACGATCTTTGTTAGAATTAAAAGTGAAATGAAATAACATTATACGTCACCGTGTTTAGAAAGAAAGAGAAAAGTTTCTTACTTGAATTCTAATTATGGTGTATTGTAGAAATTTCACATTAATAATTTACAAAGATTATCACATGACAGGGCAACGAGTCTAAGGATTCTAGACATAATTAGTGAGGAATAACTATGAAATTAATTGTTAATGCATCAATGGATTCTTTTGTATTTTCGATTTCATCAAAATATTTAAATAATTGGGAAATTTTATTTTTGTCTGATACAGATTCTTATAACAATAATATTGACTACGAGTATTCAATAACGTAAAGAATAAAATGAGCAAACAGGAATAGTTTTTTGTTTCAGCTAAAAATTAGTTTATTTTAACATACTCACAGAGTTACGCATTTGTTATTTTATGCTAAATTGTAAATATTTTGCAGACTAATTTAACTACCTATGTTTCTTTCGTTCCATCTTCTTGATGATAATAATATGTTTACTCATCTTTTTGAGACAACCGTTTAGGCGCCACCCATAACTTCTCATTCAAATGTGGACTAATTTGCATTATTTTGCATTGCTTTGCTATAAAAATGTAAACATATATCGTTGCGGTTCCTATAAAAGTTATGCAAATGAACTGCATTTCATATCAGCGACAAAAAAGAATTCTTGCATATAATATATGATAAACATATTAAAATAAACAATAAAAATAGTTCCATTTAAATACTTTTGAATCCAAATGAATTTATGTGCGAATAAAATTTGATTGAAAATTTCTCGATATAGGAACTAATTTGGAAAATTCATTTTCGCGATAATTGTTGTCTAGTAGTAACAGCAATAAAAATAATAAAACATTGCAATAAATTTTTAAGATAATTCCTCCTAACGGACATTGTGATACCATTTAATATCTTAATTATTTATTAATTAATTATTCAAATATCTGGAGTAAAAATGTTGTGAAAAAAGCAACAACAACACCATTCGAGATTTAAAGGATTATAAAAGGAAACTGACTCGAGTATGACCGACGAGGTATTGTGTAGAGAAAAGTAGATTGAATCAATTTGTCGCGATGAACATTTGGTCGCGCAATGACAGGAACTTGACAATACACCAGGCGGAATTAGTAATAAACAAAAGCACTTCGTTCTTGTTATGAACTATCGACGGATGTTCCTCATTGGTGACACAGGAAATGAGGGTAAGGGATCGTTGTCTGTGATTCGTTCTCATGTGACAACAAGGGCAAAGTGCTGCATCATATCATTGTACGACTAATCCTTTAAAAATTCCTTATGGGTCAATCAAATTTAAATCTTATATACTTATGAGTGCTTAAAGTAAAGGGTGAATTGAGAATGATCACATTACAATAAAGAATAATTTCATTGTCCTATAAACTACTTGATATTTTGATTACATCTATCGCTGCATATGCACGATATGGTACCTTAACAAGTTATGGACTAATTAAACAATGTATGTACTTGTTTCGACGAAGCTGATGTTAAATTTTAGAGCATCGAATACACCAAATGCAACTAGAGAATTGCGTTCTAAATATATTCAATCTTTTATTAATTATTAAATACCAAAATAAAAATATCGGAATACGTTTAATATGATTTTACAAATATTTTCTTCCAGTGTTTGGAATAACCATTATGGAATGTCTAATTAAACGAACAAAGATTCACTATTGTAAAATCAAACCAATGTTTAAAACCAATTTTTTAAACCGAGAATTTATAATAATACGGAAAGATAGGATTTGATAACGCTATAAGATAGGTACCCATGTAGTTTTCCAAAATAAATATCCTATCAACTTATAAGGATAAATATGTAAATCTGTGATTATCAAATTAGTCTTCTCAACTATACGAAAGTATGTATCTTATCTTCGGAACGCATTATTAAAATTTTATGCGCCTCTATAGAACACGCATTAAATGCCACAAAAGCTTTTAAACCTCGTCTCTCGTGTTTCTCTCATTCTTGCGAGATAATCCTTGATCTCAAGAAAATACGACGACCTCCCGGCATACGAAATCTAGCTAACATTTTTTCCAGGCTGAACGGTGCTACAGACGAAAAACACTCGTAGTTTTCGCCGTTACACTGTACCGTTATCAAGCTGCCGCGACCTTAGGTACACATTCGCCACAATGCAACGCGCAAATTCCGCGCGTTCTCTAATGCTTCTTAACGGTACATCGAACCTACAGACCTATCTTCTCCGTTCTTCCGCTTCCTTATCGAGGCACCGCCACCTTCTGCCGACGTTTAACAAGGTTAATAAGAAGCCACGCATTATGCGCGACGTTTCAGCGGAACGTTGACAGAGCGTTACAAGCTTTACAAGAAACTCGCATCGAGATTTTGCGGTCGCAGACAGGAGAAAGAAATGCATCCTGGATACTGGGAATATTCTTGCGGGACAGACAACGGCACTTTCCACCCGTTGGGATTGGTATAGTGTCGCGTAATCCCATGGCGATGTTATGAAATTGTGCAAAGAAGTTAGAAGTAGTTGAATTTTATTGTTCTTTTGGTGGCGAGCTGTAAAGGAATGTGAAAATAATATGCTTGTGAAGGCTGATTTTTTTTATACAACCCTGTTCAACACTCGTGAAAATTTAAATATTTAAGTAACTTGAAAAACTGAAAGGAAATTATCACAAATATTGTGAATTGTTATCTCATTTAAAACAGACGATAAGGAATGGAGATTTGAGTCAGGTTTTGTAATAGGGCAAATTCGGTCATGGACCGAACTTTCTAAGCGACTCAATCACTTTTTCGACAAAATCAAACGAAAAGATAGTTTTCATGTAAAATTGATTGAATATATTGACTTGAAAAAAATTGTTTTATTGGTTCTACATTGTGGAAGATCATTAGCAACGCTATACAGTTTATATCTAAATCTGGTAATATCTGGTTAACTAATATCTGGTAATTTACAATTTCTGGTATAATTTTGACGTGAATAGAAATAGTGTTTGATTTATTACATTTTCCTTTGAATTTAACAAGCTGTTCATATTGTTTGGCAGATTTATTATTCTTCTCGCAACCTCCTATATTTTGCATTCCAATAGGATATGCTTGATGATAGTTGATGTATTAGGCTATTCATAGATTGGGAAATTCGGCTTATCTAATAAATATGACTCTTCTTAGAACACGCAAAATATGTCTCATCGTATTTCTTATCTGTGGTATTCGTATTATGTGTTTGCATTAATATTTATTAGCTCTATACAAATAATTTAAATTATTCTACATTCAAATCCTACTAGGTATACATATATTCTACTTCCCACTGACGTTTAGTTTACTAAATCATGTAGTACGATCTTTTGTAATTTACATTTCATGTTGTAACAGTATTGATTCGATTTCAATATCGTTTCACTCTTGCTAAAACAATTCAAACTTCCAGCAAGAGAGAAAAAGTGTTACAAGTATAAACGTAAGGTTTGATGAAAGATCGATAGAAGTATTGCCGGAACTCGAGCGTTACGAAAGTTTCTGTTACGTTGTGGCAGAGCACAGTTACGAGGAGTGATGTGGGACACGTCTGGCATTCCAATGTATCCAGTTGACCAAAAAATTCGGATTAATTTGCAAGTAGAAATCACTAATCAGTCTTCCCACGAATTTTGACCTAACTTTCAACATATAGTACCTACATGTCACAACACTTATCATCGACCTACGCCGAATTAGGTACGCGTAGTATTATCTTGTAATCATTGTACGATATGCCTATTTTACGATCCTCTTTTGGGACTGAAAGTCTCGATGTTTCGTATATATTTCGATATATCTGATAATATAAAAAAATGTTACTCTTTCTATTTTAGTATTTAAACAGCGTGAATGCTTTCGTCTTTCTCTGTATACCTGAAGTAAATTAAACATAAATACAAACTTAAGTTTCCTAATTCGTTTTATATAAAGAAATTGTATTATTTTCTACTATTCTATTATAAGCACTAATATCAAGGAATACATGTACACGATATTAATTTATATCATACGTTAAATTGAATTGAAATAATGATTCCAATATAAAATCTCGCAACAAAAGAGAATTGAGAAGAGAGCTGTGAAAGCTTGTGAAATTAAGCCGATAAATCTCATTTAAAATTCTCATTAAACCAATCTATACCGTAAATTATTGCCATCCCCATTAAAGCCTGATCTACTGTACCAGATTCTGTGACCTATTGCTAGTATCCAACCTACAGACACGCTAGACTAACCTTAAGAATCGTCAGATTTTACGCTTTCATGATCTTTCACGCCATCATCGTTTCAACCCTGCATTACCGTCCAAATGTTCCCTCGAAATTATTATTATCTCAATCTTTCCACCGACGAATGTTCTCCAGCGATCATTTACGAGTTGGACTGCAACCAAGTGTCGTAAAAACATTCTTCGACAATCAGCGCTCGACAAAGACGAAACAGTGGAATCTGGTAGCAGAACGGTCTTCGTGATCTCTTTTCTAGTGTACCGTTGCGATCATCCTGCGAAACATCGATGACCGATGCCAAGGAGAGGACTATAAAGTCTCTCGTAATATCGATGGACCGGTTTTCACCGATGGTTTCTAGAAACAACGCGCAAGGCTGCAGGATTTTAACGACGAGCAAAAAGTGGCCCGCGTGAAATTAACCTGACGTTTCCTACAGAACTGGATCGTTTCTTCTGTTTACCCTTTTTCTTTCTTTCTCCTAGCGCAATTCGTTCCACGAAACTTTTCCCATTACATGCTAACGAAATCAATTTAATACCTATTCACTTATTAGTTTTGTTATTATCGTGTACTTTAAATTTTTCAAATGCTTTTCTAATCAAAAGTATTTTGTACACCGTAGTCGATATACAATAGCTACAAAAAGTATTGGTACGCCATTGTATTTATTATAGCATTTGCTTATTAATTAATTGAAAGTAAGTATTTTAAATATACCGCCTGAGAACAAAGATTTGATATTACGAAAATGAAATGTAAATCTGATAAAAAAAACGTTTCATTGTCGAATAAGAATATGTGCCAATACTTCTTGTAATCAATGTAAGTCATTTATTAGCATAAGGATTCCAAGAAGAAGTTTGTCGATACCTTAATTATCGCTATTATTGTATCGATAAAAAACTATTTTATATATTTACGTCAAATTGTAGCATCGAATATCATATGTCGTTAATTTTTCCACAACTTTTATTAAATCTGTAATTCAGATTAACTTATAAACGTTTAAACATCGATATATCGAGTAGCGGAAACAAAAAATGATAATTAATGATGATGAAGAAAAAGCAGTTATAACTAACGAACCAATGAAAATATGAAATTTATATATCGATGCCAAATTGTAGCAACAAATATCGTATGTCATTAATTTTTCCACATCTTTTATTAAATCTATAATTCAGGTTAACTTATAAACGTTTAAGCACCGATACGTCGAGTAACGGAAATAAAAAATTATAATTAACGATGATGAAGGATAAGCAGTTGTAATTAACGAAAATATGAAATTTATATATCGTTGTATAAGAAAACGGCGCTTAATTATCACGTTGCAGAATTTTACGTGACATTGTGACAAAACAAGAGCCAGAAAAACGGCAGATTGGAGTTCAACGCGATCTTTCAATGTCAATCAGGCATTCGTTCTTTCATGTAGGTGCATCACCGAATGTCAAACACAGAACCGTAAGGTAGTGACCGGAGTGTAGTGATTTATGCGCATTTTTTGCAACCTCTGGAACGCGTGGTATACTTTCATATACATGCGTGAAGCCTGTGATCCGTAAAGATGTCAATACAAGACAAGAGTAAATGAAAAATTTTTCACATTAAGGTAATGACTATTTTATTTGAAACCTGATTTTAACGAATATTCCCTTATCGAGTTTTATGGAAATTCTGTATGAAAATTCTGTATGGTAAAAGGTTGAACATATTTGATCCGTAACAGTAGCGAATATTTTTCCCCTTCTCAGATGAAACTGATAATTATTATTTACTCTCTATTATAGCAATATTCAGAAAAAGAAAGCGAAGAAAAATACGATGAATATCCCAAGGTGATGCTATCGCTAATTATATGCGAATCTGATAAAAAGATGAACATGTTAGGTCAGGTTGATAGAGAATAAGTTGTCATCGACGAATAAACATGACGAAGCTTGGAAGATCTGTTCTGAAGAGTTTGAATCGCATTTAGAAACATTAGCATTTTCTAGAACCTTTAAGTTTATTTATAATATAAGTTTGATTATAATATAAATTACGCGATATTTTATCAGTGACAAATTAAAGGTCATTTCAGTCACACCTACTTTCTCAGATTTAATTATTAATGATACGTGACAGACAGAACAAATGGTAAAATTAAACTTACCATATCACATTTAATTACCTTACCTTTAATTACTTTAAGATACTATACAAAAAGAATTAAAATTTACTAACTCGCCATTAACACGAATGATATACGGCTTATCTTTGTCACAGCTTATCTTACTGCTTCCTACTGAAACATACCTACCGAATCTGAACCTTTTATCGGTACCGTAAGTCCATATAAATGATGTCAGCTATACAACAAATTGTAGCAACGTCCATATAACGCGAAGCAATATATAAATTTAAAAAAAAAGAAAAACAGTAGATGATTTCGACCCGCAAGAGACACCTCAGACAAAAAGGATAAAGAGAATGTATCTTTGTAATCCAAGCATTAATCACAAGCATGGTACGACCTGGTAATAATCGTAATTAATAATAATTTAATATAATCCAGTGGGTAGAACATCAATTTCACGTGCACCAATCGTCTGGTCGGCTAAGATCGTCCCCTTTGACCATGACCTTCGGTCACTATAACCTTTGAACAAAGGCCACGAGCCGTGACACGCGTGGAAAACGCGTCATCCTCTATTAAACGGGTTTTATGTCTACCCCCCGTCGAAGAACTTTTTCTCTTTGTACAAAGAGTCTGCCTGCTGTTCAATTTTTCGAACTGCGCCCTCTGTGGCATTTCAATCGACGATCTGAGACGTGCGGGTCACTCGCAGGGATGCGTTCTATTCTTCTCGCTGGAGGAGTCTTGTTTGCACTGTGGCTTACATACGCGAGGCAAAATTGCGTAAGGAATTGCGCAAAGGGATATTGCACTGAGATATTGAGTTCAAGTTGTATGTACATACTTGTATCTGTAGAGGAACTTTGGCTTACTATGTTATTTATGCAGTATTTTGTTTGCATGATAAGATTTATTAGTTATTAAAATTACTATATTCGATTGTTTATGATCATTTCTAGGTATTATTTATTCATTATATAGGCACATTTCTCTTAGGTCGATAGATCGATGTTAAGTATTCTACGATTTTTACAAATATGATTATATTATAACAGTACAGAAACATTTTCCTTTTGTTACTGTTACATCACTAAATATGTATCTTTCAACGTAATCTAATAGCATACTTAGCTATTATATTCCAAGTACAATTTACGTGCTTATTAAATTAATCATTTTACATGTAATAAATTATTCATATACAAGTTTCTTTTATCTAGTATAAATAGTAATTTATTCATGTTTTTCAATGTGAAATTAACTTTGATAATAAAATGTATCATCTTCATATTTATACTAGATAAAAGAAACTTGTATATGAATAGTTTGTTACATGTAAAATGACCAAACTTAAATTCGATTATCTCAATTAACAGGGTGAACAAACATTGAGCTCCATTGCTAAAATTTACCACTACTACAAATCTACAGTGCCGTGCATAGAAACGTTATGTACTGTGTCACATGAATGCTGCAAATTCTGCTCTAAATAACATCGAGTACCAGCGTAAAATCTGATTTGCAAGGCTCATCAAAATTTTGCCTCGCGCTTGAGATTCCCGATATTAATCAAAGCATAGGCGATCAAAACGTAGCAACATCGTCTATACAGGCATTACGAAACGCGACACGCGCATTTTTATTCATAATCACTACCGTCTCACGCGTCTCCGACGAACATACTTAAAGGAGTTATCGCAAGCATCAAATGTACGCCAGTTTTTGCCACCAACCGGACATTGGTGGTCACTCGTTAACACAGCAGGGTGTATCAGCAGTTGGTATCAATTTTCGCCAAGTTCCAGGACCCCGTTGTTCCAGCCGTTTGGGGTTTAATTAACAGGGACAGGCTTGCACGCTCTATATCGTTTGTCGTCACTTCCCCATGGCCGGTAACCTTCGTTTGCTCTTTTTTAACCGCGGCATATCGTCTTTTAAACTGCTCGTTATCCAATTATCTTGGACCTTTGAACGTGTCTCTGCATGCTCCACTAATTAAACTTTGCACCGGAGTGCCGCGTATTGCAGCCGCGGACGAATTAAAAAACCATTTGAATGTATCGAGGTGTCGCGTTTAACGTTCGAATCATGCTGCTGTTCATCTTTGTTGCGTCTTAATTCGACCAGGTCACTTTGAGAAAAAGACGAGACTCGTCGGATTATTGACGTGGTAAATGAACTGCAGAGAAGAGTTGATGGATTTGTTTTATGAATATTGAAATATTTCTAGCTTTCATTTCGTGTTTAATATTTGAAGGATTTTAGTAGCTTCAGAAGCTTGAGTAATTTATATGGCGCAATTGGATAATTTCATAGTATCAAATTTTTGCAGTAGTAAGAAAGTACTATCAAATGACACGAAAAATATGCTTGTTCGTATTTAAATGCTATGGTAAATTCAATAGTACGGAAACACTTTCTGTAGTCACTGTACAATATTACGTGTCTTATTCTTTCACATTTTCTCATTGCAAAAATTTAGCTTTATTTAGAAACAATCTGAAAATAGGTTAAACAACCAACGCTGCAAAATATTATATGCTTATTCGAAATTGTATCAGGAAATTATTCTAAACGATTTAAATCACCTACTGAAATTACAAAAAGTATAACGAAAGCCTCTAAATAAATCCTCACAAAGTTCCCTGCTAACCGATACACAATAAAAAAAACCATATAATTTATTACAAAACATTAAAAATATCATTGCCAAAATATTATGCAATAGCCCCAAGCAAAATATTAATCACAATCCCTAACAAGATGACCACATCACCTCGCAGTATAAATTCGCCTCATAAAAAACATAACAATCTTATCCCGTAATCGAAATTCTGATCTCATTTTTCCTCCATCCTCCTTCAATAACCAGCAACGGGTTATTTATAGAAATCAGAGCATCGAGACCAGCCACTTCGTAATTATCAAAAGCGCCGTGCGGATTATTAATCAGACGTTCATGCCGAATACTTTTCAAAGAAGCATGGCCGATTAATTGCGTTAATCGGTCGTTAATCTCCGAAATTCTTGTTACTACTATCGGCCGTGAGGCGCCCTTTTACAGCCGCTAATTACGCTTGCGTGACGAAGCTCGATACTCTCGCGCGATTCTTGCCACGTGCACACACATATTCTTCGCAGAGGCCCGCACGTTACCTCGGCTGACCTCCCCAGATGCTATCCCACTTGTCTTGAATTCCTTCGACTTTTCTCTTTGGCCGCGATACAGTAATACGAGCTTTTAATTATTCTTATTTAGCTCCGGGACACCGCGAGTGTTGCGTCAGGAATTTGAATGGACGCCACAGCGCTATTGTCCTGACGGAATTTTCAGTTTTTCGACTCGGACGAACACAGGATACTGACGAGCTGGGAATTTTAAAAATAACGGAGAAACACGCTGACGCTGGAAAGTAGACATTTTGAACAAGACGCTGATTTCCAATTGGAGTAGATTTGAGTGGAAGCTTCTCAGTTGGACAATGTAGAAAAGTTTGATTCATTAAGTTTCGGTAGAAGAAAAAGAAGTCCTTCGAAAAACTGATCTTTAAGAAATCCCCATGATAGAAGAAAATTAAGTACTCTATATAGAAACTATAGAAAGCCTTGCAGATATCAAAAAAATAGCGAAAGGAACGGTACATATAGTATAGAATAAAATACTAATTCATTAAACATTATGATACTATAATGTATATTTTACTTTCGGTATTTCGTATATTTTTTGCATATCATATACATTTTTATACCTTTAAGTTGCTCATAAATGTACAGATATTCGCAGTGTAGTAATATGTGAGGAGAGCGTATTACACGTACATTGTGAAACATTGTGCATACTACTAAAAGGGTTAAAGAAACATTACAATGAAAGATAATTACGTGCGGATACTCGTTACGGGTATCTCTATTATACTTGTACTATGATGAGAAACTCGTGTAATTATTAGAATGATTAGTACCTACCTAAGTCACTAGCTGCTTAATTGTAAGCGGTTATGATTAATTAATGTACGAGATATGTTCTATAAACACACAATTAGGATATACGCGTAAGAATCAGTTTAACATTTTGTTATTTCGGTCGAGTACAAGTAACGAGATGTTTATGACTAAATATTGAAGTGCGAGAATAATAGATGTAGTAGTTAGGTATTGTGCAAGCACAGCATGCTATTTGTTCATTACAAGAGCGTAATAAATGCGCACGAGATCCTACTATTTATATAATATATCTAAACTATCATCAAGCGTGTCTGTGGAAAAGCTTTGCAAGACACTGAAGAATGGTATTGTACTAAAATTTACATATAAAACGTTTATATAAATAGATGCACTATGTCATGCTACAGAAATATACGATACTTATATAGAACGTGTGTAGGATTTACTTTACAAGTTCAAAGGAAGCATTATTAGGTTAACGTGAAGATTTCCAGTTTCTCCGAAGAATAGGACGTTACGATGCGTTACAATGGTCGGTGAATTTAATGCAATGATTTATATTCTTCCAATACGTGCAGAGAAAGTGAGTGCAATGTACAAAATTTGCGAACTGGCGTTCCAAGGAATGCGTGAAAAGAATATCGATTACTCGTATTTTATTCGTCGCAACGAGCGCACAATAAGTTTGTACTTAACGTCGAGTGTCACCGGAATTTAAGGGAATGCATTGTTACACGGAATTATGCAATTTGATACTATCAAAATTGTTGTTTTATTTATTGTTGCAACTAAACATGTATCGTTACAACATTTTTATAACTTTAACAATATCGCTTGTCATAATATTAAAATATTGGGAAACATTAAAAATATGGAAAATATTAAAATTTTTCTCTCGTGTAATTGTATCTCTAGTGTTTTACGAGAATTCGTCAATTTATAATCCATATTTAACAGGCTTATATGTTTCGATCTAATAAGCGGTTCTCATATTCAATTATATCATGTCAGAATCCTACTTTTACTCATAAAAGTACTTGTACGTAGAACATATTTTCCTCCAAACATTCCAATTCTTTCAAATTCTATAATATTATGGAATCTAGATAGAAGGAGAAATAACAATGGAGAAATTTTAAGCAAATCGTTTGAATTTCTCTTAATCAACGCGCCGTTAAGAAGTAAAATTCCATCGTGTGAATGGACTGGCAAAGAATAACCAATGAAACGTTGACTTAACGCAACGTTGGTGCTTAATGGACTAAACGACACGACTAATCACGAATCGAACCTTTCCACCGATTTTTGACATGACAGGAGCTCGTCTAAAACGTTTCAACTAGCTGTGCTTGCGAGTTCCATTGCACAAGATAAATCATCGAAGCGTAATCTTCCGAAGGAACCATGGCAGCTTAACATTCCACCAGCTTGCATAACGAGAGTAGCGTTCACCGGCGACGACGTGTGTGCATTTGCACGTGAACCTCGGTCGAGCATGCACAATCGTCCATTCGCCGTGTATCCTGCGTGAAGTATAGCAATCACCGGCGAGATAACGCCTGTATCCTTGACTCTAGTCGTACACCTACCGATGCGTGTGTCATGCTGTGTGTGAATGCCACTAGATTTGCTTGCACGCATCGAGATAGAATAGTTTTGTTACAGCCATAATAGAATAACGCTCTCTAACGATTAACGCGTTGACTGTCACAGTGATTATCGATAACCCACGTGACTAAATTTTTTAGAATGATCAAAGTACGATGAGTTTCGTTGGCTAAATAAAAATTCAGGACTTGAATAACATTGTCAGGAAAAAAGTGAAATATTATGCGATACGATGTTTTGCAAAAGTTAAATGTTATGGCATAGTACGTTCCAGTCGATCGCAACAGCAAGGGCAAGATATATAAAATTCACGTGGCAGTCAATGTCTTAACGAAGTCGTCATCTTAAGAAAAGTTGTAAGAGTGCGTTGAACGTTATTAAATATGATGGGGCAACGTTGATGAAATCAAGCGGAGAAATGTCACGGTTTGCGTGCGAGGAAGAGGTGTTCTTGGCAGCGCGACTGTCCACGCTCGAGGCGCGTGAAGGTTAATGTTAACGGGTTCGTGATAATGACTTTTTGAGTGATCGCCGAGTGGTCGGGTTGGATACCTTGCTTCGATCGGTAATGCCGCCGGATGTGGTTAAGTGTGTCGTCGTGGGGTAGGTTGTGATCCGCATATCAGAAAATTTTTAAGGAATTGGTAATTCAGGGAGTTGGCGAAAAAGTGGCGCAAGTATCTTTTTTATATATGTGATACCCTGGTAAATATATAAATAGAAATGTACTCATATGGAATTCAATTTATTTTAGTTCTTCGTTGCTTGAAATAAATTTTGCATGTCGTTTTATACATATTTATAGTGCTTCAAGATATTAGAAATTAGAATATGGAGAAACAAACAGAAATAAAAATTTTCATAATACAATTATATAGTTGAATTTGTGAGTAAATTCTACGAAGAATTCGAATATTTTGAAAATTAATTGTTTGGATAATTATGATAACTTTCACTGATACTTTTCGTGTATAAATGTTCCATTACTATTTAAACGAAAGATCGTACGGGGCAGCGAGATGATTTATGATTGCAGAATTTAACAATAGGCGTTACTGTCTTGGTGAAAGTCTATTGTAATAGGGATGATTGCAAATACCTGAATTAACAATTTCAACCTGTGTAATTTGCACATCATTAACACGGTATTGCTAAAAAATGCTCAACCGTTAACAATATATAATCATCACACTATAAAATATAATTAAATAGTTGGAAAATATATTTTAAGACAAAATTAAATGACTAACTTAATATTATGGAATATTATTATATAGAACCTTATAGTATCTACAGTTACTTTCGAAAGACATACTCAACTTTGAAATTAAGTAAAACATTGTTAAACATGCTATAGGAACATTGATGAAATCACCGGATAAAATGTCACGGTTTATATATAAAGGGTGTTGTTTCAGAAAGTGTATGACGGATCGCGTTGAGGACGTAACAAAGGTTGATGTTGGCGAATTCATGACATTTACGCCTGTGATGTAATTTGGAGTTATTTAAAGTAAATGTAATTTATGAAACAGACAACTATTCTTAGGCACATTGTCGTTGAGATTTTTCATTATATAAATTACATAAGTTATATTATAGTATATATACCGAGAATATAAAATCTGACGATGCATAAGTGTTTCGTAAGTTTTGAAAATCTTGAAATGAGATTACGCATTCTTAAAACATCAGGAAGTTATAAATATTAATGTTATATCTGATGTTCGTAAATGCATCTCGATTATAAGAAGTGGTATTAAATATCATTCTTTTTAATGCATCTGATTTCAATTAATATCCATTTTCATAAATATGCACGAGCTTTTTTATTTAATAATTAATTAATAATTAAATAATATTAATAAGAAATTGAACAAGCAACATTGAAGATTATTCTCTCTCTATTTAATTTAGTGTATTCTGAATAAATGGCAATAATGAATAAATAAATATATTTACTGAATAATAAAATATATACAATATATATTTCTATTTACTCATTATTCATTGCAGAATATTTTATTCGTTTAATATACAACTAATACTACTAAAACCGCTACGGGTCAACGATCTCTGGTTAAAAGCTTACAGGACAAGATAGCACACGAAATTGTGTGCGTCTAAGGTATACGTACGATCAAGTTTAAATTCCACCGAGTTCACCGTGAATGTTACTCTTACCAAACATAGCGTTTAGGTACAGTACAATGCATCTCGAAAGTACCTCAACCGTACCGGCGATACTCATATTTACACCAAGTGACCACACGAACGAGCTAAGCCGCTCGTAAAAATAATTCACGTTCGAACTTCGTCTTTCGAGCACGTAAACAAAAGCATCGCGAACTCGAGTGATTTAAAGCCGATAACTCGCCTCTTAAATTTAACATTCCGAACATGAACGAACTTCTCGACGACGAGTACAACACATTACGTATTTCCACGAGCGATGTGACGTTCGTTTCGCCATAAACAATGAAAAAGCCAGGCTTCAGGAATACGAGTATACCTATTCTGCCGTACAGGACTTCGCGTAAAAAGTGAAAGTGCCGCTTTCCGGTGGCCATTTTATCAAATCTATTAGAAACGGCTATCCAAATGAAACGCATACACGTGTTCACGATAATTTAAAGAATACTACTCACCAGCAGGAAAAGTACCGTGCTCGTGGCAGTCGCTTCGAACGATATTCCGCACGCCATTTCTCGCGATCGAACCACCAGGCTCCTCCTCTACCAGACCATCCTGAGACTTGTTAGCGAAGCATGCGGCCCTTGGCTTTGTCGAGCTTCTCTTTGATTAACCTCGAATCACTTTTCCACCACAAAAACCACCACGATGTTCGAACCGGCAATCTCCTCTCCCTTTCTTTATCTCTTTCTCCCTCAACTCGGCACGTTCGAAACGTAAGGATCAACGATCGCGGATGATCGAAGCGCAATTTCAAGCTTTCAACGAGCGGCTCGTGATCTTTAGAAATCCCAGTCGATCATGAGGCACGATTTCAAGCAGATGGTGTGCTCCGACACGGATCGATCGAAACGGAACGCGATCGATCACTGTTTCTCTCTTGCCTCTTTCTTTCGCTAATCCGTGTATCCGACTCACGTTCTACAAATCGACCGTGGACAACGAGCAGTTCACGTATCAACGACGTTCGTTTGATCCTGATCTCCAAGTTGTACCGTGTTTCGATTGACCGTGGTCAATCTTCATCGATGAAACGACGCGATTCGCAACGAGGACTAGACGACGCGGCCGTGAGAGCCCAGTCGTTTCGGTGATGATCCCGTAAGCTTGTCTCGTGCTCGTTAAAAGGTGACGATTGCACGGTCCTAACCGTAGCACAGGGCTCGGGCAACTGACAGCGGGTCAGAGCCGCGGCACACGGCGCCACGCCGCTCTCACAGCTGATCCGAGAGAACCGATCGCCTCTACTCGCCTCTCTACCCTCTCTCTAACACGCGATTCTCAACCTCCGCCACCGTGTGCTCCCTACGATTTACCTCGGCTAACCGGAACGTCATGAGAGCTTGACGAATCGCGCGCCCCCCTCTAGCGCCCCTATTGATACGTGTCATTGTTGAATCGAACGGACAGGGATCTTTCGTGGATATTGGAACCGAGATATCGGGGAATATTGGAATAGCGTTGCGTTCCTCTGGCAACATTTCTTCGAACTTTTTTTGTTTCCATTTAATTGACTGACTGAAAGGACAGGTAGTCGATGGATACTGGAAGTGGGCGGAGAACGAAACGAGAATGTTTGCTTGATATGCTTATCAAGTTTCCTGGACACTGAAACCGTGATATCGAATGAGTTTCGAATAGTGTTTCGTCCCTCTGGCAAGATTTCTTCGGTCTTTTTCCGTTTTCATTTAATTGACTGAAGGGACAGGTAATCGATGCATAGTGGAAGTAGGCAGATAATGAAACGAGAATGGCTGATATGCTATGCAGTGGCTAGCAATGAACACCGTTGTATTTATTAACATTTCTATATTAATTGGTTAGGTCTAAATACATCAAACTCTGTAGTATCTTTATAGGGTTATAAAAATGACGTATTATGAAAATGATAAAATTCTTCATTAGAATTCTTCAGCTCAAATTATCATCTGTTTCTACGTGAACATGTGATTCTGTAAAATGCACAGAAATTCACAGTTGATAATTTGTTGCTAATTGTATGCGAAACGCAAGTCATATTCGGTAAATTCTCGAAAGTGAGTTTGCTTCGTCTCCTGAATTTATTAGCGTTACAAGATCGAATTGAGGGAGTGTTCACTCGAAACATTGCGTTCTATATTCGTGTTCTGCATACGTAAATTTTGAGTGAAAGAGTTTTACAAGAAATGAAACTTTAAATATCCCCGAGAATAAGTCTCAATAAACTTTAAAATATATTTTAAATGTCCTTTACATTCAAGTAAAAGGAACCAATTAAATTTTGTTCATTAATATGCATCAATGATAGAAAGATTACAATATCAACAATATTAGGGTTGGATTTAAAACCTGTCCTAATAATTTTAATTTCTATTATTAGTGGGATATTCGTAGATAAATTTTCTTGTGGACCTAATCTTGATTCATAATAATGTACTAATTTCTATTTAATTTATACATCACGTATCGCTATACTGAAGAGATTGAATTTATATCGAGTTACTGATAAAGACAAGAAACTGCACCAAGTCAACGACATCCCAAATTTGCCATCGAGAGACAATTCGTCGATGTTATAAGAACTTTTCTTCTAGGATTACTGTACCTTCTGGTCACTCCCTTGCTAGCAAATGAAGCATAGTAACGACCTGATCGCCATCGCGGCGTTTTTTTCCAAGACACTAGTTCACCTCGTTTATGCGCTAAAGCTATGACCGTGATATTCACGTCTGATTAAGTTTTTGTTGCTACACAATGGTGTAAGTGAAAGTATTGTGAAACATACGTTACACATTACGTCGAAGCGTTAACTATAACACATATAACGCAATTAAATGACGCTTTAATTTATCTCGTCCTAATCAGAACATAACAACAAGGAAAATGTGACGCTGATGTATTGCCGCGTTCCTTTTCCTTCTTTTGTTAGTTGCAAAGAATAATGAAATGCACGCTCTGACACCTCCAACCCTTAATAGTACCACCAATCGTGTTATTCATGCACACAAAGCTGAACCGTAATTAACATTCGCGATCAGGTAACGTTCATTTATGATGTAGTTTAAGTGCTCATTATTCAGTCAAAGAAACTTTAATATAATATATAATGCTACATTTTACTGCATCTTGACAATATTGGATTATTTCAGCTGTAAGAATATGTGGAATGTATCCTTCGAATTATTTTTAATCACGTATCTATACGTGATATTTTATCTGCAGTTAAATGTCGAATAATAAATTATCTTTGTATATATAATTGTATATGTAAAAATTTGAAAGCATTTACGAAGCAGTTGGTGTTTAACCTTAAAGTCTCGCGTTACGGATCAAAAATGACAAGAAAGTTCTTTTTCGCAAAGAAATGTTATAAATTTTAAAAAATTATACCCATGGCGTCATTACTAAATTGCGGATATTTATGTAAATTTATATCTTTATAAACACAGTGAAAGAAATGAAACACAAATAGAGACTTGCTTCACGCCTGAAACATTATAATAAGTATTATGCATACTATCTATATTTTTATGTATACTATATTCATTTTTATATATATTAATTTCCCATAAATGCATAAACAATCGCCACTTGATTTCACCATTTAATCTCCATTTTTTTACCTATGAGATTAATCAGTGTAACTTATAAATGACTCGCTTATATCTCTCTCTCGAAAAGAAAACATGAGAACGTCAAAAAATCTTCAATCAAATCCCCGAGCGTATGGTTGCACTAAATCAGCTATCTGACATTGAATTCTTATAAAACGATCGAAGGTTAAGAACTCTTCATCGACACGATGGCACGAACGTGATACCGTCACGTGAGACCGTGAACGTGAGTAGCACTAATTAATACAAGAATTATTCATAAATATTAATCAAAATTAGGCGGAACATCACGCTACACTTTCAGGTTCCTTCTTGTGTAGTATATATAGTATATACATATGTATGTATGAAGGTATACGAGTTTTACAACAGTGATATTCGTTCTTCGAAGGCACCTTAATTAGTTCGATAGCGATCGGTACCACGAGCTCAAGGTCATCAGCGATCTGTCACAGACAAGAGTGCTCTATAAAAGTGCAGACTCGCCTTCTGGATTTACCGCCCACGTGCCCTTAATGTTCGTCCTTTTCTGTAATTTTTCACGGTTCTCTGACTTCCAACGAGTAAATTGCCAGCGATACGGTTAACAAATTTTTTCGGCAGCTTTTTCTCGTCGTTTTGCTATGTACATGTCTTTATTGCGGTTGATTGGGAGCACTTAATCGCGTCGGAAATATTACATCCTACATGGTTGTATCGAATGTGTAAATTTTAATGTATCAACTTAAAGGATGAACCTTTGCGAAGAGAAAAAAAGGATCGACCGAATGTTTGATTAAAGAAACACGACTGACAGAACGTAACGTATTCATGAAGTGTTGTTGTTGTATGGTAATGTTAAGAATGGAATGTAATTATCTAAAAAATATTATAAAAGTAACATATTATTACCGATATTATTATCTACGTGCTTTTTGGTTAGTTTTCGTACAGTAACATATATTTGAATACCTATGTACATAACGTGTTTATGCACGGAGAACGAGGAGTTCGTTCCTTTTGGATATCTTTACAATAAGTTTTTATTGCGTAGCATTTTGTTTTCTGACTCACGATTACTTTGGCTTTTTTAGTTGATTTTATTAAGCCACATTTTTTCTGTGTTCACTTATTATGAACCTATAAACTCAGAAAAATAGGAAGCATCGATTGAAAATTTTATGATATATATATTTTTTGTATGAACATTCTAATTACACAGATTGTTGGACCAATCTCCAGTATAAACATTTCATTGATTGAATGTTTCTTGAAATACTTGAACGAGAAAAAATCGACAGTAAAAATTAATTTGAAAAATTTTAAACGACTATTAGTGTAACATTTTCACTGCAAATTAGTAGATAGATATAGAAATATTTTTCGATAAAAAGCTAACAAACTCACTCGAAGTATAAGGGTGACTCATCAGATTCTTTTGGAAAACCATAAAACTGTAAGGACAATTTTCAAATCTTAACATGCAGTGTGTTCTCCGAAGGTCGTTCGAAGTCGTTTTTGTACGAAGAGGAGTCTTTTACCATGATCGAAGTGTTTATCGCAGGCATAAATTCGGTACCGTTTAAAACAAAAAGCACTCGGAGACAAAGTAAAAGTCTTCGAAAATTGCACCGAATAAAATAAACTCGAACGATGCATCACGCGGCTAGCTTCGAATTGTATCGCGATTGTCCATAAGTTTCTTGAAACACAATAAAATCAATCTTTATGAAGCTGTGGCGAATTGTATGTATGTACCATCCGGCGTGATGCAACAAAAGGACGTAAACTGCAACGAAACAGTTTCTGCAAAGAGGAAAAGAAATCCTCGTAAAAATTTCGTCGAAACTGGTTTCGGCTCGTAAAACTACGTTCAAACTAATTTTATAAAAAAGCAATAAAACCATACAAAAATCGCGAGCTCGTCAGGCATTTTAAAATCGTGAACGGACCAAGATAAAAGGATGAAAATCAAAAGTTAATTAGTACAACGGAAGAACCCAACAGGACATGGTCGATCGAGCAATCATCTTCTTCTTTTTGGAGTCATTCTGATCGCGGGTTGCACGATCTTCGTAACGGGTAACATCAGAGATTCGTCGAATCGAGCCACGGAACCGTTCTGCTATTTTCTCCTAACGTTACGATAGACCCACATCGATGACTATTGGGGAATACAAAGCGATTTAATGAAATCCTTGTGCAATAAACGCGGATGAATAACCGACCTTGCGTATAAGCGGGACGACCTTCGTTAAGTTAAGAGCGCAAGGATCCCGCCAGTTTTTCACGTCATCACGGGCCCCGTCTCCGACTCTCGAATTCGTTCGCGACCACGCATCGAAATCTCCGGGAATGCCAGGTGACGCCGTGTGCGCGCGCGCACGTTCCACGGAGATTTTAATGATACGCCCGCTCGGAATTTATGTTTGAGGATACCTCACGTCGCCTGGCTACCGCTCCAACGGTTCACGAATAAAATTTATCCGATAGATATCGGACGCTGAACTCTATTTACAATGTACATTAGCCGCGAAGGAATCATCCAGATAGGTGTAACGGTATGTGTAATACCATAGTGTTATGGTATTACTAACTAATCGTTGAATTCTGTGACTATCGAAATGGACAGTGATTGAAAAGCATCGTTTCAATGGTATGTTTATGGATGCTGTAATATGCATATTAATACGGAAGTTTGGTTTGAATTTGAAGTAAGAGGTAGGTAATTTGAATAGAGGTACTGATTGTGAGCAGTTGAATTCTTTGGCGGGATGTTTACGTTTAGAAAAGCGATAGCAGATAAAAAGTAATTTATTAATCAAGCGTGTTATAAAATGATAGAGAAGTGTGCGGTTTGGTATTTCATTTTGACAAGTTCGAGCGTTATTTATATAAAATATTTGAAAAATGATTATTTAAATAATATATTTGGATAAGTGCTATTTTGAAATAATTGCGCGTTAGTTTAATTGGATAAGCAAATAATCTTTCATCGAATTAGTTTATTTAGTTTATTTAACTGTTAGACGATATGATTTTTTGGGTATCATTTGGTATATTGTATTTGAATAAATGTTTCTTGAAATGATATCAAATAATTTCTGATTCCATTATATCTATATTAACAACTGGATTAGAGATACTGGTAGATACGTCATATTCAAGGGTAATTGAAATTAAAGCAATATTCGGCGAGAACGAATGCAGTAAAATAAAGGTTAACATATTTCGTATTAAATATTATTTTTTTACAGATTGATAGCTTATAAATGCCGTAATATAAAGTAATTGTATTTTTACAATTGGAGTTTCAACTCTATTAATTTTATGAAGGCTGCAACTTTATTTAAGTTAATGTAACGATAAGAAACATTTTCTCTTATACCTGATTACGAATTGCTTTATCAAGCACTCGATGAACAGTATAGGTATTATTCTTTCTGGTATGAATGCAAATGGATAAATTAGTCTAATGTATCCGAGAAATCATTTGTACCTGTAAATCTACAGTGGAAAATACGAATGCCTTGCAGGGTAAATGAGCAGTAATGATACGTTATGGAAATTCGTGCTGATAATTTAACTTAAAAAATGGCCAATTTGCGGCGTAAGTAGTGAATCAAGTTCAAATTGACTCGAATCACACAAGATTAATAGCATTCAGAGATTTATTCCAACTCAAGTACTTCTTTAAAAGACATTCTGACCAATTTAATATTTGCTGGATACATTTAGCAAGTACTGTCACATGTCTTACTTGCATTTAATATGCATTTAAGAATTTAATACTTTCCGATCGGAAAAATACCCCTAAATACCATTTAATACATAGTGCATTATAATATTTTAATATTAATCTTTATCTTTATAATATTAAATAAAATTTTATGAATATTATAAACAACTTTTTATCAATATCCTTATCCTTGTAATTTTATCTTCTTAGGTATAGATTTATCTTTATAAACTACTTTTAAAGTATCATCCTTTAATTTTATTTTACAAAAAGTTCTACTCAATATCCAAATATGTTTTGTTATAATTTCTTGTATTTTTCATTCTACTAGTCTCATCTTAACTGAAGACTTTTATAACTATTTTCATACAACTAAGTCACATATGATCTTACTTTTTACATACTCTAAACTTATTTTGTCGATCAGAAGATGTCTGTGGATAATTTTCGAATGGTTTGGTTTACTTGCCATTAATTCGCAGTTATACACAACGGTGGGCAAACAATGCGCAACGCGTGCAAAAGGAAGATCAGAGATTGGACTGTTCGATTATCGAGCATCGGCAAAATTCGAAACGCGATTCCATCTAAAGCAGGAACCATGTTGTATTATCGGTCCGTATAAATACACTTTGAAAAAAGCCGGCGCTAAAACGTGAAGCTGAATTACACGAAACGATATATATCTCTTCGCGAATCCGCAAAGATAACACACGCCTTTTTTGCACTCAACTCGAAAATTAATAATGTCGTTTACCGATTAATCGGCCGGATCTGCTTCCAGGCATGCAGAATTTCGAACAGAAGCAACCATTATTTGTCGCAGAATTCCTTCGACTGCGGTGTGCAATTACGTTTTTTGAGAAGGAAATTCGAAGAAATTGCAGTAGGAATATCGAAGAATAAATTTTTAAACAATTAATTTCCGGATATTCATTAAAATTATATTATAGTTATTTGAGAGACGATAATTCAACAAGGACATGGACTATAATCTTTTTTTTTTCATTCTTATTTTAAGATTATACCTACACAGAAAAGTTATTAGTAATCAGATTTTCAAACTACAAATTGCTTCTTCAATGTTAAACTTTCCTACCTAAATCCCACAACAAATTCCATTACTTCTCAACTTTCTTGCTCGTAACCCTTGCAATATCAATCAAACCAAAGATCGTCGATCTCCTTGATATATTCAAGATATTTAAGCTTTCCCAAATATATTTGTTGAAATCTATAACGCGCCTACAAATTTAGGGCAGTGAGAAGTGATACCCACTGACACTCAATACTTGTTTCGTGGAAGAAATGTACATCATGTTGCGATATTTGTTTATATATTACAGACAATCTCATTGTATACATATATGTACAAAACTATGCAGTATTAAGATCCTATCGCTTTTTGCGGTGAAACATTAAACTTCAGCTCCCCATCAATTTTACAACCGCGTTACATCACTTTCATCTAAGTATACAATTTTCCTCACATATACCCTCTTAAACCTCCTAATACTTGCTACTCATGCACCCTGAGATTCCGCGTCATATTTTGTCGAATACATTTTTTTCTCCCATCAAGAGCCAACACTGGTCGCTATGCACGAACCCTATAGAAGGTACATCGAGCTGGCCCTTGATCGTGGCGCTAAATTTTCCCTTTATCTGCATTTCTCGAATGCCAAGCGGCTGTGCCACTCTGTCGGCTGTTCGGTCGCGCGGCCTCTCGCTGGAATTCCGCCGATCGCGCAAACGCGTCGGCTTGTATTGGAGGTCAGCCGCGACCTAGGCATATCTTGCTGCATTGTTCCTCGAGTTCCTCGAGCATTGTTTCGTGGTTGGCCATGGGGTCGGCGCGCGAAAGGCCGACACCTGGATGCGTATCTGCCGTGGCGAGGGTCGTGGATCCGCGTCCCTCAAAAATCGCCCTTCTTCAACCGCCAGGATACCATCTCGCGCTGACTTTTGTCCACCCGCGGCTCGTGCACTTTCCGATATAATGAATGCATTACGACGCGCTATCAGTCGGCAATAAATCGTACTTGGTGCGTGGACGAAGGTACCGACATGCCGCGTCGCGAATATTACAGGTTGGCTGCTGTGTATCGGAGATAAAGCTTTGATTAAAGACACGGCTACGTTCGCGGTGGGCGTTTGCCGTTCTTGTTTTTTCTTTCATTTTACATTTCTTTTTGTTGCTCGAAAAGGAACGAGAAGGAAGGGTTTATTTTCTTATTTGTTTCTTTCTTGCTTTTGCCTCTGTGTTTGACACGGTTTGTTGATTTGTCTTGGTTTCATCGCTGGTATCAATCTGTCAGATGGACAATCTCGCGGTAGAATCGACTTAATTTCCGCTTGCTGAACGAAGGCGACTGATGACGAGCTAGCTTGTCCGTACATATTGTGAGAGAAATAAATGAGAGTGATTACATTGAGAGATGAGAATTGCTGCGTTAATTGAAGGTGAAAGTAATTAAGCGTTTTGCGGATTCTGTTAAGATTCGACGATATGACGTATATGGAACGTGAGAAGCAAAGGAATGTTTCGCAATTGCTTGAAGGGTTTACTTTGTTCGAAAGCTCGCCTAATTAAGTACAAAATTGAATAGTTTCACTGTGACGGATTTTGTGTTGCAAAATACTTCTGATTTCTCGTTTCCGTTCCATGCTGAAGGTTTTCTTGGAATATTAAGTCTTTCATATTTGCCAAATGGCAAATTTGAAATATAAAAATTCGAGGAACTCATTAGAAGTCAAGGACTATAGCTGACGAATAGATAATAGTGCACAAAATAATCTAATCCTCCTACATTGTTGATGCGATGTTAATTTTTAAATTAGAAGAAACCACTTCTTTTCGAGGAAGGATTTTTAGTCGTGAAGATTTTCATATCTTAATTAAGAACGAAATTCTATAGTTTTACTATGGATACTTCGTTCTAGTCGAGGAGAGATACTTTAAGACAAACATTATTACATTAGGAGTTCTTAAATTGGACAACAGCGAATCTTAAACTAGTACACTTTGTGACACTGCTCGAACATTAACTTTAGAAAATATTGGCATAGATTAACATCGTTATATATGATACGCATATAACACTGGACTACTCTGCAGGTATTAGATTGCAAGGACGATTTTCGGCTAAATTTTTCGTGCATGGCTTTATCACGCAGACTATGAGATTTTTTTTTAGAAAATGCGTGAATTCGAAACGAGCCAATTTTCACAATCTCTCTCTCTTTTTCTTTCTTTCTGTTTTATAGGAACGTTTATATAATACAAATATTTAACAGTGATATTTTTTCCACATTTTTTCATAAAGGACAAATAAGAATGCCAATGAAATTATTTATGTTAAAAGTGTTAGTTATTTTTGTTCATGGAAGGTTTCATGTATCCAAGTGTTACTTATCAACAGCTATAAATTGTATCGCGATAATGAGAAAAGCTAACATTAAAACGATATAGATTACTATACGTAAAAGTATAATTTTACTGACCTTCTGACGTAAATAAATAAATTCTGTTGGATTGGACGTTTTTACGATCAATGAATCAGTATTACGTTCTTAGGTGCTTACGTATCGCATTTGCTTAGAATTACGTGTTCTTAACAGATGAATATTAAATTCGGTGGAAAACAATTTCGATTTAAAGCAATAGCATGTAATTAGATATGAAAGGTAAATCAACTTGACTAAGAAAAATATTTATCTATCAAAAAGGAATTTTTAATGTTCTCAAATTAACGCTCTTTTATACTGATTATTTTTAAATATTTATTATATTTAATTCGTTTAATTTCGTCTAAATACAATTATCTATAATTAAATAAAGAATTCTCAGCGAGTAAGTACTTTAATATTTAATTACTAACATTTATATAAACCAAAGTATCTATAAACCAAATAATGGTTACAGCTTGATCTGTTTTTTCATCTTTTCTTTCTTCGATACCAGACAAGATTCCATTGAACAAAAAGTTTATGACACATATCGGAAAAAACCTTTTCTGTTTGATATTCCAATGACGTTATAACCAGTAAACATTTTTACAGAATTTAGTACTGCACGAGATTCATTTTGACTAAAATTGCCAATTAATCAGTAATAATCTTTGATCAAGGAATAACAATAAATATGTCCAGATCCTATCTACGTAAAAAAAGAATGGAAAAAGTATCCAATTTGCTATATATGAATGAAGAATAAAAGTGAAAAGGATCAGTAGATAGAACTATTGTTAAAATTAGAATGTTCATTAAGATAAATGCATAATGACCTGAATGTACATTTAATTTATACCGATAATCCGCAAAAATCTTTTTAGAAATTTTGATTTAGAAATTTCTAATATTCTTCCACGAATATTAAAAATAAAAGTTTTCATTGTTCGTAGCTATTTTCCTCACGACTCACAGATAGATACAATTTTGTCCTCCAGCTTCAATTTTGGCCTCGTCATTTTCTTTAAACGGATTCTTCTGTCAAGAAAAATAGCAACTCGTTCGATATAATTTGTAGTTTTGTCACTTAAATCCCTTGACTTCATTGTACTGTTTTATATTAGAAAAAGAGATATCGCTTTGTTTACTAGAACGAAATTAATGGTTCGTTTTATTCGAAGAATAACAGTACAGCTTTGTCGGTTGACCACACCGAAAATTTCCAACAATAACGTCGTGTGCTCGGTTCAACGAAACATCGTTGTATCTCGAACAGGCAGACCCAACATCCTTAGCATCGTTTTAGTAGAATATCCTTTAAAACTACCACATAATTCATTCGGTTTATAATACGAGCATTTTGATAGTTTTCTTTGAAATAATAATTTACTGGCTTTTTTATCGAACAGGTTGGTCATTGCTTCGTAAGATGTTTTAAATGATAAGTCAATTTATAGTTTCCTCTGCATCTAATTAATCTCTTCTAAATTTATGTTAACGCTTTCATTCTGTTAAGACATAGATATATATACACATCATTTCGCGTTTACGGTCTTTGTACGCGATAGAAATTTCTGGCGTGGATAACTTTTTAATTTTCTCACGTGTGGCCATATCAATTAACTTTCTTATCTCTCGCCACTTTATATAATAGAATTATGTATATATAATATATGAAATTGATGTGTGATAAATGCCACTATGTTTAGCCAGTAGATCATGAAAAATTTTATATTCTTATGAAATCGATCGCTTCTCACGCAACAAGTTAATATTTGGAAGCATTCCTCAATTTCTTTAAATACAAATATATTTTCCATTCCTACTAATCTAACTAGCGGAAATAATGTACTTGGCATAAATATTTGTAATCATTTCACTCAGTGGAAATTGTTCTCCCTTTTCACTGTACTTTAAAAAAAAAATTTTAATAAAATATTCATTTAAAAATCACGACATTTATATATTCGCGTTAGCCCCATTAAACGAGATTGAATCGAAAATTTTATAGAAATGCGAAATTTGTGTTGAACGTTTACTAGCTACCTGAACAGCTTTGATCGTTAAAAAAATGGTTCCTTTTCTCCCGAAGTTCTACCGATGTGATATAAACGTCCAAAGATTTTAATTAAGCAAATTTTTACATTTTAAGAAATATACGACTACATTTTTTTCCATTTCCTGCTTTCCAATTTACTGTCGTCGAACTAACTACTGGTCATATGGAATGCGAAATCTCTGATACTTTTTTCCCCCTGGTGGCTGACCTAAGCTCTAGCCAAAAGCAAAAACGATATAGGCTGCCTGCTGAGATCTTCTTCATAGAAGAACGCTTCCGTGGAAGTTTCTCGTTTGAAATTTGTTCTGGAGTGTGAATCGTAATCGCGATCAACGAAAATTATTCTGTTGTTAGTGGACAGGTCGAAACTTTTTATGTCGTGTAACGTGGCTGAAAAAGGCCCTTGAAATCATTATGGCATACTTTCTTATAGTTTCTTATTATTCGAAGAATAACAGTACAACTTTCTCGCCTATAAGTTGGCATTGAGATCGAGACAAATCCAGTGTGAATAGTAAAATATTTTTTTATTTGAATTTTTTTATTTCCGTTGATTTCGTACAAACTAAACGAAAAATCTAATGTTTCTAATTTAAAGTTTCGTATCTACTTAAATTTGGGAAACGTTTTCACTTAATTTGATTTGTGAAATATTGCCGTACACGATACATAAATGATTATGTATTATCTTCGTATGATTAACGATGGTAGGCAAGGATATCTCTCGTGGAAATTAAAGATCTTACAATCCAACTTCTGTACTCGTAGACTATTATCGGCACAGTCTTAAAATAGTATTTAACTACTTACACAAAAGGTCTAGCATAATAATGGAACGAATTAATGTTTGCATCGCGATGCACATACATAATGCACCTGAGTAGAAATGCGTTATCGTTACATCTAAGATTTCCATCGTTGCATCTTCCATTCACAATTATTAGATGCTTTGGCGTTCATAATCGTTGCTTCTATTATTTATATGGTACATACTATAAATTGCATCCGAGCGATGAATCACGAGAAGCTTAATCGAACACATTTCACGTGGGTCGTGTGTAACTATATAAAAGAGTGAAAAGATATTGGGAGTAATGGTTCACTTAGAAGTTTCGATATTTCAGTGAAAAACAAATAAGCATATGATACTCTATTAAGCTAGTTGAAGTGAAAGATTTCTAGGTTGGAATTAGCATAAACATATAAAGAGGCTCAACTTCAACCTTTGTATTTTCAACGCAACTAAACTAAATTTTACTCAAACCTAATCGAAACTGACAAAGTTGTTATCTACGCAACAGCTACGTACAGCGCACACTCCGCACAGATTCTCCTTGTAACAAAAAGGTTAAAGAAATATCGGTTAAACAAGTGAATAAATCTTGCAAAATGTAAAGTTTCGAATAAAATAAAATATAATCAAGATGAAGAATAATTTTTCAGATAAAGGTACTTTCCTTATATCAAATATGTCTGCGATTTGGATTTTGAAAGTTAATTTAAAGTTTCAAGACACGTGTCAGCGTAGAAGAATATTCTTTTCACGAATTCTTACCAAAGCAAAAGAATTAAATATAATTATACAATAAAATTATACTGTTAATTGAAATATACAGAAATAATGTGGCATAGCGAGTGACATATGTTAAATGCAAAAGATAATACAGAATATAAATTGTAGACTATTATAACAATGTATCAATTAAATACGCATTAATTATTTTGTCACAATACTGAGAAGAATTAATGAGAAGAATTACTCTCCCTTTATGAAGTTAAATTTTTATCTTTTAAAAATTTCTCATAAAATATCTTCAATATTATTTGCATATCGATACATATTTGTTATATGTATGTAATGCATGTTGAACACCATATAGCTCTCTAGAATCATTTTATGTACCGTCATTATATGAGTTAACAGAAGCGTTGAAATAGAAACGTTTTCTCCCGTGAATATGTCCGAAAGGTCTTAATCATTACGTTGTACATCTTCAACTTCAGCATTTGTTGTACCACAAGAAAAGAAATAAGTGTATAGTCCTGTTTGCTCTGCTGCCTTGTAATCGAAGTATGCAACTTCTTAAGCCTTGCACCATGGGGAAAGCAAGTGTACGTCATAAATCTTAACAAGGTAGCTCTGTGAATTGAAATTGTGACTTTATCTTCACTTCTCGCCTATCTTTTTACACGCCTCGTGTAAAAGGATTACTAAACGATTTATTCAATTTGAATCTCCTCTCAATCTTCTTTGACAACTTTAAAACTCTCCGCAGATTTTTGATTCGATTTTGATTTTGAAGTTCGCAATTTTACAAAACTTACAAACTTTACAGTAGAAATAAGAAATTTTATGAAGTATATCTTTTTCTTATTTACATTTGAGGAAGATTTTGATGAGAAATATTTAGAAATAAAAAGACTTTTATTTCAACAGAATTGAAATATTATAAATTATTAAAATACAAGTTTGTTCGGTCGTACTCTCTGTACTCTGAAATTATTCTGTTTTCACCTTTCAGTTATCCTTGCAGCTATATATGTATACCAATACGGCAAGCCACAATCACTTGATTATTATACCAATGCAAATCGAATTCAACTACCTTGGATAATAAAAAGAAAAAAAAAAAAGATCAGATACGTAAACTGAATTAAGAACTACTAAGAGCGTATAATTATTTCTACATTGTATAATTATTCTTACATAACGAATATCGAGTTCAGTAATTTTTAAATAATGCTTACTTTCAATTTTTCTAAGAAGGATGTAGACATACCCATGCTTGAAAGTTCCACACATTTTTACGCGTTCATGATAAATTAATCCCTATTGAGAAACAACTAAAATCTTGTATACATAGAAAAAACAAATATAGTATAACAAGAAAGATGAGCTTCTATCTGTTTATTTTATAAAAACAATCCAAATCTATAGAAACTCCTGTATTTCTCTCCTGTGATGAAAAAATCATTGAAAATCTATAAAATTTTTATGAAAACCTTCATATTGATCATTTTCACCAATCTGGTAGTTTTAGAGTTAAAAAGTCTTTACATACGAATAATTTTCTATGAATATGAAAATTAAGTATTTGCTCCTATATTTATATTAAAGTATCCGAAAGTACTTTTTATTTTTTTATGAAAATTAATATTACTAGGCTACGAATATTTATGCAAATTTACATTTCTATGAATACAACTAAAAGGATAGCATTTTAACAGAAATTTATTTCACCTACTAAGTTTTATATTTTGATATAAATTGAATATTTTATACCTTCTTTTTTCTTTTACGTATTATATGCATTTTCTGTGTTTTTATAATTTTATTAATTTTTAAGTACTCGTAGAAATATTAATTATTGTCTAAATATTATTATCATTCGGAGAATATTAACACCATCGTTAACCAACGAAGCTACTTTTATTGCTTACTGTTGTCTTTTTCCTTCTTAATAAAGTAATTGCTGAATAAAACGAAAGCACAAATAAAAGTATTACTGTAGGTAAAACCTTGAGCAACATATGGGAAAAAATACTTAATGAATATGTATCAATATAATCTGCTCATCAAACAGACGTTGAACCCGGACGTCTGTGCCCTTACAAATTGTATCGAAGATTACCTGATTTTTGTCTTTTTCCAACCAGGCGTCTTGATTTACTTGAAAGATGAAAATCGGCCAACCTCGAATTTTGATTAATGGCATAAATATGATACGTGTCATGAGAAATTAGCATATTACAGATATATCAAGAACATAGGTTCTGGTATTAATGGTTTCTTCGGAATGAGATCTACAGAAACAAATTTATGAAATATCTAATCTTACAAGAAAATAGTATTTGGACGGTACTTTACTGATTTACATTTTTTATGTTTATAATAATAACGAATAACATTCCACTATAATATGGAGATAACTCTAAAAGAATAATCTCTAAAGAATAATCTTTAAACAATATTTAATACGTTCTGTAAAAAACGTTTATAATATTGGTTTAAGGGACCGATGAATTTTATTTGATGTTAATACGTGCGAGAATATATAAGATTCTTTTTTCCAGTGATTGAGAAAGATTTTTTGTTATGTAAGGATTAAGGATTGAAGATATGTAAATCAGTAAGCATATTTTGAATTATAAAATAGAAAACTGTTTCTATGTCATTTTCTCGTTTTAGTTTTCGACAGTTATTTATAAAGATTAAAGATACTTTAAATTATAATAATTTACTAATATCATGTAATAGTTTCAAGTATCATCGTTTACGAGAGAACAAAGTTTTTAATATTTAAGCACTCGGAAAATACATTTTTATTTATACTACGTTCTATTTCGATGAAAATACCTTAACTTTGAATAAAGTTTACGTCATCAGACATAAGAAAGCTAAAATTCTTACACAGACGGGTAAAATGTTATATTGTTATCGAATCAATCCTTTTTACAAAAAGGTTTCTTTCATTTTTCTAAATCAAAAATTAATTTTAACGAAGTACAAATTTAGAAAGACCAATTAATGATCTTAAAATAATTAGTGCTTCAATGATATTACATACAGTAAAAGATACGTTTTCTATAATATATTTATGCGCCACCAGAATGAGTGAGTCAAGGTCTCTGCATTAAATCCCGCTAAAGTCACGGTCGTATCGAGAAAGTCGATAACACGTATTAATGGATTCGATACCAGGAAGAGCATCTCATTAAGTAATAATTGCAATCTCATCCTGTGAATCATCGAACCATAACCTACCGCAAATTTCGAATCACACGCTGAAACTGTATAATTATTTCATTTCGATCGCATCTCAGTGAAAATGTCATTGACAGATTTCATTCATGATGTTGGTAACTTGATGATTAATATTAATCGAGGAATTTTATTTCGATAAATCCAGAGATTCCCCTTGAATATCTTCTGAATGATGATCACAGTTATGCAAATGTGCTAGATAACATGGCTTGAAGAATGTTTCGTAAAATATATTTCAATAAAATTTGCAATAATTAATACGTATTAATACTACTCTCCAAGATTTACATTATAATCTGTAAATTTAAAAGCGTATTCCAAATGATTTATATCGTATACTATAAAGATTCCACGAACAATTTCACACATAAAAAATTAGAAACATTCGTCGCTTGTTCAAGTTATTTCTATCTTTTATTTTCAGGCGACAATTTCAAGTAGAAATTTTGTCCCTCAAGAACCAAACTGCAAATGACTCTTAACTGCAAATGCGCGATGCTCAGTAGTCGTTTTGCATACAAAAAATCTAAAGCATGATATATTCTCGGCCATATTTCATCGCTTATTAATGGCGTTTTGTCAGCCTGTATCAAACCAGATCATTATAAATAGCTGTAGAACCGGTGTAGCTGCGATTACAGTAAACCATTTCGAATCCATAATTATTGTCGAGTTCGCGTGATAACTAAACCGGACAATGATGTCATTGAAACGAACGGAACTAAAATCGAAACGATTCTTGAGAAAGAACACTGCCGGGACCTAACACTTTTCATCTAGAAAATGTCATTGCCAATCAAGTTGATCTTTCGCAGTTTATACTTTTCCGCTGCGTCAATGTTACGCAAGTTCGTTTTGAAATGTCTTATGGTCTGAAAGATTTAGCTGGTATTTTAAGAACACTGACTTGAAATTTAATATCAATCACAGTATAATTTTTTACTTGACAAGAAATCTCTATATAATCAAGAAAGAGCTGATCATTAAATTAGGAATTCTAAAAGTGACGACAAAAACAAATTAATTATCGGACACGATCTACTTTATATTATATACACACAGTTCGGAATGCTCTTGAACGAATACAAAAACAGTTTCACTTAATTGTATTTGTGTTCCGAAATGTAGAAATTGTAGAATGAAAAGAAAACTACTATTATTAATTAATAAAAGTAACCTGTTTAAATATTGAATTATAGCTATTACGTGACTAGATCAACAAATTTATTGTATATTTCAATTAATATATTTACGTGTATTTAATCGTTAAGATCAAGATGATCAAGATTGCGTGCGTTCAAATATTGCGCGCATACAAACAACAAAACACACTATGATATATGATTTTTTTAATTCAGATGAAAGATACGATACAGTGTGATGCGAAAGGTTAAGTATTCACAGCAAGTAGATAGATATGTCGATTAATATGACTATTCAGACATGACCTATACATTGAAATTTATATGATGCAATATCAATAGAAAAAAAATACGGAGCAAATTTCTGAACGAGAAAAGAACATAAACCGAAAAAAGAGAGTTCAAGTGTAATTAACAATGTACAAGAAAATTCGCGAGATAATCAATGACTAACCACAGCAATCCATTAGAAGTTCGGAAAATACTGATCCATTATACAGGTTCATTAATCTTTTGAACTTCGAAAGACACAGGTATAGATGAAATCATTTGTAAGATATAGCTGCATACAGTCTATTTCTTCACTTTCCTGATTCAGAGTCTATGAAAAAGTCTATTAATCTGAACAGATTATTACTGATTACAATTTAATTCAAGCGGCCGCTTACAGGAAATTAACAAGAAATGAAAAAAGCTGAGAATTCATCTGAAGATTATGGAGATTGCGTTAAATCTTGAACACGTGACGTAAGAAATTCCGCTTCAGGTCGTCAGAAGTTTGACGTCACAAGGACAAACACATGTAAAAATCGGCAAAAATCCGTATCGATGATATGTAAGTATGACTCGTATTTCCGTTTTGAACCTAATTACGAATGTTTCAATTCTACAAAAACAGCTCAGCATACTATATCGCTTGATTTATGAGTAAAATTAACTTCTGATACCTTTAAAATTCTACTTTATATGATAACAACTATTGTTTATACCATATTACGGCTTGCGTACTCGATAATTAAAGTAGACCTTTGTTGCCTTCTCGACATTGGAAACTATGCAGATCGCGTCAATTCTGCGGATTTACGCGAAATTGAATTTAAAACGGTAATACGTGCAAGGGTTTGCTGACGTTGGTTTTCTTAGATGCTAATCAGGTTAAGGCCATGGGGTTTGCAATACTAAAGTAGAAAGTATTTCTATCAGGGAGCAGCCCGATATTATATATCGTAATAACTACAAAAAGGAGGACTAATGACTAACCGATTAACACAAAACACAACTGAATTTCAAATATTTAAAGTTAAAGAAGCTGCTCGAATTAAATATGTTTCTAGCAATTAACATCTTCGATCTTACAATTCATTCAACTTTCTTAATGCGTAAGAAGAACGACACAACAAAAAGAAATAAACTTTGAAATAGAATGTTTTAAATAAAAAATGGTTAATCACCCACAATAAGAAATTTTATTTACCGCTTAGGTGATAGCCTCGGGCTTTGAAGAATTCTAATAAAATATCCTCATAAAATATTCTCATAAAATATTCTAATAAAATATTCTCATAAAATATTCTAATAAAATATTGAATAAATTTTTATTGGATAATTACACTGACGCTTACATCCTAGAATTAGCGTCTGTTTGTACCAACGTCAGACCAATTCTTCCCACGTATTTAACACAGCTTCCAGTTTCGAATGTATAATACGCCGACGAGTGCGACCAAGTGCATACGCGCGTTAAAATAAAACGCGATGACGCGTATATGCTGAGACCAGGTTCCGTGAGGCCGCGACTTGTTCGTACCTAACTCGTAACCATTAAGCGGTAGGAACGCCTCCATGTTACAAATGAGGCGGCATTCGCATAATTAATCGGCGGAACGAACGAAAACGAGGGAGCAGGCACCGTGAAATTTTTCATCGAATCACTGTGAGAAACCGCCAGTAAAGACGGGGTGGTCGTCGAGATCGGAAGTTGACGAGATTCGAAGAGATCCTGCTGTGTTTTACTTATCGAACAACATAGGCTGACTTTTAAGGACACAACTTTTTAAAAGGACTAGTTAAATTTTTATCGGCCTAAAGGGGAACTGTAGAATAAATGTCGAACACTTGAACTCCTAAAGAAATTAGGTGATTGTACGACTTAAATTCTAAATTAATATTTCCCAACGATACTAACAGTTTTCTTTTCGTTCTGTTGTTTCAATTTATTCTTATGTATATTTTGTAATATCCTCCATATAATGTGTTTCATATATAAAATACATTATGAAAGATAACAATATATTTCACTAATAATATCTGTAACATATCTTATATGATCTAGTTCGTGAAAGATACGTATCAACGTGGTAAATGAAACAATATTTCACATTTGAATTTACGTACTTAGATTTTACTTTAACTAGGGACTTTGGACCAAACACTCCATAATCTGATTCAAATGAAATCTATGTTACGGCTAAGAACTATTTACTACATCTAGGAAGAATTTCTTAACCAATACCAAAAACTAATCCAACATGTACATTATGTCTAGAAAAGTACCGTTTAGTCTTAATTTATAACCTTAAGTAGCAATCTATCCACGTAAGCATTAATAATTTTCTTCAAGCAAATGATTTAGTGCCAAACTTGCGACATAATTAGCGTTTAGTTTACCTTAAATTTCGATGATAGCTACCTCTTCTTTTCCCAATCTTTTTTTTTTTTTTTTTATTCTTTCACATTCGTTTTGCATAATTAATCGACTAGCCGAACGCTGCTGCCTCGGGGGAAGATTATCGGCCAGTTTTCGTCGTTTTCGTCGGGCCACGCACGTAAGACGGTAGCATGCTCGAACCAGAGATTGACATTAAGATTGGACAGTGATATTTATAATGAAACAAACCGACCATGTTTGTGAGCACCCCCGCCTACCAGCACGCATTATGGACATCGTTTCGCGTGAAATATGGCCAGATTATTATCGTACCAATGAAATTTAATATTTTGCTCGATGTACGTCGCAGTTCGATAAGGAAATTTCTACGCGTATAATTCACGGATTGAAAGTTCCAAAGAAAGTACATCGAGCTACAGATATCATCTGACAATGAGAAGAGGTCTAGCAGTTTTCCCACTTGAGTAAGTAGTATTGCAGAAGCGCGAGTTAGTAGTAGAGTATTTATAGTTTGTCGAGGTACGTAGTATAAATTAGTTGTAATTTGAGATTTTTAAGTTACATTAGGACAATCTGAACTTTTTTATCGTAAATTAAAAAGATAACGTCTCAGGAAAATATTCTCTAGATAAGCAAAATTTGTTGTTACCTTTCAATTCATTGAGTTAGAATACATCCGATAAATTTTTGAAATACTTCATATATTTAGCATTTACAATAGATATTTCTCATATGTGTTTTTCTTATTTCTAATAAAATTTTTATTCGAATTACATTTTTGCTTAGGATTGAAACGTATTAACTTCCTACAAGATCGCGTAAAATATTATAATTGACAATTTTTATCGAGGCGACTGTGATCCCTACTTAGAAAGGTTAGTGATCCTAAGATGTCGCAACTTTCAATTTATCAACCTCGCCTTGAAGCCTCTTATAATCCGCTTGGAATTTCTTGCTGTTCTACATACCACGTCGTCTTATTTTATTTCAGTTTTATACATTTCTCACATAACTCAATCTGAAAGTAAAAATACAGTGACACACTCCGCCACAGTAAGTTTCTACACCTTATACATTTAATTCTCCTTTTACCGAAATAGCTGTGCGTTATCAATTTGCACGCAAAATCAGGCAAACGACGTTTGAAATACTTTTCCATTTGGATCGAACGATTTACATTTTGCGGTATGATTTCGCAATTTTTTACGACACGATTTGTATTCCGTTGCTGTATAAAATAACAAACGCAGGTCCGAATATATAATTCAAAGTCGTATTCGATACGTATGAGATGCTTTTTATGAAATGTAGTTTTATTATCAGCCAAAAGTACCAACAGTGGTTGTCGACCAGTCAACGAAAAATGTATTTCATTCGGATCGTTTATTTATGATTGCATTGTAATTGTCAGAACCATAAAATGCCCGTCAATTATTTATAGTACGATAATAAATTATTTCTCCGAGTTATAATGCGACTCGGCATCATCGTGTATTCATTTTTCAAAGTTCGTGACTACGTATCGTCTAAAATTGCCGCGTAATTTTACGATAATCAGACGCATGATTTCTTCTACACGATGTGACGTAATTACAAATATAGTGTGTCTCTTGTCCAAAATTAATACTTTCGTTTATACATATTCTGTGTTTTGTTCAACTCTGAAGAAAGGCAATCATATTGTTTTGTGAGATAAATGTAATAAACGAGTTAAAATTGAATATTGATGTAATGCAATGCAAATTTTCTCGAGTGTTTCCTTCCTTTTATGTCTTTGCTGTCATCTCTTTAGTATTCATTATACGCATATAAAATTATTTTATGGTACCATATATGTATATAAAATCGCGGTGATGGAAAATGTAACAGCGAAATGAAATTTAAAATTAATGTATTAAGCATGTATCTAATTTTTACAGACCTAGCAGATAATTCATTATTACATTATAAAATTTGAAAATTGAAACATTCATTAGTCTAATTTCAAGCTTAAATTCTTCAAAGTCCTTCCCAAACATCGTATGCTACGACGAGTAACGAAGAACTTCCACGCCAAACAATGTCAGACGAAGAATTAACCGAAGTATCCAATGACAGATTACCCTTAATAACCGATGATAAGACAAGCAACCTCCGTATTAAGCGATGTAAAAAAATGAACTACCAACTAAATGAACTCATGACAGATTACCAGCAGCAACTGATGTACGAGGAAGCTTTCTTTTGACTCGATTCATCACGCCTCCGAGCAATTTTTACTCGTCATACCTTGACAACGATCTTAATAAATGCAGAAGAATATTATTAATCGCGTGACTTTGTTCCGAAGCGACATGATTTCGTTCGAGAAAAGATCCCCAGCTGGAAAGTTTGGTTCGTGACTGTGGGGTGCCTTAGATGGGGGTCATTTCTTTGTCTTTTGCTTGAGCATGATGGACGTAGTACGATGTTCCCGCGCACGATCCATAAATACCGACACATCGAACCGGTTAATAAATGCAGTTCACACGAAATTCCGGCAGCAGAAATTAATTATGGTCACGTTCGATCATCGTATGTTGGTGGTGATCGATCAACAATTATGCATGATCGCGAATATAGATATGTTTTACTATAAATATTTCTCAACAATGTATATGTTAAAACAAGAATATTTGTCGTTTGTGGAATACTTTTGACATCGTTAAAAACAGAGAAAAGGCATCGAAGAGCGCAAAACAAATCTTGTTCTCGACCCACAGAATTATAAAATTAAAATATCACTGCAGATGAGAAGGATCCGATACGTTCACGAACATTCGTCCTCGGGTGCGATACACTTTCGTTGATACAACAGCAACCGTAACTTCAATGTCGGTCGCGCTCCATCAGTCCACCATATCGTTCATTAATTATACGAATAAATTATTCAGGACGATTGGGCAAGTCAGTTTCACGCGTTTCTATGAATGAGTCAACCGAGTCAAGGTTTTTCAAGACGAATTTCGTGTATCACGGGGACCGACAAATACTACAAATAGTCACATCGTATAGCACGTCCCTTCCTTTTGAGACCTTTTTCCAATACGTACTATAATTTATATTGTTCTGTGTATTATATGCATTCTGTATATCTTTACATTTTAAATTTCCTAGTCTCAAAATTAATATCGCGCTTTCTACGTATTGGAAATCACATGTTTCTTCATCTCCAGTATGTTGTTTATTGTACGAGCTTCATAAAGAAAATATAGCAAGAGTTGTTTTAAACAATATTTATATTATTTACAAATATCTGAATCTTGAAGTCTTGAATATTTCGAAATCGATCGTTTATTGATATTTTTAGAAGATGATAGCAAACCTTCTAAATGACAGAGAAATAAACGGCGCAGCTTTATTAGACGATTTAATATAAAGTACATCGTATACGAATCTGTTGTTATTTAAAGCCTGTATAAGATATCGTTATAACATAAACTAAAATAAAACTAGAAAAAAGCTAAAAGGAAACAAGGACATATATGTAGTAGCTAGATTAACCTGGACCCAGGATGTCTATTCGGCATAAAATAATTTAAATTTAATTTGTTTTCAAATTTTCTTAATAATCAACGAGAGATATGAAAGAATAATAATTCAAGAAATTCTAAATTTCAGTATCAATTCCCTAAATAGAAGTTGTTTCTTTTTTTGTTTTATCAATTCTTGAAACCATTCGTTCAGGAGTTTGAATTCTTATCTTTGAAAATTTAATTGCTTTTTATTAAAAGTCAGACGTGTCGTTCGGGGAATTTTGGGAAGAAACAAGCGAAACAGAAAAACGGCCGATGCCCGAACGCATATGCAAATGGAGCACGAACAGTCACGTCGTTGTTCCGAGTAACATGACTTTGAAAAATCATCCGCGCTTTTGTATATCAGAAATTTGAGCTCAGGACGATCTCGGCTACCCAATCGTAGAGGTATAAGCACCGGTTGGCCTTGCAAAAAATGCACATCTCACGAGCTCCGAGTGACTCTTCCCGGCCAAAAAGACATTCCGAACGACATGGAACGTCCTCGTCCGGAAAGTGGATCGTCGGTTTCTCTGTTGATCGCATGCTTCTCATGCCACGAGCTGATGTGTTAATTCTCATCGTTCGCGATGCGAAAGTGCGACTAAAAAATGCCAGGAAATTTACTCTTCGTCTAAAGGGATTTTGCAACCTACGTATGTGCCTTTCCACGAAATGAAACACGTTTGTTAAAAATGTGGATTGCGTGGAATCGAGATATGCGACGGAACGAGTCGTTTGCGTAAATACCGTGGCGACTATCTTACGTTTTCTTCGTTTTTTCTCGACAATTTATGGAATAGATCCGATGTTTGCGAGCGAAGAGCATCAGTGTTTGTTATTTTAGATAAAAATTGTGATAAAAGAGAATAATCGTAGGTTTAGATTTATTATTGTGTCGCAATGAATGAAACATCCCTCTGATTAAAATACTTTTCTTTAAATTGCTTTTTATCAAAATACATTTATTAATATAATAAGTAATAATATAATAGTGAAGCGAAAACTCTTACTTTTGATTACCTAAATGAAATATAATTATTCATATCTTATATGCTTTCCTTCTTATCTACTGTCAGATAAGTTTATGATAGTGTGTAAAAGTGAACTGGTTGATTTCTTCTTTCGAAAACGAATTGCCATTTACGGTAACCGGAACACCAGCAATTTAAATGGTGCAAGCAAGTTCAAATATTCATAAAATTCATCCGTTCCGACGTCTGGCACGCATTCCTGCGTTAACGATCGATTTTACGTGAACAAAAACCGATGGAACGGTGATTTTTCACGCGAGACACGACATGTATCTACTTATATAAAACATATAACTTGTTACCTTGTCAGGAAAATGTACAGGATGATTCATATAATGTGTCAGGATCAATTTCAATCGAAATTGGTACAAAACTATTTATATAGTACCTAATCAAAGAATACATTAGGACAGCTTTTCATTTGAGAGTGGTTTCTTTGGCGTATACATCTTTGAGATACATTTATTTTTTAATTTTTTGAACAAACAATAAGGAATATAAAAACAACTACATTTGAAGAAATTATGAATTTCAGTGTTAATTCATAAGGAAATACTTCTATTTCTTGATACTTTTGCACTATTCGCTTGGGAGTTTGAATTATTACTTTAAAAAATTTTATAGCTTTTTATTAAGATATAAAATATTATGTACAAAACTGCTTAGAAAATAAATATAAATGAAAGAAAATCCCATAAATTTTAGTTGCAAATATCATAACACGAATAAAAATAATTATAATTATATATAAAACGTTTATTAATTAATTTATCCAAAGCAATAATTATTCTAGAAATAACTTGTTTCTGAGTGGTTTTCCATTGTTTTTAAATTGTTTCAAGAAAATTTAAATGGTTTACATAAAAAGATAGAGATTTTTTATTTTTTATCGTTAACTTTAAGCTTGTTCTATAAATTACAAGGACATTGAAGAAGCATATATATCAAAATATTTCGAGCAGAATTTTATTCAATTAAATTTTAATTATCATATTATACGCCTACTTATATGCAGTCAAAAATGGAGGCATTCAATTAAATCTTCAAAGAATATTTAAGGCGAAGAGTGATTAAGATGGTTGGGATTAAAGTAGACTGATAAATATTAAAAGTTTATATTCATGAAGATCAAGCAAATGTCCCGTTTATCAAATTGCTCTGACGCATACGATAATTATTGTGCAAATTTAGAAATTTACGATGACCAATTTTAAATTACGAGCTGAGTGTTATAATGAAGATTAATTCAAGCGTGTCGACTAACATAATTGAAAAGTAAATTAAGCTGTGTCTTTCAAAATTTCTTAAGAAATCAAACAAGATTGAGCAGAACTTGATAAGAAGAGGTTTTCTAGATGGAAAATTTTCAAACATTTTTCAAAGTCAGTTTTTTTAATATCATACTGTCGTTTCAACGTAAAGTCATCAATGATTCGTTGAAGCATTTCTAATGCATTTTTCTATTTATTAACATATAATATATTTATCTATATAATAAACTAGTACTAATGCAGTATTTTACACAGATAGTAAATAATTCTTTGTACAAGTCTAATTAACAATAAACCCTACTGTAACAACGACTAAAAAATTCAGGATTATCTACTTCTATTTATTTACATCTACCTATCTACGTTGGCAACAGGTAACATACATTATACATACGTTGTATTCTTGCTACAAAAGTGAATTCAAACAATATATTTATGGCAAGTATTACTACTATAAGGGTTAGTTAGGGTTCTCTAGAATTATAAATTGAAGATAACAAAATTGACCTTCGATCCTATTCTATGAATAATGGTTTATGATAATGTGTACTTACATCAACTACCCAAAAGCAAGATCTTTGAAGAAGCTTTTTAAGAAACTAGTATTTTTAACACAGTTTGAAATTTAATATTTTTAAGTTATAAATATCACTTTTGCAGTAAATGGTGAAATATTACTCATACAAATTCGATTTGAACGATTTTATCGCACATTACAATACGATATTGTAGTTATCTGTTACCAGCTTGTTAGGTGGTAATTGCCTTTTCAAGTTGAATCACAATGTTTTCAAATTATTCGTGATCCGTCGTTGGATATTAATGCAATTCCATGCGTAAAATTGTGGATACTTGTCACAGGGCAAAATCATTCCGAAATGATGCTTAACCGTGCACGTTCACATCCGGCAAATGAAGAAAAACACAAGTACGGACTGACGCGAGTTTTTACTGTGACAGCCCATCACATTAAAGCGTATCGCGAGTTTTGCATGGAAATCGGCGTATCCGATGAATATGAAACCGATGGTTTTCGAAGAGCATCAATATGATTATAAATCGTGATTATAAATATCGGGTGATTCGCGTATCGCGACATGCAAATAGGAGGTCAAAGTGTGTGTCAATTCGCTTCATGGACCTTGACGTGCAGGTGAAAAAGCGTACTTCGATTTTGTTTTAGGTAGATGTTTTCGCGCGACGATATGCTTATTTTAAACGAAAGCAGTCCCTTTGCAGAGGAAATTGCCGTTCGATTGACTCGAAAGTGGAAGGAGTATAAATAACGTAGTGAGTCATGTGATTGGAACGGGTGTGTTGTTAAGTTAAATATCTCTTGAGAATAAAAGAAACTGGAAATATATCGTATCCTCGGAATTTGAGAAAAACCGTGTGATAAAATTCGACGAAGTTAAATGTTAGAAAGTTTAGAGGAATCAACGAAACAAAATACATTCGAAACGATTTAATGATAGGACGAACGTAATTACCGGAGACAAATTTTATTTAATGAGCAAGTTACATCGAATTTATGTGTTAAATTTATGTATTCGAAATATGTACATTATGTATATATTTATATAAAATTAATGTAAGTTACTCGTTATTCGAATTTTTGGGAGATTTTAAGCTTCGATATTATCTAGTTTATCGCTTATTGTGCAGAATATTTTGTGCATAAAATAAGAACGATTCGTGTTTCTACTAACAGTAATAAATACTTTGATATATTACAAATCAATCAATTTAACAACATTCTCGATCACCGTAATGTCCGAATATTAATAACAGTCATTACATACTATAACGTACAGTTGCTAGAGCAAATTATACAGATTCCAGAACTAATTAAATTCATTCAAGCATACCGTATTGCATGAAATTTCCTGGTAAAATTTCTCAAATGCACTTCCCACCGGATTTTCCTCTTTTCGATGTAAAAGACACCAAGAATAAAGGAATAAAATGTGCAAGGAAATTTCCAGTATATCCTTCTAGAAACCGTTTAAGCATTGGTTTCTTTCTTTTCGTTTTCGATGAAGCTGACTTTGTACGAAGTCCGGGTGAATCGTAACGGGTTTTTAAAGTGGCAAGGGCAACTTGCAAATGTGTCGAAGCTCACACGAAATCTAGAGTCATGATCAGTGAAATTAATTCGTGCTGCTCTTTGAATAAGACCGTTCTGCATGAAAATTCAGTACATACGAAGTAAACGCGATTACTCGAGAAAGTTCAGTTCATGGGTTTACGAAAAGCCAGCGTATCTTATGAATATTCAGGGGGAATGCGAGTCTCGGCCGAGTCGCGTTTGAGGTGTACAAATAGCCGGCAAACCTATCCGACAACTCGTTCCCTTGTCGTCATTAAGTTCACCATAGTGTCCGTTCCTTGACAACTCTTTATGCACTCCTTTTTCGCTTATACTACTCGCCAATACTCGTTGCGTTCTGCACTTTTGCGTTTCCCTTACTAAGCGTGCGTCTATCGTGTAAATAATTCTTCCTTTTAATCTATTCGTTTCTTTGGAGTATGCAACACGATATTGTCAGGAACTTGTAACCCTTTTAGAACCAAATTTATTTTGCATCGAGGAAATAAGAAGTTTTTTCTATCGGTCGATAGGTTCATAAAAACTGTGATCCTTGTGAATGTTTGTCGTTTTCCAGGAAGGCAAAAAAACACTGTAGCATGTTTAATAGTTATATAACTAGTTGAATTTAAATAACCTTAATTTCTGTTCCAGATGTACATCTCAATTATGTAAACCACTTTTTTGTGATATCAATTTCATCATATTGCGAGATTCCCTTTTGAATACTAGAATGCGCTGTTATTTAAAACATTGAAAAATTTAACAAAGGCCGCTTTTACTGTGAGCTCCCCCTCAATTGTTAATAACAGGTACACAATTTGTTTAATATATTTACAAAGAAGACATAACGCGCTAAAATTTTACATCGATCTTATGGAGAACCTATATATTGTTAATATCGTTAAAGCACAATGTTTAAGGCAGAATTATCGTTAAATTCAGTAGTCTGTTGGATTTGTTGATTATATGTTTTGATTCAATAAATACAATTTTTATTTGCACAATTTGTTTCGTAAGTTAACAAGTTATAGATCTAGAAATTGAAGTATACGATTTTGTATAAACTTTCACTACCCGCATATCCATAGGTATATGAACGCATGTGCATATCTATATCCACTATTTATTACTTTGTCATAAATACAACAAGTGATTGCTACGAATTTAACTTGCGTCAAATCGTGTTAAAGTTACAAACGTTAATGAATCCGTACAAGGGAAAACGAGTCTCATTAAGCAATGTCGGTAAATTCATTCACTGAATCATCAAGTGGTAAACTTTTCAAACCTTGGACGGATCATTTAATTTCGTATTGAGGCGAAAGCGTTGCTCCTCGTGATTTCATTTGCAGTTCGTTGGAATTCGTGATTAATATCGGAGGGGAAATTTACTATTGGCAATTCTAAGGGTCTCTGATGAAATTTATACGCAAAAGTCATTCTATGGTCATTCTGATTCATCATTAATACAATTTTAGCATCTTTTATGTATTAACGCTAAAGCTACCAAGATACGATCGAAATGACAAATTCGAAATTTTTCATAGAAATTTTACCGCGGTGAATTTCCCATAATTTGAACATTTCTTTGCAAAATACATGGATGGTAAGCGTATTTTATAAATATAAAATATACTTTTAATTTTTATTTCTTTCGTAAAAGTTTCAGTATTTCAGTCATCGGTAATTTCACTGTCGATGTAAAAATAGTAAAATATATATCTTAGTAAATTACAAATAATGATCCTTGCTTTATTTAATTGTTGATATTTCTAATCTTCAACAATTTCATATTCATATATTAAAAAGTTTTTACTTTATTTTCTTTGCTACAAGTTTCATATCTTACTGATCAGTAATTCTAATGTAAAATCTGTAGACAATTAAACGCATATCGTATGGCTATACACGTAATAAGCGTTCATTCCTTCAAGGCAAAAAATAAAGCAAAATTCTATCGCCGCGGGTTGTTCCAAGCGCAACAGAATTCAAGAAAAAAAGAACGCTAAAAGCTGGGTTATTGATTGCTGGCTCGGGGTATAACGATTCACGCCTTTGCACCCTTTGAATATTTTTATTTTGGATTCGACCGACGTCACGAGTAATTGTACCTATAATACATACTTTCGCAGAGGCTCCGATGCGCTTTTATCGAACAACCGAATGTCGATAATGCGCCGGTATATATCAATTTTGCCGTGGCTCAGGAAGAAAAGAGGAAAACGGTAATAAGATCAAGAGACTGTTGAATGCCGTGCATTAAATATTCATTAAACTCGTGCGAGAACCTTGGCAGGATTATTTATCGAAAGTATTTCTTGTCTTTCCGCCATTTATTTTTCACGATATCTGAATATTGTTCTGTAAAATCAATGTTGTTTCGAGAAGATAATTTCGTGGAATTGTCAAATCTTGGTTCGATCTAAGTTCGAAAGTTTAACATTAATTTTTAAAATTTGTAAAGTATATTCGTTATTGTAGGCGGTTTATGTATAATGATTTGTAATAATATGAGAGATGAGAAGAAACGGAGATCAATGTGCAAGAGAAAATTCTGATTCTCATAAACTACGAAAATTGGAATTCAGTCGAACATTTGTCTAAATTAAGTTTTAATAAACCGAAGGAAATATTCACAAAAATCCAAAATTTTCATTTCCTAAAATTCAAAAGTATTTATCTCGCGATGAAATTGATTTCAACGGTATAGCAGAACTCACAAAATAAGCTACCAATTATTAATTACGATAACGACATCCTATCGCGACAAAGATAGAAATTGGACATTTAATAAATTTTAATCGCCTTGTCTATTATATTTTAACATAAATCGTATAATTAACAAGAAAATAAGCCTCGCAGCTATTACAGCCAGTAATATCTAATTAATTCTCCTTTCCATCGACTTTAATTTCACTCCTGTTGCGAAATGCATCGAAAGAAACACGACACCGTTCATTTTTCTAACCTTGGGCGTGGTTATTGCGAAAGTTTTCTAACAATAATAATAATCCATATATTTCGTTGTACTTGAAAGCCCTGTCAATTTTCGTTTGGATCAGATACGACCAGGCACAGAAAATTACAGGCCCAATGGTGCTATTGCGCGTCCTATTACCGACTGAATCGTTTTAATTGGACGCCACACAGAATTTTCATTTACATGCGAGCATCGCGGGAAAATATACGACTCTTGACTTTTTAGCTTTCATACGGCCAAGGTATTTGAGAGCTACTTACTGTTTAAATCGGTGAACACGCCGGGAGCGTGATGTTAAAGCTGTTTAAGTGCAAATTTTCCTGCTAAGAGAAGTCAAATTATCTCCTATTATACTTTCTATATTGCGTACTGTATTTTAACTTATCTGTAATGTTCGAGTCTATTTTGAGGCATATTATTAGACGATTTCATGATTGTTGTTTTACAAAACTTGTAGGTCAGTTGTGTATATTAACTGAGATAATTTACTACTGAAGACCATAATACTGTTTGTAAACATCATTTAGAAAAGAAATTCCTCAGTTGTAATTCATGTGTATAAACATCCTTCGACTTTATACTTCATTTTTATATTTACAATTGATTAGACATTTCATAAGATATGATATTCTTCTTTTTAAATATAAATAATATTGTAAATATTCAATGGACAAATTAAATGATACGATGTACGAATTTGTTACAGTTAAGAATTAAATAATTAGTAAATCTCTCTCGAAGATAACTATCAGAAATTAGATATAGTGACAAAGTTCCAAATTAGAATATTCCACATTTTCATAAAAGAAGAAACATTACGAATATTATTAATTTTTAGTCAAATTTATAATGTACACACTTTTAGAGGAAAAAAGATATAGATTAAATTTGTTAACATAAATTTCCTTAATATTTTTATGGCGATATAATTTCAGACTTTAATGGTTCATCTTTCTTTCGTGGACTGAAATTTAATAAAGACGGTGACACATGGTATGCGTTATAAAGAACTTTTAACGACCACGGAGGCGGATCTGTCATTTAATTAAAGTTTCGATTGCTACAACCTGGTCCCTTTGCTCTTTATAAATTCAACGCGTTTCTTTGTCCTCGTATACCTGAGCCACTCGGATAACGGCTTACAGTTTGTCTCAATAGCAACGATAACAGTGTTGTTTCTGAAATTTATAAACGTGTGCAAATTATTGTTGAATGTTCGAAAATTGCAGTTTACCCGCGATGTAATATATTTTACGACGAGCTCGTGGTTTAAAAAAATATTTCATTTTGTAATATGGAAAATACACATAACGATAATAACGATAGCAATATACCATTGCAATCGTTCGTATAATAATAATAAATAATTGTAACAATCACGTCGTAATATTAAAATCAAATATCAACGTTTTATTTCCTTTTTGCTCTCTGTTCGAGATTTTATAAAGGTAGAACACGTTAAGTGTTTCATTGCGAGGACACTCGAATACCATAAAAATAATATTTGACTGTAAATCATTTAAAATTAGAATCCAGATCAGTTCGACGATCGTTTTCTTGATATTATTATGCTCCTTTCTACCTCGTGCAGTTAATTCGGTACGATATAATAAATTCAATATCGCGATCGAGAATATTGTTGTTATTAATTACTGATAGATAGCGAACTGGTTTTATTATGCGGACGTAAGTAGTTTTATCACTGATAGGAAATGATTAATGATTTGCGACTGAAAGTACCTGCTTCCTATCCTAGTATCGCTATTTTAAATTAGCAACAAGATTAAACATGTTGATATTTTTCAAATAAACTAGATATTAACTGTTTTTAACAATATGATTCTACTCTGCATTTTATTTTATGAGTATCGTCACAGGACTATCATCACTTTTTTAAATTCAATATTTTAATAAATATATTCATAAAGTTTGTACAATATAAAAATATAACATATATGTATATGCATGTGTATAGAAAAACGTTAACATAGGCTGGAAAATATAGAACAAATGGTTATAACTTAACGAAATATTTGAATTTCTTAAATAGTTATTTACAGAGACTTCTACGTAAATATAATTTTCTTTCTTCTTCTAAAAAGTAAAACCCTGTAGTTTTATTAGTACAGTTTTAGTGCACATTTCAATAAAAATTCATACGTACAATAATTTATCGTCGAATATCTTTCTCAAAGTTTGGTAGTAAATATTAAGTTTGCCGTTACTGTCATTGTACCTAATGAATTAATCCACTTCGATATGCTTTTTGTTTATCGGAGTAATTATAATCTGGATCTTAAAAGAACGTACGTAAAGGCCATTAACAACCAACAAACCAATAATCACGTACAAAGATCTTAAATAAATCTTTCAACGTTTGCACAGGCGATCTGCATGCGGAAAAGTGACATCTTCCTTAGCTACCGAAGGAACACCGCTAAATACCATGTTTCGTGCGTGTTTGCATCATTAAGCCCGCTGATTTATGCCAGTTGAACAAAGGCGCGCTTATTCGCGTCACGAGCCAAATCGCATTCAATTGCAGGTGCACGCTCGGACCACGAACCGAATACGACACGGTGACCAATAATTGGCTCCCGATTATGATATATGGGAGAAAATAATTCGAGTGCGGTTCGACCGGTTACAGTGCACTGCAGTACCATGATTCACTCTTGACTCAAGGGAGCGAACCACCGGCATAATTGTAGTCTCTGTTAGCATTATCATCGAAGCCCCGAAGATAACGCGCAATCAAGCTGAAATTCTTGTTATTTACACTCGCCATGTCGTAAGTAATGTGAACGATACGGTGAATCTGTAAGTGCAGACTGTTTCGATGCATCAACGACGAATGGCGCTTGATTCGAGTCATAGTACGAGCATCATGCAATTTGCCGCGATTGTGATGTTAGGCTGATTTGAGGCTGCGCAACTCTTTCGCGAGAATTAATGACGACACTCGTAAGATCGTGAATTTGGCGAAGTTACTGCCCCAAGGTTGTAATGATCAAACTTATTCCGTGAATAATGTGGTTAAAATAATCTTTGCAATTCTGTCTCGCTTCTCGGCATACCCTTCTGCTCTTGTATTATATTTCCATCACACATATTCGCGTCTGTATTCATACGAAAAATATATACAGTTGCTCACATACAGTAAGTATCCCAACATTCGTACAAATCTTTTATAAATATATGTATTATGCTTGTTACGCTATCGTAGAATTAAAGCAATATAACAAACATAAATAAGTACATATAATCAGATCTTTGTAGCAACAAGAGCGTTAATAGTATCAGAAATACACGCTTGTTAATAATTCTAAGAACAAACAACAAATCCGATATCAGGCGCTTCAGCTGATTTGGTAATTTCAGTATTAAACATAATGCTTCGGAAAATTAAAATACAAACGTAACAATACAGTGCAAAAAGAATAATAATACAACAGAGAATATTTACTAAAGCAAAACACTGTAAATGCCTTCTTTCCCAAACCGCGAATATTAAAAGTGATATCAAACTTTTGAGCAGTGATGTAGCTTCTTTCACTACAAAAATACATTTTCCACAACGTGTATTTAAAAAAATACAACGTTCATTTTAGCATTTAGGCGCTCTGCTCGTGTAATAAAACGCTTATTTAAAACACTATTCGCTGGAATCCTGCATTTAAAATGCCGCATAAATGACAAGCTTTTAAATCAGTTAGAAGAATCACAAGCAATTTACTGCTTTCTGCTTTAAATACCCTCTTTTATTCTCATAATACGCAATTAATTGCAGAATGGAATACCAAATATTAGAATGAGACCCTACTTTGAAAGAAACGAAGAGATCTACGTCGAAAAAGATCATAAAACAGGTAGAAATAGCTATTCTATTTCTCCAGTAGACGACACCTACTGCCAAAACGTGTCCCTAAATCGCATATCACGAGCCCTTAAATTTATTTCATTTTTTTAATACGACCACAAGGTGGTATTCATTAGTTTCATGACTTGCCGTTTCATCGAAGAAATATACGCTAAATATATGACAGTACGGACGAAAAGTTGGCTGGTATAATAATTTTCTTTTCATTATGTGTCTTCCCCGTCTATTTTATGTGACATTTTAATTTCGCATATCATGTGTAACGGTTGTAAAACGCTCGCTGAACTTGGTAATCGAAATTTGTGTCGAACACTCGAATAGCGTGGTAATCGAGATTTGAATTAACGAAACGTGCAACCGGATTAAATATCGACGGTCACGGAACTTTCTGCATGCTCCAGTCCGTGTAGCCCTTGATAAACCAGCGGACGAGTCAATTAAAGTAATTGCATGAATATACAACTCGGCCGTTTATCAGCTTTTCATCTTGTTATTTTCGTTTTTTGTAACGGCCATAGATTTAATATTGATAGCTATTGCTAAATTAGTAGTTTGTTAAAAAATATGATTAATTACTTTCGATAGGTATTATTTAATGAACGATATTATTTACAAATTCTTACTATAACTGAGAAATTTTGAAGAAACAAAAATTGGTAAAAGGCATGGATATAATTAGTTACGCGACAAAGCTATTTTTGAAAGACGAAAATCTCAAGTTTCCGATGGTCAATGATTGAATTAAGAAACAGGACATTTTTGTCTAATTAAGGTAACTAACGCTTTCAATATAACGCTTCGTTATATTGAACATGAGAATCAAAATCGAATACTTTCATGAACGTTATATGATAATTTTAATTTAATTTCATTTATTTTTAATTTATTCCTAATCTTTCATTATTTCCCGCGAGTACCTTTCCTCTGTTTACACTTATGCACCGTGGTAAAACCGGTAATCAATAGTCAGGCGCAATTTGAAGCGCCAATCTCTCTCAGCAAAGTGTCGTTCCCTTACGGTGAATAGGAGAACTTCATTCACAACTCCGATCAGACTATGTAACTATGTATTTACATTCATCCATTTTGCAATAGTCTTCGTCAAAAAAATTTTAATATCAGTCATTTTTCAAGAAGAACATTTTGAATTGAATCAAAATAAACACTTTTCTCGAAAACCAAACTTATCAATATTTCTATTAAATATTTTAATTTTAGTACTATCTACGATATGTTTAAATATTAAGAAAAATATATATTTTATGTAATTATATATATTATATTATTATTTAATATTATATATGTAATTATAAAAAATAATGCAATAACTACATATTTTCTTATTTCATTAATTATTTCTTCATTATTATCGCCGTGTTTACTCAAAATTATTTAACCATTTCTTCAGTCAGTTAGTACATAGTAGTTAAAAATATTTAATCCTTAAAAATGTTATTATTTAGTTATCTCCTTAAAAAGTGTCACACTTTAGAAAAGTTTTGATACAATTGAATATAAATAACCTCAATACTACGTACGACTTCTATTTCGATTAGTTAGTTAGTATATAGTTCATCATTTAACAAATATCTGATTCTTAAAAATTACATTATTTAGTTATTTATTTAAAAAATGGCACTTTTTAAAGAAATGTCGATAGAATTAAATATTGAATAACCTTAATAACACACGCGACTTGTATGTCCAAAACTCTACTATATTTTAATTATCTATCGCGATTATAAAATCGGAGGTAGCCGTAACAAAAGAAAGCAACTTACTAAGTCAGTAATGTCGATTATACGAGAGATAAGAAGGCTGGTAAAACGTTTGTAGAATAAAAGAAGGAAAGTGAACACTTTTGTTTCAGTAGCATGAATACCGGCATTAATATCAAATTATGTCGTACGTAACAGCGTTGCGTAAACGAAATGAGCCTAACGTCCCTTCGATGGACGAGCATTGAACTCTCTTGCTACTACTCAATTGTAACGATAACTTCGTCCACTTTGAACGCCCTGTTTATCATTCCACGGCTATAAATTCCGGAGCACTGTCTTTTCGTACTTTCACTGCAAACCGCGTCCAGGCGTCTTCGTGACGTACCTATACATTACGATCACGATCGCTCGACAATGTTAAATCGTAAATCGTGCGATGACTCGAATGCCTTATTCGAAGTATTTGAAATATTGGAAAATTAGTTTAAAAGAGATAAATGCCACAAATGTAGGAAAGACTGTGAAATAAATGGAAAATTCTCTTGGAATGACAGTGGAGGTATATGTAGTTAAAGGATATTTGATGGTGAAAGGAATAACTAAATGGTAAATCATGGAAAAAAGGAAAGGTTGACGTGGAAAATAAGGTGTAGATATTAGTAGGATGAATAAAGACGCTATTTTTTATTATAATTCAATTTTAGTAATAACTTTAATTAATAAAGTTTAATAAAATTGTGTTATGGAAATTCGTAGACCATAATATGTTAGTTTCGTCCCGTTTTTTTAAATGTAGTATGTTAACGATAAAAATAAAGGTATTTAATTTTAATATTATCTTTTTTGAACCTGCAAGATCAAGACTTTATAAATGTTTATAAATTACTGAAATGCAATATACATATATGAAGCAAACAATTATAAGGATGTAATTACCAATATCAATTTTTCACATAAACACCACACATGGATTTTTAGATCATCGTATAAACAATTATACACTAAATGATTTGTTTTAGTATTTTTTATATTATGCTTAATTTTGTATTATTTTAGCACCATTACATAATACTGAATTCTGTACATATTGCCACTTCTGCAATTCTTATATTTGTCACAATAAAAACTGACAAGTGTAAGTGGATTATAAACACAAAGAATATTACATAAGAAGAGGGTGTCGTTTAAAAAAAGGTATTTCTGAGCGTGAAAGGTATTTCTACAGAAATTGATTCTCACGGGCACTTGGATTGCAATAGCCAAAGGAGTGTAAGTGTATAGGTATATTTCACTCTGTTCAGTCTTATAATGCTCTTAATACAGCCACGATAAATGTCAAGATGTTCTCTTGTATGATCGGGAACGTTCTCGGTTAGCCGATCATTTTGTGTATTTTGTGTAATTACGACAGTAACACTTCCCTTTCCATTTATTTCGAACAAGATAACAAAACATAAAGACGGGTAGTCTAATGGGAGTATTATTATACAAATTTTATTTCATTATCAGAGAATGGCTGAGAATGCTGCTAAATATATATTCACAATAGAAAATATTAAATATGTAAAATTAAAATAATAATAAAATACGTAAAATAAACGTATAAATATATTTGTTTGTTTATATATGTATTACTATTATAAAAGGTAATATATTTATTAATACTATAATACATATTAGAATAACAATTTCTTTTTCTAAGATATTTCTTTATATTTAATATTTTGTCTTGCTATGATAATTAACACTAATTAACTTGTAGAGACGTTTGCAAAGAAACGATTATAAGAAATGGAATTAGACTTCAGGTTTACTATACAGATACGAATATAAGAGATAAATAATTTATTTTTGCAGAGATCACATGTAACGTCCTTGTAAAAAGTATGTATGTATTTTCCAGAAGATCACCTTGCAGAATCCTGTTTGTATAAAACGAATAAGCGGATATTCGGACGAACATATTTAGTCAAGAGCTTTCGCTTGAATGCACTTACAGGCATCATTACAGGTCTGTCAGTCAAGAAAGTAAATTTTCAACATTAACTTATCCCACTTACATAAAAAGTCCACGGAATCTCTCAATTTACCAAATAACTAACATTAAAAGAACATAAATTTCTTTCAAATAATTATAGCCGATACTGTATATAAATAAACAAGTATTTAAACATGTAAAATTAAAAACTCTCTAAAACATGAATCTACTGTAAAAAACATTTTGATATTGCATCTACAGAATCTTATAATTCTCAAATTTACAAAAGCAATCCAATGGATTCAAATCCCCTCTAAATTCTCCTTCAAATTAGTCAAATTACTTGAATTCAAACGACTTGATGTCGAAAGATTTGACTGTACGGAAATAAGAACTTCGAAAAATATATTCAAGGTCAAGAAAAGAACAAATTCGCGTTGGTAAAGTAATTCGACTATTCTGAACTAAACTAGAATAATATAGCAAACAGCAAAAGATCAACACTATAAAACGTGCAATTCATTTCCTCTCGATCAATTCTCCATGCCACGTTCTCAACCAACATCACGCAAACAGCGATCGAATTACAATTCACACGTGGTAGTGCGAAAGTTTGTTCTTTTTCCGAAACATCGATTCTGGCAGTGGTCCCAATCGTCGAGCTCTGTCCGGAACGACTCGATGGTATCGCGGTTTCCCTGTGATCGGGTTTATGCAACGAGGATCACGGACCGAAAACCCTGGAGACGCGTCACGCTCGACGGTGAATGAAAATTGGCGTGTTAGAAAATTTTCAAAGTCGTGCTACGGTGCGGTGAACTCTGGTACTTAGATCGCGACGAGGTTGAGGCGGTGGTCGGGCCCATGGGCGGGCCCCGCCGCTCCCGAAGGGGACCTATATAAGTTGACTCGCGGTCGGTATAACACGATCCTATAACACAATCGCGTCTGCCTCATCAGCGACGAAACATGCGTCTTCCCGTGAGTATTCCTCGCTTTTCCTCCTTCATCGATCAGTGTCTCATATTCACGGTGCTTCATTGTTTATTGGGAATGACCGACTCGTTTTAATCGTATGATAATTAGATATGAGAATCGATTTTATATTTGGAATAGTGTCTTTTATTTAGTTGTAATTAATTTGAGTCTTGGGACAGTGTGTCGAGTTTAATGTTCGATTGTATTAGTGTCTAAATGGGTTTCCTTCCTTATCGATTAGTGTTTCATTGCCACGGTGTTTCATTGTTTCTCGGATAAACTAAACTGTTATAGTCATATGGGAATTGGGCATAAACCGGTTTGTTATTGGGGCTAGTGTTTTTTTAGTTGTAATTAATCGAAGGAATCAAACCAGTGTTTCGAGTTATTCGACTGTATTGGTATCTAGACTAAACGGATGATGGTTATTTGTGGCATGTACGTTTCTTTTCGTTTTTTAATTTCGTAACATTTTTTCGTAAAGTGATCAGATAGTTGCTTCGCAAAGTTTTCAAATCCTTCCTTTCGGTTTTTGTAAACTTAGGTCTTATTTTTATTTACTGGTAGGATGCGTGGTATGTAGTGAATGGTAAGCTTGCGATGCACTTTTCATTTAATCGATGATTTTTTCATTAGGAAGAGCACTTCTTGTGATGTTATTTTGCATTAACTGTGTCATCGTGTTAGACTTAGTTCCACAAATTATTTTGTTACCTTGTTCATGGCTTGATGGCTCATTTAAACACGTCCACTTTCGCTTTTTGTTATAATGAGGAGTAATAAGCATAGCTATTTTTATATAATCGTAAAATAATAACAAGGAAAAGTTGTAGAGTATTGTGAGTAAAATTAGCAGCTAGTAAAACCTAATTTCACCCCTTTTGTAATTTCAGGATTATAGACTTCGACATATATGTACATAAAAAAATAAAATTACAAGGATATCGATGCAAGATGTAGTGTAGATAATATAAATTCATATATATTGCAGGAAATATATGTTTAACGAATAAAATATTTGGTTTCACTTTGAGGAAATTTTCTTCACATAAGTATTTTTCAAATCTTTCTGAAAATCCAATTAGTTTTCTTAAAATATTATTAGAACTTGAACCAAACGCGTAATTTTTAACACTAAATTTTTCTTGTTTTGAATTACTGGTATTTGTTACTTTGGAATTTGTTATTCGCGGTTCGAATTTTCACTGATGAGACTACAAAGATAAAATATCTAGGTTAACGGAGCGTGATTTATGCCTTTCCCTTTCTAACGCTTTAACAAAGGTGCTTTAACAAACATACCTTGTTACTTTTACTTTCCCGATTTAGTATTTACCTTATAAGGTACGAATGCCTCCTGTGCTTTGAAGAAACTGAACACATCTCCAATATAGAGTTTAATATCAATTTCTTTCTCATTGAGTCAAGTAATTCTTATGATTCTGTCGTTATAGAAATATAAATTTCCATTGTTTATCGAATCAAAAACTAATCAATATTAATTAACATATATAAGATAAAAGTATTGGATAACGCAGAGTACTGTAAATTATAATAGAATGACCTTTCCTTTGCAAAATAAATTGTAGAAATAAATTGTAAAGGCAAATAAAAGTAGAAGTTCATTTAAACTACGCAATCTTGGCCGTTTTCCATTGTGCACGAGGTTATTGGAAAGTGATCCGCGAATGCCAGTGATTTTATGCAAACTTGTGTCACCAGGTGCTGTCTCTCTTGTTCTGCATCGGCCTTGCGCTCGCCCAGCACAATCAATACCCCGTGACCACGCCGGTGCCCATTTTAAAGCAGATAAATAAGTGAGTACTGTTTCGTTATCACGACATAGATTTAAGCCGACTAGAAGCAACGCTATATCGAATGTATCTTTCACCCCTTTCCTTTATCAGAGACAATTTATCTCTTGACTCGAACTGCCGATTAAAACTGTGCGATCAAGGTTTAAGAAAGGACTAAAACCTCAGACGGTGTGTAGCAAGTTACATTGAACGTGAAACTGAAACTTTAACCAAGAAGGAAGTTTAATATTCTTAAGTTAATTATGCTTTTTACCATTAGTAGCCAAGAATAATGAAATGCTATGTATTGCAAAATGTTAGTTAACATCTTGTGAAGAGTGGAAAAATATTGTAAAAAATGTAGATTCCATTATATAGTCTATTATATAATATCTATTATATAATATTATAGTCCATTATATAATCTAAATTTATTAATCTTAATTTCTTCAAAGTTACGTCATTGTAACATTTTCGCACGTGACAATGTTTGTGCAATGTATGACAATCTAGATAAATATATTGTGAAGCAATACAATGTGCATACTGTTAAAGGCTCATGCATCCCTCAAGTTAGGCGTTTCTTCGAAGAGTTTCGTAAAAATATTCGTTTATCCGTAGTTTCAAGGGCAAATTCACATTTCCATGCAATGCTGCAATAGATAGGTTATTGCTACACAAGTATTGCCACACTAGTCTACTTCCGCGCGTTTTTGTAACTTTTCTTTGAACGCGATTCGAGCGTGACTGATACAAGGGATAACAAAACTCAATGAAACTATATGGTTGAGTATTACAGAATAGTATTGTACAACATTTCATAATAGGCTACATATAAAACATGCTATTGTATTTGAAATAAATAAATGCAGGATCTCTTACATCTATCGAATATTAAACTCAAATACTAATTAAGAATGTAACACGAAGATAAGTATAATTCCTATTTCGAAAATATTTTACGAAGATTAAAATAACTTCTGTCTTTAAAATATCTCCCAACATCTGTGCACAATCCAAAAATTCAAATAATTAAAAATTCCGCGTAACTCAATATTCAAGAAAATATTTTCAAAAAAATCTACAAGTACTAATTAATTCAATAATGATCAGACATAACGAGGACGGTAGCTACAGTTATGGATACGAGGCAGCGGATGGTTCTTACAAGATCGAATCGAAATATCCAACTGGAGAAGTATATGGAAAATACGGATTCGTCGATGATACGGGGAATATTCGAGAAGTGGAATATGGAGCGTCCAGACGCGGATTCGAGCCAGCAGGTTCTGGTATAAACGTACCACCGCCAACCTTGACTGGTAACAGTATCGCAAATCCAAATCAACCCGAGGACGATGGCCAATATAGAGAGGATCCCTCCGTTTATTACACGGATCCTCGATATACAAACGGAGAACGATATGAAGCTCGTCAACCTTTGGTCCAGAATCAACCGCGACCAATTCCGGCACCGATCTATAATCCACCCAGGTAAAAAATTAATTATTCAAACAAAAAACCCTGCCTGATCCAAACCAAAGAAATTAACTATTCTGATCGAAAGTCAGTTTCTTTATCCTTGCGAAATATAGACACAACGATCGCATTTTTGTCGTTCTATTTTAACGTATAACTAAACTACAAACTTTAAAGACTCAAGAACCTTTTAATTATTAACGAAAATTTGCTCTATTCGATCAATCTTCAATCTAAATGAATCTAATCAATAATCAATATCAATGATAGGTTATTCACTGTAACAATTTAGCTTAAAGTAATGAAATATTATTCGTGTATCCGAATTTATATTCATAGCCACATCCGGTATTGCGAAGGAAAAAACTCTGTTCGCTACAAACTACGATTTTTACCAACGACATTGTTCATTTTAAACCTTCGAAGAGAAATTTCCGTGGACAAAGAACACGTATCTACAACGAACCCTGTAAATGTCACGTGAATATCAGTCGAAAGCGCAGTGAACGTGACTTGCACAACTGACAGCTACTCTTGACTTACAATTAGACTTGCGGGGCTAAACAATGAAATTAACCAACAGAATTTGTTCCCCGACTTTCCAGGTATCCTACGCAAGTGCAATATCAACCGAAGCCACAATATCAACCGAAGCCACAATATCAACCGGAATATCGACCGCAATATCAACCACAATATCAGGCCCAACAACAGCGACCCGCGTATCCAGCCACGCCGACTCAAAGCGGAATTCAAGGTCGTCCGGCACCCGTCGATCCCAATGCCGGGTTAGCCTCTTACTCGGTTACTTACAGGCGATAGGGATCCTTCGATCACGTTAGCATGTGTAAATATTGCGTTATTCGTAGCAATTTCCGGGACGTGTTGCAGAGATTGTAGTTTGGGCCAGTTCGTTTATTTTTATTCGATTCCCAAACCATTAATTTTAGGCTGATTTTCTGATAATTACGCTGTTACGTTTCTTTTCTTGGTGAATGTTAATATTTGAAGGACAAATATTTCTTTTATTTATTAATATGTCGATAGGAAGTTTAAAAACGTACATCTTGCAAGTTAGACGACATACTCATGATTTGTTTTTTTTTTTATTTGTTAATGTAATTTTTATACATATAGCTATTGTTTCTTAAAAACGTACTTTTCAACCTACGTACATATTAATAATATATTCTTATTAGTCGATGACATCTAAAAACTATAAAGATCGGGATACTCTTTTGTACGAACTATGAGAAAGTTAAAGTTTCTTCCTGTAATTGTTTAAATAATATTTACGTATATAAGCGGCATCTAAAATATTCATCTCACGCAAAACAATATCTGTTTAGTTCCGTTCTTTTTTTACTCCTTTTAATAAGAGCAACAGTATGAAACAATAATCCATTACAATAACAAACATTGTATTAAACTTCAATTTCTCGTCCTTCAAATGTTAACTAAACAGAAGTATCTCCATGGTGTAATTTATCTTCTATCGTCTCATAGAACATTTCGATATTCTTCTACATCTACGTTTTATCTTTCGAAAATTTCCTAGAAATCTCTTCTGCAGAATGTTGATATAAATCAACTGAGCTTTCGTATTGATAATAATTTGTAGAGCTGCTATAAATCACCCATATCTTAATATGGCATCGAACGCATCAATATTCAAGATAACAATCTACAGAACACAGAATACTATGTTCAGGAAGACATTCTGCCACTTAATATTCTACATGATTCTCACTCTTACTTATCTTCCAAACTCTTGGTAATACTCCAACATGTCCAGTTAGACTCTGAAAGTAGTTCCTTTGTAAAATTCTACCTCCTCCTCACTTTTCTACCTCTTCTCTTACCAGTTCTTTTTACTTGTTCTGTCTACCTCTTCGTTCTTACTTCTATGACTCATTGTCGGTTATTTACATTTCCTGTTATTTAGCCGTTTTTTCTGTGTCACCTAAACGCTCAAGGCATCATGTTTCACGATTATATTGTCCACTTCGCGTATATCATTTGGCAATAGGAAAGAAATCTTGATTTATGTACGGTCGTATCTGTATCTACAATTTAATCGTCTAACTCTCATAGCACAGATTATGGTACAAGATAAAATGTTGGAAATTTTGTTAATTTCATCGGTATGAAAGTTGATCATATAACGCTTAAGGATATCGTTTCATTTTTTAGTTCAATTTCTAATTTTTCATTTACTAAGTTGATCACTGTGACTTCCCACTTCCTCCATTTATCATACGAGTGACAAACGAAGGTCTATAAATCCATACTTATTGATTTCTTAATTTTTATGTCATAATATTGATAGTATATTTAATCTTAAAATTATTGAAATAGATATTATACTATAACTATATACGATACTAAAATGCATTAGAGCCTATAAAATATCAATTTGTTTATACCACCTATAGCATAAATAAAAAAATGTATCCTAGTAGATGCTTATGAGAATTGGAGGATTAAAAGATACGCAATATTCCGAGAGAAAAATCGAGAAAGAACGGAATGTCGAGGAACAAGCCTCGTTCTTCCGCCTCACCTTCGAACAGGATGAACAATTCGTGAGTTATGCGAAATGGAATCCTGATCATAATTCCCGTCAATGTTAATCATCTTGTCGCGTGGAATTACGAATGCAACCATGGCTGAACTTGACACGTTGGTAAAAAAATTCGCGAGGTTGGCATAACTACGTGTGGCCTTCCGATGCTATCGATCGAACGATGCAAGCAAACGACTCGTTCAACGTCCAACGTAGGCGGCGATCCACCTTCGTGTGTCGCGATTATGCCCGCGAGATTTCTCTGTGGTGAACAATCGACGACGAGACATTTGCATTTTACCCGACTGGTTATCTTTTCTGTGAAATTCATGGTAGTCGTAAATGCATTGTATTGACCAATTAATCGTCCTCGAATGTGTATACAGAAATCGGTAGACATGCAGAATGCAGCATAGATAATGTAATAATAATAGAGTAGACGTTGGACGTTTATAGTAGTTAGGAATTTCGAAACGTTTTGAATAGTTGTTTATAAGTTGATGGAAGAAAGTGCATGTATTTGTATGTTAGGGATACTAATATTATTTCGTGTATCAATTTCATTCATTGTTTTATGATAACTTAATGTATTGTGTAATAAAAAACTTTTGCAAAATTGTTGTGCATTTTAATAAGATTTTTTAATGGGAAATGTTGAATATGCAGATAGTTTATAGGTTTGCACGTGGCAATAAATCTGATGCAGCTCTGTATGTAAAATATATGAGATAATATTCTATAATCTCCATATGTTTTATTAACGAGAATCTATAATCATATAGTTCATTTTTATTTTATTTCTATGAAATTTATATTATATCATGTGGGAATAAAAGGGTAATACAATTTGTTGTCTGTTATCCCCTACTTTTGATACTGTTTATTCTTATCTTAGTTATTGCGTTAAATATTTTATTCTCGTTCGTGTTTTCATCATAAAAGTATTTCAAACATGTTTATAAAGTGCTGAAATAACATTAAGTTTTCTTATTAAATTACCATTTGTTCTTTTTTTAATTTATATATACCTATATCGTCATTATTTTTGCGGTTGCAATTGGTAAAAATAAAATGAAAAATATATGAACGCACTTTACAAATAATTCATGAATCAAATTGCAATGGACTTTTTCTCAACAAGGAGCCACTTTTCTCTTTAAAATAGGTGCTTATAATAATTACTTACTTTCTTCCAAAATATTATGAGAAAGACCAAAACTTTCCAATTCAACAAAAGAAGCTTTCCATAATTTGATACCTTTTGTTATTGCGTCTCGAGTAACGAAAACTGAACATGTTTTGGTAATAGCAGCCGTATTTCCAAAACGACCGACCTTGCGCTCTTGTACTTTAGTACTTTAGCTTCATACAGCAAACAGATAGCTGTGCCGATGCACATACCAAGGAAGTGTTTTGTGCCAAGGAAGGTTGTCGCCACGCCCAGGAATTTCATCCACGCTTCTCGAGCATCGGACACATCGTGTAATTATCCGGAGCACCTGTAGGTGAACCTCTCCTGCTACGTTCTCCAGCGAATTTTTATTTCCTCCTGCTGTTTAAAAATCAAGGAGGACAACCACTCGCGACGTACTGTCGTTCGAAGGCATTCGAACTGACTGTCGTGAGTTGCAATTTCGACGTACAAAGAAAGGCATAAGAATTCTAAAGAAAATCGGTACGATGTGCAAACATAAAAATCTGAACTCACTATGAACTCTGAATTCACAACTCTATAGTTGGCTATTCTAATACAAATATGCCATACTAGGACGATTGGAACAATATTGAAATGTTAAATATCGTATCGTATCGTATAGAGATAATATTCGGTTGTTTAAACCTACGTCAAACACGTCGCTGTATTTTTCATGGTTGTTCCATTTGTATAAATGTCGTATACTTCTTGTGCTCTATTGAACTTTTCTGAACTCTGTCGAAACGAAATATTAGTTAATGCCCGATCAACTGAACCTTTGCAGGTTGGGTTCATTTCAAAACGTGAGTTCTTATTGTGTAAACGAAAAATGAAAGGCAGTGGGAAAAATTGGTGAGATTCTATTATACGAACTTCAATTACATAAATTTTTTGCCCCTCGACAAATTTAGGTATATGGAATTCTATTGTATTTCAAGACTTCAAGCAGGATGTTTTCTATATTCGACTACGTTATTCAACGTCAAAATCATTGCAACCCTTCCGGCAGATACAACAGTTACGAGATAATTTTCGATCGTTTTCCTCGCAGAAATCGGTTGACGATCGCCATAGGCGCACAGTTTCACCGCCTTCGGAAGTAGGGCTCGTCGTTGACGATGGTCAGTGATCGTTTACTACCGCTTCATGTCGCGAGCTTTACCGCTTCGTGGTTGTCGCAACGCTCTTCTACATAATCGACGTTGATCTATAATCGCTGGCTGCGGTCGTTATGAGAGAGTTATGAAATTGTAAAGAGCACCGTTCGAATATGAAATTCGAGGCTGTCTAACTTTCTTTTCCTTCCACTTTGTTCCGCGCTCGTCGAATGCCTTCCAAGTTTCTCCTCGACATCTGAATCCGTACGCGTTCTAACGTTTACTTGTGATGCGCCAATTACTTTCTCAAAAAACGTCCGGTATGGCAAAAGTCAATATCTTTTCAGACCGAGAAAAGTTCGTCGTACGATGGTACGCATTTTGTTAATGTTTCTTAACTGCATGTGAAAGCAACTTTTCTGTTTCACCGCTTTCTTCCCACTTTGTCGAGATATGCGCATACATATATTTAAAACGAGGAAACTGATGTTAACTCTCATTCTCGTCTGACTGAGACAAGCCAAATAATTTTTATAACGAAGTTTGTGCTCAATCAGTTATGTTCCGTTTTTTAATACGAGAAGTATTAAATGGGAGAATTATTCGAGAAATTTTATAATATTTCTTGATATTTTATTGTCCTTTAATTTTTAATGCTGTGCTATCCTAATTTATTTTCGGAATTTATCGTAATTTTTGGTAGTATCTCTTAATTTGAAAATTTATTGTAACTTATTGTAATATTTTTCTTTAATATCTTTTTCCAATTTTTGAAATTTTAGTATTTTACTTTGATTTTGAAATTTATGATAATTATTGACATTCTTCTCTAATTTAAAAATGATCGAATAATAGGACTATATATTGTATTTATGAGCGATAATTATGTTGATATCGCTACATATTCAACAGTTTTGGAAAGACGAACAGATTTATAGTTTCTCTTTAAGCTATATGTTCCGCACTCAACCGTCATAAAAATTAACGACGATTAATTGAAATGATAAAATAGCAATAAGTAATGAGTGCGGAAACTTGTTCTTCTGACGTTTACTTGAAAGCATGATATATAGAAGATACTCGGACATATGGGAAAGATCAATCTTTATGCGTGAACTATCAGTCACAGAAATAAAACCATCATCTCCGTAATTAATGTAATTAACGTGTACTGAAATGAAACATGCAAGTAATTCTAATTTCTTCTCAGCCATACTTATCTATAGTTAATTAATTATAATTTAGTTAAGCAAGTTAATAATCTATCAGTCACCTACTAATCACATCATCATGGAAATATATGTACAGATGTTAATCGAAACGAATAATGAAATAAACGAATGACTTAAATTTGACATTTACGTCAAATATTAAAAATAACATAATGTCAAAGCTATTGTACATTCTAACAATCATTCTGCCCAAAGTGGGCAAGTGTCTGGTGATTTATGTACGGGAGTGTCTATAACGCTGGTAACAGTGTATAGAGCGTGGTAACTCGAATCAACCTTCGAACTCTCACACGTCGATTCTCTTTGTTTCGCGTAGGAAATGAGATCCTAAGAAGAGGATTGGCGTTAAAGCTCGACAATGGAAATTACTAGCGACTCGAGCGTGTGGGTATAACAGGAACCATTCAACCGGCATCCCGGTGCAACCATTTATTCCCGATCTCGAAGTGTCCCGCATGGAGTTGCATGTTACGCATACCTGATACGTGGAGACTGCCACGGACCACCGCCCATGCCCACCTTTCACAATATACGTGCCCTCGCTTCGGGCTTCTCTCGATCTAGCCGATCTACTTCGCGATCGTTCCCGTGGAAGCGTATCCTGATGCCCTTTATCGAACTTACATTCGCGTTCAAAAGTCTCAGGACATCCGCTGTTTTCGTACGAAACGTGGAAATTAATTTCAATTATCAAGGCAACGATTGATTAAACGAAAATTGTAGCAATAAATATTACTATATATATATAACATAGATTTTAAATTATAAAATCTACCATTCTCTGGTAAAGTATATTCTGCTAGAAATGAACATTTGTGAAAGAGGCTGTATGCAAACGATTTCGACCTTCTATTCTTTATTTCGAATTTCAGTACCCACCCACTGTAACTGATTTTTATGCAATGCAGTTTGCACGTTAAATATCATCGCTTTCGTCTCCCGTATCGAGCATCTCAGTTAGACATTGTTGTTTAGATTAGTTTAGATATCCGTGAGATTATTCAACTACCTATACTCGATGTACGAGCACGATGTCGGCTCGCGAGACATTGCTTTCGTTTAAAATTGAACTCCTTTCTTTTGGGCAGTGTCGGGTATGTTACGCAAGGTGAAATGGAAAGCGAGTTAATCCTGTTTCGTGTAACAGTTTCTTTAATTGGTTGCGTTATCGCGGATTCTTACCAAACTGTCTGGTTTATCCTGTTATCTAATGGAGAATTGTATTTGGATGTGGTTATGGCTTCAGATGGTTTGTGGTCTTGTTGAAGGTTTAGATTCGTCCGTTCATTTGCTTATACATGTAATTTCAAGTTCATGTAAATCGTCTTTAATTCAATTCTTTAATACACTGGCTCATGCCATTCTTATTTCTTATTGTACTTTCATTCTAAATATTTCAAAAGTGTTTTAATATGATATATTTATAGGGCATAGTAAGAATTTTTTGCAATCATTACAGCGTAAATGTACATGTAGAAACATGTTCATGGGAATAGTATAGTATTTGTAAATAAACTATATTTCTCCACATGCATATAATATTCCATAAATACATAGTGGAATTTTAATGAAAATGGTATTTTAAAATATATGTAGGTATTTAGGACGTGAAATGCATCTCTTCTATCTCTTCTGAATAACATCGAATAAGATAAACAATTTTGTGTTTATATCGAACTTGCTTCGACAGGTATGTAGTAGTTTCAATACGAAATAAAACGATCTCTTTTTTTCAGATGAAAGACGTTTATGATAAATATAGTAAATAACCAATATATATAGAAGAGGATTCGCTCTGTTTTCTACATCAAAGACGTTCAGCTTTTAATACTATCAACTGAATTTCAACGAATTATACACTAAATTTTAGGTACAAAAATACAATAAATGTAATAAACCACTAATGTATATAAAACAGGACTCTCTCCTTTCCGCGGATCAGACACATGTAACATTTAATACTATCACTCGAAGTCAAATAAACCATAATTTTCTAATATTAAGCTAACTGTATCTCTCTTACACTCTCTTTCTTTTCTACTGTTCTAGCAAGATATATCTTACGTAATAAGCCGATAGGAACTCCTGCGACGAAAAAGAGACATTCTTTCTGCTAAACTACTTCAACGCAATCTCGGTATCTATAAATAAATATCGGCCACTCTATCAAGCGCGACATAGGTGTAGTTTAAAAAAATAAATAAGAATAAAAAGGTAGAAAGGGAAAACACAAAAGGAACAAAAGATTGGCGGATATTCGACGAAAGATAAAGGCAGCACGGGCGGCAAGGTAGACTTATTTCCTGCACGACAGTGCGTGTTTCATCGATATGCTCGTACGCAGCTTTACGATTCCGCGTTCACTCTCAAGGCATTCTGATGCAAGGCGTGGTGCCACAGTTTGCCGAGCCAGATATCGTTAAAACTCGCTTTCCTTTACTCGCGTCACGCACATGCACAATTTTCGTCTTTCTATTATCGATGTGTAATTATTATTATCCAACTAGAAGAGTTTCGTTCGACGAAGAAGATCGATCAATTATACTCGGAATATTTCCTTTAGATTTTTATTAAGGATCTTGATTTGTAACTAAATTTATGTTTGTTATTATTGTTATTTAAACTTCTTTCATAAATTATTCCTTTTATGAATTATTATATTAAACTTTACGTTTATGTGAAAAATCTGTTACATTTGAATTACCACGATAATTAAAATTTATTTTTACAATAGTGTCATATTGTAACGATAAAATTTTACTTAAATCTTATACGCTAACATAAAATTTCTCTTTAATAAAATATCAAACCGAAACTAATAAAATACGACTAGCAATTGAGATGTCTCTAACATTTATTATACAACATATGTTAGCATTATGTATCGAAAATATGCTGAAACATATCGAATCAGGGAATAATATTATAAAATATGAATAAAAACGTACTCGTCGATACTTCCGTTGATTAAAACACTTTGATTAATGTAATTAATAGCTTTCCATAAACGGCTATTCCAATTAACAGTTCTCAGCGAAAAGAAATATCATTTCCTTGCTGATAGTCTTCAATTATACAGTAGTCGATCGATTCGATAAATGGAAACATCGACGAATAATTTTCCTCATTCAACTTATCGATACGCATCAAATTTTCGCACGTGTACTCTGTTCTTACCATTTAATTACGTGGATATTTTCACACAGCTATGGTGCATCAAGATGTCCGTGAAACACGGGACGTGAGAGACTGAAAAATGGAAACAAGTGTACCACACGCATTGTCATAAAAGGAACGCTATCGGATTATTCGCGTGATTAAGAATTTATACACTCTGGCCTTCCATAAATAACAAGACGCGATTGTTTGGCCGTAAAGATAGGACAATGCGTTCATGGACGTTTCTCATGTCGAGAAATAATCTATTCGGTTCGTACGTGGATTCACGTGAGAATAGTTTTGCTAGTAATAATGTTTCGTAAGAGTGCAAAGTCTTCGAAATCCTTGGAATATTCGTTCATAGTCACGATTATAGCAATCCATTTCTGCTCTCTTTAGAGATATGTTGTATAAATTTTGTCTGGTTCGATTAAGATTTTCGATAGAACTATAGGAAAAGAGTATGAACGATAAAATATACTCAACAAACTTTAAAGGTCAAGAGATAAAGGCCAAACCAATATCGAAATTGTCCATTTACTTACTTGTTATTTGTTTTTACAAATTTGTAAAAACAAATCTTGTTTCTTTCTTTTCTTAAACCTTCATTTGCGAAAGTTGCCGCGGCATAGTGTAGTTCGTATAATATCAATTTCTTGACTGACTGGTTCAACATGAATTTAAATTTCACTACTATTCTGAACAGGTAATCAAATAAAATTCCTTAGACATTTTAGACATAGTATATTAATTTTATGAGGAACGATTAAACTAGAATAAAATGTCATATCCTTTGTCATAGGTTATAGTACATTATTTATTCATTATTTTGCATTCATTGTAAAATAATTTGTTTGTATAACCAGGAAAATGGTACAAGTTAGTTTTGAAATTTATGGCAGATGTTTCCTCTTTCAAATGATTAATTTATTATACTTACTGGTGTACTATACTTACTAATGCAACATGTAAGGGAACTTTTAACTGCGGATAATTATCAATTTGGTTAGGGCAGAAAATTATGCTTTCAAACAAAGATTAGAGACAATAAAGAGCTAGAGACAATAAAACTAGTCAAAATTACAATAAAAAGATCAAAAAATATTAGAAGTGATAGATACTTGTTACAATAAAATATAATCAATTATTAATGTTAAATCGCAAGATGGAGTGAGATTAAGTTAATGGACTAATAATAATGGCATAAAATTTTTTAAATCCGTCCCAGAAAAATATTTAATATATCTTTAACTTTTTAATTCCTCAAGCAATTCTTAGGTTTCACAACAGACTTATTGAATATGTACTTTGAACAAAAAGAATAAATTGATAATTAAATATTGTCTTAACCTGCTTATAATTCCTATTATTAATTACATACAAAAAATGTAGCTCGAGCTATAGAAAAGAATTTCGCAATCTCGCATGTAACACCATTTAATCGTGTCTTCGTAATAATAACTTCAGTTTTGGTCGAACGTGACCACGTTGTTAGTAACACGTAGTGGATGTAATAACGTTTCGCATTGTTACATAGAAATAGAAAGTGGAGTATGGTCAATTAGAGAAGGCTGTCTGCTGAAAAGAATGCTAGTGAAAACAAGATCAATCGAAACTCGATAAAAAAATTGTTGCAATACCCCGTTGAAATGTTAAACAACTTTGATCTGATTTCTGTGCGTGCCAATTTTATTTTATATGGCTCCATTAAAAAGTATAATGCTATTGCGTGCTGTAATTCTTTTTATCATTAAACTAAAGTGTAGAAGAGTAGAACACCTGCAAATTATGAAAGCAATGAAAATTCTTTGAATACATGTATGTGTGTATCTGAAACATTATCGAGGAGATACATATTAGGAGGCGCCAGAGTTTATATTAATATAATAAATATTTCAGATTTTATAGAATAAAAAACCTTGTGCTTTAACGTAATAAATATCCAGCACGCCATATTGCAAGACAAATAATTAGTACTAGAATTAATGGGTAATTATTTCTTTTTCTTAATATTCTGTCTTCGATAGACTTTAATTCAACAATACTCAGAAGTTCTTTGTCATGAAGAATAAAACAAATACAAAGGATACATTAAATCTTATACTGTTTTTATTATTTTATTAACATGAATTATTATGAATGAGATGAAGAGGACGAAATAAACTAAAAATAAATTCGCTTTGGAATTTTCCAATTGAAGTTAATTATGCTAAAATACTTATATCGCAAACTTGACTGTCTCTTTACAAACTTCAATACAAATTGCGATAATCTTGAATCATTGTATTATCATTACCAGAACGTGATGAATATTTAATTACAAAAATATAAATTGGTAACACACGATAGTGATCGAATTATTCACATCAATGATGTATAATACAACGCCAGTTATCACTGACACTAAAATATCCGATAATGTGAGTTCCTGAATGAATAATCCCACTGTAATCTAGTAATTGACTTCTACATCTTCGTACGCTCAATTACCTATGGAAATTGTCAAGTATAAAAGATCTACCACATTTAATTTAATCTCATAGGATAGCTTCGAAAAGAGTGACACGTGAAAGGCAGGAGTTTGCAATTTGGACTGACCTTGCATACCTTCCAACAAGTCATATCGTTCCATGTTGCATGCTAAAACAGTTTAGTCTTTCTCTTGGATTCTACCGGAAGCCTCTGCGCCACCCGCAATGTTTCCGCTCTAAATCGCGTTCGTATCTGGTCGCTAAGAGGTTGAAATAATTCAGTACATTCTCTCTAATATGATTTTGAATTGAAAAAATTGTTTTCTTTCATTTACGTAAATAAAGTTTTATTTACTAGTTTAGAGTAGAAAAAGATGGTATTTAATAATTTAGAACAAAATTTATCTTGCAAATAGAACTATACATAAAAGTATGTATAGTTATTTATAATGTAACTAATATATGAGTACTTGTATAATTCTCCTTGCATTATTATTACACAAAATATTTCTATAATGAATATTCTATTTCGATTTTTGCCCTGTATGTAACTGTACTCCAGACAATTTTTTATGAATCACTCCGTATATGATTACATCATATGGAGAACCTTCTCCTGAAAGAAGACACATTCTCCATGAAATTTAATATCAACTTGGAAATATCTGACCTATTTGAATAAGCTTTCTCATAATATAAATTTAGCAACAATGGATTAACTAACTTTACACGTATAGGCACTAAAGATGCATAAAATACGTATTTGTACCGAAACATAAATTATGTCTAAAAATAAAAAAAGTTTGAGCCTAACATTTCATTTGGAAAATTTTTTAATCAATTTATATTATAGAATTCTGTTTGCTAATATTATAATTGGAAAAGGAAATTCCAAATATGTGAATAATATTTTTTTTAATGCAATTTATCTTTTCACCTAAATTTAACAATTTTATGAAATTTAAAAAAATTAAAATATTTATGGAACCAAGATACACTATTTTTTTCTTCAATACAGAAACTTTCTTCCATTAAATATCCATTACTTTTATTTATTTATTGTCTTGATAAAATAAAACATAAGCTACTTTATTTATGATTTCCATTAATGTTGCGTTTATGAAAATATAAAACTCAACATGTATAGAAATACATACTTAACACTTAATAAATACTTTAATAAATACTAGAGATTCTACCAATTTTCCACAAAATTATATTTTACTATAAAGGTAACTGCAATAGTAAATTCCATACCTGTCTATAAAATTCCATAATCTTATACCTTACTATCACGCCTATCCTACAAAATCCATCAAAGAAAGTAAATTTAATAAAATTTCTTATGTATATAAAATTATACAGTGATAAATATAGCTTGATCCCTAATAAGTTAAACAGCTTTCTGAAGGCGAAGGTGGTGCCCTGGCGCGAACTGTACAGATCAATTGCCACAATTCAGCCAATTAAAAGAGGCCGAAAGGAATCAGCGCACTTGCTTGTTCCTCGGTGGACACACGAAATTGACCGGCCAATCTCCCTTTCACCGGTTGGCATTGAGAACGCGGCATACAGACAGGTCATCGGTAAAATGAAGTCGCGCGAAGGAGTATGTAATCTGGGTCGTTGGCGGGCAATTATTGTGATTCTTAATCGCGAGGTGCACGCCCGCTGGAAGTCGAGCTTTAAATTGCAACGAATGGAATCTTTCGACGAACCTTGAAAACGCAATTTTATTATGCTTGGAAAGAGAAGACACGCTGGGTCATTTTTGCCTTTCTTACCAACACGTAATACGATTACGGGTTATTATAATTCATACGGAGGATATGGATGGGTTACGCAGAGATTTACGTGGGAATTGTGATTGAGGTCGATCATTGTTCGAGAATAGCGATTACGGGACAATTTAGAAAAGTAGACGTTGCTGTATTGAAGTTAATTGTTTCATGCTAATTCTTAATGTTGCTGCCTTTCTACGAATGAATTTCATATTGGTACTTTGAAACGAGTTAAGGATATTGTAAAACTTGTATTACGTATGATATAGTATTTATTATAAAGAGTCACGTGGTATTTTATGATTTCATTTTTGTATTCATTAATTAAGCAGTTAGATGCATTTACAGGCTATCAATGTATGCTTACGTAAGTATTTATACGTATTGAAGACTCATGGCTTATATAAAAGAAAGTTAATCTATATAAATTGTCCGTTTATTCCAAACTGGGAGTTCTTAATTATTTTCAGAGGATAGTACGAAATGATATGAGGAATTTAAAAATATGACTACGTTTAATTTCTATAACGTTCGCTCTGTTGTTGATTGCGGACAATATATTTGAGAAGAAAAGGGGTTCTATTTATCACAACATAAAACTATTCATCGCTACGAAATATAAAAGGTAGAGATTCTTTGAAAATCTTATTCAAAATTAAAACGAAATTATGACAGTTATCGCAAAAGAGATTGCATCATTAAAAAAAGTAAAACATATTACCTACTTAAAACGTTACATAAACTGGCGAGAAGATATTAACAAGGTGAAATTCGACAATTTCTATATAAAGGAAATTATATAAAAATGATTACTCTCATTAAACTATCATTATACAGTCTACATATTCATTACATCCTTTCCATTTACAGTGAATCCAAAAAGTACTTGCACATTCAATGAATCATCTTTTGTTTAAGGAAGTCTCAGTTCTTAAAATTAAAATTACATTAACATATGATACGTTACAAAACATTAACGTCAAAGTGTTATTAAAACACTTTTAAGCTCTAACAAACCTGATACATCTACATCCAATTAATCAGTACACATATGCCAAAGCAGAAGCAACGGATATAAGAAAATATTTCTCCAACCTCCTATATATTTACATACAAATGTAGAAATGCATGCAGAAAAAAAACTATTATTTTCACGCAATTGACGTAAAACGAATTTGCTTTTAGAAATTCACAGTAGCTTGTCTCTAGTTCTTGCGATAGTCTGTATTACATTTTAGAAGAGCAACGAGGATTCGTACGACTTTCTAGCAACACCGATGAACAAATTAATTTCCACGAGAGGCTTAAACACCAGAAACTTAATTATTGGAAATTATACGTTCGGGAGAAATTACGGAAGCGAGTCGTCAGGTATACAAAATATATCGATCAACCGCGAATCTAACGAGCAGCGTGCCAATAGAAAGTTACAAAACGCCGATCGACCGCTAATTTTACGGCGGAAACCAAGGCGGTCAATTGCGCATTTCGCAAAAGTCAAGTGAAAACGACGAGTATCAAGCTCGGTTTTAAAGGCCGGGCTTTATTTTACCGAATCGCGATTCAACCTTGCGTTCGGTCAGTTTCAAGGTGACAACCGATAGAGCCGATGCTCTCTTTTTCCCTTTCCCTTATCAATGTCGAAGATTTTTAATCCAAGGAATTCCAAAAATACCAGGATCCTTCTGTATCGATATAATGTGAGAACCATATGTAATGAAATAATTTGGTAAATTATATACAGTTTTACGAAATTTCTATGGGATCTAATTAAGTTCCATTTCCTTATATCAATTCATGAAAATATAAAACATGAACATTGTAGTAAATAAGAAATAATAGTGAATTTGCGTGTCATTCGTAAAGTTTTAGAAAACAAACGCGTACGATACAATATAGTAAAAAAGGTATGTTTCTTTCTCTTTCATGGGCAATTTTTGTATTATTCGATTATTATTATTTATTTTATCTTAAAATCCTCTATTTCTCTCTGGCCGATAACTAGGTTAAAGACACGTTCTATACATCTTTACTCGACCAAGTTTACCATCGCATCGTTATTAACGAAGAAGCAACACGTGCGCTTTGACACGTGATTTTAGGTATCGAATTGATTATATGAACGTTACTTCATTGGCGTAATTATTCTTACAAGATCGAAAGTAACGTTACAGGCAGTACTATAATTAAGGATTAAACGTGTGCTAGCTAGTTTATTCTGTCTCATTTTATTCCATAAATGTATAACTAGTCTACGATCCACGACCAAGCACAGTCTCTTATTCGCTATTAGCCAAAACGATGTCATAATCATTTAACCGATTATGTAAATTACGAAAAATCGTGAAAAATTTATAAAATCAATACATCAATCAAAGCAATCATAAAATGAGGAACCATTAAAACGGTAAAGCAATAGATAGTAAATAGAATGAACTATTACGAGAATAGATGCTATCTATGTTTTAATGAGATTTTATTTTAACTCTATAACAATGTAATCTGAATGTAATTCAGTAAATCATCAAATGTAGTAGATAGCTATTATAAATTTCACATCTTAAATGTCATCTTGCGTAACACAATTGTTAATACCTATTTCGTATAAAAATAACTAAATAGCTAACTTCTTCGGCACTTTATTACACTGTCAAAGGATTAACATTCTGTTATTTTTAGGATATTATAAAAATAAAGTATTGCGCTCTATAGTCTACGAATTTCGCGTAAATTTTTCATACGATTATCGCTTTAAACTTAATTATTTAACGCATCCCTTGCGTTTCAACGCTTCAAATAATAGATTTTCAAATTTACATAAAATCATTATATTGATGAATGAAAACTCTTAATTTAACAATCGCGATGTTTAAATATATTTTCTAATTTCCAGAGACTTCCATTGGTTAATTGTAAGTCATTATAAAGTGACAACTAACTAGGCAACACTGCTTCTAACGGTAGTGCTTGAATGACATTTAAACTTTGACATTTTTTCACTCAAAGAAAGCTGAAGGATAAATAATTATTGTCTTCAATGAATTACATGCTAAGTGTATATACGTAAGAGACAATATATTTACCACTGCTATTCTATTCGGTTCCTAAACAGTTCTAAATTATGTAGTTTGTGCTTAAAATATAATATCCAACTATACTATATTTTTAAAAGAACAAATAAATCAATAAGAAATTTAAAAATAAATAATAATTAAAGCTACTTTAAGATATTCTTTATATCAAAGTTATTCAAACCGTAAGTAAAACTTTGTATACAAAAGAATCGTACCTCTTAAATAAGGAACTGTTAAACTATAATTTCATTCCACGCGTTCCTTTTTATGAAAAATCCGTATCAAATATGACATTTTTAATATATTATATAAAATAATTAGTAAGCTGCAGATATTTATGTAAATTCATATTTTAATATCATAGTGCATGCGTAACTGGAATTACAGGACTCGGAGAGTTAACGAACCAACATAGACAAAATTCCAAATTTCTCCTGGTGAAATATTTTTCACCCAGTATCGGATAAATCCAGAATATATAGAAATATGAATAAATTTTGATACCGGTATTCATGGTAAAAGTGCATTCGTTAAATTATTTCATTCAGTGGCTATAGGTATAATTTCTGTAGCGTGACCTCGATATCTACATCGCCACTTTTACATAATAATTTCACCTTAGAAACCCGCAGCTGAACAACTTCGTGTGTCGAATATTACTTTTGTGTTATTATTAATATCATATCGGAAGAAGGATTACAAACTTCAAAACTGCAATCGCATTATAAGATATTCATACCGGATATCCGTAAAATATGGTGCAAACTAATACATATATTCATGCGTGAATAGCGACACATAATAAATTGTAGAAAGTTGGTTAACTAGAATTTAAAATAATTGCATTATAAATACTGTATTAAAATATTTATTAATATTAGCCATTTATTAATCTAAAGCAAAAATATCGTTGAATGTGAAGTGCTTATAAGTAAACAATCTTTACTAAATTTCAAAATATAATATTTAAGTGATAAATATTTAATAGAAGGCTACGAATGATTATATAATACAATATTCCTAACTTATTTCTAAAATGTCTATAGTACTTGATACTTGTGTGTAAAAATACTTAAAATATTATCTATTAATATTATATTTACAAAAATTTCGTTACAATACCATCTTTTAATATTGCTATTCTAATAGATTATGCGTATTAACTATAAAATATATATTGTGTTAATACAATAGGAAACTTACAGAATCAAGCAAAAGTTCTATGTTTACAACGCTCTTATATCTACTTCGATTGAAATAAAAAGTTCCCGAATTTCGTGACTAAATCGCGACGCAATACGCAGATTTCTAAAATTCCATTCTCGTAGAATTATGAACGTAATTCAAACCATCCATCGACAAACCATCGATAAACGTCTTGAGCGTTTGAGACACTAAATTCGAAGTAGATATACCGATACCAGCCGTAATAAGACACATACGGTGACCGATCGTGCAGGAATCAGGCATACAGTGAAAGGTTTGAGACAGACAATAAAAATTGTTGAACGCTAGATCGGTAGTCCAATCGAGAACTTAAGAATGATTTTCAAGAGTGACGAGAAACCAGAACAACCTGCCGGGCAACGTGTCCCGTATACGAGTTACTGCAACGGTAATATAAGAGGACACTGGGACAAATTGGATCCATTCTCTCGCTCGAAAACCCGACGTCTAAACAGTCCTTGCCGCTTCTTATCTATGAACATCGACGCACCAAATAATTACAGGCTCCAATTAATTACTATGGTAGGCAGAAAACACCAAACAGATAGATCCTTACAAAAGTGAAATTTGAGGAGTTGCGTTAATTTTACAGAATTATAATTAATATTGAACACAAGAGCGTAACAAGTAAAACACTACATGAAATAAACACTATTTTACATAATATAGTTATGCAATACTAGTTAGAATTCTTAAAAATATTACATTTGGTACATAAAGCGAACAATGTTAGGAAAGTTTCCCTCCTCGCTGTATATGATCAAATTCTCAATTTCAACAAACTGAAGAACAATTCGAAAAAGTACCAGAAAGCGTAACCTCTACATGCTGTTGCTTTCCTTGACAAACATTATAATTCATAATGGGTAATAAAAAAATCTCAATTAATCAGTCTTCTCAAATGGAGAAAAATATGGAGAGGCGGCGGAATGCAGTCCTTATTTAGCCGTATATAAAATACATATACGTGGCGTCAAAGTTGTTGACCGGTCCACGTTGCGATCGATTTTCCAGATTCTCGAGAACCGGGGCTAGTCTGGTGGGGAATATTTAGGGGATATAAGGTGCTGTAACGAGACAAGGCGGCCGTATATACAGGAGTCGAATAGATAGTGAAAGTCCCCCAGAGCTAACAGGAGTATAGAGGGCAAGAGGGGGGTAGGAACGGGGGACCCCAGTAAGGTATATGAGGGCCTCAGTTCGAGCAACCGCTGGTACTCTAGCCTCGCTGCCTACTTACATTCACACACACTAACACACCAACCACCTGGAACACAATGCGCACGGTCGCGACGGTATGTATTTAGTGCGTCACCATCGTCATCGTTTCTCGTTAACAAGCCCTTCGAGGGCCAAGATTTTGACAAAGTTTCTTCCAAATCGCGTGCTCTCTACCGGTCATTGTAAATCATCGGCATCATCGTGACTATCGTTCGTCGCTTTATCATCTGCAAAAATTTCAGTCTCGCGTGTGATGTGATCGTTTTTCATCGTGACGGAACTGTGCTTGTGATTTGTGCATTACTAGTGCACCGCGGCTGGATCTCGTAAAACCTTGACTCGTTAAAGCTGACAGAATAATTCGGTGACGTCTGGCAAGAGTTTGATAGATGTAGAGGATAGCTTGTAGACCAGACACGTTGCTCGGCGGTTTCGTAAGGCGAGCGAAAGATAAATGTTAGTTCCGAGCAATCACTCGATCCAGACCTTTATGTGTGATCGACGTTCCGAACACGGGAGAAATCTGGTCGCCTCATGGTCGTAATTCGCGCGATTCCACGGAGATCGTTATTCACTCGTAAAAATATCGCGTACCCGTTATAATTACCATTACGCAACTAATAGTCACCAACGATGTACAACCGCGTTATTACATTATAATTCGGAAGTACCTTTCGATCGTTTTCTGCGCTACTCGAAAAATTATGAGAGTGTACGCGGGCGGAATCGATATTTTTTTGCCGCCTACTCGCTCGAAGAAAGACATTATATAATGAGCTACGCCGAACAGGAACACGTTCAGGAGTCATGTCGAACAGTATGCGTGACGATAGTAAGCGTTTCTCGTTCGTGGCCATTCGGGCAGAACTGCAGGAAGTGCGTTACGCAGATAGAAGCGGTAAAACTCGGTGAATGGCGTGTAATTTACGATGATCGATTTACCAATCGTGTACATCTCCACGGGGAGGAATAAATACAGGCAAAATACTCGCATTTATTGCTTGTCGCGCTCGCCTTCCGCCAATACAACGGCGATCGAGACTTTTACCGTGTATAACAAGTCGACGTCAAGAATCCGGTATCCTTCGAATGCGGTTATCTACTCGATGGTGGTGTAATAAAGTCACGTCTGGCGGTTAAGGTTCTGGTAACCCGGAGGGTCATGCATCACTGCGTTTAGACCTTTCTGCGAACAATTACGGTTTATGAAGTCTCAGATTAACAGCTCTGTAATACTTTCCAGGATACTGACCGCATGAAGATTAAGTTTACAGTGGTATCGGCGTTGCTCGCTAGACACGTCTCGACTATGCAATCATAAATTATGCGAAACACGAATTGCAAGCAAGAAAGATTGGAAAATATTTCTATTGCAGAATCTTTTTTAATGGACCATAGTTATCGATCGAATATCGTGTTGGTTAGTCTGATTCGTTGAAACGAAAAGCGATTGTGTTATGGAGCAATTTACAATACTTGTGTAACAACATTTTTCCGCGAAATATAACCATATTCTAGGACAGAAAGTAATAGCGGAAGTAGTAGATGTTTCGATAATTGCAGTAATGATCTTTATGATCTACTTACAAGATACGCGTGATCGATTGGAAAGGCACGTTTAAGAACGACGACGCCAATAATTTACTAACACTGTGTATATCTTTCGCACGTATTCTGTCATAAAACCACGGAATATTAAATAATCGAATAAAAATGAATATAATCGTAACGCAGCATTCTACAATCCACTACATCTTTGCACTGCTTTCGATCAAACACAACATTTTACTTCTTCCAGGTACTATTACTGGTAGCTGCCATACTAGTAGTATCGGCTCAGCAATACCAGCACCCAGATGCCAACTACGTAGACGAATACTCAGCATACGAGTCTCCAAGACCGACTCATCCGACTCCCCGAAGTTATGCCGCTAATTCGGCGCCGAATCGGCAATCGGCTGGCCCTACAACCCCAAAACCAACGCCGGTGGCCATCCTGAAGCAGATCAACAGGCACAACGAGGACGGCTCGTACACGTACGGGTTCGAAGGCGCGGATGGGTCTTTTAAGATCGAGACGAAACTACCAACCGGAGAGGTGAAGGGTAAATACGGATTCGTCGATGACACTGGCAAAGTACGAGTAGTCGAATATGGAGCGAATCAATACGGTTTCCAACCCGCTGGCGAGGGTATCACGGTTGCACCACCGACTCTGGTCGACGACACCACCAGCAAGGAAGCTCTGCAAGCACAAAACTACCAAGAGGAATACCAACAACCGGCTGCCAGACCTGCGCCACTTCGAGCAGTCGCGCCTGCGCCGGCACCTCGCCCTGCACCCCTTCAACAGATTCAATACGGACAGCCAGCTTACCAACAGCCCCAAACTCACACCGAAGCCGTCTATTCACCGCAACTGGCGCCCAGACAGCAGCCAAGTCTTCCGAAACCGCCAATTTTCACGCCTGCTGCTCCTCAATCCCCCCTCACTAAACAAACCACTCTCCTTCAACCTGAAGAACCAGCACCACCATCTCAATTGTATAATCAGGGACCAGCCCAGTTTGGCCCTGCTCCTGTTCAAGAACACCGTTCCCAACCACAACCTCGTAGCCAAAGCGGGGGCATCCTTGATCAATTAGCTAGGGATTATGCTCTGCCACAGGGCGTCGCACCACCGTTGCACGACATCAGCTTCGGTTATTACTAGATCCTCTAGTCCCTCTCGTGTTCGTCAGGGTGGTCCCCGTGCGTTTTGATCTGTCCGTATTGTCTGAAGACGCGATGCTTCGATGGCGCACCCTTTTCGCCGTGATCGCGGCGTGGCCCATCGGTGACGATGGGTGGCACTGTGATTCGTACGTCACGCGTCGATTATTACCGAAGAGAATATCGAGAATTTAAGGTACATTGCAATCCAGCGAGAAAATTGAATCAAAATCGATAATTTGATTATTGTTTCTATTTTCTTAATTGATATTCTTTTCTTTTTGTAAAATAAGAGAATAGGGTGAAGGTTCTTGAGTTTTTCTTCGGTAATAAGGAAATCGCTGTCATGGCTGCCTACCGAGTCGAACTTTTGTTTCTTTCGATGAAGGTACGAATCCATTCTTGCCATTGGAATCAAATGTGATAAGCATGGTTGATGAAACGTGCAGTGGAAATGTAAAGAATGATCTCTAAGTATCTGTTCAGAATAATTATTAGTAACGAAAGCTATATGGAATGGAATCATTTTATCTCTTTTCTAAACTTTATTTCTCCAATCAGGATCTTCTAAGGAGAGATTTCGAAAGGTCAAGGATTCTTTCATTTCCGTTTCGCGAATAGCCTTTTCACGTAAAACCCTGTCAAAATCATTAACCCTGTGTGTAAGGAAGGTTGTAAAAATGTTGTAAATAAAAATTCCACATTCCACGGTAGGCTTCCGTGCTGGTTTTAGTCTTAGAGAACGCAGCTTGCACACGCGTCATAAGTGTACCGTTACAATTTCATTTCAAGGAGACCCTCACTTTGTCAAGCTGTGTCTTCGAGTTCGTGTCTCACGGGACTGCACAATAAAATTCAGCACGCTTACTATTATATTATATTTTAATTATATTATTATAAGGTAAATTAGATTGGAATAAATCGCGAGGCCAACACAACACCTTTTATAATCATAACTCTTCAATACTGCCCTTCAATGAAAATTCGAGGTATTTTCACCCACGATTCATTATATAATTTACACAAGTTGAAGGTAAATGTTTCGTTTTAATTTTGTTAATGATTGTAATTGAGATAGTAGAGGCGAAAGAAATATTAATAAACGTTTCCAACTTAGATCGAATTAAAACTATACCCTTCAACTTTCTAATTGTTCCTGTTTCTCCATCAGTCAAACTCGCATAACCAGTCGCAACAAACGACCTTTCATATTATTCCTTCTATGATAAAAATAAAAGAAGGTAACCGGTAAGCTTGAACTGTATCAAGTTTGTGCCGGAACTTCGCCAATTGGAATTTTAGTTACGAAATTTATACATCGACCTTCACGTTTCTTCGACATAAAGGACGGTTGGTTCGCTTGAACTATACATATACATAATAATGGCACCGTATGATATATACATATATTACGACAGATTGTAACATAAAAGCGGATCTGGTGATTGTATTTGTAGAGCAGCAATTGCGTGAGAACGAGTGTGAAAGTGATGTATAAGTCAAATTTACCTCGTTCCAGGAATTAATTCTTAAATCGTGGCAGAAAATAATCGCAGAAAATAACAGCACTCACGCAATTTACGCTTTCAGTTTTTTCAACTTAGATCACTTTTCTTTTCAGGTATTTCTTTCTGTATTATTTCTATATTTTTCTTTCTGTATTAATACGGAGCAAGAAATGAAATTTACCAATGTTATAAATAATTTTCAAAATATTTCCCAAAATGAAGCAGTAAACAATTTTTGACGAAATTGAAATGCACTTAAATAAGAAATATTCTTATATTTATTTGTTTAATATCACAACCAGGGAAAAATACTAGCGTAATTAAAATTTATATAGATAAAATTGTAATATTTTGTCCGTACGTATGCATACGATAATTTTGTAAAATCTTTGATTGGTATAGAACACGTATATACTCTATTATCAAGGACTGGTCGAAACTCAAAGAAATTGCAGTTCAATATATTTAAATTCCATTCATTTTTCTCGAAATGTTGTATTAATTTCTTATTAATGCGAAGATAGATGTAAAATCCAATAATTTTATTATGCGTCGACAAAAAATACAAATATACAATATCTTGAAGGAAGTAAAACAAGTTTCAACATATATTATACCTGAAACTTAATTTTTTTCAATTTCTTTGGTATTTTTAAATTTGAATATAAAATATACTATTCAACGTATTATAATGAGATTAAGGAAAAAAATTTATACTTCTATCATTCATGAAGATTCCAGTTACCATCGGATCATAGATAATCGCGCTACATTCTACATGATCAAGCTGGCAGCCTGCAGTTATGGCAACCAGCATTACGTTTCTGCAAAGCGAGTATTCACTCGCGACTCGTTCCTATCTTTCCGCGATTGTAAAATGACGAAATTCGCGCAAACCAAAGAATAGAATTTGTAGTTACTTTTTCACAAGGCGCACAAGCTTAAAAGCAATATGAAGTTCTATTTTATCTGTCGGATCTCTACCACCGAAATTCGTACGTTCCCAGACGCGTCCCTTTGTTGCAATTTACTAGTTTTCTATAGTACAACGACATTTCCTTTGATGTCTCAACACCGGTTATTCTTTGAACCACTCAAGAAATACGCGTATACAGTAATTTACGGAGTTTAACTCGATGAAAGAGCGACCCATTCAAAAGATTTCGAAGAAAAATATGATCCCATTGTATTTTTTTAGAAGCATGAATATTCATTTCTGTTGCAACAAGTATCATTGTAAGGTACATTTAACGTGTTATGTATTGTCTGACATATTTTTAGAAGGTACACAGTTTCAAATTTCACATTGGTACTTTTTTTTTAAAAAAAGAGAAGGAAACTTGTGTTTCCTTTTCAATGTTCTATAACGATTATACGTAAGATGATGATAATAGAATTAATCGATTGATTTTATTTATTATGATAGCTTACAATCATTTAATATCAATTACAGGAAATTTTTAGAAACCACATAGTAATTCCTTAATTTCTAATTTTGAACTTTAGTTGTCAAAATTTAGCAAGTATTGCTATTTATTACTATATTCATATCACAGACTTTGAGAAGTTATTTATACGAATTATATAGTATCAATATTATTGAATGTATAATATGCTATTGAAATCATAATATATGTATAGTACTATCCTTTATGCTTTAGACTATACTGCATACTAATATCTCATATTCGTAGCAGGTATCAATGTCAAGAAAACAGGAATTTATGTTTCTAAAATCTCAATAAAACACATAGATCAACTACATTCATACTTTCTTTCCTATACACTTCGAAGTCGAAGATTGAATGTTCGTGACGTATGGAAAAAGCAATTTTATAATTCTGCCTTATATTTATTACGGGACATTACATATATATATATATATATATATATATATATATATACACAATATACACGTTACATATATGACTTACCAATCGTGACGACAATCCATCCTTAAGTTCTTCCTTTAATTGTTCTGGCTTCTCTAATCACCTTGGACAATCCTGTAATAGATACGTAACGTTACAAATAACATGTCGCAGAAACAATGCATAATATCGAATTAAACGCGTCAGAGATTTACAAAGGGAAGAATTAGTATGAACATAGCGTTAAGGATTACAGGACAAATTACAGACAATGGCGTTGGCAACGTGCCAAACGATCATGTCATGATGCACTTCGAGGTGAGGATTACTCCATGTGCATTGACCTTCTTCTGTGTGCAACGAGGTTACAGCTATCACGTTCGCGACACAGGTGTAACGTTGTATGAAGATTCGTAGCTTGCATCATCGTGTATAATAATATCCACCCACACGTCGAGTCACTGACTTTGGGCTCTATAGAAAGCTATCATTATCAAAAATATTATGCATGGGCTTCCTTCCGCGTTCCTCGCCACTGTTGAACGTTTAGCTGGCTATTGCATTAGAATTTTGACAATGACGAATGACGATCGCGGAACGACTGGCTGGCAAAGTTACGTGAAGGCATTGTCGCTCGTTAGCCGAGGGAAACTGTATCGACCGGTGATACGAGAAATACGTAGCTGAGCCGATGTTCGTTATCGTCTAAGCGAGTCACGCAAAATGTGCCCGTGAGTTTCAACATTGCAGCCCATAGTTACAAGAACCCGCCTCCTACTTTGCCGGAATTTATCGTCATCGTTGAAATCGTCGATTGGTTGATGCAAGCTTTCGTGACCCGACGTTGACTAGAGTTTCACATAAATGAGTGACAACACGCCATAGCGGCTTACATGTTTAACAAACATTCATCTATGACAGCAATAGCGAGTCTATGAATGATCAAGTAGAGAACAGGAATTTTTTCAGCAATTGTACGTGCCGTGTTTTTGTTAAAGGGTTTTGGTTACTTTCTTCGTATCAATCATTCAGTAAACGAAGTACAAGATGAGCTCTATTAATGAAAAGTATCGTTTTATATGATTTGATGACTGATTGTTTAAATTAGTAGATAGCTATATCAATTATAAATATTCATTTAGTCTTCTTTTACAATTTTCCATTGTAATTATATCTATATTAAAATAGAATTAACATAAAAGATACCACGTTTCTAATTGTTTCCTTTTAAATAAATTTAGTGAGTCATTGATATAATTAGTGCCAAAAGAAAATATACGATTTCGATACGAGAGAAATTTCAGATAAGATTAACGTACCTACAGTTTTTAGCGTTCAGTAATTAACAAAACTACTGTGCTTTTTAAGAATAATTGCATACATCAAAAACAACGTTTGGAATTTTTATATAATGCTGGAAGAAACAAAGATAAGGAAACAAAGATATCGTATGAAATTGTAAATCGACTCCTGCAACTGTGAACGCGAAAACAGTCTCGTGAAAAGAACTTTCCCCTTGGAAAGTTCTAAGACGGCCAGCTGAGTAACTGCTAAATCGGTTTATCGTCATGTAAGAAAATATTGCTGTGTACATATAGATCATAATCGTATATATGTTCGTATGTATAATATGACGAGATGATTAAAATAATATGTGTGAGAATGGATAAGAGGCGATATTAATTTTGTTTTTATTAATTTCATAAACTTCGCTAATAATATCAGAAAATTTACGTAAGTCTTATACTCGTTTCTTATTCACTTTAAATATCCGCTATTACTTCAAAAAATTTACTTTATAAATGGAAATGAAGAATACATGAACGCTTATAAATAATAGGATATTAAATTCTTAGTTGTTTGAAGCTGCAATACTTATTAGTATTTTAATATTAATTAGTCGGAGTAATTACTCAAACGTTAAACATTTAACGTATGTTTATCAAATTGTAGATAAAATGAAAATGCAGCTTATAACGAATTAGGTATATTCACTTTCTCAAACATTAAGAAAAAATATTTGCTCCGAGAAATTAAACACTGATCATCTATAAAGCGATTCATTGGTAAAATTTCCTTTATCTTTTTCACAAATGAAAGCTGAAATAAAGGAGAAATTTCTTCATAAATACTTTATCGTATAATAATATAGATAATAGTTTATATGATAATATGATTAGACATCAAGATTGTTTTAATTATTAGATCTGTATCCTCTGAATGAAATAAAAATAATACCAGATTATATAACAAAATGTATTGCTTAAACTTATAATATCAAATAGATTAAAATTTAACAAAAAAGAGGCGTTTTCTTCTTATCTCTGGGCAAACATCTTTCTCCTCATATATTTCACAATTTTTGGATACTGCTTTTTTAACAAAACATAACTCTTATATTTCATTTAAATTTCAAGTGCCTCTATATAAAGGCTACAGCACAGGTAAATTGCAACATGGATTAAAATAAATTTCACATTCCTTTTCAATAACTATATCTGATAAAATAATCAAGTAATACATAGCTACTGTAACTATGCAATTCCAGTTGTACAAACCACTCTATGAAATGCATACAACTTATAGTAACATTGGTAATGAACTATACCCGACTAGAGACGAGTCTTGTTTGAATGGTAAATTGCAATCCCATTGCGAAGGACGACGTAAACAAGCCTTCCTTCTGTGCATTCATTCGCCTGATGTTTCCATTGATGATACAGAAAGCGAGCTCGATCGTCGAGTGATCCCGGTAATGAAAGTAGGTAACTGCATTTTCTTCCAAGAAACCGGCTCTGGATCAGTTATAAATCATAACCGATAAAGCAGATTGCTCCTGTTTATTGATTTCATTCCTCTTTACCACGTTCTACATTAAACATCGCAGTAATATCGTCACGAAATTCACAAGTGTTTCATTTACTTTCTACATTAATAGAAAATTTAATATGATTTCAATACTTCCTTTCCTATTTTCTGAAAGTAAAAACCTATTTTTATTCATCATGGTTATTATAACTTCTCTGGAATTTAGACATACATACATGCTGCCTATTACAATAATTTTTCTCTATGGATTTTCTGTAGATTGTTATCAATCCTAATAGCCTAAAATAACATTTGAATTCCTTTAACTATCAATTTTAATTACTACTTCCTTTAATTGTTACATATCACAAAGATCATAAACGCGGCATTAGAGAATTTATAAGCAGAAAATATCACTTCCTATGTAACTCCAATTATAATCAGAGACGATATACATACATACTATCGTCCTGCATATCACGGAAACATTGCCTTATCGGCATTAAAATTAAACTACAAATTTTTCACATTAACTCGAATACGATGTAACGTCCATCTTGCTCACTCAAAAATAATTTACCGTTAATCTTCAAATAATATTCAAAATATACTCTAATTTTAATAATTCTACCGATATTTTGTCCATAATATTTGCTTTAAACTTCTAAATTCCATCTAAATTCACTAGAATTGAAATTTAAAATACCGTTCCTTGCGCCTGTTCATTTAAAAGCAATTCAATATCAAATAGCTTTCGAAATATGCTCTACTTTTCAAAATCGCGCATAAATTCACCAAATTGATAGGCTAATAATTCTCGCATTATTTCGTCCATAATATGAGCGAAAGTACGGGTAGAATCTCTGAATGCTTCAAACGGCGCACGTGTTCCGCACGCGGCGCGCGGAATAGGAACATCAATTACGACGACTCTCCCAAATTAAGATGCAGCAATTTCAAGGCGTTTTAGACATTGCCAAGGATCGTACCACGCGATAGATATTCCTCGGCGCTTTCTTCGGATAAATACACCATAGCTATTTATGTGGCGAGAGCATCCGTCGCGGTTAAAATAAAATTAATTAACAGTTGGAAGCCACCGAACGCGCAACTTCCTATTTTCTAACAAATATATGGTTAACAGTTTGGTATTCTATCCGAAAATGATTTTATAATTGCACTGAGTATATATATAATTCGGTCAATTGCGTTAGGATGATAAATGCGTTTAACATTTCAAGCGATTTGTGACATATGTTTCGTAATATGCCGGAATTTCTTAGAAATATATATATTATAAAATAAGAAATACGCATATACTTTGATATTAAAATTATATTATCAATATTGATACATTCTGATTTTAAAAGTATAAGTACTATTATAAAACACGACATATTCTTAGGATATATGCAAAACAGAAATTTGCTCGAATTATGAGAAATATTATTAGAACACAATTTATCTTTTTTAATTAATCAGATACTATTACTCATCTTTCAACAATTTCTCATACAGTTAATAATTAACTTGTAACCAAAGTGTACATTTTAAAACTTGCTTGTTAGATTTCTTATCAATCAGGACTTTTATTAACACTTTAATTGAGTGTAATACTTACGCAACGAGATATTTACTTGGATGCGCCTAATCATTAGAAACATGTAATTGCTGACACAGGATAAGCATATTATTTGCAAATAATATAAGCTTAACAAGATAACGTTACGCTATTAATCGTCTTGTCACCCAAGTGCTGTAGCTTATACAAAAAATCACCGGGTTAGCTATAACTGAAAAAGCGGCCTACATGAAAGCATACTTCCCGGCAAACACAGAAGATCATTATCGATTCGCGTTTATAAAACACTCTTCTCGATCGGCGCGACTTGCTCGCACGACCTATATTTTGCCGAGGCGGACGCGTTTCGCGCCCGCGCGTGTCCACGCACGTTCACATAATGCAACGTTACGTTCACGTACTCCCATACAATTTGGCAATGTCAGGCCCCGTGGCGTTGTGGTTTGGCAATGGCCATGCCGTTGCCCGGCCTCTGGAGAATCTAATTTGCGGCTGTTTCACGCCGTTGTCCAAGAGGACGCGGTTACTAGCCGCGCAAACCCCCACTATAAGCAAAACCGTTCGTATAGGTTATAAAGGACCGAGCTCCGTACTATACGACTGCACTCTCTCAGTGAAACTCTCGTAGGATCGTTCCTCGACTACTTGTACCCTCCTCGTTTGCGACGCGTGCACCATGAGGATTATATCTTTGGTATGTACATACAACGACTTACATAGTTTCTCTGCTATCTCTTCATCTCTTACTACCGCGAGCTTTGACACGGGGTTGCCTCCGATGTACTGGCTCGATACGTGTCCCAGTGGTGTTTCATTGACAGTGTACGTCGACTTGATCAACTGGGCGTGTGACACATTGCTGGTACATACCTTGCGCGCTGATCAAGGTAGTTAGTTGGTCTTTTCTTACGGTGAAACAGACGTAGGATATGAATGAAATTGTTTGTATTTAACTTGCGTATGACTAAGCTTCTTCCTGATGTTTCTTAAAATAATCTCATTTTCTTCTTTGACCTGGGCTTCATTGAAGCTTTGTATCGTTAGCTATTTCTCGATAAATGGCTACCAATTCTAAGGAATATTAGGTAGAGTGAACAGTGGTGTGAAGGTTGCATAATATAATAAAATTAGCTACTTTCCAATCTATCATTTGAAAGGATGTGTATAGATGGGTTAAAGGGGATGTATTGCTATCCTGAAGAATGCGATTAACATGATTTGTTCTGAAGATAATATTCAAGAGATGCAATTGTTTAGATAGAGTTTTCTTTCAATTTGAGTTTCACGTTACACCAATTTCTGAGTCATTACGGACGATTTTGGGTTAATTGGCTTTTGTCAATTTGTTCTGTCAACTAGATTTTGCAAAAAGGTCCTGTCTCTTTTAGATAGTTAGTGGTCGTTTCTATCTAGTCCATGTAGAGACCTAGAAGCTGATATCTTTTGCATTCGTATAAAAGGTGTATAATCGTAATTTTTTAATTGTTTTGACCGCAGATAGATGATTCTGTTTGCTTCAGAATCTGTTCACGTACTTTTAACAATTATAATCGTTTTGTGTAGTGTACAAATATAATGAATTTCCTCTTATGTTTGTATAATTTTTAACAATTTTTGTATTTGTGATCATCATAGTACAACTAACAGTGAAAAATTTCAAGGACTCTAGAAATAGTAGAAGAAATCACAATCAAGTGTGTGCTACGTGTGTGTATTTTGAAAAATAATTAGTTTAGTCACATTCTTAAAACGTAACCTTTGGTACTGTTACGTTGGCCACTGATTTCAATGCCGTCGTCGTGTTTGATCTAAATTTGTAGTGTTAGTTTCTGTCAAAAGTTACGCAACAGAATGTGCTTCGAATACTTTCGACAGACTTTCGCCCCCATGTAAGGAGTACCGTTGAGTGATCAATGCATTAGAGAACAAGTGATTGCAATATTACGATTACCCTTCTCAAATTGGCGTGTACTGAAAGGAAGAAGACTAATTGCAATCTGATACGAAACTGATCATTGCCGATGGATATATTACCACGCGAACGTACGATTTTGTTGAGAATTTCCTATGTATTATTTGTAACATCGCTTTTAATCACTTTCTTTTAACCTTTTACTTTGTTTTCTTTACATTCCGTTTTTTTTTGGAAAAATTATTATTACAAATTTTGGAAAAATTATTACTCTATAATTCTGTTTCTTTAAATATAAATATAAACATGTTGACCAAACGTGATTCGCTTGAATATTATTAAATCGATTATTTGATATTCCTGAATTATAAATTCGTATTGGGTTTTCCATCATTATCATATTACACTTTCTCGGTTCACAGAATAATTAAGATTCATAGAACTTTTATGGAATAAAAAATGCCTGAACTTTTCTCACAGTGGTTGCAGACAGTCATGTACCGGAGAATAATCTATGTTACAATATACTTTGGCGAAACAATAATAAATTAAACCCCCCGCAGAAACAAGTACATGTTCCTCGTACTTATGTATTTACTCATGATACATGCAGGTTATTTTTTCTTCAAAGGAAACCTCGCTTTTCACACCTATTTCAATTTCACCTAGGTACTTCATGAAATTACCCTCATTATACCTGATTGTTTCTTACGTTATTATCACTCGTCATTTCACGTAATTATGAACTCAATTGAAAGGAATTCGCAAACTCTAAATAGGTTGGAACATGCTATCCTTCGAAATCAAAAAACTTCATTAATATTTCTATGACGCGAAGGAAAGAAAAATGATGATTATATTCGCTTCACCTTTTACAGATGACTTTAATCATTCATTAGTCATTATTTTCTATCCAATATGACAGAACGTCGTGCACACAGAGCAAAGATAATGTTACAAGATTATAAAGTTTCTTGCATTCGTGCGTTACTATTCATAGAAAATTAATTGTAATTAAGGAAAGCACTTTTCTTATATAGGAAGAGAAGAGTTCCTTCTTTCTTCGTTCCTGTGAGAACTTCCACCAACTCTGGTTTCCAATCGTGAACTTCTTCCGAGCAATCGAACAATTAATTGTACGAAAAATCAGTGTAAAAACACTTTCCAATTTCACCTTTTTTTCTCCGTAACGTTTCTTCGAACGAGGAGAAATATTCTTGCTTGAAATTCATTTCTGGTATTCGATCTTCATATACGATTACTTTTGCGTTGGGAGAAATGTTACTATCGTATAGTTATTTAAATACTTGTAGATGTTCTTATTATACGTAAACTGATTAATTATAGACAAATTTATTTATTGTTTACTGACTAAATTCTATGTATTACAATCATAGGTTATTAGAAAATGTTGTTGTACTCTAAATACTTAACATGTAACTTGAACTACTCATGCTACAATTCCCAGATTTGTGATTAATTTGTTTACAAGATTATTTTATTACCAAAAATGGAACACTAATTTTTTCACGCACTTTCGACTTACGTGAAGTTGTTGGAAACAGTATTAAAGAAAACAAGAGGTACAAACAACTGATACAAGATCAGCTGTCTGTGGAGTTTTATTATAGCTACTTTCACCAATTTAGCGTCGAACCTGTCATTTTACAAATTTTTTCGTTACTAAACTACTATTTAATCTCATTGTCGTGAATATAACCAGTATCGTTAAGTGCCACTTCACCAACAATAATACAAGCAAATGGAACAAAGCACACAGTTATGAACTAACAATTATTATAAAGTAAACCATTGCGTACAAATATCTGGGAGAATCTAAATAAAATTACTTTTTATTTGTGCGATTTACATATATCTTTGTCCAAGATTTCTTTGAATATCATTAGTTTTACGAACACCTAATTTTATAGCGTAATAGTACTAATTTATAACTAAGAAGTATATATTTTACGCGAATTCTATAAACAAAATATTCGTATTTATTTGCTTGCCACTGCATATTGTACTTCTATCAAATCTAGCATTTTATGGGTGTCTGCAATATTATTAATTATAACTAAATATTACTAAACTTAATTACAACTAAATATTGTTGAATATATAGCATCGTACAGATTTCTGTGAAACGATTTTTAAAATATAGGACGTCAAATCGTTTAAATGTCAGATTCACTTTAGATCACGATATACTATCCATGCTTTTTGTCTTCAATGTAGCTACAGTATCGCTATTGTTTAATAGATTGATTTCTACAGTGAAAACCTATCGATACGCTTTTCACTTTCGTTTTACTCAGTTTGGCCGATCATAAATAACAGTAGACGTACGCGATCGAAATAAGCTGGCTGTTACAAGTTATAAATATTTCATGCACTCTTTTTACTCAGCTTCTGGGAAATTTAATTCTTTATCATCGTCAAATCGATAATACCATATATGTATACGTACAGTATTATTATAGATCACGCGAAGGAACATATATATTCTAAACTTTTACTCATTTTGTGCTTTAATTCCTACTTTAAGGGATTATATAAACCTCGTTAAAACTTCAAAGATCGCTATCCCGTGTGAACTGATTTTCGAGATTAATCATCTATTGCATCTTTAGCGAACCGAACATATAATCATAACTATAAATCATGGAAGCATGTTACCATAAGAGTGAAACTTCTTGTTTTCTATTCCACGATTATAAAATACTACCAGTGACTTTCTACCAAATAATATAAGAATATGAACTTTCTGCATAATTTTCTTCAATTTCTTTTAAACACGTGTAAAATATTTCAGAAAGATTTTTTATGTAGATCAGTTCAGTAAGTAGGTGGGATAAAATTTTCACTTTAGCCACAACGAAATTCCTTAAATCGCTACAGTAATAATACGAAGTGTAGTTCTATTATACATCATTAGCAAAACTGATAAATTTAGCGCCAGTTGAATAAGAATAATTACCGAAGCGTTCGAACCATGAAATTTCTAAAGATACATAAAATCCACGTGACAGAGAACATTTTTCACGCTTAAAACCCATGCGCCTCTGCAATTTTATAATCACCGCTTTACGAAAGCCACTTGCAACAGAAATTTACATTCTAGAACATTTTTTACGATACAACCACACAGTTTTTCCTTGTGAAAGAGGAAGGTAATTAAAAACCACTGAAAAAGCTAGGCTCCCATTTTCAACAAAACGTCCAATTACATCGCACCGCAATATTCCCATAAATTTACACAACTTCACGGTAATTAATAATCGATCTCTACATTTTTTAACATACTTTATACACGCCCACCATCGAAAGCATTCTTATTATAGATTCTCATTAACATAAGAAGACATAACGAAACGAAAGTCAGCTCAAAGGACTCACGAACGAAACACTGCCCTGAGACTACATCATAGTTCGCGAAGGAAACGCGCGTGTCATAACAGCCATCCATCGATTTTGAGCCACTGTTGTCTCTCTCGTCACACCAAGACCTAGATTTGGTTCCGTAGAAACCGATGACGGAGAAACTGGCCATCGATAAATTGCGAAAGCGAGGCTAATACGTACAAATACAGGGGTAAATCTCGGTTGCTTTCCTCAGATATAAACAGTCATCAGCGTTGGCTGCTCGCTCTCTACGACTCACGACACGAATTCTTCCTTCGAACAACCGGCAAAAGCGTCGTCTAGTCCGCTGCAAATCGGTCGTTGTTAAAAGCCGGTTTACGATCGTTTTTCTCGTTGCACAACAGGGAAGAAAATAACCGTTGATCTAATGAAATTCTACAATTAGATTAGTAACATTTGTTACCTATGTTGTTGTCCTTAGTTAGATGTCCTATCTAGCATCTGCTCGTTTGTCAAGATCGTGGATGACAGTACTCGAACATTTATCAGAAAAGAATTCTTATGGATATATAACGTGTGTTATACGAAACTTTTTGAAATTGCATTGGGACTGCAACGTGACATGGTTATCGTGATTATACTAGCAAACGATTGATCTCGAAACATCAAAAGCATGACATTCATCAGTTATCGTGGAAGGTTAAAATTTAGCATTCTACATTAATAAAATTTCAAACGAATCCAGAAATGTATGTAACAGTTTAAAAATATTTATTGCTAGTATATAAATAAAGTTAATTAAAAAGTCAGTATACAATATGAATAGTGGTTTACTACATATAACACATAGTCGACCATTCAAATATGTTTAGTGATTTTTGCAAAGTATATGCTTGTGATAAATATCTTTAAATTTTACGAATTTAAATATAATCATCATAGTTAGGTCTCTTGCCTTTCTTTTGAATAGCTGTATGTATAATAATTATATAAGCTGTTATGAAATAATGACTAAATATCTTAAATTGAACGAAAAAAGACAGAAATGGTAGAAAGAAAATAATAAAACTTTAGTTTTCTTCAGTTTCGAAATGGTTAAGTAAGGAGGACACTACGGTCAACTCTCGTATACACGATTCAAGCTAATTCGTTGTCTTTTAATTAAATTAGGGAAGAACGCCGATGAATAACCTAAAAGTTCAACAAAATAGGACAAATAAATAATGTTGAAAGTTTGGTGGATGTCGGAAAGCTGTAAGGCGATGGGAAGCGCCGGTGTATCGGTGTGACGCGAAACGGAGACGGTAACAGTTTCCAGTAAACGGTATTTTAGCACAGACTTTCCCGTTTTTGTACGCCTTCGCAGGAACAGGCTCATTAGACAGCCAGACCGAAGAAAAAGTGAGAGCGAAAATATTTCAGTGCAGGAAGAATCGGCTGTTCGAAAAGTATCACACCGAAGCTCGCAGGAACTTTGGATCATTATATATGGCACGATGTATTCATAAGAAACGTATGGCGATAACAAATTCCCTTAATTAACAGTCTAACCGTAAACTTTCTCAATCTTGCGTCTAGCCATAAAACTTCGACCAGACTCGTGGTTTAATTAGGCGTTAAATGAAGTACATCTAACTCCCCCGAAACTTTCACGAATTTGGCTGCAAAAATCGCTGAGGGTTATCAGAACGAAAATTATTAATTGTTAGAGGTGTTTTATTAGGCTATGAAATTATGAGTGATTCGAAAATAGTATTACGAAAGCGTGAAAGAGCGATAAATAGCGTTATTATCTTTTTGGATAAGAATTAAATTCGATTAAATTAAGAGAACGCAGTAGATAACCTGAGTGTTCTTAACAAGAAAAAAATAATGAAAATGTGTGAAATAAAAGTTTATTTAACGTTATTAAGGGCTAACATCGCGTTAATGCAATATTTCATTTACGAATTTTTTCCAATAATTTATATTATTGAATTCTATGTTTTAACGTTGTAATTATAGATCTCTTCTTGGAAATATTATGAAAAATTCGGTCGTTTCATCTTTAACGATCTAATAATCACGACCTGATAAGTTACACTATTTACATTTTTTTAATAATCTTCTGTTTATACAACTCTTCATTGCTTAATCCTTAATGGGCTGGATGTACGTTATATTCGTTATAATCTTTCACGATTTCCTGCGGTCTTGATAGGTTTTTAATTCCATCTTCGTAACACGATGTTCACAAATCATATGTTTTTAACAAACGCGTAAAAACGTGTCTGAACTCTGATATTTGCCGCTATTTTCAATATCATGAATCGTAAAACTGATTAAGCTTACACCATTCTCCTTTCAAATCAGGATACAAGCTTTCCTTTGGCATCGAAACTCCTGTAAACCTTTTTACTGTTATAAAGATACGCATCGCCAGTTACCAATGAATCGACGTCGAAGCCGGAGCACTGACTCACGAGAAATTTTTGACACGTCTCACCGGTGGTGAAATGTGAGAAATGAAATGCAAAATGAAGTGTGGGAAACTGTGAAAGAGTGAAATTGTATCCAAGGCAAGGGTTAAACGTAGTCATGCTTCGTTGATTCGTAACGCGCGAATACAAAGTGCCCGTGCAACGGGCGCTATCTAATTTTCCAGTGCTTCCTTAATCGATGCTAGATAGGAATTTTTCTCCAATTATAGCACATTTCTCCTCACATTCTTGTGTATCAACCGTGTGAAAAAATAACAAAACAAGCGACTCGTACAGTGTTTTACTCCATTTTCACATTTGTTTTATTTTTATCAACGTACGTTGCGATCTTACGTTTACTTTTCTTTCTGAGATCTCATGAGAAAGGAATTAACCTGTTCTTCAATCTCTCCCTTAATCCCAATTATACTTACATTTAGATACTTTACATAATACGTTACATTTAACAAATTTGAGCATATTTGAAATTACGTTGGGTATTTGAAATATTATTTCAAATGACATGTTATTTTCTTTCTCAAATTATCTCAAATTATCTCCAAGATTGAGTTTGGTTTTTGTTCCCGCCCTTCTCTTTACAGTTCATATTATAGAGAGTATAGACTACTGCTTCTTTTTGTTGCACCAATTTCACGATTATTTCTTTCACCAAACGTGAAATAATTTAAAACATGCATCGATATTATCGATATTTTCAAACAACACTATCGAAAATAACGCTATGAGATGAATTATCTCAAATAATTATTTCTTATTTTAATTTCAAATAGAATTTGACGATTTGATTTCTAAGTGTACATATGTTATTCCACTATCTATCCAATAATTTGTGACAAGTTTACGACGCTGTAGAAAATCCTATCATCTGCTCAAGGAATTTCAATTCCTACGATATTCTTCTCATGAATCCTATATAGTAAATACGCTGTGATATTCCTAATTTAACACACGTATCTCATGATTGTTCAATTTTGCCCATTAAGCCTCCAATTAAATCAGAAATCGTACTTGGGAAACAAATCAAACGAGTATCACGTTCGTTAAAGCTTCCCTATTGTATAATATATATATAGTATAACGGCGCTAGTGAAAGGTCCACAATACTAAAACAGTATAATGAGAATGACGATGATTAACAATAACTAATCAACGTGGCTTTTCAATACGCTATTCGCTTTCCAATGGTTAAACGAAGGAAAAAGCGAGTGGTAGAGTAATTCTGTGGACGACACAGTTCATAAGACAAGGGCATAGCAGAGTTGCATACCAATGGCTGCGTTCTCAACGCCCATACGAAACGAGTCACGTTCACTCTCACTGTTCCACTCGAGACCATATTTAGAGTCTAAACGTTTTTTCTCTGCGCATTTTACTTTGCCCTGCCTTCGTTCTCTGCCAGGGAACGTTCGCCTCTTTTGCACTTTCGAATATTCACATCGACGCGAATAATTCGCCATACGCAGCATTCGACTAACGTTCGCGAAACCTTTCACATCTTCCTTATTTCCGGCGGATACGTTTTGCCGGGAAACAGGATGACTACGCGTGTCATCTTGCATCCTCTTTCGCGTCGAAGACAGCCGTACGAGAGCCGTCGGACGCACGGATCTTGAGAAATCTGCACGGCCTATTCACCTGTCGCTTCTTTCTTAACTTCTTTGGCAGCTGTTTGAATACGTCCGAACAACTCGTGTGTGACAACCACGAGTGTCATGCTAATTTTGGCGATAACAAGAAGCGTATTTGGCTTCTTATGATATCGGGTGAAGCGACTCACGTTTTTCTAATTTTGGTAAAGATTTTGGAATATGAAAATGATAGATATCATGCGAAAGGAAAAGAGCGAGGAGAAATTTTAACAAGAGAAATGTAATGTTGCCTACTTTGCAGAATTGTTTCAGTAATACTAAATGTAGGAAACTATATTCTGAAGAGTCATTCGCATTAAATTGGTCAAGACTTGAAAGTTTTCATTCATTGATTTCAAACATTGAAACGTTTCTCAATGTAGTGTTTCTCTCATCTCGAGAGAAATTAATGTTAGACGGAAGTATAAATGTTATTTATACCTCAGAACCAGAACGAAACCTTGAAGCGTAGCCTTTGACTCATCTAAGCATCTAACACAGCATCATAGTCATCGCAGTTGCATCAGACCGTTATTCAATTATATCAGCGGGTTATTTATTCCTTTCATTATTAGATAGATTTAATCACTTCAAGTAGGCAACACAGAAAGTAACACTGTAGTGAATTCCTTTTTACTTTACTTTACTTTACTTTACGAGATTATTATTCGTTATTTTGCTTAATCGTCTGTTAGCGTACATAAACATAATGACTATTTAACAATGATTCAGTGCGTTCCAAGTACATGAGAAGAAACTGGATCAGCAAGGTCGAATTCTATGCTCACTCACGCATTAATTTTCCTTTGAGAGGTAAAAGGATATGGAAATCCTATTACCATTAATAAATATTCGTACAAGGAAACGTGTATAAACGTTTAAAATAAAAATTGATGCAGGGCATAATCATTAAACATTGTAATGCCGTGCACTTTTTTCCCTGGACTATATGTTATTCATAAACGTAATTTCTTGAATTTATTTTGTTTTTCGCATGTGACTATTTACTAAAATGACTCTATACATGAAACACTGAGCACTTTCTTTAGTGGATCAAATTAACGTGCGATGAAGTTATTATTTATATAGCAGCGAATTTTTACAAATTTTACGATGTCTTAACAAACTTTGGCAAATTCTAGCGAAATTTGACAAATTTTAGCGAATTCTAACAAACTTTAGCAAATTGCAGCAAATTGTGTGGAATTCTAAAGAATTTCAGTAAATCTCTGCGAATTCTTATAAAGTCTATTAAAGTTTGATGCATTTTAACAAGTTTTGTAAATTCTTGAGGATTTTGTAAAATTCAACCAAATTCTAAAATCTTCGAATCTTTTAACGAAAAACGTTGAGACTTCGTCTCCTTCTCTAATTCCAACATTTCCAACATTTATTTATATCCACAAACGTCTTATTACCTTCATTACCTTGTTATTGCCTTATTAATAAACCTTATAATTTATCCACTTTCCTCGAACGCTTCTATCATTCGTTACCAATTTCCATTACGATTAACACGATTCTGACATAACCCAGCGACCATTCACCACATCAGTCGGCTAATTAGAACACGCCAGCAGGTAGTAGATTAATCTAAAAACGAATCATCGATCGTGTGCCCAGCTTCCGCTACGGAAATACGGGCGAAGAAAGTGTGCTCGAGACATTTTAACTACTTCCTCCTTAGAAACGCAATATAATCAAAAGCAAGGCTCCGCTGGCTGGATCCAGATCAGATACGCATTACGTATACTGCCAGTCACTGCATTGCATACTACGTATAGTTAGATACTCAGTATGACGAAGAATGCAATTCTGAAAATGTGACCGGTTAACAGATTTTTTTTTTTCTAAAAGCAACGGCTTACCTTCACCGTGAAAGCGACCATTCCTTGATACCGCCGTCTACATCATTGTCAACCTGTTGTTTCAGAATTGATGCCTAAGATTATCACGATACTATCGATCCAGGAAATCATAATCGCGAAGGTAACATCCTCCACAGATTATAATCACACAATGACGTTATGCCATATTCTACCGTTTCTGTTTGATGTACGATGGAACAATGTCTTTTTCTTTAATTAATTCACTGAATATTCTTTGAAAATTTCCTTAGTTACGTTCATACTGTTTAGGAGATTCTAAAATTAATTAATTTTATCGAAGACATATCATTTTCGATATTAATTAAAAATGATACTTTCTCTTTTCAAGACGAAAATGAAAGCGTACCATTTTTTAAAATACTAACAAGTAGTATTCTATACTAATGAATAGTGCTAATAAGGGAAAGTATCGTAGAATTGTATAGAAACATTACAATTACTCCTTACTTTATTTATATCATTCTTCTATTTATTAATTTCAATAAATTCATTATCCATATAATGAAACACGTAAAACAATACACTACTGAGCATATTTTTATGAAGTAAAACATAGACCAATCGATGCTGCAGAGATAACTGCAAAAAAAAGAAGACATAAGACCTATTATTTTCTATTTTGTAATTAATAACATAATATCCTTTGTCTGTAATATATTTTGTATTTGTATAGAAATATTTATTTTTGAAAACTTTTTATGCCACTGTCAGAAATAGAATTAAATTATATTTCAACCGAGGAGATTTGGCAGTTCATTATACTTGTATCACATTATCATCTTATTATCAGATTATGTGTCTCGATCTTAGTTCTTGAATCTCCAAAGAAATACGGACACCCCTTGATTCCTAGGCGCGTACTTTAACAACACTGATACAAGAAGAAAGTATGTAATATTTCGAACAATATATCTTCTGTCTTATGCTACAAAGCGGGTGGTACAAATATAAATTGAAGCGATTGCAGTAAATAAGAACACTGCTTCCAGCTACTACCTTCCTCAAGGAACTAACTTTTACTTTCGAAAGAGAAGTTTAGAACCGATCGATCTAACCAATACCACATTCTTTCTCTTTCTGTACGTCCAATGGTAGAAATCAAGAGAACCCTAACTATACCAACACTTCTAACAGCAACATTACAACATTAAACTTGGAATTTTCATGAAATGTAAGATGGATTTCATAGAACGTGAAACACAAATTTAACTTCTCTTAAAACCAACAAACTTTTTCTCATTTTTTTCAAGAGAATAGTATTACGTTTTATTATTTGTTACTTCGAAGGAAAGGTGACGTACAAATTGAGATATAATCATTGAACACTTATAGATCACTGGCTATGCAAATGTAAATACTTTTGAATCATTCAACGATTAGAAATCGGCCGACTTGAGACGACAGACTATACACGTTGAGTGACGTTTTCTATTGCGAGTGGTAAACAACCGGTGAATACATTCTATCTAACGACTTGTCGACTAATAGTGAATGAAATCATCATGCAATTAATTAAATCATTTGTATGATGATGTTAGATAATTCCTAGTAGCTGAGATATATGTAGTTCGACGACTGTCGTTCAATTATCGAAACACAATGTTTCCATGTATCCAATGTATCCTGGTCTGTTCAGACTACGATTGAACGAAATCGTAAACGCAGTCAGAAGTTTGAATTAATACTAATTTCGGGCGTGATTACAAGCGAAATGACAGAAATATGAACAGAGACCTGAAACCTCAATTAGAATCGTACGAAGATATTTTTAATTCTGTTGCGGTCCTCGAATATTTATGTTTCAATTTTACTCTTATTTTATCAAACAATGTGTAATGTTTTAATAAGATTTGTAATGTTTCAGAAAGGTATATGTGAAATTGACAAATCTTGCATACCAATTAGAATTTTTTCACATTTTGTTCACGCTTGAGATTCTTCTTTAACGTTAAAAAAGACACAAAAGATAAAACTATTTTGCAAATATCATTTTAGGAACATTATAAATATATCTGAATTAATTTACTCGGATTATACGTCGTTTTATATTTTACGTTTTCTCATGTGTTTTTATGTTTCCTTATGTGACCTCATGTTTTCTTCTGTTTTCTCGTGTTTTCTCCATTCCTTTCCACTTTTTCGAATATGGTAACCTTGGCATTTCCTTCGAATTATTGCGAAACCCAAGAATTTCATTCCTCCAAGCGATCGCAACGATCTTTCCTTCTATTAACATCATTTTGTCTCATATCTTCATATCTTAAGAGACGACAGCTAACCCGCAAACTACAGATATCTACGTTGTAGCGTGGCTATAACGTTCGCTTTCGTAGGAGTATTTTAAAATAAGACAGGTTTACGCGAAGGTAATGCTGTTCTTCCTTTCTCTGGAAAGCCAGAGCCAGGGGGCTCAGACAAGGCGTGGTAGACCAGGACCAATTGCCTCCAACCAGACCAACCGAATGTGTTCGTACCTCTCACTGTATGTGACTGGCATGTTCTAGCGCTGATTATATAGAGGCCTGCCTCCGCGTCACGATTTTCCAGACCAGATACAGAGTCATTAGATTATACACTAGTATTCACTAGCGTACACCCTGTCAGTGAGCGAGGCCACAAGTTACAGCCAGCTTCAATCTTGATAATAACGATGACGTATCGAACTCTGCTGATTTCGTGTGACTTTAATCAAGCCCTGACCGATGATTAACTCGATAATGAAAACGATCATGAAAAATTGGGTCACCCTTGGCTACTTAGCTTCATATTCCAACAGCCTTTCTCTCTAATTTTCTAGCTTCGATCGTTTCTGTTTCATCGTAAACGTTTCAATATGGAGTTGCTTAGTTCCAGGGTATTAACATTTTGTGAAGTTTCTTGAACTTTTTGTGCGGAGAATATTTTATTTAGAGATTTGAAGGGAAATTAAAAAAAAGATTAGGAATATATTAGAATAATTTTCTAATTATCCTACATTATTTCAATAAATAATTGTAATTTTAATGGATAATTAATCTTGTCTGAATGATGTACTGACCATAAGTTTCTTAATACTTCAGTGAATTTATGATAATCGTACGTGAGTTTTATCTAAATGTAGATATTTATAATTTTTTATGGAATTAACAAATTATAAATTTGATTTATTACGAAGCATGGCTGTTACAATTAATATCTACAGCATTCATTCCTAATTAGTGATACAATTAGCAGGCGATTCAATATACATAAATACGATTTAGTAAATGATTCCATACTTTCAGATTTCAGCTTCGCATATTTCTGTCTTTGATTTGAGGGTTATATTCCGTAGTACTAGTATATTGCTATATTTAACTAAAAAAGATTCATCTCAAAGAACTAAATGGACTAATTATCAAAAACTTTAATGTTTAGCTTCACGACCTTTGCATGAATCATTTATTAGATCTATATCAGACATATAAGATTTTCTTTTTTAATGCAGAAAACATTCTACATTTAGTGGCGCGAGAAATCGCAACAATAAGTGTTTCCTAAGAGAAGGTAGTTCTAAATTGATTCTTTGAAAAGTATAGATCCTTTTACAATATAATCGCCGCCTTCCGACAAATTACAGCGAGAAAATTTAATTCGCGTTAGTCTATTTGTGATAGTAACTGTAATTAACTGTCCTACAAGAGGAAAATGATCGTGGGAAATTATAGTCTTTGACGAAGGAAAAGTGAAATGCATTGTATCAACTTTTAATAAAACTTGCTTATGTGTTTCATATATATTTGTTTAAAAATAGCACATAGGACGGAAATTTCAATCAAATAAATCTTTTCTTATAGTAATATACACGTATATCATCGAATGTATTACTAAATTATTGAAAACTTCTAATAATAGTTTAGATATTTTATTATAAATGAAATGAAATACGCTTGGTATCTTGATATAAATTAATACAAATTAATTCAAGAATAATTTTAAATTATTATTATCATTACTCTTGGATTTTAATAATTTGTAAAACATTTTTTTATATCTTGCTACAAATATATTTTTATTTTATAATATACTGTGTGCTATTTTATAGTAGGCTAGCTTGTTAAGAAACAGTCAACATGAAGCAGAATTTACTGTTGTAAAAGAAAGCATAGGTCTGAAAAAGATAACGAATAGCTTTCTGCCATTTTAATAGAATCGAAACACCATTTATCACGTTAACGTACTATTTCATATCTTAATTTCACCTTAAATTCCTAAATTTATGTTTGTTTCAACATCGTTATTGAGAAATCTTAATTTACACATCACCATCGCTCTTTCAAGCTTATCTTTTGTATTCAACTTTTTCTCTCACACATGACCTTTCATACATGCGACACACACACACACACATTTGCCCACGATATATGCACCGTCCAAATCAAAGTATCCTTAAATACCATTGCCACAAAATTATCATGCAACCGCAAATTCTGCGTTACATAAAAGTCTCTTTGCTCCATAACCAGGTCCGTGACCAAGCAGAGCTTCATCAGATCAGTCGAAGGTAACCTTCGATTTTCTCCCTGACACAATCTTGCGAAAGACACGATTTATCACACGTGTACATCGACTGGGTTGGATTTGGTTTGGTGGGGAGTACGTTCGCAGGGTTTATGAACGCAAGGAAAGAATAACCGCATTTTATCACGGGTCGACTGGAAATTAATCGGCGCACGCCCAAGAGAGCATGGTGCATACCGTATCGTTCGAAAGTCCCGTAACGACGTACCTCCCTGTCTCAAGGACGAACTGTGTGCCAACTGCGTCTCGAATATTCCTTCGGTCGCTGGATCACCGCCGATCACCGAGTCATCGATATCGATGTTATCGTCATCGTCGTCGTTGTCTTTGTCGACACGCAATTCCATCCTGTTCAAATGTTTCGAGAAATGTCCGATATTTCACTGTCTCTATTCTTGTTAGTTTGTTTAAATCGCCGATATTCGATAGTAAAATTTTACTAGGTCATGTTCGAACGGACAAGGTTCCAGTAATTTCATGCTGCAATAATTTTGTGGTTGTGTGTTCTGAACCTTAACTACAGGAAAGTGAAAATAGTACGATTTCGTTGATCCGAAGAAAGGATCTGTGTCGTTCGATTTGCTTGAACTTCACTTTGTTTTGTCCTCTATATTTTGTTTTGTGCGATGCTGGAGTTAAAAAAGGAAATAGCGTGGACTCGTAGCTCGATGGAATTTGAAAGTTTGAGAGGAAAATGAGAACGAGATCAATTGAAAATTTTGTAGATAATGTGATATTAGAATATCAGATTATGATGGAGAATTGTTTTGAAAATGTAAAACTATTAAAGATTACATGATGATATTATCTGATATTTGTTTGAAGAAAAAAATATTAAAGAAGAAATGTAAAATGTTGAAATGATAATGACGAAAAATAATGAAGTGTTTGATAAAACTATAATGATTTTACTACAAAATACTACTTGCAAATTTAATTTTATTTAAACTACAAAATTACTCAACGAAGTTACCTAACTCTGCATTAGAATGTACAACATGCGTAAGAGTAACTACAATACGGAATAGCGCAATAAATATCGCTAGATTGTTAAGCAAATTGCCTGGTTGCCTTCGTGCAAACGTAATTAATAACTTGTAGCGTCACGAAACAAGATGAAATAGCAAACGTTCAAGTTAACAAAGAAGCAGCTTTCTTTCGAGTGTGTTATCTGAAAAACGTAACCTTCCTGGTATGCATAAATATCAAAGGAGATAATTAAACCGGCATCACTTTCTATGAGCTCCACGAAGGCGTGTAACGCGTTTTTATGCAAGAATTTTCTCTTATGTCGGTTCTACACCGGTTCTACATACCGCAACATGCCAAAACAAGGCATCGCGTAATTTTATACGCTGATACGTTTCTACGTAATGGAAACTTGATACGTAGAACACGTACATATTAGAAATCCATGCTCTATGATCAATAAAACATAATCATACATAAAATATACATCAATAGTTAATGTTGGTTTCTTAATTTAATATGTCGTCTCGATTATGGTCGTTCAAAATTTAGCTACAATGTATATAGATGACTGTTGTATGATTAACGTTCGCAGAAAATAATAAATAACAATATAAATGCATTTTAGTGGGAAATTACTTTTAAAGAGAAAATTATATACCGCTGTGACAGAAAGGATAAAACAAGAAGAAAGAAAAGACGTTGGATTTGATACGATAATTAATAACGATGGAAATTCTAGTTACTGGCGTTGTGAAGTCCATATAACCATTGAAAGTGATAGTTGAAACAACACTTCCTGTAGATGATCGTGCAGCGGTTTCAACGTAGGAATTGAGTTCAAGCAAACAGAGTGTAATTATCATAACAAGGAGAGACATGGTGGTAATGTAAACAAGTATAGCGTTTACAAAATGCCGCGTGTAAAAAGTTTGTGGTTTCCTGTCGAAATGATGGTTAGTTAGTTTTTCTATTAATATTATTCAATCGACGCTTAGTTTGAAAAGCTATGAAAAAGGGGATATTACAGGCACTTGAATGATATCTTTCGTAATTTTCTGAAGAAAAGGAAAAATTCAAAAAGAAATCAATGTATTTTATATCCAATCGTATTCCAAGATCAAAGCACTAATTTTTATAACTCTTCAACTTGAAGCTTATTCATTAATCAACAGTTTAGATGAAACTCCTTTTCACAAATCATCTTTAGGAGTAATCTTATCATTGAAAAATACAAATTAAGAAGGCACCTTCATTTCTCGTATTTAAAAAAAAATATGATTTTAGAAATAAACCTGCAAAACCTTATATCTAAATTTAAAAAATTATTTGTATTGATGTTATGTCTGTTTGAGAAACGCGAGAAGATTGTTTAAACGATTTTCTCAAACCATGCTTTTTGAGATGTCTTCTCGTATATCTTAAGATCTACTTGATCCATTAACTGCTGTATATGCATTTTTAGTATATATGTATATCCATTATAGTCTGCATTGGAATTAATTCAAATGTGTAACTTCAAACTGACGCCACCTTATCGATCATTACTTTTTTTCTTTCATTCTATTATTGGCTATTGCCAAATTTACAGATAAGTAATCTTTTTTTCATTTCTTTTATTTCGGATCAGCAGAATAATTGAAACCATGATATCCATGACAGCTAATCGATCAGGAATGAAATATATCTAACAAAATGATAACCTTCCTTGGCGGATACAATTTAATTAATGCACCACCCGTTGAGAGGCGAAGTCCGCTGCTATAGCATCTAAAAGAGAATGTCGCGAAAATCGCCGTAGGTTAGGCGCATTTCGTGTACAAACGAACGAACGTTTAAAAGTGACAGTGGTGTATCGAGCATTTCCTGTGGGTCGTCGCGAGGCGTGGTGCGGCTGTTTTGTGCGAGCATTTGCTCTCGGTTCGGTTCAAGGAGATCCAGAAGCGATGGTGTAGCGAAACAGAGGCGAGTTACGACGCTCTGAATCTGAATCTCTCACGGTAACCACGCTGCGCTGCTATAATCCTGCCTCGCCCCGTATTCGGGTCAACCGAGTAGTAGAAATTACGTAACACGTATGAGCTGGGGCGGTTCCCACCGAGTGGTTCTACCGGAAGTCGGGACCACGTCTTGTCGTAAGGACGTACGGTCAGCTCAACGCGCATGGGAAATCCTCCTCATAATAGGAAAATTCTCTCGATGATGAATCAGTTACGGGTGAAAAGTATTACAAGGAAACCGAACCACGTATCGGTGGACGACATGGAAATGAGAATGCAGAAACGTGACGGGAAGAGAATCGAGATTATTATTAGTTTCCCTCGAGGGGATTAGCAATTTATCCTGGTCGTTTTATGTTTCGTCAGCGTTCCAAATTCTTTCAAACAAGTATTTTGTGTCGTAGAAATCGTTTGACAGAACGTTTCAAGGCTTTCTTATTTTATTACTTCTTTAGCATCGCAATAACGCGATTGCAGAGTTTTTATTGTTTGAAATATGTTTCTCGTTCTGGTATTTTAATTGCAATATTACGAATGTGCATGGGAAAATGTTATACGCGTATTTTAAAGACTTGTAAAGTAATACGATCACTTTGCTCCAAACCTTTCCTGTTTTTATTCAAGAAAACTAGTTGTTGATTTAGGTATTCATAATCGTCCAGTTACCACACACCTGTTACAGAAATGTCTGAAATTATTAATACCAATATACTGGTCATTGCTTTTAGAAACCATTCATGCGATACAAGTTTTAAGTGTTTTAAAATACCTTGTGGTAAAATAAATATGAATACGTATACCTTTTTCTGGATAATCGCATTAATTTTTATTTTATTCATATCTTTACTGCACTGTGCCCACAGAATGCGTGGTTGTTCGTTTATAGTTTTAAATCTATTGTCTTTGTAGATATCTTTGCCCACGTTTCCATCTTTCAACGTGCCTCTGACAACGTGTTTTACGAATCGCTATCTGCTTTCCTGAATTACTGTATTGCGAATGCAAGACAACGTGTGCAATAAATCAAAGCTTTCCATATTTTACAAGAAAGTGATTTCTCACGAGCAGAAACGCCTGAAATTCTGTCGAATCTGTTTCCTACCAGTCGCGTCGACCCAAATCTACGATCGCTGTTTCCATATCATTATGGACACGATGTTTCCGCACAATTGAGTATGTCAAAGAAATTGACCTTAATGTACGCACATAATAGGCTTTTACAGAAGATATATAGAAATCCATTACACGTCACACGTACGTTCATCGTATAAAAGTTACACAAAAGGTATTATACCTAATTTGGGCATTAGTGAACTATCTTCTAGTGATCTATAATCTTCAAACTATCATTATTGTATGTAATAAAATTCTTTGATAGTATAATATAATGACGAAGAATTCAGAATCAACCATTTCGAAAATGATTACCTCTATATCGTTACGATTTTTCGCATTTCTGCTATCAAATATGAAATAGATACATATTTTCAACTTCTTACAAGAAGTAAACATCATTAACTATATTATATATGATGAAATTTAAAATATAAAATTTATAGTACCAGATATATTTGATAGCTTGTTCTAATTTGTTGATAAAGTTAAAAATCTCTTGAACAACAAATTAGAAACGTTTTCTGAATTTTTAAGAGTCTAGAATATTAAACAAAATTAAGATGAACAAAATGGAATTTTAAGAATACTACGAAGGCTTAAATATCAACGTTGACAACTTATAATAAAATACACGCAAAGAATCAGTAAAAATAGACATCCATGAAACATTTCCATTTTAAACCGTCCAGCAATGAAGGAAACTAAAAGGGAGTGAAGAGAATTTTCCAGTGACAACGATCAGCATATAAAATTCCAACGTCCGCGAACGATTCCTCTACTTTCCATAATAAAGCAACGTTTCTGTATATTTCACCTCATAATACGGCAAATCGCATGGACGAATGATAATTCCGTATACCATAACATCGCATGGAGCTCGCCATAATACTTTTCTTCCTGGGCTGCTTGGCACATGGCAAATGGTTCGGTAACGTCGGGCTGGTTCGAGCGAGCGATAAGGAATTTTGCTGCACATACCATTCGCGCGTACTCGAGTTCACCGATCCGCGAAACTCACTCTCTCTTCGCCATCTTCTGCTTCCTATTGACTATAAACCGTACCCCGATGCAGATCCGGTTTCGTGCTTGGAAACTAGAATAACGACCTGGTCTGCCGACATTCTAATCCAACAATTTTGATTACGACTCGCGTGACGTGATAAAAGTTTTCCTCCTCTACCGCGATCAAATCCTGCATTTGCTTCTAGCGGCCTGTCTGCCGTATAACGTCCCTTTCTACTTGTCGTCTTATACTACTTAGAAACGTCTTTTCGTAACGCGTATCTATTAGAGTAATTGCAGACTGGAATAGAGACGATTATATTAATAGACTGATAGCGTGTTGCTTATAACGAATGAATATGGTATTACGTGCGCTGTTTTAATGGTAATTAGAAAAATTATAATCAAGCGAAGATTTGTATGCGTTCGTAAAATGAAAACACCTAAGTGAGATTCGTGGCAGAAAGAAGTTTGATTTATAAGTGGTTTGCAATCATTTCTGATAAAAAGAGATGTTAATGATATCCTGAGCTCTAAGACTGTTGTAATAATATTAAATTATAACATGTGACATACCTGTTTTAATATCTTAGTTTCTTTACCAAAATTGTGTTAAGAAGTTTAAAAGAAATTTAAAATTATGTTTGCCTGCAGTATAGTTTTCATAATAACTGAACGTTGATCTATACCTTTTTGCTTCGTGCATTTTTTGGGATTTGAAATAGTGTTGAAAATTCTTCAAAACTTTCTTTGCGACGTTACGCAAGGAATTCGATTCGTCAATATTGTTTGCACATTAAAAGAATTTTATATACCTTATAGTTATTGTAGTTCAATTATTGTTACTTTAAAGTTATTATAAACGAGACAGTATACATAGTGATTACGTTAACTAATATAATTTGGATTTCCAGGTAATCCCATTATGCCTTCTGCTGCTAATAGAAGCAAAGCGAGTGGAGATCCGGCCTCGTATTGCAGAACCGCAAGTTTATTATGAAGAAGACGACAGTCAGGCTGCTGAAGACGATTACAACCCAGCAGTCTACCAACCACGTACTCGTGCCCTTCCTTCGCCACGTTCGAAGGACGCTCTGCACTCATCCAAGCCACCACCAGTTCAGACCATTCGCAATTACAACAAGGTCAACGACGACGGATCTTTCACTTTTGGCTACGAGGCAGCCGATGGTTCGTTCAAGGAGGAAACTCGTGGAACCGATTGCGTAGTGCGCGGTAAATACGGTTACATCGATCCTGATGGTAATAAAAGAGAGTTCACCTACGTATCCGGCAATCCTTGCGATCCAAATGCACCAAAGGATGACGAAGACGATCTTGCCGACAAGCAAGAAGAAGACGATATCTCTGGACCAGCTAACTATCCATCCGTGAGACCAATACCAAGACCAGTATCATCGAGACCAGCATATCAACAACCTACCACGCGAGCACCCACGACGATCTTTCAAACGCAATATCAATTAGACGACGATGCTAGTCAAGAGTTGGGCGATGAAGACCTCGTTAAGCCATCGCAGTTAAGACCAAATGCTTACAGAACGCCTCAACAGCCGTCCTACCTTCAAGTCACGCCATCGACAGCTCTTTACGAGCCATCGCCCACGGCCAGTCCTGCTCTCTACAGATTAGCTTCATCGACGACCCAATATCAGAGCACAGCTTCGCCCATTCTCCGTGCCCAGCCTACAGTATCATCGACAGCGTATCAAACCCTCGAAACAACGACTCGCCGCCCAGTCGCCCGTCACCCAAAGCCGCAATCGGTCGCAATCACTCCCCGACCCCACGTTGCACAAGTCGCTGCCCAATATGTGTCCCCTAGTAGCACCGAGCGTCCAGCATTAGCATACACCCGTCCCTCGGCCGTCACTGTATCGCCCAATCTGCGCAGCACAACCGCATCTAGCACATCTCACCTTGACTTTGCCGCCGAGCTCGAGCGTTATGTGAACACCGTCGGCGTAGCCAGCCCTAAGCCCGTTCAACCGTCGCCCCAACCATCGAAAGTAAAATTAGCCGGTCAATCGCCGATCACCGCCTCCGCCGCCGACCCCATCTACCAGTCGGAGCTCGTTTACGATCCCGCTACCGGTCAGTACAATACCCAACTTTATCAAACGCTACCCCAAACCGTGGGTGACTTCACCCTAAGTCACAAACTCCAACCGTTCGTAGCCCAGCCCCAGTCCTACCTTGGACTCCAGCAGCTGCAGCAGCTTCAGCCCCAGCAGCCCCAGCGTCAGTCCCCGCTTTATAAGCAACCGGCAACCCAGTCGGCTCAATCCGCCCCCGCAGCAGCTATCAGCCAACCCCAGGAAGTGCTGTACAGGAAGCAGCAAGCCCAACTGCTGCAACAGTCGCAGCAGCTGTACGCTCAACAGCAAAGACGTCAGCAACAGCAGCAACAACAACAACAACAGCAACAATCCGCTCAGTCGCATAGGCTTCAGCTGCTCGAGTCTCAGTCGCAACCCCAGTCGTTCTACTACGTCGCTCCTGCGAGGTCCTCCAGCGCTGCCAGTGCACCTCTCTCCGTAGGTCAGATCGATCACTATCTTCGGGCCTCTCGTTACTGATTCCATCTAGCCTGCGAGTCTTTTTTTTAAATTCTTTATAGGGTACCCATTCTCAACTTTTTATACTATCCGATTACGTGTTCGGACCACCCGCGGCACTTTAATAACGAGATGGTGCTGTCAGTGGGCCTGGCGTGTGCGTATCCGGGATTTAATCGATCGTGCACGATACCCAATGTTTCGTTCAAGGTTATCGAGGGGCAATCACGACATTTTTTACGACATAGCAATTAGTCGAATAATCTGGTTTGTTTTTATGCGTAGGATATTGTAGGTTGTGTGTAGAAATTATTACTTGCGTCGTGTTTTACTTTTTATTACTAGTCGAGTTGTGGCAATTTCTTTCCTTATTACGACCTTGATGGTTTATTAACTTTCACTGAAATCTTTTGCTATAATATTTGGTGCATACATTGTATAATTTTAGGATTTTTTAATGTTTAGGAATGATTGAGTATATTGAATATTTACTAATATTCATAACTAAGAACAGAATTTATCGTTCTTTTAAATAATTTAGATCAATGTTTTACGGCGTTCAAAATGTAACGAAATTTGAAAACATTATTTATTTATTTCTAACACAGTAATTGCAATTATATAATGTATGTATACTAAATTTTGCTAAATTGACTATGAAATAATCACGGCGAAATAACAGAATTTTTGCATAAACGCACAACATTGACGATATCGACCAAGGTACTTCACTGAACATCGACATTACCCTGAGACTCAATCTGTGATAGAACTAGTATTCAAAATTAACATGTAACTTTCTAACATTCCGTACACGGAGATCTTACAATTTTACTCTCGTTCTAACTTGCACAAAACTTCACTTTCGTTAAAATACGAATTTCCCAATTCTGGTTACTCAAAACTTGTTTATTTCATAATGTTGCGAATTCTAACAGCCCAAGCAGATAATAACTAACATTACATATAACGTCGATAGTAAATATCAATTTAACGATAATTTGTTATTCTAATAGCAAAATTTTTGCAAAGATATCAAACCAATTTCCAGATCAGCATCGGAAGCACTTTTTCGTAGTCCAGAACGACTATCTTTAGAGAGTGAAAGTCAATGACCTGACGCAATACTCACGCACACTAAACACATTACCATAGTAATTTCTCGCCGCCGCGCCGTGCCGCGTCAATTCGTACGGTAACATGCTACACCGCACAGATTCCAGACGTCGTGACCAGAATTATTCATCGTGTGCACACGATCATTTTGAATAGAATTCCGACCTACGTACTCGCTGATTTCATTACAGAACACCGATCCGTATGATCGAACCGGATAAACATTTGCTGTCGTAATAACGGCGCTAAGTTTAATCACTTAGAGACAGCGTTTCCCAGGGAAATGACTCATAGGAAATGCGTAAAAAGTCGACAATGAATTAATTACAAAATCAAACTAAACCGCGATTTATTGATCACGTGTCATTATTTATATCAGAGAAAAAAGTTGTTTTTTTTCTTTTTATATTTTCGACATCAATCGAATTGGCATTTGATGTATGTACCTGAGATATTAATTTATGAAAAGTATTACAGTAGAAATATTTTATTTGAACTGAAATTCCCTAATATAGTACGAACTTGTCAGAATATGGGTAGTTTATTTGCACAACGAACAAAAGTTTGGAATCATTATGTGTCACGTAGAATTTGAGAATTTAAAACAAACCTAAAATTTTGCTACTTTGAAAATGTTTTCAGTTAAGGATTAATCGAAGTAGAGAGAGAATATTTATCGATACGTGTAATACTAATTTCAAATGCATACCAGAATTACAACTGGGAAAATAACTCCAAGCTGTTGATCGTATGTAAATGGAATTCGTATAATAAGAGTTTGTGTTGAAATAAGTAGTTTCAGTCAAGCGTTCGGTCAATTAAATAAGTGAAGTTCTACTGTAGTACAAACTAATTTGACTAAAATTGACTACGTTTGAAAAGCCAGTAACTTAATACTTTTAATTAAGCTACGGATATTTATGCATTTACGAAAGACTTTAGTATGCAAAACTATTCAGAATGTATATAACATACCAAATTATACAAAATATATAAAAGTATAATATTAAAAATATAAGACAAATCTTTCTGTACCTACATTTACGTTCTATTCATAAAGACACGAATTTGCATAAACATCCGCAGGCCCATTCGAAGATTACGTATAACGTTAGTGTTCTATCCGCGTTTCTATAAAATTCCAAATTCTCGTCCGACTTTCACCCTGTTCATCATACTATTTCCGTCAGCACCTGCAGTTAGCGGCATTCAATTCCTAAACTATCGGAATTCAAATTGATTGCGAGCTACATATCAGGAACAAAATCATCATTTTGCAATGGTTATGGCAAATTTTGCAAGCGTGCCCGGACTGAGAGATTAATCCGGTGCCTTCTATGGACAACTGTAGCATACTTTCATTGGCGTGGTTCGCCGCGCAGAGACATTCTACTTGGACTGAACGAACTTTCTATTTGCATTCCCTGTCGTAAGTGTGAGAATCGATTCAAATCTAACGCGTCCTACGACTTGATTCCGTGGAAAGCTATGCGCACGTATGCCCGTGGAAACACGTGGTGCGATCGTAGATCGAGAGGCGTGGATTGGCGTGGATCACGTGAAAACGTTTCACACGCATCGAAAGGTTCAACTCGATGCATATATTGGTAACACTTGGCACTTTTACGAATTACTTTCTCCGGTACGCGACGCCAGGTCGACGATTGTCAAGTTCGTTATATTTATCGTATCTATTTATTAGCGGTAAGCTTGAACAAAGAGTAAGTAAAAACGGAGGAAACGGATTTTATAGTTGGGTACTCGAGCAGGAAATAGCGGTGTGCGTTACAAAGGAATAGCATATTTCACTTGTCTTACTAAAAGTAACATAGCATCCAAGAAAAAGAGCACATTTCATCTTTTGTTACAAATAGTAGCATATTTAGATTTTCCCAAGAAAAACTAATACACTGTATTGTTAACTAAATGTGTTAGTTTTTGTGGCAAATGACTTCTTATCGCTACAAGGAAAATATGCTACCTTTTTTTTTTAAATCGCATTAGTTTTCCTAGTGGATAATATAATACGATTCCTTCTCTTCGTAGCAAAATGTAGAAATGTGCTTCTCTTGCCGCAAAAAATACGATGCTTTGAGTCACATTAATATCGAACGTATTCTTTTTCATAAGACAAATGAAATGTGTTAGTCTTCGTAACGTAGATCGATAGGCTGTAAGGGTAGGGCGTTTCAGGAATATGAACACAGATCTAGCATAATTACGTAACATAACGGTGTACTTCTAGCTTTTTCTTGTTGGTGGTACCGTGCAGAAGTGTCAATATGCACTTCCTTACTCACATTGTAAATACTTTTTCTCGTTAGCATTAATATACCTAGCGGCTACTTAGTGATTTATCCGATTCAGTACTACTAGATCGGTAGGGAACACGCCCCACGTACGTTTATAGTTGTTTTTATATTTGTAAACGTGATCGAAAGAAAAATGTATCGTAACGAAAAAATCATTGTGTCTTTTTATTTCTTTTTTCTTTGAATACCTGTGTAGCGATTAACAGTTAAGTTTCACGTGCTAAACAGACATAGGAACGAAAGTAAAAGTACTACAAGAAATCGTAAGTATGATAAACGTTCGATACACGACATCTTCCGCGATTTTTTGCGCCTGTGCATACGATTGCACAATTTTTGATACGCTCTGTAACTTCCATGTAAATCAGTTGGCAGTCGAGATTTTAAATGTATGTTATTCATACAATTCCATTATATTCTAACTTTCCCTTTCCAGAATTTTCAGTAAACTTGCGATTGATAAATGCTGATTAATATCATTGCATAACAGTTAGCGTCGCGTATACGCCGTTCATCTCGTTTGTATACTTTCTTAATTGAATTTGTAATAATTGCTTTTTACGAAAATTACTATTTAATAATTATCCATAAATCTCTTCGATCCATTTCAGCACAAAAGTATCTCAGTGCTTATAACTTAACTTACTTAACTTAACTTACTTAACTTAACTTATTTAACTTAACTTAATTTATATAACTTAATATGACCATTCAGATTTTGCTCGTTATTAAATACAATTTTTAACAACTAGCTTTATAACTTATTGAAGATTATAAAAGACTATAAAAAAAGAATATAGTCTAGAAGAAGTCTAGAAGACTATAAAAATTTGACATTGTCAAAATAAATCCAAAGATACCAGGGAGGATTATATTTACTATCATTTAGTAGAGGATTTAGTAATAGAACTTAATAATAAAAATTAACTTTTCATATGAACAACCTTTCTTATTCCCTAAGGATCAAATTTTACTTCTGTTAATCAAATTTTACTTCAGTGAAAATGGAGATGAAATTCTTCTAGATAAAACACAGTACAATGCCTTTGCTTGAGCACACTAAATTACACTGATAACTCGTCAAGAAACAAGAAATGAAGTTACACGTGTATTTAGCATTCGTATCTCGCATAGGTATGTGTAATTTCTGTGAGTAAACACTAATGAGTTTGCTACTGACAGCAGGTTATTTTCTATTGGTGTCTTACAGTGGTTAAACGCACGCGGAAGGCTCTTCCGTAAAAAGAAATTAGAAAAATAAGGAAGCCAGCGTCTTTTTGATGTGTAAGCATCATTACATCACCAGAGATGTGTGCTGTCCGATTGCTACGTTTTCACTGATCTGCTCATAAATAAGTGCGTAACCTTTTCGAAATGGGAATTGGATCGATGGAAATCTTGAGAGGTGCAACGGAATGATGCAATACATAGTTATCGATATAATTGCGTGTCTAAATAGTATTATTCAAGGTATAAATTGCCATAAATTCCATTTTAGCGGTGGGCAAGGCAGTTTACGCAATAGATCTGATGTTTGTACGTGATCGATGATCTTTAAAAATGAATTTAATTTCTGTTAGGCAGGTATAAACAAACCTTTTATATGATTTGCAAGCTTGATAATCAATATAGTCACGGTACAAGACAACGAAGACAGAACAGAAGAATCAAACAATGATCAGGAAATAGCAATCCAACGGAGGGAACGTGTTCTTCTTTGTAGATAAATTCGCTTTTGCGGTAAAAGTTGAATGCAACTACTTCAGTGAAAGCGATTGAAAATGAAAGGATCTGGTTAAAGTATTAAATCAAACTACTCCAAGTTTATATATGGCAAGTAGTTGCTAACAATACTGTTTTCTAAGTTAAATTCTGAAATACAATTGCGAAAGTCGATCGAATGATTTATACATGGGCCAAAATTGTGAAACTTTGCAAGTGATAAATATTTCTTCCAGATTATCGTGAAAGAATCGTGTAGGTAAATTGAATCCAACGGCGTGCACTTTTACAGTGATACTTTAAAGAATTAATATAAATTTAAAGAAACATATTTCTCTGGTAAAATTTTAATACGATAGTAATATATGTAATAGGAAAGTTGACATATTTTCATTATGTTATCTGGTGAATGTAACAAATAATTATTTAAATTGTACTATACGTATATTATATTGTCGCTATATATTACTATTTCAATTTACCTTTTTATTTGTAATACTCTAATTTTCAAATACAAAAGCTTCAAATACATACGTGCGATTAAAACCATGCATTAAAGATTTTACAACTACCGCACCCGCAACGTGTTAGGAAAAGTTACATACTAACTTTATAGAGCACTGTTTTACCGGTAGAAGATTAACGAAACAATTAAATTGTTTCCTACTTTCTGCACTGACGACCTCGTCAGCGCTTTCAGGCTTAAATCACAAACGAGATTTAATTTTTTAAGGCAGAAAATGTAAAAATAATAAATCATACTTCACAAGTGTACTTTTCAATACACAGAATCATAGACAAATATACATTAAAACTCAACATCTGTTTCTATTTGATACAAACATATATATAAAAACATATATGAATGACATATGTCTATTTAGCATATCTATTTTTCTTAAATTACGAATATGTGTAATTTTATCGTTAAAATACAGAAAAAATAATAAGTAAGCATAGTTATTGATCAAATATTCATAAATATCAATATTTAGTAATGATGACGATAATTTAATTATGAACATTTAAACTCAATTTGAACAATATAAGTTTATTAATGAAATATAATTTACGTAATGATTCATGTAAATCTTAAACAATATTAAACATATTATCTGCGCATTATGCTTACTTATGGTTTAAAATGTATAAATGGAACTCACCATTATGATGCCAAATGTACATTTACAAAGTTAATGCAGTAAAACACGCAACGATTTGTGAGAAACACGACGAAGGAACACGACGAAGGAACACTAAGAAGGAATACGACGAAATCTGTGAACCTGGAAACAAAAACACAGATTAGATTGTTTAAAAATAATGAGTACTTTCAAATGTTTGTTGCAACACAAAGAATTTTCTTTCATTTCTAATTTTCTATTTTCACTAATGTAATTAATAATTACTATGTTTAGAAGCGTCGTTATTGCAAATTTCATAAGGAAATGCATAAAATTGTGCGAGTTCACATACTGTTTTATGATTATGTTTGATTATTTATCTATAATCTACGCGTCGTAAATTTCACGCAACTCTAACCTAAGAATCGTTAGATTGAATAGTGAAAGATATAAAATCAACAAAGTCACATGCACAAAGTATTTACTTACTTTCAATTAAACTTAATGTAATTCATCTACGCACTTTTAATCCTTTTTAATCACTTAAAACATTGAATTATTTATACCGGCATTTACGACGCACACCATTCAAAGCAAATTCAAATGCGACTACTGGAACATTCTACGCACAACCAAGTTTACTGTTCGAGATATATCGAGTGTAGTAGCGCGCGACTTTGTTTATATTCAAATACATATGATTCAAATATAGAAGTAATTAATTGTAAAGCATCAACTACATTTCCAATAAAACTAGTGTTTATTCATGTACAACGGATAAAAATGAGAATAAAGCATCGAGTTAATCAATATTGTCATTAATTTTATATTCGTACAAAAGTGATATTTGAAAAAACTTTCGCGTATACGATTCAATACTTTGAAATTTAAATAAATTCCGAAAAAATTCAGAACTTAAGATTTGCAGTTAAGATTAGACCAAAATTTAAATTAAAATTAAATCAAAAGATGCACTGTGCTCCTTTTTTATTTGTAACATTCTAAATCGACAAAAATTTAAGGATATTTTCTATACTTGTTTATTTAAATAAAATTGTAAATATTTCTATAACAATAATCCAATAATGATAGAATTATATGATAGAATATTTTCACCGTTATTCATTATTACCATACATATTAAAAATATCTTGTACATACATGTTTTGTATGCACATCAACTCACTATAAATCATTCATTATGCTTTCAATACCATATAACAGATAAAAATGTAATGAATGCTCACAAACAGTGAAGAGATATAGAGCTTTATCACGCGACACAAGACAAACTTGTAAAGACACACAGTATCTCAAGCAACTTCTTCCGTTCCATTTAAACTCGACCTAAGAACGATGCCCATTTCCTTCTCGATTGTCTGACAGAGGTTTTAAAATACAACTTGACATAACTCAGCGTTATAAGTGTTGTTGGCGTTAATATATATTTCCGTCAATCATATATTAGACGTGCCGTTAGTAACCTTCAAGATTCTAAAGTGTCATTACGTATAGTATATTACAATTAAAAAGATATTTTGGAAGATAATTTACGATTATTTCTGATGATTTAAAGTAAGAAGAAATTTTACTTTTATTACATATACATACTAATGTTCGCAGTAATAGGATCATATAAAATCAAACTTCTCTAATATATTCAGTAAATCATACTGGGCAAAAATATTAAATGCAACATGATTCTGATTCAAGTTATTGAAAATTTATTTAAAAAACATAGATGTATTGTAGATACTAAGAATATATATCTTATTATTCATACAAAATAAAACTATAAATTTATATATTTGAAACGAAAATATATTATACTTATGTTTTGTAGAAAATATCTTTTATCTTATTTATTAAATATTTTATAAATTTATGCATATGTAACATATAGTTCTTAAACTCACGTAGCTATACATGTGTATACATACAGCACTCACACAAGATTTTATCTTTTTCTCATAAAATGAAAATAGTTCACATTACCAGCTAGTAGTCCTTTTACGGCCAAACAGTAATATAATATAGTCAAGGTATTACATGTCATCAATGAGTCATTACGTATGAGCTCAATATTCTATTGCGAATGATAAAATATGTATCTAGGCTGAGATATTACTTCACCTATATTTATTAACTATAATTGTAATTTGTAAACGATCATTTTCTTCATAAGTCAATTACATAATTATAATTTCATTCAATTATACATATAGACCTAACAATTTTTCTTCTTATCAATAGCTGAAGTTATATTATTATATACGTTTTATTTACTTTGATGAAACTCGTATCATTCTTAAAATTTTCGTATCTTTAATTTGTGAAATACAAATTATTTCCACGTTAAAAGGATTCTTACTCATTATCACTGTTTCATAAGTTTCCTATAAGAAATTACTCTAATCATCACCTACGCGAATAAAAGACGGTAGAATTTGAAATACATTTTCAGTATTACGGAACACTAAAAACAGAATACCATTGTTCAGTTCTTAGAGCAAGAATGTCAGTTGTTTCACAGGTAATGATGTAGGCGTGTCTACAAAACATACTCACGGCAATGTGCGGTCTGTGGTTGCGTTACAATTAACACTGTACTCTAACTTCTTCCGGAAAGTTAGATTGCATGTCTTTAAGTGTATCTCGATTCAGATTCTCCCACTCCTGACATTTAAAGTGGCCGTGCCGTAATTAACACGATCAACGAAATTTCGTAATAAGTACTGCACTTTTATATAACGTCATACTGGCATTAACCCTGGTACAATTTCGAGTTAGTACATAATAGACGTTATAAAAGAAAAATTCTGACAAGCTCGTCAACGTTTTTACAACAGCTTGAATTTATTGTCTAGTGTTTTGGATTACGCAATAATAATTATATTAATATCAATATCAATCACAAATTTTTAAGCAACTTAAAACTAACTGTTTCATAGCATTTTTAGAATGTTCTAAAACTCACATCAATCATTACCAAACAAGTATTATACAAAATATTCAAGAAATATCAGAATCCGTATCAGAAAACATACATGTTACTCCGTAACAGAAAAAGATAATGTAACAATGGAGCATCTTATATGAAACATAAATGTAATATTGCTTCATGTGATCAGAATCGAATCTTCGCATTCTCAGCAATCAGAAAGGGAGATCAAAGATTTCATAGGCATGGGCATTTCATAGGCATTGCGAGAAAGGATTAATATCTCCATGTAAAAGGAAGACAAAAAGTGAAACTGAAGCGTCATTTCCTCCATTAGCAATTAAACAGAAACAAAGATGAATATCCTAGCAAGTAAAATGGAAATGCAGAATTGACAAGAGTAAAAATTTTGCCCCGAGGACGAAAAGGTACTGAACAATTAATATTTTTGCAAGTAACAGTACATTACGCGTTAATATGTGTACTTACAGACATCAGAATCGCAAATGCGAAGTTGAGCAATGCAACTATCTTAAAATTCCGAATAACAATGACTCGGAACTACGACGGGGAAAATACAATGACAATCTGCAAGAGACTGAACAACAAGGGGCCAAGATGGAGATATACAACCGATAGGTCCACGATGTGGCATATCAAGGTGGCATCAAAAAAGAAAAGAGACTCTGTACGAAACTTGGAGGAAATTGCATGATGTAATAATTGTCCTGTGGGAGTGTCTAGAATAGAATTCGAATACCACAATACGAGTGTTGCACACTATGGGAACTATTGTTACAGATTTTACAGTCTACTGCTGTTCTTGCTTGGCCGCGAACTCCCACGTGGCTTTCACTCATGTCCCCGCGATTCCAAAAGTTCTTCGCGTTCTATTCTGTCGTCGCCGTTTCCTTTTCGTCTCTGTACCACCACCTGCTAGGAAACTTCCGCTCTTTCTCGTTGACGGTTTACGCGCACTTTCATCGTGATCGACACGAACCTACGAGTTTTTGTTTCATTCTTCTTTTTCTTCGAAGATTTATTATTTCCTAAGAAAATTTCTGTTACATTGCGTATAATTAATATAGAAAGAGATTCCTGAATAAGGCGTATAATGTATTTTTTAGTTAAGTGATCGAATTAGTAGAAAATCAGTAGAATTATTATGAATCTTTCATTTACTTTGTAAATATAAAAAGAAGCAAGTCCCTCGAGAGCCACTATAACTATCAACTGAGATATAGCGTTGTTTGGTCCTTTTTCTAATTTTTAGTTTTTATTTGCCAATCAGATATTTTAATATCTCATTTAAACGTATTTCGTTTGATTTTATAATTGAAGAACTTTTTGAAAAAAAAGTTATAGGTCTATGATAAATATATAGATGTTAAGTGCATTTTTTATGTAAATAGTTAAGAACCATTATAATTATCAATTCGAATGTAGCTAATATTGAAAAATTAGAACTGAAACTCTGTTTCACGGGCTCCTTTATTCAAAAGGTACCTCAGTTGTAAAATAATTTGAGATGCATGATAAAGAAGAAGATTGACTGAAATGTTATTAATAATATTTGTAGATTTTTATGAATGATTTAGGTGAGCAAGGTGAGCAATAGAGAAGTTCAGGTGGAGTTATGTACAATGAACATAATTGCGTCTGAAAACGAAAGCCATTGTTATAGAAACATTTATAATGATTTACAATTATTTATTATTACGAGATATTGGACGTTAGTTTACAAAGTGAAAGAGCATAAGGAAATGGAAGGCATGGAGAAAATAGATTTAAACTGTGTGAACAAATATAAACTCTGTCTATAAGTTAATTGAATGTAAAACATGGGAAATTAAAATGTAGGTAATAAACTGTAAAATGTAATTTGGCGTTGAAATATTTTTTCACTGGAATGTTATTTCTAATTTTATGTTAATTGTAACTCTATATTTAATACTAAAATTAAATTTACAAATTCCTATTGTTCTTATCATATTTTACCAACATCCGTAGTAAAATTAGCCTTAACGATCGTTATGTCTTTTTTGCAAGAACATCCCAAAAATGTGTTTTATTATCAATAATTAATAAAGAAATAATTTTCCTTGTAAGCAGAAAAGCTCGATCCTGAAGAGATTGAATTTCCAATTCTTAATCTGTGCCATTAAATAGTGTTACATATAAAAGTAAAAGCCCAATGCCAAGTGAATGAATGTTACGCAATTTCCAATTCCGAAGTCAAGAATGCTCGATTAGCGCGTGTTATTCAATATTACACCTTTCCGTAACAAACGTTTAGGGGTCATCAAGGTTGAATACGTCGCTAGAGAGCAGTCCATGGTGAAAAGGGTGGTGGTTGTATACTGTGCCACTCTATATATAACGGCAGTCGGCACCCCACACGATATTAAGAACGTTCACCGCATCTGCGGTAACATGGTTTCCAGTTACAAGGTACTTACTCCTCGAAACACTCACGACTTGCCGATCAGTGTGGCAACGTGTTCACTATATCGGGCTATATTGATTGATTATTATCGAACAATTACCAACACTAATTACAAAGCAGCGAAATTTAATTACGATGCGAAACCCTGGATATATTATTCATTGTGGATTCTCGGTGATTGTGAATATCGCAGTGCATCGTTTCACTATCTAGTGCACAGTTTTCATAGTTCGTCGCAAGTGACATCTCTTTAAATAAATCTCATTTATAGCGTTTGCATTCAGTGAAAAGTGTTCTGGTGTGAATTCTTTGTTTATCTAGTTCAACTTCGCGACTTTATGATTTCATTTTTATTTACCCTGAATTACTAGACTGCAGATGGTTAGGCAAACTTACAATTACTTTTATGCAAATTTATGAACACAACTAAAAAGATGGGAGCTGAATAAAAATCTTATATACAATCTGTGTATTTTTACATTTTTCATTGTTTTACAAATGCATAAACATCCGCAGTCTGCTTTAGAAATTTAAAAATTCTATGAAATCTCGGATTATAATGACGCATTAAAGATTGCACGACAAGTAATTGAGACAATACCTGCTGCTGTGATTAAAACAATTACAACTCTTTAATTGTACTTATGCATAAGTAATCTAATGCTTCTAATAAATTGCCAATTTTTAATATTTTGTAATATCAGAATATATTTCTCACACGTAACAGTATGCGTTTCGATTTGAAATAAGTTAATAAGAATACGTTAATATAAAATATTCAATTAATTAATCATCTTTAACTCTCTGCCTGTAGAGATCATCACCTCCTGCCGTTAAGATGACGCCATTTCTGATGGCAATTTTCTGTCTGGCTACCGCAGGCTGCTCGAACGTCACGGATCAGCAAACATCTGAAACACATCACGATCAACAGGTAGCGATCTTGAAACAAATCAGAAAAGTGAATGAAGACGGTTCTTACACGTATGGTTACGAAGCGGGTGACGGATCCTTCAAGGTAAGATGTATGTAATAGCTATTGCACCGTTTAATGCGAAAGGCATGTAATGGGCGTTCTGCGTTCTTAATACTTGTACAAACAATTTATCGTTGTATGTTACGCGTCCCGTATCTTAAGTACTTCACTGGAAAAAAGATATAGCGTTTACACAAGCAAATTATTATATATCGTTAAATTTTCAATACGAATAGCATTTATTTTCTAATTGCCGAACGTAAAGAATATAGTTTCTTTAAATAATTTATTTATAGAATTCTCTTGGAAGGCTGCTAATACAGTAAATAAAGTAGGTTAGATGTATTAAATAGAAAACTTGAAAATGCATGACGTACATTGATAATCGGAAGTAATGCTAAATTATTTTATATTATATTATGATATTTAAAAAAAAAGGGAGAAATCTAGTTATAATAAAACAAATATAAAAAAATCAAATAATATAAATATATGATGTTCGAAAATTCTTTTTAATTTTTACTTGTGAAATATTTCCAAAAAAACTTCAATCAACGGTAATTTTTCTGAACGCAAGAAATTATTGTCAGGTCGAGAGTCGTGACGTTCTAGGCAACATCAAGGGTACGTTCGGTTTCGTCGACGCGGACGGCGAAATAAAAAGGGTGTCGTACTCTTCTTCTAATGGAACAGGATTTAAAGCAACCACCGTGTCGCCATTGCAGGAACACGTGTCCGTCGTACAGAGCATTCCGCGTATAAATCGCACCACTACAACCAAGAAGCCAAGCGTCGTTTATCCTTCGTCTACCGAGGCATCCACAAAATCATCGGTGGTTCAGTCGATACCGCGAAATAGGAAAACAACGACGACTTCAACAACTACAACTACAACCACTACGGAACAACCGAAGACTATATTTGGCCATTATTTAAAAGGGACCGGAAAAAGTAGACCGCGTTTTGTGATCAATGGCCAACAAAGGCCATTGGTAATAGAAGAAGAAATCACAGAGGACGAAGATTCGCAGATAAATCGACCAAGTACGGAGGACAAGACTTCCACATATAGAAAAATCATTTTTGCTAAACGACCGGTCGAGCAGAATCTTCGACCAATCTCTGACGATTTCGTAGAAAAGGAAGACGATGGTAAAGTAGCTAGTGGAAATAACTTAAGAAGACAGTTGCAAGAAGAGACTACGAAACCTAACCCGATCGTAGAAGGCAGCAGCGACGACCATTCTGACGTTTATGGCGGATCTTTGTCCACGACTCGACCTTTGTTCACCACAACCACGCCACCAAGGATTCTGCAACGCGTTTCGCCTAATCGAATCGAAAGACCAAAAGTTTACGTTAATCGGGAGAACCTTGCGCCATCGAGGTTCGAAAACGTAAACGTAAAATACGATAATACCAGAGTTTACGAAGCTGAGACGAAGGCGCCTCAAGAGGAACGTACTCAGCCTCAACCGGTTTTGATTCGAGGTCCAACGCGAGTGCCTGAAAACCGCGAATATCTGCGACAAAGTACCGAACCTATATTTGTTAGACAACAGCCTGAACAGTTTCTACGTGAACTACCAGGAGGAAGAATCCTAGTTCCTTCTCAACAGAATATCGAAGAAGACCCCGCTTACAGACCACTTTCTATCAACAGAATTTTATTACGCCCTCTGCCGAGCCAACAGCCGCTTTACTCGACAACCACGGATGCAAATATTCACTACCTGACGGAAAATCCTCTTCCAGAGCAAGAGGAAGAGCCGAGAGTCGCTATGGCGCCAGGATACATGCGTCCAAGACCTTTTCCACGGCCTGTAATCTTTCAAGAACCTGAACCAAGACCCAGGCCCGTTTTGAGACCCGTTGCGCCAGCGATCACTCACGCAATGGATGAAAGAGAGTACCAAACGACTCCTGAATATTCGTACAGAGGCAGTACCATCGCTTTACCTCCAGAACCTCCAAATCCAATTAATACACCTTTAAGCAGACGCGACTTCCAATTACTGTTAAGAAGATTGCTCGTCAGTCAGTACGGTGTCCAAGCTCTTTCTTATCCGAAAAGCTACCTAGAAGACGCCTTGTACGATCAACAGCCGTATCCTTCTTATCAGCCAGGCTATCAATCTACTGCGCCACGACCGGATATCGGTTACGATCAGCAAATTCCTCTTCAATATGGAGATCGTGTGCCTGTAAGACGGCCTGTGTATACCAGAGCTTTGAATCCTGTTTATCAACCTCAACAGTACGAGGATTACAGCGATGGAAGATACACAAAGAGGGTCTATAGGCAAAAGTTCTACACGCAAGAAGTGGCTGATGACGGAGAGGAAATATTGCCTGCTCCTATCAGAGAAGCTTTGTTGTTAAGGATGTTGCAGCTGGCAATTAACGCCGAAAGACCTCCCATGGTTTCTTCTCCGGTTATGACGACCACGACACCAGCTTCGAGGTACAGAAAGACTGGACCAGTTAGGAGTGTACAGATCATCACTGACGAAGATGAGGAAGAGAAAGAGGCGATGAAGAAGAAAATGTAACGGTTAGATACTTTTGATAACTTTCTAAAGTTTGATAGAGTTTATTTCTTTCACGCGATGGAATGATAATTAGGCTGCGGATATAATGTAAATTCGTATTTTTATGAACGCATTTGAAGAAATGGAACCTATGCAGACATTTGTTTCGTCTACTAAATATTATAATCAGTATACTATCTTGAATGTTTTATGCATTTTTGCACATTACTTTGTCTTCTGTATATTCTTAGATTTCCCACGAATGCATCAAAAATCCACAGTCTAATGGTAATAGTAGAGATAAAATCAAAAGAAGTTTAAATTTATAATACACGTATGGTACAAGAGAAATAGTGTTAAAGAATTCTGTAGAACTTTCTACATACTCGATTCGTTCTCAAACTTATTGCTAGTACTCTATTTATGTTCTTTTTATGAAATTATATTTCAGACCCGTTCCGATTCAATAGGAGAAGCGTGACAAGTTGCAAGGTTACCACTTCCTCGCCAATTAATCTTCCTTTCTCGAATGAACAGTCAATAATTTTGAAGCAAGAGTGGTTACAGTCTTAATTACAATAGCTGCGATAGAACTGGGTGGGAGATCATCGTTTTCTTTAATGAAGAGCTCTGTACAAAAGAGCGTGAGAATAAAGGAAAAACAACGTCGATAGGCACAATACTGGCGACACAGTTTTCACGGAACAAACTGGAATCGTCAGCGAAACGAATCGACTTCTCGGAAAGGGAAATGTCCCACGTGTGTTCGTCCAATGATTTTCCGCACGACAACTTTCAACTATCTCGCAACGCTCATTTCCTTTCGAGTCGGATCGTCGCTACTTTTAAGTCGCCTCGACACTAATGCAATTAGACGAACGTATATATGGTCAGCCCGATACACTCGACGATTACGTTGATCTTGCATATACTTGCATTATACTCACTACATTTCACCCTGTGTGTCACGTTGAATTATAGCATAGACCTTCCAAAGACGAACAGGTAGCATTACCAGCAGAGCACTGAGCAGGAAGTATTCTAATTTAGCTCAATGGTGATTGCGTACGTTCGATATCACTGTGAGTGTGAATTTATTGGATATAAATTACAAGCTTTTGGGAGTTTGTTAGTAACGCTAACAAATTTATATTCGATATCGTGTATGATATTTAGGAAGCTTTCCCTTTTATTTAGACAAGGAAAATATTCTAGCTTTTGATTTATCTCCTGGAAGTTCGTTGCTTTACCTTTTTTCAAGTTATCATTTTTGATTATCGTCTACAATGCTCTTCTTTAATTTCATTAAAAAATTGTATTGTAGTTTCGAAGTCTACGGATAAGCGAGGGGTACGCGAATAAACAAATGTAAATAACAATACTAGTTCCATGTTTGCTCGAAAGTGTACTAATTGAAGAAAATCATGGTGGATGTGAAATTCATGGTGCATGTTTTTTCCTTAAAAATTTAACTTATCAATTATTCAGTGACCAATAACGCTTCAAAATATATAAATTCAATAAATTGTAATACTTGTACATAATACTATATGAACTAGAATAGTACTTATGAAACATAAAATGATCTATTAAGATACAATAACATTAAATTATTATATTTTAATTACTATTTTTCAATATTGACAAATCAAAATAATGAACCTCCTCCTCAATATTAGAATTCATTTTAACAATATTGACTATAATATTGAACGTACAGGAATCACCAAACAGTATCATCCTTTAGCCTTCGTACTGTAAATATAATGTTATACAAAGCTAGTGTAATATACGTATCGAAATAAAACGAATTAGATGGTAGATGGAATGGTGTGAGAATTCATTTCACAAGCCTCTGAGAGCAGCGCGCCAGGAAAGAATAATAACGTGTCTACCTGTTGGTAATTAGCATCACGGATTGCGACACTTTGCTGTCGGATACGAGAACTAGTATTTGTTAGACGGTCGCATTGCTGGTACGATGGCCACACGACGGGGGTGTACATCATGGGATTTTACACATAGTTTCCACGTACTCTGTACTCTCTTGCTTCTTACCAAATCTCCTGATGGAGACATGTTACAGCTCCGGGAAAGTTTCAGTGTATGGAAAAAATTCCTCTCTAGAAGTTGATGAAATGATCTCCGTTTAGGGTAAGAGTGACAGCAAAAGTTCAATCTTCTAAAAGGAATATCGTGTGGTAAATTGTGACATTATATGAAAATTGGAAAGGGGTTCTTTAATTTTATATAACGATGATTTTTATTCCAAATATTTGTAAACAGGTGAATCTTTTAAAACGAGTGAAATCGTCTTTTTATCGCAATTATCTGCAGAAAAACAGCGGTATTTAAAAAGCGGTTAGAAATTAAATAAAATACTTAATAAAATTATTAATATTCTTACAATGCATACTAAAAATCAAATTCATAATAAGCAACATTTTTAATACTTTGGTAGAGAAATACGTTGATGAATTGTATCGTTTCTGAGATGAATACTAGATATGAAATTAGATATCGAGATGAACTAATAATTAGATTTAAAAGATGAAGGATTTTGTAATTACCATAAAATTACTAAAACTGAACATTTCATGAGTCTTTCCCTTACTCTTCAAACATGCCTTCTCTTTAACAACACTTTCTCGTTTAAGACAAAAATGTAATTTCCAGTTATAGCCATACATATAATTTCATTTACTATGTTTAAAAGTGTTATTGACGTTTCAATTCAATTTCTACAACTACTACTTTTAATACTTTTATTAAAACAATAATAACACATTACGATTAGAAGCAACTTTCGACTTATTAACAAACATTACTTTGGCATTGAAAAGCACGAACACATATGCGCCAAAGACTTTCTTCGTTGCAGAGATATTCTTAACAAACGTACTCATGCATGAACTCGGAAAAGTTTCACTTCATCACTCTCGAACGTTCGCGAGCATTCGGCAAATATCGTAAAATTGTTACAGCTATGATTACAATAACGGGCCATTTATTCAGAAATAGAACGGAAACGGATAGTTTAGCAGTGTGTAATAGAGGAAAGAATTTTTTTCATGCGGCTGCAGGCAACCTTTCGATTTTTCTGCGGCGTGGCAACCGGATGCACACGTGAAAGGTTGTCGTTAAGAGACAGAAATATTCGCCAACTGAACGGTGTTCCTATGCTTTGTAAGCTGCAACTTCCGGTATCCTGTGAACAGTGCCAATAGCGCGTGTACGGTTTAACACAGATCACGTAGGAACAGCTCGTTTCTTAAAACCGTCTAATTAGACCGACCGTTCCTTTCATCGACTTTCCTCTTCACTGGTGATGGAAAGTTGCAATAGATAGGGTAGTTCATTGTCTTGTCATGCATGTATATAAGATACACAGATGTCTGCACGATCAGCAAAGGAATACGGGACAAAGAAGAAGAAAGGAGAATTCGCAGGGATCAGATACGATCTTGATAAGTCCTCGAGTTCAGCTAACAATCGTGTAATAAAATATCAAGAGAGAGTGTACGAGCCATATTCTGCGAAGGATTTTACTTTTGACGCTTTACGTACATACTGGAACTTATCACAGTAATGTAAAAACGAATCACAAAAACGAAAAGTCGAATTGAAAGGATATCTGTGAATTGTGTGATTTGTTCAATATTAAAGCACTGTGGAAATATGATATCTGAAATTTGTTTTCTATTAAGTTTCTTTCTAAAATCCATAAGATTTTGTAATTTGTATTGAACGACTAAATACCATGTTATGATAGAAAATTAATATATGAATTTTTTAAAATATCAAAGTAATCGATAAAGTAATGCCAAGTTGTTTACGATTTGTTAAATAAATTAAGAACAAACAGTGTGAAGTAACATTTATTAAATATTGAATTTAATGTAATACTCTTAAGTGACTTATTTATCAAATTGTGTGTCACGTGCACACAAATACACCTACAAAACCTATTTTAACAATAGAGAAACTTAATGAATTAACAATGTGATTTATCTTGAAAACATTAATTATTATTCGTAAAAATAAATCAAAATTGTTTCTACTAAAAACTTTAACGTTAGGACAACGTTAATAAGATCATTAAGATCAGCATCTTAAATAGGGGAATGAAGATACAAGAACAAACAGTAACGATTATAAAATAGAAAGGAACATGGTATACAATATTTTCCCAATAAAATAATTTACAATTGAACCGTCTCTAACGGTAAATTATATTTATAATTATATTCCTATTTAATCAAAATTCCAAGTAACTTAAAAAATATACAACTTGTTTACATGCTATATACAATTCTTAGTAACATTTATCTTAAAATTACTAATAGTTGTTCAACATTCTGTACAAGTTTACAAGCTTTAATCAAGAAAGGTCCTTAGGTACGGACGTAAAACACTTAAAAATACTAAATAAATATCAAATTCTCCATACATGACCGTGAACATAGCATGCCAACCGGCATAATTTCTTAATTGTAATTTTCCTAATTAGTTATAAATTCAAATTATAAAACATCATTGTAATCGGCATAACTTTTCTACTTATAGGTCTCCTAATCCACTGTATCATTTCTCTTAAGGATCAGTTAAACCATGCTCACACTTGCAAGGACTGAAACTGTCCAAACTGAAATTGTAATTTATCTCTGTTATCTTTTAGTTCTATAATTATAGAGGTTAATCTTCGCCTGGCAAATACTGGGTCATTTTTACCCGCTGTACGTATGAATCTAGCAACGATACAAAATACAGTACAAAATGTACAAAATGTCGCAAATACATTTGTAAAAGTCATACTATAAATACTGTTTTATGTATCCGTTGTAACAAGTTATAATAAAAAATGCCATATACTTTCAGACGAATAAATTATGTCACAGACCTCGGTATAGGTAAAAAGGTAATTCGGAGAAATAATAACATCTAATCTCTATATAAAATGTTCTCTTCCATGGTGTTCATATCAGAGCTTTGATTCAAAACCAAAGAGACCAGCCGTACTCTTGAAACATTCGCTGTTCAAGGGTTAAGAAATGACCTGGTTAACAAATTAACTAGATGACTGGGAAACTTTCGAGTGGACTGAGGCAGAACGAGGCACGTTCTTCGCGCTTTCGGTGTCCTCCTCAAGTGGATAAGGACTGAAAGGCTCGGTCTGTACAGCAACATCCTCGTAATCAAGTTCCAAGGCGTCTTGCTCGTAAATTGCATCGTGACTTCGCGGCCGAGCTACAGAAGGAATCCACGGTTGTGGTACGCCTTTTCCAAGTGCTAAGAAAACCGCAGCAGTTGTTAACAGAACGACGGAAGCGACACCGAAGACCAGCCGCCACGAACCAGCGATCTGAAATTGAAATTTTGTTGTTCATTATAGGAGAACTGTAAAATATGCCAGTAAGTGGCCAACTATTACTGATTTATAGCTGAAAGAAAGTGAAGTGTAACAGAGTTTTAATTGTTGGGTATTTTCTAAGTGGTAGTTAATAAGTCATAAGGAAGTATGAGGAAGTTAGAATTCGGAGATCGTTAAAATTATTAGCACGATTTCACGAACGAATGTGAAAGACCTAATATTTCTTGTGATGTTCCTCTTATTGTTAGAGATATTGTTAAACGTTTATACTTATGACAAGACACTCACGTTAAAATAGAAAATAAGGTATCTGCAGAGGTGTTACATTAAATTGAAATATCTACTTGGGTGTGTTATGTTTATTCTAATTTATAATAATTGTAAAAGTGCCTTAAGACAAACATACGCTATTTCATCGAAAGACACATGAAATTACTTTATTAAGATGCGATAGAAAAATTGAAATTTAAATGATTGATGCTTTGCTTTAAATGGAATAATATATATCTTTTCTTGCAGAGATTAAAACAAAAAATTAAACTTGCAGAGCCATGAAGGGCCTGAGTGACAAAATAATTGGCAGCCAACAGCCCTGCTGCGCCTAGAGTCGAGCACAATGCACACGCAGCCGCTGCGCAAGCTGGAGATTCTACAGGTGCAAGGTCTGCTATAGCTGCTAAAGCACCTGCTGGTGCAGTTCCAGAAACAAGAAGAGCAGCTATACCTAACCAAGCTGCCCCTAATGCTTGACAGCCGGCGTAACCAGCGACAAAAAGTAGGGCAGCGGGAATAAAATGAGCTGTAATCAAATTACAAATTAAGTTACTCCATTTAATAGATCTCCGTCTTGATAGGATAAAGAACACAATTTGATAGAATTAAAAAATATCGCCATAAACTTTTCTTTTTAATAAGATACATACCAGTATATACGACCAACTTTCTAGCTGTGGTTGTCGAAACTATTTTTGATTCGCGAACGTGATCTACAAGAAGACCGCATGTTAACGCAGCCATGAAATGACCAATGTGTGGTAACGTTGTTAGAACAGAATCCTGGAACCATTGAAAGCTAATTAAAAGTTTCCAAAGATTAATCTTTATACTTATATTTTTTACAATCTTCATACGGTTTCTAACATGTACCTCAAATTTTAAAATGCTATTCAATCATAGTGTTACAATGTTATAATGTTATAATATTATTCAACATATGTTATCAATTATACATTTATTGATTTACTACGATTAATAGATGTTATGTGTCTATATAAATAAATAAATCAAAGGATTTATTGGAAATAAGAAAACTTTTTGTTGTTCATAATCGTTTAAAAAAATTTTATACTTCTTCTTGATAGAATAAAATGAAAGTCACAAGAAAGCATATAAGGATTGATGGAAAAAGCAATGAGCTAAAATACAAATATCAAAATATTTAACTCATTACCAAGTATAATTATATATAAGATAGATAATATATGCAAGATTAATAAATATAAGATGGAATACTTACATTAGCTGTTGAGAATCCATAAATAAGTTTTAGATACTTTGTCATACCAAGGGCAAGCGTTGCATCGCCCCATTGATTTCCCATCGTTGCTACAGCAGATGCCCAAACGGGAACTGATCGTAGTAATTTTCCCCATGGAATCACAGCAGCCTATTTTATTATTAATTTTATATTTTAGTCCGTTATCATTTTTCATTTTCGTTACTACATCGCTATTAAATGATTTAATTACAATTCAATAACATTCTATAATCTGGAACCAGTTTTTATATAAACAACTAATTGTATATAGAATCTATATGTCTATATGTAGAATCAATTTCTTATTATCCAAACTTGAAATATTTCTTGTTGGAAATTAAATTACAAAAACAAAGAATATCTGTTCCTGTATAAATTTCTTACAAATATAAATGTGACACACACACACTTTTATTTCTTTGATAAAACAGGATCATCATGTTAATTATATTAATAAAACTGAAATCATTTGTACTTGCTGTTAAGCGAGTTTTGGTAGTAAGAAGACTCCTAAAAATAACGATGCGGTATATTCAATATTTAGCACGGAAATAATTAACTTTATGTGACGCCTCATTAATCTTTTAAAACAATAGTATTGCGATTGCACCATTGTAATATCGCATAATTCATAGAACATTAGCCTTTCTCTGTATGGTTCATGTCGTAATAATGACCTGAATAAAGGATTGCCAAAACCAGTGGAAGAAATTTCATGCACATTAGGTTATACAATAACGATGATAAAAAAGAATTTGATATAGGAAGAAACTCCAAATGTTATTAATCAAACAAGAGTTTTATCTCTTTACGGTCTCATATCAAGGGGGATTAAAAATTTATGCCATTTCATTCTTTCAATTTTAGCACACAAGACAGTTCTATATTAAAATTTCATGTAATACTAATGTATATTCTGTTAGAAATACAGATATACTATTGGTTATAAAAATATGAAACAATTTAGTAAAAATTACGAATTTTCAAATGAAGCTTGGTGAGTATAAGATCAAATATCATTCCAAATGCAGATGATTATAGATAGAAAGAGAAAATTGTGCAGCTTATATTATTAATCTAAAATAAATGAATTTTAGTTATTAACATTTTTTAAAAGCAAGAATGATCTTACATTTGTATCGTGCTGATAAGATTTCGGCGTATCTTTGACAAACCGACCAAAAGCGAAGTACCAACACAGAGCAATGCAAACGAGACCATAACAAAGTGAATCTCGGCCAAGCCATCGAACAACAGCTGTACCTAACCATCCTGTGAGACAGTATCCAACGCTGACCGCTGTTAAATAATTTATTATTACTTTTCTTAATCATTCTTTCTCCATTTTTCATTAATATTTTCAATCAAATTATATTCACATATTGATAGTACAACATCAATATTCATTTTGTATTATGATTTGCAACTAAAAATTTACCAGCGTAGCAACTGAAGTACCAACTTCTGTGAGTGCTCTTAAACCAGGTCATAGCAAGCATGTGAGCAGCAGGCATAGTTGCCCCCTATAAATGAGGAATGATGTAATAATTTCTATGACGTATTGAATAATATCATTGTTTCATCAGTGATGCTTGTATTTTCCAGATATATAACTTTAAAATTATCGTATCAATGCTACGTAATTATTTAGAAAATACTGAAAACAACAGAAGGAAGGAAAGTATTGAATGTTAATATTCCTTTCATAAAATATTTAACTATTTCCAAAATGATACGATATTGTTATCAATCTTTACAGAGAATTTAGTTAGTTAATAAAATTAGTATATAGAAATAGAATAATTAACGTTATACAGATAATTTTAACAATATATAAAGAATTTATAAAATTCGTAATTACTGGAGTTCAAAAATTCTACTTCTATCAATCACAAACGAATCGAATACATGGTAAAGCAAGAAGCTTTTAATGAAATTTTAAAACATATTTTTCTAAAATTGACTATTCATAATTTTATCGTGCTCCTTGAAGTAATATGTACTATGGTATTTAATTCTTACTGTGCATAATCCCTGAAAGAGACGAAGTGCTACGTGAGACGGACCCCTCCATGCAGCTGGTACCAATAAAGATGCCAAACAAGCACTAAGAACTGCACGCGAAAACACCATAGATGGGCCTGATCTCCCCCATACTAAACACCCCCCTAAAATTGGACCAGCCACTTGACCCCATAGGAACGCTTCCCTCATTATAGATTCTGCACGTTCTTCCGGTGGTAACTAAAAATATTATTATAATTTTCTATGAATGCTTAAATTTTCGTAATTTACTTACAATATTCATTTGGAAGATTTCGGAAACATTCAGAGCATATACATTTTTAATATCATGTCGTATTTACCTCCATAAGTATAACTTCAAAGTCTTCGGTACGATTACGACTACTGATGTTGACCAGCATCTCACAATGCCACGATGTGTCGATGATGGCATGATTGTCTTTCTGATTGGCGAGCAATGCGACCGAAGAACTCACTTCCACTGAACCACAAAGTGCAAATCCTACTGCAACGAGCGCAGCAACGATGTGTCGCGCTCGTACAGCCGCTAATTATTAATATAATTATTAACATAAATATTAAACAATAATATTAATATTTCATCCATTCTGTGTGTAGAATAATCATTAGCAATTATCCAAAACTATTATATTTACAGATATTTATATAAAGTTCTGCTCGATGGATATTACATACAGATTTGATTTGTGAAAAGATCGACATTTATTTCAGCTATATCAAATGCAAGTTTAAATAATTTTTGTTTTTAAATTAATTTTTGAACTTTTTGTTATCGTACTATCAGGCGACAATGGGCAAGCAATTATTATGTGCATTGTATACATACATTATCGGCGACACTATACATCATCTTTAATAGAATATTGTTTGATTTTGATAAGATGATTAAACAGTAGATTTCGTAGTTTCTACCTTTAATTCGAAGTTAAGGAAATATCCCAGTTACTTATATTACGATATGTAGATAAAAATTTACCAATATTGGTCACAAATATCTTGAAGATTATGTTATAATAAACCCATACATACAGGATGTCCCGGTATTGATGGTATAACTGTAGGGGGTGATTTTACATGAGAAAATAAGTCGAAAATATGCAATAAATTTTTTTCATTGAAGGCTTTGTTTTTAAGAAAATCGACTTTCAATTTCCTCCGAGTACGCATGCACTTGACTATGTTGTGATTAAATGGATCTCCAGACACTTTGTATATGATGAACTTAATGAACGAAATAAAAAGGTATAATAAACGTTTAATCTTTTCCTGCTCCAATGTGTTATGTTATTTACCGATCAAATTGGATATCAAAACATTTATTTCTGTAGTAACAAGTGTTTTAAACTTGTTGTGTTATGTTAAACAACGTTCATTACTATTAAAGAAAGGTATCACGTGCGACGTAACTGCACAAGATAGTAATGCAACGTAATTGCACGAAATAATAATGCTACGTAACTGTACGAAATAGAAACACAATGTAACTGCACAAAATAATAACGCAAGGTACTCTCAATCGCCTGCTTATTTTATTATACTGTTTGTTTTACTAAAAATATGTTGCTTGTTTGATATTTAGTTGAACGAACCTCGAACTTCTTTTGCGGCTTGTTTTATTTGAACACTGCTTTGTTTCACCAGTTGCACGCTACCTCTTTTGACGAAGTCTGCCATTTCACAAAACTCGAAAGGAGCAAAATCAACGAGTGCATACTACTTTTATCATTCCTTCTACTCCTATTATCTCTTTCCTATCCCCGCGCAGTATAAGAGACCTCGACTTTGGTTTCCTCTAAACGTAGCACAAATAATGATATTTAAAATAACTTGGCGATAAGAAAATTTTTATTCATCTTCATCTACTCCTTACATGATTTACTTTATGGTATGTTTGCTTTCGCGTACAAAGTAGTTTTAAGGTAGAGTAGGAAATTCTGGGTATATACATTGAGCAAGGAAGGGGAATTAATTATATAATAACAATTGTGCTACGGTTGATAAGCTATCGTGTTATTCATCCTATCGTCTGTGATACATACTGATAAGTTTCTAAATCTCAATTAGACAGATAATAAATGGCAATTACCAAAATTTTACAAAATTAATCTATAGATTATAGATTATACAATACAATGTTTATATCGATTTTACTGCTTGTATGCAACTTGATTACGTATTTATCAATATCGTCTTTTAGTACCTTTATAGATAAGGTAGACGCTTAATACATTCAAATGTAACATCAGTTCTACCCCATAACAAATATATTTATCATTTAGTTGGATAGTGATTTGTTACAGTAATTTACAATTTATCGAGGCGTAGAATTACCGATCGAATCATTCAGGTGCGAAACTAATAAATAAAAATATCCACGTGGAAGAAGAATTTTCTCTCACCTTTCATTTCCAGCGCCGCATGTCTCAACTGAACGCTTCCACGTTTAAGACGAACGAGCGCTGCCATACTTATCACGCGTATCGATATACAGCTGGAGTTTTCATTACGCGACACAGACTTAAATAATACAGACTTAAACACATTTTATGGTGAAGCACGCCAATTTTTCACTGACACCTCTTTGCACGGTGATACGGGGTCAATCGGATAGTCGCGAGTTGCACGAACTATACTGGCCATCTGGGAGTACGAGTGAATGAACATCTCCGTTAACGAGACTTGATACAATAAGTACCTATGCCAGGGCAGCCTTGAAACACCGTTTGAAGCCTGCCTCGTGATATTTTGCCGACCGTGCCACAAAACGATATCACATACGTATTTCATACATGATAACAGACTGATTCCAAACAGCAGATTTCGTTTGCTTTATCAGGAGTCTGCGAAATATTAAATAACGCTGGAATTTCTGATTGTTTTGTTTTTCATGATAACACATCCAAGCAATACCTTTGTTGTTACGATCTTATTTTTGGATTGAACGATTTGCTTGTGAAATTGAGAAAAGTACTATAATTTCAATATCATCGTTGAAATATACTAGTGTTAATTTTTTTTTTTTTCTTATTAGTAGACTGCAGATTTTTATGCAATTTCGTAGTTTTATGAATACTACAATAGTAACAGAATGGGATGAAAAGGACAAATTTGTTTCATCCCTTAGATATTATCATGAGTATTATCTTTTGGTTATTTCATATATTTTTGGATATTTTGGATATAAACAAACATTTCCTATAAATGTTACTATAAGTGATTTATTTATAAGTATACTGAAAGGAAATGAATCATTTAATGTACATACACGTGAAATAGACGGCATATATTGTTCTTACTTTAATTGGTTACTTTAACCATTGATTTTTATAAATTCAAACTACAATATTTTATATTAAAATATCTACTTATCTCATAAAAGATGTATTATATATACATATTTTTATTGCTAGCCGTTTTTTAGTATAAAAAAAGATATAACTATTAGAGTACGGATTTTTATGCATTTATTATTTATGATATTCAAAGCATAATGTTTTCCACAATATTTAGTACGTAAAACAATTTTCCACCTCGATTTCATTTTTAATTATGTTCATAAAGATATAAATGTGCATAAACATCCGCAGACCTATAATCATTCTTACTTAAGTAAGGAAAACGTTTGTGATTATAGATTGTTATTTGTTACTTGACTATAGAGAATTAAACATGGAAAAGATTGTATGGCTTTGTCCAAATTGCATCACTAAACAACCAACATCTATTTGATACAAATTTATTTTCTTTTTCTTTTTCTATTACTATATGTATTTATAAATAATGGTATACTAGTGTCGTTAAAACAAAATAAGTCAGAGATACAAATATCTAAACCAACCTTTATTAGTATTTTTACGGTTTATTCTTATCCTCGTATTATAATATTTACTGTTAGAAAAAAATTACTCGGTCTATAAGCATAAAAAAGAGTAAGTATTGTAGAAATTGTCCACTATTAGCGTTGCAATCTCATTCTACTGAACTGAGTCGATACTGTCGTATGTGACACCAAAATGACAAGAGAATCTCGACTGTGCCCAGATGACGAACAAACTAGAATTTTTAATATATTTATTCTGTCATTTGTTTATAATACAATACGTCACATACGTACATATGTACTTGATTAGCAAAGCTTTCATATTTTAAGCTTGCAATGTTTATTATTTCTAGTATGTTGTTTCATTTCTAAAACACTATCTCTATCAATACCTTTAAAAACACGTTTCCTTTTGCATTTTTTTCAGATAGGAAGTAATTTTTTCAACGATCAAAAATAAAACGCATGTTACTTTACCGACCATTGGTTAAGAACACGTACGTCCCAAGTACCCAGCAAAGGACCCCCACCGGTCCCCATTGGATCTTTTACCAGACCCCAAAAGGTTGCGCGTCAGGTGGTCTTTTTCCCTCTTGTTTTCTCCCCCACCATTCAACGAGAAACATCGTATCGTACTACCTGCAAGACGATTGGTCAGTTCAGAGACAGGTCAAACGGCAACACATCGGTTAGTTAGTGTTTCTGTCACATTCATCTCTACGTTTGGAAGCGTAGTCGAAGTTGTCGTTAATATCGCGTCTCGAATTTATCCGAGGTCTGTACCGAGCCACGTGAACGAAACAAGCGCGCGGTTTCGTGTCTTTGAAAGCGTGTGCGAGTGACGAGGGACGACCGATCGAGGGAACGGTGAATTCCTGCGTGCTTTTAGCCGCGAGCTTTTCAAACAGTGGAAATTATGCGCCGCGGTGACGCGAGTGTACCGGAGTGTTTTGACACGAGCGTGGTGCGGTGATTTCTGTGAAACGTCGCGTTCGATGAATGAAGAAGACGCTGTTACGCACGGAAATTAACGCGGGAAGAACGAACGTCGAGGTGAGTGCCACTGTTTTTCTACAACGATCCCGCGAATTTGAGGTTAGGTTAGGGCTATACCGTGACTGTCCCTCATAGATATTACCTTACGGTGGGCTGGAGTGTGTTGTATATTCGCCCACGAACAATACGGTCCTTTGAAGAGTTCAGGCATCCGGATCCTCTCGAGTCGGGACCTCAAAAATGGTCCTTTTCACTTCTAAACGATGCGTGCCGGCGCATGTCTCTCTTCCTCTCTGGCCCCCCTTTCTAGAATGTGAACCTCACCGGGATCCTGCTGTGTTTCTACTATAGTCCTCTGCAACAGGTAGTGATGGGCCAATCTTTCCGCGCGCGCTCTCCCTCGCAGGTTTGCTTCGTTTCTGTTATCGCGAGACTTCGCGTCACGTTTCTTTCTCCTGATAAATATGTATGAAATTTTTCAAGTACTTCGATCGAATACTTTATCGATCTTTTCGTCCTGTCGATATTCTACGTCTGTAAGATGCTTTGGTTATTTGGACGTTTCATATTCAAAATGTTCTGTAATACATATATATATATATATATATATATATATAGAAACTTCTTTTCTTGTTCGTTATTTTTCTTCTTGTTTTTCTAGTTCATTTGTCTTTTTCGCATGTAGATCGAATAAAGTTTGTCGGTCTCTAAACTGAAATCAGATTGATATAGAACTATTCATTCCATTATTTTGTCATGTAACTTTGCACGTAGGAGAAACTTTATGTTATTATTCGTTATTTTCTAACGTACATACATCAAACAAGTTTTCGTCTACATAACCAGTCGTAGATTTCTATCAGATTCACGTCAGATTCACATGACTCTATTTATTCAAATATTTCGTAATACGTCTTTTCGTTTCATACAAATTTTATATCTACATTCATTATTTCATATCTTCTATAAATCAAATGTCCTAGTTCGTATATCTTGTGACATATTTTTCTGCTCAGTGAGAATGTCATATTATGCAGGAATATATACACGTGTAATATGTATATAATATTTCGTATTTCATTTGGTCAGTAGTTTTAATATCGCTGTCCGTACAGTTGTATTAAAATCACGTTTACATCAAATTCATATAGCGCCATATTTAATTTTCCATCTAAGGAAGAAATATTTTTAGAAGTTTCGTAATAAGTTCGTTCCTCGTGATTTGTATTTTTCTTTTGGAACAGTTCGGTTGGAACGTTTGTATTGCGTATCCCCAGCGTTTTAAATTATTTCGTGCCTGTCGTTGATGCATATTTGTGCTAGACTTTCGAATAATCTAGACTCGTAGGAAATGTCTAGTGACATCTGTCTGAAACGTGCTCCGTAAATATTAAAAGGGGTACCGTTGCATTCATACGTGCTCGATTTTCGGTGTGCAATTTGACCCGCATTACACGTTATGCGCTTTTACGTAACGTTGGTAGATTTTGTAATCGAATGCCTATCACGTCGATATTCCACACTTTGAAAAGAATCCGTTTGGGAATAACACGTGTACGTTCGGTCGTGAATAACACGTGTAAATTCGTTTACGTTCGAATTGATTTTGCAACATTTTCACTGTATTTTATTGGTAGTTTACTATCATCTCTTAATGTAACGATATTGTAGTGAAAGTGTAGCGATTATTGCACTTATCATTTTTGGAGCATCCTGTACTTCCTTCTCCAAGCGATATCACGGAAATGTACATGAATGAAATAAGATAAGATACACTTGCATCTCTAAAAACCACAGATTAAAGTTGTAGAGTGAAAAGAATAAAAATTTCTATTATGACGATATGAACTTATTATTACTCTGAAGAATATGTTATAGAAAAATTTTAATTTAACTATAACTTTTATTGTTGCATCTCTTGAAAGATTATCGTTAACTCTAAATTATTATTAAAATTTCTTCGCGTTATTATATGAAAATGTTCGTTACTTTTTGTGTATACTTATTCGTTCTTTTTTATTGTAGAAATAAATTTTATTTTATTACATGTACAGCTCTAACTACTAAAAACAAGCATTGGTAAATTTAGACATCGTATAAATCGCCTAAATATTCAATGCTAATTTTTCTCCCCTATTTGAAATGCAAGAAAATTCCATTCTGAGTTTTACAAGACCTAAATCTTAACAAAAGTGGGTAACTCACGTGCTCGAGCAAGAATATGATCTTTTATTGCGTGTTGCGCGCTTACAATGTGCTGCAGTTATGAATAATTTATAAAATCATTGCAAGTTTGTATTCGAGAATTTACATCCTTGAGTTATATGAAAAACAGAAGAAAGCTCTTCTTGGCTCTGTATTTTCACTTTTACTCGTCCTTAAGTATTCTTCAAAGTTTCCTTTGCTACTTAATTTTCAGTCCATACATTCCCTAAAGTTCTTGTTTTACATTTATGTTGGGAGAAAGGGTATTTATGCTGATTACATGGAAATACAGCTTGCGCGTACTTTGGTTTTCGTTCGTCAGTAAAGACTCGAGTATAAACTCGACAGGATTTCATATAGTTATGTGAAAATGTAATAAAATGCTGAAAACTATTTTTTATTGCATAGAGCGAGTCGCGTAGAGTCATTTGGTTATACAGTGGCGTGTATAAATTTCTGCTCAGTTAGACTTTCCACTATATATTTTAAAAACGATACATAACAGATTTTTATCAACGTGGTATAACCTATGAACACGCTTTACTTTACTTGCAAAATTGGAAAACCAGGATATTCAAAAGATTCCTGTGCCACTTTATTTTATAGTAGATGTCTATACGTTACTTACGTGATAATGTAACAGTTTTAGTATGGCTCGTGTCGTAAGTCATTATTAATATTTTGTAGTTACTCGTTTTGCAATGATAAAGTCAGAAAGCTTTTTATTTCATCCTTATTTATGATTTGAAAAATTCTATGATGCTTCAATGCTCCAGCTTATTTATGTAATGTTTCGACTTCATATATATTTAACTGAATTTAAATCCGGGGATTGTATTGACTAATTTGAAAGATAACTATTATCAAACTACGTACTTTTACAGTATGTTTCATACGAAATGTGTAGATTCTGGTTGTTTTTAAAGGCAGAGGAAGAAAATTATTTTTCATTTTTCACTTGTATTTAGTTAATGAAAATAGACGATATAAGAGATAATACGATAGAGCAGTATTTTAGAATGTTTGTACAAAATCATGTATATAATGTTTATATTTATTATAAATCCATTATTTCACTTGTATCAATTTGTAAGGGATTGCAGCGACTCCTTATATTTATATCTGTTTCCATCGTGTCTCAATTAAACATAAGCTAAATTCTAGAAAGAAATGAATCACAAGTCTTTCAGATATCTTTTGGAATAAATAGCAAAAGATCTGTCTGGCTGGAAACTTCTGCACGTCACTTACAAACAGTTGCATGCATTTGGGTCGCGTAAAAACGATTAAAAAAAAAAAAAGAAATTGTCTCAAATTTAGAAAAAAATAGATTGCAGTGGACTCATGGAATGTCTTTTTTCGAAACGTGGTTGGTCAATGCATCGAACCATAAACACATCCAATGATATGAAGAAGAATGCAATCACGCTTCTGTGAAATATCGCAAGAAAAGCAAGCAGGAATTTTATGACTATAGATCTTATATACTATACAGACTCATTGCAGAATGTGAGTGTTAGTGATCGCAGAAACACGGGCAACAGGTTGCCAATCGAACTTTCAAAGGATCCAGTTTTGATGTAATTAACCGTAGGAGATTGTACTATGCGCGGATAGATCCATTCTGTTATGTTTCGTTACGATCTTCCGCAAATTTTACGAGACGATCGTTGATCGTTTGGTTTCATTACGATCTTCCGCAAATTTTACGAGACGATCGTTGATTGTTTGGTTTCATTACGGTCTTCCGCAAATTTTACGAGACGATCATTGTCCCGTTTCGATCGATTTTCAATTGCATGGAAGCGAGGCCTTGAATTACGTGAATGATAGTGTGTTCATCGTTTGAAATTATTCGGATGTGGAAGATTAGTTTAATCGAGTTGATCATTAGTTAATGGTTGATCATTTTATAATTTGAAAAGTAGTTTTGTAGCATTATTTCTGGTGACCTTAACGGATATTATGAAGAAGAGAATTATATATAAGTTAGGAAAAAGATACTCATGCTAGTTGTTGTTAATAAGAAAAGTCAGATTTGTAGTAATTATATAGTATTATTTTGCCAGTGATACAAATTAGCGGAAAATTAATGATTAGAAGTAGCAGTTACTACGTTCGTGTGAAATTTGCCGGCTTTTAATTTCAATTTTGTTAAAAAACTTTACGTTATTCGCAAACTTGCACGTGTTTTATTATTTATTATATACATTTGCTCTTTATACATGCATCGTTGCTGTTTGCATTAATATCAGAGACCTTTTTATCGATTTAGAAGAATTTTTATTTAATAATAGATATTTAGAAATTAAGAAGAAGTTAAAAACGGAACGATGACGAATATGTGATTTTAAAGATATATCTGCGTAGAATTTAGGGATTTGTTATTTAAAAAACTTCAGTTTTCTGTGCATTCACCACTTATACATTTTACTGTTCGCAATATTACCAGTCTTATGATTTATAGGAGTGGAAACCATGTTAAATCTAAGAGAATACAGCTATATCAATGAAAAATTCAACGCAGTACTCGAAGCTAAGCTGGACATTATGATTCACTCGTACATACATTTATTCAGGTTTGATGAAAAAAGGATATTCATTTTGCTTGACAATGGCACCAATGCTCGTGACTTTTACCGGATGTACAAATAGATGATTGACCGTGTCTGGCGTAACACGAACAGTTCCACAGCAGAAATTTCTTTCAAATCTGTTTCAAATCTGCTACAGAATGAACAATTTCGATATGCTGTTTCGTTTCGCAGTTACGCGCTGCGATTCGATACGTTCCGGATATTCATAGAGCATACTTTAATTTACCTACCGATTGTGCAATGCTAGAAATACCAATATTTAAAGTGTACCTGAATATACTATAAATGCGTAATTTTAACATTTTGCATTGATAGATGTAAGATTATATTTCAAGTATGTAACATTTTGTTTGATAGCGTTGCACATGTGTGACGTTTTAAGATCAATTTAGTTTTATTTTATTAGTTTAGTTTTTATTTTAAATGAGTAATAAGTAAATAATGTGCTTGGTTAAGAAAGAACAAACAAACCTGAGACGATTATTATTTATAATAAGAACATATTTTATTATTAGATATAGTGTAAAAACAGGTAAATATAGCGTAGTATAAATATTGTATAGGTAAAAATATAGTAATATAGTGTAAAGATAAAACTAATCTGTGATGAACGGTTTGTTCCAATTCACTATAACAAACGTACCTATTCAAGTGCTATGATAGATACTATACATAATCATTCTCACATTTTGTATAAAAATTACCAATATTAATCCTTGTAAAAGTGCCTGCATATGTTTAGTAGTAGATTATTGCACAATAAATGCCGCTTTCTTATTTTCTTATTTCAGACATTTTAGAATCGTAAAACATTTCATAATTGTCTTAGCTCGTGCGTTATTTAAAATAGCAAATACACCAGATTTTTAGAAATCTAATAATTAAATTTATGTAATTGTAAAGATAAAGATTTACGATTAAGGAATTTCCATAAATATAGGGCAAAATTATAATCTTTACAGCGTTCACACGTTTCTCCCGTTATCGTTGCATTTCATATATTATTTATTATATTTGTTTAATTAGTTCGAACAGATTATAACTAAATATACATAAACTTTCGAATTTATAGTCAGACAAACGCAATACTAACGGTATATGATCACAAATATAGTTACGAATCTCATACTCACTGTTCCTTGATGGAGGAATTCAGGCGTAAAAGAGTTCAGTCGTTCAGTCTTCAAATAGTCTTATCGGATCACCAAATTCCTACTTTTTTATTCATCGTAACGAAATATAGAATATTTTCTCTCGAATGATTTAAGTGGAGCATAAAATCTTATACATATACATTATCTACTTAAGTTCTGATAAGAACTGGTAGTAAATTATGGATATTATTGATTATTTTGTACAAAAAGGAATATCCAATTGCCAGTCTTTTTAGATACAACGAAGTTTACTGATTTATATGGTCATAAAATGATATTGATTGAGAATTTAATTTCTATATTGCGGGTCTTAAGAATTTGTCACGCTTTCTCTAAAACTTGCTTACATATGATACCTGAGTAGATAAGTGTGTTTTTTTCTACCAGTAGAATTCTATACTACAGTATAGCAGAATAGAATCTCGATTTATTAGAAGACTACAATTAAAAAGGAACGATCGATTTATTTTAATGTATTATGAGTAATTAGACTGTTTTACCATTAGCTACGAATTCAAATATTAATATTAATAATTAGCAGTAGCATAATCAACAAAAAACATATGTTTTCAAAAATTGTAAATTTTTGTCAAATTTAAATCTTTTCTTAATGTATTGTAGTATAGTGAATTCTCGATTATTATGAAACGATTGATTATTGGGAAATTATTACTGTCGACATATTATCGATCGATAATCGAATTAACAGAAAATTTCTTGCATAAAAAATATTGAGCGTCGAAAATAGAAACTCGGAGAAATTATTGTTCACATTTTCGTTGAAAAGTTTTTCTATTTAATATTAACATTTACAAGATAGTTCAGACAAATATAATCCTTTTCCTTCTTCCAATTCATTATTTGCAGGCACATCAACATCTATATTTAGCAATTTAGTTGGAGAATTACAATACTTTGAAGAGATTGCTTTTCTAGAGACGTTTTTTTGAAAGTTTTAGCAGTTATAACGTTTGATTAAATCTCTTAAAATTATCCTTACTGAAAAGAAAGCAATATAAGAACGAAGACGTAAAAATTTAAAAATTTCTACATTCAAATCCCATTTTTTATAAGTGGTTCAAATGATAAAGCTTCTGTAATGTATAGGGTTGACAACTAAGTAATTGCGGATTTTGTAATTACCACCTAATGACAAAATCCGTAATCACTTAGTTGCCAACTCAATATCGTTCACGCGTTAGATCTAATTACAAAAGAGAAGAAAAATATGCTCGAGACGAAGCAACGACAAAAAGAAAGTGAGAAGGTTTTCTCTGCCAGCGATCTAGTTAATTAGTATGTCGTGTTTCACGGATCATTTGCATAATTTCCGTAATGACTATGAATGAGACGCGGGATATCTCTTCGAGTGTTCTGTCAACCTTGAAACATCGATTATTAATATCGCACTTGTTTCCTTCATTTTCATTCCGAAACTGTCAAATCGTGAAAGTTACTTCAACGAGTTATACGCTGTTGAAAACGAAGGAAAGAAAGTTGCAGTTGTTACGATGCGTGCTTTAAAACCGTGTACGTACATACGTACGCATTTTCGTACGCAACTTGAGTAACGACGATATTAAAATTCGCGTATCGAAAGAGAAATCCATTCGGCGCGGTGAACGCTCTTTTGTTGCACAGGAATGGAATGCCTGTTATGTTTCGGTTTAAAGCGAACATTCTGTTGAGAAGTACACTCGAGAATTGAAGTGTGCAATTAGGAAGAGAAACTAATGCACTGAAACAGTTTCTATCAGTTGCGTCTAACGTCTACTGTGGTCTCCGTCGAATTTTTACGTTTACTTACTCAGCCAAGTAGGAACGAATTTAGTCTTATAATTGGGCAATGGGAATTGTTTTAGTGGAAGGAGAGAAAGTGACAGGGAAAAAGGAACACATAGTAATAAAGAGTAAGATTGAAAGGTGAAGTTTATCTCTTCAAGCGGACGCAATTAATGTAGGTATTTTCTCTTTAGATTAAAGTGTTGTTACGTGTTTTAAATTGCAGTTGTACAAAATTTCAAAAATTGCGACTTTGATCGTAGAAAATGGCAAATATAAAATATAAAATATTGAGAATATTGAGATACAAAGTGTAATATAATTTTATGATTGTACGAACTTTTGGTTGAAAGATGGGTCAGTTAACGCATTACATAAGAAAGAAATTCTACCTAGCTGTATAAAATAATAATTATGCAGGAAAATTATGATTTTCGTGACATGAAGTTATTTCATCTCTCGCTAACCAAATAACTGACAATTTGCGTAACAAATTATCCTTTGTAACCAACACATACATTATTGAAACTATCAATATTCATTCTTTCGTCAGGTGGAACGTGCTGTTAGAATTTACAATACATGTACCAATTATATCGTTATATGCTTCCTGCTGTGACTCGAGTAATTACTCGAAGACGTGAGACAAATAGAAAAACGATTGATCGGGATCAAAGCATGCGGGAAGCGATCGCGAGAAATCGTCGTCGTTCGTAACGAGGCCATTGCCGGTGTATTTTCTCAGTTATCTAGGAAACGGTTTCGTCCGTTCATGGCAAGTTTTTTTTCATCTTTCCGTTGCTACGGTGTGCGCTACATAACAAACTCGACGAGACAACTAAGTTGAGCGCGATCGTTTTACAGAAATCGTTTTCCAGGCTACGGATGGCTCCAGCTATTTTCCGTCTGCGAACGGTAAGCCTGAAATTAAACGTGTTATACCGTAAATATAAATTGCTATGAAAAAGTCGAATAAGCAAGTAGGTACATAAATCAGTCGAATAATTCATAATTCTTTATTCGGAATCGATTTCACAAATGACCAACCGGAAAATCATTGTGAAATTAAACTTTGCAAATAGAACAAAAATATATAAGTAGAGTGCAGCTTTATTTCCACGGTGAAGCATAATGGATTTATCATTTATGATTGGTCCAGGTCGTATTTCTTACTTCTCAACGTACATGTTCCGGTAAGAAATAGTTTGAGGCTACAGACACGCATTTCCTGCACCTGTCCTATATGTAACACGTTGACCATGGACATGGATAGGTACGTAAAGTGATGTACACACGTGCACGCATTGCTGGCCGTCTTGCATAATTGCGAAGCAATACAGTGCGATTTTTCGCACTTGGTCATTTTGCCTTATATCGTACTATGGATTACATTTCGTTTTCTTCCTTCTCGTTGGTTTTTTCTACTAACGCCAGTGAAACGTTATTGGTGTATCGCGCATGATTTTCAATGTAAATTGATACTTAGGGAAACGTATGAGCTTTATCGTGTCATTATGCCATGATAGCGTGCATCTTGGAAATGCACGTTGTCCGTTAATGTCCAGGTTTTGTTTTTACCTTTCAAATATACCTACCGTACAAGTATATACTGAACTTTAAATCACTTTTCGGTTTTGAAATATTTTATTAGCAAACGTTTCAAACGTTTTATTAAACTGGCAAAGAAATATCGTATCGTACGTGTATTTTAAAATGATACGACTTGAACAAGATTTTCAGGGGAGCGAAAAGTTGTTTGGAATCTTAAAGGAATTATTTATTTAAACGCGTAAGATTAGCGAGAAAGTAGATTCTAGAGGACAATGGCCAAATATTATTCTTGTAACTTTTCATTTTTACATTTGAGATTTTTCTTCAACGATCTTGACGTTCTTCTAGTTTTAATTCTTCAGACAATTCTTTGAATTATTTTGTATCGTGAAATTTTCAAAATACGCGTGTAAAGTAGCATGAGAAATGCGTGCTTTACCTTGCTGTGTTCTTTGGCTTATTTTCGATCGAATAGATAATATCGTTAGGAAGTTTCTTAAACTTCAGGAAAATATCGATATTCAAGTATGATTTCGAGTTGTATGCTAATGATTTTTTTTCAATATTAAAATCCTTTCTTTAATTGAAATCAAAGCGAGAGAGGAAAAACAAATTTCAAGGAACCATAATTGAAACAAAAGTTATAAAGTTCGCGAACGATAACGTTTTTCGCAAAGGAATGTACTTCAATTGATTCTTGTAAGGATATAGAGAAAAGCAGAGATAGATATTATATTTTAGAATTAACAATTTTTTTGTCTTTGGTTATCAGACGTTTAAAGAATTTCTTTGTTGCAGCAGGGAAAGGTAAATATCTGTCATTGTTAAAAAAGTAGTATTGTTTCAATGCTCGCATAAATTGTCTGCTCTTTTTGTAATTGGGTTAGTATAACGTGTGACGACCGGGCAACTGTTGCAACTGTAGATACTAAAATACTTGAAAAATAAAAATAAATCGCATTTAGGACGTAAAATGAAAAAATATATATAAGTAATATAAATTCAGAATTTTATCAAAAATTCTGCTTACCTTAATATATTTAAATCAATACTTTTTTTTTTATTTGCGTTCTAAAACTCGTGTGATTCGTCTTCATTACAGTATCCCTATGTTTCTTATTTTTCTTTCCGTTATATTTTTTTTTTTTTTTTTTTTTTTTTTGTAGTTTTTTCCTTCATATGACAGATGGAAATCGACAGTCCCAATTTACGTGGAAAAACAATCCACACTTGTTATTGTTGCCACACTTGCTGCAGTGCTATAAGAATGTAAAATATTGATAAAGCTACCATAGGTGTATCATAGAGAAATTGAAAGAAAGAGAAAGAATCATGTTTACTCAAGTGAACATAACTCGAATTTTGTCACTTAACAGTAATAACGAATAATAATAAATTGCCACATATCAAACGACTATAAATTTATAAGAAGTATACATATATTTGGTATAAGCTATATGTTTGCCATTTAGAAACTCAATTGTACAAAACACAACGTGTCAGCTCATGAGACATCACGAATTATTTATTTGGTTGTTTATGTAAAATTGTATTTTCCATTTCATTGAAAATATTTATTTAGTTATAGTTTAGTTTCGTCTTTACTCAACTCACTTTTAACTTAACAATATGTTAAAAGTGATGTTTCCAAGTGCATTTCCATAAAGCATAAAGGTAAAAAAGTTACATCGATATGCTGCACACGTTCACGGACGTTACCTCTTTTAGCCACACTCGTCGCTGTTTGCATTCGAATGTAAATTAGTTTGACTAATGCCTCGATGGAACGTCTTGAAACCTTTATCAAAGTCATTTGTGATTTATCGGTCATTCCTTATTTATCTCGTAAAAAGAGAAACAATCATTCTTGACAAATATGTATCGAGATACAGAATTATTACACCTACTGCAAATTTTAAAAATGTACTAAGCCTCGTTTATTATAATATAATTTATTATTTAAAATTTATTAGGTTCATTATTTAAAAACACGACAATTACCTTAGAATTTAGTATCTATATAATCGATCCTGTATACCTGTATACAGAGAGTAGTTGTAGCAAGTGAATTTGAAGAGTAATTTCAGAAATAGAAAATAGATATTATATCTTTTTTTTATATCTTTTTATATCGATAATATAGGACAGAAACAAAAATTCATTTTTCATTTAAAACAAAAGTGTCAAATCAATATTCCATCTCTGTTGGCAATAAATATGTTTTCTAATTACGTTTACGCGCATGCTATTTAAACGCAACGAATGATATTCTTCTTGCATCTAATTATTCTCAGCGTCCAGCTGGTTCTACACATCCGAGAAAACATTGTCGAATGTAATTTTATTTCTCATGCGAGTGCATGCAAGTGCGGTCACGAACACCTATTCGTTAAAATTCAGGACTTAATTATTTCTTTAAAGGCATCGAATTGCCGATCGTAATCGGACAGAACGAAATGTGCGATTAAATTGTTGTGGCGTAAAAACAAGGATTCCGTAAATCTCGTAACCCCGTCTTTCAAATTAAAATACGGCAATTTGTAAGCGTGTAATTATCGGTGTTATCGTTGTTTGATTTTAATTGACTTCTAAAGATGATCTGTAAAAATAAAAGTAGCTGTTTAGGCGACCTTCGCGCGGTGAGCCTTTTCTCCGTGGAATAATAATGAGCGAATTTCCTTAATACATTTGCGTTCACGTCTAGCGCGTCGAGCTATCCGTGCTCTAATTTGCATTAACCGTTGCCTCGGATGCCCGTTAGTAAATCATTAATTTCAATGTCGACTGTGAAACGGTTTCGCCGGAAAATGGAACATTGCGTTCAACGATGCGAATTTTACGTGGGCTCGTTAATTTGTGCGAAATGAACGCATGGATTAAACGATGTGATCGAGGTATGTAATTAGATCTTGTAATCATTCGTGCTTTTTTCTTTTCTTTTTCTCTTCTTCTTTTTTCAAATATCACGTTTGTTATTTATTACAGTAAGTTGAACGTTTTATCGATATTAGATACAATGTTCATTATATGCACTATGTATCATGTTCAGGTATATATTACGTAAGATGTATTATATTTGACGATGCAGGATCCTCATTATGGATTTTAATATTAATAAACCTTGTTATTAGGCAGTAAATTGAACTGAAATTTTTAAGCTTCGTAGCGCTGCATTTAAGGATTATCGATAGGCTTTGCTGCTAGAGAAGCGTATTTAAAATCACACGATAGTATTTTATATTATCGTGATTGATTGATTATAATTTTGTGCATCAAAGGGTTGATAATTATGCGACAAGTTACGTAAATGCACGTAATTTGTATCTGACCATAATTGAGACTTTGAGTTGCTTGCTAGACACTTATAGTTTCAAAGTCACTTCATGGAGATGATGACGTAATATTGAGCTCATTCCGCTAGAAATTTACATTCGATTTTGGGTCGCAGGAATTTATATGAGTCATACATTCCTAAAACAAAATCGCAAGTAACGTATCAATTAAATAGAATAAATTATTTTTATTGTCTATTTAATTCTTAATGCGTAAATGGCAATACATTGGAGTTGTAAAATGCAGAAACACTTTTTAATTATTAATATTTTTGTAGATAATATCAGAACAAGGACTTCCATAAATTTTGCTACGGTCACCGCATCATATATTTGCTATTTTTATTTTATGCTTTATTTTAAAGCTTTTTAACTTCTGATTAGTCATAGATCGGTCAAAATTAAAGTCTTCTCTTACAAAACTGCAAAGTTTGTTACAATTTGCTTTCAGTTTCACTTTCAAATTCCACACTCCTGACAAAGATAACGAACGAAGATCACAGGAGAGAAACATGATAAGTATATCTGCATAAATAATCTAATTTTAATGTTACTTTATGTTATAAGGATGATTTTAATATCACGCAAGTGGAAATGAAAATTTGTAACGATTAAGAAAACAATAACAATATTTTCATGCTATGAAAAGCAATTTTTCAGAATTTCAAAGAGTACGATAAAATGCATGTTCGTTAAAATGCATATTGCAAAGTAAAGAAGAAAGATAACTTTTGTGAGGTCAGGTTGACAACGCATCGAATATTAAAACTCCTCTATGAAAAATGGGAAGTTTGGTATAATGTATTCTTTTTGTGTGGTTCAAACGCGAATAATTTGCAAGGTATCACAAAATCATTATAATACGCGATAACGATATTTATATTTACATAAAATTTAAACTAAAATAGAACAATATGATGGAACCACAATAGCCGCGGCCCATAAAAAATATTTCATAAACGAACAGAACGATATTATCACTCGGGTCATACAACAATATGCACTGGCATACAGCAGTATGACATTAACCGGTCAACAATATCTTAATGCGCGGAAGCTCGATAACTTATCGAGCAAAAGAACTGCAACGAGGCGAACGAACAAGATACAAACGGAAACTTTTCATACATCGCGTTTCGTCGTTGAGATTCGTTTTCTCTGGCGACCGTGAGCTCGCGCATAGTCCATAAATTGCAAATTTCTCTGTACTTTCACATCAACTGCCTAGTTTCGCCTATACGAGACCGCAATTTCAGGGTCAAAGGACATCACTGTGACCTTGATTCCTGAGGCCATCTCGGTCACGAGAGTTTGTTTATAATGGAAAGTATATTAATAGAATTGATATAGTAATCGTGTGACCGCTTTAGGGAATCAACTCTTGGTATCTGAATGCGAAAACGATTTTCCAATGCCAATTTGTGATTAATTGTTACGTACACTTTCTAATTAAGAGTAATTATATTAAGAACCTAATGAAAAGGTAAACTTGCTGTGATTCCTTCAATTTTTATACTTCAATTTTGTTCTTTATTTTAGCAAATATAGAAGTCTTTTAATATCTTGGAGAATTCTTCAGCATAGAAACAAGAACTTATATTCTATACGTATATCAATATCGAAATTCTTTCATATCGTTAATTTTTAAGTAGAATCTATAGCGCGATTGAGAGGATACGTTTCTTTATTCTTATTTTTTTTCTTTATTCTTTATTTCTTTCTTTATTAAGAAATCGTTTTCTTTACGAAGTCGAGTAATCGTTTGGGAAATTGTTTCATGAAATATCAAACTTTAAAGCATTATAAGATGTACACTGTGCCCTACTGTTTGAAAGTATCAGAAGACTTGCTTACTTTTAAATTGCAATTAAAGAATTGGATAAATCCTGTATACGAAGGATTACTAAAACAGAGAGTTTCTTCTCAACGATTTTGTTTCTCCTCGTGATCCTTTCTTACTTCTGTTCCGTGCTCTATGAATTTTATATTGTAAGACGCTTCCGCGAGGAAACCAGGTCAAATCTTACACGATTTATCGTCCCATGCTTTTATAAATTATCAATCTTTTTATACTTACTGCCTATTTAGTCTTCCTCGTTATGGAGGGCAATTAAGTTACTAAAGAAGCACTAGTCGTATATTCTTTCTTGTCTCTATAAACGATACGGTTTTTTATTATGTTTTAATTGGTTCATGTTAACCTGATTATCTTCTCCTTTACGTTCTTCAATTTTCGCTCTTTCTTCAAGCCTTTGAACCCTTCTTTCATACCCTTGATGTATCGTCGACACGAGAAACTCGTAACGAAGCAAACAGTTAACATTGACCCAGATCATCGTGCTTTTTTGTTTCTCCCCGTAATGCTTTGCACATGATTAATCGACGGGGCAGTAGTATATCGTTTATCGCGTTAAAGTTCAGAAAAGGTAACTTCTTTCACGTGCTATGTAGCTTGGAAGTTTGTTCGCAGGAGGATTGCATCAGGTGTACGCTTATAGTGACGGGGCACATTTTGCAACCTCCTGTCGAGTCTTCTTCAGCCCAGCAAAAAGTCAATAGCGTCGACGTATTATGTCTATATTCTTATTTATGAAGCGATTTTTAGGGGTAGCGGGAAAAATAGTCGACCACGGCTCATGCCGTGAAATTACTGTTCATCGATGACATTTATTTTAAACCATCGCAGTTTTTGTCAGAGGTAATTCACCGTCAAAATTTGCAAAATTATAATAAAGTTCGATCGAAGATACTAGGCACATCGGTAAAGTAACTGAAGCTGTCAAAATAGAATTCTCAACTTTTTATGTCTTTAATCCTTTGAGTACTTGGTTCATACAGGCAACATGAAAGATGTACGAGCGTTTAATGCTTGTAGCGACGAGCATATAAATAGCAATATTCTGTTTTCGCAACTCGTGTGAAATAAGTAATGTTTATTTTTATATTAATATTATGTCGAGAGAAAGAGGGAGAATGAAATATTTGCAAGATTCTAAAGATATTCGAAGAAATATATATATATATATATATATTGCATTTATTTATAATGGTGCTATAGTATAATATACTTTTTAAGTATGTGTTACCTATATCTAAATTAATTTTATTATGTTGTGGATACACATAAAAGATTAGATGAAAACAAAATCATCAAAGAAACGAGATATTGTATAAACAATAATGTAGACGTATACACAATTAATTTTGAACTGTATCATGAAAGAAGTAATTACTTTCATGATATATTTACAAGAAGTTCAAATCATTGGAATAATTCTTTTTTCTACCACTTATTGTTATTTTAATAAGCACTGAAAGGGTCAATAAACATATATAACATGTAGATTTGTTGTAAACATTAGTATATCTTTGAATGCATCAACCCAAAACTGACGCTTATTTGATATCGAAGATTTGAAGTATACACAGCTTGATGTCGTTCAATTAGCAAAATTGAAATTTTCAAGCGCAAGCTGTGTTCTTTTGAAAGAAATATCTCTAACTTTACGAGTATTACGACTAACTTTGTCGTGAACCATGCTATATAATATAATTATCAGAATTAAAATCTCCGCGTCCTTCTTAATGAATTATCTTTTCTCTGTTTTTTTCTTTTTACTTTTTTTTTTTTTTTTTTTTTGAACGCTGGTATTCGGTATGAGCGTTTGATTGAATCTAATCGCAATACTAGCGAAACTTGGTATATTTCTTCCGAAAGATCACAGTTGATACTCGAAAGCCAGAACTCTAACAACCAAGTTTTTTCTACTATTGATTCGGATGAACAGAATTTATAACTCTACTACGTGCCTCTTCAAGGCCATTTGAACGTTTCATCGCAAGACGCTTCATCTTCCAAGCTCAAGGGACAGTATTCATCAGCAGTGACCCTGTCCAAATCCCCTATATCCGCTCTAGGTTTGAACGGTAGCTCGGAAACCAAAATACCTTCTAGTGGTTCTTTTTCATCCGCGTCCTCCTCGAACTCCCAAAAATCATCATTGGAAACTTGATTGCTGATGGACTTAAAATCCTTCTCACTGAACGTGATCGTCTTCACGTTTCGTTTTTTGGGTAATTGCTTCTCGCGTGAAATATCCCTAGACGTGGCCAGCTTCCTGTCGTATCTGATTCTCTTAACCGTGCTCTTAGACAGTTGGGAGACTGATCGATGACGATCGTCGTTCTCGTGACGTTCGAGGTCACGGTCGTCGTGATTAATAGGTTGTCGAGAATCCTGTTCATTCTCGGTCGACTTCCTTCTTTCCAGCTCCGATTCCGCGACAGTTCCCAGGAATGCATTTTTATCGGTAGATCCCCCTGCGGCGGCCTCGTTTTCACTGGTGCCACCTGTCACCTGTGGCTCTCCATTCGTTCCTGCGGAGTCATTTTCTGCAGCTTCGACAGCACGCGCAATCGTTTCGACAGCTTCGAGAATCTCCCGTGATGGCTCCACCGTCGGATCGGGGTGTGGCGTGGTAACCACGGAATCGGTCTTATCGACCGAGTCAGCTTGCACGTCGGACCTCATTCGCGGATTCTTTCGATACTCTTCCTCCAAGTAACTCCGGAACTGATCTCTGAAGTAACTGTCGATCATTTTCCACACGCTGGTGCTGTACCAGGTGAGTATACCAACGAGAAACACGCCGCGAAAGATCAATCCCAGCATGATCACACCCGAGTGTTATTTATTGCTAAATATTGCTCGTGGTAAATTAAACAAATAATGAGAATGCGCGTAATTTAACGATTGATATTTTGCTTATTAAAATTTACGAAGGGTATTTATGATAAAATGTTCATGATTATGGTCTAGTGTAATGTAAGCGATGGAATACTTTTAGGAAGTTTGAGTAAGAGTACCTTATGACCTAGAGAATCGATACATAGATACTTGATACTGTGGTACAAACAAGGTAAAATAAATATTTCTGTAGCTCTTTGATGTTGAATCATGTTACGTGTTACGTTAATGCGAGCGTCTAGAGTTCGTGTTCAGAAAGCAAAGCATAATTTGCAGCGTGTAGTTATAAACACTGAATTACTCCAAGAAAATGCGTTAGATATATCGATTGTAGTGTCGTTAACTTCTCTCTACTATGTCAAACTTCGTCCAAGATTTTTTCTCAAATTTTGTGGACAGTTTCGCTGAAAAGTTTCCGCTTATTCCGTTTCCCCGAAATAGTATTCCTTCAGAATACTCATAGCTTCCTGCATTTTTGGAAATCCCATCGTGACAAAAACTAAAATCGAATTGGCGATTACGAACAGTCGCATCATTTCGAGACCACTGTTAGATCTTAACCACTCGCTAAATCCTTGATTATCCACGTCCTTTTCCACATTGTTTTTCTCATCTTTCTTGTCTTCCGGGCCGTTCATTTCGTTCTGTCGTCCTTTTCCGCCTTTGTTTTCATAATTGCCGCGTTTTTTCATCGCTTCTATGTGGATTGCATCTGAAACTTATGAAATTCCCATTTTTAACAATTGCAGACAAACATTAGATAGATACACGCTTCCGCTTTTGAAATAGCATTCTATTTTTATCGCACGGTAAATTATTCTTGTTGATTCAAGTTTCACGAGAAATATCACATGGAACACTAATTTTGGACATCACTTTTCTGGAGTACAGTTCCTGCGTATCTATAGTAAGCGCGCTTAAAATACATTGCTTTAGAAGCCGAGGGGTTCGCAGTAAAAATGGAATTGTAATGTTTTTAGTTCGCTGTTGTACTCATTCATGTGCTCGCTTGGTCTTATTGTATCGACAACTAGGACAGTAAGTTTAAAATTTTTAATGTCTTCATAATTTTCCTTTCTATCGTTTTTGTTCCATATTGGAATGAAACATTGATGCAATAAAACAGCAGTGGTCAATTCAGTTATTACTGACGCTTTGTTACATCATTAAAATTAAGAAGCAAATTTATTGAAAATATTAAAAAATATAAACAGAAAAATTCAATTTGTTAAATTATTTAATTCCATTTGTGTGTAATTAAAATTTAATTTGACATATCGCTTTAAAGAATTGATTCCGTCATTTCGTGGTTTGAAAATAAATATTAATGAAACACGGTATTCGATTAAGGAATTGATGTACTGACGTGATGTTTATGGAATATGAATAATCATGTGAATAATAAATTACCATATACGCCAATAGCGTTACATGTGTGAGGATTACGATTAATTTAAATTTAATCAGCTGCGAAATAAATGAATATATAACTCACGTGTTTGGTTGAAAATGGAACAAATCTCTCTCAGATAGTCATTGTTTGTAATCAAATTATATCGTACAGGAGCACAAGGAACAAAACACGATTTGCGTTGGCAATTTACTATGGCAGTAAACGTGTTAATCATAATAATACGAATCACAATTGATCATGATACTTACCTATAATCTTCTATAATATTCTCTCTAATCCTCTACTCTACCTATACGATAGACAATATCAAGTCTATCGTCTAATCTTTCTAATTCCCTGAAAATGACGAAACCAATGAAAATCAGTCGACGATTAATTTCGTACTGTTCTTTAAATTTAATATATAATTTACTATCAGAATTCAAGAATCGCAACGATTGTAATCATCTCTTCCTAAAGATGTACCAAATACGTTTGAAATATCACGTTAAAGCATTCGACATCGGAATAATTATATTCCCAACATCTTTTCATTTCTACCATAATGGAGTTCCTCTAATCGTTGCAAAATTGCGGTATCGCGTTCATGCATTCGACGGCATAACAATTTCGTAGTAATCGATGCGGACTAAATGAACTGGATTTGAGTACGCTCATCCGTACTGTTGTCTTCGAAATGTTAGACGATCCACGTGCATTAACTTTCGCATACAGCACCGATAGAGGCAGGATATTTCAGACATTCCGGCACGTATGAGACCAATGCTCGAGCGAGCGCGCGACGATAGTCATCCGATGTATGCGCGTAATTTACTAGCGTGTGTGTAATGCCGTGTGGAAAATATATATGCATGTATAGTTCTTAACGCGTGCAGGTTTTAGGACAAGCAGCCGAACAACGAAAGCATCCATTTCTGCGCCACGCGTGTTCTTCACCACTCGAGAAAGCAATCTACGCTGGTTACAAAAAGTACTGGCACACGTCCTTATTTTCCAATGAAACGTTTTTTTAATCCGGTCCTACGCTTCATTTTCATAATTTCAAATTTTTGTAGTTATATATGGGGATACTATTAAACGATACGAAATTTAATTGTATTTAGCTTTAATTAATTGGTGCGCAAATACTACAACGAATGCAACGGTCTGGCAATACTCTTTTTTTATACATAATTCATTCTTCGCTTTTTAGATTAGATTCAAACTTAGGCTGTTTGGTATTTTTGTATTTTTATAAAGTAGAAAGTATTTTGTAAGTTTGGAGAAGTTGCCTTACATAGAGAGATGCTATTCTTGTTAATTCGTGTGACGAATCATGTTTCTTAGAACATTGAACATTATTGTTATAATACACTCTGTAAGTAGTTACAAAAATTTTGTATTCTGGTTTTTATTTATTAAAGATGAGATGAATCATTTCAAAGAAGTTCAGTTGTTTTATCAAATTGTTGTTTACAATTAATTGAGACTTGATAATAGAGTTGAGAAGCTTTTTAGGAAACTTCTGATATTGTTTCAAGGGAGAAAAACAAAATTTTCACAGAGAGAGTGTCGCTGTGTTTAAATACTTATCTGCGGCAGTATACGCGTAAACGACTAGAATATATTATAAATCATCTCCAAACCTATTCCCATAAAGTGTTTAGAAACGTAATCAGTAAATAGTGTGAAAATTTTATAGAAAATTTGAAGAGTAATATGATTTCAAAATTAGCATAGGCACACAGGAATAAGTGTTCAAAATTGTATTATGACGTTGGTGAGGAATGTCGGTATAGTATTGGTTAAAACAGAATTCCCACACTTTATCACGGCCTTGTTTCTTCTCTAAAACTTGAACTTCTCTATTGAGCTTCTAATTACCGAAGTTTGCTCTTTCATTATTTCTGTTGAAACTTATATAATGTATGGCAAAAGTTGGACTGCCGCTGGCAAAAATAGATAGTTGTTAACTAGGAGACAATTATAAGACTTCATCGGTACAATACTGTGTCTATCGTTCGTTTCTTGTCTTCTTTTATCCCTTATAGACCTTTACATCTTTGTATCGATCGCTTTGCTAGGATTTAATGTTACGTAATTTACAAGAACATCGTTATTTTAATATCGCATTTTTGCTTCGAAGGTGATATAACTAAGACACGGTAATTTTCCATAAAATGCGAACAATTGGTTTTAAACATATTGACACATTTATTTATCCAATGGAAGATCTATTATAATACAGAATAAGAAATTTTATTTTTGTAATTTTTAATTTATATTTTTTATAAAACTATCAGAAATTTTCTTGCCATACTTTAAAAGATGTGCTTTACTACTCCTGCATATTCATCTAGATGCTAAAATAGAAACAAATTATTTCCCTAAAAGTTGAAAAATCGTGATTACTTAAACGACTGACCAATGTTGTCATTCTATCTTATCTGTAAAATTTAATATTATTTTTATCTCCTTTAATTCCTCTCTGCCTGTTCAAATGATATTTAAGGTTTTACGAAACTCGTAAACGAAATATCGTAGGCCAGTGCGAGTTCAATCCCCGAAATTGCATCGCAACTAGATCAGCATATTGTAATTGTCTCATGAATAAATATAAGCTTGTTTTCGTATAAGTAGGATGGCAAGTGCAGGCCGATAAATTTTTCCTCCATGGGTTTAAAACTGGTTCGTCCCTTCCTTGCTCCGTTTAAACGTGATTTAAAGTTGCCCTCCGAAAGTTAGCGTTGATGCGTTGCATAAATGAACAATCTCTCGAATGGCATATTTTAAGATTGTATATTTAAACAGTAACTTAATCTAATAAGACTTTTATCCATGTTATCTGTCTCTTTCCCACGTGCAATCGACTAAACATATACTTATACTCGTCTGCGATATATATTGCTATCTTTTTTTTTATATATAGGCGTTTATCTTTTATTGGTAAGAATAGGAAAATTCAGTAGATAATTTCAAATAAATCACGAAAAAAAATTCAATAAAGAAATTGTAGCGAACTTCATTCTGTAGCAGTATAATAGAAGAAATTTTGCGTACAATGTTCAGTCTCTCAAATTATGATTCAAAATAAAATTATTATTTATTCCCTTCACTCATCTTTCACTCCATAGAGTCGTGTTATATTTATTCACCTCATCATTACATCACTCTATTAACGGTATCCTACCTCAATCATTAACCACAAATCACGAAATTTATCATATGACAAGAATGGAAACATTGGAGATACATAGCTGGTGAGTTTGCATCGCGAAACGATATTTTACAGTTGGACGATCATTCTTCACCGCGTGTATTTTTTTTTTTTTTTTTCATTCCCGCTCTTTTCCGATTCAATGTAAAAGTTGGACATGCTTTATGAAGTCCACCAAAACTAAATTACCTGAACGCGAGAGGTTTTGATCGCGTGAGAACTCACCGCGATAAATCAGCTTCCTGTCGATCACCGAGCAAAGGTCAGTGAATCACACGATTCGACGTTGGATTTTCACGCAACTTTTCTGCTCGCTGGATTTTCCTGTCGTGGCACATGGAAAGACCGTCGCCAACTGGTTGCCAGTTTTTCTCTTCTATATTGTTGTGGATCGTGTTCATAAGGCTTCTTCAGTTGGTAAGCTCATTACAAGACTCCCTACTCGCGTCAAAAGTTCTTCGAAGCTCGCTCGTATCGCGTATAAAATAGTTCGAGAAATGTTTCAAATTGAGAGAATTTGGAAGAACAAAAATTAATTGTCGCATGGAAGATACGTATTAGGTTGTCCGAAAAGTTTCTTTCGTTTTATGAGGAAATAATAAACGCACAACGTTTTTTATTTATATTACTTTATCGAATTACGTACGATCCATTTTGTTCTGTTGAGATAAACACCGCGACATTTTACAAACTTGGTTTCACGTTTGTATGGAGGTGTACTGTTGTAAAAAACACGTTTGCGAACGAAAGACACTTTTTGGACAATCTAATAATATAATATACAGTTGACGCTTCTATGATCTTTTCTTGAGATATATGCATAGGTTTGGTATTCTGTACTGGAGGTATAACGTTCGTAATATCCAATGAATTTGTTTAATAATAACTTGTAACATTATAATATGATAAGATAAAAAAAAACGAACTTCGAAGTACGGACAATTATGTTGAATTGCAGCAACAATTGTGTGGAATACGTACAATTATATCGAAGGTATGAAATAAGATAAAAAAAGGAGATTTAGCTTTGGAGGTGTGAAACATAACGATTATTAGGAAATTAGATTAGATTTTCAATGACAGTATGTAGATGTTTGTTCGATCTAGCTTGTGGTGACGATCAATTTGGTACACGATGATCGATACGGGTTTTCAAATACGACGTTATTTTCCATTTAGAATGTGTCAGTTAAAACAAGGAACGCTTCATCAATCACGCGCTTTATACAATACTTTCCGTAAAAGAGTATCAAAAAATAATGACATGGTATTCTATCGCTTGACGAAAATAAAATGTAAATTTTCACGAAACATTACGTTATTAATTATTACTCTTTAAAGTGTATTTGATCATCAGTATAATATAAATATACAAGTTCTATTGAAATAAATGACCTGCATATTTGAAAATCACGTAAAAGCATGATAAGTATATTTTTGTAGATCCTTTTATTTTAATGTCACTTTATGACTAATAAACATTTTAACACAAAACAGTTGGAAATGGAAAGATCCTGTTAGCTCCAGTCAAAAGTATAAAACCAAGACAAACAGTATTTTCATATCTACGATATTTGAATATCTTTCGATATCTTAATATTATGTCAGGCACTCCCTAAAGAGAGTGAAAGATGCTTGTTGAATTCCAAATCAAGTAGAAGAACAATAATGGTAATATAAGATATATTACCATATAATATAAAATTTGACTGATCCTCATCATCTTCTCTCTCTGTAGTCGTCACTTGGAATTTATAATATCATTGCCAACAAGACACACGCTTTTCATCGTATGGATTTTTTTATTCCTGGTATATTATTGCAGAATTTTATTATTTGCTTGTTTGATGCGTCGTTTCATTCGTTTTAAAGTACGTACGGAAGTTTTTGAGGACACCGCTCGAAACCGTACCATAGTACTTCGATATTCAATAACTATCCGCTAATCCGCTAGTCTACGTAAGTATGTCGAATCACTAGAAGCCAGATACGTGAATATTTGTTCTGTTTTCCACTTTAGGTTCATCGGCTTCGGAATTATTAGTGATAAACATAGACTATGTATACCGACGTATATGCAGAAATATATGTGCAAGGATAGATAAAATGTTTTCTTCTAATACAATTAATCCATATCATTTTTATTCTTTTTCTTTTCTCTTTTTTTTATATTCTTTACGAATGAAATGTAAAATGTAAGTGTTACGTAATCGTTAGACAAGAAAAAGGAAGGCTCTGAAGGGGCAGCCTCTTTATTAAGCTACCTCAAGGGATTGCTCTTTCTTCATGGAGAAATTGAATTCTAATATAGTTACCTCGATCTTCGTTTCAACGATGACGCTGGAAAAGCTAGAATGCATCTCTACATGGGTCTATTTAATTTTTCTATTTTGTACAATTTTTTTCTCCGTTGCTCAAATTACATTTACGTTCGTATTATAAAATATGCGGTGGGTACACTAATTTATTTTATGAATCTGATATGTATAGTTTACAAATTAAAAAGATATTTCGCCTAGAGAAAAAGCATCCTATTTTTCAATTTTTCCTTGATACCAGTTTCAGGAAAACATATATTTATATACATGTTACAGTTATACGTTTTAAACTGTGGTCTAGCTCTGTGGTTTGTCTCTGGTCTATCCGAGACAATATTTTTTCAACAGAGAGGAAAAGTCTCAGTTAGTGGATGAAAAGCTTCCTTTACGGTCAAGGGATGGAGTTTATTGGTCGTTTTGTTGAGAAATTTCCAGGTCGCTCGTAACTAATGTACCACGTACGAACGGTCAAGAGTCTCTCCGGAACTCTTACACTATACCATACCCTTTCGTTCTATTTATCTTATATCTGCCAAGGAATACATAGCTTTAGAAAGATTTCATGAGGTAACGAGAAATGATTGCATGACGTTCACCGACAGTGCAGTACAGATAGCAGAAGCAGCGAAAAATAAGTTTGATTTTACACGAATTTAATGGATAGAGATCATTATCTCTCTGATGTGTACAGATTATTACTGTCTATCGACAAACCAGTCTCTTTCTCTTCTTAGAGCACGCATTGCTAGAGGGTTTACATCGTTTCCTTTCGAATGACATTACCAACTTCTTCTTAAACAATACGTCATTATCATACACTGTTAGCCATCAGAGTCGCATAAATATCGCTAGCCGTGATTACCACGTGAACAAGGAACACACAGAACAAGGAACCTCGGAAGCACAATACCGTGTAATACCCGTGCCGCGACTATTTTAACTCTGAATTCTTATTGTTAGTGGAAAGTGGAAAAGATGAGTAGGTAATGTGCATCGTCGCGTTTCTGGGTAAGTCCGGAAGTAATTCGAACCAACAATTTTACGCGAGGAAATTGAAGGATGAGTGTAAACAGGCAGGAAAATCTATAAGTAATTTTAATTTTCATTATTTTGTACTTCTATTTAGTTTCAACAATAAGCAAGTAGTAAATCTTCATTCATGGATACACTGACTTACAAATAAACAATCTCTCAATAATGAAGATGCTTCCTGCAATTACAGTATTATAAATCTTCATAAATTTCAAACAATCTTCGTCGTAATCAATCGCAACGGAGCTTAGAAAGCTAATAATACGTATATTGTTTGCATACGGAATTCGTAAAGCGTCATTAAAACTTCCGTGGGTTATTTATCAAAATCAACACGGCACTTAACGCGTTAACATATTGTTGACGGTATACCGTGAAATAAATTTTACCGCCGCTCCCGTATTTCTGGAAAATATGTCAACGTTCATCAAGTGAAAAACGTCGATTCACGCCTGCCGTCCGCATCGTCTAAAAAATTGAAAATGTCGATTCACGTGTTCGTGTTCTTTATTTACATAACCACACTAGTGTTTCATTTACATAGATTACATAGATAAGAAACAAAAGCACGAATTGAGAAACTATTATTTGAAAATCACGCGAATATTGGAACCCAGATTTATAAGCAAAACAGTAAGTCGAGATAACGTCTCTAAAAAAGCATAATTTACCAGGTGAGTTTATTTTCGTTATAAGACTCCACAGAATTCTGTGTTGAACTCTAGCTACGCCACTTAAGGATTCTCGATGCTGTTCTGCGCGTGCTCGTTATTTTTCGCTCCGTAGAAGTTGCTTGTAGACCTTGCTATTACGTCTGTATGTATTTGCTCACTATGTTTGAAGAGAAAAATTGTTTGCGAAGATTTTCTACGATCCTCGCATATCTTTTATATGAGGAAGCTATCGATGTAACTTCTCCACCATTTTGATTGTTCTTGTTTAATTGCCATGAAATTTGACCTACTTAAGCCTACTTAACCAAGGAAAAAATATTTCAGGCGATCAAATGAGTTAACCATTCTATTTGAATTTTAAATTATTTTTTATTTGCAGTGAAAACGAATATTGGTAGTAATATTGGTCTCTTCATTTGTTTATCGTTAATTGTCAATCGATCGTTGATCTCGTTATAAATAAATAACTATGGTAGTTTGGTCTGATTCTAAATCTCGAAGTATTTAACCCTTAAATATATGATTTTTCCAAATATATAAACTAATGTAAACAAATTTACTTTGAAATACGAACGTACTTTGAAATTTTTAATTTATATACCATATGCTCATAATTTAACATTTTGACCTTTATTTATGAAAAACATCATACGATTCTATAGTATTTATATTTGAATCTTAAATCTGCAAAGAAGACATACTAAAAACGCGATAGTAGATCTTATTATTATTGCACATTGTATTTAATTTCGTAATAGATAAACGCTTCGTTTATAAGTAACAAATACATCAATTTCCACAAGCTGAATCACCAAAGAAAAGCAACGTGAATTTCAATAAATAGATACTCTTCTATGCTGGAGCATTTGAAAAGCAAAATCCCAATAGTTTAATGCACAAAAAAATGTAACTCAATAGGAAAATTTATGCAACGTAACAGTCGGAAAGACATAAGACCGTTAAATCTGGAAACAAACCGATATTTTATTTATTTTTATTCGAATGAACGAAATGAAATGAAAAGGGTGATTGTTCTATTATCTAAAAATTCCATCACCTGACTATTTTTATCTTTCTATTAATTCGGATATGGGAAGTTCCTTTGAACTTTCACATCCCCTCCCCTCGTCCTTTCCATTTGTCAGGACTCGTCACCATAACGCTGCTCGTAAGTTTGTTATTCATAAAATGCTTTTGATTTACATTGTATTCATGAATCAGCATTGTCTAAAGGGGCATAAAAATTTGTACTGACGCGACACGATGAAAATAGTATTCGCGAAATTTACATTGTCAGGTGGCTCACCTGTTACGCATACAATCGGCCTGTATGCATGCATGTGTTGCGTACGCAAACGTGATTTGTTTGCTAAATTATTCGGCATCTCGTTACGTAACCCTAATTGCGCGCTATACCTACCCATATGGCCAGTTAATTGCAATAATAACGCGAGCATTGAAAAATAAGCGGTGATCGTATGAACCTATATACAATTTGAAACTAAAAATAGAACAGTAAATAAGCAAGGATAATAAGCAGAAAAATAATAAATCACGTTGAAGCTGATATTTTAATATCACGATTAACATAGCTTACGTATAACAAATATCGGCTAATGAAAATATTTGAACATTTATACAAGTTTTTGAAATTCCATTAATAATAAACAAAATAAAGATCACACAGAAGAAGCGTGATACGAGTTCATTTTTACTATTTCTTTGATCTTCATGTCACTTGATGACTAAAAAGAAAAATGGTTTTGTATGAAATAGTTGAAAAAAGGGTTAATTTGATAGGTTTGATGATATAAGCCTTTTGAAAATATGTACATGTTTTTTTAAGAAAGAAGTAATATTAATTCAACTTATGTGTTAATTTAACTATTAATATTAGTCTGCATGTTACTAATAGTTTTAAGCAGTTAAAAAGGCACATAATTACAAAAACACATATTTAATTTCAAAATCAAATGGAAAGATAGTTTTCATGTAATATACTGTGGTAGAGTTATTAGATCATACTAGTATAATACTATCTTTTAATTGCTGGTGTTTATTAAAAGATATTGACTTGAAGATTTTGTTAAGTAAAAGATTTCATTGTATGTTGCATTATTATATTCGTGCCGTCAAGTTGGTTTTGTTAGACCGTGGACCTCAGATTAAAATAAAAAACCATAAACAGGCTTATAATACCTTTTTTCTAAAGTTAGTCAAATACTGCTTGTTGTAGATAAAATATTTGCTTTGTTTAATTTATTATACCTTTGGCAGTAATATATCTATTAAATTTTACTATGCAATAATGATTAAAGTGGAACCAACTACAAAAACCTTACCAAATACCAATGTGTTTTAACACATTCACAGAAATATTAGCCTTAATTAAAAAGATGTGGAAAGAGGTTCAGGTAAAAAATAACAAATTTAATTGATGCATATAGTACGTTTATTCTTTCAACGTTACATACATAATTTGAATTTAGAATATTTAGAATTATTTCCATGCGTAATACAATATCGAGGAAGTTGTTTTATTAGAACGTTACAGAAAACTGTTTATGAAAGAATATAACTATTTTCATTTAGTGTGTCCCAATGATGAAATGTACTCTGGCCGTGGCCTGCGGTGCAATTCGAATCTGCACAGTGCCTAAATTCGATCCTAAGCTATCTCCATTGGCACAGATAACTACATCGCTACCGGGTACGTTTCTCGCATTTATATAATGAATAGTTCCTATAAAAAGACATTTATGTGAAGACACTCGAATATTTGCTCAAAGCTTTTGATTTGTACAAAGAATATGAATTTTCTTACTCTGCTCAAGTTCTTTGTAACAACGAATGATTACATCTATCGCAACATTTCGTTTTAAAACCAAACTTTTGTTTTGCAAGCCTCAAATTTTAATAAAGAAGAAATAATGGAAGAAATCTTACCGCTCATATCCAGATGCAAAGTTAAGATCAAAATGAGATCGTACGTGTTCTCGTATGTGTACACTGTACTGAAAATTTTTTCACCTGCAACATGTTCACCTACGTTAAGGTTTTTGAGGCTTGTAGCAATACGTGGCTCAAGATGCAAATCCTATACAGAAACAAAAAAGCCTTTTTATGAGGAAGAATGGGTATTATTTTTCTTCAATGAATCGATGAACCAAAACACAAAGATCCAGTTTCTTACGTGAAGTTCAAACGGAAATGTGTTCCTTTATTTCGATATTGATGTTTCTTAAATTAATTATATACCAGAATTGCAAAATTATATAAAATGCTCTAACTTATAAAGTAATCCATAATCGTAATTCTTTATCATTCTTGCGTTATTAACGACTAGATTATGAATATTTGTACAAGTCAATATTTTTACGAATGCAACGGAGGCAAACAGTTTGTTGGAATCTGTTGATGCAAGTACATTTCAATTTGAATTTAACGGAGCATCTGCCAGTTATGGCAAGAGGTAAAGATTTAACAGTAGAGAAACGTTCTTCAATCGTATCTTTGAAAATACACATAACAAAAATATCAACTTTTTGGTCGAGTTGTATCAGTTCTTTTCAATTTTTTACCCAAAATACATCTTTTCACGTTGAAAGCATAGACCTTATGGTTACTCACCGGTATTGTTTGTACCAAATCTTTGTCTGACAGTCTTAGTGTAACGGTTTCACGTGGATAATCAATAAATGCAAAATTGGCTTGTATTGCCAGGGACACGATGAAGACACCAGCTATTGAACGGAACATTTTGTATGGGTTGCACTGGATCTGTGACTGTACCATTGCGGAAATTCACGGCTCTTTTATAACTTATACTAAAAGCTTCTCAAGGTACATTTAACTTATCCAAGTACTTACGATTATCTAAATCCGATTTATTGGTACAAGTCACTTTTTTATAAATAAGGAAAGTGTTTCACACCGTAGACTAAAAGCTTATCAAGGTATATATGACTTATCCAAGTGCTTGTGGTTGTCTACATCCGATTTATTGATATAAGTCACTTTTTCGCAAATAAGAAAACTGTTATCAAGAAAAAGTATCGCTACATGTTATAAGTCGCATGACTAGATTCGTCGATCCGGTACAAACAGCGATACAAATGAAAATTTGCAAATTTTTAATTACGTACGTCCCTTGCCTGAGAAGTATGTTTTAATAATATCTGTTGAAGCAAAAATACTTTCTTTTTAATTGATTTATAATTGTACTAACAATAACAAATTATTAGCGATTCAATTAACACCATCAACTAAACTTTCTAATTCTAAAAAAGGGTGATTTCAAAAGTAATATCTGATGATAAATTTTTAAAATATCTTTTATGAAAGTGGAATAAGTGTTAAAGAGGAAAAGGTTCTTAGAGACTTATTTTTATATTGGATGTTCGATGAAAATCGTTCGTCATTATTGACGAAGATAATATCAGGAACTATTGCTTTTTAATGATAAATAGATCTGTGGTTCTCAAAAATTTGTCCGTTTGTTCTTTTCTTGCAAATGTAAAAAAATGCAATGTAATATTTTTCTTTTTTTTATCCAACGTAGCTTCTAAATTTTCCTTACTATTACATGTAACAATTTTTCAATAACTTGTATATAAGTTATTTAAATGTACTAGATAGCCATCAACTATTGTCCTACAATTTAAAACCACCAAAAGGTAGAATTGTTTTTATAATTGAAAAGTATTTGAAATGAAAGTACTCGGTTCTGATTGCTGACGAAAAGGGAAGAAAAAGAAATATTCTAATGTGCAAACGATATTATACCTGGATTAAGATTTGCACTGAATGACAAACAACATTTTATCTCGATAAACGTAATATATTTTCTTGAAGCGGTCCGTATATTTCATTCCTCGCAGAGGTATCTATTTTATGTGTGTATAAGTATAGTAGCTGTATTTTATGTGTGTAGAAGATATATGCGTATTCCTCCGTATCTCTACTTGAATTTGAGTAGGGTGACTTGGGAAAGAAGGGGAAAGATACGCCGACAGGATTGGAGATCGACAGCAAGGTTTGCCGCCACAAAATCTGCCACCAACCATAAAAATCTTACCAAACACCAATATGTTTAAAACGGAAATATTCTCCTATTCTGATTAGAAAGATATAGAAAGAATTTCAGGTGAGTAATAATAACAAATTTAAGTAATACGTTTATTTTTTCGAGATCCTATAGCGCCATACAATCTACTTAGAATACTTATATCCATTTGTATATGAAATAAAATAAAGCGGAAGTTATTGTTTAAGGAAAAATAAAATTGTTTAATGGAGTTAGTATAGTTTAGTGCGTCCCAACGAGCACACGTAATCTTGCGGTGGATCTTGGTGCAATTCGAACGAGAATGCTGCCTTCAGACGATCCTAAGGTATTTGCAGTCTCACAGACAACCGCTTCGCTGCCACTTATGTTCTCGGCACTTACAAAATTAATGTTTCCTATAGAAAAAGAAACATTTACATGAAGATACTCAAACAGTTACTTACATCTTATTCAAAGCATATCAAATGAACATGAATTTAGTTACGCTCTATAAACTTCTCGTAAGAAGAAATAATTACGTATATCAGCGATTTCGCTGCAAAACCAAACTTTTGCCTTGCAAGCGTTAAAACGTAAAGAATAGGAAAGAATATAAGAAATCTTACCGTCCACTCGCAGCTTCAGTAGTAGGATCAATATAAGGTGCTCATGTTGATTCGAGTATTGGAATATTGAATTATAAATTCTTTCATCTGAAACATGTTCACCCGTGCTAAGAGTTCCAAGGTTTGTTTGAATATCACGTTGTTCAGGATAAGAATCCTATTCAGAAACAAAAGAAGTAAGGTGAAACTTCGTGTGAGGAAACATGGATATTATTTTTCTCGAACGAAGCGATAAACAGTTTCAGTTTCTTAGGAAAAGTCAAAATGGAAATATATTTTTTTATTTTGATAATGGTGATTCTTGACTTAATTATATATTAGAACTGCTGAATCGTATATAATGCTTAAAATTGTAAAGTAATCCATAATCGTAATTCTTCGTTATTCTGCGTTGTTCACGACTAAACTACGGATGTTTAATGCAAATTAATATTTTCCACACATGAATCAATGGAAGAATCGGGAGAGATTTATATTGTTGTGCCTTGGAGTGCTAACGTTGCTTTGGTTTGACACGTTTAAAGGTAAACGAACTCCGGACAAAACGTTATCGCCGTTATATGTAATTGTCAACCAGAGTTACATTCGAACTTTTTGTAATTCCACCGGTTGATACAAACAGACGAACGTGCTCTCTAGGACGATCATTATAGCGAGTCATACAGTCGAATAGCGAGCGTAGAGTTGAACAGTAGCTTTGAGCGAGCGACGATTACGACCGTCATACATTATCTCTGTACTTGTATTTAAAGTGAGTTTAATATACACTGATTATTACAATTTTATCACTCGTCTCTTTAATAAACCGACACGTATAATAATACACCTCATTACGAATGTAGCTAAAGCAAATAGTATGCAGGAGCTTGTTGTTGCAAGTAAATGCAAGTTCAGACTAAATTTAGCTGAGAATTTGCCAGGTATGACAAGAAGTAAAGAATTAACAGCAGAGAAACCTTCTTCAATCGTAACTCGTAAAATACATATAACAAAAATATCAACATACCTGGTGTCCAAATACTTATAGGCAACCTTATTTTCATTCAAACTACATCTTTTCACATTGAGAGGAAAAATCTTATATTTACTCACCGCATTCGTTAGCGTAAGATTTTCGTCAGTGAATTTCAGAATAACGGTTTCGCGTGGATAATCAATAAGTGCAAAAGTAGCCTGCGTTGCGAGGGCTAGGATGAAGACAGTAGCTATCGAACGAAACATTTTGTATTGTTTTCAGTGTATCTGTAACTATGGCATTGCGGAAATATCATGTCCCTTTTATAGCCCGGATTAGAAGTTTATCAAGGTACACGTAGCTTATCTAAATGCTTTTCATTATCTTGCTCCGATTTATGGATACGATGCTCTTCCTTACAAAAAGGGGAAGTTTCTCGTGTTATTACCTTCTAATTATTTACATGAGGTTAAATTAGCGAATGCGGTAGAATAATAACACAATTGGCAATTTGCAAATTTTTAATTAAACACGTCCCCAGCCTAAAACTTAAATAATCACTCTGCTATAAAAATTGCGTAATTTTCCAGACATTGTTGACCGTTAAAGGGTAATTACGTCATTATTGATATCATAGATGTTGATTAGCTCACTGCGTAGCAATTACGCCGTATTAGTTATCGTGTTTACCGATTTATGGATACGATGCTCTTTTTCTTAAACAGGGAAAGTTTTATATTATTAACTCCCAATTACAAAAGGTTAGATTAGCGAATCCGGTAGACTAATGACACAATTGGTAATTTGCAAATTTTTAATTAAACCTGTCCCCAGCCTAAAACTTAAATAATCATTCTGCTATAAAAATTGCGTAATTTTCCAGACATTGTTGACCGTTAGATGGTAATTGCGCCATTATTGATATCATAGATATAGTTGATTAGTGTACTGCCTAACAATTACGCCGTATGAATTAGTTGTGTCGCCGATTTTGTTGAATGAACAAAAATGTAGATTTATTATAGTTGTTTTGCAATTTTTCAGATCTACTACTGAAAATCGTAGAAAACTGCGACTTTATTTTTTACCGTTTATTAGCCAAGTTAACCGTTTATTATATGATTAACTTTTATACGTAATTATTAGTCTCCTCAACTATTACTATATACTATTATTTCAAAATCACAGAAGAACAAAAATGTCTCCATGAACGTATAAAATTCTTTTTTTATACATGAATTTTCACAAAACGGTATTTTCGTTTCTTTGTACGAAAAATTGACTGGAATCCACTCTCATCTTTCTAGAGGTAATACTGTGTTAGCATTCTCCTCAAATTCATCTAATACGAATGCAGAAGTTTCATTCTCTGCATAATCAATATCTTTTGCATTATCTTCCACCGAAGTCTCAGACAACACATCTATACAAAATAGCAATTCGGTGCATGATAAAGATATTAATAATTTTCGTAAGGTCATTTCGATAGAAATAATAAACTATTATCTATCTAGTATTTTTTATAAAATAAAATATGAACAACACGTACATAACAATGACATAACAATACATACCATTCATGTAATAAACTGTAGAAAAAAAAAAGAAAACAAAAAGGGGCAATGTAATTTAAGGAACGTACGTCGAGCTGTCACAGTAAATATGATTAAATTGATGCGTGTACGTCGAATCGACTTAGAATCGGATAGAACAAAAGCACGATTGGCGAATTATAATATTTTGCCGAGTGTTTAGTAGAAATAACGTAATTGAAAAAATTCACGAATATGAACTGTCGCGAATATGGAAAGCTCTCTCCATGACAAACATTTAATGCTGATCTAATATCGCGTTTACTTCCTAATTCGAAGAATTCTCTTCATCATAGTCGATGTTGATGATATTTTCGTTGCCTCTGAGAACTTGTACAATAAGAGCTTCCCACTGTCTTGGAGTCGCTTTTTGGAAAGAAAGAAAGAAGATATATCCAGCAGGATATATTAGGTAGATTTTGAATGGTTTTGGAATGACCGACTCGACGCCAGCATCGACATTGACGAAGACCGAAGAGGAGGAGCTCAGGAAGGTGGAAAGAAAGCTGTCGTATGGAGAATTGGTTGGGGAATTGATTTACATTAAATATGAGGATGACGAATATGATTGATTATATTAAAATAATAGAAATAATTGGATATTTATTAATTTTTTAATTTGGGTCTGCAGCAATATTCATATGACGAATTCGTTTCCCTAATTTATCTTACGAGTAATCATTTGCACAGTTGTTTATCATATGCAGCGATATCATATGCTTCAAAACATTATAAAACGTACACTATCGTTCAAAAAGTAACTTACTTACTTTTGACAAGTTTTATTTTATTTGTACAATTCCAAATAAATCAAACTATTATGACTTTATTCTTTTTAATCCAATTAATATACTATAGTTTCATTATCATCTTTTGTTAGAATACTATTTCCTGAACAAATTGGATTGTACTGAAAGATACTGATATGGATATTTTTCCGATTAAAAAATTTCATTACATGTTTTATTATTGTACAACAGTCAACCAATTGGTTAATTAGTTTTTAGACTTCAGATTGCAGTAGATAGCTATGAACGCTCTCAGCATTCGTTTTTCTGTAATAAGATAGCAGAAGCTTATTTATTGTAGGATTTATTATGTTCTTCTGCAGTAGAATGCTGCTACCAAGCCTAATTCATCCGCTAAATTTTACTACAGAGTGACAATTAAATCAATACCAAACACAAAAGTCTTACCAAATACCAATATGTTTAGAGCATGGAAATAATCCTGATTAGAAATATATAGAAAGAAGTTTGGGTGAGAAATAATAACAAATTTAAGTAATATGTTTATTTTTCGACATCCTCTAGCGCAATATAATTTCTACTTAGAATACTTATATCTATTTGTATATAAAATAAAATAATGTGGAAGTTATTGTTTACGAACGTTAAGGAAAAATAAAATTGTTTAATGGAATTAGTATAGTTTAGTGCGTCCCAACGAGCACACGTAATCTTGCGGTGGATCTTGGTGCAATTCGAATGCGAATGGTACTGCGAGACGATCCTAAGGTATTTGCAGTCTCACAGACAACCGCCTTGCTGCCGTTTATGTTCTCGGCACTTACAAAATGAACAGTTTCTGTAAAAAGATATTTATATGAAGACACTCGAATACTTACTCAAAGCATATAAAATGAACATGAATTTACTTATTTAGTTTCTCGTAACAACAAATAATTACGTATATCATTAATTATGCTTCAGAATTAAATTTTTGTTTTACAAACTTCAGAACATAAAGAATAAGAAAAAATGTAAGGAATCTTACCTGGTACTTGCAGCACCAGATCTAACAACAAAATAACGTTGTTGTGATTATTTCTGTGTTTGATCTCTGCAGTGTAGATTGTTTCATCTTCAACGTGATTACCCGTAATAAGAGTTCCCAGGTATGTATTAATATTACGTGACTTAAGATAGAAACCCTATTCAGAAACAGAAGCAAACTGAAACTTACTGTGAGGTAAGATGGATATTATTTCTTTCAAATGAAACGATAAACAGTTTCAGTTTTTTAGGAAAAGCTAAAATCGAAATGTATTTCTTTATTTCGATATTGGTGATTCTTGGCTTAATTGTATATTAGAATTACATGTTTATATAAAATGCTTAAAATTGTAAAGTAATCCATAATCGTAATTTTTCATTAGTCTGCGTTGTTAACGACTAAACTATGGATGTTTATGAAAATTAATATCTTTACGAACTTAGCTAAAGCAAATAGTATGCTGGAGCTTGTTGTTGCAAGTAGATGCAAGTTCAGCCTGAATTAGCTTAGAATTTGTCAAGTATGGCAAGAAGTGAACAATTAACAGTAGAGAAACTCTCTTCAATCGTAACTCGTAAAATACATATAACAAAAATATCAACATTTTGGTCGAATTGTACCTGATGTCCAAATACTTACGAGCAGTCTTATCTTCATCCAAACTACATCTTTTCGCATTGAGAGAAAAAGTCTTATATTTACTCACCGAATTCGTTTGTATAACATCTTTTTCAGATAGTTTCAGAATAGTGGTTTCGCGTGGATAATCAATAAATGCGAAAGTGGCTTGAACTGCCACGGCTACGATGAAGACAGTAACAATCGAACGAAACATTTTGTATCGTCTTCAGTGCATCTGTAACTATGATATTGCGGAAACGCACGTTCCTTTTATACCTGAGATTGAAAGTTTACCAAGATACATGTAGCTTATCTAAATGATTTCCATTATCTTCCATTATTCTGATTTATGGATATGATGCTCTTCTTTACAAAAAGGAGAAGTTTCTCATGTTTCTTATAACCTTCTAATTATTTACATGGGGTTAGATTAGCGAGTGCGGTAGAATAATAACACAATTGGCAATTTGCAAATCTTTAATTAAACACGTCCCTAGTCTCAAAAGTAAGTAATTATTCTATTATAAAAATTACATAATTTTCCAGACATTGTTGACCGTTAAAGGGTAATTACGTCATTATTGATATCATAGATGTTGACTAACGCACTGCGTAGCAATTACGCTGTATTAGTTATCATGTTTACCGATTCATGTATACGATGATCTTCTTCACAAACAGGGAAAATTTTATGTTATTAACTCCTAATTACATAAGGTTAGATTAACGAATCCGGTAGACTAATGACACAATTGACAATTTGCAAATTTTTAATTAAAACATCCCCTGCGTCAAACTTAAATAATCATTCTGCTATAAAAATTGCGTAATTTTCCAAACATTATTGACCGTTAAAGGGTAATTACGTCATTATTGATATCATAGATATTGTTACACCCCGAGGCTTACTATAGGCCATGTTCCTAACCGTCTCCCTTGGTACTACAGTGTCGCAGACAGAACGTCTTACATGACCGGCGAAATACACAATGTAGCGATAAGCGCATAGTTGTCTTCAAGCAGCGAGTTCTAGAAACATCGATTTGCTTCCGGTCCATTATTTTATCTACGCAAAGAAGGTAGCATACGCGATCATAGGCGAACGGTTGCGAGACCCGAGCATAGTAGGACTCGTCTCCCAGAGAAGACAAAGGAAAAAATCGAAGGGCAGTCAGTATCATTTGAGGATTCAAGCCGAATGCCTGGAGAGGTTCAGAGGAATAAAATCCAGGTCGCTTAGTCAAACGAATACGTCGAGAAATATCATAAAGCCGAGTCGAATTATAATAAGAAACTAATTGTATTATCGTTAAATCATTTGATGGATAGAGAGATAGAAGACTGAGAGGATAGAAGGAGATGTCATTTATACTGTAATTATAGTTAAATTAAAATTTGATATCAAGAGGAATCAGTTTTGAGTGAAAGAGGAAGAAAGACAAACATAAAAGGAGATTTACAATGTTATGGTTGGTACAATAATATTCACAGATATGGTGAAAATTATATAAGGTACACTTATCAAAACTTAATCTTTTTAATTTAATGATGCCGATATAGCGATACAATGACATTGGAATGATGAAAATTATTTCTTGTTTTATTTTCATTTATGGAAAACACGAAAAGCTAATGTATTTATAATCTTCTTTTTGAAATGAAACATTTGATTTCAAAATATTTCTCTATAAAAATGTGTTACGATTGCTGATTGATTTTATAAAAATTTCCAGTGTGCAAGGTGTCGATATCATGTAAACTTAATTTGATATGTAACTTGAATTCGATATGTCCTAATCTTGTTATAGTTTCAATCGAGAAAGTCATTGACATACAATCGAAACGAGAAATCACACATTTCTATATCACACATACATCAATAACAATTCTTTCATATTTTCCTCAAATTGAAGATGTTTCCTAGCAATAGAGAAATACAATTTGATCGACGATGACTTCAAGAACATAGTAGTATTAGCATGATATCATCGTTCTAAGACTTGATCATGCGATTATGGTCATGCGCCGCAACGACCATATTTAACGTGGCCAAGGAATTCGGTGGTACTCGAAGATTAATGCTAGTTTTGCTTCCTCCTAAGGCGTTTGGATTGCCACAGACAACTGCTTGACTGCCTTGTACGTTTCGAGCACTGATATAATGGATTACTCCTGTAAGAAAGGAAGCCACGTAAATTGTGTGAATACAGAAATAATATACAGAAATATTTGAATACAGAAATTACAGAATCATTGGTGTACAAATAAAATATAGAATAAAAAGCAAAGAGGGAATGTTTCTGCACTTGTGGAAGATTTAAAAGTATAAAACTCTACGGAATGCACATAATGTACAATAAAATCCAAAGTATTCAAAGTAAAATAGTTTTACATATTCAGCGAGTGGAACAAATCGCTGTTTACGTCCCACTTTTTAGTTAAAAGAATATAATATTCGCACAAGTATTCACAGTCTAGTCATAAATTTATGCTGGATAAGTTTCTTTTAACAACGAGTGGTGTTTGATGTTCATTGGTGATTTAATTGACCAAGTTTTTATTCTATAAAACTAAGAATATGAAAAATAAGAAAAATAACGGAGTAAGTTACCGCTCGTAACAGATACGTCCAACGTTGAGCTTTGAATCGTGTTGGTAGGATTGTTGAATTCAATTACACGACGAAAAACTGTTTCGTCTGCGTAGCGTTGGCCGGCGGTGAGGTCCCCGATAAATAGAGGTCCACGTTCCTCTGGATAGGAACTTACCTATGGAAAATAAAAGAGTGTAATAAAACATCCTATTTAAATATCGGTTGTAACGTTTGTTATTTTTCTCGAATTACGACCATAGCTCTAGATCTTACAACAGTATGTTAAAACAGAAAAAAATTTCTTTACCTGGATATTGATATTTTTAATAATTTGATATTTACAAACTTCCAGGTATTAGGTTTATACTATATGTGATTTTATTTGTTCTCTTAAATCGTATTAAGTAGATTTTAGTATACAGCTATTACTTTAAATAACTCAAAATTATAGTAAATTCTTGAATTAATTATTAATAAACACAAGAAAGACAGGAAGAGAGAGAGAGAGAGAGAGAGAGAGCATACACATAACATATACAGAGATTCGTAGGATTTTTTCGCAAAATGGCACTAACATTATTGTACATGTAAAAGTATGAAAGTATGAAAAAATATTATATAAACAGATTCATAAATCCTGTATTAATAAATTATTAAAAAAAATAGGAAACAACAAGGATTTTGAGAAAATACATTTAATCAATTACACGATCTGTTCTTTTTATTTAAATATTCGTACGAAAGATATTTTATTTTCTTTCGAAGAATATTCTTTCGCATCGCGAATAATATCTTGAACTTTGTTCAAATTATCTAAATTGCTTGAATTTAAGATCGGATTTGCTTGACTTTAATCGACTTGAAACCTTCTGACCAACGTGAACCGGTTGTTTACTTGACTTGGGATATCTTTAGAAATTTCTACGTGCATTCTCATTAATCGTCACTTCAAGACTCTCGAATTCAAATATTATAGTTTGAAACCACCATACTATAATAGTACCAATAAAGCGCATTCTTTCCTTCGATATGAATTTCATTCTCGTTATTATTTATATTCGCGTTCTCTAACGTCGTTCTGGATATTCGTTACTGAAAGTCAGTTCGTAAAGTCAGTAAAGTATAGATGTACCCATTCAAGCAACTTGTAGTGGTTTATTCTGATTGCCTTATCATTCAAGACACTTCGTTGTCTTAACGTTTTATGAATTAAAAGTTTAATCCTTATTTAAATTTATAGACAGACGAAAAATTATTATCTCGAAAACGATACAAGCGTTAAGAAGAAAGAAATTGGTACGAAAAATGCCAAAAGCTTGACTAAACACAATTCGTTTGAACATAACTAACGTGGGAGATGCTTTAGGGTCACTCACCGATTTTGTTTGTTGTACAGCATCGTTGCTAGTAAGTTCCACGCGTATGTTCTTGTCCTGAGAAATATCGATAGCAGAAGCGGCTTGAAGTAGTGGTAGGGCCACGATGAAAACAGCGGCAATTGAACGGAACATTTTGTATGGTTTCACTGTGACTGTGACTGCGCCATCGAGGAGGTGTACCTCTCTTTTATAGACCGAGCCGAAAGTCCGTCAAGGTGAACGTGACTTATCTGAACGGTTCTTTTGTGATTTCTCCATTGGCTCCTATCATGCTCTTCCCCCTGGAATACAAATAAGGGAAATGTTACCGGGTACAATGCCACGTATGTTATTCGTCTCACGACGATACTGGCCCTGAGCGATGGATTTTCCTGTTTTGTTTTTTATTTTATTTTTATCTCTTCCTTATTGACCCTAAAAATTATACTCATATTACCAATGTTACGTGCTGTATACTATTATAGATGTTCAGGAGTTGTATGCTTCGATTAAAAAAATATTGAAATTACTGAAAGGTATTTAGTGATTTATAATTAGATTGCGGATATTTGTACAATTTAATATATTGCACATAAGGTAGTAGATCAATGGATTACTCCATAGAATTATATTATACGTAAAGTAATATAGAATGGAATGTAAAATATTACACAATGGGAATATAACATGTAATGTTAGAGTAGAATAGGATACGGGTTATTTACGATATACTGTAATATAGAAAATATAAAAATTACTAATGATTAGAATAGTGTAGAAATCAGATTACTACTACAAAATTACTTATACTTGTTAGTTATGCAGTAGTACTAAGTATACATATGTATCAAATGTTGTGTTCTCTGAAGCGGAAGTCAATCATTTTCATTCCTTAACCAATATGTTATTGCCCGGATAAGTAATGACGTGAAGTAGATTTATTCACGATTATATAACGGGGGTGTGATATATGATTTTGTAAGGTTTCATTCGACAAAGACTAATCAGACTACACCCAGTGTGAATAAGTAACAGATTACATAAATTCATCAGGAAAAGGCAATTGATCATAAACATATTTTGTATTCACTTTTCTCATACATTCACAAATTTACAACAGCACGCATACATTCTCTCTCTTTATTTCTTTTTTTTTATTGTTAAAATTCGTGTTAGCATTATAGACTACGATGGATGACACTGATCGCAGACAATAAAAGGCATGAAATAAAACGCAATCACTAACCGAATAACGATATGGATTGGTGTCATGTGGATGACGCGTAAATTTGATTTCGTAATGCCTTTTAACAATTGAATGTATCGCAATTAAAACTCCACTTTGTATACTACCCAAAAGAATTGAAGCATCTTTTACAATGTCACTTTAATTTTCACCGCCACCTCTTGTATTTATATTAATATCGTTATAATATTATTATTTCTATATCTATATATACATGTTTTCATTAGCGATATTCATTACAATATATTTATTATTACATTTTATTTATTACATATTATTATGACATTTTAGTACTCAATGAAGAATTATATTACTGCCAACACTACCAATTCATAGCATTTTTATAAAAGGAGTTAACTTCTAAAGAATTTAATTTTTTTTCCTTTTTAGTTACCCAAATCAGAAACAGTTTTAGTTACACAACCCAGAAGGTGAAATTCTTGTAAATTCTATTGGCATAGTAATCGTCCTTCGTTATTATACAATAAGATGCTTCCTGAACGCTCTGCCGTGCCACAGATCATTTGAAGATCTTCCTTGCCCCGGGGGTAATCACGAACCTTTGCAAAGTCCGCAGAAAAGGTTAACAATCTCTAGTTTCCAACTGTTAGGACAATTTTTCCTCATGTGCATGAGGACCAAAATCCCTTAGGGACGCGTATATACCGCAGGCAGTTTTGTCTTTGTGTAACGATTTAGCTGCTGTCTGCCAACTTTCTTGGCTGTTCGAACAACTAAGCTGGCTGCTTGTGTGGAAATCTTAACCTATATTCGAAGTCCCCGTTTCCGGTAGCCACCTCGAGTTTCACAAGGAAGTTCTTAATAATGCGATTACCGCACCCTTTCCAGGCCAGCCGTCTTCAACTTCGCCGTTTCTTCCGCTAATTCGATCGTTCATCCCTTATATCGCCATCTGGTAGCAATGTTTGCCAATGAATTTGACAGGAAGTTTCTTAAGCTCATTAATTCGTTGCTCCTCTTTGTAATCGATGTGTTTGAAAATACTGGGAAATTTTGGAATATTTTTATCCACTCGTTACGTTCCCCATGTTCTGTGTATTTTGTGCATTCAATCGTTTGGAAATTTTCGAAAATTTAAAACCGAAGTGTTACTAGAGATAGATTTTTTTATTTCAGATTGGATTTAGGTGACGACAACTGGTGATGCTGCAAATTATTATTCTCACAGGTATTTATATTTTTAACTTCACGTTTATGGATAATAAGTAAAATGAAAATTACGACTCAGGACAAGTTTGGCAACCAACTATCATTACATTTTTATTCCATTTTAAGAATCGCCTATTTGTAAGATAAAGAGATATTTTGTCTCACATGGTATTGTAGAGGTTTCAGTGATCTTAATATCTTTAATTTTCTCATAACTTTCTACGTTAACATTTTACTTTTTAATTCAAAGGTGTATTTTAGACGTTTCTATATCCTTTTTTACGTAAACAGTCCAGAATACTTGAAAAACGCACGAGCATAATAAAGTCGCTTTTGACATAATTGAAAATAAGAAGACAATTAAACCTAAACATATAAGCATGTTAAAAATGGATGACATATGTGTACAAAGATATATTTAATCCTAAAAGCAAATAAGAAAGGAAATTTAGAAACATGAGACTGGATGATAACGTATGGAACTTTAAAACTATTCTGACATGAAACGCGGAAAATGTAACTTATTCTCAGAAACAAGTCTAAGTAATGTTCAGAAGAAAGTTAGAAATGAAAAATATTAATTTCCAATCCAAATATCCGACCTTTTAACGTCTATTCTCCTCCATAAGTTTAAGTATTTAATGAAATGACAAAAACTTATAATGGAAATGTTTTTGTCGTATTTCTCCTCGATTCTTCGTTCTGTTTTATTTATCTTGACTGTGTGGAAGTACATTTAATGTTTGAATTCTCTCATGCTGCTGCTTTACGTTTTGTTTTGGAGTAATTAATTAACGAAGAAGTCTGTCATGGCTAGAAAAAACTGACAATCCGTTGTAAGATAATGTCACTATTACTTTATTCAGATTTTATTTGTTTTAGAATTTTTACCTAACAAATACAACAATACACATAAATCGAATGTTTCTGTTTTAAAAGGTCTGTTTAAAAGGTCACAAAGAAACCATTCAGGTCTTATTTATGCAGCGAGCTATGCTATTTAAATACATGAAGTCCAGTTGCTTGAAAAGTTACTGAAAAAAAGAAGCGGCTGCAAAGTGCTCCAACCGGCCAAGGACAAATTATTCTCATTTTGTAGTCGTAATAAGAAACGGCGTGGCCATTTACAAGACGATCCTATTTCCAGCGTTTCTTCGAATTTGCATTTTCCACGGTTTTCGTTACCGACGATAGTGTGAATCATTCCTTTCTTGGAAGCTAAATTTGCCAGCATCTTCTTTTTATCTCCTCTCAATGGGTTCTGTATAAAATTGTCCTTAGCTTAACACTTTACATAAAATTTACACGTATTAATGAAATGCACTATATAATTCTGGATATTAGATTGATTGTTGGAAGATTTTGAGGGATTTGAAATCATGGATTATCTAGTTACATAATAGTCTTTTTTTACCTTCTCGTGTCGTCGTCTATGAATTGCCAATTAAGAAAAAATGGAGAGTAGTAACTATTAGTAGAATATTAGTGCCATATGTGAATTTTAATTATAAATATCTAAAAGAAAATTTTTGATATGATTGTGTATATGATTTACATTGAAATTTTTTAATTTAATTTTTTTTTAATTAATTTTCGACGTACAACTTTCTCTTGAATAGTCCATAAATTATTCAAAGTTTTACATAATAAAATTTATTGATCCGCTATCTGAGATGGAAAATGGAATATAGTAGTCACATACATGTTTTGCTTTTTAGATAATAAGTATATTGGTTAGGAATTGTCTTTATTAAATACCTTTGAATAAAAAGTAAGTAAATCCTTTTCAGATGTTTCATTTGAATCATTCCTTTCCATAAAGCATTTTCATAACTTCAATAAGATTGTATATTTTTGCACAAATTATTACAAAGCTGTATACAAACGGTATGAAATGGCTTTAGTAAATGTAGATTAATTAACAGAGTACATACTTACTACAAAGGATTCACTTTATTCAATGAGTTTGTTTGCATGCGTCAGTTCAATTCAATTACTGGATTGGCCACAGTCACAGCGTATTGGAGAACCATATTTAAAGATAAAGTGAATTAAACGTGACCTCATGAATTTGTTTATCCTCCTTTCTCTTATTTTCTTCCCCCTTTTTCATGCTTGGAATGTAGTTCGCGTGAAGAAACGATCAATTTGCGTACGAATGAAGAATAAGAGGTTTTTTAAGTTAAATGCATCTAAGTACATAGTTAGGTAAATCGAATTTCTACAGCTATTTTTATATGAATTATCCTTTTAATCGCAACCTTTTTATGAACTCGTTTATTTCATTTAGTTTCATTATCATGGTGAATAATTTCTTTTCTCGTATTCCTGTTTCGTCACTTTGGATAATTGGCAAGTTGAAGAACGATAATATTATTAGATATAAATAATGTTTATCTATTAAAATTTAATGTGATTAAAATACTGTTTGCTTAATCAATATTTATTTTCATAAACATTTATCAAAATATTTATGAGTAATTTAACGTATTCTATAATATAACTTGATTTTTATTTTAAGTAAAATAAATCAGATTATAGTACAGATATTAGTAAGAACAAAGCCAATAAATCAAATTATATAATTGTATAAAACATATATTAATAAATTAATAGGAAAATGGTACAAAGTGGGAAGAAAGCTATTTCTCGGATTTACTGTATATACAATCAATTCTATATAAAATTGTACGACGATAATTAACATATATTACTTTATCGTTTATTTTATTAATCCTCATATAATACTTCCTCGGTAAGTCAAATAACGTTAGTCGAACAAGTTAGTCACAAAGTTAGTCGTACTTTTCCCTTTATTTTTTAATATTTTTCCGTAGTGGATCTAAAGTACGCGATAGTTTCTCATTCTTCCATTACTGTATAAAGACTAATGGCGTGCCACAATATACAAGAAATTCGATTATTCTATGCAAAGTTCAAGATTGAACTTTAAAACATCGAATCTCGATTGGCTCAAGCAAACTTACACGAAGAAACGTCTCCGTTTACCTCTATGGAACTAAAAACGATACTTATTTCACATTTATCCAAGAGCCAGCAATAGCAGAAAACAAAGTGGCAACAAAGTTTCTACAGAAATGCGAACTGTTCGTAGGAAGCAGCCCACGCTGCCTGCAATATGCAAGAAAACAGCGAGCGTTCGTCGACAAGTAATTGGCAGGGGAAGGCAAACGAATTGTCGATTCCTCCTCCGCTGACTTTCTTACTCTGATTAATTAGCTTCCATTCCACGGACATCCAGCCAAACCGAGATATCATTTCCCTCCTCGTTGTACTTTCGTTCGGACGTCATTCGCGGATTTAGTCGCGGACAGGTCGGGATTCTACTTTAGTTCCTCGTTAAATCTGGGTTAAGCGTTTCAACGCGGGGGAGTCCGGACTCGATTTGCACTGTCGTCATCGAGCTCTATAGAGTTCGCGCGCGCGTGCAGCCATCGAGAAGAAGTCGCGCGTCGCTACCTGAATTCGTTTCGAATAGCCGTCGACTCGCTGTGTTCCTCGTTACCAACCTGACGAGTAACCATGCAAACACGAATCGTATAAAAGGGATGAGCGTCGTTATGCATCGTGGCACGTAGCGAAAATCGCCGCATTGTCGGCGGCGAACACAAGCAAACGAATTACAACCAGCGCGAATATCGTCTACAGCTTAATTGCTCGGCAAGCAGAAAATACAGTGGCGGATAAAATAAAGTTTAAAATCGATACGCTTCGAATCTTAGTAATCTAATGAAAAGTAAACATTTCACCGCTTTATGTGTCTCATAAACGTAAAATATGAAATAAATGAAAATTTCGTAGAATTTTTCGATGAATGCGACCGTCTCAATCACCAATTAACAATCTCGATCGATGTATATCCCACGTGGTTAGATTATCGCCACGCGTTCGTTCAAAGGTCCACGGGGGTGGTTAAACAGTTGCAAAATGTTAAGGGATGATCGCTAATGGACGGGGGCGCAACAGTTGCGTGGGTGGATGCGCGTTTGATGAAGGAGTGAAGCGGAGAGTGGGGAGCAGAGACGAAAGAGGGATGAGGCACACGTAGAAGGGGGTTAGATCCCAGTACCCGTTGACGTGCCTCAGTATTCATCTAGTATCCACGCGGTGAGCAACCCTATCCGGTGTTTCGCCGTAGAAACTCAGCGTGCTCTCGCGGCTCCATTGATGATCTTCGGTGAAGGTTTCTTTTTCGTTCCGATATATACAGTTTAGTGTACGTCCTTGTGCAAAATTAAATTATATCGATTAAAATCGTCTTAAGGAGAATTGATCGAAGGTGTTGCATGAAAGCCGGCATAAGGCGATTAACAGAGTAAATCGTGTGAAATTGGAGATTCAGGCAGATCCCTACTTTCCTCGATCGTGTGATTGAAAAAGCGCGGGTGTTTTTGTATTATAGGATACTATCTTGAACGTAGCAATCCAGTAATCATACCGAATAATAATGATGATTTCATTTGGTGGGTTTGGTGGGTTCGATTTTTCATGAAATTGAAATAAAATTTCTGTATTATATTTGATTATGAAATGTACGCTAATTTAAAAGATTTTGGCACTCACGTTATAGACTTTTATTTTATGTATCTTTATTATTATTAATATTCTTGGTTTGAGTGTATTGTTATCGTTAGCTGTGTTTTCTTGATAGGGAATAGACTTCTTTATATTTACATATGTACGTGATACCAACATCAACTACTGTTTTTTTGATGATGTTAAAATTCTGTTTGTTTGAAAGTGTTTAAAAATATTCAAAAATGAAAAATATTATTTTACCTTCTGCTGTTTATACCGCGTTACAGAATATAAATATCTTCACTCTTCATCTCCTTTCACGAAATTCACTGAAAACTGTTTGTAAATATCTGTATAGCTTTTCAAAACTGTCTTCCCTTGCCTTCTCAATCTTCTCTTGCCTTCTTATCACATTTCAAAGCACTTCATTTTGTTATAGTTTTGGTTAATATTCGAGAACTGTTTATGTATTGAATTTTGTGCCCACGTGTTGTTTTCAAGATCCACATAGCCGGCAAGAACTTATGCCAGGCAGACTATACAGTTAAGTGTTCCAAGCAAACACTTGTTAACCACAATATCTTTTTAATTCAAGAACGTTTATCTATTAAACTTTAGATTATCATAACTTCCAACCTTTTGATTCAATCTAATTTTACACGAAGTAGATAAATACACACACAGACCAGAGTGTTCTTAGTTGGAAAAATCAATCCTGTCATTTTGGTCATTAATAAATACGCAAAAGTCACCATTTTCACTAATAAATATAATTATTTTAAAATTGTTTACCATAAACCAAAAGGGTTTCTATTTTTGTTTTTAATGTTCTATTTTATTAAAATAATAGCAAATTCTTCTGAAGCTGTCGTCTTTTGAAACATACGGAGAAGATACTTGAGAGAAATATAAAAAGATCGCAATTCTCATATTTCTAATCGAAACTGCTAAATTCGTATTTTGCGTGAAATAAGATATTTCCTTTTTGAAAAGAAATAATAAGAATAAATTTGTACATTCTTCACGGATCACCTAATCCCATTACGACTTCTCGATGAATGTGCACAGCCTGTGTGTAATTCAGGGTTAACGGTACATCCCTTTCAATAGTTTTCATCGATCCCTCGGTTATGAAATAACGACCTAATTTAGAAGTATGTGGGTTGTGTGTGTGTCTGGCGCGGTTTTTCTTCGATCACGTCGCCGAGAAGACCCTAGGACAATGTATTCTTCGAAAGGTTTCTTTCACGAAACGCGCGTTGTTACGAATTCTTCGTTAAAAAGTTCACAGTTCATCGTCGCATTAGTAACGTGATTCTTTCGAATGCGAAGTCTGTCGTCGAATCCCTCGTAATTAAAACGAGGTATTAGGTGGTTTAAAAATGTCGAATGTAATGTTCTCCAGTGATATGTTGTACATTTTGAATTTTTCTCGCGACTACATTCAGTTATGGGATTTGATATTATCATTGGACAACTTAAAGTTTACGTGCAAGTTTATGGGTAAAATAGAGTTTCGATATCGTGTTATTGGAACATAGTTATTTAATATGAATAAATAAAAAATGAGGGAAATTTCGATAATATGTTACAGATGGAAATTCTAAAACCTCTGTCTGTTAATAAACATAATCATTACATACAATACATAACATACAAAGTACTCTTCCTTACGCATACGCTTATGCTACTGTAATCACTGTAATCTAATCGTAGGTATGATAATACGTTTAAACAAACCAAAAAATGAATTGACAAACGTTAACATCGTTGTTATTTTTATATTAATTAACATCGTTAACATTCCACTTCTGTAGTGTCTAAATTTAGCTACTTATCCAGCATGTTGTATAAAAAGCACAATTCTTCTCGGAATCCTCAAACCAGCAGTTAATCTCTCGCGTGAAGATAAACGAAGGGATTATACATAAGTTTGAAGTGGCCGGAGAAAATTTCGAGATGGTCACGCTGCAGCTCGTAACTTCCCAACTCTAGGGAACTTCATTCGAATGTTTCTCTCCGCGATTCGAACAATAGCTCGGGTAATTATTAAATTAATGAAACCATCAGTCAAGCCATTTCACGCTGGTCAAGCTTCGGAGAATGGAGTTCGTTACGATTTTCACGACTTGATACTTCGGACAAATGTTGGTTTTTTGTTTTATGCGCCGCCGCTTTCGATCCCGTGAAACGCAGACCGTGCGAATTTATACGGCGTTAATTAACGAGGGCACGAATTAGAACGGTTGAACAAAAAACGTGGGCGTTTCGCGCTATTCTATCAGACGATGACGGTAAGCGATGCTGGCATTCATTTGCGCAAACATTCATCAGGGATGATTAATAATTCGAAAAATCAATTTCTCCGGCGAAACGCACTGTTTCAATTTTCACCGAGAGCGGTTCAAATGCGCATCAATGATGTTTGAGTAGCTGGTCACCGTTGCAACACGCGGACTGATTACGTAAACGACAAAAGTTAGTGCGTTAAGTGACGATAATGAATGGTTTCCACGATTTATTTCCGCGTGTGTGATTGAAAATCGAGGAAAACAACGTGCTTTCGAGCCAATTGTGAAATACACGATGGGATGAAATTATGTTTTTATTTGGTCGAATGAAATAGCTGCGATTTTTATTAAATTACTCACTGGTGAATATAGCAGAGTTCTAAACATTTGGGAAAATCAGTTGAAAAATCATTGAAGAAATAATGGGATTAGCGTGAAAATTTGTATTCTTATTTTATTCCGTGATTTTTATTATTTTTTATTAACGTCTGTATATTTCGATTAATTTTTATTTCAGTTACGTTAAAAATCCCTTTGTTTTTTGTGTTTTGTTCTTTTAAATAGAATATTTCCAACAATGAATATATTCAACCAAAGGCCAGCTTTTCAAATGGTGGAAAACAAAAAATATGTATAGAAAAACAAGGTAAAATATTGACGAATGGTTTATGCGCGTTATTCAGATATACACAGATTACATCATAGTTGACATATTCCATATTCCAATTCGTTTTCGTAATAGAAAATTAGCACATATTGAAGAAATAAATTTAACGATTATTTCTCTTCTAAAGGGACAAATAGAAGGAATATCATCAAGACAGCTTTATTAAGAAAACTAATTTTTAAATAAATCAATAAAAAGTCAAAGATTCAATGAATCTCTCATTAATAATGTGAAGTTTATACGTTCATTTGGCATTAGACAATAATCGAAGGAAGAAGACAATTGTTCTTCATTACTTTAAATTTTTCTTCACAAATTAAACACCGCAGAGTACTGGAACAAATGAAAAGCATCCTTTCATTAAAAGCTTTATTATTCCTGACACAATGCAAACATATACTATTCTTTTAGTCCAATAACTTACAATATTATGTCATATAATCCTTTTCCATTGCCACTTTCAACATGTAATAACAATTTCGTTTTTCTTATCCCAAACTGCTATTCAGAGCTATTTATTTCAAACTATCATTATATTATATAATAATTATATAATTAGTATATAATAATAATTATATATTACATTAACTATTATTATATTATATGTATTTCAAACTCATTTCATAGTTCGCGATTAGTCGCGATGTTTCATCGAATTATCCTCATTAAAAATAAAGAATCTATACGCCAAACGGGCTCGATTCGTCAAAGAAAATTATTCCGAATGTTTCTTTTATGATGTCGATTATTCAACGGTCCCTGTAGACCATAGAAGTGTCTTCTCTTTTCAAACGGAGAGGGATGCATTCGGTGATACCTTCGATCGCCGGATTATTTCTACGGAATAATGCCTCGGGCCTGCCAGGCTTTCATCTGTCTTCATTTACGAATACGTAGCCGTCGATAACGCTTTCTCTTTCCAATCGGTGAAATTATTTTCCTGAAACACAGCCAGATAAAAGATCTGCATATAATGGAACCGCTAAAACTAAATTGTCCCGCAAGAAATGAACGGTTTCTCACTTTGTATCATGCATTCTATTTTTCTTCGTGTTACATCAATTATCAAGAATGTAACTCTCGCTGTTTCCTTGAAAATCCACTTTTGTTCTTCACGAGATCTTTCTTAACGCGTTGTCCCTTTCTTCATTTGGATTTTACGCGCACGTTTCTGTACACACACACACACATATATATACGAAACTATTCGAATACTTATCATAGAAAATTTTCATGAACATATTATGCCCGTTCTACGAAATTATGCCTGTTGAAATTTCACTAATGCTGCGATGAGACTATCGTAATTGTATTGGGAAAATTTGAAATCAGTCCGAATATGTATATAAAGACAACAGAGGGAAGATGTTTTATTTCTTTAGGATTATGTACGTAGACTGAAAACGACATAAACGATACTTGATTCCATTTTATAAGCAGTAGGTATTCTTCTTACTGTAAATTTAATTAACAGAATAAAATGTTATACTATGTTCTTCCATGGTTCTTTGGGTTTTTTAAAAACATTTTTGATTAACATCACTCTTGGAAAATGAATACGAAACAATGTATGAAGCATTTCATGAAACTATACCTTTCGCAGTGTATTAAGTATTTCTTACAGAATAAATTTTGAAATTATTTTGAAGATATTTTATACTATAGAGCAAGCTAGTTCTGATATTCTAACTGTATTTATAATCTAAAATTAAAGATACATTCGCAGCAGTATATTTTTGAATTCGAATAGGGAGAATTAGTGAATATATCCTACGATTTCTTGTTCGCAGTTCGACAGAGTTTCATAAAAGATGCCGACATGGATGCGGAATAAAATTTCGTGATATTTATGAGAAACCACGAAAGGGAAAGCTACACAGTAGTCTCTCTTCTTGAAGAGTCAATATTTCTTGCTTTTTCCTTGCCTCGGTATCATATTCGAAAGTCAGAAATAAATCTCTCCATTTTCATTCGCCGCACATGTTTCCAGAGAAAAATTACGATTTACTTACATGAATATCTCGATTTACAATTTTTACCAACTCAAATCGATCCCTGAACGATTTCCTGTGCAAAAAGTCGATTTGCTGCGAACTTGTCAGAGAGGAACGAGTTTCTCGGATTTTTATAATGTCGAAGGATAGCGAACAGAAGTTTGCTGTCACAATACGCGGTCGGGATTTTCGAAATCTTTTGGAGTTACCGTTTCTTCGTCGGGAAACTGCTCTCGAGTGAGTTTCACGTCTGTAATTGCATTCGCCGAGACTGAAATTCGCGTCCTTCTTTCACTTTTTCTTTGTGTCGCTGGTCACCAGAAAGGGTTACATTCCGTGAAATAATTGCGTGCACGGGGTTACGCGACTTCATGCCACTGAGATCCCTACATTTTTCTTTTTTGTCTCTTTTTTCTCACTCTCTTTCCTTCTTTTTCCCTTTCGTTTTTTGTTCGTTGACTTTTTACACTTCCATTTTACTCGAACTTTCGCAAGGGGAGAAACGCCACCGCTTTAGTATTTTTTTTTCTTCTCTTTTTTACTAACGAGCAACGACCACGAAAGTGCTGAAACACGACTTGTACGTTTCATCGTGCGACTATTCAGGTTTAATTCTCAGGAAAACGTCACCTTTTAAACCGGTGATTCGGTAGGAAAATGGTAATAGACGAGTGATATGGAAATTTAAAATGTTTAACAGATGAAGGAGATGATAGAAAGAAACTATTTTAAATATGTTATTGACTGACAATGGTATTCAATAATATTACAAATATCTTATTAATATTTTTTAGTTAATAATGTTTCTCTTTGTTTGTATTATTTATACTAATTAATATTAAACTATATTTTTATTGTGCCTTTGAAATCTCTTACGAGATTCATGTTATCTACTATACATAAATAGAATATAAATTTATTTTAAATTTTGAAATTACAATTTTCTAAAAATAGCAGCAATTTAATTTAACAGTGTAATCTTTATAATCCGGAACGTTCGAAGCTAATATCGACTATTATTTTCATCAATATTTATTTATTAATTGTATACGCCTAATAATTTCAGATGCTAAAATTAGATAGAACAGTTCCATTTGAAGTATACTTTATATTTGCGAAAATTTAGAAATTTCCAAATACATATGGATGCGAATGTACTGTATTATTTGCATTTTAATTAATGTTTTGCCATTTTTGTTTCACGAGTAAACTAAATACAGTAACTTAGTTCGTGGTGAAAGACGCGTGGATAGAGAAGCCAGAGGTGAAAAATTAAAATGTAAGACCGATGATAGCGATTAAATCAGTTTCATTCTGGCCGGGCAAATTCAATTTACGCGATGCACGTTTGTTTTTCGTTTATGCGGTACCCATTTTTACTGTGAAATTGGAATAAACGCATTGAGACGAACCGAAGAGAAACCATTTGTCATCTGTTTCATGGTGCACGCCACGGTATAATTATCGACCAGGTTCGTGTAATACCGCGGTTCTTAACCGTCGTTGCACCTGATTCATTCTAATTACACATTTCCCTTGTTCTAATTAAACATCGTCGAAATAGATATACTCTTCCACGTCTTGTTTGTCAACTTGATATTTAGCATATAAATGAGAAAAAATAGCTGGGGATGAGATTTGTGTTAATTTGATATTCCATATAATTTTGAAGTATGAGAGTGAAATTATTAGGTTAACTAGATGAATTACTTAAATTCTTATTTGTCCAATATTTAGCATATAAATGAGAAAAATATCTGACGATGAGATGTGTGTTAATTTGATATTTTACATAGATATCCAAAAATTACTATGACATCCTGAAGTTATTAACCTCTTAATTACGACGTCGTTGACCATAAACTTGCTGTGAAAATCAATATTATTCGGAATTTATTAATATATATTATTCAAAAACTTTGAAATAACTTCAATCTTGCCATATTTCTTTCTTTACAGTTTAATGTTTTCTTTCCGTGCCTTTTGTCTTCTGTAACCAAATAATCCGCGGGATTTCGTTAAAAACGCATTCTGAGAGAAACTCTCTCAAAACTATCCTCTATCGCTGTATGATCCTCCCTTGTCGAAATTGAATCATTCCGCTCGACGGTGAAAAACTATTATTTGCACTTGGCTTCGTAGCGGCGAACAGTGGCGAAGGATATCTCAACCTAGTCTGTTTTACTTTCGGATAGCTTTCCTCTAAGTTTCCAACTTGTTATCTACTTCAACCTCGAAGGAATGGTAGGATGGAGATTTTAGATTAATCTCTTTGTCACATTCGTTAAAAATTTGGGTTAGAATCACTAGGTGTAACATTTTTCTTCAAGTGTAAAAGTTTCGTAAAGTTTCTTTTAGTCATATCCTATTTCTCATAACATTTTTCGCTTCGTGACACAGTTGCGTATCATTTACAAATTTTAGGCAGCATAAATGTCAAAGAATCTGACGATAAATCTATTTAGAATGCTTAAATAGATTGCTAAAATATATCACTTTGATACTTCATTCGTTCGAAGCAAATTTTAAAATTGTAAAGAAATTGATTTGCGGGTCTTACATCTCTAAAAGCGTTGTTGAAGGTATGTTAATCTGAAACTTGTATATTATTATTAGTAACTTGCGGAATTTTATGTAAATTCACATTTTTGAGAAAATAATTTAAAGAGTAGAACGTCGGTAGAAAATTGATTTACCAAACATTATTAAAAGCACCATATTTCGGATATTTTATACATTTTATCACATTATGAACATTCTGTGTATTTTTACGCTTCTAAAAATCCTAAAAAGTACGAAGACCGACAGTCTTCTTAATAATGTATCGTATAGAAAAGGAAGAAATATTAAATGTTTTAACAAGCTACAAATTCCTCCAAATTCTTCTTCCAACTTTTATTTATCATTCTTCAGGCGATCAAAATCTCTTTCAAAACTCTGCTACTTAACAGCTTGCGAATCGATTTCGGCAGCCAGAACTCACTTCCACAATTACTTTCTACGTGTTCACTTGCTGGTTTCCGCAAACTATCGGTTGGAATCAACGCGAAATCTTCAGAGAAGAGTGCTGTGCGCAGACTGTGTCGGAGAGCCTACGCTCGAGATCTCTTTTCGTTACGAGAAAAATACGGTTGCTACGGTGGAAGAATATTCTCTTTCTTGTTTCTTCTTCTTTTTTTTTATTGGCTTAAAGTATTTACGATCAATTCCTCTCACGGAATCATAAATAAATTTATCGACGTGGCGAGTAAAGTAACTTACATTGGTTGCATTAGATTAGACAATTGTATTTATACATTTATCAAACTTCTATATAATCGTCGCTATAAATTGATAATACAATTAATTAGTATATCTGTTTACCACATTTAAGAAGATGATGTATCTTTTTATTTTACGTGCAGTAATATCGATATGAGTCGATTGTAAATCTAATGAATTTTTTTTTTTATCCTGTGATAACTGTTGCACGTGTATGTTGTACGTTGTTTGATATCTCTTGTTTAACAGTAGGTATTGACAGGTTGTTATGTATTGTATCGTTAGAGACATAGCCATGGGACATTATATATGTTGCGAAGAGTTTTTGATTGAAATCACGTAAAAGAATATGTGGAAAGGAAAAATCGATATCGTTCTGACAACGGACAAGCGTCGTAGTTTCTGCAACTTCTCCAGAAATTCAGCTTCGTTTCTTTTTCTGCATGTGTCCACTGTATCGCGTCGTGTTGGATCGAGAAAAGAGGTTATGACAGGGGTGGTACGAGAACGAGACAGGATCCCGATGACATGGACGGACGACGACACCGAGGATGTTGCTTTATGCCTGTAATACGTCGTTTATCTTGCGGTCTATATCTGTCTAGCCTCTTATACGAGGATGCAAAACCATCCTGTCCTCTTTTTTTTTCACGCTCATCGCACTACCCCTTGTTAGAAAAGGAAGCGGGTGTTCCATGTGATCGTTCAATTCCTCGCGTAACTCCCGGCAATATTGGGGCGAGTTGCGTCGTAGTTCGACGAGATAGGCAAAAGTGGTGTAGGAGGAAAAAGTTGAGCGGTGTAACGAGGTTTATGTCACTGGAGGAGTTTACTCTTTACCGAGGCAAAGTATGCATTGACAAAGTACTTTCTGTTCTTTTCCTCTATCCCATATATTTTTTTCTTTTCGCTGCTTTTCATTTCTCTATTTTTATCTATTTCTTTCTTTTTTCGAAAAATCTCTTAGTTCTCTGTATTTAAGGTTTAGTTTACAAATATATAACGGAAGTTGTAGTTGAATATTTGACTCGTACACTAACGGGGATATACAGTAGGATACCTATTGTATTTGGACTTTCTTATTTTCTAGTTATTATAAATTTAACATTTCTTTAATATCGTTACAGATGAAACATTAAACAAAATAAAACTTGTCAGAGTTGTCCAATAAATGTGTGACGAGTAAATGTTCTAACGCTTGTGGCCAGCAGTGTAGATTTCTCATTTGCTTCCTGAAGCATATGCCTGCAAAATAAACAGTAAATCGTGGTACTTAAAATAAATTATAAGGAGAAAATAATTTTTTATCCTGTGAAGCTTCGTTATCCGGAAAGAATAAATTACAGGTTCAATTGCATATGCACGTGTTTGATTAGTACTTTGCGTGAGTAAATCTTTTAACTACAAATCGCTACAGTAATTTTTCCTGCGTACGATGTTAGAGATCGACGTAATAGCTCTTGCAACTGTATCGAATAGTCCTTTGCATCGTGTCAAATGCAGACACAGATATAGCAGCGATTTGTAGCGAAAATAATTATCCAAAGTATCAACCAGATTGGATTTGGATCGTTTAATTGGATTTTGAAAAAATGCAATAAATAGGAATTTTCTTCTAATAAACGAGGCATCGTATGGTAGAAAATTATTCTGTTAATCTGATGGTATAAAGTATTGACATGTTTCACGAGTATATGAGAAACTTTTGTCGTGTACATATATTTATTGAAAAATGTTACATTACGAACCCTGTTTTATAATAAGACGAATATTTAATTGTAAATATACATAATATATTTTAAACGACGCGCTATATTCACATAATTAGCAGACAAACAATTTGATATTTTATTTTAATATTTATAAATTTAACACAATGTTAGATATTCAAATATTCTATTATTTTTTCGTTGTTTTATGTTATCTCTGTTGAAATTCATCTATTGTGTCAGAAAGCTAGAATATTAATTTTTTTTAACGAGATGCATTGAAGACACGTTGAAACATAGCCCTTCGTTGCATTAAATGAAATTATCTTCTCATTGCCTGCAGGCTAACACACGTTAAAAACGAGTAACAGCTGGCAAACAAAGAGTACGACGGGTTCACTTTATTCATTTACAGCTATACATACCATCGCACCATTTTCAATCTGATTTTATTAAATTGTGAAAAAAAAAATTTATAATATTCAATGCTAAAACTATTTTGCGTGCAGCATGTCATAATCTGTTTCTATATAATATCGAAATTTCATTTTTTGATAACTTAGACAAATATATTTTTTATAATCTTTCATAACAATACCAACCAATTCAAATATTCAATAAATAAATAATTGAAATTAATTAAATCAATTGCATTTTGGAAAAATTTATTGCGCGAATACAGGGCACAAGAGATTTCATTAACGAACATTAAAGTTATTCACTGTTACGTTAAATTAATTCATCTCTGGTCACACAATTTTAATTACAAAAAAGTTCGTTAATTCTGCAGGATTAAATTTTGAAAACAAACAACTATATATATATATATGAATTTTAGATAAAACACTCGCTGTAAATTAAGGGTCCATATGTGTATGTATCCTTGTGATAACAGCGTTACGTTACTGAATACTCTTTTCATTTTTAATATGCACAAATAATATTTTAGATCCTCAGGGTTTAAATAATTAACAATTTTCTACTTCACTTATTTGATCCTGAAATGTTTACATTTTTCAGTTGAACCATTTAGGAGCTAAACGCTCTTTGAGAAATTCTTTAATAAATTGTTTACTCTAACTGTTTACTGTAACTGTTTTTTAGAACATAATTTAAAAAATAAAACCTCGGTAGAAAATTGTTCTACCAAGCATTATAAGAAGCACCATATTTCGTATATTTCACGTTGTTATGTATATTTAATAATTATTTACTCTTATAATTGCTTTAATAAATTCCTGCAACTTTAATACTAAAACGTACGATTAATATTTAGTTTTCCAGAAAGCAAATAATTACTTTCGATAAAATTGATCAATATACAGTGGCTAGGAAAACTATTTACACGCAGGTACCATTATTTCCCTATTAATTGTTTTCTTATCAGGTTCTACATTTCACTTTCACAGCATCAAATATCTGTAGTCGCGTGAAAGTATTACTGCGTGATACGAAATTTCATGTACTTGAATCTCATTAATTATTATGTAAAGCCAATTATTTTCTAGTCACCATGCTAACTTCTGTGCGACTCAATTATGCCACTTCCTTGGCATAACTTCAACGATATTACTGCGTGTAATTAAACGATCGTCGTTCACTCGCAAAGAGCGGAAACAGCAAAGGAGAATCGATAAATCACACGTTAAATCTTCGATTCGATTCTAGATGCTTAAACACGGCAGATGCTCTCCACAGCTTCCATACTCGAGCGATTTAGAAATTTTCATAGTAACTTCCGATCTATTGGAACAAGCAGACTTCGTCAAAGGTAGAGTTTATCTTTTGAAAACGGGTTTCCGAACGGAAATTATGTTATACCGTAAATTTCCGGTGGCAGTGGCGATGCAAGGCCGATGAAGATCGACTTGCATTCAGTATGCCGATGAATTTGCGTAAGTGGAAAATCGTCGGAGCAGACAGGCTCATAGACAGGTCAGATCAACCGTGATACAGCTGTTAATGACGCCGCCAATTGTGTTAATTACTGACGAGTAGATACATTAAAAATTTCACTAGCTCGTCGCATCTGCTCCGATGATTCACAAATGACACGGATATAAACATGGAAATTATGCGACACAATTTCCTGCTCTTTTTCCCTCTTAAATAAAGATCCTGTTAGATTTAACAACAAACTTTGTAAAAGCGGCAGCTTATGTAAAGTATGTTTTAATTAACGAGAAAAAAGCTGGCGTTAATAGCATTTAGCAAATTTACGGACGTTTAATGAGCAAAGTTGAAATACGATAAAAATGTAGGGTCAAGTATTTGTTACATAATTAATATAAAATTTATTGCGCGTGATTAAATGATTGTGTTATCATTTTTTCTTTTTTTTCTTTAAATGTAATGCATAGTATAAATAATTAGAACGAGCAATAATCATAAACATATTGGAACTAATTTATATCTGATGATAACTCAAACCGTTGTTTAAATTATATGTATAATATATAGTACTCGTGAAGAAAAGATGATTTTAATTAGGCGTGGTTTAATATCTTAAACGGTAGATATTAAAAGACTTTACGCTTGCTACCCTTTTAATTATTCTGTTATTAAGAGTCCCTTTTCTTTGGCAATTAACAGAAAAATCTTGTTAAGAGTTTATTATAATGGGATCAGAAAAGCTGATTTATTTCTTGTAATTATTTCATTTAAACATAACATATTTATGAAGCGTAATTGCACTTCATTTCGTAAAAAGGTAATTACACGAAAACTTATCCTTAACATAAACCATGTTACATACCGTAATACATCTACTTCTTGACTTTAGACTGAAATATATTTTGTGAAATCAGTTAACTTTATCGTCAACCTCGCGTCAATGATTGAGCGAATCGGGAATACGAAATCGTTGAACGGTCGAAAAAATAATGTCAAGTGGTTCAACAAGATGTCGATCGAAGTCGCACATTTTTCTTCGAATTGCAGGAAATAATTCAAGTTTCCTATTTGGTATTAATAAATCTCGAGTAGAATAGGTCACTAGTTAATTTATACGTATTGGCTTGCTGTTCGAAAGGAAAAACTATGTCAAGTATATGTTAAGATGTTCTGATACAGAAGGAAATGGAATTTATTTATAGATTTGTGCCCAATCTCTTGCACGTTTAATTTGTAATACGATATTTTCCAGACAATTGATGAAATTAATTTTCCAGAATCAAATACATTGAGAATACAGAATATTAAATACAATCGGATAAATCTTTCTCCTTGATAAAAAATAATTATCTACGTTATTCCATTGAATTTAACTGTTACCGTCGATAATATATCTACATACTCGAACGTACTTGAAAACAATTTATAATTAAACAGTTCAGACTTTGTATTTTCTTCAAAAAATTAATTATTTGAAAGCCGATGCCGTAAAGTATTCATATACAATACCTTTCTATAATGTATTGTCATTCAAACATTATATTAAATACTTTCTTATGATATAAAATTATTAATAATACTGTGTAATAAAAAATCATAATATATAAGCCAAACATTTAACAACAATTACAAGAGAGAAAAAATAAGAGAATTAAGATTAGTAAGAGAAGAAAGTAATGAATTAATGATATTCAAGGAATCAATCGATATATAATTTTCATTTATTTGTAGCTACGATTATACCTAATGTATAAATAAGTAGATGAAGCAAAAATATTGTACGAACGCAAGAACAATTTTTCAAAAGAAAAGTTGCAAAAGATTTCTATATTTTCTTGATTTATTGTATCTTTTTACTACAGTGTAAAAATTCTGTTAGAAAATGAAGAAAATATGAAATTGTTTAACTTTTCACATGTTATCGAAAGCTTCTCCTATCTGGAACCTAAAACGAGCTATTCCCGCGTGGAAGTTTTCCACAGATTAGATACATCTAATCGTTGATCGATGTCGATGCTGTCTTCTGCACTTAAACGTTTCTTCTTTCGCCATATCACTGTCACTGCAACTAATGGCTTGGATCTATTGTGTTTCAAAAGATCGGAATCTTCTTCTTTCGTTGCACCAGACGTGTACTAGACGTTCAAGATCGATTGAAGTGTTCTCACAAAACTTTTCCACCCGTAACGATTATTTGCGATTCAATTCCCAGATATGTGCATCTCTTGTCAGCCTTTTTATCGTCTCAATAGCACCCCTAAATATTATATTTAATTATGATATACAGTCGGACCCCTTATAACGTGGACTAATTGCGCCACTGAAAATAACGCGATTAAAAAGTTGCTGGAAACGACTCATTTCTAATATGAAAATATGTGCGTTTTTGCAATAAGAAAGCATTATTTACAGTGTGTACTGTATAACAATTATTATTATGGAACGCATATTATTTTGTCGTATGAAAAAGGAACTGATCAATGATTGGCTTTATCTGTTGTTTCTTAAATAGCTTTATTTATACCTTGCGTTACCACAAAAATAGTTAGAGATAAGATATATAAAGATATATAGTATAGGAAATATTGTTTTCACTTATAATAACAAAGATTAGTAACTATGAACTAGTGTTACAAATATGTGTCTATTGTAAAATGCTTCAGGTGTCATTTTATTGAGTCTTCTTAAAAACATTTGAGTTCTAATATGAAAATATGTGCGTTTTTGCAATAAGAAAGCATTGTTTACAGTGTGTACTGTATAACAATTATTATTATGGAACGCATATTATTTTGTTGTATTAAAAAGGAACTGATCAATGATTGGGTTTATCTGTTGTTTCTTAAATAGCTTTATTTATACCTTGCGTTACCACAAAAATAGTTATAGATAAGATATATAAAGATATATAGTATGGGAAATATTGTTTTCACTTATAATAACAAAGATTAGTAACTATGAACTAGTGTTACAAATATGTGTCTATTGTAAAATGCTTCAGGTGTCATTTTATTGAATCTTCTTAGAAACATTTGAGTTTTAGAAGCTTTATTTAAATGACTTCATAGTCTATTTCAGTGATCAAATTTGGTAACTTATTTTGGAAGCAAAATTATTTACTCAGTAAACATATTTATATTAATAATTATATCTGAATTTAGTAAATGTAAATGTTGTCGATTTTACATTACATTTCGAACAAATAAAACCGGTATTAAAATTTATATGCATACTTTACAATTTTAGGGGTTGAAGTCTGATCACACTTATGCTTAATGTATGTATCGAGTCGATATCCAATTCATATAAAGTATACAAATAACATACTAGGAAAATCGACTTTCAAATTCGATTTTATTCCCGTATATGGCACGATCGATGATGATTTCAATTATGTTGCATTAATTTCGACGTAAAAGTACTATCCATACCAGTCGATATCACAATGCACGACGCACAAATAGCTCATTATAATAGAGGTGGTATTAACGATTCGCGCATAACTTGATATCGATAACCTCCGGAAAATCCAATTATGGTTCGATTTGCAGTTCAACATTTCAGCTGATTGTGGCCAGGCTACCTTGAATGTCTATTGAAATTCCATAGTACCAATCCTCGTGGAAGCGGTTAACCAAAAATTTCGAAAAACTTGACATTTTAATGAGAACTCGTAATTACTTTTCCGATAGACTTTATAGATTTACGGGATAATTTTGTGTACATAGTAATAGGAAAATATGATTCCTCTCTTATACAAACATTACTGATTTTAAAAAAAGATTAACTTTCAATGGAAAAGCCGTTTATGCAGGATAATCTTGTTTTTACTCTTTCCATATTCATATAAAAATTTCATATAAAATTTCGGCATTTATCGTATCTAGAAATAAAAGAGCAGAAAAATACCATCGACGATTTCTAAAAATTTTCGAATGAAAAAGTAGGAGATTTATAAACAATTGATGAAATTGTATAGGTATAATACTCACTTTGTTTAGATACAATAAAAGCCCCCTTTGTAGTTCCCCCCCTCTTTTTCTTCTTTTTTCATTTTTCTTCCCCTCTCTTTCTTTCTTCCTCCAGTCTCTCTTCGTTTTCGTTCCACCTATACCATTTGTTTTCTATTTTTAGTTTTTTGTATTCAATCTTTACATATTCTCCCTTTTCCTTTCTTTCTCTGGCTACCCTTATTATGTGTTGCTGTATTTCCCTTTCTTTTCTTGTCAGATCATCGTCTATGTATACCCCCTTTTCCAATTTGCTTTTCTCCTTCATTATCCTTCTTTTTTCCTCCATCAATTTGATTGTCGCTACTATTATTGCGTTCTTGCCCCCCACCTTTATCGTATGTGCTTTTTCTACTTCTGCCCCTATCCTCATTTCTTCGTTTATGAACTCCTTTACTGTCTCTTCATTGCTTCCTCCGTTTCAGCCCACTCCTTGATTACTATGTTTCTTCTTCTTTTCTCTCTCTCTCTCTCTCTCTGTTCTTTCCTGCTCCTCCTCAATTCTTCTGATTCTACCCAATAATTCTTTTCCTTTTGCCACTCTCCTTTCTCTCTGTTTCTCTCTCTCTCTTTCCCTCCTTTCCCTTTCCTCTTTCATTTCCCTCTTCAGCTCCTCCATTTGCTTTTCGAATATATCTTACAATAAAAGCCATATTGTCTAATCTTTCGCGAGAAGCGTTAACCTGCAAAAAATCGCACAGACATATTTTATTATAAATCTGTTATTCCACTCACGCCGTCTAATATAACTCATCATGTAGAATATTAGATAAATTAAAATTTGTCTCTAAATAGATATCTTTATATTTAAAGCCGATGATGTATATTCATATGCATATATAATCATCGTTTATTCCATCTATTAAACGGATTGCTACGTTCAAATTTCAATCGTTATCGCTTCAAACAAACCTCTCTAACGTTATTGAAAAATATATTCTTTCAAAAAGTTGATACTCGCGCATCCATCGCGAGCTAGACGAGGAAACGGAAGCCGAGGATACCAAAGGATACGAAAGTCGAAGTGGAAGGAAATATACCTGGTGGGTGAGAACGCGCTTGCGTGAGGATCCGCGTGTATATGTGTGTAATGGTGGAGAAAGTTGTACGCGCACGATGCAGCTGATGACCTTGAACTCCCTGTTAATGTTCGACATCGTGTTCCTGTTCTTCCTGTTCCTCGTCGGAGTCTCCTGTCTCGTGTATTATCTGCCTGCCACTCGAGCGCATGATTTCGCACCGCACGAAATCATCACCGCTAGAACGTCGCCGCGTTACGACTCGCCAATCGACAATGTTTAAGGTGAGTGAACTGCTGGAACGTTTGCGTGTCTTTAAGCGATGATTTACGATCACCGAAATCGACCATCAAAAGACAATTAAAATTTAGTGGATATACAGCGGAGGTTGTATAGATATAATGAAATTACCTTGCATTGATACATTTCAGATATATTTTTGTGCTTGAAACACTTCATTTAGGAATAAGTAGCTTTTCTATTTTACGTAATTGATATAAATATAATAATAAGTGAATCTTCTATTTTACACGAAAATTGTGAAAATAAAATTTTCCCATTTATATACTCATTGCTGTATGTTGGTACCTATATAGGATTATTAAGTTTATTATGTCTCAGAATCGTATTAATATTTTTGTCAGCTCTATGCTTTCCTGTAAATTCCATTCATAATCACAAGATTAAGAATACCTAAAAAATGAAGATCTGGGAGAATATGTAAAAACATATTTTATAACGCGTAACCCCATTAATTTAGATATTTGTCTTTTGAAACACTAAGTAAAAACAATATTTAGAAACACTATGTACGAGATAGCAAGAGTTTAATAAAACAGAATCCCTTCGCATCTGATCCCAACTTTGAACACGTCCTATAAGTTTCGCCTCTTCCTTGATATTTTTAAAGTACCTAATTCAAACTGTATAAGCTGAGCTCCTTTTAGCTCCTTCGAAGAAAACTTGAAAACGCAGAGCAATATATTTTTTTCCGGTATAACGTATCGTTTTAGTTTTATGTAACCGACAATAGCCAGACTATCACCAAAAACCATATTTTTCATACGATCCGCAAGGGAGTTGTAAAGGAACGTACAGTATATGTATACGTTTCCACTGCACGGCTAAACGGTATACAGCGTGTTCCACACAAGTAGCACAGGTTATAACAATGAAGAGGTAAAAGATAAAGGAGAATTTCATTAGTCAAAATTATGATGCATATGTAGTTGAGTGACAAAAACTAAGTAGATATTGATGAAGTTTAATGGAAATAATGTTAGCGTTACATATGTAAATTTAATTTATTACAACGAGTACAAAGAATGCTTGTACATCTGCGCATTTGTTATTGCATTTATGTGCTAGTAAATTAGGCCCTATAATAAATTTCGTATCATGTAGTAATAATATATACTTTCATATGATTACATTAAATTTGGTACTATGAAAACAAGATGTGAAATATAATTAAAAAATTCCTCATTGAAAAATACGTGTACAAATACATTTTCTAATCATATTTAACGATATTTCATAGATACTTGTTTAAATAGCATGTCCTAGTTGCGTGGATTATCCTGTATACCGTGCTCTTTAACCCTTTGCTCACCCTTCTCCTGTAACTAATGTACCTTTCACTCTCCGTACACTCCGCAACATCCTCCAACAGTCTTTTCCACTCTGACATTCCAAAGATCCTTGACCTTAGCATTTGCTTCAGTGTTTCTAATAAACCATTGCATATTCGTAGACGCGTGTATTCTTTTATTGCACGGTTCAACGAATGTATGTAAATTCCGTTGAAAGATCTGCGGTCGTCGAATACGCACTCTGCAAGGAGTGGGTGATGATTGACGTTGGACGAAGTTAATTCAAATGGTATTACGGATGATACGATAGATGCAACTGAGATGCAAGAATGTTATAAATTCCTAAGATATTGAACATCTCATCGAAATGTTAAAAAATTCGAAACAATCCAAAACCTGATTTATTAAAACTTAACAAGTTATTGAGGTTTAAGTTGGTACAAGATTAATCCGAAGTAGTAAATTGTTGGACTTCGGAAGTTTTATGCGAGCCATTTTTCAAAAACATGAATTAATATGAGCGAAGCGAAGAGTTTGGTTACAGAGATTAACATTTTTTTAAGTTTGGGATATAATGTACTTTTAATGCAAAATAAGGAATCCACAGGTAAATAAATTATTATTCAATAAAAACTGAGTCCTGGCACGGCTCTAACATCACAGAATGAAAAAATATATGCTAATATACGTGATAAAAAGATGTTGAAGTGGATGTATTATAAAATATAAAATTATAATTAAATATGAAAATTTCTTGTTATATATATAATATATAAATATAAATATATTATTTATATATGCAGTGTGAAATAACCATTCATTTTTATGATATACTTGACATTTACATATAGTATGTGCCAGTTTTATAACAAATTTCTCATTTTACTGGTATTTTTGTAAATTGTTTGCCAATCCAAAAGCTTCCAATACCCTTGCTTGGTCTCTTGTTTGGTTTCAGCCATAAATACACAGAACAAAGATGTCACTTGCACAGTGCATTAAATAATTTTACGTGAAAATATCAGAATTTCGCATTTTCTAAATAATATATTGACGATACCTTTATTTATTTCTCTGTACTTGTTCGCAATATTTTTAACATCTTTCAATCATTGAAGAATATATTGCATTCGTATCATTTTTAAGATTCATAATTATAATATTTGCTTTTCTAACTTTTATTAGTACTTACTATCCCTCTGGATATTTGTATAACTATTTAGAAAACCTAATTGCAAATTTTTCTCCATATAACGTTAACATATACTAGAAATTCTATTTGTCCGAGGTTGCTAAAAACTGCTATAAATTGCTAAAACATCTATTTCGTCGAAATGTTAAAAACTCTGAAACAACCCCAAAGCTGATTTATTAAAAGTTAACAGTGAGCAAGAATTCAATGCTACATTTTTTATTACGAGACACCACGTATTGAACTTTAAAACTAATCATTAAAAGTCATTTCTTTTCTAGTGTTATTCCCATTCTTCGGTTTATGAAAATTTTATTGCCGGTATAATATCCGCATTCTAAGTAGTAAACTCGGTCTTTATTTTCTCGAAAACTCTACATTTCTCGAAACTTCCTTTATTTTCTTTTTTATTTCCTTATTTTCATTTCCTTCCAATCGAAAAAGAAACAAGCTCAATCTCTTGAACTGTACCCCATGAATATCACGAAAATTTCTTTGGATCGCTTTACCCGCATTTTTCCTTGCAGGAAAATCCTTTCCGCGTGTGTTACCCCGAGTGTGTGTGTAGGCAACTCGATACACATACATATAATATTGCTCGTACAGAGGAACGTAAAGAGGGAGCGAAGCTTCGTGAAAGTTACTATAATATTTGCTGATCGTGGCTGTAGAGAAGTTATTTATTCTACATGTTTGTTGCGAAGTTTTTAACGTTCGTATTCTGTGCTTTCCAATGTCTACTAGGTATGCTAATTAAATATACAAAAATAAATACGTAAATTTAAAAAATTTTAACATTATGCGTGCGTATTAAAAAATAAAAATATTCTCGTATATATCCAGAGAGAAAAAATTATTCTAAAGTTATTCTTTGTTACTTTTATTCCTGAGGAATGAGCAGAATGTTTAATTTCCTAAATAACGTTTCATAATGAGGAAACAATTAATTATAGTGACATATATGTGAGTTTTTATTGTTACAAATTGAAATAAAATAAATATATTGTTGAATCGAAAGAATCATTTTATTATATTAATGAAGTAATTGCAAAAAAATGTAGTAAAAATGTATAGAATGCTCTTGTAAAAATGTACGCTCTTTAAGAAAAAAATTATTCTTTATTGAAATTATACTAAAGATCGAAATAGAATAACTTAAAGGACAAGGAGAACATTTTATTGCTTTCAAGAGTTCAATTAATTTCGAAAGTGTATCGGGATAGTAATGTAGGAGTAATATTTAGGTAAATCTTATCATAAGTTACTATATAACGTGCAATAAGTTCTTATATCTTATTATCTAACTAAAAGTAAAGATGATTAAAAATAAAGAAATAAAAATAAAAATTTAGATCACATATACCATTACATAACAATCCTATATCACTCAAAATATTTCAATTGTAATAACATTTTTATATTGATTTTATTGTTAGGTAATATACAATTTTTATTTGGAAAGTAAATCAATCTCTCATCCTGTTAATCCTTATTTCCACCTTTTTTGTTGAAACATAAATTTTACATTGCGAAGTATAACAGACCGATTACCATACATGTTTTTCTTGTTGTCTAGAACCCAGAATTTGTAAGGTCGTCAGATCACAACAATACAGGTGACCCCATAAATCAACTCCTTCAAATCTGGCAAACCATCACTCTTTATTATAGAACTTGTTACAAACTATAATGGCTCACCCGCTGTGCAAGGTTCCTAATCACGTCATTGCCTTTTTTGCCATTTCAAAGGAAACTCTGATCAATCACGTCTATCCCACACTACGTCTTATAAATATTCGATTAGCCCTGCAATAATAAGATTATGATAGCCTCAATTGCAAGTGTATCTCGATCAATTCACGATCTCATTGTTATAAATGAATCGATCTCAACCTTTAACCTTTCACATCTGCGTCAAGGGTTTGAATTTTGATAAATTGCTTCGACACAATGGTCTCTATATGGTTAAAACTCGAGCAAAATTAAAGTAGAAACATTTAATCGTTTGAAACTGTTAGGACGTAATTAGGATATATTCCTCTAATACAAATAAACGCTGCTATTGACGCATATGTTGCGTCGTCTTAATTATGTAAACCTTAAGTATTATATCGTCAATGATAGATACCGACGCAACTATTGAGTTTTTGTAAGTTACGTTTTATAGCGTAACAGAGCCTTGAAGAATTAATCGAACGGATTTACAACTCGTCATCGATATTTCATAATTGTTTACTTGAGTCATTAACTCTTGAAATACCCGAATGGTCAGAATGGCCAATTTGTAAGTTTTCGTAGAAATTTTATAGGTTTAAAGTATATTTAATGTATCTTATATCAATAGATAACGTTATTTGATAATTTTGCAATGATATATGCATAAATTTTATAGATAAATCTTGCATTAATAATAGATAATACGTACATACAATTTACGTATGTATATCTTTTATTTTGAGTTTTTAGTACATCTTTTATAATTTAATCGCAAATAGTTCTATTATTAATATTACGAAAATAATAAAATGTGTACATCATAAATAACAGGAACATAGTGATGATCCTTGTTTCGTTCAATTTCCATATAATTATCAATGCATTCAGACCCACTCAAACTGCTATCTGAAAATTGTCCCTGAATTAATATTGTATCTCGAAATTAGCAGCGGACACTGCGACTTTGGAAATAATCCGCCGCGATAACATCGGCTTCCGCGTGATTCCATGTGGAACGATTCTCGTTCGAGTGGATCGCACTTTGATCGTCGCGTTACAATTGATTCGTGTTATTTTCCATTTTACATCTCTCTTTCTCTCCTTTTTCACCCGAGACGATCGCGCGTCGCTCGAAATAACGAACAAGTCTGTGACAAGTTGACGGCTGTGGATCGCCTGCTAATTTTTTCATATTTCATCGAACCACCCACTGCTGTACAATCGAGCTGAAATTTAAATTCCTGTTGACTGGCTGACGCACACGCGCGCTGGACCTTACTATTCGATTTAATGCGTGACCAGAGCGTCACCCATCCGCTTCCTACATTTCCGGCGACAGTCGCTGATACTAATATCGTTGCTTTTTGTATATCGTGCTGGTGAATTTTTAAACGAATTGAGAATACGTGACGTCGTGAAACTGCAGATACGAGAAAAAAACGATGTTCCGTGTATTATATTACGTAGACGCACACACACGTTTGTGGAAGTATCATTGGTGAATTAGAGGAACTTGGAAATTGTATTATGAATTTCCTAATCTTTGGTCGTATTAGATTAAACGTGTTAATTTATTCGATTGGGAAATCGAATTAATTCATTATTAGGATTGTTAATCTTCTGCACATAATAGATTTTTTGCTTAGGAATTTTCTGTTTTTTTTTTTTTTTTAAATGTCGTTTTCGTTTTAAAGGACAAGTTACATTTGGATTACATGGAAGAAGACGTAGTGAAGCCATTCTTTTTTCATTTCCCAACTTCTATGCGTGTATTATGCATGTCATTTATGAAGTTTAGCAATCAAGGGATCCCCTGGTTAACAGGTTAAGAAACTCTTCAAAGTCGTTACATATTAATCAAGATTACCATCACTTTACCAGGCATTTTATTATTAATCAATGTTCAATGACAAGCTACTTTTACCATACATATGTAAGTTGGATGTGCTTAAAAATATTTATATCAAGTATTTTTATTAAAATCTGTGCTATAAAAACCTACACAGTATAATTTTACTTAAAAGATAAAAAACACGAGAAACTCCAAATATTTCAACATATTTGGAAAATGAAGAAACGCTAGATCGTGCATTTTAACTAGGGATGACAGCATTATCCTTTTAATCCATAGAAGGTTCATTCAGATGTGTATGTAGAATATTCTCGTCTTTAATTGAAATGTAGTTTCATGAAAAATTGTAATTTTTCGTTATATATCTTATTAATATCTTTGTAATAATATAATATAATGGTAATTAATTTGTAATTATCGTTAATTACCAAATAACTTTGTCCGAACTTTATACTACTGGTTTATATTAACGTTAAAGCAAATGTTTCATTAGTCGCTAAATATAAGTACTTTTGTTTATATTGTTCAATTAGATCCTGTAACAAAACAGTAAAACATACTCGTTCGAAGTTCGCGTCCGTGTGAATTAATTTTGTATCGATTGTGACTTGTGTGTGTAGTCTTGATTCATCGCGTTGATTGATGCATCGCCGAAAAAGCTTTCACCTATTAAACTAGCTGACCAATTCTGTGCGAGTTAATTCGTAATTAAGTGAATCAGGTGTTGATTGAATCGAATTTCAGGATTAAATTTCAACAACACGATTGCATGAAATTTACTTTGATAGAATTATTGCTTTCCGAATCATGTGATTTATCGATTGTAATCTTCGTTTGTAAAAATTTCGACGTTTGATGAAAAATATAATTCTTTAAATGGAAAATATTTTTATGATTAATATCCTTCATAGAATGAATAGAATTTACAAGAAGAATAGGTTTTATGTAAATTGCGTTCAATGGTTTTATTTGTTATATACAAAGAACAGAATATACGATGTGATTTATATATCATTCGTTTTATATTATTTTGTGTTTTTCAAATCGACAATAAATTTTGTTACAGTTTCAAACTTTACGTTATTTAAAGTTCAATTCTGAATAAAATTGAGCTTCGAGTATTGTTCCTCTACCTGCTCGTTTAATTTTCTTTGTTTATTCGTTTTAGGTTTAAAGTTGATAGAGAAGATAGTAAGTCTGTTAAAAAGTTTGTAAAGTTAAACCTCTTTTAAATCGATGAAAAATTCTTATAAAGACCCCTTGAGAACTTAGCCTCCATCGACTTGATCAAATTTTGATCCACTTTATCCTTTTAAGATAATTGTCTGTAGAAGTGGAAAATCCACTTTTCCTATTTTCCTAATTGGAAGCAGTGAAAATTGTTAATATTAATTGTTCCATATTAATTTCTTATCATTTAAGATTATTCAGAACCCTCTGACGAGATAATTTCACCGATAGTAATTTTCATTCCAAATTATATTCATTGAAATATTCATTGAAAATTTTCCAAAACTTCGCTTTCTTTGTTTCATCATCCTCCAGAAGACTTTTACCTTCTTGAAAACCTACCTGAAATGCACAAATACAGTACAAATCTGTCCTAAACCTAGCACGAAACTAACTCAAACTAATGCAAACTTATGACAAATATTAGAAATATTATATAGAGTGCAATATATACAGCGACAAAAGTACTTTTACATGTATGTAAATCGAAAATTAAGACTGAGCAACCTCGTACGTACAGGAAAATATTCACGTTTCTTTTGACAACATACCCGAAACTCAATAAAATCAGCAAGGTGTCCTTTATTCTGAATAATAATTATAAAATAAAAACTTAGTTATTGTTATTTTATGGAAGCGCACGATATCCAACAAGGCGAGAATAATCCAAGCGAATCGAGATTCACTCTTCGTTAGACGATCCCTTGTACTTCATAATTTCTTAATAAATCCAAGATGGTAACAGAATATCAGAAGCGTATTGGAAAAATGATGGCAACCGACGTTATTAAATTACGATCGGGCAAAGGAGAAACTCGCCAGCGAGTAGCAGAGTCTCGCGAATTGAAGTTCGATTTGTTCGTTGATGAAATTTCGTGGAATTAGGCGAGGCACTCTCTGGTACTGCCATTAACGGATTGTCCTCTAATTAAACATCCTGTCTCCTCGACTGCTCGTAACGAGCGTACCTATTGCCGCCTTTGCCTTTACGAACAATGTCGATTCGATCCGCATTTAATAGAACGAACCTCTTAAGCGGCCGGAAATTTTTCATTCCTCCAGCCAGTTCGGACAAGCCTGCAATTTCACGATTCCAGATACATGCTTGTCGTCTGATCGATTATCGACGATTTAATACGCGTTTGGTCGTTTTCAACCGAACTTCATTCGTTTCGTTCATTCAAACAAAAATTTTATTTCTTACGAAAGAGAATTAACTGGTACGAATGGGAATGAGCCTGTTCGATAAACATCGTGAGAGAATTTAGAATATTTTTAAAATACATTTTTCTTGTCACGCTTAATAATTAGTAGATTGCAGAGGTTTATGTAAATTCATATTTTTATAAATACAGTAATACAGTAAAGTAATAGAAAGTAAAGTAGTTACTTCTAAAGTAATAGAAAAATAGTATAAGTATACATTTGTTTTATTTGCTGAATATTATGGAAAATATTTAATTTTTCATATTTTACGTAAGTCTGCATATTATGTACAATTTCAACATCTTTCCACTATCCATCATTTTTCCATCTTTTTAGTCCTTTTCAAATTTCCTTCTTCGTTTGAATTGTAATGCTTGCGTTGATATTTTATTACATTCAACCTGGTCAACCGGAAACTTCATCGAAGTCGTGACGAAGAATTAGCAGACTTTCCAATTACTAGAATTCCAGATTGAGCAAGTCCGAGAATCGCATAATTCAAATTGAATAATCTTCCAATCTCGTTTAAACATCTAATCGATGACCCAGTTATATCGGTATTGTGTATTTACTTGATCGTTAAAGGATCTGTAATTTGCCAGATCTGATAAACCGTGGTTTGTCCGACTAACTATACCTGTAAATTATACTTAACCAATATAAGAAATATGTATTAGTATCAATATTCATAATCGATTAATAACTTCTCTTATTAAAAGACTGCTCCCTATTTTAATTATATTTATTTAATTGTTTAATATAATTTTATTTATGTAATAATATCATATATAAAATATGGTTGTAAATAAAGGTTATACTTATTTATTTATAAATTTCTTCTAAAAAGAGTAATATATTTCGTGCAATATGAAAATAAAAATTTAGGATTAGGATAAAAGTAAACAAAATATTGAGTCCAATTGCTATGATCTACACACAAAATTTTACTTTCTTCATAACCACTTTCGCTACATTATGTTATTTTTTTCACTTTATTAATTACATATACCTATATTTTTCTCATATTGTATACTCAATAATGTAATTAATATTAATCTCACAATATTACCAACTAATCTTGTAATAAAATTTCGAAGCTCTAACATAAAACTTAAATATCCTGCGCGCACCTTTCATTTTTCATCTTCGGAAAGAAAAGAGAAGATAACAAGTAAAAATCGATATATTGGTTTTAGAAACTGCTGTTTCATCCAGTTTTATTAATATTTATAAATAAACCTTCTCATTATTTCACTTATACTTCCTAATTATTCGCTGCATACATTAATAATTCACAATATTTAGTGAGATCATTTTTAACGCTAATTGTACGTTTAAGATTACTGTCCATGCTATATAATAATTTTTCGCTCAGTGTATGTTTGTAATAAATGTCTTATAACTTCCAGCTCTATAAACTCTATATATATCTACATACGATATAGAATTATACATCTTCGAATTGGTTTCGAATTTTACTATAATAGTCACGGTAGTCTCTCGTGTCTCATCACAATGCTAACGAAATTTCAGAAAATTTCGCATAATGTACATAATATATTGATAAAAATTTTCTGTGCTAAGTATTCGAATACTTTCGTCAGTCACTGTACATAATCTGCTTTTGAACGAATCTAGATGGAACTTTTTCTAGCAAGTAGGAAACGGTCGCGCAACTTCACCTCCGCCGTTAAACGAATCGATGCATCAATGCATTATAACTGACGTTCATCCCTTATCGAGGACACGATATTTTCTCTGAAGGAGTAGGGACCAGGGAAGAATTAGTTTCTCACGATATATTTGTCGCGTTGGAGCTAATACTAGGAGAAAGTTTTGCCGTTCCTTCGAGCAGAAGGAATTAGCTTCGATGGAAGCTCTTTGACGAGCGTTCAGCAAATACTTGGGCCAGGACAAAGTTTTCAAGCTGGAGCGATTGCCCGATAACTTCCTGACATTTGCATCTAAAACATACACAGAAAGAATGGATTGGTATCGGTCGAGAAGTTTTCAATCGAAGTTCATCTGGTCGACGGAATTCTCAATGGTATCGTGATCATCGAGAAAGTTTGCATACACTTGGGACAAATTGTGTCTGTGAAATTAGCGGTTTAGGTTTGTGTTTCTGGGTTCGTTGCAGTTCTTTTTATTACACGTCTGTGGTCAGTGGAAATCAGTAGACAGACCGCGAATGTTTATACAATCTCGTATTTCTATAAAGAAGCAAGGAAGATAGAAAGTTAGATAAAAGAAATAGAAAACGAGAAATAGACTTTTTGCTATCTATAACTTTGCGAGTTTTATTTTCTGGGAAATTCGTTCGTCTTTTTCAATATTTGTCCAAGTACTCATGCAAATTTGTATCTTTATGAATATAGTTAACAATGAAATTTAGATAGGGAACAGTTTTATCTACTAAATATTGTAACAATTATAATGGATGAAAGTAATATAGAAAAATTGCGAATTAAATTGTTAAGTAAGATCGTCAGTTAATGCAGGCGTAAAAGTAATCGTACTGTATTGTACTTTACACGCGAGTAAGTAGGAGTGTCAGTTTTTTTAGATCAATAACTGTCATCGTTAATGTGCTTAACTCAACAGTTCATCAATGAGTGGTAAAATTAGAGCTTCGAAAATATTTATTCTACATAAGTTACAATCACTTATATATTATATATTTAGATATAATTCAAAGGAAAAATTAATTCTGAATTAACATCCTCAATGAGCCTGAACGAGATTCTTATGATCTTTAAATATGAATGTCTCAAGTGAATTATCGCGATCATTGAAGATTGTAAATTGCGATCACTGACCAATTTTCCACTCTCACTATATCACTTCCATTTATCGTACCACACTTTAGATATTTTATACAACATTTTAATATGTTATATTGCAATCGTGCACTTCTGCAGCTTCAACTTTTCCTAAATACGTACAATTTCATAAATCTACTTATCACTATATTAATATAATATTACGAATATTACTTACCTACTTGTTATTAATACAAGAATCACTACTTAAGGATCACTAGTTAATGACAAAATTGATAAAAGTGAATTTTTGGAAGAGATAGCAAGTGGAATACACGGTACCATTATTTCAACACAGATCGATCTAGCTGTCCGCTATCCCTCAGGCCGACTACTCGATGCGAAGATTTACAATCGGTAAATCTGCACGCGCCGTTGCAAGCGATGTGGTACTGGCGAGTGCAAGGTGCTCTGCATTTGATTAAAAATCGATCGTGCCGAGGCTAACGAGTTTTCATTTTCGATCTGTGGCTACTCGGTCTTCGGACCGACTGCTGCTACTCGAGCCGCAATAGCTTTGGGCTGAGATGAAATTGATTGGAATTCAAAATTCATATGTGCTTGTATCTATATCACGTGAATCATCCAGAAAATTAATATCGGAGAATTAAAAATTAATTTCAAAATCGAAAGCGGAAGTATTCTATGTTTTCTCACGAGAACAGCCTATGTTTTCTCTCTTATTTTTTATTTTGATTCGATAAACGAATTTATCTTACCTACAGCACCATGTTGCTAATTGGTTCCACCTAATGCGCGAAGTAAAATGTGCAGTAAAGTCGTTCTTTTAATAGGAAAACTCGTAATTTATTGAACATGTAACTAATAGAAGAAAAAAGACTACTTACAATTGTGAAAAGTATATAATAAAAATAATAATAATAAAGAAGAATGCAGAATTAAATTCAACATAATAACGCATTTATAAAAAATAGTACATATAGAAATATACATTTCATATTGAAAAATTAATACTTTTGTTTTGGATGCTATTCTTGAAAACAGTTTTTTGTATGCGATGGAAATCTAGAAATATTACACATATATTTTCTTTTTACTAGCGTAACACATACACGATATCGGTCATTTTCTCCATTTCTATTCATTCTATTTTGCGTTAGTTGAAATCTCTAAGCAATTTTCTTGGCATTCCTAGATCATTATTTCTAGGGCTGTACTGTGTGGAACCCGGCCATATAAACACGTCTGCGTACTCGCTATGTTGTTAGGGAAAAACGTTCGTCTCTTGAGTCAAAAAACGAGACAGATGGCAAAAAAAGTTCTCGTTCTGCGAGACAGACAAAAATAAGTAGAGTGTTCTGTCTCTGTCTGAGATATTCGTAGTATGCATGTATATGTATATGCGTGCCACGCATGCGCAAAACGAGACCTTTACTTGCCCTCCATCTTGACTTTTTTCGACTCAAAAGACAGACGGTTTCGTCAATGTTTTCGGTTTCGGAGTATCCAAACCTGTTTATATGACCGTGCTACCGACCATTCTCTTCTTCATTTTCTTTGGAACTATTCGAAATAATATATAATCTGTTGGACATCTGTCCCTTGTTCGAATTACGAATTAATTAATACAAAACGAATACAAAAAGGTATATTGACCAAAGTAACGTTATCTTCAAGCGAATATATCGTAATACGAAAATAGCGACACGCTACTGTTTCTCTTCTTGCTCTTCTTCTTCGTATCAAGTTCGTAGTCGGTGATTCCTAGTCACTGTCCTTCGTCAGCTGCATTTCGAAGCACCTACTTAATGAGTTTAATGAGACTTAATGCTAGCTTAGGGCTTAAACTTTAGGCCTTAGAAAAAGATATTAACCCTCTTCCCCTCCCGTTTTATGGTCACAGCGGGATCCATTCCATCGAATGAAAATAAGAAGGAAGGGTTTCTAGTTGGTAAACTACTATCACCTTGTCTAGCCCAAGGGTACGGGCTCCTAAGTATAGGAAATGCATCTCGTGTTTCCCTCACGCAATAAAAGAAAGGCAAACATTAGATTATAGCACATGAAAGGTAAACATAGACATAATGTTGAAGTTATGAACACAGGTGTTTTTGAAAGTGTTAACCCTAATGTTTTCTTCAGCTCTATATGATACTAATTGGATGCCATATTTCAATAGGTATTATCAAAATGTAAATAAGTTGTAAATATTTGGTTTTAGTATTTCATACAATTTTACTATATTTCGCGTGTTTCACGCTCTTTATGTATAAGATATTCGAAGAAAGAAAATGGTGGAAGAGATAGTATAAATGTGAAGTAACGAGAAGAATAGCAACGTAAACAGTTTACTTTCCGCTCGATAGTAATTGAACGCGAAAATTAATATGATTTGCTCGGGTTACAGAGAATAAAATCTCCTAGGGACTGTAAAACACGTACCCAAAGGAAAATAACCAAAGAGAAGATACAGTTCGAAAAAAGAAAGAGCCAGAAAATTTTTTTAGAGAACAGTGATCATTGTTACATTGTTTCAATGATACAATTAAAATTAAGATCATAAAAAGAGATTTTACGACTATAAAATTTGTGAAGAAATTTCTCGGAGATTTAAACATTTAATATTTTTATACCGATACAGAAACTAATTATGAGAAGAAAGGATTAATTGAGAAATAACTATCGAATGTGTTAAATACATTTCTCACCTACTAGCAAGTTATATTATAACTTATCGAATATTGTATATGAAATACATGTATTGTTATGCTGCATTGTATTAAAAATTTTTCATTGCGTTTTATTTTAAAATTCTGCATATAAATTGTTTTATTAGCGAAAATATTAATGTATCATCGAAATATAAGAAAAACAAGGTACTCATGGAAACCCGATATAAATCCGATATAAATGTTTACATATTAAACAGAAGGTGATGTTGAAACTAAATGTAATTACGAGCTTTTCCATTCACACAGACCAATTTCACATGTTTCCTCTTTCACAGCTGACTCTCAGGTGCTTTTCTCGAATGCATACGTATCCTCAATTATTTCACAAAACCACACACACACACACATTTTCTAGCGCATTTAAATGGATTCTCTAACGCAATTTGGAGAATTAAGACCTCACATTTAGGAAGCTTTAACCTGAATTATATAAGACGTTTCTTTCATTGTATTTATTCGCAATGATATTATGAATATACACACATTGAAAGCAAAGGTGAAGGGTTAGAATGCATCATTAAACAGTAATAAATTGTAATAAAATTAAATATTAATAGGGAGAGTGGGTAGGATGTACAAATATATATAAAATAGAGGTATTATTTTTCAATTAAATTTATTAAACATTAAACTGAATATTCTATTTTTATTAATCGTAATAAATGAAAATAACAAATTTGTAGGCTTGAAACAAATTTAGAAATGGATGTAGAAGCTATTTAGGACGAGATATTTAGGGCAAGTAGTATATTTCGGATACATCACAAAAGTATTTGAATAGTCAATGATCCATTTCTATGTATATTCTATGTATATTTTCAGGTTAGTTTCAAATTTTATTCATTACAGCGATAAACAAATTTCGAAATATTTTTCGAATAACACATAGATACATAAAAGCTTCCTACTATAAATTAATAAATGAAAATAATGAATTATTAATGTGACAATTAGTTAAATGCTTCAGGTAGAACGATGATAAGAGAGAAGTAACAGAGACTTAGCTGCCATAACTGAGCTGTGAAATTTATTTAAACCAATCTATTATCGGAAAAAGCGGAAAATCCTAATTCCAGTCGAATCTTAACTTAACTTTCGCTACAAATTTTCTCAACAGTTAAATACATTGGAAATTATAAACTAATAAGACCGTGAGAGAATTTTGTACAGACTTCAGATTCTTCATCGATTTTTCAAACGTGAGCACAATAAGCCTGCGTCTAACACGGAACAAGTCGAGAACAGTGGGCTGCTACGGTAGAACAGGATTGAAGCAACGTGTCGTGCAGCTAGTCGAGAACAAACAAATGTAAACAGGCCGGGGCGTGCATATTGGATGTATCGAGCTTGTTGGCCACGGAGCACAGCTTCGATTATTTCAGTCCCCTTTTGTTCGTCTCGTTGCTTCCGCTCCATTTCAGACTACGAGCCATACACCCGAAACGCGGCTTTCTTAATTAATTCGATCTCGATCGGAATACGTATGTGCATGATTTCATAACTCCATTCTGTCAACAATGAGAGGAATAAGGCAATATTACGATGCAATGACGAATATATGAGATCTTCCGCTTTCCTTCCTTATTCTCCTTTCTTCTCTTATTTTTTTATTTTTCGTTTTTGTTCGGTATTATAATTAATTATAAGTTTATTATTTCCCCCGTCTGCCGCTTTTATACTGTTCTTTGAGAAACTCTTTATTGTTTGGGGTTGCTTGGGATGACTTTCATCGGATACATTCTTCAGTTATTAAATAGCAGACTTTTACGCAATTTCATACCTGTATGAGTGAAGTATAATTTAAAAAAAGTAACCTAAGTAGAAAATTGTTTTATCTATTAAATATTGCAAAATCTACTACACTCTGAATAGTTTTTACCTTTCTGTAAATTATTTGCATTCTGTACTTTCAGATTTCCCAGAAATACATAAATATTCACAGTGTAATTATCATGACGCTCTTCAAGTATCATTTTAAATCAAGAGAATAAGTCCAAATGTTTCTTTTTGTGATTTTAATAAAGAATTAAATAAATCAAAATGTTTCCTCTTTCTTAGTTATACATTAACATTTTGTTGTCGAGCTTCAATATTTTAAAGCTCTACTCACGTTTGTTTGATATAGGTTTAACATCGCATCAACTACTAAGGTATTAACGTATACATTGAAATTTATAAAGCTCTCGTGATATTTACAAGTTAATTGAAATTCCTTGTAAACCTTCTTTCATCGGGCTTCCTTTACCGAGTATATTGTTCTAGCTCGTTTAACTATTCTCGTAAATACGACACTTGTCCATTAAGTCGTCACAAAGGGCACGCGTTTAGCCATAGCGTAGTTTCGAAACTTCAAGAATGCGCGGTTTAACTGATCCCTCAACATTGTTAATCACAGTACATCTGTTACCTTGAAAACTGGAAAGCATCTATTATACCTGCCTTCCAAATTGCGAACTATGTCAAGAATCTTTAAACTTAATTTTTAACTTGTGTTATTAATAGAGTGCGAATGCATGTTATGTAAATTCATTTTTGCTATTTATACAGTTTAGTAACGTCGCCTGATTTTCACTGTTTAACCCCTGCCATTTCTCAGTTTGGATTAAGTTCCAATAACAAAAACATAATCGGTAATTTTCGGGATCAATAATTTTTTGAACGATGAAAGTTCGTTTATGTAGACTAATATCTATAACGGTATCTAAATTAATTTATTGAAACCTAATCTAATTTGTTTGATAAATTTTAAAGGTTAAGTAAATTAAATAGAATAATAAATAGAAAAAGATATATTTTTATTTCATGAAATAAAGTTGCATATGTCATATACATACAATTTTTGTTTTTATAATCTCTGTAGATATTTTAAAACAAACACATTATTAAACGCAAATATGGAATTTATTTGTTGCAGGATGCAAACGGACTTGAACGGAGGACCTGGTCTCGCTGTAGTAGCGGGAGATGTACTTGCTCTGCGAGGAACAGGACTTGCTGCTGCCGAAACATGGGCTCTCCTATGCCAGGCAGCCCAGGCCCTCCAAGATCTTTTTCTCTCAAGTAAGTTCTTATTCTCATTTGACAAGGTACTCTTACTTTAAAAATCCTCAACATAATAGTGAAAGTATAAAATTTCTGTAATACTCATAACGCTTACAAATTTTTTTCGAAAAATGCAGACTGTTTCATTGGGGTTATAAAATGATCAATTGTTAATCGACAGATGTTACAAAATTATGCATTCAAGAAATTAAGTTGTCATATGATTTAAAATTATTATTAGCAACCGCGTCAGCACCCATTCGACTCATAACTTTTATATGCAGCCGCTCAATGAAGCTTCCGATGTATAGTTTTCGATATGATCGCATATCAATTACTGCACTATGGGGTAATATAACCATCAAATTCTTTTCGGTCGTATACATGTTAACCATTTCATGTGTTATTCATAAATGTTCAAATTATATATATAAAAAGATTATAATTGAAAAATATTTGAAAAAAAATATGATTGGAATATCCAATTTATATATCTATATAAATATATATGGAATATATTTCTTTCTTTATTAATACTATTTCGAAAAAGTATGTTTTGATGTTATGAAAAATAATAATATATTATTTTAAAAAATGACAAAAATAAATTCCGGTACCGGGAATCGAACCCGAGCCTCCTGGGTGAAAGCCAGGTATCCTAGCCACTAGACCATACCGGATTATATTAGAATCTCACTAAGTTTCAAACAAAACGCAGTTTTTGAACACATAATTTTTCACTTATATATTAATATTTAAATTACGTTACATAATTATTAACAAAGCGAACGCCCTTGTCGATTTCAATAATCGTAAGTAAGGTATGCCAACAAAGTCAACATTCTGAATAGCTTTTCCCTATACATGTTATTGTTGCTTGGTTTAGTCTCCAAGATATTTGCAAAAACCTTCAATTTAGTTTACGTTACGGTTATGCTTCTTTAATTTTCAACTCACATAAAAAAAGAGAAATCAATGGGTTAAGTTTGATTTAAATTATTCTTCGACCACCGTAAGGCTGCCGATAACGCTAAAATCCATATTAATCTTCATATTGTATTATCGTTATATGAAATTGGAAACATTTCAGTCATGATATTGAAAAAAGAGCTGTTTGATTATCAAAATCGTGTTGTCGTTGAAAGAAAAACTTTTCTGAATATCTCAGAAATTAAAGCCAAGCCATGGTAATATATATAGGGAAAAGTTTTTCAGAATGTTGAAGTCGACAACATCTATCAATGTCATTAAGATTGGGAAGCTCGTATGTTTTGTACATAATTTCATTATATTATTTAAAAAAGCTGCGGATTTTTATAAATAAAATTAAAAAAAAGTTTCAAAAATAAATTTCCGGTACCGGGAATCGAACCCGAGCCTCCTGGGTGAAAGCCAGGTATTTTTTTTTTTTTTTTTTTATAACGTTTATTGTCCAAGAAGATGAGTATTACATGTGTATGTTATTCACAATAAACAATGAATTTCGGTTGTAGGGTGGATTAGGCAAAAGTACCGATACGCGTCGGTACGACGTAGCCATGGTCTAATATGTGTCGTGGGTTTTAGGTTTTTGCGTTTATTTTTTTGTTTTTTTTGGGTTTAAGTCGCATTGGTGCGTGATTTTTGTGTATTCTTGTGTGTGTTGTATTTTGTCCTGAAACTTGGCCGCAAAACAGGACTCCTCGGTGTATTACTTTTATGCGTTGTGGGATTTTGGGGGGGGGGGATGAGTGGGAAGGGGAGGGGGGTGTTAAATTATATTATTTACAATTGTTTATAGTATTTACATATTTACAGTATTTACATCTAGGTTATACGGTGGTAGAATGGTTTTTTTTTGTCAAATTGGTAGTTTTCACTTATATTTTCTTATGGGTTTGGAATCCACCAATATTTTTTTGTGTTTCTTCTGTGTTTGTCTTTAGTGTCTTTTTGGGGGAGGGCCATGTTGTACCTCCACCTGGTGTCTGCAGTCAGTCCGTTTAGGTTTTCCTCGTAGAGTATCGTTTTTATCCCTATTTTTCTTTTTATGTGGAAAATTATCGGGATATTGTTTTGGTCTTGGAGGTAATTTTTTTCGTCTAGGTATAGGAACGCTTCTGGGGGGATGTAGCCTGTTTTCATTGTGTTTTTGTAATATTGTACGTTTGGGTATAAGCCGCTGAAGATTAGGCTGTTTTCTTTTATTTTTGACGCTTGTGCGAAATGATTTCTTGCTAGTTTTAGTATGTGACAGTCAATGCGGTGAATGTTGGCTAGGTCGTAGATTTTTTTGTTTTTTATATATTTTTTGTATCCGCTCTGTTCGGATCTGTACGCATTTTGGCAAGCTCTAATGCATTTTCTTTCGAAAACGCGGATTCTCTCCATTAGCGATGCTGGTATGTTGTACCAGATTGGGCAACCGTATGTTATAATTGGTCTAATTAGAGCTTGGTAGCATAATGTTTTTACATTATTCTTGAGCTGTTTCGAGTAAAATAGTCTCTTTGATCTCCAGAATGCTTTATTGGCCTTGGCGAGTTGGGTTTCTATGTGTTGTTTGTAATTTAGTTTGTCATCTATGTTTATGCCTAGGTACTTTACGCAGTTTTTGTGTGGTATGATTGTCTCTTCGGATGACTTTTCTTTTAATTGGAAATTTTTGCAGTGTTTTCTTTCTGCTGGGCCGATTTCGCTGGTTTTGGGTTTGAACAGTATGCTTTCGCATTTGTTTGCGTTAATTCTTAGTTTCCATGTGTGGTAGTAATCATTGATTTTGTCGAATAGTTCTTGGAGGTCTGTGTTTATTGTTTTAGTTTTGCGGCCTGTTACGTAGATGATTAGGTCGTCTGCGAAGGCTATGGAGCGTTTGTGGGTAGATTTGTTCATGTCGAACAGGTTTAATATGTCACTGTTGTATATGTTGAAGAGTAGCGGGGAGTTTACAGTTCCTTGTTGGAGTCCGTTTTTTATGGTGAATTCTTTGTTCGATGTATGGGAGTCCTCGGTCATTAGGAATGTTCTGTTTGTAATCATGTCCCATATTATTTTGATTAAGTATCTCGGGAAGTTTTTTTTTATTAATTTATAAATGAGGCCTGTGGTCCAGACTGTGTCGAAGGCTTTTTCGAGATCTATTAAGCAGGCGGCTACTCGTTGTTTTGCGTTTAGTGCCCAGCAGATGTCTGACGTGAGTTTGTTTGTCGCGTGTAGTGTGGAGTGTTTGTGTCGGAAGCCAAATTGGTTTTCTGGTATAATGTTTTTTTTTTTGCAGAATGTAGTTAGGGGGTTATTGATGACTACTTCAAATACTTTGCTTATGTTGGGGAGGAGACTTATTGGTCGTAGGTTTGTGAGTGATGAGCCGTCTTTATTTTTTTTTGTGATTGCTATTATTTTGGCTTTTTTCCACTTTTTCGGGAAGTATGCGTTGTTTAGCGCATTGTTGAATATTACTGTGTAGTACCATTTTATTTTGTTTGGTAGGTGCTTAAGTGAGATGTTCGGGATGCCGTCGAAGCCGGAGGATTTTTTATTATTTAGCTTGGCGAAGATTTTGTTTAGTTGGTTATAATTTGTAAAGTAATTTATTTCTGTTTCTGGTTGTTTGGGATTGTCTGAGGTGTTTTCGTTTGAGAACGTGCAGACTGTTTTGTTTAGCGTTATGTCTTGTTCTATTTCGTTTTTGAGTTTGTTCGTTTCTGCGATGATGATTCTGTTTAATTCTTCTCGGCCCATGTGTTCGTTTTGGGTATGTGTTTTGGAGAAGTGGGTGCCTATGATGTCTAGTTTTTCTGTTGTTTTAGTTATTATGAAGTTATTCTCGGTGTCTTTGCTGGTGTTGTGTATCTCTATACCTGCTTCTTGGATGAGGGGAGCTTTCTCTGGGGGCAATTTGAGCGGAGTGCTGGGGTTTTGTTCTTTCGGTCTGAAGATTTGATTTATTTGTGGGAACATGTTGGCTGAGTCGTTTTTGGAGATATTTTTTATTTTGTTTGACCAGTAGAGGTTTATAGAGTTTGCGAATTCTTGTTTCTGTTGTAATTTTATTTTGTGTAGTAGGTATTTTAGGTATTCTAATTCCTCTCTTTTGTCGTAAGAGTAGTTGTGTTTTATATTGTTTATTTTGGAGAGTATGTAGCTTTTGTCTCGTTGTAGTTCTTTTATTTTGTTGTTGATATATAGATCGCAGGAGTTTTTTTGTTTGTAGGTTGGGACGGATTTTTGGAGTGCGCTTTGTATGTGTTTTTCGATTTCGTCTATGTATGTGTCGATTTGTCTGTTTGTTAGGTTGACGTTGTTGTAGATATTTAGGTCGCATTTCTGATCGAGTAGTTTTTGGAATTTTTTCCAGTTTGTCTTTTTGTAGTTGTACTTGGGGGTTTCGGTTTGTGTTTCAAGTGTTAGGTAGTCGGATGTGTTTTTGTTTATCTGTAAGAGTATGGCTTTATGGTCGCTGTCGTAGTCTAGGGTTTTGAGCGTGTTATTTGGTCGTAAGTTTTGGATTTTTAGTCGCGCATCTATTAGGCATATGTCGAGGTATGAGCCTCCTTTTGGGTAGGAGGGTAGCTCGGAGCTGTAAAGGTTTGTTTTGTAGTGTATGCTTTTATTGTCTAGCCAGTTTCTGATGAAGTTTCCTCTCGTATTGTTTAGTGGGTTTTTCCAGCTTGTGTGTTTTGCGTTAAGGTCGCCGGCTATTATGTGGAAGTTTTCTTGTTTGTCGAGCTGTAAAAGTTCGAAGAGGTTATTGAATTCGTCGTTAAATTCTTTTTCGTTTCCGTAGGATGCGTAGGCTGCGGTGATGAGTAAGTTTTCCTTTTTGTTTATTTTTATTTTTATGGTTGTCGTCTCCAGGGTTTTAAAATTTGTTATTTTGTCGTTTTGGATTTCTTTGAATTTCAGGGGGTTTTTTATGAGGATTGCCGTTCCTCCTCCTTGGATAGCGTTTGGTCTGTCGTGTCTTATTATGGAGTAGTTTTTGAAGGATACTTTGTGTCTTTTGTTCAGTTTTGTTTCTGAGATGAGTACGATGTCGGGGGTTTCTTTGTTTATTAGGGTTAGCATACTGTATCTTTTTTGGTTTGAGATTAGAGAGTTTGCATTTATTGCAATTATTTTCAGGTGTTTTAAATCTAATTTGGATGTTTTATGTTGTGTTTGTTGGTTTGGTGTGTTTTGGTTAATTGTCGACTTCGATATCTAAGGAGTTGAAGATGGTGTTGAACCTGTCTTCGTGCGATGATATTGCATTTTTTAATTCGTTGAGTTGTATTTGTTGTTGATTTAGTGCTTGGATGATACATTTTTTAAAATCTTCGAAGGCGTTTAATATTATTTGTTGAGGGATGATCTCGGTTGTAATTGGGATTTGGTTTGCCCGCGAATCTAGTTTTGGGTTTATTGTGTGAGGGGGGTTTTCGATTTCCTGCTTTGGTCTTGCTTGTTGTTTCACTGCGTCCGAGAACTTTAGTTCTGGGGTGTATTTTCGGCTTATCTGTTCTAGTCGTTTGTTTTTTGTTTCTTTGTCTTTTTTAATTTTTTCTGAAAGTTTTTGTCGCAGCTCTATGATTTTGGGGCACCCTTTGTATGACGCGGGGTGTCCGTAGCTTTTGCAGTTGACGCAGAATATTTTATCCTTTGTGATTGTATCGTCTTTTTTTATTTTGCACTCGCCTGGGCCATGGGGCTCGGTGCATTTTACACAGCGGTAGATTAGGTTGCAGTTTTGTGCTGTGTGGCCTAATCGTTGGCATTTGTGGCATTGGGTAATGTCATTTTTTCTTATTTTTTCCCAAGTTATTTTATAGTAGCTTAGTCTATTTATTTTTTGTAATTTCACGACGTTGCTATTGGGGGATACCTGTACTATGTATATTGGGAGCAGTCTGTTACTTTCCCTTGACTTTCTTGTCGAGAAGCGCGATACTTTCGTAAACTGTATGTCGTCTATTTTTAATGCTTGTAAGTCTTCTAGTATTTCTGTCTCTGTAAGGTTAATGTCTAGTCCTTTTAATAGGAACGTGTGATGTTTTTGTGCTTTTGGTGTGTATGTGTAGAACGTTGTGTTTGTTGTTATCAGTAATTCTTTTGCTTTAACGTAGTCGCTTAGATTATGTAGGTATAGAGCGTGTTTGTTCGCGTGTATTCTGTTAATGTGAAAGTTTTTGATTTTGAGCGCGTCTTGTAAGAGAGCAATGGTGTCTTTTGGGTCTTGATGAGTTATGTTGATTGGCGGGGGCCTGTTACCTTTTGTGGGTGAGGGGGCGTCCTGTTGTTCCTGTGTGGGGTGGTTGGTGGGCTGTACCTGTTGTGCTTGTTCCATCGGTGTCTTTGTCGGTGGGGGTTGCTCTTTTGGTTTGATCAGATGAGTGTGTTGATTTTGTGGTGTCGGCGGCCTCCTAGGTGGGGCGAGGGGGCTGTTTGTTCGTGTGTTGTTTGATTTTTCTTGGGTGTGTGGTGTTCCCAATGTGGACGTAGTCCTCCTGTTTGCTTTGATTCGCATTTCATTGTTCTTCTTTCTTATGGCTTCCACGATCGCATTTTGTATTGTTGATTCTTTTGTTGATGTTGTTTGAGTGTGATTCTGTTGTTGCGGTATGGTGGTTTCCTGTGTTTGTAACACTTCAAATCTGTTTTTTGTTGGTATCACTGGTGAGGGAGGGCTTCTTGTAGTTTTCATGGTTTTGCTTTCTTTGATGGTGGGATCTTGTGTATTGTTCTCTTTTTGGATTAGTACGAGATCTTCTTCTGTGTTTTCCGGGTTGTCTGGTAGTCTTTTGGACCTTCCCACTAGGTTTGGTTGTGGGTTGAGTTTCCGCGTTTTTTGCGCGGAAAGTCTTATGCTAATGTTGTTTTCTTTGTCCGTTTTTGGCGAGATTGCTTTTCTTTTACTTGTTTTTTTTGTTGGGATTACGGAGGGTTCCGTTTTTTTGCTTTCTGCTTCATTATCGATGTCGCCTATTTTTTTATTTATTTTGTTGTTATTATTTTTTTTCCCTATTTATAGCGATGGTGTCACTAATCAATTTTCCACTTTCTGTCACTTTTTTCTCTTTTTTTTTTTTTTTTCCACTTAGACTTTCTCTACGCGAAAGATTGTCTAGTTGGCGCGCGCACTGTTCGGGTCTGGGTCAGCTGTCCCTTTTTTTTTTTTAGGGCTGAGAGGTCCGTTTGGCTCGGAGGTTCGCAGTCGACTGAAAGCCAGGTATCCTAGCCACTAGACCATACCGGATTATATTAGATTCTTGCTAAGTTTCAAACAAAACGCATTTTTTTAACACACAATTTTTTACTTATGTATTAATATTCAAATTTAGGTAATTATTTACAAAGAGAACAACCTTGCTGATTTCAATAATCTTAAACAAATTGACAAAGTCAACTTTCTGAATAGCTTTTCCCTATACATGTTAGCCTTGTTTGTTTCAATTTTCGAAATATTCACAGAAATCTTCAATTTAGTTTACGGTTACGCTTCATTCATTACATAAGAAAGCAAAAATTAATGGGTTATGTTTAACTTAAATTTTTCTTCGACAGCTGTAAGGTGGCCGATAACGCTATAATTCTTATTTATCTTTGTATCACATTATCGTTATTCGAAATTGGAAATATTTCAGTCACGATTGAAAAAAAGGCTGTTCGACTATTAAAACCATACTGTCGACGAAACAGAAGCTTTTGCGCTTATCTCTGAAGTTCTAGTCAAACGACGGTAACATGTGTAAGGAAAAATTCTTTAGAATATTGACTTCGATAAAAATTTCAATCCTTCAGATCGGTAAAGTCGTCTGTTTTGTCAATAATTTTGTTAATTTCCAAAAAAATACTATGGATTTTTATGCAAACAAAATAGGAAAAAATTGCAAAAATAAATTTCCGGTACCGGGAATCGAACCCGAGCCTCCTGGGTGAAAGCCAGGTATCCTAGCCACTAGACCATACCGGATTATATTAGGTCCTTGCTAAGTTTTAAACAAAATCAAGTGTTTGGACAGAATTTCTTAATTATATGTTAATATTTAAATTATGTTAGATTATTTACAACCCGAACGCCTTTATAATTCATTAATTTTCAACTCAAACAAGAAAGGAAAATCAATGGGTTAGGTTTGATTTAAATTATTCTTCGACCGCCGAAAGGCTGCCGATAACGCTACAGTTCATATTAATTTTTATATCATATTATCGTTATTCGAAATTGGAAACATTTGAGCCATGATATTGGAAAAAGGGCTGTTGGATTATCAAAATCGAAAGAGAAGCTGTTACGAATATCTCCACAACTTAAGTCAAGGGACGATAACATTTGTAGAGAAAAGTTCTTTAAAATATTTACTTCAACAACATATTGTAAAGTCATTAAGATCAGAAAAATCATCCGTTTCTTAAATAATTTTATTATTTTACTAAAGAAAACTATGGATTTTTATGCAAACAAAATAAAAAAAAATTTCAAAAATTAATTTCCGGTACCGGGAATCGAACCCGGGCCTCCTGGGTGAAAGCCAGATATCCTAGCCACTAGACCATACCGGATTTCGTGTGCTGCGTCATATTAGAACTTTATTTAAGGAGAATATGTACTATTATATAAAATTTAAATGAATTAATCGCTCATATGAGTAATTTTCAATATTCGAATCGTAATCAATACTTGAAAAATAAAATCTCATATAAAACTTATCTATTTTATAAGAAATAATATGTAAAGTAAAACCATACATGTTGCAAATTATAATAATTAATAAGCATTTAATAAAGTAATATAAATTTAAATTTGTTCATATGTAGTATAATAAATAAACTACCTAATAAGTAAACAAAATAAAATATAGTGAACTTTGTCTTATCTATTCGTTATATCAATCATGTGAAAGCATTGAACTTCATGGTATCGCCACACTTTATTTTGCCAAGATTTTTTTTTTTTTTTTTTTTTTTTTTTTTTTTGATACATTTTTGAAATTCACAATAAACAATGAATTAGAGTAAAGTGTTTCGTCTGTGAGAACACTATGTTAGATGTTATGACCATAGTGCTAACGATATCTGAATTCAATTCGGTAACGGACAGTTAAGCGCGATATGGCCCTCCTCGCGACACTTGAAACAGGACACTTTGGACGATACAGCTGGTCGGCTTCTCTCCGGGCGTCGTGTATTCCCCTGTCTCTTGATCTTCATTCTCACTTAATCCGGGGGTCAGGCAGCTTCTGTCGTTTAATTTTGGGGCCTGCTGATGGATTTCCTGACGAAGGCGTCAGCCTCTTCTTCGCGTAGTGTAAAACGTTCATTTCCATCGCAAATTGGTCCCGAGTCTTGACGTCGCTTGTAAGCGCTACTTCCTCGACACGCTCGTCGCGCAAACTCAGATGATGAAGAACGGTGGCGTTGACTATCTCGATTGCGGTTAGATGATCCCACCTTGCCCCAAGGAAGGAATGGAGACGCATACCATAGGCTCCCGTGGATTCATTCTCCAGCTGAGGTTCGGCCAACATCTTCATTAACGCTGAGGTTGCCGTCTCTTTACCACCATAGCGCGCAAGGAAAAGTTCTCTAAATCTTGACCAGGTAAAGTCTACATTGACCGGTATCTGCGTGAGCAACTGCAAGGCAGTGCCCCTTAACGCACGGCTTAAAGTGAAAAATAACTCGTCGCTTTGGATGGGCCATCTCTCCATGAACCAACTGACGGTTGAGCACTATGCGGCCCGATCGGCGCCCGCGATTTCGGGATTGAAATGTGGTAATAATACTTCCTTAGGTTCCACACTTGATTGATTTATAATGGCCATGAGCTGGTCCATCGTTACAAACGGCGACGATCCCACTTCTGATGTCGAGTTAGGGTTAAGACTTGAATTAGGGGCGTGTAATGAATCTGCGCCTGGGTTGTTCATCGTCATTGTACAATCGAGATAACGTTTATTATCGCAGATATAGACAATACAAGATCGACAAGTGGCCACGGTAACTAGACGCTAATGACAATGACCTTAGATTCGATATGACGACTCCACGGTCCACGGGATAACGGATATACTTTGCTTCAAAGTCTAAGTCGGACTCGACTCACTCCTCGTGATACACTCGCTCGATTCACTCTTCACCGATCGCACAGACACACCAGGTCTCTGGCTAATGAGACTGCAAGAAAGAGAATCACTTTCCGTCACGACGACGCTACAGAGGAAAACTATGATGGGGTGTGCCTACGGGCACGAGGTCATCGGATTCGTCAAGGAAAGCCCTCGCTCGGAGAGTGAGGGAAATGGACCTTGCTGTTAATTTGTTAATTTCTATGATGGCGGTTGTAAAAGGATGCTAGCCGCCCTTGAGAGAGAGCTCTTAGCGGGAAACGTCGTACGTGAGGAGAGCAGACCTCCCGTAACAGGCGACAGGTCTACGGGCTGATAGAACAAAGACCGCTTGCCAATCTGAGGGACGTTAGTTCACTAAATCCTAAGGTTTACAGCGGTTCCTCAGGCTACCTGAACATACTGTGAATGATGCATCAACATTTGGCGACCATCTGCGTGTGGCGAACTACGGGGCCGTTGGGGTGTTTATTGTCAAGTATCGGTACGACCGATTCTTTAAGGCGATCTATGCAATTCCACATCTCTGTTAGGTGGAACGTTCATCCCGTGACCGTGGCTACGCTCGGCGACCGATTGTCGCCTCGAGCCTAAGCTCGTTGTCTCAAGTTTCGAATAACTGTGTTTGGGTTGTTTTGTAAACGCTGCAGCATTGGGGTTTTTCCGAGTGATTCCAATGGGGGGCCCCGTTGTCCTTTCATCTCCGACATATATAAATACCTCTAAATATTTTTAGCAATTAATGTTTATATTAGAAAAAGATGATATATATTTTTCTTTTAAGGCACAAGTAATTTAAAAATATTTTACAACGATGGTTAACGACTCGTTCAAATCGACTTTAGGCAATGTTCAGCAAAAGAATGGTTCGTTAGTTGATTCATGGAATCTTAACAGACATTTTCAAGTGCTCGGGATCTGGTTATTGTTATAGGGTCTCGTCATAAAACTGTCAGTTCAAGCGGTGTAAGTTACGTGTGTAACTTTTCCTCGTATGTTTTAGATAGCCTTTTACCTTTTTCATCCTACCCTTGTCTTACAGACCAAGAAATAATATATAGGTTTTTTTAGTTTATTTTGTTTTTTTTTTTTTTTTTTACAATTTGTCCTGGAGGACATTTGATAAAATGTTATATCTCATTGGCAATAAAAAAAAAAGTAAAATAAAAATAAATATAGCATGTGGGTGGCTACCCCCAGCGGGGTGCCAACTTCGTGTTTGCTAGGTTATATCTTTTATTTTATAGGTATAAAAGAAACTTAAATTTTATGTAATACGAATGTATATAAAAAAAATAGCTAATTGTTACAAAAATATTTGTAACACTCAACATCTCGTCTGTTTATTACCATAAAGAAAATATGGCAATATCGCTTTATTATGCAAGTTAAAATTAATAACGTTTTCAATTACGATGTCCGATACATTCCTCTCACACTAAGTCAGCGTCTGTGAGTAACATCGCAAGTTACAATGCAACTATGAATGGTGAATCAGGTGCATTTGCCTGTATTTCGAGCGGTAAACCAGCGATTTCCTGTGTTTCTGTATTTGTGAAATGAGTAAGTTCATTGTTACTAACTTTCCAGCATTTTCGCGAAAATGTTCGTGTTTACAAATTAACAATTTATTAATAAACATTTATTAACAATTTATTAATAAACATAAACATCTACATAACTGTATAGAACTAATGATTTTTATTACAATATCAGATATTTCGGCATCGACAGTTTGAATATTAGAAAGTTCGATCATAAACAAGGTTAATTTACGATCTCCCTATATTTTGGCTTGTACTAAACATACAGTGACTACAAAAGGTATTTGTACATACTCTTACTTTCCAATGAACAATCTTCTTTATTAGATTTCACGTGTCATTTTCATAGTAGGTATTTTTGTAATCAGATGAAAATACTTGGATTTGATTATTTAGTATGTAAACCTTATAATAAATACGATGCTGTGCGAATGTATTACTTTTTGTAGCTACTGTATGTTCCGCAAAACCATTAAATATTCATAAATTACCGATCAGTTATCATAAGCAACCTACTTGGCATGGAATTATTTTCATCCAGCCATCAATTTATCGTCGAAGACACACACGTAGGACGTCTAGCTAATACGCGTACGCTGCACAATTTGAATAGCGTGTGTCCAAACATGCAACGACGATGCGATACGATACGAAATGGAAAGCGGAACATAATATTATAGAGGTTGGAAACGCGGTTTGGATCGATGGCACTAAATCTCCGGACAAAGGCTATTCAGAGCGTTGTTAAATCGCATGATCACGCCGATTACGGTTTGCACGCTTGGATCAGGAAGTCAAACGTCGTGCAACCGACATTAAATATTCAATAATCACAGGGCGTGGAGAAACGTGACTGTCAAGGTACCGTTGCATCTGCACCCGTTGCCTCCCTCCCACGATGCATTTTCTTCCAAGAGGTGTCTACTTTCGAATTCTACTTTCTTCGCTTCTGTAACAAGCGTGAATTAAGCTCAGCTTTACGCTAATTTTAAGATGAGTCGTGGTTCGATGAGACTATGTTGTAGGAGAAATCTATACAAAATTATATACTTAGGGATCTAAGTCTGTAACTTTTGATTTGACAAATAATTGGAAGGATAAAATATTTTCGAGTGTCTATAAGTAGACTCTGTCTTTCACCAGGACATCTGTGGAGGATACGCTATCCTGAAGTACCTATATTGTATGTATCGATATATAGGATAACCGATAAAAAATGACAGAGAAATTTGCCTCATCGATATGACAACGGGGCCCTTGAATTTTCCTAACAGGACCATTCCTTTTCGTAACAGCGAATGGATTGGAATCGATTTGTATTCTGGGATTAGCTAAACGTCTTAAAATAGCGGCCGTAAAACGGAGTTTTGATCGTACATTACGAAGTATATACTTTATTGAAACGTATATTTCTCACATTGTCAATACTGTATGACCAAAATGAGCAAATGTCCAGCTACTTTTAAACGATCATTTAAATACTTTGATTTGATAACATCTGTTCAAATAGATACGATTGATTTCTAGAGATTGTTATTTATTTACAATAAACTTATTTTATGCATTAAATGGGAGTTTTTAATCTATATTGTGATTTTAATATAAAATTTGATTTTAGCTCTTAATGTGAGCTTTTTTTTTTAGATAAGTGCAAAATTTACACATTTCATGAATGCTTTATTAGACAGTATTTAATAACAATCGCGAAAACTAAAAAATATTTCATTCATTTCATTCTAAATTTCAAAAAAAGAATTCCGGTACCGGGAATCGAACCCGAGCCTCCTGGGTGAGAGCCAGGTATCCTAGCCACTAGACCATACCGGAGATGTTAGTTCCGTTGAACGATTATGGAATCAACTAAAATTTGCCAAGGCGAAATTTTATTATTCAATGTTTTAAATATAACAAACATATATTTAATATCAATTTATTCTGTAACAAAATACATAAATTGTTGGTAGAAGAAATAATTTGCCGTAGCTTAAAATAATACAAATTTATAGAAGTATATAGTTTATACAGTATAATATAATAAATAAGTAAAGTATAATAATTGATCATACAAAAATTATTTAGTCTTATACGCTTATACTTTATACTTATCTGTGCATGCTAAATTTGGGAATAAATACTGTGCAATTCAGATTCCCTTTGAAATTATACTTTTATTTCATTAAATATTGTTGATCAATTCCTGTTTGATAATTGACAATTAAGCATAATTATAAAATATTGAAAACAATACCTTTTGCCAAAATCATCATTTGTCCAATGCTTATGAGCTTTAGCAAATACAAGTCGTCTTTTTTGATTCCTAGAATTCAGCAGAGGATTCTTTTGGGCTTTTCGTCCTCTTAATTTCTTAAGCCTTATAATCTTCTCCTAATAGTTCTAACACTAATTTGTGTATCGTTTTTATTGTTTATCTCCGTAGCAATATTATTTGCACTACGAAAACAGTCCTTTTCGCTCAATCGATGAATCCGGTGATCGGCAAACGTGCTTACAAGCCGTTTCCGACCTGTTCACTATATTTGCTATTTCAGTGAAGATTTTATTTTGCTTTCGCAGCCTTACGATTTGTTCCCTTTCGTTTTCAAGTGAATTCTTTGATTTACCCATAGTCTGTTCCTACCAAAATGAATTTTAAGCAATAAAAAGTACACTAAACAATGATTTTGACATTCCAGAATCAAAATGTTCAAAAACTGTACTCACGTTTTATACAGATGGATTTGAACTAATGTCCATTGTTTACAAGTGCTAAGTAGTAACTAACTGTTGTAATTCCTACATTGTTTGTATTTAACGACTGACGGTCTGAGGTTACGAAGGTCAAACATACAGCTATCTTATTCCAACGAGTCAAACCGAATAGAACAATGTGCGTATAAGATGTAATGATGCGTAGAGTATCTATTTTAAAAAATGGTAATCTTCGGTTAAACTAATTCCTTCCAGAATACTATTTTAGTAAACGAATAGCAAGAATACTATATCGATTTTTATCTCAGTTAATTAATTGAAAGGTTTTGTTAAAACTAAATGTATAGATTGTTGTATATTTTGAAATTTTAGAATTTAAAGGACATTCTTCGAATTTTTATCGGTGAATAAACGATCACAAGGAAGAACCTTCTTATTAGAGATTGTAGATAATCTTATAGTCCATCAAAATGAAATGCACAGATGTTTTGCAAGTGTTACGGTATTGCCTGTGAATCAAAGACATAACATGTGTTGTGTATTGATATCTAAACTTGAACTTTTAGGATGTCTGTTGAAAAATTCACGAATGCAAATCTGTCTAAAGTCAAATAAATGTAGATTTCAATACGTGACTCGAATGGAAGAAAATTTATTCAAACGGAATAAATCGCAAATTGTAAACTTACAAAGACATATAAGCACATCTACAAAAATGTAAATTTGAGTTAGGTTGTGTAATAAATTCACTAACGCTCCTTAAAAAGCATGTCAAGTGTTCCAGTTTCTGTATAATTCTTCTTTAAATCCACCCAATCGATAATGTATATTAAGTAATATGTGTATTTACCTTTTTATCATGCTGTTAACCTCCTTATCAAAATTTTAAACTTTCATATTTTATTCTGTACATTGTTCAGTGAATACTCTTAAGCATCTTCAGAATTACAGATTACACGTATGAATTGGACTCTTCTCGATATTTTCGCGTAAACTCAAATAAAATAATACAATATCAAGCCTAAGTTAACTTATAATAATTTGTATCGTGCCAGTAACAAATAATATTTTGTTAATTACTAGTTAAATAGATAATTGCAAACGACAATTGTAACTTGCATACAAAATCGTGTATTATTTGTATTAATGCACGATATTTGTATTAATGCAATCAATAATTATGCATCTTCGATAGATTAGAAGAAATATTGATATTATACTGTATATAAAAAAAATAGTTCAATTCTCTAATCCGTATCACGAAATATCAATTTGACGATCTCTTCAGATCGCAAAAATAATTCGTGAAAGCTGCATTACGTCAGAGACGTTTCATGGTCGCATAGTGTATACATAGAGGGTGGTTACAAAGCGGCGTGCGAGATTACGCGTGTTACCTCAATACGCTCTACCCGCACGGTTCTTAACTCGCGTGCACGAGTTAATAAACGTGTTTACAATGTGGGCAATCCCGACCTCCCGCTCCGGGCTTCCGTTGAAATTGCCAGAAGGTATCCTGCATGCGAATGCGATGCCACCGTTCACATAGCATGACTCACGAACGTCGCTCAAGAGCTACCTGCTGGATACAAGGAGCTCGAGCCTCGAATGCCGAGGATTTGTCCTTGCATCCAGGTCAGAGATGGCGATTGACGATCACGATCGAGGAATTAGAGCGGTTTCCAAGCATTCTGATGTTTACTCCAGATTCCAGGTGACATTTTAGTGATCGTTCTCAAATTGTGAAAACAAATGGAAACTTGCTTCTGATTGTTCAATAATAAACATATTTGTTAACTATCTGAGTAACATCGATGACTAGACTGCGGATTTTTATGCGAATTTAATTCTTTATGAACGTAATTAAAGAGATGGAATGCGTGCAGAGATTTAATAGTTTAGATATTTTGTGTATTTTTCCACGATGTAGGCTTTTTGTGCGGTGTTGCTCTTTTATATTGTATAAATGAATGAAATAAATAAAATTTTATGTAGATGTATAGAAATCCGCAGTCTATTGATGTCGGTACAATATTCTGATGCTCGAAAGTAGTTGGATGCTTGGTTATTTTTTTTGCTCGTACAAAATATGATTTTGTAAAGTTATGGATGAAAAGGGCTCTGATAATTATTTTATTCTTTACTGTTATTATTGCAATTATTATTGCTAGGATCATTATCATTATTATTATTATTACAGTTATATATTGTAGAATATTGTAGCAATGAACTTGATTTTCAAAATTTTATTACAGTTCTAATATGTATGCAAAATAACACACATCCGTAAATTAAACATTAATTAAAACGTTACTATGATATTGATCACTATTTTGTATGTATTATGTAAATTATACGATAAACGAAAAAGAGTTCCTTCATATTAATAGAAAAAGAATCACGATTACATAATTCATATAATGATTATATAATTATGATGACTAAATAATTCGTATAACATTATATGTATAGTATATATACTATCAGTTTTTGTATACTATAAATATACTACAAATATTATTATCTGTGACAGAAGTTTTAAAAATTTTAATAAGACGTTTAGTTTACCAACTTCAAAATATATTGAATTATATTCTTATCAATGAATGATACAGCATATTACGTAAGCGTATAATTGCAAAATCGATATCAATGGCATTTACATAGCAAAAACGACACAGTTCTACTTAAAGCTAATCTTCCAGAAGTAATGCTACCTTGATATGGCGGAGAAACTGTCGTAAATCTCACATCAATTCAAATCAAAAATTCAATGTATCTGTCTGTAATTCGGGTTAAGTTTCCAAGGAATTGAGCTATAAACTGAGGAAAACTTTATTTTTGAAAAGTAGTTTATCTCAGTTTATGTATGTAAATAGATATAGCTTTTAAAGGTGATATTTTTGACTAATTCGACTAACATAAAATTATGTATTCGTCTTATCTATTCCTAAAATTTAGGAGGATTTACAAACTCGTAAAACATTTCACACGCATGTTATTATCTTAACCCACTCGATGCTGACAATACAGCGTTCCACGATATCTATGACACATATGGTGTGTGTATGATGTGGCGTGTGCTTGGAAAAAAGAAATGATACTCTCAGTGCTTAAAAACTGTTGGGGAGATAACATTGTATAAAAAGGAAGCAAGTGTACGGAAATAAAGGTTGACGTGATATTTAAAACAGAAAAGGAATAGCTCGTGTTTAGATTCGTTGGAAGTTTAATAATAAAATAAGATAAAGACATATTTTGATATCTAATAATAAGTATAATTTATATTTTATTACTTGATCATCCTTAAATGTTTTCTCTTATGAAAAATGTATACGAACACATACGTATTATAAGGATGTCGTTTTTCGTCATATATCGAGTATAACACTGCACAATCGTCAAAATGCACTGTTACTTTGCACATCGTCGATTTCTAGCGTATTTGGTTACCGTTATTGCTATCGAGAAAATATCGTGGTCCATGAGAGATTAAAAACGTTTCGTGGTTTCTTGATTCGTTTTATATAGTTTGTTTTTGGTACCATTTTTACCACTTCCGTTTGCAACCTTGTTTTGCTAGCATTTGACGTAAAATATTGGTTTGTGGTTGATGTATTTAAATAATTTAGATACAATAGAAGTTTTTCAACTTTTTGACGTGCACTATATATATATAGCTTTGCGTGTTTGATTCGTCGAAAGGAATAAAATAATTGTCAAAGGCAGGTTTTGTGATTTCAGAAGCGATCTATTTTGATTATAACATTTTTTATATAAATAGAAAAGATAAATTACGGAAAACGTTTGTAAAGTTGTAAATACATCTAGTTTGTTTTTCAATATTTGTAATATTCATATCGTATTTTTATGATCGATAATATTTTATCATATTTTTTAAATTTCATTTAAAGGCATAAATATCGTTTTAAAACTATTTAATAATTAATATAGTTTAAAAATATTTCCGGAATTTATGTTATGTTAAATATATTATATACGTATTCAACTCGGTTAAACATCTAGTTAATTTAAATAACAGAAGATTGTGATCTATGTAGAAACATCACAAACTTAAATCTTCGTCTCCTATCTTCTTATATGAAAAAGAAAACTCATGTTTTTTCATTGATTTTCTAAAGAATTTCTAATTCTGTGTACTTAGTAATTACGTGTTCGAGTATCAGCATTATGCACCTATTTAACATCGCGTGAAGATCTTATGTTTAACTTTCAAATTTCGATACAATTTTGAGAGTGGATTATTTGACTTGGTAAATTCATAATAAGAGTAGTTAGTATAAGTTAATCGATAATGTGTTAATTACTATACGGTTTCTCTAAAGAAACGTTGCATCGCACATGTTAGTTTTCTCAAACCAATTACATGAAGCCAATTACATTAAAATACTAATTATACATAGGTCTGTTCACAGAATTCCACAGTAAATTTTACAACCTCAGAAAACATTTATTACGTTTCTCCTAATCTACATAGATAAATCCACACAGATAGATAAAAAAGCGAGAAATAATTAGGAAAAGAAGATACAAGAACGGCATGAACGACTTAACCATCAGACGTTTTACCATCGGTTAAGTTACTTTCTCATACGAAACAGTCCTATCTCCTAAACCAAAGATGCAAAATGTAAACAAAACCAAGTACATAAATCCACCAATATCCTCAACCGCACTTTATTAAACGCCACAACGCTTAAAGGTCGTGTAACCAAGTTGAGCCTAACACCGCCATTACAAACGCAGCAGGTGCCTCGTGACATAACTCGTGCGCCGAGGAAATATATCACTGTAACAACACTTGCGTGTATTTCACCGCGGCATAACAAAGCTGCGATTGTTACATACGCACGTGGCAGGTCGCGAAGAGAAACCGCGATGACATTGTCGCTGTACGTTAGTCGTTGTAGAGGGCGAGAGAGAGCAAACAATCGCAGAAACGTCGAAAACGTGGCAATAACCGATGTCTAGGCATACTGACGCACATCGCGTAGCTTGGAACGCAAAGTTTGCGCTCGCAGCTCGCAAAATACGTATCTTCGTGTCTGCCATTTCAACGGTACTCTGTAAACAGCCAAGAGGATCGCGCAACCGAGGTCAAGCTGCACGATAGGGATGAAAAGGGAGAGGAACCGCGTAATCCCTACATATGAGGTTCCCTTTATCGAAGTTATCCCCGCTCCATGTTACTCCCTTTTTCCAAGACGCACCACACACGCTGCTCGGATTGTTACGTTCTCTTTATCGCGACTCGATGAAATTTTCGTTTGACATTTTCAAACGCGACGTTGTCACTAGCGTTACATGTTGAGCGTGTCAAGTAGGAGGTGACGTAATAAATTGGGTTCTTACGATTTTACGGAAACGTAGTTTTGCTTTGGTATTTTTCTTCGAAAACGCGGCTAGTTTGAGATATAAATCTTTGAATAAATGTTCTGTTGTTTGGCTATGAAAATTAGTTATTTTAGTTCTTAGTGGTTATTTGTGTTAAGATGACAGGTATGTGATTGCTTGTTTATTTTTCATGTGGAAATGACTTACTTCATCATTTTAATATAATATGTTATCTGTCTCATATGTTTTTATTAGTATAATAATATTATTATTAAATGATAAATGAAAACATTATTTATGAATGTTATAAGTGTGGTTGTAAGAGAAACATAACGTAGTTACGGTGGTAAGCTTCACTATAGTAGCACCATAAGCACCATGAAGTGGTTAATATCTTTCTTTTGTAAGTGAAATGTTCCATTTTTCATTATTAGGTAAAATAACGAAAATACCGAATATTAGAATTCACTATACTTGGTATGTGAAATATAAGCAAAGGGAAATTACTAAATATTACGATATTACATTATTAAATTGCCGATATCTGATTAATGGATATTAGCAACTTTCTTATTTAATGTTCATAAAGTAATGCATATGATAGTTTTGTCCGGAGAATAAGTAAATATTCATATTTAACGTGAAAGTAGGAGAAATTCAATAAGAAACATTTCACGAGCAGTGTGCTATAAATTCATGAACTTCATTAGATGATTCAGTAAATATGAAAGCGGTTTACATATAATTTTGTGTGTTTATAGCATTAAATAATTTATTGCTTTTATTGGAGCTTTGAATTGATATAATTATAATATACTTTAAATGAGAAGCGATTATTTTATAATACTTGCTATTATAATTGCTGTTATAATATGCTTATAATAATACTTTAAAATAATATAAATTAACTTACAATTAAATTACAAATTTCATTTGTTATATTTTAACACGAAAGTGCATAATGTAGAAAACTCTCTCTCAAGCAAATTAACATAAAATGGTATGTCCCTTCATTTGTATCTTATATGTACCTTAAAAAAATAATGTTAAAAATGATTATATGTTGCTGCTTCTGCATATATGTTGAATATCACAGTAAACAAGGGCTTTAACAATTAAATACGACATTTGCTTTAGATGAACATTCCAGGAATAATTGTATTTCAAGAATAATCCGCGTTACTTGTTTACTATATATATATCAAAATTCATAATTATCGGGTCACAGGAGTTAAGCACGTATGCCAAGCACGTGTTTTGATTGTACAATGCTGGATGAACAGCAATTTCGACGTGGTAATCCAGACAAATAATATTGACTCAGACCTTGCCACATTTACATTTGCCTTTCCTTCTATGAAGCTAGAAATATACACGCGTTCCATTTTCCCCCATTTTCTTTCTCATTAATTAAAATTTAGATGTACGTTGTTAGCCTTTCTGAAATAACAAACTGAACTTTTTGAAACTCATTTAAATTTTCGTTAAACGAAAACAGAAAATTACCACATATGTTTTCGATAATTCTTGAAACTTTGGTATGTGTGTAGGTATACTGCGTGTAGATTTCTTTATATCTGAATTTATAAGCGATACAAATTTTATATTTTTGCTGATTCATACTCGAATGTTGTATTTTAAAGTAATTTAATAATTGGATTACGAATATTTATACGAATTCTTATTTTTATGTATCTTATTTCTATAATTTAGAAGATGGGTCTCCCTATAAATACTATATAAAATTTTGCAGCCTATTATTAATTTTTGTGTGGAATAATTTCACTCGTGTTTTTAAATATGCTTTGATTTTAACACAATATTCCGCTCATACAATTATATGGATACATATATCAAAGTTTTTATCACTTCCTTCTTTATATTCTTATTTTATACACGCGTATCTCGGATATTCTCAGTTCGACGTGAAACATGCTTTTCACGGAGATGTATTTTAAATTTTAACAGCTTCCCAGAGTTGCCGTGCAGGATATCAATTTTTCACGTTTTCCAATAAACATTTTTCTTGCACGCGGCGACCACGTGAAATATCGAACGTGCTAAGTGAATAAAAAACGTGGTGTGCAACTTCGTGTTATCTCGATGCAATATTTTATATATATACGCGGGGTATCCAGACTCACAAGAATAGAAAAAAAAGAAATGGCCATGAAGATGAAAATGACGCACGTGTGCCAACGTAAATTTGAAACTTGATTAAATGCTCTGAATAACGTGTTTTCCGATTTTACGAGTTCAGTTAAAAACACAGATTAAGCATCTCGAGTAAAATTCTACAAAAATCCCAGAAATGTTTCCATACTTTCTCTACCTTTTTTTATTTGTCTCTCTACATATGGAAATTCAATTATCTCATGTAACTTTTCTAAAAACTAGCTTCATGTGCTACAGTTTTACGTACTATAAAGAAATATTCTGGCAGAGAAAATAATTTTTTAATTTAAATAATAGCTTATTATAGATAATCATCTAGCAAACAGATATGCTTACAATTTAAATATACCTATGTGCCAGTCAAAGTGTATTCTAAAGATATAAGTAAATTTCTATATTATAAGTTCATTAAATTAAAATTCTATTTGAAAAAATTAACATCAAGATTCTTCATCGGACACATTCTTCATGAAATATCTAAGAAATTATAATATCATTTATTAGTCCTTCTTATTATAAAGAAGAAGTAATTTATAATTATACAAAACTTACGTATTTAAAATAATCTCTTTTCCATTTGAATTTTCTTATTTTATCATATTTTAGAATAAATTAAACCATTAAAAGAATTCACAAACGTATCGAAGCATCTTATACATTGAAGTTGAGTCATTAAAAAAATTATTTTATTTATCCTGATATTCACTGAAAACAATGATAAGGAAAGAAAATAAATTCCATGTCACTCTTAGTAATGTGACACTGACAATGAGAAATGAGGGTGAGGACTCGAGTAGAATTATACAATAATTCTAGGAACAAGTTCCTTTCCATGCATAATTATGATCCCTACCCCGTGCCCGATATCAATGTTACTTTATAATATGCCAATGAGGCTCGAAATATGTGACCAGAAATTCGAATAAAGGAGAAATCAGTTTCGAAAAGAGGCACGTGCCGAGGGTGATTCAACTTCGTCTGTCCGTCCTCCCTCTTTCTGTTTCCGCTGTATTGATTCTTCGTGAATTTAGCCACACTCGTAGCATGGAATTATTAATGAAGACAACGTGCTCTGTTTTCCTATAAATCATACAACGAAGCTTTTTTAGAGTCAATTTCTCAAGCAGATTACTTTTGTTCGTGTATAGAAATAGATGTCCTTATTCGTGTGAGATGTTCTTTTATTCGTCAACTTCTGACTTCCATGATTTTTTACCACTACTCGTAAATCAGATTTAATTCCCTTTAATAATTAATGATGAAATACATGAACAATTTAACAACCAATAACATAGAAATATATAATAATATTAATTCTTTTCATTGTTAGTATTCTTACACCACCATCGAAAATGATATGAAAATATGTGAATGCTCTTTGTATTCTATTGTAATAATACAATCGACATGTAACATTGTCTAAGATGCTTTTTTTTTACTATTTAATCTAGTTTAAATAATGATAATGTACGTTTAGAATGATGTTTGTAATAAATGTAAATTAAAAGTCGTTTAAAGTCAAAAAAGGAAATATTCATATTTTGTTTGTATTGATGTACATTTGATGCTTGATCGCTAGTTTTAATTAAGCCTGCAAATAATTATTCAGTTTATTCAACGAGCTATATGTTAAATCATATTGTGTGAATAGTGCAATGTTTCAAGTGCAGAATTTCCATCAACAAATGGTGCAATTTTCGCATGGAAATTTGATTCGTTCCCATCTTACGAATAATCGTACAGTATCTATGGATTGATGTCATTTGCATCCCAATTGTTAATTAAATTCGTACAAGACGAGGGAAGAAACTTGGATGTTATACCGTAACTGTAAGATATATTCCGGCAATAATTTCTCACGATAAGACGAGCTATATCGAAGTTCGAAGGCTAAATTAGTTTGCATTTCTGACACGAACTAACTGTATTAAAGTATTTGGTAGAGTGAGAATAACCGTGGTCGTTAGTTACCGATTGATCGAACGAAATAGAGTTTCTCAACTAGAAACCGAAGGCGAGGAATATTTTTGAGAAATTACTGTGCTTTATAAGATTATTTATCGAGTCTTATTTATGCAAAGTAGGGAATTCATTTGATAATCAAATTTATAACAAGTGAAAGAGAATATTCATTGAATAAATTTTCTTTTAGTTTCGGTATTTAAATTCGACATTTCAGTAGAATTGAGAAATCTGAAATTTGTCGTTTAATGCTTGTATACTATAAAATTACTTTTCTTAGTTCTAACGAATCAATTAGATTAGAAGAAAGCTGAAAATCGTAGAAAGATATAGAAAATAATAATCATAGAACTGTACAATAGAATTGAACCTATTTGCTGTAAGCTACTTATAAAATGCTAAAATTATGACACATACATAATGAAATTATTATTATACAGATTAGATTTAAGTTAAAAACCCTAAAGACATTAAAAGAATCTCGCATTGTAGTAATATATAATATACTTTACCTGAGTAAGTAAATAGTTTTAAATTAAAAATCGAATATGTACATCTCTTGTGATATACAATATTGTACGTTTTACGTATACGTATTACGTATTACGTATATCTCTTAAGATAATCCGTGAAATAGTTCCTGATTCTATTATGCTATCTATCATGGCTAACTGTGTTAGAAATACAGATTTCCTCAGTGTCTCGTACAGGCAATCTCAGGCACGTAATACTCAAAGATGATCGATTAAAATTGAAACAGTTCCACGAGCTAATGCTATATACACGGTGAAACAATTCAACTATATTCAAGTATGACATTAAGAATTTCAATTAATATCAGAATCCAAATTATTTATTATTGCACTTTAGAAAATTAACTAAAATAGAAAATCAACTAAAAATGATTTATTAGATCATAACACAAAATAGAATTACTCGTTGCGTGTTATTTCTCAAATGAAAATAATAATACAGTAAAAATGATTCATTATCTGAAGTTCTTATCATTCATTTTTATTTCAAGTAAAATTTATCCAAGTCTGGTTTATAAATCGTTGTTTGGTTATATAGATACCATTGTATTGTTCCCGAATTACAATGAAGAGTAGTCGTGTTGGAACTCAGTGACCGTTGCCTCAATAATGGCAACTCGAATTCGTAACATCACTCACCGGTCTACTAACGGGTACAGACTTTGCGTTTCAGATTCGAGTTTTGCTCTTGATCTCTCTTCATCTATCGAGCTGTACAACTCGTAACGGATCTCTGTGTGTCTGCTGGTTCTATCTCGACCATTAATTACCTCGAAACGCGCTCGGATTCTACGCTCTGAAGTGGCATGCTTAAAATCGTCTTTCGCATTAACGATCGCACCAGCATCCTGCGGGCTCTTTTAATGTCATTTTTCTCCGAGGGATCTTGTAATACGAGGAAAATTAGTTTGTCCAGGGCGAACGAAAATATTTGTTCTCTTGAAAAAATTCTCATTTTAACCAGACGTAAGGCATAGGGTAATTTTAGTGCTGAAGATATTTACATAGACGTTTCGCTTGGATGAGAAACAAGAACTAACTCTTACAGGATAATGCCAGATTTTCAGTTTGAATATTTTAGAAGTGAATTATTCCAGGGTATGTGACTTTTGCTAAATTAATTGAATGCATACATTTTTATAAAACGACGTGTTTAGATTAACATTTGACCCTAAAAATTAGGTATTAAATACTCCAATGTCTACAATGTCTGTAGTAAGTGCATTTGTAGAGTAATTGATCTTCCTTGTACAAATATTTTAAACATTATTAGAATCTCCCTCTTTTACCTATAGCGTCATATAAAAAAATTCCATTCGATATCTTCCTCTTATTTTTTACCAGCTTGTATAATGCTGTGAATAATAATAGACTCCAATACTAATTCTAATATCACGAAGAATTTATAAATAAAAATTTCACTTTATAATTATTCACGGCACTCTACGTACATATTATTCTGGTATAACCAGGAAACAATTCCGCTTTCCAAGAAGAAAATTGTGCATTTTTGACTGAAGTTAAATCATACGTCCAGGGATTAACTTCCTGCTGCTGAACAATCGGCCCCTTCATTGAAACCTTTTCTGCTCTCGTTACCAGAGTATAATACGCGCCACCTTTTGCACGATAGCAGACGCAGTCTGAAAAAGGAAGAAAAAAAGAGAGAGAGGAAGAAGAGGAACGGAAGAGACTCGCGTGTAAAGCGGAGCATATTTTACAGCGGTATGCCGGCAGCCAGGTGGCCTCATCTCGTTCACCTCTTTGGCGCCGGCTTTGCTCGAGGATTGGAGAGGGCTAGGTCTCTCTCGCTTCTCTGGAAGCAAGATAGTGGCCTAATGGCTTCTCGTCCTTATTTCGTCGTTTGCCATCCGCGCGCCGTGGCTAAATATTTGCTCGTCGAGCAGAGCTGGCCAGTCAATGGCCAGGCGTCACTCTGGCCGACGGGGTTTTCTAATTTTCGCGTATTCTCTTTCGTTAGAGGGGCGCTTGGCTTTCAGGTCGGCTTGTCCGTTTTTCGTCGGCCAGATGGACTCGACAAAGGACTCGTGTTCAATCAATCCCGACGTTCGCCGCGGATTTTCAACCCCCGACTCGTTCCGAGCTTGAAAGTGATACTAATTTGCTGGCTCCGGGAGTTCTGTCCTGAAATTCAGCGAAAGCTTTCTCAGATAAGAAGGGTATTCGGACACTATTTTAATGGCTTGTTCAACACTACTTGTTTTTTAGTTAAAGGCGTGGCTTGGGGGAGATACGCGTTGATGGGGTTTTCTTGTTAAAGGTATAGCGCACTAAAGTTTGGCGAAATTCTGGGGCCAGGCTGGTGGAACTAAAATTGAAAATGCATTTGAAAATCGGGGAAAATGAAGAAACTTTGTTCGGGGCGGTTTTCTTTACGATGGAATGAATGTTAGCGAAATTTTAGGAATCACAAGTTACCACGATTAATAAATTCTTTCATAACGTAGGGACGAGTTAGCAAAATTTTTATAATGGACTAATCTTCTCAAGGAATTATCGAGTTCAACTTTTGATTTCCACTTAGTCATTAACAAGCTATTATAATGGTTGATGCGACTGTAAACAATCAATTGAAAAACAAACAGATTTTGGTAACAAAATAAATACGATTTCATTGATCTTTATTTGACTAATCAACGTTTTACAATACTTTTATTTATATGCATAGATCTAGTGCTAGTTTAGGTTAATATAGGGATATGTGTTATGTACGTACAGGTTTTCGAACCTTCATAAAATTGGAGCAAGTGCGCGTCCCGAATGGAAATGAGTATCTCATTACACAGCGAAGGGACACTCGAAAATTGAAAAAATTCGTTGATTACCCGCGACAAGCTTTTTTTGCGCACTAATGACACTCGACTTAGTTTTCTCGGAATGTGGAAATGTCCAGAAGAAGAAAAAAGCAGTTCACCTAATGAGTATAAGAGCAAATTAGAAATGGCCAGCATCATCCCGTTTGTAAAATGAGATTGATGCTAAGAAATGCAGGATAAGTTTGAAAAATATGGCTTTTAATAATGTAATTTTTATTCATTCTCTCGTGAACACCAGAAAGAAGTTGAGATCTCGCTTTTACTCGCAGCAATTAATTCCTTTCAAGCGAAGACGCGTTTCAAAGTTTTACAGTTAATCTCGCGGCATTATTCGCTTTCATATCTTTCTTCTTTTATCATATTTTTTAATCTAATTTCGCAATTCTTTTCATTCTCAAACATTTCACGCTACAAAATTTCCTACAGGCAATATTTTTTATCGTCGCGCGCTATTTGTCCACTGTTTCGACTGTTCTCTGTGTATAACCGTACTAATTAGTTTCAAGCCACTTTAACGATATATTGCACGTGTTTACTAGAATTTTTCCCGCATAATTCAGGATTGATAAGCGTTAAAACTGATATATCTCCATTTGTAAACCTCGGCTTATACAAGAGAGTTATGCAAATTAAAGTCTCTCGCGGAATGTCAGTTATTCTCGCGTTCACCCCTATGAAATGAAATTCCAACCGTATGAAAGCACAAATCTACACTTTTACTTATTGAAATTCAAATGTGAAAGCTGTCTGCCTCTTTACAGAATGTACTTGTCTCCTTTTGTCGTTTATTAAAGATAAAGTTTTGACGTACTTTATAACATTTGGATACGTAAAATACGTTATAGAAAGGAAAAGCATACAGATTTATCCATCTTCTATCTCGTTATAACCACTTGTTTTTGCAATTCCTATAATTAAAACGATATCTATATTTTCATTTACAATAAATGCATAGATTTCAGAAATATTACTCGTGACGTAGCTACATCAATCTTTTCAAATAAAATTTTCAAAGGAGAACATTTTTAAGCTTTAAATACAAAGTTAGTATTACCATTTTGCAGCATAATATATTTTCATATGTAACATATGATGCTACCTGCATTGTACAATATATTCGAACGTATTCCTGCTGCCAGGATATAAAGGATCGACGTAAGGGTGTAAATTATTTTTTTATCTTTGTGTGCTGTAACCAATAATATTTCAGTCTTGTATATCCATATTTTATATTTTATATTTAGCGCGTCATTCTGCTAAAACAGCTTACCTTCAACTGCAATTAACAAAATAATTTATTGTATTTTCATAATAATCAACGTACATGTTTTATACATACAGTGGCGTGAAAAAGTTTTCAGAACTTTTCTCTACACTATATAAATAAAGAAATAAAAAACATTCAGATATGTAGACGACTTTTTCATATACGATCCTGTTGATTATTAAGTATTAAACGTATCGCATCTAAAAGGTACTCAATTCCTCAAAAACTTCAAGAAAGGTATCGAATAATTGAATAATTCTTTAACAAAGTTTGAAAAGATTTTCGGAAATGATTAGACGTCATATTGGCGAGTGGCACAGTTCCATTTGATTTTCGATGCAGACTAATTTTCTACTATACAGAGGAATTATAAAGACAATCATTCTTATCGTTATTATTGAGAAAATATGAAGTGTACTTAACACGATGAATATAGGAATATTAATATTCGTTTTTTGATAATTTCTCATCGAAAACGAGGCAAAACATTACAATCTATCGCGGATATGTTGTCGCTGAAAAGGTCTATAGTTCACGATATATGTATTAGGTTGTCCGAAATGTTTCTTTCGTTTATAAGGAAATAATAGACGCACAATGTTTTTTGTTTTATATTAGTTTATTGAATTATGCACGAATGTAATAATAGAAATAGAACGAAATGGATCATACCTAATTCAATAAAACAATATAAAATAGAAATTATTGCTCATCTATTATCACCTTATGAAACGAAAGAAACTTTTCAGACAACCTAATACTATGTATATTTCTTTACGTATACTAACATGTAAAAAAGTGGCGAAAACTTTTTCACGCCATTGTAAGTATACTGTATGTGATCAATTGGAAACATGTCTTTTTTCTATACAAAACGATACAAAACAATAACTATAACTATTCGGACGTCACATAATTTTCTCAATCTATTTTTCTACGGCCTTGCAAATTGGTAATTTCAAAATGCTGTATTATATTCAAAAAGTCATAGGATTAAGAATTAATCGACCACAAGAATCGCATGACCAGATTAGCATAAATAAAGAAAAGTCTCAGAGGTTCTATAAAAATGTCATCAATATTAATGGATAATAATCAAGGATGCAAACACAAGCCGTGACGCGGATCAAATACCTTCTTCGACATTATCGAGTAAAGTTTTGAAAGTGAGATTACAAAATTCCGGTCGATTATGCTAATGACATCCGAGTTGGCTAGACGCCGAGTAACCTGAGAATAAGCACCACCCTGGGCAAATTTTTCTTCCGCTTCATCGAGAACGGAAAGGAACGTGTCAGTATCAGGAATTTCTTGAAAGTATTTATGCGCGGGATTTCTATAATATTTCTCAGCAAATCGTCCGATAATTCGCAACATTTCCTCCGCTTTCCTTTCCAAACGTTTATACTTTTTATTTCGTTCGTGCTTACGTTCTTATATTATATTTTGACTGTACTGTTTATCGTATTTAATCTGATAATTGTCTGACGAGAAAATGTAATCCTATGTCGTTGAGTGTTGAACGTGTAGAATTAATTTTTTGAAAAATTGAAATTGTTCTTTAGTCTGAAATATAAAGAAGGATACAAATGTTTCATTTCATGTTAAATTTCAATTTTATACTCATATAAATAATTTTTCTAACTCTGATAATGCACTCATAAATTTCTTCAAAGAGAATCTTTATTTTTCTTGAAAATTCTTGCAAATATTTTATTTAAAAACTGACTGTATAATATATTATGGACTTCGATAAGTCTTTCGGAATTTCTTGAGCTTTTTTAAATGTTTGGAATAGTCAAATAAATTAGACATTGACATAAACGAGTCTAGTGGACTATGGAAAATAATAATATGGATAATGAACAATAAAAAAATTAATAATTACAAATATTTAAACTTTAGTATTTTTAAACAAATGTTACCACTACTATCAAAAGTGTCCAAATACTTACAAAGTATAGTTAACTAAAAATTTTATCCAATGCATCTATGTTGCTAAAAGCAATATTTTTGTTAATGGAAGGATGAAAATTATGCGAGGGTTACGTGCAGGATGTGCACTGAACCTATGAAATTCAAACTCCATGTGCTTCTATGTTATGTAATTTTACGATATAAGTATATGTATCATTCATAATTCATAATTCACATAGGAAAGTGAAATTGTAATCTGGTTTGGTGCTTCTACTTTGCTGTTACATGGCGAAATTTCATTTAAAAAATTCATTTGTGCTGCGAGAGACAAAGAGTAGAATTCCTTTTTACGATTCTTTCATGCTTTTATAATTTTATTTAATTTCAATTATTAATGCTACAAAAGCGTTCTGCGTTCTGGACGGATGGAAGATTCATTTGCATTAACTGTGAATTTAAGGAAAAAATTTGTGGAAAGGGATAAATTTATAAATGGGTGGAAACATTTTGATAGTTACATTCTATTGAAATATTTTACGCTGGAAGGAACGTGCAGAAATATTCCAAAGAATGTTAATTAACATATTGAGAAACTAAATATTTATCTATTGCTGTAGATGCAAAAATCGGTATTATCTATAAGAGTTACATAAATCTAAAATATATAAAAATTATATGAAAAATATATTAATAAAGTTCATTATAATTATTAATTAAGAGACAATGGGTGCAAGGTATTACGTTGCGTCTTTTACTTCATATTTAACCTATAATAACCTTCAGTAAATTAGTAAAGAGGAGGATTTATATTCTTTTTAGATGAAACATTGTTCCAAACGATAAAGCTACATTTTGTTCCATTGATTAATTAATTAAATATCAAATGAAATATAATATTTACATAACAGTGCTTTTTCTTACAAATATGTACAGTGAAATAAAGTCTTCGTAGAAATAAGAAACTAACAAGAAAAAGATATCAAATACTTTCGATCCATTCCTGTTCGCAAATAAACCAAAAAAAAAACCTTCAAAAATTTGAATACACGAACAAATTACATGTGTACGTTTAACTAAAAAAAAAGAAAGAAAAAAACAAACACAAAGATAAAATTCAAACGATTCTTAAGATCGAGTCTAAAGCACCGTGTTTGTCAAATCCAGGTCTCCGCGTATCTCATTACGTATCCGAGAAAAAAATCCACACAAGTTTCATCTTAACCTCTCTCGTACTAAAAAAAAATCTCAAAGAGACTCGGCCTGCTTTCCAAGTCTCGTCTTCGCGACTTTTTTTATTTCACAGCCGGCACACTCGATCGCGGAGTGGTCTATCTATCTAGAAAACTTCCACATCGTTCGTTTAAACTCGTTTTCCAGTTGAACGTTGGATGCTGTATCATAGCTCCTCTTTTACTTTACTTTTCTCGATCGAGGCGTGATCCGTCGAGTCGGCTGCCTCGAATGAAAATTCCGCTCTCTGGAAAGAGAGATCCTTTCCCTCGTAAACACGTCTTTATTATTCAACCTTCTGTCGGCTGCAAGTGCACACCGACGTCCACTGGAATGGCAAATTAGCTGTGAGCTACGACATGTCTGCCGAAACCCTCGAATTCGGAATGGTGGCGGTTCTAAAGGGGTGAAAATGGAATGTACGGAGAGGGGTTGATTTCGAATGGTCAATGGAGTAGATAGCGTTTAATAGGGCGAATAGGTAGAAGGAGAGAGAGAAAGAGGGAGAAAGAGAGACAGAGAGAAAGAGCTTTAGAAGACTATCCATCAATGCCCAGGCCTGCACACACAACACATCGAGATACGTCCTCATCTTTCTCCTCTCTGGCCACGCAATCCACACACGTATACGTGGACACGCAAAGAGAATATGCCGACGAAATAGATGGCCGTAGTACCGGTATCCCGATGAATCTCGAAAATAATCTTGATCCTGTCGCTTCCTGATCGCTTCTGTCGTCGTCCGTGCTATCCTCTTCATTTTGTACGATGACTACAGAAGACGTAGATAAACTTGTATAGCTATTGTAACATTTACATATGCTTTATTAATGCAAATTGAGTTCAAGTGTGGGATGAAAATAAATGAGCAGATAGTGGAAAATGGGATCGATGAAGTTTCGTTAAGTACTAAATCGTTTACACAAAAATGTACATATTGCGTGTTGATTGATAATGATCAAAAAGATAGCGCTGTTTCTGATCATTAATTTACCATTAATTCATATATATATATTTTAGAAGCATTTTTATAAACAGTAATATATATATACTAACTCCATCCATTAAAAAGTTGAGAAAAGATTCTTTAGAATTGACTATTATTTATATGATCCTCTTGTGATAAATTATGTTATGAAAATACTTGAAGTGATTAATATCTTACATGGGCTTCTTTTGTTGCGTTAAATAGCAATGTTTCTTTCGAGAATTCTATCGAATAAATTTTTAACATATTTTCTATCATTCTCTTTTGTAGTATTTCAGAAGGATATTTTTTTGCTGTGAAGCTTCTATCCCCCTTTTTCCTCCTAGAATGTACCCATACGTATTCTAAACATTCACATAGCTCAAGCTCTCATTTCCTGCAGAAGATTTGTTTTCATATACTGCAATTCCTTGTATTTTACTAAACTGTTTTTTTTAAATTTGCTCAGCTGCTATTACTTCCAAGTTACTTATTTCATAAATTTGTATTTAATCATCGCTCAAAACTATATTGCTTTCAAGTTATTTACCTTTGTAATTAATATTTAATCTTTAATAAATGCACACTTTTTACTTGACTTTCCAAACTCGATTTTCTTGGGAACGCTTTATATTTCCGACTTATTTCCTCGCGTAGAATCACCTCCAGCTCTACCACTACCTACAGGACATGCTATATACTTTCATATTAATTTTCGCATTTAATGTTCGATTATCTGTTATAATAAATCCATTATCAAGAAATAATAAGATTTAACAGAGATAAAAACGTACGTACGACGTTAAATCTTGACACACGACAGAATATTATCAATTAACTGCACTTTCGCGTGATAGATGAAAAGACGCATAAATGCGTTTCGTCCTTTCCAAAGAAAGGATCTCGCCTGTAACAATGGGAAAATGCTGTCTTTCACGAAAAAGACCCTGCTTTTAAATTAATTCTTTTCCGATGCATGGGTCTTGGCGATGGAAGAAGGGTGTTGAAGTTTTAATCTCGCTGGTGGAATTTAACGAGCCACAGAACAGCTCGCAGATTCTCAAAGGCAGCTGACGACTCGTGTTTGCCTTTCTTCGTTTGAAAAGTCGTACGTTTCGGTATTCTTTTGTAACCGCGAAGCCAGCGCATGTAGAAGCTGCGAGAGCTTTCTCTCCTCCCAGTAGAAAAGCAACGAGAACGTCTGATTTCTGTATGGGTATGCGAGAACGATGCGAAGTAATAATTATGCGCGGAACAGAAATATTTGTGTCACTGTGAACTTTGAGAAATTGATTTGCAGCCGTGCGTTTGCAACGTTATTCAGTTCGGTTTGGTTTCCCGTGCATTTGTGAGTTCAAATTTAATTCGACTAGCGAATCGTTTTATTATACTTAATAACAACGATTTGTTAAAAATATTAAATATTTGTTACCTAACAATTACCCTGTAATTAATATACAGTTCAATCCTTATAATCCCTTGTTTTCGTTCGATTAATTATTTAATACATGTATATTATTATGCATTAGTCTATAGTATATAACATTGTATCGTTAAATTATTGCTTTCATACTCGAAGGATTTAATACGAAGCTTCCTTTCTTTATTTACGTGTTATACACCCAACACAGAGAAAAATCTGTGCTGTAAGATGAAAGTACATCGAAAATATACCGCTTTAAGTAATTTGTTGTCAAACACGTTACATCTTATTTAAAGTCTACCCCTTTGCTATCACTAAAATTTTGTAAACAAGAGATAATGATATGTATACATAATCTGTCTCCTGCCAGTCCATCATTTTTTACACGGCTTCGTGAACTTATCTAAAAGAAGTGATTTGTAAAAGTTTGACGTCAATTAGAAATTGAATTAAAAAGCTGCCATCAAAATGAGAGGAGAAATTGTACAGAACGATAGTAATCAGATTGTAAGATCGAAATAAATCTATACTTTAATTTCGCTGTTGTTTTGTTATAGCTTAAACTATAGAGGAATTTATGTACTGATCTGTTATCTTATATCTAATTTACCAATATTTGTTATCTATATTTGTAATCACTGCATCAAGAAACAAATGTAGAAACAAATATTAGAACGTTTAATCAGGTAGTAAAAATGATTAGTAAAAGTCCTGTACGTTTTTTATTTCAAAGGACTGAATTTTAAACGAGAACACGCTTTATCGGTCGTCGAAAACGCATCGTATTTTACTATCAAAAATTTGCTTACGAAAGTTTTCATAGAAATACGATGTCGTAAAGCTCACATCCACGCTGCATAATTTTTTTGATAGTTTTAAAATTATGATTAGGGGAAAGTTAGTTTTCAAATTGTTCTAAACGTTAGATACCTGAGAGCTATAATTAAGTTAATAACCATTTTACCAATTAACGGTATAACTTCTATGCAACAAATAATATGTTGACAAGTTTGTTAATTATAATTGTTTATTTTTCAATAATATGTATTTTTGGCGATACGTTTACCAAAATACATATATATTTGATACTCAAACGTTGTGTAAAATCTCTGTATAAAGTAGCTTGCATAGTATATTATTTATTATATTTCTTATCATTACATATGTAAAAGATATTCTTGAATATTACATATATTTTAAAAAAATATTTTGAGGTACTTTTAACTATCATTTTCAATCCATGCACATGTCTAGCTGCATAATTAAACCGTTTCACATCTGGCGCAATGTATTCTGACATATTGCTTGCGTCACATTGTAATGTAATTAGTTTCAATTTGCATAGTTGTGCAGTTCCACGTAAGACTTACAATTACTTTCTTTTGCCGATATATTTATATTTTGATCCTTTAATACAATTTTAACGTTTCTTCTGACCGTATATTTACAATAAATTTACATCCGATAAAATTACAAAAACAACTTGCAATTCCAAAATCTTCAAGCCTATTTTAAGATCCAAATTAAATCCTAATCGTGCTTTATCGAAATCTCTAATCCATCAAACAATAGTCAAAAAATAATTATTTATAATGTCTGAAAAATAGAGAAAAAGAAGAAACAAATTACCTGCATCGTCTCAAAGCTGAATTACATTTCGCCAATAACAAAAGTTATTTAAGTTATTTTAGAAGTTCATTAAAAGTTATTTACCATCAAATGACATCTCTCATACCTCAATGCACGTTTCGGCACGCGTGTCACATAACATGTCAGATACATCATTTTCCACCAAATAGTTAAGCAACTGTCATTAGTAATGAACGTCTACGAAATGACACGTCAGAAACGCAATTTATCACGAAGGAGTTAAATCCACTTCAAACGAACACGCCCCATCGTAACTAATTAATTTCGAAAGTGAACCTATTCGAAAGATAAATCAGCGCCTGCCATTGGATACAGATTTTATTTGACTGTAATATCCTAATTGGTTGTGCAGATGTAAGATTTCGAAGCGTAACATTTAATATGCAGAGCATGCTGAATGGCGGTCGAAATTCCAGGAAACGCCTTGACCCACTTTTCTTCTTGGAAATGCGTACGTCGCGGTTGGATAGTAGTAGTAATAGTAGAAGTAAAAAAAAAAACCACTGACTCAGCGTCTGTCAGTGACCAGCGCGCAGATAGTGAACATAAGGCAGGTCAGGGAAGGCGTACTTGTGAGAGGTACGATGATGCGAGTGAGAGAACGGAGTAAAGCGTTAAGAATTACGGTACTCCCCTTATTGTGATATCTCGGTAATGGAATGTCGTATCAAGATCAAACGAAAAGGGATCTTTAATTAAACAGGATAGTTCGATGATTCAAGTGATATGGAGTGTACTATACTTTGTTTATTAGATTTTATACAGTTGTACGATGAATAATGAATATGTATTAATATGATATGGAATAAGTATTTTTTGTTTCTATTATTTATTTTATTCGTGCTGTATCAACTAGGATGTTTGGTTATTAAACCTTTTGAGTAATCACAAAGTCTTCGAGACATTCTCATCCGAATCATATTTTTCCATTGTTGGAAAATAACTGTTACCGATATGGCTGATTTTTGGTCTCACTTTTGTACTAACATAAAAGATATAACTTAGAAAAAACGAAGCTGGCACCCCGCTGGGGGTGGTAGTCACCCACATGCTATATTTATTTTTATTTTATTTTTTTTTTTTCACCAATAAGATATAACACTTTACCAAATGTCCATAAGGACAAATTGTAAAAAAACCAAAATAAAATAAAAAAAAAACTTGTACTAAAGATTTTTTTCAGTAACATTAAAAGCGGCTCTTAATGTGAAAATGAAAGTAAGACTGAGACATAAAAAATCGAAGACTATTTTAAGATTTATTGTTATTATTATTTGATATTTTTATTGTTTAGATCTAAGATATAGAAGAATTGATAACAGAAAACGTGTAAAGATAGGAAGAAATAGGTAGAGCTATGAATCTCAAAGCATTTTAACGCTTAACTTACTTCTTCGTTTTATCTTAAAAGGCAGAAATAGATAAAAAGAAAAATTGAGCTTTTACCTAAAATAGATTTGAGTAAATTATTGAAGCATATAAAGTGATGGAATGGTACGAAACCGAGTTTAATCGCGCTAAAAGCTCTGTATAACAAAGCACCTTCTACTACAGGTTGAATGTAAAGAAAATTACACGTGCATTTTAAATAATTATAAAGTCTATCATAAGGACTTAAGACAAAAAACGCCATTATGAAGACCTAAAACTTTTAAGACATCAATTACTATGGATAACTTTTAATCATTGTTCAATCGTTATTATTAAATGGAATTCGATGTAATTAAATTATTCTATTACTTATATACTTTTTGATAACTAATTTCTATGATTTTTTGAGAAACAAAATATGTACAAATGATATTTAATAGAAAAATACGAAGAAAACAATGTGTTGAAAATAAGCATCTAATAAAATTATTTGTTTGACAAAAAATATATCAACATTCATATTTATACATTATACGAAAGACATAAACAAAGACGATAAATATTCTATTTAAAAATATTATATATATATTGAAATTGCTGTTTGGTAAAAAGTATACACTCCATATATACTGACATAAAAATATACTACGTACAATCAACAATAACAGTATTTGAGTTCCGTGAGAGCATGTAATTCGGCCGTTTTATTTTCCCGGAAGGTTTAATTTGCGGTTAGTCGGCACGTTTACAGAGATTGGCGATTAGAAACGTCTGACACGTATCTCTACGGAACATCGTAACAATGGCTATAAAACCGGACGTTGATAGATGTTCTGAGTAGTGATGGAAGCAAGATAACTCGTATCGCTCTAATTCTTTCGAGAATCACATCAACGATCAGTGTTTTCTGCTAATTTATTGAATTCGACTACTCGGACAAGAGGGCTCAAGAGGGAAAAATTGCACAACAAGGAATGTACACGTTGTGTCCTATTAATTGAGAGCAACGTAATGTAGATTTGTTCTCCTTTCGGATTAACGAACAAATTTGAAGTGTCGCAAATATTTAGAATTTAAATTTTAGACTGAAACATTACATAATAGGCAATATATTTTAAATAGTTCTGATTACTATTACTGGATCTTTCTGTGGAACTACATACTTATGAATTTTTATTTATCATTCAGAATATAAATTTTTCCATCAGAAAATTGTGATCGTATTAGTTACAATCATCTGAAGAATTGAGAGAAGAGTTTCAGATAGAAAATAAAAATCCGTTAAGTGACAATTATCGTCATCGTTTATTCGATAAAAGTCATTCAATATTTAGAAATACTTACGACAGAAAATAAAAAAGATTTAAAACACTCGTTATCGCCAAGCAATTTAAAAATATTCGATGCAGAGAAATATCTGATCATTGAATAAACACGATTACCAATAAAATATTTAGTCTGTGAAGCGTAAACAGAAATTTTTAATTTCCATGACGTATTACTTTCATTATTTTTCAAAACCATATTTGCACATAATAAATTACATTTAAATCACCTGTATATGATCTAAATATATTGAAGTTTTTTTTTTATTTTTATTTTGATTTTTTTACAATTTGTCCTGAAGGACATTTGGTAAAGTGTTATATCTTATTGATGAAAAAAAAATAAAATAAAAATAAATATAGCATGTGGGTGGCTACCCAGCGGGGTGCCAGCTTCGTTTTTTTTAAGTTATATCTTTTATGATATTGTTGAAGTGATCATCACTTCTAAGAAAACTCTATATCTGGTCTTTTAGTTTTCTCAAGCATTGAAGCCATCGATAGCGTATAGACAAAAGTCTGCGTCGAAGGCAAACCATAAACAGTAAACAGGCAACGATGGCTTCAGGGTTTTCAGACATAGGGTAACGCTGCTAGAGTGCGGATCTGGATCAGCTCATATTATATTCCGACTTGTGTTTACACTTTAGTATTCTAAAATATATATTTTCTACCTTACAATTTATCCACACATTCCTTTGTATTTACATACATACATCTAACAACCTTGACATATATAAACCACTTTTTTTTAATTTAATATTTCTTTTCACGAATTTATGGACAATGATCGATCCGATTAGGTCCTTTGAAACCTGCAGAGAAACTTGTCACACTCCATCTTTTGCTATCAAACTTATTTATTAATTACAATATAATATTTGTTTTCACCAATCCTTGGAGAATGATCGATCCGATTCGATCGTTGGAAATTTGCGGAGAAACTGACCGCATTCCACCAGGGAACAATCTACCAAATAGTATCCCATCTTTCGCTATCAAACTTTGTTCGCAATTATTCAAGCCGAAGGAACCAATAAAGAATTCAAGGCCATCAGAATCGAACGAAAATTAACCCTAGTCGCGGCGACATTAAATCGCAAAGCTTGAACCGATCGGAAACTCCGTCGCTGGAAACTTTAGTGATCATCCCGGATTCGATGGAGTTTAAGTTTTAAGTTGCAAACAGAAAGCCGGTTTTCGTCGTTATTTCTGACCCGTGAGGCGCGCTTAATTTCCTCGGAATTTCTCGGGGCGGAAAGTATTTTCTGGCTAGGCAGAAATGAATGCTCAAATTACTAGGTCATAGCTAGGGGAGAATGTTCGCTGTGTCAAGACGCTTCAGTGATCGTTAGTCTGTTGATGTCCGTGACACCCGCGAAATTAACGGTTGAATGGCGAATTATACTGGATTTACAGCAATGGTTAAAGGACAGATGCCACTCCTGCACGAATCGTTCGTCCGAATAGTAGTTGGCGAAAACGAGCGGAACAACCAGCGGCCTTTCGTATTCGATTCATCCAGCTGCGTATTTAACTTTTGGGGAAAATTTCGTGTATATATATTGCGTATGTGTTATGTAAAACGTACAGGAATTTCATTAGCATTGTAACGAGACGCAATTATCATGAACGATATTGGTAAAATTGGAAACTAATCTGGAGGTGTATGTAAATGTTGCGGGATATTTACTGTAAACATATGTTACACGTGACTTACACAGAGTTAATATACAATGTGAATTGTATGTAAGCGTTAAAGGTGTCCCACTGAATATCGAGATTTATTAATGTAGTGGATAATTGACTGCTTTTATACTTTTGCGGTGTCTGTGAAATATACTTAAATACCTTGTAATTTCTATATATATCTTCAGATTTGTTTCAGATTTAATAGTCAAGTCTCGTCACAGTGCTATAAATGGCTTAAAGAATAAATATAATATAATGACGCTATATTTGCATATTCGAAGATGGTACCCCGCTGAAGGTAGCCATCCACATGTTAATTAGGAATAAAGCTAGAAAAATTTACCGAATATCCAGCTGGACAAATTGTAAAGTACAAATTAAATAATAAAAAAAAAAAAATATGTTTGCATGCATCAAATATGTTCATGTTTATTTTACGTAAAAAATATTGAAGCGAGGTGAAAAAGAAGCTTCAGTGCGCAAGATTTTTTAAATAAATATCACAAAATATGATCGAAAACAAAATTTTGAAATCTTCCTTCGTCAGGGAAATATGTTGTCTATGTTGTCATCTTACATGTTTCTCAACAATCAATCTTTTTTCTTTTTTTTTGTTTTTTAGAAACGTTGAAAATTGATCTTCTTACAAAGAAAATTTATTTCTTCCTCAAATAACTGCGATCACTGCGATCATTAAAATTAAAGAAAATTTCAAGTCAAATTTTAGGCACTAGATTCCGGCTCAGGAATAAAATGGAATTTTTTATTTTAAATGGTCAAATTCTGGCCAAAGTGGCCAGCTATCGGTATTCCAGCAGAGGTTTCGATTCAAAACTTTCGGATACAGTGATTGACTCCGATATTTTGTAACATTTTTTTTTTTTTAAGTAAATGGAAAATAAAACTAAAAAGTACATGTACTGCTGTAAAAAGAGAAGTACAATGTCCCTCGAAAATATAAAAAAACGTTCGTTTTTTTTTAACTAAAAGCGTACAATATTTTTCAAAATATAGCAAACGTCGATTTTTATTAACAGAGGTGTTGCTCTGGCTTTCATTTTAGTATCAAATTGAAGGATATAGGATATACTTTATAAGAATCGATACTTTTAAATGAATATGTGATAATAAATTTTACGATTATTGGCAGTCCACGCAATAGAGAACGCGTTAATAAAGAGCGATTAAGTCCAGAACGTACATTAAGATTTAATTGATCGTTGGAAAGAAACGGGAAATTTTAGGTATCTTTAATATATCGCGACCGATTCGTAAAAACGATTCTACATTTTTCAACTGTTAATAGGAAAGCCTAGAAAATATGGAAAACTGATAATTGAACCATTTATTATCACAAGCTATTAATCATAATTATAAATTTCTAAATACAGTGGATTTTTTAATATAAATATAAGTACTTATACTTATGTGATTTTGCATTCATTAATAGTTTAAATAAAATATAAATCCATAAACTGCTTCTATGAAATAGAAATTCTGTGAAATTGTGAAATGTGAAATATAAAAATACTTTACCTGTTTTATGACTGTACAATTAATCTGATTAGATGACAGACGTTAAGAATATAGAAAAATACCAAATTATTTAATTAATACGCAATATTGTTCAGATGCTGTCAAAATTGCAAATATTTTACTGCCCTAAATATATGAGTTTTCCAAATATAAAAAAGCTCTATGTGTGAATTTTTTAAATGTGAGATAGCTCTTTGAGTGCATGCACTTGCCAATTCCTGTGTGACAGTCGCAGGAATAATAATTTTAAAAAACCTACGCGTTGTTTATATTATTCGCTATATAGTATAACTTATAAAATATTTTAGCGTAATAATAAATATTCCAAATATAAAGAAGGATAAAAGCTACGAGTAAACTTAAGATATTCGGGTTGTAAAAATATCAAAGTAATAAAATGGAAGGTGGTACAATTTCTAAAAGAATTGTCTCTGTATTGTGTCAATGCTTTATATTTCAGTCGTATAAATTTTATATTCCAAAACATCATGCAATAAGCATTACGTGTCTGTCATATTAGGAAATATAGACATGTTATCAAACGACAATACTCTCGGCAACATAAACTCTTTATTATAATTTTGCATGAACTTAATCAAAATATTATTCGTAAACATAAAATAAAATATCATACACCGTCTATTTTTTGCATCATATCGTGCAAATTTACAAAAATTCAATTTGTATTTCCAAGAAGTTTCATAAAAATAATTAACATTTCTATTACACAGAAATTGTCGGGAAGTAGCATAAGAAAATTTCGAAGCAACAAATCGGGCAGTATCGATCAGTGGTCGAACCCGACTGTAAATGCAAATTCGCAATTTTACCGGTTGAATCAGCCAGAAATTAGACGTACCGGAGTTAGATTGGATTCGAGATGACGGAAATAGAGGCAGCAAATCAAAGGAACAGGATTATAGCGGTAGCAATGAAGGATAAAATTGCTGGAATCGACTGAACGAAAGAGTTTCTTAAGATTTCCTTAATTTTTCCCCAACAACTTCCTCAATTTCGACAAATTGTTCGAACGAATTGCTTTCGCTGTTCCCATTTACAATTGGAGTCATAATTCTGCAAAAATTGTGTCAGTTATGACAAATAATCTTTTTGGGATTTATCACATTCAGAGAAGTTACTCGGTTTTTGTAGATATGCAAATGGATTTGTTTCGTTTGATCTGCTGTATTTTATGTTTGCAAATAAATATATTTAATTAATAAATAATGTTATTGTGTAATATAATAATATTTATAATACATATATATATATAATAGTAATAATAATATTTATTGTTTCAAGTATAATCTACGTTTAATTTGATAGATAACTGTCTAAAAGAGAATTGAATTGAACAGCTGTTCATCGAATGATATAAATTACGAATATAAATAATTTTAAAATACATTGTTAGTACATTTGTTCTTAATGACCATTATATTTAGACAGAACTTAATGAACATGATAACTTTTAAACGCTAACGTTAATTTGCCACAAAATTGCTTGTTTAATAGATACTGCCTTGCACATAGTTGGGCAGAATATCTACTCTCTCGTGGTAACGCTATAATTTCCATGAAAATCTGTTACAGACGGTGGCGTGGTGGGTGGTTCGAGAGCTGGACCGGTGGTGACTCCCCATACATTGGAGTTGACACCACGTGGTAGAGTTTTGCTGCAACTTGCACCGCCCGAAACTGCTCGAGCGTATTTGCCGCCGGAATATCGACCGGGTCGTGTATATTCGGACACCGATTCAGAAAAGGTACGCATTGCTAATTAGGCGCTGCTTTAACATCATGCAGGGTTAATTAGCAGAACAACTGATTCGAGAAGCCAGGCTTTTTCGTGCTTGTATATTAATTATCATTAGCCATGTTTATGCATTAATTATTCATTGTTAGACATATTAATTATCAGGCGTGCTTCTATATTAATTATTAATTGAGACCCGGTGAAACGTATTTTGACGGTTAATTGGAGATACGAGTCTGAGAACGAATGTGAGGTATAACAAAATATGTGAGACGTGGATAAGGTAAAAAGTGAATATACGTGGAGAAAAATACGCGACAAACTTGGGTTTGAGTAGATTTTTATCGAAATAAATAATCATTTCTAATGATATAGTGCTGATGTTTTTAAAAGTAACTTTGTATTAGTAAAAATTAGGTAAAATAATTTCTCACTTTAATTGATACCTTTAAATAAAATAATTGAAAATACTAAATACTCTTAGTTGTTAGATGTTAGATACTATTTGTATTTATTTTACTCATAAACAGTAGATGCAAATTATTTTACAACGTAAGGGTACAGTAACGCTTTCAGAAAATGTTCTCATTTCAAATACAGAAGTTTATATTTCTAACGCAATTGACATGATGGAATTAGGATCTATTCCAGGACTCAGTTCATAAAACATGCATTCAAATAAATAGTTAGAGAGACAATTACTTTATTTGATAGCTAAATAATAAAATATTTCGAGGATAAATTTTGTGTTCATTAGAATAATGCAATGAATAATTACCTAAATATAACATTTATATATGTAATGCATTAATAAATAATTATTCCAAAATAATTATCATATTAAAAATTTGAAAGTACCTATCTACATACTTATCAGAAAAATGAAAAACTTGTACCTACAAGTGAAAACTATATTTTCTCATCTTTTAAAGAAATATAGTAGCTATAAAAAAAAATATATTAATATAAGATAATTAAAGAAGGGACTATCCTGGTAGATTCAAAAATGTAATTTCGACAAATGCGCAATATTTTATGAGAAACAATATTAGTTCAGATGTTTGTTAGTCAATGTAGCGTATGTAATCCAAAAATCAAATCAAAAAATAGTTCGTAATATATTAACTATTAAAATTATTCTTCTAAAAAAGATAGAAAATATGACTTAAATATCACACCGCTATGTAATACATAATTAACGAAATTAATTAGCCATTTAAGCGTAACGTCTTTCAACAGAGACACACGTCGCGTGTCAAGTAAAGTTCTTAAAATGCCGTAATTAAGCTCCATTCACGCGGTCCAATTTTCTCTTGCTCGTGTCACTTAAATCGTGCTTTGAATTTCTTCACCGGACATTTTTCCGCGAATAGGCCGCGTTTCGTTCTAAATGAAACAAACACGGTCGTAATTCGCACCAACTGATAATTAATCGTAGCCAAAGTGTAAATGCCCTTTCACCTACAATTCCAGTACCATACGAAATTTCGTCGTAGAACGTGAAACACTGATGTAAACACAGACGAATTCTGACGAACGCGACGAACGAATCAGCGTGCAAATTGTTTATCGGGAAATTAGCGGTGTGTCTTCTTTCTTTTTGCCCGCATTCGCGGTTTCACGCGCAGTCGTGATGTATACGCGCGAGCGCGTGAAATATTTAATTTGACGAGGAACCTAGGGATGCAGGCGGTTCATGGATTTTATCAATTTGATCGAATTCAATGGCAACGGAGAGATATATCGGAAAATATTATGACATAGAACCTAGCTAGAATAATTATTATTACCACCAATTAAAATCACACGTGTGGATAATGTTATATGAAATATTCGCGTTTTAGGAGCGTGATGGAATACCGTGGATAATCGCAGATTTCGACAAATGAAATTTTATGAAATTTTGTTTTAATACAGTTATACAGTGTGTCCGAGAGTTTAAGAGACATATTTTATATGTATATTCTATGGGTCTAACAAAATAAAAAAGTGTTACGTAAACATGAATGATTTAAAGTTCGTTTAATATTTGGTTGTATTTTCGTGGCTAACGCGCGTATATGAAGCAATTATCTTTTTATTTCGTATTAAAAAGAAGGAAACTGTATTGTAATAACTTTTCTCCTCTTTATATATATATATATTTTTTTTTTTTGTCTCTTCAATATCGTTATTTAATCAAATTCTATCCGTTAGCTGAGTTTCTGCTTGGTATAAAACATTTTATTTGCTCGTAAAGCATTGGATCAGGGATCGTGACGTGTATTAAATTACTAAACTCGGTGTTTGAGGTGCGTAAAAAACGAAAATGCAATTAAAGCTCTGTTGAAAGAGCGCGTGTCGAAAAAGCACAGTAAATTTAATCTATATTATTATACAACAAGAGTATTCTAGTAACCTTACTGTGGTAGAATACTTTATTAACAAATAGCGTAGCTTTTTTAGCGTAATTTATTTTCCGTAATTTATTCTAGCGTAATTTATTTTCCTCGTAGATTATTTTCTTGCCAATATTGTTTTTCCATTAACATGTATATAATATCATATACCTACTTTAATTTTAATTTCGATTTCATTCAATTAAAATTTAGCTATCAGTCAAAACAAATTCATTCTTCCGTAAATATAAATTTCTCAACATATATAAGGAACGATAAATATATTGTTTATTATTAATTATTATACTATGTAGCATGATGTATATCGTTTAAAGCATAATATACATTTATTTTGATACATAACTGCCCAAAGGGAAGTTCAATTGAACATTGAATTAAACAGATCTGTTGTTCGATAATTATTAATAAGGTTGTGTAGCTTTCTGATTGTAATAAATTTACATAGCTTTAACATTTAATTATTCTGAGAATTATTAATAATTAATTCCTTAGAGTTATAATTCTCGATACGTAAGTGAGTTTTCAATGTAACGTTGATAGAAAACATCTTTTCCATGATTAATTATATACATGAACTATTTATTAATTTATATTCTTAATTTTAATTGTAGATCACGGATTATTTATCGGATTAAGGATTTTGTGTTACTGTTCTCACCCAATGGTTTTTAATACTTTCTCCACCATCCATTCATATTAATACTACGATTTCTGATGATGATATACGTATAATTTTCCACTAGCATGATTTTCTTGTTAACAACACCGTTTCTCTTTTATGAAAACAGCCAGCTAGAGTTTCATTGATTTTATTACAACAGTTTCGTGCTAAACAATCTCCATTCAAGACTACATCTCACGTAAAAAAGAGCAGTTATACGGTCTACCTCAATAATTGTAGTACAATCAGAAAGAATGTGGTTCCTCGTGCAAAAAGAAATAGAAAATACAAAATAAAGTAAAAACGAAATTTTATTTATTAGAAGATTGGTACATATTCCAAGTGAAACATTTGGTATACCCGTTCTTCTCGAACTACGTTTCTCTTTTTTTATAGCTCGGATTCCCATTTTGGGGAAGCTGATGTTCGTCAAGAGGGTCGTGAAATGTTTTCTAGCGGATTGCCAGAATTATTTTCGGTAGTAATTATTTTTATATGAAATTAAACCAGTAAGATTTTTTACGTTTAATTATTTCCACGTCGTTACAGTGCAATATTGTATTAATAGTTCAAATAATGTACTGTTTGTACATATTTCACAATTAAATAAACGTGACTCGAGGTGCATTGTGGTGAGATGGTACCTAATCCTTCGTAGCAAAACTAAAACATTCAGTACATTTAAAAAATTATGGAATGATTATCGACATCTAGTATATTATATTTATAATCTGTATAACACGTGTTATATCATACAATCATTGGTTACATGAAAAATATTTAGAACATTTTTCAATGAAGACACTTTTCGAAAAAAGTCAAGGGTGAAATTTTTTTTAAAGTGCCAACGACCTAGTTTAAGCCACAGAGGATTAAAACATATGGAAAATGTTCACACGTGTTAAATGTTCCATATTATTTGGATTATTTGTCTCAACGAGTCTTCTCAAATTTTCTTAAACTTTCACTAGAGCAAATCTTAATTCACTTTTGACGAATAGAAAGTTTTCTTTACACAATTCGTAAATGCTTTTTTGTGCAAATATTAAGAAAGAAGAAAAGATCGTACATTGTTTGGTTATAATAAAAACGATCTTATATTTACCTATAATATAGTGCTACAATAGAGGGTAAAAATAGAGAGAAAATATTAAACTATTCTGTCTCGAAAAAGGTTGGAAAACATTACTCTACTGCAGAACGTCACATGGAAGAATTTTATTTTAGTTCACATTTTCAATATGTTTTTACACGAGAAGAAACATCCCTCTGTCGGTACGAGCTATCAACCAACGCGACCAACAAAGACACCCTGTATACGGATGAGAATGTAGAAACGTTCGAAGTTTATTTATTGTACCCGCCGTTTATTTTCCCTTTAATCTGCACGAGATAAATACCGGCTAGCTAAAACAACGGACTTCTGTCCAGTAGCAGACAGGAAAGGAAAGAATACCGGGAAAGAGGGAGGTAGAGGGTGGGAAAAGAAGCGAAGGAAAAAGATACAGAGGCGTCGAGAGACGCGGGCGTATTTAGTTAGGCGACGCAGCGGAAGAAAAAAGATTTAACGATCGACTCGTTAATTACGCGAATAAAGTGCACGTGAAATTGGCTGATTGCGTTAATTACGGACTGTCGTGAAATTGAAACCTTGACGCTCTTCCGCGATATTACGTTTGACCAATTTATCCTTGCTTTTCTATTATTGTTTTTTTATTTTTGGGAAGAAAGAACATCTTTTTTCTTTTCGTTGTGAGATACAACAAAAGATCCAATCAGATTAAATTGATTAAGATTAAATGAAAATAAACACAGTATGAGAAATATTAATAATATAATATCATAATTGTGTATTATCAGGATGGTACATAATATACTGATTATTTAATATGTATAATGAAATATACGAAATATATGTTTAATGTTTATGTGAAATATAAATATGGATATTATATAATTTTATATTGTAGGATGATTCATAGTTCACCATTGTTGTATTAATCATTGAAGGTATATATCTCGTGTGAAGATTGTAAGAGATTTTTCTAGATTTTTTCATTTTTTATTATTTTTTTTTTTATTATTATTTAATTTGTAGTTTACAATTTGTCCAGCTGGACATTCAGTAAATTTTTCTAGCTTTATTGCTAAATAACATGTGGATGGCTACCCCCAGCGGGATATCATCTTCGAGTTTGTCTATTTTATTTCTTTAGTGAGGTCAATGGACTGTTTTTTTTTTTTTTTTTAAGTCTTCTCTTTTCTATTTGAAAGCATTTTTAATTTATCTGAGATATTTTTTACATTGTTACATTAAATAATTTCATAAATGCGATTTAAAAGTAACGTATGCTTTGCCATAGATACGAAGCTTGCGTTTAACGTAAACAGGATAGAAAGTACAAAAAAAGGAGTATTTCCTACCCACTGCAAGTCTTATCTTTTAAAGGCAATTGTTTAGATCTTTTTTATTTCTCTCCCTGTTCATCTTTACTGTGTAGTGTGTTCAAGTGCCAGATGATACAGCTGCAGCTGAAGGTCTCTTGGATAGTTTTACTGCACTTGTATAGTTTCCTCAGTTATCCTGCTCTTTGTATGCAACTTCAAACTTTGTACTCGAGAAACGACTCTCGACGACGAAAGTCGAATTTCGTTTATCAGGTATAACCCGAAAATATGAAGAAAATGGGGTATTCGAATCTACACATTAGCAGATTCTAATACGGGTTATATCTGTGGAATTCTGCCTTATTATGGCAGCCTTATAACACGAACATTGATAAGACCGAATCTTTCGGTATTCACTAGAATTCCATTGCACCTGTACAAAATGTTATTGAATAAAATACCCGGTGCGCGAGGACAGATTGTTATTACACCAGTTACATTTTGGCTACTGAATTACATAAATTAAAATGTCATTTGACTGGCACGACATTGAAAAATCGAAAAGAGTTGCCAGATGGGATAAGAAAATCAAATCTGACAAAAATACCGATGATAGCTTATCGCAGGAATAATAATTTGATTCTAGCGTGGAAGGACGAGAGGATCGTCACATTATTGACAAATTGGCATAATGCAAAAATGAGTACGTGGAAAAAACTCTCCTCCATGGGACTCGAACTGTCGTCAAAAAACCTATCGCAATTATAAATTACATCAAGTTCATAGGCGGTATTGATCGGGCTGATCAGTATGGCTCCACATACTGCTTTATGAATTAGTTATTTTTCTGGGGAACGGATATTTGTTTAATTAATTCATACATTCTATATAGATTAGTAAAAAAAACGAAAGACCACTTAACCATTTGCGATTTATAAAAACTTTAGTAGACCAGTTGAGAGGAGATTTTCGACATCCACGAGACCGAGCTTCGATGTCGACTGCTAATTGTGATGAAATTCGATTAAATGAACAGTTCCATGTAATTTTAACAGGAAGGGATTGTAAGGTGTGTTCTTACCGAAACAAAGCAGAAAAAAGAAACGAAACAACTTATTATTGAATAATATTCATAATATTCAATTAATATATTATTATAAATTATGCAGTTATAATTAAAACTATTGCTACAAAAATATACTATAAAATCCCTCAAAAATACAATACAATATTTTTGTAATACAATTATTTTAATATAATTAAAATAAAATTACTATATATATTTACATTATCAATTAATTTAATTAAATACATTTTTTATAAATTATTAATTGAAATTAAATTAATGTATAATAATATTCATAATACACAATTAATATATTATTATAAATTATACAATTATAATTAAATTTATACTAAAAATTTGTCCTGGTAAATGTTTTATAAATTATCATACAAAAAAAGTATACAGAAAAAATATTAAAAAACGATATGTTCAAAGATGTAAATATATATATATTATTAGAATATAACGTTTTTAAAGTTAATTTTTGTATAATGTCATTTCATGTTACCTGCAAAACATTCGTCACATACGCGCAAAATCATCTCGAATTGTTGCTCCGTCTGACTGAAATGGTCGTCAAGTGCAAAGGGTTAAAATCAGCCACACTGCGTAAACTGTCTCTCATCCCAAAACAACTTTCTTTGCACGCGATCTTTTCAATAGTTAGCACTTGGCAACTTCGTGTTTCTCCAGTGAACTTTCCATAAAAGAACATGATGATGTGGTATACAAGAGAAACATTCTCCACTTTGGAAACATATGGTAACACATTCTTTTCACAAACTTTAACAGAATTTTAAGCTATAGTGCAATCTCTATCCTATTCGAATATACATATCTGTATATGAAGAGCACAATCTAAAATATTTAAAGTAAAGTAAAAAATCTTCCTGTAATACATATTTAATATATAAGTATATAATACATATTTCTTTTTACATTCAAACGTTTGATTATCATACTCCTTGTATATATATTCTTCACTCGGTTTATAGTTCTCAGTTCATCATTGGATATACAAGTTTTTTTTTTTTTATTTGGTAGATTATTTACAGTCAATTCTCATATAGGATTTTAAGTAAAAGGATATACAAGTGATGAAGAAATCATTGACAGAATTAATTTCGTTTCTATAAGCAGTACTCAATATAATAAGTATAATGCAGTTAGAAATATTCATAGCAATAAAAAAAATTGAACAAATGGTACGAAGCACAAAAGAAAATAATCCTGGGAAACTATTCATTTACAGAAAAAATTTGTAATTTGTCAGTCCAGAAAGACTGCGAAGATGGATTAGAAAACCAAAAAAAACATGACTTGTACAGACGTATAAGTGCAGTAAATTATCACTCTCCATATAAAATGCAGTCCAAATTTACGTTTAATTATCGAGAAAATTTAATTACCTGGTTCTCCTGTAATTAATTACTTCGGATAATCAAAGTCCTATTACATCAATTTTTATCTCTGCGTTTGTGTTCCTAAAAATATAGGCTTACGAAAATTCTCATTGAGAATTATAAATAAATTATTCTGACGTGATTCTATGTCATGTTTAATAAATGTTTATCGTTTGTTTAATTTTAGTTGCGAAAATACGCGCGGTCTATTGATCAGTATATTTTCCCAAGCGACTTAATCCCATCCTAAACCTCCTTTCCCTCAAGAACCTTTTACTGTCAAAGATTATCCCTTATTTAATCTGACAGAAATCTGACAAAAAACAGGATCTCTGATAATCTGATAGTCTTATCAAGTCAAAAGTAATTAAAAATACGCGAGCTCAAGCATGACGAAATTAAGCATTTCGTATCGGTAGAAACGACGAACCCAGCTCGTTATCACATGGAAACTAATTCGCAATTTCTTGCAATTTCATCGCGAGGATGACGAAAAGTACAGATCTATACCAATACCACCCTCGCTTTATGGGAATCTGTGCGCGTTGATTACGTGCGTGTTACAAAAGATGCAACATGGGCTGGGAACTCTATTTCTCGCAGATAGAAATCGCTCTTGTGTTTTACGATCATCCTCTTATCTCAGTTCCATGATCATTTTCACGAAGAATAAAATTTGATGGCTCTTTTACGACGAGATACTAGAAGGGAATATTTTGGCAACAGTTTTTCAAACAGTGAATTTTATAGTTACTATACACTTGAAATAGCATAGTCAGCATTTTATCATATTTCGCAATATGTTGTAATACTTGAAGTTTCAAGTTTCTCGGAATCTTTGAAATAAAGTCGTTATACAGACTGTTGCAAAATAATATTTTAGATTGTGTGAAACGAAATAAAGAGGATGATAAAACTTCTGCTTTTTTTCACTTTCGAAACGATAGATGGGATATTTTAACCAAAGAGAACAGAGTTCTTGTTAAGGGATTAAATTGACTAAAACTCTACTTTCTTTATCTATACTTTTAATTATTTAAGTATAAGAAATGTTAGATGAATTTGTAAATGACTATGGTCATTAAAGTCGTTATGTGCTTCCACATTTACATATTATCCGTTTGAAAGTTGAAATTATTTTCTGATATTAGTCACATACATTTTCAAAACTATTTAGTTGCCAGACTTTATCTAGCTTAGCCTGGCGTAACCTGCAAAACTGTATAATATTCAGTTTTCTCCTTTTATCTCTTGAACAGCATTACGAGGTAAGCTTCACATGGAATTCCGGTGCTTTCAGATGTGGATGTACTCGCTAGGAAGGGCATTATTGGACACGACCCCGAGAGTCGCTGCACTGACAGGAACGGTTTCCGTTTCACCCTCGTCGGCACTTCAGTCCGTTTTAGCCGCCATGACGGAACCCGATCCACGAAGACGAGCTTCCTTGATGAATCTGCTAGACGTAAGTCTGTAAATCTAGCTGAAATTGTTTTTTGCTTTCCTCTTTTCTTTCCCGTACTCGAGATCTTTCGTGAAGATCAACTGCTTGCATCCTCGTTTCTTAAATTCTTTCGTATGAAAAGTGAGTTTGCCTTCATATGAAAACTGATGTAACATAGCCAAAGGAATAAAAAGAAACGTTTCTTTTTTACTTTCTACGTATCTGATAACTCTTTCTAAATACAATTATGAAATTTGTATAGTTGTGTAAAAGTGTATAGTTCCTACTAATAATCCTTTGTTTTCAATATCATTTATTTTTCTGATATGGGGTTGAAAAAAATAATAATATGCTAGAAAAAAGACACGTATTTAATAATATTTACTGCTAGATGATACGAAACTTATTGCAGTTGTATCTAACTAGTTATCGTATAAATACAATAATAGTTGCAATAGTGTACAAATTATTTTCCTCAGCCACTGTATACGCAAGATCGCTTAACTCTGTCACTGAGTCACGTCTCACTGTGAATACACGATCCATTATACCAGGTTTTGTCGTGCAACGTGATTCAGGGGACACATCATAATTACGAATGCGATTTATTCGCCGTTTTTGTAAGGTCGAAAATTAATTTTCGTGTCATGGCCAAGAGCAACGGGCGAGACGTTGTGAATCGCGAACGTGGTTGAAGAAGCAGCTGCATCGGAGTTGAATCGAATGCATGCATACGCGCGTTACAAACAAGAGGAAAATGGCTGGCAGCGAGAATAACAATGCAATCTCGTAGCTATAAAACGCAGGGGGGTCTGGTGTTATTGAAATTCACCGGTTATCCTATCCAGCCGAAACTTCGACTCGAGGTTCTTGTTGTCCGTTTGGACGAATCGTGAAACGCACGTAGGGCGATTTGTACTGTTTGCATAATTTTATGCAAAGAAGAAGAATTCTGCGGTATACGTTGGGCGAAGCTTATCTGGGATGCAACGGGGTAGTTTCGCGAAACACGAGGCGGAAAGTTTCGAGCGTCCTTGAGTTTTGATAAATGAATCAGTGGTATAACGAGCGAGATGATAAATCTTTTTTTAAAGAGCGAGAACTTTCTTTGTTTTTAATCTCTTGTGCTGTGTCCTATATCTTATTCTAATCCATTTTGGAAACTATAATTTGAGTCTTACAAATAAAATATTCAAACATAAAAAGTCTAATTTTTTATTCTTTTAGAAAATGAGAAATTCCAAGTGAAAGATACATTGTAATTTTATCGTGATCTTTAATGTTATTTTTTTTTTAGAACAGAGACTATATTATCGGTTTTATTATTTACACAAAAATATTGACTTACTTCGAAAGTATTATATTAACAAATATTTGTTATCATACAAGGTTCGTCCACCTTTAATTGGAAATAAACATTTCTGTATATTATGTTCTGTGTATATTATTTCGTTTATCGATGTCAAATATTTGAAAACCAGTTAAATTCTACCCATCTCGTATTACATCTATAAATAAATACACTATCAAAATATGTAACTAAAATAACTTTGAATAGTATTTGCGTAATATCATTATAGTATAGTTCAGTATTAATTAAAATAAATATTTTGCCTAGGAACAATACAATAATTACGATCAAACACGTAGTTATAATTAAATGAACAAACCATTTATTTGTTGACACTACGTGTATGGGGTAACGTGTATCAATGAGAACAGGACAATTATTGTGTTTACCAACGGATGGATTATTCCTTCTACGTAAATGATTTATAATTTTTACTATTGCATTCTGTTTGTAAACTTATTTTTTTAATTAATTCTATTAATTTTATTTAGTCAAAAATCAACGATAGTTGTTATTTATATAATATAATAACACAATGTGTCAGAGATATTTGAAAATCGATAATAAATTAATAGATATTTAGGAATTATAGTAACATGTACCTAACAATCAAACGTTATTAAAATAAAACACGAACATCTCACAGATTGATATTAAAACGATATTCAGCTTATCGAACATTGAATTTGAACGTTGTGTTACGAAATTAATTTAATTTCATCTAAATTGATTCTATAAATCTGTCATGAAGTGATAAATATGAAATTGGTAAAGTAGATTAATTTTGCTCCTTAATCGTTCATTTAATTATTTATTGATTGTTATTATTACCTTAAGTCTTCTAAAAAAAAAACACTGCTTTATTCCACTGTTTGAAAATGATATTCGAAACGCATCATGATATCTAAAGAACATATCTCGTGAAAGCTATCCCAAGCCATCGGAACTAATAGAAAGTTTCTCAAACAGAAGTTTTACATTACATTACATTCTTTAGTTGTTTAAATCTCGCTGCAATTGTTAGAAATAACATTGCGCGAAGTTTCACCCATAACAGCCTTTAGCAGTTAATTTTTTTTCTCACAACTTCGCTAGTTCATATACCTAAATCGTTTTCAATTTTCTCCAGCAAAAGATCCTGCTTAATTACCTGCAACTATTCGTACATCTCTTTCTTCATTTTTACCTCTGTCCTCATTAATTTCGTTTTAATCTTATCTAACTATGTGAAAAGCTACTCGATCGAATGGCGTCATCGCAAAGGGTTACAGATTATGCAATTAGGTCGATCGCGTCTGACTGCTATCATCGCGCATTGCCGATACAAATTTCATTAATATCGGAGCCGTGAAGGCCAGGGCGATCCGTCGATCGGTATATGGCGAACTCTCTGCGATCGCAAAGAGCACTTGAGCGCTTGCGAAGGCGGACATTCGAGGGCAGCTTTAATTCAATTATGTGTCGCGCGAACATAGTGGAGGAGGCGAGTGGGTCGAACCAACTCTACCAGCTTAATACCTAGCACCTAGCCATTCTATGATGGTGTGGGGAATTTCAGTAATCTATGACCTTTCGTTTAGAAGAATAGTAGAGGGAGACGAAAATAATTGAATTCGACCATTCGATTTTGCGCGCGTGAAACGTGCATGTTCAAATACAACTTCGAATATATATAGCGTTTCCAAAGTAATTCTACTAACTAGTTTCGTTATTAATATAAAATAAATTTATAAGAATGATCGAGTTTGGAAATTATTAGAAGCAAGCTGTTATAGTTTCTTCACGTAGTTTTGCTTTTCTTCATGATATTTTGTATAATTTAATTTATGCATTGAAAGATTGCTTAGGTAGATAAAAGGATGTTTTTAAGCTTCTCCAAGTATTAAATTTAGGTTTTGAAAAATATTCATAACTATTTCCAAATTTGGAAAATATAAAAGATAAGTGTCTTGATTATTTATGACGATCTGTAATGAAATCTTAAATATTCTTTTAGTTTCAGTTTCATAAAATGTTATATATATGTTAAAATATACATTGTGTTCTAACAGTTTAAAATACTAAATAGTTAATAAATATTATGTTTAGTATGTTGTAAATTATTCATCTTCGAATATATGAGAATCTACTTTAGAAATTGAACTGTACTTTCTAATTCTACCGTGTGTAAACCTACATTTAGATTATGTAGGAAGACATGTATATAGCCTCAAATTATAAGACCATTTAATTCCATTTTATGACATTTTCGTCTTTCCGCAATCCTTCTAGAGATATATCTTGTCTCTATTGCACACACTGTTTCATTACATGTAGCACCTATTTCCAAAATAGATAAGAAACATAAAGAGATTCATATAAAAACGAAATAAACAAAAACTAAATATGTGTCCTATTTGGCTTTCTTTTTGAATTACAGCCACTTTTATCCTCGAATAATATGCAAATACTCAAATGGAGGTATTTTACAATGCACATAATTCTCATCTAAAAGCGTAAAAATATTCTTGAGTGCTCCAATTCAAAGATCGTATGCGTAGCTCAAAATACCATGATGATCAATTTTATAAATTCAAATGTATAGAGGAACGACAATTACAAACATAATTTAAAAAAATGTTCCTTCGAACTTACAATTATTGACGGTATCTCCTTACGATGAATAAGTTTATGAAAATATGATTTCTTTTTTCAAATGTTGAATACTAACTATGTATCTGGATAATATGAGATTGGTGTGAGAGACTCATGTGCAATTTTTTTTTTTATTATTTAGTTTGTATTTTACAATTTGTCCAACTGGATATTTGGTAAATTTTTCTAACTTAATTGCTAAATAACTTGTGGATGGCTACCCCCAGCGGAATACCATCTTCCAGTTTTTTTTTTCTTTTTTTTTTTTATTTTGGTTTTTACAATTTGTCCTGAAGGACATTTGGTAAAGTGTTATATCTCATTGGTAAATAAAAAAAAAAATGAAATAAATATAGCATGTGGGTGGCTACCCCCAGCGGGGTGCCAGCTTCGTTTTTTCTAAGTTATATCTTTTATGACATCTTCCAGTTTGACTATTTTATTTCTTTAGTGAGGTCAATGGGGTGTTTTCTTTTTAGTCATCATGTGCAAATGAATACAGTCTGAGTGCCAACCTTAGATTCTCGTACCATACAATTTTCTTAAATGTGCCTCAAAATCCCTATCCTGTTCCTGTAGCATTGTACTGGAATAGTTCACCATTAATCTCGATTTTTATTTTTAATTCATCAGTCATTCATTCAATCGTTTAATCTCAATGTATCATCAACTACTACTCGAATATAAAACTGACTATATAAACTCAATACTATGTATATCGAAGGATAAAAAGTTAAAGCATTTTTCATTAGTTTTATAATGTCCTCGTCTTGTATAAAACACTCGCTATAAATTTCTTCAAGCACTTTGAATCAGTAATTCAAAAACGGCGAAAACGGTCGTGCCAGCCCCTTAGTCTGTTGTTAAAAGGGTAAAAATAAATCGTCTCGAATGGACAATAGATCAACACTGCCGTTTCCGTGAAAGCTAGCCACTTTTAATAAAGCCATTCGTTCAGCTGACCGTAATTCATTGTTTGCACCTGAATAGACCGCGAAATTGATGAAATCCTGAGGCACATAGGGGCGCGAACTTAACCCGCCGCCACCAATTTCAACGAGGATTCCTCGGCTGGCGATGAATCATCCGCTCGGAGGACTCGATCGACCTCGCGGTTCAAATTACCAAGAAAGATTGATCTTTGCGATCCAGGAGAAAAAATGTATGCGATGGAAACAATCTAGCATATTTGTAACTTGGAAAACTGAGCCTCCGTAATAGATTATTGCAAAATTCAAAGTCGCATATGTTATTACGTTTTTGGATTTGGAAAATATATTTCGTTAAAGAATTAACTGGAATTGATAATAAGGTGAACTAATTTGATTTTAAGAAGGACATTCTTTTCTGTTGGGTACTTGGACGTTTCATGTGACAACTAAATAGGACGCAATATTTTATGGTTTTTATAAATAGTTTTTATAGGAATCAAGGTATTTTAACGAAGATTTTGGTATCGACAAGCAGTAATAACGCTTAAATCTTCTTAATTGACTATTTACAATCGCAACAGGCATTGCAATGAATTAGAAGCGGTTTTAAATATCGCACACAATTGTTATTAATTCTTTAAAAGAGAAAAACTCGGCTAAACCGTCAAATTATACAGTATTGTACGAGCAACATTTTTTTTTTATTTTTTATTTAGTAGAATTTTACAGTCAATTCTCATTGAGAATTATAAGTAAATTATTCTGGCGCGGTACTATAACTTTGATAATAAGTGTTTATAGTATGTTTGATTCTAGTTGAATCTAATGACGAGCAACATTTTAAAATGAGTATTTTTAAAATTACAATTATGAATATTTATTTCCTATAAGAGATTGAAAATGGATATTTTCTATATCTGACGCAAGAAATTTTGAAAGCAGAGAACAATTATTCTCTGAATTGTTTATTCTGAAATATTTGTCATCTCGTTATACTGTTAAACGGTTGAATATTTTCTCTTCGTACCATTCAATTTAAAATAATACTAAGAAAACCTAAACGCAAAACCGCTTTCGATGGGTCAAGAACTGCGGATAAACGCACGAAAAAATACAAAGAAGCCCCTTTCGACACCGTCTTTCCGGGGCATTGTCTTCCATAGACAGCCACGTATCCAAGAGTTGGCTTTTGTCGTCGCAGAATAGGAGTACAATGAAGCGATAATAGGTCGGACTTGCGAACCGCTTCCCCATTGATATCATGGCTCACCGAGTCTACGGAATTTCTTGAGGCCATTGTTCCCCTAAAACTAGTAGATTGTCTGGCAGAGTGGCGGCAATTTCGAAATCGTATCATAATCAGGATACTCGTGCAACACGGTAAACACGCGTATGCAATTTCATTAAGACCGTGAGACTGAGAGACGTACCTAATAGTATCGTTTTGCGACAACTTCGAAACCTATTAGAGCATCTGATCCAATAGTTTTGTCCCAGTTGTGAATTTCTAACTAGTTCCATTTACCTGAATTTCACCTTGTGATAGCGAATGATAGTAGCGAGCCTTGATCAATAAACTTCGTTCCATGCATTTCATGATTCTGATGGCACGCACAGTTTAGAGATGTAAGATGATTTAGAATATTTTGGAAGAAGGTTGACTCATTTTAATTTTCCTGAGATCCTGTCCAAGGAAGTCTTCCTCAGATCCGTAGATTTTTTCTCATTTTTGTATTACTTTCTATTCTGTCTTCTATAAATTGAAAGATAGAGACAAAGATTACAGTATTGTGCATGTGTGATCCTATGTTTTTCCCTTCTTTTTATTTATTTAATTTGTACTTTATAATTTGTCCAGCTGGACATTTGATAAATAATGCTATGATGTGGCACTATATTTTATGTCATCTTCTTTTACTGTATATTTGCATGTGCTACATTTTTGCAATAAATAAAGTCATTAGCTATATATTATAAATAAATTCATTTGTTCATCGATAATTGAACATTACCTATGTAGTATGATTGAGTTTAACAAAAAAGGCACAATATATTTGACTTAATACTGGAAACATCAGACTTGATTTCTGATATTTCTTTCTGTATGTGTTTTTGTTATACCTTAGAGACAATTATCAATCCTACAATTTACTACACAGAAAAACACTTGTCGTCCTTTAAAACTCAAAATCTTATGAAGAAAAAAAATAATATTTGGCAATTCATTAGTAGTTCAATCTAACCCGACTAGTCTTTCTTTGTATAGAACTGACACTGATTATCCTAACTATATCTATTCTTTTATCTTTTTCAGGTGATCTCCGAATACTGCCGCACTCGTTTACAGTCGAAGCCTTTCACCCATATCGTAATGGATATGTATCGTGAGGTGGTCAAGTCGCCTCAATACACAGCTCGTAAACGCATCACATATCAACATCTAAACCCTGTTCCTCCCCTTCGAAACCCTTCAGACCTTACGGAGCATAATCGTCGTCAGACCAGTTACTCTCACCAACATCACCATCATCAACAACCATCTCAGCAATCCGATCCTCTTCAACCCATGCACAGTCAAGCCAAAAATCTTCATCAACAACAAGATCGTCAATATCGTTCTACCAATCAGTATAATCCTCCTCGTCCAAGTCAACAACGTTCTCCAACTCGATATCAACCTCATCAACATCTTCAAATTCAAGAAGTACCTCAACAGGTTCATATACCAAAAGTTCACCACTATCATCATCATCATCCTGCAAAGGGCGCCCTTTTCAAGCTTCAATCGCGAAATTCACATTCGCATCCGAATTTAACGAGCCTGTGTGGCCAGCAATTACAACCGAACCGACGCCAGGAAGCGGAAGATCAGAGAACACAATTTCAGTCGCAGTTGAACGTCCAAACGAGTGGACGTAGCGTTGGTCCAGCGATTCAGCATCAACGCCGCCATCATCACTCGAGAACGTATTCACAGCCAATTTATACGAGGCTACAGCATACCAGGAGCAGTGGCAACTTAGCGTCTACCATCGTCAGTGAAAGCAACCCCGGAGGAAACGTTTATAGCGACCCTATTTACGCGTTGCCCGTTAAACCTTTCCTGAGCTCGCAAGACGTCAGAGTAAACGGACTGTCCGTGAAGCCACCTGTCGGACATCGTAACGAGGATGTGTACACAGCTACAACGATAGCAAGGTAGTATTTCTTTTCTTTCTTCTTCTCTCACTTTTATGGCTGTTTTTTATAATGATCCTGGTGATTTACTACCTTGTCCTGAAAAGCACACTCTCGTTACAGTTGCTTTTAGAGGAGATAACGGTTGAGGAGGAAGATACAGTTGCTCGCAAAAGTATTTGAACGCTTAATATTATAGAAACTTTTTATGAACACAATGGAGCCTTTCTCTGAACGTTGTATTGTCCGTATAAGAATTTTGCTAATAAGATATGCCTTTCGTCGTTATAAATACTATTGCCACATGCATGACGTGTTCTTTATATTATATATTATATATTATAATGTATTTAAAATATATTGTATATTATAACAGCGAAAGGAGATAACGAGAATGTGTTTTTTTTATACTGAGACACTTGAAAAAAGTCATAAAAGATATAACTTAGAAAACACGAAGCTGGCTCCCCGCTGGGGGTAGCCACCCACATGCTATATTTATTTTATTTTATTTTTTTTATTTACCAATGAGATATAACACTTTACCAAATGTCATTCAGAACAAATTGTAAAAAACAAAATAAAAAAAAAAAAACTTGAAAAAATACCGATGGTTTTGTGCAAGATAAAAGTGTAACTTGACTATGTAGATTAAAAGATACGTGTAATTTAAAAGAAAATAGAAAATATAATAAAATTGAAAAATACAGAAAAATCCAAATTTGGATGTAATTTGTTATGTAGGCGACCATCTGCGGCCGGATATTCTCAACCAGACATACCGACGTCGTCGACAGAACGGGGACTAGAGGAGGTTTATGGAAGATCTACAGGACGTGTGAATCCAACGTTGCAAAGGCAACACTCAAATCCTCAGCTTCCTAGCAGGGATCAGCAAGACAGTGATTTCGAGAGAATGCCAGAGCAGAGCGTGAAAACGAGTGATCACAGATGTCTGGCCGGCAGGGGAAAGGAGGAACAGACAGTGCAACAACAAAATCCAGTGTCTTCCATGAGAGTCAGAAGTGTTCAGGGGCCACCGAAGCCTCCTCGAATAATCACCACATTGAAGAAGGCGCCATTCTCCGACGTAGAGAGCAGCAAATCGGAACCACCAGCGAAACCGCCTAGGTAAGTTCCTTCGTTATTGCTGTTACTTTCTATGGTGATTATGGTAATTATGCTACAATTAAACATCGGTGTCTCGAGTCTCAAGGGAAGAGCTAAATCCTTCGAGTTATGAAGGTTTTGTCTCATCGAGTAACTTTCACTAAGAGAGATTTAACAAACGAAAATGGCTTAAACACACTTTATAAAAGAATTAATATTTTTCGATGGTAAGTCAGATACACAAGATTGAATAGGTGTATTGAATAGGTAAAAAGTAAACACTGGGAAGTTTAATAGATATTTAACATTTAATAGATATACTACGATTAGTATTTGTAACAATACGCGAACAAAGTTATAACAAACTATATTTTATTATATTTGTATTACATATCGTTCGTATGTAAATAAATCTTATATTAATTATCTATATATAATATCTTCTAAGAAATAACTGTTTGCTTTGTAACTCGATGTTCTAAAGCTACATTCTTAAAAAATATAATTTCCGTATTCAAGCTTTCTTCTAAAGTACACCTTACATAAAGCGTCATCTCTTATTCGATCGAACCATTCCGTTCCTACCCTATGTTTACTCTTCCCCACAAAGGCATCAGCGATTAAATACCACAAAAGGCGTAGCGAACCTCCAACTGCCGAACAAAACTTCTTCCCGTCCTGTCCATAACAATTCCAAACAGAACAATCCTCAACATCCCACCAAGCCTTCATATCAACCTCCACACCATGTGCTCTTCAATTTTGTTCGCGACTCGATAAACTACGTTGTGTTGAAAAGTGTTCTCGTAGAAAAACGAGAGATAAAGATAGATAGAGAGAGAAAAAGAGAGTGTGAGGTGCGAGGTAATCGCGAATCGAGCTGGCTAGGTCTAAAATTTATAACTGGCCAGCGTTAACGCGTCGGAATTTCATCAATCTTCGTGCTAAGACAGGACGTTAAATTGGAACGCGGCAGTCGAACGGTCGTTCGAATATCCCCTTCCAGTCGCATTATTAAGTTTGTCCCGGAATCGCGAGTCCGTGTTAATATATGCTTTCATGCGATCTGGGTCGCAACCTCGGAACAGGCCACCCTCGAAGAATTATAAGACTGTCGAGGCTCAAAGCAAAGCTCAAAGGGTGCTGCGACGTTCTTCGGGCGGAAACAGAAACGATCGTACCGTAAAAAGTCAATGAGCCAAGAGTGCTCATTCTGGATTTTCCGGAACGGTGTCGCGGGTGAATCGAGGTGAAGACGGGATTGTTCAGTTTTTGAGAGTTTTAATCCCTTGACGCGCATGTCGGTGTGGAATCGTCCAAAAGCCACGAGAGACAATTAAACATAAGTGCCCTGGGCAGATTTCTGTCACGTTACGTAGAATTATAATTATATTAAAAGTGGCCTGTCTGTACTTCGTTGCATCATCTGTGCAAGGCATGTTCCTAGAAAACTATCAGACTAAGAGGCCCTTCAAATTGATGTAGTATTAAACAATACTCAATGACTTTGAGGACTAAAAAAACGAAATTTTAGAAAAGATGTGGAGTTTTCCTTAAAGTGGGACCCACTTCAACAAGAGAGATAAAGTAATGTACAGTAGTGTAATTGTAATTTCTTTTTTTTTTTTTCTAATCTTATAGATTGGTCTATTTCATTATGTATGGACACTTTGGACGTTTTGAATGTATAGTACGAATTTCTTTGAAACTTATTTTGTTATGTAGTATATATTTATAATACATGTTTTTCTAATACTGGTTTCAGGAATCTGGTAAAGAATGGACCGAGAGCTCGACGCGGTAAAGCTGTACAAAGAGCACCATCCCGCCTATACAGAACAGTAGGTGGTCCAACTAGATCCTTCAACAAAGCGCAATGCATTGGTCCTGAATTCGTAGTGCGTGCCAATCAGCCACCAAAGACGCTATGTGTTGGCCAAGTAAAGGTAATAACAATATTTCTTTTCTCTATTGTATTTTATTAGCAATGCAAACCCCCAATATCGAAATTAGAGTTAGAAATTCTCTAAATCAACCATCAACGGTAAAGATTAAAATACGTAATTTCTGTCGCAAGAAGCAGGAATAGATAATTCAGTGTAAATAGTTAGATATAACAATAAAAGAAAGATTTCCTTAGAAAATTTTCGCATTTGAAAGCAGGAAATAAAGAAATAAATTATAAAATATTTTAATTATCAGAATTCAAGATTTAATTCCTTTTAATTAAATTAATTTAATTTTTATGATAATTGTAAATATATAAATTCATACAAAAAATTGATAAATATTTAAAGTAAAAAATGACAAAAATAAATTTCCGGTACCGGGAATCGAACCCGAGCCTCCTGGGTGAAAGCCAGGTATCCTAGCCACTAGACCATACCGGATTCGATACCTTCTGCTGTAAAATGCCAGACCACTTGAAGTTTAACAGCACCACGTAATATTTATATTTAAAATTAAGCAAAAAGCAAGTCATAAAATATTATTTTTCGGTATTTTATATTCGGTATATATATATATAATGTCAGAAAATGTACAAATGTCCACCATATATGTGTACCGGATAAATTATCTCTTTATGCAATGGTACAATCTTTCCTCATAGATCATCGATCAGAAAAGTCAAAATTTTTAATCCTTATGGTCAAGTAGAGCCTCTGTCAATACTCCATTAAGGATATTTTAATGATTATTTAATGTGGTACAAGTTACAAACATGTGTTGAACTCACGGGTAGTTAAAGGTACTGAAATAGGAAGCAACGTAATAGATAGCGACAATTGCCGATCGAATGACGTTTGTTAATAAATTTGATTACTCTCGTCGTAAATATCTAGCCAGGTGAACTTATTGACGTCTGTTGCAAATTTATAATGTACACGGTGCCCAAGTCTAGAGTCTACCGCACATACCCTATTGTAATAGGAATAGCAAGTGTGCAGATCTATCGGATGGGTGAAATTTTTCTGATAAAATTGTCTTTACTGCCTTGATGTCTAGGATTATACTGATGTCAGTGTCCCCACTCCCATCACAGACGTTTACTCTCATTTTTACTTCACATATAAATATATAAATAGCTGTCTCTACTCTATACAGTCTCTAGTCGATATCGCCGTAAATTACATATGTATGTATGCTAATACAATGTTATGGTTTCAGTGATATTTTCTTGACATCAATTAGCGAGAAAATCATTCTGTATTATATACTTAAATTTTTCTTTTTTATTACAAAAAAATGAAATTATTTTTATTAATAAAGCATTGAACAATGTACAAATCGCACGTATTAAATAACTAAAAAGACAAAAACAAAAGTTTTCCGATACCGGGAATTGAACCCGAGCCTCCTGGGTGAAAACCAGGTATCCTAGCCACTAGACCATATCGGACCTTGAAGGGTTCGTTGCTTAAGTTCTATCGTAAGTTTGTTAGATATAGTAAACTAATATAAATATATAAAATTAATTATAACAACTACAATTAGTTACAATTAACTATGGCTAACATAACACGTATCTGTTCTTCAATTCATAAATAAAATTCGGTTAATAACTAATCTACTTTTAGATGATACGTTTAAATTACGTATTATATTATATGTTGCGATTTAACGAATCATCTAAGTGTGTAAGAATAATTTCTTTAAAAATACATTAGATATATAATGAATATTTTTATCGATCATCAGGAACATGGGTAATGAAATTTCTCAATTTTTTGATATAAAATACATATATGTAACTTATTTTTATATATTTGAATTCTTTCATTTATTCACATAACTATAGATATTGTTTTATTTGTAATATTTTATATTAAATTACATTTTTTTATATTTATTTTATTTTATATCATTAAATTTATTTCCTACGTCTAAGGTAACATTTAATTTGTTTATAGGCTAGCAATTCCGGACGTATTGTCGTGATAATGCTGACTGGACAACGAGTGGAAGTTACTTGCGATCCTCAGAAAGTTACGGCTGGAGATCTATTCCAGGTAACAACGAATAACTGATTAATTTTACATTTATGAATTTATCTACACAGAATTAACAAAAAGAGTTCTATTTCAAGTACTTAGAATTAATTTTAACTTCAAGAATCATGTTTAAGGATTCAATAAAATTTGTAAATCCAATCGTAGCGTAGATGGTATTTCGATGATGAAAAGTGATGAAAAGTGTTGAAGTTCAATCAAAAGTATGAACTGGCGAGAGTTTTCCATGGAGAGTGTCCCTCGATGATAAGGGATTCAATTTGCTAGACAATTATGTTTGAATGATACGTATAATGTCATTTATAGAAACGTATAGATTTTCATATAGCGAAGTAAAAACGAAATATTCTCATACTTAAATCGATAATTACTCCTCTATGACTTTTAGAACTATATAAGTACGTGTAGATAAATTCCAATATATAAGAAGCTTTCTGATATAGCTAAGATCTTTGCTTTGTTACCGGCGAATTTTAATTTTCTATTATTAAATTGCTAGGAATGAGAATGATGGAAAGATTGAAAGAAGTGATGCATTCTTTTATTTATAGTTTTAAAAATCTCAAATGGAGGAAGATATTTTCTGTGATTTTCACTTGCAAATTCATTCGTATGGTATTTCTACTCCGTTTTAATGCATACTTTTTTATGTTGATTTTCGACTATATTTTCGTTCAAAATCCAACACGGTAATAATTGACAAGTTATGACTATAAAAGAAGTTTTAAATTTTTAACATATAAAAAATAAGCTATGAAGTAAATATAGTTTTGTGATAACATGTGAACCATGTATACATAAAACTTAAATAGAATTTGAGTCATGGTACCGTTTTGTGAATCGTCCAGCAAATGTCGAATGTCACACTACGAAGACCCTAGTCGTGGGTGGTTATTCATGAGACCACAAATTCCGGTGTGAACTCATGAGAAACTCTGGCATTCTATCAAGAGATAGTGTGCGTGTGAGAGAGAAGAGAGATATCGTTATACTATGTGACAAATCCACAAACCATGAGTTATGCGATACTATACTACTATACTAGCGATTAACGTGTCTGTAGATTGAAACAAATATGTTAGTCGATGTATGTACAATATACGTAATATATTATGAAGATATTTTATTACAAAATTAATATATGAATTATAATCTTTATTACACCTTTTACTATATACTATTTTTATTAGAAACATAATTTGTATAAATAAGTTAGAAGGTTGTTATTATTTTAGTTTTTTGTTACAAACTTTTATAAAATTTTTACAAGTTTTCTATATTTAACGAAAAAAATACAAAATAAATTCATCCGCCTGTTCGTGAGTGGTTTGAACATGAAACAAATTTCGAATTTCAGTTGACACATTTCACATGATCTAATACCAAATTCTCATGTGTGTACGTGCATGTGTGAAAAAAGCGATTCTAAAATTTACCCATTTTTTTCGTGTATTCAATTTTTATTGAAAAAAATTGTCGAAATATTTATATTTATTTATGATATCGCATATTATAGAAATATTCATAATATTTCTCGAAAAGTGTAGGGAAATCATTAAGTTAGTCGATTTATGGAAGGTGCTCGTATCTCAAATAAAAAATTAGTATGATATTAAAACATTACTTTTTCTTATCAATTACTAAGTTCAGTAAATAATTTAATTTTATAACCATATTTTAAAACGGCCAGTATGTTATACAGATCACATTACCCACAATGACTGTAAATTATATTTCTAAGTTGGACAGTTGCATAAAGTAGCTATAAAGCTTAATTATCTTCCTGAAATAGAATTTACTAAAAATTTGGAATTCTTCCCTGTTATGAATAATTTATTCGAATGTTACATATCTCGAAATATTCCGAACAATTCTATTACTTCTAACCATATTGGAATATGTTAAGCTACAGCATTCTGTATTTCATTTAACGATTCGTATCCGATGGTATTCTAATCAAACTGTATCTTTGATCTCGTATAATTACATCGTTAACATAATACATTGGTTATAAATGATTGTAGGCTATCATGCAAGCCGAAAGCCTCGATGAAAACTTCACCCTTGGTCTGGCGGTGCTATTAGCGGGTGATTTTGCGATTTTACCTCCCGATACTAAATTGAACAAAGTCGCACCACCTGGATGGTTAAGCAGCGGCAAAAGCAAAGGTCTTCTGGGTCTTCCGACTAGTTTTATGCTGTACCTGAGGCTCAGGTTCTTTCTACCCACATTGCGTGGTATAAGGTATATCTGAGCTTCTTTATATTTGTACCATTACTAGCAATTAATACAAAATTTAAAACATCTAAAGAACAATTTAATAGAATTTTTCTACACCAAAAAGGAAATGATTGATATCTTTTTATTTATAACTCTTTGCATCTACTAAATACAATGCTTTATTTTATATGTAATACAATTGTATATTTTCCAAAAGTATTTTAATCTGTCGATAACAATTTCTGAATGACAGTGGAGTATGCACATATTTTTGCATGTAGGAGATTAATCAATTACGAATTACCTGTTTAGGAGTTGGATATCGAAGCATCTATTATATTTGCAAATACGACGATGTATATTGGAGCAACAGCTGGTGTGCCCGTATCCCGAGTTAATTAATCTCACTGGACTGGCTCTTCAGGCTGAATTTGGGAATTATAACGCGAACGTGAGTAAACTCGCGATTCATTGTTTCTAAGAATATCGCTGGAATGTAATATCAATTACGAAACGACCATGCGATATTGATTGTCGACACGAGGAAAATAATACAGTGAAAATGGATATGATGAATATGAGTTATCGGTAATTCACATCTGCAGATATAAACGAAACCATTGCGAAGAAAATTTCGGATGTGTTTGTATTCGTACAAGTTTGATATAAAATGTGATCGATGCAAATTACAATTCTCATCATGATTATTTATTAATACAATATTAGTACAATATTCCCACATATTCATTCATCAAAAAAAAAAAAAAAAAAAAGTGAAAGATCTTCAAAATCTTCACTTTGCTAAAATGTCGATCAAGCGCATAAAAGATCCTTCATTAGTATCCTCATTTCCGTCCCATCATCTTCGAATCATTTCAGCGATAACGCGCTACTCTCTCTATCTAGGAACACGGTTGCGGTGATTACTTCCTGCTGGAACACTATGTTCCGGAGTCACTGATCCTGAATATAGATCAGCATCAATCTCAAATCATCAACGAAGGGGCGGAAGCTCTCCGTGCCCGTCTTCACCAGGCACATCGCGACAGACGTGGTTTGGACTCGAACAAAGCTGAGGAGATGTTCATAACTCACGCACAAACCCTTCCAGATTATGGTTCTCACTATTACATTGCTACCGTGGACTCTAAGGAGCTGGAGAAGGTAATGGCACAGCAAAGGAAGAGAAAGTCAACCGATAATCACGACACGTCCGAGGAATTGCTCGATTCCAGTGAGAATATTTATAGTCAAGATGGCAGACAGGAATATCTTCGTGGTCGAATTGAAATTTCTCGATTGGGATCTTGCGAAAATATTCCAAAGATCCCATATGACGAACGAAAACCTGCTGGACTGACCAAGAGTGCCACCTCGACCGATATTTATGGAGCTTACAAGTCCAAGTATCGCGTAGAAACTTGCAATAACAACAACATCAATAACGTGAATAATAATAATAATAATAATAATAATAATAAGCTGAATCACGATGGAAAGAGCGGCAAAGGTGGAAAGAAGAAGACTGAGAGCAACGTTTGGTTAGCCATCCATGCTCAGGGATTGAAGTTGTTCGAAAGAGGAGAGCCAAGAGAAAGGATGAAGCTGGCGCAGTTTCAGTGGAAGGATATTCAGACATTGAGCTACAGTAAAAGCTGTCTGGTGGTCTATAGCAAGGTGAATGGGAAACGATGCAAGTTCAAACTCAGAATGGATCATCGAAAGTAAGCGTTCGTTTAATTAATTATTTGCTCGGTTAAGTAGGAATGACAGGTCATATTGGCGTGTTACATATTAAAGCGTTTTTCGTTACGAATGAACGTGATTAAGAAAAGGAAATTGTTGAAGTTTTTGGGTAAATTCAATTAGATTATTGGGAAAAAGCTTATTCGAATAGAGATGTTGCGTGAAATGTATCCGTTGAAAAGCCAAGCGACAGACACGAACGAAGTTTCTCCAAGTTTCTGTACTTGAATGGAATTTAAAAGAAGATTTAATGTACGACTCTAGCGTAGGCCTCGAGTTTCAAAGTATTTTTGTTTTACAGAAGTTACTTCGCTTTCAAGCTCACCTCTTTACACCATCAGTTCTTCTTAAGGCTGCGCTCGGAATTTACGTCGCTACAGGGACTCGCGAAAGGTACGTCTTAACTTCCTCATATATGTTATGTTTCTGCTTTTTGATGTATTATAGAATAGAGTAGTTATCAAGGTTTTTCCTAACACTCGTCTTCTTATGAAATTAACAAGCTAAAAAAGAAAAGTCGGATTTAATTCATAATTAAATATGATAAGTTTATATAATAATTGAAGTACTAATCGGTAGATTATATTGTTCTAAAGAAGATAAATACATTCTTAGTTGTTAATTAAACCTCTTTTGTAACAATTTTGCTAACTTGCAAGCATGCACTAAAATTGAATGAAAAAGTTCTGTTAAAATATTTAAATAAAAAGAAACAAACAATGACTCGTGTATAAAATGTATGTCTGGCTTCTAACACTTCAATTTTACGTCGATTTTACAACATCTTTTAAAGAAAATTTTACTTCTTGTGAGTATCACGAATTGTGAATAACTTACAGTTGATACAGATATGTTTGCTATTTAACAAAAGCCGCGTCCAATTAAAAAAAAAAGAACTATTTTCATTTCAATGTCTGCTTCAAAATGATCAGTGTATCATAGAGTATGAAATATTTTTCAGAATTCGGTGTTCCTACGACGATCGAAGCAAAGGCTTCGCCATCAAAGTCAAAGTCTCACGATAGTAAAACGAAAATAGCCATAGCGAACACCGTGAAGAACGCGCAGCTGAGGTCGAATTATTCGATGCAACTGGAGGAATACCAGAACAAAGAGAATGAGAATCCACAGAAAGATATTATCGCAGTGCCAAAGACGAAAGATACTCTTCGCGAACCCGGTTTCTACTCGTCTGAAGAAGATGCGCTTTACGCGCAAGTGAACGTGCGGTTGGAACCAGAAGGAGAGTCCCGTGATACGGAAGATGAGTCAGAAAGAAGCTTGACGAGTCCCAACGAGCCGCTCTCGCTAGACGCAAAGGAAATGAAAAACGACGGGATGATCTACAATCGTCCGCGAATAGAACTGGAAACTGAAACTGAATGTGGCTATTCGCTTCCTAAGATCATGTCATCGAACGACGTAGATCAATTAGAGAAACCGGATAATCCTGAAGTATTGTATGCTGCGATCAACAAAGTTGGAGTCTCAAGGAAGAACGAGTTTCCTGTTCCGGATGAGGTATGGGACGTGTCGGATGTGAAGAAATCGTTACACAAGGTAGATCGACTTTCTATTATTTTTGTTGTAATGTGGGAAAGGTTGTCTTTTATGTTTCCTCGTATAATCTTTCCTCTTTTGACAAAGGATATATCGAGTATAAAACACTGATATTGCAAATGTTAGTTCCTAGAACTTAATTTCTATTCATGAAGTTTTCACTAGAAATTTTCTTATAAATATTACGTTTATAACATTCATAAATTTCATTGGATAACTTTTATTGGAATAAAGGTGCAACTTCCTGGATTTATTATTTCTTTGTAATAGTCTTATATCTTTGAAGCTAAGAGATTGAAGTATGTTATATTAAAATACATAGTTTCTGTTAATTGGCCAGAGGCGTGAAAGATATAAAATCAATAAAGGCTTTCATATATATATAATAAAATATTGAAAATATATGTAATATATCCAATGAAACCTTCTTATAAGTAATAACGAATTTGTAAAAATGAAGAAAATCTAGGAAATTATTAGCAAATAAATAACATTTTTATGAATTATTATTATTAAATTTGATATTACAATAAAAATTTGGTATTTGTTTTAATACAATTTCTATTTATTACTATTTAACTCCATGCATATTCTACTACAAATAATTTCACGAATCATATTCACTTTTGATAAATTTGTGGACTATTTAATTCACCGAAAAATTGTTTAACTTCCTTTTTAAACCAAGTATTTATCAAGAGTCAACATATATCAATTAATTTTTTCTTTAACTCTAACAAATACTTTTTGATAATTTTCGCTACTTGTTTAGATCGTCGTCTAGCATAAATATAAAATGTTGACTATTAATTGTTTATCTTATAATCTGGGATAATTATTATGTTTCATATAATCAGTAGAAGATGCCTTAATATTGGTGTATATAATACCTTTAATGGAAGTGTTTGTACTTTGACTGGTATTTTCTTCAAAGAATGATAGAAAAGTTCAATATATGTTATTTCGTGTATTTGCAATATGTCTTAGCTTTTTGTATGAGAATTAACCAATGTTGCAATCAATTGGAATCGAAATATCTTTATGTCTGTTTTAGATGAAGACTTCAAGTTTACCGAATTACGGAACATCCAGACAATCGGGAGGTTATCGGACGCCGAGTTTGCCACGTCGTCTAGGGGTAAAAATGGGAACACGAGCGATCTACAGCAGCCTCGTGCAGAAAGACATCGCCCTTACCGACGACATGGAGTCGCTATCATTAAAATCAGACACGGAGTCTTCGATTCAGTCATTGTCCGCACGATCAACGGAATCTCCTCTACCGGAAGCATACGTGCTCAGTTAGTAACATTTTTACTTCGACTGGATTTTGCAAGTGCTAACAATTATCACTCGAACCTATATTTAAACGTATACAATTAACAAATTTTTAATACCTTTAATGGTTAATTTTTAATAAATACAGTATGTATCAATACAATATGTATAGATAACATAGCGCTGTATTAAAAATTTGTTAATTGTCGTACTATACATTATTCTTATATTTAAAGTGCAAATGCCATATAACTCATTTGAAATTGCATTTCTTGAAATCCATCGCGCTATGTAATTCACTGAATCAGATAACATATTCAACATAAGATATTTTATCTTCTTAATCCTATACCTCAAGAAATTATGGAATTCTGTAAACATATTAATTTCAATATAAAAATATCTGCTCGAACAAGATGCATTTCATCATCATCATGCAAGGATTATATGATTTGTAAATTTAAATTTTGTATTATTTCTATTTCCAACAGACGCTGACATCCGTACAGATGACGAGACGTTCCGTGTGCCGGAGGACGAGTCGATGTCCGCTTCCTTAGCAGCGCGTCTTGAAGAGTTGTCGTTTGCCGAGGAACGAATCCTGCAGACGATTAAGTTGGAAAGGGGCCACGGTGGCAGCATAGGGTTACAAGTGACAGAGGGTAACGACGGTGGCGTCTATGTCCAAGCGGTGTCGGTAGGAGGATCGGCCGATATGGCCGGAAACGTGAACAAAGGTAAGCTTGAAGCACCATTCTTTACCGGGGCTGCATTAATTCAGAGAAATTTATTGGCCGCAGGCGATCGCATCGTAGCGATAAACGGGCAGAATTTATTGCATTTGCGGTATGAAGACGCTCTGAAGATGCTGCAGAGCTCGTCCGATACGATTGAGCTGGTCCTCTCTCAAGCTACTTCCCGTAAAAACGCGACCTCCAGGAAGAATGACGAACAACCTGTGGAAAATAACTATTTGAAGTGAGTATAAAGATGTTCCTTTCCTTGAATCCTAGTATCCTTTCTGGTTGTTTTTTAAATTAAATTTAATTTTAATATTAGCTAAGTGAGCGAGCAATTGCGTCTGAAATGAAAATAAGTTTCTTTGTTTACGCTGAAAACTTCCAGTCGAAGAGGTTGATTCTTTCATTGCGACTGGGTGATGTAGAACTGTATATTGTGAATGAATCAAATGAAGTAATCAAGTGAAACATCCCAGTACTCTCTTTCGCTATGCACTTAATTTTAACGAGAATGGAAGCAAAATTTTGGGTGTGTACTTAATGGTTTGAAACATACGCAGGATATTATAAACGGACTGTTGATTATTCTTGGTATGGGGGTTATCCTTGAAATTTGAAATTCTCTAGATATCATGCTTTAAACTCTGGAAAATTATTACAGCATATGATATAGCAGAGAATGTAATGCGGTACGCGTTGGAATTTATCAACCGATCACATTTTGTCTTTTGTGGAAAATATAAACGAGGATAGTCGGGAAAATTAAAAAGGAAATTAAACGCATTATTTTGTACAAACAGAAACTGAAAATGATACAGTTTTATAAAATATACTTATGTATCGTTATATTCATATAATGAAATATCTAATAATGCTGAAAAAATGTGCGTATATTTGAAAAATATGTATTAAGGCAAATATTAATCAGTTAGTTATCTTTTAATCGGTATATATTAATATAAGAGTTGATTAAATTAGTAAGTTGGACATGGACAAAAACTCAATGTGTACGATAGAATGGCTATTCAGTGTCTGATTGAACAGTGTGGTTATTGATTTTCCAAGTAAACTTTATAAGTACGTTTTCATCGATTTCAGTGACATCAGATTCGACGTGTCCTCGGAAGCAGATACATCCAGCATGACAAACAAATGGCTCGTTCAAAGGACCACCGACGTTGCATCTGTGCAAAACACCTCGAGCGCGTACAGCAGTGCCGCATCGAGCGCAATGGGTAATCACAATGCAAACAGCCTATACATGGCCGATCTTATCGATAATGGTGCACTTAAGTCCGCAAGTATGCTGCTCAGTATAGAGGATTTCGACGTCAGCAGGACGAGTCGCCAAGTTTTTATTTAATCGTCGATAAAGCAAGTTAGTACTTACTCTACAAACCCATTTTTATCTAACACGTATGCTACTTTCGTTACTACGTGCACTTAATGGGTACTTAATTGCAATGAAACAATTTATATGCATATTGATTTTCGTATGTTGTTCAGATACGTGCTGTGCCGATAGTTTTAGTTGAGAATACTATTAAAATAACGAATTATATATTATCACAACTTAGATAATACAGTGTAAAATGTAACTTATGAAACTCTTGCCTTCTAAATTAGAAAAGATAAAGCAGTGTAAAATAGAGGATAAATATATTATAGTACATACCAAGTGAACAGTTGACCTTAACTTTGATAAGTTAGGCAAATTGTGCGACGAAATCAAAGCTTCAGACTGAGACGAGTGACCTCACACGTCAGTGAGGAACGATAGAGCCGAGCGTCATTGACATTTACCAGTGTCATGCACACCAACATTCGATTAATCGTTGTTCCAGGTATAGAATCTATCAGCAGTACACCGCCAGTCCCACCGAGACGGAAGAAGCGCAAAGCGAAGCTCGCGGCGATTGCAAAATCTCCGAAAGGAACGTCACCGACTCGTCTCAGAAAACCAGACAAAAAGCGTTTGGCGCCACCACCTCCGCCGCGAGCAATCCGAAAGATCAAATCTCTTGTCGCCAAAGATCAGGGAGAAGAAAGGACGTCGAACTCGCAGACAGTAGGCGATGCGGAAGAAACGCTAAATAGTCTAAGTTCGAACGAGACGGGGGAAACTTCTCAGACGTCGTATTTACAGCTCGAGGGTGCTGACTCGGTACGGATCGAGAAAGCGAGTAAAGATGAAAACGAGAAAGATGACAGTTTGCAAAATATCGATCCCCTGACAGATGAGCAGAAGATCAGCTAGAATCGTGGCTCTTTCGTGAAATTGACCGAGGTCACGCGCGATATGACTTGCACGGACATGAATAAGACTTTTGGTCATGTACAAGATTTCCAGCAGGATCATGACGAGTTCGGTGACGTATCTTTTAGTTCCATTTTGAAAACAGGGGACAGTTTTGACCGGTGGTATTCCCTGGACGATGCCACGAATTTTATCAGGGCGATCGATAAGGGATCTTTTGGTCAGGACGATCGTTGTAATTCCAATGATTCGACCGGTGCTTCGATCGGGCACGATTCACAAGACGAGTCCCTTTGTTCCGCGGAAAAACTAAAAGTCGCGGACTTCAGCAAAACGGAGTCGAGTTTAATCAAGTTGAAAGGGGAATGCTGTTCTGTGTTGGCTGAGGTTAGAGACAATTATTCGGAAAGTCCGCACGAGGACAACGGTTTTACGCGGGCTTCAAATAACTGCACTGCTTCAAGTAACTGCACTGCTTCAAATAACTGCACTGCTTCAAATAACGTGAAAGACAATAAAAAATATCACGATGAATAGGATTTGAGGAGTGGAGCTTCTGAAAATGAAAACAACAATGTAAAACGCGAAGAAATCATTTCTATCGGTACTAATGCGACTGCGAATAACTTTGATTGGAAATTGGAATTAATAAGAAATGAGGTAAACGTCAATTTTGTTCAGGAAGTTTCGATAATTGGTAGAGACAAATATCTAAGGACTGAAATTAGTGAAGAACAATCGACAATAAACGAGACAAAAGTCTTTGATCAACAAATAATAAAAAACAAAGTAGAGAATAACGTTTTGAAAAAACATTTATTATCAAATAGAACAGAGACTGATATTAGCGAGGAAGTGCCGTCAGCTGAAGAGGATATGGAAGTTGACAAACAGCAATTACAAACGCATTCAGTCGCTAAATCCACGGGGGAGTACAGAAGAAAGATTTTCGTAAACGAATCGCTTCGGAATCTAGTAAATCGTTTTGATTTCCCGTCGAATGACTTTACGAACGGCTGTGAAGATTCTGATGTGCAAGACGACAATTTGGACATTGGCGATATTTCTGTAGGTGAGAGCGAGAGAGATTTCAAGGGTTTAATTACTAAAGGTGACACGAGACAGGAGACCAAGGATATTCCAGTTAGTTAAAGTAATCAAAAATCACAAGATAGTTTTATAGGTAACGAATCACTGGAAAAAAGGAAAAGTATCACTAATCCGGTTAATATTCAACGAATCTCTTTTCTAATAAATATGTTGTCCGAGGATACAGATCAGATATGGGCGAGCTGTGAAATCATTGCTGATCACCCAAAATCACTAGCGAAGAGCGAAGTATCGATTTCGAAGGATGAAGAAGGAAAGAAACTGGCGAACCGGTTAATCGAGTCGATAAAAATGGATTGAGAGATCCAGAAAATTTTACGGGAGTCTGAAGCGCCGTTGGAAAGGGTAGAAACCACTTTCCCAAAGCCGACACCTGCCAAGAAGATTGCCGAAACGAGCAAGAAAACCACCGGTGAGGCGAAGTGCGATATATTGAACGAGTTGCTCTCCAATTTTAGTAACATAAAATTGAAACCGGTGAACGACGAGAGGAGAAGTGCCGCTGAAAGTCATCCGCGAGTAAAAACTTCTTCTCGGAAAGAGAACGATAAGGAGAGAATCGAATCTATATCAGATAGCCGTACACAGAGTTTGAAAGATTGTAACGGTGATTCTTCTGTTGAGACCACGAAAGCGAGCGACGAGTCGATAAATCTCAAAGCAGGAACTTCTTCGGTTAAGCAGTGGCAGTATGCTGCCTCTTTGACGATGAGGAATGTTCAAAATGACCGGAACAAGAGTAATGAATCACAAAAAGTGTCTGAAGAGTCCTAAAATTGTACTGCGAATAGCACGGCATCCGTGAAACCGCCAGACAGCAGCGAGATTTTATCAGATCGTCAAGAAGAATCTCGAGAAATATACGTAAACATAGTCGGAAGAACGATTAAGAAGTAACAGTATGCTGCTGCTCTGACGACGTGCAATTATATTCCAGATGACCAGAATAAAGATAACGAATCACAAAAGAGATGTGAAAATTTTCAAGATGACATCAACTTTGTGACCAGTACTGTGGATAGAATAGAACAGAATAGACAGAGTCGAAAGAACCACGTACCAGGATTACTCGGAATTATCAAGGAACACGAACGAAGTTCTTTTCGAACCGACCAAAAGCGATGATGTCAGAAGAGTGTCTGACGACAAAGGAGGAAGTAGAGGAGCAAGCTCCGTGGAATGTCTGCAGATGTTAGGCTGCAGCGCAAAGACTGACGAGTCGCATAATCGTTGCGCGTACGCGCGACAGTTAGAGTTAAGCAAGAGTATGAGTAGCGGCGACAAGAGTGCCATAGCTAGGAGGATTTCTCGACCCCATTGTAATAATAATGACAATAACAGGGCCGTAACACCCGTAGCTGTAAGTGATGACCAATCCCGCGACACTGTAACGATAACCCCTGGTAGAGTTACGAGCTTCATTAAGTACTACGAGATTCAACGCGAGACGACGACCGACAATGATTCTAAAACTAACGATAGAGTAGATAAGGACCCGATGTCGGAGCACCAATCGGTGATCAGCATCTGTAGGGGACTGGAAGCGAGGACCATCGAGGCTAAGTTCTTCGAAGCACAGAAAAAGGATAATTCTAAGTCGTTCGACACGATGAAAAAGGATGATTATCGTGGGCTAGTAGCGGATCAAGATTTGGAAAGATCGATCGGTTCAGCGAGGAAAGAAAGAAAGTGTGCTGCAATCGTAGAAAAGATTGGAACAGAGAACTCGAGTCGAATAGATGTTCCTATTGCGAACATAGAAGATGATTATGTGGAGATGAAGAAGCAGATACACGTGTCACCGAAGTTCATCGGTGATTCATGTGCGCATCCTGGAACAGCTACGAGAAAGAAGTCTCTGAAATTTCATGATTGTTTCACCGTGATCGGTGCGAAAGATCCTGACGAGAATGGTACTGCGGGGAGTCCTGCGGGCCAGAATACGAAGTTGTTGGATAAGAAGAAGAATTTCTACAGACTGACGCTGGAGGGTAGTATTCTTCCCGAGAAAGTAGATTTTGACGTTGAACAACTTGAAGAATTGCTGGACGCTGACTCGCGTTCTTTGGAGAAACGAGAAACTGCTGCTCAGGTAAGTGAAGGATATAATTGGAATAAAATGTTCATTAAGGGACGTAGAAAGGTTCTTTCTACCTCTTTTGGTTATCCAAGAATCAAATTTCCTTTTCTTTTCTTTTTCTTCATCTTCTCGATTTTAACTTCTTGGTATTATAATAGTATTTTGTGTGTTAGATGCAAGAAAGGATTTTATTATTCGGATTGAAATATGTTAACATCTTGTATTGCGTATTTAAGATGTCGATGTTTGATCTTCAAATCACTTTTACGACAATGATAATGTATTCTTTAAATTTATTTGATAACTTTCTAACCTGTATAAAATTGTATATAAATGAAAAAATTAATACGATTTAATTATCGATCGCTAGAATTTTGTTCAACTATAAAAGGTAGTTTCTATAACAAATATCTATAACAAATGTAATGAAAGTTTTAATGACAGTTGTTAATGAATAAACCAATTTAGTTTGAATGACAGTTGTTAATTAATCGAAGTTACATACTAAAATTAGGTTCGTTTTAAATTGCAAACGCGCTCGACGAAATAATAATCTGCTTAACTTTTCTCCCTATAGATACAAGCCGCAGCGAAATGTGAGGAATGTTCAGGTATTAATCGCTTCGTTCCAAAACCAGAAACCCCACGCCTCGTATTTTATTGTACTGTATAGTTAAAACCGTAGTTTCTAAATGTCGTCGTCGTCGTTTTCCCGAATCTCGGCGAGATTTCACCGTGACGCTTAGCGTCGTAGCTAAATTCGATCTTTTCCACACTGTTTCTTACGTGTTTTAACTGAAGAACAGATTTCGCGCTGTTTCGCGAGAACCTGCGTAGAATTCCATTCTGAATGTTGATGTGGTGATGGTGATGTTATGATTTATTGAAGTTATGAAATAATTTGAAACGAACTATCGTGAAATTATAGGGCGTTGAAAAATATGGAAAAATAGGAAATATATTAGGCTACTAAAATATTTCTTAGCACAAATCGCACAGTACTTCTTAAGGACAAAAATATTAACGTTGAAAAAATTCACTTTATTATTTATCAAACAATTATTTATATAGGAAATTAAGTAATTACAAAATTATAAATTACAAATGACAAACCTGTTACAGTATACTCTGGACGAAATAGTCTGCAGTAATTGGAAAAGTGTCAACACGATATTCATTGCAATATTCACTCCATTATTTAGAAAGAAAAAAAACTAATTTGTACTTACCTAGTATTCTCGAAGGTACTTCGTTAAAGAAAGATCGAGAAAGATTGAACTGAGAAGGGAAAGCAATTACCGGAATGAAATAGGAAGCGAGAGAAGCGTCGCCGTGTACAAGAAGTCTGTTCTTCCGTTTAGCTCCTTTAGCGCGGTTAGATTCCGTTCTCCAATTGACTTTTAGTCGTGTGTGTTTAACGAAAGGGCAAACAGCTCTTAGCTCTGTTATTGTCGCGAACCTTCCTTGCGCGTCCTTGCATTAGGAGAACGTTGTTTTTTGGCGACATAGCGTGTCGCAGGAACCGCGCGTGTATAACCCCATTATCCTGCATATATTGTGTAATTATAACGTAAAGGTGGAAGTAATTTACGTGGTAGAGTAGTGGCGAAATAATATACTTGTTGCGCTGTTTGTGTTACGTATACGTATTCAGCTGATCAATTTAACACATGTTTAGTATCCAGTGTCGTAAAAAGTACTTTCATTTCGGTTCTTACGAATGAATGTTATTTCTCAATGGACGAATATTCTGTGTTTCGTGGACGAGATATTAAAATTAAAAAGAAGAAAAAGAAAAATGAGAAGGAGAAAGGAAGGAGGTTATAATACTTTACGTCTACATCAGAATATACATGGTTTACGAAAGAATAGTTGTAATTAAGATGAAAGGTAGATGTATGAACTTTGCAGATAATACTTGATAACTGTGTTTTTTTTTAATTAATTTTTTGTTAGATAGGATCTTACGACAAATGTTGTCTTAAGTATGTGTATACCATAATATGTACATATTATACAAAGGTCGGATAAGCTTTTAATATGTTGCAAGTTGCTCGAAAGTCATTGAAAGCTTATATTATGTGTGAAATATAATTTAAATTGTATATTGGATAGACGTTATTTTAGAATTATGTTGTAATAGTTTTTTGTTGCTTGAAACTTAATAATGAGTCAAGAAGAGCCTGATCTACTAAAGTAGATATTTTTCTTCATAAATTATTTTACATAAAGAAGCACCAAAAGACAGTTTTACGATTTTTTAAGATACTATCAGTACTGTACGATATTATTATCAATTTGAAATATTATTAACATGATACGATAGCTTTTCCATCGTTTAATTATCCAGATGTTACTGTATCACTGTTGCTATTAATACTGCATTAATCTACAATCAGAGTAACATGTTCATAATCAAAACGTGAATGAAATAAATTTTTACTTGAATAATGTTCTTGACCCATAGAAAATCAATGCTGAATGCTACCAATAATTCTTTATCGAATCGTCATAAATAATATCAAATCGCATAATTTATTGTCGCTGTCTCCTCGTTTCTTCATATTCATATGCTTTCGGATATGTTCTATTCACTTTTTTACTCATAAAAATAGAACATAAAATATAGAACATATATAGAGGAATAGAATTAAATACAGAGAAATCAGATTATCAAGTAACACCAAAGTTTATCTCGAAGGTTACTTCATCAAGCATCATTTGAAAATTTCTTCTCCAAACTTCTTCTAACAACACAAACGAAACAAATCAAATTGGTTTAGATTTATTTAGAAGGCCTGGTTTCTAGCAACCTGTGTAAAGTTTTCGGTTGATTTCAAATATGTCGAACGTGGCGTGATAGCAGAAAGTTTCTGACACGCGTGGCAGATCGAGTTAAAGGACGGTTCGAGTTCCGTCAAGTTCTTTTTGGCACGTTTGCCAGAATCAGACGCGTTTCAGCTGAGATCGGATACACGATTCAATCACGTGGATCTCGCTCCAGAAATATTTCATGATTTTCCACTTGTACATTTCTGCGATTAATATTTTTCCTGTAACATACGGCATGTAGAATTGATCAAATACACGAGATGTTCAAACGTTTCTAATCCAAACTGAATACAATTTGATTTTAGAAAGTTGCCAAGTACTTGATCGTTGGAATATATTTTGAGTGAGATCGACTCGTTCAAACCGATCAAAATTTGTTCAAACTCACTCAAACCATCAAAATATGTTGTTCGATGTTTGAATTGCTTATCTTTTTCGAGTAATTTGGAAATCTCAAATGACAAAAATCTGATCGAGGAAATCATACGATCGGATAATAGAATGGAACGATGATGGAGAATACAAACGTATACAGATCGAAATGACAGTACTTTTTAAAGGTTCGACACGCAGAAGGTGATATGCATAGCGGACTGTTTTTTAAGCGTGCAATTCGTTGGCCAAATGAGACTTAACGCGGTGTGATTATGCAATCGTTTTATTTTTTCCTCTGTTGACTTATTGTAAGTATGATAATTTATCGTTTGTGCGAGCGCATTACTTTATACGACGTAGGAGAAGATTAACGATAACGAGAAGAATAACGTGTCGTCGATATAATAGGAATACGTAAATGGAATGCTTCATAAGACTTAGTATTATTATATACGCATGGTTCGATCCGTTTGTGTTCCTGCACGATGTAGATTTTGGATAAATGTCGAAGAAATCGATTCTCTTGCCGAGTTTCCTTCGTTCTGTGTATTTCGTTCGACCGACTTTCAATTTTACTCGTTGCACATTTAAATTCCTTTCGATGTGTGGAACGTATCCATGATCAGTCGAAGTTAATAAAAAATTTGTCATTTTCGAGTGGTAAAAATTTTGAGATGTTATTATAATTGTAGAAAATGATTTACGATAGTAAGATGTAGATAAAAATCGATGTTAAAAGTTACATTGTTTTTATGTAAAATAGTACATGATTTCATTATTGTATAAGTATCTATTATTTTATCAGACGTTATAGGAAAACGTAATGAATAGAATAAGCATGAAAATATTGATGCCAATCTATGAATTTATTACTTTTCTTTAGAATACCTTCTCTCACAATCAGAAAGTTACTTATGTTATATTTTATTCTGGAATGTATTATAATAATATCAATATCAACAGTTGTACACCTGAGGTGTATCTAGTATGCACATGAAATTTATATTTAAAATTAAAATTCAGATGTAGATTGTATAGATTGAACATTAAATCGTTTCAATTTTTAATTAGAAACAGTGTAACGATAAATCATCTTTTATCGCAAAGTATCAATTTATATCAATGTATATCAATTTATATCAGTTTAAATATTATTTCGATACATAATTATCAGAACTTCGGCAGAAATTAGTGAATATTACGAAAGCAGGTTAATACAAATTTTACTACGCTATTAAACTGCACATCGATTTCTTTTACTTTCAATCGACATCTACATTTAACACGAAGATAAGTGGATAAGTGACCGTGCATATATTTCTAGACACATATGTATATGTATATGTATATGTACTTGTACAAGATGAATGTGAGTATTATTACGCGATAACGATTCTGTAAAACGCAATGCGATTTACCCAATTACCCCGTTGGTTATACGATCTTTTATAAACTTTAATTTACATAGATAGGTAGCGCGGAGCACAGAAAGTGCGAATCGTACGAGTTTTGTCGCATTTAAGAGGACGTTACACGTAGTGATGCACTTGAAAACGCAGCTCGAAGAAGCAATAAGCCACGATACATTTATATCTTTTAACGATTTCTTTTAACGCGACCTAGCTTTCTAAAGATTTCTCATTAAGTAAAGATCAATTGGAAATTGTACAATTTATATAGTTGGAAAGCTTACATCGATCAACTTTTAATTGTCTTCGTTTCATTACTTTATTTTTATTATGAAACATTATACGTAATTCGTTTACCGATATCGGTATATTATTGAATAAGATTTATAATATTTGATTAATTTTATTATTTTGTAATTTTTAGAGATAAATTTTATTTTTGGTTTATCTTTGCACGCATAATGATTTTTTTTTTTTTTTTGTATAATTGATTATAATACGTTGCATGATAGTACCGTTTCTTACTGCGAATACTTTGTTGCGTTTATCGAGTCAGGAGTTTTAGATTTGTATACAGGCTTGCGTGCACGTTGCAAGCGACAGCGTTCGATGAAAATGTTCAGTCAAATGAAATGGTCATTATTGTATGATCGTTAAATGAACAAAATGTACATATCTGCAAAAAACTACAGAATAAATTGGAAATGACAAATTGGAAACGTCAATCATACACAAATAAAGTTCTAAAAATATTTGCGAGTATTTTTAGAAAGTTATTGCATACAAATTATTCTATTGTAATGAACGATATTTCCATAAAATTCTTTGTAGCATTAAGGTATCAGTTTGTTTTTCCAAACACGTTTGTTATCGCTAAGGAAGATATAATAAACTATATTTTGCGTTCTTTATGGAAAATGAAAATCAGAAAATCGACAAAACTGAATCTATCGTGCTTTCCTTTTCTGATCTTCGTGTGTAAATCACAAAGCTGTCGAATAAGTATCATTCGAATATTTAGGGATAAAAAATTATAATAACCGTAACCACGATATTTGAATGGATATAATCTGGCGCAGTTAAAACATCGATAGTCAGACATTGCAATAACACGATATTTAAATCGATGGAATTTTGTATCGAAAATTGTTATTAACTACGATAAAAAATAATCAATTGCAGCAAAATCAATATTCTATCACAAGAGAAAATACGGGCGACCTTTGCGTACACACTAAAACTTTCGATCGAGTTACATTAGTCTCAAATATTTGCTCGGGGAATATTGTAATGAATGCAAAGAAACGTAAGTTCCATTCATTTGACTCAACACGAGGCGCGAATCTAAAGCAGAATCGTGCGAGTTTGTTCTCTCCGGTTGAAACAATATGGTTCGGATTTAAGGATAAAAGAAGAAGACGAGAAAAAAGAAAAAAATAGACAGGAGGTGAATTGTACATTGAGGAGAAAATAGTACGAAAGCACGCGCGTAGAATCCATTGCATACTCGTGTGTGTGAAACACGAAAACGCTTGAGACCGAGCTAGTTTCGTTTTTTAGGGGACAGAATCGCGGATCAAAGTTTAGAAGAATTTACCGATTAACCGCCTGAAATACGTTTTTTCTAGACGAATACGAACAACTTATTACTGTTTTATAACGTGTAGAGGATGACAAAAGTGATAGCGTAGTGGATGAAACACGTGCGTGTACCAACGATGCCTCATTGTACGCAGATAGTCATTCGCTGTTAAAGTATAGTCGACACTTTATGTTCATTTCGAGAGAAATGTTTTCCTGCTGTACACTGTACGTTTATATTTCCGCTGAACGCTGAATAAATTATTATTTTCTATGCTACAACAAACGGCCTTTGAATTTTATTGGAATACCTGCTGCGTAACGAAATTGAGAAAAATGTCGAACAATTTTCGTTGGAAATTGCTTGTTATTTATAAGATGACGTAAATTGAAATATTCTACCTTACAAATAGATTCGAAATATTTGACGGAAATTATTTATTGAAAATAAGAAATTTGAAGCAATGATCTATAGAAACCTGAATAATAAACATAAATAATATAAATAGCATAGATACATATTATTGATACAATTTAATTTAAATTTTATACATTTTATATTGTGATTGAAATTTTATTTGATTGAATTGTGATATTTTCATTGAAATCAAAATTTTGAACATTAATTCAGTGTTTCAGTTAGAATTTTAATTCAGGAAAAGAATGAATATATATATATATATAATTAAATAATCGTTACCCTCACATTCCTAACAAAAAGTGTGAACAACGAATCCGCGTTCTTCGTTCAAAAAGTACTCGCACACCGACCTTTCTTCTTTAATAACACGAGAACGGGCTTTACTGGAACTACAACTACCGATCAGTAAACATCTCTGGACTGGATCTACAATTGGTGGCGTCGCTCAACCGTAACTCGTGTCGGACGAAGGCAGCGCAGTGGTTAGCGCCTAAAGTTACCAACGTTCGGGACCCGAGATCAAATCCCGTCGAGTCCGATTTTTCTTCCACGGCATCAAAAATGAGGGGAAAAATGCAGCGCACTACCCCAGCAAGCGACACCCCAGCGGCCAGCAGCAGAACCAAACCAACCTTGTCTGTCTCACTCTACACAGAAGCAGTAACACTATCGCCACCACAACTACTAGACCCGGCTAGCGCGCTAACTAAGAGGAACTATTATACTACCACACCTCAGACACATTACACATCAGTCAACATCTCGGATTGGTTCGTCAACTACAGAACAGTCACCACATCTCTGGACTCCATCTCCGCCTATAGACCAGCATATCTACACTGATTCTCCAATATAAGAAGAGTCAAAATGTATCTTTACCGGATCGATCTTCAAGTAGTCGTCGAAATGGAACACTCTCTATGCCTAAAATATAAAATGGAAGAAATAAAGTTTATACATATGAAGGAAGAAAAAGTATAGAAGAAAGAAGAAAAAAAAAGTGTGTTTCGTCCAGAACCTGCTAGCGGACTCATCAGTAAGGTTATCTAGCAGGCTCATGCCTTAGACACACTAGAAGAGGAGAAGAGGGAGGGAAAGACATATTGGGTCTGTGGAATATGTACAAAGGTCCTCCAACTTCACAGCGGGACTTCAAGTGTATCTATAAGCTCGATTGAATTGGACTACTGCTTCTATACTCTCTCTCTTGCGCGTTGTCCATTGGATCGGCCTACTCCGTATCTTTACTTCCCCTGTCAAAGATACGGTGGTTACGGGGATTTTCTCCCTAAGACCGTCCAGGGGAACTTGTGAATGTAAACACGATGTGCTGCAAGAACTTACATATGTACAAACTTACGCACTAACAGTTCATTACAACACAAATTTTTTACATCCTCCGTCGCAGAAATCTCCTAATCCTCGCCGCTGCCTTTTCTGTGTGAAATCAGCTTCGTGCCCGCTACATGAAAACGTTTCACAGCTGTTGAGAGAGTTACAACAAGATAACAAACACACAACAGCCTGGCAGAGGGATGTAAGGATGGAATAATACAGGAAAAGAAGAGAGAGAGAGTGAAGTGTTTCGTCCGAGACCTGCTAAGTAGGACTCTTCAGTAAGGCTCGTACCTAGCAGATCCATACCTTAGACACTACTGGGATAGGAAAAGTTGTGTTGGAAGTTATATTTATTGAAACAAACAATCAAATGTGACCACTAGTGAGAAAGCAATTAACATCGGTGGCCCTATGTTTACATCGACGGCCCTCTGTTGACAAGTGTAATACGTATTCTACAAACGTAATTTAAACTGAACCATTACGATGAGCTATAAATAGACGACTGTACATTTATGGGACATTTTAAATTGTGGAAATACACAGATTGCATGGAATAACGTGCAAAGATATCGAAAATATTGAAAGTAAAGTTTCTCTGTTATATCGTTAAGGATTAACGTAATAAATGAGTTGTGATACTTAATTTTATCGAATGAAAGAAATTTCTATTTAAGTTCAATTTCCTTGATTATATTTCTGTAATAGTGTTAAATAGAGCTACGAATTTATATAATCACCCACGGTCTAGTCATAATAGAGAATCTGATATAGACAGAATTAGAAGAGTATGAAGCAGAATATCGGACGTTAGTGAATTTTTGTTTACATATCGTTAACGCGATGTATTTCAAAGGAAAAAACAAAAGAAAGAAATGCGCACGGTAATGTTTCTGCCTAATGTTTTCTTTCTTTTTCCATATTGTTCACGCATGCAGCATCGTCATGAATCGAACTGTTGAAGCTGAGTGACAAATAACAGGAATTACGTACTGGATGCTAGAGGACCTTTATTTGCGCGTTCAATTGCTCGCGTTAAACTTTTACGGGTGAATTATACAGAAACACGATCCAACAATTATTGAAAAAGTATTGAATGAACGAAATGTGGATGGAAGCTGTTACGATCGGCAAGTCGTAGACCTCCGTTTCAGATGTTTCTTACGATTTAAACGTTTTTTGATTCAACAGAATTATGTAATTGTAAAAGATCGATTATGTAAAATAAAGTTTCTGATGGTACTGTGAAAGAGACTTTTCGTATGAATACTATGCATATTCTGTGTATTCCTGCACCATTAAATTTCATCGTGCGTCTCAACTGTCTCAAGTCATACTAGAAGCGTACTAGTGTCACATCTATTTGAATGATTACATCATCTAGTGTAACTCTGTGATATCAGAGGTACACGTGCTGTGCACGTTTACCACTTTACAAACTTTCCAACTTGTAACATACACGTTTTGATAGACAACGTGCATTCTATGCCTCTGAAACAGATTTATAACAATTTCGTGAATTCTGAGATATCTAAAGCTCTACCAGTAGTAGCATTTGCATCCTGTTTTGTATATGTCCACACGGATTTTCAGATTTCTTGGAAGAAGAACAAGATAGCTTAAACGCGTGGTACGAGCAAGGAGAGGAGGAGTTCCTCCCTATTGTCAATATGCACTATATATATATACGCGCATATTATTTGTCTCTCTATTTTTATTATGTTTACTAGTTACACTATTTGAAATACTTCGTTAGTAATCATTCAATTATAATAGCCCTTATGCAATATAGTCTTCAAACGGTTCCATGGTTCCCATTTCTTATCAGCAGATAACAAACAAATCCCTATCTCGCCCTTCCACGACTCTCCAGAACCAAGAAACAAAAACAGATAACAACTTATTAAACGAAATTCCATTAAAGTTATCGATATAAGAGAAAGAGAGTAAGGACAATTAGTGAAATATGAATGAGCAGTTTGATAAAACAGGCAGGCCGATAAGTCAGCTAACAATAAAGTGGTCGATGGTGAAATAAGTGGTAAGGGGTTTCGATTGGCCCGATCTAGGTCCGGGATAAGTTGGAAAAGGGGATGCGCGTCGAAAGGTCGAAAGTGGCGAGGGTGTAGAGACTTATTTAGGGATAGACGGAAACATTGAACTTCTAGCATCTTGGCATTGAGTTGGTGTGAGTAGACTCTGGCGTGTTGGATGAATACAAACAGTGATATAATAATAAATGTGTATATTTAGTTTATTAGGGTGTAACGTTCCGTTAACATAACAATGTTTTATTTATAATTTTTTTCAGTTATTTATATTGCAGTTACTTTTATCATTATTGAATTCTCCTTGAATCTTTTAACATTGCAGTTATAGCAGATAATTTTAAGAATATAAGTAATATATTTTTCGTGAATATTTTTCTTTTTATTATTATTATTAATATCTTTATTTTGATGTATATGTAAAACTTTACTAAATCTACGTTACTAAAATATTACTTTGCTATGTAATAGTATCAGCTTCTTTTTAAAACATTTTGTAGTAAGATCATTATAAAGTTGTAATATTTCCTAGACAACTTCAATTCAATATATATTATACATCATACATTCTAGTCATTTCTAATTAAGTTACTTTTGCGATGTTTAATTTTATTTTACGTGTATTCTTATAACTCTCTATGTTACGGCGCGTAAGATGGTCCGTGCGCCGTCTGAATCTTTATACTATATACTGATCTACTAAATAGTATATACTATAAACTGAATATTTTGACGTAATCTTAAATAGCTTGAAGGAATCTCTAATCTTGTAAACGTTCTCGGTTATGGAACAATCCTTAGGTTTATTGTGCGCTCTTACAAATTACCGAGAAAGCGGGTAGTTACCTAATGGGAAAAGCGAGTTTTTCCCGTGAACAATGTCATCCACGAGCCACGTTGGTAGGAGGCTTCCTCCTCCTATCCTCATTAATTAACGTTGGCTATAACCAATGGGCAGCGCGGATCGTTACCCTCACATTCCTAACAAAAAGTGTAAACAACGAATCCGCGTTCTTCGTTCAAAAAGTACTCGCACACAGACCTTTCTTCTTTAATAACACGAGAACGGGCTTTACTGGAACTACAACTACCGATCAGTAAACATCTCTGGACTGGATCTCCAATTGGTGGCGGCGCTCAACCCTAACTCGTGTCGGACGAAGGCAGCGCAGTGGTTAGCGCCTAAAGTTACCAACGTTCGGGACCCGAGATCAAATCCCGTCGAGTCCGATTTTTCTTCCACGGCATCAAAAATGAGGGGGAAAATGCAGCGCACTACCCCAGCAAGCGACACCCCAGCGGCCAGCAGCAGAACCAACCAACCTTGTCTGTCTCACTCTACACAGAAGCAGTAACACTATCGCCACCACAACTACTAGACCCGGCTAGCGCGCTAACTAAGAGGAACTATTATACTACCACACCTCAGACACATTACACACCAGTCAACATCTCGGATTGGGTCGTCGACTACAGAACAGTCACCACATCTCTGGACTCCATCTCCGCCTATAGACCAGCATATCTACACTGATTCTCCAATATAAGAAGAATCTCAAAATGTAACTTTGCCGGATCCGATGTTCAAGTTGTCGTCGAATGGAACACTCTCTATGCCTAAAATATAAAATGGAAGAAATAAAGTTTATACATATGAAGGAAGAAAAAGTATAGAAGAAAGAAGAAAAAAAAAAGTGTGTTTCGTCCAGAACCTGCTAGCGGACTCATCAGTAAGGTTATCTAGCAGGCTCATGCCTTAGACACACTAGAAGGGAGAAGAGGGAGGGAAAGACATATACTGGGGATTGATATGTATTGAGTTGTCCTCCAACTTCACAGCGGGACTTCAAGTGTATCTATAAGCTCGATTGCGATGGACTGCTGCTTCTATACTCTCTCTTGCGCGTTGTCCATTGGATCGGCCTCTACTCCGTTTCTTTGTGTGCAGGTCCAAAGATACGGAGGGTAAGGGATTTTCTCCCTAAGACCGTCCAGGGGAACTTGAGAATGTAAACACGATGTGCTGCAAGAACTTACATATGTACAAACTTACGCACTAACAGTTCATTACAACACAAATTTTACATCCTCCGTCGCTGAAATCTCCTAATCCTCGCCGCTGCCTTTTCTGCGTGAAATCAGCTTCGTGCCCGCTACATGAAAACGTTTCACAGCTGTTGAGAGAGTTACAACAAGATAACAAACACACAACAGCCTGGCAGAGGGATGTAAGAATGGAATAATACAGGAAAAGGAGAGAGAGAGAGTGAAGTGTTTCGTCCGAGACCTGCTAAGTAGGACTCTTCAGTAAGGCTCGTACTTAGCAGATCCATACCTTAGACACTACTGGGATAGGAAAAGTTGTGTTGGAAGTTATATTTATTGAAACAAACAATCAAATGTGACCACTAGTGAGAAAGCAATTAACATCGGTAGCCCTGTGTTTACATCGATGGCCCTCTGTTGACAAGTGTAATACGTATTCTACAAACGTAATTTAAACTGAACCATTACGATGAGCTATAAATAGACGACTGTACATTTATGGGACATTTTAAATTGTGGAAATACACAGATTGCATGGAATAACGTGCAAAGATATCGAAAATATTGAAAGTAAAGTTTCTCTGTTATATCGTTAAGGATTAACGTAATAAATGAGTTGTGATACTTAATTTTATCGAATGAAAGAAATTTCTATTTAAGTTCAATTTCCTTGATTATATTTCTGTAATAGTGTTAAATAGAGCTACGAATTTATATAATCACCCACGGTCTAGTCATAATAGAGAATCTGATATAGACAGAATTAGAAGAGTATGAAGCAGAATATCGGACGTTAGTGAATTTTTGTTTACATATCGTTAACGCGATGTATTTCAAAGGAAAAAACAAAAGAAAGAAATGCGCACGGTAATGTTTCTGCCTAATGTTTTCTTTCTTTTTCCATATTGTTCACGCATGCAGCATCGTCATGAATCGAACTGTTGAAGCTGAGTGACAAATAACAGGAATTACGTACTGGATGCTAGAGGACCTTTATTTGCGCGTTCAATTGCTCGCGTTAAACTTTTACGGGTGAATTATACAGAAACACGATCCAACAATTATTGAAAAAGTATTGAATGAACGAAATGTTGATGGAAGCTGTTACGATCGGCAAGTCGTAGACCTCCGTTTCAGATGTTTCTTGCGATTTAAACGTTTTTTGATTCAACAGAATTATGTAATTGTAAAAGATCGATTATGTAAAATAAAGTTTCTGATGGTACTGTGAAAGAGACTTTTCGTATGAATACTATGCATATTCTGTGTATTCCTGCACCATTAAATTTCATCGTGCGTCTCAACTGTCTCAAGTCATACTAGAAGCGTACTAGTGTCACATCTATTTGAATGATTACATCATCTAGTGTAACTCTGTGATATCAGATATCGGTACACGACAGTTATAAAATGAATGGGTGTAATTTCTGCTAATTCATATAATTTATGATCGATATTCCAATAACAATGCCTTTCATCCGTTCAAACTTTGATTTCCAAAGTGAGAACTAGTTTAACTTGTACAATTGCTCTCCTTTAAACGATACATTAATAACGCAATTATTTATGATAATGAAACCAAATCAATCATAACTTTAACACAAATTAAGCATAAATTTATAAGATAAATACTTATGAAACGCATAGGAGGCAGAAAAATACTAATCTTTGAAAGGCCAGACAATAATTTTTACATTGTACAGGTACGTAACAGTTATGAATGTTTGTCCATGAAATTTTTCCTGATAGATAATAAAAGTTGAAATAATAACGGAGTAGATGTCATTGAAAACTTGGTCACGATCACGTAAGTTGTTAGATATAGCGGACATTCAATTCTCATTGGAAATTGGATTACGCGCTCTTTGAAGCTTTTAGTGATTTCTCGAACCGGGTATTTCAACCAAATGTCCAACGAAATAAAGGTCGGATTAAAGTGGCTTTTAAACGCTTGCTGACATTTCATCTATCGTTCGATAACGTCGCAAACGAATTTGCAACCTGGAAATAAACCGAATAAATCGTCGAACTAATCGATAATACTTTGGCTAATTCGATTAACGTGGAATGCTGCGCGTTTCAAATGGTGTACACATATCGGTAGAGAAAAGTGGTTCGTCGATAAAGGAATAAGCGTAATTAACGAGGAAAAGATCAAACCGATATTTCTATATTCAGTTTTAAGATATTTGAAATATATTTATGTTACGATATACAGAGAGAATATTCTGTTTTCCGACTGTCTTAGTTTTTAGTTAAATATCTATTTAAAAAATAATTAAAAAGATTATAGAGAAGAAAATAGTATAGAAAATACAATACATTAATTGAAAAGAGGAAGAATATCATAATATCATTGTCATTAGTGATACATCATCGCTTACGTATAACTTGCGTATTATTCTGATACTATATTTTTGACAAGGAAAAAGAAATGGTGAAGCTTATGGAACGATACAACAAGTATCCCGCTGATCGTCTATTTCTACGTTGTTCAAAATACCTACTTTAGCGAGATTAGCGAGAAATGTAAGAAAATTATTTAATAACCACTTTCCGGGATTTGGAAGTCAAAGAAGCGAAAATAATTACGTACTGTGAAAAGTTGATTGCGGGAAAACAGCGGGATAATTTTGGGCAGACGTCGTCATGGCCGTCTCATCTGACCGCCGCAGACAGCCGTTGGTCCTTGGTGACGGGCTTTCAGCCAAAGAGATTAGTACCGCGCCTTCTACCAGGAAGTCTCGTGGAAATCAGCGGAAAGCTTCGCCACGAATCTCGTTGATACAATCTCCCTCTCAACAGTTGCCTTTCGACTTTGCTCTTGTTTCTTGTCCCTCTGCGGGAAATGATCGTCGACTTCTTCTCGGAACATTTCAGAGGACGAGATAATTGGTACAGTCTCCTTTCTCGTCAAACTTCCCTGTGAAACTGGGCTACGAACGATTGAAAAGGACAATGAGATTTGTTTTGGTTCCTGGTTCTTACTTTTGTCTCTTAACCGTTGAAAGATGATGCAGGCTATATCGAGGTCTTATTTCAAGGGGAATCGAAACTTTCAAACGTAGCAGAATTGTTAGAATAGGTTTTGTATATGTATTGTAGAGGCTGCAAAGCCAAGTGTTTTTGTTCCAGCAATTAAGAAACGCTGCGAATGTCATCATGTGACTGTAGATTGTGTATGCATTTATGAGAAATTTACAGTGACTACGAAAAGTATATTGAATTGTTTTTTTGTCAGGTTCTACGTTTCATTTTCACAGTATCGAATTTTTGTAGTCAGATAAAAGTGTTACTTAACGATACGCAACATACCTGGATCTAATTAATTAGTAACAAAATCAGTGCTGTAATAATATATAAGATGGCTTGCGAATACTTTTTACAGACATTGTGTAGATGCGAAAATTGAAAGAATACAACTTAATATACAAAATGTGTAAAATAGACAAAATAACGCACTCGTAATATTTACGTCGTAAAAGGAAAAGAAAATTTAATCATCCTTGGAAATGTGAAATAATTAGAAATTCGTTTGTAGTTTGAATAGAAAAAATTAAGTATTAAGGTGCGATTACGTTGATTGATGGCTCATACAGCAATTGTATTTATTACAGCGGTAAATGATTTGGAAAATAAATAAATACGTAGAAATAATGATTTTAGAACAAAGTACTATTTTCAGAATAGAACTGAGAAGAATAATAGAAACTGTAGACTGAGATTTAAAGCTTCACGGCTATGTGATTTTTAAAAATAGAACAGGATCCTAATTTAGTGTTGTGACATAAAACAGAATGGGGTAGAAAATTAAGTTAAAAAAATACGGAAGCGAGATGCATCAACTGGCAACGAACTTTTTTTTAAGGATTTTCGAGACTTTTCGGTAAGATTTATTCCTGTTCCTCTTTTCGATTCTATGTTACTTTCATAATTTGTTATTTGAATAAATTTTCAAGAAAATTTTAAATTACAGTTATGTACACTCTTCTTTCTAAAACAACGAAATGTTAAAACCTACTGTTTGTAGTAAATTACGAAGGTAATGTTACAAAAGAATTATTTTTTACCTAAATAAGGTTCTCTAAGGTTCTCTAAGCTGTGTCTAATTATTTATAAACATTTACAAAGCTAAATAAATATCATAAATATTACAAATAAAAGCATTCTCATATATTCAAATTCAGATGAATGAGTCAGAATTATTTCTATTTTTAAATCAATCAAATTTTAAATAATCTACAATTTTGTAGTCCAATATTATTTTCAAGTAATGTTGTCACTAACAACATAGTTTAAATGCCGATCCAATATAACGTTACAAAAATGAATAGCAGAAACAAATATTGAAACGATCCATTCATTTTAATTAATTATTTCTATCCAACAAATTAAATACAATCTATTAAAGCTACGCTCTCTGATGTTAAATATTTTATAATACGATAACGGAAGGGTACAATAATACAAAGATATAGATTCATAATTAATTAACCGCAGCATAATTATCACTTATTAATTTGTGATCTAGAATAAAAATCGATCAATAATTTATTGATATATTAAATCTCGTTTCGTCTTGAATTAAATGCTTATGAAACGTGATAGAATTAAATAATTAACTGAATAATCAACCATAGCTGCTTCAACTTGTGATTTTTAATAAAAAATGAATCATAACCGATCAATCAAAATATCAACACTTCTTTCTGTTTAGATTAAACATGTTTTTAGACTAAGCACGAAAAACAGCAAAATCTGTGACGAATTAGGGAATAGAAGAAATACATTGCCATTTGTTAATCAAATGCCGCGGCTATGGCACGGCTAGACATCACGACCCTCCATTAAATATTCAAGAGAGGAGCCGGAATACGGTAGATCCTCAAAAGCAAAACGAAACTCTTTTGATCGCGGCATATCCGCCGTGAAAGTGTCTGAGAGACGGTGAAAATCGTATTTTACTAGCGGCTATGTCGCTACTAAAGGAAGGATTACATTGGATTGGCAATGGTTCGCGTGTGCGTTAAGAAGAGAATAGAACTTTTGAGCTTGTAAGTACTTCACGTTGCTAGCTAATGCTGGATATGTGTAAGCTGTGGAAAGCTTATTACATAATTTACGGTATTCCCAATATGATAACAAAGCTGCCGTTTTAATAACATAGTCATGCGTTTATGTACTTTAATCCGTTGTGTGTTGCAATATTAGACAGCAGATATTCATTCAGCTGTAGGAAATACAACGCAAAAATTTGCAAGAATGTACATAATACTGGAAAAAAATCTTTAAATCTTTAAATCTTAACTGATAACTTTTTCAAGTCATCATACATAAACATATTTAACCAAAGTAATAATTTCTATTTTTCATCGAATCGATGCACGTCCGTAATGACTCAATATGTACATGGTTTTATTATTTCAAATTGACGAAAATTATCGATCCTGCGATTAAACAAACCTTGAAATGGGTCAATGAGTGTCTCTGTTTACGGTTCTCTAACCGTGTACATTAAAAAGGTTGATTATATAGAATAGTGGATCTCTTTGACCTTCCTCAAGTATCTTAGGCATAAAAGAGACATAATCAAGATTTACTAACAGTAGATAATCGACTGTTTACATACAGGGTGCGCCGTTAGAATCCGGACAAAAGAAGTTTTGTGCAGAAAGTTGTTTATTTAAGTCAATACACAAAAACACATGAAAATGTTGTTATATCTCATTTAAAGGGTCCTTGCTGAGAACTTTTATTCTATGTAACCACCCTCTGCCTCTATGACCTGCTCTATTCTTGCTCTAAAGCGCGAGCACGCTGACTTCAACTGGTCGCGTTTAATTGTCGCGAATTCTGACTCGATAGCAGCTCGTAGGGAGTTGACGTTGGGGTGCCTGCATTTATTAGTTTGTCTCTCGATAACGCCCCACACGTAATAGTCCAATGGGTTTAGGTCGGGACTGTTAGGAGGCCAGAAATCTTTCGACCAAAACATGTCCACATTGTCAGAGAGCCAATTTTGAACAAGATGACTTGTGTGAGCAGGTGCGCCATCTTGTTGAAATAAATACGGCCTTCCAGAAGCCGTAATTTCCATCCACGGCTTTATTACTGTCTTCAGGACCTCCAAATAAACCTCCTTTGTGATTCTTTCGCCTTTTTGGAAGAAGTGCGGAGGCATGACGTCGCCCTCACTTGAGACAACGCTCAAAACGTGAACACTTGCTGGAAATTTGGTTTTGCCCACAACAGGAACATCTTCGAGATTGTGGGCCAGCCAACGGTCGTTCCTCCGATTCACTTTGGCATCCACCCGGCGCGAAGACTTTCTATAATCGCCGCTCTTCTATCGTATTCCGGGTTTTGCTTAACGAGTTCTGTCATTTTGAGGTTATAGAAGACTTATTGACATATTTAACTAACTTCAGAGTCAATCAGCACAAACATCTGAATTCTAATATGGTGGGAACTACAAATTGAATTCTGTCCGAATTCTAACGGCGCACCCTGTATTTTCTCGAAATGTATACTTGTACTAAACATTTCCCAGTACGTTTGAAATTCGACGAATGTTGTCGCATTACATTATGTTATGTTTGAGTGTTTTCTATAACACACATGAGCTACTGTATTATACTGTCGAGTAGACGTGATTTATAGAAGATTTCTCCTTTTCTCTTCTGTTTCTTTGATACGGTTGATATATAATGACACGATGACAAAATTATTTTTTATCAGTACTTTCTCATTGATAATTTCACAATTTCTGGATAGAAATATACAATTTCCAGACTAGATTAATTATAGAAAATTTAGTTTATGTATCCTGAAACACTTTACCCGTAAAATATATATCTTTTTTAACAGAAGAACACAGATATATAAAAATTGAAAGAAATATCGAATTTGTATGTTTTAGGGGAATTGTTATAATTACGTCATAATATTGAAAAGGTCGCTCTGAAAATATAATATTTGAATGCTCGTCAACGTTGCTTTCATTGCCTTGATAAAGTGGTCGTTTGAAATATTGTGTATAGTTAGAATAATTTAAGAAACTGGAATGGTTTGTCCGTTAGTGATCGAAATATCTTTTAATTGAGAAATTTGATGAATTATTCGAGATCCTGGCATTGTGTTTGATATTTTTATTAATATCGTTATGCAGTACCATTCGATCAACGCGTTAATATGTGGAAAATTTCTTGCAGAATCGGCATTAGTGGAATAGCGTGATACGAATTCTGTGGCTTTGCTATATTTGGCAGAATTCTACCAAAGCAAGAGAAACTTCTATGTAGCCTGACTCTGCAGAACTAATTTCCCAAACGTGCTCGTATATTGCTAATTACTGGCGAAATTACTGTATTTAAAATATTAATTTTGCTAAACCGTAGATGATTATAATTTCAAGTCTTTAGACTCGCTAGAAAATATTCTACGTTCCTGCGATTCTTCGTTCTATTTATTTTTTTCATTACTCGTATTACATTCCTATATACTTCTTCTATATACATATTTCGTATATACACTTGTATATGTACCTGTATTTCATATACCAAACGTATAAAAAGACAGCAATTAATTTTACGTATAATGCTAAATCCTTGAAATCCCATATCCAAAGAAACGTATTATTTACGTATTATTTAAAAAAATGTCGAAGAATTTGAATTTGTTAAATTCAGATACGAGCTTTTAAGAAATACATGATAAATTCCTGAAGGTTTATAAAAGTCAACCGAATAACTAATATTACGATAATCAATATTTTTTAAATATTCAACAACGTGGTAGAAACGCGTATTTAGTTTGAAAACCGAATGAAAGCGAATCTCAGCGTATAAAGTTTAAAATTGTTCGCATACAAAAAAATAGGAAAATATGACTTACTTCTTCCGTACATTTCGAAGTATCTGATTATAATCGTTTGCGGTTTATGCCTGTTATATCGGCTTCAGATGCGCCGTGCACGAATCAATCGAAATGTTCGAGCGAGAAATGGATATTATAACATAACCATTCAGCCAGCTCGTATTCAGAACGCATTTCGCATATCGTTCTGGCGACGCTGCTTGCGTTTCTGTTGGAACTGTTGGCATTACCTCTAAAGTGTTTAGCAGTTCTTGTCGCGTAACTATCGGTTTGATCTCGACGTTAGCGTACGGACGTTTGCATGTAAACGGAAACATCAACTTGTTGCTAGACGCGCGGGGTGATACAGCATTTGACGTTGGCAAAGGAACAATTGACGAGCGCCATTCCTTCTGCTATAAATCGCATTTCGTTTAAACATTCTCGGGATATTTGCAGCGCGTGGAATCCAAACCATCTTTCTCCATAATCTTTCCTACAGTAAGAAAGGACGTGAAACAAATTGAAATCTTGTATTTCGGTTTTGAACGAATAGAATGCTCCTTAGTGCGATGGTAATACGTCTCTGGTCTTAAAACATTATATCAAGTACTTGAAATTTTTTCTAAAGCTTTTTCCAAGGCAAAATAATTTATGAACGCATTAATAATTCACTAATAATAATAATTCATTATGAAATTAACTATATTAGTGAAGTATGGTTAGTAATATTAGTAAATCGACAAAGTAGAAATTACAACTTTTGAATTTCTATAATTTTACAATTTTAAGGATAATCAAATGGCAATTTGTTAAATTGTTTTGCACAATTCAATTTCTTTTCGTTATGAAATTTATTGCTGTCAAAAATTTGTATTAATACTGGTAATTTATCAAATTTCAGTAATAATATTTCTTCACTTGCGCAAAACACATGGAAAAATGAAATCGTCTTGATAAGAAGTAAATACGAAAAAGGCAATAAAGAATTTAATTTCTTATGTAGTAGAAAAAAATGATGAAATGTTACTGGGGAAAGAATATTTAGCAATCTATTTGTCAATATTTGTTAAATATTATAGTTGAAATTTTCCATATATATTGTATTTACGTATATAATTACATATATGTACACACATATTTGTATCATAGCATTTTACATCTTAAGAAGTTCAGTATTTTTAATTAGTTCAACATTATTAAATTTGCTTGGAAACTTTTTGCCAAGCGTAGTAGAATTTTGGGATTCACGATGATTTTTACTTTCACGAAGTTTTTTAAAATAGCAGAAGACTTCATAATAGTTTACTATCGTGCCACGAAACATAGCTACGCAGGCTCAACTTCGAGAGTTATAAAAATAAAATGCGCAAACCTATGACAATCGTTCTCTACTTTTTGCAATCTTTCTTTCTGGACGAGTTTCCTCTTATTTAGTTTCCCTTAGTTTCATAAGTCGAATGAGATTTTAAAGAGTCGTGACCTAAAATGTATTTTGCTTCTTTACCTTTTCCCGGAGTCGGTGTAATTTTAAAATTACACTTTGTAAGAAATGTGAAAGAAGAAATATCATGGAACAACATGCGCAGCTTTTATATACTTCCATAGATTACAAAAATAAGTGGTGAATTTTAACTTCGAACTTCATGTTTCTTTAAAACTTTACGAGTATGTGCTAGTGGTAACGACAATATATTTGCACTTATATTTAGTAACGATTGAGTGTTTCAAAGAAAATTAAAGGAAAAGAGAACGAAATAGAATGAAGTCGGTTCTCGCCTTTGCTATTATTTCTTTGAAACAAAAACATAATATTACGCACAACGTCTATCGAACTTTATATTTGAATATCTCGCAGATTACTTGTAAAAATCCGCACGAAATCGACCAGAGAAAAATTCGCTTTGAACAATTTTTCCACTTTCTCGCGCAAGAATTTTTATTTCGAATTTCCTGGTTTTGTGGTATAGATATTTGTTGGAATATTTTACAGCTTCAAATAGAAACGAGGTTTCTCTGAATTCCTTTGTCTTCTTATTATTAAGGTGAATATGGAGTCGGATAAAATTGTATATATGATATTTGGTTAATACGTACCTACTATATTTTTGGTACGTGTTTATACGTGGTATGCAACATAAGTGTATCGCAGAGTTGGAATTTTTCAAGCACCTACACACGTAGCGGTGCGCAGCGGTTCTAATCATTGCAAGTAAATTGCTGCTATCCAAGCTGGTTCTTGCAATCCTGTATCAAAGCCTCTTCCGTACGATAAGGAGGGATTAACGAGAGTCCCTTGTGGGCTTCTCCCTTTAATCAAAACACGCATCGTATCAACGAGGGTACAGGTTGTACACGATGTATGTTCACGGTACGTGCACGCAAACCAAACTCAGACCAAAATGGTCGGCTAAAAGAGGCGCAGAAATGGAAACAAGAAGCTTGATTCAACGTGAAAACGTGCATTGGGATGCAATTACTTTGTAATTTTTCTCAATAATATCTTGTTAAGTAGATTCGTTCTTTCGACAGATTTTATTTTACAGTTTTTGCGTCCGCAGAACAGATGCTATACGTATATGGTTTGAAACTGAGGGAGAAGGACGTGAAACTTGTTTGATGAGATATTTAAAATTAAAAAGTTAATGAACATCTTTTGTGTATTTATGTGTTATATTACTGTAAAATAATTTCATATACAAAGTATATGGTTACTTTTATTTTAGCTTCTACATATTAAGAAATTGAGGATCTTTGTGCAAAGTTAAACATTTGTTATACCGTTTAAAGGGTGAAGCGAATCTCTATTTAAATTTCATTTCATCGTTCTCGTAAAAATGTAATTTGCAGAAATATCTGCAATCTAAACATTATAAATAAAACTATAAATAAATACATATTCATATGTTTAATTTCTGACTAGCTATAGGCTTAATGATCGAATATTTTATTGCTTGCAAATTGAAGTAAATTTAATATAAGTAAAATATATTTGTCGAATAGCAAAATAGTTGTTTCTTCATTCAATTTACCTATAAAAGAGCAGAATCTTCTAAATTTATAAAATTATCAATCATTAGAGGAATGTTATTAAAAATCTTTAGTTTCTTATCAATCAGTAAATTAATTGGTTTATTAATATAACTTTTATACATATAATAATAATTAATGATAAAATTATTACTATCAGTTGCATGTATTAATGGATAATATTAATGACACAACTTCTCTATTTAAAGAATTATTTCTCAAATTGTGGAATTTTTATTAAATTTTTTGAAGAAAATTTTAGTTTGACTTATTCTATCGTAGAAGGCTAATCTTTGGTTAGAAGAGGATGACGGAAGAAAAGTAGTTTCCATCTTATCAGCGAAAGGTCACCTCGTTTCCTCGAATTTAAGGTTCGTGTAATCCTAGAAGTGCTTATGTAGGATGTTACACTCTCAACTTACTCGTCAGCATCTTCAAAAAATAGAATTCTCTAAAAACGGATTGTTGAGCTTTGGCAATGAGATCTCATGTACAAGAAGTTTATATACTAATAATAATAGTTCCTTTGACATTCTGCACTTGTTCCTTGAAATGTGACAAATAGATCGCAGATGTATGTAAGTTCATATTTTTTATGAATATGATAAAACAATACAACGAGTATTTTACTTTAAATATTTTATATATTTTTACATGTCATTATACGTTTCATATATTTTCGTATATTTAATTTCCATTAACGAATAAATATCTGCAGTTTAATGATAAATCAAACATTGCAACAGCAAAAATTTAGAAAAGAAATCAATCTTTTCTGAAAAATGATAGAACTTATTCGGTAATTTCAGTCGAGTCACTAATAATCAATTGCATGATCGATGAGATTTTAAACAATCAATTTGAGGAAAGAAATTTAGGAAAAAGTAACTTATTTTCGGAAAGCAAAATGTCTAGTTTTGGAAAATTAAAAATAAATTTATTTATGTATATTGATATGTTACTCCTCGTCTTACGGTAGATGTAAAAGGGAAATAGCTTTAATTTATTGTAAAATATATATGTTTATCTGATTCGTTTGAATATAGTTTCACAAATGATGAAGCAATCGAAATATCTGGAATATTCCATTTTGTCATGACACAAAAGATTTTATAACGCTCGAAGATGACTTTTGGGAGATGAAGAAATTATTTTTGTCGCATACAAGAAGTACAGCCAATTTTCTGCGGTCAAGGATTATTTTCGGAAGCAAACACGACGGTAATTTGTCTATATGCATAGCCGACTTTATTATACTCGAATAAAATATTTAGACTATATTAGTAAATCCCAACGATAGGAACGAGATTCTATACATAAAAGTTAGTTGTTTGCCAAACTCGTGTATTTACTACATCATTTATACATATACATATTTTCTATGAAACGGATCATTCTTTCTCTAAAAAATATAAATAGACTTACATATCACAATTTACCACACTCTGCTTACTATGCGAAATAAAAAGTAAAAGGAAGATTAAAGCTATAAAAGATAGGAATTGTATAAGACTTTAAACATATTTTGCTGCTAACATTTTCATTTTATGCGATATTTTCTATTTTAATTTTTTGACTTTGTTTGATAAGGATAAAGATAATTTGATTATCCTTCTATTCATGTCAGATATTATTAGGTACTACCAATCTTCAACTGATCAAAGAATACAAGAACACAAAGTTCACATTTAATTCAAACAACAGTTGATTCAAATATAAATACGTCATTTTGACGTGCTTCCTATCGTATCAATTTTTGAGACTTTCTGACAGCTAACATTATCAGAATCACCAGTTTTCCGTATAATACACGTCCTGTAATTTTTGTAATATTACTATATAATAGCATACTGTTATTAATAAAATAAAAATGTTTAACACTCAAGAATAAAAATTATTGATAATTAAACCCCGACACTAGATTATACATAATATCGTATGTGAAATTTATCGACGAATAGAAACGAAGATATCCAATCAAAGCGGAAAATTCAACACAGAGCGTATCGACTATGCACACAATATTAGTTTAAATTTGTCAAAAATATTAATTTTAACTTATCAATTTAAAAATTCCAAGGAACTACAAATTGTGTACCAATTTAATTTATCTCGATTCGACGATACACAGGTACATAGAATTTTCATACTCGTTTCGAAGAAAACGAACACAAACTGTGTTGCATTACGACGTCTTCTTCGAAAGTGAATTTGGCGATGGGCCAAAGGTGGATCGCCGAGTCGTCGTTGATTTTACTTCATGACAGGGTAACATTTCGCATGTCGGAACAAATATTGAAATGAGACTAGGAAAAAAAAAATGGTCGCAGAGCACGAGGCCAGGCTGTACCTTGTTACCTAATTTCCCGGTACGAATCGATCGGAAGGACGAAATTTTTATTTTCGGCTAATTGGCAGCTCATTATTTCAAGATCAAACTGGAGGTACTCGCGCTTGAGTCACTGGCGAATTATCGATAGAGACATCGATGACGTCCACAGGATGTCCTGCATTCGAACGTGATCGTTTTGACGTCGTTCTAATCCATCACGAAGACTTATTTAGGGATAGACGGAAACATTGAACTTCTAGCATCTTGGCATTGAGTTGGTGTGAGTAGACTTTGGCGTGTTGGATGAATACAAACAGTGATATAATAATAAATGTGTATATTTAGTTTATTAGGGTGTAACGTTCCGTTAACATAACAATGTTTTATTTATAATTTTTTTCAGTTATTTATATTGCAGTTACTTTTATCATTATTGAATTCTCCTTGAATCTTTTAACATTGCAGTTATAGCAGATAATTTTAAGAATATAAGTAATATATTTTTCGTGAATATTTTTCTTTTTATTATTATTATTAATATCTTTATTTTGATGTATATAAAACTTTACTAAATCTACTTTACTAAAATATTACTTTGCTATGTAATAGTATCAGCTTCTTTTTAAAACATTTTGTAGTAAGATCATTATAAAGTTGTAATATTTCCTAGACAACTTCAATTCAATATATATTATACATCATACATTCTAGTCATTTCTAATTAAGTTACTTTTGCGATGTTTAATTTTATTTTACGTGTATTCTTATAACTCTCTATGTTACGGCGCGTAAGATGGTCCGTGCACCATCCGAATCTTTATACTATATACTGATCTACTAAATAGTATATACTATAAACTGAATATTTTGACGTAATCTTAAATAGCTTGAAGGAATCTCTAATCTTGTAAACGTTCTCGGTTATGGAACAATCCTTAGGTTTATTGTGCGCTCTTACAAATTACCGAGAAAGCGGGTAGTTACCTAATGGGAAAAGCGAGTTTTTCCCGTGAACAATGTCATCCACGAGCCACGTTGGTAGGAGGCTTCCTCCTCCTATCCTCATTAATTAACGTTGGCTATAACCAATGGGCAGCGCGGATCGTTACCCTCACATTCCTAACAAAAAGTGTAAACAACGAATCCGCGTTCTTCGTTCAAAAAGTACTCGCACACAGACCTTTCTTCTTTAATAACACGAGAACGGGCTTTACTGGAACTACAACTACCGATCAGTAAACATCTCTGGACTGGATCTGCAATTGGTGGCGGCGCTGAACCCTAACTCGTGTCGGACGAAGGCAGCGCAGTGGTTAGCGCCTAAAGTTACCAACGTTCGGGACCCGAGATCAAATCCCGTCGAGTCCGATTTTTCTTCCACGGCATCAAAAATGAGGGGAAAAATGCAGCGCACTACCCCAGCAAGCGCGACACCCCAGCGGCCAGCAGCAGAACCAAACCAACCTTGTCTGTCTCACTCTACACAGAAGCAGTAACACTATCGCCACCACGACTACTAGACCCGGCTAGCGCGCTAACTAAGAGGAACTATTATACTACCACACCTCAGACACATTACACATCAGTCAACATCTCGGATTGGTTCGTCGACTACAGAACAGTCACCACATCTCTGGACTCCATCTCCGCCTATAGACCAGCATCTCTACGCAAGTCAGCATATCTACACTGATTCTCCAATATAAGAAAAGAATCAAAATGTATCTTTACCGGATCGATCTTCAAGTTGTCGTCGAATGGAACACTCTCTATGCCTAAAATATAAAATGGAAGAAATAAAGTTTATACATATGAAAGAAGAAAAAATATAGAAGAAAGAAGAAAAAAAAAAGTGTGTTTCGTCCAGAACCTGCTAGCGGACTCATCAGTAAGGTTATCTAGCAGGCTCATGCCTTAGACACACTAGAAGGGAGAAGAGAGAAGGAAAGACATTTGTGGTCATGTGAATTATGTACAAAGGTTATCCTCCAACTTCACAGCGGGTCTTCAAGTGTATCTAAAGCTCTCGGCGACTCTTCTATACTCTCTCTTGCGCCGTTGTCCTTGGATCGGCCTACTCCGTTTCTTTGCTTGCCTCAAAGATACGGAAGGGGTTACGAGGATGATATTATCTCCCTAAGACCGTCCAGGGGACCTTTCCTAATCCTCGCCGCTGCCTTTTTTGTGTGAAATCAGCTTCGTGCCCGCTACATGAATGTTTCACAGCTGTTGAGAGAGTTACAACAAGATAACAAACGCAACAGCCTGGCAGAGGGATGTAAGGATGGAATAATACAGGAAAAGGAGAGAGAGAGAGAGAGAGTGAAGTGTTTCGTCCGAGATCTGCTAAGTAGGACTCTTCAGTAAGGCTCTTACCTAGCAGACCCATACCTTAGACACTACTACTCGGATAGGAAAAGTTGTGTTGGAAGTTATATTTATTGAAACAAACAATAAATGTGACCACTAGTGAGAAAGCAATTAACATCGGTAGCCCTATGTTTACATCGATGGCCCTCTGTTGACAAGTGTAATACGTATTCTACAAACGTAATTTAAACTGAACCATTACGATGATGTATTGTGTATTGTGTATTTTAATTTACTTTATGTCGTAAATCCGTGAATTTCTTTATCTCTCTCGGTTTCATAAAATGATCGTGGAGAATTCGTGTATCGTATATTCAATACTGGTTATTTCACTGAAATGTTATTGTACAACGATGTATTTGTTGAAAGTCATAAATGAAACGAAAAATTACGCAACGAAGTGAAATGATTCAACGAAGACTATAAAAGGCGATAGACGATACAATTGCCCTCGCTACACAGTCGATGTACGGCTTAATTACATCATACCGCGCACTATATCGACTCGTGTAATTGTATTAGAAATGCATGAATCAACCGCAGACACCGCCTTGTTAAAATTAAAAAGTATAGAGTAATTCAAGAATCTCAATGCTTTGAGGTAATGTTCGCAATGTTAATTGTACAAGGTCGCACGGTTATATTTGCAAGAAATACTTTAAATAATCGCTTATGAGTCTTCACCAAAGGGTTAAAGTTGAAATAACAAATATGGAAACTTTAGAAATGTTTCGTTTAGAAATGAAATCTATATTTTATGTATTTATATATTTATATTTATTATATATATATATATATATATATATATATATATATATATATATATATATATATCTGTAGATATTTGTTTTTTAATATTTTCAATCTTATTTTATTTGAGAATAACAGCTATTCTTGCTAATTATGATATTACTTTGTTGAATATAAAAAATTACATTAATTTAAAATATTTTTATGAAACATAACAAAATGAAACATGTACCACGAAAATGAAATAATTTAATGAATATATACGTATTTATATTTCACACTATGCATATAATATTTCAATGTATATCATTTATTCTGTTATAAATTAAATAGCCAGAGTAATTATACCACACGATCTTTTTCAAAACAATAAGGACAAAGTTTTTACGTTACAGTGTTACAATACGTGCATTGTTTATATATTTAATTATATATTTAAGTCGAGAATAAATATTCCGAATAACTAATCTAGCTTTATTCTAATTGCGTGTGAAAATAATTGCAATGATTAATGATAACGTACAAAGAATTGCGAATTAAAATTTCTGATGAGATACAAATCATCAGCAAAATTTTAACGTGCCGAATTAATTAGCAATCGTTATTTACGCGATGCATTCTTACAAGATATATGCCAGCTAGTATAATTTTGTAACATGTCAGATTGGTTAATAAAATAATCAGTCTTAGCAAAACTAGGGCGTCCCACTTCTTCTCTGACGTCAGATCGCAGTCTTTAAGTGTTAGAAACGTGGATGTCCAGTAATAATCGTTCATTAATTATTCATTGAAGACCGATGGTTCTATCGTTAATGCGAATTAAAATCTACGATTGCATGGGATACTGAAGGATCGTAGAGAAAGAAGCATTTTCGAACAAAGTGAAATTGAAAAAGTAAATTAAGAAGTTGATAGACCGCAATTACTAAAACTTTTCTTGTATATTACACTTTAATTTTATGCTACTTTAACTTTGTTGCACTTTATTGCATTTACTTTGTGGCAGAATATTCCGATCAGTACTTTGTATCTCAGTTGATACCGTTATTTCCCGATGCAAATACAATAAAGGATATTACGGTGTTCTTAGCACGCCTTCCTTTATTTGAAATCTTTGGCTTAGCTTGTACTGTTTATTCATTTCAATAGTAACTCCCAGTTCCTCTCTTTCCAGTTACATCCTTTCATACCAGGTATTCTGGTAGTACAAACTAAACATGAAAGAGAGTCATGCCTTATTGCTAGAACATTGTCCAATTTAATTTTATTTAAATATTGTTTATTGCAAGTATAAGCAACACTTTTTAACATATAAATATTCTTTTCCTTAGTCCTTCTAGCGAATAAAAATAAGAAAGTTAATGTGACTCCTTTTTAAAGCATATTCAATGCAATATATAGTAGATGTAGTATAATGGGAAAAGTAACTAATAAAAATAAATAACTGACTAATATTTAATCAATACTACACTTACGTATATTTAGAAATTTTCTTATGTTAAACTAAGATAATATTGTGTAATGATCAGTTAAAATAATTAAAGATTAAAGCTTAAAAAAGGAGTGGCCTGTGAGAAACGTAAAAGAAATGAGCTTTTTGTTCCATTTTTTGCAGCCCCTATATAAGTATGTGTATGCAGGAAGCATTTCTAATATTACAAAAATTTCCTTTTCTCGTTATTCACGAGAATTTAAGGTCGATAAATTTGAATAAAATTACGCAAAGTATCGTTGAATATTTTGAAGTTACAACTCCGTAGACTTAAAAAGTTTTACATGTAATAATATATGTTAAAGAAATTTCGTATTTCTATTCAAGAAGATTTGAAGGAGGTTTCTGAATAATCATTTAAATTTTGTTAAATAAACGAGTTCATATTTACTTGGAATAAAATATTAAGCTATTAAACTATACTTAAAAATTTAAACTTTATTAATAACAAATAAAATATTGCGATTACGCGATAATTAATTCTATTAAAATACATTAAAAAATTAGAATAAATCAACGACAGAAAACAATACCAAATTAAAAATTTATGGAGCTATAAAATACAATCATGAAAAATAACATTGAATTTCGATATATTTGCGAAGTTTACATGCAGCATATTATATGATATGTATGTGTCGTGTATGTTGGCAAAGTGGTGGAAGTCTGCGGTTGTATGTCTTCTGTCGTCTGAAGGGTGTAGTTTGATCTCGTACAGTTTTCCTATTTCGCTTCCAGTTTTTATCCTGTAGTGCAGCTATAGGCTTTGTAACTTCTGTTGCTACATATTATATGTGTAGCCTACGTATAAACAACTTTTAATTGAAATTTTAATTTTAATGTATTTCGTATTCAGTCATATGAAACTATTCAATTTTTAACTGTATAAACTGACAGACTGATTATAATATGAATTCGATTGGATTGCTACCTTTGTATAATCGAAATCTAATTAAATTTGTGAAATTTGATGATAAAGCCGTTTTGTACCATGCAGGAAAAATTAAAGTAAAATACAGTTATATCACTTTTATTTATATATTTATATACACATAAAACATAGGTGTGTTTTATTTTGATTATCACGTTATACGCATTTGAAATGATTATTATCTAGTATCTATATTGACTGATAAGGATATTTTGATTTACAATTTAAAACAAAGAAGAATATAACGTGGAACACTTGTTCAAACGGTTGCTTTTCTAGCCAATTCTTTTAAATTTTCATTCATATAATACATATTAATACGATGACGTTAAATAATATTGAATATATTTTATTTGTCTTATAGTATAAAATCTTTCAATGAGGTTCCTGCATAGAAAAATGAAAAAAATCTTATTGAAATTATCTTAATTTTTGTTCAATGTTAAAATGACATAACTGTACTTTCTCCTCTTAGGACATTCTGTTTAAAAGTAATTTTTACGTGTCACTTATTTTTAATTAAACAAACGAGAAGTTATTCGATCTTTCTCGTCTTAATATACCAATATCTAAATTAAGGAATTTGATATCACCTCATGTTTAAGCAACAGTAACGATGAAACTACAGGCTACAATCATTGTTTATTTTGTGTGAGTTGTATTCACAGACAAGGTGAACTCGTAGAATAAGGTTTTGCTCGGTATTCCCGTTAAAGCTGATACTTACTTAGCAGTAAGGGATTATACGAGCAGGGGATAGCAGATAAAGGGGTTGAGACAGGAAACTTGATAATCAGAAGTTCGCCTGTCATGACTTCTGATAGAACTAGAGTCATTCTTTCCGAATATACCTACCAGTTTTAGTGTAAGTATTGTACAAATACAGTTTGCAGGAAGTTACCTGCTAACCTGTGTGCTTCTCTTTGTTAATTCGGATGGAACTCAGAAGTTTCGCGATAACCGGAATATTCCTACCGACTCGGGGATAAAGCACTATCGAAATATCTGCGACGAATTTATTTAATTTAATTTTGATTTAATTTAATGGGGAAATGTTTCAGCCCTGAATGGTTAATGAATTCTACGCCACTTTAGATCCTCCATAGTCCCTTTCTTTCGTTTTAATCAAGAGAATTTGTTGGAATTGTAACAAATGACAGGATGGTACAATGTTATATGAAACGTTGAACATATGAGAATTCTAGAAATTGGTCTATCGATTGAGTGGTAAAACGAAAAAAAGAAGGAGTTTGAGAGAATAATATAAAATATTGATGTAATGTTTACAGAATTGAAAAAAATATCCGATTCAGACGGTTTGGTGTATAAATCTAGATGGATATTTATTCTAAACTGAACAGACTAATTTTTAAAGACAAATTTATATGTCATTTTCTGTCTCAACAGCAATTTGTAACCTCGCGGTATTTAATCGTACAAAATTATTTCTAATAAGTACGAATTTCTATTATATTTAATAAAACTTTAATCAGAATGTATCTACCGCAGCTAATGTTAATTTTCCACCAAGTTATGATCAATTCACTGTATTTAAACAAAAGATCGTAGTATTTTATTGCTCTAGTATTGCTCGATTAACAGGTCTTTTAAAGATTTCTATTATTATGACTACTATTGTTTGAGATTTTGCTCGTTTCAGAATTGTACAATCTAAGTGTATAAAAACGTAATTAACGTAGGAACCAATACAAAACTCTTTCACTCCATGGAACATAGATTCTAGAGTGAAAATGAACACCAACGCAGAAGGCTGTTTGATCGAATATCGTAGATTCTGCTTCAAAGTAATATGTACTTTTGCGAGACACATTCCTCGCTAGCCTGTAAGCTTCCATGCATCTCGAAATATTCGAAAATCCTGGTTAGACGAAGCGTGGTGCATGTATAATTAAAACGTATCGACATAAGTGCGGATGCATTTGATCTGGTTTAACCAATACGAAGTGAATTTTCCAATGGCTCTGTTCGGAAACCTTTTATATTCTATGGGAAACACGATAGGAGAACGCCGTTTAGTAACACCTGGTTCGAGCCATTTACCAAAGGGTCGATCGCGTTTTCTATTGGAAAACCTGTTTTCCGGTGGAAAAGCTAACCTGCGTAGAAAACCGCGCCCTTGTCTTTATCCTGACCAGAAAAACTGATATGTACTTTAAGCGTCAACCAATTTATTCTTCTTAATCATCGTTTTCGATTTTCGATCAACCGTCATCCGTTTGAAATTCACTATTTTCCATCTATGTTTCACAATCTTCGTTGGTTTTAGCCAATGACATTATTATTGATTTGGTATATGTGGATTTGTTCCCTTTTATCTTTTTTTTTATTTTTTTTTTTTTTTTTTTACTTCGCGGAATACAGATTTTACTGATGCACAGTGAAAAATAAGCTTCTGCTATGTATAACGTTTGATGGTCACGTGATAACATACCTTTATATACAACGTTTGCATGTTTTATATGGTTGTGAGATTAATTTCATTTAAAAGAAAATAGAGATAACGTTGGAATGTTTTGCACTTAATCACTTAGTAGATGAATATTATTTTGCAAATATCGATATACACACAAGCAATATCTATCCCGGTATATCCGTATTGTATTAGAACCACATTTTTTGACGTTTCAAATTTTCAACAATTTTTGGTACATAGAACTGACTAGGATTAAGATCTGTCAACTGAAAAACCAAATATCAACACAAAACCAATCAAACTTCAGTATAAATATTGCTTCGTCAATACAATCACTTTTCTTTTAGTAAGTTATAATTTAACTATAAAATTGATCGATCAATGTACAGTAAAAAATTTATGTTTGTAATCTTCGTAAAATTACTTTACCGCTTTAGAATCTGTGACTTCTGGTTATTTAGTTCTTCTAAAGTAATAGAAAACTGGTCAAAATAACAAGTGTCAGACGTTTTCTTTTCGCGATTGCTAAAAACAAACAACTATTTTTGATAATATTAATGCTTACTTTAATTCACACAGAAACACAATCACATATACTTATATATTTTCTTCATATTGCATTAATTCTAAGTTACGTTCTTAGATACCTGATACATATTAAACGATAGCATTTTGATCTAAATTTAGCTTAAATTTTAGAAAATATGAATTTGCATGAAAGTCCACAATCTAATAATGACTATTATCAAATATGTTGGCATTTCCAATTTCTAAGGAAATTCGATTGTATGACCCAGGGCTTGATGGGCCTGATTTAAATTCGTCAGGCGTGAAGACAAATCTTAATGTGGAAGCGTCAGGATGCCCTTATTGTTAAACGGTCTGGTCTTTTGTGAGCAAATCGGACTCGTAGACAGGCGGATAAACGCGAGGTACGAGCAAGGAGAGGAGGAGATCCGGTTGTCTACGGTCGAGCAAAGGCAAAAGAAGCCCGGCTTCGTGAAAGACGTGGAATAAATCTTGTGTAGATAGCCGACAGATGAATTGCGATAATAAGGCGGAAATGGCTGGATCGTTTGTCCCTTCCGTTTTCCAGCGAGACGCCGCGATTTTGATTAATTATTAGCCACCTTTGTGGATTAATATCGCCGTGTATCTTGTTTACAATAATTGCGTTGCTGGTTCCGGTGGCTTGATATCGTCCTATTTATTCATTAAACACGCGAATTACAAGGTTTCAGTTTCGCGAATAGTTGTTCTACCGTGTTTCTTGTCGCTCATGAAAGGCGGCTCGTTAGGTTACATTTTCAAATGAGGAAATTGATGGAGTTATATATTAAAATATCAATTAAACGCCAATAATCTCTATAAAAAGATGTGAATAAAACGTAGAAGATTTATAATTGAGCTGATCGTATAAGTTCGAAATGAACAAGACACTTCGTCGATTTTTCTTTCGTTCATGGAGCGTTGACATCGTCGTATGCATAGATTTAGTACGTGATCGCGATTTAGCAAACTACCGTTCTAAGTTTAGAGGCGAATTTGATCCATTACTGCTCTTTTTCGAACTTCACCTTAACAAGTAGGCACTGTATAATCAGAATTTTTTGTGGAAGAGAGATAAACACAAATCTTCTTCTTATCAGGAGAAATAAAAGATTGGCAAGAGAATTTTAGATCTTACCAAGTCGTTAAATGTTCTATACACACCTTGTTGTAATTTGAATATATAGTTCATTATAAATGTATTCATATATAGTGTGTAAATTGTAGACTTGAATTAATGATTAGCTAAATCGAATTTGAAGAGCATATAGTAAATTTTATTAGTATAAAAATTAATCTACTGATTTTCAAGCGTACGTAGTCTTATTTCTCTATTTACTTTAATTAGTGTGAAAAAATACTTGCATTAATTATCAATTTCATTAATTTAGATGACAATTAAGATGAAATATCGTTTGTTTATATCTACTTTATATGTGTAGTAATATTCTAAGAACAAATGAAAATTGAAAGACTTTTACTAAGGTTACGATTTCTAATTAAATTTAACCGAGGTTAAGATAATACGCTTTCTTTTATTTTTGTGAAAGTATCCTTTTCGAATAATGTAGAGTATAATTCAATCTACAATTATGTACAAGGAATTACTTCATTATTTGAATTTACAGTTCACTTACAAGTTAAAAACTTTCTGGATGATAACCAAGTATTTCAAACTGTAGTGTTGGTTTAAATTATGTTTATAGGAAATAAAATACGGTTTATGGTAAATGAATGCATCCCAATTAAATAAATATTGAACGTCGTTCATTTTCTATTCATTTTTGTGCATGTTCATTATTGCCCATATCTTTTCTCCTTTTATTCAAAATCGTCAGTGAAACGAAACGTAAATTACTTTTACGTGCAGCGAACCTTAATTCCTGTGAATGCTTGGAAAATCTTTTCATTCTTTATTATCAGATATTGCTTTTTTTAAAATTAATGTACCGAAATCGATAAGACACAGAGAAGCTACAGAAATAAATAAGTTATACCAAACATTTATTAATGAATAATGTACGTACGTCTTTTATGTTAGTTAAACTATAGTTTTATTTTGTAATTTAATTAAAATGATATGAGTATTTTTATTAATGCTTGATAATTAAATTAAAATCTCTGAAATTCTTAGACTGATCTAAAATAATCTTTATAACATCATTCTTGTCAATAGTGCATATTGTCAATATGCATTATATATATACGCGCGTATTATTTGTCTCTCTATTTTTATTATGTTTACTAGTTACACTATTTGAAATACTTCGTTAGTAATCATTCAATTATAATAGCCCTTATGCAATATAATCTTCAAACGGTTCCATGGTTCCCATTTCTTATCAGCAGATAACAAACAAATCCCTATCTCGCCCTTCCACGACTCTCCAGAACCAAGAAACAAAAACAGATAACAACTTATTAAACGAAATTCCATTAAAGTTATCGATATAAGAGAAAGAGAGTAAGGACAATTAATGAAATATGAATGAGCAGTTTGATAAAACAGACAGGCCGATAAGTGAGCTAACAATGAAGTGGTCGATGGTGAAATAAGTGGTAAGGGGTTTCGATTGGCCCGATCTAGGTCCGGGATAAGTTGGAAAAGGGGATGCGCGTCGAAAGGTCGAAAGTGGCGAGGGTGTAGAGACTTATTTAGGGATAGACGGAAACATTGAACTTCTAGCATCTTGGCATTGAGTTGGTGTGAGTAGACTCTGGCGTGTTGGATGAATACAAACAGTGATATAATAATAAATGTGTATATTTAGTTTATTAGGGTGTAACGTTCCGTTAACATAACAATGTTTTATTTATAATTTTTTGCAGTTATTTATATTTCAGTTACTTTTATCATTATTGAATTCTCCTTGAATCTTTTAACATTGCAGTTATAGCAGATAATTTTAAGAATATAAGTAATATATTTTTCGTGAATATTTTTCTTTTTATTATTATTATTAATATCTTTATTTTGATGTATATAAAACTTTACTAAATCTACTTTACCAAAATATTATTTTGCTATGTAATAGTATCAGCTTCTTTTTAAAACATTTTGTAGTAATATCTTTATAAAATTGTAATATTTCCTAGACAACTTCAATTCAATATATATTATACATCATACATTCTAGTCATTTCTAATTAAGTTACTTTTGCGATGTTTAATTTTATTTTACGTGTATTCTTATAACTCTCTATGTTACGGCGCGTAAGATGGTCCGTGCGCCGTCTGAATCTTTATACTATATACTGATCTACTAAATAGTATATACTATAAACTGAATGTTTTGACGTAATCTTAAATAGCTTGAAGGAATCTCTAATCTTGTAAACGTTCTCGGTTATGGAACAATCCTTAGGTTTATTGTGCGCTCTTACAAATTACCGAGAAAGCGGGTAGTTACCTAATGGGAAAAGCGAGTTTTTCCCGTGAACAATGTCATCCACGAGCCACGTTGGTAGGAGGCTTCCTCCTCCTATCCTCATTAATTAACGTTGGCTATAACCAATGGGCAGCGAGGATCGTTACCCTCACATTCCTAACAAAAAGTGTGAACAACGAATCCGCGTTCTTCGTTCAAAAAGTACTCGCACACCGACCTTTCTTCTTTAATAACACGAGAACGGGCTTTACTGGAACTACAACTACCGATCAGTAAACATCTCTGGACTGGATCTACAATTGGTGGCGTCGCTCAACCGTAACTCGTGTCGGACGAAGGCAGCGCAGTGGTTAGCGCCTAAAGTTACCAACGTTCGGGACCCGAGATCAAATCCCGTCGAGTCCGATTTTTCTTCCACGGCATCAAAAATGAGGGGAAAAATGCAGCGCACTACCCCAGCAAGCGACACCCCAGCGGCCAGCAGCAGAACCAAACCAACCTTGTCTGTCTCACTCTACACAGAAGCAGTAACACTATCGCCACCACAACTACTAGACCCGGCTAGCGCGCTAACTAAGAGGAACTATTATACTACCACACCTCAGACACATTACACATCAGTCAACATCTCGGATTGGTTCGTCAACTACAGAACAGTCACCACATCTCTGGACTCCATCTCCGCCTATAGACCAGCATATCTACACTGATTCTCCAATATAAGAAGAGTCAAAATGTATCTTTACCGGATCGATCTTCAAGTAGTCGTCGAAATGGAACACTCTCTATGCCTAAAATATAAAATGGAAGAAATAAAGTTTATACATATGAAGGAAGAAAAAGTATAGAAGAAAGAAGAAAAAAAAAGTGTGTTTCGTCCAGAACCTGCTAGCGGACTCATCAGTAAGGTTATCTAGCAGGCTCATGCCTTAGACACACTAGAAGAGGAGAAGAGGGAGGGAAAGACATATTGGGTCTGTGGAATATGTACAAAGGTCCTCCAACTTCACAGCGGGACTTCAAGTGTATCTATAAGCTCGATTGAATTGGACTACTGCTTCTATACTCTCTCTCTTGCGCGTTGTCCATTGGATCGGCCTACTCCGTATCTTTACTTCCCCTGTCAAAGATACGGTGGTTACGGGGATTTTCTCCCTAAGACCGTCCAGGGGAACTTGTGAATGTAAACACGATGTGCTGCAAGAACTTACATATGTACAAACTTACGCACTAACAGTTCATTACAACACAAATTTTTTACATCCTCCGTCGCAGAAATCTCCTAATCCTCGCCGCTGCCTTTTCTGTGTGAAATCAGCTTCGTGCCCGCTACATGAAAACGTTTCACAGCTGTTGAGAGAGTTACAACAAGATAACAAACACACAACAGCCTGGCAGAGGGATGTAAGGATGGAATAATACAGGAAAAGAAGAGAGAGAGAGTGAAGTGTTTCGTCCGAGACCTGCTAAGTAGGACTCTTCAGTAAGGCTCGTACCTAGCAGATCCATACCTTAGACACTACTGGGATAGGAAAAGTTGTGTTGGAAGTTATATTTATTGAAACAAACAATCAAATGTGACCACTAGTGAGAAAGCAATTAACATCGGTGGCCCTATGTTTACATCGACGGCCCTCTGTTGACAAGTGTAATACGTATTCTACAAACGTAATTTAAACTGAACCATTACGATGAGCTATAAATAGACGACTGTACATTTATGGGACATTTTAAATTGTGGAAATACACAGATTGCATGGAATAACGTGCAAAGATATCGAAAATATTGAAAGTAAAGTTTCTCTGTTATATCGTTAAGGATTAACGTAATAAATGAGTTGTGATACTTAATTTTATCGAATGAAAGAAATTTCTATTTAAGTTCAATTTCCTTGATTATATTTCTGTAATAGTGTTAAATAGAGCTACGAATTTATATAATCACCCACGGTCTAGTCATAATAGAGAATCTGATATAGACAGAATTAGAAGAGTATGAAGCAGAATATCGGACGTTAGTGAATTTTTGTTTACATATCGTTAACGCGATGTATTTCAAAGGAAAAAACAAAAGAAAGAAATGCGCACGGTAATGTTTCTGCCTAATGTTTTCTTTCTTTTTCCATATTGTTCACGCATGCAGCATCGTCATGAATCGAACTGTTGAAGCTGAGTGACAAATAACAGGAATTACGTACTGGATGCTAGAGGACCTTTATTTGCGCGTTCAATTGCTCGCGTTAAACTTTTACGGGTGAATTATACAGAAACACGATCCAACAATTATTGAAAAAGTATTGAATGAACGAAATGTGGATGGAAGCTGTTACGATCGGCAAGTCGTAGACCTCCGTTTCAGATGTTTCTTACGATTTAAACGTTTTTTGATTCAACAGAATTATGTAATTGTAAAAGATCGATTATGTAAAATAAAGTTTCTGATGGTACTGTGAAAGAGACTTTTCGTATGAATACTATGCATATTCTGTGTATTCCTGCACCATTAAATTTCATCGTGCGTCTCAACTGTCTCAAGTCATACTAGAAGCGTACTAGTGTCACATCTATTTGAATGATTACATCATCTAGTGTAACTCTGTGATATCAGAGGTACACGTGCTGTGCACGTTTACCACTTTACAAACTTTCCAACTTGTAACATACACGTTTTGATAGACAACGTGCATTCTATGCCTCTGAAACAGATTTATAACAATTTCGTGAATTCTGAGATATCTAAAGCTCTACCAGTAGTAGCATTTGCATCCTGTTTTGTATATGTCCACACGGATTTTCAGATTTCTTGGAAGAAGAACAAGATAGCTTAAACGCGTGGTACGAGCAAGGAGAGGAGGAGTTCCTCCCTATTGTCAATATGCACTATATATATATACGCGCATATTATTTGTCTCTCTATTTTTATTATGTTTACTAGTTACACTATTTGAAATACTTCGTTAGTAATCATTCAATTATAATAGCCCTTATGCAATATAGTCTTCAAACGGTTCCATGGTTCCCATTTCTTATCAGCAGATAACAAACAAATCCCTATCTCGCCCTTCCACGACTCTCCAGAACCAAGAAACAAAAACAGATAACAACTTATTAAACGAAATTCCATTAAAGTTATCGATATAAGAGAAAGAGAGTAAGGACAATTAGTGAAATATGAATGAGCAGTTTGATAAAACAGGCAGGCCGATAAGTCAGCTAACAATAAAGTGGTCGATGGTGAAATAAGTGGTAAGGGGTTTCGATTGGCCCGATCTAGGTCCGGGATAAGTTGGAAAAGGGGATGCGCGTCGAAAGGTCGAAAGTGGCGAGGGTGTAGAGACTTATTTAGGGATAGACGGAAACATTGAACTTCTAGCATCTTGGCATTGAGTTGGTGTGAGTAGACTCTGGCGTGTTGGATGAATACAAACAGTGATATAATAATAAATGTGTATATTTAGTTTATTAGGGTGTAACGTTCCGTTAACATAACAATGTTTTATTTATAATTTTTTTCAGTTATTTATATTGCAGTTACTTTTATCATTATTGAATTCTCCTTGAATCTTTTAACATTGCAGTTATAGCAGATAATTTTAAGAATATAAGTAATATATTTTTCGTGAATATTTTTCTTTTTATTATTATTATTAATATCTTTATTTTGATGTATATGTAAAACTTTACTAAATCTACGTTACTAAAATATTACTTTGCTATGTAATAGTATCAGCTTCTTTTTAAAACATTTTGTAGTAAGATCATTATAAAGTTGTAATATTTCCTAGACAACTTCAATTCAATATATATTATACATCATACATTCTAGTCATTTCTAATTAAGTTACTTTTGCGATGTTTAATTTTATTTTACGTGTATTCTTATAACTCTCTATGTTACGGCGCGTAAGATGGTCCGTGCGCCGTCTGAATCTTTATACTATATACTGATCTACTAAATAGTATATACTATAAACTGAATATTTTGACGTAATCTTAAATAGCTTGAAGGAATCTCTAATCTTGTAAACGTTCTCGGTTATGGAACAATCCTTAGGTTTATTGTGCGCTCTTACAAATTACCGAGAAAGCGGGTAGTTACCTAATGGGAAAAGCGAGTTTTTCCCGTGAACAATGTCATCCACGAGCCACGTTGGTAGGAGGCTTCCTCCTCCTATCCTCATTAATTAACGTTGGCTATAACCAATGGGCAGCGCGGATCGTTACCCTCACATTCCTAACAAAAAGTGTAAACAACGAATCCGCGTTCTTCGTTCAAAAAGTACTCGCACACAGACCTTTCTTCTTTAATAACACGAGAACGGGCTTTACTGGAACTACAACTACCGATCAGTAAACATCTCTGGACTGGATCTCCAATTGGTGGCGGCGCTCAACCCTAACTCGTGTCGGACGAAGGCAGCGCAGTGGTTAGCGCCTAAAGTTACCAACGTTCGGGACCCGAGATCAAATCCCGTCGAGTCCGATTTTTCTTCCACGGCATCAAAAATGAGGGGGAAAATGCAGCGCACTACCCCAGCAAGCGACACCCCAGCGGCCAGCAGCAGAACCAACCAACCTTGTCTGTCTCACTCTACACAGAAGCAGTAACACTATCGCCACCACAACTACTAGACCCGGCTAGCGCGCTAACTAAGAGGAACTATTATACTACCACACCTCAGACACATTACACACCAGTCAACATCTCGGATTGGGTCGTCGACTACAGAACAGTCACCACATCTCTGGACTCCATCTCCGCCTATAGACCAGCATATCTACACTGATTCTCCAATATAAGAAGAATCTCAAAATGTAACTTTGCCGGATCCGATGTTCAAGTTGTCGTCGAATGGAACACTCTCTATGCCTAAAATATAAAATGGAAGAAATAAAGTTTATACATATGAAGGAAGAAAAAGTATAGAAGAAAGAAGAAAAAAAAAAGTGTGTTTCGTCCAGAACCTGCTAGCGGACTCATCAGTAAGGTTATCTAGCAGGCTCATGCCTTAGACACACTAGAAGGGAGAAGAGGGAGGGAAAGACATATACTGGGGATTGATATGTATTGAGTTGTCCTCCAACTTCACAGCGGGACTTCAAGTGTATCTATAAGCTCGATTGCGATGGACTGCTGCTTCTATACTCTCTCTTGCGCGTTGTCCATTGGATCGGCCTCTACTCCGTTTCTTTGTGTGCAGGTCCAAAGATACGGAGGGTAAGGGATTTTCTCCCTAAGACCGTCCAGGGGAACTTGAGAATGTAAACACGATGTGCTGCAAGAACTTACATATGTACAAACTTACGCACTAACAGTTCATTACAACACAAATTTTACATCCTCCGTCGCTGAAATCTCCTAATCCTCGCCGCTGCCTTTTCTGCGTGAAATCAGCTTCGTGCCCGCTACATGAAAACGTTTCACAGCTGTTGAGAGAGTTACAACAAGATAACAAACACACAACAGCCTGGCAGAGGGATGTAAGAATGGAATAATACAGGAAAAGGAGAGAGAGAGAGTGAAGTGTTTCGTCCGAGACCTGCTAAGTAGGACTCTTCAGTAAGGCTCGTACTTAGCAGATCCATACCTTAGACACTACTGGGATAGGAAAAGTTGTGTTGGAAGTTATATTTATTGAAACAAACAATCAAATGTGACCACTAGTGAGAAAGCAATTAACATCGGTAGCCCTGTGTTTACATCGATGGCCCTCTGTTGACAAGTGTAATACGTATTCTACAAACGTAATTTAAACTGAACCATTACGATGAGCTATAAATAGACGACTGTACATTTATGGGACATTTTAAATTGTGGAAATACACAGATTGCATGGAATAACGTGCAAAGATATCGAAAATATTGAAAGTAAAGTTTCTCTGTTATATCGTTAAGGATTAACGTAATAAATGAGTTGTGATACTTAATTTTATCGAATGAAAGAAATTTCTATTTAAGTTCAATTTCCTTGATTATATTTCTGTAATAGTGTTAAATAGAGCTACGAATTTATATAATCACCCACGGTCTAGTCATAATAGAGAATCTGATATAGACAGAATTAGAAGAGTATGAAGCAGAATATCGGACGTTAGTGAATTTTTGTTTACATATCGTTAACGCGATGTATTTCAAAGGAAAAAACAAAAGAAAGAAATGCGCACGGTAATGTTTCTGCCTAATGTTTTCTTTCTTTTTCCATATTGTTCACGCATGCAGCATCGTCATGAATCGAACTGTTGAAGCTGAGTGACAAATAACAGGAATTACGTACTGGATGCTAGAGGACCTTTATTTGCGCGTTCAATTGCTCGCGTTAAACTTTTACGGGTGAATTATACAGAAACACGATCCAACAATTATTGAAAAAGTATTGAATGAACGAAATGTTGATGGAAGCTGTTACGATCGGCAAGTCGTAGACCTCCGTTTCAGATGTTTCTTGCGATTTAAACGTTTTTTGATTCAACAGAATTATGTAATTGTAAAAGATCGATTATGTAAAATAAAGTTTCTGATGGTACTGTGAAAGAGACTTTTCGTATGAATACTATGCATATTCTGTGTATTCCTGCACCATTAAATTTCATCGTGCGTCTCAACTGTCTCAAGTCATACTAGAAGCGTACTAGTGTCACATCTATTTGAATGATTACATCATCTAGTGTAACTCTGTGATATCAGATATCGGTACACGACAGTTATAAAATGAATGGGTGTAATTTCTGCTAATTCATATAATTTATGATCGATATTCCAATAACAATGCCTTTCATCCGTTCAAACTTTGATTTCCAAAGTGAGAACTAGTTTAACTTGTACAATTGCTCTCCTTTAAACGATACATTAATAACGCAATTATTTATGATAATGAAACCAAATCAATCATAACTTTAACACAAATTAAGCATAAATTTATAAGATAAATACTTATGAAACGCATAGGAGGCAGAAAAATACTAATCTTTGAAAGGCCAGACAATAATTTTTACATTGTACAGGTACGTAACAGTTATGAATGTTTGTCCATGAAATTTTTCCTGATAGATAATAAAAGTTGAAATAATAACGGAGTAGATGTCATTGAAAACTTGGTCACGATCACGTAAGTTGTTAGATATAGCGGACATTCAATTCTCATTGGAAATTGGATTACGCGCTCTTTGAAGCTTTTAGTGATTTCTCGAACCGGGTATTTCAACCAAATGTCCAACGAAATAAAGGTCGGATTAAAGTGGCTTTTAAACGCTTGCTGACATTTCATCTATCGTTCGATAACGTCGCAAACGAATTTGCAACCTGGAAATAAACCGAATAAATCGTCGAACTAATCGATAATACTTTGGCTAATTCGATTAACGTGGAATGCTGCGCGTTTCAAATGGTGTACACATATCGGTAGAGAAAAGTGGTTCGTCGATAAAGGAATAAGCGTAATTAACGAGGAAAAGATCAAACCGATATTTCTATATTCAGTTTTAAGATATTTGAAATATATTTATGTTACGATATACAGAGAGAATATTCTGTTTTCCGACTGTCTTAGTTTTTAGTTAAATATCTATTTAAAAAATAATTAAAAAGATTATAGAGAAGAAAATAGTATAGAAAATACAATACATTAATTGAAAAGAGGAAGAATATCATAATATCATTGTCATTAGTGATACATCATCGCTTACGTATAACTTGCGTATTATTCTGATACTATATTTTTGACAAGGAAAAAGAAATGGTGAAGCTTATGGAACGATACAACAAGTATCCCGCTGATCGTCTATTTCTACGTTGTTCAAAATACCTACTTTAGCGAGATTAGCGAGAAATGTAAGAAAATTATTTAATAACCACTTTCCGGGATTTGGAAGTCAAAGAAGCGAAAATAATTACGTACTGTGAAAAGTTGATTGCGGGAAAACAGCGGGATAATTTTGGGCAGACGTCGTCATGGCCGTCTCATCTGACCGCCGCAGACAGCCGTTGGTCCTTGGTGACGGGCTTTCAGCCAAAGAGATTAGTACCGCGCCTTCTACCAGGAAGTCTCGTGGAAATCAGCGGAAAGCTTCGCCACGAATCTCGTTGATACAATCTCCCTCTCAACAGTTGCCTTTCGACTTTGCTCTTGTTTCTTGTCCCTCTGCGGGAAATGATCGTCGACTTCTTCTCGGAACATTTCAGAGGACGAGATAATTGGTACAGTCTCCTTTCTCGTCAAACTTCCCTGTGAAACTGGGCTACGAACGATTGAAAAGGACAATGAGATTTGTTTTGGTTCCTGGTTCTTACTTTTGTCTCTTAACCGTTGAAAGATGATGCAGGCTATATCGAGGTCTTATTTCAAGGGGAATCGAAACTTTCAAACGTAGCAGAATTGTTAGAATAGGTTTTGTATATGTATTGTAGAGGCTGCAAAGCCAAGTGTTTTTGTTCCAGCAATTAAGAAACGCTGCGAATGTCATCATGTGACTGTAGATTGTGTATGCATTTATGAGAAATTTACAGTGACTACGAAAAGTATATTGAATTGTTTTTTTGTCAGGTTCTACGTTTCATTTTCACAGTATCGAATTTTTGTAGTCAGATAAAAGTGTTACTTAACGATACGCAACATACCTGGATCTAATTAATTAGTAACAAAATCAGTGCTGTAATAATATATAAGATGGCTTGCGAATACTTTTTACAGACATTGTGTAGATGCGAAAATTGAAAGAATACAACTTAATATACAAAATGTGTAAAATAGACAAAATAACGCACTCGTAATATTTACGTCGTAAAAGGAAAAGAAAATTTAATCATCCTTGGAAATGTGAAATAATTAGAAATTCGTTTGTAGTTTGAATAGAAAAAATTAAGTATTAAGGTGCGATTACGTTGATTGATGGCTCATACAGCAATTGTATTTATTACAGCGGTAAATGATTTGGAAAATAAATAAATACGTAGAAATAATGATTTTAGAACAAAGTACTATTTTCAGAATAGAACTGAGAAGAATAATAGAAACTGTAGACTGAGATTTAAAGCTTCACGGCTATGTGATTTTTAAAAATAGAACAGGATCCTAATTTAGTGTTGTGACATAAAACAGAATGGGGTAGAAAATTAAGTTAAAAAAATACGGAAGCGAGATGCATCAACTGGCAACGAACTTTTTTTTAAGGATTTTCGAGACTTTTCGGTAAGATTTATTCCTGTTCCTCTTTTCGATTCTATGTTACTTTCATAATTTGTTATTTGAATAAATTTTCAAGAAAATTTTAAATTACAGTTATGTACACTCTTCTTTCTAAAACAACGAAATGTTAAAACCTACTGTTTGTAGTAAATTACGAAGGTAATGTTACAAAAGAATTATTTTTTACCTAAATAAGGTTCTCTAAGGTTCTCTAAGCTGTGTCTAATTATTTATAAACATTTACAAAGCTAAATAAATATCATAAATATTACAAATAAAAGCATTCTCATATATTCAAATTCAGATGAATGAGTCAGAATTATTTCTATTTTTAAATCAATCAAATTTTAAATAATCTACAATTTTGTAGTCCAATATTATTTTCAAGTAATGTTGTCACTAACAACATAGTTTAAATGCCGATCCAATATAACGTTACAAAAATGAATAGCAGAAACAAATATTGAAACGATCCATTCATTTTAATTAATTATTTCTATCCAACAAATTAAATACAATCTATTAAAGCTACGCTCTCTGATGTTAAATATTTTATAATACGATAACGGAAGGGTACAATAATACAAAGATATAGATTCATAATTAATTAACCGCAGCATAATTATCACTTATTAATTTGTGATCTAGAATAAAAATCGATCAATAATTTATTGATATATTAAATCTCGTTTCGTCTTGAATTAAATGCTTATGAAACGTGATAGAATTAAATAATTAACTGAATAATCAACCATAGCTGCTTCAACTTGTGATTTTTAATAAAAAATGAATCATAACCGATCAATCAAAATATCAACACTTCTTTCTGTTTAGATTAAACATGTTTTTAGACTAAGCACGAAAAACAGCAAAATCTGTGACGAATTAGGGAATAGAAGAAATACATTGCCATTTGTTAATCAAATGCCGCGGCTATGGCACGGCTAGACATCACGACCCTCCATTAAATATTCAAGAGAGGAGCCGGAATACGGTAGATCCTCAAAAGCAAAACGAAACTCTTTTGATCGCGGCATATCCGCCGTGAAAGTGTCTGAGAGACGGTGAAAATCGTATTTTACTAGCGGCTATGTCGCTACTAAAGGAAGGATTACATTGGATTGGCAATGGTTCGCGTGTGCGTTAAGAAGAGAATAGAACTTTTGAGCTTGTAAGTACTTCACGTTGCTAGCTAATGCTGGATATGTGTAAGCTGTGGAAAGCTTATTACATAATTTACGGTATTCCCAATATGATAACAAAGCTGCCGTTTTAATAACATAGTCATGCGTTTATGTACTTTAATCCGTTGTGTGTTGCAATATTAGACAGCAGATATTCATTCAGCTGTAGGAAATACAACGCAAAAATTTGCAAGAATGTACATAATACTGGAAAAAAATCTTTAAATCTTTAAATCTTAACTGATAACTTTTTCAAGTCATCATACATAAACATATTTAACCAAAGTAATAATTTCTATTTTTCATCGAATCGATGCACGTCCGTAATGACTCAATATGTACATGGTTTTATTATTTCAAATTGACGAAAATTATCGATCCTGCGATTAAACAAACCTTGAAATGGGTCAATGAGTGTCTCTGTTTACGGTTCTCTAACCGTGTACATTAAAAAGGTTGATTATATAGAATAGTGGATCTCTTTGACCTTCCTCAAGTATCTTAGGCATAAAAGAGACATAATCAAGATTTACTAACAGTAGATAATCGACTGTTTACATATTTTCTCGAAATGTATACTTGTACTAAACATTTCCCAGTACGTTTGAAATTCGACGAATGTTGTCGCATTACATTATGTTATGTTTGAGTGTTTTCTATAACACACATGAGCTACTGTATTATACTGTCGAGTAGACGTGATTTATAGAAGATTTCTCCTTTTCTCTTCTGTTTCTTTGATACGGTTGATATATAATGACACGATGACAAAATTATTTTTTATCAGTACTTTCTCATTGATAATTTCACAATTTCTGGATAGAAATATACAATTTCCAGACTAGATTAATTATAGAAAATTTAGTTTATGTATCCTGAAACACTTTACCCGTAAAATATATATCTTTTTTAACAGAAGAACACAGATATATAAAAATTGAAAGAAATATCGAATTTGTATGTTTTAGGGGAATTGTTATAATTACGTCATAATATTGAAAAGGTCGCTCTGAAAATATAATATTTGAATGCTCGTCAACGTTGCTTTCATTGCCTTGATAAAGTGGTCGTTTGAAATATTGTGTATAGTTAGAATAATTTAAGAAACTGGAATGGTTTGTCCGTTAGTGATCGAAATATCTTTTAATTGAGAAATTTGATGAATTATTCGAGATCCTGGCATTGTGTTTGATATTTTTATTAATATCGTTATGCAGTACCATTCGATCAACGCGTTAATATGTGGAAAATTTCTTGCAGAATCGGCATTAGTGGAATAGCGTGATACGAATTCTGTGGCTTTGCTATATTTGGCAGAATTCTACCAAAGCAAGAGAAACTTCTATGTAGCCTGACTCTGCAGAACTAATTTCCCAAACGTGCTCGTATATTGCTAATTACTGGCGAAATTACTGTATTTAAAATATTAATTTTGCTAAACCGTAGATGATTATAATTTCAAGTCTTTAGACTCGCTAGAAAATATTCTACGTTCCTGCGATTCTTCGTTCTATTTATTTTTTTCATTACTCGTATTACATTCCTATATACTTCTTCTATATACATATTTCGTATATACACTTGTATATGTACCTGTATTTCATATACCAAACGTATAAAAAGACAGCAATTAATTTTACGTATAATGCTAAATCCTTGAAATCCCATATCCAAAGAAACGTATTATTTACGTATTATTTAAAAAAATGTCGAAGAATTTGAATTTGTTAAATTCAGATACGAGCTTTTAAGAAATACATGATAAATTCCTGAAGGTTTATAAAAGTCAACCGAATAACTAATATTACGATAATCAATATTTTTTAAATATTCAACAACGTGGTAGAAACGCGTATTTAGTTTGAAAACCGAATGAAAGCGAATCTCAGCGTATAAAGTTTAAAATTGTTCGCATACAAAAAAATAGGAAAATATGACTTACTTCTTCCGTACATTTCGAAGTATCTGATTATAATCGTTTGCGGTTTATGCCTGTTATATCGGCTTCAGATGCGCCGTGCACGAATCAATCGAAATGTTCGAGCGAGAAATGGATATTATAACATAACCATTCAGCCAGCTCGTATTCAGAACGCATTTCGCATATCGTTCTGGCGACGCTGCTTGCGTTTCTGTTGGAACTGTTGGCATTACCTCTAAAGTGTTTAGCAGTTCTTGTCGCGTAACTATCGGTTTGATCTCGACGTTAGCGTACGGACGTTTGCATGTAAACGGAAACATCAACTTGTTGCTAGACGCGCGGGGTGATACAGCATTTGACGTTGGCAAAGGAACAATTGACGAGCGCCATTCCTTCTGCTATAAATCGCATTTCGTTTAAACATTCTCGGGATATTTGCAGCGCGTGGAATCCAAACCATCTTTCTCCATAATCTTTCCTACAGTAAGAAAGGACGTGAAACAAATTGAAATCTTGTATTTCGGTTTTGAACGAATAGAATGCTCCTTAGTGCGATGGTAATACGTCTCTGGTCTTAAAACATTATATCAAGTACTTGAAATTTTTTCTAAAGCTTTTTCCAAGGCAAAATAATTTATGAACGCATTAATAATTCACTAATAATAATAATTCATTATGAAATTAACTATATTAGTGAAGTATGGTTAGTAATATTAGTAAATCGACAAAGTAGAAATTACAACTTTTGAATTTCTATAATTTTACAATTTTAAGGATAATCAAATGGCAATTTGTTAAATTGTTTTGCACAATTCAATTTCTTTTCGTTATGAAATTTATTGCTGTCAAAAATTTGTATTAATACTGGTAATTTATCAAATTTCAGTAATAATATTTCTTCACTTGCGCAAAACACATGGAAAAATGAAATCGTCTTGATAAGAAGTAAATACGAAAAAGGCAATAAAGAATTTAATTTCTTATGTAGTAGAAAAAAATGATGAAATGTTACTGGGGAAAGAATATTTAGCAATCTATTTGTCAATATTTGTTAAATATTATAGTTGAAATTTTCCATATATATTGTATTTACGTATATAATTACATATATGTACACACATATTTGTATCATAGCATTTTACATCTTAAGAAGTTCAGTATTTTTAATTAGTTCAACATTATTAAATTTGCTTGGAAACTTTTTGCCAAGCGTAGTAGAATTTTGGGATTCACGATGATTTTTACTTTCACGAAGTTTTTTAAAATAGCAGAAGACTTCATAATAGTTTACTATCGTGCCACGAAACATAGCTACGCAGGCTCAACTTCGAGAGTTATAAAAATAAAATGCGCAAACCTATGACAATCGTTCTCTACTTTTTGCAATCTTTCTTTCTGGACGAGTTTCCTCTTATTTAGTTTCCCTTAGTTTCATAAGTCGAATGAGATTTTAAAGAGTCGTGACCTAAAATGTATTTTGCTTCTTTACCTTTTCCCGGAGTCGGTGTAATTTTAAAATTACACTTTGTAAGAAATGTGAAAGAAGAAATATCATGGAACAACATGCGCAGCTTTTATATACTTCCATAGATTACAAAAATAAGTGGTGAATTTTAACTTCGAACTTCATGTTTCTTTAAAACTTTACGAGTATGTGCTAGTGGTAACGACAATATATTTGCACTTATATTTAGTAACGATTGAGTGTTTCAAAGAAAATTAAAGGAAAAGAGAACGAAATAGAATGAAGTCGGTTCTCGCCTTTGCTATTATTTCTTTGAAACAAAAACATAATATTACGCACAACGTCTATCGAACTTTATATTTGAATATCTCGCAGATTACTTGTAAAAATCCGCACGAAATCGACCAGAGAAAAATTCGCTTTGAACAATTTTTCCACTTTCTCGCGCAAGAATTTTTATTTCGAATTTCCTGGTTTTGTGGTATAGATATTTGTTGGAATATTTTACAGCTTCAAATAGAAACGAGGTTTCTCTGAATTCCTTTGTCTTCTTATTATTAAGGTGAATATGGAGTCGGATAAAATTGTATATATGATATTTGGTTAATACGTACCTACTATATTTTTGGTACGTGTTTATACGTGGTATGCAACATAAGTGTATCGCAGAGTTGGAATTTTTCAAGCACCTACACACGTAGCGGTGCGCAGCGGTTCTAATCATTGCAAGTAAATTGCTGCTATCCAAGCTGGTTCTTGCAATCCTGTATCAAAGCCTCTTCCGTACGATAAGGAGGGATTAACGAGAGTCCCTTGTGGGCTTCTCCCTTTAATCAAAACACGCATCGTATCAACGAGGGTACAGGTTGTACACGATGTATGTTCACGGTACGTGCACGCAAACCAAACTCAGACCAAAATGGTCGGCTAAAAGAGGCGCAGAAATGGAAACAAGAAGCTTGATTCAACGTGAAAACGTGCATTGGGATGCAATTACTTTGTAATTTTTCTCAATAATATCTTGTTAAGTAGATTCGTTCTTTCGACAGATTTTATTTTACAGTTTTTGCGTCCGCAGAACAGATGCTATACGTATATGGTTTGAAACTGAGGGAGAAGGACGTGAATCTTGTTTGATGAGATATTTAAAATTAAAAAGTTAATGAACATCTTTTGTGTATTTATGTGTTATATTACTGTAAAATAATTTCATATACAAAGTATATGGTTACTTTTATTTTAGCTTCTACATATTAAGAAATTGAGGATCTTTGTGCAAAGTTAAACATTTGTTATACCGTTTAAAGGGTGAAGCGAATCTCTATTTAAATTTCATTTCATCGTTCTCGTAAAAATGTAATTTGCAGAAATATCTGCAATCTAAACATTATAAATAAAACTATAAATAAATACATATTCATATGTTTAATTTCTGACTAGCTATAGGCTTAATGATCGAATATTTTATTGCTTGCAAATTGAAGTAAATTTAATATAAGTAAAATATATTTGTCGAATAGCAAAATAGTTGTTTCTTCATTCAATTTACCTATAAAAGAGCAGAATCTTCTAAATTTATAAAATTATCAATCATTAGAGGAATGTTATTAAAAATCTTTAGTTTCTTATCAATCAGTAAATTAATTGGTTTATTAATATAACTTTTATACATATAATAATAATTAATGATAAAATTATTACTATCAGTTGCATGTATTAATGGATAATATTAATGACACAACTTCTCTATTTAAAGAATTATTTCTCAAATTGTGGAATTTTTATTAAATTTTTTGAAGAAAATTTTAGTTTGACTTATTCTATCGTAGAAGGCTAATCTTTGGTTAGAAGAGGATGACGGAAGAAAAGTAGTTTCCATCTTATCAGCGAAAGGTCACCTCGTTTCCTCGAATTTAAGGTTCGTGTAATCCTAGAAGTGCTTATGTAGGATGTTACACTCTCAACTTACTCGTCAGCATCTTCAAAAAATAGAATTCTCTAAAAACGGATTGTTGAGCTTTGGCAATGAGATCTCATGTACAAGAAGTTTATATACTAATAATAATAGTTCCTTTGACATTCTGCACTTGTTCCTTGAAATGTGACAAATAGATCGCAGATGTATGTAAGTTCATATTTTTTATGAATATGATAAAACAATACAACGAGTATTTTACTTTAAATATTTTATATATTTTTACATGTCATTATACGTTTCATATATTTTCGTATATTTAATTTCCATTAACGAATAAATATCTGCAGTTTAATGATAAATCAAACATTGCAACAGCAAAAATTTAGAAAAGAAATCAATCTTTTCTGAAAAATGATAGAACTTATTCGGTAATTTCAGTCGAGTCACTAATAATCAATTGCATGATCGATGAGATTTTAAACAATCAATTTGAGGAAAGAAATTTAGGAAAAAGTAACTTATTTTCGGAAAGCAAAATGTCTAGTTTTGGAAAATTAAAAATAAATTTATTTATGTATATTGATATGTTACTCCTCGTCTTACGGTAGATGTAAAAGGGAAATAGCTTTAATTTATTGTAAAATATATATGTTTATCTGATTCGTTTGAATATAGTTTCACAAATGATGAAGCAATCGAAATATCTGGAATATTCCATTTTGTCATGACACAAAAGATTTTATAACGCTCGAAGATGACTTTTGGGAGATGAAGAAATTATTTTTGTCGCATACAAGAAGTACAGCCAATTTTCTGCGGTCAAGGATTATTTTCGGAAGCAAACACGACGGTAATTTGTCTATATGCATAGCCGACTTTATTATACTCGAATAAAATATTTAGACTATATTAGTAAATCCCAACGATAGGAACGAGATTCTATACATAAAAGTTAGTTGTTTGCCAAACTCGTGTATTTACTACATCATTTATACATATACATATTTTCTATGAAACGGATCATTCTTTCTCTAAAAAATATAAATAGACTTACATATCACAATTTACCACACTCTGCTTACTATGCGAAATAAAAAGTAAAAGGAAGATTAAAGCTATAAAAGATAGGAATTGTATAAGACTTTAAACATATTTTGCTGCTAACATTTTCATTTTATGCGATATTTTCTATTTTAATTTTTTGACTTTGTTTGATAAGGATAAAGATAATTTGATTATCCTTCTATTCATGTCAGATATTATTAGGTACTACCAATCTTCAACTGATCAAAGAATACAAGAACACAAAGTTCACATTTAATTCAAACAACAGTTGATTCAAATATAAATACGTCATTTTGACGTGCTTCCTATCGTATCAATTTTTGAGACTTTCTGACAGCTAACATTATCAGAATCACCAGTTTTCCGTATAATACACGTCCTGTAATTTTTGTAATATTACTATATAATAGCATACTGTTATTAATAAAATAAAAATGTTTAACACTCAAGAATAAAAATTATTGATAATTAAACCCCGACACTAGATTATACATAATATCGTATGTGAAATTTATCGACGAATAGAAACGAAGATATCCAATCAAAGCGGAAAATTCAACACAGAGCGTATCGACTATGCACACAATATTAGTTTAAATTTGTCAAAAATATTAATTTTAACTTATCAATTTAAAAATTCCAAGGAACTACAAATTGTGTACCAATTTAATTTATCTCGATTCGACGATACACAGGTACATAGAATTTTCATACTCGTTTCGAAGAAAACGAACACAAACTGTGTTGCATTACGACGTCTTCTTCGAAAGTGAATTTGGCGATGGGCCAAAGGTGGATCGCCGAGTCGTCGTTGATTTTACTTCATGACAGGGTAACATTTCGCATGTCGGAACAAATATTGAAATGAGACTAGGAAAAAAAAAATGGTCGCAGAGCACGAGGCCAGGCTGTACCTTGTTACCTAATTTCCCGGTACGAATCGATCGGAAGGACGAAATTTTTATTTTCGGCTAATTGGCAGCTCATTATTTCAAGATCAAACTGGAGGTACTCGCGCTTGAGTCACTGGCGAATTATCGATAGAGACATCGATGACGTCCACAGGATGTCCTGCATTCGAACGTGATCGTTTTGACGTCGTTCTAATCCATCACGAAGACTTATTTAGGGATAGACGGAAACATTGAACTTCTAGCATCTTGGCATTGAGTTGGTGTGAGTAGACTTTGGCGTGTTGGATGAATACAAACAGTGATATAATAATAAATGTGTATATTTAGTTTATTAGGGTGTAACGTTCCGTTAACATAACAATGTTTTATTTATAATTTTTTTCAGTTATTTATATTGCAGTTACTTTTATCATTATTGAATTCTCCTTGAATCTTTTAACATTGCAGTTATAGCAGATAATTTTAAGAATATAAGTAATATATTTTTCGTGAATATTTTTCTTTTTATTATTATTATTAATATCTTTATTTTGATGTATATAAAACTTTACTAAATCTACTTTACTAAAATATTACTTTGCTATGTAATAGTATCAGCTTCTTTTTAAAACATTTTGTAGTAAGATCATTATAAAGTTGTAATATTTCCTAGACAACTTCAATTCAATATATATTATACATCATACATTCTAGTCATTTCTAATTAAGTTACTTTTGCGATGTTTAATTTTATTTTACGTGTATTCTTATAACTCTCTATGTTACGGCGCGTAAGATGGTCCGTGCACCATCCGAATCTTTATACTATATACTGATCTACTAAATAGTATATACTATAAACTGAATATTTTGACGTAATCTTAAATAGCTTGAAGGAATCTCTAATCTTGTAAACGTTCTCGGTTATGGAACAATCCTTAGGTTTATTGTGCGCTCTTACAAATTACCGAGAAAGCGGGTAGTTACCTAATGGGAAAAGCGAGTTTTTCCCGTGAACAATGTCATCCACGAGCCACGTTGGTAGGAGGCTTCCTCCTCCTATCCTCATTAATTAACGTTGGCTATAACCAATGGGCAGCGCGGATCGTTACCCTCACATTCCTAACAAAAAGTGTAAACAACGAATCCGCGTTCTTCGTTCAAAAAGTACTCGCACACAGACCTTTCTTCTTTAATAACACGAGAACGGGCTTTACTGGAACTACAACTACCGATCAGTAAACATCTCTGGACTGGATCTGCAATTGGTGGCGGCGCTGAACCCTAACTCGTGTCGGACGAAGGCAGCGCAGTGGTTAGCGCCTAAAGTTACCAACGTTCGGGACCCGAGATCAAATCCCGTCGAGTCCGATTTTTCTTCCACGGCATCAAAAATGAGGGGAAAAATGCAGCGCACTACCCCAGCAAGCGCGACACCCCAGCGGCCAGCAGCAGAACCAAACCAACCTTGTCTGTCTCACTCTACACAGAAGCAGTAACACTATCGCCACCACAACTACTAGACCGGCTAGCGCGCTAACTAAGAGGAACTTATTATGCTACCACACCTCAGACACATTACACATCAGTCAACATCTCGGATTGGTTCGTCGACTACAGAACAGTCACCACATCTCTGGACTCCATCTCCGCCTATAGACCAGCATATCTACACTGATTCTCCAATATAAGAAGAATCAAAATGTAACTTTACCGGATCCGATGTTCAAGTTGTCGTCGAAATGGAACACTCTCTATGCCTAAAATATAAAATGGAAGAAATAAAGTTTATATACATATGAAAGAAGAAAAAGTATAGAAGAAAGAAGAAAAAAAAAAGTGTGTTTCGTCCAGAACCTGCTAGCGGACTCATCAGTAAGGTTATCTAGCAGGCTCATGCCTTAGACACACTAGAAGAGGAGAAGAGGGAGGGAAAGACATACTAGGTATGTCGGATATGTGTAACCTGGTCCTCCAACTTCACAGCGGGTCTTCAAGTGTATCTAAAGCTCTCGGCGACTCTTCTATACTCTCTCTTGCGCGTTGTCCATTGGATCGGCCTACTCCGTATCTTTACTTCCCCTGTCAAAGATACGGGAGGTTACGAGGATGATATTGTCTCCCTAAGACCGTCCAGGGGATACTTGAGAATGTAAAGACGATGTGCTGCAAGAACATCATAATAGCACATGATATGTACCAAACAACGCTTCATTACAACACAACATTTTTACACCCTCCGTCGCTGAAATCTCCTAATCCTCGCCGCTGCCTTTTTTGTGTGAAATCAGCTTCCTGCCCGCCGCCTGAATGTTTCACAGCTGTTGAGAGAGTTACAACAAGATAACAAACACACAACAGCCTGGCAGAGGGATGTAAGGATGGAATAATACAGGAAAAGGAGAGAGAGAGAGAGTGAAGTGTTTCGTCCGAGATCTGCTAAGTAGGACTCTTCAGTAAGGCTCTTACCTAGCAGACCCATACCTTAGACACTACTACTCGGATAGGAAAAGTTGTGTTGGAAGTTATATTTATTGAAACAAACAATAAATGTGACCACTAGTGAGAAAGCAATTAACATCGGTAGCCCTGTGTTTACATCGATGGCCCTCTGTTGACAAGTGTAATACGTATTCTACAAACGTAATTTAAACTGAACCATTACGATGATGTATTGTGTATTGTGTATTTTAATTTACTTTATGTCGTAAATCCGTGAATTTCTTTATCTCTCTCGGTTTCATAAAATGATCGTGGAGAATTCGTGTATCGTATATTCAATACTGGTTATTTCACTGTAATGTTATTGTACAACGATGTATTTGTTGAAAGTTATAAATGAAACGAAAAATTACGCAACGAAGTGAAATGATTCAACGAAGACTATAAAAGGCGATAGACGATACAATTGCCCTCGCTACACAGTCGATGTACGGCTTAATTACATCATACCGCGCACTATATCGACTCGTGTAATTGTATTAGAAATGCATGAATCAACCGCAGACACCGCCTTGTTAAAATTAAAAAGTATAGAGTAATTCGAGAATCTCAATGCTTTGAGGTAATGTTCGCAATGTTAATTGTACAAGGTCGCACGGTTATATTTGCAAGAAATACTTTAAATAATCGCTTATGAGTCTTCACCAAAGGGTTAAAGTTGAAATAACAAATATGGAAACTTTAGAAATGTTTCGTTTAGAAATGAAATCTATATTTTATGTATTTATATATTTATATTTATTATATATATATATATATGTGTAGATATTTGTTTTTTAATATTTTCAATCTTATTTTATTTGAGAATAACAGCTATTCTTGCTAATTATGATATTACTTTGTTGAATATAAAAAATTACATTAATTTAAAATATTTTTATGAAACATAACAAAATGAAACATGTACCACGAAAATGAAATAATTTAATGAATATATACGTATTTATATTTCACACTATGCATATAATATTTCAATGTATATCATTTATTCTGTTATAAATTAAATAGCCAGAGTAATTATACCACACGATCTTTTTCAAAACAATAAGGACAAAGTTTTTACGTTACAGTGTTACAATACGTGCATTGTTTATATATTTAATTATATATTTAAGTCGAGAATAAATATTCCGAATAACTAATCTAGCTTTATTCTAATTGCGTGTGAAAATAATTGCAATGATTAATGATAACGTACAAAGAATTGCGAATTAAAATTTCTGATGAGATACAAATCATCAGCAAAATTTTAACGTGCCGAATTAATTAGCAATCGTTATTTACGCGATGCATTCTTACAAGATATATGCCAGCTAGTATAATTTTGTAACATGTCAGATTGGTTAATAAAATAATCAGTCTTAGCAAAACTAGGGCGTCCCACTTCTTCTCTGACGTCAGATCGCAGTCTTTAAGTGTTAGAAACGTGGATGTCCAGTAATAATCGTTCATTAATTATTCATTGAAGACCGATGGTTCTATCGTTAATGCGAATTAAAATCTACGATTGCATGGGATACTGAAGGATCGTAGAGAAAGAAGCATTTTCGAACAAAGTGAAATTGAAAAAGTAAATTAAGAAGTTGATAGACCGCAATTACTAAAACTTTTCTTGTATATTACACTTTAATTTTATGCTACTTTAACTTTGTTGCACTTTATTGCATTTACTTTGTGGCAGAATATTCCGATCAGTACTTTGTATCTCAGTTGATACCGTTATTTCCCGATGCAAATACAATAAAGGATATTACGGTGTTCTTAGCACGCCTTCCTTTATTTGAAATCTTTGGCTTAGCTTGTACTGTTTATTCATTTCAATAGTAACTCCCAGTTCCTCTCTTTCCAGTTACATCCTTTCATACCAGGTATTCTGGTAGTACAAACTAAACATGAAAGAGAGTCATGCCTTATTGCTAGAACATTGTCCAATTTAATTTTATTTAAATATTGTTTATTGCAAGTATAAGCAACACTTTTTAACATATAAATATTCTTTTCCTTAGTCCTTCTAGCGAATAAAAATAAGAAAGTTAATGTGACTCCTTTTTAAAGCATATTCAATGCAATATATAGTAGATGTAGTATAATGGGAAAAGTAACTAATAAAAATAAATAACTGACTAATATTTAATCAATACTACACTTACGTATATTTAGAAATTTTCTTATGTTAAACTAAGATAATATTGTGTAATGATCAGTTAAAATAATTAAAGATTAAAGCTTAAAAAAGGAGTGGCCTGTGAGAAACGTAAAAGAAATGAGCTTTTTGTTCCATTTTTTGCAGCCCCTATATAAGTATGTGTATGCAGGAAGCATTTCTAATATTACAAAAATTTCCTTTTCTCGTTATTCACGAGAATTTAAGGTCGATAAATTTGAATAAAATTACGCAAAGTATCGTTGAATATTTTGAAGTTACAACTCCGTAGACTTAAAAAGTTTTACATGTAATAATATATGTTAAAGAAATTTCGTATTTCTATTCAAGAAGATTTGAAGGAGGTTTCTGAATAATCATTTAAATTTTGTTAAATAAACGAGTTCATATTTACTTGGAATAAAATATTAAGCTATTAAACTATACTTAAAAATTTAAACTTTATTAATAACAAATAAAATATTGCGATTACGCGATAATTAATTCTATTAAAATACATTAAAAAATTAGAATAAATCAACGACAGAAAACAATACCAAATTAAAAATTTATGGAGCTATAAAATACAATCATGAAAAATAACATTGAATTTCGATATATTTGCGAAGTTTACATGCAGCATATTATATGATATGTATGTGTCGTGTATGTTGGCAAAGTGGTGGAAGTCTGCGGTTGTATGTCTTCTGTCGTCTGAAGGGTGTAGTTTGATCTCGTACAGTTTTCCTATTTCGCTTCCAGTTTTTATCCTGTAGTGCAGCTATAGGCTTTGTAACTTCTGTTGCTACATATTATATGTGTAGCCTACGTATAAACAACTTTTAATTGAAATTTTAATTTTAATGTATTTCGTATTCAGTCATATGAAACTATTCAATTTTTAACTGTATAAACTGACAGACTGATTATAATATGAATTCGATTGGATTGCTACCTTTGTATAATCGAAATCTAATTAAATTTGTGAAATTTGATGATAAAGCCGTTTTGTACCATGCAGGAAAAATTAAAGTAAAATACAGTTATATCACTTTTATTTATATATTTATATACACATAAAACATAGGTGTGTTTTATTTTGATTATCACGTTATACGCATTTGAAATGATTATTATCTAGTATCTATATTGACTGATAAGGATATTTTGATTTACAATTTAAAACAAAGAAGAATATAACGTGGAACACTTGTTCAAACGGTTGCTTTTCTAGCCAATTCTTTTAAATTTTCATTCATATAATACATATTAATACGATGACGTTAAATAATATTGAATATATTTTATTTGTCTTATAGTATAAAATCTTTCAATGAGGTTCCTGCATAGAAAAATGAAAAAAATCTTATTGAAATTATCTTAATTTTTGTTCAATGTTAAAATGACATAACTGTACTTTCTCCTCTTAGGACATTCTGTTTAAAAGTAATTTTTACGTGTCACTTATTTTTAATTAAACAAACGAGAAGTTATTCGATCTTTCTCGTCTTAATATACCAATATCTAAATTAAGGAATTTGATATCACCTCATGTTTAAGCAACAGTAACGATGAAACTACAGGCTACAATCATTGTTTATTTTGTGTGAGTTGTATTCACAGACAAGGTGAACTCGTAGAATAAGGTTTTGCTCGGTATTCCCGTTAAAGCTGATACTTACTTAGCAGTAAGGGATTATACGAGCAGGGGATAGCAGATAAAGGGGTTGAGACAGGAAACTTGATAATCAGAAGTTCGCCTGTCATGACTTCTGATAGAACTAGAGTCATTCTTTCCGAATATACCTACCAGTTTTAGTGTAAGTATTGTACAAATACAGTTTGCAGGAAGTTACCTGCTAACCTGTGTGCTTCTCTTTGTTAATTCGGATGGAACTCAGAAGTTTCGCGATAACCGGAATATTCCTACCGACTCGGGGATAAAGCACTATCGAAATATCTGCGACGAATTTATTTAATTTAATTTTGATTTAATTTAATGGGGAAATGTTTCAGCCCTGAATGGTTAATGAATTCTACGCCACTTTAGATCCTCCATAGTCCCTTTCTTTCGTTTTAATCAAGAGAATTTGTTGGAATTGTAACAAATGACAGGATGGTACAATGTTATATGAAACGTTGAACATATGAGAATTCTAGAAATTGGTCTATCGATTGAGTGGTAAAACGAAAAAAAGAAGGAGTTTGAGAGAATAATATAAAATATTGATGTAATGTTTACAGAATTGAAAAAAATATCCGATTCAGACGGTTTGGTGTATAAATCTAGATGGATATTTATTCTAAACTGAACAGACTAATTTTTAAAGACAAATTTATATGTCATTTTCTGTCTCAACAGCAATTTGTAACCTCGCGGTATTTAATCGTACAAAATTATTTCTAATAAGTACGAATTTCTATTATATTTAATAAAACTTTAATCAGAATGTATCTACCGCAGCTAATGTTAATTTTCCACCAAGTTATGATCAATTCACTGTATTTAAACAAAAGATCGTAGTATTTTATTGCTCTAGTATTGCTCGATTAACAGGTCTTTTAAAGATTTCTATTATTATGACTACTATTGTTTGAGATTTTGCTCGTTTCAGAATTGTACAATCTAAGTGTATAAAAACGTAATTAACGTAGGAACCAATACAAAACTCTTTCACTCCATGGAACATAGATTCTAGAGTGAAAATGAACACCAACGCAGAAGGCTGTTTGATCGAATATCGTAGATTCTGCTTCAAAGTAATATGTACTTTTGCGAGACACATTCCTCGCTAGCCTGTAAGCTTCCATGCATCTCGAAATATTCGAAAATCCTGGTTAGACGAAGCGTGGTGCATGTATAATTAAAACGTATCGACATAAGTGCGGATGCATTTGATCTGGTTTAACCAATACGAAGTGAATTTTCCAATGGCTCTGTTCGGAAACCTTTTATATTCTATGGGAAACACGATAGGAGAACGCCGTTTAGTAACACCTGGTTCGAGCCATTTACCAAAGGGTCGATCGCGTTTTCTATTGGAAAACCTGTTTTCCGGTGGAAAAGCTAACCTGCGTAGAAAACCGCGCCCTTGTCTTTATCCTGACCAGAAAAACTGATATGTACTTTAAGCGTCAACCAATTTATTCTTCTTAATCATCGTTTTCGATTTTCGATCCGTTTGAAATTCACTATTTTCCATCTATGTTTCACAATCTTCGTTGGTTTTAGCAAATGACATTATTATTGATTTGGTATATGTGGATTTGTTCCCTTTTATCTTTTTTTTCTTTTTTTTTTTTTTTTTTACTTCGCGGAATACAGATTTTACTGATGCACAGTGAAAAATAAGCTTCTGCTATGTAGAACGTTTGATGGTCACGTGATAACATACCTTTATATACAACGTTTGCATGTTTTATATGGTTGTGAGATTAATTTCATTTAAAAGAAAATAGAGATAACGTTGGAATGTTTTGCACTTAATCACTTAGTAGATGAATATTATTTTGCAAATATCGATATACACACAAGCAATATCTATCCCGGTATATCTGTATTGTATTAGAACCACATTTTTTGACGTTTCAAATTTTCAACAATTTTTGGTACATAGAACTGACTAGGATTAAGATCTGTCAACTGAAAACCAAATATCAACACAAAACCAATCAAACTTCAGTATAAATATTGCTTCGTCAATACAATCACTTTTCTTTTAGTAAGTTATAATTTAACTATAAAATTGATCGATCAATGTACAGTAAAAAATTTATGTTTGTAATCTTCGTAAAATTACTTTACCGCTTTAGAATCTGTGACTTCTGGTTATTTAGTTCTTCTAAAGTGATAGAAAACTGGTCAAAATAACAAGTGTCAGACGTTTTCTTTTCGCGATTGCTAAAAACAAACAACTATTTTTGATAATATTAATGCTTACTTTAATTCACACAGAAACACAATCACATATACTTATATATTTTCTTCATATTGCATTAATTCTAAGTTATGTTCTTAGATACCTGATACATATTAAACGATAGCATTTTGATCTAAATTTAGCTTAAATTTTAGAAAATATGAATTTGCATGAAAGTCCACAATCTAATAATGACTATTATCAAATATGTTGGCATTTCCAATTTCTAAGGAAATTCGATTGTATGACCCAGGGCTTGATGGGCCTGATTTAAATTCGTCAGGCGTGAAGACAAATCTTAATGTGGAAGCGTCAGGATGCCCTTATTGTTAAACGGTCTGGTCTTTTGTGAGCAAATCGGACTCGTAGACAGGCGGATAAACGCGAGGTACGAGCAAGGAGAGGAGGAGATCCGGTTGTCTACGGTCGAGCAAAGGCAAAAGAAGCCCGGCTTCGTGAAAGACGTGGAATAAATCTTGTGTAGATAGCCGACAGATGAATTGCGATAATAAGGCGGAAATGGCTGGATCGTTTGTCCCTTCCGTTTTCCAGCGAGACGCCGCGATTTTGATTAATTATTAGCCACCTTTGTGGATTAATATCGCCGTGTATCTTGTTTACAATAATTGCGTTGCTGGTTCCGGTGGCTTGATATCGTCCTATTTACCGTACCGTGTTTCTTGTCGCTCATGAAAGGCGGCTCGTTAGGTTACATTTTCAGATGAGGAAATTGATGGAGTTATATATTAAAATATCAATTAAACGCCAATAATCTCTATAAAAAGATGTGAATAAAACGTAGAAGATTTATAATTGAGCTGATCGTATAAGTTCGAAATGAACAAGACACTTCGTCGATTTTTCTTTCGTTCATGGAGCGTTGACATCGTCGTATGCATAGATTTAGTACGTGATCGCGATTTAGCAAACTACCGTTCTAAGTTTAGAGGCGAATTTGATCCATTACTGCTCGTTTTCGAACTTCACCTTAACAAGTAGGCACTGTATAATCAGAATTTTTTGTGGAAGAGAGATAAACACAAATCTTCTTCTTATCAGGAGAGATAAAAGATTGGCAAGAGAATTTTAGATCTTACCAAGTCGTTAAATGTTCTATACACACCTTGTTGTAATTTGAATATATAGTTCATTATAAATGTATTCATATATAGTGTGTAAATTGTAGACTTGAATTAATGATTAGCTAAATCGAATTTGAAGAGCATATAGTAAATTTTATTAGTATAAAAATTAATCTACTGATTTTCAAGCGTACGTAGTCTTATTTCTCTATTTACTTTAATTAGTGTGAAAAAATACTTGCATTAATTATCAATTTCATTAATTTAGATGACAATTAAGATGAAATATCGTTTGTTTATATCTACTTTATATGAGTAGTAATATTCTAAGAACAAATGAAAATTGAAAGACTTTTACTAAGGTTACGATTTCTAATTAAATTTAACCGAGGTTAAGATAATACGCTTTCTTTTATTTTTGTGAAAGTATCCTTTTCGAATAATGTAGAGTATAATTCAATCTACAATTATGTACAAGGAATTACTTCATTATTTGAATTTACAGTTCACTTACAAGTTAAAAACTTTCTGGATGATAACCAAGTATTTCAAACTGTAGTGTTGGTTTAAATTATGTTTATAGGAAATAAAATACGGTTTATGGTAAATGAATGCATCCCAATTAAATAAATATTGAACGTCGTTCATTTTCTATTCATTTTTGTGCATGTTCATTATTGCCCATATCTTTTCTCCTTTTATTCAAAATCGTCAGTGAAACGAAACGTAAATTACTTTTACGTGCAGCGAACCTTAATTCCTGTGAATGCTTGGAAAATCTTTTCATTCTTTATTATCAGATATTGCTTTTTTTAAAATTAATGTACCGAAATCGATAAGACACAGAGAAGCTACAGAAATAAATAAGTTATACCAAACATTTATTAATGAATAATGTACGTACGTCTTTTATGTTAGTTAAACTATAGTTTTATTTTGTAATTTAATTAAAATGATATGAGTATTTTTATTAATGCTTGATAATTAAATTAAAATCTCTGAAATTCTTAGACTGATCTAAAATAATCTTTATAACATCATTCTTGTCAATAGTGCATATTGTCAATATGCATTATATATATACGCGCGTATTATTTGTCTCTCTATTTTTATTATGTTTACTAGTTACACTATTTGAAATACTTCGTTAGTAATCATTCAATTATAATAGCCCTTATGCAATATAATCTTCAAACGGTTCCATGGTTCCCATTTCTTATCAGCAGATAACAAACAAATCCCTATCTCGCCCTTCCACGACTCTCCAGAACCAAGAAACAAAAACAGATAACAACTTATTAAACGAAATTCCATTAAAGTTATCGATATAAGAGAAAGAGAGTAAGGACAATTAATGAAATATGAATGAGCAGTTTGATAAAACAGACAGGCCGATAAGTGAGCTAACAATGAAGTGGTCGATGGTGAAATAAGTGGTAAGGGGTTTCGATTGGCCCGATCTAGGTCCGGGATAAGTTGGAAAAGGGGATGCGCGTCGAAAGGTCGAAAGTGGCGAGGGTGTAGAGACTTATTTAGGGATAGACGGAAACATTGAACTTCTAGCATCTTGGCATTGAGTTGGTGTGAGTAGACTCTGGCGTGTTGGATGAATACAAACAGTGATATAATAATAAATGTGTATATTTAGTTTATTAGGGTGTAACGTTCCGTTAACATAACAATGTTTTATTTATAATTTTTTTCAGTTATTTATATTGCAGTTACTTTTATCATTATTGAATTCTCCTTGAATCTTTTAACATTGCAGTTATAGCAGATAATTTTAAGAATATAAGTAATATATTTTTCGTGAATATTTTTCTTTTTATTATGATTATTAATATCTTTATTTTGATGTATATGTAAAACTTTACTAAATCTACTTTACTAAAATATTACTTTGCTATGTAATAGTATCAGCTTCTTTTTAAAACATTTTGTAGTAAGATCATTATAAAGTTGTAATATTTCCTAGACAACTTCAATTCAATATATATTATACATCATACATTCTAGTCATTTCTAATTAAGTTACTTTTGCGATGTTTAATTTTATTTGACGTGTATTCTTATAACTCTCTATGTTACGGCGCGTAAGATGGTCCGTGCGCCGTCTGAATCTTTATACTATATACTGATCTACTAAATAGTATATACTATAAACTGAATATTTTGACGTAATCTTAAATAGCTTGAAGGAATCTCTAATCTTGTAAACGTTCTCGGTTATGGAACAATCCTTAGGTTTATTGTGCGCTCTTACAAATTACCGAGAAAGCGGGTAGTTACCTAATGGGAAAAGCGAGTTTTTCCCGTGAACAATGTCATCCACGAGCCACGTTGGTAGGAGGCTTCCTCCTCCTATCCTCATTAATTAACGTTGGCTATAACCAATGGGCAGCGAGGTTCGTTACCCTCATTTTCCTAACAAAAAGTGTGAACAACTAATCCGCGTTCTTCGTTCAAAAAGTACTCGCACACCGACCTTTCTTCTTTAATAACACGAGAACGGGCTTTACTGGAACTACAACTACCGATCAGTAAACATCTCTGGACTGGATCTCCAATTGGTGGCGGCGCTCAACCCTAACTCGTGTCGGACGAAGGCAGCGCAGTGGTTAGCGCCTAAAGTTACCAACGTTCGGGACCCGAGATCAAATCCCGTCGAGTCCGATTTTTCTTCCACGGCATCAAAAATGAGGGGAAAAATGCAGCGCAATACCCCAGCAAGCGACACCCCAGCGGCCAGCAGCAGAACCAAACCAACCTTGTCTGTCTCACTCTACACAGAAGCAGTAACACTATCGCCACCACAACTACTAGACCGGCTAGCGCGCTAACTAAGAGGAACTTATTATGCTACCACACCTCAGACACATTACACATCAGTCAACATCTCGGATTGGTTCGTCGACTACAGAACAGTCACCACATCTCTGGACTCCATCTCCGCCTATAGACCAGCATCTCTACGCAAGTCAGCATGTCTACACTGATTCTCCAATATAAGAAGAATTAAAATGTATCTTTACCGGATCCGATCTTCAAGTTGTCGTCGAAATGGAACACTCTCTATGCCTAAAATATAAAATGGAAGAAATAAAGTTTATACATATGAAGGAAGAAAAAGTATAGAAGAAGGAAGAAAAAAAAAAAGTGTGTTTCGTCCAGAACCTGCTAGCGGACTCATCAGTAAGGTTATCTAGCAGGCTCATGCCTTAGACACACTAGAAGAGGAGAAGAGGGAGGGAAGACATATTTACGACGGAATGATATGTATCAGATTATCTCCAACTTCACAGCGGGTCTTCAAGTGTATCTAAAGCTCTCGGCGACTCTTCTATACTCTCTCTTGCGCGTTGTCCTTGGATCGGCCTACTCCGTATCTCCGTAACCGCTTAGGAAGATCCGGAGGGAATACTTCTGTCACAACTATTTCAAATTGGGTTGAGGTTGCCAGTCAGAAAATTGGTTTATTGTCTAAATTTGGAATTTGTGAATTTGAACGGTCCATGGCGCGTTCGTAGTAAGATTGCCGCATTTGTGATATATCAAAGTCGGTAAGAATGGCCATGAGGAGGTGCGAAATATATTGGAAATAATATTTTTTTGATCATTATGCCCTTATATATTTAATACAAGGGAAGGAAGAAACCGAGTTAACTACGTATCAGCTGATTATCTGATTGAGCAACTTTTGTTTCTTCCACCGGTCAAGCTGAGGGCACTACTCGTTGCGCAGCCACAGTTTACTGCAGTGAAGACATTTTCTCCCAAAGACCGTCCAAGGAACTTGAGAATGTAACACGATGTGCTGCAAGAACATCATAACACATGATATGTACAAACAACAGTTCATTACAACACAAATTTACACCCTCCGTCGCTGAAATCTCCTAATCCTCGCCGCTGCCTTTTTTGTGTGAAATCAGCTTCCTGCCCGCCGCCTGAATGTTTCACAGCTGTTGAGAGGGTTACAACAAGATAACAAACGCAACAGCCTGGCAGAGGGATGTAAGGATGGAATAATACAGGAAAAGGAGAGAGAGAGAGAGTGAAGTGTTTCGTCCGAGATCTGCTAAGTAGGACTCTTCAGTAAGGCTCTTACCTAGCAGACCCATACCTTAGACACTACTGGGATAGGAAAAGTTGTGTTGGAAGTTATATTTATTGAAACAAACAATAAATGTGACCACTAGTGAGAAAGCAATTAACATCGGTAGCCCTATGTTTACATCGATGGCCCTCTGTTGACAAGTGTAATACGTATTCTACAAACGTAATTTAAACTGAACCATTACGATGAGTTATAAATAGACGACTGTACATTTATGGCACATTTTAAAGTGTGGAAATACACAGATTGCATAGAATAATGTGCAAAGATATCGAAAATATTGAAAGTAAAGATTCTGTTAAGAAAAACAGATCTCTGAAACAGATTTATAACAATTTCGTGAATTCTGAGATATCTAAAGCTCTACCAGTAGTAGCATTTGCATCCTGTTTTGTATATGTCCACACGGATTTTCAGATTTCTTGGAAGAAGAACAAGATAGCTTAAACGCGTGGTACGAGCAAGGAGAGGAGGAGTTCCTCCCTATTGTCAATATGCACTATATATATATACGCGCATATTATTTGTCTCTCTATTTTTATTATGTTTACTAGTTACACTATTTGAAATACTTCGTTAGTAATCATTCAATTATAATAGCCCTTATGCAATATAGTCTTCAAACGGTTCCATGGTTCCCATTTCTTATCAGCAGATAACAAACAAATCCCTATCTCACCTTTCCACGACTCTCCAGAATCAAGAAACAAAAACAGATAACAACTCATTAAATGAAACTTCATTAAAGTCGTCGATGTAAGTGAAAGAAAGTAAGGACAATTAGTGAAATGTGAATGAGCAGTTTGATAAAACAGACAGGACGATAAGTGTGATAACAATGGAGGGGTTGCTGGTGAAATAAGGGGTATGGGGTTTCGATTGGCCCGATTCAGATCCCGGTTAAGTTGGAAAAGGGGATGCCGGGACAATGTTCGAAATGGTCGAAAGTATCGCGGGGCAGAAAGGGAAGGTACCTGTGACAGATCCTCGGCTTGGAAGGGGCAGTTGGGTATCGCGTTAACGCGCGGCTGGCAGTTTCTCGCGAGCCGCGAGCCGTGTCGTACTGTTCAGATGCGCGCGCATTTTCGCCTGACTTCACTCTCTTTGCACCTGCCGCGTTCAACTTCGCGCCTCAACGACGCGACACGACTGGCTTTCGCGTGGGGTCTTCCTCGACCACCGTTAACCTCATCGTACCGCGAGTCAAATTTACTGCCCGTCGTATTAAACTCTACAACATGAGGGATAGTTGCGTCTACACGTCACCTGTTACCGTGTGACGCATCATGAGACACAATCTTCATGCGAATGTTGTCGCAGTGTGTCGTCGATCAGGGAACGTTTGAATCGGTGCAATCGTTTGAGCGGTAACATTCGAAGTAATATACGGAGGAGCTTCAGTTGAAACTCTCGCTCTTTATCTCTCTCTCGCTCGCGTTTAGATTCAACTAACTCATTGATTTATCACTTTTTTCTCTCTCTCTGTGAGACAGAGATCAGTGTGTGGATCATCGATGCAGCGATTGAAGTTCGATTGCTCGTGCCGATGAAGGCCATTCGTGAATGGAATTGTCACGAGAGTACTTGACTGTTTGAATTTCGGTAATGATCGTCGTACTAATGCCGGTGAGCGTGGCATCCATCATCGTCTTTTTCGGTCTTGATAAGTGGCTTAACTTGCGCGTGACTTCCGTACTCTCACGAGTCGAGTCGAGTCGTATCGAGAGTCGATTGTGTTTCGAGTTGAATCGCGACGCTGTCATGCTTCATTCGTAAAAAGTATCGCGTTCGGACAATTCCTAATCGGTTTTGTCTCTCGCGAATGATGAAGAGAGAGGAGAAAAGAAAGTCTAATCGTCTTTCTTGACGCGTTGTCATTACGTTTGCGAGTCTCTTTCGGATTCTCGCTATTCGAGGCTCGAGGAATCTCTTTGTCCAAAGTGAACTATGACAGAGTTAAATTGCGATAGCCGGCGGTGGCTGTGTGTGCGTATGTGAGATCAGAATTCAGGAGAATTCAGGGAATGGACCACAAGTGCAGCGAAACTGCCAAGTACAGTCGGCTGTTGTGCAACTAAGTGCATCAGCTGGTCATCGAGGTTGTCGAACAAACGTAATTGGCGTCGTCATCACTCGTAAGTGAAAAAAGCTTTTGTTTATATTTTCTGAATGTTTTCCTGGATTTACTACGTCGCGTTTGTGTTCGTGGTGTTTATGTCGTTGTTTGTTTGGTTATTGTTAGAGGTCGAACTATTTAGCGTGATACGAAATGTGATCATAAGATTACGTATTCAGTGTGGAGTAGTTTTATTAGATTTTCCATCTATTGCCTTTTAATTCCATGCATATTCTATTGCAGATAATTTCACGAATCACATTCACTTTTGATAAATTTGTGGACTATTTAATTCACCGAAAAATTTTTTAACTTTTTTTTTAAACCAAGTATTTATCAAAAGTCAACATATATTAATTAATTTTTTCTTTAACTCTAACAAATACTTTTTGGTAATTTTCGCTACTTGTTTAGATCGTCGTCTTGCATAAATATAAAATGTTGACTATTAATTGTTTATCTTATAATCTGGGATAATTATTATGTTTCATATAATCAGTAGAAGATGCTTTAATATTGGTGTATATAATATATTTAATGGGAGTGTTTGTACATTGACTGGTATTTACTTCCGAGAATGATAGAGAAGTTCAATATATGTTGTTTCGTGTATTTGCAATATATCTTAGCTTTTTGTTTGAAAATTAACCAATGTTGCCATCAATTGGAATCGAAATATCTTTATGTCTGTTTTAGATGAAGACTTCAAGTTTACAGAATTACGGAACATCCAGACAATTGGGAAGTTGTCGGACGCCGAGTTTGCCACGTCGTCTAGGGGTAAAAATGGGAACACGAGCGATCTACAGCAACCTCGTGCAGAAAGACACCGCCCTTACCGACGACATGGAGTCGCTATCATTAAAATCAGACACGGAGTCTTCGATTGTCATTATCCGCACGATCAACGGAATCTCCTCTACCGGAAGCATACGTGCTCAGTTAGTAACATTTCTACTTCGACTAGATTTTGCAAATACTAACAATTATCACTCGAACCTATATTCAAACGTATACAATTAAGAAATTTTTAATACAGCGCCATGTTATTGATACATGTTGTATCATCATCGTACTATATTTTATTCTTATATTAAAAGTACAAATGCCATATAACTCATTTGAAATTGTATTTCTTGAAATCAATAGCGCTATGTACTTCACTGAATCAGATTACATATTCAACATAAGATATTTTACCTTCTTAATCCTATACCTCAAGAAATTATGGAATTCTGTAAACATATTAATTTCAATATAAAAATATCTGCTCGAACAAGATGCATTTCATCATCTTCATGCAAGGATTATATGATTTGTAAATTTAAATTTTGTATTATTTCTATTTCCAACAGACGCTGACATCCGTACAGATGACGAGACGTTCCGTGTGCCGGAGGACGAGTCGATGTCCGCTTCCTTAGCAGCGCGTCTTGAAGAGTTGTCGTTTGCCGAGGAACGAATCCTGCAGACGATTAAGTTGGAAAGGAGCCACGGTGGCAGCATAGGGTTACAAGTGACAGAGGGTAACGATGGTGGCGTCTATGTCCAAGCGGTGTCGGTAGGAGGATCGGCCGATATGGCCGGAAACGTGAACAATGGTAAGCCTGAAGCGACATTCTTTACTGGGGCTGCATTAATTCGATAATTCGATACAGCGATAAACGGGCAGAATTAATTACATTTGCGATATGAAGATGCTCTGAAGATGCTGCAGTGCTGGTCCTCTCTCAAGTTTCTTCCCGTAAAAACGCGACTTCCAGGAAGAATCACGAACAACCTGCGGAAAATAACTATTTGAAGTGAGTATAAAGATAATATTAAATTTAATTTTAATATCAGGTAAGTGAGCGAGCAATTGCATCTGAAATGAAAATAAGTTTTCATGTTTACGCTGAAGAACTTCCAGTTGGAGAGGCTGATTCTTTCATTGCGACTGGGTGATGTAGAACTGTATATTGTGAATGAATCAAGTGAAGTAATCAAGTGAAACATCCCAGTACTCTGTTTCGCTATGCACTTCATTTTAACGAGAATGGAAGCAAAATTTTGGGTCTGTACTTAATAGCTTTAAACATACACGGGATATTATAAATGGAGTGTTGATTATTCTTGGTATGCGGGTTATCCTTGAAATTTGCAATTCTCTAGATCTCATGCTCTAAACTCTGGAAAATTATTACAGCATATGATATAGCAGAGAATGTAATGCGGTACGCGTTGGAATTTATCAACCGACCACATTTTGTCTTTTGTGGAAAATATGAACGAGGATAGTCGGGAAAATTAAAAAGGAAATTAAACGCATTATTTTGTACAAACAGAAACTGAAAATGATACAGTTTTATAAAATATACTTATGTATCGTTATATTCATATAATGAAATATCTAATAATGCTGAAAAAATGTGCGTATATTTGAAAAATATGTATTAAGGCAAATATTAATCAGTTAGTTATCTTTTAATCGGTATATATTAATATAAGAGTTGATTAAATTAGTAAGTTGGACATGGACAAAAACTCAATGTGTACGATAGAATGGCTATTCAGTGTCTGATTGAACAGTGTGGTTATTGATTTTCCAAGTAAACTTTATAAGTACGTTTTCATCGATTTCAGTGACATCAGATTCGACGTGTCCTCGGAAGCAGATACATCCAGCATGACAAACAAATGGCTCGTTCAAAGGACCACCGACGTTGCATCTGTGCAAAACACCTCGAGCGCGTACAGCAGTGCCGCATCGAGCGCAATGGGTAATCTCAATGCAAACAGCCTATACATGGCCGATCTTATCGATAATGGTGCACTTAAGTCCGCAAGTATGCTGCTCAGTATAGAGGATTTCGACGTCAGCAGGACGTGTCGCCAAGTTTTTATTTAATCGTCGATAAAGCAAGTTAGTACTTACTCTACAAACCCATTTTTATCTAACACGTATGCTACTTTCGTTACTACGTGCACTTAATGGGTACTTAATTGCAATGAAACAATTTATATGCATATTGATTTTCGTATGTTGTTCAGATACGTGCTGTGCCGATAGTTTTAGTTGAGAATACTATTAAAATAACGAATTATATATTATCACAACTTAGATAATACAGTGTAAAATGTAACTTATGAAACTCTTGCCTTTTAAGTTATATAAGATGAAGAATTATAAAATAGAGGATAAATAAATACTTTCGAGACCAATTTATTTTTACATATTGTTACATAAGTTCGTAAACATATATTTTAAATGTATAATTTATTATCTACAAGAAAAAAACATTATTTATTATGTATATCTGTAATCAATACTTCATCGATGTAACATAAAAATACTATTCGAATTAAAATGGAGGGATTGAAATTTTCCAAAAGAAATATTAAATACTGTACAGTATTTAATTTCCTTTTACGTAGTCTTGCATACTGAATGTTTAAAAGGAATTTTTAATTTTCTTCAATTGTTCGCTTGGCCTTTAAATTTCGATTCTCCAATCAAGCTAGTGGACGCTTATACTTTCAAAATCGTATAGTAAACACCATTAAGACCATTATGTCCATTATGTCGAACGTGACTGCATCCAGCACGTAACCTAATCGAATTGTTTTTATCCATTTAACGGACGAAGCCTTGCTCATAGTTCGAGGCGGCACTATTTGCTGCTTTTTTCTATTTGTGCGTTTAATACGAACCGTCACGTCAGTTCTGTCCTTTAGTTGTCAAGGGAAACCTGAAGTTCATATTAGGCAATAGTCTTTTATCAATAAAAATTTAATAATTTGCAACATTCTTCAGTTTATTCCATGTGGTTCATCGAATACATTTTAATTCGATTTTTGAAGATTATCTACAACATGAAGTTCAACTTCATCCGTTCAAATTTCTGAATGCTTTAAATAAAAAGAGTGCTTCGATAAAGAGAAAATTTTATGAAGATATATGTCATGTAAATTTAATTTTGAATCTACGTCTGATCTATACATTTAAACTCGATGCTTTCTATGTACAAACAAAAATTAGAATTTAATGCCGCTAGAGAAAAATGTATTTTATAAAAGGATTAGAATAATTAACAGATATATCAATCTACTGACATATCGGCGATGAAAAATCTTTCTTACCAAAAGCGAACGCAGTACCTGGTTAGCTCCATCACATCCGGATTTGAGATCGATTTTAGAATTTTTCCTGTCATCTTATTAGGGTCTTCTTTCATTCAATAGGAAACTTAAACTTGGCAGCATTAGTGAATCACTGTTATTGACTTCGCGGTAGGGAGAGGGGTAGAGGATGCTCTGTCATTTGTAGGGAATCACCTTTAGTATCCCTCGGACGGTCTAACACCGTAGTTAGCCACACGTTTCCGTACTCCAAAATTTCTGTCTAAATATCAGCGGATTGTGCTTCGACCAATCTCTATCATGTGCTAATGCGAATCCCACGAATCATTACCATAAACTCTCTTTTGTTCCCAAACTGACACGTCGTGTCTATATTATAGTATATACCAAGTGAACAGTTCACCTTAACTTTGATAAGTTTGGCAAATTGTGCGACGAAATCTTCAGACTGAGACAAGTGACTTTATACGTCAGTGAGGAACGATAGAGCCGAGCGTCATTGACATTTACCAGTGTCATGCACACCAACATTCGATCAATCGTTGTTCCAGGTACAGAATCTATCAGCAGTACACCGCCAGTCCCACCGAGACGGAAGAAGCGCAAAGCGAAGCTCGCGGCGATTGCAAAATCTCCGAAAGGAACGTCACCGACTCGTCTCAGAAAACCAGACAAAAAGCGTTTGGCGCCACCGCCTCCGCCGCCTCCGCCGCGAGCAGTCCGAAAGATCAAATCTCACGTCGCCAAAGATCAGGGAGAAGAAAGGACGTCGAACTCGCAGACAGTAGGCGATGCGGAAGAAACGCTAAATAGTCTAAGTTCGAACGAGACGGGGGAAACTTCTCAGCCGTCGTCTTTACAGCTCGAGGGTGCTGACTCGGTACGGATCGAGAAAGCGAGTAAAGATGAAAACGAGAAAGATGACAGGTGTGGTTCAAGCAGTGACACAAAGTCGCCGCACAAACGTCCGTTTGTATTCGAAACTTTCGCTAGGAAAGAAACCAACAAGTACCCGCCGCTGTTCTTCACTTTGCACGATTTTCAAAATGTGATGTCCAACACGCTGCAGCGTGAAGACGATTTCAATGATGAGCCTTCTGCGAATTTCGACAGCTCCTTTCACGATTCCTTTCGCAACTCCCTTCGAAACTCCTTTCGCGAATTCTTCGCGAAATCGTTAGACGACGAGGAAGACGATTTGTGTTTCCGCGTGACCACCACGAACCTTCCATTCGAGAAATGTTTGGACACATGGACCGCTAAGTTTACCGATCGTTTGGTCGAGAATTTCGACGTACCGAGTCGTTTTATTTTCGAAGATTACGTCGATAGAAGTAACAAGGTAAACGTCCGACGATCGGCTGGCCCGATGTGTCACGACAGCTTTGAAGAGGAACCAACGGTACCTCGGTTGACCAAAGTGAGGTTCTTGATCGAGTCACCTAACCCGTCGACTTCAGATCACGAATTGAATAACGATGGCGAGACCACGTGCGACAGTTTCCAAAATATCGATCCCCTGACAATTGAGCAGGAAGTCAGCTGGAATCGTGGCTCTTCCGTGAAATTGACCGAGGTCACGGACGATATCACTTGCACGGACATGAATAAGACTTTTGGTCAGGTACAAGATTTCCAGCAGGATCATGACGAGTTCGGTGACGTATCTTTTAGTTCCATTTTGAAAACAGGGGACAGTTTTGACCGGTGGTATTCCCTGGACGATGCCACGAATTTTATCAGGGCGATCGATAAGGGATCTTTTGGTCAGGACGATCGTGGTAATTCCAATGATTCGACCGGTACTTCGATCGGGCACGATTCGCAAGACGAGTCCCTTTGTTCCGAGGAAAAACTAAAAGTCGCGGACGTCAGCGAAACGGAGTCGAGTTTAATCAAGTTAAAAGGGGAATGCTGTTCTGTGTTGGCTGAGGTTAGAGACGATTGTTCGGAAAAGCCGCCCGAGGACAACGGTTTTGCGCGGGCTTCAAATAACTGCACTGCTTCGAATAACGCGAAAGATAATAAAAAATATCACGATGAAAAGGATTTGACGAGTGGAGCTTCTGAAAATGAAAACAACAATGTAAAACGCGAAGAAATCATTTCTATCGGTACTAATGCGACTGCGAATAACTTTGATTGGAAATTGGAATTAATAAGTAATGAGGTAAACGTCAATTTTGTTCAGGAAGATTCGATAATTGGTAGGGACAAATATCTAAGGACTGAAATTAGTGAAGAACAGTCGACAATAAACGAGACAAAAGTCTTTGATCAACAAATAATAAAAAACAAAGTAGAGAATAACGTTTTGAAAAAACATTTATTATTAAATAGAACAGAGACTGATATTAGCGAGGAAGTATCGTCAGCTGAAGAGGATATGGAGGTTGACAAACAGCAATTACAAACGAATTCAGTCGATAAATCCACGGGAGAGTACAGAAGAAAGATTTTCGTAAACGAATCGCTTCGAAATATACTAAATCGTTGTGATTTCACGTCGAATGACTTTGCGAACGGCAGTGAAGATTCTGATGTGCAAGACGATAATTTGGACACTGGCGATATTTCTGTAGGTGAGAGCGAGAGAAATTTCAAGGGCTTAATTACCAAAGATGACACGGGACAGGAGACGAAGGATATTCCAGTTAGCCAAAGTAATAAAAAATCACAAGATAGTTTTATAGGTAACGAATCACTGGAAAAAAAGAAAAGTATCACTAATCCGGTTAATATTCAACGAAACTCTTTTCTAATCAATATGTTGTCCGAGGATACAGATCAGATGTGTACGAGCTGTGAAATCATTGCTCTTCACCCAAAATCACTAGCGAAGAGCGAAGTATCGATTTCGAAGGATGAAGAAGGAAAGAAACTGGCGAACCGGTTAAACGAGTCGATAAAAATGGATTCAGAGATCCAGAAAATTTTACAAGAGTCTAAAGCGCCGTTGAAAAGGGTAGAAACCACTTTCCCAAAGCCAACAACGGCCAAGAAGATTGCCGAAACGAGCAAGAAAACCACCGGTGAGGCGAAGTGCGATGTATTGAACGAGTTGCTCTCCAATTTTAGTAACATTAAATTGAAACCGGTGAACGACGAGAGGAGAAGTGCCGCTGAAAGTCATCCGCGAGTAAAAACTTCTTCTCGGAAAGAGAACGATAAGGAGAGAATCGAATCTATGTCAGATAGCCGTACACAAAGTTTGAAAGATTGTAACGGTAATTCTTTTTTGGAGACCACGAAAGCGAGCGACGAGTCGATAAATCTCAAAGCAGGAACTTCTTCGGTTAAACAGTGGCAGTATGCTGCCTCTTTGACGACGAGAAAGGTTCTAGATGACCGGAACAAGAGTAACGAATCACAAATAGAGTCTGAAGGGTCCAAAAATTGTACTGCAAATAGCACAGAATCCGTGAAAACGCCAGACAGCTGCTATATTTTATCAGATCGTAAAGAAGAGTCTCGAGAAATGGATGTAAACAGAGTCGTAAGAACGGTTAAGCAGTGGCAGTATGCTGCTTCTCTGACGACGAACAACTATATTTCAGGTGACCTGAATAAAGGTAACGAATCACAAAAGAGGTCTGAAAACTTCCAAGGTGACGTCAGCTTTGTGACCAGTACTGTGGATAGAATAAACGGAGTCGAAAGAGCCACGTACCAGGATTACTCGGGATTATCGAGGAACACGAACGAAGTTCTCTTCGAACCGATCAAAAGCGATGATGTCAGAAGAGTGTCTGATGAAGGAGGAAGAGGAGGAGCAAGCTCCGTGGAATGTCTGCAGATGATAGGCTGCAGCGCAAAGACTGACGAGTCGCATAATCGTTGCGCGTACGCGCGACAGTTAGAGTTAAACAAAAGTATGAGTATGAGTAGCGGCGACAAGCGTGCCATAGCTAGAAGGATTTCTCAACCCCATCGTAATAATAATGACAATAATAATGACAACAGAGCTGTAACATCCGTAGCTGTAAGTGATGACCAATCCTGCGACACTGTAACGATAACTCCTGGTAGAGTTAGGAGTTTCATTAAGTATTACGAGATTCAACGCGAGGCGACAACCGACAATGATTCTAAAACTAACGATAGAGTAGATAAGGACCCGATGCCTGAGCACCAATCGGTGATCAGCATCTGTAGGGGACTGGAAGCGAGGACCATCGAGGCTAAGTTCTTCGAAGCGCAGAAAAAGGATAATTCTAAGTCGTTCGACACGATAAAACGGGATGATTATTGTGGGCTAGTAGCGGATCAAGATTTCGAAAGATCGATCGGTTCAGCGAGGAAAGAAGGAAAGTGTGCTGCAATCGTAGAAAAGATTGGAACAGAGTACTCGAGTAGATTAGATGCTCCTATTGCGAATATGGAAGATGATTATGTGGAAATGAAGAAGCAGATACACGTGTCACCGAAGTCCATTGTTGATTCATGTGCGCATCCTGGATCAGCTAAGAGAAAGAAGTCTGTGAAATTTCAAGGTGGTTTCACCGTGATCGGTGCGAAAGATCCTGACGACAATGGTACCTCGGGGAGTCCTGCTGGGAGTCCTGCGGGTCAGGATACAAAGTTGTTGGATAAGAAGAAGAATTTCGACAAGCTGACGTTGGAGGGTAGTGTTCTTCCCGAGAAAGTAGATTTTGACGTTGGACAACTTGCAGAATTGTTGGACGCTGACTCGCGTTCTTTGGAGAAACGAGAAACTGCTGCTCAGGTAAGTAAAGGATTTAATTGGAATAAAATGTTCATTAAGGGACGTAGAAAGGTTCTTGCTACTTCCTTTGGTTATCCAAGAATCTAATTTCCTTTTCTTTTCTTTTTCTTCATCTTCTCGATTTTAACTTCTTGGTATTATAATAGCATTTTTTGTGTTAGATGCAAGAAAGTATTTTATTATTCGGATTGAAATATGTTAACATCTTGTATTGCGTATTTAAGATGTCGATGTTTGATCTTCAAATCACTTTTACGACAATGTTAATGTATTCTTTAAATTTATTCGATAACTTTCTAACCTGTATAAAATTGTATGTAAATGAAAAAATTAATACGATCTAATTAACGATCGCTAGAATTTTGTTCAAGTATAAAAGGTAGTTTCTATAACAAATATCTATAACAAATGTAATGAAAGTTTTAATGACAGTTGTTAATGAATAAACCAATTTAGTTTGAATGACAGTTGTTAATTAATCGAAGTTACATACTAAAATTACGTTCATTTTAAATTGCAAACGTGCTCGACGAAATAATAATCTGCTTAACTTTTCCCTCTATAGATACAAGCCGCAGCGAAATGTGAGGAATGTTCAGGTATTAATCGCTTCGTTCCAAAACCAGAAACCCCACGCCTCGTATTTTATTGTACTGTATAGTTAAAACCGTAGTTTCTAAATGTCGTCGTCGTCGTTTTCCCGAATCTCGGCGAGATTTCACCGTGACGCTTAGCGTCGTAGCTAAATTCGATCTTTTCCACACTGTTTCTTACGTGTTTTAACTGAAGAACAGATTTCGCGCTGTTTCGCGAGAACCTGCGCAGAATTCCATTATCTCGCAAACAAAACGCTGAAACAATTTTTGTCAATTTATCATTATTAGACATTTTATGTGATGTTATGATTTATTGAAGTTATGAAATAATTTGAAACGAACTATCGTGAAATTATAGGGCGTTGAAAGATATCGAAAAATAGGAAATATATTAGGCTACTAAAACATTTCTTGGCACAAATCGCACATATATGAACTTCATGTTTCAATGAAAGTTTTGTCAATGAAAAATTTGAATATATTTTCATATTTTGATAATCTTACCGGTATCTATGTTGTCAAATGAAGTTGGAACAGAAAGATATAATTTTGTGTATTTCCCATATGAAGATCACAGGGCTGATACACAATAAAATCTTTTTTATTGATTTCTTGCTATTAACGTCGTTTTGTGGTAGTTTGAGGTTCTGTTAAAAGTCGACGGTATAGCTAATATTATAACAATCGATATCTCGGAATATTCAAATCACTAGCAAAGATACATATTCAATTTTAAAAGCAAATACAAATACGTCGGATTACGATGCAACATATTAAGTTAATGAATTAAACGAAGAAAATTGCTCACTCTTAAAGGCAAACAACACGTGACTTACCACATTTCTTCATATTTCAATTCAGCAAAATGAAAAGGAAATACAATATCAACTCTAATTCTATTAATGTCAAACGAAATTCTAAGAAACATTTATCAGTCGATATTGTTAGAAACATTTTAACTTTACATTTTAATCCAAGCTCAATATCGCTGCGTTAAAATATCTAATAAATAGTCTCCAACAGTCACAAACAGTCTTCCAATCGACCAAATCAAAACATTACGAACTATTGCAAATTACCTTCGTGTTTCTATCAATCACGGGAAAAAGTACGAAACGATCTTTTCCTAAATCACAATAACGGTCGTTTGTTCTTAAAGAATAACCGAATATAACAGCCAGCGATGATAGGATATCAGTTGACAAACAGAGGTACTTAGATCACCAATTCGCAAAGCAAAGAGTAATCGTGTGTTTCCGAACGGTTTGCCACGTCCTACTACGAAAAGAGTTCGACAAAGTTTCGTCGGGTTAAGGTTAAGCCACTCGTTCGATACACATTTCGACTAACGTGGAAGGACAGATCGCGACTAGCAAATGTTCCGTTTCTCTTGGAAGGATTTAGAGTTATCGTGTATCCGATGGATAAACAGATTTTTCGGTCAAGCGCATTAGCCAGTTCGTGAAATGTCTCTTCCTAGCGGATTTATTCGATTCAGCCCGCATTTGGCGCGTCGCAGCTTTTTCTCCTAATTTCTTGCATCATTTTGACCGACTTATTTTACGTGTTTTCGGATAATGGGGCTCCGCTAGATTTACGGCCCCCTCGACGAGGCCGTAGAGCAAAAAGCGCCGACGCGATTTGTGGCTTCGCTCGAATTGTCTGTTTCTTGCGTAATGTGACGTTTTCAGGATGGAAAACTTTGTGAAACTCTTTCGAATGGAGCGGAACGCGGCAATGAGAAGATTTCTACGGCGTTCTAGACTTTGATGGTGTCGATGATGGTGATTACATTGAAAATATTTATGGCTTCATGGGAAACTTGAAGATGGAAAAACGTATAGAGTGTTCATAATACAGAAATACGTACATGATATTCAAAGTATAGTACAAAATATTCAAAGTAAATACGATATAAGGTAAATATAAAATGAAGATGGTAACAAAATTTCTTAAGGACAAAAATATTAACGTTGAAAAAATTCACTTTATTATTTATCAAACAATTATTTATATAGGAAATTAAGTAATTACAAAATTATAAATTACAAATGACAAACCTGTTACAGTATACTCTAGACGAAATAGTCTGCAGTAATTCGAAAAGTGTCAACACGATATTCATTGCAATATTCACTCCATTATTTAGAAAGAAAAAAAATAAATTTGTACTTACCTCGTATTCTCGAAAGTACTTCGTTAAACAAAGATCGAGGAAGACTGAACTGAGAAGGGAAAGCAATTACCGGAATGAAATAGGAAGCGGGAGAAGCGTCGCCGTATACAAGAAATCTGTTCTTCCGTTGAACTCCTTTAGCACGGTTAGATTCCGTTCTCCAATTGACTTTTAGTCGTGTGTGTTTAACGAAACGGCAAACAGCTCTTAGCTCTGTTATTGTCGCGAACCTTCCTTGCGCGTCCTTGCATTAGGAGAACGTTGTTTTTTGGCGACATAGCGTATCGCAGAAACCGCGCGTGTATAACCCCATTATCCTGCATATATTGTGTAATTATAACGTAAAGGTGGAAGTAATTTACGTGGTAGAGTAGTGGCGAAGTAATATACTTGTTGCGCTGTTTGTGTTACGTATACGTATTCAGCTGATCAATTTAACACATGTTTAGTATCCAGTGTCGTAAAAAGTACTTTCATTTCGGTTCTTACGAATGAATGTTATTTCTCAATGGACGAATGTTCTGTGTTTCGTGGACGAGATATTAAAATTAAAAAGAAGAAAAAGAAAAATGAGAAGGAGAAAGGAAGGAGGTTATAATACTTTACGTCTACATCAGAATATACATGGTTTACGAAAGAATAGTTGTAATTAAGATGAAAGGTAGATGTATGAACTTTGCAGATAATACTTGATAACTGTGTTTTTTTTAATTAATTTTTTGTTAGATAGGATCTTACGACAAATGTTGTCCTAAGTATGTGTATACCATAATATGTACATATTATACAAAGGTCGGATAAGCTTTTAATAGGTTGCAAGTTGCTCGAAAGTCATTGAAAGCTTATATTATGTGTGAAATATAATTTAAATTGTATATTGGATAGACGTTATTTTAGAATTATGTTGTAATAGTTTTTTGTTGCTTGAAACTTAATAATGAGTCAGGAAGAGCCTGATCTATTAAAGTAGATATTTTTCTTCATAAATTATTTTACATAAAGAAGCACCAAAAGACAGTTTTACGATTTTTTAAGATACTATCAGTACTGTACGATATTATTATCAATTTGAAATATTATTAACATGATACGATAGCTTTTCAATCGTTTAATTATCCAGATGTTACTGTATCACTGTTGCTATTAATACTGCATTAATCTACAATCAGAGTAACATGTTCATAATTAAAACGTGAATGAAATGAATTTTTACTTGAATAATGTTCTTAACACATAGAAAATCAATGCTGAATGCTACCAATAATTCTTTATTGAATCGTCATAAATAATATCAAATCGCATAATTTATTGTCGCTGTCTCCTCGTTTCTTCATATTCATATGCTTTCGGATATGTTCTATTCACTTTTTTACTCATAAAAATAGAACATAAAATATAGAACATATATAGAGGAATAGAATTAAATACACAGCAATCAGATTATCAGGTAACACCAAAGTTTAACTCGAAGGTTACTTCATCAAGCATCTCCAAACTTCTTCTAACAACACAAACGAAAACAAATCAAATTGGATAGATTTATAGGTATACTTTTCGATGGTGTCAGAATTTCGCGACAGTGCAGTGTCGTGGAAGGCCTGGTTTCTAGCAACCTGTGTAAAGTTTTCGGTTGATTTCAAATATGTCGAACGTGGCGTGATAGCAGAAAGTTTCTGACACGCGTGGCAGATCGAGTTAAAGGACGGTTCGAGTTCCGTCAAGTTCTTTTTGGCACGTTTGCCAGAATCAGACGCGTTTCAGCTGAGATCGGATACACGATTCAATCACGTGGATCTCGCTCCAGAAATATTTCATGATTTTCCACTTGTACATTTCTGCGATTAATATTTTTCCTGTAACATACGGCATGTAGAATTGATCAAATACACGAGATGTTCAAACGTTTCTAATCCAAACTGAATACAATTTGATTTTAGAAAATTGCCAAGTACTTGATCGTTGGAATATATTTTGAGTGAGATCGACTCGTTCAAACCGATCAAAATTTGTTCAAACTCACTCAAACCATCAAAATATGTTGTTCGATGTTTGAATTGCTTATCTTTTTCGAGTTATTTGGAAATCTCAAATGACAAAAATCTGATCGAGGAAATCATACGATCGGATAATAGAATGGAACGATGATGGAGAATACAAACGTATACAGATCGAAATGACAGTACTTTTTAAAGGTTCGACACGCAGAAGGTGATATGCATAGCGGACTGTTTTTTAAGCGTGCAATTCGTTGGCCAAATGAGACTTAACGCGGTGTGATTATGCAATCGTTTTATTTTTTCCTCTGTTGACTTATTGTAAGTATGATAATTTATCGTTTGTGCGAGCGCATTACTTTATATGACGTAGGAGAAGATTAACGATAACGAGAAGAATAACGTGTCGTCGATATAATAGGAATACGTAAATGGAATGCTTCATAAGACTTAGTATTATTATATACGCATGGTTCGATCCGTTTGTGTTTCTGCACGATGTAGATTTTGGATAAATGTTGAAGAAATCGATTCTCTTGCCGAGTTTCCTTCGTTCTGTGTATTTCGTTCGACCGACTTTCAATTTTACTCGTTGCACATTTAAATTCCTTTCGATGTGTGGAACGTATCCATGATCGGTCGAAGTTAATAAAAAATTTGTCATTTTCGGGTGGTAAAAATTTTGAGGTGTTATTATAATTGTAGAAAATGATTTACGATAGTAAGATGTAGATAAAAATCGATGTTAAAAGTTACATTGTGTTTATGTAAAATAGTACGTGATTTCATTATTGTATAAGTATCTATCATTTTATCAGACCTTATAGGAAAACGTAATGAATAGAATAAGCATGAAAATATTGATGCCAATCTATGAATTTATTACTTTTCTTTAGAATACCTTCTCTCACAATCAGAAAGTTACTTATGTTATATTTTATTCTGGAATGTATTATAATAATATCAAGATCAACAGTTGTACTCCTGAGGTGTATCTAGTATGTACATTAAATTTATATTTAAAATTAAAATTCAGATGTAGATTGTATAGATTGAGCATTAAATCGTTTCAATTTTTAATTAGAAGCAGTGTAACGATAATTCATCTTTTATTCTCAAAGTATCAATTTAAATATTATTTAGATACATAACTATCAGAACTTCGGCAGAAATTAGTGAATATTACGAAAGCAGGTCGTACCTGCACATCGATTTCTTTTACTTTCAATCGACATCTACATTTAGCACGAAGACAAGTGGATAAGTGACCGTGCATATATTTCTAGACACATACGTATATGTATATGTTTTTGTACAAGATGAATGTGAGTATTATTACGCGATAACGATTCTGTAAAACGCAATGCGATTTACCCAATTACCCCGTTGGTTATGCGATCTTTTATAAATTTTAATTTACATAGATAGGTAGCGCGAAGCCCAGAAAGTGCGAATCGTACGAGATTTGTCCCATTTAAGAGGATGTTACACGTAGTGATGCACTTGAAAACGCAGCTCGAAGAAGCAATAAGCCACGATACATCTATATCTTTTAACGATTTCTTTTAACGCGACCTAGCTTTCTGAAGATTTCTCATTAAGTAAAGATCAATTTGAAATTGTACAATTTATATAGTTGGAAAGCTTACATCGATCAATTTTTAATTGTCTTCGTTTCATTACTTTATTTTTATTATGAAACATTATACGCAATTCGTTTACCGATATCGGTATATTATTGAATCAGATTTATAATATTTGAATAATTTTATTATTTTGTAATTTTTAGAGATAAATTTTATTTTTGGTTTATCTTTGCACGCATAATGATTTTTTTTTTTTTTGTATAATTGATTATAATATGTTGCATAATTGTACCGTTTCTTACTACGAATACTTTGTTGCGTTTATCGAGTCACGAGTTTTAGATTTGTATACAGGGTTGCGTGCATGTTGCAAACGACAGCGTTCGATAAAAATGTTCAGTCAACTGAAATGGTCATTATTGTATGATCGTTAAATGAATAGAATGTACATATCTGCAAAAAACAACAGAATAAATTGGAAATGACAAATTGGAAACGTCAATCACACACAAATAAAGTTCTAAAAATATTTGCGAATATTTTTAGAAAGTTATTGCATACAAATTATTCTATTGTAATGAACGATATTTCCATAAAATTCTTTGTAGCATTAAGGTATCAGTTTGTTTTTCCAAACACGTTTGTTATCGCTAAGGAAGATATAATAAACTATATTTTGCGTTCTTTATGGAAAATGAAAATCAGAAAATCGACAAAACTGAATCTATCGTGCTTTCCTTTTCTGATCTTCGTGTGTAAATCACAAAGCTGTCGAATAAGTATCATTCGAATATTTAGGGATAAAAAATTATAATAACCGTAACCACGATATTTGAATAGATATAATCTGGCGCAGTTAAAACATCGATAATCAGACATTGCAATAACACGATATTTGAATCGATGGAATTTTGCATGGAAAATTGTTATTAACTACGATAAAAAATAATTAATTGCAGCAAAATCAATATTCTATCACAATAGAAAATACGGGCGACCTTTGCGTACACACTAAAACTTTCGATCGAGTTACATTAGTCTCAAATATTTGCTCGGGGAATATTGTAATGAATGCAAAGAAACGTAAGTTCCATTCATTTGACTCAACATGAGGCGCGAATCTAAAGCAGAATCGTGCAAGTTTGTTCTCTCTGGTTGAAACAATATGGTTCGGATTTAAAGATAAAAGAAGAAGACGAGAAAAACGAAAAAAATAGACACGAGGTGAATTGTACATTCAGGCGAAAATAGTACGAAAGCACGCGCGTAGAATCTATTGTATACTCGTGTGTGTGAAGCACGAAAACGCTTGAGACCGAGCTAGTTTCGTTTTTTAGGGGACAGAATCGAGGATCAAAGTTTAGAAGAATTTACCGATTAACCGCCTGAAATACGTTTTTTCTAGACGAATACGAACAACTTATTACTGTTTTATAACGTGTAGAGGATGACAAAAGTGATAGCGTAGTGGATGAAACACGTGCGTGTACCAACGATTCCTCATTGTACGCAGATAGTCATTCGCTGTTAAAGTATAGTCGACACTTTATGTTCATTTCGAGAGAAATGTTTTCCTGCTGTACACTGTACGTTTATATTTCCGCTGAACGCTGAATAAATTATTATTTTCTATGCTACAACAAACGGCCTTTGAATTTTATTGGAATACCTGCTGCGTAACGAAATTGAGAAAAATGTCGAACAATTTTCGTTGGAAATTGCTTGTTATTTATAAGATGACGTATATTGAAAAATTCCACCTTACAAATAGATTCGAAATATTTGACGGAAATTATTTATTGAAAATAAGAAATTTGAAGCAATGATTTATTGAAACTATGAATAATAAACATAAATAATATAAATAACATAGCACTCGAAAACAGACAAAATAACGATGAGTCAATCGTAATGTGAGATATTCAGATTGACACAACTGATTGCACTGTGGACTGCAATTGTTCGATATTTTCATGTAATTTAAAATGTTCCTTGCCTCGGTAGAATATTCCAGAGCTGAGTAAACGAGAAATGCGGAAATCACAGAGAAATCTTATATCCGCGCGCAACATCGATTCGTTTACGATAACAAAGAAAGGGACTTTTGTCAACGAGGAAATAGTATCCCTTCTTATTTCGACCATGAAAGTGTTATCGTTCCAATTATTATTATTTCAACGCACCGTCAATCTGTCGTATTGTTTCCATTTCTTGCAAAAAGTTACGATACTCGTTAAATTTTTAATTTGCATGTTCGTGCTTGAAATACATCCACTTACTGACATGCTTCGTTCACTAGAAACTTACAGAACTATGTTTTAATCCACGTTTTATCTCTTTTAAAAATCTGCTTTCTCATTACGCAATTCGTGAAATAAAGATGAGCAAGAAGATGACTTGTGTCAGAGTGGAAATTTTTGGCAATTGCGTTATCCTGGTGCCTGACTCACGTTTTGCATAAACCTTGCGTAAATGGAACGACCATTAACGTTTCTTGCGATCGATTAATGGCCAGTCACGCGTGTAATTAGTCCTAAAATTAGAAGATACATTGGGTCATACGATGCTAATAATACACGTAAGATCAACTTTTCCTCTGCCGAGGATAGGCGCCGTCTAAAACCAGGAAAAACCCAAGCACTTCGAATGTAACATTTAATTATGTTATATTTGGAATATAATTTCGGAAAGAAATTTGAAAATATTAGAATAATCGGTTAACAGTAGAAAATGGAAAATATTTTGACACTTTTATCCCCAAAATTTGTATTTCTATTCAATATTAATATGTACAAAATAATTCGAAATTAATGATTTTTTTCCATACAAAAATAAAATTGAACAACGTGTATCGTGATCAGTTGGAATGATGAAAATTCTAGTACACAAGCAGATCAATCTCATCCCTTTCCATTTAATTTTTGTCAACATTCAGTCATATCTCACAACTACATGTGTATATTTATAATCTACAATCAGTAACGAAAATCTTGGTACACCGAATTTTGTGTGCCTGACTTGCCGCAGAAGCTGAAAAACACTCTGTCAGAAAATTATTTACCATAAAAAATCACAAAACTTCTGATTTAATCAACGCCAGGGAGATTATTGTTACAAACGTGATTAGGGAATCTACAAAATATCAACATAACATTAAGTCTACTATTTTGATGATTTCATATAGATATATTAGGCATGTGTAAATTCTATAATATTCTATTTTATATCTCTTTAATCCTTTCTTCTTAAGAAAGGTGAAAGCTGATAAATTGTGTTACAGTGGCGTGTAAAAATTTCCAGTCAGGTAGATTTTTCATTTTATGTTCCAAACGTAACATTTTAAAGAATGTCAAACAATATTGTACAACTACATAATAGTGTTTACGTATCGTACTATCTTTTACATATACTCTCACACCAATTATTCTTAAAATTCTTAAAGATCTTCGAGATATCGCTTTCCGGACGTAATGTTGAAAATTTATTCTGATCGGAAATCCGCACGTCCATCGTATATTTTAACGATATGTGTCTTAACGAGTCAACAAAATTCATAGACATTTCTATCGCAATATCCTATATTTAGAAGGTTTGTTCTAGACTTTTGTGACTGACTGCGTATTACGGATTCTATTGCAAAACGTCTCAATTTTAAATCCACTTACAAAGGCAAATATATCTTTACAATAAACGCAAAAGATTCAACGTATGGTAAGCAAACAATCTCGGAAAACAATTCAAGCACGTGAAGAGTCAACAAGAACCAAGATTCAATGGCAGCGTTTCGATGTGCCAAAATCAAACGCGACATTCGCGGTCGCGATAAATTGAGCGCTTTATTTCCATAGGCCGTGGAGGACTGCGAAACGCGCGCGTGTGTGAACCTATGCGCACACATTGTTGCACTTGGTCATGATCGAAAGTAAGCAAATGTTCCATAGCTATCGTGCAGTCGGCTTTATCTTGGCAAGCAATGTCATGCCCCTCGGGTGAGTCGCCTAGGTGAGCTTTCCAATGGCTGCAAGTTTCGCGTTATGTACAGTTGGAAACTTCCGGCGAAACTTTCGATAGAACATCACTATGGAATTTCCAATCACGTGGTTTGTGTTCTTTTTAACGAGGTGAACGTTTTTAGCGAAGTGGCTTGAATTCTCTTGAAATTTGATACGATATGATCGGGGAATTTTTGGTGCTCCGTGTTGACAAACTTTTGGAAGAAAATTTTAATGCAGGACTACTTTTTATTTTATGTGAGTATTATTAATGCTAGAAATGATTGGTCATTAGCGATGATGATTTGGGATATGCTATGCTAGGTGAAATAATATTGAATTCTTATCATTAAATTTTATTATAATATAGCTTCGAATCTTTCTGAGTTTTGAGCAGAGAAATATGTATTTTTAATATTTGTTAAATCACTAAGGGTTTCATTTAAGGTTTCCTTAAGTAGATTTAATTTGTATTATATACTTTATGCAATAAACGACTTGAATATACTAAGTGAAAATTGCAGTGACTATTAAAATGATTGGCTCATATTCGTATTTTCCAAAGAAGCTTTGTTTTCATCAGATTTTACATTTCACTTTCATAGTATGAAATTTTTGCAGCCATACGAACGTACTTTTAAATAATAAGATATTTAATATACTCGGATCTCATAATTAGATTTTGGATTTTTACGCGTTTAATTTAAATTCCAAAGCGCTAAATTGCACGAGATTCACACAATATGCAAAAATATATAAAATATCTGAAGCATAGTACTCTTCAGGCAAAACAATCCACAGTATATATATTCCGTTTCAAGTAAAATAATATTCAACCAAGATTCTACTTCTTTAATTACATTCTTAAAAATATTAATTTGCATAAAAAGACACAGTCTGCTAATACGATACAATAGCATACCGTTACTTTCCGCAGCCACTGTAATTCACATTCTACATCTGACGCGATAAATGTCACCAATCGAAATCCAAAGACAAACAGAAATGAATTCCTCTTCGGAAAATGACTCGTCAGCGACGTTATGACGAAATACACCTTGCGATTCACCTTAAAATTCCAAGCTCGCAATGGAAACGCGCCATAGAGAATCCAAGCGACAGACGATCGCTCGTGTACACGTTGCGTTGTCTCGCGCATACCTGGCACCTGGTACGAGGACGGGAGCGTGCTGGAGCGTGCGGTGGAATGATATTCGTGACACATCCCACGTGTTGGCATTCCCGCATCCTATCCATTCGATCCCGCGGGATTTATTTTAAGATCGGTATGACGGCGGCGTGGGTTTACACGCGGCTGCCGCGACGTAGCCTTGCGGCCGCTTCAGTGAATCCGCGGCTGGCTCGTACGCGAGTCGCACGAGGATCGAGCACGCGATGTCTCAGCCGAGATAACGATCGATCGATCAACGAACGAACCTGCAACCGCGAACGCAACCAGTCGCGAGCCGTACGCTGTCCTCGCGTTAACGCAATAGTAATTCCACGCATGATTTCCGATTTCGCGCCTGCCTCCATACAAAGTAGAACTCTATTTAGTATATCTAGACCTCTTGTGGTATAAATAGAATGGCTACAAAAAGTATTGGCAAGCAACATTATTTTTGCAAACGAAGCGTCTTCTTTCATCAGATTTTGTACAGTTCATTTTCATAGTAGATATCAAATTTTTATAGTAACATGAAAAGTACCACCGAATGTACGAAATTTAATGTACTCGGACCTCATTGATTATCGATTACTAATTATCAGATATTTATTAATTACTATGTAAATGCTGGAATAAATACAACGATGTGCCAGTATCTTTTGTAGCTTCTAACTAGTTTTGTATTGTTGCGGAATATCGTATAACTAATCTGAAGAAGACGTTTATGGGGAATTAGATTGTAATTGGTGTGAGAGATATTTTGTCATTTATTAGGTCGTTCAATAGGCTTGTATTACGATGTATTCCCTTTACTGTATACTGTATACTCTTTATGTGCGAATGACCTGAATATCAAATAGGTTAAAATGTAGTTTCCTTTTTTTTTAAGTTAATAGACGTTTATAAATAATGACCGTTTATCGTCAGTATAAAGGTTTATCAAGACGAGTGTTGTATTCGAAGATGGGAATTCGTACTTGGGATTTCTCTTTAAAATTCGTAAATCGAAGGTTCTATTTCCTGCCATGATCCAACCTTCCAAAATAACGCAAAACAACTCAACATCTCTACGACAAGTTCATGCAGCCAAACCTCTTATTGTAGTGATTCATCCACTCTCTCGCTACCTATAGCTTTCCATTCAGATAAATGAATTTAATCAACTGAAGATCAATCATTCGTTGTCACGTGTGAACCTATCGTCATCCATCATTTGAATCCATCTAAAATTTAATTGTAATAAGTGCATAGTGGTTCATGGGAGTATTCGAATACCCTTAGAAATATTTTATGCATAGCATACCTATTATACAAAACATTTTCAAATCTCGTTAGCACGAGACACGGTCATCGTGATTTGATAAACTTAGAAACGTGTGTGAAAAAATATATATAGAAGCTACAGTACATTTATTGCAAGCATACTCTTTGTAAAGATCACCAAAGTATTTATGCACTATACATATTTTAATTGTTGAAGTTATTGGATGTATGTGAATACAAAGGAACGTGTGGATAAATTGTAAGGTAGAAAATTAAAGAGCAGATGTAGAGTTTTCTTAAAAGAGGTCACCACTTCAACATTAATAAGTCACGATATGTAGCGAAACCATCTTTAACATTAATTGTATGCTTAAAACTACTATTTATGCCGTATACTAATTTTTCATTAAGTGTAGCATCGCATGTAGTCTTGCAATTTCCATGTACATTTTCCAATTGATTTCAAATTTTACTATTATCATCACGATAATCGTGTCTCATTACAGCGTTCGTGAACTTTCAAGAAATGTCGCATAATGCACATATTCATAAAAAATTCTGTGATAAGTGTTCGACTGCTTCGTGAACCACTTTAACTCCTCTACGAACGTTATTCTTATTATTATTATTGAAGAAATAATCACGATTGCTTTCGTGATTCACTGTATCTCATCTACAAACGTTAATATTATTATTATTTATTTTTAAGCTACAATAAATGATCCATATTCCCCTAGTACAAGCGACGCGATATTTAAATAATGCCCTTTTACACAAAGCAATAACTACAAGTATGGAGCTGTGTCTTCGTATTAACACGAATAGATGAACAACTAAGTAGAGTTCCATTGTCCCCAATTTCTTCGTTCTTCCGACCCACTGTCTGTCCTCGACGTTCCGCTCGATCAGGAGACTCGCTGACGTTTACCTGAACACGGTTGGCCGTTTGTCAAGAATCGACGAGCACGACGGGATAACAGCTGCGAGTCGAGTTTTTCGTTTCCGACGGGCCACCAGCTATGTCTTCCGAGATATTTTGAGATATGTAGGTATCACAGTGGCTCGCGGTAAGTTCTCGATGGAAACCGGGACACACCTTGGTCTTCGGTGGTGGTTAGCGCTGTTGCAATCGTGAAGCCAGTTTAGCAAAGGTACTTAAGAATCGCCAGCAGCTCTCTCTCTCTCTTTCTCAAGTATTTCTCTCAAGTGGACACTGCGTTGAGGACGACTACCCGAGTCAGTATCAGATCAGTGTCTACTTGCGAGAAATACTGAAGAAAGCAACTCGCGATAGTTTAGTGTGCGTCCAAGTGGACGCGTACCTCGAAGAAGGAAAGCAACCTCGTTTCCACGAGCTTCCACTCGTTGGTCCCTTTCCCTAGCGAAGTTCGCTTTTTTGTTTATTGATCTTGCCCCGAGATCGGGCTCCCGTTGTTCCGGCCGCGATATTTGCTTAGCGATTCAGTCGAATCGTTTCGGAAACGAGGCTCCTTTCCTGGAACGCGTGGGTGTATTAAACGAGCATGGGGAAACGAAGCGGAAAGAGGGACCGGGAAAGACGAGATCGAGAGCTTAGCCGATCCCGTTGGAAAAATCTCGGCACCAACCGCGATTTCACGCGTGATTATTTATAACCGGCTGCTTGTAAACACGCGTGCTTTGGCGTCCGCCGCGAACCACCATTTCTTCGTGTCGACAGTTCCGATGGACCAACGGCGAACGTTGCAAGGTTCTTGCCAGACGTCTATTTCAATGTCTCCTCGCGCAACGTCGTGCTGGACTTGCTCCGCTTTAGTTACTCGTGACATCATATCTGAGTTTTTAGAAAATTTCTAGAAGGTGGTTTGCTTTGGATTGTAGTTTCATATGTTCCGGTCTTCGTTCGGTTTGTGCTAGTTTCCTTGAAAGTGGATGTTGTGCCGTGAAGTTGGGAAATAAGTTGTCCTTTTGAATTGAATGACATCGTGATTCTATATTGGAACATAGCATGTACCGTGGATCGATACTGTAGTTATACTGCATTAACGTTATGTAGGACGTAACGCAACGTGTGATCACACGGAGCGCAAACTGTGTCATTACGTTTATCCAAGTTTTAAGCGACTGAAATTTTTTTACACGGTTATTTCTGAAAGTTAATTCTAATTACGATAAAATATTCACGAACAACGTCAATATCGTTTTAGAATTTAAAAATAGTTATAATAAAGTCGCTACGGTACTCGAATATATTTAACGGTATCTAAAAATTCAGCTGCCAAAATATTACTTTCTTACGAATGTACGTAACAAATTAAAGAGTCTTCGTTGAAACGTACATCTAAGTGTTAAAAATTGTACAACCATCGTTAGAAGTTCGTTGCAGACCACGTTCGTTCACTTTTTCTGTCATGGTTTCCTCTTAGAAGCTACGAAAAACTATTCTTCTATAGCTTCACACAGATGTGTTTCCTGTTTCTTAAGAGGGAACAAGCAGCTCTCCACAGTCTTGACGCTAGTTCTTCGTGTAAGGAGAATTCGCGAGCTGATTCGTGAATAATAAACGCAAACATAACGAAACAGAGGATAGTGAATACGATATGAAGCGGTTTCGGAAACATCCCAAAGTCAGACTCCCTCGATTCTGACAAGCTGCCAAGCATCTGAGGTCGGCTGTTACATAAGCGACGTAACGCGCGTCCGTTCGATTCGCCATCGAACAATAATTCTCGATCGCGTTTCATGCGCGCCGGATATCATGCTGGTTACGTTTGCGAGCAACTGGAGTAACTTGCAGATTGAAACGTGGATCGGTGAACAAGCAAACGTGAACGAATGTGGAACAATGTTTGATCGTGCGATCTTGGATATATCGATCGATTGATTAACCGGAATGGTAGTAAAGTAAACAAGTGATCCAGTGTTTTCTACGTGACGAACATATTTTCGTTTTCAATCAACATTTCATTTTTCGAAGATTAATTTTTAAAAAAATTTAACCGGAGAAATATATATATGTATTCATATTGAAATAAATAAATAAATAAATATATATATATGTATAAATAAATGTGAAAGTCTGATTTTAAAATAAATTTTAAATAAAAAGAGGAAGCCATAAGGTGGAGAAATTCAATTACTAAATAATTTTCAGATAAAAATGGGAATACCGTAAGGTGTAAAGATGATATCCAATGTTTAATTTGGATACAATTTTTAAGTAAAAACAAGTATATTTTATGCTAAAAAGCAAAGTGAAATTCAAGCAGAGGTTTAATTTGAAAACAGTTTTTAATTAGAATGTAAAACTCAGTTAAGTGACGGATAAAGTGAGATTGAAATTGAAATTTAATTCATAAATAATTTTCAAATAAAAAGAGAAATATCATATGTACGAAGAAGGAAAAATATAGCAAGATGTAGGACGATATGAATACATCAGTGAATATTGGTATATATTCGTCGAGGATCTAGAAGCTGTATTGGGTGTGTTTCAAGTATTCGTTTGAAGGAACTAGCAACAATTTTGAAGTTTGTGACTGCAACGGTACTCGATCAAAATAACTGCATTTCATTTTGAAAATATTTCTCTATACGTACAAATATTTGCGTGTTATGGCGAAGAAATATTCATACATACATCGATAACTGTCTAAATGAACATTTGAATATTGATATTCAGCTTCGAGTTGTGGAAATACAAATCTTGGCTCTGTTACGCGTATATTCCAATCGAAATCAATGATCGAGTATAATACGAAAAAGAATTTTCGTCAGTATAAATGTTTGCTAATTTTTGTCTACTATCGAGCTTGGTATTCCTGTAAATATTCTTCATCGAAGAAAAAGAGCATACTGATACTTCCACGAGGTGATAAGCTTTCATTCTCTAGTTTACAAAAATAAGAACAAGTTATATTAAAATTCTGATATAAATCAATGTGTACAGTAACTAAAGATTTCACGTAAACTTGATTTCAAAATAAAAATAGATCATTTAAAGTTGGCTATAAAGTAAAAATAGAGAGCAAAGGAGGCCCCCAGGAAGAAAAAATCACTACATTTGACTATAAAAAGAAGCCCTGTACAAAATGAAAATCATTTAAATGTAACCATAAAACAAAATAAGATTGGCAAATTAAAAATCTTTTAAATTTAACCGTGAAATAAAAAAATTAAGGAACTTCCTTACAAAGTAAAAATCAAACGACAAAAATCACGTTAATAAATCGTATAATCAAAAAGAATCGATCGATAGGAATCACGTTAATCCATCATACAATCGATAGGGATCAAACTAATTGAAATTTCCCGTATATGGTTAAAAATATCGAAACATTATGCTGTAAGTTAAAAGTCAACTGGGTCCAAACATCGAGGTGATCGTTTCGCTGAAATCGTTAAGGGGGACGAAAAGTTTACGGTGGCCCTCGAGCTGCGAAGGTGATCGAACCCGGTGCGGCGCAAGAACGAAAACTGCCTCGGCGTGTGCACGAGAGCGCGAGAACCGGAAACATGAAGAACGCTCACCCGATTATAACAGCCACGTCGTCGTCGAGCCTGGTCAATCCGGATTCTTCGTCTTCCAATGAACCTACGGAACCGATCATCAGATTGAAGCTGGACAAGCCGCTCCACTGGGAGTGGGAGCTGACCACGTCCGCGGACAAGCTTCCTGTCATCCAGCTGTTGGACAAGGATGGTCGTCTTCTGGTCGAGACGACTGGACGAACAGCGCAGCGGGCCAGAGGCTCTTTTCGTGAAGGTCTCAGCTCGCACGAAGAGTTTCCAAGCAGCAGATCCACAAGCGAGAAACCTTCCACCGTTCCTTCGTCCTTTTCATCTTCCTCCACGTCTTCGACGATTGCGCTTCCTGCTCAAGGGAACAGGAACGTGGACGGATTCAGTACGAAGTTTGGGTCTGTTCAATTTGGCTATAAACCACGGAAATCAAAAAGCGAGGTCACGGTGAAGGAGAAGGAGAAGAGAAAGAAGAGTAGACATTCTGGTGGTTGCGAGAGCGCGTCAAGAGAGAGCGACGAGAAGGCAAATTCGAAAAGGTATTCCATAGGAGATTATCTAAGACAGCAGATTATAGACGACCTAAGAAATAAGAATACCGTGGGAAAGAGCGCCGAGGAGATCGCCAAGGAGAGGTGTAAGAAGGTGAAGGCTTATCTGAGGAGTCATAGCGAGACTCTGCCAAGATTGGTACACGTGGAGGAAGAAGAATCTAACGAGGACCCACAATTAAAAATTAATGAGAACGACGATGAGATTCTTAGTCAGAGGATCAAAGACGGTTTGACCCGTCTCAGAGAAGCAATTAGGGAGGAAGATGTGAGAAGCAAAAGAGGACGCAACGATGAGAACAATTCCGTGGACAACGAATCGCACGAAGCTTCTGACGAGACTTTGAAACCGGAAGACACGAACGTCAGCAGGAAGATTAAGAACGAAGAGCTAGAAAGGGTGAGATCGTTTCTGAGAAGGAAGATTCAACAGAGGATGGAACTGGAACAGTCGAGGAGTTCGAGTCGGAGCAACACGCGTTCAGGCGTTGGAATTCAGAAGAGGTACTCGGATTACAGGCAGCCGGAGGATCCGCGAGGTTATCGTACCCGAAAGGTGCGCAGCGAGACGAGCGTCATCAGGTTCGATCCTGAGATTCTTCAGAAGGACAGGCAGAAAGCGGGCAGCAGCAGGCAGATCGAGAGGGAGAGATCGTTGAGGGCCGACAGGTCGCGTTCCAAAGATTCGTTCGGGCAAAAAGCGTACCGCCGTTCGAGGAGCGAGACGATCCTCGAGGCCGCGGAAACGACTGGCACGAATCGTCGACAAAGTTCCCAAACGAGGGAGCCCACGGAGAAACGGAAGCTCTACCGAAAAACAAAGAGCGACGTGTTGCTGGGTCAGATGGGAGGCAGTCTGGACTCGGAGCAGGAGAATCCTCCGAGGCGTGTCGGGTGCCAGGACACTGTCGAAGAGTCCTGGCGCCAGTACAAGGAGAGAAAGAAGCACGAGAGACAGCATCGCGAATCAGACGCCAGAGAAGTCAAAGAGGAAGACTTTATGAGTAAACCGAGATGGAAAGATCTTCAGACGGATCTGTGTTCTTTTAAGAATTGCAAAATCTGTCAGAACTTGCAGAATTGCGTGAATCCATTACCGAAACAAGGAAACAGTCTCGAGAATCAAGGAACTTTGGAGGATGGTCGGGTTAACTTGGGCGATTCGTTCACTGTGATTTCTAACGACGCTTCTAACGACTCTGTCAACGATAGGCCAAGTACCAGTTTACAGGAAAATTATCTGGTCGTTGATAAGAAGCCCGACACGCCCAGGAATCATATATTAGCGAAGGTTCAAGCGAAGAATCATGAAACTAATTCATCTAACGTGAATTCTCCGGATTGTGGTTACAGCACAATTCCCAAGAAGGCTTTCAATGACTATAAGGAGTTATACACGCGGTCGACTGTGAAGAAAAGCGACACATTCAAGATCGTGGATGGTAGCGAGGAATTGCCATCTTTGGGGGAATGCGTGAAGCGAAATGAGTCGAAAGGAAATATCGATGAACAATCTGCTGATAATACTGACTGTTCGAATAGTGGAGGCGTGTTAACGAACAAATCGAACGAAGACATTGCTAGAGATTACTTTAAGAGGGTGTACGAGCTGCTGAAAAGGAGGCAGGAGGAGGCGAAGAAGATCGCGGAGAAACAGGAAGCGGCGGGTTGCGACGATTCTTCGTCATCTAATTACAAGGAGAAAGTGCAAAAGAGGAGACTGCGGCGGAAGAAAAAGGAACGGGGCACGCAAGGTAAGAAATGAACTACTTTGATGTTTTGTCGGTCTTTTTGAAATGCAGAAGCACGCTGTGAAGTGTGAAAGATGCTTTGTCGCGACAGAACTCAATGTGGTGCAAGTTATGAATAGGCCTCTATTTTTGTTTTGTCACAGAGTTGCTTTCATTTAAAATTTGCAGAGAAGACGATATTAATGAGGGCGACTAAAATGCTTCTTAAATATCGCAATTTATTTAATGCATAATTAATTCCATATATTAGTATTGAGTATTTTGGATAAAAATATTTTATGTACACATACCTGAATATTTTTTTCTTTTAATTAAAACTAGTTTAGATTTAAAAAATTATTTCAATTCTTAGTTATTTTATACAAATATTTCATTAAGTGTTAGAAATTTTAGTTTAAGAAAATTAGAATAAAATTATTCGACGTATGATATAATTCTAGTATGGTTAAAAGAAACGGTATGAATTGTTGCACTTATACATGGATACTTTCCTCGTTAAACTACCATTTTGTGAAACAGTCACAAAGCATAAAATTTTAAAAACGACATCTAAAATAAATTTTCTACCTACTGGAAATTAACCATGTGAATTTAACGCATCTCGATAAGGAAAAGAAGTACGATAAACTCATCTACTAAAGATAAATGATAAATACATAATCGTCATCATCCTCTAACGATGTATTATCGCTATTATGTTTAAAAAAACAGCACGCTGACAAAAGCAAAGACAACCAACTTTTAATCTCCTGGAGCATTCTCCAAGATAGATAGTTCCACTAACGTACTCTGTTAATTGCACATTTAATTAAAAGCTACGAGTTTCCTTCGAAGAGACAGCACTATTAAAACGCTTTGCACCGAACCTTACTTCGTAATTATACAAAGATAGAACTACGTAAAGCGAAAGACGAAGGTAAATGACTGCTAGGAGAAACGAACTCTTTTAAGTGCCACAGAATTTCGACGATTTCGTGTCGCAGTGTCGAAGTGTCCGTAATTGTCTTGAAGCATGTGACCATGGTTACGTTACGTCTTTTCGCTAATGCGAAAACTTGCCCCTTAAAAGCTCAGCTTCCTTTTCACCGCGATCCCGCCGTATTTACGCGACGTTGGCTTTCCTTCACGTTCTAGAAATATTCATCTTCGGCGTTATGACGAAACTTTCGCGTTATACGTCGGAACTTGCCGTTTTGTTAATATTACACCGCGAACAATGTCGTTGCTCGATGCTACGAGGCTAATAATGGACGCAGGCGAGTTTAAAGGAAAGAAAGAAGCACAAGTGAAATGAACGTTGGGTTAATCGATGGGTCCCTCGTGTGTTTTTGCGTGGCAGGTGCCGTAAATCCTCAGGAAATCGCATGGGATAAAATAAAATCATTTCCATGCAAACGATTTGAGATGGTAGTATAGGAGCTTTTTTGCGAATGTTGGTTTGCTTCGTTAAATGTAGAAGACCGGTTTAATCCTTTGGAAACGATTTGTTAAACAGTAAATACGATACTGTTCTTAGTTAAAACGTTGTATTTGGCATTTGTTCATTTTTCAGGGCACGTAGTTCTCCGTGTTTTACTCTTTTAATCAAAGTTGTATTATACATGATGTTAAACAATAATTAAATATTTTTAAATTGTACGAAGAAAAATGGTAAAACTTCAGACTTTTCGTATATTTCGAAATGAGACATTTTAGTTAAAAAGAGCAGAATATATATGAGCTATAATATGAATATTATTTTATGACAGAGAAATGTTATCCATTTCTTTCTCTAATTTCTGTTTTTATATTTTTTATATATTACTTTTTATACCTATATTGTTTCCTCTATTACTGTTGGTAAAAATGACAAAAATCGTTATAAAATGTTCAGCAATCTTTGTAATAGTTAGTTGGGAAAGTATTATTTATTATAAACGTAAGTACTTATTATCAAAATAATAACAATGATACTAATTTTAGAATTATAGATTAGATAAGGAATCTCGTTTAGTACTTCGAGATAGCTATTTTAGAAATTTGATTTGGATTAGAAGTTTGGAAGAAACCAAGGTTAGTTTCATAGTTAGTATTTTACTATCTTTGTCATTCTATTAGAGTCATTATTAATGAAAAAATTATATTTTTTCTACGAATGGAGCACTATGATCATTAAATTAATAAATTTTCCTGTAAGTGGAATGTTATAATCGATTGATTTCTTTTCCAAAGAAAAATCTGACCAGAAAATTATATACTTATAGGTATACGTAATCGAGAAAGGAAGTGAGCTCTTTTTCAAGTTTTTATTTTACGACGGTATCGGTTTAAATTTTAAAATATTACAAATTTCGAGTATTTAGAGAAATGGTGCGGGGAGGACAAGTTTAAAAGAAACATACGTATATTATCGTAACGAAACACATATGCAGAAACTAAATATGATTTTAAAAAAATCTGCATTTGAAATTTTTCTTCCAATGATTTATTTTAGACCAACTTAATGAATTTTCATATAAAATCTGTTACGCAACAATGGATACTTTCGTATCTTCTTTACACTGAAACGTCAATTGCAGGAGATGTTAGCTTTTTCATTTAGATCAATCGCAATACCATAAATAATTTATACACTGTTTTACGTGTGAAGAATTCTCGTGAAATTATTGTTTTATTATTAATTATTTGTAAGCAGTACTTATTTTTATTCACATTCTGAGCATTCTAACACATCTAAATTTCATATATGTAAATATATAAACTTCCACGGTCTATTCATAGAAGCATAGAACAAAAATTTGAAAATTTCGATCAATACATTACATATACACATAAAATTTCATGAAGTTCCACATATACATATGAAAGAGTACAAATATACATATGAAAATGATTTTTGGTTTTCGTATATTCTTTTCGTACAGATAAACAGACAGAGAGAGAGAAAGAGAGGAAATTCGATCATACCGATCAAATTTTAAAGAAAAGGAGGAAAACTTGAAGAAAGTACCAGAAAACGGAATAGCGGCGGAAGTATTAAGTTTCAGTGGTGCAACTTAATTTAATAGTAATTTAATAAAGTATTAACTTGTAGAAGAATCTTAGTTTCTTCAATATAATTAGAATAGTTATACGATAAGAGTTCCTCTTTTAATATAGAGTAGAATTTGTAGAATCTGAAGAATCAGTTTTTACTAGAAGAGAAATATTCTCGTAATCCCGATACGAAAGAAATCCACTAAAACGAAAAAGATTCTGGCGATTCTAGATTCCACATTATTTGAATTTGAAACGTATCTGCTTGATGAGATTGTCTCCTTGAGGTAAAAGTCACTGTTTGAATTTATAAAGAATGTTGGACTTTGCAAGAAGTTTCTAATAGATATTCTGAAAATGACGGATATGTAAACGAAAACCATTCTATCGAGATTATAAAATTATAATCTGATTGAATCTTTCTTCCGAAATATTCGTCCGAAACTATTAGTTATTAGTTCAATTATTAATTTGTAAAAGTAATAACGGATCGGGAACACATATTATAAGCTGTTATTAATATTATATGTTATTTTATTTTCTTTCGTTTCTTCAATTTTAATTTGCACGAAAAAAATTTTAGATGAACCGACGATTTAAAGCGACGCTAAAGTTCAACGTCAAATCAATAAATATATTTTCCAAGTAATAAGGTAATATATTTTTCCAAATATCAATTTCTTAGAATTACATATTTTTTATTGTAATCGTAATTCTATTTCTATAGTTCGTTTTATCATCTTTTTAAATCATTTTTTTTTTTTTATTGTAACATGCTTTTATTGGAAGCATCTCATTTGATTTATTCTATGTTTTAATCGAAAATTGTAGATTCTATACAAGTATCGTAACTTTTACGACAGTTATAAAATGAATGGGTGTAATTTCTGCTAATTCATATAATTTATGATCGATATTCCAATAACAATGCCTTTCATCCGTTCAAACTTTGATTTCCAAAGTGAGAACTAGTTTAACTTGTACAATTGCTCTCCTTTAAACGATACATTAATAACGCAATTATTTATGATAATGAAACCAAATCAATCATAACTTTAACACAAATTAAGCATAAATTTATAAGATAAATACTTATGAAACGCATAGGAGGCAGAAAAATACTAATCTTTGAAAGGCCAGACAATAATTTTTACATTGTACAGGTACGCAACAGTTATGAATGTTTGTCCATGAAATTTTTCCTGATAGATAATAAAAGTTGAAATAATAACGGAGTAGATGTCATTGAAAACTTGGTCACGATCACGTAAGTTGTTAGATATAGCGGACATTCAATTCTCATTGGAAATTGGATTACGCGCTCTTTGAAGCTTTTAGTGATTTCTCGAACCGGGTATTTCAACCAAATGTCCAACGAAATAAAGGTCGGATTAAAGTGGCTTTTAAACGCTTGCTGACATTTCAGCTATCGTTCGATAACGTCGCAAACGAATTTGCAACCTGGAAATAAACCGAATAAATCGTCGAACTAATCGATAATACTTTGGCTAATTCGATTAACGTGGAATGCTGCGCGTTTCAAATGGTGTACACATATCGGTAGAGAAAAGTGGTTCGTCGATAAAGGAATAAGCGTAATTAACGAGGAAAAGATCAAACCGATATTTCTATATTCAGTTTTAAGATATTTGAAATATATTTATGTTACGATATACAGAGAGAATATTCTGTTTTCCGACTGTCTTAGTTTTTAGTTAAATATCTATTTAAAAAATAATTAAAAAGATTATAGAGAAGAAAATAGTATAGAAAATACAATATCATAATTGAAAAGAGGAAGAATATCATAATATCATTGTCATTAGTGATACATCATCCCTTACATATAACTTGCGTATTATTCTGATACTATATTTTTGACAAGGAAAAAGAAATAGTGAAGCTTATGGAACGATACAACAAGTATCCCGCTGATCGTCTATTTCTACGTTGTTCAAAATACCTACTTTAGCGAGATTAGCGAGAAATGTAAGAAAATTATTTAATAACCACTTTCCGGGATTTGGAAGTCAAAGAAGCGAAAATAATTACGTACTGTGAAAACAGTCTGGGAAAAGTTGATTGCGGGAAAACAGCGGGATAATTTTGGGCAGACGTCGTCATGGCCGTCTCATCTGACCGCCGCAGACAGCCGTTGGTCCTTGGTGACGGGCTTTCAGCCAAAGAGATTAGTACCGCGCCTTCTACCAGGAAGTCTCGTGGAAATCAGCGGAAAGCTTCGCCACGAATCTCGTTGATACAATCTCCCTCTCAACAGTTGCCTTTCGACTTTGCTCTTGTTTCTTGTCCCTCTGCGGGAAATGATCGTCGACTTCTTCTCGGAACATTTCAGAGGACGAGATAATTGGTACAGTCTCCTTTCTCGTCAAACTTCCCTGTGAAACTGGGCTACGAACGATTGAAAAGGACAATGAGATTTGTTTTGGTTCCTGGTTCTTACTTTTGTCTCTTAACCGTTGAAAGATGATGCAGGCTATATCGAGGTCTTATTTCAAGGGGAATCGAAACTTTCAAACGTAGCAGAATTGTTAGAATAGGTTTTGTATATGTATTGTAGAGGCTGCAAAGCCAAGTGTTTTTGTTCCAGCAATTAAGAAACGCTGCGAATGTCATCATGTGACTGTAGATTGTGTATGCATTTATGAGAAATTTACAGTGACTACGAAAAGTATATTGAATTGTTTTTTTGTCAGGTTCTACGTTTCATTTTCACAGTATCGAATTTTTGTAGTCAGATAAAAGTGTTACTTAACGATACGCAACATACCTGGATCTAATTAATTAGTAACAAAATCAGTGCTGTAATAATATATAAGATGGCTTGCGAATACTTTTTACAGACATTGTGTAGATGCGAAAATTGAAAGAATACAACTTAATATACAAAATGTGTAAAATAGACAAAATAACGCACTCGTAATATTTACGTCGTAAAAGGAAAAGAAAATTTAATCATCCTTGGAAATGTGAAATAATTAGAAATTCGTTTGTAGTTTGAATAGAAAAAATTAAGTATTAAGGTGCGATTACGTTGATTGATGGCTCATACAGCAATTGTATTTATTACAGCGGTAAATGATTTGGAAAATAAATAAATACGTAGAAATAATGATTTTAGAACAAAGTACTATTTTCAGAATAGAACTGAGAAGAATAATAGAAACTGTAGACTGAGATTTAAAGCTTCACGGCTATGTGATTTTTAAAAATAGAACAGGATCCTAATTTAGTGTTGTGACATAAAACAGAATGGGGTAGAAAATTAAGTTAAAAAAATACGGAAGCGAGATGCATCAACTGGCAACGAACTTTTTTTTAAGGATTTTCGAGACTTTTCGGTAAGATTTATTCCTGTTCCTCTTTTCGATTCTATGTTACTTTCATAATTTGTTATTTGAATAAATTTTCAAGAAAATTTTAAATTACAGTTATGTACACTCTTCTTTCTAAAACAACGAAATGTTAAAACCTACTGTTTGTAGTAAATTACGAAGGTAATGTTACAAAAGAATTATTTTTTACCTAAATAAGGTTCTCTAAGGTTCTCTAAGCTGTGTCTAATTATTTATAAACATTTACAAAGCTAAATAAATATCATAAATATTACAAATAAAAGCATTCTCATATATTCAAATTCAGATGAATGAGTCAGAATTATTTCTATTTTTAAATCAATCAAATTTTAAATAATCTACAATTTTGTAGTCCAATATTATTTTCAAGTAATGTTGTCACTAACAACATAGTTTAAATGCCGATCCAATATAACGTTACAAAAATGAATAGCAGAAACAAATATTGAAACGATCCATTCATTTTAATTAATTATTTCTATCCAACAAATTAAATACAATCTATTAAAGCTACGCTCTCTGATGTTAAATATTTTATAATACGATAACGGAAGGGTACAATAATACAAAGATATAGATTCATAATTAATTAACCGCAGCATAATTATCACTTATTAATTTGTGATCTAGAATAAAAATCGATCAATAATTTATTGATATATTAAATCTCGTTTCGTCTTGAATTAAATGCTTATGAAACGTGATAGAATTAAATAATTAACTGAATAATCAACCATAGCTGCTTCAACTTGTGATTTTTAATAAAAAATGAATCATAACCGATCAATCAAAATATCAACACTTCTTTCTGTTTAGATTAAACATGTTTTTAGACTAAGCACGAAAAACAGCAAAATCTGTGACGAATTAGGGAATAGAAGAAATACATTGCCATTTGTTAATCAAATGCCGCGGCTATGGCACGGCTAGACATCACGACCCTCCATTAAATATTCAAGAGAGGAGCCGGAATACGGTAGATCCTCAAAAGCAAAACGAAACTCTTTTGATCGCGGCATATCCGCCGTGAAAGTGTCTGAGAGACGGTGAAAATCGTATTTTACTAGCGGCTATGTCGCTACTAAAGGAAGGATTACATTGGATTGGCAATGGTTCGCGTGTGCGTTAAGAAGAGAATAGAACTTTTGAGCTTGTAAGTACTTCACGTTGCTAGCTAATGCTGGATATGTGTAAGCTGTGGAAAGCTTATTACATAATTTACGGTATTCCCAATATGATAACAAAGCTGCCGTTTTAATAACATAGTCATGCGTTTATGTACTTTAATCCGTTGTGTGTTGCAATATTAGACAGCAGATATTCATTCAGCTGTAGGAAATACAACGCAAAAATTTGCAAGAATGTACATAATACTGGAAAAAAATCTTTAAATCTTTAAATCTTAACTGATAACTTTTTCAAGTCATCATACATAAACATATTTAACCAAAGTAATAATTTCTATTTTTCATCGAATCGATGCACGTCCGTAATGACTCAATATGTACATGGTTTTATTATTTCAAATTGACGAAAATTATCGATCCTGCGATTAAACAAACCTTGAAATGGGTCAATGAGTGTCTCTGTTTACGGTTCTCTAACCGTGTACATTAAAAAGGTTGATTATATAGAATAGTGGATCTCTTTGACCTTCCTCAAGTATCTTAGGCATAAAAGAGACATAATCAAGATTTACTAACAGTAGATAATCGACTGTTTACATATTTTCTCGAAATGTATACTTGTACTAAACATTTCCCAGTACGTTTGAAATTCGACGAATGTTGTCGCATTACATTATGTTATGTTTGAGTGTTTTCTATAACACACATGAGCTACTGTATTATACTGTCGAGTAGACGTGATTTATAGAAGATTTCTCCTTTTCTCTTCTGTTTCTTTGATACGGTTGATATATAATGACACGATGACAAAATTATTTTTTATCAGTACTTTCTCATTGATAATTTCACAATTTCTGGATAGAAATATACAATTTCCAGACTAGATTAATTATAGAAAATTTAGTTTATGTATCCTGAAACACTTTACCCGTAAAATATATATCTTTTTTAACAGAAGAACACAGATATATAAAAATTGAAAGAAATATCGAATTTGTATGTTTTAGGGGAATTGTTATAATTACGTCATAATATTGAAAAGGTCGCTCTGAAAATATAATATTTGAATGCTCGTCAACGTTGCTTTCATTGCCTTGATAAAGTGGTCGTTTGAAATATTGTGTATAGTTAGAATAATTTAAGAAACTGGAATGGTTTGTCCGTTAGTGATCGAAATATCTTTTAATTGAGAAATTTGATGAATTATTTGAGATCCTGGCATTGTGTTTGATATTTTTATTAATATCGTTATGCAGTATCATTCGATCAACGCGTTAATATGTGGAAAATTTCTTGCAGAATCGGCATTAGTGGAATAGCGTGATACGAATTCTGTGGCTTTGCTATATTTGGCAGAATTCTACCAAAGCAAGAGAAACTTCTATGTAGCCTGACTCTGCAGAACTAATTTCCCAAACGTGCTCGTATATTGCTAATTACTGGCGAAATTACTGTATTTAAAATATTAATTTTGCTAAACCGTAGATGATTATAATTTCAAGTCTTTAGACTCGCTAGAAAATATTTTACGTTCCTGCGATTCTTCGTTCTATTTATTTTTTTCATTACTCGTATTACATTCCTATATACTTCTTCTATATACATATTTCGTATATACACTTGTATATGTACCTGTATTTCATATACCAAACGTATAAAAAGACAGCAATTAATTTTACGTATAATGCTAAATCCTTGAAATCCCATATCCAAAGAAACGTATTATTTACGTATTATTTAAAAAAATGTCGAAGAATTTGAATTTGTTAAATTCAGATACGAGCTTTTAAGAAATACATGATAAATTCCTGAAGGTTTATAAAAGTCAACCGAATAACTAATATTACGATAATCAATATTTTTTAAATATTCAACAACGTGGTAGAAACGCGTATTTAGTTTGAAAACCGAATGAAAGCGAATCTCAGCGTATAAAGTTTAAAATTGTTCGCATACAAAAAAATAGGAAAATATGACTTACTTCTTCCGTACATTTCGAAGTATCTGATTATAATCGTTTGCGGTTTATGCCTGTTATATCGGCTTCAGATGCGCCGTGCACGAATCAATCGAAATGTTTGAACGAGAAATGGATATTATAACATAACCATTCAGCCAGCTCGTATTCAGAACGCATTTCGCATATCGTTCTGGCGACGCTGCTTGCGTTTCTGTTGGAACTGTTGGCATTACCTCTAAAGTGTTTAGCAGTTCTTGTCGCGTAACTATCGGTTTGATCTCGACGTTAGCGTACGGACGTTTGCATGTAAACGGAAACATCAACTTGTTGCTAGACGCGCGGGGTGATACAGCATTTGACGTTGGCAAAGGAACAATTGGCGAGCGCCATTCCTTCTGCTATAAATCGCATTTCGTTTAAACATTCTCGGGATATTTGCAGCGCGTGGAATCCAAACCATCTTTCTCCATAATCTTTCCTACAGTAAGAAAGGACGTGAAACAAATTGAAATCTTGTATTTCGGTTTTGAACGAATAGAATGCTCCTTAGTGCGATGGTAATACGTCTCTGGTCTTAAAACATTATATCAAGTACTTGAAATTTTTTCTAAAGCTTTTTCCAAGGCAAAATAATTTATGAACGCATTAATAATTCACTAATAATAATAATTCATTATGAAATTAACTATATTAGTGAAGTATAGTTAGTAATATTAGTAAATCGACAAAGTAGAAATTACAACTTTTGAATTTCTATTATTTTACAATTTTAAGGATAATCAAATGGCAATTTGTTAAATTGTTTTGCACAATTCAATTTCTTTCGTTATGAAATTTATTGCTGTCAAAAATTTGTATTAATACTGGTAATTTATCAAATTTCAGTAATAATATTTCTTCACTTGCGCAAAACACATGGAAAAATGAAATCGTCTTGATAAGAAGTAAATACGAAAAAGGCAATAAAGAATTTAATTTCTTATGTAGTAGAAAAAAATGATGAAATATTACTGGGGAAAGAATATTTAGCAATCTATTTGTCAATATTTGTTAAATATTATAGTTGAAATTTTCCATATATATTGTATTTACGTATATAATTACATATATGTACACACATATTTGTATCATAGCATTTTACATCTTAAGAAGTTCAGTATTTTTAATTAGTTCAACATTATTAAATTTGCTTGGAAACTTTTTGCCAAGCGTAGTAGAATTTTGGGATTCACGATGATTTTTACTTTCACGAAGTTTTTTAAAATAGCAGAAGACTTCATAATAGTTTACTATCGTGCCACGAAACATAGCTACGCAGGCTCAACTTCGAGAGTTATAAAAATAAAATGCGCAAACCTATGACAATCGTTCTCTACTTTTTGCAATCTTTCTTTCTGGACGAGTTTCCTCTTATTTAGTTTCCCTTAGTTTCATAAGTCGAATGAGATTTTAAAGAGTCGTGACCTAAAATGTATTTTGCTTCTTTACCTTTTCCCGGAGTCGGTGTAATTTTAAAATTACACTTTGTACGAAATGTGAAAGAAGAAATATCATGGAACAACATGCGCAGCTTTTATATACTTCCATAGATTACAAAAATAAGTGGTGAATTTTAACTTCGAACTTCATGTTTCTTTAAAACTTTACGAGTATGTGCTAGTGGTAACGACAATATATTTGCACTTATATTTAGTAACGATTGAGTGTTTCAAAGAAAATTAAAGGAAAAGAGAACGAAATAGAATGAAGTCGGTTCTCGCCTTTGCTATTATTTCTTTGAAACAAAAACATAATATTACGCACAACGTCTATCGAACTTTATATTTGAATATCTCGCAGATTACTTGTAAAAATCCGCACGAAATCGACCAGAGAAAAATTCGCTTTGAACAATTTTTCCACTTTCTCGCGCAAGAATTTTTATTTCAAATTTCCTGGTTTTGTGGTATAGATATTTGTTGGAATATTTTACAGCTTCAAATAGAAACGAGGTTTCTCTGAATTCCTTTGTCTTCTTATTATTAAGGTGAATATGGAGTCGGATAAAATTGTATATATGATATTTGGTTAATACGTACCTACTATATTTTTGGTACGTGTTTATACGTGGTATGCAACATAAGTGTATCGCAGAGTTGGAATTTTTCAAGCACCTACACACGTAGCGGTGCGCAGCGGTTCTAATCATTGCAAGTAAATTGCTGCTATCCAAGCTGGTTCTTGCAATCCTGTATCAAAGCCTCTTCCGTACGATAAGGAGGGATTAACGAGAGTCCCTTGTGGGCTTCTCCCTTTAATCAAAACACGCATCGTATCAACGAGGGTACAGGTTGTACACGATGTATGTTCACGGTACGTGCACGCAAACCAAACTCAGACCAAAATGGTCGGCTAAAAGAGGCGCAGAAATGGAAACAAGAAGCTTGATTCAACGTGAAAACGTGCATTGGGATGCAATTACTTTGTAATTTTTCTCAATAATATCTTGTTAAGTAGATTCGTTCTTTCGACAGATTTTATTTTACAGTTTTTGCGTCCGCAGAACAGATGCTATACGTATATGGTTTGAAACTGAGGGAGAAGGACGTGAAACTTGTTTGATGAGATATTTAAAATTAAAAAGTTAATGAACATCTTTTGTGTATTTATGTGTTATATTACTGTAAAATAATTTCATATACAAAGTATATGGTTACTTTTATTTTAGCTTCTACATATTAAGAAATTGAGGATCTTTGTGCAAAGTTAAACATTTGTTATACCGTTTAAAGGGTGAAGCGAATCTCTATTTAAATTTCATTTCATCGTTCTCGTAAAAATGTAATTTGCAGAAATATCTGCAATCTAAACATTATAAATAAAACTATAAATAAATACATATTCATATGTTTAATTTCTGACTAGCTATAGGCTTAATGATCGAATATTTTATTGCTTGCAAATTGAAGTAAATTTAATATAAGTAAAATATATTTGTCGAATAGCAAAATAGTTGTTTCTTCATTCAATTTACCTATAAAAGAGCAGAATCTTCTAAATTTATAAAATTATCAATCATTAGAGGAATGTTATTAAAAATCTTTAGTTTCTTATCAATCAGTAAATTAATTGGTTTATTAATATAACTTTTATACATATAATAATAATTAATGATAAAATTATTACTATCAGTTGCATGTATTAATGGATAATATTAATGACACAACTTCTCTATTTAAAGAATTATTTCTCAAATTGTGGAATTTTTATTAAATTTTTTGAAGAAAATTTTAGTTTGACTTATTCTATCGTAGAAGGCTAATCTTTGGTTAGAAGAGGATGACGGAAGAAAAGTAGTTTCCATCCTATCAGCGAAAGGTCACCTCATTTCCTCGAATTTAAGGTTCGTGTAATCCTAGAAGTGCTTATGTAGGATGTTACACTCTCAACTTACTCGTCAGCATCTCCAAAAAATAGGATTCTCTAAAAACGGATTGTTGAGCTTTGGCAATGAGATCTCATGTACAAGAAGTTTATATACTAATAATAATAGTTCCTTTGACATTCTGCACTTGTTCCTTGAAATGTGACAAATAGATCGCAGATGTATGTAAGTTCATATTTTTTATGAATATGATAAAACAATACAACGAGTATTTTACTTTAAATATTTTATATATTTTTACATGTCATTATACGTTTCATATATTTTCGTATATTTAATTTCCATTAACGAATAAATATCTGCAGTTTAATGATAAATCAAACATTGCAACACAAAAATTTAGAAAAGAAATCAATCTTTTCTGAAAAATGGTAGAACTTATTCGGTAATTTCAGTCGAGTCACTAATAATCAATTGCATGATCGATGAGATTTTAAACAATCAATTTGAGGAAAGAAATTTAGGAAAAAGTAACTTATTTTCGGAAAGCAAAATGTCTAGTTTTGGAAAATTAAAAATAAATTTATTTATGTATATTGATATGTTATTCCTCGTCTTACGGTAGATGTAAAAGGGAAATAGCTTTAATTTATTGTAAAATATATATGTTTATCTGATTCGTTTGAATATAGTTTCACAAATGATGAAGCAATCGAAATATCTGGAATATTCCATTTTGTCATGACACAAAAGATTTTATAACGCTCGAAGATGACTTTTGGGAGATGAAGAAATTATTTTTGTCGCATACAAGAAGTACAGCCAATTTTCTGCGGTCAAGGATTATTTTCGGAAGCAAACACGACGGTAATTTGTCTATATGCATAGCCGACTTTATTATACTCGAATAAAATATTTAGACTATATTAGTAAATCCCAACGATAGGAACGAGATTCTATACATAAAAGTTAGTTGTTTGCCAAACTCGTGTATTTACTACATCATTTATACATATACATATTTTCTATGAAACGGATCATTCTTTCTCTAAAAAATATAAATAGACTTACATATCACAATTTACCACACTCTGCTTACTATGCGAAATAAAAAGTAAAAGGAAGATTAAAGCTATAAAAGATAGGAATTGTATAAGACTTTAAACATATTTTGCTGCTAACATTTTCATTTTATGCGATATTTTCTATTTTAATTTTTTGACTTTGTTTGATAAAGATAAAGATAATTTGATTATCCTTCTATTCATGTCAGATATTATTAGGTACTACCAATCTTCAACTGATCAAAGAATACAAGAACACAAAGTTCACATTTAATTCAAACAACAGTTGATTCAAATATAAATACGTCATTTTGACGTGCTTCCTATCGTATCAATTTTTGAGACTTTCTGACAGCTAACATTATCAGAATCACCAGTTTTCCGTATAATACACGTCCTGTAATTTTTGTAATATTACTATATAATAGCATACTGTTATTAATAAAATAAAAATGTTTAACACTCAAGAATAAAAATTATTGATAATTAAACCCCGACACTAGATTATACATAATATCGTATGTGAAATTTATCGACGAATAGAAACGAAGATATCCAATCAAAGCGGAAAATTCAACACAGAGCGTATCGACTATGCACACAATATTAGTTTAAATTTGTCAAAAATATTAATTTTAACTTATCAATTTAAAAATTCCAAGGAACTACAAATTGTGTACCAATTTAATTTATCTCGATTCGACGATACACAGGTACATAGAATTTTCATACTCGTTTCGAAGAAAACGAACACAAACTGTGTTGCATTACGACGTCTTCTTCGAAAGTGAATTTGGCGATGGGCCAAGGGTGGATCGCCGAATCGTCGTTGATTTTACTTCATGACAGGGTAACATTTCGCATGTCGGAACAAATATTGAAATGAGACTAGGAAAAAAAAAAAAATGGTCGCAGAGCACGAGGCCAGGCTGTACCTTGTTACCTAATTTCCCGGTACGAATCGATCGGAAGGACGAAATTTTTATTTTCGGCTAATTGGCAGCTCATTATTTCAAGATCAAACTGGAGGTACTCGCGCTTGAGTCACTGGCGAATTATCGATAGAGACATCGATGACGTCCACAGGATGTCCTGCATTCGAACGTGATCGTTTTGACGTCGTTCTAATCCATCACGAAGACTTATTTAGGGATAGACGGAAACATTGAACTTCTAGCATCTTGGCATTGAGTTGGTGTGAGTAGACTCTGGCGTGTTGGATGAATACAAACAGTGATATAATAATAAATGTGTATATTTAGTTTATTAGGGTGTAACGTTCCGTTAACATAACAATGTTTTATTTATAATTTTTTGCAATTATTTATATTTCAGTTACTTTTATCATTATTGAATTCTCCTTGAATCTTTTAACATTGCAGTTATAGCAGATAATTTTAAGAATATAAGTAATATATTTTTCGTGAATATTTTTCTTTTTATTATTATTATTAATATCTTTATTTTGATGTATATAAAACTTTACTAAATCTACTTTACTAAAATATTACTTTGCTATGTAATAGTATCAGCTTCTTTTTAAAACATTTTGTAGTAAGATCATTATAAAGTTGTAATATTTCCTAGACAACTTCAATTCAATATATATTATACATCATACATTCTAGTCATTTCTAATTAAGTTACTTTTGCGATGTTTAATTTTATTTTACGTGTATTCTTATAACTCTCTATGTTACGGCGCGTAAGATGGTCCGTGCGCCGTCTGAATCTTTATACTATATACTGATCTACTAAATAGTATATACTATAAACTGAATATTTTGACGTAATCTTAAATAGCTTGAAGGAATCTCTAATCTTGTAAACGTTCTCGGTTATGGAACAATCCTTAGGTTTATTGTGCGCTCTTACAAATTACCGAGAAAGCGGGTAGTTACCTAATGGGAAAAGCGAGTTTTTCCCGTGAACAATGTCATCCACGAGCCACGTTGGTAGGAGGCTTCCTCCTCCTATCCTCATTAATTAACGTTGGCTATAACCAATGGGCAGCGAGGATCGTTACCCTCATTTTCCTAACAAAAAGTGTGAACAACGAATCCGCGTTCTTCGTTCAAAAAGTACTCGCACACAGACCTTTCTTTTTTAATAACACGAGAACGGGCTTTACTGGAACTACAACTACCGATCAGTAAACATCCCTGGACTGGATCTCCAATTGGTGGCGGCGCTCAACCCTAACTCGTGTCGGACGAAGGCAGCGCAGTGGTTAGCGCCTAAAGTTACCAACGTTCGGGACCCGAGATCAAATCCCGTCGAGTCCGATTTTTCTTCCACGGCATCAAAAATGAGGGGAAAAATGCAGCGCACTACCCCAGAAGCGACACCCCAGCGGCCAGCAGCAGAACCAAACCAACCTTGTCTGTCTCACTCTACACAGAAGCAGTAACACTATCGCCACCACAACTACTAGACCCGGCTAGCGCGCTAACTAAGAGGAACTATTATACTACCACACCTCAGACACATTACACATCAGTCAACATCTCGGATTGGTTCGTCGACTGCAGAACAGTCACCACATCTCTGGACTCCATCTCCGCCTATAGACCAGCATATCTACACTGATTCTCCAATATAAGAAGAATCAAAATGTAACTTTGCCGGATCCGATGTTCAAGTTGTCGTCGAATGGAACACTCTCTATGCCTAAAATATAAAATGGAAGAAATAAAGTTTATACATATGAAGGAAGAAAAAGTATAGAAGAAAGAAGAAAAAAAAAAGTGTGTTTCGTCCAGAACCTGCTAGCGGACTCATCAGTAAGGTTATCTAGCAGGCTCATGCCTTAGACACACTAGAAGGGAGAAGAGGGAAGGAAAGACATTTGTGGGCATGTGAATTATGCACAAAGGTTATCCTCCAACTTCACAGCGGGACTTCAAGTGTATCTAAAGCTCTCGGCGACTCTTCTATACTCTCTCTTGCGCGTTGTCCTTGGATCGGCCTACTCCGTTTCTTTGCTTGCCTCAAAGATAACGAAGGTTACGAGGATGATATTGTCTCCCTAAGACCGTCCAGGGGAACATTGAGAATGTAAAGACGATGTGCTGCAAGAACATCATAATAGCACATGATATGTACCAAACAACGCTTCATTACAACACAACATTTTTACACCCTCCGTCGCTGAAATCTCCTAATCCTCGCCGCTGCCTTTTTTGTGTGAAATCAGCTTCCTGCCCGCCGCCTGAATGTTTCACAGCTGTTGAGAGAGTTACAACAAGATAACAAACACACAACAGCCTGGCAGAGGGATGTAAGGATGGAATAATACAGGAAAAGGAGAGAGAGAGAGAGTGAAGTGTTTCGTCCGAGATCTGCTAAGTAGGACTCTTCAGTAAGGCTCTTACCTAGCAGACCCATACCTTAGACACTACTACTCGGATAGGAAAAGTTGTGTTGGAAGTTATATTTATTGAAACAAACAATAAATGTGACCACTAGTGAGAAAGCAATTAACATCGGTAGCCCTGTGTTTACATCGATGGCCCTCTGTTGACAAGTGTAATACGTATTCTACAAACGTAATTTAAACTGAACCATTACGATGATGTATTGTGTATTGTGTATTTTAATTTACTTTATGTCGTAAATCCGTGAATTTCTTTATCTCTCTCGGTTTCATAAAATGATCGTGGAGAATTCGTGTATCGTATATTCAATACTGGTTATTTCACTGAAATGTTATTGTACAACGATGTATTTGTTGAAAGTTATAAATGAAACGAAAAATTACGCAACGAAGTGAAATGATTCAACGAAGACTATAAAAGGCGATAGACGATACAATTGCCCTCGCTACACAGTCGATGTACGGCTTAATTACATCATACCGCGCACTATATCGACTCGTGTAATTGTATTAGAAATGCATGAATCAACCGCAGACACCGCCTTGTTAAAATTAAAAAGTATAGAGTAATTCGAGGATCTCAATGCTTTGAGGTAATGTTCGCAATGTTAATTGTACAAGGTCGCACGGTTATATTTGCAAGAAATACTTTAAATAATCGCTTATGAGTCTTCACCAAAGGGTTAAAGTTGAAATAACAAATATGGAAACTTTAGAAATGTTTCGTTTAGAAATGAAATCTATATTTTATGTATTTATATATTTATATTTATTATATATATATATATATCTGTAGATATTTGTTTTTTAATATTTTCAATCTTATTTTATTTGAGAATAACAGCTATTCTTGCTAATTATGATATTACTTTGTTGAATATAAAAAATTACATTAATTTAAAATATTTTTATGAAACATAACAAAATGAAACATGTACCACGAAAATGAAATAATTTAATGAATATATACGTATTTATATTTCACACTATGCATATAATATTTCAATGTATATCATTTATTCTGTTATAAATTAAATACCCAGAGTAATTATACCACACGATCTTTTTCAAAACAATAAGGACAAAGTTTTTACGTTACAGTGTTACAATACGTGCATTGTTTATATATTTAATTATATATTTAAGTCGAGAATAAATATTCCGAATAACTAATCTAGCTTTATTCTAATTGCGTGTGAAAATAATTGCAATGATTAATGATAACGTACAAAGAATTGCGAATTAAAATTTCTGATGAGATACAAATCATCAGCAAAATTTTAACGTGCCGAATTAATTAGCAATCGTTATTTACGCGATGCATTCTTACAAGATATATGCCAGCTAGTATAATTTTGTAACATGTCAGATTGGTTAATAAAATAATCAGTCTTAGTAAAACTAGGGCGTCCCACTTCTTCTCTGACGTCAGATCGCAGTCTTTAAGTGTTAGAAACGTGGATGTCCAGTAATAATCGTTCATTAATTATTCATTGAAGACCGATGGTTCTATCGTTAATGCGAATTAAAATCTACGATTGCATGGGATACTGAAGGATCGTAGAGAAAGAAGCATTTTCGAACAAAGTGAAATTGAAAAAGTAAATTAAGAAGTTGATAGACCGCAATTACTAAAACTTTTCTTGTATATTACACTTTAATTTTATGCTACTTTAACTTTGTTGCACTTTATTGCATTTACTTTGTGGCAGAATATTCCGATCAGTACTTTGTATCTCAGTTGATACCGTTATTTCCCGATGCAAATACAATAAAGGATATTACGGTGTTCTTAGCACGCCTTCCTTTATTTGAAATCTTTGGCTTAGCTTGTACTGTTTATTCATTTCAATAGTAACTCCCAGTTCCTCTCTTTCCAGTTACATCCTTTCATACCAGGTATTCTGGTAGTACAAACTAAACATGAAAGAGAGTCATGCCTTATTGCTAGAACATTGTCCAATTTAATTTTATTTAAATATTGTTTATTGCAAGTATAAGCAACACTTTTTAACATATAAATATTCTTTTCCTTAGTCCTTCTAGCGAATAAAAATAAGAAAGTTAATGTGACTCCTTTTTAAAGCATATTCAATGCAATATATAGTAGATGTAGTATAATGGGAAAAGTAACTAATAAAAATAAATATCTGACTAATATTTAATCAATACTACACTTACGTATATTTAGAAATTTTCTTATGTTAAACTAAGATAATATTGTGTAATGATCAGTTAAAATAATTAAAGATTAAAGCTTAAAAAAGGAGTGGCCTGTGAGAAACGTGAAAGAAATGAGCTTTTTGTTCCATTTTTGCAGCCCCTATATAAGTATGTGTATGCAGGAAGCATTTCTAATATTACAAAAATTTCCTTTTCTCGTTATTCACGAGAATTTAAGGTCGATAAATTTGAATAAAATTACGCAAAGTATCGTTGAATATTTTGAAGTTACAACTCCGTAGACTTAAAAAGTTTCACATGTAATATATGTTAAAGAACTTTCGTATTTCTATTCAAGAAGATTTGAAGGAGGTTTCTGAATAATCATTTAAATTTTGTTCTTTTTCTTGAAGTGAACGTCAAAGAGTTAAATAAAAGCGATTAAATAAACGAGTTCATATTTACTTGGAATAAAATATTAAGCTATTAAACTATACTTCAAAATTTAAACTTTATTAATAACAAATAAAATATTGCGATTACGCGATAATTAATTCTATTAAAATACATTAAAAAATTAGAATAAATCAACGACAGAAAACAATACCAAATTAAAAATTTATGGAGCTATAAAATACAATCATGAAAAATAACATTGAATTTCGATATATTTGCGAAGTTTACATGCAGCATATTATATGATATGTATGTGTCGTGTATGTTGGCAAAGTGGTGGAAGTCTGCCGTTGTATGTCTTCTGTCGTCTGAAGGGTGTAGTTTGATCTCGTACAGTTTTCCTATTTCGCTTCCAGTTTTTATCCTGTAGTGCAGCTATAGGCTTTGTAACTTCTGTTGCTACATATTATATGTGTAGCCTACGTATAAACAACTTTTAATTGAAATTTTAATTTTAATGTATTTCGTATTCAGTCATATGAAACTATTCAATTTTTAACTGTATAAACTGACAGACTGATTATAATATGAATTCGATTGGATTGCTACCTTTGTATAATCGAAATCTAATTAAATTTGTGAAATTTGATGATAAAGCCGTTTTGTACCATGCAGGAAAAATTAAAGTAAAATACAGTTATATCACTTTTATTTATATATTTATATACACATAAAACATAGGTGTGTTTTATTTTGATTATCACGTTATACGCATTTGAAATGATTATTATCTAGTATCTATATTGACTGATAAGGATATTTTGATTTACAATTTAAAACAAAGAAGAATATAATGTGGAACACTTGTTCAAACGGTTGCTTTTCTAGCCAATTCTTTTAAATTTTCATTCATATAATACATATTAATACGATGACGTTAAATAATATTGAATATATTTTATTTGTCTTATAGTATAAAATCTTTCAATGAGGTTCCTGCATAGAAAAATGAAAAAAATCTTATTGAAATTATCTTAATTTTTGTTCAATGTTAAAATGACATAACTGTACTTTCTCCTCTTAGGACATTCTGTTTAAAAGTAATTTTTACGTGTAACTTATTTTTAATTAAACAAACGAGAAGTTATTCGATCTTTCTCTTCTTAATATACCAATATCTAAATTAAGGAATTTGATATTACCTCATGTTTAAGCAACAGTAACGATGAAACTACAGGCTACAATCATTGTTTATTTTGTGTGAGTTGTATTCACAGACAAGGTGAACTCGTAGAATAAGGTTTTGCTCGGTATTCCCGTTAAAGCTGATACTTACTTAGCAGTAAGGGATTATACGAGCAGGGGATAGCAGATAAAGGGGTTGAGACAGGAAACTTGATAATCAGAAGTTCGCCTGTCATGACTTCTGATAGAACTAGAGTCATTCTTTCCGAATATACCTACCAGTTTTAGTGTAAGTATTGTACAAATGCAGTTTGCAGGAAGTTACCTGCTAACCTGTGTGCTTCTCTTTGTTAATTCGGATGGAACTCAGAAGTTTCGCGATAACCGGAATATTCCTACCGACTCGGGGATAAAGCACTATCGAAATATCTGCGACGAATTTATTTAATTTAATTTTGATTTAATTTAATGGGGAAATGTTTCAGCCCTGAATGGTTAATGAATTCTACGCCACTTTAGATCCTCCATAGTCCCTTTCTTTCGTTTTAATCAAGAGAATTTGTTGGAATTGTAACAAATGACAGGATGGTACAATGTTATATGAAACGTTGAACATATGAGATTTCTAGAAATTGGTCTATCGATTGAGTGGTAAAACGAAAAAAAAAGGAGTTTGAGAGAATAATATAAAATATTGATGTAATGTTTACAGAATCGAAAAAAATATCCGATTCAGACGGTTTGGTGTATAAATCTAGATGGATATTTATTCTAAACTGAACAGACTAATTTTTAAAGACAAATTTATATGTCATTTTTTGTCTCAACAGCAATTTGTAACCTCGCGGTATTTAATCGTACAAAATTATTTCTAATAAGTACGAATTTCTATTATATTTAATAAAACTTTAATCAGAATCTATCTATCGCAGCTAATGTTAATTTTCCACCAAGTTATGATCAATTCACTGTATTTAAACAAAAGATCGTAGTATTTTATTGCTCTAGTATTGCTCGATTAACAGGTCTTTTAAAGATTTCTATTATTATGACTACTATTGTTTGAGATTTTGCTCGTTTCAGAATTGTACAATCTAAGTGTATAAAAACGTAATTAACGTAGGAACCAATACAAAACTCTTTCACTCCATGGAACATAGATTCTAGAGTGAAAATGAACACCAACGCAGAAGGCTGTTTGATCGAATATCGTAGATTCTGCTTCAAAGTAATATGTACTTTTGCGAGACACATTCCTCGCTAGCCTGTAAGCTTCCATGCATCTCGAAATATTCGAAAATCCTGGTTAGACGAAGCGTGGTGCATGTATAATTAAAACGTATCGACATAAGTGCGGATGCATTTGATCTGGTTTAGCCAATACGAAGTGAATTTTCCAATGGCTCTGTTCGGAAACCTTTTATATTCTATGGGAAACACGATAGGAGAACGCCGTTTAGTAACACCTGGTTCGAGCCATTTACCAAAGGGTCGATCGCGTTTTCTATTTGAAAACCTGTTTTCCGGTGGAAAAGCTAACCTGCGTAGAAAACCGCGCCCTTGTCTTTATCCTGACCAGAAAAACTGATATGTACTTTAAGCGTCAACCAATTTATTCTTCTTAATCATCGTTTTCGATTTTCGATCCGTTTGAAATTCACTATTTTCCATCTATGTTTCACAATCTTCGTTGGTTTTAGCAAATGACATTATTATTGATTTGGTATATGTGGATTTGTTCCCTTTTATCTTTTTTTTCTTTTTTTTTTTTTTTTTACTTCGCGGAATATAGATTTTACTGATGCACAGTGAAAAATAAGCTTCTGCTATGTAGAACGTTTGATGGTCACGTGATAACATACCTTTATATACAACGTTTGCATGTTTTATATGGTTGTGAGATTAATTTCATTTAAAAGAAAATAGAGATAACGTTGGAATGTTTTGCACTTAATCACTTAGTAGATGAATATTATTTTGCAAATATCGATATACACACAAGCAATATCTATCCCGGTATATCTGTATCGTATTAGAACCACATTTTTTGACGTTTCAAATTTTCAACAATTTTTGGTACATAGAACTGACTAGGATTAAGATCTGTCAACTGAAAAACCAAATATCAACACAAAACCAATCAAACTTCAGTATAAATATTGCTTCGTCAATACAATCACTTTTCTTTTAGTAAGTTATAATTTAACTATAAAATTGATCGATCAATGTACAGTAAAAAATTTATGTTTGTAATCTTCGTAAAATTACTTTACCGCTTTAGAATCTGTGACTTCTGGTTATTTAGTTCTTCTAAAGTGATAGAAAACTGGTCAAAATAACAAGTGTCAGACGTTTTCTTTTCGCGATTGCTAAAAACAAACAACTATTTTTGATAATATTAATGCTTACTTTAATTCACACAGAAACACAATCACATATACTTATATATTTTCTTCATATTGCATTAATTCTAAGTTACGTTCTTAGATACCTGATACATATTAAACGATAGCATTTTGATCTAAATTTAGCTTAAATTTTAGAAAATATGAACTTGCATGGAAGTCCACAATCTAATAATGACTATTATCAAATATGTTGGCATTTCCAATTTCTAAGGAAATTCGATTGTATGACCCAGGGCTTGATGGGCCTGATTTAAATTCGTCAGGCGTGAAGACAAATCTTAATGTGGAAGCGTCAGGATGCCCTTATTGTTAAACGGTCTGGTCTTTTGTGAGCAAATCGGACTCGTAGACAGGCGGATAAACGCGAGGTACGAGCAAGGAGAGGAGGAGATCCGGTTGTCTACGGTCGAGCAAAGGCAAAAGAAGCCCGGCTTCGTGAAAGACGTGGAATAAATCTTGTGTAGATAGCCGACAGATGAATTGCGATAATAAGGCGGAAATGGCTGGATCGTTTGTCCCTTCCGTTTTCCAGCGAGACGCCGCGATTTTGATTAATTATTAGCCACCTTTGTGGATTAATATCGCCGTGTATCTTGTTTACAATAATTGCGTTGCTGGTTCCGGTGGCTTGATATCGTCCTATTTATTCATTAAACACGCGAATTACAAGGTTTCAGTCTCGCGAATAGTTGTTCTACCGTGTTTCTTGTCGCTCATGAAAGGCGGCTCGTTAGGTTACATTTTCAAATGAGGAAATTGATGGAGTTATATATTAAAATATCAATTAAACGCCAATAATCTCTATAAAAAGATGTGAATAAAACGTAGAAGATTTATAATTGAGCTGATCGTATAAGTTCGAAATGAACAAGACACTTCGTCGATTTTTCTTTCGTTCATGGAGCGTTGACATCGTCGTATGCATAGATTTAGTACGTGATCGCGATTTAGCAAACTACCGTTCTAAGTTTAGAGGCGAATTTGATCCATTACTGCTCTTTTTCGAACTTCACCTTAACAAGTAGGCACTGTATAATCAGAATTTTTTGTGGAAGAGAGATAAACACAAATCTTCTTCTTATCAGGAGAGATAAAAGATTGGCAAGAGAATTTTAGATCTTACCAAGTCGTTAAATGTTCTATACACACCTTGTTGTAATTTGAATATATAGTTCATTATAAATGTATTCATATATAGTGTGTAAATTGTAGACTTGAATTAATGATTAGCTAAATCGAATTTGAAGAGCATATAGTAAATTTTATTAGTATAAAAATTAATCTACTGATTTTCAAGCGTACGTAGTCTTATTTCTCTATTTACTTTAATTAGTGTGAAAAAATACTTGCATTAATTATCAATTTCATTAATTTAGATGACAATTAAGATGAAATATCGTTTGTTTATATCTACTTTATATGAGTAGTAATATTCTAAGAACAAATGAAAATTGAAAGACTTTTACTAAGGTTACGATTTCTAATTAAATTTAACCGAGGTTAAGATAATACGCTTTCTTTTATTTTTGTGAAAGTATCCTTTTCGAATAATGTAGAGTATAATTCAATCTACAATTATGTACAAGGAATTACTTCATTATTTGAATTTACAGTTCACTTACAAGTTAAAAACTTTCTGGATGATAACCAAGTATTTCAAACTGTAGTGTTGGTTTAAATTATGTTTATAGGAAATAAAATACGGTTTATGGTAAATGAATGCATCCCAATTAAATAAATATTGAACGTCGTTCATTTTCTATTCATTTTTGTGCATGTTCATTATTGCCCATATCTTTTCTCCTTTTATTCAAAATCGTCAGTGAAACGAAACGTAAATTACTTTTACGTGCAGCGAACCTTAATTCCTGTGAATGCTTGGAAAATCTTTTCATTCTTTATTATCAGATATTGCTTTTTTTAAAATTAATGTACCGAAATCGATAAGACACAGAGAAGCTACAGAAATAAATAAGTTATACCAAACATTTATTAATGAATAATGTACGTACGTCTTTTATGTTAGTTAAACTATAGTTTTATTTTGTAATTTAATTAAAATGATATGAGTATTTTTATTAATGCTTGATAATTAAATTAAAATCTCTGAAATTCTTAGACTGATCTAAAATAATCTTTATAACATCATTCTTGTCAATAGTGCATATTGTCAATATGCATTATATATATACGCGCGTATTATTTGTCTCTCTATTTTTATTATGTTTACTAGTTACACTATTTGAAATACTTCGTTAGTAATCATTCAATTATAATAGCCCTTATGCAATATAATCTTCAAACGGTTCCATGGTTCCCATTTCTTATCAGCAGATAACAAACAAATCCCTATCTCGCCCTTCCACGACTCTCCAGAACCAAGAAACAAAAACAGATAACAACTTATTAAACGAAATTCCATTAAAGTTATCGATATAAGAGAAAGAGAGTAAGGACAATTAATGAAATATGAATGAGCAGTTTGATAAAACAGACAGGCCGATAAGTGAGCTAACAATGAAGTGGTCGATGGTGAAATAAGTGGTAAGGGGTTTCGATTGGCCCGATCTAGGTCCGGGATAAGTTGGAAAAGGGGATGCGCGTCGAAAGGTCGAAAGTGGCGAGGGTGTAGAGACTTATTTAGGGATAGACGGAAACATTGAACTTCTAGCATCTTGGCATTGAGTTGGTGTGAGTAGACTCTGGCGTGTTGGATGAATACAAACAGTGATATAATAATAAATGTGTATATTTAGTTTATTGGGGTGTAACGTTCCGTTAACATAACAATGTTTTATTTATAATTTTTTTCAGTTATTTATATTGCAGTTACTTTTATCATTATTGAATTCTCCTTGAATCTTTTAACATTGCAGTTATAGCAGATAATTTTAAGAATATAAGTAATATATTTTTCGTGAATATTTTTCTTTTTATTATTATTATTAATATCTTTATTTTGATGTATATAAAACTTTACTAAATCTACTTTACTAAAATATTACTTTGCTATGTAATAGTATCAGCTTCTTTTTAAAACATTTTGTAGTAAGATCTTTATAAAATTGTAATATTTCCTAGACAACTTCAATTCAATATATATTATACATCATACATTCTAGTCATTTCTAATTAAGTTACTTTTGCGATGTTTAATTTTATTTTACGTGTATTCTTATAACTCTCTATGTTACGGCGCGTAAGATGGTCCGTGCGCCGTCTGAATCTTTATACTATATACTGATCTACTAAATAGTATATACTATAAACTGAATATTTTGACGTAATCTTAAATAGCTTGAAGGAATCTCTAATCTTGTAAACGTTCTCGGTTATGGAACAATCCTTAGGTTTATTGTGCGCTCTTACAAATTACCGAGAAAGCGGGTAGTTACCTAATGGGAAAAGCGAGTTTTTCCCGTGAACAATGTCATCCACGAGCCACGTTGGTAGGAGGCTTCCTCCTCCTATCCTCATTAATTAACGTTGGCTATAACCAATGGGCAGCGAGGATCGTTACCCTCATTTTCCTAACAAAAAGTGTGAACAACGAATCCGCGTTCTTCGTTCAAAAAGTACTCGCACACAGACCTTTCTTTTTTAATAACACGAGAACGGGCTTTACTGGAACTACAACTACCGATCAGTAAACATCCCTGGACTGGATCTCCAATTGGTGGCGGCGCTCAACCCTAACTCGTGTCGGACGAAGGCAGCGCAGTGGTTAGCGCCTAAAGTTACCAACGTTCGGGACCCGAGATCAAATCCCGTCGAGTCCGATTTTTCTTCCACGGCATCAAAAATGAGGGGAAAAATGCAGCGCACTACCCCAGAAGCGACACCCCAGCGGCCAGCAGCAGAACCAAACCAACCTTGTCTGTCTCACTCTACACAGAAGCAGTAACACTATCGCCACCACAACTACTAGACCCGGCTAGCGCGCTAACTAAGAGGAACTATTATACTACCACACCTCAGACACATTACACATCAGTCAACATCTCGGATTGGTTCGTCGACTACAGAACAGTCACCACATCTCTGGACTCCATCTCCGCCTATAGACCAGCATATCTACACTGATTCTCCAATATAAGAAGAATCAAAATGTATCTTTACCGGATCCGATCTTCAAGTTGTCTTCGAAATGGAACACTCTCTATGCCTAAAATATAAAATGGAAGAAATAAAGTTTATACATATGAGGGAAGAAAAAGTATAGAAGAAAGAAGAAAAAAAAAGTGTGTTTCGTCCAGAACCTGCTAGCGGACTCATCAGTAAGGTTATCTAGCAGGCTCATGCCTTAGACACACTAGAAGGGAGAAGAGGGAGGGAATGACATACTAGGTATGTCGGATATGTGTACCTGGTCCTCCAACTTCACAGCGGGACTTCAAGTGTATCTAAAGCTCTCGGCGACTCTTCTATACTCTCTCTTGCGCGTTGTCCTTGGATCGGCCTACTCCGTTTCTTTGCTTGCCTCAAAGATAACGAAGGTTACGAGGATGATATTGTCTCCCTAAGACCGTCCAGGGGAACTTGAGAATGTAAACACGATGTGCTGCAAGAACTTATAACCGCAATATGTACAACTTACACACTAACAGTTCATTACAACACAAATTTTACATCCTCCGTCGCTGAAATCTCCTAATCCTCGCCGCTGCCTTTTTTGTGTGAAATCAGCTTCCTGCCCGCCGCCTGAATGTTTCACAGCTGTTGAGAGAGTTACAACAAGATAACAAACGCAACAGCCTGGCAGAGGGATGTAAGGATGGAATAATACAGGAAAAGGAGAGAGAGAGAGAGTGAAGTGTTTCGTCCGAGATCTGCTAAGTAGGACTCTTCAGTAAGGCTCTTACCTAGCAGACCCATACCTTAGACACTACTACTCGGATAGGAAAAGTTGTGTTGGAAGTTATATTTATTGAAACAAACAATAAATGTGACCACTAGTGAGAAAGCAATTAACATCGGTAGCCCTGTGTTTACATCGATGGCCCTCTGTTGACAAGTGTAATACGTATTCTACAAACGTAATTTAAACTGAACCATTACGATGAGTTATAAATAGACGACTGTACATTTATGGCACATTTTAAAGTGTGGAAATACACAGATTGCATAGAATAATGTGCAAAGATATCGAAAATATTGAAAGTAAAGATTCTGTTAAGAAAAACAGATCTCTGAAACAGATTTATAACAATTTCGTGAATTCTGAGATATCTAAAGCTCTACCAGTAGTAGCATTTGCATCCTGTTTTGTATACGTCCACACGGATTTTCAGATTTCTTGGAAGAAGAACAAGATAGCTTAAACGCGCGGTACGAGCAAGGAGAGGAGGAGTTCCTCCCTATTGTCAATATGCACTATATATATATACGCGCATATTATTTGTCTCTCTATTTTTATTATGTTTACTAGTTACACTATTTGAAATACTTCGTTAGTAATCATTCAATTATAATAGCCCTTATGCAATATAATTTTCAAACGGTTCCATGGTTCCCATTTCTTATCAGCAGATAACAAACAAATCCCTATCTCACCTTTCCACGACTCTCAAGAATCAAGAAACAAAAACAGATAACAACTCATTAAATGAAACTTCATTAAAGTCGTCGATGTAAGTGAAAGAAAGTAAGGACAATTAGTGAAATGTGAATGAGCAGTTTGATAAAACAGACAGGCCGATAAGTGTGATAACAATGAAGTGGTCCATGGTGAAATAAGTGGTAAGGGGTTTCGATTGGCCCGATCTAGGTCCGGGATAAGTTGGAAAAGGGGATGCGCGTCGAAAGGTCGAAAGTGGCGAGGGTGTAGAGTCATGGTGGTGTCTGTGTGGTGGGGGGAAGAAAGGGATGGTACCTGCGCCAGATCCTCGGCTTGAAAGGGGCGGTTGGGTATCGCGTTAACGCGCGGCCGGCAGTTTCTCGCGAGCCGCGAGCCGTGTCGTACTGTTTAGATGCGCGCGCAGCTTTGCCTGACTTCACTCCCTTTGCACCTGTCGCGTTCAACTTCGCGCCTCAGCGACGCTACACGGCTGGCTTTCGCGTGGGGTCTTCGTCGACCACCGTTAACCTCATTGTACCGCGAGTCAAGTTTACTGCCCGTCGCACCAAACTCTACAACATGAGTGATAGTTGCGTCTACACGTCGCGTGTTACCGCGTGACGCATCATGATACACGATTTTCATGTGAATGTTGTCGCAGTGTGTCGTCGATCAGGGAACGTTTGAATCGGTGGAATCGTTTGAGCGGTAACATTCGAAGTAATATACGGTGGAGCATCGTCGAAACTCTCGCTCTCTCTCTCTCTCTCTCTCTCTCTCTCTCGCTCGTGTATCGATTCAACTAACTCGTTGATTTACGACTTTTTTCTCTTTCTGTGAGACAGAGATCAGTGTGCGAATCATCGATGCAACGATTGAAGTAAGATTGCTCGTACCGATGAAGGCCATTCGAGAATCGAATTGTCATGAGAGCACTTGACTGTTTGAAATTCGGGTGGTGATCGTCGTAGTAATGCCGGTGAGCATGGCATCCATCATCGTCGTTTTCGGTCTTGATAAGTGGCTTAACTTGCGCGTGACTTCCGTACTCTCACGAGTCGAGTCGAGTCGTATCGAGAGTCGATTGTGTTTCGAGTTGAATCGCGACGCTGTCATGCTTCATTCGTAAAAAGTATCGCGTTCGGACAATTCCTAATCGGTTTTGTCTCTCGCGAATGATGAAGAGAGAGGAGAAAAGAAAGTCTAATCGTCTTTCTTGACGCGTTGTCATTACGTTTGCGAGTCTCTTTCGGATTCTCGCTATTCGAGGCTCGAGGAATCTCTTTGTCCGAAGTGAACTGTGACAGAGTTAAATTGCAATAGCCGGCGGTGGCTATGTGTGCGTGTGTGAGATCAGAATTCAGGAGAATTCAGGGAATGGGCCACAAGTGCAGCGAAACTGCCAAGTACAGTCGGCTGCTGTGCAACTAAGTGCATCAGCTGGTCATCGAGGTTGTCGAACAAACGTAATTGGCGTTGTCATCACTCGTAAGTGAAAAAAGCTTTGTTTATATTTTCTGAATGTTTTCCTGGATTTACTACGTCGCGTTTGTGTTCGTGGTGTTTATATCGTTGTTTGTTTGGTTATTGTTAGAGGTCGAACTATTTTGCGTGATACGAAATGTGATGAGAAGGTTAAGTATTCAGTGTGGAATAGTACGACATAGCACTATGATTAATTTGTAATTGTTGGTACTGTTGCATAGTTTGATGAGTTATTTTAATTATATACATACGCACGCACGCGCGCGCGCACACACACACATTTATGTGTGTATATTTAATACGTATAATACTTACACAGACACACAAATATGTGAGTTTTGTTGTTTATGGAATACTAATAGGATATAAATTATTTAGGATTAAAGATAACTATCTTCTTATAAACTTCTTTTTATTTGTGTAATTTTATTTTATCTATTCATGTAGGTAATTTTCCTTATTATTAGTTATTTCTTCTATATTTAAAAATTATATTTTTCTTACTACTAATTAAGATAAATTAGAAGATGTATTGATTTAAATGGAAATCTTATCGTCAATTATAATATAAACGTAAAATTAAGATGTATCTAGGAAATATGTAAAAAAAATTATTCAGGTCATTGCTTCAATCTTCAAAATTGCATTGTATATATGCAAAATTGTTTACGCTTTCGATATATGGTACTTTTAAACGTATGCACACTTCAAACAGAGTTTCCCTATTAAATTCTACAAAACAACCCCACCGTCTATGTGTCTCTTAATGCTCGAACAGCGATCGATTTCCGTAATTTCCCGTGCACCGGATTTCCTTAAAACGTTTTCTCTCTTTGATGGCTAGCCAACAAAGATAAATGTCGAGAACTCGATTTAAGGTGCTTGGAATGGAACGATCGCGGCACGATTTTATTTTCACTTGCGAATGGGTAAACGTGTGTACCAAAAATTTTCTTTTTACTATCGTTTTTTCCACTATCTGCGGAAATTCCCTATAAGTGTGTAAAACAAAGTATTTCTTTCACGTTTAAAAATTATTTACTTGGAGTTTCTACATAAGTAATATGTGGTAAATTCCAGTCGTTCATCGTTATATAAAATTGCTTTCGAGCAAATTTCCCAATTAACTTTTTGTTGTATAAAACTCTTGTCAATGAGAAAATCTTCATACCAGTATTTCTCAACTCTTCGCATCTTTCTAATAGCAAATTAATTTGCAGCAGCATTAGTGCTACTTTTCTATTTAAATATTAAAAGCTCCACATAGTAAATGATTTAATATAATATAAAACATATGGCAACGTATTGAAATTGTGATAGTTTTTAATTGTTTCATTTCCAAATACTTAGATGTGGATATCACTAATTAATTGGAATAGTGTAACATCTGATTAATTGTCAATTTTGAAATATCTGCAAGAATCAATTATAAAAGTGAACTATATTCTAGGATGTGAGTGTTATTATTTTACCAATGTTCAAGCATGTCCTACAAAATCGTAGCAATACATATAATATATGTTATATTACCTTTATCTCATTATTATACTATTTGTATTAAATTATATTATTTATTTAGAATCATATTCCAGTAATATATATAAATACACTCTGTAATATTATAACAGTAATATTCATTATAACATTTCGTAGATGATATAAATCTTTGCTTAGATTTTTCAGTTGTATTTATAAAAATATGAATTTTCATAAACATCGTTAACCCGGCAATCACACAGAGATAAATAAACGCTAAAAGTCTTCGTGATCGTATAGAAATAACCGTATGTTAGTTCTCTAGAAAATGCTCGACGATATACAGAGATTCTGATTCTAAAAATTCAGATATTCCATTTGCTCGCGGGATTCCACGGATTGCGATCCTTGACTATAGGCAATCTTTCAGTCGCGGTCAAATCGCACGCATTAACATTAAACGTGATTCGACGTGGAAATCCCCGAAAGCGATTTCTCCGGACTGTCCTTTAAATCTGTCTTAACGTCCGCGCGCAAAGTCGGCGGCAAAGAGCGAAGAGCTTCTGATAATCCGTGGTGTCGTGCTCAAGATTCCTCTGGAGCTTCCTATTTCGCTTCTAATAGTCCCTCGAACGGGTCGAATGAATGGCGAAAATCCGAATCGAAATCGCTTCGCGAGCAACACGACCGGTCCGTGTCCTCTCTATTCTTGGCTTACGACGCATCGAGCCTCGTTCTGTCAGCGTGGATCGGTTATACGAACCGTTCAGACCCGTGACACGGCGTAGGATAGGAATACACGGCCGGACAAATCGAGCGTTTCGCTTAAGAATTCCGCGGATGTCTCGATCGTCTTAAATTAACCGCGCCTCCTCGTCCGCGCCTCTAATCGACTTCGACGTGTTCCACCAGCTTCTTCGAAATCGAATTTCCATGGCGGGGATGGTTCAGCGAATGATTCTTTCTTCGATGAAACGGAAAGTTACTCTCGCTGCATCAAGGCGTCCTGGTAATTCACTTAGCGAACGTTTGGATGTTTTAAGACAGTTATTAAAGTTGGTAATGGAGCAGTTGCGACTCGTTCGTAACTTTTGCGCGTCGCTGCGCTGTCTGTTTGATTAAATTCTAATGGGAATTTCGAATAGTTCGGTCATTAGAAAGGAATCGATGGGAACATTGTTTCGAGAAATAGCGATTGTACAGTGATTCAGTATTGAGATCATTGTGCAGATTTGTTGAAACTAAAGCTTTCGAAGTTACTTACATTATTGTGTAGGTAATAGTACAGTAAAATACATTATGGTTTATTTTTTGTGTTAGAATATTATGGTATTTAGACATACAGATTACTTCTTTTATAAAGATAGCTTAAGATATTTTGAGATAGTTCTGGGAACGATATTTATAAAGAAAGATAAAAACGATTCAATTTAATTTGATATTATTATTCAACAATTGCTTTATATATTTTATATTTACAAATTTGACAAAATTATTTTCAGATATTATGCTGTATGATCTTTTCCTAAAATGTTAGACAAAGAGCTCATCAAATTTCCATTCTATTAGGTACACAAAATTATTTTAATGTATCTGAAATACAGAAAATATCCTTTAAATTAATGTCATGAAACATTATCCAAAAATCTTGTTTAATAAATTATGTAAATAAGAAATGTGAAATGTTATAACATGAAATAAATGTTCAACTAAACTGGTTAGGCTTAGACAATATTAGAAGTAATATTAATCAAAGAAGAATTGTTTTAAACCAGAAAAAGGAATTTATTTCTAGAACTACTTAAAGTTAAAAAAGAGAATTATCTTTTGAGAGACCTGGATGATGTTATCGATACAAAATTGATCGAACACCATGTCAAAGTATTAATTAAAACGTACGAAATGAAAAGACGAGTTGTTACACGCGGAGCAAGGGCCGGAAACTCGTTTTGTCGAGGATAAGAAGCAAGCAAAGCTCTTCTTGTACCCGCGATAGATGTCTGTCGCAGGTGTAACGCGAACGTAACACGGAGCAAACGTAACGACCGATAACCAGTACGCTGCTTTGCGATCGTTAAAACCAGACCAAGTTTCGCGTAACAAGACTGGATGACACGCGGCTGACGTAAACCATTTTATTTACTGCGTTAGCTGCACGGATTGCCAAGATTTTACAATGTACTTCGCGTGTCGCTCACGACTTTTCAAACAAAGTCCAGTTCGCTGTTTATTCGTAGAAGTTGGCATTTGTAAGATGAAGCTTGAAGTATATTGAATTGAAATTTTTGATGAAGTTTGAAATGTCGTCTAAAAGCGTAAAAAGTATTTTAAACGCTACATTATGGCAATGAATTTCTTTTGTAAATTGCGTTCCTATAAAAATGTTTGAAGAAAGAAATCAGCGATGCACGACTTTGTATAACATACACGCGTGATTGATGCAAGCGTTGTGTAGGTAAGTTTTTTTTAGTGTAAAGAACGGTGAATGGAAAAAGTTGATTGATATGCGATGTACAGTATCGTTCATAAGTATTCCAACATTTTAGTCGATTTTTCATCGATATAATGAGAATAGTAAAGATATACAGTAGATGTTATATAACTGAAGGTACTACTTATCATCTTTTTATGGAATCAAGGTAATATGAATGTAAATAATGTATTTAAAAACTTGACGACGGCAAAATATCACAGATTATAATAGTATGCTAGATATTTAAATATCCACCATCACCAGTGCTTGAAATAATTGCTATAATTCTGCTGTCAGCTTAGAAAAACTTTTCTTATTCCATTTACATATTGGTTAATAATATGTTTAAAGAATTTGTTCATATAATACGTGTTAGTTAAATTAATTAAATTTGATACGTATTTACCTATGCAGTAATGGCATAGTTATATATTAGTCTGAAAAAATTAATATAAATTTAAATTATATCTTCTTTTACAATTTTCTAGTTAGATTCTGTCAAGAGTAATCGAACCAGTGAATACTTTTGAATGATAATGTACGTAAATATTTTATATTCATAAATCTATTTATTAAGGACGAATATTTTTCAATCTGAAGCTATTGTCGCAGCAAAACTCCTAAATCTCAATATAAAATATGTATATTGTACTAGAATATGCAGGTACATAAATATCGCAGAATTTAAAGCTTCATATTCATATTCGCAATCAATATTAATTATTATTTTTAATCCAGACGTTATTCCTTTATTCATAACTTCTTTTGTAAAAAAAATGTCTCTTAATGATCAAAATGTTTTTAACACAAATACTTCAATTATTTGTAATTAAAAAATGAACGAATGAAATCGCCCTTTCGCAATTAAACAATAAATAACTAATTATTGTTACAAACAGTGTTACTGTGCATGCTCGAAAGTTCGTTATTTCTCACCGCGTATCGGGAAATATTTCCCGTTGTATGCCATCGAAATTTAAAGATTCCCAGAGGATATATTGCTGCATATCGGCGTGTATAAATGTGACGTACATTAGAAATAACAACCGATAACTACCGTGTATACCTATATACATACAGCTATATTTATGACCAGCGAAATATGTGCCAGTAATGGAAGGGCTTTTTTTTAAAGGACATTTCTTTATCGCGGCTTTTTCCTGTGATGTAGTGCAGTCGCGCGAATTTTCGAGGTCGTCCACGAATTCTATAGAAAAGGGGCGTATTACGAACGTTTTATCCGTGTTGTCTCAATTCTTCAGCCGCGTGGAAAAATGCTCGAGTACAAAACTTAGCTCGTTCAAGACGCAGTCAGAAGATAAGCCGCGTACAAACTTTTATAGGCCTCTCTCTCTCTCTCTCTCTTCCTCTTTAACAACGTAAACTTGCTTCCATTTTTTAAAGGCGTCTTGCCCTTTCCTTTCTCTTCGTTTCTACTCTCCTCTCGTGTTTTATTACACATGCCCTTTATTCAGTAGCCAACGTTACCGTATGAGTTTTACGGGAAGGTTTACGATGCCGGATACGTAAAAATGGTCAGAGGCGGGCCCATTAGGTGGTAATTTTTCAAGGTGCGCACCATCGACCAGTACTGATCGACTTAACGAAAATCGATGCTAATACGTCAGTATGCGGACGTTAAAAGAATTTGGGATGCTTCGGGGGGGGACCTTTAACAGATGGAACGGAGAACTGCAAAGAGAGGGACAGTATTGTCGCGATACGAACGCTTTGCGCCGCAAAGTGCACTGATGTACTTAACGAATTAACAGCATTACGTTGTATTAGCATTATCTACTGTCGAATTGTAAACAAATGATCTGTTTGGATTACGAACTGATGGTAGTAAATGAAGACTCTTTGTAATAAAGCGTTCGTGGTAATGCAATTTATGTGGAGAGAGCGTTTGTATAAATACCCGAATTGAATAATTATTTCCTTCTGCAAATTCGTATATGGAAATAGATATACAGTTTTATGAATATCAATCATTTGTTCGTTATTATGTTTTATCGAGAATCGAAGAAAACGTGAAAATAGACACATTGAAATTATTGCCTTTCATTTTGCAAGGATCAAGGGGTTCTCTTTTCTTCCTGTGTAACTATGTTTTTCTTACATCCTATATCCTCAATATTATATCCTCAAATTGGGATAAATTATTAGCGGGAGATCCTTAAATATTAATTTCATAAATTTAAATAAATTTTATTCCAAATTTTATAGTGTTCAAATGAAAATTTCCTTATAACCTTGTTTCTGATTATAATTCACGAGTTATAGACTCTACAATAATTCCATTGTTTCAAGTGAAACTAATAACTATGTAATTAAGTAAACTTTAATTATACGTTTACAAGTCAATGCGAAATACTGCGTGACCGCCAACTATCGGACAATAGCATATATTAACTCACCTACATATCCATTATATTACATGATCCTACGTGAGGTAATCTTTCAAACATAATAAGCATAAATATTTCCTCAACAAGCAATTTATTATCCATTGTCCGTTCCTCGCTTTTTAACATTAATTTGTCAACAAATATTTTATTCTATAGTTTCGGTTTACTGTTTTACGTAGAGTCACAGCCCTTTCTAATTGTATCACGACATCACCGGATCATCCTGCTTGAAAGCATGCAAACTTCAATGAACGATCAAAATAGCACCAGCGTAAATTCTTCCAAGTTGCAATATGTAATTCGTTTCCGATGAGGAAACGGAAGTGGCGGATCACGTTCTGTTCGTCACGTTACGTGTCAGCGTGGAAAGCACGTTGTTCGAAACGGTAGGCGTATGAATGGTCGGACGCTTTCGGAATTCCTCAGGACACGTCGTTATGCATTGTGACGTGTTTTTGGTGGGCGAATTCAGAAACGTCAGTAGCGTCAAAACGAGGAGAGGAAAGAAAGGGTGCGAGAGAAATGGAAAGTGGAGCGAAAGGGAGGCAAGGGGTTGAAACGTGGAGGTTGACCCAGATTCGAATCTCTTGTAACCCTGTTTTTCGTTCGGCCTTCGCCGGTAAACAATTCGTGAACTCTGTCGTGCGTGATAGGATCGAACGTTTCTCCTACGAGACAGGGTAAATCCGTGTAATAAGAATCGGAGAACGCCGAGGAGCTTACGAAACAGCACGGAGTCTGTAACTAAAAGTAAAGGACAGAGGGTTGTCGTGTTGCTTCACTCCGTGTGTTCTGTTCGTGATTGTTCACTAGTGGATAAATAGAAAGTAAAGCGGATTACGATGTTTAGTTGATAAATTGGAGTGGTAGATTTTAAATGGAATTGGAAATGTAATTAGAGTTTTACATACTGAGAATATTTTGATATAAATGGTACGTGTTGGTAATAACTTTTAATAAGGAAATTTTTACTTTGATGCTCTCATTCGTTGTTTGTAACACGTAGGTAGATGAGTCATTGAATATGCAGTTCAGAGGGGAGAAAATTTTCGGTTCTAGTCTTAGTCGAATAGAAATGCGTAGTTCTAAGTTGTCTGCATAAATTTGAATTTAACTTTCGCGTAAAAGTGATACAATTACTTATAGAATTACTTACTAAACCAATTCCCCGTTAAATTAAAAACTTGTCGAATAGTAAAATGCAATTAACAAATCAATTAAAAAGTTCACAATAGAAATACAGGATATTTTAGGTCTCTTTTATAAAACTATAAAAAAAAGATGTTATCTTTATAATTGCTTCTATTGTTTTATAAATTCAATAATAGGAATATCAGTTTTACATTGTTAGAATATTTATTAATCTGATTATATTCTAAAATAGTTTGTACACTCACGTTGGACGCAAGTTAGTCGCAAATTTAGAATTTTCAGTAATAAAAGCTTAGGTTCTAATAAAAATTCATCTCGTCGTTAATACTCAACAAAAATCTGCAATGCAGTAGCGTACGAATTCATCACTCAGCCTTTTCAAACGAATCAGCGAAACCATCTGGAGCACGTGGCGTGCAATTAAACGGTATGCAAAATTCACCTGTTGGTTCGTCGACATATGTTTAAAAGAATCCAACGCGCGAACGGATCGCGTATTCAAACTAGAACCAGAATTAGTTTGATAATTAGAGGAAAATTAGCCCGGGCTCGCGACGATTCCAACGAAGTAGGTATCGATCTGGGTCGAATTAAAATGCAAAACATTGACACGAGTATCCACTTGCCAGTTAAATCTTCATTGGCAGAGAGCGGAGATAGTACATACACGTACATAGGGGGAAATTTTCAATGGGGATCGTAGAGAGGGTTTGGTTTAACGCAATTCATGAGGGCTAATTCGAAATCAGGGCGCAAGGTGACGCCTGATTGATTGCGGTTTACACTGACTTGCATTTTACATGGAAATCAATGCACGGAATAACTGGTTGCACTTGTACGTTTCACCGAATCGTTCGACCGAACACGTAAATGTATGTGTATTCACCGTTATTTGCGTTATTTTCCTGCCCAAATGGTACCAGTTTTTCCATGCCAAAAAACCACGCGCCAAAAATTGAATGATTATTATAAATACATACGTGACGCATTCATTGCGTTGAAAGAAGATCATGTTATTATTCAGAAGAACAAACGCAGAGAACAAAGTGGTAATATGGAACTTGTTTTGTTCCCAGACGACTTTTTCAAAACTGGTGAAGTTATTAACTCAAATATTATTTTAAATCAACCTCCATTTAATTCTCCTTTTTCGTATTTAAGGATTTCAAACAAAATGAACAAATAAATATTTAATTGCAACCTTTACTTTTAGTTTCAAAAACTAATTCTCTATTCGTTAGTTTTGATTTTTTAAAATGTAGATTCTACTTTTCGAATATGGAGTTCAATGTTATCATCTACTTTTTTTATTCATTTTATTAAAAACATTGACATATTCAGTGGACATAATGATTTCTTCAAATAATTCGTTATCACTATTCTTAATGCGAGATTATTGATATTTTGTACACATTAGAAATACAAATTGTTTGATATATAATATAAAATCGAATAGCATTTGCTTCAAAAATATGTAATATTATTTATTAGAAGTATGGATATTATATTTTGTCCTAAACAGTTTATCTAAATTAAAGAATAGAATACTATTTCTACTACTGAGTTACGTGAATTCGGTTATTGACGAACACAAAATAATTGTTAGCCATTATGAATTGATACAGACGGAGACGCAGTTAAATGCAAACGATCAAATACATTTTTCTCTCGTTTTTTCCCCTTTCTTTGAGATTTTTTCTGAGTCGGCAATTCAAACGTTATTCAGTCTCGTTGAAAAGCAATACCTTTTCACTGGGTCGCCTTTTTTCCACGTTTTGCTCGTTACTCACACGCAGAAATGAAAAGGCGGGGAAACACAGTAGGTGAAACAGTCGGGAACGTCGGGAAAAGTTAGAAATTTCTGACAGAACTGTCTGAAGCTCATGCATAAAGATTTCGTTGGATACGCACTTCAGTTTTCTTAATTGTTTTAACTTCGTACTGTTTAAAAAGAACATTGTGTTAAATGGTATTTAAATTATTTTTTAAAAAAACGTTTAACTCGTTAATTGCCATTATCTCTATTTTGGTATCATGAAAAGAAACATAAGAATTTTTTTTTTAAATCAAAATATAATTATAAATTCCATGTTCAAATATAATTAATTACAGTCCCAATGTTATTGAAGAATAATATTATGAACACTTCTTTACTTATTTACTTAAGCAAGTAAAAATTTTGGAAGAAGGGGCTAATTCAACGGGCTTGTTTTAGAATAAAAAATCTTTTCAGTTCTTGTAATTAATTCTATATCGTAACGTTTTGTACAATGACCATTTCACGCAAAAGAAAAAAGACACGTCAGTAATATCACTGTTGCAGTTTATCAATTGAAGAGCCGTGTGCTCGTATAACTGCATATTATAACAAAGGGAAAAGCTGTGCGGTTAAAATGTTGTTGCGGCACATTTTCACTGATACTCATCAGCATACAATTATTTATCACCCTAGATACTCGTTAGTTCTAACGTGTTGGAAGGTTGTTCAGGTGCAAAGAGAATTTTCAATTAAGTTCCATATCAACGGGCTCGTTCATCGAGATCAATTCACGCAAATACTCGACAGTCGCACACTCACGATTACCAATTCAATCGGTATGTCCGTTTAATTATTTTTATAAGAGATCCTCGCGAGCAAAATCGTGCTTCGATAGGTTTTAAGAAACCCTTGGTTAAGAAAGAATCCGTGTTAATTGCGAGACCTCTTGCTGAGTTTCCGCTTATAATTATCCTTTTCCCTTGGCGACTCTTCCTTGAATTATGCAACAAAAGAGGGGAAAAACAAGGAACAGAGGAAAATTGGAAACTTGACGGTTGGATTAAACGTATTTTATAGCGTGGCGTAATCACGTTTCACGCTAGGTAGATGGTTAATAGGTGGCATAAACCGCGACTGGTTTGGTTATAACGAACCTCACCTTGACATCTGAGCTTACATCATCACGACGAGCAATTTTTATCGATGTTGCTGGTTTGATTAGCATGCAGTTCTTAACGCGTTTCTTAGCTTGGTGCGTCTTTCACTGTCATCCGTTGACATTGAAGTAGGATAATTTTATTAATGCTTTCGTTGCCTCGTGTCGCTATGCGTCTTCCTATTCATGCCGGGTTTCTTAAACGCAATGCTCGGCGTTGTACCTTGAGGAAAAAGAATTGTTATTCTCTGAGGTTCTTCTTATATAGTTTACAGATGCCGCAACCGGTTGAATGGCACAGTCTGAATAGATTATTACTGACTTAAAGTCGTTAGTTGAATATTGCTTTTTTAGACAAGTTTTATTACATTAAGCGTTAGAGTTTTAGAAGCTATAGTATCTTATTATATTTTAGGTATTTTTTTCTTTTTGGTTACTTTCAATTTACTGATAAATGCACTGTGGATAAAATGTTTTACGAAATTCTTCATTCTTATTTTAATGTGTCTAAAGGGATGGAACATAAACGACGATTTGTTTCACCACGTGTTTAACGCTACAATGGATACTTTACTTTGAATATCCTATATATTTTTATATATTTATTTTATCATAACATGGGATTATATAAATAACATTTTTAGAGTCTTGACTTGTAAGTAACGACATTAAATGGAAATTTGATGGGAGAAGTAATGTAAAGTTGATAAGATAATATTGTTTTACAACTGTATCGTTAGCCCTAAAAAGGGGAGCGAAAATACGGGTTTTTAAAGAAATTTCCTAGCTGCTCCATTTAAGGACAGGAAAATAGACAGGACTACGAATGGACGTTTGCATGCAAATGCGTTCCGCGTTGTTAGTAAAGCATTTGTTACTTCCTCTTCTTAAATACCTGTTTTCATTGAAATTCGTTTACGCCTACTTTTCACAAGTTGTAACGATTTATACCGGTAGCTGCAGCGTTTCATGGAAATTAGTGTCCCTGTTGCAAATTCAATATTTGTAAATTTATATTATTTCCTTGTATTACTCAAGCTGCTTGCTTTTCATATAGCAAACACGTTGAACAGCTGTTTTAATATTTCAACAAGTATGCAGATGTTCTAAATAAATTTCCTATGAAATCTGTTTGCTATTATTAATAGAAAAGATGGAAAGAGATATAATACATTTTGCAAAAATATAATGATTATATATCTTAATATTTGAATATATGTATGGTACAGAGATATAAATTTCAAAACGTATGCTTGCATCGTGAGTAACGAATATTAGAAAATAAATAGACTTAAACTTAGACTTTACTAGTCGCAAATAAATTTCAAACAATTTTAGATTTAAAAATACGTCACTGAAAAATTTTGCTAAATATCTATCAAACATCTATGAAATTTATGCTATCTTTTATATCCCACATTCAGGTTTTTTAGGGAATTTCGTATTGCATTTTATGGACAAGAGGTTATTACGCTTGATATTAATAACAAGTAATAACAAGTTCAGTAATAACAAGGTTAGTGATTTATTTAAAATTAATAATCAGTAATTATTCCAATCGAATAAACACAACAATAAATTTAATATATGGTATGAAAATTAATAGCATATAATAATATGATATATATCGATATAAACGAAGAAATTAATATTCGTAATGAATTTTACATACATAGCATGTGAAATTAAAAACTAAGTTGGGTAATTTTATACGCTGTTTCAGGGAAATATAAATATGATCAATTAATGAAACCTATTAATGAAAAATACGATATTTGTTTGTATAAAAGAAAGGTATTATCTTTATTATTATTTCTATTACTTTAGAAATTCAATAACAACATAGATATATATCTATGTAAAGTAATTAATCAAAAATAATTTGCATATATTTGTAATTAAACATATGAGGCACAAAATATGTTTTAATAGATTATTTTTCTACAGTAAAACGTTAAAAAATAACGTTAAAAAAGTTAACCTTTAAAATCTTATTACCAAAAGAAATCACATCGATGCTGTCACGGATGAAATTATCATAGAAATAAATAAAGCCACGATATTATATCATAATATCCGATAGGGATTAAATTAATATTTATTATAAAATATATACAACAACGTAAATGGACATCAATTATTACTACTTGTTTATTAAATTAGTTTAGACTAGTAAACTTACTAATAAATCTAATAAATCCTAAACACGTTCCGTGTTAGTTAACCGAACCCTCGCAGCTTTTCACGCTTCTTCTGTTATAATCTCCATTGTAATGTCTTGGCTAACGAATTATATTCCTCTGCAGAACTGTATGCGATACAAAAGCTAAGCTCAGCTTAAAGTGAACAAGCGGTACCCCTAATACTCGTTGAGCTGCATTGCGCAATAAACTTCCGTGAAATCGTGGTTACACAATGCGCTGAAATAACGACGCATACGTATGTGAATGTTTTGCAATTTCATGAAAATTTGGAACTTTCGATCCAAATACGAATGTTTCCAGTAAGCTTCCACGAGCTGCCTTGACAAGCCGTTCCTAGTGGTTATTTGTCATTGCTATTTCTGTCCAGCATTACCCTTTGTCAATTTTCTTCCATCATATACGCTGGATGATAGTTTATGACTTATGATTCGGTTTATTGTCGTTTAGATGTCTTGCGAGAATAAACTATGTACGTGTTTCTTTTCTTTCCATCAGTTCTGGTCAAGGGATACAGCATTTCGAAATAAAACTACTATTTCCTTCGTGTAAATAAAATTCTGATTTGTTATTTCCGAAGTATTTGTAGAATTAATGCATTAAAAGTATTTATCGTATTTCTCTAAAATATTGGAGATAAATGAAAATTATTTGGGATTAATTATTGCAGATAGATGAAGATTACGGGAACTTTAATGTGTACCTGCAATATCCATTTTCAACTCATTCTAATTAAATAACGCACGTTCATTAAGTTACCTTGTAGTTGATGCAGCATTAAATTCCAGTTAAAGAAATCTATACTTCTTGATAATTGATTTTTTTCGGTGAAATAGATCTCGAGATCTTCCTCATTTTTGTCTGAATTTAGCTAATATAAAATTGTTTTAATGCATATGTTATTATCGTATCGTATGCATATTTGCTAAAGGTATACGAGCTATTAAAAAAAAAAAAAATGGATCTCGCTAACGATGTGACGTTTTAAGCTGCTTCACAGCGAGCACTAGTCTTGACAAGCAGTCTGTTTTCATATCATCGTGAATGCTGATTCTCCAACGAATTAACAAACGAACGATTCCTAAATTTCTGCATTCTTTTGCAATCGGACGGAAATGAATATGTATACAAATGAACAAAAATTAATTATTTCATACGGATTTTGATTAGCATGCTGTACAAACTGACAGCTATTTTCTCTACGAAATTCAACTTTATTAAAGCAGTCTTCGTTACGTTTTAAATCGCCGCTTTTAACGCATGAAAACTGTTTCAAGCACGTAATAAACGAGAAGATAATTTAAATCCTGTATTAAAAAATATTTGGAACGATTCACGAGTGTTTTTAAACTTGCTCCTCCAGCGTATAATTTACATAAAAGTGATGGGTAATCGAGAAATAATTGCAGCTCTTCTTCCTCAATGATTAAACGAATCGTTACAAATTTCGTTCAGCAATCACTCGACTCGAAACAGCAACCGCTACCGTTAATCACCTTTTTCCTTGTAATAACATGTTTATCGCCTGTTAGTTTCATTATGTTTAGAAAATTAAAACCATTAATCTCTTCTCTTTAAACATAATCTTTGAAAAACCTCATTAATAGGACTATATTCGAGGAATTAATTGTATGAATAATACGTGTATATGTTGCAGCGATATCACATTAATTTTCTTTCTTGTTTAAAGCTACATGTTGTCGACATACAGTATATTTTCTCTTCAACTATTACGAAAGCGTATTTCGTTACATTCTTAATCATTTGTAATTTAAATCTTCAAAGCAGCAAAGTATTAACAACACGAATTAACGAATTTCGCTTAAATACACGTTTCTTAAAACAGATCAATGAATATTCTTCCTCATAATGAACATTTGCACTGAAAACACTAATTGGTCAATCGAGATTATCTCTGGCAAAGCTTACCAGATCTTTCCTATCCAATCATCTTCTAATTTCTTCAAAAAGCTTGCCTTTTTTATTCTAACGAAATACTTGGTAGTCTCATTTCTGCAAAAAGGTTTCCCAACTTTTTACTGAAGGCGAACCTGTGATATAAAAGCAAAGAAAGAGATTACGCATATCGATAAGCAACTTCTTTATATTTATTTTAAAAAGTAGAGAATTTAACAAACAAACGAAATAGAATCGGATTGAAATTACTTGAAAACGGTAGTAGCGTTGTTAATTCGTTGTTTCATAATACGGTAATAGTCGTAGCATGGACTGCGATTCCTATTTAAATGGTATTTATAGTCAAGCACTATTAAATGCTAATGTTCGATATTTTCTATGTAAATACAGTACTGCAGCAGCAAATAGCTAATAACAATTGCAAAGACAAAGTAATTACAGTAGTAAGCAGTTATAGCACTAATTAGATTGGTGTTAGCTTTTGGTGGAAACGATTGCATATATACAGTGGCGGGTAAAAGAAAATTTAAAGTTGGTGCTTAATGACATGAATTAATGACACTATGCATTTTAGTAACTTTTATGTTAAAAATTGTTCACAATTGAGGTGGCTTATTATACGTGTTGGTTTATTAAAGAGACCAGTGATAAAATTGTAATAGAAATAGTGTATATTAAAATCACTTTAAATACAAGTACAAAGGTAGCGTATGCCGCTCGCTATTCGACTATATGACTCGCTATAATGATCGTCCTAGAAAGCACGTTCGTCTATTTGTATCGACCGGTGGTATTATAAAAAGTTCGAATGCAACTCCGGTTGACGATTACAAATAACGGCGATAATATTTTGTCCGGAGTTCGTTTACCGTTGAACCTAGCCAACCAAAACAACGTTGGCACTCCAAGGCACAAGAATGTGAGTCTCTCCCGATTCGAATCTTCTGTTGACTCATGTGCCGCTACACGATATTGGTAACAGTCATTTATTCTATGGTACTCGTTCCATGTATTCGTTAGTCTTATTAAGTATACATTCACTTTGCAGAGTTATAGTGTGTTATAGAACAGTGTCCTTTCATGTCTCCTGTGTTATAAACTTTCTTTTGCTCACCACTGTATGTATACAAGCAAATATTAGGTCGTCCGAAAAGATTTTTTCATTTTATAAGGAAATAATGGATACACAACATTTTTCGTTTCATATTATTTTATCGAATTACGTATGATCCATTTTGTTCTATCAAAATAAAGATCACAACGTTCGACAGATTAGGTTTCATATTTGTATAAAGATGCATCGTTGTAAAAGACGTGTCTGTAAAAGAAAGACACTTTTCGGACAACCTAATACAAGTAGAAGGATTATGAACTTATCGTGGCATAGCACAGCATAGCTTAGCTTTCCTGTGGATCTCTGGTTTAAAAACTTGGCTACAATTTTCGCTAGACGGTTACGTTCATTCATCTCGCGATACCTTATCGACATAATCGCCAACACGGTCAAGCCTGTGGAATGCAACGGCTGATTACAATGGCCGATACGTTCAGGCATACGTGCAATCTTGGCTGGTTGCTCGTGTACGTGCAGGATCGCGTAGCAAACGAGCGTAACGCACCATCTTCGGGTTCTGCTTCCTCGTCGTGAGTCGTGAGTAGCACACGTAAGGACATCGCCGCGTACCGTGTCGCAAACAAACGGATAAACATCGTCGCCGCCACGTAGCGGCGGCTTTTCAACGCTTTTGGTTTTTCGATGCGTGCTCGCGATCGAGAAAACTCTCTGTGTTATGAAGGAGATCCTTCGGCTCGATACGAATAGCAATACTGAATATCGCTGAACGGCGAGAGATTGAACCGTGCGATTTATCTTTCCACTGGTCAATAGAGGACAGATTTTTGTTAAAGTTCTCATCGAGCGATAGTGAAACTCTGTATGCAGTTTAGTTGCGTTGCAGTGGTTATTGGAATACCGTGTTTTAGCAAAAAAGAGAATTATTTTGAGGAATGGATCGCCAGTGGGAAAAAAAAGAAAAAAATAATGATAAAATGTTAAATCTTTTGTTTTAGTCTTCTAATTTAGTAGTGAAATGTTACTGTTTTTTCTTTCTGCGATTATTATATTCTATGATCGTTAGACTGCCGATTTTTATGCATTTATTTGATATTCGAAAATGAATGCAGAGAACGTATATAATATATAAAATATCCTAAAGGTGGTAGAAATACGAATGATAAGCAAGCATGCTTCTCTTAATTTAGATAATTAGAGGTATGAAAAAGTGCTTAGATTAATAGCTTCAAGTTATCTTGCTATAACAGAGAATTCCTTTTGATAAATGCGTACTATGCGAATTACTTTCTCCTTTATAATTCTAATATTTAGTCCATCATCATTATTTTAATTGTAGCTTCATTTATTAGGCTTGTCCGTAATCTGCTATTTCTATAATAGAATTATGTAGACATACTATATTAATTTATCGTGGTGAATTAATTGAATATATAGAAATACACGTGTGTATAATGTAAAACGTATATTGATATCAACTTTTTCGATCCTTATCCGTCGACGTTTTAAATGTAGTAATTATGACGTAAACATAGTGATTATTAATTCGAATAAATAGCGACGGTATAATATTGTAATTTCCAGAATTTTTATACCAAACAAGCTATTTGTCAGATTTATAATTGGAAAACCTGAAATTGGTTAACTGTTAATAACATATTACGTATAGTGATTGATACGACTGTAGACACTCGATTGAAAAAGAAAGCAAGAAATTTGTTGGAGTCATTTTGCAGCCGCGTGTACATAATTGAAGAACATTTTTCGTTGAGAAATTTTTCTCCCATTCTTCTTTATATAATGGAAGATCGTGTTCTCGTTTTTGATGCAGTATAGATAAGACTTTTGTTTCTGGTAGTCGTGGTGTAAGAGTACTTTCTGCTTGGTTTCTTCGAGTGAAAACTGCGGATTCGTTGGAAAAATTAAGAGATCTAACGATACGAGATAATTCAAAAAGATAAACGGAAATTCTCTTTTATCTACATATGTATGCGTACTATCTTACGTAATATGCTTTTCGTAATATGCTCTATTTAACCTATCTATAATCTTCTTACAACAGACGTTCTAAGAAGCAATTAAACATAATTGTCGACGAAAGTAATCTTGGAAATAATAACATTAGCATAAATGGCTGACGTAGACTTGTGTTTGTTCGTGAGCGTATCGGTAATTTTAAAACAAGCACCAGATAATAAGATTAAAAGGGACGTTTAAATAACTTTATGTAACGTTTATGGTGGTTTTCATATCACTAAACGGGGACACGCCCGGTGAGTTTATGATGTTAACGATAACAGATGTTACAAATATGTTGCATAAGGTAACATACATAATCGATATACTTTATTTTATTATTCAATTACAGTTTTAAAATGTGTTATAAAGTTTTATGGAATGTATAAAATTTACTAAGATATAACAAACGTAGTACAATTTTATTAAAACATTTCATATGACAGGTGACAAACATATCGAGGCAAATCTAAAATACAATAACAAACTTAGGTAAATTTTATTTGATATAAAGATAAAAGATAAGAATTTGAAAATTATTTCATCATTCATTGGAATGATCTCTACTATTTTATTATGTTCGTTTTAAAAATCGTACAGCTGGAAAGTAAATCATTTTAAAGCAACCTTTTATTTTGGGTATGTAACTCTTGCATACCAAATAATAAATAATTTAAATTTTAATATAAATTTGAAATTTAAATATCCTATTTTGCATATGTGTGAATCATGCAAAATGTAGTCCAACTGTATTACAATGTAATACCATTTGCTCTTATTGTCAGAATTGCTTTAATTTCAATTACAATTGAATAATAGCTGTCTCAGCTGATGTGTGCATGAGCCATTGTGTTCAAAATGTTTCTGACGTAATTGGTAATATTAATGCAATAAAATCAGGGACTATTGGAAAAATCATTTAAAAACACAATTTATAGATATTAGGTAAAATAAAAAATTATTTAAAGGGAACAATTCAAAGTAATTTGCTGATACAAATTAACATTATCATTTCAGAACAATATCCAATAATAATAAATAAAATACTTAAGCCTATACAATAACCTGAAAAAATCCGAAAAAAATAGAATAACATACTATTTTCCTCCAATATCTTAAATGGGAAACTCAATCTTGTACTTGGAATAAATAAAATAAAATATTATTTCATTCCGCGGCTAAACAATTCTTAAAAATATTTCCTTAAATCTAGGTAATATTATACCATAATATTATAACCCAAACCCTTAGAAATAATTGCAAGAGTATTTCCTTATTCAAATAAACCAGTGTAATTATCTCGAAATAAAATCTAGCCGAATAAAATGTCCAGGCGCATACAAAGAATCCTGAAGAAAATAGGATAACACGCTATCTTCCTTCAATTTCTTAAGCTCTATCCTAGATCGAGTGAATGGATGTTATACCGCATCGTTGGACATAAAAGAATGTAAAGTGAAGTTTGGTGCGGCGTATGATAGAAACATAAGTGAAATTCACTCTATCGAGTCGTGAATGATCCGCTTTCGAATAGGGTTCTATTTTTCTTGCTGGAAGTAACTCGAATTTTTGCGCGAGTAACAAATGGACCAAGTTAAGATGGCATAGTGTATGTAAAATATAAATCACAATAGAAATGCTTTCGTAAGCGTTTCGCCCGTTTCCGTGTAGCTGTACTACGCGAACAAATCTTCAAAAAGCATAAACCTACATTGATGCGATGCGCATGAAACGCACTTTAGAATAAAGCTCCCCTGACGTTAACCTTAATTCGTTTCGCTGATACTGTTATATGCAAAGTGCTCCAACGAAAGTCGTTTGTTTAAAGTAGTTAGTTATTCAACTTGAAAACAGAAGCTACAGAAATTACTTAATTTTATGAATCTCGTGTATAATCAAATGTTGCGGATGCCATCCTGTACGCGGACCTTTGAAGTTGTGTATATTACTTTGAGAGTTCGTCCGTGCTTCCTTTTCCTGTTTTTAGAATTAATTATTCTCTGATTCTTCTCTCAATGTGTTATTAATTAATAGGACAGATTATAAAAGAGAGCCTGGTGAAAGGTAAGAAAATAAAATTTTAATACTCTTCTGTTATTTTAATTCGCAAGAATGGTTATAGTTAGCTAGTACGATTTAGTATTTTCAATTTATACCTGAAAATAGCAATAATATGTCCGTTTTTATTTATCGTAAACTATAGTATTTAACACGATCTCTATTCATTCCAATATTATGTCCAAGTTTCAATACCATTCTATTCATTTATCTGAACATAAATTTCTATTAGCATTAAACAACGAATTATAACTAGTGAAACGAATCAATAAACTGCTATTATATAAATTCCAATTACGCGGATTATACGTTCTACAAAGTTTTTAGCTAAAGCTTTCTTATATTTAACGATTAACTATATCACAAATGATTGAATTGAAATCGTATAGGTATGGTGATCTAGCGAATGCAAATGATATGTCGATATAATTACGAGGCTGTTAATATAATAAATGAAAGGCAAGACACCAGCTAAACGCACTTGTATTGTAGTATTTTTATTTTAATGTAACTAAACATTTCCTTTCCCAAATCTAGATCGAAGCACGCCACACGCACACACGTATACACACACATACACTCATAAATTTACACAGAATTTTAAAGCCGCTACATAAGCCTCGTTGTCTATCTGTCCACCAAATGAATTCGCGTGCGTATGCATCGTTATTTTCACTGTGTCACTAGATATATACGTGACAACACGTGCGCGTTCTAGTTTACTTTGTAAACGCATAGATATCGCGTTCTGGCCAATACATGTATTCATTGGTGTTTAACGAAGTTCTTTTTCAAGCCGTATCAATGCGACACACATATCTGTTCTTCTTTTTTTATTTCCTTTTTTTAATTTCGTGGCCGTGTTGCAAAATTCGCTACAACAAAAACAGTTTGTCAAAGTTCATCGTAAATGGTTTTTCCAATGAAAAATGTGTCGCGATATTATGCTTTCTAACGAGCAAAAAGCTTCTCTTCATCGATGACGTATCGGCGTTCTCTTTGCCAGAGTGACGTACGAACCAATCGATTTTGATTACGCGAAACAGAAGTCGTAAAAATTCAACTTCGAAATAGAATGGAATAGAGATTCGATTCAACCCTGAATGGGTAAAATTGGTATGGAACTACAGACACATTTGTTATTTCCGTAGTGATGAAAATCAGAATGGTGTTCCATTATTCAGTTAGTACGATATTACTATCTGCTGCAATACTCTATCTAGTCACTTTTATACAAAATTTACTACGCAGAAAATTGTATTCTTTATTTTAAACAAATATTTTATATGGCATATCGAATTGGATGTTACAAGTATTGGAAAAAGATATATCAAACGAAATCGGGTAAAGTGGATTAAATGTGGATTATTATTTGTAATACCTTGATTTTCTTCTCTTACGAGATTTTTTTATGTATATTTACTGAATATCTTGATTTTTCGTATTTTTGTACATACATGCAGATTGATTATAAATAATCTCGTTTTTCGTTAAATAAATGTTAAATTCCTTCGCTGATAAATTTATGCACGTATGGATTTCTGCTTGTTATTAATTATTGTAAATAAAAAAGAAATCTATGTTGTATTCTTGGTTTTCGTATTTTTATCCTCATTTTTTGAGAAAAGATGGTATTTTAAAGAAATTTAAGGAATAAACTAGGGGCAATTGAAATGCTTGCTAAACACGCGATGTAAATTTTCATATTTTTATTTTCATTTTAAATGAGATGTCTATTACACACGTAATGTAAATTGTTTTTTATATTTTTGTCCCCATTTTTGGATAAAAGGTGGTACTTGAGAGGGAACTACGAGGCACATTGCGAGTGAATGAGATGTATATTACACACGTAATGTAAATTGTATAATAAGAATACTTATCAAAATTACTTGAAAAGTTCCATAGAATATTACAAACGAATTTCAATTTCCCAATGAAAATTCAAACGACGCTTCTTCTATTGTGTTTATTAAAAATTCTGTGAAAAATAAAATCCGAGACTTGCTGTACACGCCGATTATTTATAGTGTTATTCGCGAAGAAAATAAGCAGAGGAAGTATTTTCTTTTACTACCAAATACGCTTAAAGGAGGTGAGAAAATTTGGCTAAAATTCTAATGTAAAAGAGATAAAGTTTTTCAGCTAAATCTTGTAAATATTAAACGAAACAAAACTTGGAAAATTTTCTTTCAAATAAAGAAAAGGAAATTAATAGTTAATTTAATTCCATTATTTAATTTCCTCATTTAACACACGATTAATTAGCGGCCGTAGAAAAAATTGGGAACATCGATGATTAAAGTTTAATTAAAGTGGATACGTTTATCGCGCTTCTCAGCTGATAATCTTGGCGAAACACGGCTAGGTTATCTCGAGCACGTACATGCACGCATGAAAATGTGTGTTGGGTCATCCAGTTTTTATGCAAATTGCAAATAATTTACTCCCGTGTTTTTCTTCTTCTTCTTCTTCTTTTTTTTCTACTCGTTCGCAGCTGCATAAGTTTGCACAGGTGTAAAATTAGCCAACAACTGTCCGGTGGCGCATGCAGTAAGCAGCTTCGATTTTTGCCTTCATAGGAGCAAGCATGGTCGGAAAGGATTTACATAGTAAAGCTTGCCCAGACACGACTGTGTATTTTACCTTGCCCAGCAAACGAATGGATGTTGCTTTGAAGTTGCTACGTGTTTTTAATATCATTAATTTACTATGACGGTTTCCTTTCTTTTTTTTGCGGATTAGCTTTTTCAGTGTAGCTAAAACTCGCGTTGAACTAAAATTTCGCGCGGGTAAAATGCAAGTTACCGTTGTAAAACATTTTAACACAGCCAGAAATAATTAACCCGCATATTTAAATAACCTTACTTTTACAAATTTAATTTCTTTGATGTCCAAAACTAAAAAACACAGCATTTCTCTTTGTTTCTAACTTTTGATATACATACATATTCGTTGCAGTGGAAAAGTTTCGGAATAATCAGAAAACTACAATATTTCGTTTTATGAATAAGTTGAGCGATATTTACGGTCGTTTTAATTTCGTTGTTATTCTCTAAAGCATATTCAATTCAAGCGATAACAATTTAAAAATGTCGATTAATTTAGAATTGTTAATATTCGGTGTAATCTCTTCTTACTTTGTAAACAACGATATTCTAAGATATGGTGTCGAATATTATTTTTGGTAAATTTATTTTTATAAATTTTATTACCAGTATTTCAAGAAACTCATTTCCGTTTCATTTCGTTTCTTATTTTCTCTTCCTAGGCGCTTACCGCGCAATGTGAAATGTATTTTTTTGTATTTACAAGATTCTACTTGTGCTACTATATTTGCAAGGAATTTATAAACCAGATAAGATCATAACTGATCGAAGCTATTGTATGTTATTCGCATAATGTAAAGCAAATGGTAATTGTAAATTTTTAAGTATTGAAGAGCACGAATTTTGAATTGTTTTGAGCAAGTTATAATACGTTTTAGCAATAATTGTTGAACACGAAGATCAAGAATAATCATAGTTGAGGCTTTATGACAGGAACGATGAATGTTGGAAAAGAAGTTTAGTGAACTACAGGAGGAAAGTCGAAAAACGGTGATGATTTATGAGTATCGTACAATGGCTATCGATTTCTGTTCACACGTTGCTGCAAGGTGCCATCATTTTTCGACTGAAATTTCGATAAAACAAGATTTAGTAGTCACCATAGATTGTGGAAATTTTCAGTTAGCCAACGTTCAACGAACCGCTATATTCGTGAACGAAAGAAAGTAATGATACCATTACATTGGTGTATCATGATTAATTTAGTATAGCACTTCATACTGGTGCTTTTATCGAGAAAAATGACTCTTTTTGTTATGATGTATATACAAGTGATGTATATACTGGAAATACGTACAGCGTAGAATATGAATCGATAAATTTGAAATATACATCAGAACGATTAACAAAACAATTATTTTTAATGAAATGTAGTTTTATACAGAGAGATACGAATGATTGCATAAATACGACGATGTGTCTATTAATATAAAAATGTTATTAATTTAATATAATTATAATATGGTCTTAATATTCTTCTTTATTTAAGAATAATAAAGGAATGAAAGAATTTTAATAATAAATTAAATGTTTCAAGAATTCAAGAAAATTACTATAATTGAAGTTTCATTTAGATTGCCTTTTTACTTCCATTAGATAATTTCAGTATCGTTTAAAAGATTGTCTATCTAATAATAGCAACTATTACAACAATCTCGTAATAAAATTTTTTGACGAACTAATATTTTCGTGCAACAATTTCATAAATTAAATAATTCCATTACGATGAAAAGAAAACGCACGCGAGTACAAACGCGAAAAGCATAAACGATTGAAAGTACATACATACAAAAAAAAAAAAAAAAATAAAAATTCTAAAATCGACTTCAAATCTGCCACATTCTCTCGCATGATGCAATTTTATTCAACATGCTCTACATATGTAATCATGCATAGGATATTTTACACGCATAAAATACACAAGAAATATTATCTATGTATAAGATATACATAAAATATTATCTATATGTAGAATATTTTATGTACTAAATTTACACAATGGAGTATCAGATGTCCTCGCAACTCAGTAAACAAGAAATTCCATCACAGAAATCCCCGTCCCAATACGTACTTACGTAACTGTCCGAGCATGTCGACATTTAAATCGGACGAGAAATTCTGCGAAAACCCAATTTGCCAGAAGAAATACAAAAGTGGAGCAAAAGAAGGGAAACAGTAGGATCCTGCCGCTGAGAAATCCGAGTTCGATGGAAGCTCGATGTTACAGCTTATTGTTCGCGTTCGAGTAAAATCGGTACGGATATATCAGTTCCATCCTAGGCATTCCCCTCGCGAGAGGGATCCGTTTCCTTGGCATGTGCTAACGTGAGCTTTAAGCTGACACACATCGAAGGCGTATCGAGATGCTTCAAGTGGAATACCGGAAGCAGTGGCGCGGCTACAATGCCGAACGTGCTCGCCTTCCTGACCGAAAACTACCAGAACGCCAACCAATGGCAGACGTTACGTTCACATCTTTCATTCATCTGGCGGCTGATTTATGGGGTCGATCAAGTTATATTTAATTTACATGGGGTCTCTGTGTGCGCCACGCCACCTCCACCCTCTTGTGTTACGCCGTAGAAAATATTTGATAGCTCGGGGTAAAAGCTTCGTGACTTGTAAAGCCTCGACAACTTTTTCCAACGCCCGATGATGCGCCCCTTTGCCTTTCAGTGGGAACACGCGGCTGATTTTTCGCCGTTCGTTGACTTATCGGGTGAAATAGGAGAAGGGAAGGATAAGGAATGAAACGTGAGAGTTACCGAAGCTTTTCATTAATATTTTTGTGCATACTCCTTGGACCGTGTTGGGAAATGTTATCTGGGTAATAAGGGTGAAAAGGATGGGAAGGTTGTAAGTTGTAAATGTTCGGAATCATCCGCGATGTGAAAGTGCTATCGATAGAGTATTATGGGTAAAATGTAGTTCGAAGTGTTTCTGATACAAGTTCTTTGAATTTTATTACGAATGAGAATAATACCAGTTTAATAGTTAGTGTAGTTAATTAAATGTAGGAAATTGAAGAAGATTCAAAATAATGCGAAGATGCATACGAAATATCTATTGTTATTTTATAAATAGAAATTCCATTCTTTTCGAAGTATTAAAAAACGCTCTTCTTATAAATATGAATTTATATGTTGCTCGTAACAAAGAAGTTTAATATACAAAATATCGGAAAACGCTTTACGCAGATAAATACGCATATCAGAAATATCTTTTGAATTGTATCTTGTTATATTTAAACGAGTTTTGTGATATATATATATGTTTGTAACATGTAATAGTTGTATATATATTTTGCTTATTGCTAATAATTTTAAATATTTTTCGTTATTAATAGCAACAATATCTGGTGAAATTAAAGAATGTAATATATTTTATGTAAATTACGAAACCAAATTATTATTACATGTTGCTAAAATTATACCATCATTTTTTACTCTTAGTCGTCGAAAAGTTTTTTCAATAATTATGTACAATTTCGAAATTTAAATTGGCAACGTATTTTAATCATAGGGAATGCGAGCTTATGAGAACTGCAAATTAAAACCGACGCTAAATTCAATTATCATTTGCAATAAATTCCATTGCTCAAATATTTATCAATTCATATGATATTCGTTCATGGGACATTGGTTTTTTGGAAACCAATATTGCCAGAGAAGTTGAATTAAATCGAATTTCTAGTTCATTGCGTTTTATATTTCAATGTTCACTGTTTAAATTATTTTACACGTATGCCTGTTAACTTTTCGCAATCAGATCGTTTCATATAGATCTTCTCACAAAAAAAGTTATATAAAACTATATACCATTACGATGAATTATGTTAGCCAATCTAAAACATACCTACAGAAGAATCGAAAAAGACGTAGAACTTGTTATAATTTAATACGATAATTTCTCGTGTTTCTCTCTAATCTTTTCTACCATCCGAAATTCCACATGGTGTAATAATTTTAGTAATGTGAAAATGTCATTAAAATATTAATTGCCAAGTTTCTCACATTCGATAATATCTAAAAACTTTCTATCCGTGAAACACATTTCCCACGTTTCAACTCTACTGCACCTAATTTGACGAAGAGTCTGATGACACACTCATGTAATATTAACATCACGATACTGTATCAGAATTGTATCAGAATGTTGCGTTGTTCTAGAGCACAGACATAGATTACAATAACCTACATACGACGTTCTAACTTAATCTTGTGTACGACCAGTGAGTACATATTAGATGCACTGATTCTCAGATCTTAATCGATGGCACGAATGTGTCAAATGTAATAGGATAATCTCCATGAAACCAGCTTCTCGTCAACACTATTATCGTTAACTGATATTTTTAATCATCATCATAGAAGCTCTTGTTCTAAAGTTTTAATTAGATGTATTATGAGTCTGGGAAAATTTGATTACGAATTATAGTGTTCGATAATTTTGACAAGGTACAAAATCAATTTCTTACAAGATTCTTGTAAATCTAAATACATATTCTAGGTAGTAAATTTTGTTAATTGTTATTTATTAAATATTATTTATGTATTGCTTATGTTAACACCATTCAAGCTAATGCCATTGCATCTATTTCTTTCCGATAGTGTTAGTTAATTTGTATTTACCTCGTAATTAGTTTTTAACTGTTATTGTGTCTTAATTGTTCCTTAACATATTAAAGCAATTCTAATTGGTAGAAATGTAGGTATATTTGATTTATTCAATTATATACCTCTTTGAATAATAAGCTCAATAATGCTATTAGGTTAGTACCTGTAAAAAGTCAATTTTAATCATAAAACAATTTTTACGAAGATATTTTCAATTTATAATTTATAATAAGTTCATAAGCCTCTATTAAAAATTATAATAAATTTTTATGTACATTCTAGTACATTTATAATGTTTTTCCAACGTTTTTTTTAAAACACACAATACTTCTCCACACTTTTCAAAAGCAGACACAATATATTTCTTAAGTCTTTCTTCTTCTCCCAATATCCAACACGTAAGAACCTAAAAAATGTCTATCATTGCTATTCGTTTATTTTAATAATTAGACGTTTGTAAAGATCCACTGGGGCATCTTCAAATTCCACAGTCAACTTGCCTGCCGTTCTGTCATCGTTCATCCGTACATTTAATTTCGCGCGTTGAAACGGTAGTTTGGTTATACGCCTAGTATTGTCAGGAAAATTTGAAATTCCACGTGCGCGCGGATCGTTGGTTTCCCTGCCGTTCCCGTCGATCGATCTCGTGTTTGCTCTAATTCCACAAGAACCACATAGTTTCCTCCCTGTTTCCGACAGATCCGACAGATTTTTCAGCTGCACCGGCAACTTTCTGTTCCTATTGAACTCAACGTCCAGCAGATCAGGTAGCCCGCGTACCTGCGCTGCATCTTCCTCGAATACCCTGCTTAGGAATTCAAATAAACTCCATATTCGAAGTTAAAGAACGTTGAAAGTCACGCAAACATGAGCGTCCAGGCCGGAAATAACGAATTCCGTTGCCAGAAATCTTACGTAGTCGGGACTTTTATTCGATCACGCTGACGCTAATGAAACTTGATGGAAAACGAAATCAAATCACATCATATTGATTCGTAATACAATTGTGCTCGTCTTAATCAATAATCTTTATGTAAAGAATTTTTTCAAGTTTATTAAACGTACAAAAGTTTGTTTAATAAAAATGTATTGTATGGTGGAATTATAATTAAATGTAATTGAATTATCTACATGTATACATATAGAATTTTATCTTAAGGATATTTTTGTTGAAGAATCGAAGTTCCCTAATTATACTGGAGACAGTGTATATAACTCATTAACTTTCCTGCTCAAGCGTTCAATTAAAAGACTATTGATTTTACTCTAGCTTTGTACAGATTGTACCACTTTGATATCTTGCTGAATAGAATTAAATTATAAACTCCACTTTTCGCGCGACATATATTGTATAAATTATCAAATATATTGTACTATTTTAATGTTATGTTTATTTTGTTTTTTATAAATAATAATTGTTTATTTGATGAAGCATTAATTACTATTTTAATTTAAAAAATCAGAACTAATTAAAAAATGAAAAATTAAAAGTATTAAAATAAGTAAAAATATTAAAATTTAATTAAAAGCTCTGAAACTGAAAATACGCGAAAATGTTTTACAAGATATCAAAATATATTTTTTTACCTTTTACCGTATTTTGGTTATAAATGTAATATAAAATAAATGATACGGAGGAGATATCTGACATATTTTCCATTTTTTGTATTAACGCGGGATATGCCAGACACATGTCACCAAAGCAATCACATATCACATAATACTAGTTATTTGATTTTGAAGTTAAATATGTATCCTCTGAATATTAAAAAAATATCAATTGTTACAACGTTCGTTACATTTCATTCGTCATAAATTTCATGGATTTACTTATTTTTAAAAGGCTTACATATTTCTCTTTAACAAATTTTCCCCTTTCCAAATATTAAAATATTAAAATATTAAAATATTCCTATTTGTCCAGCGAATAATATTTAAATCACAAGATCCACGAAAATAAATGTATTATATTTTCCTCTGTGATCTCCAAACATCAAAGAATATTTCGAAACATTATTTTTCGTAATTACTTAAATGCAAGCTCAAATGCAACCTACCAATTACCATAAACAACACACACCAATCTCTGCCAAATCTCACGCTTTAAAAATTCAGCCCAGTTTCGTGTCACGATTTATTCGTAACTCTACCGGCGCTATTATCGAGACATATATATCATTAAATCGACACGCACGGCTCAACCACTCACGCAATCAGACATAACGGGCTTGATTAAAATAATGCGGCGAAATTTTTCAACGAGGTACCCGTTGATCGTTTTGCTTTTATCCGTGTGTTTACAATCTCAAGCGGGCAAATTAAAATCATCGACAGGATTATTAGATCAGCGAAACGATATTAGCTGGCGTGCGCCGGGTAGCACGGCGACACATTAATTGCTTTTAACAGGGCAATTAAGGTTACGGAGCGTCGGGGCCCGATTGACTTTTATCGATTTGGAATTAAGTGGCTTAACGACTTCCGCGGAAATTTGCCCGCTAACGAAATTGCAGAAGTTTGTAATGCACTCAACGAACTTCCAATGCCCAATTTGCAATCTGCGTCGTGCTGCACCATTGTTGCGTGTACACTTGCGAATTCGTCAATAACGCTGAACAAAGCTCCATTTCCATGCGGCGTGCTCCGCCTAGCGTATAAAGGTTGGAGGAAAAGAAGAAGAAAAAAATAACAGGGAAATGCATAACGCGGTAAGTGGAGGCAAACTCATTTTTCGTAACCTCTATTCCTCGCTATTCAGGTCTCGAAGTCTGTCGTACGTTTGTTCACTCGATTTAATTTTATTCGATTTAGCTGAGTTCGCGTCGTAGCCTGCTTTTGTATTTGATATTTTTAAGAAAATTCTTCTCGGGGAAAAGAAAATTATAATCGAGCTGGACCGATAATATGGTTGGAAAGCGTGAAATCATCTTAAACAAATGTGAATGTCGACGTAAGAAATTTATCGTATAGAAGTATATCGATACGAGAAGATGAAATAATTAGATGCAATTAATTAAGAAAATTTACCAATCTTCTTTAATTTATTGGTTTACTTATGGCGTTACGAAACTTCCGATTCTGCATACTCTTGCATGATTTCGCGCCACTATGGCATATTCTCGCCCACCCTTACATACCATAATCGCTTTACAACACGACATTCCTACATACATTCACTCACTCACTCATTACACTCATTAAATTAACAAAAAACACGAATGTGTACACTATACGCAATTCTATACAACTGAGAAAGAATTTGCTCATTATTTTCAGAATTAGAAGTGAAAAAATATATTAATAACTCACTAACCTTTATTTTATACTTAGAATCGTTACCTAAATTAATAATACTTTGTACCACGTGCTTATAAATGCTGAACAATCTTACGATATTCAACAGAAACTTGGCGATCTTTTGTCCAAAATTTGTAATACCGCGTCGATATCATTCGACGTATCGATTTACTGAAATCTAATCACTCTTGAGAGCAAAGAGATGCCAACTTGCTAATTCATACAAAAAGTTCACGTCTGAAAGTTTGCGTCTGTACTTCGTTAAGTGCGAAACTTTCAAACGAGAAAATGGCATCGAGCTTTACAGCGTCGAGTTTACGAATGCCACCCTCTCTCTTCCTCCGCCCTAAGCTCGGAAATAAAGTAATTTAATTACGAATCAAGTCTCGGAGCAAGGCTTAGCCAACAACTTCCAAATTTCTCTAGCGTAGTATTGCAAATTGCTGATACAAAATCATCCGTCTCTCTCTTATCGCGTTTAAATATTTCTATTCTAAATTACAGGAGGAATTACATGGTCGTGTTTCGACGCAATTATTTGGAAAATTCTAATCTATTCTAAATTATAAAAAAGAAATTATATTTGAAAAAGTATTTTCAATTATATTGGCCAATTTTATTTCCACGCAAATTCACCTTTTTTCTTAATAATAATCCTCGTCTGTCTTAAATTATAAAGAAATCTGGCTAATGATATTTCTATTTCATTCTTCTTATAAAGATTCTAATCTACTATAAAAATGTTAATCACCTAGCGGCAATTGCATAGTATTTTTAATATCGCTTTCCGGCATTTAAGAAGAATTTGAAATAAATTGTTTCCTTATTTGGGTATTAACATTCTAAAGCGTATTTATCGATATTAAACAAAGAGTCGAACCATTTACGCTTCTAATACAAGAAAAGAGAAATGTGTAGAAGTGATTACGATGTGGCATATTCTCACCTTCATAAGATATTAATTTCGAACCACGGCATAAGAGGACAAGAGTGCCTAGAAGTGCTATGAGCTTGTGTCACATGCTAAATAGTGCGGCTTTAATTTCACGCCTCCTGTCGGATATATCGCGTGCTTTAGCCATGCTCTAGGATTCATCAGAAGCGTATATTCAGTTATGAACGCATAACAGTATGTATATGGGGAATGTACATAGCATTTAATCTCGACTGGTTGTATTTTATCGCATTCTGTACGTCCAAATACCTGAATTTATTTTTGATTGCCTACTGAAGATACCTGGTAATAAATAGAATAAACGAAACTTACAGCGGTATGATAAAAGCCACTATTTACATGACGCTACATGTACAGAAATACATTACACCAGTGTACATCGTAAATGTCACTGTCCTCGCGATAAAAGTACAATCAAAGTATATGGTGAAGATTGTTAGTTTGTTTTAATTCTTGAAAGGATGCGACAGAATAATTTTTTAGTGAACTCATTTTGTATTTTCTTCTATATTGTGCCTGACTCTTATCAGTATGTCAGAAAGCTAATTTCAGTTCTTGACATCCTTTGCGTCGTTCCAGTGTGTACCATAATGTGTATGTCAATGTTCTATTTATGAACAAACTTTAAAGAAATTTGTGGATCAGCTGAATTTCCATTTTATATGTAAATATGATGAAATGTAAATTAAAGTTAAATCTTAAATTTGAGGAAATTCTAAGCAACATAATATTATAAAAAAGGTGATGGAATTTTTTAAAAGAGAAACGAATTTCACACGGATCTCATAATAGCAAATTATATATTGTTATTATTATATAAATGGAACATAGATAGAAAATTGTTTTACCTACCAAATATTATAGAAATTACTATATTCTAGATATTTTATATATTCTTGTAGATGATTTCCATTCTACGTATTTTTGCACCTTCATATTTTTCATAAATGCATAAAAGTCCGCGGTTTAGTAATTATGGACGATAAAAACACCTACATCTCGGAAAGCTAGAAATTATGTAAGACGGGGCTCTGTTAAGTTGACGAAGTGGAAATAACCGGTGTTTTGAAAAAAACACAACGTGCCACGATGCATATTCCGATGCAGAACACTGCAACCCCGAATAACCGCATTCCGACGCGATCTGTGCAGTTGCATTCCTTGCGTTGGTGCATTGTCGATGATACTTCGTACGGCATTCGTGTTGTTCCGGCAGCATAATCTACTGTTATACAGGTAACAAGCCGGAGCTTTCATTCCGCTAAAATGTTTGCTTTTGACATCGTAAGTTGTCTTTTGTTAACACGCGTCTGTTTGAAAATATATGAACCCGCGAAAGTAATCGATTATCAGGCTAACAAAAGATTCGTTGCTTTATACCGCATCATAAATAATCATGTATTAGCAATTTACTTTGAACAGAGAGTGAATACTTTATCGACTGATCGTTCATCTTTACGACTTAGTCGTATATTCTCATTGTATACAATTTGTAATTTATGATACGAAATATACGATATAAGGAAAATTATTATTCACAATAAAAAGTGGCAAAGTAATTAACGATGCTTTTATATCTTTTTTAAATTTAAGAAATTTGTTAACAATGAAAAGCACGATTGCGTTGAAAATGTGTTACAGTTCTAAAATATTGCTATTTGTATTACTCTATTCGCTTTATTATTGTTAGACTAAACTTGCTGTCCATTAAGACAATGCAATTTAATAAAATAAATTTCTCAAATGTTTATTATATAATAATGTTATAAATTACATATATTTTCTTATTATATATCATTATATATTTATATATTAATCATAATAATTCCTAAGTATAAAAAATATGTTTTATATGTATCCCTAAACAAACGATTGAAATGTTATATTAACAAAGATATAAATTAACAAAATTTTCAATATTACTTCACAATCTGAGCAATGTTAGATCAAACTTATTTGCTAACAATAAACTAACTGCTAACTTGCCATTAAAATAATAAAACATACAATTTTAAATTGTAGTACAAAAGCAAGAAAAAGATACACCGTATGTGCATTCCAAAATACTAACCAGTTCTTTTGTTTTAATAGAGATAAAAACTACCGGAAATTTCCATGTTGTATGATAACAAACAATGGGAAATGGAGGGTTAAAGTTTAGTTTCAAAAGCTTCACGAGAGGTTTGCACGCGAATCGACTTTTAATTCGACCTAATCTCTCTGTTTTTCTTTTTCTTGGATTACTTGGCGGGAAATTCCTCGAGTCTGTTGCCGACTGATGTGTACGGACAGGCGGAGTCTTTCTAGCCGGTGAATCTCGCATAATCGTTGCCTTGAAATCATTCTTCAACGATGTTGAATACAAATGGAGCGTAGAGAATCGACAACGAATTCAATTCACGTGCTTCTTCGATGTTCAGCTGTTGCTTGGCAAAGACAGAATTTCACAAATGATTAAATTTTTTGGTATCGTCAAAGTGAAACTTCCTTTCTACATTGTATATGATAAAGAAATCAAGGTCTTCTTGCGTTATTTACAGAAGCGTTATGGTTATCGTAAGTTTAGTATTCATAGAGGCTGATTACAGTTATTAATGTTCATTGCCGCTGCAAGTTTGTCGCTTAATATCGTTGAAAGGAAGCCGGTTCTATGAAATTTTCATGCAAATTTATTTACTCGGCGGTTGGAGAGCGAGAGTAAATCAGCCTTGTCTGGAATAATGATGACTTTAACCAGGATATAAGGTCCAACTGATTTATAATCTCTTTTCTTCTTAGTTACTAAAGTTATTGCCTCGCATTAATTTCCTCACGTGAAGAGAAGTTTAAGAAGCCACTTATAATATTAAACGAACCAAGAAATTTTATTGACCTCACACGAAATAAATTTAACCGATATTAATACGTGAAATACATGTGTCGTTTTCAATATTACCATCAATGTTTGTGTGTATATTAGAGCTCTATCAATTAATAAAATGAAGGTATAAAATAAATGAAATAAATAGAATGTGACGTAGGAAAAATTCGATAAACGCACAGAATTGAAGGAATAATATCAAAATTGATTAGGAGTAGTCTTTCGTAAGAAGAAATATCTGCCTTTCTGTCCGTTGTCTTCTCGTTTCCACTTTCGTTCATCCTTTTTTTCATATCAATTTGCGAATAAATCGTAAGAATTCCCATATGTATTTCAATGAAAGTAACGTCGTAATAGCATATTGAATCCATACTTAACTTACATGTCCACATAACTTTCACATGTCCGATATTCTAAGAAATGGCAACAGAGAATGAAAAAGCGATGTCAAAACTGTGTGGAATAACAAAACAAACTACGCACGTGTTAACCCATGTTTCGAGGGATCGCAGATATCAGGTCACACGAAAATATACGCATGTATCATTCAAATTTTTTCCATTTAAACGCTTGTTGCGTTTCGTTCGTCAGTCACTCGCCGTCACGTAATCTTACGCTCTCTGCTTTACATTCAAACATGCGATATACGCGAGTGTAGGCTTCGTCTACTATTGCACAATGCAGCGTGATATTTTTCATGAAAATATATGTACGACGAATGTTCCGGAAAAGATGAACGGGTTTTTATAATTGAGAAACTTCGCAGGCAGCATTTTCCCTTTGCGCTTATTCGCAATGTACATTTGTTATTTTCAGTGTATCGTACGTATTTGACTCGCCTATGACGAGCTATAACAGTTAACGATAATTTTAGAATTCAATGGCGCTCTGTATAATTATTAGAAACGAGGATGAATGTGTAATGCGAGTACTTACATTTCACTGAAACAGTCCATGAACGAAGAATAACGGAAGGACGTTAAGCTAAATATGTTTATCAGTGATGTAATGATAACTATAGCTATATGGGTGAAGACACGAGCATGTTATCAGTTATATAACTATACATGTAGCTATGTAATATTAATCGTAATTTAGTAATTATATACTAAAAACTAATTTAACAAAATAATTAAGCTTTCAGCATTGAATTCGTTGAGAATTGTGTACTACTTCTATTATTGCCAATTTTAATTATTTCCCTTTATGAAAATTTGTAAATGCTACTGACACATGGAAATGCCGAAAAATTAGCTGCTTCTGTATGTTAATGTAAAGATGAATACACATGTAAATAATATAGTTAATATATAAATTACGATGAAGGTAGGTTATGTAAGTTTTGTATCAAAGAAATGCCGAAATGGTTAAAAATATGTGTCTTAGATTAAAACAAGTAATAATTATAATCACTCTTATTTATGAAAAAAAAGGAATGATCGGAATTCCAACATTTTCGATAGAATTATTGCGTTTCTGTCCGTTTTATAAAGTTATTCACGACACTAGCGATCAATATGACTTTAATAATGGTGTTCACGCAGATGAAAATTTAATATGAACACATGGAAGGTAGGAAAATGTTATTAATCGAGCAGCTACGAAATCGTATTCGTACACACGTATAACTGTAACAAGTTCATTAGACGGCCTAAACGAGCACGTCACTCATATGGGTTTACACGAATACAGGAGGAGACGAGGAGGATGGCGCACGTGCGAAATTTAATTATAATCGCTGGCCACTCGTGCCAGAGTTGCAATTTCTGTTACCGATACCTCGAACGGGATGAAATTTTGATTAATAAAGGTTCGATGCCGCATAAAAGTCAATCGACAGTCCGATTCTGCTGCGTCGTTTATCTGCTCTGCTCATCTTAAAGAATAATCGTAGCTTATTAGGATAAATGCTTCATTTTATATATACACAACAAGCTTCTGATTTTATACTTTTACACTACAGTAAATGTTACTCAAAGTAGAAATAAAAACTATCAGATTGGAATATATAATGAGAAATAAATTATATATACCTAAATATGTATATGAAAAGTAAGTTCATTTTATTAGTTTGTCCGAGAAATGTCTTTTTCTTTACAGACCCGTCTTTTACAGCAATGCATCTTTATACGTACAAACATGAAACCTAATCTGTCGAACGTTGTGATTTGTATTTTGATAGAACAAAATGGATCATACGTAATTCGATAAAATAATATAAAACGAAAAATATTGGGCATCCATTATTTCCTTATAAAACGAAAGAAACTTTTAGGACGACCTACTATATCCAGATGAAATAAATGATTATTTATTTTCCTGCTTAACACTTTTAAATAACGTTTCAAGTAATTTGAAGTTTTAAATACTGTACTTTGCATGTATTTCAGTCGTAAATAATAAAGCTGTTTTCATTTTAATTATTCTTAATTAACGAGGTTGTAGAAATCTATGGCTTAGATAGAATTGAACAAATAAAACAAGGAATTATCTTGTTAATTAATTCAGGGAATATTTATGCAAATAAAAGATGAAACAGAGAAGTAGTTGATAATTAATGAAATAATTAAGAAAAAGATCATTTTGTCATTCGAATAGACTAATCTCTTGCACGGTGTTGAATGAGAAATTTCATTCATTTACGCTCGCCTAAATAATGTACAGCCACACATATAGCGCTATTGTATGGTTCCTTGTAATATATTTCACGCGTGAATTTCATTTGCCATATTTCTCCGTACCACTCAACCCCCTCATGAATTGTACCTACTTTATACATGATAATTCGAGAAAAAGATGTAAATTGCATTGCACGTAACATACAAAGGAAATAGTCGAAAGATAGAAAAAATTCTTACTTCTCTAAGTTCTCGCTTATTTCGAAGGAAATTCTTTCAACATCTTTACAATTGCGTTAATTGAAAGTGAGTAAAGTTTCGTTTGTAATTTTGTTAGGAAAAGCATCGAAGACTGGTGATTCTGGAATGCAAACTCTTTGCTTTATCATTGATTTTCTAACAAGCGTTTCACGCGAATAAGGTAGTTTGCATTCTTTCCAACATCAAAGCTCTCCTTTTGCGTTCGCCGTAGATTCTTGGGATAATTGCGCATTGCGAAAATATGCGACCAAAGGGCTAAACTAAATCGGTGGATTCTGATAGTAGGCACGCTCGCGTTATTTGTCTGGTGCTTTTCAGAGGTAATTAATTTATGCTGAATTCATGATGAGTAAACGATGAATAAACAGTTTAAATTTAAATTTCAATCCGGCAGCATACGTTTTGACGTACAGATATTATTAATGCTCTCCGCGTTACATAACTGTCATTAATCTTATCATGTATTGCGTTCGATAGCTAAAATACGCATACTAAAAGAAAGAGGTATGTAATTACTAAGAAATTACAGAATAAAACCAAATAAAGATTGAATTAACTATTACGAATATCCATTAACAATTCTTATAATGCGAAAAGAAAATGTAATACGTAAGAAAATATAAATGAATAATACAAACGAATTTCAATAAAGATAACATTCTAAATTATGAAACAAAGTTATCGTTTAAATTGCCGCTTCGATTACAAAATCGAAGAGAATATTAAGAACCAAAGTACACGTTGCTATTATTGAATTGTTCGAATATAATTAAAAATTCCTATGATATTGAACAGATTCCAATAATGCAAAGGAAAGTTCTACGACGAGCTGGAGAACTGAAATCTTTAATTATAAAAATAGATGATTGTTTGATTGTTAGGTTCACGAAGATCATATAGCGTCTTTAAAATATGATTCAAAATTCTTGTTTATGACAAGAAAATTTCAATAATTCAAAGTGAAATCTTATCGGACGAACTGGCAAACTGAAATTCGAAACTATGAAACTATGTAACTATTTGAATGTTTGCTACAAGGTTTAAATAAATATTCGAAGGTAAAGTGTAAACTAAAATACAGTTTACAAATTTTTTTTATTTTATTTTATTTTATTTTGGTTATTTTACAATTTGTCCTTATGGACACTTGGTAAAGTGTTATATCTTATTGGTAAAGAAAAAAAAATAAAATAAAAATAAATATAGCATGTGGGTGGCTACCCCAGCGGGGTGCCAGCTTCGTTTTTTCTAAGTTATATCTTTTATGCAGTTTACAAATGAGACAAAATTCTCGAAATACCGCTCTATGTACACACGTAATGAATCTTACTTAGAAACTGTAACATCCGAATTAACTACCGAATTAACGCGTCGTAAATTGCGATGGAGAGCGGCGAAATCGTGTCAGAGATTAGCTTTCAACATAGAATCCGTTTGAATCTCACGTGCAAAGCTCTCATCAATGCTTATCGGTTTGCGGGGCCGACACTGGGTTACTTATTGCCATGACTTCAGCCACGTAAAGAGCGTAAACCGTCTCGTCATTAAGGGCAATTCGCGTTCAAACAGAGATTGCCAGAAGATTTTGCATATAATTAAACGCAATCGGTCGATAGACGAGGCAGCGTTAGTTTTCGAAGATCATTCTCCCTCGTGGACAGCAATTCGCCTATCATTCCTGGTATTCACGTTGTTCGTTCTTTGGGACGAGTTTTCAAAAACCGCTGCCGAGCAACGAAATTGTAGAGCGTAATCCGAAATCGTGCGATAAAAACGAAAGGATATAAAATGGAAAAAGTTATATATGCTGCGGACTTTACAAACGAATCGTAGAATTTCACTTGATTGAAATTTGCGAGAAAAAGAAGGGTTATAGGGAATTTTATCTCAGCTTCGAAGCTCGAAGTTGAATGCTTCGTTTCTACACGTTGCACCGAAAAAGAGGAGAATAAATGGCTTGAGAACATTTCGAAGAAAATGTTTGTTAAAAGTTAAATACGATTTGAATGGATTTTGTTTGAAAAAGACATAGGAGAAATATGATAAGTTCGTTTTTCTTACTTAACTGTTTTCATATAATTACACAGTTGGAAAGAAGATTTGTTGTATCTAAAGATACAAATGTCTTCGAGACACTTGGTATATTTACGAAGTTTCGTAACAACGACATGATTTTATGACAATCTATATTTTTATTGATCACGTTACAATTCGTAACAAAATCGAGTAGAAAGAGGAAAATTGATGATATTAAATTAACTGTAACACGTAGAATTTTTAAATTGTTTCTCTGTGAAATATGAAAAATGTGATTTGTTACGCCCTTCGTCTGCGATCTTCGTTTGCAGAGTTCGAAAATTGACGAGAATTAAAAACGCGGTTTAATATTAAAAGCAAATATAAACTGCGAAGTAATCGATACGGTAAATTATAAAAATTGGAAAATATGAAAGTTCACGTGTTTTTTTAATGAAAATTTGGAATATATTTTATTTAAAAAGGGGAAAATACGTACTGTTGTTTACTTAATATATTCAGATACTGATTTTTTAATTTCTTCATCACTTTGATGTATAGGTTGCATCAAATAAATTTACTCTGGTATAATAAACCTTATTTCAATCTAAAACAGAGCGGAAAGATAAAAACAGTAATTACGAGCGAATGTATGATGGGTAGAAATACAATCATACGGTTTATACCTTCCAATTTGGCTCGTTTTAAAATTCAATTAACTGAAAAAATGTACGTATGCGAGATTAAAAACGATAATTGAGTCGATAGATGAAATAAAAGCGTAAAATCTTTTCACGCTCGTTTTTTAGACGTCAGCTCGATGCATTCTATGCTCAGAGAGTGCAGACATTATAATCGATTTGTAGTGACAGGATTTAGATTTCACCAAAGTGTACAAATCAATGATAAATCGATAATTGAAAATACAACTTCTTAACTTCTCCGGAATCAGCAAACTACAAATTTAATTTATCTATTAAAAGACAAAGAATTAATCCATCTTGTTTTATTTATTACATACATTGTTATATACATTTTCTATTCAAAGAACTACAAAAATCTAATCGAAATAATTCGTACATTAAATACAATGTAACTAACGTTAAATTTATATTTTCCTATTTTCCATTCAACAAAAAAAAAAAAAAAGAAAAAAAAAGGAGATATTTCACATAACGTCACAAAACACAAAGCACAATACGAAAGCCTACATACCTTTCGAAGGTCTTCTCGAACAAAAGAAAAAGAAGAAAACGTACGAAAGTTTATTCAATTAACCCTCTGAAGCTTATCGACGCCGCGGAAAGTCGAGCTATAGCAACTATACTACATAGAATCCGGCACAAAGAAGGAAAGTTCACGATGGCGAACTTTCCATATAAGAGTGTGATAAGAATTTCCTGGTTGGTACGGAAGTACATCTGCCGAGTTACACAGCCGAGATTCGGATCTTATTATTCAGCGGATAAAAGGGTCGACAGTGTGGTGTAAAGACCTTGTGAAAAAAAAAAAAAAAGAAAAAAGGATGAAGAAGATGGAATTGCAAAAGTGTGGCCTCAGTACGATCCTCGATATAACAGGGCGGCTGCTTTTTTACAGTTTACGCGGCGCTAAATGCGACTACTTTATGCGAACGAGAGGATAGCCTTTCTTTACCTCTCTGCCTCCCCTTATCTTTACCCTCGAACTGGCAGAAAGACAGAAATGCATCCTTCAACGGTACAAACGTGTTGTTCGTTTTTCATTCACTCGTTCGTCCTTATATCAGCCGACGTCGAGTAGACTGTTCCGCTTTAATGCTCTTTGTCCAGCCAGGCTTTTTTGCTCACTTCCCTTTGGGTTCTTGATCAAAGGCTGACTTTTTCTTCGAAAGGTAACAATTAGCGACCTATTCGAGCTCCGAGTATCTAGCCACTGCGGTAGATCGGTAAACGTCGAGCATGGAAAATCAGTTTCGCACAAATACATGGAAATTCCTGGGTTAGAACGTGTTTCAGGCTTTGGGAATAATTAAATGTCCCTGGTGATTGAGGACTCGAGCATGGTTTCTTTTTTTTTTTTTTTTACTGGCAATTTGAAAGTTTCGAGAGATCTTTGAGTTGATCTTTGAAAGCAGCAATAAGTCGCGAGTCTTTTTAATCTTCTTGTTATTGTAATCGTTAGACCAGTGGATGATGAAGATCGAGGAGTAATTAATGTCAGTGATAATGGAAGTGAGTTTGGTTAAATATCGGAGGTTTTAAAAAATCTTTGATGACATTGGCAGAACTTTCGTAATATATTGCAGATGTTTCGCTAATACAATTGACTATAATTATTCGTAAAGCTATTTCCTGAGCTAATGTATCTCCGAGTTTGACGTGACAAGATGTCAGCGATGATTGAGGATGAACTGGCCATTTGCTGATTTGTAACTTGCGAGAAAGTTTCCAGGGATGTTTGATTTTGATTTGACGAAGTAGAATATATCATATCGTGTTGAAATTACAGACTAGTTTCGCCAGTAACAAGTATGTTTATCGTGTAGTCAATTAATAACTTGTCAAGTACAATATTGCAATGTGTCGAGTACAATATACGCAAGATTTAGCGTGAAAGTAATTAATCAAAAGTGAAAAGGCTTATCAAAACCTTAAGTTGTACGATAATTTATCAATACCAGGAAAACTAAAATGACATAGAAAAGAAAAGGGAGACGGAAATTGATATCTCGCGCGGGAAATGTTTCCAATCAGTGAACATCATGAGTAACACGTTTCGTTAACCGCAAAATACAAATCGAACGTAGGGGATACGATTAAATTAGCCATTACATTTTCAATTGTGACAATACAGCGCGTATTGCGTCGCTTCCACACGGCTAATAAATTTTAATTAAACCAACATTAGCGTATTTAATAATCAGTAATCAATAACTGAAATGAACACTGATTTTTCAAGTTCCTGTCAAAGTGAATTAATGCGTTTATCTAGGTAATTAAACGTTTCGATTTTCTACTTTCCATAAAACAAGTCAAGATCGTGTGCTTCTCTGTAAAACTTGCCAATGAGATGGGAAAGGAACTTTTGATAAAAATTCAATGGAAGATTTCTATTTAAATCTATTGAAGTTCCATTGTGTTACTGTTAATGTAATTTTAATTTTTCGCAATATTATTTTATATTCAATTAATCTTCTTAATAGAAAGCAAGTACCCAATCATTAAACGTATACGCAATTCGTTCACTCTTGATTTTATGTTTATTGTGCTGCACAAGAAAAGCATCGGAATTACTGGAAATTGATCTCTTAAACAATTCGATTTTATATCTCCTCTACACACATAAGTACTGCGCGTACTGATAAATTACTCGACACTATATCGGTTTCCCTCGCTTAATGAACCTTTTCCAATTTACTCTTCCATAACGTGTTCGCAACAAAAAAGAAACATATCACGTTCGATCATTCATAATCACGCAACGTATTCAATATACCTACACTCTCAGGCACCTCGAAAATTATTTAACAACGCATCAATTTCCCGCAAACCACAAACCATCGGATAATTGACTCGTGACACCAGCAGCTTTCATTATGTCACAAAATATCGAACGCGGGCGAAACTGAGTCGGAAGGACGTCGAATACATCGCGTTTACTCTTACTATACTGTTACTGCTGACGTATGCCAAATATCAAACAAAATAAGCGAATTTTAATAGTTTCGATAAAAAATTCGAAGGGAGTATGGAAAGTGGAATTAGCAAATTCGTATTTCAAACAGCTTATTTAACGAAACAGTATAGTTTCGATGTCGAATTAGGAGAAAGTAATTGTCCAGGCAGTTATATCGCTTTGGTGATGTTTTAACGTATTTCAAGTTTAGAGACAAGTAAGCATTTTTGTAAAATCCAAGTGACATCGAATGCAAAAATGTTTAATTTAAAAAGCTACCAACTAATTCTTATTGTTTTGATGTTCCCTTGAACACCGTAAGAAGAACGTGTTACGTTTAATAAAAATTTTACTTACGTCGACTATCATGGATTGTTCATAGCAATCGATAAATTAAATAAATAAAGAGATCATGAAACTTTATTAATTAATTTAAATAAACGTTGAGCGATTTTTCTTAAATCTCCACTGACGATTCGCGAATTGTTATACATTTGGAATATCAAAAAATAGATTTTATATTATCCTAATAAAGAAATATTTCCTAATTATAAAATTAGAAAGCGAACAAAAGTTGTACACATTCAAGAACCATCAAGTTTTCCTAATACTTGTGAGAACGTACCTTGATGGTTATTACACTTTACTTAAGCGTTTGCTAACTATCAAGTGTCCGATAACTCATCGACGAAACTCAATATCTATGAAATCGGATAAAAAAAGAGTTGCGCTCGTGCTGAAGCCAGTTTGAAAAGCGGAAATGGTCGTTTATTCGACATGGTCGTGAAGTCGTGGCCGATGCTGGATTTTTCAACGAGTTTCCTCTTCGTAAATATGACCGCGAGAAATTGAATAAAATCCTCTGAGGGAAGAACGGACGGAGGAAGAGCAGAACAAAAGCAGTTTTCCCGCGTTTTATTTACTCAGTTGGCACGCGGTTTCATAGGCGATCCTCTTTACTTTATTTTTACGGCTATCTTTAACAGCAATCCTGGAAAAAATGCAAGAGTCGTCCGAGGCGATTTCCGAGTTGCTGAATGGCGGAAGAGAATGTGCAGTAAAATAAATCTTCGCTTGGCTATCGGTTATTGGTTTATGTGGTCATTTTCTGAGGGGTTCTGCGTGAGATTGGTTTCGTGATACGTTTTCCTGCAAAATCAACGTATATTTTAAATGTAGGTCAGTTCTTCGAGCTGACAGTTTTTGGTGCTGCAGCTCAGATTCTAGAGACCATCTGACGCTATTATCTTTTTATTTGTCATCCGATGGAAATTGATTTTTAAATTAGATTTCGAAACAACGGTTGAAATTAAATTATAAATGGAATTTTCGGAATTAACTTTAAAAATTCAGTATTTTTTCAACATGCAGGTCTTGTCCCAGTTTTGGTCAATTCCAATACGAAGAAATATAGAAAAAAAAACGATCGTTTTAAAATATATTTTCGTTATATGTAATAATCTTCCAGGTTTATAAATTTATTGATTATCCATAGATTTTTAATTAAATACATGAATGTATGAAAGTATTTATATACATTTAGTTTAATCCTACTTCAATAATGTATCTTCTAAAACGAAGTATATTAATTGTACAATAACCTATAATGTATTAAAGATTATTTAAGATCGTATGATCAATCAGCAGAAAAAATTTCTCTTTTTTTTTATTTTATTTGCGTTTAATTTACAATCAATTCTCGTAGAGAATTTTAAGTAAATTTATCTGGCGTGGTACTATGACATGATTAATAAGTGTTTATAGTATGTTTAATTCTACTTGAATCTAGTGCTTAGGTCTAAGGTGTAATGTCTTTTTATCCTGCGGATCTGTTCCGACATGTCGAGTAGTTGAGTAATTAGAGGGTTTTGGTGGTTGTTAACTCTTGTGCTATGTCTATTGCTGAATTTGAATATTTCTTCTTGGACTGTGGGTATCTTGAGGTGATGTATTGTTTCGTTGGTGACGTACCAAGGTGCATCTATTGGAGATAGCAGAAAAAATAACTTGAGTTTTGTGTGTGTATTCGTATTCCTTCATTTTGAACTTTGCATTTCTTCTTAAAATAAATGTAATTTTCGTACGCAATAGGTATATTTTATCACAAACGCTATATCATACAAGTGGAAATACATCTATCGAAAACATCTGTCCAAGAGTGTCTCTTTATGAATCGATACTTCCGGTCAGCAAGGGCCAGTATGGTAGTCATCCGCTTCCTTTCACATTGCACGAAATTTTCCACTGTACCTACATCATGTTTGCAGCGATACACGAATGAACAATATGATATATCTGAACCGAATACTGTCGCAAATTGAAATTTCAGCCAACTATAAAAGAACTAGTCCACCAGAACAAAACTTGCTATTGGCACCGAAATATGAAACCTATTGTTGAGAAGCTATACACACTTTTTACAATACAATCTGCAAAGATTGCGAGACGAAGAAAGGAAACGCGTAAACATGGAATTTCAGCGGACTTCCTGATCGTTGAATCGTTTTTCGTCGTTTTCTTTAAAAACATTCTGGTTAATTCAACACTTCAGCTTTACTACTTGTCTCTTTTAAAACGCCAGCAAGAAAAAATATCCACGGCACGAACAATACGAAATTCTGCATCGTATAGAAAGTTTTACGACAGAAAAATCCTGACAAGAGATCGTATTAATGTTTTCAAGCGGGCAGAAGTTGTAGTGCTCGGTGTACGAATTCTGCTGTTTTCTCTGGCAAAACAACGAGTTTCATTTTCGAGTCGACTCCGTGAAAGAAGTCTGGTTCGCGTCAAAAGTAATCCCGTTCCCGTGAAAGGAACCGAGAGTCGTGAAAAATTCTTGGAAAATTACGGGGACGTAAGAAATCTCGAGAAAGCCGGGACTATAGAAATTGATGTACGAACCTCATTGCTCTTTTTAACGAAACACTGCCCCTCGTCTGGTTTTTGTCAAAGCGCGCTCTTTTTTCACGCCGGGAGCATGGCCTGCGGAAAACATTCAGCAAAAATTTTTGGCGAGATACAAACGTCGCGTGAAGAATAATGAGACTTTAAGAAATTGATTCACGAGCTCTGTTAGCTCCGCCCTGGCATCGCGACCCAAAAGGTTCAACTAACTCTCTTAACTGTGTCTAATTTCTGTCGGAACCCGAGATATTTTGCAAAACGAATGAATAATTTTCACGTGAGATTTTTGTGGAATATGAAATTCTCAAAGAGAAGAGGAATTGGAAAAAATTGATTAAACAGCCTTCTGACTATTTATCAGAAGTAAAGTTAAACTGCAAGTTAATTTATTGATTGATTTATTAATTATTTATTAGTCGTTAATGAAGTCAATTAATTATAAGCAAGTTAAATTATATTTGACAGTTTGACGAATTATACATAATTATTCATTTTTACTTGATCGTTTATATAGTTTGTAGTATCTTCAAAATTGAAGGACGATTATTTATTATAAACTTCTGTGAAATAACGAAATGCGGAATTCCGATAAATAATTCTTGGACAAAACTTTCTGATTCTTTTTCACATTATAAAGGTACATAAAAGATATAACCTAGCAAACACGAAGATGGCACCCCGCTGGGGGTAACCACCCACATGCTATTTTTATTTTATTTTTTTTTTTTTTTATCAATAAGATACAACACTTTACCAAATGTCCTTCAGGACAAATTGTAAAAAAAACCAAAATAAAATAAAAAAAAAATCTATAAAGGGAAATATTTCTATTCACAGATTCTGAATAATAAATTATAATAAAAGCATTTATAAAGCATTTATAATTTTGATTCTACGAAAATATATTACTTTCCAATTTGTCTTAAATTCCTCTTTATCTTAAATTTCTAAAAAAAAACTCAATATAAGATATTTTAAGGAAGCCTAGAAAATTTCAAGCGTATCAAAATATTTCAATATTTAACGCACAAGTTTTGTTATCTTTCTTTTTTTAAATAAAACGAAATGATAAAATTTCGATTCTAAACTGATTCGTTAAGCTGCGTTCGATCAACGTTAACATCGTTTTACGCAATTAAAAGCGACACCAAAGAAGTTGCAGCGAAGAATGCAAACAGGATACCGGAGCGGATCTCTCGTATCCCCAACCACAGGAACGCATCGGACCGACCTTCGGTTTCAAGCTGATTCGTCACACAGTGTCTGGTTTCTGTCTCAAAGCAGTCTCTTCCACAAAAGCGGCAAGAACGCACGAGCTATGTTACAAAAAAATTTCCGTAAAAAACCTTCAAGATTCCAGAAACACTAACAACATTCTCCAATTACCATACAATTTTCCATTCATCTTTTTACACGTTGTGTCGTCTCGAATTAACCAACCGACTGATTCGCGTGAAAGTCTATACAAGAAGGAAAGATAGGGAAAGAAATGTTGACGAACGAACTCGCCTTTCTGCTCGTTAAATCGTCGGTAAAAAGCAACGAAGATGAATCCGCACGAGAAATATTCTTTATCGTCAAAAGCTCGACGCACAAAAGATACTCTCTTCATCAGCCTGTGCGCTTCTCTTCCTTTATCGTCAATTCCCCTTCACGATTCACCCCTTAACTCACCCCCTGTTCCCTGTTTCATGACTTCCATTGTCAAACGAGGTGACCGTGCTTCGTCATTTCTTGATAGGACAAAGAATCCTATATACACAGCCTGAGGAAAGTATCCGAACATTTGTAGACATTACGAAACACACCTTTTATGAATAGATTATGTGTGTCGAAAGAAACATTTTGAAATTTCATTAGCATTAAGACGAGACTCGAATATTATGATTATATTGGTAAAGTTTGAAACTAGTACAAGTATGTATATATCTGGCAGAGACCAGAAGAGTAGATATTCAAATAGATAATTATCTATTATGTTAATAAAACTTAATATCTAATGGCATTTATATTTAACGCGTATTATATGCTTAAAATGTGTTTAAAATGGCTATTCGTACTGTATATTAATTTCTTACAAAATATACAGTAGAACTGAATTGCATATAGTGAATAGCATATAGTGCATATAATGGCAGCTCACCAATTTTTTCCACCATTTCTTATTTTTCGTTCACATAGTAGGAGCTCAGATAAGCGAATTCAATCGACAAAGAGTTCAATTGATCGGACGTTAATTAAAATTTCGCTGGAATAAAGGGAGTTCTATTGTATATGTTTGCAACACATTACTGTAAATATCTTACATATACATTTTGGAAGACCTACATAAACGTGACAGTGCTATTTTTTTTATTTAATTTGTACTTTACAATTTGTCCATTTGGTTGGACATTTGGCAAATGTTTCTAACTTAATTGCTAAATAACATGTGGATAGCTACCCCCAGCAGAATAGCATCTTCGAGTTTGACTATTTTATTTCTTTAGTGAGGTCAGTGGGGTGAAGTGCTAATGAAATTCCAAAATGTTTCACAGTGACACGTACAATACGAAAATATGTCGATATACTTCATATAATTTGTCTATTGTATTTTGATATTTTTATATAATACATATCCCATACAAAACTTCTCTATGTATCGTAAATGTTCGAATACTCTCGCGAGCCATTGTGTATGACAGAAAGAGGACGATACTGAATAAAAATGATATGCGAGCCTTTGTGCACGACAGAAAACGAATGATATTGAATAAGAATGATACGCGAGATGTAGCGTTTCATAGAAAAAAAGGAGAAAGGGAAAAGAAAGAAACAAAGAAATGGAGGATGCTGCGTATTAAGAGATTATCATCCGAAAAGCGTCCCTTTGTCGCGTGGCGAGGGTGAACAGAGGAAGTTTCGCGATATCCGCAGTGCGTATGCCGCACGCTCGTGACCCGTTTCGAAGACGCTTTGAATATCCGGCAGGGAATAACGAGAGCCCATTGTTTCGATAGTTTTCGTTGGAACGGCTGGTTATTTTTCTAGCACGATAAAACACAGTAGCGGGGCTGCGGGGTTGAATAAAGACGTGGCTACCCCCGAGAACCACCGCATGCCTTCTTCTTGTGGGTGCCTCTCGTTCGATTTGTTGTTCATGTTGCGCCTTCACGCGAAAGATCTTCACGTGAATACATATATAGCGTTGAGGTATCGATGATTTGTGTCTCGATCCGGGATTTGTTTCGGACGGAATAGAAGGTGAATGCTGGAAGTTGAAACGGACTCAAAGGGCTGAAAAACCGTGCGATACAGCACTGAACGTGAAGATGATTTTTATTCGAAAGATACACCGTCAATCAATCGGAAATTTATATATGACTCTTAAATTGAAAATGTAAGAAAAACAGCAGCTTTAATATATGTATATTTCTCGTACCAAACTTTTTATTAATCGAAAGGAACAAATCGAACAAATTAGTTAAATATACTTTCGAGGGAGTAATAATAGATTATTGATATTGGTATATGTTAAAAAGTAGAAATAAAAAGATACAAGATTCATTAAATGGGTATACGTTCAACGTATATTTATTGTATTAATTAGTTGAACAAATCTATTGAAACAGTCTGTTTGATCAGGTTATGAATCGTCGAGACGGACGATATACGTAAAAATTCAAATGAAGATTTCCAAATGCATGCATATTTAATGAATCTTCAAAAATAAATCCTGTGACGAGCAAACATTATTCTACACTTTCAGTTCCTTTTTTCTTTCCCTTTTTTACGTAAAATTACATTCCTTCCACCTATATCACAAGATAAATTACATCCCCTGCATAATACAGCTGAAGTGACGCACGTCAACCAGTTCAAGCAGTTAAAACGTTTAACCTGTTATCGTGCACGCAAAATTGTACGCGTACATAATTGTAACGAAATAAAGGTAAACAGCATAAAATCAAATAACGCAGTAAAGAAAGGGAGAAAAGAAAAAAAGAAAAATTATGAAATTATAAACCGAGGCTCGTGAGTAAGCTGGGGCCATTAAAACTTCTTTATGCATGTTACTCGAGGGTATAACAACAATATGCTCGCAAACATAATAAACGGCCGTTCAACAACGTCAAGGAAGTTTACGAAAGCCGCGTCTCGAGTTTTTCGAGGAAAAATTCAGTTTCAGTTTTCCCCGCACTTAGCCGTGCGTAACGCCACAAAAAAGTGGTCTCTTATCGTTCTTTCGTCTTTCGCTGTTAGCCGAAGAAAGCGACGCCCATGCAGGTCTTTTGCGGACATTTCACAGGAATCCGTCTCACGGGTTCTTGATACGAACCCCGAGGGGAATCGAGAGACAAGGCAGCTACTATACTCGTTCCAATTGGTGTGTTAATGGCATGTGTGACTTGGTGAAACACGTATTCGTCTTCGGAGTATCTGGAGCAAACTGATGACGACGACGTGTATATATGTACTTACGTGTGCCACCTTCTGCACTTGTGACACGATTCGCCACTCGCCCGAGCGTTTGTAGATGTATCATACACCTGCGATTTCACTGCTTGCGGATTTAATTGCTTAATATGCAACCTCTAGCTGGTTTAATATATACAGTTGCTCACGAAAGTATTCGAACATCTGCACATACATTTTACGAATATATCATGCGTGTATAACGGAACATATCAAAGTCGCATCAACATTATTACGAGATTCGATTATCGTGATTATATCGGTGAAATTTAAAACAAGTAAAGATATATACTTCGCAGATATTACAAAAGCATATTTAAATGGACAATTATTTATTGTATTAATGCTTTACATCCTTACCACTCATTATACTAATACTAATACTAAGATACTAATTTTTCAGTAGATATATATTTGTAACAAATATCTTGTAATATCTATGTACATTTTCAGATCGATTTCAGATTTGTTTCAACACGATCGCCACGGTCGTGTCCCGTCACACTGTTAACGAAATTTCAGAAAGCTTCGTATAGTGGGTGGAAAATATTCGTAAAAAAATTCTGTGCTAAGTGTTCGAATACTTTGACGAGTTATCCCGAATTAAAGCATCGTTTAAAACATCCTCGACCAATGGAACAAGAGCCAAGGTCGCACAGAACATTCGTCATTTTCCGCTACAGATCGAACATACAAATCCGAAGTGCAAGCTGTTTCATGCTGCAACCATGACTGAGGTTTTATGCCCTCATCTTTCCATCGTTTTGTCGATTCACTCGTTCAGATATTGCAACATATAAACTCCGATGCTTGACCGATTTTACAATCTCGTTGTATCGTGCATGCTGGCATACACGCTTTGCGCGTGTATCCCGAAGCTCGCGCGATGATTTCATGTACACGTTGACGGTCGAAAATTAATTTGCACGGTATTAGTCAGCGGGAATGGGTTCTTCGCGTTTCGCCGTAAATCACAGCCGACCGACTGTCATCGTTTTCGTCCCAGTTCCTTCGACGAAGGCCGTACGTAACAGGGTAAAACATGCGTACGTCTCCGCGCGAAGTGCAAATACAGAAGCGTTATAGATCACGCGCTCACCCCCGTCGTCGACAGTTCAACTAGCACGCCATATATTATATACATACAGGACGAGAAATCAATGATCGCTTCAAGGAGATCACTGGGCTACCAACAACGATAGCCTAGGCTTTAGTCATATGAAATCTCACAAAAGATCCTGCCGCTTCTCTCGTAGCAGGTTCTACGTGTAGACAGCATGGGCTGCTTCGAAAGGTCAAACTTACGAAGCTTCCAACGTTTTTATATTTTTCCTTCGCCCGTAAATCTTGCAGGGTGTAAAATTGTTTTCAGAATAAAGAAACGAGCGGAGGATTTTGGAAGAAGGCGGTTTGTATGTTTTAGTGAATATTATAGCGTCTCCATTCATAAGTGTGTACATATGTATATTACGTACATATACATGAATCTTTTGCATGTTGGTTTCTGAAAAGAAATTGTTGGTATCCTTGTATACGTAGACATGGTGATTTTATAAGGAATGAAATCATTACAGCTTGAATTATTGGTAGTTTTATAACGAAAATAAATCTTATGAAGAAAAAGCGTTGTTAGACTCTCTTGAATAATTCAGTTAATATTATTAATAACGCATATTGACTGTAACCGATTATAAATATCGAGTAAAATAAAAATAGCGATATTAGTTCAGTAATTTTATCAACGCTTTAGAAGATTCCAAACCATAATATAATATTAATCTCTCTATTTGTCTCTCTATTTAATGTAAACCAATCATTTATAAATTAACAAGTGATTTAATGATAATGGGAACAAACTGTGCAGTTTACGCGAGAACAGTAAATTAATCAAATTCCAAAACATTTCTCACATGCATAGTAATGATTTTATACACACACGTAATTTACAATTCACTTTCTACTTGCCGTAAATTTAATTAATCTCGTTCCTATAAAAATTATAATTTTAAAATCAAATATACGCTTTTATTTCTATTTATATATAATTACGTTTCAAATAAAATAATAAAGTAACATGAAATCTAAAAATCAAATGAATTAGATTTTAAAGATGTTACAACAAGTTTCCCATCTCCTGCAATTTATTTATTTATTCATAGTTTCATGAGTCACTGATAACGTAGTTCCAAACAAGAATTACGATATAATATACTATTGATTATTATACCTAGTCAGAGTTACTTGACAGAGTTAGATAATGGAGCAAGATAGATGGATTGATGAGGGGTGAATATTCCCACAGTGAACGTTTATGATCATAGACATGATCGGTAATTCGTAACTCGAGAACTACTAAGTCTTAAGCAAATATAGTGATAGGTCGATTAATCCAACAAACTCAAGATAGTATGTTCTAACATATCGATAATAATAGATTTGTTGTCGATCATTCGTGCTATGTTTCCAAGCTTTTGTATGCTTTGATTATTTTTGATGGGAATATATAGCAGATGTATAAATATGGAAATTTTCACATGTAAATTCAAATAATAGCGTTATGAAATATTTTATTTCTATAACATTATTCTTTTTCTGTAACACACTATTTTCTGTAATTTGAAAATGCAATTCTTGTACTTTGTAACTAATAGGACTGCTTTTGCAATTTTATACTTGCAAATTTTGATCTCTATCTATAATTATTTAAATCAAATTCGAATGGTAAATTTGGCATAAGGACTTTGCCTATTTATATGCTTTGCACAATTATGCTTGTATTTCGATAGTATTACCGTGTACCGGTGCATATGAAATATCGTTCTCCTAAAGTTTGAAATTAGCATAGATATCGATATTATGCCCCAAATTTTGTCCGATATTCAATTGTTGTAAATCAGATGAAAAGTAGAAATTTGCTATAATAGACGTGTGTTAAATATTAACATTGGACTGGTATCGGTTTGAAAGTGGTTCACAAAAATGTGGGTCGAGTTATTTAATCTTACAAATAGTTCATTCCGTTTTAATTTATATTCTGTATTTTACACGATATAGACTATCAATAACACTTATCATGTAAGATATAGAATGTAAATTACGCTTATTAACTACCTAAGGGATATACATATCTACGTAACCTGATATTTAATGCGTCCTACTTATAAGTATCTTGACACTTTAATCGATTCACGGAAACATATAATAATAGGATTTTGCTAAAGTGTATAAATTGATCACAATAATTAGAAGTAAATTTACCGGCTTTTTGTGAAACACGAGACGTAACAACTGTAATTAAATAATAACATTTAGATATGATTGTAAAAAGATAGAATCGCTTCATCTACTCTAAGTTTGTTCTTGCGTTTTGTTAGAAATAAAGAAGTATTTAAATATGTTTCAGCAAATAGTATCGACAGTAATATGGTATAATCATCTATGATATATATAACACAACAATATCATTTGAATATTAACAAGTGCTATAATAAGACTGTTAAAACTTCGTTATCTGGTGTCGAGAATAATCAAGATGTTCGTGTAACTTTTTTATGTGTTTAAACTTGCAAAATGTATCGTAAAACCGCTGAAGATATGATCCAGCATTTGAAGAAGCTTATGTAAATGTTCGAATAACTAGACGTTAATTTAAATAAAGAGCCAAGAGAGAACTATAAAATACCATAGAGACTAGTGTTTATGAAAGATAAATGGAAGATTAATGAAAATATCCATGGTACGAGTCGTTTTACAATTATTCATCGCTCGATGCAAATAGAGAAAATCAAGAATATGAACAAATGGATTTCGCATGGGTTCAACCGCAGGCAAAAAGTAAAAGAAATGAAGATATACATTTCGTTATTTCAGAAAGATAGAAAGGACGGAATAAAATGTGAGATTTGGTCACATCCCACGTATTTCTCTGATCTTACACTTTCAGATTATCATCTTCTCACGTACTTCAATAATTTTTCAACGTACAAATTATCTGAGAACGCGTTCGAAGAAAATGTAGAATTATTGGTAAATAATTTCATAATTCTATATATTGTATTATTTACATTAGTTATACTGCATTAAAGATACGATGCTTTAAAGAATCTATGTATATGTTTAAAATCTTACTTACGATTTGAAGTGTAATAGATTTCTATTAATATAATCCTTATAAGAAATTCATAAAAACTCCATTATACACATGCGCTCAATGGTTTATTAAAAATAAAATAATTTATAGAGAAAAATTCATTTCAATTAGCTTCAATAGATTTTTGTGCATGTTAATTTGATGCAGCCTGAAAAGCAATAAATCTGATCAAGATCTGATTATGATTCGATCTTCAATTAAAAATTTCAAATTAAATGTAATATGCTTCGACGATTTCTACGTATATCAATAATTTGTTTAGCATAAATATGCCTTAGAAACTACCAACACTGTGAAAAATTTAAACACAATTGCGATTCAGATGGAAATAATTAACAAATCAATTCTGGAACATCATTAAAAAATTGCGTTTAAATATTAATCTTCCCTTAAAATATTTTCGTAGCATTGTATTACAGCTTCCAAAATCCTTCAGTAAATTCAACAAAATTCAATCAACGGTATGATAATCCATTTTAAACAGTGGATCCCATCGTAGAATTATTACGAAAACTAATTACAAAACCAATTAAATCCTCGTCATGAACGTTAGAAAAATTAAGTAAAAGTAAAATTAAATAAGAAAACCTAAGCATCAAAGCGGAAACAAATTGCCTAAAAGTTAATAATCAAAATTAATCATACGTATCACGATCGGTGATATCATGCGAAAATCATTCTTTACGTAGTGACAGAAGAATAAAGCGCGATAACGTGCGCATATACGAAGCCAGGAATTTACACACATATATACGGGTATGCGCAGAGATTCTAGGCTAGATTTCTCATAGACAATAATTTCACACGATTATGCGGCCCGACACATTCTCGTCTCACGATTCCGTGGGCGACCTCAGGTGAAATCTGATTAATCCGCCTTTCCTCTCTGATTTCGTTCTTCCGCGACCCTCTTCGACCCAGATACATACGAGCTCTGCTCGTGATTCGCTTGGATCGCTAACGGAACGATCCGGCTTGAATCCGTTGATCCGTTTTAGCACAAGCGCAACGAGAATCACGGTGAGTGGTGAGACTTCAGGCCAGGAATAATTTTTCTCGGAATTTTTGCTGTCAACTGGAAAACATCGTTTGTGACGCAGTCGCTCGAGAGCCTGATTGCTCGATCAGGTGGATACAGAGTGATAATTGAATGTATGCTTCGGTCGTATGCATAGGAGTACACGACCGTATCATAAGTTTTCTGTATCATGAATGAGCTATTTCGAATTATTGAATAAAGAATGATTTAGTTAATATAATTCACTCTCGACAAATGTATGAATTTCGTGACCCTTCAGGTTTCAGGTCGTGTTATTAATATCCACGTTAGCCTTTTCTTCCGACGTTTCGCCAACGTTCCATTTCACTTCTGAAGTCTCCAAAATTATTATTAAACGTCCCATTTATGAATCAGTATGTTTTTAAATAACATTTATATTTTCTAAAATCTACTTCCAATTTACATATATGTGATACAGAAAATATTTTTGATCCTTACGAGACTGATGGTACAATACGTACCAAGATAACCCATTGTGATGCTATTTTCAAAATTACGATCAATCTATATTTTTCGAAAATCGAACATGTTACGATACGTATTGTTATCGCTTTCTGACCCCTATCGCTTTCATCAACCATAATCAATGGTTGATAACATCTTTCGTTGATAAATCCGCTTTATTCGCGCGCCAGTCTACTTGTAACGTCCATTTAACTTTTCACGTGATTATACGTATATATGTATTCTTGAGCTTGTTCCTACAATACAATCAATGAACACGTGAAGAATACCAGCATCAATGCACAGTTTTACAATTTGGTTGCAACTGTGACTAGCCTATGAAGGAAGTATCCGGCATATAATGAAGGCCACTCGAGAGTTTGGTTCCGCTCCCGTTTGCGACTCTTACAGTCCTACTTATAATCTTTCTCACAGAGAGAAAAGAGCTATTAACTGCATACACGCGGCTAGAATAAGATAAAAAGCGCGAATCTGTCAATTATGCGAGAAATTAGCAATAACAATGGTCGAGCCAGACCTTGTCGATCCTAGAAATCTATGCACATTGTAATATAGCATAGAAACGGCTGACTTGTGACTATCATTACACGATGTTTAAAAAAAAAAGGATTTCTAGAAAGCGTTAGATTATTAATAAAACCGATTAAAATTAAAGTGAATTCATTTTTACAAGTATATTACTATGTTAGTAAAAATGACCTTATAAGAATAATTCTAATCGATTTTAATCCATTAATTGCAAATGTTGCAACAATGACGTTGGTTAGGAAAAAATTTAGATGTTTCAACTTAAGGTGATTGGGTGTGGAAAATGCAGATGGAGATTCTAAGTTTCTAGGTAGAGGCGTTAGGGTGAAATTTAAATTTGTTCCAAACTAATGGTTCTTCGATGTGAATAGCTGAATAATATATAATCATTGTTCTGACGATGCTTTGACAAAATTTTATGGAATCAATGAAGCTTCTTCGTTTAATTCGAGGTATCCTCAACCAGCTTTTAAAATAAACGTGAGTTAAGTACCAAAATATTTTGTTCAAATGTGTAAATAAACAGATTAATAATTTGTAGATATTCCATTAAGAGTTATACGATTCTATTTAAATGCTCTGCACACTCACATGGTTTATTACATTTACACGCAGATTGAAGAAGATATTTTGGCAATTCAACTTGACGTTTATTATAAAAGCTGGTTGGAAATGCTTCAAATAGAACGAGAAAGCTTCATTGATTCCATGAAATTGAGTTTCTTCAAACCAGCGTGAATCACTGACAAATAGTTTTTTTAATGGAGATATCGAGTTTTCTCAGAGGATATTAAAAAATCCCCATCCAAGTTACACTATCTTACTTCTATTCATAAAGATACGAATTTATTTAAAATACGAATTCATAAAAATATTAACTCACAGTTTACTAGTAATACATACCGGTAAATCTTTTTCTTAAATATCGGTGATCGTACGCAATTCTTCCACAACCTTGGAACTTTTAAAGGCCTGGAAGACATTCCGTGAAAAAATTAGCCTGAAAGCCTGGAAATTGCTACTTCGACGCGTGTCGAAAGGCAAAAGATGGATCTCGTTGTAATCGAGAAATAATTGCGCGTTTCCGCGTGAACGTTTCCTTGAAAAAGGAGCCAGAACTCGTGCAACCAAAGTTCTTAAAGTGTTTAGAAATTCTGATTGCAAGCCGTCGCGAACGCGTTTTCCTGGGGGCCACTTTAAAGGCAATTTTCCCGTGTGCCTCCACCTTTTTATACAAACTCAACTTCTTAAAAATCTTTGAACTTCGAAAGTTCCGGGAATTTTACTACAATTTACTTGGCCGTTCGTCGGACCTCGTTCGATAAACACTCGATAGAACTTGGCGACATTTTGCTAGAACTTTTTCCGCGGAGGACACACCTAAAAGCTCGTTTCTAGAAAATTTACTTCCTACGTAAGTGTAGTACGTTGTTTTTTTCTATTAATCGTGGGAATTTAATTTTAAAATATTAAAAAAAAAATGCCTCTTTACTTTTACTTGCGGATTGTTGGAAAAATGTTTATATCGTAATGTGGTTACACTGTATCATTGATCTAATCATTTAATAAATTTTGTCATATTATAATAGAAGTAAAAGGAATAAATAATTGTCATCTGAAATAGGAATATTTAACAATATTCATTTAACAACTTTTAAGAATATTCATTTAACAACTTTTATAGTAGATGAATTTAAAAAAGATTTTAAATATAACGTGTAATATTAATATTTTTGTTAAACATTAGAGACATTAAATGCTTGATTTATGGACTATCCTAAATCGATAATAATGTTTCTCGTTATTCGACTGTCGATATAAAGGTAATATCACTTTTTTCGAGTACTTTTCGCCTTTCTTTATCAATTCATAATTTAAACGCGATACGTAGTTTTTTCCGCTCTGTTACAATTTAGAAGCCGACATTCTTATCTAATTTGGTGACTGTAAAATATGAACGTTAAAATGAAACCTCTAAATAATTCAGTCCGACGGAGTCAAATGAAAATTTCATGTGAACAGTGAAAGATATTCTGCGATTATCTAGAACCAGCATCAACCACTTCTCAGTTTCGCTTATCTCCGATGGTATCGCACATTATCCTGAAAATTATTTTTTTATCGTGCCGTATATTTTATTCGTCACGTCTTGTCTCACCAGCTCGCCTATTATTCACATTTTAGTTCGTTTTATGATTAAAATTACACTTTTCTTTACGCTTATTTATAAACCGTATCTTTTTCGATTCTAAATTAAGAACAATATATCGAAACCTTTCCACTTCGTTAGATTGGAAATTCTAAGCTCTAAAATTCTGGGACTTTTAATTCTACTAAATTCCAAAATTCTTTAAAACTAATAATTATATCTTTGAATTTTATTAATAGTAACAGTACAAGTATGTATTATTATAACGCACGATACGCATTTGCATAAGGAGTTCTAACTTTATGTAACTCGTAAAAGCGTCCCGTGTACTTTCGTTTCAGAAACTTCATTAATTATTTTCCTAATTATTTTCTTAACTGCGGAAAATTGCAGAACTTTTTGAATAAGTTATCCAACAGTTAATCGGATAGCGTTTGAAATCTGTTTCGTTAATCTCGCATAATATTCTACGCAAAATTCCACTCTATGGCTATCACATGTTCTGAAAATGAACGCCAAACAGAGGAAAAAAATAGAGAAATAAAATAACACGTGCGGTAATTTAAACAATTTTATCTCAATTAGTTCATATTCATTGATCTATTTTCGAAAGCTGTTCATCGTATTCTCGATTTATATATCGACATGTTATCGTATATAATAAGTTTGCATGTATCTTCATACTTCTATACTACTTCAGGATATTTGGCATATTTTTATGAAATCATTTTTAGAACACGCACAAGAGAATATATTTCACATATAAACTCTCTACACAGGCAAACTGAATTTTTCATATCCGAACGAAACATTTTTATACCTTTTTATACTTTTCACATTCTAAAAAGGTTTGACAAAATTCCGAAATACGTATCAATATCCCTATATTATAAATTATAATTATATGAAATATTAAATCCAGATATTTCAAACTTTTCCTGATATAAAAAGGAAAGAAATATTCGAAGGAAAAATATTCAAGAATAAAATTTCGCCTTACCTATAACACAAAGGGTTGAAGCTGAAAAAGAACATATAGGAACAGTACATATAATATGTCGAGCCCAGTTGGACGCAGGGTATCAAATGGTTAGAATTTACGTACAATTCAGCGAATGGTAGAAAAAGAAGGAGATAAATCGTGTGAAGGGTACCATCGAGAATAGTCACGGGATAAGGGTGGATTTGCGGATTCTGTTTCACTGCTCGTAAGTGCATTCTCGGCTACGGTCCTGTTGTGCATCTGTCGCAGTCGGCCAACCTGTCGAGTATCCAGTGAGACGAAAGCCTCGCCTTTGACTTAAATCTCGTTCAGTTCACAGAAAATCGACTGTAGACTGTAGTGCTAGTCCGGTCGTCGATTCTAAGCTGTAAGGGCTGCTCCATTCGCTGGAGTAAGACGCAGTTCGGCACAGGACCCGGCGTACTTGTATTTCACGCGATTGCACACCGAGAATGGATCCGGTGTTGTTCAACGTTCTCGAGTTTTTCGCTCGATATTGGATAAGCGTGCAAGTGTGCGCGTTGAATTCGATGAACAGCCATTTTGCAAGTTCGGATCAGAAGGACGAGCTTCGAACGTGCGATTGTTCGAGGTATCATTAAATTGCCATCGAGTGGATGAATTAGTCGACGAGCTGGTAAGTCGTTGAAGGATGAAGTGGTTCAACCGGTATCAAATTGAAAATATGCTCCTTTGCTGCGTTCATTTTTTGTTCAATTTATCAAAATGATGTGGAGCTGGGAAGAATGAAATATTCGAGTAGGTTGTGTTAATTATTCCGATAATTACATTTTGATGTCTGTTTTAAGTTAATGAATTTTTAATGTAAAATTTGTTTTCAATTTATTAACACTGTGACGTATGAGGAAGAATATTACTGGAGTTTTTGGAAAATTTTACTTCCATTTACAGTCAATTTTAATTTAATTTAATTTGATTCAAGTTTTCCTTTTTATTTTAGTTACAAGCGAAAGTACTTTTCCATTTTGTATATTCTTTTTCGTGTTTTGTATTCTGCGTAATTGATTTGTGAGTAAGAGAAAAGGATTAAAGGTAAATGATGAATTACGTCCGAGTTCGAGATTTTATACAACTTGACTTAAAATAGTAGGAAATTCACAAAAGTAAATATTAAGTAAAAAATAAAAAGTAAAAAATATGAAGTAAATTATTGAATCTAGATGCGATAAGTCCAACTCAGAAATAAAACGACGTCTGTTTACAAAAAATTTCTATTCCAGCTGCAGGAATAACATATAAAGGAAAAGAGTAATTTTTTTCAATTTATTAAATTTACTTATTGCTAATCTGTATCACTTATCTTTATTCTACTATTTATTCTTCATTTTTAAAAGAGCAATTTGTACGAATATTATCTTTATATTCGTGCATAAAAGCTGCAACAATAAAACTTTATGAATATTTATATCTAAAAGTTTTTCTTACTGTTTGCAGCAACAAGCTTTCAACCATTTGTAGCTGTGTATGAACGCCAGTAAAAAAAGGAATATATTTTTACAAACAGAAGAAAGACGTAAAATATTCTATTTATAAGCATTGGGTTTAACAAAAGTGTTCCACTCTCTCTCTGCTATTTTTATTCAAAATCACAAAATACGTGCACGTTGGGTTTAAAAAGAAGGCAGGGCGATTTCACGTTTTATATGAACTATAGTAAAGCATATTATTTGCTTTACAGTTTTCATTATCTTTGGCTTCTATCCGTTACGTTTCACGTCAGTTATTGAATTTACAGTGGAAGAGAACAGCAGGTTTGTGAAACAACAGTGTGTATGTATTAATTTGATAAAGAAAAACGTGGTTTCGGTTTCTTAAATATAAATATACTTTATGTGTATGTTCACTGAATCGAGGTCATTTAAACCATTGTTTCTTTAAATGATAGACGAAAGAATTATTCTCGAATATTACTAAGAGTAATATGGAAAATTATTGAATTAAATAAAAAACTGTTTAAGAGGCAATAATTATTGAGAATGCACGTTATAAAGGATTTAAATAGCAGATTGAACAATATATTATTCAAATAAACATACATTAAATCTGCACGCAAATGACGCATTATTGAGCTTAATTCATAATTTGAGACATAACAACAGATATTTATTATTAATATTAATATTGTGTAATTATATTATATAATTATAATACAAAACACAATTATTATTGTAAATATATTTACGTGGAATATCGATAATCTATATGTATATTACGATGTTAATATTCTCCCTTATTAAGGTCAATATTTTTATTACGTCTGACTTAATAAATCTAATAAACTTATGGCAATAAGACAGAGAGTAATACATCGAACATACATACATACATACATACATACGTATTTCTATCTCGTTTCTCATTCTTCTTTCAAGAGAATGTTAATGGTAACAATCTGAATGTGCTTTGTGGTATTCAGTCATTTTGAACCAATTCTTAACAGAGAACAATGACTCGTGTGTCAGAGAGACATTCATCGAAATCACCATATACCTCAACGTTGCTACGTAACCAGAATATCCAAACAAATGTTATCGATTACAAGTAGTACTGGCTTGAATAGTATGAATCAGGCGTACGGTACTGTTTCATTGATCAAACAATGTATACGATACAACAGAAGGCATTTATGCGAAACTACGAGAACCATTAAAGGAAGCGAACGGGAAAACTTTTCAGATAAAATTAAAATATTCCTCGGCTAACTAACGTTAACTGTTTTCAGATAGTAATGTAACTAACACGTTACAGGACTAATTATCAATAACAGTTTTTCTTTTTTTTTATAACAAGGTACAGAATGAGGAAATTTAGGAAACTAAAATGAATCGAAAGAAGTTGAAGAAGAAAGATTTTTTACGCTATAAAATATTGAAATACATTTATATACTTTACGTTGTTGAGCAATTAAATTTAAGAAATTAAAGTGATAAAATGATAAATAGAATTAGAAAATCAAAAAACAATAATTATTAAAGCACCAAACTGTTTCAATGGAACAAAAACAGGGAATATTCTTAAATCCTGTTTCAATCCCAACTTTAATTTAAATTTTCAAGTAAGAATGACAAACATAAATTAGATGGATGTGACGTATCAATAATTTACATCTGACATAACGTAGCAGCAGTGAAATATCTGACGTTTAGATAAATAGATACTACTGCAATTATAATTCAAGGGATTTAACTGATCCTCGGATAAATATTTCAAACAAAAGCTACATAATCTCGAGCAAAACATAGTTTGATCTCAGTACTTACTTTAAGAGTGAACGTATAAGGGGCACACGAAATGTAGTTAATTATTTTAATCTTTTTGTTGTTTCAAACGAAAACAGGTATCTTTTAATGTACGAATCAACGCAATCCATTGCTCTGCGTGAAAAATTAAAAACAAAATTGAAAACTATTCGATCCCAAAAAATTGGTAGTTTTAAAAACACCTTAATTCGGTTAACCGCTTTAAGAAGAAATCTGATTAATATCGCAGAACAGGAGTATAATCTTTACTCAATACAATTTTCATTGTACACCTAGTAAGTATAATAAAATAAAATTAACAGTTTCTATAACAAATTAGAATTACCAGAAGGTGGTGGCTACTTTTAATAACAATCTTCGAAAATAAAAATTATACAACAACGAAACGCGACATTATAATTCACGATGAGCGATGTATCAAAAGCACATAGCCCGTTTCCTACACTTACCCCGACAAAGTAGGGTAAACCAGTAAATCCGTCGTGAAAACCATATTCCAAAACCACTCATTTGCCGACCCAAAATTGGGCAGCACTATATCAAACGAAACCAAGCTAACAACCCAAAACAGCCAGTAAAACACTGTCGGCAGTGGAATATAACACAGATCGAGCAAAAACCCGATGATCTACGCGTCATTCATCATCCATCGGTGCAATTTCCCAACCGTGGTAGCAATCAAAATTCACTCGGTCGACCAATGCGACCCAGAAACAAACCCTGTGCGCGATTTACTCGATCGCGATTCCCAATTTCCCTGCCACTGTCCGTTCGATACCACGTTTTCCATCCAACGAGACGTAGACGAAGCGTCGCGTTAGAGAACGCCGTCGAAACAAACCTATGGAACGATATTTGGCGTACAATTATGGGGCGCGGGTTCAAATATTTCAATGTCGACGCGTCTGACGCGAGCGAGCGGACGAGAGTCTCGACTCGTTACCGCAATTACGCCGTTCCTGAGCAACCATCCATATATCCGTGCATTGTGTCTATCCAGCTAGCATCAGGACCCATCTGTTTCTGGGTGGCCAGTTTGGACAATTGGTTGTGTGCTTTCTGTCGCACTGTTTCATACGCGTCCATCGCGCTACGCGTTTCCAATTACCGGAAGATGCGCGGACGATCGAGAGATGGACAGATAACGATCGTGAAGGAATCGCAGGATGATGGAGGAGACGGTTGACGTTGGGAAGATTCATAGTCTGGACCAGCGATTTTTAATTACTGTGCCGCCAGAAATGCACAGGTGTGCAATTTTTAAACAATGCGATGCTTAACGACAGGCGAAACAACAGTATCTGTACAAATATATTTGGTGGTGCGCCGCGGAATCCTAGTAATTGCTTTCATCATTTGTTATCATGAAACAACTGTGTGATAAAATAACTAGTAAAAAAATATGTAATAAATTCAATTACTCTAAAATCGATACAAGAGACAATTTTGGAAACTTTTTATATAAAAAGGTGATTAGAATGGATGTAAGAACCAACTTAAAAATTGTAACATAAACAGAAATTTTGGGCCCTTGTAACGATTATTATCGTACAGTTATACAATTCCTATATATAACATAGTAGTATAAATAGTACAATCGACAAGGCGAAGAGGAAGATTCTGATAGTTACTTACGTATAATATTATTTAATCATTAAGAAGGCTGAGGAGGAGGATTCTGATTATCACCTCGATCGATGCCGCTGTCTAGTGCTTCAATTTAGAACCTTGCTATATTACGTACATTGAAAACTATCACAAGCAGAACGAAGTTCGTTAGAGGCGATTAGAAATGAATTCTCAAAGGAAGGGATCGAGAGGACAAAGGAAATGGAAGAAGCTGAAGAGAGGAATTGAGTTGAAGAGGATTATTGGATAGAAGAGTGGAAGAATTGGAAAAGTGATAGGAGTCGTATGAAGGTTGAAGGTTAAAGGTCTATGCTACGATAGAAAGAACTGCAGGTATTGGAAGTATGACTGTTTTAGAGATGAAACAAGTTCTGTTAAATTTTCAAACAAGAAAATAGAAGGAAATAAAACTCGAAGCTACCTATCGATTTAATAGATTTTCTTTCAATTAGATTTATATAAAACTTCACGTCGTAAGAAATATGAAAAACGAATAAAACTTTTACAAGTACAAAATAAGATTAAGATATATAAGATAAAATAATGCTGATGTCTAGTAGGTTTTCGATGCTATGAGCTAGTGTTTAAGAAGTTAAATTATTAAATTAGTAATTACTACATATTAATATTAATGACAAATATTAATATATAAATTACAATTTAAGAAAGAAATAAAACTATTATTGGCGCCTGCAGGCTTGAAATACCAATAACGTAGCTTGTTTCCCGTACGTAGCCTACTACAAACGTTACGGATGATACAGAAATACTAGGAGCAAAGGATACTTGAGTATTTATAGTAGCAGAAGAAATTGCGATGCGGATGGAAGATCAGGTGCGAAATAAAGTGAGCACAAGTGAAAACGAGTTTCAAGAAGGATTACCGCCGTTAAAAATACACTTTTTACTCTGAAAATGAATGTTGCTAGAGCATTTTTAAAACGAGGTCTTTTACTGCCGAAAGTTCAGAGGAACGAAAGGAATAAATTCAAAGGAAGGAGAATACGTATAAATAGAAGGAGAAACAAATAAAGAAGTAAAAGGAAATGAGAGGTTCGAAAAAGAGAGTAAAAGCAGGAGAAATAGAAAAAATAAGTGTAAGGAAGGATAAAGGGAGGATTAAATGACAAGAGAAGAAAGAACGTAGGATGAAACAGGAGAAAGGAAGTGCAGAGGAGTGAAAAAGAAACGTAGAGTGATGCGAAGATAGCAAAAAGCATAAGGAATGAGTTATTTGTTCGCCTTTATGCCTGGCGTTGGGGCATACGAATGTAAAGGATCTAGAGGATTGAAATATCGATGTTGAACAGTGAGATTGCTCTGAGAAATAAATTTAAACCCTGCTATTATTTACTGCAAACGTATGTCAAAAATACAGTAAAAAATTCGCAGAATGATGTCAAATATAATATTGTAATTATATTAATTTACATTATATTATTAAATATTATATTAAATTAATACAAATATATATATCTATAATACTATTATAAGTTATAAGGACGTGTAAAATTGTAGATTAGTGTTTAATTTTATTAGGTTTATAATAGCTATTTAATTAATTTCATATTATGGTGTAAAATACATCAAATTTCAATTTGCCTAGTAAACTGATATTATCTTTCATAGTTTGATAGAACTTATAGATCTATAAAGTTATTTTATAAGACTTTAGAGAACCTATATATTCTAATAACTATCGATAGCTAATAACCAGATATTTAAAAACCATCTACATTTTAACGACATCTAATCTTTTCTGTGGAAATATCTACAATTTAATTAATATCTAAAACGGGATTTAGAAAAGCAATTAGAAGCAGAAATGATTGAGAACACATCTATCGAGGTATTACGTACATCGTGTAAGTAAATGCATACGCTTAGTTGGTAACTCTATCTGAAGCCTCGGGATAACTGTAAGCCTCTCGAAACTTTCGTGTACATGTGGCTAGCAACGACTAACAGAAATTCCAGGAGAAAAGTGGTTTTAAAAAAAACTAAAATAGAGAAACACTCGCTAGACGGCTGCCGTTCGTCTGAATTTTTCATTTACACTCGCTACTCAATTACGTGGAGGATTTATCACGTTGAAGCATGTTTTGCAGCGGACAGGCTGAACTGCAGCGCGGAGGCCAACTGCAGGATAAGCTTTGGCTAAATAATTGCGCCGTGTCGCGACGCACCTCTGGGCCACTTCTGCTCCTTTCTTTCGCAGTTCTTCTCGTTCTCGCGAGCCTCTCGCCTTTCAAACTTCACGGAAACGTTTAAGCCCTTCTCCGTCACCGTTTTCTGTTCGTTGGTCTCTCGGTGCTTCTGTACTCGTCGCCGTTGGTTTTTTCATCTAATTAAGGGACGGTCATTTGTTATCGTTGGACAAAGTTCAAGGTTTTTATTCGATGAATAGTTGCTGCTACTTTTTGCGAACGATTCGATAAGATAACATTAGGTTGTTGCGTAATGAATGACATTTTTTTTTAAATGAAAGGAATGAATAGAAAGCAAAGCGTAGCTTATTTTGAAAGGACAATTTTTAATCAAGACAAAAATAATCTGAATTTACCAACAGAATAATGGAAACGGAGATAATTTTCGAATATTTTATGATTTTTGAATTAGTAGAACAAAAGCTCACACATCGAAGGACAACGTTTATTATCCATTATGCAACAAACTGGTAGAAGAAATATGTGTGACGAATTTTATACTCGTCTCGAGGAAGATGATTTTTAAATTACTAAAGCAAAAGCTCAAACATCAAAGAACAACGTTTATTATCTATTGTGCAACAAATTGGTAGAAGAAATATGTATGACGAATTTTATACTTGTTTCAAGGAACAGGTAATCACTGAAGTTATTTTCCTAACAACGATCATCGTCATTTTATATCTTCTAAAATTAACAATTATAGAAACTATTTTGCAAAGAGATTTAAATATGAATTTGGTTGAATTTAATTTTTATTTGTTTACGAATAAAATGTTGAATGTTAAAAATTATTCGTATCGTAAATTTATATCGTACAAGTATTCATGTATAAAGATACGTAATAGAATATTTTTTAAAAAACTATAAGATGTAAAAAAAGCGAAAAAATATAAATCACGGTTTACGAAAGAAAGGTTAACGTTGATTTAAGCGAAATCTATAATCGAGCAAAGAGTGGAAACAATAAACGAAACAATAAATCAGTAACAAACGGACAGTTCCTGATGGCGCTCTATTATCATCTATTGATTGATGTTGATACGAACTGGTCCATCATTTATGGTAACGTTGCATGTAACATGGATAGCTCGTGCCTTGATTTAGATCGATGTTTCGGATGTAACTTCGTGCTAGACAGTCGTTAATAAACAAACAATTCTTATGGTTTATGCATGAAGGAAGGATGAAAAAAAATATGCAAACTATTTGAAGAAATAAATGGTTTCATATTCTGTGAAAATACATAGTTTTTTAAATTAATATTTTCAAAATGAAAGGACAATACCTATCATATGAACGTATATATATATTTTTGAGGAAAGTAATTTTCATAAAACTATAAGTTTATAGGTATGCAAATTTGCAATTAAATTCTACAAATATTTATATTTCTCATAAGGATCTTCGACATTGTATTTTAGATGCTTTTCACAAAATTACATGAATACCTTTCGCTATGAATGTTGCTCGCTAATTTACGCAATTATTTAAAAATTATTTCCTATCTGTTCAATACTTCAAAAACAGGAAAATGCAGAACCAGCCATTCATACATCAATTTCACCGAGCGGTGAACAGAACACTTATGATCTAGTGCAGCGACACGCGTCATTTTTACAACCCTCTCAATAACGCTGCGTTGCAGCAACACACAGATTTGCATGAACAAATTTACACGCGATACGCTCTCTGTTAGCAACTTGTCACCTGGTTTACATCTGCAAAGAAGCTAGGTATGAAAAACAAACGTTGACCGTTAGCGTCAAATCCTTGTCCTTACACGATAAAAGGTTACATTCGAAATTACATTTCGTTAATCGGTTGAAAAGAAAGTTACGCATCCAAAAGAATCGTCTATTTTAAGATATCTGTAAAATTTAATTCTAGAAACGGACAATTTATTCCCTATTAAAATTATATGTATTGTTCAAAACAATTAACAGTAGATCGCTGTTGCATTACGAACTCATAATAACAAGGCGAACATATTAAAGAAAAATGTGCAGATATAAAGAGTAAGTCTTCCCCTCTTGATCTATTTGCTGTATTAAAATGAATTTAAATAAAGAATTCGCATACGAAAATTACATGATAGAATAGATAATAAACATAGTAAATTATTTGATTTCGTTTTGTCACTTTCAAGTTCGTTTACGTTTAAAACTGCAAAAATAATTTCCATCAGATTTCTAGTCCAAATCCAGATGCTCTACTATAAGACGACTTTTCAAATATCGATAGCTTGCAATCGAAAAACTGGGAAAGGATTTTAGTACTTTCAGCTGTTAGTTTTCACTTATATCAACTTTTTAGCAAAGCAATTACATGAACAATAATAAAGTTACAAAAATGACGCGTCTCCCTCGCGTATACCGAGCTTGAAAGCGAACGAGAAGGCGAGAAGCGGACGATAGATGGAAAGGATGGCGGCGCAGCCTGGCGTCAGCTTGTCCTGTCGTTTTTCGGTGGCGATCGGCCGTGTTCCCTGGTACCAAAATGCCGTCGATGCGATGGAGAATGTGCTCCTTAGGACCGCGAGTTATTTTAAGAGAACTGGTTTGGTCGCTGTGCTATATTTACTTTTCTCCGGCACGCCAAAGTCATTGACAGCGTCCTCTTGCACGGGCCTCACCTTCCTCGTCCTTCGAATTCGCCTGCAACATCCAGATCGATCCCAATCTTCTTCTTCTTCTTCCACGCGTTTATTTTGACGCGAAGACATCGGCCAATAGCACACCTTTGCAAAGACTTTGAAAATTTTCTTCCAGGCCATCGGATACGAGTTCGTGAGTTCAATCGGAGACGATTGCCGCAGTTTGAAGGAACAATGAGGTAAAAGCAATTTTAAGAATTTGAAGATGTGCTGAGACGCTGAATGATAGGGTTCTAGGGTCGGACGTTGAGCCGAGGACAATGGAGATTTAAGGTCGAATTCGATTCTTAGGTTCATTCTTGCGGGAAGCCATGTGTGTGGTGGAAACTTGCGGGGTTTTAGCGAGTTCATTGGAAAGTTGAATGTGCGACGTATACGTACGTGCTGTGGCATTCTATTTCTTTGTGTAATCGATGAGCTGTAACGTTGTTAGCAGTAGACTGTGAATGTTTATATAAATTCGTATTATTTTCAAAATTGATCTCGTATATTGTACAGGAGCACCATTCTCTCTCATCGATAGAATTTTGATAGCATCTTGGTAATGAAACATAAAATATAATTAATGCTACATGGCCAGCCAGATAGATAGAAAGTATAAATAAAATATGTTGTTAAATAATATTATGTATTTAAAAGCTAAATAAATTATAGCCTTTTATATTATATAATCATACGTAATTATACCATTAAATTATACAAATAGTGGAAGAAATTCGAGATTTTATACAATTGTTAGCTTCCTATATTGCTTATTTTACATTACATTGAATTCGTTCGCCTTATGATTACAAGAGAATGATTCAACGCGATAATTTTAAATTTCACATATTGGCGAATTCGATTTAGAAATAAAACGAACATTCGAAGCGACGTTAATTTTATCTAAACCGAGTTGCTTACCGAAGTACTTTAGATTCCAGGTCAACAGGATAAAACTGTCTTTGTTATTTTCGTAAACGTTTATTCTTGCTTTGCCGGATATTTTTAGCTGTGACTCCGCTAACCACCATGCACCCTGTCATAGCTTGTACATCCGAAATATTGTTGCATCGAATTTATACGAAATTAATGCCGCCTCGCGAGTTAAGAACGAGAAAGTCGAAACTTTATAACGCGGGAGGAGAATAAGAGTCGGGAAAGTCGTAAAATTTCTGGAAGTACATATATTTAGCTTACCAGTTTTATATCCGCATTTCAAACTGAAATAAATTTCTGGAAAGACATTAAACGTATTCAAACTGGAAGAAAAAATTTGGTAGGATATATAAAATATAAGTATTTTTTTTTAAATAAATAATAACAAATTTTCGCGTGCACATAACTGGTCCCGTTATTTTTCATTATTTCGTAATACTCTAGAAAATTTTTATGGTCTACACGATCTTTATTACCTTGAATATTACGATCTCGTGTTAGATTATAAATTTACATTTTATAATTGAAGTACTGCAACGACAATTTCCGTATTTTTTAATCTCGTACTTTGTAAAGTTTTGTGGTTATTTCCATAGTTATTCAAGCCTCCCCTTTCCCCTATCTGTTTCATCCAATCGTCTCACTAGGTTATATATAGATTATTATAGCTTTCTTCATAGAATTTTATTGGAATCGGATATTTTAGCTTCATTTATTTTTCTGCACACGTTAAAACATATAAACAAATTCTCTTAACACGCGAATAAATCATATCGATCTATAAACAGATTTGTCAGAAAAGTCTATAAACATAATTGTTATACAATTGGAATAGACATGTATAAACATAATGGGAGAGTGAATTTAGTAATAAATATTCTTTATGAATACATTAGTAATAAATATTGCTTTTCTAATCTTAGCATTTCTGATTTCAGGTAATGCTTCAATTACAACCAAGTTACGAAATATAATTTTCTGCTGTAAGTACGGGATAAAAGGTAATCTCAGTTTTGTGAGCTTTTAATTTCGCGTAGAATTAAGGTTCTCACTTTGTCGATGTAATTTTCTGTTAAATTAACGTATCCAAACATTGTTAGCTCTTTTCTCTAAAACATCTTGAATATAACGGATCTACTTTTTTTAAAGATCCTGTCCGGACCACCGTAGATTCTTTTACAAATACCACAGAAGAGGAAATTATTTCATTTGTTTAATAACAAGTTTTAATTAACTTAAACGAATATCACTTACTAAAGCAATAAAATGTTATGCAAACGTTATTATATTTATAACGAAATATAATCTGAATTGTTTCCTTATCACATTCAAAGGTAAAACATTTCTCAAACTAAGCGAGGGTAGAATCGATTGAAATAACACGCGAAACGGCACCATTATTCGTGAAATGGTCGAGTTAAACGCGCACCAGCACGTAGATATTTAGTTATTACGTTAGACTCGGCTTCGTCTCGTAGTTTAAACTGTCAGCGCAAGGTTTCCCCGGGGAATTCGCCGATTAGTTGGTAATGAGCGAGACATCGATGTATGTCACGTCAAACTTACAGGACACACTGCGAGAACGTTTCCGAGAACGTTTCAGCAACGGAACGAATTTCTTGGTTAGAACGTGATCCACCGAACTCAAACGGATGAATTGCAATTAATGCATCTGCTTAATAATTATACAGTATTTACGACGTTGGCGTGAAACGCGGATCGTTCATCACTCTCTGGCATATTTCGAGGACTTTCAGATATTTATCGATTTTCTGGAGCGAGACGCTTGAAACGCGCTCTTAAACGGTCTTAAAGTCGCGTTCAACTTTCATTCGTTGTTTAACAACCTCGTGATTTTCCTTTCTTTCCTTTGTTTCCCGTACGTGACAACGAGAAGACAGATTGTCGACAATGAACATGCAATTCAACTAGCGTGAACGAGCTTATAGGACGCACAACTCTGTTGATAAATATTTAGACAACTGTTGCTATAAAAAAAAAAGAACGTGACAATTTAACCATTTACAACTGCTAAATAGATGAGAAAAATAAAAAGTCCTCGTAAGTCTCGATTAAATATACGATGGAATTTGTGGCGATTATTAAAAAGAAGGGAAAAGATTGAACCATTGAAAAATGTAGTGATTTGAAGCTTAGAAATAGAACGATTTCAATCTTGGTAAAGATTGTTGAAAATCTTGTTAGAAACTATTTACTGAACCATCTATGAGATGAGTAAAAAGAAACCGATATTTATGGAACGTCATATTTTTTCGGTTTTGGAAGATAAAAATCAAAGAAAAATCGAATTCAATGAAACGTATTGAATGTACAAGTTGTTCGTTCGTTATGCTATTATACGATAATCAATTCTATTCAACATCTATAATTTGGAGAACGAAATTTAATCATTCTAACCGAGTCTTTCTACCGATTATATTTAATCGAATCGTTATTGATTATATAATTCATTTAAAGTAAATAATGAATGGACGCGGATGAAGTACATAAGAATTAAAAGGATTGTTAAAAGTCACAGTGGATATAGACGTAAGGGAAACATAACAAAACATCGTTTGATCGTATTTTTATTACGTTATATAATAATATTAAACGTATTATTTCTCTATTATTTTACAAACTTCCAGATGAGATAATAATGCTCGGAACGTTATAAAACTTCCTAACGACTGTTCACGTTTACCTGCCTTTTCCGCAATTATCCTTATGTACCGGAGCATAATCAGTAAGTAAATTGCTCGGAAACATCGACGTCAGATACCATGGTTAAGGTGAAAATTCGCCGAATCGTTGCCTTTCTCTCCGTTGATATCTCATTAACAGCGTCGAGGGCGAAACCATTATTGATGCAACGCTGTTTGAATCTCGCACCGCCTAAAGGCATATACCGACACCTCACACGGAATAGTAATTTATGTATCGAGCTCGTGACGGTCTAGTTTCACCATTAGCGCATTTCTATACTTCTCTTCTTCCTTTCTCGCCATCTTACTGCATTTTTCTTGCGCTCCTAATGTTACAGTATCCGGCATAACGATTTTATTCTTACAGTCGAATCATTAAGGTACAGTAGTTCACAAAAATATTCGAACACTCGTTGCAACATTTGTTTATGGATACGCTGTGTGCAATGTAGGAAACTTTCCGAAATATCATTGCCACTGTGCATAATGAGACACGGCTATCGCGATTGTAATAATAAAATTTAAAAAGCAATCTGAACATGCAGGTTACAAGACATTTATCGCAAACATGCACTTGGTAAAAAATTAATATACAGTATGGATAGTAATTTTAAACGTACAATTAGCGTTACTGATAATCTCTAACGTAGCAAATAATTGAAGATGGATACATAAGTAAAAGCGTGAATACAATGAAAAGCAGATGGAAACCGGATCTTACGGAATGCTCTCATCTCGTCCAGAGCTCTAGGCATCCGAAATTAACAGGATAACATTCAAAATTAATGAAGTTACGCTTAGAAACTCGCAAACTCTCTTCCACTTTCTACGCGCGGTTTACGCTTTATAACTAATCCAAACGCATCCTATTACGCTTCTAAACAGAAAACCTATCTATCGTTTAATTATAAAAGATCGACATTCTCCCGGGTTCACGTCGAAATTCATGGTAGAACTGCGCGAATCGTCTCTATTCCCCGGAATACAATACAGTTAAATGTATTTCTGGCGTGCTCTGGCTGCTGTTCCGGAACACTTTGCGGCTCGCTGTGACGCGTTTCCTTGCAACTTGCATACGCACAGCCACTCAGATTTGGAACTGTAACGAAGCGAACGCTGGGTCGAGGCGATGCTCGATTACATCGGACGCTTGGAACGTGTTTCGCAAGAAAACTGTTCTTTGGCTACAGGAAAACTCAGCAGAAAGACAGCCATCTGAGTATTTTTCCTACATGTCTGGAATTTTGTATCGTACGGAGGAAACTTGCTTCTAATTAAATGGCGAAAGAGGATTGCTTTTTTGCTGGGAGGAAGTTTTGGAAGGCAATGAAAGAATAGAAAGTCAAGTTTTCTGCGAATACGTTGGAATTTCTGGTTACGGGATGCTGTTATTCGAAAGCTGGAGGAAGAAACGCGATGAGTACAGTTTGATTGATTTTCATGTAACTCTATGATTAAAGGGGAATATTTTAATGTAGAATAGCTGAAGACGAGAAAAACTTGTTATTAGGTTGAGGATTATAAATCGTTGTTAAAACAAATAGTATTTTAATATCTTCGATATTTTACGACGAGAAAATGTTCCTCTCTAATCACGAAGAAATGTAATAAAGACATTCTATTCGCCGTAGTTAGATTGGTATTTTGCGAGAGAGAAAATTATTGCTTTAAAAATTGTGCTTCGTTGCTAATTGGGTAAAGAAAGTGTAATGTGGAATTTTGTAATCGGGATAATCAAGCGACGAGAAGAAACGGTTAGCTACGGTTAGGAAGGAAAATTTGGCGTAACGACGACAAATAAGAATTGTGTAAAGTTAAAACCGCTGATAATTGGACGAAAGAAAAAACACCACGATTGAAATGGAATTTATCGAGATAATTAAATATCTTTCTACAATGAAATCAAGTCGTATTAAGTAAAATTATTGGTTAATTTGTGAAACACGAATAATTAATTATGGGAGAAAAAAAGGTTTCTAATTACTATAATAGGGATTTAAAGACAAATAACAAATTCGCTAGGTGTACAAGATCTAAGAGAAATACGAAGGAATCTTTTTTTATTAGCATAGAAAGTATAGCTTAATTAGCAAAAAGTCGGCAGTGAGGTACAAAGCAGAGGCAGGTGCAGTAATTAGACAGCACCGAATACACATTAGGTTAATCTCGTTTTATTTATTAATTCACCCCTGCAAACATTTGTTAAGGTAATTCTATGCATACGGATTAACATGAGTCGCGAGGAATTTAAATGACTGATTGTGAGTCATTTTTAATATGTATGCCGGCTAAATTAATTACAACATCACATCTTCGTACAATCTCGTTACATACTTGATTATTCGGATCATACGTTACGATCGTTCCTTTACATTGCGTAAACTGTATATATTTTATCAAAATACTATCATACAGATAAAAAAATCGACTGCGAATTTTTATGAATTTAATGATGCAAAGCAGAATGGACGTACAATATCTAAAAATATAGAAAATACTTGAAACGGAGTACTCGATAGAATTGTTGACACGTGTAAAACGAATCTCTATTTAAACTGTACACTTTGTTATTTTACAAGTCCACGGCCCATTTATAGGCATAAAGTATTTCAACATCCTCCATCACTCTATTCTTCTCATCTTTCATCCAAGAATACCAACCTATCTTCTAAATCCTCATAAACATTCATGGTAACAATTACCAGTCGCCACCAGCGACGTCCAAAAGGACCGAAGCAACTCTATACGCGCTCTAATCTCCGAGGAACGCGCGATCACGCGAAGAGCATTAGAAATAGAATATTCACGGCGCCAACATGGGACCACGAAGAAGAGTCAGGCGAAGAGGAAGTATAATAATTGGATGTCAACAGGCGCGAGTGCGCGGAACATTGGCGCACGTACGATTCTGCTAAGCGCACCGTTCCATCCATTCCAAGCCATCTTACGTCTACCACCACATTCTGCATTCTCGTTCATGTTATTCGAGCAAAGTTATTTGAGTCACTTAAGCTTCGACATTTTAAAACTCAATCTCAAACTTGCTACGGAATAATCAAACTTATTGTACACTATGAGACAGCATTAATATTTGATATAAATAATAACGATAGAATAGAAAAATATCTGGCGCTTTGGATCCAGCGAAGAGAAAATATCAAAAATGAGAAAGAGATTCGAATAATTCTACGGTAGAGTTATTTAAGAATGAATAAAAAAAAAAAATTACAAACTAGCTTATGGAAATAAAATTATGTTCATATAACCGAATTATGCATAAGAATATTTTTATTAGTCAAAACTGCTTTCCTCTTGACGAGTGGAAGTTACATCCCTGTAGAAAACTATGGTCGTCAGGCTGTCAATGCACGCGATATATTTCACTGCTTATCACGCGACTAATAGCGAGTTAAATAGTTTGTTTTCGAACGTAGATTGCTGAAAAATTGTTCGTAACTAAGCTTAGCGAGTTACGAAGCAAATTACTTAGCTCGACTCAACCCCCTTTTGCTTATCTCCGTAACTAATTCAAAATCTGACGGCCATTTGGCAGTTTCATTAGCACATTTGAAAATTTCATTAGCACCGTAATGAAACCCGACTATCATAAATCATAATTATGTTTGCAAATTTCCCATCTTAAACATATAATAAGTGTTTGTGTAAAGTTTCATCCACCGAATATCGGTGCTTACTAATTATAATTAATAATTGACCGTACAAATACTATCATCATCTCTGCGAGATTTATACTCGTACTAAATATCTTGCAATTTTCATATGTATCTCCAGATTTCTTTCAAACTTTGCCAATGTAATCATGATAGTGTCGAGCCTCGTAATATTGCTAATGAAATTTCAAAATGTTTCGTTAATATATTCATAAGAGCTTAGCAACTTTGCTGAGCAGCCGTATGAACGGGGTTGTGTCTCCTTCTTCCCTCCCTCTCTCCCTCTCTTTCTCTCTTTCTCTCTCTTTCTAGCTAAGAGGAGCTTCGTCTTTCGTCGTCATCTTGTTGCATGTTCCGCCTCTCGGTTCACCGCTGACGACTCATCGCCATCACGCTTAAATAAAATAACAGGATCGCTGACAGTTAGCGAACTCTAACTATACAGTTATGCGCTGTTATGCGCTGACTGAGTAAATTGATATGTCACCGACAGAGTTAATAAAGTTAATCGGGGACGTAGAATAAACGAAGGGCAGCTTGGTGTAGGAGGAAAGTTAAGAGGAATGTTGGCCTAATGACGAAGGTCAGGTCGTTCACGCGTGTAAGATTTACCGGGACGAATCTCGAGGGTAGAGGGCATGTAGATGTAGGTAGGTACTTACACGGGTCGAGGGTGAAATGGCCGTATCAAAAATGTACATGTAAGAATTTCCTAAAGCTGCGTTTAGACCGAACGTTTAGCAGGAACATAAAGCAACAACATTCGTTCGTGCTCATTGAGCGTAAACAATTATCAAGCGATCTGTTCGTAAGCTAATTTACAAAATTCTTTCGTTTCTTTATTTTGTTTTCCTCGAGGTCACAGTTCGCTTGTACAAAACATTCGGTGAATTGGTTCAACGATTTGAAACAGCTTGTAGGTATATTCGCAATGGTCTGTACCTCAGAATTGACGAGCAAACGTTCACGACAGATTATTGTGAATATATCGCCAGTGATAAAGTCGTAAGATAGTTTCTCGTGTAGGCTTTTCGAGATAGCCGGACAGCATAACTTTTATTAGATTAGCAGAAAATATTCTTTCTTTTGGTTCTATATTCGTTAAATTTTCTTCTGAACATTTTTTCTTCTGATACATTCCTTGGATCACGGTTAATTTGCTATCTAAATGCATAGCTAGGTATTTTATAACGTTCGTCCGGGGTATGATTTTTTCATTTACGTATAGCACTGCAGACGATTGCGTTTCTAAATGTAAATGTAATGCGGTTGGATTTCTCTTCGCTCACTTTTCGAACTTGATTTCAAAACTGCAAGATAAAAGTCAACGAACCTCAATAAATCTTTAAACTTGGTGTAAAAAGTGGAAGATAAGAGTTAATAAGGTTTGCTGTAGAAGTCAATAATCGAAAAAGCATTCTCGGAACATTCTTGGAGCGTTCGGTGATTCGATTCTCAATTTGGCGAGCTATCGAATGCCGAACGAATTCTCGTTTACATTGTAATTTTACTAAAGTGGGGAGAGAATAAGCATTTACTCGCTCGATCTAAATGCACCTCAAGGGGCTTGAGAACGGATCAAATGTTTGTCATCGGTAGAGCGTTATTTGTAAGCGGTTTGTTGTGTAGCTTGCGGCTCCACTCGGTTGTTCAAGATGGGAAATAGGAAATCGATATGGAAGGAGTAGACGTGTGGGGGAGTGTGAGTTTACGATTAGTGAAGGTCTTGTTGTTGGTAACGTGGTATTATTTATGAGTACTTGAATATCGTGTAATTACGTTTGCTAGATATCTGTACGTATAATTAAAGAAGATGGCTTTTGGAATTGTTTAATTGATGTTTGAACAAATAATGAAGGAAAAGTATGATGTAGCGTAGGTACAAAAAATAGATATAAATTAAGTGAATCGATGCATGAAGAGAGAAAAAGGACAACTTCGGAAAGCGATTTTAATGATGCGGGCGTAAGATTATACACAGATATATACAGTATTTTACAGCGAGTAAACTTTATTAACGGTGGAACGATATCCGATATGGATATATTGAAAGATAGCTGCTGTAGATATGATGAAAATACGAGATGCACTTCGTTATCTCGGCTTAGGAAACTTTTTAATATTGATAAAGTAGTAAAGTAAAAGTTACTGAACCTAAAATTGAGTAACTTCTTATAACGATTTCCAATGGAATTATCAGCAACTAGTCGAAATTAAATATTTTTAAAACGTAAGAAGTAGTTAGATTAAAGATATTGATATACATAACAATTCTAGATTAAATATCATTATACTTGTAGAACTTGAACCGAGACTGTTAATATTAAATACAATACAATTTGTTAAGAAATATTGTGTAACGTCAATCTTGAAACAAGATATTTCATTTCGTTAAAAGTTTCTGAGCAAAACATCGTACCATCGACTATTTTGGACATGGTTACATATTACGGTAGCTCATAAACCTTTTCACGAGTCATAACCGTTCGGCATAGTTATATTAAGCAACCGTAGAACTTGCTCATAATTGTCGTACACTGTCAAAAATATGAAACCAGGTTGTGATGAAAGCGCGAAACATGGTTCTACGAAGATTTAGTAACAACGACAATAACGTAATCTTAATTTACAATGTTACTTGCGTTATGAAGCAATCCAGCGCTCGCGTGTTACGCAGAGAATTATTTAAATCCCCTAGGAAGATTTATATAAGCCTCCTCGGAATTCCCTCGCGGGAAACTTACAATAGGGAATCTTCATTGGAAAATCTGATTAGTAAGAGGAAATGGCCTAAATATACGAATCGTATCGATTTACAAAATTGCTTTTCACTGTAATAAATTAAAATCGTAAAATAAAAAGCGTTAACGTTCAATGTGGAAGAGAACTATACGAACAATTTCATTGAAAGATATCAAAATATGTATTCGTGATACTCGTAATTAATAAAATTACTAATAATTATAAAACGTAATTAATAAGATACTCATAATTAATAAAAATTTCACTCGTAGGGAATTAGAAAAAGAAAAATCCGCCAGACAAAGTTTCATTCATGAAAAGCTAAAAATCTCTCGAAACATCGCAACACGAGTGCAATTATATCGAGCATTATCTCGTCGTGTTACGTAAAGACGAAACAGAAAATAAACAGATGCGATTAGCGTATAGAAACACATCCCCTGGGGCTAACCGCGGTTGCCTAACGTGTCAAGATCCTTGCAACAAAGCGAACGCAAATTAGAGATATTCGTCGGCGGTTGCGCTGATATTCGTTTCTCCTTGGTCAGGTTATGCGTCCCCGGTTACGATTCTCTCTCCCTTAACGCTAGCCGGCACTTGGCCAAGTTGATTCTGATCTCTGACAGGAACAGCCGTTCTTGTACAACACTCGAGGTCCGCTCCGCTCTCGTGACCGTTTGTCCTAGAATCGTGTCATGCATGCACCTCATTGTTGGATCGCATCAACACGGTCCCCTTTGGCGCGTGTTGCGCATCTTGCGCGCAACAACCGAACCGAAGAGACGTGTCGATCGAGAACTTCGATTCAGAACCGACCAGAACTTTCCACCGCCTGTCGTTTCACCGCAAGAACATGCTTGTGAACGTTAATAGTCCTTTGTGGCTCGATCGTTGTTGTCACACTGGTACACGTGACAAGTACGTTGGAGTATTTTGGTTTTTGCAAAGACATTGGCAATTTGGCAATTTAGGAATCTGATTGCCAAAGGAATTTGTTTGTTGATCGAAGAGTTGGTCCTTAATTGATTTTATTTTGATGTTTGCATTGGTTAGTAGATAGAAGATTGTTCAGGGATTTAGTTTGATAATTAGGTTTGATGGAGTGGGATTGACGTTGATGAAGAAGGAAAGTGTAGATTTTTAAAGAAGTATAAATTCTTTTTTTAATCTTGACTTTTCTTTTCGTTTATATAAAATGGAATTTTTATTGGAATATTTGAAGAATTTTTGAAAATTTCAACGGTGTTAAGACATCTATCGATGTATGGAAATGACGTATGTTAGAGTTTATACGAGTCTAAACATTATTTTTATGTATCTTTAAACATTCTCTCTATGCAAATTTATTCATAAAAATTCACTTGCGAAATTCGTTAGAAAATATCATTAGTTTGCAAGTTATTTCTTCACTCCTGTCACGTATGTTAAATTAATGATCTACGTTAATAAAATTCTTTCCTGCCTTCCAACATCCAGATGTATAGATTAATCGTAAGATAGTTGACGAATGCAAGTTTTGTAACTAAGTATCTATATATTTAGGAAACTCATCATTCTTTGTATGAATTCATAAGTAATAAGATCATGAAAGATATAAATCTAATATCCACGTTTTTTCAAAAAAGATTATGATAATCTAAGTATCATGTAGATATCATAGAAAAAGTTTATTGGAAATTCAATTATATATGCGATATCTCTTCACTTTATAGCTTTATTTTCATTACCTGGTCCCTTAAAAGCATAGTACAATAGTTACAGTAATATATATAATAATTATAGTAATTAATAATCTCAATTCGCTTGCGTCTATGACACAGGCTGTCTTCGTCTATTCTTCTTCCCTTTCATTTCGTTAATTGTTTCCTTTAATTGTCCCTTAATAAGCCCCCTCAAAATATCATCAATAAAACGTTAATTACACTTGACGATCTCAGGAAAATTATTCTACGCACGCTTCAAATCAACAATCAAAAATTGTCTTCCACTGTAATTCTTAATATTAAAGCGATGATCGCCTCTAGTAGCTAACCTAAATATTTGTTCCACAATGGCTCATCTAAATATGCTATATATAAATAATTATAATTAAAACGGTACGACGAATCATACTTCTGTCTGAATTACACATTGATATCTCAATTCTACCAAAAGAATGTACATATTCAAGTGGAGAAAGAAAACAAACCGAAGTCCATACTAGTAAATTTATGTTTTTTCTTAACAAATATCTAGTAATTTCTATGTATATTTTCAAATTGGTTTGATATTTTGCCAACATAGAGTCATGACAATCGTGCCTCATTACAATGCTAATGAAATTTCAAAATGTTTTATACAATCACACACAATATGTTCATGAAATTCTACAATGGTAAACATCTAAATCCCCTCGTGAACCACTGTAAATGTTTCCAGCAATGTATACGCTCATTCTTATAATTGCACATAATTACAAAATTGTCTGCCATTAAGGATTAATGATAAACACGACCTCAGGTTTCAAATGCTCGGCAATCTACGACTCCGTACGTTATTTATCATTTCTCTGAAACATTACTATATACCGTGCGATGCAGTTATCTTATCCAGGAGAATATATCGCCCGCGTGACTATTCATCCACACACGAGGCTAGATGCAGCGCGTGCAAGTGTGCCACTTGAAATCGCGATGTAACGCAATAAGCTTCGCGATGCTCGATGCTTCGCGGATGTCGGAGCCAGTGATTCGTGCAATCACCTCGCGTTCATCCGTTATTCGGCTATAAGCAACGTCTGCTAATTCGGTCGAGAGACATCATTTCCGAATAGTTTCGCGGAAAGCTAAGTCCGGGGGCCGCTGGACGCGCTCGTGAGTGCCATTTATTTTCGAACGAAACGGGCGAAAGTTGGAAAGCATTAAATTTTCGAGCCGATGTCGAGCCAGGGGACGCTTTAAATTTCCTCTCGCTGCAGGTTGTTTCATTTATCAAAAAGGCATTGCGTTCGCAAAAGTTTGCGCAAACCGGTCAAATCACGCCCCGATATGCTTACTAGGTTGCGCGGAAAACGACCGCCGTATTGTTTCTATAAATCATTTGGCGACGGTGGAAAGCGACGGGGATTGATCGGTCGTTTAATTGAAAGAGTTCATTTTACCATCGCGTAGGTTTGTTTGTATTTTTAGTGTGATGTTGGACCGTGTGTCTCAGAGAAATATGAAACAGAAAATTCTTCGATATGCGGTCGTCTTGGTCTTTGAAATTTGGAAACATCATCTGTCTCTTTATAAATGTGCAGAGTATTAGAGTACAAAGAGATGTACCAAGTATTTTTGACGTAGTATATTTAAAAGCGAATCTAAGTTTTTCAAAGTAGCAGGCGAAGCTTCTCCTTCTTTTTTACATAAATTTAAAAATAATAATTTTAAGGATAATTAATTGCTCCGAAAGGAGAACAATATGAAACGAAGGAATCGACTTCGGAAAATTATTGCGCGACGATTCATCTTGACGACTGACCAAATGTCGCGTATAAAAAAAGGTTGTTCAATGAAATGCACAAATGCGCAGGAGGTCAGGGTGACACTATTTTTAAACGACCTTCGTCACATACTCCGAAAACCTTCAAGGAAGACCTCACAACCTTAGCCAAGGTTTAAAAGATGTATGATACATTCTCCGTGATATCGAACAGTTTTTACCCTGACACTTGCTCTGCGACGTCACTAGCCCAAAAAGTGTTTTCAATAAGTTCCAGCGGAATAAAAAGTATATTATCGCTCACCAAAATATGCAATAGAGGGGAATTAAGGATTACATGTAGATACTCTAATTATATGTATATTAGATGCACCATATTTTATTAACATTTAATATTGTTTAAGTATTAGTTGTGTAAGTCCATGTATTTAATGTTTGAAATTCTAATATCTTCCTAAATTACTTACTATAGATGATAATAATAATTATACGTATTATTAGAATATATATTTAACAAAATGTAATTGAATTTACCAATATAAAATATTAAGTAAATTTTCCATATTTAGTTCTTCATAAATCTTCTCTAGAAATTTCTTCGCATATTATTTGCTGGTCTATTTCCAAATTTGCGTCAAATATTTTAACGAATAAATTACTTTTGACCAATTTCTCTGAAATATTAAATCATTTCGCCGATTCACAATATTACGTTTCGTATATCCACTCGTAAAATACGTAACACTGAAAATACATGTAACCGTTTGTTCGATTTGCAATTTTCCACGATCGTCTAAATGAAAATCACGGAAATACCGTTTCTTTCGAATTCCAGGCAATTTTACACGTCAGCACGTTGCGATAAACTTGGCGTTAAAATTCCGACGTCAACGTCTATTATATGTATCGCTATTTCTCCAGACGATTCTAAATTCTCGGCAAATAACGATATCGAAAAATGTCTGATAACAATCTAAAGGAAACGTCTCTTTTCGAAAAAGAATAAGAGTCATCTTCTCGAACGAGATGACGATAGGACGTTTCCCTGTAAGGGCAAACTTCCTTGCGCGTTATTTCACTCATATCGGGAAGAAATACCAGGACGGAGAAGCTCTGACGCGTAAACCCTCGAGCGATAAAGCTTATAGTGAAATTCCTTAGCACATAACCGGTAGAAGAACCGGTACGCCTCGTTATGCTTTTATGCTTTCGAACTGTCGTTGAATAGTCGACGAATGATACCATCTTCTTAGTAGCGTTATCATCGGTAGTCGCATAACATGAATAACAGTGTGTATGTGGTAACCGCTAGTAGTGGCGCACTTTCTTTTATTTGTTATTTCGATATAATCGATTATGTCAAAACACGTTGTAATACTGTTGAGAGCAGAATAGACAGCAAGTTCTCGTAATTTTTATAAACCATCTTATGATATACGATTGCTGTAGAATGTAATAAATGTAAATATATACAGGGTGCGGCCAAATAACACGTACCAGCGGATATGACGCGTCTCCTTATGAAAAAGTAAGAAGAAAATACAGAGTCAAATTTTTTCATACGACGCTTCGTCTTCGAGAAAATTCAGTCTGAAAATTTATCAAGTATAATTGAAGACGACTAATTACCAATTGGATATAAGTAAACAATAAACAGGGAATTATTCTATATGCGAAAATAAATAAAAAATGCCCGTTTCCTCAGAGGCTTCATTTTCGAGAAAATATGTCCTCGTGTATGATAAACGTTCAAATTTATTTTTCTCGGAAACAAAGCGTCCTGTGGACAAATTTTGTTCTACCTTTCTGGATTTAGTTTTACATGTAGAATAATGTCCTATCGATTATTTATTCCTATCCAGTCTGGAATTAGCCATGTTCGGGTATAGTCTAAATTATAAATTTTCAAACTCGATTTTCTCGGAAACGAAGCGTCATATGAAAAAATTTGATTGTATATTCTCTTCTTATTTTTTCATATGGAATCACTTCATGTCTGTTTGTACATGTTATTCGGCCACGTCCTATATATAAATTTGTAAAATCTCGTTTGGAGAGTACTACAAATGTACACAAAAGATTTAAGCATTTTATTTTTGTTACAAGAATTTTCCGTTCTTGTTTTTTTTTTTTTGGGAGTTATTTACAGTATGACAACAGTAGCAACTGAATCATTTTATATAAAAAGCTACAGCGTGACTCAATGCAAAAGTGTGCATACATATGTATATATATCTGTAAGTTAAGAATAGTATTCCAAAATTTTGAATAAATGTGCATTTCAAAGATATTAATAAATAATTAATTTTCGGATTATACTTATCAGAATGCAAAAATAGTAGATTACTCTTTTGAGACGTCATGATACAGTACTTATCACTTTAAATATCTTTTTTTAAACTGAAGTCTTAATTCCTTACATTCCAGTCGCTTATCGCAAATGTTATCACTGCTTGGTAACGAAATCGCTCAATAAACAATCAGGCATTAAACTATCATGCAGAGCATTCAACGATATTTTGCAAGGACGAATATAGATTGTAAAATATACTTGTGAGATTCATTTTCTTGAGGAACGTGTTAATAGCCCGATCAGTTTGACATAATCATTACAATGCACTATGATCAATACGCCTAGTTAGTTAATAAGAAAACAAATAGATAAAATGAAGTTTATCAGTTAGAAAAAATCTATTAAAAAAAATTAAGATAAATCGTACGATTGACGATAAAATGATTATCCAGGCGTTCGATACGACCGCTAAAGTGTACGTTAAAACTTGCAAGTACAAATCTTTAGACTGTAAAAATAATGATTTATATAATGTAATATTCGTATAATTGTCCTAATATAATTTAACATTTCATACAACTGTCGTACATTAAAAAAAAAAAAAAAAATACTTTTCAAATATATCACATAGTTTTCTGAAGTATTTAATATCACGTTCTAGACTGAAACGATAAATTGCAATATTTAAAGTATGTGATACTATAGCAGAAAATATCTACATACTTCGAAAATTATGAAAAATTGCTCATACGAGCTGCAAAATCAATATTATCAGTTGTATTCAAAATTTATTGTTACAGTTGAATAAATCAAATTGCTTTCTCCTGATTTTAACAAAGAATTTAATCGATCGAAACGTTTCTTCCTTATTACGCGTCTATACAAATTTTGTTGCGTTCATAATTCGCGATAGTTGAGTCATTCACAGGCCAAAACGATTAACTCTGCTTTCTGAGATTTTAGTTGCAAACTACTTTGATCGATTCTTATCTCCTATAATTTCATCCATCACCTTTACTCTCTGTTTCGTGAAATTAACCAATTTGGCAAATAGGCAGCTGGCGTCAGCGAAACATCAACATTCTAAAGCCCCTTCCCATACCTGTTTACAAAAATTCATCCACTTTCCCATGGTGCCGAAAAATGCGAGACGCGGCATCGCATTCGCAGGAATGCCGCGTGGCCAATGAGGTTCTATCGTATCGCGATAAAGGCCCGTAGTAAAATTCCTCGGCATGTACCCGCGGCGTACAGAGGTGGCGGGCACACACGCCCCCACCTTACGGTCCCGAACAGTCGCCAAGTGGTCGACACACAGCTAACTACAACTAGTACAACGCTGCATCATGTATGTATACTTTGGTCCGTATACGTACACCGTGTACCTACACGGGCAAACTCGAGAAGGCAGAGCGAGTAGCATTGCATAGCACGCAGCGACACACAATACGGAGGCACACAGACACGCATGGCTGGTAGTGTACGCCGGCACGCGGCCACCAGCGCAGCGCCGGCAGAAGTTTCGCGTCTCGAGCGAACGGGCGAGTAGTCGCGAGTAGACGGCCTCTCGGGATCGCCGCCGCTCGGCACCGTCTCTCTGCCTCACGCCGGACATTCTCGTGCCTCTTCAGGAACAACCGAGAAACTCAGCGGAACGCAGCTCCGATTACCTGTGCGCTTGCTTTCGACGCTCCTCTCACCTGCAAGAGGCGCCGTGAATTCCACCCGATTTCAACGATCTTTCTCTCCTTCTCTCTCTTTCTGCACGCGCTGATTTATGCACGCAGATACACGTGATTTGTGCGCGACTCGCTACGAGACACGCTCTCCGCTCGCTACACTCTCGCGCTGATCCGTTGCGCTGGGAACGCGGATGAGCTCGTCGTTCTCGCCGAAGAATTTCGTTCGGTGCTTGCTTGGTTACTGCCAGTGAATTTTAGTTCAGCGTGCTGCTTCGACTGCTTGGAATTTAGGTATTCTATTGTTTTAGTTAGCCGACGGTTACTTTGCTGGGAATTAGTGATCTGTGAAAATTGCCTTGAAGAAGATTGGAATATCTGTGCGAAAGACTCTTCCAAGTATCCTCGGATATCCGCTTATTTATATTATATTTAGTCGTTGGTTATTTCACTGATGATTGGCGATCTGTGAAAATCGATCTTGAGAAGATCTGACCATCTATTCGAAGACATCGGTGAGTCGATGTGGAAGGTTCTTTCAAGTATCCTGGGACGATCCGGCTTTGTAGCGTAACAGGATCGGAGCAGGCTACTGGGACCAACCTCTCGGAGCAGTTTCGAGGAATTCGAAAGAAAAGAAATCTCGTGTGGACGTTTAAAATTCCAAGTGAGCCGAGTCAGCCTTAAAAACCATAGTACAGGTGCATCCTGATGTCCTGATCCATCTTGTTTCTCGTAAAATGTAATTTACGTAAGAGAAAAGTCGAACTTAAACCATCAGGTCCATTGTGGTCACGTGTTGTTCCGTTCTACCGAGTTACGCCGGCGTCTGTTCACAGGGGCGATTTGCATCGTCTGAAGGTCGGCTGATTCACGCGTGTCGTCAAGAAAACCGAAATTCTCCCTACCTGGCTGTGGCCAAGGCCCTAGTATTGTTCCCGAGATTTAAAGGCTTGCCGTTCCCGCTGGGCGGGCCGACTCACTCGTATTCCCTCCATGCCTTTTCTTCCATGGAAACGTGGTTTCTGACGACTCAAATATTCGGCGCGTCGATGATAGACGTTTTCGGCATCGTATACGTATCGAATTTTATTACTTAATTATTCTACTTATCGTATTTGGTGACCTGTGACCTATGAAACGACCTATTCATTAAAAGCACCTCGATACATTTTCCTGGGAATGCGGTTTCTAACGGCTCTCAAATATTTCGTACGCCGGTAATAGGCATTTTCGATTCTATCGTTTTATTACTGTAGTTGTTATATATGGTTATCGGTGAATGGTTGACCTGTGAAGATCCACTAGTTAAAAATATTTCGATAGCTTCTCTTTTAACGACGCATTCAGTGTCCATAAGGTTCTCTTCCACATGTATGGACCAAATCGTATCTATCGGATTTAATTATCTGATTATTGCGTTTACTTATTGGTTATTTCAATAGCGATTGCTGATCTGAAGATCGATTTCAGTGGAAGATTCATTAGTCAAAAACAACTTCAAAGTCGTATACCGGCTTCGATGGCTCGTGTTCTCTTAATGGGAAACGTGGTTTCTAGCGGTTCTGAAATATTCAATAGCCTGTAATAGGCGTTTTCACCGTCATATACGTACCGCAATTTAATTCTCCGATGTATTGCATTTACCTTGTATTGCCTGTTCGATTACATAACCGGTGATTGGTGATCTGTCAAGATCGATTTTAAAAAGATTTAGAGATTCACTCGCCGAAAGCACCGTCCAATCAGAATCCTATACGCATACACGAAATTGAAAAGGTCACCGTGAGATTGTGTGCGTTAGTTGGATCATAGGTTACACGGCGTGCAACTGTTGGACCGTTAGCAGGCTCTAGAGGTATTCTTACGTGTCATCAAGCAACGCGAGCTACCACGGATCGCGCAAGCAACACTACGTACACGTACGGAAGCTATCGCTACCACGGCCGCTAATTAATGCGTAATTAACAGATCGTAATCTGTGTGCGAAATAAGGAATCGACGGGAACGCGAATTACGGAACAAGCAGCAGGAAAATTCAATTACATCGTTCGCGTGATAAACCGTGTTGTTGCCTGGCATTGTGCTAATCGTGGACACTGGTGACGTATTTTGGGAACGATCTGCCTGTGGTCACAACAGCGACTTTGGTACTGTAACTTCGGCCAAAGTGAGTGAACGGTGCGATTTGTTTTTGGTGCGCGTCGACCGTGCGAGACATATATTATGGTTCCTGGTGTCCAAACGAATTCGGAGAAATTTCGAAATCGGTGAACTGTGAGAAAGGTTGTAAGTTTACGGTAGAAACGTTTATTTTGAAGTTTCAAAGAGTTTAATTATTTTCAAATTCAGCGAATTCGTGGAATTTGATGGATACAAGATTTATTGTATGGGAAAGCCGAGCTTTATAAGAGATCGATAGATCGAACGTTTCTATTAAATTCTGTGTCGTGAATTCATAGCTGGATATAGGCGAATCGTGATAAATTTCACTGATTAATTGCATCGAGTATATCTTTGTATCGCAGACAGGATTAATTCGACGATCTAATTGTCGATTGCGTTGATCTGTGATTAACGAAACGGCATCAGTTTCTGATCGCATTTCGAAAGCTCGTAAACCGAATCGATTCTCGATTGCTGATAAACCTAGAAACATCCTTTCACTGGATCGTGTTGATAAATCGCATTTTTATCGGCGTAAATTTGCTCCACGCATAGATCGTCACAAACTGAAACGGATTATAGTCTTCATGCAGACTATCGATTACGCTGATCTGTGATTAATAAACTTCCATCAGCTACTATTCACGATCTTCGCAACATTATAAATGGCATCAAATTTCAGTTTCTGATAAACCTATAACTTTTAATTTTACGCTAAATCGTATCGAACAACTGCCTTTTCAACTACCTAAAATTATAAATAAACGATTACAAGCGATAAGTAATGGATTTATTAAATAACAAATATTTGAATGATCGAACAAACCATCAGAAATCGACTTAACTTTTAATTAATGAAAACATTTATACGTTCGCCATTTGACAAATATCTTTACTCCATTCATTCGATTAATCGAAGAGACGATTACACTCGGAATCGTCGATACAGAACGTACACAAAATTCACCTGCGTTCGCAAGGACACGGCTCAAAGGACGTAACATTAGGAATCCTGTACGATCGAAACATCGAGCCGCATAAACATTGGATCGTTCCATGGCCAGTAGCGAACGATCCGTCTCTGTATAACGTAGGATCGACGGTTAATGACTCGAATCGCCTGGAACGTTACGCAGCCGTGGCGCACAGGAAGATAGACGTGTGAACGTGATAGTCTGAGCGCAAACAACGGGAGCGTTCGCCGAAGACACGACGAAACACGGCCATGCAAATTGCGCCGCGTTCGAAAGTATAGGAATATCGTGATTACACGGCGTATCATTAGTCCTAACGATGGAAAGGGTTTCATCGTTGAATTTCCACGGTATTTCCCTGGAAGCGTTCCACTGACACGGAAAATCGCGATTTCACGCAAAGATCGCTGGAATAAAATGAAAAAAGCTAGATGTTGATCGAAACGAGCGAATGACACGTGCACGAGTTGATGCGACGTAGATTCGTATTGTGTACAAAACAAAGACACAAGTTGGAAAGAGGCGTGCAAATCGTTTCAAGGAAGAACAGGTCGTTCGAATATTTATACACGCGGAACACATTTATTTGGAACACGCGCGAAATATTCATAAGCCGAGAGGCGTTCCGTGCGAGTGTTACGCGTGGAAATACAGATCGGTATACGCCTGGGAACTGTTGAATAATATACGAGTGCAATTGGTGGCGAGTCATCCGGCGGAAAAAATAAAGTTTCTTCCGTAGCGCGATTTTCCGTCAGCCGTCAACCGTCAGCATGATCGTTTATGCGAACGTGTTTGGCAGTAAGGAAATTTGATGGAAGATTTGAGGCTGATGAAGGAAAGATGCGTGAGTATTTTTCTGGTTTTCAATAAGTAAGATATTTCACCGAATATTTTTTTAATGAAACATTGCAACGGTAATATTTAATGGTTGTTTTCTAGAGCCAATATTTTCAATAACATTATGTATTATATCGTATGTCATTCTCGTTTCATGTTGTATTACAATGAAATGATATTTCTTTCGTGTCATAACAGAATCAGAATTTATCATTGCAATTTTATTAATTTTAACGATATTTTTAATTACTAAAATAGCTACCAAACGTAGCTTTATCTAAATTTTCTGCGTTTGAAAAATTAAAAATTTTGATTCAGAAAAAATCATTAAAGAATTTAGATGTTGATAATGGAAGATATAATACATATGTCATTGACCAGATTTATTTTACATAACGATAACAACACTTGATACTATTTTAAAGAAACGAGAGCGAATATATTACTCAATCTAATATTTGTTCCAAATATAATCGTTGCAAAATGTAGGCCAATGTTACTGCGCTCGATGTTTTAAATGCTAGAGAAATTATAAAAAGTTAATGAATTATTTTAATCCGCAAACTTATAACAAATATTAGAACCTTATTAAAGATATTTGTCTATTATTTTTAGCAACATATCGATATAGTCAATAGTATTAGGAAAGAATTTAATACGAAAGAAAATGAGAGTGGTATATTATATACATAAAATCTGTACTATAGGATACAATGTTTTATGTACGAAAAGTTTTTAATAAAACTTAATTCATACAAATTATTTACATTTTCGGGAATCGAGGTATTAGAAGTAATCTTCGAATTAAATAAAAAATGTTTTGGTCGAAAGCATACTTCGTTGCTTGATGTGGCACATCGTACTTACACGTGATACACAAGCAGAGAAAAATGCGATTCTTCCAGTATTTTTTCTTTGTTTATTTTTCTTTCGGGCTTTCAGTATACAGCATAACCGGTTTTGCCGTGTACACGTAATTATTCCTCACAAACTAGTCAAGATAAGACAAGGTTGTTCATATACCTGACTTACAGGAAATAATGTAACATTGAACTTGAATTTTCGTGAATTTATTACGTATAGAAATATCATTTTGTTGCTGTCGTTACTTTCCCAGTTTTAAATAAATCATATCATTTTCACGTAATCTCTCACATCATATATTTTAAAATTAAATTAAATCATAGTATATCGTTATTCTATAATTTGGAAGATATATTTGTAGAAATATCAAGGAAAATATTAACATTAATTAACATTCTCAAAATGTATAAATAGAATTTACAGTCATTCGTGGAATTATCACTTTAAATTATGTCGCTATATTTTATACATATAACAATATGCTTATTAATATACTTTATTGATTGAACACTTTGTTATATTATTTTACTCAATATTTTATTGCTTTGTACTTTATTTATCCTACGCATATTTTACTACGCTGTATTATTTCTTTCTACTTTTATGGTACCTGCAATGTCTTATTATCCGAAATATTTTTCGATTTTTGGAGCAAATTGGAACGCATATTTTATTTTACAATAGCTTTCTACGAGTAGTACACCTACACGAGAACGTTAAGTTTCCAGTTGTCTTATACGATCGATAAAATGTGAAAATATAAATCAGTAAAACACAGTGATAAAAGGAGCGGCGATTTTTCTTCTCTGTGAAAAGAGGCATTTAAATATATCGTTGTCGATTTCGCTGCTGTTAAAAACGTGAAACTTGGAAAAATCGAGACGCTGTTTAATCACGACGTGCACCCCGGGAACAAGCCACGCAGATTTTTAACACGAGGGCATGGCAAAGCGAGTAAGTTCGATCGGTGGAAAAAAGATGTGATAATTTTTAATTACTTTTTACTCGAAACCAGTCAAGGACTGTGCAACAAAAAGCAACGTAGGTACAAAGAGGAACGTTGGTTCGCGAGAGAAAAATGACAGGCAGAAAACACAGTTATTAAGAGACGTGTCAGGGGTAGAGAGTAGGGAAAAAATGAAACGACGTCTGCGTTACGGCGATTAACTGTAGTACCACTTAAGAATTTCACATAAGAAACGCGCTGAACGAGATACCAGTCCGCCCACCGTATATTCGTTCGTTTGATCGTTATGAAGAGAAGAGAGAGAATAGAGAGAGAGAGAGAGAGAGAGAGAAGAAAAAGAAGCGGAACGGTGATGTTCGCTCGGAGCCTATTGATTCATCTCATCTCTCTTAATGCATTATTCAAGAGCCGCTACACGATACGGATAGTTGATCGGCGAATTCGAAAATACGATCGTGTCTGTTTGGATATTGTATAATATCCGTTTACGTAATTACGAGCAACGATACAATTTACGGGCGTGTTTGTACTTTCGGTGACGTCAAAATATACACGAAAGATTTGCCAGGGATCGACCAGTCGGAGATGGCGTTGAGTTATTCGCTACGATAACAATTATATCGAAGGGAAATTGTACGTAACAGGGTCGTGTTAGTTTTGTCTTATTTTTCCTTTAGTGGCAGACGTAGAAGCGTACGTTTCATTTCAAATGGTACGTGAAAACCGAGAAAAAGCGAAGCTTGACATATTAATTAGTTAACGAATTATTAGGTCGATTGGAAAACTCCTTTCTTGTTTTCTTTCAAAGGAGAGATTAGTTATTCGAGTTTAAATTTCTGTCAACCTTTAAGCAATACTTTCTTCGATTTATTTACACTGAAATCGAAACTCTACAAGTCAATGGTCAAAATGACTAAATTGTAAAGCATTATAAGTTATGGCTATATATCATCATGCAGTTGAATCGTTAAATTTACCTACTTCAACTTTGAGTAAATATCTTAATTTCATCACCCGAGTACCTGAGTACATAATTAATGTTCAAGGAATATTTTGAAGGAATGAATAACTTATTTACATAAATTGATTTACATATCGCGAAGATAAATGCTAAAATATACATTTATGTTTGTAACATCATCACTTTCCTTTAGATTCCAATGTATAGAGTCGATCAGTATAGCTTCTAAGTGACTCATATGTCACAGGTATGTTTAAAATAGTGTATTATGTCTTCCACATAATATCCATTGTTGTTTACGATTGCCCTCCATTTGTTTGATAATTTATTAATTTCATCGTTGTAGTAGAATCGTTGATTTTTATTATTAGGATATTCGGTGCTTCTATAATCTGACAGTTAGAATTGCCTTTCGTCTGAATTCTTTGCTGCCAAAAAATTGTAAAAATATACATATATCAATGTATTCAAAAAGGGTGTGAATGTTTTCACCATTATATATTTCTCCGTTTGCTATTCTTGTAAAAAATGTAATACCTAAAGTGCACTTTGTCGTATAACATATTTTGTTACTACGTTCTCAGCACCAAGCTATTTTTCCAGCGGCATTGTATCATCTTTTTCATTGCTTATATTGCATTTCGTAGTTAAAATGTATATATATTATACACATTTCGCACGATTTGTGGAAATTCAGAAATAATTTTGTAAATATGAAAGTAAACTCTAGCAACAGAACTTGCTTTGATTTATAGAAATTATTTAATAATCGATCTTAGGTTTAAAAAATAATCTGTTTCTGCTTTGTAAGAAAGAGATAGTTTAAAATAGACCAATTAGTTAGTAAAATCTGTTCTCGTTAATTTTTATCTTTGTATCCTTTTATGGGTCTATAGAAAAGTAATGTATAATCTACATATATGTACCAAAACAACGAAACGAGTCGATAGAATATGTTTTAATTATGCGTTAATATCACAACTTTTAATTAGATACGCCTGCTTTATGTAAATATCTGAAACGAATACTTAAATACGTTATATGCATATGTATGTAAAGTAAATGGTATTTTGAGCGGAAAAGTTCGAGTAAAAAATAGATTCTTGTAGGATAATTTCTGGCCCTAAAGTATGATTCATACGTATAACAATTTATCTGATAAGCAATGAATAAATTAGATCAGAAATACCGACTAAAATTGTGAATCGAAACACGAACTGCAATATTTCCCTGAGAGTAATTTTAGCAAAGTAAGACACATAGCTAACATGAATTTTATGCGGTATTTTCTTGCGGAAACTTCATATTTTCTTCTCAATTGTTATTTTTCCCTGAAAATTCTTTAGCTGAATATTTGTTTTAAAAAACTAGAATTGATGTTTCCCCAGAGATGAAACATTTGCCACAGTTTAACAAATAAATAGTTTATAATATGCATTAAACGAATCAAGTTGTTATTCTAGTAGAATATAGTGTTACGATATTACGCAAGGCTTGTAAAGGATATTATTAGATGGTTATGTGTAAATATCATATTCCCAATAAATAATATGATATGTAAAATATTATATTAATAGGAACACTTATACTTAAAGATGTTAATTTCTCAGTAATTTCAATAAATGCAATTCAGAAATTAAGAAAGTTAAACATTCTATCAAGTTACTAATGAGCATTACTAATGTACTTTACAATTATCTACGTATCTAACATACTTATTACATATCAACATATTTTAACATACCACAAATTATTATCAACATTATGACAATGTTGAGAAAAGAAATAAATGAACCAATAAGTCAATACAAGTATTAAAAATAAACTATAAAACATCTATCTAAAATTTTTTACTAATTTAAAGATTTTAATCAAAATACAATCTACTCTAAAGTTTATAATCCTAACTATCCTTTTCTAAAAACTATAAAACTCATCCTATACTTTCAATTGATTATGAATCTTTATTGGCACATTGTAGCAGATAATGTGACTATAAATAATTAACTGAACAAAAAGGAAAAAGATTTATGTACTTAAGAAAAAAAAAAAAAAACTACGATTCTTCATAGATCAAAAGAAAAGATATAAAAAGAAAAAAGGTCTACGTGGGTTACATAATCCAGTGGCCACAAGCGTCTAACGATTACCTACGATGACTAATGTTACCAACAGCAGAGACATTACGACGATGTATTGACAATTACGTATTACGTACCCATTAACCGTCCCACTTTTCCTTTTTATTCGCATGTTGATGAAACGTAAAATAGTAAATTTCAATAATAAGCTGTTACTGGCTAGCAACATCCGCGGATGGCAGCACGTGAGAAAAAGGTTAACTGCATTTCGACTAACACGTTCCCGATACAATGTGTTTATTGCACATCGCAGACGTTTCCAATAGACTTTAAAGGGATAATAGGCTAATTTAGCTTGATCCACTCGTTTCTTCTCAATATTATCGAACACAATGATTCTGGGAACTTGACTGGATCCCGTTGGAAACTTGGCAAAACGACGCAGTTATTTGGTAACGAAGCTCGTTAATTGGAACGCGTTTAAACAGAGGAAATCCAAATATACGTTGTGTTGGCAATTTCGAGACCAGTGAATTGTTATTAATTAAGCTGACTTGATTAAGCCGAACATCCGTTTCAAAGAAACTAAAGGTAACTCAGATTTTAAACAAATTGACTGAATGACAGGGCAAAAGAAAAAGTTTTTCATCGACCGGGAAAAAATCGTGTCACCAGTTTCATCGAGTGCGAACGAATTCGCGCGTTAATGCTCATTGAACCGTAGAATTCGCACTTCATCGCACCGAGAATCTCATGAGTCGAATAGCGACAAACATTGTGATTACGATACAAGCATGATTCGTCGTTAACACGTTGACTGCCATCCAAATTTTATACATACTATTTTATACAGAGTTCTTTATACAGAGATTCATGAATTGTGTAGTGCGTGGACATTTTGCGTATGCAGAGGACATGAATTGCATGTCCACACTTCACAGAGTGAACGTACACGTTAAAATTAGTAGAAAACATGGTAAGAACATTGTTCGTAAACTTGACGGTGGAATGTTCTCAGAGTCGAGAGTTTACTTGCGTGATACGTTTGACAATCATCTTTTCCATGCGAGCGCTTGGAACCCAATTAAATAAATCCCTCGTACACGGCCGGCAGCCAAAAGGATGAGACATTGATATTCTGCCGTGATTCCGTTAATGTACATCCATATTCCGTGTCGACATTCCACGGAATATTTGCGATCGCACGGCTTCTGTTGTTCTTTTTGTTACTAAGCAACATCTGCGATACAAGGCTAAGGCTGTCAGCCGTAAGGAGAACGTTTTATCCGCTGAATTTTATCTGTGGCCGTGCAACGCCAAATACTGCACCTTTATATAATGGATGACTAATTGTTTACACATAAGAACCATTTTAAGCTTTGTAAAGTACGTAGAAAAGGATACACTCCATTGATTTCAATGAATTCGTGCGCCTGCTTCGTTGCAGCGTTGTCTCTATCTTTATAAAATTTTATTAAATTTATTACACACACATATATATATAGAAAATTTTACAGAAAGATATACAACTTATTAGTCCTCATTTTTACATCAAAATAAAAATGCACATACTACATTTCTATAAAATAATCGAAAATTAACTAAACTAGGAATTTAATTTGTACAAGATATGAAAATAAAAATAAAAATATATATTGTATTTTTTATTATTTTATATTTTATAGACAGATTTATTGATTTTTATTTTTATTTTGATTTTTATTTTTTAGTGAAGAGATATATTATAAAGTTCGAAAGAATTTTAATCTATTCCTGACGAAGCGCCATGTGTCACGAGTCACTTTGCGTGTTATAACGCAGCTGAAAATCACGAAACGCTGATAATTTAATCTAATAAACGGGAGATGGACGCCTGAACAACGAGACCAGAGGAACACGTATTACCGTGTAAATATTATCAGAAGGGAAAGCAAAATCGTGGCAATTCGTGACGCGGAGTTAATCGAGTTTCCGGCTGGCCAGAATTTTCAACGATTTTAGTGAATTAGTTAATAACAGACCTCGTAAAAAAGCATGGTTTACTTTTCCTAGGGCAACGAAATCCCAGCCGGTTTTTCCTGGATGTTCGTGCTCGTTGGTCGCTCGAATTTTGTAATTTTGTTTCGAAAAATCGCTCTGCCCACGGGCGTGATAAACGCGGATACGAGCAAGTACATAAAGAACGTGTTAGCGCAAAATCGTTCGAAATTTGTTAGGAAATAGAATCCTGAAAAACCGTCACTCTATTCGACCGTTGTTTTCTTTTTCGTAATAATAAACAGAATAAAATGAACGAAAACTGTAAAGCTATGGAAAAAGTAAAAACGCCTACACCTTAGCAAATATTAAAAGTTTAAAAACTTTAAAAACCACGTTGGATAATCAAAATTCCAAAATCGAATACTATGGCAGTTTCCCTTCGAGGAAAAATGACCTTTTTTAATCTCGATTAGTGAAAAGACAAATTTCTTTCGCTCAAAGCTCGTCACGTTGCCACGACAAACAACAGATATTTATTTTCATTCGAATCTTAAATGGCCCAGCCAAGAGTTAAACTCAATTAAAGCACAACTCGATGCGCTAAGAATCCATTTATCGGAATGAGATTGTAGTTATGAATTCCAATTGAATCCATTTAGCCGAACGTGAATTCCCATTATCCGAACTAGAAATTACAGCTATATGCAGGAATTCCTATTGTACGTTTGCCCTCCAACAAGGTTCAGATAAATTGATCTTTTCAATAACTATGTATTCTCGTCTTGTAATATAAACACACAGACATGGAATACTCGCCTAGATTCTCCTTTTCAACGTCAGCAACCAAGAAACCGTGTACCTACCAAAAGCCTTCCTCGGATTCCCCTTACGTAGCTGAGATCGATATTCATAGCGATCGTGGTCCCGTATAGACACGTCAAACGTTTCAGCCTGTCGATATCCATCGTGTAGCGATCGAGGAATCGTAAGAATCCGCCCGTCTGAATCGGCCGGTTTCGCTTCGATGCCTCGAAACGGACCAATATCGCGATCGTACACACGCTTGTCCCGATTCAGATACGTCACGTTACTCGAGTGTTTCGCACGAAGAAACTCGAACATTATAGCGCCACGGTGGTCGCGTGCACACGCGAAACAGTCACAGCCCTTCACTTTACGGGTGTGATCCTCGTATGTACAGCGTGTCTTGTTTAAATAGAAGACAATTGACCAACGTTTCACTAAATTTTCTAGAATGATTAAAACAGGATAAATTTCGTGAATTCTTTTTCATTAGGTCTATCCGAATCTGCAATAATTTATATGTCATGTTATTCAACAGGTTGAGGGTGACAACCCTCTTAATGAAGGAGGATGTTGTAAATAAATACAATCGTCAAATAGATACACACATGTGATTAAAGGCTCCATCGAATTAACGAATTTGAAGAAAAATATTTATTATAAGACGAATTATTTATACGAAGAATGTGGTAGCTTTAGTTGAACGTCGTGTATATTCTGCATAATGTTATTATATTAATATAATAACATTATTTAACAGATAATATAATTTATTTAACAGGTAATATAATTATTTAACAGAATATGTATATATTCTTTTTTCAAGTGAAAAATTTGCGAAAAAATGAAATAGATTTAAAAAATTTTTTCCCACAGTTTCGTGACTCATAAATTGATAACTTCAAAGTATTTTATACTATTTTAAAAAACATGCGTTCAAAGATCAAATATGGAAAGAGAATGAAAAACGAGAAATGCTATAGATACAGAAAAATATGCCAAACAAAGGTTATGAATGTTGGTTACCAACATTTGGCTCGCAAATCCCAGTGCGATCGCGAAAGAGTTTTAGTGGGGTCATCGTGATCGCTTGTCGTTGGAATTATTAAAACAAATTTCAACACGACGATTTTTACTATCGATTTACTTCAACATGTTTCCATATAAAAGCACAGATTTTGAACGTGTGTTTATGCATTCGCGAGAAATATAACGTGCAATGATACACAGAATTTGTATAGTATACAAAGATACACAAAATATTCGGTATAAAAACTAAAAATAAGATAGAGGAAAAAATAAAATATCCTAGAATGCTGCTGATGATATCTAAAAGTAAAATTGACTTGTATTTACATTCCATTTCTCAAATAGCGTTTATCGAAATATGAATTTGCATAAATATCTACAGTCTATTGATTCTTAATAAATGAAAAGAAATGACTTGAGGTTCACCGTGATAAAATACTTCAAAGGGGAAGGTCGAAGGTTATTTGACTATTATAAAAGAGGGTCACGAGTCGAAAAGGGTATAAAATACTTCTATATAAGGAGCCTATACCATCTATATATGCGATGGGGGACAAATTATGCTGACATATATTTAATATAATGTGGTGATACACTCAAGCATTAAAGCTTCTCCGATCAATGAACGAAATATTTCGTTCGACATCTGCCATTTATCTGTGCTTATCTATCCTTTTTTATACCATAAAACTATCTTCTGAAAAATGATCCTAAATCTTTCATATATCTTTCAAAATATTTATTTCACTTAAACCAGACATCCTGCAGATACGTAACAGACAATATCTGTGCTTTTGGTCGCCGCCTCGCGAGATCGATTTGCGTAATACGATACGTCATCGTGAAACGTTATCCTTGTTTGGCCCGTGCGAGCTGAATTTTCTCACGATACCCTGAAAAAAAATGCAACTGCACAGCTTCTAAATCGTTTATTACACCTCAAGGTCGATCCTTGCGGTGAATGAGTTTCGAGAAGTTTGCACCACGCGAAGGATGTTTGTTGTTCGCCGGGGAAGTGAATTTATGACGAGGGGTTGATTGATTGGTAGTTGGCGGTGGTTCTTGAGCTAACTACTTAGCTTGTTTTGGGGGTCGTTTCCGTTGTAATTTGAGATTTGAGGCATGCGGCAGCGCTATTGAATAAATCTTGAACTTGCGCGCGTAAGTTTACGTGTCTCGTAAAAGATAGACTGTTTGTTTTAATAATCAGCATTACGGGACTGTGTCGCAATATATTCTAATGTAATTAATGATTTATTCAGATTTTACAATTTCATTAAACTGCCCAAAAAATTGTAATTCAATGTCAATACATTATAGAATCAATGTTCTATAGAATAAGCTAACTAGATTTGCGTAAGAAATAAAAAATAAAATATATCGTTTGCGTACAGTTTGATAAAATACTAACACGTGTAACTTAGAAGGTACATGACATAAATATTTTTTAATCTTTCGGAATTAATCTCGTCGTCCAAGAATTAAGTACGTGTTAAACAAGTTAGCCAAATATAAATTTAGCGTCCAAGATTCCATCAAAATTGATGACTCAAAGGTGTCTCACCCTTCTCGTTTCTCTATAGAAATCGTGCTGCCTCGGTCATTTACAGATCATCACTGGAAGAATCACATACACCTAATGCTGGGTGATTCAGAGCCGGGGATTCGGACGAGAAACCTACTTTAAGGGTATTCATTCGCACGCAATTAAATCACTTCGCCAGTTTCAGCGGGTTGAACACTGAAAGAAGTTTGCACGGACGATTTCTTGTGCCAGTTTTTAACGAGGACGATCTTTTTGTGCGACGAGCTGAGCGAGAGTCTTGCCGCCGTTCCCTGTACATCTTTTCTGATTACACAGGCCGCGCGTCCAGCGGAAAGCCTTCACCTTTCATCTTCGCGTTCCTGTTTCCATCCGGCTTCCTATTCTCCGTTGGCCTGGCTCACCCTTTCAGACCGGGACTAATTAATTGTAGCGGCATCCAGCTCGAGTCCGCGAGTCGTTACGATCCTTCCTCCAGTCCCGAGGAAAAATTTTCGTGGTCCAGGTCTTGCTCGTTGCTCCCTGTATGTTCTCTCTCTCTCTCCTTCTCATTCTCTGTCGTTCCAATCTCATTTTATAGCTCTGTAACTTGGTCAATTTCTGGGATTCAACGATGCAGCTTCAGAAGATGAATGAATCTGATAGTTAAAACGTGTTGGCGGAAATATTGTTTGCTTTAATGGGGCGTGGAGGTTTATTGTTATTGAGCCGTAATTTTGTTAAATGTTGTACAAGAGAGAATAATTCTTGTAGATGAGTAGCAATTTCTTTATTTATTGCTTCTTCATTCTGTCTTTCTTTATGAAGTAATCATTCTTTACTACTTCGTAGAAATGACTAGAACGAGTTATGTGAATGATCCAAAACCGAGGTTCGGTCAGGCATGAATTCTGGAGTTCATAATGTTATGGTATAATATTCAATCGTATTATGATCATAGTATTACAGGTTATTAGTATTAGAGAAATGTTTGTAGGTACAGGAGAGTATTATTAATATTAATATGAATGTTATAAATCAATATATCGCGCGTTTGTTAAGCTACATTCACGATCAGTCTTGTCTAATGATTCCCCTCTGCTTTGTAATCATTTTGTTTACGTTTTGCAATTTTTATGCCCTTGAGAGCACATCGATACATTAATGGGCGTTTATCCTATCATCAAACTCATACAAGCCACATCATGTTCGCAATAAAACCTTCTCTTCTATAGAGTTTAAAGATTTTAGTTGTCAAAGTAATCCTTGTGTTCTCTTCTATAGTCAACAGTTTAATGTGCATTTACAATGGAAAAGAATGGAAAGAAGCAGGTGATCCATGATACATTGAAGATAGATACATTAAACTTTGTAAGTTATTCTCTTAGATTTGTACAGTCTCAGTGCACTCGATGAAGTATTTGCATTTCGAAGTCTATTTGATATATGTGGCTGCAATATATGTACATACACAACTAAATATAAACATGATAATTTATCTAACTGGTAGAAGCTACGCTATTGAAGTTTCTGTGGTTCTTACGATTAACATTCTGTTTGATATTGCCATTGAAAGAGGATTTGTGAAGATCCTAAGATTCGTTCGTCCTAATAATTAAGTTGTTCGATTTAACAATTATATTTATTATCTGTTATGTATCTGTTATGTATCAATTGGATATATTATTCTTTTAAAGCAATTGCTAATTTATGTAATCTAGTCTGTATACCAACAAATCTATAAATAGATATATTAAAATATTCAAAACTATTCTCGCATATTAACATGAAATCGAAATACCGAAGTAATAATAATTCACGCCAAAATCTGGTTTTCTCTACATGCTATTAACATAAATTTAAAAATCCACTACTCCTAATTTTCAACAATTCAAAGCATTTCATATTCATAATCTATAACTTTCAACTTACTTTATTACTTCGAAGAGACTTAAAAATCTACAGCCCTAAAACTTCATAAATTCAAGGTTTTATTGCAAATTAAATTCTTAAACTCCGCTTACATTTCGCCTATCTATCGAACATCAAGTAGTCCTGAGATTAGGATAATAAGCAACAAAGTTTCTGAAACATTCGAACGGTTGTTCCACGACCAATATAAAACATTTTTATCATTGAGAAATACATAGTACTCAACACATTACTGGATCGTTACACGTTTAAGGTAAACACGATCGTTGTCTCTATATAGCGATTATCCAGCCATGATCACGTCGATCCTTAACGTCTTGGCCAGATGAAATTAAGATACAAGCTGGATAACTGGCACAGCTTAGTATGATCTCCGTGGGACGAGCTTCGAGACGGTTGTATCGTTTAAATAAATTAACTACATCGGCTCGTTCCAGGCAATTCGTGTAATCTACAATAAATCGGTGGCTACCGACCATTATCTACCTAGTTTGTAATTTTTAATGTGATAGTTACGTTTTGATGTGACACGGGCGCTAAGTGGCCACGATCAAATTGTAATTTAGCCGGCTAACGTGAGATGGAAATAGTAAGCTACAGATACTTGGTTATCGGTGTAACTAAATCGTAATTGATATAATAATATTGTTTCAGTAATCCGAGTCGCTAACATAATCCAATTTGATGCGATTTGAAGCAAATAAATTAAACAAGAAAAGATTATATCTATCAGGTGTGACGGTGATCTAAGTAATAATTATTAACGCGATTTTTAATTATTAGCCAATATATTTTTAAATATATATCTAAGTTGGATGTTATACGTAGAAAAAGCGTACGTACGTATTTTTGTTTTTCGACGAAGCATTTCTTTTAGCAGATCTCGCATTTCGTTTCCATAGCATTAAATTCTTGTAATTATATAAACGTGCTATCAAATGATATGAAACTCGATGTGCTTGAATTTAATCAATTGGTATATAAATACCAATGCTACGTACATAAATGTCATAATAACAGCAGTGGTGTATAAATATATTTTGTAGCCACTGTAGAATCTGTTAAGTAAAGAATAATCTTCCCAATTGTATCAGCTATCTTTCTCTAAAATGTGAAAAGTCACAATCTCAACTGCCCAGCCATCATCGTGAAATCGAATTTCCCACGATATCCTTCGTATCGCTTCATCCATCGAGAAGCAAAGATTTTACATTTCGTTCCCTTGTTATCGAGGAAATATAGAAAGGGTCGAAGAAACAAAGGAATTTATGGTCGAATAAGTGAACTCGTAGCAAGCGATCAGTCGTCGACGAGAGGACAGCGTTAAATGCATATTCGAAGCTATAACGCGCGTATTCTGCTCTCTTTCTCCTCTCGAGTCGCACTAAGGCACGGTGATACGTTGAATTACAACCCGGCGAGTGGAGCAGTGCTCTTTCGTGCCGTTTATCGTCCGCATTCCATTGGAATGAGCGCTAGATAACGTTGAGAGACATTCCAAAGAGGGCGGGAAAAGTCCTAGAGCGTTGTCCTGCTCGTAAAGATATGCGTGGATAGAGCATAGCGCTATAGCGCTGGAAAGCAACACGAACGACGATGTTTTAAAAGATTGATTTTTTTAATGTTATATAATTGGAAAAAAAATGGACATTTTCTAAATGTCTGAGAGCGTTATAAATTAATAATGTTCTTTCGCAGACAGTTATTCACATTAATATTCGGACACAGCAATATCTCTGTATTTGTTGCTTCGTATAAGGACGAACGAATTAAGTCGTGTTGCTTATTCTGTCATAATATCAACCATTTATGGCATCTATGGAAATACGTAAACAAATAAATTATAAAATTTATATAATTCATTTATATAAATTTATTATAAAATAAAAAAGTATGTAAATAAATATTATATATTTATATTGTGTATAAATATAATATTTCATATTCTAGCGATACTTGAGTACTAGATACGTTTAGTACGGTTCAAAAATTATTAAAAAGTTTTTGAGCCATTAAATAATCGTTAAATTGGCCGGTAAAATATAACACGTATGGGTGTAGAATTTTGAATATTAAAAAGGGTGGAATTAATAAGTTTTTCAATTTTGTTAAGTATTAGCGGAGTGATTTTGCAGTTTTTGATTTTTAGGGTCTGATAAAGAATGTTGTTAAGGGAGGATATTTTTAAAAATTGGTGGGGTTTTGCAAACGCATTTGTAAGATAATATATATGAAAAAATATTAGGTCGTTGGATGAATAAAAACTGAAAGTACCATTGGGAAGAAGTCGTATCAATTCAGAACGAAGAATATAAAAATCCATTCGGTAGGATAAATCATAAGTTTTTACATTCGTAACACAGGCAATCTTAGCTATGTAGAGTTGAAAGAAATGTGCGTCACCTGGGTCTACCATAAATCAATTTCGAACTTAATTTGAAGCCTCACATTTTTGCTACTTACTCGAATACTCGAAAATGAAATGTCTTTTTCCGGAAAATTCAATGGAACAAATATTTTGAGAAATATCGTTTTATCAAATAACAACTTTTCCAAATTTTTTATCGATCACAAGTATATTGTCTTATAACATTTACATATTGTTATAGTTAAAATTAAAAATCAACGATATAAAAATCGTTATTCTCTAAAATCTTCTGAGAATTGACAAATTTGGAAAATTTGAATTTACTAATCGTTAGTAATTTAAAATTAAAAATACTAATTGTTAACTCTTTAGTTTCAACCTTAATAGAAATCTTGTGTTTTCCAAGAGTTGCAAGTTGAAGGTTTAGTTTGATAAGACGATTCTCGCCTCTTAAACTTAAGAATATCCTCGAAGCTATACGAAGGAGTAGTTCATACATTAACCGTATCAGACTAATTTACAGCGTTGTGAAACACCGATTACTAACCAGCCAGCTGCATAACAAGTACTGCGTGCACAACATAGTACTGCTATAAAGCGTATTAGCTACGATTTTCATGCGCCCTGAGGGCATTTATGTAGGATCTTAAGGCAATTGAAGCTTGAAGCCAGAATTTCGAAAATATGGTCACAGATCCGATTTGAATTTGGACTAAACATTGATCATCTGTGTTTAATATCGCTGCGAAATGAATTTTATTCGACAAGATTATCCTTCTAGAGAATTAAGAAAATATATGCTGTTGTCGAATAGAACATAGAAAGATACTTGACAATATTAAAAAAACGGAAGCTGATTTTTCTAGTAGGAAAGGATTGATAAATGAACCTCTCAGAAATCAAATTAGTCGTCTCCATTTTTGTCAATATGACTCATTTTCATAAGTTTATTTATTGCAAAGAAACTACATAAATAACAATAAATTATAATGAAAATTTTAAAAATATTTGTAACATATCACTTTTCTTTGTTGTTCAATTTATGAAGTTAATATAATAATAATTTATCTTAAATGATTAATAAAACAATTTGTTTCGGCTTTTAAAATTGTCATAATTAAATCCAATATTTATTCCTACTTTTACCATCTATTCCTCTAGATCTGTAACGATGGTTAATGTTGAAAGCTCATAACATTCAAACGATTATTATTAACAGGAATATGTTTCTTGAATCTATTGAAGATCTTCTATTTCACCTCCCAATTTTTTTTATAATTAATCTCATAACCAGATTGCAGATTTTCATGCAAATTAATATTTTCTAAATGTTATAATATGTACGTTTTTCTAAATACTATAACGTGTACGTTTCATTAAATATATCGTATAATTTTGATTATTCTGTGCATGTATTCTACACTTTTTTCCATATATTTATAAACTTTCCATAAATTACATATATTACACATGTAGTATATTACATGTACATTATATATATTTAACGTCATGTGATTTTATCATTACAAAGATCCGTATCGCTCAGCACGAACTCTCAGTAAGCAAACTCCATGCACTAATTCAACGAAAAGTTAAAGGAAACCGCATTTCGTAACCACGACGAAACTCGCCAAAAATATCGCAACATTCGAGCCACGAATATCGATTTATTAAAAGCGATCGACTACTTTCCATTACGTTAAAGTATCGCCGTCGCGAATCGCATAACTCCATATTCTTATCGCGAAGATGAAACACATCCTACTACATTATGGTACTTTGGAAACTCGAACAAGTTGAAAGATCATCGTTCATGCCGTAGAAACTTCTAAAGCTGCGGATTCTCGCTTGGAGCTTGCTGGTATCCAAAGACGCGAGTTAGGCTGCGATCATACGATTGTTGAAGCAACAAATTTTACGGCGGTCGAGGATTATAATTACAATTATAACTACAGTCGATCGCTTTTGTATATAATTTTTTACATTTTACTCTTCATAGGATTCTCTTATATTATTACTGAAACTATGTTATGAAACAAATGTTACGAGTCATAAGTTAGGTGTTCATCTTTTTGCAATAAATATTTTTACTTATCTAGATGTATCATTGTGACTTTAATCTTTCTAACGCATATCAACGAATCTTGTTTGGGATTTATTGAAGTACGATTTCATATGCTGCAACCTACTATTTCGAGATTCCCTTGCTCAAAAAATATTCGTATAAAGATACAAGTGAAAAGACAAATATCATAGATCACAGATAAAACACTAGAGCTCCTGAACTTTGTTTATGTCGAGAAATTATCTCTGTTCATAAATACTCGTAATATACTGAGCTGGCAAATAATTGTTTCATTTGCTGAATAACCGACTTTACGATCATTGTGAGGATCATCAAAGACACTGAAGCCATCGATTGTCATAAAGAAGTCAAGGTCACTACAGGCTGCATTTTATCCATCAGGTTTGCGTCCTCGCGACGCACCGTGCAAGGATTTTCGTTCCTCTTCCCATGTTCCTCACCGCGAGGTTTCCTTTTTCTAACGAAGCACCGAGAAAAGTGAGAGCGCGTAACTTATTGTTACTCTTTATCGTAGTCAGGCGTGATAAGAATAACGCCTCAAGGAAAGTGACAGTTTAATGCTCGTTTTGCGATAGAAGCTTAACGTCGAGCTTTCCGTTTCTCCGTGTTTGCCTCTTTTTTTTTTTTTTTTTTGTAAAGCAAAGAAAATTTTTCCAAGAAATAATGGTGGCTCGGGGTACGTGTTCATTGTCATTCGTTTCATGGAAATTCTTCGTGAGAAAGGGAATTTAATCCGACGAGACTGGCTTGACTCAGAGATTTCGTGTAGCTACGCAAAAGATTCATAAAGTAGTTCACTGTTTCAGGGTAAATACGATTCGTCATGAAAATCTACGTACACCTATCGAATTCTGTGTATCTGACTTACTCCTAGTTTCTTTCTTTTTAATCAATAAACTGATAATCAAGAAAACTGTACTTATCGTGTAATTTCCTGTGATAGTTTTAGGTTGATAAAGATGAATTTAACTTGTTCGAAGCTCTAAATTCTCTGACAGAAGACTAAATAGATCAGTTTTCACGCTCTGGAAATCTTCTCTCCTTTCGCAGTTTTGTATAATTTTTTGTTTGATGTCAAAGAGGAAGTTCAAAGACATTGTGCAAAAATTAATAAACCTTTTTATCGTATTCGAGTTAATAATATTTTCCAAGAATAATATTATAAGTCTCGTCACTTAAACAAACGACTTTAACTTATCCGAGCTGTTTCGTCTTAAAATTGATCTTCTTTATTGAATGTTATTTACAAAGATCTATAGTCACGGTTTTAATTATAGTACATAGCATAATATGACATATTATATTAAAAATATACAGATTGATAGAAGTAAATATAATGAATAGTGATATCTAACACGTAATTCATATATAATTTCATGTATTAGTACAAATCTATGAAATATACGTACGATAATTAAAATTTCAATTACAAACAAATCTAACAAATATATTTAATACTTTAATATAATAAACATAACAAACCCAGTAAAATATATTATCTAAGATTAATCCAAACAACATCATCTCCACATTTTGTCAAACTAAAAATAAACTCTTCTATCTGAATCTTTTTATTATAAATATTACCGAACTAATACGATAAGTAATGTTACCATAGAAAGATTTCAATCGAGCAACAAACAGAATTAAATTACAATCACAATAAACTGCCTTCCATTATGTATTCCATTATAACAAGATGAAATTCCAATAGACCGTTACTTCGAATCACAATCACGCCATAATAATCCGATATAACTGAACATCGGAGTGGAGAGAGGAATAACATGGAGATTTCACGCATAACGTGTTAATTTTAACAGATCGTGAAGCCAATAATATCACGATGGGGTCTCGTTCGTGCATAAACACCGGCATCACCGATATCTTTGCCGGAATGACGCTTTCCCCTTATCAATTATGTTCATAACACACATTTTAGCATTATCGGTACTACGGAGCTCATTCAGTCTCTCATACCAGTTCGATGAGTCAGTCGTTCCAACGGGAGTGAAGGCCGATTTTCATGGGTCCATCGTTCGTTGTAACCTGTGTGCCACTGTGCGTCTAGGAAAGAAAACATTTTACATCAGGTGAGATAAACGTCTGTCATCCTTTCGTAATCTCATTTGCCTATCAATTTCTGATCTAGGAATTGTTTATTGCAAAGAATTCCGTGTAAACCCAGCATTAAGAGTCGATACAAACGAACGATTTTGTCAGAATTAAAATACAATGAGATTCTATATAACGTGATAGTCGTACGGTGACTACCAAAAGTATTCGTCTCTTCAAAGTATCATCTGTTATGCGTTTGTATACTAATTAAGTAGATCCGGCTAGAATAAATTTCGTATCAGTTTCTGTACATATTGTGAACTGTGAAATATTATTAAAATTTTATTGATACTATAATAAGACTGTTGATAAAGTCTGGAAGAAATTCAAACGCATATATAGAAATTACAACAGTACAAGTATATGTCGATGACAAACACCATGTAAAGAGGGATACAATGTACTGTTTCACATCTAATAAATCGTCACAATATGCATTGCTATCTATACATTTCATGTTACGTGCCTGCCGTGGAAGCACTCAAGAAAAAAATCGTTCGTCCGCATTAAGTCTAAGAATCTGAGGATCGTTGCAGATTATAGGGCAATGGCAAGCCGGTAACGACGCTTGCAGTTAGCTCGTTTGCCTTATTCTAAAGTAATTCCACGAAGGGAACGATAATCGCGGTTTATTACAATCATTCTGTTGGACTGTTCGTCCGAGGACGAAGGTATTTCTCATCGAATCAAAAGTAGGGAATATTATTACACCGTCTCCAGTACAAGCTTAATGATCTGTCCATGTAATTCTCGATGAGGCTTTTTGTACCTTTTATTGCGATTTCACGACGTATTTCTGCAGCTCGTAATGAAATCGTTAGTTTTGAATTAGAGAAGCATTAGGACGTCGTGACTGGTGTAAGCGATAGGCGCCGTAAATTACGGGAAAACTTGTTTTCTTTGTCTTAAGAAACGAAAGTACGTAACCTAGCTATGACTTCGATGGATATTTGTTCTTGGAATTTCGTTATTCGCCTTTTATCCGATGTCGTAACTTACAGACATGTGGTGGAAATAGATAATAAATATCTTCCACGGAACCTTTTATCGTACCGATGATTGTCTGCTGCATTCAGTTTTGAATAAGTAATTTCATTCTTGACTGTGAATAAAAAGGAATATGAGCTGTAAATCTTCTAAGAAGATATTATTCTGATTATAAATTACAGAAGTAATATAGTAATATGATCTATTATACGATCGTATGGTGTATCAGATATAGAACGATATACATGCAGACGTTATGTCTAGAAACTATAGGAATTATCGATTGTACTTAGAAAAAAAGTTGTCATAAATATTACAAAATATTTCGTCTTTCCTTAGAAGCAATAAGATTATTCCAGAGATATATCTAAATATTCCTTTGATTATGATTATCCAATTTATCACAGTTTTATTTTACTTACATTAATTTCCCGATTACATTCCAAACTGTGAAATTATGCTTCGATATTCCAGGCTTCTTATAAATCAACAAATTCGACGATCCTTTCTGAGCATAAAATAGTATTCGGAGTAAACCACAAACAATTGGAAATTTTCACACAATAGTTGGAAATGAGAACCAAGAAATATCGTTAATATTTTACCCCGCGAATACTAGCGTTCGCAAAAGCGTAATACCGCGAAGCGAAACAGCCAGAAGGTTTAGTCGTTGCTTTCGAAATCGAACATTGGGAACCGATTCGTAACGCGACACGCTCCGCGAATATTATTATTTCTACGTGTTAACGCGACACCACGGCCCGGTCATTTGCATAATACGCGTAAACACGAGAGGCTGGATATTTCGTCGAGCGTTGTTTAATTATCCAAGGCGATACCGCGGCCACTGCCTTTGACCTATCCATAATAAATCCACCGTGGACGCTGTTTAATTGCCATGTAAATGGATTTTCCTGGAATGGTTTCAGCACGACCGGATACGCCGTGGTCCGCTTGATTGGGAAGTACGTGCTCCGCATAATGCGAATTGGCTTACGATCCAGCGCGACCCATCTCCATTTATACGCGCCATAGATTTTCGTCTTCGAACGACAGTTGACTGGAAGGACTCTTTTCCCTTCTTGACAGTCAGAAGACATCCCTTGTTTTCGTTCCATTGCTCTTTCGTATCGGTATTTTCTATGGTTTATCTTTACGGGTTTTAGATTTAAGGGATTTTCATTGGAAACGAATTGAACGAAGATCGTGTTGATGTTGAGTTGAGATAGTAAACGATGTACACTACAACGGAACTCCATTTATCTGAATTTGCCAGGGAACAAACAGTTTGTATAATTGCAGTTCATATAATAGGAGCTCACCAATTTTCCCTACCACCTATTATTTTTCGTTCACACAATCGGAGCTCGCGTTCTGGTACGTGAATTCAAGCAGCAAAAGTTCGATTAATCATTAACTAAAATTTCGTTCCAGTAAATCGAATTCTACCGTGCCACTGCAAAATACCCAGACACTTGTTTACTTTTTACAGAATATAATTTAAATAGGATTAGATTATGTAGGTAAAAATGATATTTCAAATATTTATTCTCTATTTAAAAGTGTATTATATCAGCTGCTTCATATTATTATCTGTTTTCATTCAGGTGACAGATAAAATTTCCGATATGGATTAATATTTGCGTTTATAATCTTTATCTAGATAATCGATGAAAGGTGTTAATATTTTCGTCTTCTTTGTAAAATCAAATATCTTTGCTTTGTACTTCGACATACGATAACGCGTACTAAATCGTTTCGAGGTTCCATCTACTTTCGCAGATCACTTTCGTTTCATTTCATCTTCCCTGCCTTCCTCAATCATAAGATCACAGAGGTTTGGGCGATTTTAAAGAGGAACAGTTTGATCAAAAAATTTTACGAGCGAACAATCAACGTCCCTCTCATTCTGTTGATTCGACAGCGGCTAAAGTTGCGGGAAATTCTCGTTCGGGGTAATAAATTTCAGATCAACCATCCATCCTTCCGTGAACTTCTTTTTAGAACGCCAATAATCTTCGACATCGACCCAGATTCTTTTTGTCGGTTCCAACACGTCGAATATTTTCAACGTTCCAACACTAATTCACATGTTACCTTCCTTTTTTATATTTAACGCGAGACTATATTAAAATTGTAGGTTGAAATTAAACACACAATTTGATATTAGATACTACTCTGCAAATTAATCACGAGAATTTTATTTAATAGAATAAAATAGAGTATAAGAGTATAATTAATCGTAGGTTAGAAATTTCATGTTCTTTCGTGGAATAAAAAATTTATTTGAAAATTATAACCTTCCAACAAATGTTCATTGATTTTTGTATTAACTTAAGCGAATCGTCTAACATTGATCTCGGTAATTTCTTGGTTTATCCTATGACCAAAAGCACATTTATATTCGAAAATTATAATATTACGATATGAATATTCGAATAGTGAAATAATTTAGTAAGATTGTCTACGTGATAATCTACGTGATGAATTTTGCATAAGTGAATTGAATTTTGATCAATTACAAATTAATTTTTGGTATTCAATTTCGTCGCGTTATAATGTTCCACTGCACGCATGAGTAATATACATAATGGATGAAATCATTGCAGATTACTCTACCTATAGTTTTACAGTCAAGTAACACCTCGTCAAAGGATGTAATTCAATTACAAATCAAGTAAAATATGTATATAATTATATTAAATATAATTGCTTAAATACTAAACGCTTAATTTCTATTTGACTGATAATAATCGAATGTTTCAATCATATTGAACAATTAATTTTTCAATAATGTATTAATCACAGTATATTAATCCACAAAATTATCTTACTTAATAATATGAAAAATAATTATATAGAAGTTTGGATAATAATTAGAGAATATAGAATTATAAAATGGAAAATATAATACGTAGAATTGGACGAGTAAAGGAAAATCCAAATTTTCTAACATTTTACCGTTAACATTAACCGCTATATCATAAAATATCACTTGCTACTTAGCGAATTGTGTGCAAAAATTCTTTCTTCGCTTAAAGGGTTAATCCAATTCAAAGCTACAGAAAAGCTACATAAAAGTGGAATTTATCCTTCGCAAGAAAACCGTTATCATCGACGTTCCCTATGTTTTCCGTTCCTCCGCAATAACATAAATTTCCAGATAACAATATACCAGACCAAAATACGGTGTCTATCGCGTTGAAGCACAGGAAGTGTGAATCGTCCTTTACCAGCTCACCCTCCTATACGACAGCCTCTTTTCAAAAGGTGACGCTTATCTCGGAATCGCAGTAAGTACGGATGAATTTAGACGTCGTAAAGTTTTAACCAACGAACTGGATCCAATGCTTATCGATTGAACCTGACCTGGATATCTCCTCTGTCTCTGTCCTGTCTTGTATCTTTGAATCCGGCTAATCGAGAACAAACGTATCGTGAATGTACCGTTCTATCGTGTGCAAACAGTTGTCTACAGTTTAGCTAGATGCTTCTCAGATATGTCGAATGAACGTACCGTGTCTGATAGCAGTTAAGCTCGTAATTGACTTTTGTGATCCAGTTAACAGACGGATGATGGGACGTTCGACGTTTTCGGTACAGTAAATTAGCGTCTTGTTCAGCGTCCGTTTAATCGACAACATTTTCATTCGAAACAAAACGATCGAGAAGGGGAACGATCGATGCATACTGTGGCTCATTCATCATTCTTAGCGTTTATCGTAAAGGAAAGTTCGATTCAATGAAAGAGTATATCTTTTTGGATTTTATTTGAAACGATAAGCGAACTTTTGTGCATGTACAGTGTACAATGGCGAGAATATAAATAGGAAATGACTTTATACGAGAATCCAATTCCATTCAGTTTGCGATTGTTATTTGAAATAAAAATTTGAAAGCAGTCTTGTGTTTATATGCTTGGAAATATAACAATTAGAGACCTGATATTATTTGATTTTATTAATTAGAACTCTGTATTGTTATTAAAAATACGTACAAAAATATATTCATTCGTTTGCCACTATACTTTTCATCGTATTTTACTATTATATTTTCGATTAATCGAACATTTATTTACATTTTTATCTATAATGCTAGGTATTGATAAGAGCACTTTCAGGATACCGATTTTAAAAAAACATTATCCACACGTTTGTCAGTATTGTATCTTTTAAAAAAATTCCATTCTCTACTCTACTTTCCCAAAAATTCCATACGTATCATAGCCTTTGCTTCATTATTGGAGATCCGCTATTCGTTATTCGTTATCGAATCGTTAAAGATACTCAAAGCAAGAGAATATTCGATTATTTAAACAGAGAATAATTGACAGAGGAACTTTTGTAATCTTTAAAATTTCGCATTTTTTTTTAAACGTTTCAGATTTGTAGTAACGTAGTTAACAATTCTTTGTAAAATAATATTCGTTTCCTTATTTTTCTGCGCATCTTAAAAGCCAACAGATATAATGAATGTAAAATTTAATTTATGTTATATACATTTGTATAATGAAATTGTTAGTTATTACAATTTCGTATGATATAATACAACTATCTTGGTTCCATTGATAGAATTGAAAAGCGAAAAATGAATCCGCAAATTGAAAATCCGAAAATGTATACGTATAACAATTATGAAATATTTATTGAAAACGTCCACTTCATAAAAATGACAAATTTGTTCAAACAGTATGTTGTTTATTATGTTAACGAACGTCGACATACTTATACCTATAATAAATAATTACTTTTAAATTCTATTGTAATCGTGATAATTTTGTGTCGTTACGGTATGAACGAACATTCATAAAGTTTCACGAAATATACGCAATATATTCATCAAAATTATTCCAGGAAATATTCAAATACTCGCGAGTTGCTGTATATATTTTATTTCAATATAACATTTTCTATCACATTCTTTTTTCTCCATAACAGCAACAAAATCTAAAGCATTACAAACAGACCTCAGTTATAAAACTGTGTTATCCCTTTCAATTATGAATAACATCGATCTGCTTGTCCTCGATAAAAGCGTAGCATTTAAAAAAGCTATGTATATACTTACGTATAGTACGTTTTCTCTTTGACTGCAACCAGAAGGAAAAACTGCGCATATAGCCGCGAAGGTTACCTTTTATGGTCATCGATAAAAAAAAGAAAAAAAAAACGCTACTTCGTGATCTATTTAACTATCTACACAAACAGATCGTGCATAAGTTACAGCTGTTAACGTTAGTTAGTTCAGAAACCAGTCGTACCTCATGCTATCCATTTAATAATGAGCTCGTGAAAGCGCAAATGCGTCTAACGCAACAAGAATTTGATTATCACGTTGCTAAATATGTATATCGCTTAGATAGAATCACATAAATTATTTGTAGCAATTCATTTTCATTACACTCGCTACATAATAACATAACGTAAATGGTTATGGTAGAAGGAATGTAACGTTCGTTTCTTGAATGCTTTACTTTCAAATCTGTTTAACCAGTGAGCATTAATGGCCATAATTATAATCTTATAACGCGAGAATTCCAACTTTTAGAAGATATAAATTATAATCCGAGTTTTTAATGTTTTTATACAAAGTATTAGATAATCGTACGAAGTAGACCTTTGAGTAAATTAAATTCAAGACGATTAAAATCATTAACAATTTATAGTAATATTCTGATCCTAAATGTCATTACACTAATTCTAGAAACTCTGTATTTACAATTTTATATTCACATATTTTCCTATTTTATGTAGCAATTTGTGGCAGCTCGGTTAGTTGAATAACAGAAATCATTTTACAATTATATTGATATTATATGATTTCTAGACACAAAAAACTTGAATTTTACTTGAAATAATATCGAAATAAAATAAAAAAACACATATAGTAAATAAGTGAGAAGCATAGAACAGATATTTTATAACATTTAAGTGTTAAGTATTAAACGTGACACAACGCTGCATGCATAAGACGTTAATATGATGTATTAGTACTATCAAAATTGTATTGTTCACACTAAAGATAGTAAATATCGTTATTTATTGTAGCATTATTTATTTGTTGTTCTATACCTACCTTGTTCAATATCGATATCGTGAATAATACTGCTCACTAATAGTCGAGAAACTCGATTAATAGAGATTCTATTGACAGTAGGGAATATTACCTGCAGCAATACCAGAACTATGTCAACATTAAAATTAATATGCTTGGATGCAAGAAATTATCGTAACTCTATTAGTTAATCAGTGTTTAGGAGTTTCCTTAAATTACTAATAATTTAATACGACATTCGAATGAATGATTGTGTTATTATAAATGAATTATTACGTAAGAAAAGAACCTCACCGTAGAAACCTAGGAATTACACAAAATTTTACCAAAGTAAGAAATTATGCGATGACTAAACATAATATGTTTAGTATATATTCTCCTTATAATTCAAGAATCGCAAAAGAAATATTCCTATCTCTTCTTAAAGAAACTTAACTGATTCGTCATTTGTTATTCGGTACAAAATTTCACGAATCATTATTTTTCGCTTTTCAATCATATTACATCTTCGCAACTATAATACATCAACATACCAACGTCGCTCTATCACTTTCGACCATTACTATTCCTCCCAACACATAATCATTATAAATCATACAAATGAATATTATTACTCCTTTGGATAGCTACGATAAAAGTAAGTACATAGCTATAAAACTTTTTCGAATTAAAAATTCGAACAACAAGAACGTTGCTGATACCTTCTTTTTAATTTTTCCTTCTTCTTCTTTTTCTTTTGTTTTTTTTTTTTTCTTTTTTCTCCCCCCGCAAAATTACAGTTCGCGACAGATCGTCACGCCCGTTTTTCGTTGAAAAACGTGGCCGAGCCTGTCTCGCGTAAGTCTGATAGTTAGAAACTCATGCGTTATAAATGAGTCATGCACTGGTGAGGTGCAATTACCGATGCAACGGTGGTTTCCGACGCACCGTTCGACTTATTTTCCTTCTCACGCGTTTACGCACCGCGGACGATATAAAATCACCCTGTCAACGCTCTGTTACGAATATTCCCTCGCGACTTCGGGAAAAACTCGGGATACTGGTGTGTAATTAAGGTAAAAACTGTGTTAAAACCTCTGCTAGTCAGGGGAAAACAGGGTTCTTGTTCCGTTGTCGTCTTTCATAACGGTTCATTCTCGTAGCTAAAACACTGAAATTATCATTTTTCAACGATTGCCACCGATAGCGAAATTACTATCGCTATTGTTTTGTAACGTAAAAGGATAATGTGTATCACGTGAAATATTTTTTTAGTGCGGCAATCACTGTGTTTGGTAATTGTATGCCGGCAATTTCGCCTCGTATAAGTAGATAATTCTTTCTGCATTGCCTTTTGTAAGCTTTTTTTGCCGCGAAACATAAATTCTTGAGAACTCTGTACGAGACTGTAATTATGGTAATGAATGTGACGAAACGTTGACAAGAAGAGAGGAAAATTGATACTGGCCTGATATACGAAATTGATTTACAACGGCCATAAAAATTATGCTTTTGCGACGTGGCTCTCTTCTATGCTAAGGATTCTTCGCCTTTAAACGGATCTTAACGAAGATATGTTATCAATAGAATGGAATTATAGAAGATGATAGTGAAGGAAATTGGAGGAAAGCAAAGAATTGAATTACTTATAGTTTCAGGAAGAGGGAACGATTGTCTCTTAGTCTACTGTTCGTTTTTAGTATCGTCCCCTCTTTCTCATAATATTTTTTCGTACACGGTATTGCGATGTGTTCTAAGAACTTCTACACGATTAGAAAGAATTTTAATAAAATTCTCGCATTTTCACAAATATCAGATGAACAATTTAAAAATATTCTATATATTAAGACAACATTTGAATGGGTGCAAGTTATATTAAACGATTTATAGATATAAAAGATTGCTATGTTGAAAAGATTCTGTATGTTTTGAAAATCGAAATTGATTTATTTGTTTTCTTCGGCATCATTTAATTAAACTATGTATTTATAGAAAGTCCCAGTTTCTAATTAGAATTTCGGAGCACTCGAAACTTTCTTCCTGTTTCTACATAACGTGTCATAAACTTACGAGAGCGCCGGAAGTCAAACTTAAACTTGGAATTGCAAAGTGATTTGCTAACTCAAGAGCATGTGTAACCTTCCCATTTTAGCAAATTTGCGATACATCGAGTTCGGAAAACTGGATAGGAATTCTCTCTACGGAGTATTTCCGAATGAAGTGCTATAAAAATATAATTAATGAAATTTATTTAAACTTGCTTACTTTATTCGATTATAAAAATAGTTAATAACATAGATTAATTTTTGGATAATATAAACGATCAGTAAAGCGTTAGCATTTAAAAATTGTGGGAGTTAATTATGATTTTTCTGTCAACATATATATTTTCTACGTAGATAATATTTCTACGAAATAGTACGAACGCTTTCCGGAGTATTTCCTGTTTGCAAATGTCCGAATGCAAGAATAACTTTCTCTTTGAGCTATTCACTACCCGTATCTTCATCACAGTACACAACAAGCATGACGTAATTTCATAAATAAAAATTTATGAGCGTTATTTTCCGAGAATCATAATGGTCAAGTTATCTTACCATTTTGTCCAATTTCTGCTGAGGAGAGATAGAATAATATTTGTTAATACTGAAACTATCGACCTGTAGTATGTGCATGTGTATGTACTCAGATATATTAGAATAAATAAACTACATAGTCCTATTACTATTATCAAGCAAGGATAATAAGGTTTTCATTTGAATAAAAGTCATCATTACTTTGGTCTAAAACACCTACGTGTTGGTGATAACTGTAAAAATAGAAAGTCTGAGATACATTATTAACTTAATAATTTTATCTCATAAATTTACAAATTTATAGAATTGTTTACCAAAACATTAAAACTTACAAAGAGTCTGAAATACGTCACAGTAATGGATATAGTAAATCGAATGTTAATTAAAATACCACTGATAGTTTTCCCGAAGCCTGATAGTATCTAAATTTTCTATCTATAAAATTCTATCTACAAAAGTATAACGAACCGAATTCGATAATTTTATCTTACAAATTTAAATTACAAATTTTTATAGTCCCTCATAAAAACACTAAATGTATATTTACAAATTCATAATCGTTCAAAATAAATCGGCAACATTCAAATTTCCTATTGAAGAAAATATCGACGAAACGAACTCGCTAATTTTATCTCGCAGATTTAATTTACAAATATCTACAGTTCCTTGTAGAAACTCTTCCGCTTACAAATCCACGATCTTTAAAATAAATTGACAGCGTTTGAATTAAATATCCACTAAAAAGACGTATACTCCAGCGATGCCATTAATCAGACACTTGAAAAGCAAGTTAGACGCGCCTATCGCAATTCACTGGAACGGGTTCTTGAAACGCAGCCGATTCTTTCGTCGAATTAAAAGTTGGCTGCTGCAGACGCAACAAGCAGCGCGCGGCACCGCTTTCAATTATTCCTGCTCCGTTCGATGAATGCGTGCCTTAGCGTGCGCGCACGTGCGTACGCTCCACGTCTGTCATTAATAATACAGTTATGCAACGAGGTTCGTGCGCCATGGATATTAGTATCTCGCCGCAATATCGTGCAACGCCTATGAATCGAGCTCGATAAACGCAGCGTTAAAGGTATGCGCTTTGAACGCCGCGCTACGTGTTAGCGCCCTTAAACGATCGTACGGAACAAGGAATCCTATTATTTTCTGATATGTTGAAAATACTCTGTTGTATTGTTTTTTCTCGTGAATCGTACAGACGGCAACTTAATTCGATCGAACGATAGATAAGGTATGTGCGTTCATCTGAATGATAAGTTTTGGATAAATTTTATTCTTAATATAGAGATTAAAAAGAAGAAGGAGAAATTAGAATGATAAATCGTTTTCTTTCTTTAATTTTGAATAGTACAACTTAATTCGGTTGAATGATAATTAAGGTGATTTGTGTGACTAGATGTGGACAAATTCCGTTTGAAATTAATATTCGAAAAATAGTAAATGGAAATAATTGATCATAATTGAAAGACAATTTGTGAAAAGTAATTTCAGAATCTGCTGTTATGACGTTCTTTTCTTGTTAATCGTGTTTAGGGCAACGTGATTTCTGAGCTACAGAAATGGTACGTTGACTCGAAATGGTCATATTTTTTACAAAAGTAAGAAGAAAAGGATAATATTTTGAGATAATGAGTGTTTTGACTTTAAAATATTTCAAAGATAACACGGAAAGTAATTCACTTTATGTCAACATATTAATATCGAATAGTCGGTTCGAATAGCTGGTCTTGCCAAAATTGTTCTTAAAACGATGCACAGATTCTACAAACGAAATAATTAAAATTCTAATTCTGGATGAATATATCCCTTTTTATAATTCCAGATTTTCTTTTAAATAATCCTATTATCCTTCACACTTTTCAGTCCATATGCTTCCGTCCCTCATTTTTCATAACGATCCTCTCGCCTTTTTGGACGAAAATGAAAAATCTACTATGCCTACTGGCGTATCTCGTTAAAACGTTTACTTTCACGTGAGCTCTTCCAAATGAGAATGCCGTCATTAAAAAGAGTTGAATAATTAATTTATCTCGATATAGCGCTTCTTTACGTTGAATAATATATTTCAAGTGCTAACTTTTTGAAATGAATCAATAATTAAATGAAACATGTTATATGTATTTCTTTCATTAATTAGAGGGTATTATCTATCTTCATTAATAAGGATTCTTAAATGCGAGAAAGAACGATGCTTTTAAATTGTGCTTCTTCAATCGTAATTATTTTTAAACTATTATAAAATTCTCTTCTAAAATAAGATACAAATATATTTATTTTACTTAAATTCGTTCGACTGAATTTATCGTAGGCTTTTGATTTATGCGATTCATTGAATTTTTATGAAGGTAAAGAGTATCTGATAACGTCTACGAGAAATGTGAATTACGTAAAAATGCTATAAATAAAATTAATGATATTCATAATAAGTGAAATACGATTCTCGTAATGACGATACTCGCGTATAATAATAAAATTAATTGCATCTTGAATTTAAATTCATGTGTCCAAAACGACCGCAGAAATAATATAGTAAGAAACAATTTTAATACGAATTAAGCCGTCAACATATTCCGATGACCCTATCGAAATGCTGGCTATGATCCAGGCCCATTCAAAGCGCCATAGGAGTTTGATACCGACGAAACAGATTGTGAGGAACGAACAATCAGTGCACTGTTACTGACATGAAGTATTCTCGGAATGCATCTCGTAAATTAGTGCTAAATAGCTTCCCAGCTTTAAATCGTCTGTAACTATGGACTGAATACAATATTTAAGATAAGAAGCGATATTTTCCACTTTGTAAATAATTTGAAAATGATTTTATTCGCTATCTATAATTTAAAACACTTAACTTTTTTACTTGCTAGTCATTACAACAGCGTTATTGTCGTAATGTTATTATTAATAAATGTAATCGCGTATGTTTATATAATCATCCTAAATAATTCTTCAAGAGCTTCTACTTGCTTTTTTTTTTGTTTGTAATTATGGCATTAAAAACTGGCAAATTTTTGCTCCTGAATATTTGATACGTAGACACCTTCCTAATTAAGGGAAGTAAATATAAAATACAAAAATATCTTTTAAGACTTTTAATAAATAAACGTATTAAAATAATAAGTACATACATATACAGCTTAAGCGTACAATATTTGAGTATAAAGTTCAATACACTCTATGACGCAGAATAACTCTCACTCTCAATTCCATTCAGCTATATGTATATATCTTCCACATAGTACATACCCTCTCTCTCTTACTCTCTCTCAATCTTCTACTCGCTTCAGACAAATCATATAGACATTACTAAAAGACATTCAATCAAATTCAGACAAAAAAGCTCTAGCATTTTAATTTCAAGTACTCTCGGTCTTTCATTCCTCTAACACTTGAAACTCATTGTCAGTTATTATACAGAATTACCTTTTTCCAAATTTCTTTTCCCACGTAATCCAAAGCTACTCAACCTGCAAAACGCACGATATTAAAAATTATACCGCGAATGTTTATGTAAATTCGCATCTTTTAAACACACACAGCTAAAGAACTGAGATTTAAACGAAAATCTGTCTCACCATCTAAATATCATAATCAATCATTCTCTAAATATTATAGCAGTTATTCACTGGATATTGTAATCAAACTGTAAATATAATACATATTTGCCAATTTTTTGTGAACTCAACTAAAAGAGTAAGATATATTCGTTAGGGACTTGTTTCACTTACCAAATATTATAACGTGTACTGTACTCTGAATATCTGTACTCTGTATATTTGTACTCTGAATATTTACATTTACTATTTACATATATAAAAACGAATGTCCTGACTTTAATTCAACAACGAACAGTCTAAACTCGTGAACCAGGGAACATGAAATTCTAGCTGCATATTGCTGCCATGACGTAAGCAGCCACTAAGATAAGATTTTTCGACATTCATCCCCTAAGGGGATGTGGAAAAGAAGTGGAATGTGTTTTTACGGATTCCGCCATGTCTCTTAAGCTCTATGGGATTCATAACTAAGTTTATAAGAAATATAGCGCTCGTTTTATATATTTTTATATATTACGTGCATTCCACGTACTTTCGCATTCCTAAATCCCTCATAGCTAAATGCATAAAATTCCGCACTCTGATTATAACAAATTACACATTAAGTACTATAACGAGTCTTTTGCTAAGTATAACGAATTATTCACGGTATATCTTATCACTCACCAAATATTCCGTTTTGAATATTCTACACATTTTTCCCCATTGAATCGCATCCTGTCTTCCGCCTTTCAATTTCCCCCTGACAATTTGCTTCTTAATTCGCCATCCACTCAATTCCCTCCTAAACACTCAATCCAAATCACCGCAAGAACCGTAAGAAAGAAAAGCCTGTAACGGTTGTTCGCAAGCATTCAGCGTCTCAGCGCCGATATCTGTGAACCCTGAACGTCACCGAGCAGCGCGTAAAACGGAATGGCATGATTGTTGCAGGCGAGGAAGTCGTAACCGTGCCTCCGGCGAGCGGAGGTCAGGACAGTTGGAAAGTGCAGAGGCTTTCGTTGAGCGGTGAATCGCCCAACAACCGTCGTAAAGGCTGTCGTCCTCAACTGCAGCCAGGTAGCAAGCGTACACGGCCGGCGCCCGCTACACCGGCGTTATCCTGCAAGGTCAATGCCAAGGACATCGACGAGTACCTCGACTGGCCGAACAAGGAAAACACGCCCGGAAATGCCGTGAACGCTGCCGAGGGGACGACAGAGGCACAGATCGAGAACGACAGTCCCAACATGGGGTCGAATTTGAGTCGACACAATGGAAAGGGCCTAACCGGCCGTAGAACGCAGTCGTCGGGAAATTTGTGCGATCCCAAAGGAAAATTGAACAGTATGGGCAAGATACTGATGCCGTGTTCGAGTGCACAGAGAGAGAGGTGAGCATGGAATTTGTAATTTTTGGATTTGGTGTTGAGTAATCGGAGTAATCGGTAATGATTTTATTATTCTTTCGTTTTTCGTTAATGTTAATTATTAATAGAGTCTCCTGTTGTATGGTATTGTTGTTATTTTGAATGAAACTTTCAAAACTTTTAAGGACGTATATTCGGTCGATGTTCTAGGATATTTATTGTAGATACTGAACGTACTTTTGCTTGTAAACTAATCCTCTGTTTGATCGTACAACGCGTTCTACTTCAAAATTCTGTGTACTGAATTTTTCTGGTTATAGTTAGGTTAATGGAATTTGGACCTTTTATTGAAAAGTAGTGACATTTTTTTGATAATGTCGAGTGTGTACATTATCTATGTAGGGCGGTTAAGAAAGAACTGAATGTTTTAAAATGATCTAACGTTTATTTAGCTTACATGCAAGGAAGTATAAACAGAATTAAGTTTGCTTATGAAAAAAGATTAAATGCATTAAATTCTCTTGAATTTTCTCGGCCTGTTTGCTTAGTTTTTCCAATATTGAACTACGTGCGCACTGCTTTGACGTCAGACATGCTTTTCCCAACAGTCAAATACCGAACCAGTACTCTCAAATTTTCGCATAAAATCGCTATTGACTTCATCTATTTTTTCCCTTAAAGTTTCAAGATTTTGATCGCTTTTATACTCCACTGTTCCACTACAAAAACTCTTTCTTCCGTAGGATAATCATTATTTCAAATAATATATTAATTTTCAAAACAGCTAAAAAGAATTCTCTGTTTGATACCAAAAAACTTCAAACTGACAACAGTGAAACTTGTTAGAAAATATTTCGATTTAAAACATTCAGCCTTTTTCTTCCCCATTGCGCAAATTTGTGTATCTTTAAAATAATTGTCGCTTAAAATAGATTTTCTGATAATTTAAAAATTGTTGGACGATAGCGATCGAATAGGATAATTAAAGTTACTGTATCAATTGTCGTAACTAAGTAGTAATTGAGTGCTAATTGAGCTCGTGCTTTAAGTATTTATTTCTTGGGAGTTTTAGACCAACTTTTTTAACGATTGGCAATTACTACTTTAAACGCTTTCGTATAATTTAGAGCATCTTAACAGCTTGTAATTTAGTATATTACAACAAATTAACGTTGTAATTTACAAACAATGTAACGGAGAATATTTCACCAAGATTCACGACAAATTTTTCTGCTTTATAATAAAACAACAAATGCATGGAATTTTGATTGAATTCCTCGTTTGAACTTCAGCTCGCATCAAATATTTATTTACGTCGTTTCAATACTTAAATGCGCAAAAATATATAAATTATTTATGTAATTAGATATATCACTGAAATAATGATTTAAGCTGAATAAGAATAAAATTCTAATCCTATTACTCGTAAACAATTTTTTAACTACGGAGCGGCATATATTTTCTTTAATATAACAATCTACTTTTCGTAAAATATGTAATAAATATGTTTATTTTAATTAATAATAACAAACGTAGTTAAATCAAACAAAAGCGCAAAGAAGATAATCGAAGAAGCTACAAACGAATTGATAAAGGAAACTTTTCAGTCAACCGAGCAACTTTCGAAAGAATTATAAAATTAATCGAAATAACATTAACAACGATCGTCTTTGGGAATCTATTCGAACAAAAATCTCGGAAAGTACGTACATAGAAATTTTCGTGGACTCTAAAACGGAGAAAGAAACACTAGAAGAGAGAGTAAGTGATTTTTCGTGTTTCTAATTCGGTCGAGTTCTTCTTACCGTGCCAAGAACAAACAGAATTTAATTTAACGATAAAGTCGGTGGATACAAAAGGTCTGAACGATTGGAGGATATAAAAGGAGAGGAGGTCGGTTCGCGATCGATTCTTTCGCAAGATATTCCCAAGCCGCGTTATCGAGCTTAAATGGACTATTGATACACTATTGCCCAAACACGCCAATTCTAATTAATATTCAGTCAATGTTTGCCTTACGTTCAGTCATACAACATGGGTTTAACATGCTTGTCGATTCTGTCTCGATCGTGTTAGCACGAGAAGAACGTGATCGATGAAAACTAATGAAATATACCAATCGAATATCTTCTTTGTCCACTTTGAAAATCTGCAACGATTCTATTAAATCTTTGCATAATACAATGTCGTTTCTCAACGTGATTTTATTTTTTTGTTTAATCATAAAAAGATCCGACAATTGTCTTTGCTTGTACATTATTTTGCACGGGAAGCTTTAAATTATTATTCTCTTCGTTAATTTAATAACAGGAATTATATTCTAGCGATGGTATAAAAATCAGCTTCAATTTATTCAGCAGTTAATTTTATTATTTTTCACTTTAAAATAAAAAATAACGAGAATAAAACATTTATGCATTAATCACCGACTGGATTTATTTGAAAGACTCGGTTTGTTAAATCGTTATGAGTTCAATAACGTCAAATAAATATATATGCTAATTACTAATTACCTTTCTTTTCATTCTAATAGTCTTAGCGAAATCGTTCCAAAGTTAAACGATTACTTTCGATCCCGCTCTACTTTACTCGGAATTGTATTTATTACCTACACTAATTAAACGTTTCAAACGCTAAGTATCTGAAATATTTTAACCTCGTATTCTCTAAAACGTATTTTCGAATTAACTTGGTTCTTTTGACAAATTTCTTTATGTACATTCCCGTTACACCGCGTTCTTCGTGCGCTTCGTATTATCACTTAATCATCCGACATAACTGAATATGCCAGGTTAACGTAGTTAGTTTTTATTGTGTGGAAGAATTTTGTAGGCAGGACAAAAGGGGATTTCACTCGTGCGAAACTACCGAGGCATTCGTTTTGCTCAACTATCTTTACTGCCTCATCTTCTGGATGAATTTAATTACAACGCGCTTCCGCCTACAGTTGTAAACTCTTTTCGAATAATGTAGTTCACAGTTTAACAGGTACGGAATTTACTGCCTTCGATTCTAGAGCAACCGGTAGAAGGAAATCAGTTCGAAGCGCTTTCTGTTGCGCTTAATTTAAAAAATGATAGGAACTTGTGGATAACTTTCTTGAAATTTTAATCTATAGTGCAATGATAAAAAAAAACAACTTTCTTCGATAATAGATAAATTTAACAAAAAATGGTATTCATCTGCTATCACTTTAGAAATATTGAAAAAAATCCTACGACTTGTAGGATAGTCTTTTTCATTGACTTTTTACTGACGTTTATTGGTATTCACAATCTCAGAAACCACTATAATTGATCATTGACTTGGCTCAGCTGAAATCATAGATTGAATTTTATCATTTTTTGGGCAGATCTATCTCTTTTAAAAGCATTGGCAGTTGTAATGTTTGATAAGACATTTTTACGTTATCTTGTGCAAAGGTGGAGCTAGTAGTAACGTATGGTTCAACAGCAAAGAATTTGTCGCGATATAGGATGAAGTATTACGGTAATTTTTCTGTTAGACGTATCACATAATGGGACGACCTTTTTCCAACAGCTATGCGTGGGTTAATCTTGTATATTCCATCTTGATTTTTTGTATTGTGACCTCGTTCTAGAATATTGATGTGTGTCTTTTAATTTTAATTCTTCATCATATGGCAAGCACCAGTTAACCCCAGTTACTTCAAACCCCAGTGAACCTGGCTAAACATTGATAATTAGATAACGAGACAAATTTGTTTCAAAAGAAACCATTTCGTTTGTTGATGTGTGACAAAAAATACAAAAACTTGAAGGGGAACTTGTAGAGAGAGGATATTTTATTTAAACAAAAGAAACTATCTATGTAATTATTAAAATAATATTGCTTTTATAGATTCGTGTAGATTTCAACGTGAATTTATGAGAAATTTCTACGAATTATTTGACAGAATCTGTTATAAAAACAGTTATTTCCATTTTAGAAAATACAACGAGAGAAAAACGGTACACCTATACAAAGAGAGTGTCTTATTCGTATATAGACGATTGGTTGAATAAAATTTATCAATTTTTTGCCAGTTGTTCCTTTTAATTGTAACAGTTTTGTATAATTTGTAACTATTTCGACAAAAATATTTTCACTTGTAAAACAAATTACTTGCAATATTGTATCGAGGCGTGAATTTCAATTCTGATTATAGAACAGAGAAACACTTAAGCGATAATTTTCAATTATATGGATCGTGATCGTGTAAATCGTGATTTCGTGAAGCGAAATAGCGATAACAGATTAATATATTCATTTTGCGCTTGTAATTATCTCACTGCTCTGCATGAAAATTACAAAATTAATTGCATGTCGATTACTAAACATGAACTATTCGATATTAATGAAGATGAAATTAATGGCTACACGTCAACACTGAATCATCCTCGCATAATTTGCTTTGTATTCAAATCTCGCAGCATTTTCGTGTAACTGGTAAATAATTTTTCAAGAGAATCAATTATAAATTAACAGATGCTACTAAAAACGTAAAAAGTACGTTACTCTTTAAAGATCTTTGATATCATTGCAAATTTGAAACATTTTTCATTTATAAATAAATATTTCATTCTCTCGTCCATGAAAACTAAACGACAGAGAAAACATATTCATGAAATATCACAAGTGAGACTAGCAAAATATCAGATACTGATAAAATATTTCCTAAAGCATTTTTAATCTATAGACAAATATTTCCCTGCTGTGAATAAAAAATAAAAGTATAACAGAAGCGTGCAAGGAATAAAACCAGTGAAATAATACGAGCCGATAAAATATTTTCTAAAGCATTTTTAATATGTAGGCAAATATTTTCCTACGCTTTATACAAGTTAAAAAGATAACAAAAGATATTCTAAATTATTCGATAAATTAAAAAATCCATTCAGATCTCATCTGAGAAACTTGTAAAAAATCTTTTTCACCTCGACTTAAGAAATATAAATGAAAATGCCCCGAGTCATCCAAATTAGCTACAGAAGAGGATAGTAAATAGTAATAAATCAAGGTTGAATCAAGGGAAACACTACTCATAAACGGAATTAAGCGCGATGCTGTCGTGGATTCCTCGTTACGAGATAGTGCTCAGCCTTGCTTGAACAACCAACAACCATGGAGTATAATGTGGCATAACAGGTTAGTCGCGAGATAATTTAAAGTCCCTTTAAGGTCGGTCAGTCGCGGAACTGGGGCGGTTTCCATTAAATCCTCGTTTGCACGAAAACGGATGCGAGCTGCGAGGAAACAGGGATGAACAGGGTAAAAAGCAGAGAGACACGGGTTAAAAGGCGCACGAATCTTGATCTCATTTGCGTAAGTGCTGTTGTTCAACATGCTCACGATGCAACAATATCGAACGACGTATGAAAGTACTTTTCTTCTTGATGATTCCTTTATGTGAGAGAACTATTGAAGTGAAAGGAACCTGTAGGAACAGAACTGTATTGTATAGAATATTTTAAATAAAGAAAATACGAGTACAAATGGATCCCATTTATGAAAATGACGATGCTACGTGTTGATTTTAAGTTTAATAGAAAATATTAATGTAAAATATAAAGTACAATATATGTTATACTATTAAAGGATTACTTCACTTTCTCTGTTACTGAACTTTCAAAAATTGTTTCTTAGCAAAGATTAATCTTTGGATCTGTAAACCACACCAATTTCGTTTCTAATCAATTCTAATTTATTCATCCTATTTCGATTTATCCGATATCTGTTACTCAATGCCCAATACTTTCGAAACGTAACTTGCAAATTCTTTAATTAAATTACAAGAAACAACAGCAATCAGATCCCAGAATACAAATCCTCTCATTGACCTGAAAGATCAACGAAACAGCTACGAGTTTAAATAGCCATAGCGAATAATGAACACGACATTGGAATATTAGAGAAACTTGTCACGGGCACTTCATAACGCTAAGTAGAATTATGGCCGATTAGAAATGTCTACGCAGTTTTAAATTGTATAATTTGTTCTTGAAAATTCCCAAGGTCTGAACGTCCTCGCGTATGCTTTACGACGGATATATTGTAATATTGGAAATGGTGTCACGTGCAAACGGCGCGAAAGCTTATAACATGTAGTTTGTCGTGGAACCGCTCATCATGCCTGACAAGCTGCGTAACATGTAGACACAATCGTGACGTGAAACGAAACTGAGATTCGCAATTTGTCCCTTTATGAAAATTCTTTTCTACGACTGTATCGTTATAATAATAGGGGTTAATCGTGATTTCGATCAGAATATTGTAACAGATGATAAAAACAGTTTCAGAGAAACGCTAAATACAAGTGTAACATATAACAATTATATTGTACCTTCTTTGCTATTGTTATCTATTGCACTATTAGTTACCGTAATGGTATTAAATTTTAGAAGTTAATTATTCGATGATGGACAAGTTTTAGTTAGAATAGAAGGAATATTATGACAAATTGTAAAAATGATAGTTTAGGAAAAATGTTATATGCAGGTGTAGTACATTACAATTATATTACAATTTATCCTTCGTTATTGTTAGCTACTGTTTTAATTAATATTAAACGTACTAAAGATTAGCGCTATTTGTCAATTATAACGAGGTGCATAGACAACCAATGATCTTATTGATATTATCACTTATTGATTATACCACTAGAAAAGAAACGATTCCTTGCTTATCTTTGATCTTCACTTTAATTAATTCGAACAACGATGGTTCTACTCCATTTACAAAAATAATCGTTTTGCATTAATGCAAATATGACACACCCGTGTTACGACTATATCTGATAGCATGTGACAGCCACGTGCTTTATATGTCGCTTGTCAAGATTATGAACTGTTAATACAAATAGAGTGGCGATAATGTCAGAAATTTATCGCGTGACATTTGACGGTATGTTTATGAGTTACTCTGTTTTACAGACAAATGGAAATTGAAATTTAATACTTATGGAGAATAAAAAATAATGACGTTATGGTCGTCGGTATTTTGCGCGTTGATACAGTTTAAAATTAATTTTAAAGTGGGAATGTCTTTATGCATAAATGGATACGACTTTGTGTCGTAATAGGATGAAATTTTCATAAAATTGACAAAATTTAATTAACGCAGAACAATGAATATGTAATAAAACTTCTCATTCTCTTTCATAAATATTCGAACTTTTATTGTTCTGCGAAAAATACTGTAAAACGCAGACATTAAAGATTTTCTGTAGCTTCCTTTATCGGAAATTCACATTAGAATTAATCGATCAATTAATATGAGATAGAAATATTGTAATGTTATTATTAAAATCAATAGTCTTAAACTACTATTTGTTAAATTATTAATTCAAATATAGGAAGAACTTTAGAAGAAACAAAACTTCTGTTACTCATTGTAATTAAATTAGAAATACAAAAAAGTGATAAATATTTTTAACCAATTAGGAATTGCTCTATTGAACGATAATATTTTGTTGTAGATTTTTTCTTATGGAAAAGAAAAAAGTATAGCTTTGTCGTCGAATCGAGTCTCCGTTATTCCCACTGTATGTTAGAACAAATCTCGTATGTACACGTACCGTCTAACTCAGGAAAGTGAACAAACAGCGAACTATGTGAATTATGCAAACATCGACAATGCGTTTTCCTGCAACATATGCTTTTCTTGTTTAGTCTCAGGTTAAATATCATTGTTTGAGTTGGGTAATTGGTTATTTCATGTCTCACATAAAGAACGTGAACTATATTTGTAATATGATGCAATATAGGACACGATATATATGTGATAAAATGTATTAAAAATAATACGATATTGAAATATGTTATTAGTATTATCAAAGCGTATTACCGAATATTTCTAGATTAAAAAATATGTTCAATATAATATCTCTAATATCCGGGAGTCCCACGAGGAAATAACATTTACATGCAAAATGTAATACTATAGAGATGAATATTACAGAGATAAATATTTCTGTAAAATGACAGGATATTTCAAGTAAAAATTATAAAATAAAGATAATTAAAGTAATAGCTGTATTCGCGTAAATGAAGGAAAATTTTTTAATATTATTTCATTTATTTTGATAAATAAAATCTGCACCTGGAAACTAAATTTCTAATTTCATATATGTACAGTAGAAGAATTAAATTTTAATTACCGCAATCTTCGTTTATTTTAATTATTTGATTATACGAATTCTCATTTATTTGTTTTCATTTTTAATTCTCTGAATTACCAGCATTCTTAATTGCTAACCGCAGCATACAATTTTCAAATAAAACACAAGGTAACTTTTGATAATAATAATTTAAAAATATAATAACAAAGATCTTCCTACTTTTATACATCACGATATACGCATTATTACTTTTGCATGAAAATGTTAATAAAATTCCAATTTCGTTATTTCATCATCTTTGTTATCATTCGAGTCTTATTTTAAATTAACGTTAAATTTTTAAATTGGCGTATTTTATTTCATGAAAATTTAGATTGACGTTTGAGCCATCTTATGCCTTTTTCGCGAGACATTCAGAACAAGTAACGCTTCTTTGCAGATATAAATTCTGTGGCTCGTTGCCCAATCATCTAGATGACAAGGACGTGCTGGACGACGATCCAAAGGAAAATAATAACGTAATGACGGATACTATCACCGGGAATCTTGGTGGAACTCTGCCACACAAGAAACGATCGTTGGGCGTACATTTTTCAGACGGTGGACCAACTGGAACTCTAGATCTCGTGAAACATCGATCGCAAGACTCTCTCGATGAAAATGATCCTTGGAGGTATGCCATCACTCACTTTTGCACACGATTTCCTTAGCAGTAATGGTATACGCATATAGATCAAATTTAGAGCAAAATATCTGTGCCGATTATCGAAGAATATTGCCAGCGAAATATTAAAAGTTGAGTGCAGTTGAAACGAGCTGGAATTTGTTGCATACGCTACGGCACCTGTCTCGTAGAGTACTTTAGCGAATTTAAAAATATATGACTAGGTTTTACTATAGTTGTCGAAAAGGAGCAATTAGGATTTCTTATAGTGTATTGTATGATGTATCAAAAGTAATATTTATGTGGTTACGCTAGTTCTAGTATATTACAGTTGCGTGTAGAGTTAATTAAAGGAAGAAATTTATGTGGGAATGTTGAATAAATGTAATGATACTATTTAAAATTCTACAATTAAAGAAACACATTTTGGTTCCATTTTTCATTGCAACTAAAATCATATTAAAATGGCAGATATTACGTAAAAGTGGTATCGCGGACTCGCAATGGCAAAATTGCAGCATTTACGCAATTTGCATAATAACTCAGCAACTAGACGAATATTGCAACAACGTGTATAAACGAATGCAAATAGCAAGGTATCTGCTTCCTAGCATTTCCGTAAAAACTGACCGATTTTTCGAAAGTTTCATGGAACGACAGGAAACTTAGATAATAAATCTTTTAACGAAATTTTATCTCATTTGATCTGGGAGATTATCTTCTTACGCGCAAACGTATTTAAACATAAACTATCGTATTTATGTTACTTCCTTATTAAACATGAACATTAAATACAAGAGGATCTTCAGAGAGCTCTTTAGAAACATACGAAATACTACTTCATTTTTCGTTTTTCGAGAATTTTTTACACAATTGACACTACGATACTGTACGAGTTACTCATTCTGAAAAATCAATTTTCTATTATACTAATTCTATAACAAATATCCGGCCTTGCAAAATTATACACAACTATGCAAGGTTTAACACCTATTTTATATTCATTAGGTAAAACAAATTTCTCCTTAGCTTCTGTTCCTTCATGCGTCTCTATGGAAGCGTGAATTTGCATTAATAATCCGTAATCCACTTATTATACTAATCTAACGAATGTTCTATCTTATTCGGAAAAGTTAAAAATTAAACCAATGGAAAACTAAGAGTAAGCCGAATAAAGCAAATGGAAGAAAGCACGACAGAACCGATCGTCAAGGAAGTTTCCATGTCATTTAAAAGATTAAAAAATCCTATAATTGTTACAGGTACCAGCAGAGTGACCTTGACCTGGTGAGGTGTCGCCATGGAAATTTCGACTCTGTGAGAAGAAATCGTAGCGTCGACACGGTATCTGGCGATTCGACAAGAAGGTATACTCGGGACACGTCCCTGGAGGACAGATGTCACCGAAATTCGGATCTCGATTTGGTGGGCACGCTGCCGAAACGGAAGCAGGAAAGTAGAAACGGCGGGAAGGCGTCAGATACGAACTCTTCGACCTCGCAGCCGCGCATCCCTGACGCCACAGATAACGATCTACTGATGCAGATCGTGCATAAGCCTGATTGCGAGTTGGTCAGGCATCGACAACAGTTTAGCAAGTGCATCGATTTGAAGTTGAGCAAACTGGCTGGCGGGGAACCGCAGGATCAAGGTTACGCGTCCGAACGGTCACCCGAGGACGAACATCCGCCCTCGTTGCCTGGACAGCCGTTCCCAAATATAACGCCTGGTGAGTTACATTTTCCATTTATTGTCTTTTCAGTGCATGCTGTAGTTTCGTACACTCGCGTCTATAGGTTGCCGGATGTTTAATTTAAATATAATTCTTTATCGAATTACTGTTTTATATAATGTCGAGTCACGTTTGTGATAGAGATGATAGGCTTGATTTAACTATTGATATTGATTGATAAATTAGTAGGGTGCTATTTGAAAGTGTATAGCGTATAGCTACTAAAGCTATCAGCGCTATGGTGAATCAGCTACTTAAGAAATAGCAAAACAAGGGATTGAAATGTATAAGAAATAAATAGATTGTATTTCTATACGAAAATCTTCGAAACATATTATAATTTAGTTTTTCCTAACACAAGCGATTAATAAATATCAACTTCATCTTGTAATTAGAACGCACTTAAATATACCAAGTATCAAAATACTTCTACACACAGGAGTATACTTTAAGGTGGTGTTTCGTGTGTATACTGACAGTGGAATCAAATCGCGAGCACTGACACTTACGCCGGATGAGTTACGTTTTAATTTCGATAAAATTTTAATGGGCAGTTGAAAGCTCAAAAATATTCAATCAGATAAAGATATTTAATTATAAATAAAATAAGGTAATCTATGTAAATTAACAGGCTTATTCTCTTTCGTGCGATCCGTGTTGGAAATGTTCGACGAATAAAATCTTCATTTCGTAAATCAGTGTCATGTTTTAAAATGTAAATAAAATACGAGGTACTGAATATAATATAACTGAATGTATAAAATATAGGGCGAAAATTTTTTGATACATTTCGATGATAAATAGTTTTGAAATAAAAGGAATATATGCAGAATATATCATATACGCTTTTCAATGTCAAGAAACTTTAATTAGATTCATTAGTGAACAGACGAATTATTTTAAAATTCTTTATAAATGTACCAAATGTTAGGAAAAAGTGGAACCGTTGAATATAAATTATTCGTTGTATTTCTACAAATGGAATTGTTTATAGCTTGAAAAATAAAACTCAGACAACATCCTTATGCATGAATTTTCTTCATCGTCTTAATATCTGGGATACAAATATCGCCTACTTTTCTCTAACATTTTATAAGATTTTAATAAAATTAATCGATGATATATTAAAATTGAAATTTGTAAATTATCAGACAATTTATAACACAATGATGCGTTATATTTAATTTTACTACGAAAGTAGCAGAGGTTTCTATGAAAATCGGCCATTCAATCACAATTAGAATTCGAGGTAGAAATTATAATTCCACGATTGGAACAAAGTAGTTCACGTTCGTTGCAATGTCTAAGCTGTAAACGAAACGAGCAACATTCGAAGTACTAAACGCAAAGGTATTTCTACGTTTATTACTCTAGTTTTCTCTCGATATTCTTTTCCTTGTGAAATTTATCTCGTACACCGTTTGCGATTTCTTCCGTACTAATCGTTTCAAAACTTCTTCCGCTCTGTTTCGTTTCTCCTTTTTCTCCCTCTTTCCTCGCCACCCACCATGATTATTTGGTTTCTTCGTTGTTCTTTTCCTTTTCCACGCCACTCAATCCAAGCTGCCTTTAATATCGTTTCGTTACGATGTATCCACCCCCTTTACTACTTTTCTCCACTTACGTTTCAGCATTCATTTTTACGTATCTTTCAAATAATTCCTTATCTCTCCTCGAGATCACTCTGTAATTTTCCTTCCTTCGCCTTTGCCCCGGTTTTCTTCTATTCATAGTATTATTCGACTTCTTTTCGTGAAACTTCTTTCATCCCCTTTCCCATTGGCAGGCTTCCCTTTACCGTTGTTCGATAACTTTGTTGGCTTTCCAATCTGTTTGCTGAATCCCTCTTCCCGTCACTTTTTTCCCTCCCTTCTCTCCCTCCCGCCTTCCATATCGTTTTCTAATTCCAACGCGTGTATCATCCCCCATTTTTCTTCTCTGATTCGTAATCGACGGTTGACGTAATGGCAACGTGCAAATGAAGAATAATGTCGCATTATCGGAATTTTATTCTCGGTGTTTTATGTATTTTGAAGTATTACCGCAGATGAGGGAAAGATGAATGAATGTAGAGGATGAGTTTCATCTTCTTAGGAAGGGAACTGTCTTTTAGAAAATTTCTGTTGATAGTAAGAGATTAAATAATTTAGATATCGGTGGTAGCTGATTTAAAAACTACGTATCTTTCCTGGAACATAATTATTACAAGAATAAATAATTTACAAACATTTTTATGTCCTATCAAAACGTACCCTTTCATTATTTCAATTATTTTAATTATATTTTCTTATAAAGTAATCATTTTATTACTGTCATTTGATTGTCCATGGAACTCCGAGATTTATTATTAAAGAAAACTTAATAATTCATAAAATTTGTCTAATAATAAATGTATTTTATATTACACAATGAGTTCTAGCAGGAAACAGAGTTAAAATAATTAGTAGGATCTCATGTAAATTAATCGTCAAATTTAAATTAGCAAAACAGTATACATGTTTTACGTTAACTGAAATGTCAAATACTCAAAAGCTTTGTAAATAACCTAACAGATCAATCTCCGTCATAAAACCATTTACACCTCGAATCACCAGGTAATAATCACCTCTTTCTCGAATTTACTTCTGTCATTATAGTCATATTCGCAGTAAACACGATTCCCAACTCATTAAAGTTTCCAGGAACATTTTCTGCTAACACGATTGAAATCCATGTTCAATCACCACCATACGTTCGCTGATTTTTCTACCAGCTACCGTTTAACGAGTACAACTAGCAGGTGTAGATGACACACCTTGTGAGTTTATATACTTTTAATTAAGCGTAATTAATTGGCGTACTCCACAAATTTTCGAACTTAATTTTGCTAGAAGAGACTAAGTGAAAAAATTTTATCTCGCTTTTTTTGCGTACAAAACAACCTTCTGCCAATTGTGCGCTCCTATCTAATCAAGAATTAGAAATTATAGAGCATAATCGAAAATTGTCAAATACACGTGTAACTGACAAACTTTTAGCCACGATAGCCTCGAAGATAAAATCTTCGACGCAATTTTGCTATTCTTCATTTTCGTCTTATTTTGAGTCATAAAATCTCAGCATTCGACAATGCGTGAAAAATCCGATGAACCAACTCCCATTAAGCACAGTTCTTACCGAAGTGTAAAAACTACGATATTGTGAGAAGAACAATCAACTTGTCAAACGATATGAACAGTATATCAAGTTCAGATGAAAATTAAATAAACCTCTTAGATTAACTGAAGAAGGTTTGTCTTTTAGAAACTGTAAGAACCGTTTTATTTCTTTTTTCATATTTTAGGATGGTCTTAGGATTGCATGGAATGTTATGTTGTTGCCTTTCTTTTTGAAATTTTGCTCACTCAATTGGTAGATGTTCTACAGTGATTCTTATGCAGCAAATGTTACACTTCTTTTTCGCGATTACGTGAACATGAGCGAAGTTTATATGACGTATTCTTAGCCTGTTGAGTATCGAATGATGTTCCCTATCCAAAAATCTCTTTAATTTTGTTTATATGCGAAACCACTTTTGCCTCACGGTGTATATCTATCTACAATAGTAAATTTCATTGCATCAAAATCATCTTTTGGAAGAATCCCTTTACATCTCCCTGTCGGTTTTTTCTTCTCCATCCAACGGTTGCTGACTCCTTAGTTCTATCATTTTCCAGCACTCGCGGGCATTTTATCGTCTATCCTGCGTCGCATTAAGTGGAATAAAGGTAGAAACACAATGGTCGGAGTAAGGATGAAGGGAGGGACCAAGCTTGACACACTTTTGTCGGGTGAATTTCACGGATAAGACGCGCCAGGTATCTTCTGGGAGTCCTTTGTCGCTGATAGACGGCGAAGTGCGCGTCAAATTCAAAGCTCTTTGTCGCGGATAGCAACGTGCCAGTTCAAATGAATGCGACCACCAACGCTCTATGCCTTTCTCCCTCTTTCAACGACCTCGTGGCTATCCATCTTCAATTTTTCATCGGTAATCTGTTTCCAATGGAGGCAGATACTTTACCCGTTTGAAAGCGCAATAACGTTTAGCTCGCGAGAATTTGCTCGGATTTTATCCCATCGGCTTTCTTTCTCGTTCTTTGGATATTAGAATTAGTCTCGCTCATCATTGCACGTGGACATTTAGAAATATTTCTGTGAATACAAATAAAGAAATGTAACCTAAATAGAAGCTTGAAATTCCAATCATGTTTGAATAAAAAGAAAAATTATAGATATCGTTGGTTTTTTTTTTTTTTAGGGGAACGACACAATTAGAAATACGATCAGCGACATTAATTTTTCAAGAACAATTGTCAATAACACGATCAATAAATTCGTTTACTGTCACGAGTTAGATAATAATCCTTAGAGTCCCTGATAAATAAACTGCAAATGTTTATCCAAATGTATATTTTGATGAGCTCTAAAGAAATATAGTTTTAGCACGGATATGTTCCAAATTAATATTTCTTTTTGTAAGTTTAGTGTTATTGTTCGTTGTTATTAGCGACACCTTCGATATTTCAGATTTTATTTATTAGACTAGTTTGTTTGAGGAATTCTATTGTCGTCTTTGTGTTATTCTTCTCTGATTTCTGATATTTTCTGCGATGGATAGTTACGTGTTATAACTCGTGAAACGTGCAGTATATCTCTCAAGAGAAAAGCAAGAAATTACAGAAAATTTTTGAGCAATGGGTAAGATTGGCACGTTAAGTATAAATTTCATAAATAAATTTCCAATTAGTTCCAACGTTTGAACAGTTTTGTACCGTGGCGCAAAGACGTTTCTCCCGCATCTGATATCTCATTTTGTATGCTCTAAACAACGCAGGTAGAGATTGAAGTGTAGGCGGCTAAGTGGGTGGTGGTGTAGCATGGCGTTGACATAACAGGCTTGCGGGAAATATATCGAGGCGCGGACCGTGCATACGCAAAACTTCCCACGGCTGATAACAATCCGGAAATCGAACGTTATGGAAACGGGGACACCTGTATTCCCCTGTTTACAGTGCCGGTCTCCCTCCAATCTTGCTTCAAACTTTACCCAGCTTCCCGCCAACTTTATTCGCCTGTCGCCGTTGTTGTTTACCACGAGCTTGTGAGAAAACACAAGCAATCTGTGCGCGCCTGTGTGACGGATAAATACACCCTTGGAACTTTGATTCTGCAAGTTGAGCGTCGCCAAACCATTCGTAGCAATGACAACTTTCAACTAGATCGCCATGCGAGTTACTACGCGCAGCAACAATTCGATAGTAATTTTAGAACGACTGAAGTTCTAGAAAGCGGAGAAAATTTAGCAGCGATTCAGAAACTTTGCTGTAGTTTAGGTTTTAATATCTGAAACGAAGGTAATTGTGTATATATATATAGAACGAAGAATTCATTTTTTAAGTCGTTCAATGTGTTAACCGGATAACTTTTTAATCGAAATCTTCTATGATCGTGAAACTACAAGTCAGCACAAACTAATCCTAGCTTTTAATAAGAACGATACAATCTGGCGATCATTATCGCTAAACGAAACAATTATTAATAATTGCCTACTTGAAACAGGTTCCCTGAAAAACATACTTTTCCTACATACGTCGCTCTTACAACGAAACAATGATATCTGTAATCTCCTTTAATATCAACGTGATTCCAAACATTTTGGAAATTCATATTGCTGAACTATTATAAAGGGGAAAAGATATTCTCATAGCTGAGCCAACGAAACTATTAATTTCCTATTTCAAACAGATTCCTTGAAAAACATGCTTTTTCTGTTTAGACTAACAAATTTAGTCTTCTAACAAAATAGCTCTGTTTTCTCTAACTGAAACATGATTCCATTTTCACGGGAAACCCTTTCGCAGATAACCAACCTTCACATCGAATGATGTCACGTGTGTACGTTACTTTTCTCTAAAAGCCAAAAAACTAATTACCCTTTTGTTGGGTTTGATAAATTCATCCGTGAAAATTGTTAAGAGCAAAGATATAATTGCACGTTCCTTAGCCGAGTGGCCACTCTACACGCACAACGCATTCGTGTATGAAACGAAGAAAAATCGAGCGAAATTATAACATGTATTATAACGAGAAATCCTTTCTATCTGTTGTACGTTCAGCTATGTAGGCGATCATTAATCACACATGGCCTGGCTCTGTTATAAAGTTATAAATTATCGGTGAAAATGCATCAAAATGCAACCGAGAAGCAACGAGTATCCGCGCGAAGGAACAAATACTCGCGCAACCTTTTCCCCTTTATCCCGCGGCGACTAATATTATGCCCGGTAAATGTGTATTCCGTAATTGAAAGCGTGCTTTAACGAGCGATCTTGTCCTCACAGTTGATACAACCCAGCAACGTTATTGATCGCAATTTGCAAAGAAATAAATCAACCGGCCAGTCATAAATTTCGTCGTATCGCGTGGAATCTCGAAAAGCGATAATTCTACGCGAACGCTTATAACAGGTCATCGAGGACCGCCTGTGATCCGTCATGCACATAGTCGTCGGTATCAAGCAACGAAACACGGACAAGAGCAGCTTTCGAAGAAAGCGTTGCACATTCCCGCTTGTTTCGGATGATCGTTGATCGTTGAGGGTAAATAATCTTCTTGCGCGCTTTGATATAAAGTTGCAATTACCGCTGAAGTAAGGAGTTAGCGAGTTGGAAGAGTTTGCTGGCAGAATTACGGTACTTTCAATTATTTTTATGTACATATTTTTCATCTGTCGAGCTATCTTTTGGTAATTTTTTGTTCTCTTAATTTCTTCTCGTTCTGGGATTCGTTTTTGCTGGTTTCGATGTTTCTCAGATTCCTTACGTTTTCTTAAGATTTCTTACAATTTTTTTACGGTTTCTTTCGATCTGTTCCAGTTTCTTCCAATTTCTTCCCTCTTCTTTTGTTCTTCTTTCATTTCTCTCGCTTTCTCTGGCTTTCTTTCGATTTCTTCCATTTTCTCCTATAATATTTCTCTTTCAACCTTCTGCTTTCCTTTTTGTATACAATTTCTTAATCATCTTAACAAATGTATATTTTAATTTTATTGAAATTTTCACCAACCTCGGAAATTACTGCAAATAAAACAAAAAGAAGTGGAACTGTTCTTTGTATCGCTGTATGTTCTTCATAACACGATAGCGATACGATTTATCTTGCGAATGCTTATAAGGTTAAGATGAATGCATCGATAAGTTGTGCGAAAGTATGGAGAACATTTAAGAAAGAGAATATGAAACGAAGGATTCTAATACAATTGTCCTCGATAAGCGGTGCAAGCGAACTTGCTTCGGGCTATCTTTCAAGTAGGTCACTATTCGAGCAAGACAGAATGTTTAGTACGTTTCGAGAAAACACATTTGGAAGAATCTTGTACGTTAAGAAAGATAGAAGTGCATTAGAAATTTCGAAACTAACGAATAACCTCTACGTAGAATTACTCATATTTATTCAAAACATTCATTACACAATTCTCTGGATAAATATGTATCTTATATATTATTTCCTGTATTTACTCCGTTTTATTCTCAAATATAATTTTTCTCTTAACAATGCTAAGAAGAAACCATTACGTTAGCGTTTACTTAATAAGAATATCCAACAACGTCGCCCATTGAATACAGATCACCCAAAGAATACAAGTATTCTTACTATTATTCCTCTTTGAATATTAAAACAAGCTGGCTGGCTGGCTCTTCTGGTTTCTACAGCGAGCGCTTCAGCTTGGCAAAAAAAACGGGCTAAAAGTTGACAGTAATTAATCGTTGGATCAAAGCGTGGGCAAAAATGGGGAAAAAAGGACAAGCGAATCGGATTCACGAGATTACATATCGGGCGTGAAAGAGTTTTGAATAACTAATGCAGTATTTACCACCGTTCTCGACAATTTCCAGGCAATTTGATCAATAACCAGTCGAGTACGTGTCGTTGTTTGCATCTCGTATGGATATGTCTGTAAAGCGAAGTTCGAAATCTACATATTTTCAATTTCAATCTCATGCATTCGAAAAGAGCCGCTTATCGACTAACGTTGACAACTTCACCAAATTATTTCCATCTGTTATTTTCTAACTGTGCCAGTTCGTCGCTACGAAAAATATTCCTTTGTTCGGGGAATCAACGGGAGGAAACAACGTTTGTATTAAATAACGAACAGAAGAGCTTGATTGATCGTTTCGGAGATTACGAAACGCGTTTACTACACATCGTTATAGTCATGTGTAAACATATGACGACTTTTTGAAATCCTCTCGATGCTTTTGATTTTCGAAATTTCGTACTTCTTATCCGAGAACTGAGCATGTATTTTGTTCATTTTTCCGTTCGTTTTTCTCATGAACATTTATGAATTACGTGAATCTTGAACGTGAATTGATTGATAGACTCGTCCGAGGATTACAATCTTCTCGTCATTCTACTTTATGTATTGCATATTATGTATATGGTGGTACTGATCAGGAACAATATAGAATTATAGGAAAGTAAAAGGAAAGGGGATCGTAAGGAAATGACTTTCTAAAACCGTATACATTCATCTAGAGGATTAGATTCTTCTTTTTCGAAAAAGGAAGAAGAAGTCGTTTAATTCTTTCAACGATGTTCCGTGACGGTTTATGGAAGGCAGTAAAGTTTTTATTATATTCTACGCGAACGTTACAAGATCGTTCCACGAGGAAAATTTACGTGACATATTATGCGAGCGACGAAACGGGCAAGTTATTCGAAAAAGACGTGAGCAAGATATTAATTTTCGTTCACCGCTAAATAATAATAAAAAAAAAAAAAAAACGTAAATCTTGTCACCAGATCTGAGAAAAAAATGAAATCTCCGCGTATCATTACTTAGCTTATTATTATTACTAAACATTAAGTACATCGTTAATCCCATTTATCTTTTATATTAAATTCAATTCAATGAATTTATTCTTTATCATTTTGTTATTTTTGTTATTACTAATTCTTACATTAATCGTCAAATCAATGGTACATTTTTTAAATTGAATACACTGCACTCGATCGAATGAAAGAAATTTGTAAAAAAAGAAGATATCAAGTGTAAGCTGTGATGATTGCACGTAATCTCAAAGGTACTTACCATGAACGTTTCCAATCGTTCGTGAAATTGTATTCGGTGAAACATCACAGCGTAGTTGCTACGATTGTCACAAGACGAGGCATTAGGTAGTATCACTAATCACTGGAAACGTTCCTCAGAAAGCGAAGGACAAGCAGAAATACATTTAGTACCTCGGCTTGACGATTCAACAGCACGTCGACATAGAACGTTTAACGTCCAAGTTTCTCGGGTCAGTTATTACCGCTGCATCACTGAGCATCGTTGGTTCTACCTCGAACAACGATTCTCAAAGCTAACACGAGAGTCCACTTCACGTTCTGGAAACCTTTTCATCTGCCTCGTAATCGTAATTCGCGAGAGGCTCGTTCACTTTTTTGAAATCTCTTTGACAGTGTTACGAGGAGGCAACACGTTCCCCTCGTATGCCCTTCACATGACGTTCTGTTTGTATAAATTTTCTCCTTCATTCTTTTTTCTTTTTTTTTTTTTTGTTTCAAAATAGAAAATACATTGTCTGTACGTTAATAAGTGATACTTAAAATTTACGTCAAATATATTTAGTAAATTGTACAGGTTTTGATATTAGTGATATTGGTTTAATGGGATTAACCGATGATAGTGAAGTGAAATTTAATAAACGATAGAAATAGCAGAAGTGAACATTTTCCACAGAAATAATAAACATATTTTACGTGTCTATTCGAAATATTATAATATGGTTACACGAAAGAAATCAATTAAATGTAATAACATTAGCTAAAGGTTAATTGTTTCGTTCATATATATAGACCAAGCGTGAAGATTTATTAATGTTCATCGAAAGCTTCTATATGCTTTTGTATCTTGTGGTATATCATAAAATCTAAAACCTACCATAGGTTTGAAATTTCTAATATTAATTAAAAAAAATAAATGTTAATAAAAAGAGGTGTTTACATTAATTTAACTATTATACATATACATAGACCAAGCGTGAAGATTTATTAATATTCATCGAAAGCTTCTATATGCTTTTGTATCTTGTGGTATATCGTAAAATCTAAAACCTACCATAGGTTTGAAATTTCTAATATTAATTAAACAAAATAAATGTTAATAAAAAGAGGTGTTTACATTAATTTAACTATTATACATATACGTAGACCAAGCGTGAAGATTTATTAATATTCATCGAAAGCTTCTATATGCTTTTGTATCTTGTGGTATATCGTAAAATCTAAAACCTACCATTATAATATAAATATAAATATTAATTTAAAAAAATAAATGTTAATAAAAAGACGAGTTTGCATTAGTTTGACTATTACACAGTAATTTAATTAAATAATATACATGAAGGTAGAAATTCATATTTCAGCAAAACCAATGGAACATTTAATTGTCCTTACTACCACATTGATTACGTAATAAGGAAGTAATTAACGCTAAGTTCTAAAGCTAGAAATTCGCATAAACCAAGTTGATCGATTTTCTTGAGTATAGGTGTATTTGTAAAATATACATTTTATTTTACGTTCAAGTAGCGTATCTCGATTTAATTTGGGGCAACCCAATTCGGGAAAGCTATGAATTCGAATTCACGTATATGTCCTTCGCGAACAAATGCAAGCAAGTTTGCTACGTGCAGAACAAAATTCGTGGAATGCACAGAATTGAAATTATGCTGTTGCAATACCATGTCATACATAAATTAACAAATGCGATGTGTTAATAAAAGGTTATACAAGCAACATCGCAAAAACATTTACATGGATGATTTTATTGCACAATATTGTTCGTGATGAACGATGAAAATTGACAGATGTTTCTCATGACTAACAAATATGTCTCAGAGCTGTAATAAATTCGATATATTGTTTGTTTTTATGTAGATTTTATTATCGACAAATTTACACCTTCGAAATAATTAACAGTTTGATTATTGAAATGTTTCATTAAAATGGTTACTAATGTAATGAAATTTCACGATATTACAACTTTAAGAAGACAGCTAAATAAAAAGAATAATATAAAATCCAATAAATATAGATTAGAGGATAAAGAATAAATACAATATATATTTTTGGATAAAAAAGGTGTATATAAAATACACATTAGAAAAACACATAGAAAACTGTAAATATATGCACATACCATCCCTCTATAATGTAATAATTAGATTTGTAAAAAAAAAAAGAAACAAAGAAGAAATTAAAAAAATAAAAGCTGAATGAAGATTAAAATATCTAAACACAAAGTATATAATATAAATGTTATGTTATTGATTTAACTGCTAATCGTATTTATAACTTGCTCTATTTTATTTCTTCTTCAAATATTCCAAGATTTTCAAAATACAGTACAACGAATGTTATTTTCTTCCATGAAAGGATGTATTTTCGACTTCTTTATGGAACCTTTATTTTCATCGAAACACATGGTGCTACGGTACAACAAAAAAATATAACCGAAGAAACTATAGCATCGTGCTAGACAGTTTTGGAGCAGATACCGTATCGATTTGCACTGTCTCCACTTTTATCACCGTCGGTGTATTTTTTTTCTTTTTCTATCTCTTTACTTTCATTCTAAAAATATACCTTCTATTTCTATAATAGACTTATTTTTAAATCTGATACGGAATTCTTGTCGACAAACTTTCAAAATAAATATCACGAAATTAAACTCGTCAGCCCACGATAAAATACCTTGAAACGCAGATATTAACTTTCCGCGGAAAGAACGTGCACCGCGATCTTTTCTCCAATTCTGTTGTTCAAACGAAGTTGATTTCATAGAATAAGCCATATATAATAAATACAAATTTGCTCATTTTCAAATTATCTCGTATCTCTATATACATAGGAAACCAACCTGCCGAAGGAACAAGAGATAAATACACAAGACAGATATCGTTATTACGTTAACTTTCTTAGTCAGCATCTTCGCGGGAGGAAAATTATCATTTCGGTCATCAGGCAGGCGATACGAGCACAGACTTTGCTTTAATACTTTATCTCAGCTGATAACACCACGCGATGCTCCGTTTTCACCACCTTGCATTCAGATAGCGTTTCCAAAGAAACGAGAGGAAGAGCTTCTTTTTCCAAGCACGAAATCGATGTTGCTTCCGAAAATACGGGAACGCCTGTTTTCGATTTCTTAGTCTCCTTAGAGAATTATCGCTTTAATCCCTGAATACGAAACAACGTTGAAATAAGATAACGCTTCTTCTTCTTTCTTTTTTTTCATTCTTCTTCTTTCTGTTTAAATAATATGGTCAGATCATTTGAACGTAACTGAACTTTGATTGGATTTATAGATAACGTTTATTTGATTTTGACAGAATTTTTTAATTATTTCCAATTGAATTCGATTTAATCCAGTTAATTAAACTTATATTTATTTTCGACGGTTTTAATGATTGCGTTAGATTGACTAATGAAATGCAAATAATGTGTGAGTTTGAATATGTATGGACATAAAAATTTATACAGTGACTCTACAAAAATGTCAAAAATATTCGAATTGCATAAAAATTCACAATTTAGTTATCACTCGTAATAATATTGAAAATAATATTGAATTTTACACACCGAATAACTTAGAAACTTATCGAATATCACGACTGCTGCAATTCTTAAAATCAATAAATTTAAACGGATCAAGGAGAAATTTATAATAAAACAAATATAATATAAACATAATATAGAAACATATCGTAGATATGTGACGATTAAATAATGCTGCCAGCTAATATTTTTTCTCAATAAGAATTTAATAAATGGCTAAATAAGGGAAAATTCAAGGTAATGCTATTAATTTAACAGTTCCTACGAAATATACGCAATAAAGTGCGTTTATAACACGGAAGAAGGAGGAAATTAACAAGGGAAGGAATTCCACCTTCTGATTAACATTGTCGTAATATGGTTGAAAGCGATGCTCGTAACGTAACAAGTATGTAATCGTGCAGACACTGAATTTAACGCTCTGAATTGCTTCAAAGCCTTTTCAAGAGATAGAAATTTAAAATGCAAGCCCGTCGCGCGCTCCTCTCGCGTTAAATTCCACTTCCTTGAATCAACGATGCACTGCGAACGAGAAATAATAAATCGACGTGAGAGGAAATGTTTTAAATATCGCCGGCATTCCGATGTGCCGTAATTTCTACAGCTTCAATTACTGTTTCGAGATTCCTCTCAAGTACAAAGCATCGGCTTCTTCGACAGTTATTAAGGAAACCAATTTCAATCCCAACGATGAACATTTTTTGCTGCGTTATCTAAATCACTATTTAATATCCTCTTATAGAAGCAGGTCACTCTTTTTTTCTATGATAGACTGCAATTTTTCTTCATAAATATAAAACAGAATATACTATAGAAGCAGAGGTATTAACGATAATAATTCATTTCAAATGCATTTTTAATTATTTTTCAATAAACTGAAATATAACATTTCTTTTGGTGCAAATTAATTATTAATTTAAATTTAAACTCGATTAAGGTTAGTTACGACAACATTAAAAGTATCCTTTTAGTAAAGTTTTATGATGTTCTTCGTTGTTGAAATTATGATATTCAGTGAATTAAAAATTTTCAATTTTTATTAAATTTCATGAGAGGAATTGTTTATTTCATCCTGTCTACAGACCATTTAATTTATGTGTGGTTTTCCTTTTTAATTATAGTTACGGAAAATAGAAAAGAAGTAGAAATCTTAAATCTTAAAGAAATTTTTGGTTACATCTTGTTCATTGATTATCGATACAGTTAATTTTATCTATCGCAGTTACCTTTTTGGGTTTTACAGAAAATATAGGAGAAAGGAAAGCCTCACATTCTAAAGAAATTAAATTTTCTATTTACATCGTATCCATAAATAATCCATAATTACTTTTACCTTTAAGAATTAGCTTTTTTCTTCCGACTGTTCCATTTCAGGTATCGTTTCTTCTCAAGGTACGTTGCTACTTTGAGATTACTTCAATGAAAGAATAAAACTTTAAGGAATTATCCAGAGTATCAGTTTTTTCTTTGCAGCTTTTCTTCTTACGATTTAAATCACTGGTTCGCTGTTCTTTCGGTTTAATAAAACCAAGAGGAAAAACGTAAAACAAGAATTCGAGATATTATTTTAAACTACATTTCTACTCACGGTATACTGGCATTCTGTTATATCATAGTTATCTTGTATAACGCATAATTTTTTACAACATCTGCATATCTCATGCAATTAACTAATTTACTTCGCACGAATTGAAATATCGGTGCCGAAAATGTGTTCCCTAAAGTACAAGAAACTCCATTAAAGAAAACGTAGAATTCGTAACCCAATAATTTCTGCATCCCAACGTGAATTCCACTGTCAAAAATTGATCTATAAACCATAAACGAACAATGTAGTTCCCTCTAACCCGACCTAAGTATTCTCCAAGATTCTGCATAACCAAGAATGTGAGAATACCAACGAAGAATTTTCGGCTGCTTTCCCGTATTTCGTATACGCTCTGAGAAACTCAAAGCATGTAATGTACAGAGACACAGCATATAACGACCTCAACGTCTGCAATCTCTGACTTATAATCCTCGTACCACTACTATATTACTATATCAAGTTAAATAGTTAAGAAAAATTCTAAATTTAGCTTTCAATCTTTCGTTTATCATTATGAAACAGAAAGGAAGCATAAGCTTCGTATTAAATTAAATAAATAACGAATAACCGATTCACCTTTACATTTACACTTTTATATATTTACACGTGTATATATATATATATTATATATATTATATATATATATATATTATATATATATAATATATAATATATAATAATATATATATTTACTTCTTTAAATTATTATGATATTATACGGGAGATATTGTCATTGCTAAACGTTGTGAGCGCAAGAACGTGTCCAAATTTCAATTCCAACAGCATCGAAAACACACATCGTCCATCCCATAAACGCAATCCACTTTACGGGGAGTAATCTTTAGGCGTAGCAACGACTGGAACGTGATCTTCGTGTCTTCTATTTTCTCAATCGAGCGAAACATGCGAACCCAAATCCCGAAATACGTACGTATCTACTCGTTCGCCACCATTTTCCCTGTCTTCGTCTGCCTGCCCATTTGGCGTGAGCACAACGTTATCACTTTGGCACGTTAACACGCGACAAACGGTGGCGTCGATGATCCTCAATGTTGCAGATCTCGATATCGATCGATTCTCGGTTGCTTTTATAATATGGATGAGGAGAAACTTGCGAGAGATTTTCCTTGATCCAAACATTCTCGAATCTGGTGCTTTTCGCGGTTAAAGTGGTCAGTATGTAGCTTTTCTTAAAAATTTCCCAAATCTACTATGGTGTACTTTTTGAAGATTTCGTTGACTTTTTGTACAAAATATACGAATGAAAGCTTTTTTGTTTTTTGCATTTTCATCTTGATGTCCTTATATATGTCGTTATACATAATTCCTGTCACAGCATGGTTAAAAATATGAAATTATTATTTCTGTAGCTCTCAATAAAAATCATATACGTATTTCCGAAGTAAGAATCTCATCGTACACATCACGATGAATTTTTCATGGATAAATCACTCTTTATTATTAATCTTCTCTCCGTAAATGTAACTTGAAAAATTCGAAAAAAACATTACAGCTTGATAACATTTTTAAAACGAATATACGATCTTGATGTTTTAACAAAACACAATGTTCTACAATATTTTTATCAAAGTTATCCGCTATATGTTTCTTACCATTTTACTTGTATATTATTTCATACAATAAAATAGAAGACGAAGAATCAAAAATATTCTCAGCGATCTAACAAGAATGTAATCCGATAATTATACCAATTAATTCAATGATATCGATATTTCAAATAAATAAAGTTTGACAAAATTGTTCTCGAAATTGGCTGCTATACGAATACTTTTTTTGTATCGTATTTCGTACGATAAAACAGAAGGCGAACGAAGTGCGAAGAATCAGGAATCTTCTCTACACCTGTCGACGACCGGTCCAACGAGAGCAACTTACCTTCGCGATGGCTCCCTTTAGCCACTCGAGACGCCTCCACCTGCGAGAGAGGCTCCTCGCGCTGACATTGTAAATTTTCTAAGTCAAGAATTTGTTATCGATCGTGTGCGGCCCCGGGGCCGCCTTACCTCCGCCAACTCGGTCAGTTCGGCGTGTTGCACGTTCTGCACGCGTTCTTCCCTCGCCCATTGACCCATTTATCCGACATAGGTCAGCTACATTGTTTTAGATCCTGTGTGTGTCCTCGCCGTGCGCAGAGCCTTCGCTGCGCTCGCGACTCACGTTCCCGCGCTCCCGTAATGAAAGTCATTCTTCAAATTCCGTCATAAGCCCGGAGAATCGGGATCGAGGTCGATCAAATTTTTTCCTTCGTACAGCTTTCTCGCAGTTTAATTATCGCTTACGCCCTCGTTCGCACCTCCGCCTCCATTTATTATGAACTTACGCTCCGTTCGTGCGCCATGCTCGTTGGTAATTCATCGAACGATAATAAAGTAATACTGGCTCTTAATTGTGTATAAAGTGGAGAGAATCGATCGTATGTATGCGAGTGATCTATCGAGTATTGTGTTTGCTAGAGTAACGAGAAACGGCCAATAAATATGCGTATTTATCTGTACCTTTATTATTCTTTTTATATGGTTTGAACAGCTTTTGGTCGATGTAAATAATATGCAGTGCGTTACGTGTATATTTTTATTTTCTTACGTGGCTTTTGTAATGATTGTTCCTTGTGTGATGTCGCTTAATATATGGATGATGTTCTTCTTTATTTAAATCAGCAGAATCTTGCAGATAAAAAGAATTTTAGATAACAGGGTATTTGATACTAACAAAACGCAAATGTAAATGGTAATAAATGAAACACGCGATATTGCAATGGATTAAAAAGATGAATATCATGTACATGTTACATGTAAATAATTTGTTAGCAAAATTGGTAACTATAGTTTCTTGTCTTTTTATTTCTATCTCATAGCGAAGTTGCTTCAAAAAATAAATTTTATACATATATATATTTGCATGTGTATGTATAATCTGATCAAAATATTGGTACGAACACAGTTATAAAACCGTATGAGTAAAAAATGAACTAGTTGTCGCCGTTCAACGGTTAAATGCATAATACAACGAACTAAAAATATATTCATTTTTAGAAGTTCAATGTTTCCGTTTATTGCGTTGCAGAAAATTTATGTTGCTAAAAATTTGAACGTCCTACCACCTGATACATTAAATCGTTTATTTGAAGCGTTTCAGATTGCCTGTACAATATATGAACTAAATACACGAGCGATTACTACATTCAAGCGATAAATTACATAAATACACCAATATTGTTATTAAATAATTAATAAGATATTGATATTAATATCTTTTATTTGCTATTTCATTTACATGGTGGAATAATGCGTGGAATATTGTTATCAGAAAATGTTTAATATGCTTATAGATATATTAATTACAACAGTAATTATCCATCACATCATTGCAATTACATAACAACTGTTTATGATAACTATAGGATTATTATTCGTCACTAAATTTGAATACTTCGAATTGGACGAACTTTTAAAATGCTTCCTCCTATCAAATATTAAGTGATTTATGTTTGCTTACTTCAAATATAGTTTTAAGCCTGAGTTAACTGCACATGATTGAAATACATATTAGGAGTATGATTTTGTTCATTTTGTGCTAATTACGATGATGATATCGACTCGTGCACTTTAAATACACAGAGATGCAAATAGTGTTTCCGCTAGAAAGTTGTCGATAGTCGATGAAATATCACCACCGCTCGGAATTGATTACGCCATCAATTCTAATTCAATGTGTTTCGTATTCATGTACGTAAGTTTAGAATCGCAAATGCTTTGGGGCACATAAAGATCTACAACACAATAGAAGCGAATCGGAATTTGAGTAAATACGGATGTACTTTACGCTCATATCTATGTGATACTACATTAATCAAGCCCAGTCTGCTTCAAATAACCAACAACAATTATCGTCGAAAGTTATTTTTAAAGAAACTATAAAATTGTATTTTTTATATGAAGATAATTCTAAACATATATAATTACGATTATAAAATATATTAAATAAAATATAATGTAAATATACAGTAAAATGTACTGTAATAAAATTATACAAAATGTGAAACAATAAATTAATAAATTTGACGTGGATGCGTATGAAAGTTTCAAAAGGATGAGAAACGCGTGAAGAAGTGACAGTAAAGCGTAATAGTTTCACAAACAAGAATTGCGGAGTTACTACTTATCTCTTAGCAATCAGGCTTAACGGTTGGTGGTGCACGATCACCGAGTAATCAAGATTGCTTGAAAGCAATCAAGCTTCTGGTTAGCTAAAATCAGAACGATCAAACATCGAGCGATCTTCAGTTAATTCAGTTGTTCTATTTATTACTCATGGTATCGTAGGTTTGGAATTCATTTGCAATTATAGTTACACATACGTCTTCGAATAATAACCAGGATATTGATTCTGATGGATGTACATACATAAAGATGATCGAAACCAATTCATCTTACGATCTTAGCTTCTTACGTATGAAACCACACGAATAGTCATGAACAGTCATATTATTATAACGCTTGTATGGATTATTATTGGTGAATAGGAAGTGAAAGGTTATTAATTTAGATTGCTACATAATTTAGAGCAATTTAAATGCAGCGATTATAAAAACTATTTGTACATACTAGTGTCTGTTAATTTCATAACGAGGTATTCAGAGCTGTTTCATGTTATTAATTCGTCATTAATTTATATAGTTTGTTTAGTATGGTATAAATTGTATACTTATAGTGTAGTTGTTAATATAGTTTTCAATTTAAATACTGCTAAATACGATCAAGCTTCGTCCCACAAAACAAAAATACGTTTCGTGATCTTATCGAATAGATACTAAAATATCAACGGATGACATACTTCGAAGAGAAAACCAATAAAAGATACCGTTGGACGAATCACAGTTTCGAACTCGGTAAGCTTATTTCTCGTATCTCGAAGCATCGAAAACGCAACATTTGATTTCCATATTTCCAGCCTCGACGATCGATGCATTTCAGTTGAAATTCAGCGATCGGAGGGCGTGAAACAAGCCATGAAATGAGAGGGAAACGCAGACCGATAGGAATAAGGGAGGGCAGTTGCACGAAAGTGTATAAATCGCTCTGGCAGCCGATTCGACCGAGTAAAACGTTTCACGATCCCGCATCGACAGACAAACGACGGAACGTTCCATTAAAATTTTTCCACGCGTGCACGCTTTTGCCTGGGCCACAACGCGAGGACGACAGCGCGTTTTTGATCGCTCGCGATTATTCGCGAACCGTGAAATGGAATGAAAAACTACCGAAAAAGGAAAGAAAAACCGCCGTGTTTGCTGGTCTTTTTCCTATTTAGGATCTCGTTACTTTGAATTTTTACGTGCTCTAAAGTGATAATCGCTATACGTGTCTGACAGTGTTATACAGTGACTTGCGCGATATTTGAAAAGTTATAGAACGTTTTTGCGAATATATTATATGCGTTATAGAGAATTCCCACTTCTTTAGCTATTATTAAGTTCTAAGTTATTATTATTATTTATTAGTTATTTATTATTATTAGACGAGTTTGAAAATGTATATATTTATTTCTTTTTTTATATATGATTTTATATTTCTTTTATATACCTTACAATTTGTTAGTAAAATAGCAGTAGAAAAATGTCTTCTTTGAGACAACATCGTTATCATCAAGATCGTTCGATCTGGGTTATTTATATTAGATCTGTGTTCTTTAGATGTGTATATAGAAGTTATAAGATATTTATTGCGAGCATACACTTTGTTAAATATCACGAAAGATATGAAGTACTTGTTGAAGTATTTAATAAAACAACATTTGTACCTAGCTTTTCTACTTTACGTCTGAGAACAAATCTATAAATAGAGAAGATAGAGACTCTATATATTATACAAAATTTTGAAGATAATGGATATTGCGGGATGTCCAGAGTGATATTCGCGTTTACGATATTGTGAAGGGTATGTACAGCTGGTTGACAGTCCCCGTTAATCCTGTTTGGGTTAATAGCCATTTGGGACAGTATAGAGAGGTTACAAGGTTCTCTAACGCAACTATAACGATTTCTAGATGGTTAACTATCTCACTTTAATGAAAGCGTATATATGGTAATAAATAAGCTGGATTGCAATTTTTCTTCTAATTTGAAATAAGTGTATTACAATTTATTGTTGCTATATAATATCATAAAAATCACAATGAAAGTAGTGAAAAATACATAAGTTGAATAAATTTAGGAAATAAATAAGTCTATTATTCTCAGTTTAATTATAAACAAATATATTATAACTGACAGTACGAGATTTTTCTAATATAACTTGTTGCATGTTTGATATTATCAATGTTTTGTAAACATGTTCGTCTATGTAGATATATGTATTTGGAATTTGGAGAATAAGGATCTCTGCAAATTTCAGGATTAAGAGCCTTAAAATTAGACGAAGATTGTTACGATTGGAAACCTTGAATAATTAAAATTAAAAAATTTGGAATATAGGAAATTTAACTGTTGGTGTATTGGAATTTTGCATTAAAAGAAACATGATGACGAATTTGAACGTTATGATTATGAAAGTATAGATACAATAGAATGCGTGGGCTGACTGCGATTTAATTTGAATTGGTGCCTAGGTAATAAATCCATAGAGCCTGTAAATCAGTTTACCATGTTCTTCTAAACGGAATAAATATAATTTAAGCATTGTTTTCATTTTAATTGCATATTTCATTAAATCTATAGGCTTTGTAGGTTCACTGCCGCTTTCTGTAGCTTAAAGAGCT